>NC_092377.1:28360781-30860781 GCF_030028105.1 Mobula birostris
ACCGCTGGGTGGTGATATATTTTGTTGATCACTTAATTTCCTTTGTAATCACTTAACTCTACTTAACTTTACTTAAGTATGTTTAATATCACTGGTTTTAGTGTCATAAGTTTCAGTGCTTCAATATTGTATGTTTTGCTAGTTACTAATAAAGGATCAAATACATTTCTTTGACTTTTTGAACATTACTATTGGATTGGATCTGAGGTTGGGTTATACAGAATAACTTCCCATGTTTGGTCTCTAAGAGGTTTGTTCAAGTAGCCGCTACAATGGCATAGCTATTTATAATGGAATACCTTAATGCTGTCATTCCCAGGTTTGGAGTATATTTTATTCTCATAGCCCATATATTTCTGTCCCTTAAATTTACTCAGCAGAAGATTGTCAGCTGGTCACTTGTACTTTTCCGGGATAAGTTCAGTGAAATTGCTCAAAGTCATAGATTTTAGTAGAGCAACACACATCAAAGTTGCTGGTGAACGCAGCAGGTCAGGCAGCATCTGTAGGAAGAGGTGCAGTCGACATTTCAGGCCCAGACCCTTCATCAGGACTAACATTAGTCCTACAGATGCTGCCTGACCTGCTGCATTCACCAGCAACTTTGATGTGTGTTGCTTGAATTTCCAGCATCTGCAGAATTCCTGTTGTTTGATTTTAGTAGAGAATGATTTTGTTCATTATATTGTACATTACAAGGTAAAAAATGAGAGCAGTAGGACCAGTAAAGGAACACTGATCATTAGATGTCATTATATTTCATATTTCAATATTAATCAACAGGGTTTAATAGTGGAAATAATAATGGAAATAAGTCTTCACATCAGTGAACAAATGCACAGAAATAGGAGCTTTCATGTAGAAGAGAAGAATTTCAATATTATTGAATTCCTTTTTGAGTTCAGTCACTGTTGATTGTTAGAAATCTGAATTAAAAAATTGGAAATACATTACCACACTGTAAGCAATCGAAAATGAAAGGCAGATGGAGTTGAAATCAAGTATAATATTTCTTGCAGATTCAAGGAAAGGTGCGTCCAAAACTTTAATACATCCTGAACTTTCATATACCTGCCAGACTACAGAACAGACGCATTATTTTTTCACCCTTATCTTATGTAAGGGTTTTTAGTTGTCAGTTAACTTTCAATACTCAGAAAATAAACAACGCATTTAAAAAAAAGAAACTAGTCACTATTGCACTGTCCGTTTAATCTGGCACCTCTATTTCAGAATGCTTCATTGATTGAGACAGTCAATCACAAAGAATGCAAAAACCCTCCACAGTTCAGCATGATAATGCAAATTTTATAGTAAAGTGAATTGCATGCATTTCGCAAATGGAATTACATTGCCATCATTCAGAAAATTGAAATCACAATAAATAGCAAGCTATTATTGCAGAATTGTTAGCGTACGAAACAGACAACTTCAGAACACTGGGAAGTATTTGCAGAGAGCTCAGTGAATAGGGAGCAGATATTTAAAGCAATTGGTAGAGAGATTAAAGGGGAGTTGCAGAACAACTTCTTCACTCAAAGAACTCACAACATGATAGTGTGAGGGTTGAGGTAGAAATCTGAATTGCAATCAAAAGTACTCAGGTGAGACACAAAACACTGCAAATGCCGAAAACTGAACCAAAAAAATGAGCTGCTGAAGGACTGAAAGATAGAGGAGAGACAGCCAGTGTAATGAGGTGCGGGGAAAGGGCACGGCAAGAACCGGCAAATGATAGGTGCATCCTGGTGAAGATAGGTTGCTTGGAGGATGGAGTCGGGTGAGGCAAGGAGGGGTAGAGGTAGTGAAAGAGGTAAGGTGGTGAGATGACATGGCAACAATGGACTGTAGATTATGGAATATGATAAGGAAGTGAAATGAAAAGAAACCAAATAAGGAAGGTGGAGATGGCCAGATAGATACAGTGTAGAGAGAGGACCCTGTGGAGAAGTGTGTTGCTGATGGGCATATGGCATCGTTTGGAGAAGGGAAAGAAACTGGTATATGGCAGGTCGGGAGACACAGAGATCATAGTTCCTATAGAAAGCAGAAAGGGGTGCGGATAGAATGATGAGATTATGTCACATCTGGTGGAAATGTCGAAGAATGTTGTGTTGGATGTGAAGGCTGGTATCATGAAAGAAAAGGACCAAGCAAACTTAATCCTCGTTCTGTCTGAGGGGAGGTGGTTTGAGAGCTTAAATGTGGGAAATTTTGTGAGATGTGGATGAGAGCTACATCAACCACAGTGGCTCGAAGGATGAGTAAGTAATTTTTCCTGAAAGAGGACATCTCAGAAGTCCTGGAGGACTTGGGAATAGGTGAGGTGGAAATGAAGAAACTAAAAAAAACGAATGGTCTCCTTAAAAGAGGCAGGGTGGGAGGAGGTTTAGTCCAGTTAGAAGGGGAGTTTATGGGTGCGAAGGTAATGCCGGTGGATAGATTCTCCCCTGTGGTAGAGATAGTGGATCACGAAAGGAGAAAGAGGTGTTGGAAATCTTCTGAGTGAAAGTGAAGATAGGGTGAATGTCACCAGCAAAATTAATAAGATTGATAAGTTCCATGCGGGTTCCGCAGGTAACACTGATGTAGTTTTTGATGTAGTGGAGAAAGAAGAGGGGATTGGTGTCAGAGTTTATTGGGAACAAAGATCACTTCATGTAGACAACAGAAAGGCAGGCATAGCTGGGGCCCATGTGAGTGCCATGCCTAAAACTTTGATTTGTAGAAAGTGAGAGGAATCCAAAGAGCAGTTGTTCAGGGTAAGCATGAGTTCTGTCAGGCAGAGGAGAGTGTTGGTAGAGGGATTGATTGAATCTATGTTCTGGCAATGAATAGACAACTCTAAAACCTTCCTAATGGAGAATGGAAGTGTATAGGGATGGGCATCCATGAAGAATATGAGGCATGGGGAGGCAGAGAACTGGAAGTTGTTAAAGTTGTCGTGAGTGTACACGGTGTCAGGACAGACAAGAAGGGACAAGTATGAGGAGATAAAATCAGTGGGACAAGAACAGTTGGCCTCCCAAAGGTGTGCTGTTTCTGAATCTTCTGTAGGTGATAGAAACAGAAAGGACAAGCTTAGGGAGCTATCACGTTGGATGCCATGGAGGGGAGGTCTCTTGATGTGATTAGATCTGTGATGCTCTTTGAAATAGTGATATGGTGTTCATTGGTGGGGTCATGGACATGGAATTGGCATGAGAAGATATCCAATAACCTCTGTTATCCTCTGCAAGATGACAGACTAACAGCTAGAAGGTAGATTTACCTCCGTTAGCTCTAAGCCAATGACTTCATTCTGTGATAAACATTTCTCTGGTCCTGAAGCCATAAATTCCTACAATTCAGAAAACTTCATCAGCTTTAAGAAAAACTGATGTAAGTGTTTAAAGCAATTAAAATATAGCATACAGTCACAATAATACATTTGTCACAGCCAGCTTGTATTTTTAATATAGTTTTATAGAAGAGAAAGTAATTTCCTTTGAAGTACAGATCTTCTTATAGCATCGTTGCTCTTTTTAAAACGTGATTTCCTGTTTTACTCAAAGATAAGTTTCTACTTCAGGGAGGTTTGCAGAAACATAGCAAGTAATGTGAGGGCCATAGAAATGCCAGGCATTGACAACCTCCCTGAACAAATCTAACTACCTACACTTGGACATTCAATAGCATCACCATCACCTGCTCCTGACCATCAACATTCTTTGGGTCACTGTTCAAAGTTCAAAGTAAATTTACTATCAAAGTACATATCCAGTATGTCACCATGTACAACCCTGAGAATTAATTTCTTGTGGACATTGACATTCACAGTAAATACAAGAAATGCGATAGAATCAATGAATGATTGTCCTCAACTGCATGAACAACAACCAATGTGCAAAATACAACAAATGGTGCAAATACCAAATGAGTGGAAAAAAATAGTAAATAAGCAAGCAAACAAACAATAAAAACAGAGCATAGAACATAGAATAGTACAGTACAGTACAGGCCCTTCGGCCCACAATGTTGTGCCGACCCTTAAACCCTGCCCCCCATCTAACCCCGAACCTTAAATTCCTCCATATACCCATATAGTAGTCTCTCAAATTTCACTAGTGTATCTGCCTCCACCACTGACTCAGGCAGTGCATTCCACACACCAACGACTCTCTGAGTAAAAAACCTTCCTCTAATACCTTACCTTACCTTCCCACCCCTTACCTTAAAGCCATGTCCTCTTGTATTGAGCAGTGGTGCCCTGGGGAAGAGGTGCTGGCTGTCCACTCTATCTATTCCTCTTAGTATCTTGTATACCTCTATCATGTCTCCTCTCATCCTCCCTCTCTCTAAAGAGTAAAGCCCTAGCTCCCTTAATCTCTGATCATAATTCATACTCTCTAAACCAGGCAGCATCCTGGTAAATCTCCTCTGCACCCTTTCCAATGCTTCCACATCTTTCCTGTAGTGAGGTGGCCAGAACTGGACACAGTACTCCAAGTGTGGCCTAACCAGAGTTTTATAGAGCTGGATCATTACATCGCGACTCTTAAACTCTATCCCTCGACTTATGAAAGCTAACACCCCAATAAGCTTTCTTAACTACCCTTTCTACCTGTGAGCCAACTTTCAGGGATTTGTGGACATGTACCCCAGATCCCTCTGCTCCTCCACACTACCAAGTATCCTGCCATTTATTTTGTACTCTGCCTTGCAGTTTGTCCTTCCAAAGTGTACCACCTCACACTTCTCCAGGTTGAACTCCATCTGCAACTTCTCAGCCCACTTCTGTATGCTATCGATGTCCCTCTGCAATCTTCGACAATCCTCTACACTACCCACAACACCACCAACCTTTGTGTCGTCTGCAAACTTGCCAACCCACCCTTCTACCCCCACATCCAGGTTGACTTTCCCACCACAGACGTAAGGCTCACTGGTCTATAATTACCCGGACTAATCCTACTACCTTTTTTGAACAAGGGGGCAACATTCGCTTCCCTCCAATCCTCCGGTACCATTCCCGTGGACAACGAGGACATAAAGATCCTAGCCAGAGGCTCAGCAATCTCTTTCCTCATCTCGTGGAGCAGCCTAGGGAATATTCCGTCAGGCCCTGGGAACTTATCTGTCCCAATGTATTTTAACAACTCCAACACCTCCTCTCCCTTAATATCAACATGCTCCAGAACATCAACCTCACTCATATTGTCCTCACCGTCATCAAGTTTCCTCTCATTGGTGAATACCGAAGAAAAATATTCAATGAGGACCTCGCTCACTTCCACAGCCTCCAGGCATATCTTCCCACCTTTATCTCTAATCGGTCCTACCTTCACTCCTGTCATCCTTTTGTTCTTCACATAATTGAAGAATGCCTTGGGGTTTTCCTTTACCCTACTCACCAAGGCCTTCTCATGCCCCCTTCTTGCTCTCCTCAGCCCCTTCTTAAGCTCCTTTCTTGCTACCCTGTATTCCTCAATAGACCCATCTGATCCTTGCTTCCTAAACCTCATGTATGCTGCCTTCTTCCACCTTACTAGATTCTCCACCTCACTTGTCAGCCATATTTCTTTCACCCTACCAATCTTTATCTTCCTCACCAGAACAAATTTATCCCTAACATCCTGCAAGAGATTGCTAAACATTGACCACGTGTCCATAGTACATTTCCCTGCAAGAACATCATCCCAGTTCACACCCGCAAGTTCTAGCCTTATAGCCTCATAATTTGCCCGTCCCTAATTAAAAATTCTCCTGTCCTCTCTGATTCTATCCTTTTCCATGACAATCCTAAAGGCCAAGGAGCGGTGGTCACTGTCCCCCAGATGCTCACCGACTGAGAGATCTGTGACCTGACCCAGTTCGTTACCTAATACTAGATCTAGTGTGGCATTCCTCCTAGTCGGCCTGTCCACATACTGCGACAGGAATCCGTCCTGGACACATTTAACAAACTCTGCCCCGTCTGAACCCTTGGAACTAATCAGGTGCCAATCAATCTTAGGGAAGTTAAAGTCACCCATGATAACAACCCTGTTATTTTTGCACCTTTCCAAAATCTGCCTCCCAATCTGCTCCCTGGTATCTCTGCTGCTACCAGGGGGCCTATAGAATACTCCTGATAGAGTAACTGCTCCCTTCCTGTTCCTGACTTCCACCCATACTGACTCAAAAGAGGATCCTGCTACATTGCCCACCCTTTCTGTAACTGCAATTGTATCCCTGACCTGTAATGCCACCCCTCCTCCCCTTTTCCTCCCTCTCTATCCCTTTTAAAGCACGGAAATCCAGGAATATTGAGAATCCACTCCTGTCCTGGTACCAGCCAAGTCTCTGTAATGGCCACTACATCATAATTCCATGCATGTATCCAAGCTCTCAGTTCATCGCCTTTGTTCAGATGCTTCTTGCATTGAAGTACACGCACTTTAGACCTTCTGCCTTACTACCTTTACACCGTTTATTCTGCTTCTCTTTCCTCAAAGCCTCTCTATATGTTAGATCTGGCTTTACTTCATGCACTTCTTCCACTGCTCTATCGCTCCCGGTCCCATTCCCCTTGCAATTAGTTTAAACCCTCCAGAACCATGCTAGCAAACCTACCTGCAAGGATATTGCTCCCCCTCGAGTTCAGGTGCAACCCATCCAATCTGTACAGGTCCCACCTTCCCCAGAAGAGATCCCAATGATCCAAAACTCTAAAACCCTGCCCCCTGCACCAACTCCTCAGCCATGCATTCAACTGCCATCTCCTCCAATTCTTACCATCACTATCACATGGCACTGGCAGCAATCCTGAGAACGCCACCCTTGAGGTTCTGTTCTTCAGCCTTCTGCCTAGTTCCCAAAACTCACACTTCAGCACCTCATCCTTCTTCCTGCCTATGTTGCTGGTACCAACATGTATCACGACTTCTGGTTGCTTTCCCTCTCGTACCAGGATGTCATACACCCGGTCAGAGACATCCCGGACCCTGGCACCCGGGAGGCAACAAACCATGCGGGTGTCCTCACGTGCACAAAATCTCCTGTCCGCTCCCCTGACTATAGGGTCCCCAATGACGACAGCTCTCCTCTTCTCCGTCCCACCCTTCTGCATCACAGGATCAGACTCAGTGCCGGAGGCCCTCCCACCGTGGCTCACCCCTGGTCGGTCGTCCCTAAATAAATAAATAACTAGATGGATAAACAAATCTTGAGAAAATGTGTTTATAGAGCCATTGAAAGTGATAGGTTTTGGGAACAGTTCAGTGATGGGGCGAGTGAAGTTATCCCCACTGGTTCAAGAGCCTGATGGTTGAGGGGTATTAACTGTTCCTGAACCTTAAGGTTTGAGTCCTGAGGCTCCTGTGCCTTCTTCCTGACTTGGATGGTGGGGTCCTTGATGATAAATGCTGCTTTCCTGCAATATCACTCTGTGTAGGTGTGCTTAACAGTGGCGAGGGCTTTACCCTTGATGGATTGGGCCATATTCACTATTTTTTGTAGGCTTTTCTATTCAAGGGCACTTGTGTTTTCATACCAGGCTATGATGCAGCCAGTCAATATTCTCTTCACTGCTTATCCATAGAGGTTTGTCAAAGTCTTAGATGACATGCCAAATCTTTTCAAACTTATAAGGAAGTAGAGGTGCTGGCATGCTTTCTTCATAAGGGCACTTACGTGCCTGGTCCAGGATAGTTCCTCTGAAATGATAAGCTGACCCTCTCCACCTCTGATCTGCCAATGATGGCCAGCTCATAGACTTCTGGTTTTTTCCCTCCTGAAGTCAATAGTCAGCTCCTTGGTCTTACTGACATTGAGGAAGAAATTGTTTTCCTGAAACTGCTCAGCCAAATTTTCAGTCTCACTCCTATGCGCTGATTCACCACCACCTTTGATCTGGTCAATGATAGTGGTGACATCAGCTCACTTAAATATGGTACTGGCCTCCAAGGCATAAGTATAAAGCGAGTAGAGCAGGGGGCCAAACACACAACCTTGTGATGGGCCTGTGCTGATAGAGATCGCCAAAAAAATGTTTTTGCCAAACTGAACTGGCCAAGGTTTGCAAGACAGGAATTCGAGAATCCAATTGCACAATTGAGGGCTTGGTTTTGAAGCCTATTGATTAGTTTTGAAGGTATGATTGTATTGAATGCCAAGCTGTAATCAATGAAGAACATCTTGATGCATGCATTTTCGGTGTCCACATGTTCCATGGTTGAGCAGAGAGCCAATGAAATGGTATCTGCTGTTGAGCTGTTGTGATGGTAGTCATACTGGAGCAATTCAAGTTGCTTCACAGGCTGGAGTTGATGTGTTTTATCACCAAACTCTCAAACTACTTCATTGGCGGTGTAAGTGCTACTGGATGACAGTCATTGTGGCAGGTTACCACATTCTTCTTAGGCACCAATATAATTGAAGCCTGCTTGAAGCAGGTGGGTACCTCAGACTGTCGAATTCAGAGGCTAAATATATCAGGGAACACTCCAGACAATTGATCAGCACAGGTCTTTAATACTCGGCCAGGTACCTGTCTGGGCCAGATGCTTTCCATGGGTTCACCCGCCTAAAGGATGCTTTAACATCAGCCTCAGAGACTGAAATCATAGGGTCATCGGGACTGTGGGAGTTTGTGAAGGCGCCTCTATGTTTTGATGGTCAAAGTGAGCATAAAAGGCATTGAGCTCATCTGGGAGTGAAATCTTGTTGCCATCTATCTTGCTTGGTTTCACTTTGGTGGAGATGTTAACATTCAAGGCTTGCCACAGCTGCCGAGCATCCTTCAGTGTTTCGGGTTTGCTTCGAGTGCCATTTTGCATGTAAGATGGCTTTCTGGAAATCGTATGTGGACCTCTTGTATATTGTTTGGTCACCAGACCTGAATGCCACTGATCTGGCCCTCAATCAGATTGCAGTTCTCATGTTTCATCCAGAGGTTCTAGTTGGGGAAGACTGAATGATTTTGTGGGGGCACACCTGTCTTCAACTGTTTTTATAAAATCCATGACATCGATGGTGTATTTGTTTAGATCCTCCCACTTTAAGCAATCCTGTAGCCACTCCTCTGCCTCTCACTGCCACTTCTTTGTTGTCCTTACTTCTAGAGCCTAGCTCTTTGGCCTCTGCCTGTTCGCTGGTAGGAGGAGAACAAATTTCTCAAAACATAGTGTAGGCATGAAATGGTAAACATTCTTAATCGTACCATAGCAGTGTTGAGTTTCTTGGGACCCTTGGTGCTGCAAGTGGCATGTTGATGATATTTGGGCAGAAATGTCTTCATATAAGTCTGATTGAAGTCCCATCAACGATCTTAAAAGGTGTCATCAGGACTGATGAAAGGTCATGGCCCGAAATTACGACTATTTGCACTTTTCTATAGATGCTGCTGGCCTACTAAGTTCCTCCAGCATTTTGTGTGTGTTGCTTGTATTTCCAGCTTCTGCAGATTTTCTTGTCTGCATGAATGATCCAAGCCATTCATTGGAACAGCTCAGTGCTGACTGAATGCTGTCATTACTGATCTGGGGAAGAACTCTGACATTGAGTCATTTACATCACTGGTGGATTTGGAGTATTTGGCGGGGATAGTATTGTCTGTGCCTCTGCCATGCTTTGAAGTCCCAACAGTAGATAGTCCATCTCAAGAAACTCTTTCCACTACCTCCCGTCTCTGATCAAAAGTTGCTTCCTAAATTACATTTTGTATTTGTCCATCACGAGGCATAATGGATATGATTCACATCATGTATCAACTCCTAGAAAGCAAAGGGAGCAGCGTCAACCACTGTACATGATAACTTTTGACCTTACAAACCTCTTCCAGTCTGTCATCTGAGAGAGACTATTGAGGATCCATTTTAAATGTGGCTATGCTCATAATTTTTTCTCAACACCTTTTAGATGTTCACCATTGACCCCATCCCAATCCAGAATGGAATCAAGTAGGATGGAGTTATCATTAATGCCTTTCTCTCAAAACTAACCCAAATATTGTTTCTCATCTACAAAAGGTTCTCTGGAGAGGAACTTATCTGGAGGATAAAAAGGAAGGTGTTTAACCTACATTACCCACTATTTCAGAAGGCAGATCACTCCAGTTTTGTTCATTGTGATGCAGACAAGGATGGTTGTGTGTGCACACTTTCAAACCTTTAAACAGCAGCCAATCCTCCTGATACCTTGACCTTCTAATTGTCAAGCTGCCAATAAAGAGCCCAATTAGCACTGACAGCTCATCTCATCAACGCTAATGATGTCTGAGCACAGAAATTAAGAGTGCCACTTATTAATTGCATGGATGAGTGGAGTGAAGGACCTGGCTTACTAGCTATTTGTTGGAAACAA
Organism: Mobula birostris; assembly: GCF_030028105.1. NCBI lineage: Eukaryota > Metazoa > Chordata > Chondrichthyes > Myliobatiformes > Myliobatidae > Mobula > Mobula birostris. The sequence continues at coordinate 28,371,105 of NC_092377.1, forward strand.
AAACCACACTGGTTCCATGGAACCCAGATATCTGCAGTCAAGTGGTCATTCCTCATCTATGAACCTAGACAGGATATTTGATTGCAAGCATTGCACTGCCAGAGTCCAGTAATTTACTCTTCCGTTAATTAATTAATTAATGTATTTATTTATTTATTGACATACACTGCAAAGTTGGCTCTTCTGGCCTTTTGAGCCACGCCACCCCACATTCTCCTGATTTAATCCAACCATAATCACGGAACAATTTACAATGACTAATCAACCTACCCAGTCGGCACGGGTTTGGCATGTCGGACAAAGCCAGAGAACCTGGAGGAAAACCACATGGTCACGGGGAGAACATACAAACTCCTTACAGTCAGCGGCAGGAAATGGACCTGGGTCATTTGTACTGTAAAGTGCTGTGCTAACCACTACACTGAAGTGCCACCATTAACTAAACATTTTCATAATATATGCGTATATATACTGTATCCTGCATCTCTTGCAGCTGAACAAGGAATTAATAACTAGGAGGAATAAAGAAAAATATTCTATCTCTGATATTTTTGAAAACATTCGTTTCCTCTCACCCTGTTAGGGTCTTTGGTTCCGCTGGGCTGCTCTGTTGAGATTGATTACAGTTTATTCTGTTTCCCAGAGGAGCTGTACATCAAGCAATGGTGTCTGTCGTCCACTAATGACTGCATTAGCGTTACCTTCCCTTAGAAACTAGAGTAACCTGTGGGAATTCAAATTTACAGGCTGTCTCATAGTTTCTACATGCTGCCTAATTCAGTGGCATAGCAGACTAGCTTAGTTTCACCGTGCCATAGCAAAAGGATTCTCTGGAGCATGGTTGATCTTTGCAACTTTATGCAGAGCCACTACTATTCCTATATTACCCATGAAAAGGCTACACCTGGAATATTGCATTCAATTCTGGTTGCCCCATTATAGGAAAGATGTCAAGTTTTAGAAGAGTTTTACCAGGATGATGCTTGGTTCAGAGGGCATGTGCTATAATGAGTGATGAGTCACAGGTTTTTGTGCTTACACCAGTCCACAAGCTGCTCTACCTCCTCCCTCTATGCTGTTTCACCATTGTTCCTGATGAGGCCAACCACTGTTGTGTTGTCAGCAAACTTGACAGAGTGTTTAGACCAGATTTGGCAATACGATTGTGCATTAGCAGTGTGGATAGAAATGGGCCGAACATGCAGCCCTGGGAGTTGCCGGAGCTGAGAGTGATAGAGCCAGTGGTGTTGCTGCCAGTACGGACTGCCTGTGGTCTCTTTGTCAGGATGGCCAAGGAGTGTTGAGACCCAACATGAATAGTTTTCTCTCCAGTTTTCCCTCTATCTTCCAGGGAATGATATTGAAAGTAGAACTGACGTCAGTGAACAGCATTCTGACATAGGAGACACCACAGTCCGGGGGGGGGGGGGGGGAGAAGGCAGATGGAATTAGTTTAGTTTGGCATTTAATTATTGTGTGCTTTGCCCTCTGCTTTACTCCTTTTTCACTTATGACTGTGTTGCTAAGCACCGCTACAATGACATATTCAAGTTTGCTGACAACTTCACTGTCATTGGCTAAATCAAAAGTGGGACAATCCAGCATATAGGAGGGAGATTGAAAATCTGGCTGAGTGGTGCCATAACAACAATCTCTTATTCAATGTCAGCAAGACCAGGAGCTGATTATTGATTTCAGGAGAAGGAAACCAGAGGTCCATGAGCCAGTCATCTTTGGAGGATCAGAATCGGAGAGGGTCAGCAGCTTTAAATTCCGCGATGTTATCATTCCGGGAACCTGCCCAGGACCCAGCACATAAGTGCAATTGCAAAGAAAGCACGGCAGTGCCTCCACTTCCTTCGGGGTTTGTGAAGATTCTGCATGACATCTAAAACTTTGACAAACTTCTATAGATGTGTGGTGGAGAATATATTGACTGGCTGCATCATAGCCTGTTGTGTAAACAACAATGACCTTGAATGGAAAGTTCTTCAAAAAAAAGTGAATACCACCCAGTCCATTATGGGTAAAGCCCTCTCCACCGCCGAGCACGTCTGTACAAAATGCTGTCACAGGAAATCAGCATCCATTATCAGGGACCCCCATCACCCAGGGCATGCATTTTTCTCACTGCTGTCATCAGGAAGAAGGTAAAGGAACATCTGGACTCACGCCACCAGGCTCAGGAACAATTACTACCCCTAAACCATCAGGCTCTTGAACCAAATGGGGATAACTTCACTTGCTTGGAATGTTCCCTGAACCAATGGACTCTGTTCCAAGGACTCTTCATCTCACGTTCTCGATACTTGTTGCTTATTTATTTATTATTATTATTTCTGACAGCTGAAGACCAATCGAGTGAAACTAGAGCCCTCAGGTTTGCAGACAGTGGAGAATTCACTGCACCAGCAAGAATGCAAAGCCTGGAGTTCATATCAGGCAAAGACGGCCAATGTTTTGATCGAGCTTCTCTGACATGGTGCGCTCATATTGTAGGTAGGAAATAAGAACAAAACAATGCACACTCCAGCCTGATCCTGGCTGTGGATGTTATCAAAGGAGTGTTGTAGTTTTAGTTAAAATAGGAAGCTATCAGATTTTTATAAAACTACAACATATTGTTCCCGATTCTTGAATTCAATCCCTCAATGCAAGCATGACATATGCTTCTTTACCATTCTATTAACTTGTGCAGCCACTTTCAAGGAAAATAAAATCATTAGTACGTTGTAAAATTTATAAAAATAAATTGGATTATGAACATACGCAGTTCTCTTTTATTGTCATTTAGTAATGCATGCATTAAGAAATGATACAATGTTCTTCCAGAATGATATCACAGAAACACATGACAAACCGACTTAAAAACTGACAAAAACCACATAATTTTAACATATAGTTACAACAATGCAAAGCAATTCCGTAATTTGATAAGAACAGACCATGGGCACGGTAAAAGTCTCAAAGTCTCTCCAAGGTCCCATCATGTCACTCAGATGGTGAACCTCCAGCACCGCAAACTTGCTGATGCAGCACCCTGGAAGCACCCGACCGCAGTCCGACGCCGAGTCCGTCCGAAAACTCCGAGCCTCCAACCAGCCCTCTGACACCGAGCACCGAGCGCCATCTCTTCCGAGCTCTTTGACCCCGGCCTCGGCAACAGGCAATAGGCAAAGCCGAGGATCTGGGGCCTATACCTCCGGAGATTCTCGATTGCACAGTAGCAGCGACAGTGAAGCAGGCATTTCAGAAGTTTTTCCAGGTGTTCATCCATGCTTCTTCATGTCTGTCTCCAGCAAATCAGGATTGTGCACGGCATCCTGCTTCACAAATACGATATCATTCGGAACAGCCGCGCGCGCTATGTCATGCCGCCATCTTCTCCTCCCTCTCCAGAGGAAGGATAAATAATCTAAGTTAAAATCGCTAAAAAAAAATTCATGCTTAATTTCTAAAATTTAAATTAACTAATTCTTACCTCTGAGCTTTATTTATCCCAGAATTTTGCCATGTTTTTGTGAGAAATCCAGCATTGAAACAAATTTAGATAAATAGCAAGTTTGGAACTTCATGGTTGAATAAATAACAAAAGTTCTTGACAGCTATGTTAGTAAATTCAACAATATCCCATAATTAACATATGTAGTTTCTAAATGTAGTTCATTGTCATATGCTTTCTTTTATCAGTGACAGTTAACAGCTCTTCATAGAGACAGTCCATTCTACCGGATTGCCTATCTTATGATGTATTTGTGTAGGCTGTTGGAGCCCTAAATCAAGAGGCTACTCTTTGAAATTTGCCTTCCTCAGCAAGGAGATCAACTGTTGTCATGTTCTCTCTGGCAATTTTATTTTGCTAAATCCTTTCTTGCTCCAATTGTTTTGAACATGTTCATGCAGTTTGTGATTTCTGTGAAGTTTTTTGGCTGTCATGGATAAAAGCAGATTCCTTTCATTGTCATGTAAATACATCCAAAGATTTTCATTGATGTATCATGTATAAATTTGAAAAGCAATCTGAATGAATTTAATTAGAACTTCTCAAAAACAAGAAGAGGAAATGTTGATTCTTTTGGGTATCACTGATGTAGTATTTATAATAGTGGGAATGAACAATATATAAAATATGTGAAGTAAACCTGGGCAGACCACTCTATCTCTAACCCTCTCTTATAATTTCATATACAATCTGATTGTTACTTCAACTCTGCCTTCTCTTCTACCAATAGTACCACTCTACTTCCTTGTTTATGAAGAATCTGTCTATCTCTGCTTTACAAATAATTCAAGTAAAAGTTGGAAGAGACCACCACTCAAGCTTACTTGGGTGAGTTGAGGACTTGAACAAAGCACAGTGGGAAAGATTATGACAAAATATTGAGAGAGGTGTTAACACAGATCAGTGAAAACATTACTATCGAGAGTAAAGAAACTCACGGATGAAACTGCTGAAGATGTGCATAGCAAGACCACAACTGCTCATTTCAAAGTTGACTCCTGTGATACTAACCAGTCAGAAACAGCTCTAGCTGCTGTGCAGAATAACTCTGTCCTGCAATGCAAATTAATGGAGCTGCCGTGAAGCCATCCCTCTCTCCCAGTTATCTAAAGTTTATTATGAACCCTTTTGATATTCAAAGAGTTGTAGTTGAGCACATTGTGCTCAGTAATGACTTGATGGCTCATGGCAGTTCACTAGTAAGGCTCCAAACTTTTTCTGGTAGTACCCCTTGTCCACCTGATGAGGCGGATTATGAGACTTGACGTGCCAGTGTTGAACTGCTCTTGCAAGACCCAAGTGTGTCTGATCTTCATAGAACACGGAAAATATGTGAAAGTATTCTTCCACCAGCTTCTGACATCCTCAAGTCAATAAGTCCTGGGGCTTCACCGCTATTTATGTACAACTCCTATATTCAACTTTTGCCACCATGGTAGATGGTGATGAATTATTCACCAAATTCATAAACACGGTACAGAACACTGGTGAAAAATCATCAGTACAGCAGCTATAGGTAGTGTTGACACTGACTGTAAAGCGAGGAGGAATAGCTGAATCTGAGATTAACAAGCATCTCTTAAAGCAGTTTTGTAGGGAATGTTGAGACCACTCCCCAATCTTAGACCTGTAACTGGAACAGAAAAAAACAAAACCCGCCATCGTTTACCGAACTATTGACATTTCTATGCACCAAGGAAGACGAGTATTCCAGAACCACACGTATGAAATATCATTTAGGAGCAGCCAAACAACGTGCCTTTATACAGCCTCAGACCGCAGGTGCCTGTAAAGAAGATGATGTAGCAGAGCTAACTTCAGTTATTTCTCAACTGGCTAAACAAATCACTGAGCTTCAAAGTCACCTAGCTACTCTACAAGATACAATACAGCAGAAGATAAAAACAACTCTAAGACCCCAAGTGATAAGCCACTAAACCTTAAGGATGACGCAAAAGATAAACAAGAGTCCACAACCACTAAGAAAGAGCCAAGTGTGAAATGAAAACCGTGGTACTGTTCTAAATGTGATGAAGATGGGCACATAACCAGCTCTTGCTGCTATGAACTCAATCTAGCAATAGTGGCAGAAAAGACAGCTTGACAAGAGACGGACGGAGTGGGAGTCACGTCCTGGTCTACCTAAGCCTCATTTTAAACTAGAAGCAGTTCCTGTTGTGGGTTAAACGGGCACTGATGTTGACAAAGCATGTCCCAAAAGCTCCAAGGTCTTGCACAGTGAAAAAAAACAGGAAGAGCAAGAGCGCATCTTGGACTTTACTGAAATCGTCGTCTAATGAACTCAGGTGATTTGGAGGAAGTTAGCGCTGACATTGTGCAAACTGTATGTGAGAGTTGTCTTATCCAACAGACAGAACATGCGGCAGATGTTGGTATTTCATTTGTTGGATTCTTAATGAGGCATTCAAGTGTTTTACCTGAAAAGTTTCAACCTGATGTACGTAAGAGTCTTCATGATGACTTTAGTCACTTGGGTATTGATTGTATCCTGGATTTAGTCAGAAGCCAGTTCTGTTGGCCCAAGGTGGCTGCTGATGTGGAACACAAGATTAAAAAATGCGGTCGATGCATAAGAAGAAAGACCTTGCCTGAGAAAGCTGTTCTGTTAGTGAGTATTGTAACTATTTGACCTTTGCAGCTGGTCTGCATGAACTTTCTTACATTAGAACTCAATCAGAGTAACACAAAAGATGTGTTAGTAATAACCAACCATTTCACTATATATGCTTTGGCTATACCTACACCTAACCAAAAAGCCAGGATGGTTGAGGTGCATTTGGGAGCATTACTGTGCAACCTGTAGTCAAAGGCAATTGCGTAAATTCAAAGGGAGAGGGTGTAACCCAGGTTAATTAAACCCAAAGATGTAATGTTTGAAAGCTCCTCCTGTGGTTTACTGAATTAAAAAAGAGAGAACTTGAGGAAATACAAGCTGTGAGGGAACAAGGCGTGGCTGACGCGGGCATGAACAAGTGAGAGAAATACAGCAAACTATAAGAAGCTAAAGATATGAACTGACATCATTCAAAATGGAATTAGTAGTGAGTATCTCTACCCTACTTACTTGAAAACCTCAGGGTGAAATCCCTGGAGGAGAGATGATATCGATAAAGATTTATTGAAGCTACGGCTATTACAAGCAGTAGCTGTAGCGAGATAATATCAGCAGAGATGAGTATCCAAGATCTCTACCGGGTAATTAGGAATTAGTTCTGTTAATCACACCAAGGGATTTGGTCAAGTTTTTTTGTTGTAAGTATTGTGAATCGACTTTCTGTAGATGATCCACTATTCCATCCAACGAACCAAGAAGCAAGATGGCGAGCCACCTAAGATCAAAGAACCAGCGCAGGAATGAAATGTTTCATGATGTAGAGGATTTAACATGGTTGGATATATAAGTTTATTTCTCACTTGAAGGATCTGAATTTGATTTCTGGAAGAATTGATAATTTTTGCAAAGACTTTGATAAGTAACTGAATGAGATTTAAAAACACAAACACGAGGAAATCTGCAGATGCTAGAACTTCAAGCAACACACCCAAAATGCTGGTGGAACGCGGCAGGCCAGGCAGCATTTATTGGAAGAGCTACAGTTGACGTTTTGGGCTGAGACCCTTCATCAGGACTAACTGAAAGAAGAAATAGTAAGAGATTTGAAAGTGGGAGGGGAAGATCCGAAATGATAGGAGAAGACAGGAAGGGGAGGGATGGAGCTAAGAGCTGGAAAGTGATTGGTAAAAGGGATAGAAGGCTGGAGAAGGGAGAGGATCATGGGACTGGAAGCCTAGGGAGAAAGAAAGGGGGAGGGGAGCCCAGAGGAATATGGAGAGCAGGCAAGGAGTTATAGTGAGAGGGACAGAGGGAGAAAAATGTTCTTTTTCTATGTCTATCCATGGCCTCCTCTACTATCAAGATGAAGCCACGCTCAGGTTGGAGGAACAACACCTCATATTCCGTCTGGGTAGCCTCCAACCTGATGGCATGAACATTGACTTCTCTAACTTCCGTTAATGCCCCTCCTCCCCTTCTTACCCCTTCCCTTATTTATTTATTTATTTATTTGTGTGTTTATTTATTATTTCCCTCTGTTTTTCTCTCTCTTTTTTTTCCCTCTGTCCCTCTCACTATAACTCCTTGCCTGCTCTCCATCTTCCTCTGGGCTCCCCTCCCCCTCCCACTTTCAAATCTCTTACTATCTCTTTTTTCAGTTAGTCCTGATGAAGGGTCTCGGCCCGAAATGTCGACTGTACCTCTTCCAATAGATGCTGCCTGGCCTACTGCGTTCCACCAGCATTTTGGATGTGTTGCTTGAATGAGATTTACTTAGTTTAAAAGTTGTGATGTTAGAGCATTCTCATGAAAGGAGTTAAGCAGTATATTTATATCTGTGAATTTGAATTTGTAGACATACTGACTGGAACTGAAACTGAAGTTAAGCATAATACTTAAGAATAGCAATTCAATTAGTTTCTAATTAACTAGGGATAAATAAAAAGGAAAGGTTCGTCTGTAAGCCTTTAAATAGGGAATATCACTTGATCCAATTAATTACAGAAATTGGAGTAATAAAGATTATTCTAATGAATCTCACTGATTCTAACTAATAAGGAATTTGGTTTTCATTTGATAGAGATTTGGAACCTAGACAGAATGTTGGAATTTGGAAAGTGTGTGTCTTCTATTCACTGCCTCCTTTTGATACCTAGATCTTGTAATGACCTACTAGCACCTAGTGTGGTACTATGTAATTTGATTTTCTCATAAGATTTCCTCATCGAGATAAGACAAGCGCTACACAGGGGTTGCACAAGTCTCTGCTATCTTTGAGGAAGAGAGTCCAAAAGACTCACAGCCTCTGATAGTGAACAAAATGCATGATCTCTGTCTTAATTTGACAACACTCGATATCTAAACAATGACCCTAGTTCCAGATTCTCCCAGAAGAGGAATCACTTTGTCAAAACCTTCAAAATCTTATATGCTTTGGTCAATTCACTTTTCACTCTTTTAACTACAGCAAGTACAAATCCACCAGTCCACCTACCGTCATAAGGCAAAACACCTATTCCAGGTATTAGTCTAGTAAACAATAAACATTCTTTAAGACTGTCACCCCCTTAAGCATTGTTCATCTTTGGATTGCAATAATATGTGTAGAAAGTTAAATTTGTGAAAAAAATTGAATAAACTGCACATTCCTTGTCTGGGTTAGCTCCTTGCGTTTGAGTAAGTGATGCACCGTTCACTGAGATTATCTGTAAGCCTCTTGGACTCAGCCTCTCAGTGCAATCACTCAATGCCATTGACAACCTTGTCACTTTTGCTTGCTATCATCCTTCACCATCAATTCTTTGTCCCCAGTGTAAAAACTTGTGAAGTCAGTCAGATGTGAACCTCAGAAGAAGCATGCTTTGGCGTGTATAGATAAGACATACGAGATAAAGGAAAACTCAAACAAGGTGTGAGCAATTTATTCACAGTGTCTTCACTGAATAGTCTTTCAAACTTTCTAATGATACTGTTACAGTCCAGAGGACAGTTAGGCATATAACACACAAGGGTAAAACTGTTCTTTTATTTAAGAAGTCCAGTAAGGATAAGCCAAGTAACAACAGGTCGGTAAATCTTATGTCAGTGATAGAGAAATCATTGGAGAAAATTCTAAACAACTGGATTTATGCAGATTGAGAAAGGCATTTACTGCTCACAGATGGTCAGCATGGTTTTGTGTGGGCAAACCTCTAGTCTCACTAATTTGATTGAAATTTTTGAGGAAGTTGTAAGTGGGTTCGATGAAGACAGAGCAGCAGATGTGGTCAAGGTACCACGTCGTATGATGATCCAGAATATTGAGGTCTGTGGGATCCAATGGGAACTGACTGATTGGATTCAATTTTTTTTGTTGTAATTGATAAGAAGCAGAAGGAGCTTTCTGGAAGAAAGTATGTAGGAAGTATAATGAGTGAGTTTGCAGACGAAAATTGTTGGTCTGATGGACACCGAGGAAGGTAAGGAGACTGCAAATGCTGGAATCTGGAGCAACACGTGTAAAGCAGGAAGAACTCAGCGAATTAGGCATCATATATAGGGGGAGTTCAACCAATCTGACAGAGTTTTTTGAAGGAGGTTATCAGGAAAGCTGATGAACGAAAGGCAGTGGATGATTTTAGCAAGGCCTTTGACAAGGTCCCACGTGGGAGTTTGGTCGGGAGGGATCAGTAGGCCAGTAGCAGGCAAAACAATGGGCCTGTCTGTCAGGGCAGCCTGACTTGCGAATCTTGGATAGAAGATCAGAATCAGCAGAGTTGCATTAGGGAACAATTAGGCTGGAGGCTGTGGGGGGGAGATCCTCAGAAGTAATAAGATCAGTGATGGTAGAGGAGACTGGCCTGATGATCTTTTTGTAGGGTCCTAGTCCGAGGTAGCTAAGAGGAAGTTTCTGATAGCTACTGTCTGGCCTCTGCATGGTAGAGATCAGTATGAGAGATGAGAACAGCTCTGCCCTTAACTGCTTGTAGATGGGAACAGGGGTTGGGATTGGTATGGAAAGAGTGGAGTGCAGTTAGTTTCGAGACTGAGTTGGATGAATGAGGAGAGTGGGGAAGTCAAGAAGAGTAGAGTAGTCAAGTTATTTGATGTCCTGTTGGTATTTCGAAATTAAAAGGTTCAGAGGGGCCAAAGGTACAAGATACAGAGAAGGTGTCCAAGAAGAGGAATGAGAGTTGAGGCGGGTGTCTGGGTCATCAGTGGTGGGGTAAATCCTTGCCGAAGAAATAGCTGTAGAAGTGGAGATGACAAATGAAGCGTTCAGTGATATGGTAGGCATGGAACTCATTGATGTATGAATACAAGGATACAAATATGAGACTTCTGCTGAGAACAAGCTGCCCTGCCTCTGAAAAGACCATTTTACGGAAAATGCTGAAGATGTGGTAGGGATTAGAGCTGGAGTCAGGATCAGAAGAGGCCATTGAGCTGAGGGTTCAGGGGAGGTGAGATACTGAGACGTGGAGGGAGGATGAGAGCTTCAAGTTCCTAGGAGTGGACATCATCTATAGCCTGTTCTGGTCCAATCACATTGATGACAGCATGTCACTTGGCTCTTTACTTCTTCCTGAACTTCAACTCATTGTCATTTGCCATAGGGCTTACTGTGGTGATGGCATCTGCAAACCTATAGATGGAATCAAAGTAAAATCTGGCCAAGCATTCATGGGTAGGGGGCTGAGGGTGTGGTCTTGTTGGGCATCATTGTTGAGAATAATAATGATGGAGGTGTTGCTGTCTATCCTTACTGATCGTGATCTGTTGGTCCAGGGTCTGGTTGCAAAGGAAGGTGTTGAGTCCCTTATCTAGGAGTTGGGAGATGCGTTTACTTGGAATTATGGTATTAAAGGTGAGGCTGTTGCCAAAAAACAATAATCTAACATAAGCATCTTCACTGTTACAGTAAAAAGTTACTGTTAAAGACTCTGCTGGTGTTCTTCTGTTTTTGAGAATTTCTGTTTGCTGTGTTATTTTGCCCTGTACGATGACACGTGTAAATATTCTGTCGTTTCAGAGTTCTACTGCGATTTTGAGACAGAGTGCGAGTTGGAGTATTCCTCTGATGGTGACAATGGATTAGCAGGTTGGGTGACTTTGACACCTCATGATCTTGCCCTGACCACTGATACTGCTGTACCAGATCACGATTACTCGGAGAAGTCAAGTGAAGGTAAGGGCAGCCTTAGCAGGATGACATAGCCCAATAGGGAGAACTTCAAATGCTTCACTTTATTGAAGTTTACAGATTATTGCATAAAGGGAACACCCAAAAGCTAATGAAAATAGAGTTCTAGTTGTTTCAACTCTTTCAAAAAGATTTGGCTTTGATAAAATGCTTCTTGATCTTTATTGAATTTTCTGATTTTGGTTGAAGCTATTGCAAGGTAATTAAATCAAGAAATGTCCTGGTGGTTCTTCTAGTAAGCTGCTGTAATTTTGACGTAGCAATGGACTTGTGACAGAAGTTCTCAATAATGCTTCACAATGTTACACCAGAGCAAGCGGTATTTGAGTGTTTTCTTGTTATCTTAGCAGCCAAATGCTGTGCCAAGGAGTGGCACAAAAAAAATCAGCAGTTACTTGCCTGGTCTGCTCAATCAACATTTTTGGAGATGTATCAAAGATTACAGGGAAACAGTAAGTTAATTTAGTTAGAAAGTTCACGTCAAAAGTGAAATATAGTAAAATTACACACATCACATTAGCTGTCCTAACAAAATGGCCAAGATAGGACCCACAGCTGGATCTAACTCTTCTGAAGAAGCAGGCTCTATAATCCTCTGATATTTTGAGTTGGCGGCATGTGTGTGAATAATTTTAATTCAAAAAGTTTGGAAGTCACTCAAATAAAATGATGTCTTTAATAATCCTAAGAGTGGGCAGGGTTGGGGAGGGGCATGGTTATGAGGTAGTGCCGGTGGAATGTGTTATTCCCACAGTCAATATTTTTAATTCTCTTTTTGGTGGGGAGTAGTATCTAAGCATAACTAGAACATTTTTATTACCATCACTTATTTTCCTTGGAGATGGTTGTGGTGAACAGCCTTTTTGAACCATTGCAGTCTCTAGGATGAAAGTATTCCTAAAATGTTGGGCAGGGAACTGCAGGGTTTAGATCCAGTGATGATGTTCGACTGGCGATATGCACTATTTTTATTCAGGATGCAATATGGAAGGGAATCATCTCATCTTTTTTGGTGCTTAACATCATCTTTTTGGAAGTTACAGTCAGAGCAGCCTAGGCGCGCAAATGCAGTGCTTTTTGTTGATGACATACACTCCAGTCATTGGGTGCTGGTGGAGGAGGGAAGAAATGTTTAAAATAGCAGGTGGAGTGTCATTAAATAGGGCTGCCTTGTCCTGGATGTGTCAAGACTCTTTGAGACTCAGCCAAGCAGCTCTGGAGAATTCCATCACACTCCTGACTTGTGCATTGTCGATGGCTGTTAACATATGGGATGTTGGCAGGTGAGCTACTTGCCATAGAATAACCTGCCTCTGACCTCCTCCTGTAGACCAGGTATTTATACGGTTAGCCCAGTTGAAATTCTGGTCAGTGATGACCAGGATTTGATAGTGGGGAACTCCAGTGAAGGCAGTGCCATTCAAGAAGTGAAAGAAAACCCAGCACTGTCTAATAGATGGGTGTTCTTTAATCATACTGGCCAAAAATAGTGATGTTTGGCCAATATCACAGTTTACATTACTTAGAAGGGTTGGTAGCCAGAGACGAGGTTATTACATTCCTCTTATCTCTGGTTGTCCCTGGTACTCCTATATTGTATAATCTTAGAGCCTTAGAGATATGCAGCATAATAATAGTTGTGCTTCGGCCCAATTTATTCATGCTGACTTGGGTGTCCTCCACCAACCCCATCCTTCCATTCTTCCATTCTTCCTTTTAGAAATAATAAGGGCATGAGCTTGAGAGAGCCTCAGCTCTCCCTGTGATTTACACTTCTGAGTTTTGGATGGAATGATGTCAGGTGATCAGCAGATTTTCTTCACCATCATGTATAATTAATGTTTTGTGTGAACCTACTGCCTGTGAGGTAGCTACAGGAATTTTAATTGTACCTGTACCCCACTGTACTTGTGCACATGGCAATAAACATAGAACATTACAGCACAGTACAGGCCCTTCAGCCCATGATATTGCCCAACTTTTTAACATACTCTGAACTCAATCTAACATCTCCTACAGAGACCTCCATTTTTCTACTTAAGAGTCTCTTAAATGCCCGTAATGTATCTGTCTCTACCAACATCCCTCGCAGGGCAAAATCTGAGTTGATTTTCTTATTCTGTGCATCAGTTAAAATTATAGTTATCAAATTGTTGCACTGAGCATGTGAGCACATGCACATATGCCTTTGGTGTAAGGAGACAGTCCTGGGTTCCTGGAGAATCCAGACTAAGATTAGCTTTTAAAGCAACAGTGTATGTAAGGATAGACTGTATTGATTGTGTTCTTTCTGTGCTCTTGCTGAAATCGGCTCTTGCTGAACTTAACTTTTGTTGACAACTTATTTTCACATTATCGCTCACAACTGCATGTTCTCTCATTTGTACTTAGCCTGCATGATTGGTGATTACAGCTGTTATAGGAGGATTACAGATGCTGATCAGCATTGCTTCCCCTTGTACCTATGTACTCACGGCACGGATGCTGCAAATCCAGCCTGCACACTTCTCACTAATTATCTTTCCAACTTCAGATCACCCCACTGGCCATTTATCTCTCTCAATAATAGAAAATGCTTCCTACTCCCTCTGCTCAGATTTTATTGCACCGTTCTGAATATTGGGGTAAGTCTTACTGTGTGAACTTGCTGCAACATAATTTCTCATGCCCCAGAATAAAATTTGAGTCATAATGATAACTTATTATTTTACATCCCAAGCCCACCAGTTAGATGAACTACTGCTGTCTAATCCCATTTGTACTGCTGGACAGCTCCATTATATATAATCTGCCCACACTTTTCCAATTCAAACTCCTGACTGCAACCTCTCCAACCAACATACTCTACTAAAGCTGTTCACCAAATAACATTTAAAAAAATGGAACCATCTGTGCATTTATTCACACACACAGACAACGCAACAATTTGACAATTTAATTTAATTTTATCTTAATGAGAAACACTGTGTTGGATGAAGGCGATAGGAATGAGAAGCATTATTATAAGATAAGTGGATCTTTGTGTGCATGTCTCTGTTCTTTGTCCATACTTGCTTTTTTATGCTTGCTATCATATGGATATCATCCTAATATGGGTTCAGCTGCATTAATTTATCCCAATGTGATAAAAAGTAAAACTGGGATGTTTTAACAGTTGGTAATTTTGCTAGTGATATTTTGGATAGAGGCACTGACTGCTTGTCTTAATGTGAGTTCTTCCTTGCTATTTCATGGGAACAAATTGCTGTGTAATGACTTTGATTGTGGGTTTCATATAGTGGTCGTGTCTCCTTGAAGGTAGTCGCCAAGGTTCCCTCAGATCTGCTGTCAAGATATGCACTGATAATGAAGTGGAGTTGGGCAGATGAAGGCTGTCACAAATAGAAGTTCCTTTTCTGATCAGAGTCTACTTCTGCCAGTAGCTCCGTTGTCTCCTGTGTAAGGAGAGCAGACTTGCCAATTACTCACTGAAATGGTATTTGTTTATTGGAAGCTTTCTTTATGCATAAACACTACAATTATTTTTTTATGTGCATCAATTAAGGGAATTTGAGCCTTTCAATACTTTTGAGTTTCAAGACATTCTCTCTAATCTCTGTTTACCTACTTGGCAATTAGTTTCTCCATCTCCGAGAACAGCCAACTGAGAGGTCAAGGTACGCAGTGGCAATTATTTAGTGTGGACCATTAAAAGCTTTGTATGCAAAGTAAGTTTTCGGTGTTTAAAAATGAGTACTTAACAGACTGTTACAGCCTCAAGACATTCCTCATCTATTGGCACTTACTGCAGGATCCATATTCTCATGCAGCAGAATTTGGCAAGCTACCCAGCAGAATTCTCATGGCCCTAAATGCAAATAAATTACGCACACTGCCAAGTGGCAGCTGATGTGAAGTCATTGCTATAGTTTGGTCATTTTTGAAAACTTCCAGCTTGCTTTTTGCATGGTCGCTGTTGACCCAATTACGCAGGTTAAGGAAAGAGTACTCAGTTATTATTCATGCAAACATGAGGAATTCTGCAGATGCTGGGAATTCAAGCAACATACATCAAAGTTGCAAAGTTGCTGGTGAACACAGCAGTCCAGGCAGCATCTCTAGGAAGAGGTACAGTCGACGTTTCGGGCCGAGACCCTTCGTCAGGACTAACTGAAGGAAGAGCTAGTAAGAGACTTGAAAGTGGGAGGGGGAGGGGGAGATCCGAAAAGATAGGAGAAGACAGGAGGGGAAGGGATGGAGCCAAGAGCTGGACAGGTGATTGGTAAAAGGGATATTACTGCCTTACATTTTCTTGGCAAATCCCAAAGTGTTTCGTAGCCAATGGGTTGAACAGTCACCACTGTTAGTCCACCTCAAAGCTGCACAGACTCAGTTAGATAAAGGATAGTACTTCTGTTTTTGGTGTTGTCTGAGCAAGTTGAGTTGGCTAGGGCACTGAGAAAATTCCTGTGCTTTTTTGAACACTAACTTACATTACACTACATCATGAGTACTTTGCTGATGTGGCAGGCTTGATTGTGTATTCACTCTCTGAATGATTCTGGGAACCAATACTTTCTATCCCATAGCCAGCTGTGAGCCAAGTTGACAATTTCTTTGTCAATAAATGGATTAGAAATTACAAAACTGTAACAAATACAAATTAATAAAAATATTTTTAAATGACAAGATTACTTAGTAAGCATGGAGAAAACCCAGCAGCTTTATGAAGATTGTGACTAGAGGCATCCTAATTGGCATTTGGAAGGGAATCTCCACAGAGGTTCTTCATTGTCCTTCTCGGTAAACTCTTCATGTCTTGACATCACTGCACACCTCTACTACCATTAAATTATACCACTCCCGATTTAATTACTACACCTTTGACAACTAAACCTTATGTTTATGCCCTAAGTTCAAGAATTTCCTTCTTTAAAAGGAAGTATGAAGGCAATGAACTGTGCATTTGACTAAACATGGAATTGCAGGTCTCACAGGATCCAGTACTGAACAATTGGGTGTATCAAGACTTGTTATCTGTGAATATAAAACTGTGTGCATTGGGATATATGGTATAAGAATAATGATGTTACCACATTGTAGAACAATGTAGTGTAAGATGGGAGTTGAGGACAGAGATGGTAGGATGGAGATGAGCAAAATAACAATGTGTAGCCCAGAAAATTACTCATGTTGTGCCATATTGATTATGTTCTGCGATCAAAAACAAGAATCCAGAAGAACCTATTGCCGGTTCAATGGCAATGGCAAAGGATATCTTGAAGAAACTTAAGAGTGGAAGGTGAAAATCTAGTTTACATGGTTCATATTGAGCCAAGGTGCACCGAGGAGAAAGGGGCAGAAACTCGATGAAGGGCAGATTGGAAATTATAATCTAAATTAAAACAAGTCATTAAGGGTGGTTATTTACACGTTACATCTAAATGGCACAATGATAGGCACCAGATACGATACAAAAACCTAAGACTTCATATTCATCAGCTCCTGACTCTATAAAACCACAAGGCACCAGTCAGGAGTCATAGTCATACAGAATGGAAATAGGCCCTTTATTCAACTGATTCATGCCAGCCAAGATTCCTAACTAATATGGTCCCATTTTCCTGTGTTTGGATCATGTGTCATTCCTTTCCTATCCAAGTATATTTTATATATTGTTAATGTACCTGCCAAAACCACTTCCTCTGGTAGCTCATTCCATATACTGACCACCCTGCTGAAAAGGTCACCCCATAGATTCTATTAAATTTCTCCTTTCTCGCCTTAAAATTGTGCCCTTCAATTCTTGATTACTCAACCCCAGGAAATAAGAATGTTTGCATTGACCCATCTATGCACCTCATGATTTTATAAATCTCATTCTTTTATGTTCCAATGTAAATAGTCCCAACCTGCTCAACCCTTCTCTTTAGCTCAGTTTCTCGAGTCCCAGCAACATCCCTGTAAATCTCCTTTGCACTCTTTCCAGCTTACTGGCATCTTTACTATATCAAGGTGACCGGAGCAGAACAAAATATTCTAAATATGACTTCACCAATGTCGTTGTACACCTGCAAAATAACATTCTAACTTATATACACAGTCTGATGAAGGTCAGCATACCAAAGCCTTCTCAACTACCCTGTCTAACTGCAATGCCATTTTCAGGGAACCATGTGCTACTCTTAGATCTCTGGGGCCCTACTGATCACTGTGTATTTTTGTCTTTTCAATACTCAACGCCTCATAATTATCTGAATTAAACTCTATTTTCCATTCTCATCCCATTTACCCAGCTGATCAAGATCTCCCTGTAAATCCTGTTAAGTATCTTTGCTGTCCACAACATCCACTATTTTTGCAATCAGGAATACTTTCCTTGCAGCTGGATTAGTGCAGCTTCAGCAACACACTGGAAGCCTAACAGCATTCAGAGCAAAGCAGCTTGCTTAATTTTGTGCTCATTCAACGCTCTTAACATTAATCTTGCCCGTCACCAGCACATCATGAATACATCATGTGGCATACACAGGATTCATTGCAGCAACTTATCAAGAGTCCTTCAAAAGTACCTCCTGCTCCTACATCATTCAACACCTAGAAGGATATACATGGAAATACCAGCACCCGCAGTTTCTCTTTATTTGGAAACAAATTCTGATTTGGAAATATATCATCTTTCCTCCAGCAGTAGAGATTCTTGCTTCACAGCACTGACGGTCTGCTTTCTCAAGAAGGACAGTGAAAGAAAATGACCCCCCCCCCCACTTATTGAAGGGAAATTAGACAAAGTAATTAATACTGACCTTACAATCATTGTCTATACCCCATAATAGAAGAAAAAAATTATGCATTTTCTGAAGAAGGGAACAGAGGCATTTTTAAATATAGAAAATCATTAGAAAATGGAATTGGGCCGGAGGACTGGCTGGCATCAAATCTGATTACCATACTTAAAAGTAGATTGAAGAAGTCGAGGGAACTATAGACCAATTAGCTTAATGTCAGTAGTAGAGATGATAACCAAATTCTTTCTCTAAGGCTTAATAGAAGAATGTCTAGAAGCTAAAAATATAATAAAGACTAGTCAGCATAGATTTCAAAAGAGGTCAGACTTGACTAACCTTATTGAATTCTTTGAGAAAGGGTAGGAAAGGGTAATGCAATAATTTATTTGATTTTTCAAAAGGTTTTTGGAAATAATAAACTTGTGGCTAGGGTCAGAGCTTGTAGAGTTAGAGACAAATAGTGAAATAGAGACCAAACTGACTGCAAAACATGGATGCAAATGAAGGGGAACCATTTAGACTGGTATAAGTTAGTAATTGGTGTTTTACAAGGACTAGAACTGCTATTGTAATATTTGCTATTTACCTAAGTTATTACAATTCGTAAATCACATCAGATTGGAGGATACAGGGAAGCAGAACTTAGCCTGTGGAGTGGGAGTGTAGTTGGGAAATGGTTCAGTGTGAATTGGTAGACTGATAAAGTAAGGAAACCATGCTTATCTCGACTAATTGTGAAAGGATGCAACATTGTAAAACAGAAAACAATGATGCAGGTTAATAAGTGTACGAAGCCAAAAACCACGCTCAAATTCATTATTAAATAGATGTAATTAAAATGCAGAGAAGGAAAGCCTTTGTTTAGAACACAGTCTCATCTCTATTATAAAAAGGTTCTGGAAGATTTACAAAGGTGGAGAATTATACCTATCATAAGTGAATAACTGGATAACTAAAATCCATAATTGAAAGATAATCATTAATAAATGCAGAAGGGGAATGTCACCGTGAGCACTGGCAATGACTGAACCCAAGTGCGGAGAAATGGCAGTCCCCCATGAAGAGTCGGGAACAAGAGATTATACATTGGAATACCGACATTGGTGGCACTAGGGAGCAACACAGTGAGCCAAATCATTCTCAACACAATGACCCCGTGATGAGTACTAAACAGTAGTCCACATTAAATATTCATAGAACATGGAAAACATAGAAACATAGAAAATAGGTGCAGGAGTAGGCCATTCGGCCCTTCGAGCCTGCACCGCCATTCAGTATGATCATGGCTGATCATCCAACTCAGAACCCTGTACCAGCTTTCCCCCCATACCCCCTGATCCCTTTAGCCACAAGGGACGTATCTAACTCCCTCTTAAATATAGCCAATGAAATGGCCTCAACTGTTTCCTGTGGCAGGGAATTCCATAGATTCACCACTCTCTGTGTGAAGAAGTTTTTCCTAATCACGGTCCTAAAAGGCTTCCCCTTTATCCTCAAACTGTGACCCCTCGTTCTGGACTTCCCCAACATCGGGAACAATCTTCCTGCATCTAGCCTGTCCAATCCCTTTAGGATTTTATATGTTTCAATAAGATCCCCCCTCAATCTTCTAAATTCCAATGTGTATAAGCCTAGTCAATCCAGTCTTTCATCATATCAAAGTCCCGCCATCCCAGGAATCGATCTGGTGAACCTTCTTTGTACTCCCTCTATGGCAAGGATGTCTTTCCTCAGATTAGGGGACCAAAACTGCACACAATACTCCAGATGTGGTCTCACCAAGGCCTTGTACAACTGCAGTAGTACCTCCCTGCTCCTGTGAAAGCACAAGGACTTAACAATTCTAGTTACAACAATTGGTAAATAAAGGTGCTTGAGAGACCTAGTAGCCCAATGTTCTATGGCTTGCTGCAGAGACCCACAGTGTTTATAACAGTGAAGTTCCCAGGGGGTGGTTAGGACATGGAACATACTCCAATAACTAGCAACATAGGCAATGAAGAGATCCACATTAGGTAGAATCAAGCAAGAAATATTGGAATTTTATGCTAATGTCATGAGATGAAGAAGGGTTTCAGAGCTCTTGTGTGGACTCGTTGGCTTGTTTTGTGCTGTTAATATGAAGTAATTTTCTGCTTTAAACTATCCGCATTTTCAATTTTTTCTTTCCCCAAAAACCTACCTCATCGACTAAGCTTTTGATCATCTCTGCAATATTGCCTTAAATGATTCAATGTCATATTTAGTTTGATATTCAAACTTGCAAAGCATTTTAAGATTTTTTTAAAAATTCTTGGTGTTCCATGTATGTAGCTTACTGTTTTTGCTACTGATATAATGGCAAACCAGTCATGCTGGGTGAGGTCTTTCTAAATGATGCAGTGCAGACTATAATATAGAGAAATGGTTTAACATCTGTAATTTATCAAAAGGCTTATTCAAGGAAAAAGACTAGAGGACTCCCATTAGGTAGGAGGAAAAGTTGGTGCTTGAGTTACAATAGATCATTGTGGCATATCACCCACTAGAAGATTTGTAGGCTGTGGAGACCTGCTCTAACATTTCTAAAAGAAAATCACCATTAATGATAATTTAAACACTTTCCATACTGGATTGAGGGAGGGGTAGTTTTTAACTTTTAATATTAAAGGCATGAGATATTTGGAAGGAACATGAGGATACATTTGCTATAACTCTACAATCACTTATTTTTATCAAATGGAACTTCAAGAAGGTAAACAAGATAAATAAGTTACATTTATATGAAGAAGCAATCAATAGAATTTACCAACCAAATTATAGCACCCAAAGGCATTACTAAGAATTAATGTATTAACAATTTTTCCAACCACAATATACTATGAAGTTACTTTAGCATTAAAATGCAATAAATTATTTATCAAAGACTGTGCTGTAAGATGTAGACTGCTACAGTTATTCTTTGATTTATGAAAGGAATGTATTCCTGCAAAATGTTTCATTCAGTGAAATTTCATGAATCAGAAAGACCGAACAAAATGCATTTCAGGTATTTTTGTACAATATATTCCCACATTCAGAAAGAGATAGAGTTTTCATTACAGCAAAAATAGTAAATCATAAGCCTGTGAATTAAACAGTCCAAGGCATTATAGTGGAAATATGTAACTTGAACATTTATAAATAGAGGGCCTCTGTTGGTCAGAGCTGACCATGGATATTGTGTCCTAGCTATCGAGATACATGAGCTTGGGCAGTACGATATGGAGAGCAAGCAGTTGTCCATGTAGCAAGCTCCCCCCTCTCCATGCATCTGATGAATCCAAAGGAACAGCAAAGACTGATACAGTTTGGTACCAGCAGAGTCAGATGAGTTGCCTGTCAGCATTGAACTCAAAGTAGAACTGCCTTAGGGACTCCAGCTCCGGATTTTTCCCTCTAGGTTTACTCCCGAAGCCTTCCTCATGAGTGGGTATAGCCGCAAGTCAGCGGAGAATTGAGATCAAAGTTTTCCTTCTCCCCAGTGAGCTGCCGGTCATGGCTGATGAGCTCCATCTGCCTGAAATGACTGGTTTTAAGGCTCCAGTAACCTGCTTTTGCCCCTTCTCCTGTGAGTAGATATGGTTCTGTTGGGTTTAGTAGCTAAGCCACATGCAAAGGCCAAGAGCTGGACTTGGTTGTCAGAGGCTATTTGAGTCGCGCGCCATTGGGAGTATTTAATAGGTAGTGGGAGCCTGTCCCCATTATCACCCCTAGCTGTAACAACCTTTGTTATATTGTTCCAGAACTATTCAATGAATAAAAATTCCTTTATAAATCAATGAATTATTAGTCATTGAATAGTTTTGAAGCAATTATTTTTGAAGTTGGGCTTAAATATGAATTAGGTGATACAGAATCGAAGTTCTGAAAATGTGCCTTGTTGTACTAACTGTATTATACCTACTAGCAGCAACACAGCAGTCATTATCATTGCTTTTGAATGTGTAAACTCAAATACATTCATGTGTTTCAATGTCCTAATTCAGCACAAAATTAATTTTTACAGAATCCCCATCTCAAATATATGTGAATGTATTGTTCTAAATCATATAAAAGTCAGTATTTTGGTAGATCTCATACCCAATCAGTAAAATGGGATTAAGAAAAGAAATTCTGGAAATATTCAGCAAGTCAGGCAGCATCTGTGCAAAGACAAACTAGATTAGTGTCTCAAATCAATGATTTTCAGCAAAACTTTTATCTTGTGCTGGGCAGTAGGCCATGTAGAGGTCCTGGGAGCAGGAGAGAAAATAGATAACTATAAGAATAAATACCAGTCTTAGAAGGCAAGAATGCTTTATATTCAGTAGGAGGGAACAATGCATTGGCATCGTCATTAATTGCTATTGTCAATGATACCATTAGAATTATAGAGTTGCACAGCACAAAATGAGTTCCTTAAACACCATGTTCATGCTGATTCTTTCCCAATCTATGCTAATCTCATTTGCCCACATTGTGTCTGTATCCTTTAGTCTTGCCTACTTAAGTGCCATCTAAATGTCTCTTAAATTTAGTGATTGTATCTGACTCCACCATCTCTTTCGGTAGCAAGCTCCAAATATCAATTGCTCTCCATGTGAAAAATCTTTTAAGATCGTAACATATAGGAGCAGTATTAGGCCATTTGGCCCATCGAGTCTTTCCTGCCATTTCATCATGGCTGATCCATTTCCCTATCAGCCCCAGTCTCCTGCCTTCTCTCCTTGTCTTTTTACGCTCTGACTAATCAAGAAACTATCAATCTCTGCCTTTAATATACCCAATGACTAGGCCTCCACAGCCCCCTATGGCAATGAATTCCACAGATTCACAACTCTCTGGCTAAAGAAATTCTTCCTCATCTCCATTCTAAAAGGACTCCCTTTATTCTGAGACTGTGTCTCTGGTCTTTTCCCTCAAACCTCATTTAAAACTCCTTTCTCTCACTTAACTCAATACTCACTTGCCTTTGATATGCCTGCCGTGGGAAATAAAATCTATCTATGCCTCTTGCCAAAGGACTTCTGCTCTTTTGTCTTATGGTTTTATGGTCTTATAATTTCATTTACCTCTATGAAGCCACTCCTCACCCTCCCTAGCTCTATGGAAAACAAGCCCAGTCTTTCCAATAAATCCTCATAACTGGATTTTTTTTCAATTCAGGTACCATCCCTCTCTGCACTCCCTCAAGCACATCTATAATCTTACCTATAGTCTGGCAACCAGAATTGTACACAATAATCCAAGGGCTGTCTCACCAGTGCTTTGAAAATTTGCAGCATAATGACTCAACTTTTATATTCTGTGCTGATACCTATAAAGGCAAGCATGCTTATGCTTTCTTCATCACCCTGTCAATCTGCATTGACACTTTCATGGAGCTATGGACTTAAACCTCGATTCCTCTACTTATCAACATTTCTTATCATCCTACCATTTACCTTAAATGTCCAACTCCTTTTGGTCTTCCCAAAATGCATCGCCTCATGATGGTCAAGAAAAATTTCCATTTGCTAATGCTCTATCCAATTTTCTATCTGTTCTATATCCTGCTATAGCTTTCGATAATCTTCTTCACTATCTACAGGCACACAGACGTCTGTGTCATCTGCAGATATACTAATCATACTTCCTACGTTCACGTTCAGATTGTTACTATATCAAAGGAACAAGGGCCCTGTGGACGGAGTTGGCCCATTGTTTCCGTCTGCTCCTACCCCACTAAACTTGTGTCCTCATACCTCGACCCCATTCCATTTCCCTTGGTTCAGTCCCTTCCATCTACATCTGCGACACTTCTCCTGCTCTTGATCTCCTCACTAACTTTCAATTCTGTGGCCCTGACGGCCTCATCTTCACCATGGAGGTCTAGTCTCTATACAGTTCTACCCCTACCCCCGTTAAGAGGGCCTTAAAGCTCTTCACTTCTTTCTCAATCAGTTCTCCTCTACCATAAAACCATAGAACCATAGAACATCACAGCACAGAAACAGGCCTTCTGGCCCTTCTTGGCTGGTTGAACCATTTTTCTGCCTAGTCCCACTGACCTGCGCCTAGACCATATCCCTCCATACACCTCTCATCCATGTACATGTCCAAGTTTTTCTTAAATATTAAAAAAGAGAGCCCACATTTACGACTTCATCTGGCAGCTCATTCCACACTCCCACCACTCTCTGTGTGAAGAAGCCCCCCCCCCCATGTTCCCTTTAAATTTTTCCCCCTTCACCCTTAACCCCTGTCCTCTGGTTTTTCTCTTCTCTAGCCTCAGTGGAAAAAGCCTGTTTGCATTCACTCACTCTATTTATACACAAGATCACAAGATCACAAGACAAAGGAGCAGAAGTAGGCCATTCGGCCCATCGAGTCTGCTCCGCAGCTCCCCCATGAGCTAAACTATTCACCCATCTAGTTCCAATTTCCGGCTTTTTCCCCATATCCCTTGATACCCTGACTAATTAGATACCGGTCAATCTCCTCCTTAAACACCCTCAATAATCGGGCCTCCACAACCATATGTGGCAATGAATTCCACAAATCCACAACCCTCTGGCTAAAAAAATTTCTCCTCATCTCTGTTTTAACTGGGTACCCTCTAATTCTAAGACTATGGCCTCTTGTCCTGGACTCACCCACCAAGGGAAACAACCTTTCCACATCTACTCTGTCCAACCCTTTCAACATTCGAAACGTTTCTATGAGATCCCCTCTCATTCTTCTATACTCTAATGAATACAATCCAAGAGCCGACAGACGCTCCTCATATGTTAGCCCCTGCATTCCAGGAATCATCCTTGTAAATCTTCTCTGAACTCTCTCCAACATCAGTATATCCTTTCTAAGATAGGGGGCCCAAAACTGCACACAGTATTCCAAATGAGGTCTCACCAATGCCCCATAGAGCCTCATCAACACCTCCTTACTCTTATACACTATTCCCCTTGAAATGAATGCCAACATAGCATTTGCTTTCCTTACCACCAATCCAACTTGGTGGTTAACCTTTAGGGTATCCTGCACGAGGACCCCCAAGTCCCTTTGCACTTCCGATTTTTGAATTTTCTCCCCATCTAAATAATAATCTGCCCGATTATTTCTTCTTCCAAAATGTACAACCGTACACTTGTCAACGTTGTATCTCATCTGCCATTTCTTTGCCCACTCTCCTAAACTGACTAAGTCTCTCTGCAACCTTTCCGTTTCTTCAACATTTCCTGCTCCTCCACCTATCTTGGTGTCATCTGCAAACTTAGCCACAAACCATTTAATCCATAATCCAAATCATCGATATACACTGTAAAAAGAAGTGGCCCCAACACCGACCCCTGCAGAACACCACTAGTAACCGGCAACCAATCAGAATAGGATCCCTTTATTCCCACCCTTTGCTTTCTGCCTATCAGCCAATGCTCCACTCATTTCAATATCTTTCCTATAATTCCATGGGCTCTCATTTTATTAAGCAGCCTCATATGCGGCACCTTATCGAAGGCCTTTAGAAAATCCAAATACACAACATCCACTGCCTCTCCCTTGTCAATCTTATTCGAGATTACCTCAAAAAATTCCAATAAGTTGGTAAGGCAGGATCTTCCCTTCATGAAACCATGCTGGCTTCAGCCTATCTTGTCATGCACCTCGAGATATTTCATAACCTCGTCCTTGAGGATTGACTCCAATATCTTTCCAACCACTGATGTCAGACTAATAGATCTGTAATTTTCTTTTTGCTGCCTCCTTCCTTTCTTAAATAGCGGAACTACATTTGCGAACTTCCAGTCCTCTGGAACCATGCCAGAGTCTATTGATTCCTGAAAGATCATTTCCAATGCTTCCACAATCTCCAAAGCCACCTCCTTCAGAATCCTCGGGTGCAACTCATCCGGGCCGGGAGACTTATCTATTCTTAGTCCACTTAGCTTCCCAAGCACTTTCTCTCTAGTTATCTTGACTGTACCTAATTCTATTCCCTGATACCTCTGGCTATCAGGTATATTGCTCATGTCTTCCACTGTGAAGACTGATGCAAAATACTCATTCAGTTCCTCCACCATCTCTTTGTTATCCATTGTAATTACTCCAGCATCATTTTCAAACGGTCCCATATCCACCCTTATCACTCTTTTACTCTTCATATATTTAAAAAAACTCTTAGTATCCTTTTTTATGTTAATCGCCAACTTCCTTTCATAATTCATCTTTTCTTTCCTAATGACTTTCTTAGTTTCTTTCTGTAAGTTTTTAAAGGTCTTCCAGTCCTCATTTTTCCCACTAATTTTTGCTTCCTTGTACGCCGTTTCTTTTGCTTTTATTTTTGCCTTAACCTCTCTCGTTAGCCACATTTGTGCCATTTTTCCATTCATGATTTTCTTTTTTCTTGGAATATATTTTTCCTGCATTTTCCTTATTTCTTGTAGGAATTTCATCCAATTCTGCTCTGCCGTCCCTCCATTTAGTTTACTTTTCCAATTGACTTGGGCCAGTTCCTCTCTCATACCACTGTAATTTCCCCTGTTCCACTGAAATATCGATACACCTGATACCAGCTTCTCCTTTTCAAATTTGAAACTGAACTCAATCATATTATGATCACTACTTCCAAGAGGTTCCTTTACCTCCAGCTCCCTAATCGCCTCAGGTTCGTTACACAGCACCCCAATCCAAAACAGCCTGGGGGGCTTCTGGACAAGTTGCTCCAAAAAGCCATTCTGTAGGCATTCTACAAACTCCCTCTCCTGAGATCCATTACCTTCCCAACTTTCCCAATCCACTTTCATATTAAAATCCCCCATAATTATCTTGACATTGTCCTTCTGACATGCTTTTTCTATTTCCAGCTGCAACTTGTAGTCCACATCCCGACTGCTGTTTGGAGGCCTGTATATAACTGCTATTAGTGTCTTTTTACCCTTGCCATTTCTTAATTCTACCCATAAAGATTCTACCTCTTCTGATCCTATGTCCCTTCTTTCTATTGATTTGATATCGTTACTTACCATCAGGGCCATGCCACCCCCTTCACCTACCTTCCTATCCTTCCTGTACACTGTGTATCCTGGGATATTCAGCTCCCAATCACATCCATCATCTAGCCATGACTCGGTGATGGCCACAATGTCATATCTTTTAACCTGCAGCTGTGCAGCAAGGTCATCCACTTTATTTCTAATGCTGCGTGCATTTAAATACAGTACATTTAGATCGGTACCTGTTGCCACTTGTGCTATATATCTACTTTGCAGCAAATTATCCTGTATATTCACCGGCCTGTCCTTCTTACCATCTTTGCTGCACAGTATTTTTGACTTATTTCTATTTTCCTCTTCCTCGATCCTAACACCTTGGTTTCCTTCCCCTTGCCAACTTAGTTTAAACCCTCCCTAACAGCTATATTAAACAATCCCGCTAGGATATTAGTACCTTTTGAGTTCAGGTGTAATCCATCTTTTTTGTACAAGTCATGCCTTCCCCAAAATAGAATCCCAATGATTCAGGAGTTTGAAGCCCTGCCCCCTGCACCAGTTACTTAGCCAGTTATTCATCCACTTAATTTTGCTATTCTTACCATCATTAGCGTGCAGCTCAGGCAGCAATCCTGATATTATTACTCTGGAGGTCCGGCTTTTCAATTTTCTTCCTAGCTCCCAATAATCTTTCTTCAGGACCTCCTCTCTTTTTCTGTCTATGTCATTGGTACTAACATGTACCAAGACTTCCGGCTGCTCGCCCTCCCTCCTCAGAATACTCTGGACTCGATCTGAGACATCCCGTACCTTGGCACCAGGGAGGCAACACACCATCCGGGTATCCTTGTCCGGCTCGCAGAATCTCTTGTCCGTCCCCCTTACGATGGAGTCCCCTATAACTACCACATTTCTTCTTGCTCTCTTGATTTTGGCACTGGGCAGAATGCTAAAGTCTCGTTCACTGTGGTCCTCCTCTGTCAGGTCTGTCTCTTCAACAGAATCCAAAACGATGTATCGATTTCTGAGGGGGACTGTCACAGGGGTGCTATCCACTACCTCTCTATAGGTAGTATCTATCACCTCCTCACTTTCCCTAATTAGCCGAAGGTCATCTATTTCCATCTCCAGCACCTTAACACGGTCCTTCAGAAGCCTCATCTCAGTGCACCTGGTGCAAATGTAATCCTTGGGGAGGCTGGGAGTCTCCCAGGGTCCCCACATCTGGCACTCCAAGCACAACACTAATCCTAGATGCATACCTCTAATGCTACTGTTTGTACCAATTACCAAAAAACTGTAACGTACTCTGTTACTATGAGACTCAACGGTCGCAGGAAGCCTCTTCCCGTCTCCGCCGAAGCCCGTTGAGCCAAAGCCCTTTCAGTCTGCACCCTCTCACTCCACAGCCCGCTCCGACGCTGCCCGCTGGATATGGTGGTTTTCTTTTTAAACTGTTCGCGCTCAACTGGCTGACGTCACGTGCCTGCGCAGTCTGGCCTCTCTCCTACTCTGAGAAATGAAATGGCTTCTTGCTGGAAATCCTTAGCCTCTTACCGCTGTCTTCTTGATCCGAAGAGATACCCATCATAATTTTATATACCTCTATCAAATCTCCCCTCATTCTTCTACACTCCAGGGAATAAAGTCCTAACCTATTCAACCTTTCTCTGTAACTCAATTTCTCAAGTCCCGGCAACATCCTTGTAAACCTTCTCTGCATTCTTTCAACCTTATTAATATCCTGCCTGTAATTTGGTGACCAAAACTGCACACAATACTCCAAATACGGCCTCACCAATGCCTTATACAACCTCACCATAACATTCCAACTCTTATACTCAATACTTTGATTTATAAAGGCCAACGTACCAAAAGCTCTCTTTACGACCCTATCTACCTGTGACGACGCTTTTAGGGAATTTTGTATCTGTATTCCCAGATCCCTCTGTTCTCCTGCACTCCTCAGTACCCTACCATTTACCTTGTATGTTCTACCTTGGTTTGTCCTTCCAAAGTGCAATACCTCACACTTGTCTGTATTAAACTCGACCTGCCATTTTTCAGTACATTTTTCCAGCTGTCCAAATCCCTCTGCAAACTTTGAAAACCTTCCTCACTGTCCACTACACCTCCAATCTTTGTATCATCAGCAAATTGGCTGATCCAATTTACCACATTATCATCCAGATCATTGATATAGATGACAAATAACAATGGACCCAGCACTGATCCCTGTGGCACACCACTAGTCACAGGCCTCCACTCAGAGAAGCAATCCTCCACTATTACCCTCTGGCTTCTTCCATTGAGCCAATGTCTAATCCAATTTACTCCTCTCCATGTATACCTAGCGACTGAATCTTCCTAACTAACCTCCCATGGGGGACCTTGTCAAAGGCCTTACTGAAGTCCATGTAGACAACATCCACTGCCTTCCCTTCATCCACAAAAAACTATAATAAATTGGTTAAACATGACCTACCACGCACAAAGCCATGTTGCCTTACTGAAGTCCATGTAGACAACATCCACTGCCTTCCCTTCATCCTCAAAAAACTATAATAGATTGGTTAAACATGACCTACCATGCACAAAGCCATGTTGACTCTCCCCAATAAGTCCCTGTCTATCCAAATACTTGCAGGTCCTATCTCTTAGTACTCCTTCCAATAATTTACCTACTACCGACGTCAAACTTCCCGGCCTATCATTTTCCAGATTACTTTTAGAGCCTTTTTTAAACAACGGAGCAACGTGAGCCACTCTCCAATCCTCCAGCACCTCACCCATAGATACCAACATTTTAAATATATCTGCCAGACCCCTTGCAATTTCAACACTAGTCTCCTTTAAGGTCTGAGGGAATACCCTGGCAGGTCCTGGGGATTTATCTACTCTGATTTGCCATCACACTCCTTGTCCGCCAGAACTGGTCCTCACCATCAACAACTTTTCCTTTTGCTCCTCTCAATTTCTCCAGGCTCAAGGGGTAACTACAGGCACCTACGTGGGCCCCAGCTATGCCCTCCTTTTCATTGGTTATGTCACTCCAAGTTCCAAGCCTTCCCTGGTAATGCTCCCCAACTCTTTTACTATTACCTTAATGACTGCATTGCTGCTGCTTCATGCGTCCATGCTGAGCTCGTTAATTTCATCAACTTTCCCTCCAACTTCCAGCTTGCCCTTAAATTCACTTGGTCCATTTCTGCCCCCTCCCTCCACTTTCTCAACCTCTCTGTCTTCATCTCTGGAAGCAAACTGCCAGTTGATATCTGTTATAAACCTAACAATTTACATGGTTATCTGGACTGTATCTCTTCCCACCCTGTCTCCTATAAAAATGCTTTTCCCTTTTCTCAGTTCCTTCATCTCCACCGCATCTGTCCCCAGGACATCAGAGACACATTCCTTCTTCAAAGAATGGGGTTTCCCCTCCTCCATTGATGCTGCCTTCATCCACATCTCCTCAATTTCGTGAACATCTGCACTCAGCCCACCTTCCCATTGCCTCAACAGTGATAGAGCTCCTCTTGTCCTTACCTACACCCCATGAGCCTCTGCATCCAACACGTCGTTTTCCGCAATTTCTACCATATCCAATGGAATCCTACCACCAAATATACCTTTACCTTCCCCCCAGTCTGATTTCTGCAGAAATCTCGCCCTCTGTGGTTCCCTTGTCAATTTGTCCCTTCCCACTAATCTCCCTTAACCCTGCAACTGGCTAACGTGATACACCTGCCCCTTCACCTCCTCCGTCACCTCCATTCAAGGCCCCAAACAGTGCTTTCCAGGTGAGGCAACACCTCACCTGTGAATCTGCTGGGGTCTTCTTATGTTTCCAGTGCTTCCGATGTGGTCTCCTCTACATTGGTGAGACCTGTCATAAATTGGGGGACTACTTTGTCAAACACCTCTGCTCTGCCCACCGAAAGTGGAATTCCTGATGGCCCAACATTTTAATTTCAATTCCCATTCCTGTTCTGACATGTTGGTCCATGGCCTCCTCTTGTGCCACAATGAGGCCAGATTCAGGGTGGAGGAGCAACACTTTATATTCCACACAACCACGAGGAAATCTGCAGGTGCTAGAAATTCAACCAACACACATGAAAAATACTGGTGAACGCAGCAGGCCTGACGAAGGGTCTGGGCCGAAGCGTTGATTGTACTTCTTCCTATAAATGCTGCCTGGCCTGCTGCATTCACCAGCATTTTGTGTGTGTGTTACTTTATATTCCATCTGGATAGCTTCCAACTTTGATGGTATGAATATCAATTTTTCCTTCTGGTAAAAATAAAATTCCCTCTCAATCTATTCCATATTCCGGCCTCTTACCTCATCTCACCTGTCTATCATGTCCACCTGTGTACCCTGCTCTTTCCCTTTCTCCTATGGTCCACTCTCCTCTCCTATCTGGTTCTTCCTCTCCAGCCCTTTATCTTTCCCACCCTCCAGCCTTCACCTATTATCTTCTAGTTATCCTCTTCTCCAGGCCCAACATTTTATTCTGCCTTCTTTCCCTTTTCTTTCTAGTCCTGACGGAGGGCCTTGACCCAAAATATTTAATCACTTCCATAGCGTTACCTAACCTGCTGAGTTCCTCCAGCATTTTGTGTCCATAAGACATAGGAGCAGAATTAGGCCAACTGGCCCATGGAGTCTGCTCCACCATTCAATCATGGCTGATCCCTTTTTATCTATCTCCTGCTCAACCCCAGTTTCTGGCCTTCTCCCCGTAACCTTTAACACAAAATACTCTTCAGATGCTGGGGTCAAAGCAACACTCACAACACGCTGGAGGAACTCAGCAGGTCGGGCAGCATCTGTGGAAACGATCAGCCAACGTTTCGGGCCGGAACCCTTTATCAGTCCTGACGAAGAGTTCCGGCTCGAAACATTGACTGATCGTTTCCACGGATGCTGCCCGACCTGCTGAGTTCCCTGTAACCTTTGATGCCATGTCCAATCAAGAACCTATCAATCTCTGCCTTAAGTATGCCAGTGACCTGGCCTCCACAGCTGAATGTGGCAACAAATTCCGCAAATGCACCACCCTTTGACTGAAGAAATTTAACCTCATCTCTGTTTTGAAAGGGCGCCCGTCTATCCTGAGGCTGTGCCCTCTTGTTCTAGACTTTCCCATCATGGGAAGCATCCTTTCTATATCTACTCTGTCTAGGCCTTTCAACATTCGAAAGGTTTTAATATGAGCCCCCTTCATCCTTCTGAATTCCAGCAAGTACAGACCCAGAGCCATCAAACGTTCCTCGTATGATAACCCTTTCATTCCCGCAGTATACAATGGCAAAAGACTTCAAATCAGAAACTTACCCTTCCACCATTACTCTCTGCCACCCGTCACCAAGCCAATTTTGCACCCAATTAGACAGATCACCTGGGATGCCATGTAGCTTCTAGGCCAACCAACATGCAAGAGCTTAAGAAATGTCTTACTAAAGTCCATTTCGTTGAGGCTAACCACCCACCTTTATCAATCTTCAAAGTCAAGGTTGATTTTATTTCCACATGCACAATTACATGTATGTCGAGAAGTAACAACAAGCTTACTTGCACTATCCCACAGGCACATAGCATCTGATGCACAATGTTCAGAATAAAATCATATTAAATGTAAATTATACAAAATTTTACAAGAAAGAACACAATTAGAATGACAAAAATAAATAAGTCCACTCTGGTGCAAAGTGATTGAAGTAGTGATTAGGGTTATGCAAGTTGTTTCACAGAGGGAATGGTTGAAGGGAAGTAGCTGTTCTTGAACTTGGTGATGTGGGACTCCAGGCTTCTGTACATCCTTTCTCGCACACAAAATGCTGGAGGGCCTGAGCAAGTCATGGACGGGTACACAGTTGACATTTTGGGTTGAAACCCTTCTTCAGGGAATAATCCTGAGACTCGGATCCTCAAGGTTATTCTTTTGCCTAACACCTGACTTCATCCATCTTTCTACTTATGTTGTTTATTTTTTTCTGAAGTCTTTGGAACACTTAATCAGAATTGTTAATGAGTATCAAGCTAAGAAATAGCTATATGTTAGGAACAATATAAGGGTACTTAAGCTCCTAAGATTGTTGAGAACTTCACGTCCTGTCTCCAGCGATTGTCATTTAACATAAGTGGCAATTCAGCAAGATGCTACAAATGCGCAGCACATGAGAAAGCACTGAACTAACACTGAGAAAATGAATTAGTGCCTGATGCCAATAAAGAGGCAGTACTGAGCAGTTGTCAGTTGATCACAGTTCAGCCTGTCACATTCTGCCTATGCTCTGTGTACACAGCCTCTGATAATGTCCTATAATATGCAGGACCATTAATCATTATTTATAGTTATCATCATTAAACTGCTGGTAAGGTCTCAGTGTAGTGAAAGATCACACATTACGTACACAGAAAAAGATGAGAAATTTCACATTCAGTGAAACAAAATGGGAATTTTGTGGCAATATTGGCTAGAAATTCATTATCAAGCAGTGCTCTGAAAGCTTATCCAAGCATTCGTCATTTATTTTTGGGATCTGGGTATTGTTAACAAAGTCATTCTTAATTGTCCTTGAGACTGTAGCCTTCTTGAACTATTGCATTCCTACTGGTGAATGTACTTTCAAGTTTTTGTTGTGTATGGAGTTCCAGGACCTAGATACGGTGGCAATAAATCAATGGTCCTGTTTTTTTCCATATATCAGGGTGGTGCGTAGATCATGTGTGGAGAGGAACGTGAAAGTGGTTGTGTTCCCATGTGCTTGCTGCCTCTGTTCTCTGGATAATGTTAGAGTACCCTAAATTAGTAACTGCTAGATGAGTTCAAAGTTCAAAGTAAATTTTATTTTCGGAAATATATATATGTCATTACATACAATTCTGAGATTCATTTTCCTGAGGGCATACTCAGCAAATCCATAAAATAGTAATTATAACAGGATCAATGAAAGATCAACTAGAGTGCAGAAGACAACAAACGGTGCAAATGCAAATATAAATAATGAGAACTTGATATAACAAGATAAAGAATCATTTTGTT
The DNA here is from genome assembly GCF_030028105.1 of Mobula birostris. Taxonomy (NCBI): domain Eukaryota; kingdom Metazoa; phylum Chordata; class Chondrichthyes; order Myliobatiformes; family Myliobatidae; genus Mobula; species Mobula birostris. Next base: position 28,405,146 of record NC_092377.1, read on the forward strand.
CAAGAGCCTGATGGTTGATGGGTAGAAACTGTCCTTAAACCTGGTGGTGTGAGTCCTGGGGCTCTTGTACTTCTACCTGATGGCAGTAGTGAGAAAAGAGCATGGCAGATGGAGTTTAATCTGGGCAAGTACAAGGCATTGCACCTAGGGAAATCAAAGGTAAAGGCAAAGTGCACATTGAATGGCAAGATCCTAATAGGATTGATGCACAGAGGGATCTTGAGGTCAATGTCTGTAGATCCCTGAAAGTGACTGAACAAATTGATAGGGTAGTAAAGAAGGTATACGCTATCCTTGCTTTATTACTCAAGTCATTGAGTTGAATAGCCAGGAATTTATGTAACAGTGGTTTGATTCAGCTGCATCTTGCATTTAGTTCTGTTCACCACATTATAAGAATGACATGGAGACTTTGGAAAGGGTACAGAAGAGGTTTACCAGGACTCCGCCTGCATGGTGAGTATCAGCTAAAGGAGGTCGGATAAACTTGGATGATTTTCTCCAGAGCCTGTTGAAAGCTGAGGGATGACCTGATAGGAATATATATAATAATGAAATATATAAATAGGGTAGTTAACAGAGTTTTTTCCCCTAGGATGGAAATGTTAAATAGTAGATGGCATGCATTTAAGGTAAGAGGGGAAAAACGTCAAAGGAGACGGGCAGGGCAAGTTTTTTTCACAGAGAGTGGTTGCTACCTGGAATGCATTGCCAGGGGTGTTGGTGGAGCAGATATGATTAAGGTATTTAAAAGAGTCCTCAAATACCATATGAAAATGCATAAAATGCATGGGTCTGGACCATATGCAGGCAGAAGGGATTACTGTAATTAAGCATCATTATCTTAATTTTAATACAACATTGTGGATTGAAGGGCCTGTTCCTAGAAGATAGAACAATACAGCACAGGAACAGGTCCTTCAGCCCAGACTATCATGGCAAACCAATTAAATTCATAATCAAATGGCCAACTAAAATAATCTCTTCTGCCTACAAGATGTCCATACCCTTCCATTTTCCTCACATTCATGTACCTATATAAACGCCTCTTAAAAGTCTCTAATGTTTCTAACTCTACCACCACTCCAGGCAGCACATTCCAGGCACCCACCACTCTCTGTGTGAAAATCTTGCTCCTCACATCTCCTTTGAAATTACCCCCTCTCACTTTAAATGTGTGCCTTCTGGTATTAAATATTTTAACCCTGGGATAAAGGTACTGTCTGTCTACTCTCTATATGTCTCTCATAATCTTATAAACCTCTCTCAGATCTCCCATCAGCCTCTGCTGCTCCAGAGAAAACAAGCCAAGTTTATCCAACCTCTCATTGTAGCACGAGCCCTCTAATCCAAGCAGCATCCTAGTTAACGTATTCTGCACCCTCCCCAAAGCCTCGACATCTTTCCTATAATGGGGTGAGGAGAACTGTATGCAATAGTCCAGATGCAGCCTAACTAAAGAGTTATAAAGCCACACCATAAATTCTTGACATTTGAACTTCTTTTGCTGGATGGAGCTCTTTGATGTGGAATAGAAACTTGCCACATCTCCTGCAGTTGGACATTTTACCTGCACTTTGTTTCGTTTGTCGGGTTTGTTTGAGCTGAGCACTACTGTCACTTCTTTCTGTGGTCTTTCTGACTGCACCTTGTTTGCACCCTTCTTTCTGTACAGCTGCTAGCTTTACCTCAACATCATTTTCATGCCTGTTGCTGATGAACATGCTCACTCGGCCTGAGTGAATAGCTTTCTCTAGTGTGAGATTTGCATAAAACTGAAATCTATGACAACTAGGTGTCTAGTAGCCTGAGATCAATCCTGTCTCTAATGAGCTTATCTCTCGGATTTCCATATGCACAGTTGTCTGACAGGACATACAACTCTGTGATGAAGTCATTAACAGTTTCATCTGGCTCCTGTTTTCTGGAGTTGAACTTTGCTCACTGATACATTGCTTTCTTGTGAAATATTCTTTGAGCTTGCTCTGCTCTGAATTGTATTCCTTTTTCTGAGCATCTGTCAGTCCTAATCCATACATGATATCATCTGCCTTGTCACCCATGAAGTATATCAGTGTGCTGAGTTGATATTGTTCTGAAGCCTGAGTGAGATATCTTGCAACCCTAAATCTCTCAAGGCATCTGAGACATCTCTAAAAGTCCCATGGTTTACAGAAATCAAATGTCTCAGGGGGTTTTAGTAGGTAAGTAGATGTAGGTACACTGGGTATTTGCTCCATTTTCCTGTTAGTTTGTTTATTTATTATTTCTTTAGGCTACAGAAGTCTTCTTTTCTCTCCCTGAGAGTTTGACTGACTCTCCTGACTTCTCAACTGTGATGGTGTCTCTGTGCACTTCCCAGGGCTAGTAGCCCACAGATTATTACAATGAATCCACTTTTGAGTGTATCTTAAAGGCATTATCTAGCAACCCTGGCCCTTTCTCAGCTCATGCACATACAGTTAGCAAACTTGCATTGTCAGTTTAGGCTGGTAGGTCTCTGGATATTTTTCATAGAGATATGCAAACAGGAACAGTCAGTGTAAATTCTTTCTTCTTGGAGACCTCACTGTAGCACCAATCATCAACAATCAACCACATCTGACATGTGGCTGTGTTTGTTATTGAGGGATAGCACAGAGCACAGCAGGATGCCAGCATGCAGGGTACTCAGCTGAACTCTATTGACAACCTGATTGGACAGTATGTGAACTCCTCCCATGTTCGAGTGGCTGACTGAGTGGCATAGGAATACAGTAATACTGCTAGTTCCCACCACAACTTTCAGCTGCACCACTGAGACACGCATACATTGAACATAACAAATGTAAGGATTTCTTAAGATTTGTTCTTGTTCTGGCAGGATTCTTTTGGAGGAACTGTGGCAGAGCCAGAGGTTGTCTGGAGAAATTTTCAGGGCAAGTAATTTCACATGAACTCATTACTTATAGGCACATTCCACCATTTCCCTGCTCCAGTTTCTGGAACCTCCAGTTATGTCCATGAAATGCTCACAAAATTTCCATGGGCTCTAAGGTCTGTATTTCGCCAGCAATGACACCAAGTTCCAGTCATCAAGTTGTCAATCAGAATCCTGACTGACAATAAACTATGTAGTAAAATGCTTGACTTCTTAATGGACTCTATTAAGCATCTTAGAGAGAATGAGATAAAGATTAGGATTCTGAAGAGGGGTCTCAGCCCAAAATGGTGACTGTCTTGTTCAGTTCCATGGATGCTAATTTTCTCCAGTATTTTTTGTGTGTTGTTTTGGATTTCCAGCATCTGTAGAATTTCATGTTAAAGATAGGGATGTCCACGCAGATTAAGGTAGGTGCTGAAATATTATGAGAAACTCTAAAATGTAATTTTAATCATTTTAAAATCCACAGGATATTTGAAATAATTATTCTGACAATCCACGTATATATGAGTAGTTTTTAACAGTCAGTGAGATTATGAAATAATTATGAGACAGTATAACAATAATAACTCAATGGTGTAACATTCAACAATGTATAACATATTCAGTGTATCTGCAACAAGAAAATTATGTACTATGTCTCATTATCCAAGAGAGACAGCAGATTGGACTTCCCATAGATTGTGAAAAATGTAGTTACCACTATCTTTATATGCCTGATAATGTTTAGAAAGCATTAACATCTATCAATAGGCACATTTAAATACTTAAATACCTGAATGAAAATTATATAAGCTAACAAATTGCTTCCTTTAAAAGTGAGAAAACTTATAGACAGGGCTGAAATCAGAAGGTGCAACTGTGTGTGAACACAGACCACTTTCCGTTTGAAGAGTGCCCAGCAGGGACATGACACAAGTGGACTAGAAACAGATTATTGTATTTAGACAGACAGTGATTAGCTCTTCAATAGAAATATTTGTTTGGCTGACCTTGAAAGTACATGGATATGTGGATAATAAATTTGCCAATAATCAGGAATAAGTGTACAAAACTCTGAGATTCACTTTGAAATCTTTATGATTGCCTGGGGGAAGGCTGCAATAGAGTATTCCATGGATTAGCAGAGTATTACTGATAGCAACCACCGTCAGAACGTGCTGTCAGATTTCCTCAATTACAACAGCGAGCCCTGACAGCTTGTGTTACGTGTATCATAAATTTTGGACGAATATTATTTGCACTCTCTGGTTTAGTGAAATGAAAGTGAAAAGCACAGAAAAGACAGAGCAGGCCAGTTAGCATAAACATCAGAAGGAAGGTTTACATTCTCAAAGCAGGAATTTTAACTGAATGATGGGTTTTGATTTATTGCATTTCCTCTTTCGCGATTCTAATTCTTTTGATTATATCCTGATATGGTCACAGCACAGAATGCAGTTTAATTCCCCCTACGCTTGCTAATTTTCTGTTCTGCTCGCAACACTCTTCACTTCACGGGAACAACGCCAACTCCCTCCCTTGAAAGATTGATGTAATTACAGTAATCTGGTGTAAAGATAATGATCCGATCATCTGGTTTTCTTGTTGTAACTGTGACAGCTCTGATAATTAATGCAGATTAATGGTAAATCTTCCTTCACCTGATAAAATTAGTCTCTTCAAAGAGTTATTGGCACCCATTATATTTTAGGTCTACATCGGCAAGAGAAATGGTATCTGCGAAAAGACCACAAACTTTCAGGTAAGCTAAATTTGTTCAGCCAAACTAAAAGAGAACCACTTACTTTGAGAGGAAAATAAAATACACATATGCCCAATAATGAGGTTTTGTGTAAGGATCCAGCATGATAACTCCCATTATGTTATAAGGGGATAATAAAGAAAGCAGTTGCTTATATTTAAAGCAATTAATGCAAATCTCTTAGAGTACTTTCTCATGAACAAAACAAGGTATTGAAAAGATACTTGTATCAGGGAGCGGAGGGAAAAGTTCACGTGACGTTTCATTATCAATATTCAATTACTAGCATCATTAGCTCAAGCAGACCCTCTCATTTCTCAATAATTACACAGTTTGAAACTGAATTAACTCTTCATTTAAGTCTCCGCATCACCAATTGGCTTGCTTCCGAACAATATGCAACTGTTACTGCTTTTCAACACTAATTATTCGTAAGAACATTAACTGCAAGGCATGAGCAGAATTAATTAAATAATGCACTTCTACAAATTTACAGAAAGGAGTGCTGTGATTTGTAAGGCTGACAAGTGTTGGTTGGCATTTCTTATTGAGACAAAGACTGTTGTCTCAAGGGCTGTTGTGTAAAGAGAATAGGTTGGAATGTTACAGCTTTTTCATTCAAAGATCCTGACACTCATTCTGCCAGAAATGATGGTACTTGGCATGAGGGTGACATGTTTATAAATCGCAAAAAATCATGTTCGTCTTTTTCATAGCCAATTAGGTTTCTAACAAACAAGCAACAGCTTGACTTTCCACTGTAATTTGTTGATAAAATAGGTTCAGGGAAACTTCTTGGCCATCACAAAGAGAAAAAGGAGAGATAATGGAGATGGTAATTTTGCTCATAATATTGAAGGAATTATACCAACCATCAACAGTTTTATTGCTAATGGATAAATACTACACTCTGCAGATTGAGAAGCAAAGAGACCATCAGCCTGCAGTATGACACCATGCATGTCTAGAAAATCATTTTACTCCTGCCGTGGAATTCTGATCAACAGCTAAAGTGACAGCAATATTTCATGACATGTTTTACAACAACAACCTTGCAAAAACAGAATGGCTTGATAGATTATGCCCCCCACTGGAATTGCTAACAACCTCATACCCCGGAAAAAATATTCTCTCTGATCTCCTCCTTTGCTCTTGTCTTGCCAGTTGTAAAGCTGTCCAGCTGTCAGGTCAGCAGTCCTCTTATGCTCAGGCGTGTACATAAGTAATGGTGATCTCAGATTGATAAATCACTGGGATTGAGACAGAAGGATGGTGGGTCATCTATTTATTGCTCGATTTTGCCTCACTCAGATTAATGGCCCAGAATTTCCTGGAAGTGATTTTGTAATTGCTGCTGCTCATTTTTTTTTATCGCTCTTCACAAGCAGAAGTTCAGTATTCTTATTTGCATTGAGAGGAGACTTAGTCTTTGCAAAGCGTATTTCACAACTTAGGTGTGTCCCAATGCACTTTACAGTTAGTGAAATATTTCTAAAGCATAGTTACTCTTGTAATATCAGAAAAGTGGCAGCAAATGGCATAGAACAAGCTCCCACAAGCAAAGTGTGATAATGGCCAGATGATGTTGTCTGAGACGAATGTACCATTTGTGCCAAAGGATAATAGGATCATAGTGACGAGCATCATGGATGTGGGCCTGGACAGAGCTTGTGGTACTGGTTCATCACTGTCATATGCACCATGAGACAGTGAAAAGCTTGTCTTATATACTGCTCATGCAGATCAAATCATTACACAGGTAAAACAATAGCAATGCAGAACAAACTGTAAAAGCTACTGAAAAAGTGAAATGCAGTGCAGCTGAACAAAAAAGTGCAAAGTCATAGCAAGGTTGACTGTGAGGCCAAGAGTCTATCTTATCAGAGGAGAGGTCCGTTCAGAGACTGATTACAGTGATAACAGATAGAAGCTGTCAATGAGTCTAATGGTGCTTTCTTTCAGGCTTTTTGATCTTCTGGCCAATGGGAGGGAAGACCAGATGTCTGGGGTGGGTGGGTATTTGATTATGCTGGCTGTTTTACTGAGGCAGCGAGAAGTGTAGATAGAGCATGAAGGGGAGGCTGGTTCCTGTGATCTACTGAGCTGCGTCCACATCTCTCTGTAGTTTCTTGCAGAGCAGGTGACCATCAGTTACCTGTAGTAATTTATGTTTATTTTCTCTGCTGTCCCATTAAGTCAGTCCCCAAAACCCTAACACTCACCAGCACATTAGAGGCAATTTTAAATGGCCAATTCACCTCCCAAACCACATACTGTACTTTTAGGAAGAATCCGCACAGACAGCATCCAAAGTCAGGATGAGCTGAGACTCTGGTGCCGGTAGGCAGCGGCTGTACTGGCTGTACCGGCTGTACCACTGTACCAACCAGCTCGGCTGACTTATTGTTTATAATTTCACAAATAAACTCTACTCATACTAAAAACATATACAGGTACAAAATAACACATGCAAAATGCTGGAGGAACTCAGCAGGTCAAACAGCACCTATGGAGGGGATTAAAGAGTTAATATTTTATGCTGAGACCCTTCATCAGGACTGGAAATGAAGGGGGAAGATGCCAGAATAAAAAGTTGGGGTGAGGGGAAGGAGTAGAAGCTGGAGGTGATAGGTAAAACCAGGTAAGTGGGAAGGGAGAGGGGGGAGCTGAGAGATGAGAGTTGGAAAAGGTAAAGGGCTGAAGAAGAAAGAATCTTCTAGGAGTGGAGAGTGGAACAGAGGACAAAGGGAAGGAGGAGAGACACTGGAGGGAGGTGAGAGGCAGATAAGGAGAAGAAGGATAAGGGGTAAGAGGGGAGCTAGTATGGGGAATGGAAAAGGAGAGGGGGATGGAGGTTGGAGCAATCAATGTGCATGCTATCAGGTTGGAGGCTATGGAGGTGGAATATGAGGTATTGCTCCTCCAGTCTGAGAGTAGCCTCATCATGGCCATGGACTGATATGTTGGAATGGAGATTAGAATTAAAATGGTTGTCCATCAGAAAATCTTCCCTGCTGCAGATGGAGCAAAGTACAAAAGGTAGCGTGGCAATGTCCAGCTGATTGGGTTGTTGTGTGACAATGGGGCCAGGCCCGTCCTCTGCATCCTCAGCATGCAGTGGCACTTGGTATCGGTGTACTCTGGTTCCAAGCACAACCCCATCCAGTCACACACAGAGGTAGCCATCATGATGAGAGCAAGATTGACTTTTAATTCTACCTAATCATGCAGGCAGTGTTCTATTCAAACAATAGCTCTTTTGACATCAGGCTCTTAGCCCTGTGGAATACTCTCAGTTTTAGTATGCATGGGTTGAACCCACAGCCCTTGGCCTATAGATAAGCACCTGAGCAAGAACCATCGGTCGAATTCTCTTCCCCTTCTCTTGCAGTGGAAAATCGAAAGATTTGCAACCTCCAATCCAGAAAAAAAGATTACTGACATATTAGAGAAGCAATAGGCTTGTGAGCATCAGGACCACACACACACACACACACACAGATAACTTGATAAATTTTAGGTCTGACTTCATCAGAACCGGGAAGGAGATCTACTGGGAATGTGGGTGGGGGGGGGCGGTGCTCAAAGCAATACTCTTATGGAGAGAAGTGGTAGTTGCCCCAGGGAAATGTTGCATACAATGTCATCCAGTCAATTGGCTAATGGGAGCAGTTGGTAGTGGGGAACATGGTCCATTGCTTTTAAAAGCAATTAAATGAGGGTGTTTAGGAAGCCAACTCAGAATCTTTTTAAAAGTTAATTAAAATGGAGTAAACACTAGTGCTAATGTAATAGAAAACAGAACAAATAACGTAACAGGAAGAAGCTGAAATTGAATTGCATGATATAAAATACTACAAAATATCACAACAAAATACCATGGACTAATATAACCTTTGTAATCTAATGGTCTTACATAGCTTTAAGTGTAACTGCATTTCACATGTACAGTATCTCCTCTAATTCTGTTTCTGAGTGCAACTCCCCCAGTGATCTCTCAAAGGAGCTTACTCTCATCTATACTGTCCATGGTTCCTTAAAAGATCCCCCTGGTTCCCAGTGAAATTCTCATCCCTCTCCCCCTTATTGTAATACCAATCTATCACATATAGATGTGAAACAGAGACACCTCTTTTCCCCTTATTAGGGAGGGAGAGAGCCTGTTGTATGTCAAATTAACGGGTGAATGAGTAGTCTTTGGGGTACTGCAAGACTGTGTCTTTACGGATGCTTTGCTGCACACTTGAGTGCTCGGTGGGGTCGCCAGTGCCTTTTTTTTGCTGGTGGGGGCCTTGCTGCTGCTTATGCGTGGGTGGGGGAGCTTGGGGGGTGCTTTAGGGTTCTAATATTTAACTGTCATTCATTCTTTGGGGCACTCCTCTGTTTTCATGGATGGTTGTGAAGAAAAAGAATTTCAGGATGTATATTGTATATATTCCTCTGATATTAAATGTACCTTTGAAACCTTTGATAACAAACCACAATAACAGTCATAAAGTTGTACAGCATAGAAACAGGCCTTTCAGTCCACTACACGCTAAATGCTGGAGGAACTGAACAAGTCAGGCGACATATATGGAGGGGAATAAAGTGCTGATGTTTCGGGTCAGGACTGGTGAAGGCTCTCAGCCCGAAACATCAACTGTTCATTCTTCTCCATAGCTGCTACCTGACTTGTTGAGTTCTTTGAGCATCTTGTATAGGTGCTGCTCAAGATTTCCAGCATCTATAGAAGCTTCTGTATTTCAGTCCACTATGTTCATGTCAACCAGCATGCCCATCTATACAGATTGCACTCATCTGGACTAATCCCAGATCACTCTATGCCTTGTTCATGTAAGTATCTGTGAAGATTATTGTCTACCGAAGGAAGAAACCAGAAGTCCATGAGTCAGTCCTCAGGGGATTTGAGGTGAAGAGGGTCAGTAACTTTAAATTCCTTGCATTATCATATCAAAGGATCTGTCCTGGCACCAGCATGTAAGTAACATTACAAAGAAGGCACAACGGCAATTTGTTCAAGTGTGGCCTGTCATCTAAAACTTTGACAAACTTCTATAAATGCACAAGGAACACTTCCACAAGAAAGCAGCATCCATCATCAAGAACCCACACCATCGAGGCTATGCTCACTTCTTGTTGCTGCCATTGGGAAGGAGGTACAGTAGTCTTACATCCCGCATAACCAGATTCAGGAACAGTTATTAACCCTCCTCAGGACTCGCAGCACCAGGTTCAAGAAGAGTTACTACCCCTCAACCATCAGGCTCTTGAATATAAGGGGATAAATTCACTCAACTTCACTTGCCGCATCGTTGAAATGTTTACACAACCTATGCACTCATTTCAAGAACTCTTCATCTCACGTCTTTGATACTTATTGTTTATTTATTTATTATTATTTCTTTCTTTTTGTATTTGCACAGCTTATTGTCTTTTGCAGACTGATTGAACGCCCAAGTTGGTGTGTTCTCTCATTAATTCTACTATGGTTATTATTCTATTATGGATTTATTGAGTAGGCCCACAAGAAAATGGAACTCCAGGTTGTATATGGTGACATTAATGTACTTTGATAATAACTTAACTTGGAACTTTGAATCAAACATGTGCTATTGACCCTCACTATGCCTGTCATAATTTCTGATACTCTAAAATGTCAGTTCTCCATCTCCTTCACGCTAGGGAAAACAGACCTAGTCTATCCATCTCTGTTGAGTAACTGAAACCCTCCAATCCAAGTATTTCTCTTGAGCTGAATTGTGTACTTGCTGTAGTGAGGTGACCAGAGGGTCTTATGGCCTATGATGTGTACACGTTACACCTTGTGCCCTATCAACATTTTGTACAACTGTAACCTGATGCTCCAATTCCAATAACCAATGTCTTGGCTAATGGAGACAAGCATGATATACACCCTCCTCAGCAGCCCACCTACTTGTGTTCCCATTTTCACTGAACTATGTACATGTGTATGTCCTGCTAGGGCTTAACTTCCCAAAATGTATCAGAATCAAGTTTAACGTCACCGGCATATGTTGTGGAATTTGTTAACTTTGTGGCGGCAGTACAATGCAATACATGATAAATATAGGGGGAAAGCTGAATTACTGTGACTGTGTGTGTGTATAAATAAGCAGTGCAATATCTGAAACACGTCTTTAAGTGAGGTGGTGTTCATGGGTTCAATGTCCATTTAGAAATCCGATGGCAGAAAGGGAGAAGCTGTTCCTGAATTACTGAGTATATGCGTTCAGGCTTCTGTACCTCCTTCCTGATGGTAACAATGTGAAAAGAGCAGGTCCTTAGTGATGGATACCGCCTTCCTGAGGCACTGCTTCTTGAAGATGTCTTGAATGCTACATAGGAGAGTACTCATGATGGGGCTGACTAATTTTACAATTTTCTGCAACTTACTTTGATCCTGTGCAGTAGCTCTCCCCACCCCATACCAGACAGTGATGCAGCCAGTCAGAATGCTCTCCATGGTACATTTGTAGAAGTTTGAGTGTTTTTAGTGAACTTCACTTCACACTTGTTGAGTTAAGTTCCAGCTGTTAAACCCTTTCCCACTTTCACTATTGATTTACACTCTGTTGTAACCACAAACTTCTTCACTGTCTGCTATACCACCAATTTCAGTGTCATCTGCAAACTCACTAAATTATCATACAATCTATTAAAATATATCAATATTCAATGTTCAGGATTGTTTATTAGCATTCATCAGTACACAAATGTAAAGGGTAGCTAAGTATTGTTACTCTGGATGTGATGTAGCATAAAAAAGCACAATAAGCATAAAAACACAATAACAAACAAGTAATATAAAGAATACAACAATAAAAAACACTATAAATATAAATACATAAGGTTAGCTTATATACGTAGAGTGATTGGATATAAAGTGATGCTAAGTAAGTATGATGGTCAGCAGTGTGGTGGGGGTGGGTTAATGGGTGGAGATGTTGATCATCCTGACGGCTTGGGGTAAGTAAGTATTTTTGAGTGTGTTGGTCCTAGCGTGGAAGCTATATAGCCTCCTCTCTGATGGGAGTGGGACAAACACTCCCTGAGTAGGGTGGATGGAATCCTTCACAATATTGCTGGCATGACAAATATTGATGCAAGCTCCTTTCTTTTGATTGCCCCATCTGTGTGCAGCCTATTTCGTGTGAGTCCAAACATTATTGACAATTAATCTTGCACCATCAATTTTTATGGAAAGGTTGTTTTGACAGTAAAGAGCCAGAGCCTATCAGTTCCTTGAAAAGTTCTTACTCTGTGAAATTCCACCCACAGTCATTTTGCAGAGGGTGTGAAGAGATAGCAAACAATGTACATTGTGACCTTGTGTTAGCCGAGTTTATGAAAAAATAACTTCTCTCATTAAGTGTTTACCTTATTACACGTTTCTTTAAAAAGTGGCAGAAGGAATTCAATCCGGAAAAGTGTAAAGTGATACATTTTGGAATGTCGAACTTGAAGGCAGAGCACAGGGTTAGTAGCAGAATTCTTAACAATGTGGAGAAACAGATAATCTTGGGATCCACATTCATAGATCACTCAAAGTTGCCGCACAAGTTGATAGAGTGGTTAAGAAGTCATATAGCTTCATTTGTTGGGGGATTGAGTTCAAGAGCCGTGAGGTAATGTTGCAGCTCTATAAAACTCTGGTTAGACCACACTTGAGGTATTGCGTTCAGTTCCAGTTGCCTCATTATTGGAAGGATGTGAAAGCTTTTGGGAGGATACAGAGGAAATTTACCAGGATACTGCATGGATTAGAGAGCATGCCTTATGAGGAATGGTTGAGTGAGTGAGGACTTTCCTCTTTGGCATGTAGGAGAATGAGGGGTGACTTGTTAGAGGTGTAAAAGTTGATTAGAGGCAATGACCACCAGGATAGAAATGGTTAATACTAGAGGGCATAGTTTTAAAGCATTTGGCGGAAAGTTTAGGAGAGTGTTAGAGATATTATATTTACACAGAGAATGGTGGGTGCTGCCGGGGGTGATGGTAGAAGCAGATATACTCTATAGCCACTTTTTTAGATACACTGGTACAGCTGCTCATTAATGCAAATATCTAATCAGCCATTCAGGTGGTAGCAACTCAGTACATGAAAGCATGCTGGCTTGGTCAAGAACTTCAGTTATTGTTCACACCATATCATCAGAATGGGGAAGAAATGTGTCCTGAGTGACTTCAACTATGGAATGATTGTTGGGGCCAGATAAGATGATTTGAGTATCTCAAAAACTGCTGACCTCCTGGGATTTTCACACACAACAGCGTCTGGAGTTTATAGGGGATGGTGCGAAAAACAAAAAATCCAGTGAGCAGTAGTTCTGGGGGTGAAAATGCCTTGTTAATGAGAGAGGTCAGAAGTGAGCAGCCTGGCTGGTTCCAGCTGACAGTAAGGCGACAGTAACTCAAATAACACAGTGGTGTGCAGAAGAACATCTTTGAACGCACAACACGAACTGTTTCTCTCTGGGCTAAAGGAGCAGAGGACCATGCACGTACACTCAGTGGCCACTGTATTCAGTACAGGAGGCTGGTACAATCAGAATGTTTAAAGTACATTTGGAACAGTACGTGGATCAGAAACGGTTAGAGGGATATGAGTCAAATGGGGGCAACTGGGATTAGCAGAGATGGATATATTGGTCAACATGGACCAATTGGACTGAAGCCCCTGTTTCCTTGCAGTTTAACTCTCTGAATTTCTCACTCTACATATGTATCAATGACTTAGTCAGTTTCTCACCTAAAATGCCTAATCCAATTAAGTGGAGCAGATGTTAACAATATTTGACAGTAGATCTTGGAAGTTCAGTTCCTTATTCATGACTGTCCAGAAATGAGACATGAAATGTGCATGGAATTTATGCAGAAACTTAAGGGAAGCCATTCTATGATGCACAAATATGAAAACTGCTTTCCTATGAAGTTAACTATTTTCCACTCCATCCCAGTGTCACCAGTTCCGTCATCAGGGACCCCCACCGCCCAGGTCATGTTCTCTTCTCCCTGCTGCCATCAGGAAGAAGGGACAGGAGCCTCAGGACTCACACAATCAGGTACAGGAACAGTTATTAACCCTCAACCATTAGGCTCTTGAACCAAAGGGGATGACTTCACTTCGCTTGCCCATCATTGAAATATTCCCACAACTGATGGACTACCTTTCAAGGGCTCTTCATCTCTTGTCTTCGATAGTTATTGTTTATTTATTTATTGTTATTATTTCTTTTATTTTCATATTTGCACAGTTTGTTGTCTTCTGCACTCTGATTGAACGCCCAAGTTGGGCAGTCTTTCATTGATTCTGTTAAGGTTATTATTCTATAGATTTACTGAGTATGCTCCCAAGAAAATGAATCTTAGGGTTGTGAATTTTGGTTCATTCAAAATGTTTTCAAAAACTAAGAAAATTGAGTCATAGGTTCATACATTACAGAAACAATTCCATCAGCCCAAGTAATCAACGTCGACTAAGTTGCCCATTCCAAGCTAATCCAATTTGCCAGTCATCACAAAATCTTCTTCTTAGGAAGTCTCCTGGGATTAAGTATGATTTAGCTAAGTAAAACAATTGTCAAGAAAATCTTCAATTAATTCCACCTAAAATGTGTTAAATGCTGACCAATAAAATTTTGAAGAGCTTTTCAAAAATTCTGTTATGTAGCTTAAAGAAGGAAATTAATATACAGTTAGCAGTGTTGAAATCTGCTTTAGACAATGCAACAATTGTATTGTTGAATTAAGACATTCATTTACAAATCTTTCATCTAATTTATCGACCTTTCATAAAGTGTACACAGTTTATTTTGTTTCAATTGCAAGCACACAAAAAGAAATTCCTTTTAACACTGAAGAAATATGTGTTGTAACATAGTTGTGACTAACACAATCATATAAAGTTCTTTAACTCTCTTTCTCCATATTCCTAGTCAGTGTGTTTTTATTTTCTAAATTTACATGATTTGGTTTTTAGTGATGTAACCATAATTATTAATAGTCCTACATAAGCATTAAGGGACCATATTCTCTTGTCCGGTGCCTTAATGGAATTGTTAACCTATAAATAATAGATTCAAGTAGTAAATGCCCCAAGAGAACATTAATTGTAAACTCACAATTCAATCCATTAATGAATTGAAAGATAAATTATATCTGGCTACAAAGTAAACATAACATGTATAGTTGTCTCTCCAGTCACTTTAACATGCAAAAATTTACACAAGTCACGACAAACTATGCAGTTCTGCCATATGAAGTTTTATGCTCTGAATACTGATTTGTAAAACCTGCTGGTATATATTCAGTGAAGAAAATTAAAGTATTTTCACATGAAAGGCAAGCTTTTGTGTTGGAAGCTTTTCATTTTTCACTCTTCATAATGAACCATTGAAGGCACACACCCTGGAGTTATCTAGCAAAGCATGTTCTTATTTTCTTGCTAACCTTTTTCTCACTGATGCGAGGCTCCCTTCTGCTGTGAGGTGACTTCTTCCAGCAGCACAGGAAGGTGAACTAATCTTTAGTTGTTGTTTTGTCTGTGGAGGGATGAAGGGTGGAAGCAAGTAATGGTAACTCATTTAGTGTATTCAAAGCTGAGACAGGTACAGTAAGCTTTTGGGCACTGGCAAAATCAGGGGATGAGGGAATCGAACTGCAAAGTGGTTGAGAGAGAGTAGATGTTCCTGTATCAAGTGATAGTGTAGGCTTAAGTTTCAAATTCGGAATCAGATTTATTATCACCTGCATATGTCGTGAGATTTGTTAACTTTGTGGCAGTAGCACAATGCAATACCTGATAATATTTAAAAAACTGTGAATTACAGTAAGTACATATATATTAAATATTAATATATTTTCCCAGTGCTGAAATGACTAACACAAGAGGGCACAGTGTTAAGGTGATTGGAAGTAGGTACAGAGGAGATGTCAGGGATAAGTTTTTTACTCAAGGAGTGGTGAGTGTGTGGAATGGGCTGCCCGCAATGGTGGTGGAGGCAGACACGATAGGGTCTTTTAAGAGACTCCTGGATAGGTATATGGAGCTTAGAAAAATAGAGGGCTATGGGTAACCCGAAGTAATTTCTAAAGTAAGTACATGTTCGGCACAGCTTTGTGGGCCAAAGGGCCTGTATCGAGCTGTAGGTTTTATATGTTTCAAAGTAAGTAGTTCAAAAACAGAAATGTCCATTCAGAAATCAGATGGCAGAGGGAAAGAAGCTGTTCCTGAATCATTGAGTGTGTGCCTTCAGGTTCCTGTACCTACTTCCTGATGGTACCAATGAGAAGAGAGCATGTCCCAGGTGGTAGGGGTCCTTGGTGATGAACACCACCTTTTTGAGGCACTGTTCTGTGAAGATATCTTGAGTACTACTGTTTCTACTATTTCTGCTCTCACAAGTGACATATAGTACATTGTAATAGCGTGAGATGTTCAGTGGAATGTGAGAACTGCCCATCCATAGCAGGAGCACAAGGAAGTCTAAAGGGGCTGGAAATCCAAAGCAACACACACAAAATGCTGAAGGAATTCAGCAAGTCAGGCAGCATCTATGGAAAAGCATAATCAGTCAACATTTTGGGCTGAGGCCCTTCTTCAAGACTGAACCAAGCAGACCAGAGTAGGTTGAGTAAGTCCTTGTATTGAGCCAAAGAAGCATACTATTCAGCAACAGCATGTAGATTTGGAGATTAGACTCCTAGATGGGGAGAACAAACATGTGCTTGATAACAGAAGAACCTAAGCTGCTAATTTTTGTTTGTGTCCCATACCCAGTGAAAAATAATTCTAGATTTATTGTTATTAGACCTCTTGGTTTACATAAAAAATGCTGTCTACTGAAATGTAGGTCTGGACCAGTGGAGAAACTCATGCATTCAAAAATCTGTAGGCTTTCATCAGAAATTGTTGATAATAAATTTTCACTGTTGGCACAACTGTGGGCTGAAAGGCCTATTCCTATATTACATTGTTCTATTTTCAAGATTCATGGGTGTAAATTACATGGTAATACTTCAGGAATGCTTCAGTAACATACTTGAATATACAGCTGTTCATTCATCAAAAGTAATGGAATAGAAATCAAGGGCATGGGCTTAATTATACAAAAAGGAAGAAATCCACATTTGCATGGCATCTTTCATGGAACTTTAAAACAAAGCACAACACAAGCTTGGACATATAACATAGTTGTGACATACAGCAATCAATTTGCAAATGGCAGAAGATTTTCTCAGTTTTTCAAAACAGCATGTAGGGTACAATATTTAGCATGGTAGAAATATAGAGGATAGAGGGATACAAACCATGTGCAGGCAGAAGGGATTAGTTTAGATTGCTATCAGGTTTGATAGACCGAGCTTCCATCAAGAAGGTACAGGAGTCTCAGGACTCGCGCCACCATGTTAGGAACAGATATTACCCCTCAACCCTCCAGCTGTTGAACCAGAGGAGATAACCTTACTCAACTTCACTCACCCCATCACTGAATTGTTCCCACAACTTATGGACACACTTTTAAGGACTCTTCATCTCATGTTCTCAATACTTATTGCTTATTATTATTGGCGGCCCAGTAGCATAGTGGTTAGCACATTGCTTTACAGTATCAGTGACCTGTGTTCAATTCCTGCTGCAGTCTGCATGGAGATTGTAATATCTCCCCGTGACTGTGTGGATCTTGTCAAGATGCTCCAGTTTCCTCCCACAGTCCAAAGATGTACAAGTTGGTATGTTAATTGGTCATTGTAAATTTTCCCATGATTAGGCTAGGCTAGGATTAAATCGGGGATTGCTGGGTGGTGCAGCTCAAAAGGCTGGAAGGGCCTATTCGGCACTGTATAAATACATACATAAATAAACAAATACTATTGTTGTTTTTTATGTTTTCTCGGCTCAAACAAGTAAATCTGAGGTTTGTGCATAGCCAAGTACACACATTTCTCAATTGCTAGAAACTTTTGGACTATTCTAGTGGTGTTTAGTATTGTGGCTTTCTGAAGATTTGCATAGATATTGCACATTACTGTGTAGTCCTAATTGTTTCATGCTCTTGTGTAGGGTCTTTTGGATGATACAGTTTTAAATATTACTAATGGGACAATGTATACCTTGGTCATGTTCCATAGTCTTTCAAATTCCTCTTTTAATTCTGTGTATTTTTGGTGGTTTCACTTATTGATTTCTGTATGTTATATATGCTTAGAATGGCTATATCTATTAAGTAAGTTGTTCTTGCTTGTTTATCCTGTAATATTATATCCGGCCAGTTATTATGGATTGTCCTATCTGTAATAATGGATCAGTTGTAGTATAATCTGTGGGACTCTGACTCTAAAACTAGATCAGGCTTGTATTTATAGTAAGATATGGTGTCTTTTATGAGTTTATATTTTAAAGCAAGATTTTGGTGAATGATCTTTGCCACTGGATTGTGCCTATGTAAATAATCAGATTGAGTTAAACTGCTGCAGGATCCTGTAGGGTGTTGGGTTGTTTCTGGCTTCTCTTTGCATTTTTTGCATTTATCATTTTGTATTTTCTGGTCCTTTATTATGTACTTTTTGTGTTAACCACCTGGCCCTGCATTGCCACAAGGAACCCATCTATTTCTGGGAAGAAGTCTCCAACTCTGAGCCAGGCATTCGACGCTCCCTTGTCAACATCTAGTCTGTTCAGATCATGGGGGTGTCTTCCATGGAGGGTCATGCTCTTCCACTGGTTAACTTTTTCTTCCGTAGTGATAATTCCTTCATTTTTCTGGGTTGTGCTTTCATTTAAGTTTAGTGGTGTTTGCTTCTTCTCAGAATTGCACATGCTTGTATGGAGTGCTGAATCCTGTTTTCATTGATGAAAATATATCCTTAGAAATTTTATCTGACTGTTATGTAATTTTTTTATGTCTGTTATTCCTCTTCTTCATTCTGTCCCAGGTAGCGTTAGTCTTAATGTTTTCACTGTACATAGTATTTTCTAAAATCTGTCATTTCAGTTCTTATTTTTCTTAGTAAATTTTCCAGATCTGTTTCAGACCAAGCTATTATGTCAAAAGAATATATTCATATGGGTATAGAGAAAGCGTTCATTGCCTTTGTTATATTTTTATTATTGAGCTCTGTTTGGCAGATTTTCTAAAGCTTTGAAGTACATTCTGTTGGAAGTTTCCCTTTATCACACTATGATCTACTTTGTTTGCTTGCTGATATTTCTTATACTTACATGTTTCATATTCATCCATCAGTTATATTGTACCTTTCTTGATGTTTAATGTTCTGCACTTATCTAGTCCAAAGTCATGTTTATATCTTTTGAAAATAGTTTTACTATTTGAATTAATTGATTTAACTTTACTGATGGAGTGTGTAATTTCAGATCATCCATGTCAAGGTATAATTCATTTGGATATTTCTGATTAGATACCCTATTTTCATCCAATTCAGTAAATTAGAGAGCAGATTTAAGGCTAAACAAACCGTACTGGCCTTAGAGAGTCACCCTGAAAAATACCAGTTTATTTTGATAACAGTGGTTGTTCTTCTTTGGTTGTTAATAGATAGGTTGATTACAGTATGCCAAAGCTTCATCAGATGCAGGGATTTCACAAATATTTGTCGTAGTTTATATATATTAAGAGCCTCTATGTGTGTGAGACAAAACTAAATGCTTTATTGTTATTAATATTATTATTTTTTATTGTTCTTTTTTTTGTATTTGCACAGTATTTGTTGTCTTTTGCACTCTGGTTGTTCACCCTGTTGGGGTGGTCTTTCATACATTCTATTATGGTTATTTGCTTTATTGAGTATGTCTGCAATAAAATGAATTTTATACAATATAGAAGATTCTCAGGGTTGTTTGTGTGGACATATATGTACTTTGATAATAAATTTAACTTTAAAGTTTGAAATTTGAGCTTGTTCCTATTGTAGCACTTGTCATTATCAAATACCTGCCTGCCTTCCTTTGTTGGGAAGGCGAACTCTTCATGGCTCCTTGTTCACATGCTGTTGCTGAATAGTATGCTTGTTTGGCTCACTACAAGTTCTTAGTTGACCTACGTAAGTGATCAATGTTCTGACCGTATATTGTGCTCCAAAGCCAGCATGACCTGTGTAAATTCCCACTTGTTAAAATGAATGCTCAGACAATTATGTGTGACCCACTGACACACATGGTGACTTTTGCTTTGTAGCTGGAGAAAATCCATCCATCATTTCATTAACGTGAGTTTACGCATTAATGTCCTCTTAGAAGATCTAGAGTTTACAATTTTAACAGAAATAGGAATCTTCTATATTGTATAAGCTAACAACATTTAATGTAAACACTGGACATGAAATTTGGTAAGATATTGATTTTATAATAATGATAGAAATTACCACATCCTAATAGCTATATCATATAGTTTAAAAAATTTAAAGTATTCTCATTCAGAATAGAATGAAAGTTAAAACACTTTATAGAACAACTTCTGATCTACCTTATTTTTCCAATCAGGGTTAAGGAATTTTCTCTTCTGTTATAAAGAATTATGTAGTAATAAATGTTAGGCAGGCCTTGGTTAAATGTTTCCTGTTAAGCACTTTCAGTAATGCAGTACTCTCTCTGTGCTGCTTTGATTATGTGCTCTTGGCTTTGGACTGAGTATGTGAAGTGACAGATCTCTGATTTTAGACGTGGGAATTCTGATGCTAAACCACAACTGACACCAGTACTTAAATCATGTGCTTAGTTTGTTATAAATAGAAGTGTGGTTTGAATTTTTTTGTTCTCACATGCCATGTTGATGACATTTAAAATATTCCCTCTCTAGCCTAAAATGTGTTTAATTAATGAACATTGGATCTAGATAATAGAAATGCTGTGGATTACTAGAGTTTATTCAAGCTTACATGCTTTGAAGGATGCATTAGAACAGATATTCTGGCCATTGTCCCACAGTTAGGTTTGTCTCCAGAGTAAATTAAGGCTGCTTATGCCTTCATTTCAGCTTTCATTTAAAAAATCTGTAACCTAAGAGAGTATGGTGCATGCAGAATACGGTCATTTCCTTGTGCAGATGCTTATAAATTAAGCAGTTATAATAAAACCTGCTGTCCTAGTGTTTATGCTCACATGAGTCTCCACCTATTCTTTTAAATTCATCTGTGTAAAAAGAAACATTTGTTTATCTGTTTATCTATTGATTGGCACGCTATAAAAGAACTCTCAGAAGTAGCTGAGCAAAGCAACCACTGGCTATGGATGAAAAGGAGTGACGGCAGCTGGGCCCTAAAATGTCCTACGTTAAGGGGGTGCACCTGGGATGACAGGTCGCACTGTTGAGCACTATGGAGACGTAGTGGGCTTAAATTGACGAAACATCTAAAAAGAGGGGTGCCCACCCGATGACCCTGGGAAGCATCTGCCACCCACCAAGCCCCACCTCAAGATCGCTATGCTATAATCCAAGTTAGGATCTGCTAATCAAAGGGATTGAACTATCCAGTCCTATGAGCTCGAACTCGTGCACTATAGATCCTATTCATCTCATCCACTCCTGAAGGTCAGGGGTTTCTACTTATATTCCCAACTATTCAATCAAAAGGATTTGTTTGTATTTCATATTGGATTTATTGGGTGACTGCCTTGTGTTTATATCCTCCATAAATAGATTTTCTGGAAGGGCTACCTGGCCGGAATTTTTTCAAGGAAGCAGAGAGGAAATGAGGGACACCTGACAAATCTCAGTTAATGCAGGGCACCATTTCAAATTATAAAAGCAAGAAACACTACCTGGTTACCAGTGGCTGGATGCCTTTGGGCAATCACTGGCCATCGTGTGAGGGTGAGAGAGATTAATCGTGCATCGGACATCATCTGTGGTAGTCCTGCTGCAGCAAGTGTCCGACATCAAATCAAAACTGCGGGCAGGGAGGCTAACAGTTGTAACAAGATCTAGGCAAGGGAGGGTGAATGGTTTTTCATCCATTGTCCATCTACAGCTCTTTCTTTGTCATGTTTTCTTTCGGAGGTGCCCGAGAGTTTTTTTTTACCTCAAGTAGTTGGACTCACGAATGATCAGTGCACTGAACTGGCAGCATTTTCAGGAAAGCTCACCAAACTGCGTGGCTTGACTTTAGAACTAATATTCAAAGGTAGGAAGAACAGGAGAGAAGGTGGGCAGATATTATGGATATGGACTTTTCTCCTTGGAGCGACGGAGGACAAGAGGTGACCTGATAGAGGTGTATAAGATAATGAGAGGCATTGATCGTGTGGATAGTCAGAGGCTTTTTTCCCAGGGCTGAAATGGCTGTCACAAGAGGGCACAGTTTTAAGGTGCTTGGGAGTAGGTACAGAGGAGATGTCAGGGGTAAGTTTTTTTATGCAGAGAGTAGTGTCTGCGTGGAATGGGCTGCCGGCAGGGGTGGAGGAGCCAGATACGATAGGGTCTTTTAAGAGGCTCCTAGATAGGCACATGGAGCTATAGGTAACCCGAGGGCCTGTGTTGTGCTGTAGGTTTTCTATGTTCTATAGACTATGTGAAAGAGTTCTAGCTTATTGTAAATTCCAGATATGAGTAGTAAACCAAGCAGAAACAGATTCTACCCTAAAACTCTACTCCCCTCACTTTTACTAAGATCGCAGGTTGCAAATTCA
Organism: Mobula birostris; assembly: GCF_030028105.1. Taxonomy (NCBI): domain Eukaryota; kingdom Metazoa; phylum Chordata; class Chondrichthyes; order Myliobatiformes; family Myliobatidae; genus Mobula; species Mobula birostris. The sequence continues at coordinate 28,427,481 of NC_092377.1, forward strand.
AACCCAAATGACAGTTTGTGATATTTATCAAAGTATTGTTTGTCCAATTGTCATAAATGCCAGTGAGCTCGTCAGCTTCTGAGCAGGAATATGTTGGCTTGGAACGCATTCTTTCCTTCTCATTTTCAACTGCTGACAGACACAGTGACATGGCAGGCTTATGAAGATAATTCTCAGTACTGGGCATAAAAGAAATATGTTTAACTAGAGCCCACATCAAAACACATAGACAGCATTTGCCAGACTGTTATTTCAATATAAAAGGTGATGGAGAAATGTAGACTGGAGCAGAAATAAGCAAGCCTCTAAAACCAAGAACAATGTTATGGAATTATTCCATCATTGAGAAAGCAAGGGGGTTAATAATGAAGGACAAACAAGGGAAAATCTGCGGATGCTGGAAATCCAAGCAACACACACAAAATGCTGGAGGAACTCAGCAGGCCAGGCAGCATCTATGGCAAAGAGTGCAGTTGATGTTTCAGGCCCAGATCCTTCAGCAGGACTGGGGGGAAAAAGATGTGGAGTAGAGTTAGAAGGTGGGGGGAGGGGAGGGAAAAACACAAGGTGATAGTTGACAATGGGAGGGAGAAGGGTGAAGTAAAGATCTGGGCAGTTGATTGGTGAAAAACTTGCAGGGCTGGAGAAGGGGGAGTCTGATAGTAGAGGGCCCAAGGCCATGGAAAAAAGATAAGGAGGAGGAGCACCAGAGGGAGGTGATAGGCAGACAAGGAGATAAAGTGAGAGAGGAAGAAGGGGATGAGAAATGGTGAGTGGGGGCGCCATTACGGGAAGATTGAGAAATTGATGTTCATGCCATCAGGTTGGAAGCTACCCAGACGGAATATAAGGTGTTGTTCCTCCAACCTGATTGTGGTCTAATCGCGAAAGTAAATAAGTAGACACGGAGGCCATGGATAGACTTATCGGATTGGGAATGGAACGTGAAATTAAAATGGGTGGCCATTGGGAGATCCCGCTTTTCTTGGCGGACGGAGTGTAGGTGCCCGGTGAAGCAGATTCCCACAGTATATGACCCCAACAGACTCACAGGTGAAGTGAAGTGGAAAAACTGTTTGGGGCACTGAATTGTAGTGAGAGAGGAGGTGCTGGGGCAGGTTTAGCACTTGTTCTGCTTGCAAGGATAAGCGCCAGGAGGGAGATTAATGGGGAAGGACAAATGGACAAGGGAGTTGCATAGGGTGTGAACCCCAGGGAAAGCCAAAAGTGCTGGTGGGAGGGGAGGATGTACTTGGTGGTTGGATCTCGCTGGGGATGGCAGAAGTTGCGGAAAATTATGTGCTGGATGTGGAGCATCAGGGGGTTGGTAGGTGAGGACAAGAGGAACCCTACCAGCATTTTGTGTGTGTTGCTATAAATGAAAGACTGAGTTTCTGTAAACTTGCAAATAGTTGAGAATGAGAATAAACTGAAATAATGTGTTAAAGTGTATTCAGTAACTACTTTCTAGTGGCATTAACAGGTGAATACATTTTAACCTAAAATTGCAGAAATAAAAAATAAACTCTTTGATATCGCCTGGATTTTTCCATCAGGCATAAAAACAACAACTTTCCACAGGGAAAAGCTATTTATTCAAGAAGGCAAGTGAGACTGCAGAGAGAACCTGGGAAATCTAGGTTCACTACAGTCAAGAAAAAAGTTCCTCTTTGATTGGGAGTTAACCAATTTACTAGAAAGGTACAATGCAGTAGCTGGTAAAAACAAGACAGATGTAGGTTCATGCTTCATGTTTTATTTGTTTGCTTGTTTCATTTCCACCATTTGCACATTGGATGTTTGTCTGTCTTGTGGTTTTTTGTGAATTCTATTGTGTTTCTTTGTTTGTGAGAGCCTAAGGACTGCCATCAACCTGGTCATGCCCCCTTCTCATTGCTGCCATCAGGGAGGAAGTACAGGAGCCTGAAGGCACACACTCAGTGATTCAGGAATAGCTTCTTCCCCTCTGCCGTCAGATTTCTGAATGGACATTGAACCCATCAACACAATTTCACTACTTTATTTGTACCACTTATTTAAATATTATATTATGTATATATTTACTGTAAATCAGTTTTTTTGTTATTATGTATTGCACTGTACTACTGCTGCAAAGACAACAAATTTCATGACATTTGCTGGTATCTTAAACCTGATTCTGATTCTTTTGCAAGAAGTGAATCTCAAGGTTGTATATGGCTTACATACTTTGATAATAAATTTGAACTTTGAACGTTTGAACTTTCAGTTGATCAGAAAAAAGTCTGAAACTAGAATGAATACAAATTAAATAGAAGTCAACATGCTCCACATGGATTCTACCAAACTAGCCTTGTCTACTTTAACAAATTGACATTAACTGTGGATATAAAACTTTTTATAAAATAATGCAATCAATCGAGCTGCTTCCTCATGAGTCTATTCATGCAAGTTCAGTCGTGCCGTAGAGTCTGAGTGCTGTATTTCCCTGTGACAATATGAATCTATTTTGGGTGCACCCCAGAGGTGTGTGAACTAGTAAGGTAATAGACCCCTAGTGTGTAGGTGGGAATTGGTGTGTTGATAGGATTGTGAGGAGAATAAAATGGGGTTGGAAGAGACTGCAGATGCTAGAATCTAGAACTAAAAAGGAATGTTGGAAGAACTCAATGGACGAAGCAGCATCTGTGGAGACAAAATGTGAAGTCAACATTTTGGGTCTAGACCGTGCATCCAAACTGAGAGGGAAGAGGAAAAGTAGAGTGTGTGTATCAATATGAGGGATTGGAGTTGGTTGATGTAGAGGCTGGTTGGTAATAAGTGAAACGAGGGGAAGAGGACGATGGGCAGATAGAACCAGGTGATTGAGGAAGAAGAACACATGGATTAGTAAACTGTAAGTGGGAGAAGAACAACATGGATGTGGCATTTATAAGATTTAAAATTTCAACATACTGTACATATGATTTGGCTGAATGCTACCCATGTTGTTCTCTCCATAGCAATGGGGAAGGCCAAGGACAGGGGTCAGTGTGAGACTGCAAAGCAGAGCTAAAATGACACGCAACCAGAAGCCCAAGATGCCCATTGTGGACAGATTACAGGTTCTCCACACAATGGCCTGGTCTAGGGTTGGTTTCATCAATGTTTGGGAGAGGTGCAGTGTTACGTACCCCGTGACTGGGTTGCCAATCCAGCAGAAATGGAATGCTCGTTGGAGTCTGGAATACTAGTAACTAATAAAGTTTTATTAAAGACATAAGTAATACAGTACTCTAATCATAAGGATATCAATGTAACAGGTTAGCAATGATAATACACACATATACACAGAAATAGGTTAATAGGAATCAACCAAGCTCTATCGCAGTCTAGGGGTAAAATGATCAGGTAAATGAAGCAGAGTTCAGTTCAGTTTAGTGCAGTTCGCAGTAATCGTTGTTGTTGTACCGTTGGAGAGAGAGAGAGAGAGAGAGATGCAATTTGGTTCAGGCAGACCTTTGATGTCTTCGCAGTTGGTTTCGGGCAGACCCTTTTATGTCTTCTAATCCCCGCTGTGGTTACCAACTGAGACCCCTCTGTTCTGGATATGATCACTCTTCCACGGTGAACCCGGCACCCAGGCAAGGGCAGACACACACCCTAGGTTCCCACCAATCATACCTTTACACCCTGTGAACCTCTGGTCGGTTCCCGCCAACCGGACCTCCAAACTCCCACCACTTGTGGGGGTACACTGCTCTTTCCAAGGTCTCGTGGTCTCGTGGTGTGTAGCGTGCCTTAGCAAACCTGCTCTTTTTATCCCCCTGCTGGGGTATCACCTGTCCATCAAACTTCAAACAGTTCAGGTTCAAAGCAACCAGTCTGTCAATATTCTGAATTGTGTTTCTTTTCCATTAATCCCTCTCTTCTCTCTTATTAGCATTTTGAATGTTTCTCCATTGTCTTCCTTATCTCTCTCATTAGCATCAATCGTCCAATAGCTTTGCTTGGCGTCACAGCAGAAAAACACTACCTCAGTTGGCAGAGAGAAAACCATGTTTCCAGAAGGAGGGGACATTTCAAAAGCCCTAGATCAGAACGTCTTGAAATGAGATAATTGAGTGAAAGAGGAGCATGATATGAAAGGAGTTAAAAAAATGCCCTCCCAAAAGATATGCTTGCGATCTCAACTCTCTCAACCCCACTTTTCTGCCTTCTCCCCATATGCTATGACACCCTGACTAATCAAAAACCTATCAACCTTCATTTTATATATACACAGTGAATTCCACAGATTCACAACCCTCTGGCTAAAGAAATTCCTCCTCATCTTTGTTCTAAATGGACGTCCCTCTATTCTGGTCCTAGATATACCCACTACCTGAAGCATCCTCCCCACATCAGCTCTATCCTGACCTTTCAATATTCAATAGGTTTCAATGAGATCCCCCTTCATTCTATTAAATTCCAGCCAGAACAGGCCCAGAGCCACCAAATGCTCTCCATTTGTTCAACCTTTCATTTCTCAGATCATTCTTGTGAATTTCCTCTGGACTCTCTGCAATGCCAGTACACCTCTTCCTAAACAAGGAACCCAAAACTTCTCACAATGCTCCAAGTGCTGTCTGGCCAATGCCTTATAAAGCCTTAGCACTAAATCCTTGCGCCTATATTCTAGTCCTCTTGAAATGAATGCTAATATTACATTTGCCTTCCTTACCATCAACTCAACCTGCAAGTTAACCTGTAGTGACTCCTGCACAGACTCCCGTCCCTCTGCACATCTGCTTTTTGAATTTTCTGCCCATTTAGAAAATAGTCTACGCTTTTGTTCCTTCTACCAAAGTGTATGACCATATGCACTTCTCTACACTATATTCTATCTGCCACTTCTTTGCCTATTCTCCCAATCTGTCTATGCCCTTCTGCAGATTCCCTACTTCCACAACATGACCTGCCTCTCCAGCTATTTTCATATTATTTGCAATCCTGGCCAGAGAGCCATCAATTCTATCATCCAAATCATTGACATATAATGTGAAAAGAAGCAGTCCCAACACTGACCACTAGTCGCAGGTAGCCAACTAGAAAAAGCCCCCTTTATTCCCACTCTTTGCCTCCCTCCATTCAGCTAGTCTTCTATCAATAGTAGCCTCATGTTACACTCGTAGACAAAGGCCTTCTGAAAATCCAAGTAAACAACATCCACTGACTCTCCTTTGTCTACCTTGTCTGTTATTTACTCAAAGAAATCCAACTGATTTCACAAGATCACAAGACAAAGGAGCAGAAGTAGGCCATTTGGCCCATCGAGTCTGCTCCGCCACTCCACTTTGAGCTAAACTTGCTACTGAGGGAGTGCAGCATAGGTTCACAAGGTTAATCCGCGGGATGGAGGGACTGTCATATGTTGAAAGATTAGAGCGACTGGGCTTGTATACACTGGAATTTAGAAGGATGAGAGGGGATCTGATTGAAACATATAAGATTATTAAGGGATTGGACATGCTGGAGGCAGGAAGCATGTTCCCACTGATAGGGTGAGTCCAGAACCAGAGGCCACAGTTTAAGAATAAGGGGTAGGCCATTTAGAACGGAGTTGAGGAAAAACTTTTTCACCCAGAGAGTAGTGGATATATGGAATGCTCTGCCCCAGAAGGCAGTGGAGGCCAAGTCTCTGGATGCTTTCAAGAAAGAGGTGGATAGAGCTCTTAAAGATAGCGGAATCAAAGGTTATGGGGATAAGGCAGGAACTGAATACTGATAGTGGATGATCAGCCATGATCACAGTGAATGGCGGTGCTGACTCGAAGGGTGGAATGGCCTGCTCCTGCACCTATTGTCTATTGTCTTTTGTCATCCCACCAACTGCAAATTTACCTAATCATCTTCCTCACAGTCTCACAACACAGTGCATCTACTTGTATATCATCTACCCCATCCTCAGCCCTATCATACTGGTTCCCATCCCCTTGCCAAATTAAGTTAAGCTCTCCCAAACAGCCTAGGCAAACTTGCCCACAGGAGGTGTATGTCAGATAATACCTCTTAACATTTGGCATGCCACTATTTTTAAGAATATAAAATTTTATTTTACATATTTTCGCTTCAGGGATTCAGACAGATAAAAAGAAGCAGGGAGCTACGGATCCATTTGTAAATGATTTGCATGCATGTCTATGGCCAGGAGGGACTTGCTATTTCATGACTGGCCATGCATCTTCTACATTTATGAGCCTGGAATCTTCGATCCTGCTTGTTAAAGACTATGGCCCCTCTGACCGTGGGGCTACTCTCTTAGTGATCTCTTGCTCCCAACTCTCCGATGTAGTGACATGCCCATTCCAACTGACAGGCAGTTAGGTTGAACACAGGGAAGGAAATCTGATGAAAAATATTTCAACAGGATGTCGAATTGACTCATATTTTTAGGTTTCCCCTGCACATGCTCCCTATGAGAATGTGTTCGGGCTGATGTCCCTGTCCAGTGTTACAAACCTGAATGTAGAGATTCAGAGACAATATAAATCCTCATGACTGGTCAAACTGGAAATTTATGGACACTTTCTCTTCCCAGCCTTTTCTTTATGGATGGAAGAAACCTGTCAGAAACCAGAAAAGCCCTTTTTGCAAATATCAGTTGGATTCTGTTGACCAACCTGAGCTCCCTCTAATGGTTAATTTAACTCCACTGTCTTTTCATCTTTCTATATGCAATTGTACTCTCATTTTTAATGCAAGAGCAAAGTGAGAATATCCTCTGAGGAAATATAGGAAACAAAATTCATAGACTATTTCATAACTTGGGCTTATGTGAATAGCTTGGAAAAATACATTGAGAAAAAAGAGATGATGCAGTTGCTGCCAGGGATCACGCTGTGAATTTTCTGATTTTGAGAAGGTTGGCAGTTTGTATAAATTGTGAACTGTAAGCATTCCCTGCCATTCACTCCCTGATTCTTATAAGCATTTACACAAGCCTTAATGACACTCCAGTCTGACCTGTACTGAGTCACTTATCTCATGTGAAGATGAACGGTCGTTGTCACAGTCAGCCGGGAGGAACCTGCAAAGAGAAGTGGCTTCATGTAGCTGTGTTTTTATGCAGGCTGACTGTTTGATTGATGCACACTTGAGAATTGGTGATGAAGCATAAACTGGAGTTCACCAAGCTTTCTCAGAAAATGTCACCGAAGGGATAATTATTCCCTTTAAAAATATATTGAAATATGTGAATATCAGTTTTAGGGCTTATGATGATAACCATATTTTTATGGCCATTTATAAGATAACATGGAGATTCTTTTTGAATTTCTGAACCTTTTTTATTGTTCACAATATCATTTACAGTTAAGAGAATATGAGCAATGTATTTGGGCTATATTTCTTCCCAAAGCAGCATTCATTTTGGAAATAAAACTTTTTATACTGTAAGTTAATTGTGATTCCTAAATGTATCAAAAGTACATAGCAAAAGTAGCAAAAATTCACTTTATTCAGTATTTATTCAAAGAAGCTATGGCCAGAATTCATTGTCCATCCTATTCGGTCACTGAAATGGTAGCTGAGCACAACCACTTTGGGGTATCTGGAATCCCACTTGAGTCAGCATAGGCAAGCATGGCAGGTTCTCATCCTTGAGGAAATAAATGAATCAAAATGAATTTTAAGACCGTGTGGACAGGTTCATTGCCCCCTCCACTCGTTAATGAAATAGTCATAGCTTTTATTTAATCTGGGGCTGGAGTTGGATGCAGTCAGGACCATCTGGGAGGCTGAACATTTCATAGATGTGTCTCATACTGAGGTGGTCACATCCAGAGTGCAGACTTCTGATAGTGAAGGAGTGATCACCAGGAGCAAAGCAGTTAATACAGGGTTCCCTTGTGGCCATTTCCCTCAGCAATAAGTATACACCTTTGGACACTCTGGTGAGGATGACCAAACAGGGAACAGCTGTAGCCGCGTGGCCAGTGGCAATGTGGCGAGCTCTGAGGCTCAGGGTAAAGCCAGGCAAAGTGGTAATGATAGGAGACTGGACAATCGGGGGACAGACAGCAGGTTCTGGTGCGCTGAAAGAGAAGCCAGGATAGTGTGTGGCCTCCCAGGTGCTAGGATCCAGGATGTCTCAGAGCTGCTGCAACAGTTTCTCAAGAGGGGGGATAGGCAGTCAAAGGATGTGGTGCGTATTGGCACCAATAACATAGGTAGAAAGGGGGAAGGGGTCCTGCACAGGTGTAAAGGAAGCTAGGGATGTGGCTGATGAGCAGGATCTGACTTCTGAGGTAGTAATCTCTCAAATACTTCCACTGCCGTGTGCTTGTCAGGGCTGGACTAAGATGACAGTATAGATGAGTGAGTGGCTGAGGGAGTGGTGCAGGAGAACGTCTCAGATTTCTACATCATTGGGATCTCTTCTGGGGAAGGTATGACCTGTACAAAAAGGACGGTTTACACCTGAACCCTTGTGGACAGGTTTACTAGAGCTGTTAGGGAGAGTTTAAACTAATTTGGCAGGGTGATAGTAACTGGAGTGCTGGGGCTGAGGATGCGATAGCTGGTATGCAAGTTGATGCAGTATGTAGTGAGACTGTGAGTGAGGATATGCAGATGACAGGGGAAAATTGAAGTCAGTGGGATAACTTGAAGTGTAACATGGGGAGGGGGCAAAATTGAAAAGGGTGATGAATTCAGGACTGAAAGTATTATACTGAATGCACATAGTATATGGAGTAAGGTAGATTACCTTGTAGCACAGTAAAGTTTGGCAAATTTGACATTGTGGGCATCACTGGGGTGTGGCTGAAAGAAGGTCATATTTGGAAGCTTAACATCCAAGGATAGTCCTTGTATTGAAAGAACAAGCAGGTAGGGAGATGGGAATGGGTGGTTCTATTGGTAAAAAATTAAATAAAATCCTTAGAAACTGGTGACATAGGATCGGAAGATGTAAAATCCTTGTGGGTATAGATAAGAAACTGCAAGGGTGAAAAGACCCTGATGGGAATTACATACAGGCCCCTGAACAGTAGCCACGATGTAGGATATATATTTCAACCGGAAATAGAAAAGGCATGTAATAAGGGCAATGTTGCAATAGTTTTGGGGGATTTCAATGTGCAGGTAGAGTTGGAAAAATTATGTTGGTGCTGGATCCCAAGGGGCGAGCTTGTAGACTGCATATGAGACGGCTTTTCAGAGCTGCTTCTGGTTGAGCCCCACAGGAGAAAGGCAATTCTGGTTTGCATATTGTGTAATAGAACCAGATTTGATTAGGGAACTTAAGATAAAGGGACCCTTGGGAGGCAGTGATCATAATATGATAAAAAAAAAACACCCTGCATTTTGAGAGGGAGAAGATAAAGTCAGATGTATCAGTATTACAGAGGAATAAGAGAGGAGCTGGCCAAAGTTGATTGGAAGATGACAGTATCAGGGAGGAGGGCAGAACAGCGATGGCTGGATTTTCGAGGGGCAACTTGGAAGGTGCAGAATAGAATCTTCCCAAAAAATGAAGAACTATTCTAAAGGGAGGATGAAGAAACTGTGGGTGGCAAAGAAAATCAAAGACAGCATAAAGCAAAAGAGAGGGCATGAAATATAGCAAAATGTAGTGTCAGTTTAGAGGATTGGGAAACAACACAAGGCAACTAAAACACTATAAGGAGAGAAAAGATGAAATTGAAGGCAAGCTAGCCAATAATATCAAAGGGGATACCAAAGGTTTTCTCAAATATATAAAAGTAAAGAGAGTTGAGTATGGAAATTGGACTGCTGGAAAATTACACTGGAGAGGTAGAAATGGTGGACAAACTTAATAAGTATTTTCTATCAGTCCTCACTGTGGAAGATGGTAGCAGTATGCCAGAAATTCAAAAGTGTCGGGGCAGATGTGACTGTAATTGCTATTACTATGGGGAAGGTGCTTGGGAAGCTGAAAGATCTGAGGGTAGGTAAGTCACCTGGACCAGATGGACTACCTCCAGGGTTCTGAAAGAGGTAGCTGTAGAGATTGTGGAGTCACTAGATTCTGGAATGGTTCTGGAAGACTTCAAGATTGCACCTATCACTCCACTCTTTCAGCAGGGAGGGAGGCAGAAAAAAAGAAATTACTGGCTAATTAGCCTGACCTCAGTGGTTGGAAAGATGCTGGATTCCATTATTAAACATGAGGTTTCAAGGCACTTGGATGCACATGATAAAATAGACTGAAGTCAGAATAGTTTCATTAAGGAGAAAGCTTGCCTGACAAATCTGTGGGAATTTTTTAAGGAAATAACAGCCAGGACAGATGAAGAAGATCAGTGGGAGTTGTGTACTTGGATTTTCAGAAGGCCTTTGACAAAGTGCCGCACATGAGACTGCTCAACAAGATAAGGGTCCGTTTTATTACAGGAAATATACTAACATGGTTAGACAGTTAGCTAACTGGTAGAAGGTAAAGAGTTGAATAAAGCTGACCTATTCTGGTTGGCTTCCAGTGACAAGTGGTTTTCCACTGGGGTCAGTGTTGGGACCACTTCTTTTCACATTATATGTCGATGATTTGGATGATGGGTTGATCGCTTTGTGGCCAAGTTTGAAGATGATACAAAGATAGTGGAGGGGTGGGTAGTGTTGAGAATGCAAGGAGTCTGCAGAAGGACTGAGGTAGATCGAGAGAATGGCCAAAGAAGTGGCAGATAGAATATAGTGTAGTAAAGTGTAACTTCATGCACTTTGGCAGAAGGAATGAAGATGTAGACTATTTCATAAATGGGGAGAACATTAAAAAATCAGATGTGCGAAGGGTGACTTGGGAGTCTTTGTGTAGGATTTCGTAAAGGTTAACTTTCAGATTGATCTGGTGATACAGAAGGCAAATGCAATGTTAGCATTAATTTCAAGAGGGCTAGAACATAAGGACAATGATGTGATGCTGAGGCATAACAAAGCACTAGTCAGACTGCTTTTGGAGTATTGTGAGAAGTTTTGGGCCCCTTATCTGCAAAAAGATGTGCTGGCATTGGTGAAGGTCCAGAGGAGGTTCACAAGAATGATTCTGGGAATGAAAGGGTTAATGTATTAGGAACGTTTGATGGTTCTGGGCCTATACTTGCTGGAGCTTAGAAGAACGAGGGGGGATCTCTTTGAAACCTATTGAATATTGAAAGGCTAGACAGAATGGATGTGGAAATGATGTTCCCTATAGTCTAGGATTAGAAGACACAGCCTCAGAACAGAGAGAAGTCCATTTATAACAGAGATGAGAAGGAATTTCTTTAGCCAGGGGGTGGTGAATCTGTGGAATTCAATGCCATAGATGGCTATAGAGGACAAGTCATTGAGTGTAGTAGAGATTGGTGGCTCCTTGTTTAGTCAGGGCATCGAAGGTTACAAGATCAAGGCAGGAGAATAGGGTTAAGACAGTTACTAAATCAGTCATGATGGAATAGCTGTGCAGATTCGATGGGCTGAGTGGCCTAATTCTCCTATTTGTATGTAATATGATTTTTTTATTCAATGCCTTGAATTTATTTTGCTCCATTACCATGGTAGAGTTCATTGTATGTTCCTCAAGGTTAAAGAACGATAAAGGCATAGCATTATTTGTCATGTGTACATCAAAACATGCAGTGGAATGCGCCATTTATGTCAAATTAAATCAGTAAAGGTTGTGCTGAACAGCTTGTGACTGTTGCTATGCTTCCAGCACCAACATAGCATGACCATAACTCACTAATCCTAACCATGTGAGAAAATAGAGCACCCAGAGGAAACTCATACGCTCAAGGGGAGAACATAAAAACTCCTACAGACAGTGCAGGAATTGAACCCTTGATCTTACAGATGGTGTCATAGTAGTGTTAAATTAACCGCTATGCTACTGTGCTGCCCAAGGCTTCAATGTTCTTCGACCTGGCTTCATGGAGTGTCCTCTAGTGGGTCTCTCATTTGTTCACTAAGATTCAATGCAAGCAACATTGCTGGAAGCACTGAAGTGACATTAAGTGAAGTTGGCTTATGACCCATGATTTATTGCATTAGAAAGGGGCTAGTCAGCAGTAACAGCTCATTATACCAGAACCTGCAGCAACTCCTGAATGTCTCTGTTTCTAAAGCCCATGATCACACCTCACACAAAGCAACACTGGATGCATCTGAATCAGTGATGGTCTTCCTCATCAATATCAGACCATTGGGAGAGCCAACTGCTGAGGTACAGAGAACACTCCATACATATCAGAGATTTCCTGTCTATATGGAATATGCAAGGAATACACAATTAGCATATAGGAGTTTGGTGGAGGACTTCTGTCATGTCAATGTTCTAGGAGAGGCAAGAGTGCCACTGAAGAGTTCCATTGTCACCAGCAGAGAGAGTCATCATCCACAAACTGAAGATCTTTGTGAGGAGTTTTATGAAAGCCTGAAAGCTTAGATTATAGTGGGAGAATCTAGGACAAGAGGGCACAGCCTTAGAATAGAGGGATAGCCCTTTGAATGGAGATGAGGATGAATTTCACCAAGGTGCTCTGTTAAAATCAGACCCAATGCAAGCAGGAGGAGAAACATTTTACTTTCTACTTTGACACAATTCACCCTTCTGGACTCAGTAGCGAATTCTCTAAATTTAGTTATCTCCCTTTGTCTGTACCAGAACCTGCTGTAAGTCATTCATCTGTGGATTCCCAGATCTGACCTGAAGCACTAGCTCTGTCTCTCTTTCCACAGATGCTGCCTGTCTTGCTGAGTGTTTACAGCATTTTTTACTTCTTATTTCAGATATCCTCACATGGTCTATAGTCAGAAGGCTGTGGTCTTCATGATGAAACCATTTTGACCGACGTGGTCAAGAGCAGATGTTGTTGGTGTTGGCCTTCCACACATTATTCTTTCAATTCTAACTCCAGTTCCAAATTCTGAAGATATGTCCAACTAAAATATTTAAGTTCCACGGATGGTTGATCTTGTCATCCCTGAGGATGAAGCAAGGATATTGTTCTGGAGTAGAACCTTTTTCTGACCTCATTGTTGGAATTTGGAGTTCAGGATTATGCATTGATGATACAGTATTGACACTGGAACATAGATAGGGGACATCAGCCTTTTGGCAGCAATCTTATTCTTGAAGGTAAAGCCAACCATGCATTTGAGGTCATGATCAGATTTCTCTTTTCAGATCTCTGCTGTTCCTCACAGTAGGCTGTGTTTCATGAAGAGCAGCAGGTCTATGTTGTGCTGCACCAGCTTAGATTCTTTCACGAAATCTGAGCATTTTCACAATACAGTACTTGAAGTTCAGAAAATTTCATCCTCAGTAATGCTGATTCTAGATGTGATCTCCCAAACAGGACAGTGGGGCAGACTACTGTATGTTTCAGGTACCTTATCTAAACTCTGCCCATTATTGTGAGCAGAGGGCAGCCTGTAGAACTGCTCAGTAAAGGGCACAGTTGCAAAAGAATACCCTTGTCCCAACCTAGGGACCTTACCATGCACGCGTTACATCGATAACAGCTCCAACCTGTCACCAATCGTCCACTGACTCAGGGCTTTTGGATTTCATGGAAGTTTATATATATTATGTTCAGCAAAAGGCATCCTGTGTGCATTCAGGTCTATGTGATCTTGGTGTTTGGTAGTTGGATGAAATGACGCAGTGGAGCATAATGACCTGGATTATTTGCATTTCTTTGTCCCCCATTAATACCTCACCAGCGCTATTTTCCAGTGGTCCAATAACAACTCTCACCTCCCTCCCTTTTACTCTTTAGATAATTAATAAAACATCTGTTGGATGATGCTGAGGATGTTCTACGAGTCTGTGGTGGCCAGTGCGATCATGTTTGCTGTTGTGCTGGGGCAGCAGGCTGAGGGTAGCAGACACCAATAGAATCAACAAACTCATTTGTAAGGCCAGTGATGTTGTGGGGATGGAACTGGACTCTCTGACAGTGGTGTCTGAAAAGAGGATGCTGTCCAAGTTGCATGCCATCTTGGACAATGTCTCCCATCCACTACATAATGTACTGGTTGGGCACAGGAGTACATTCAGCCAGAGACTCATTCCACCGAGATGCAACACAGAGCATCATAGGAAGTCATTCCTGCCTGTGGCCATCAAACTTTACAACTCCTCCCTTGGAGGGTCAGTCACCCTGAGCCAATAGGCTGGTCCTGGACTTATTTCCTGGCATAATTTACATATTACTATTTCATTATTTATGGTTTTATTACTATTTAATTATTTGTGGTGCAACTGTAACGAAAACCAATTTCCCCTGGGATCAATAAAGTATGACTATGACTATGATTTAGTACCCTACTTTATATTATTGGCTAGTTTGCCCTCATATTTCATCTTTTCTCTTCCTATAGCATTTTTAGTAGCCTTTTTTTGGATTTTAAAAGCTTCCTGATCATACAACTTCCCATTCACTTTTGCCACCTTATATGCCCTTTCCTTGGCTTTTATGTAGTACTTAACTTCCCTTGTCAGCTACAGTTGCCTACCCCTGCTATCTGAGAACTTATTTTTCTGTGGGACCTATCTGTCCTGTGCCTTGTGAACTATTCCCAGAAACTTCAGCCATCTCTGCTCTGCCGTCATTCTGCCAGTATCCTCCTCCAGTCTAACTGGGCAAGCTGCTCTCTCATGCCTCTGAAATTCCCTTTATTCCATTGTGATACTGATACATGTGACTTATGCTTCTCCCACTCAAACTGCAGTACAAATTCAATCATATTATGATCACTGCCTCCTAAGGGTTCTTTTACATTCAGCTCCCTAATAAGATCTGGGTTATTACACAACACCCAATCTAAAATAACCTCTCCTCAAATAAGCTCAAGCGCAAGATCCCCCATTACAGTTATGTCATTACCCTCATTACATGTGTAACCCTCAGGTTCGGCCGGCAGCATTAGTCTCGGGGAAGACAGTCTCCGGCCCCGGCAAACTTGTGAAATCTCGTTTGTGTGGATGCTGCGAGATGTATTCCCCTGTTACAAATCAGTACCACGAAATAACAAACAGTACACCATATGCAATTAAATGATTGAGCTTTATAATTCTTAATTTGACTATAGTGTTAGTAAAGAAACAAAATAGGGCCCACTTTAATGAAACAGTCTCGCGTGCACGTTGGAGCTCACGGTTTTCCGTCCATTAGTTCCCCATCGGTTTCCTCCGAGTGTCGTCGACTCCCGGACCCTCACTCCAAGTCCACTCCGTCCTGCGGTCTACCAGCTCGCTCCTCTCGTGTCTTCTCTCTTCATCCCTCGCCGACAAAAGACTGCGAATACGCTCCCCCCATTGGATGGCACACATTCCAAAGCCCCCATTATCTCTAGTCGTAACCCAAACACTGCTACTACGGAGAAACCAATACAATAGCACTGAAATCTTTCCCAGGGCGTTACACATGCCTTTTCCAGCTCCCTTTGCAATCTTGGCCCCACATCATGGCTACTGTTTGGAGGCCAATGTATGATTCCCATACTAGTTTTTTTTTGCTCTTTCGGTTTCTTAACTCCGCCCACAAGGATTCAACACTCTTTGACCCTATGTCACCTCTTTCTAAAGATATAATTCCATCTCTTAGCCACATCGCCACCTATGCCTCCCTGCCTGTCCTTTCAATACAAAGTATATCCTTTAATGTTAAGCTCCCAACTATGGCCTTCTTTCAGCTATGACTCAGCGATGCCTACGTCATACCGACTAATCTCGAAGCAAAAGCTGTAGATGCTGGAAGTCAGGAATAAAACAGAAAATCCTGGAAATCTCAGCAGACAGCACTTGTGGTGAGAGCAAATGAATTAACATTTCAGCTTGAAGACCTTGTATCAGAACTGATAGAAGTTGGAGATCAAATATGTGTTCTTTTTCATTAAAGCTGGTGTGAAAAGATAAAGAGAAAAATCTGTGATAGGTGGAAACCTACGCTTACTTTGGTCAGTGCAATGTAAAGTGACTTCTGAGATGAGAGTTCTATCTTTGAGAAGAGATATAGTTCAGAAGAAAAGAGGATCATATTAAGATATAAAAGATTCTGAGAGGAACTGAAAAGATAAATGTTGGGGTTTGTTCCACTTGGAACTAAGCTGAGAAAAAAATTCTTCAGTTTCTGGAATTCTCCACCTTGAGGTCTTTGGCAACAGTCATTGCATACACTCAGGTTAGAAATAAATGCAGTTTTGAAGTCAGAAGGAATCAAGGACTTAAGGTTTTTGGTACTTGCTGAGTGCCTGCATGGCCAAATCTAGCTTCTAAATGATTTTTTTCTAAATGCATACTCTACGTTGGAAAACTGAGATGAAAACAAAGTGTTAAAAACAGGTATGGCAGCACTTGTAGAGAGAAAAATTAATTTTTCAGTTCTTCAGTTCTGGAGACCAGTTTTAAGTGGTGCAAGCTAACTTTAGTCAATGGAAGTCTCTGTCAGAACTGGACTTTCTACTGAGGCATGTGGTCAATGAATAATATGGTTAGTGCCAACCACATACTGAAGTTGTTCTAGCAGGCAGCATGGAGTTAGTGTTTTGCCCAGGAACTGGAACTATTCAGACTAGGTTTATCTTGCATCATAATCTGATTCCCTATTTTTATGAACTACCACGGTTAATCCTCATTTTACTAAAAGTGTACAGCAAAGCTCAGTTGTATGCACTGAACACTCAGTGAAGTAATATCTCCACACACAATTTAGCTTCCGAATTTTTGTTTTAATGAAGTCCATTACTGAAATGTGCAAGAGGCTGGAATGAATTTCTGCACTGCCTTGTCTTCAGATATTGAAGTAATGGCTAAAGTACAAAGGAAGAAATATATTTTCACTATATCATTGACAAGGACATCTTTGAACTGTGAATTTGACATTGATGTCATATATTGCTTTATATACCAATTCTGATGACTATCAAAAAGAATCAGTTCTAAAGCCATCCTTTATTCAACTGTGCATTTGAAACCTCTGCTCTGAATTGACTTAAAACTTCAAAATTAGACAGTGAATTGCCTTGGCTAAGATAGGAAATTATTTTTTTGAATATATCATAACTTTAATTAACTACAAAAGATTTTACTTAAATCTGTTCTTTCCTGCTGTCATTTGCCTGAGGTGGTTCTGTGACCTGACGTAATGATTCTTATCCTGTGGTGGACTGTTTTTATTTCATCAAATAGAGAAGAGAAATTACATTGATCGAGAATCTTTCTTACATGTGCAGAAGTCATAAAAAAGCTAATGATTTGTTTCCAATATAGTCAATTTATCTAAGAAAACAAATCAACTTTTGCAGAACAAGCTTCCAGAAACAACCAGATGATAATCAGACAGCCAACATACCTGCTTTTGTTAGGTGAATTGCGCACGATAGACAGAACATCCAACAATGGAAAACGATCTCCAACAGTGTATATTGACATGACAGCCCTGAATATGTTTTCAGGTTCATGATACATCTTGTACCTGCAGTCTTTTGATTCACAGCTTTGAATTGCCATTGTGTCATCATTTAGTCAAGCTGATAACTGCCATGAAGAACAGTACCTAGATAACCATTAACTGGCCCCTCTTAGCTTCTTCAACTGAAAACAAAAAATTCAAAGTAAGTTTATTTTCAAAGTATCTATACCATATAAAACTTTGAAATTCATGTTCTTGCAGGCAGCCACAGGAAAATAAAGAAATACAATAGAATCCATGGAAAACCACACATAGCAAAGGCAGAGTCCCTGAAAGTGAGTCTTCAGGCTGTGTAGTCAGTTCAGCACTGAAGCAAATGAAGCCATCCACACCAGTCCAGAAGGCTATAGGGTAACAACTGTTTCTGAACCCGGTGGCATGAGGCCCACCTCCTGCCTGATGGTAGTCATGAGAAGAGAAGGAAACAAATACACACAGGCACATGAGACAGCCTCAGGTGGGGGATCTTGGCTGACGTGGAGTCGTGGGCCTGAACACAGGTTCGTTTTCCACCCTAAGTCCTTAACACTTTCATCTGGCTTGAAGTCCTCCCCCGATGCTTTCTCTTCCTGCGATAGCTGACCTTCGTCCACCTTGAGGTGCAGTACCCTGCATTCCTGACAGTCCAACTACATTAGAACTGGTTCAAGAAGAGGGGCCCAGAGATCAGGAGTGAATAAACCACAAGCACAAGGTGTTTTTAGATTAAAAACACTGCCACACTTCAAGGAAGTTTAGCTCTACAGGCACTTGAAGAACGAGGTCAAGAAAAGACTTGGTCAGTGCTGCATCAATCGGAATCCATTTCTCTCACACCAGTCTTTGAGTTACACCTTCAGTTCTTAATCTTGATGACCCCATGTCAACTTGTATATGGCTCAGACAGTAATCACAGTGAATATTACCTTTATTTTCCTGCCTTTTATTTTAGACCATAGCTACTCATGCTCCTTCACAGGAACCTCCTTCACAGTTTGATATGTGTCATTGAGTTTCATATGGACCATGACAACTGAATCTTTGGAAAGAGCCACCGTTAATGTTTCAGATTAAAGCCCCTTCATCAAGATCTAGAAAAGAGAGAAAGCAAGTTAGTCCAGGTAGCAGAGTAGTTGGGAAGAGGTGGAACAAAGACAATGGCTGTAACATGGTGAAATAATGTAGCTATTAAATGAGCAGTTAAGCTAATTTATATATGTGTAATATGCTAATATTAAGTCTGGGTAATGTTGCCTAAATAACCAGAATACATGGATGAAAGAAAAGTTAGGGAGGAAAGATAGGCAAAATGGACAATCCTAATGCAAACGGAGAAAAAAAGAGCAAGTTAAAATAAAAATAAGCTTCATTTGTCACATCTACATCAGAAACATACTGTGAAATGCATCATTTGTATCAATGACCAACACAGTCTGAGGATAGGGTTCTGGTGCCAACATAGCATACGAACCCAGAACTTACTAACCCTTACCTATACGTCTTGGAACGTGGGAGGAAATCAGAGCACCCTGAGGAAACCCACAAGGTCACGGGGAGAACATCCAAACTCTTAACAGAAAGCAGCGGGAACTGAAGTCTAATTGCTGGCACTGCAAAACATTGTGCTAACCACTCCAATACTTGGAGGATTTAATATTGAACCCTGCCGTCTGCAACATGGATTCACACGGCAACACCAAGAGCAGTTCTTCAGCATAGTTTAGCACAGTATGTGATACCCACCAAGTTCACTGTGAATGGTGTGTAGAACGTGAGTGAGAAGTTAAATTATTGTATTAAAGTAGGCATGGCAATGCAGGCAATTGCTTCGCAGCTGTAGGATATTGGTGAAAGGGAAGTAAAGAAATAACAGAAACACAAGCAGATCATAGAACTGTACAAACCTATTCTGCAATTGTTTCTGACCTTGTGGCTCATTCAGTTTGTTTCCCAATCCCCATATTTCGGCAATGTTCCTTACCTCTCAATTCCACTATTTCTTTCTCTTTCTGCCTCCTTTAACCCATTCAAATGTTATTCAAATCTATTCAGGAGCAGATGCTATGAACAAATTTTCACCATCCTTCCTCATTAGACATCATCACTATTTGCAAGATTCAGTCTCTCTTGGTCTTCACCATATCACAGACACTCTCTGTTGTTCTCTTCAGCCCTCCCCCACTCTGCAACTTAAAGCATGCATGTTTTTGCACTTTGCCCCATTGGTCAATGAAAGGCCATTGAAAGGCAAAATATTGTCAACTATTTTTCAATTTCCACATGTACTCTCTCACTTCAAAGCATTTCTGGTTATATTCCACTGATACCCATAGCAGTAGGAATAGAAATTTAGTTAAGTAACATGAAGCAGAGAATAGCTATGAATGCATGGAGACACAAGATGCTGGACTCTGCAGTTGATGCAGTTTCTGCAGCAATTATGAAAGACTGTTTTTGGTGTTCAAAATTAAATTTGATGCTGAGAAATATGATGTGTTAATTTTATAAAAAATGACGTGATGAAAATTAGTGAGTGATTATGATCTGAACTGGTCCTGCTATGAGTAGAAATCTGATTCAAATGGGAGCTGGATAGTTATCTGAAAAAAGTGAATTTGCATGGATTTAGGAGATGGCAAATTAAGCTGAGTGATTTTATATTGAGCTGGAATGGACTCAAAAGGCCAAATAGCCTTCTGTGCTGTAAACATGCAGTGAATTTGTGATCTACAAAATAGGGAGAAAAAATGCAGATATTAATTAACTTTTTAAATATTATGTGAAGTTCTTAATATTGTTTGGAGCATACAGCATGAGTAAGGTAGGAAATGTGATACAAACATTTTTAAAGTACACTATTTATTTTAAACTTCCATTTAGCTGAAATATTAATGGAAAATAATTACAGTGCACAGTCATAAAATTAATATATTTTAGGCTAGAAAATCTGCTAAGCAGCAATAATAATTTTGTACATTATCGAAAACTAACTTAAATCTTATGCAATGAAATGTAGAATGTTTGGCTTATTTTATGGTGAAACGAGTTCATAAATTGTTTCATTTCATGTCAGCTCAAATAGATTCTCTTAGTTCTACTGGAGAAGACAAGAAACAGCGCAACCTGTGGAAGTGCATTAAATTACTGATTCCATATTGGGATTTCTGTGCTTAACTGTGCAAATAGAGAAATCTCAAAATCGTTCCCAGTTTCATGAGATGCTGATTGTGAAGCACAGGTGGTTTCTCCAAGATTAGTGAATCAAACTCAGAGTTATTGTCTCTATATTAACCAATCAAATGCAATATTACTTTCAGATGGAGCCCGCATGTGCAGCAGCTGCCTAAAGATTAGCCTTTGTGGATTCTAAAACCTTTTCTGTCATAATCAAGATGTTATTGCTGAATCACATCCAACAAAGCTTCCCACAGCACTGGCTTCCCTATTCCCTGCCATTTCCAACACATCACCCCTGCAAAAATAAGAGTACTGAGAAGTATCAAGTGTCCTTAGGAACATATATCTGCAGCTGCATGTTCATGTCTACCAAAAGGTTGACTATGGTTATCAAGGACAGAAGGACAGGGGTTTCAAGTGGGAAAGGAGAAATTTATTAGGAAAAATTAATAACACCTTTTTCATCCAGAGGATGGTCACTATAAAGAGTGAGCTGCCATAGGAAGTGACTGAGGCACAGTAGCAACACTTAAAGGGTACTTGTTCAGGTACAAGGATTGGAAATTTTGCGTGGGATGTGGACAAATGGATGGGAATCATGGTCAGCATGGACCCTTTGGGCTGAAGGGCCTGTTTCCATGCTGCATGACTCACTGACTCTAAAAGTACCAGCCCCCTAAGAAAACCTTCCCCTTGGTCCGAATGGTTCACTTAAGAAAATGTGATTGTACAGCTTCTTCACAATCGGTTGGAAATGGATGGATTGTGTTTCTATGTCAGATGTTTTATTGTTTAACTTGGGCACTCCTTTCACATTGGGCATTGAGGTAGATCTCCTCCATTCAGCCTTTCTTTCCTGCTTTAGTTGATGAGTCTCTCTCAGACCTATGGTTCGCCACAGAATGGCTGCTAAATGAAGACAAGCAGCCTCATTATGATATTTCAATAATGAGCATGCTTCCCACAGCAGGTTAGACCGCTTCTTCAAAATGAGCATAGACTAAAACTGGAAATATAATTATCAAATTTATCCTGTAGATTATTGAAATTTAACATTTGGCAAGACCTGAGCCTTTGGAGAGTTAAAATTCAGCTCAATGATGATCATCCATTGCCATAGGTAGATATTGTTAAACCATGGACGTCTGATCTTGAAACTCTATGTTTTTGCTTTATTTACCTCAGATTAGTTTGTTATTATTTCCATTTTATTGATCTGAGGACATGGTCTAGTAAACAAAATGCATCCTGAGTTTCTGCCAGATATCCCTGCACCCAAAACCCATTACGCTCTTCCAATTTGTCACCCAAACTGCCAGGAAGGGCTTTGCTTCCTCACCCTGTTCTCCATATCTCCAAATTGTTTTGTATATTTTATCTCTGTTTGCTTGTTTGTGTCTTCAATAGAATTTTTCTTGTCTCTATATCTTAGCAGGAAAGGCTGAGGATGATATTTTAAGAGCACTAAGAGCACATTTGATCATATAGGGAATTTTTCAATTGGAGGGCGAAACTGGAAGTGGGGCAGTAAATATAACATAACCACCCACAAGTCCAATGGAAAAGACAGAAGAAAATGCTTTACCCAGAGAATGGTCAAAATGGAAAATATGTTGTGTAAAAAATGGTTATCTAAAGAGGGCTGGAGGAACCTGGAATAAGGCTATCGACAATCCAGTTTTTTTCTTTCTGTTTGTTGCATTATTTTAATGGTGGGTCTGATTATGCTGGTAAGGACCATCTCTCAGTGTTACTGCCTGTGGTCCTTGCTTGCCCAACTTCCCTCGGGTGCATGTGGAGATCTGGCCTTGCCCATACAAAACACCATCAAGTCACTTGAAAAGGTCTAGCTGACAACTGAGTAGCCATGAGAGGTGGAATTGTCTCCGCTCAGAGTACAGAGAATTTAACCATTTTTGAAGGTCTATGCCATTGAAGCTGAAATAGTTTCATCCCTTCATCCTAAAGTCTATATTCTTTCAAATAACATTTGACAATATCAAAGTTATTATAGAACCTTTGAAAATTGAATAAAGTACATTAAAAGATCTTTAAAAATAGGCAGAAAATTGAAGAGAAAATTTACTTATTGTTCTAAACTGCAATGAAATCAATGCTATAATCTAACAATGTGGCATTATGATGGATAGGACATTATCCCTCAGTCTATACTTTTGAATGTTTATGTCCAAAATTGTATAAATGGATAACTGGGACTTATTAAAACTTTAAGAGTTCACAATGCCAGTTCAGATAGGAACCCTCTTTTATACTGTAATCAGCAAGATACACCATTTGGAGTGAGTTTTGTTTTGCCAAGCTTGCCTCTTTGCTTTTTGCCTTCTTATGAGCAGACATTTGTCCTCTGCTTTAGTCACTCAAAGCTTGATGAAACAATAAATCTTTTTTAAACTCCAGTTAGTGGAAGCAAATCTCAGAAAGAGAATTCAAAATGCATACTCTCTATACCACATTATGCACTTAGTGTATTCAGCAAATGACAATTTTCTATCATCATGGTATATTATCGACTTTCCTCATTAAATATCATAGAGCATGGAGTCCCTTAATCTTCCCTTCATCCAAAAGTCTATATTCCTTCAAATCCTGAACAAAGTCTCTGAAGAATTTTCTGTAGTGATAGTGATAGCAACTCACGCAAAATGCTGGAGGAATTCAGCAGGTGTGGCAGCATCCGTGGAAATGAACAGTCCACGTTTCACTTTCATACCCTTCATCAGTCCTGATGAAGGGTCTCAGCCTGAAATATCAACCTTTTGTTAATTTCCATGAATACTGCCTGACCTGCTGAGTTCCTCCAGTATTTTCTGTGTGTTGCTTTAGATTTCCAGCATCTGAAGAATCTCTTGTGTTTATCAGTAGTGATAGTGTTTTGCATTCTCCATATATAGGTTATAAAAATGTATCCTTTGAAATTATTGGAGACCAGTCAAATCTTGACCAGTTTCTTATTTCCTGTAACTGATTTGCAAAATCAGTAACAATAGTTCAGAAAGATAAATTAAGCCCTGACAGTGGAGCAGGCAATAGAAAGCAAAATAATTAGCCGGTGTAAAATCTGGCTTTCCTCTAATCCAAGATATATAGAGAAAATCAATATTACTCAACATAAAGGCATTACTGTTCTTTAAATGATAGAGGTAATTCAGTAAGTTTACATCTTATAATGAAACTATGCAATATGAACAGTATGCTAGAAATTCTCAGCAGATCAAAGGGCCTCTCTGGAGAAAGAAATGTTTTGGATCGATTCTGATCTTTCATCAGAACTAAGAAAAAATAGAAATCAAACGATCTTTCAATTGCAGAGTAGGGTAGGGTTGACGATAATAGTTAGAATGCCCCAAGTGGGATGGAGATCAAAGTAGACTGAATGATATAAATGGTGTTGCTGCCATCTGAAAGAGGGCAGTGAAAGCTTAATAATCCCAAGTGGATAAGTAAATAGAAGATGAATGAAAATGGAGAAGGAAAGAGAAAGAAAAAAAAACTGTGCTGCAACTTTGAATTACAAAGTATAGCAGATGCAAAACAAAAACTGAAATGGTGATATCTTGAATAGTAACATCAGGACGGGCAGGACTGGCAGCTCGATATTCTGGGGATCTGTTGTTTTACATGTGACAAAGCAGGAGGACTGAAGGGAAAATGTCACAGCAGTGCTCCATCAAGATAGACTGGAGAACTCGTCTAGTGAGGCATTATGGGTGGAACTGAGAAATAAGAAAGGTAAGACCACTTTAATAGGGCTATATTACATACCACTCACCAGTCTGTGGGATTTAGAGGAACAAATTTGCGGAGAGATTGCAGACTGTTGCAAGAAACATAAGGTTCTTATAGTAGGTGATTTCAACTTTCCGCATATTGACTGGGACTCCCATACTGTAAAAAGACAAATTAGGATAGAGTTTAAGGCCAATTTTGATAGCATCAAAATTAACTAGCAAGAGTGGATTGCTTGTTTGTTAGTGGATTGAGTGGAAGTCTGTTATCTGGCAAAGGTGTACTTGGTAAGTGGGAGGCCTTCAAAAGTGAAATTGTGAGAGTACAAAGCTTGTATGTGCCTGTCAGAATAAAAGATAAAGATAATAAGTATAGGGATTCTTGGTTTTCAAGAGATATAGAGGCCCTGGTTAAGAAAAAAAGTACATAGCAGCTATAGGCAGGTAGGTACAAATGAGGTGCTTATGGAGTATAAAAAAATGCAAGAAAACACTTCAAAAAGAAATCAGGATGGCTAAAAGAAGGCATGAAGTTGCTCTAGCAGAGAAGGTGAAGGAGAATCCTAAGGGATTCTACTGATATGTTAAGAACAAAAGCATTGCAAGGGACAAAATTAGTCTTCGGAGGACCAGAATGGTAATCCATATGTGGAGCCAAAAGAGATGGGTGAAATCTTAAAAATGTTTTTTTGCATCTGTATTTGCTTACATGACACACTCAGAGTCTATAGAAGTGAGGCAAAGCAGCATCAACTTCTTGACCCTGTACAGATTACAGAGGAGGAAGTGTTTGCTGGCCTTGGACAAATCAAGCTGGATAAATCCCCAGAACCTGATTAGTTGTTCCCTCAGACCATATGGGGGGCAAGTACCACAGAAATTGCTGGGGCAATTTACCGACAGGAGAAGTACCAAGGCGATTGGAGGATAGCCAATGATGGTCTGCTGTTTAAGAAAGGCTCTAAAGATAATGCAAGAAATTATACATCGGTGACTCTGGTGAATTGTGGGAAAGTTATTGGAAGGCATACTAAGGAACCGGATATATAAGTACATGGATAGACATAGACTGATTAAGGACAGTCAGCATGGTTTCATGCATGGTAGGTCATGTCTATTAAATGTTATAGAGTTTTTTGAGGAAGTTACCAGGGAAGTGGATAAAGTCAAAGCAGTGAATGTCGACTACATGGACTTTACCAAGGCATTTGACAAGGTCCCGTGTGGGAGGTTGGTGAAGAAGGTTCAGTCACCCGACATTCTTGATGAGGAAGTAAATTGAGTCAAACATTGGCTTTGTGGGAGAAGCCAGAGAGTGGTAGTAGATGGTTGCCTTTCTGCCTGGAAACCTGTGACTAGTGGATGGTCGTAGGGATCAGTGCTAGGTCTGTTGTTGTTTGTCATCTATATCAACGAACTGGAATGATAATGTAGTGAGCTGGATCAGCAAATTTGCAAATGGACACCAAGACTTGGGATGTAGTGGACAGACTATCATGGCTTGCAGTGGGATCTGGATCAACTGGAAAAATGGGCAAGTGTGAGGTGTTGCACTTTGGTAGGACCGACCGGGGTAGGTCTTACACAGTGAATGGTAAGGCACTGAGGAGTGTGGTAGAACAAAGGGATCTAGGAATACAAGTCCATTACTTGTCGACAGTGGCATCACAGGAAGGTAGGATATTGAAGAGGGCTTTTGGCACATTGGCCTTCATAAATCAAAGTACTGAATACAGGAGTTGGGACTTTATGTTGAAGTTGTATAAAGACATTGGTGAGGCCAAATTTGGAGCATTTCTGGTCATTTAAAAAACAGGAAAGATGTCGGATGAAAGAGTACAGAGAAAATTTACAAGGATGTTTCCAGGTCTGGAGAACCTGAGTTAGAAGGAAAGATTGAATAGTTTAGGACTTTATTCCTTAGAATATAGAAGATTGAGAGGAGATTTAATAGAGGTATACAAAATTACGAGGGGTATAGATAGGATAAATGGAAGCTGGCTTTTTCCACTGAGGTTTCCCCGAGGGGATCGTGAGAGTGTGGAGTGAGGTTGATTTCAATGCTTAAGCGAAGTTTGGATAGGTACATGGATGGTAGGGGTATGGAGGGCTATTGCACCGGCACAGGTCAATGGAGATAGGCAGTTTGAATGGTTTTGGCAAATGCTAGATGGGCCGAGGTGCCTGTTTCTGGGCTGTACTTTTCTACGACTCTATGACTTGAAAATATTCAGCAGATTAGGCAATATCTAATGAGAAAGAAGCCAAAAGTATTTCCTGTGAGTGATAGCCATTCATCAGAAGTGGTCAGTTCTTCTGCAAACCAGAAATAGTGTGCAACTGAAATTGTTGACAAAACTACAGGCAATGCATTGCATTGGATCCACGTTTCAGTGTCTCACAGCACCAGAGACGCAGGCTCTGTCCTGATCTTCGATGCAGTCTGTATGGAATTAGCAAACTTCAAATTTCCCCCATGATTATGAATATTTCCACTGAGTGCTTGGATTTTCTTCCATATTCCAAAGTTAATTAGCTACTGTATATTACCATTAATGTTATAAGTGGCAATATAGTCAAAGAAGGATGGGGGGGTTGATAGAGAGGTGAAAGGCTTTGAATTGCAAGAGAAGGGGACAATAAAGGGAAGGAAATTTGGGGTCCTCCCTGGAGATGTGTTGTTTTATAATGGACAGCACATTTTAGATTTCAGAGGGAGTTGGTCAGGAGTCAAAGAGGAAGAAGTTGGGATGGAAACAAAAGGTTGGACTGGAGAAGAAATTTTGAAAATAACCCAGTTAAACATAGAAGGAAAACTTTGGCTATTGAACAGATGGATTTGAGGCAATAATACAACTACAAGACGCAATAGGTACTTCCATCCCTTTAGGCTGTAATTCTGATCATTGTATGAGTAAGGATATCTAATCATTTGAACAGCGCAATAAAGTGCAATCAAGCCATGATCTCTCTTTGAGAGCATTAAGGAAACAGAAGATTCTTCACCCTGGTGAAGGGAATGCTCAGAGGAAAATATTTAACCACTCAAGACCCTGCAACGTATTTGAAATCCTAGACTTGAATACCATATTCAGCTCCTATAAATTCCAGAACAGAATTTTATCCATGAGAAAGCAAAATCGCAAGCTTAAGATCAAGAAATATTGATTAAATGTAATTATTTTACATACAGGATAATGACTGAGTCAAAGAATAATTGCCTGGAACAGACTGTCCAAAGAAGCAATGGAAAAAAAATAAAGAATGGTTAGATGGAAGTGTGAGAGCATGGCCATTCAAGAGATATTTTGGAATAAACCTGATGACTTTGTGAAGTGTATTTTGGCCTTGGAATAAAACAAAGCAGGAGTGATTCAAAATAAATGAATCCCAGTAGCAGTACCCATGAAATCCACTAATAGGGTCATAAAACACAACAGCACACCAGGCTCTTCAGGCCATCTAGTCTGTGCCGAACCATTAATCTGCCTTGTTCTAACAACCTGTACCCGGAACACAGCCCCCCCCCCCCATATGCCTCTTGTCAGTGCACCTATCCAAATTTTTCTTAAATGTTGAAATCTACCCCACATTCACCACTTGAGCTGGCAACTCGTTCCACACTCTCACCACCCTCTGAGTGAAGTAATTCAAGTAATTCCCCCTCAAGTTCCCCTTAAACATTTCACCGTTGACCCTAACCCATGACCTCAGTGGAAAAAGCCTCCTTAGATTTATCCTGTCTATACCCCTCATAATGTTGTATACCTCTATCAAATCTCCCCTCGCTCTTCAGTGTTCCAGGGAACAAAATCATAACCTATTCAACGTTTCCCTACAACTCAGGATTATCAAGTCTCAGCAACATCTTTGTAAATTTTCTCGGCATCTTTCAATATTATTTACAGCTTTCCTGTAGGTGCAAGACCAAAACTGCACATAATACTTCAAATTTCCAGTTTAAGATGGCGCAAGTGACACCCTACCGGCAGCAAACAAATCTCCCAGCTACTGTATTAGTCCCTCTTTTTCTGGGCAATGATCAGGGCAATCAATAGCCTGCAACTTCCCTTTCAGAGATGAGCTTTTGAAACGCCTATATAATTTGGCATTTTTGCCGTGGAACTGAAGTCTCAAAGGTGCAGGATGGCTGCGGCGTGGCGGAATCGAGAGGCAAGGCCCAGGCCCTAGAGAGAAGAATGAGCCAATATTTGCTCTTTGCTGGAGTGGACTTGGGGCTGATTCAAAGCACTGGATCCAAGGTGAGGCAGAGATGAGGTGGCAGGGCCCAGGCAGTCTTCTTTTTCAATGGCTTTCTTTGTTTTGTGGCTGGTTGTCAGGAGACAAATCTCAAGGTTGTATATAGCATACACACTTTGACATAAATGTACTTTGAACTTTGAAATTAGGCCTCACCAACATTTTATACAATTTTAACATATGATCTCAACTCCTGTACTCAATATACTGATTTATGAATGCTGATGTGTCAAAAGCTTTCTTTACGGCCCTATCTTTATGTGACGCCACTTTCAAGGAATTATGGATCTGTATTCCCAGATTCCTCTGTTCTATCACACTCCTCAGTGCCCTACCGCACACCATCTATGACCTACCCGGATTGAACCTCCCAAAGTGCAACAACTCACACATGTCTGCGCTAAATTCCATCTGACAATTTTCAGCTCATTTTTCCAGCTGGTCCAGATCCCACTGCAATCTTTGACGTTCTTCTTCACTGTCCACTACACCCCCAATTTTGGTGTTATCTGCAAATTTGCTGATCCAATTCACCACATTATCATCCAGATCGATGATATAGATGATATAGATGACAAACAACAATGGACCCAGCACCAATCCCTGCAGCACACCACTAGTCACTTGCATCCAGTCAGAGAAGCAACCATCTGAAACCATTCTTTGGCTTATTCCGTGAAGCCAATGCTTAATCCAATTTACTTGCTCCTCTTGAATACAATACGAATGAACCATCCAGACCAACTTCCATATGGGCTCTAGTCAAAGGCCTTGCTAAGCTCCATGTAGACAACATCCACTACCTTGTCTTAGACCATAAGACCATTAGACCATGAGATAGAGGAGCAAAATTAGGCTATTTGGCCCATAAGGTCTGCTCCGCTACTTCATCATTGTGATCCAATTTTCCTCTCAGCCCCAATCTCCTGCCTTCTCCTTGTATTCCCTTCTTGCCTCTGACCAATCAAGAATCTATCAACCTCGACCTTAAATATACACAAAGACTTGGCTTCCTCAGCTGCCTGTGGCAAGGAATTCCACAGATTCACCACTTCCTGACTGAAGAAATTCCCCTTCATCTCTATTCTATAAGGACGCCCCTCTATTCTGAGACCACACCCTCTGGTCTTAGACTCGCCCATCATAGGAAACATCCTCTCCACATTGACTCTATCAATGCCTTTTACCATTCAATAACTTTCAACGAGGTCACCCCTCATTCTTCGAAATTCTAACAGGCCCAGAGCCATCAAATGCTCTTCATATGACAAGCCATTCAATCCTGGAATCATTTTCATCAACCTCTTTTGAACCCTCTCCTATTTCAGCACACCCTTTGTAAAGTAAGGGGCCCAAAACTGTTCACAGTACTCCAAGTGAGGCTTCACCAGTGCTTTATAAATTCTCAACATTCCAAACTTGCTTTTTATATTCTAGTCCTCTTGAAATGAATGCTAACATTGCATTTACCTTCCTCACTACAGATTCAACCTTCAAATTAACTTTTAGGGAATCCTTTTTTTATATTTTCCTCTCCATTTAGAAAACAGTCTTCTTCTTATCGTGTCCACGGACAGTCTATACATGGCCCAGCTAGAACTGGACACATTTTTGCGCCTTATTGTTGAATTCGGCAAGATCTGCAACAGTACAGGGTTCCTCTAGCGATGGGCATTGCAGGAGATATTGCATAGTTTGTGGCTCAGTTCCACATTCACAAGTTCTCGGGCTGGTCGGATATCCCCATTTGCTTAGTGACACCTTTGAATGACCTACACCAGTCCTAAGTTTGTTAAGGCACTTCCAAGTTGCCCAGTTGCAATTAGCTCCTGGGGGAAGGCTTTCATCTGGTGGGATTTCCATCGTTGAGGGTTGTTTGAGACTGGCGAGCCGGTCTTTCCACTAGGCGATGTGGGCTTCAGATGGGGTCGATTGTAATGGAACAACACTGTTCATGAAGCTCTTCCTTGACTTTAGGTGCCCGGGTGTAGATGTATGACCACGTAGAGGGTGTCTCTCATCTGATGTTTGACGGAGTCATTCTTTCTTGCTGGCTACCGTTCTTCTTATATCAGGGCGAGCGATACCTGCCAGGTATAGGATATATAGAAAATAGTAAACCCTTTCATTTCTTGGACCAAAGTGCATAACCATAGACTTCCTGATATTAAGTTCCATCTACCACTCTTTTGTTCATTCTCTGAATCTGTCTTAGTCCTTCTGTAGCCTCTCTACTTCCTCGAAACTACCTGCTTCTCCACCTATCTTCATAGCGTCTGTAAACTTTACAAGAAAGCCATGAATTCCATCATCTGATTCATTGACATATATCGTAATAAGAATTGGTCCCAACACAGACCCCTGTGAAACACCACTAGTGACAGATAGCCAACTAGAGAAGGTTCCCTTTATTCCCACTCTTCGTCTCCTGCCAATCAGCCACTGCTTTATCCATGCTAGAATCTTTCTTGTAATGCCATGTTAATAGCTTATTAAGCAGCCTCCTGTCAAAGGCCTTCTGAAAATCCAAGTATCCAAAATCAACTGATTCTCCTTTTTCTATCCTCCTTGTTATTTCTTTAAAGAATTCCAACAAATTTGTCAGTCAATATTTTTCCATGCTGACTATGACCTATTTTATTATGTGCGTCCAAATACCCTGAGACCTCATCCTTAATAATCAACTCCAACATCTTCCCAGCCACTGAGGTCAGACTAACCGGCCTAAAGTTTCCTTTCCTCTGCCTCTCTCCTTTCTTGAAGAGTGGAGTGACATTTTCAATTTTACAGTCTTCTGGATCCATTCCAGAATCACCTTCATCAACTGTCCTGGTAACTTCCTTGGAAAACTCTTTAAGATTGGTAAGACAGGAATTATCACGCATAAAGCTATGTTGACTATCCCAAATATATTCAAATGCTTATAAATCTGATCCCTTCAAATACTTACCAATACCTTTCCCACTACTGGTGTCAGGTGCCTTGCTTAAACTACAGAACAACATTAGCTACCCTCCAATCCTTTGGCACATCACCCGTGGCTAAGGATGCTTTAAATAGCTCTGCTAGGCCCCTGAATTTTTCACAGGGTCTGAGAGAAACATATTGTCAGGCCCTGGGAACTTACCACCTGAATTTGCCTCAAGACAGCGAACATCTCCTCCTTTGTAATCTGTAGAGGGTCCATGACTTTGCATTCCCTCACATCTTTAGACCTTGTGTCCATAGCCTGAGTAAACAAAGATGTAAAAAGTCCATTTTCCTCCATATTTTTTGGCTCCACACTTAGCTTACCACTTTGATCTTCCAGAGGAGCAATTTTGTCCCTTGCTATCCTTTTGCGTTAATCAGAATCAAAATCATGCTTATTATCACCAGCATGTGTCATGAAATTTGCAAACTTAGCAGCAGCAGTACAATGAATATATGATAATATAGAAAGAAAAAATAAGTAAATCATTTACAGTGTATATATAAATCAATTATGTGTATGTATGTGTGTGTGTATATATATATATAGTTAGATTAAAAATAATGCAAAACAGAAATAACAAATATTTAAGAAGTGTGAATGATAGTGTTCATGGGTTCAATGTCCATTTAGGAATCATATGGCAGAGGGAATCACTGAGTGTGTGCTTTCAGGCTTCTGTACCTCCTTCCTGATGGTAACAATGAGAGGAGGGAAAGACATGGGTGATGGGGGTCCTTAATAATGTATGCTGCCTTTTTGAAGTGCCACTCCTTGAAGATGTCTTGGATACTACAGAGGCTAGAACCCAAGATGGAACTGACTAATTTTACAACTTTCTATAGCTTCTTTCAGTCCTGTGTGGTAGTCCCTCCTCCCCCACACCACCGCCCCCCCATACCAGACCATGATGCAACCTGTCAGAATGCTCTCTCTGGTACATCTATAGAGACTTTAGAGTGTTTTAGGTGACAAACCAAATTTCTTCAAACTCTTAATGAAATATAAGTCCATAAGACCATAATACAAAGGAGCAGAAGTCAGCCATTCGGCCCATCGAGTCAGCTCCACCATTTTATCATGAGCTGATCCATTCTCCCATTTAGTCCCACTCCCCCGCCTTCTCACCATAACCTTTGATGCCCTGGCTACTCAGATACCTATCAATCTCTGCCTTAAATACACCCAATGACTTGGCCTCCACTGCCACCCGTGGCAACAAATTCCACAGATTCACCACCCTCTGGCTGAAAAAATTTCTTCGCATCTCTGTTCTGAATGGGCGCCCTTCAATCCTTAAGTCATGCCCTCTCGTACTAGACTCCCCCATCATGGGGAACAACTTTGGCACATCCACTCTGCCCATGCCTTTCAACATTTGAAATGTTTCTATGAGGTTCCCCCCTCATTCTTCTAAACTTCAAGGAGTACAGTCCAAGAGCGGTCAAATGTTCCTCATATGTTAACCCTCTCGTTCCCAGAATCATTCTAGTGAATCTTCTCTGAACCCTCTCCAACATCAGCACATCCTTTCTTAAATAAGGAGCCCAAAACTGCCCACAGTACTCCAAGTGAGGTCTCACCAGCGCCTTATAGAGCCTCAACATCACATCCCTGCTCCTATACGCTATTCCTCCAGAAATGAATGCCAACATTGCATTTGCCTTCTTCACCACTATCTCAACCTGGAGGTTAACCTTAAGGATATCCTGCACGAGGACTCCCAAGTCCCGTTGCATCTCAGAACTTTGAATTCTCTCCCCATTTAAATAATAGTCTGCCCGTTTATTTCTTCTGTCAAAGTGCATAACCATACACTTTTCAACATTGTATTTCATTTGCCACTTCTTTGCCCATTCTCCCAATCTATCCAAGTCTCTCTGCAGACTCTCTGTTTCCTCGGCACTACCGGCCCCTCCACCTATCTTTGTATCATCAGCAAAGTCAGCCACAAAGCCATCTATTCCATAATCCAAATCGTTGATGTACAACGTAAAAAGAAGCCACCCCAATGTGGACCCCTGTGGAACACCACTGGTAACCGGCAGCCAACCAGAATAGGATCCCTTTATTCCCACTCTCTGTTTCCTGCCAATCAGCCAACGCTCTATCCACATAAGTAACTTGCCCGTAATTCCATGGGCTCTTATCCTGTTAAGCAGCCTCATGTGCGGCACCTTGTCAAAGGCCTTCTGAAAATCCAAATACACAACATCCACTGCATCTCCCTTGTCTAGCCTACTTGCAATTTCCTCAAAAAATGCGATAGGTTTGTCAGGCAGGATTTTCCTTTAAGGAAACCATGCTGAGTTCTGCCTACCTTGTCATATGCCTCCAGGTATTCCGTAACCTCATCTTTGACAATCGAGTCCAACAACTTCCCAACCACTGATGTCAAGCTAACAGGTCTATAATTCCCTTTTTACTTCCTTGCCCCCTTCTTAAATAGCGGAGTGACATTTGCAATCTTACAGTCCTCCAGAACCATGCCAGAATCTATCGACTTTTGAAAGATCATTGCTAATGCCTCCGCAATCTCCACAGCTACTTCCTTCAGAACACGAGGGTGCATTCCATCTTGTCCAGGAGATTTATATACCCTTAGACTATATAGCTGCTGCCTTGCCATCTTTATAGCTACATTGATATGATATTTTCGGTCCAAGTAGATCCTCATAGATCTTGACAACTAGAAACATGAAATTGCTCACTCTCCCACTTCTGACCCCTCTGTGACGATTGGTTTGTGTTCCCTGGTCTTACCCTTTCTAAGGTCCTCAATCTGTTTTTTGGTCTTACTGACATTGAGTGCAAGATTGCTGCTGTAACACCACTCAACTAGCTGGTATATCTTGCTCATGTACAACATCTCATCTCCATCTGAGATTTTACCAACAATAGTGGTATCATCAGCAAATTTATGGATGGTATTTGAGCTGTGCCTAGCCACAGAATCATGGGTATAAAGAGAGTCGAGCAGTGGGCTAAGCACACGCCCCTGAGGTACAGCAGTGTTGATTGTCAGCGAGGAGGAGATGTTATCACCAATCCGCACAGATTGTGGTCTTTTGGTTAAGAAATCAAGGATCCAATGTAGGAGGAGCTACAGGGGCCCAGGTTCTGTAACTTATCAATCAGGACAGTGGGAATGATAATGTTAAATGCCGAGCAATAGTCAAAGTGAACAGCATCCTGACGTAAGTGTTTGTATCGTAGAAGCCCTGAGGATTCTCCTTCACCTTAGTCCTCGAGAAACCTCATGTCTTTTAGCTCTCCTGATTTCCTTAAGTGTACTCTTGCATCTCTTATACTCCTCAAGTACCCCATTTGTTTTTGCCTGCCTATACCTGCTATGCACCTCCTTCTTTATCTTAACCAGAAACTCAATATCTCTTGAAAATCAAGGTTCCCTAAACCTGTTATCTCCGCCTTTTATTCAGACAGGCACATACAAGCTCTGACTTCTCTGAGTTTCACTTTTGAAGACCTCCCACTTACTAAGTAAACTTTTGATAGAAAACAACCTATCCCAATCCACACTTGCAGATCTTTCTGATACCACCAAAACTGGCCTTTCTGCAATTTAGAATCTCAACCCGAAAATCAGACCTATTCTTTTCAATAATTACCTTGAAACTAATGGCATTATGATCACTAGATGCAAAGTGGTCCCCTACACAAACTTCTGCCACTTGCCCTGTTTCATTCCTGAATAGGAGATCTATTATCATATTCTCTCTAGTTGGGACTTCTATGTATTGATTTAGGAAACTTTCCTGAACACACTTGACAAGCTCTTTCCCATCCAGCCCTTTTACAGTTTGGGAATTCCAGTCAATATGTGGAAAGTTAAAATCACCTACTATCAGAATTTTGTGTTTCTTGCAGTAGTCTTCATTCTCTCTACAAATTTGCTCCTCTAAATCCCATGGACTGCTGCTGTGTGGTCTATAATATACTCCTACTAACATGGTCATACCTTCCTTATTCCTCATTTCTTATGTTACGTACCCTGTAACTGAGTTGCCAAACCAGCAGAAATGGAACGCTCATTGGAGTCTGGATTACTAGGAACTAATAAAGTTTTATCAAAGAAATAAGTAATACAGTACACTAATCATAAGGATATAAATGTAACAGGTAGGCAATAATAAGACACACATATACACAAAACTAGGGTAATAGGAATCAACTAAGCTCTATCGCAGTCTAGGAGTAAAATGATCAGTCTTAAGTGAAGCAGAGTTCAGTTCAGTTTAGTGCAGTTTGCAGTAAACTCTGTTGTACCGTTGGGGGGAGAGAGAGAGAGAGAGAGAGAGAGAGAGAGAGAGAGAGAGAGAGAGAGAGAGAGATGCAATTTGGCTTCGGCAGACCTTTTTGATGTCTTCGCAGTTGGTTTCGGGCAGACCCTTTGATGTCTTCCCTCCCGCTGTGGTCACCAACTGTGACCCCTCCGTTCCGGATACGATCGTTCTTCCACGGTGAACCCGGCACCCAAGCAAGGGCAGACACACACCCCAGGTTCCCACCAATCGTACCTTTACACCCTGTGAGCCTCTGGTCGGTTCAGCGAACCGGACCTCCAAACTCTCACCAACTTGTGGGGGCACACTACTCTTTCCAGGGTCTCATGGTGTGTTGCGTGCCTTAGCAAACCTGCTCCTTTTATCCCTCTGCTGGGGTATCATCTGTCCATCAAGCTTCAAACAGTTCAGGTTCAAAGCAACCGGTCTGTCAATAGCTGAATTGTGTTCCTTTCCCGTTAATCCCTCTCTTCTCTCTTATTAGCATTTTGAATGTTTCTCCATTGTCTTTCTTTTCTCTCTCATTAGCATCATCAGTCCAGACCTCTGCTGGGCATCACACATAACACTACACATAAATCCTCACTAGATGAGCTCTCTCGTCTGTCCTGACTGACCACTGCTGTGAGACTTTCCTAACTAGTAATTCCACCCCATCCACTTTAATCCATCCTGCTCTATCACATCTAAAACAATGGAATTCTGGAACATTGAGCTGTCAGTCCTATCCCCCTGCAACCAAGTCTCACTAATGGCAACAATGTCATAACTCCACGTGCTGATCCATGCCCTAAACTCTTCCACCATTCCTACATTATTTCTTGCATTGAAATAAATGCAGCTGAGAATATTTGCTCCACCATGCTCAACCTTTAGATTCCTCACTTCGTATCTAAGCTCAGCAATATCTTTCACCACAACCACTCTACTATCTGTTTTGGCACTCTGGTCCCCATCCCCTAGGCAGCTCTAGTTTGAACACCACCGTGCAGCACTAGCAAACCTACCCACTAGGATATTAGACCCCTTCCAGTTCAGATGCAAACCATCCCTTCTGTACAGGTCCCACCTTCCCTGGAAGAGAGCCCAATGATCCAAAAATCTGAAGCCTTCTCTCCTGCATCAACTCCTTAGCCTCGTGATAAACTGCATGATCTTCCTATTCCTGGCCTCACTAGCACGTGTTATGGGTAGCATGAGATCACAACCCTGGATGTCCTGTCCTTTAACTTAGCAGCACCTCCTCACTCTTCCTACCCACGCCATTGGTAATAACATGGATTACAAGCTCTGGCTGCTCACCCTCCCACTTAAGAATTCTGTGGACTCAATCCAAGATATCCCTGACCCTGGCACCCTGGAGGCAACACACCATCTAGGAATCTCATTTTCATCCACAGAACATCCTTTCTGTTCCCCTATCACTACAGCTTGCCTCTTCTCCCCACTTCCCTCCTGGAATCACAGTCAGACTCAGTGCCGAAGACCTGACTGCTATGGCTTTTCTCTACTAGGTGATCTCCCCCCTCAACAGTATCTAAAGCAGTATACCTGTTGTTGAGGGGAACATCCACAGGGATACTCTGCGCTGGCTGCCTATCCCTTTTCCCCCTCAAGACAGCTGCCCAGTTACCTGTGTCCAGCACACTGGCTATGACTACCTCTCGATATGTACCCCTCAGCCTCCCAAGTGATCCCGAGTTCATCCAGTTCCAGCTCCAACTCCTTCACGCAGTCTGCTGGATGCACTTCTTACGGGTGTAATATTCAGGGACACCGAAGGTCTCCCTGCCCAATAACTCATACTAAACTTTCTGAATGTAACAACAAACACATTCTATATCTTTCAACGTAGATTTTGTCAGTATCACTAAAGATACATTAGACAAGACCATGCTATATAGCAGCCAATTGTAGATATGTAAATATGGAAACATTCAGCATAAGGTATTCTATTATGCATTTACAATAAATAAGAGTATCTGGATTTGAATAAAACAGAGTTGAAGCCATTAAGACAGCAGTTATTTTATATAGATATGGACTTCCAGCTAATTGTTTTGTAGTCCTGATTCACACTGGGAAAAATGTAAATTGTGTTGCGTGGGCAGCATCTTCACATTGAGCCTTGTTTCTATTGATAAAAGTGTTGCTTTTTAATCAGTCGCTGGGGGTTCGTTATTTCCGCACTCTTCACACTGACTGATGGATTCATTAATTATAGAACAATAACAATGTACTGCCTCTCTGTCTCAATGGTGCATTTAAAATGATATGTAAAGGAAAGGATCATTAATGTAAAAATCCCTTTTACAATTTATGGCAAGTTCATATGTATTTTATCCCAGTCTCATTGTGAACGTTGACAAAAGGCTTCCTGTCATAGAGAATTCCACAAGATTATGCACCCAAATACAGTTAAGTGAGAAATAACTCATCTGATGGGCAAGAGAGAGCATATCTTGTGATCCAGAAGTTATCACAATTTTTGGAAGACAGAGTTGATGGACTAGAAGGTGCTACCTAACGCTTTAATTTTATTATGTTTTCCCATCATACTATAGGAAGTGTTGGATATGCGCCAAAGTTTTAGGCGGCTGAAAACAATGTATTGCACCCTACTCGTTTCCCACCCTGCTATATTTTCATATATATTCCTTATGTATAAGGGTGCTTGCTAGGAGCACAAGATTGAAGCATTACACCTTCAATGCCAAGCCATGGTATTACATTTTGCTGCAGATAATCAATGCATGGTTTCTGATTCCACTTCTCTCTTTCATTCAGTTATATTCATTTCCTCCCCTGGGAGACATTCAAGTCTAAAATTTGAAATGCTAATATTATCCTTGCTCTTTTTAACTTAAAGCTTTTGCGCTTATCAAGGCAATGTTTGCTGCAGGAAATAGGACAGATCCCCTCGTCAAGTATCCACGCCAGCATCAAACACCTCGAAGTCAGGTACAGAACAGCTGGATACAGAATGAACCTTTTTATTTCATGCCCAAACAAAATAGCCAAGCTCCAGTCTCAGGAAAATATGCCTTTGCTGCATCAGTATGATATTTTTACTTTTGAAACCAGTAGCATATGGGTTGGATGGCTAATTGAGAGCCAATTAATGAGGAATTAGGGATTGTTTTATCCAGTGAGCTTATGCCTACAAAGTACTTAATTAAGTAACAGCTGCAAAAACAAGAAACAACAGTCTCTGATGAAAGGATGATAATCTGTGACATCCACTACTGCATTGCCATAGTGCGAATGATTTATATTTTATCCCTTATTATACTATCCGAGGTGCAGTGCTCGATTCCATTTCAAACTACTTGGATAATGAAGAAACCCAAAAATGTATTTGGCAAATCATTTGCACCATTCAGACGCTCTTGAGGAAGCAGCTGAAAATTCCCGTCTAAGCGATGGATCAGAATCAGAATCACTTTACCATTCCTTCTCTGTGATTTGGAAATATATTGCTGTTCCTTCATCATCAATGGGTCGAAGTTATAGCTAATAATACTATGAAAATATCTTCACTGTGCTGTTCAATAAGGCAGCTTCTCAATTCTTTCTCAAGGGTGAATAGAGATGTACAATTAGTGCTGGTCTAACTAGAGATGTCCTCAATTCAATTCACTTCTCCATCCTCTCTCAGTTTATAGTTCCTCTTTAAACTTTCTGGATGTTGAGTCCTTCTGTGGTGGTAATACTTTGTCCATCATTAACACTTCCCTATTCTTCAGAATATTGAAGTATCAATTTCATAATAACATTGGAGAAGCTGAAGAAACAAAACCCTATTTTGGTTTGTTAGGGTTGCAATTGTAATGTTCTATTATCTAAATGTAGCATTAACCTCTGTCAATTAATCTGCACAAACTCAGGCAAGAAGAGAGGAAATTCCCATTGGTGAAGAGCCATAGGACAAATGGACCCCAAGCATGCTGCATTTACCAATTATTATGTTGCAGAAGCTCACGTACTTGCCTCTCTATTCATATTTCAATACCTTTTTGGCTAAAAAATATAACTCTTTAACCTGCAATTATTTGAAAATGCCAGCTATTCTTTTAATTCCCCGTCTCTTCCATAAATCAACCATATTGCCACGCTGAAATATTGCTTCAGCAGATGCATTTAGAATTTACTGCCCTTCAAGTGTATCCTGTGTCCTCTGTTTCTTCTGCGCTGGACAAGGTGAAAGAGCCTGTCACAGTTCTGCATTATTTCTTCACATTAGAATCGTAACAATGGCAATCATATCACCTCTCAACCTTCTCTTCTGTGATAGCACGGCAATTTACATAATCACTCATGATAATCCCGTCCCTCCACCCCTCAATCATTCTGATTGCTCTCTTCTTTCAGTCACTGCAATTTGCTTCTTTTAAAATACTGCAACAAACAGAACTGTTCACAGCACTGTAACTGAGGTATATCAGTGATTCATAACGTGACAGTACTAGCTAACTATTTCAGTTCAAAATTGACCTTTTAATATATCTCGACATCCTCTCTGCTTTGCTTACTGCCACTGAGCTTCAATTTATTGTCAGTTAGGGCCCTAATTCATCCTGTGCACATTATTTTTTTGCCAATTAAGTGATTGGTTCTTCCAGGATTTTTTTTTGTCCTCAAATGAAGCATCATGTATTTCTCTACCATCTTGCCAGCTAATCCTCAAGTATATTGAATTTCTTCTGTGTCAGCTTCAAAAGCTCTGAACAGATTCAGTCACCCTGCTTTTGTTTCTTGCCTCCAGGAGGACAGGATGTAGAAAGAACATGTTAGCTGTCAAGCAATTTCCTGCACTCTCTAATCCATTTCCCTCATCATCCTACCCATTTTTAATAGTACTGCTATAGACAAGGCTGCTCAAAAATTCCCTTTTGCCTTTCCTAACTCCTAAATGAAATACCTTATGTTTCCCGACTTCTTCCAAACCAATGCAGCTAAAACTCCTTGCACTCTTAGATTAGGTTAGTTCATTGCCAGATACTCTGGAATGTAATGAAATTCCTTGTTTACATTGGTGCTCACAGGGTAAACAGTAAACATGCTAATAATAAATAGAACAATTGTACTAAAACAGCACAATGATGCAAAGACAGTCAAGGTAGTGCAAAGTGGTACAAAATAGTGCAAAAAGAAATGGCAAAGCAGCAATTACGGAATAACTAGGAGAGGCAGAATGAGGAATACAGGAACATGGCAATGGGAAGGGGTTATGACACATCTAATTGGTTCAGATAGCTGATACCAGTGGGGAAGAAGCTGATCTTAAGTCTAGATGCCTGGGCTTTCAAATTCCTGTATCTTCTCCCAGAAGATAGAAGAGGGAAAAAGGGAAGGGTGAGAATGGCAGGAATACTTGACAATTCTACTAGTCTTCCTGAAGCTATGCTCCATGTAGATAGACTAACTGGATAGCCTGAGATGGACAAGACTCTTTACCACTGACTGCAGGTTCCATGGGTCCAGAGCAGAGCAGTTGCCATACCAGGCCGAGATGTAAACTACCAGAAGACAGCAGCTGGTTCTTAGGGCATTGAAGCTGCGGTCCACCTTCTTTCATAATCCTCAGAATGTTAAAAGCCAATATTACATATCCTAAACCACTTGATTTTTGGCAAGAAATGCATGTTATTAATTTGCATGTTCTGTCACAGTCAGGCATCAGAACCTCAGTCCTCTAGTGGCAAAGTTATGATGCTAAAAAAAATGTACTTTTAGATGTTTTATTCTCTCTATCTCTTCTTATTTTAACCCTGTTTATGTCATGATTTATATGATAGCTGCAGCTGTTATTCAATGCCACAAGATGACATTGAATGACTCAATTTTAAGATCCTCAAACAAAGCTGTTGTAAAATGTAAGAAAAATACCGGCAATAGTGACACATTGTCAATAGTATTACGATGATATACCGATCAGAAAGTTTGGACTATTTCCAGCCAGCTAAACAGTGCCTCAAAGCATTCATTCAGTTGAACAGTAAAAACAACAGGGAACTGGCTGAGGTTGCCGCTTATTGCAATTAAGTGCATTAAAGTAATAGTGAAAATATGCAGAGTGGTTCATGCTCTGTTAGGACTGTGATTTATTGTTTCACTCCTTCTCCAGTTAGTAACAATGAGTAACTGACTCTAATGCTCAAGTGCCCAACCAATTGTCATACTGTTGCTAAATATAACCATCTAGTATTTTAATTATTATGCTTATTCTGAATAGTATTCCCAGGGCGAGTCTATGATTCCGTTGTTGGTATTGTTGCTATTATTCTACTGTATCAGGATGGCTAATTGATACCTAACCTTGTTTGAAGGAATTCCAAGCCTGCAATTTGAGCTAATGAACAGGGTGGTTTATAAGCAAACCAATGAATGACCAAGAGTGATTGTAAACATGCAGGCATATTCGAGAGTGTATGACCATGGTTGTAAACAGTAGGAGATTGATTTTCATTGACTATGTTCGGAGTCAATATGTAGTCAGTAATCTTATCATTGCTCCTGTGCAGGTTCTGCATTTGACCCTATCTCGGCCAGGCTTTATGGCAGAACGTCCCTGTCCTAAGCAATAGTACAACAGCTGGTGTCCCATGAGGTAAAAATGACACAATTGCCATCTTAGGTCAGAACCGGATGGAGACTGAACCAAAATCAGAATCAGGTTTAATATCAAAGTGAAATTAATTGATTTGCAGCAGCAGTACAGTGCAACACATAAAAAACTATAAATTACAATAAGAAATATAGAAAATAAATTAACAAATAAAAATGGTGCAAAAATACTGAAGTAGTGTTCATGGGTTGGTTCATTGTCCATTCATAAATCTGATGGCAGAGGGGAAGAAGCTGTTCCTAAAATATTGTGACATATCAAAGTTGCTGGTGAACGCAGCAGGCCAGGCAGCATCTGTAGGAAGAGGTACAGTCGACGTTTCAGGCCGAGACCCTTCCTCAGGACTAACTGAAGGAAGAGTTAGTAAGGGATTTGAAAGTGGGAGGGGGAGGGGGAGATCCAAAATGATAGGAGAAGACAGGAGGGGGAGGGATAGAGCCAAGAGCTGGACAGTTGATTGGCAAAAGAGATATGAGAGGATCATGGGACAGGAGGTCCGGGAAGAAAGACAAGGGGGGGGGGGGGGGACATTGTGTGTGAGTTTTTAGGCTCCTGTACCTTCTCTCTGATGGTAGTAATATGAAGACAGCATATCCTGCATGCTGAGTATACTTAATGATGAATGCTGCCTTTTTGAGGCATCTTCTGTTCTCAATATTTGTTGTTTATTTATTATTATTATTATTATTTTTCTTTTGTATTTGCAGTTTGTTAATTTTTGCACATTGGTTGCTTGTTCACCCTGTTCGGTGCGGTCTCTCATTGATTCTATTATGGTTCCTGGATTTACTGAGTATATCCACAAGAGAACAAATCTCAGGGTTGTATTTGCTGATATATATGTACTTTGATAATAAAGTTACTTTGAACTTTGAACCTTTTGAGGATGTCCTTGATGTCAAAACTGTAAACAGTGCAGTTTACACTTTGAATGGGTTACTGAAGCTGATGAGGTTCCTAGGTTAAACAGTGAGTCATTTCAATGTGCCTAAGAGAGCAGACTGTTCCTTTCAACAAATAGTTTAGATCATCATATCTTCAGATGTGGGGTGCCAAGAAAATGTGAGATAGGATCTAAGCTTTGATCTATTAGAAAGGACAGCTAAGTGAGAAAGAACTGAGGTGTAAATTAGCACTCACTTGAATTCCTTGTTGTCAATGCTCAGAAGCGCTGGGCAGTTCTGTTTATAGCCACTGTATTCACAAAGAGGTATTCTCAGGCTCAGACAAGTGTGATATATATTGGCATGGTGCAGGGAAATTTCAATGTAGTCACTTGGTACCATTGAATCTTATTGGTACTATTAGATTTACTTGCCGCAGATCAGACTTGTGCAGAGAGAGTACCAGGGACTAA
Organism: Mobula birostris; assembly: GCF_030028105.1. Taxonomy (NCBI): domain Eukaryota; kingdom Metazoa; phylum Chordata; class Chondrichthyes; order Myliobatiformes; family Myliobatidae; genus Mobula; species Mobula birostris. The sequence continues at coordinate 28,471,317 of NC_092377.1, forward strand.
TCACATGACAGGAATGAGCTGGCACTCCCTCAGGATGACATTGGATATGATCCTTAAGTGCTTGAATACATACATTGTCTGGATGCTGAAGCTAGGTCAGCATCTAGATGTAACTACCACAGGTCAATGATCATATCTCTCACCAAAGATTCCTGCATTATATACAGAAAGCCAACTCCCATTATCCATGGAAAGCATCCTGACTGGTTGCATCATGGCCTGCTTTTGGAAACTACAATGCATTGGAATACAAGAGGCTCCAGAGAGTACTGGACTCAGTTAGTTCCATTACTGGTACAGCTCTCCCCACCGCTGAGGATATCTACGAAAATACAATGGCTCAGGAAGGTGACATCTGTCATCAGAGACCTCCAGCATCTAAGCTATGCCCTCTCCTGAAGAACGAAACGTCAAGTTCAAGAACAGCTTCTTCCCCAGTGATATCAGGTTCTTGAACCGTCGTGGAAAACCCTAATACAAGCTGAGACTATATTTCTCTCTCTCTCTCAACTTACACCAATGCCATTGTTAATGTTGTTTATTTTCTGTGCACGTGTAAGTTGCGTATAATTTATGTAATTTAAATATGTTAACTTACATTTGTCATACTTATAATGTACTCGGCTGCGGTTGCTGCAGAGAACTAATTACTGTTGTGGGGGCGAATCAAAGAATCAAAGGTGGTGGTGAATCAGCATAGAGGAGAGAGATTGAAAATTCTGTCTGAGTGGTCCCACAACAGCAACCTCTCGCTCAATGTCTGCAAGACCAAGGAGCTGATTACTGACCTCAGGAGGAGGAAACTGGAGGTCCATAAGCCAGTGTGCAATGTTCAAAGATCAAAGTAAATTTTATTATCGAAGTACATATATATCACCATATACAACCCTGAGATTTATTTTCTTGTGGGCATACTCAATAAATTTATAGAATAATAACCATAACAGAATCAATGAAAGACACCATCTAGGGCCTTCAACCAGAGTGTAGAAGACAACAAGCTGTGCAACTACAAAAAGAAGAAATAATATAATAATAAATAAATAATGATAACTGTTGAGAATATGAGATGAAGGGTCTTTGAAAGTGAGTCCATTGGTTATGGGAACTTTTCAATGATGGGACAAGTGGAGTGAAGTTATCCCCCTTTGGTTCAAAAGCCTCATGGTTGAGGGGTAGTAACTATTCCTGATCCTGGTGGCGTGAATCCTAAGGCTCCTGTACCTTCTCTGTGATGGCAGCAGTGAGAAGAGAGCATGTCTTGATGGTGGGTATCCCTGATGATGGATGTGCTTACCTGTAGATATGCAGCATTTCATGTAGATGTGCTCAATGGTTGGGAGGGCTTTACCTGTGATGGAGTGGGCTGTATCCAGTACATTTTGTCAGGTTTTGCTTTCTAGGGCATTGGTGTTTCCATACCAGGCTGTAATGCCATGCCAAATCTATACAATCTCCTAAAGGAGCAGGTCTTCTGAAATGATAACACCGAAGAACTTAAAGTTGCTGACCTTCTCTATCTTTGGTCCCCCCCCCCCAAGGAGGACAGTCGTTGGAGAGTGATATTGAGGATCTGAGGGCTAGATGAGAGAGAGAGAGAGAGAGAGAGAGAAAGAGAGAGAGAGAGAGAGAGAGAGAGAGAGAGAGGTATCCGAGAGAAGTGAGAGACTGTTGTATTCGATGTCAGACTGAGATATGGCTTTCTCCCAGCACGCTAGATATAGCGATCAGACCCGAAGGCTTTTCAATTTATAGAATGGACCAAACTGCTGATTCAGAAAAGACAAAAGGAGGAGGTGTGTGTTTCATGATAAACTCTCGCTGATGCTCCAATATGGTGGTTTCGTTGAACTCGTGTTCCCCCAATTTGGAACACTTAATGGTCAAACGTCTTCTCTTCTATTTACCTTAGGGAATTCTCATCCGCAATCCTGACTGCTATTTACATATCACTAGTGGCTGACTATAAACAAGCATTCACATTACTATATAATGTTGCCTCCAAACAGGAAACAGTCTATCTCAATGCATTTCAAATCATAGTCAGAAACTTCAGCCATGCTTCTTTGAAGAAAACCCTGCCCAATTACCATCAGCCTAGAGCATATAGCACCAGAGGTCCCAATATACTAGATCACTTATACTATGATAAGGAATGCCCTTCCAAGCCCAGACTGCATTTCAGTAAATTGGATCACTTGGTTATCCTTTTACCTGCATACAAACAGAGGCTAAGAAACAGAGCTCCAGAGATTAGGACAACAAAGAGGTCCTTATCAGTGGATCAGAGGTGGAGAGGGTTAGCAACTTTAAATTCCTAGGTTTTATTATTTTGGAGGACATGTCCTAGGCCCAGCACATAAGTGCAATTCTGAAGAAAGCATGGCAGCACCTCTATTTTCTGAGCAGTTTGCAAAGATTCGGCATGACACCTAAAACTTTGACAAACTTCTATAGATGTGTGGTGGAAAGTATGTTGATTTGTTGCATCTCAGCCTGGTATGGAAATGCCAATGTGCTTGAATAGAAAATCCTACAAAGCTTAGTGGATACAGCCTAGTCCATCACTGGTAAAGCCCTCCCCTCCATTGAGTATTGCCACAGGAAAGCAGCATCCATCATCTGAGACCCCTCACCATGCAGGTCATGCTCTTTTATCACTGCTACATCAGCAAGAAGGTAGGAAAGCCTCCGGACTCACACTACCAGGTCCAGGAACAGTTATTGCTCCTCAACCATCAAGCTCTTGAACCTGTGGGGATAACTTCATTCAATTTCACTTGCCCCATCATTGAACTCTGCCCACAAACTATGGACTCACTTCCAAGGACTCCTCATCTCATGCTCTCGATATTTATTGCTTACATATTTGTTTATTTTTTTCTTTGTATTTGCAGCATAGTTTGTTGTCTTTTGTGCATTGGTTGTTTATCCACCCTACTGGATGCAGTCTTTCATTTGATTCTGTTATGGTTATTGGAGTTACAGAAAATGGCTGCAAAACATGAATCTCAGGATTGTATATGATGACATATATGTACTTTTGTGATAAATTTACTTTGAATTTTCATGGCATTTCTATCCTGTGTATGTATGCCATTGACAAAAAATTTGAACTTGTACTCTTGTCAATAAAATAGCAACTGGGCACCATGGTACATAGCAGTTAGCACCACACTATTACGGGGGGGGGGCACATTCTGGAGTTGGGAGTTCAATTCCAGTGTTGTTCTATAAGAAATCCCTGTAGACCCTCCCTGTCGGATTTGTCAGGGGTTGCTGGGGGGATGTGGCTCAAAGGGCCACAAGGGCCTACTCTTTGCTGTATTACAAAATAAATAACTAAAATTAAATATTTTGCTAGGGGTTCTTTCACCTTTTTTGTGGCTTTCTTGTCTCCGAATCAGAAGCTTCAGAAAATGAAAGTTTACTTTACATTGCCCTTCAGAGTAAGTGCTACATTATCAGAGGTGCCATTTTATGGATGAGAATTTGAACTCGCTCTCTCCAGTGGGCAGAGAAGTTGCTATTACTCTCATTCAGAGAATAGCAAAGTCGACATTAAAGATGAGTTTATTGACATATGCACAAGTACAAGTATGTATGTGCAATAAACTTATTTGCAGCGGCATTACGGGCACATAGCATTATTTTAGTAGCATTCACACAAAATATTAAACAAAAATTACATACAATTACACATTATTTTACTAGGAAACAATTGAGGCTTGATGATGTTCTGGCCAATATTTATCCCTGTCTAACAACTAGTTATATGGTTTTGTCAAACATAACTAAAAATGCTTTAATGCATTATTAATGCTTTGCTATCTGTGTGAACTTGCTGCTTTCGTCTTCTACATTATGATAGTTAATACATTTCAAAATTACTTCATACTCTGTGAAGTGCTTTGGAACACACTGAAAGGGATGTAAGTGTATGACTTGATTGTATGCCTTCTTTTTTCCTTCCAATTAGCAGGGGAGAATCATCATGGTAACCGAAGGTCAGCATGCAGCCAAGCACACAGAAAAAAAATGTTGTAACTACAAGTGTAACTTTAAACAACAGCAACAACATCTTGTACTTATTTAGCATTTTTAACAGAATAAATTTTCCAAGGAATTTCATGGACAATTTAACAAACTCAGTATGACACAGGACCATGTTAGGGTATGTTAGGGTCAATAGCCAAAAGCTTGGTCAAAGAGCTGGGTTTAAAGAAAAGAAGTGACTTAGGAAGGGAATTCCAGAGTATGGGATCTAAGAACTATGCAGAGGAAAAGCAATTGAAATTGGAGATCACCAGAGGTGGAACAATGCAGACATCTCACCAGGTCAATGTTACGCTGCTTGGCAGCATCACTCATAAGGAGAACTGGCAGGTTAAAAACTAAGATGTTTTAATGAGGATTAAAGACAGATATTCGTTTAATGTCAACTAAGCCAAGCAATCCATCCCTGCAATGTCTTTAGTTCATTTCACTCCATTTCCCGAAAAAACACAGACTTCATTTTAAAGCCAGTGTTAAAAGATTTTAATTGTCACATCCAATTTTTCCTGACAGAATAGGTAAATATTCCAATATAGGACAGAAAAGATGACTAGACAATTACTTGTTAGAAACTAAACAGATGGAGCACCTTTCCTTGTCATCACTTCAGTGAATTTGTTGAATTTTGAAAAAAAACCTGAGCTTCATTAAGGGAAGTGGATACTGGAGGAAGAGGAATTAGAAAGGGTTCTGGACCTCTTGGAGCAAGTGAAAATGCGAAGAATTGAATTATATTATGGGGCTTCAAAGGATGGTGCTGGAATCCACTGTTTTTAATACTTTTTATAAGATATTAGATGAGTTAATGCAAGACTAAAGCCGTTTTAATAAACTCATGTATTTTTCACAGTATGTATCTGTTCGTCCCCACTTACTGACAGAAAGTGGTATAGCAGTTACATAACAGTTTATCATCTTTCTCATTTTTCATTGGCTAAGTGTTAGCACATTACCCACATGATGTAATTGTGCTACCATTGATCGGTTTATTCTTATCTAAGGAATTTCTCTTAACTCGATTATGATATTGATAGATTTTTCAGAGGCACCATCTTTTTCTTTTCTTTGGCTTCTCTATTTTTGCGTTTCATTTAATCTCTGCTTTGCTTCTTGGCTTAGTTTCAAATAGCTGTATGTTTGTTTAACCTTTAAAATAAATGATCATTAAGAATTTAAACTCCTTACCACTCTTGACCCCCTCCCCCCAAGATCAGAAAAATAACAGAGACCTAACAATTGGGATAGGTTTGATTCAGAGACTGCATGCATGTTACTGAAGAGAACAGATAGCTTTGGCATTGGGTGAAGGTAGCAATGGAATTAGGGAATTGCTCGATGTGAGACTGTGCTAATGCACAGAAGTGGCTAATAGGGTGAAGAATAGGCGTCCTAAACCATGAGCTGCTCCTGCTACTCAGGTATAATGTGGCTGAACTATGACCTCAAATTTATTTGTTCTAAGAGAGGCTTGCTTTTATATAACACTTTTCCACAGCATCCCAAAGTGCTTTTTGGAAAATGAAGTAGGCTTCCATTTGTAGCCTAGGAAGCAAACACAGCAATTGATTAGTATGTAGGATACTTCTACAAAGAGCAATGTAATGATAATCAGCCAAACATTTTTCATGCTGTTTAATAACCAAAGAATATTGTCGAGAGCACCAGGTATATGCCTGTGTTCTTTCCCAAAGTAGTACCATGGATCTGGCAGAGTCAGCTGAGGGAATAAACAAGGTTCCCATTTCCTTGCCCTGAATTTATTGTTGCCCTGCCTCAGAGAGAACACCGACGACACCTTCAAAAGGTGATGCCCAAAAAAGTGGCATTCATTTTGAGGACCCCTGTCACCCAGGACACGCCATCTTCTCATTGTTATCATCAAAGAGGAGGCACAGAAGCCTGAAAACACACACTCAACATTTCAGGAGCAGCTTCTTCTCCTATGCTATCAGATTTCTGAACACTATCACTATTTTTCCTCTCTTTATGCAATACTTATTTAATTTATTTTTTATATATACTCCTTATTGTAATTTATAGTTTTTATTTTTATGCATTGTAATGCACTACTGCTGCAAAACAACAAGTATCAATGATATTTAAAACAATTCTGATTCTGAATAACTGGCTGGCCCAGTGATGAAAGGTCTTCAATCTCTGCAGAGGTGAAATGACCACACTGATGCAGTATAGTCAGGGAATCATTGAGTAATCATTGAGGCATCAGGCTTCTATACCTTCTCCCTGATGGTAGTGATGGGAAGATGGATTCTGTCTTCTTGAAGCACCACCTCTTAAAGATGACCTTGTTGGTGGCAATGGTTGTGTCCATGATGGAGATGACTGAGTCTGTGACCTTCTACAGCCTCTTGCAGTCTTGTGCTTGCATACAGGGCTGTGATTCAACCAGTCAGAATGTTCTCCACAGTACATCTGTAGAAATTTGCTAGAGTCTTTGGTGACATACCAAATTTCCTCAAATTGCTATTGAGGTAGATCTGCCGGCTTGCCTTCTTCACAATTGCATCAATGTGTTGGGCCCAGGATATATCCTCTGAGATATTGACAGCCAGGAACTTCTAGCTAACTGGCATGTATTCTTCCAACTTTCCCTTCTTGAAATCCACAGTTATTTCCTTGGTTTTGCTGGCACTGAGTGTGAGGTTTTTGATGTAAAACCTCTCAGCCAACCAATTCACTTTTGGAGAGGTGGATAAAGTCAAAGAGATCCTAGAATGTCCCAGGAAATACCAGCTTGTCCTCTATCCTGGAACACTCTAGTAACATGAACACAGTGATAGCTGTGTTGTGCTCAAGTGTATATGAGCAAATTGTTGAACTTTACTAAGCCTCAACAAACTCTGGTGGAATTAGCACTCCACTACCAACAAAACTTAGCATTTCATCAAAAAAATACTGAGAATAACCCAAGGTTAGTGCAGCCAGACTTTCCATCAAGTATTACTTTATGTTATGTGCAAGTATAAGTGCATGCTATTGAGGTAACATTTTAACACTCTTCAGTGTGCTGGGAACTTTTATCAATCATGGCTATTGTTAGGCTTGTCATAAATAACTATCATGAGAAATGGCACCAAACCACTTAAAGTCAGTCTTTTGTATGTATTATGAATGCTTTATTGTTTACTTAACTCTCATTGCTTAACTATTAAGTGCACATTAGAGTATACATAGTTGGTGAAGAAAGTCTATTTTACATCACTGAATTCTGTTACCAAATTTAGCTGAAGTATTATCCAAAAATGCTATTGATCATTTAATGTTGGTCGTTAATTAAAACACCGATACCCCTTGATCAGATTTACTTCCAGATGATTTGGCACAGATGTACTTCTCTTCGAGCTCAAATCCTTTACTCTTCTATAGTTATTCCCAAGCATCAGTTGTTTTCTATATTTTATCGCATTTGGATTGTATTTCTGTGAGGCTTTTTTTGTCAGGCTCAGAAACCAAGACCATAAATTCCAGGAACTTTGAAAACAGAGAGCCTGCAGGTTATACCATAATTAGCAGCTACATTGAGATTCCTTTGACGTACGCAGGGCTGAGCAGTCAGAGGGGCTTGACAAGTCTGTACATCTTTTCTCACAATGCTTTTATATATTTATCATTGACACTAGTTCTAGATAATAGAGAACAGGTTTTGTCTTCTACTGCAAAAACTACTGATGTCATTGCTTATTTCCTAAATGCTTTTACTTCATTTATTGAGAAAGCTCAGCGCGAAACTTGGAGAAGATGCCAATTGACATTATCAGGCACCATTGACATAAGTGATTTTAGAGAATATGTTTCAACCATTGCTGATGAGGGCATCGAATTCAACTGAGGGGAGAGTCAAACTAAGAACCATGCATGAAAACTAAAACAGGAATTGCCAGAAAAACTGGAATAAATTTGTTGCTCCATTTCATTGTTCAGATTAATAGTCCCAGACCTGAAATGTTGAAGTGTTTTTTGCTTCAAGATCAAGTTCAACTATATACATGTATACTGCTGAACAAAACAATGTTCCTCTGGACCAAGGTGCACAACACAGTACATATAACTCACATACATCACAAAGTAGTACTGTATTAAATATAATAATTAAATGTATTCCAGAAGATTGACATTTAGCATTAGGTTCATTCATGACACAAGTTAACAAGTAAACAGTATAACTCTACCGGTGCTTCATGCACGATGAGACATAGGTGGTGGCAGAGAATTCAGAAACCGCATAGCCTGAGGGAAGAAGCTGTTTTTCATGCTAATAATCCTTGTCCTATGCTATAGTATCTCCTGCTGATGGTAGGGGGTCAAAGAGATTGTTTGACAGATAGGAAGTGTCCTTGATAATGCTAAGGGCCCTGTGTACACAGCACTCCTGATAAATTTCTCCGATGGGTGGAAAGGAAATCTCATTGATCCTCCCATCGGTCTTCACAATCCTTTCTAGGGTCTTGCCATCAATGCCTTGCAATTCCCATACCAGATGATGATGAGCTGGTCAGGACACTTTCAATAGTGCTGCTGTAAAAATTAGTTAAAATGGGGAGGGAGAAGTGAACCTCACTTGCCCCAATCTCCTCAGTAAGTGGAAATGCTGCTGTGGTTTCTTAACTCAAGAGGTGGTTTTGAAGGACCAGGTGAGATCATACATTATGTGCACTCCTAGAAAATTGGTGCTTCTAACTCTCTCCACAGAGGGGTTTTTTATATGCAGTGAGGAGTTATCAGCCTGCACCTTCTTAAAGCCCACAATCATCTCTTTCTCCACATCTTTGACATAGTCTTGTTCATGTTGACTCACGTTGTGGTCGCGCCATTCTACAAGCTACTCTACCTCCTCACTCTACACCAGCTCATCATCATTATGAATGAGGCCAACCACTGTTTGTCATCAGCGAACTTGGTGACTTGGTTTGAGTTGGATCTAGCAGTACAGTCATGTGCCATCAGCATAAAAAACAGTGGGCAGTTTGTTTTCTCACAGATACTACCTGGACTTCTGAATTTTTCCAGAAATTTCTGTTTTTATTTCAGATTTGCAATCTTTTCAGTTTTTTGATAACCATAAATACAGGATGATAACTAATAAATCTAAGACCAGAATTTCAAGAAGAATTACCTGCCTGAAGAATAGCTTTGATATGCAACTCATTACCAGCTGGAATAGCTGAAGCAAACTCCATTGATGAATTTAATTAGAAACCTTGAGAGAAATGAATAAATGGTTAAAATGAAGTGGGAGGAAGCTCCTGTGGAGCATATCATTAGCATAGGTGGTGCCGATAAACAAGGTGATATTGAAAGTACATGATATGCTTGCTTTCATCAGATGGGGCATTAAGATTGGATTTTCATGCTACAACTGCTGGTGAGATTCACAAGGATGCTCAAGGACTAGAAGGCTTGAGTTATGAGAAGAGACTGGATAGGCAGGGTTTGTTTTTCTTTAAGTAAAGATGGCCAAGGGATGAAGTGATAACTTTTATACAATCATAAAGGGAAAAGGTGTACAGGTACAGTTGTTTTATCCTCCAGAGTAATAAAGTCTAAAGAGAGAGGACATACAAGTTGGAAAGATTTAAAGAGAACTTGAGAGGCAAGTTTTTAAATACAGAAGATGATAGTTATATGGAATGAGCTGCCAGAGAAAGAGGTAAATAAGTCAAGTCAAGTCAAGTCAATTTTACTGTCATTTCGACCATAACTGCTGGTACAGTATACAGTAAAAACGAGACAACGTTTTTCAGGACCATGGTGCTACATGAAACAATACAAAAACTACACTGATCTATGTAAAACAACTCAAAAACTACACTAGACTACAGACCTACCCAGGACTGCATAAAGTGCACAAAACAGTGCAGGCATTACAATAAATAATAAACAAGACAACAGACACAGTAGAGGGCAGTAGGTTGGTGTCAGTCCAGGCTCTGGGTATTGAAAAGTCTGATGGTTTGGGGGAAGGAACTGTTACATAGTCTGGTCGTGAGAGCCCGAATGCTTTGGTGCCTCTTGCCAGATGGCAGGAGGAAGAAGAGTTTGTATGAGGAGTGTGTGGGGTCCTTCATAATGCAGTTTGCTTTATGGATGCAGCATGTGGTATAAATGTCTGTAATGGCAGGAAGAGAGACCCCGTTGATCTTCTCAGCTATCCTCACTATCCGCTGCAGGGTCTTGCGATCCAAGATGGTGCAATTATTTCCAAACCAGGCAGTGATGCAGCTGCTCAGGATGCTCTCAACACAACCTCTGTAGAATGTGGTGAGGATGGGGGGGTGGGGGAGATGGACTTTTCTCAGCCTTTGCAGAAAGTAGAGATGCCCCTGGGCTTTCTTTGCTATGGAGTTGGTGTTGAGGGACCAGGTGAGATTCTCCGCCAGGTGAACACCAAGAAATTTGGTGCTTATAATGATCTCTATGGAGGAGTCGTTGACGTTTAGCAGAGAGTGGTCGCTCCGTGTCCTCCTGAAGTCAACAACTATCTCTTTTGTTTTGTTCACATTCAGAGACAGAAACATACAAACACACTCAGAAACAAAGCATCTAAAAGACACTTGGGCAGGTACCGTATATAGATGGGAAGTGTTTAGAGGGAAACAGGTCAAGTGCAGGCAGATGGGATGAGCTGAGGTAGACACCTTTGTGGGAATGGATGAGTTGGGCCAATATGCCTGTTACTGTGCTGAAAGCTCCATTAATCTGCAAGTTAAGAAAATTGTCAGTTTCTGGACTATACTTATCACACTCCTGTTGTGCAAGTAACTAGATATCAAGCCAAAGAATCAAGAGCCAAACAAACATCTGGTAAACCAAGTCCAATGCCAGCCATTCACTTGCACAACTCATGAAAAGGCAGCTGTCAGAGTGGAATGACTCAGCCCAAAAGCTAGATTATTTTTGTTGTGTGCGCAGGAAAAGACCATGTTAATTGCAATACCTAGGCCATCTAAGAGCAGCACAGAAAAAGATCTTGTGTGGAAGGACTGAATCCACTTTGGACAGCCCCTTTGTCCACAAATTACTCACAAAGATTAAGCTTGGTCATCCCCATAAGGATAAAAAAAAATCTTGGTTTACATGCAGGTTGTGGTGTAATGCAAACTGAAAATCCTGATCTCAATTCTTTGACTAATCCTGTTCAACAGAAGGGGAGTGTGATTTCATGACTGGTTCAGCAGTGATAATAGTTTTTTTTTGTGTAGATTGCATCTGGCTGTGTGAATAGTCATCATTAGTAACAATTATACTTATGAAAACAGTTAGTTTTGAATTGACATATAATCCACGGTCTAACAGAATAAACAATTGATTAGTGCAACATTCAAATCAAAACTGCTATTAAAAAGTCAGCAAACACATTAAAAACTGATAACAACAAGACAAGGAATAATTGGTGAAAATCACTTGGGGCAAAGTGGATCTTGCATTGCATATAATACAGTTAGTTAAGGCTTTGCGGGATTTAATTCTATTCATCTTTATAATTACATTTTGTACCTGGGAACTGGTTTAGCGATCAGTGTTCATGAACAATCACATCACTTTGTGACTCTGCCAGCACCTTGTCTTCCTGATTAAAAGGAGGTTCCATTTAATCTTTCTGGGATCCATTGTGGATGACCCATTTCAGAATCAGAATCAGGTTTAATATCTCCAGCATGTGTCACAAAATTTGTTGACTTTGCAGCAGTAGTAAAATGCAATACATAGTGATAGAGAGATAACAGTGAATTGCAGTAAGTATACAGTCTATACAGCACATTAAACAATTAAATTAAATAAACAGTACAAAAATAGAAATAAAAATGTAGTGAGGTAGTATGGCAGAGGGGAAGAAGCTGTTCCTCAATCGTTGAGTGTGTGCCTTCACACTTCTGTACCTCTTCCTGATGGTAGCACTGAGAACAAGGCATGACCTGGCTGATGGGGGACCTATATGATGGACACTGCCTTTTTGAGACATCAGCCCTTGAAGATGTCCTGGATACTAATGAGACTGTCATGGTGGAGCTGACTAAGTTCACAACTCTCTGCAGCTTACTGTGACCCTCTGCAGTAACCCTTCCCTCCACCATACTAGACGGTGAGGCAGCTAGTTAGAATGCTCTCCAGTCTTTAGAGTGGCTTTGGTTCATCAGGCTTGGGCAAGGTTAAGTATCTTACAATTTGCTCTCTGTACTTATTTATTCATTCCTCACCTATAGGGGCATAGTAGTTTAGTGAGAAAGGCTCCAGAGGCATTGTCTTGTACTCTGTGTGAGATGTGGGAAGTCTGGGATACCTCCAGTCTCCCAGATAAACATATCTGCAGCAGGTGCACCAAGTTGCAGCTCCTGCAAGAACGTATTAAGGAACAGGAGCTGCAGCTCGGTGATCTTCAACTCACATGGGAGATTGAGAAGGTGACAGACAGGAGCTACAGGGAGGTAGTTACCCCCTAGGTTGCAGGAGACAGGTAACACTGGACAACAAATTTTTTCAGAAGTGTTGCGTCCTCAGAAATTTTTTTGTTTATGATAGACTGCTTGAAGATAAACACAAATATAACTACAGACTACTTGTATCACCTAGGTATTTGGAGACACATCAAATTAACTTTTATTGAATATAATGTGTTTAATTGCATAATGGTGCTGATGCTTTGCAATAGTTCAACTAAGTTAAAAATATTTTGTTAATGATTTTCATTCGTACTCTGTGTCTGAGGCTTCTCGCTTAAGTGTCCAACAATAATTCGTCAGCATTGATGGATTTCAGTTGCCCTGGTATCTTTTCTCAATGACTGCAATATCCTGGTGAAACCTTTCACCATGCTCGTCACTAACAGGACCAAGATTTACAGGGAAGAAGTCTAAATGAGAATGCAGAAAATAAATCCGTAGTGACATGTTGCATTTCATGGTTTTATATGCTTGAAGCATACTTTCAACCAGCTGCATGTAGATTGGTGCTCTGTAGATGCTGAGAAAAATTTCAACAACTTCCTTGGATGCCTTCCGTGTGATTTTCTCCGGTCCCACTAGAAATTCTTCAAATTGCCTGTCATTGATGACCTGTTTGATTTGGGCAAAAATGCTTTCCTTAATCTTGGCATCAGTTATTCTGGGAAGCATCTGTCTCAAATATCAAAATCCTTCATAGAAATTTTTGTGCCTGGTGATAGCAAATTCCATCCTTACAGTCCTGAACCCAATAATTATTACTAAAACCTGTCCTGCCATGTAGTATCCACCCTGCCTAAGCACGCCCAGGCATGCCTGGACAAGGTAGGGAACTCCTCAGCTTACATTGTGGCCAACATTTTAATTGACTTGAATTATAAATTGAAATGATAAATATAGGAGATTTCAAAAATCATACGTGATAGGGAAATTTCATTGTGATTTTCATAATCAGCTGCCCAAAATCCATAAGATACACCCAAAAGTATTCAGGAAGCAAAATCTTTGTTGTCCAGTGTAAGGAGAAAGAGGGGAAACGCACAGCCAGTGCACAGTACAGCTGTGGCCATTCCCCTCAATAATGACTATACAAATTTAGATACAATTGGGGGGCCAACCTAACAGGGAGAGCCATAGTGACCGGGCCCCTGGGACCAAGTCTGGCGCTGTGGCTCAGAAGAGCAGAGAGGTGAAGAAGACTGCAGTGTTGATAGGAGATTCCTCAGTCAGAGGAACAGAGATGAGGTTCTGTGGGTGCAATAGAGACATCTGGATGGTATGTTGCCTCCCTGGTGCCAGGATCAAGGACGTCTCAAAATCAGGTCCATGGCATTCTCAAGGACGAGAGTGAGCAGCCAGAAGTCTTGGTACATATTGACACCAATGACATAGGTAGACAAAGTGAAGAGGTCCTGAAGAGAGATTTTAGGGAGCTGGGTAGAAAGCTGAGAAACAGGACCTCCAGGGTAGTAATCTCTGGATTGCTGCCTGTGTTACATGACAGTGAGGGTAGAAATAGGATGATTAGGCAGGTGAATGCATGGCTGGGAAACTAGTGCAAGGGATAATGATTTATGGATCATTGGGATCTCTTCTGGAGAAGGTATGACCTGTTCAACATCCTTGCGGGCAAGTTGGCTAGAGTTGTTTGGGTGGGTTTAAGCTAATTTAGCAGGGGGATGGGAACCGGAATTACAGTGCTGAAGCTGAGGTCGTTGGTTTACAAACAGAGGCAATGTGTATTGAGACTCCTAGCAAAAAGAGGCTGATGATAGGGCAAATTGTGGTCAACAGGTTGAGTTGCAACATAAAAGGTGGGCAAAATTGAAAAGGGTGAATACAGGACTGAAAATGATATATCTTAATGTGCACAATATATTGAATAATGTAGTTGAACTTGTAACACAGTTATAGGTTGGCATGTAGGCATCACTGATTCAAGGCTGAAAGAAGATTATAGTTGGGATAAACATTGCATTGAAAGGACGGGCAGGGAGGCAGAGGGGGTGGCGTGGCTCTGTTGGATAAAAAAATAAAATTAAATTATTTGCAAGAGGTGACAGGGTCAGGTGTTGAATCACTGTGGATAGACCTAAGGAACAACAAGGGTAAAAAGTGCCTAATGCGAGTTACATACAGACCCCCAACAGTAGTAAAGATGTGGTCTATGAGTTACAATGGGAGATAGAAAGTGTTCTTGGGAAACTGTAAGGTCTGAAGGTAAATAAGTCACCTGGACCAGATGGTATACACCCCAGGATTCTGAAAGAGGTAGCTGAAGAGATTGTGGAGACATTAGTACTAATCTTTCAAGAATCACTAGATTCTGGAATGCTTGCAAATGACAGGAAAGTTGTAAATGTCGCCCTACTCTTCAAGAAGTGAGAGAGGCAGAAGAAAGGAAATTATAGGCTAGTTAATCTAACCTACGTGGTTGGAAAGAGGTTGGAGTTGATTATTAAGGATGTGGCTTTGGGGTACTTGGAGACACATGATAAAATCGGCTGTAGTCAGCATGGTTTCCTCAAGGGAAAATCTTACCTGACAAATCTGTTGGAATTCTTTGAAGAAATAACAAAAAGTATAGACAAAGGAGAATCGATTGATGTTGTGTACTTCGATTTTCAGAAGACCTTAGACAAGTTGCCGCACATGAGGCTGCTTAACAAGCTTTGAACCCATGGTATTACAGGAAATATTCTAGCATGGATAAAGCTGTGGCTGATTGGGAGGACAAAAGAGAGGGAATAAAGGGAGCCTTTTCTGATTGGCTGTCGGTAACTAGTGGTGTTCAACAGGGGTCTGTGTTGGGATTAATTATTTTTACATCATAGGGCAATTGATGGTTTTGTTGCAAAGTTTGCAGATGATGTGAAGATAGGTGAAGGGGCAGGTAGTTTGGAGGAAGTAGAGAGACTACAGATGGACTTAGACAGATTTGGAGAATGGACAAAGAAATGGCAGAAAAAATACAGTGTCAGAAGGTGTATGATCATGCACTTAGGTAGAAGAAATGAAACAGCTGACTATTTTCTAAATGCAGAGAAAATACAAAAGTATGAGGTGACCTTGTGCAGGATTACCTAAAGGTTAATTTGCAGGTTGAGTCTGTGGTGAGGAAGACAAATGTGATGTTAGCATTTATTTCAAGAGGATTAGAATTTTAAAGCAAGGATGTATGTTGAGACTTTATAAAGCACTGGTCTATAGGCATCCGTTCGTCTCATGAGATATTGGATTTGTGTCTTGGAAGGTTTCCAGGGCGCAGGTCTCCCAAGGTTGTATGGAAGACCGGCAGTTGCCCATGCTGCAAGTCTCCCCTCTCCACACCACAGATGTTGTCCAAGGGAAGGGCATTAGGACCCATACAGCTTGGCACCAGCGTTGTCGCAGAGCAATGTGTGGTTAAGTGTCTTGCTCAAGGACACAACACGCTTCCTCAGCCAAGGCTCAAACTAGTGACCTTCATTTGGCCACACGCTGGTGAGGTATCACTTCGAGTATTCTGAACAGATTTGGTCCCCTTATCTTAGAAAGGATGTGCTGAAACTAGAGAGGGTTCAAAGGAGGTTCACTAAGATGATTCCAAGATTAAATGGCTTGTCATATGAAGAGCATCTGATGGCTCTAGGAATTCAGAAGAATAAGGGGTGACCTAATTGGAACCTATTGAATGGTGAGAGGCCTTGATAGAGTGGATGTGGAGAGGATGTTTCATATGGTGGGAGTGTCAAAGACCAGAGTACACAGCCTCAAATTAAAGGAGGGCCCTTTTAGAATGGAGATGAAGAGGAATATGTTCAGCCAAAGAGTGGTGAATCTGTGGAATTCGTTATGGAGCTATGGAGGCCGGATTTTCTGTATATTTTAGGCTTTATAGATTTTTGATTGGTCAGAGCATGAAGGGATACGGGGAGAAAGCAGGAGACTGGCGCAGAGATGAAAATTGGATCAGCCATGATGAAATGGCGGAGCTGACTCAATGGGTTAAATTTGCCTAATTCTGCTCTTCCCTCCCTTTGGTTGTGTGGTCCATGGTACATCTGTAGAAATTTTCAAGTGTTTTTGGTGACATACCAAATCTTCTCAAACTCCTAAAGAAATAAATTAATTAATCTCCAGCTGACAGAAGTCTGTCCACTCACTTAGTTTGTCTGTGTCCTTTGTAACTTCTTATAGCCAAACAGCTTCTGTTTAATGTAACCCTTAGTTTAGTTTGCAGTCTTGCACAGCCAATTCTCTATACTTTCATCCTAATCAAGTAATAGATGTGGTGGAGTGACGTTGATCCAGTATGGAACATTGGAATTTTCAGTATCTAATGCACTGCCAATCAGAAAAGATTTGTTCATTTTGTTACCTACCTTCCAAAGGATTACTAGTAGTTCACCTGTTCCCATACCAACGGAGAAGTACGACAACTCACTTTGCTGAGCTGTTGTACTGCTGTTTGCCCATGTTTGGTTTCCATTCCCTGGCAAGGATCTTACCAGGACCTTGCCTTGTATCATTAAACACTCCCGTACCAATGAAGATGCTGTGAGATCAGTGAACTGTTGAGTGCCAGCAACACTTTCCCCCCTTTCTTCAATAATAAGATAAGATACAAGATGCAATGCCCCCACAGTAGAATAATTGTGCAGTCACAAGAGGAAAAAATGCCAGAAATTTTGTGTGCATTAGAAAGCCTTTGTTGCTGAGATCCTCTTAAAGGGTTTTGGTTCCAGTTAATCATATTGGGTCTGTCAGTCTGAATGACAATGCAGTGTTGTTGTTGTCCAGAATTGAGTTTCTCCTCAGACAGAATATAAAATGGATCAAATTGTATAAAACTGATTTCATTCTGTTATACAACATCAATTGTGACAGCCAAAAAAAAATCACAAACAAACAATTGACCTTTTTTCTCCCTCTCAAGTACTTTGGCTTAAATGCATTTACCAAAAATGACAGATTTAACAAACTCGCAGATTTTCATCACTGTGAAAAAAATAGTGATTTGGCAGAAAGTGCAGAATATTCCCTTAAATTTTGCCTTCAAAGTTAGCAGGAAACCAGGAAAATCAGCAGGCAAGAAAGCACTCATTCAATGTGTGGAGAGTGTCTTACAGCAGGTATATTTGCAAAGGCATAATAGCTTGTCCTCAAGTTATTATTCTGTGATATAGGTTTAGTATTTAACTTAACATCTGCAGTTTTCTCAACAGAATTGTTTCTACTGTCATGGGAGTTTTGGACAGATATTAACAAGTATCAGAATCTCCTCCTAGTTTTCTCCCTTGCTATCTTGTGTGTTGAGAGCTTCTCTAACCTACCCAGTTCTTCACATGTGAGTCAAGAGATTGGCCTATTTTGTGTGTGTGTGTGTGTGTGTGTGTGTGTGTGTGTGTGTGTGTGTGTGTGTTTGTGTGCGTGCGTGCATGAGAGAGAGAGAGAAAGAGTGCTAAAGTGCTCAGTTATACGTATCACAAACAAGAGAAAATCTGCAGATGCTGGAAATCCGAGCACAACATACTGGAGGAACTCAGCAGATCAGGCAGCATCTAAGAAAAGAGTACAGTCAACATTTCAGGCCAAAACCCTTCAGCAGGACTGATGTATGTCAGGGTGGGAGAATAAACAAATACCTTACAGTAAGATCTTCCACGTTAAAAAAAAACACACTAGATACTTGCCAGCAGCAAGTGCAATGTTTTACATATTACTTCAGTAATGTTTTCCCTTCATAACTCCAGGAAACTGATACATTTTACAATGACTTAACATTTATTTTAGATATCAACTAACGAAGGGGAAATTCTCAAATTTCCTTGGCTCATTGCTACATGATCATAATTGTTATTATTTACCAAATGTCCAAGTCCTATGTTCCTCCCAGCCCACTAAAATGTATCACATTCTGTAGTCACATAACCTCTGTACAATGTGACTCCCTATCTTCTGTGGTTGCTCACCACTGTTAGTTCCCCAGATCCCACGAGTCGTACGTCTGTTGATTACATTGTCATCGTTTAGAGTACTGTATAGCAGTATAGCTACATTGTAGATGGTGCAGTTGTGAAATGCATCCAGGAATGCTGTTTGGCTCTAATCTCTTGGTGTTGTTAAAGCGGAGTTTGCACATTCTTCCTATAAGGTTTGTCTTCTCTGCTGCTTCCACACCTCCAAAGAGATTCTGGCTGATAGTGTAATTGGCTGCTGCAGTGTAGCTGAGTAGTGAAAGACTCGGGATAGTGTTAACGGGTGTGAGTGAGAGAAGAGGCCACCAGGAAGCAAGTAAGCAATGGGATTGATGGGAATGCTCTGAGAAAGGGAAAAAAGATAAAATGTAAAAGTAAGCCAGCCAAAAATGTACAATATGATCCCAAAATATATTTTCAAATATATAAAGTGTAAAAGAGAAGCAACAGTGAACACTGGACCTTTGGAAAATGATACTGGAGAAGTAATAGTGGGAAACAAAGAATTTTGCAACAGTTTTACTATGGAAGACATCAGCAACATGCCAGAAATTAAAGAGATTCAGAGAAATAGGAGTGTAGTTGTTGTCACTAAGAAGGAAGTGCTTGGGAAGCTGAAAGGTCTGAAGATAGGTAAGTCACCTGGACCAAATGGAAGGCTCCCCAGGATTCTGAAAGAGGTAACTGGAGAGATGGTAGAGGCATTACTAGTGATCTTTCCATAATCACTAGAGTCAGGTTTGGTTCCAGAGGACTGGAAAATAACAAAGGTCACTCCACTCAAAGAAGGAAGGGAGGCAAAAGGCAGGAAATTATAAGCAGGTTCACTTCACTCCAGTGGTCAGTAAGATTTTAGAGTCTATAATTGAGGATAACGTTTTGAGATATTTGGAAATGCATAATAAAATAGACAAAAGTCAGCACGGTTGCCCTAAGGGGCAATCCTTAAGGGGTGGCACGGTTGCATAGTGGTTAGCACAATGCTTTACAGTACCAGTGACCCGAGTTCCGAGTTCAATTCCCGCCACTGTCGGTGAGGTATTTGCACGTTCTCCCCATGACTGCGTGGGTTTCCTCCAGGTGCTCCGGTTTCCTCCCCTATTCCAAAGACGTACCAGCAGATAGGTTAATCGGTCATTGTAAATTGTCCCACGATTAGACTGGGATTAATTTGAGCGATTGCTGGTGTGACTCGAAGGGCTGGAAGGACCTGCGCTGTGCTGTATGGTCAATGAATAAATAAATAAATAAAATCTTCGCTGACAAATCTGTTGCAATTCTTTGAGGAAATAGCAGGTTGGAGAGACATAGGAGAGTCTGTGGATGTTGTTCACTTGAACTTTCAGAAGGCCTTTGACAAAGCGTTGCACGTGAGGCTACTGAACAAGTTAAGAGACCATAATCTTACAGGAAAGATGCAAGGATGTTTAGAAATTGGCAAAGATTGGGAATAAATGGGACCTTTTCTGATTGGCTGTGTGTAACTAGTGGTGTTCCACTAGGGTCATTTATGGGTCCATTGCTTTTCATATTATATATTAATGATCTGAATGACGGAATTAATGGTTTTGTGGCCAAGTTTGTGGATGATTCAAAAACAGATGAAGGGTAGATAGTGTTGAAGAATCAGAGAGTCTGCATAATGACTTGAACAGATTGAGAAAATGGGTAAAGAAGTGGCAGATGGAACACACCATAGGGTAGTTAATGGGATGCACTTTGTTAGAAGAAATAAAGGCACAGGCAATTTTGTAAATAAGGAAAGAATTCAGAAATTAGAGCTGCAAAAAGATTTGGGAGTGCTAATGCAGGATTCCCTCAAGGTTAACTGAGGTTTTATAAGGCATTAGTCAGACTATATTTGGAGTATTGTAAGCAGTTTTGTCCCCTTATCTAAGGAAGCATGTGCTGGCATTGAAGAGGATCCAGAGGAGGTTTTGGGGATGAGGGGTTTAATGTATGAGCGGGGTTTGATGGCTCTGGCCCTGTGCTCACTGGTGTACAAAAGGATAAAGAGGTAACTCATTGAAACCTACAAAATATTGAAAGGCCAAGATAGAGTGAAGGTGGAGAAGATATTTTGGTAGTGGGAGAGTCCACGACTAGAGGCCACAGATCTGGATAAAAGGACATCCCTTTAGAACAGAGATGAGGAGGAATTTCTTTAGCCCATGGATGATGAATTGATGGAATTCACTGCCACAGATAGCTGTGGAGGCCAAATCAATGGGTATATTTAAAGTGTAGCCTAATGGTGTCTTGAAAGGGTGTCAAAGTTATAAGCAGAAGGCAGGAGAATGGGATTGAGAGGGTAAAATGAATAATCGATGTGGAGAAGACCCGATGGGCTGAAATGAGCTTATTCTGTTCCTATGTCTTATGGTGTAGTCTACATGACCTTGATAGAACTCCTTCCAGGACTTGAGAGTATATGCGATACTTAAGTTATTAAACAATGACTCACAAAGTATTAACCATTTTGCTTTCTCCTAAAACCATTCACATGTGGTAAAATTTTGTTACTCACCCCTCCCACTCCTGTATAAACAAACAAACAAAATCCTTAACGATTGCCTTTGGTCTGACAAGAATACATCTGTTGTGGTCTGTCTTCTTTTGCTCTGTCTGAAAAATATCAAATTAATCTGATGCACTAGGGAACTATTTATTAAATGTCAGATCTGGGTTGTTGACAGTAATTGGTATCATGCAAGGCTTCCTGATCCATAGATAACTATTCCATACCTGGGAGCTGACCATGCAACTCCTCAGGCTCTAAACTAGAGCTAAAGCATGAATCTAATATCTTTCATTTACACAACACCTGTAATAACAGAAAAATCCAGAGTATTCCCATGAGTGCCTGTTACAGAAGGATCACCCTGCAAGGCAAGGCTATTTCCAGATCCTTTGATCACAGCCATCCATCTTCTTAAATTCCTTTTCTTTCATCGCCCATGAGGTGAGTGTGTCTGTGAGAGAGTTTCAGTAAATTTGTGATGTGTGTTTGTTATTTTGTTATCTAAGCCACAGGACAAGTTCTTTAGAGGAACGGAATTCCTTTATAGTTGTAGACTTTATAAAATATGCTATTTCTCTTCTGCCGTCAACAATATGCCTTTTAAATAAATAGATGGGCTAAAGGAAGTCCTGTTTTGCCTTTGTTTCAAAGTGAGTATTTCTGTCATTGTGCTGACATGTCCATCACCTTCAGTATGTACTGACTGTAGAAAATGGAGCCAGGTGTTGATACCATCTCCTTTAAACTCTGTCCATGATGTATGTGGTAGTCTTGATTTCACCTTATCACAACAGATGGTAGGCATAAAACAAAATCCATAAATGCTGTAAGTCTAATACAGGGAGATCACTGGAAACATACAGTAGGTTGATCAGTATTTGAAACTAAAATGCAGTTTAGTGCATTAGCTGTCAATCTTGATGAACGTTTATGCCATGAATCCGATTTTATCTTTCAAATCCTACCTGACTTGTCATGTACATGCGAGATTCTGCAGATGCTGGAAATCCAGTGCAACACACACAAAATGCTCGCGGAACTCAGCCGGTCAGGCTGCATCTATGGAAATAAGCAAACAGTCAATATTTTGGGCTAGACCGTTCTACAAGACTAGAAGAACGGAACAACCCTTCCTGGCATCTCCAAAATTCAACTTGCAGAGTGGTGCAGCAGATAGTGCAGTGTCCTTACAGGTCATGTGATCAAGGGTCAACCCTGACCTCCAGTTGATCGTGTTCGGTTTACTGAAACGTTATTCCTGTGACTGTGGCTCACTCGTGCATGCTCCAATTTCCTCCCACGTTCCAAAATTCATTGGTTAGTAGGTTAATTGGGTATTGCGGATGTTAAGAGAATTGTGGGGGCTGATCTGATGTGGAAATGAGAGAGAAGAGGTTATAGGGAAATAAATCTGGAATGGGACTGAAGGGGAATGCTCTGGGGTCCAGCATAAACTCAACAACAGCAAGAAATCTACTGGAGAGGCTCAGTGGATTGATCAACATCTTAAGTGAAAAGGAATTGCAACATTTCATCCCCCACCTGATGCTGTTTGACTTGTTGAGTCCTCCCGCCATCTGCAGTCTTTTGTGAATCCAGTGATTCAATAGCCTCCTTCTAAGTTTTATGAAAAAGGCAGAAAATGGTTTGGCACAGCCAAGAAGGGCCAAAGGGCCTGTTTCTGTGCTGTAGTTTCTATGGTTCTTTGAGATTTTAGTGCGGCATTTTGTGTTAGAACTAAGAATGTTTAGTTACTGTCTGTTACACAGGGCTCAGTCCAAGATATTTACCTTAATCTTATAGATCAAGGGTTCCCAAACTTTTTTAAGCCTAACGATTAACTAGGGTGTCTGTCGACCCCAAGCTGGGAAACTGTGATATAAAGGAAACCTAGAGCAAAGTAAGTTGTCTGCTTTCTCAGTTGACCAGTGGTAGGATATCCGAATGAGCAGAGGAGAGAATACATCCATCTAGATCTCTGAGATAAACTTGCAATACAGAATACTTTCCAAGTTGCTCTACTGGACTAATCCATCCCTATGGAGATCTGAAAAGTACTACATTAATGGAATTTTGAAGAGATGTTTGTGCAAGGCAATTGGCTCACAAAAAATAAGCATGTGGAGGCTGACCTCATTTGCAGTGAGTGATGTCTCAGCTGAGTGCATTTCATTTTTATAAGAAACTCTTCCTTAAATGTTTATTGTATGATTTTCTGTTTCAAGATTTTAATTGCTTCCCTGCCCAATTTCCACTGCAAAATCTAAGATTAATTCTGATTTTAAAAATAAAACTGAAATTTCATCTGAATGCACCCTCAGGGGAACCTACATAATGATGCACAGATGTCTGCACATCGGTTGTGTTACATCCACAGAGTGGATTGTGGATGAACTACCTGGTATTTTGGATAGATGACCCAAAATTTTATGCAGATTTTTTTTTTTGATCTATCCAATTCCCTGTTTCACTTTATCCGTTAAACAACTTGGGGTCATGAGGCAGAACTCCAGACAGTACTAGTAATGAGATACATCTGCATTTCTGAAAATGTTGGTTCGAAACATTTTTCGAGACTGCTGAACAACTCGCATCTACTTTGCAGCCCAAGAATTTGCCCATATCCTCTGTCCATAAAAATGTGGCAAATTCAATCTAACTATTTATTGCCCTATTAATATACCCTATATCAACAGCAAACTGGGATTCATCACAATACACAATAAAATACTCTACACTGGTGGTTTTGAATTTCTTCGGGACCACTTGGCTCCAGACCAAATTTATAGTTTCAATTCAAAGAAGGACACATGCGCTGTATTGCAGAAGTGAAATTTAGCCTTCCTATTAAAATAATATTTGACTGAGTTTGACACCAAAGGTCCCTAGTACTCACTGCAGACCGAGGGATGTCTCTCTGTGACTGGCATCATACCTGGTACGTTTGTAGTTGCTGGAGGCTAATAGCTCTGTCTAGGAACACCACTGTAGGAATTCCTAAGGGTAAGAAGCTGAGCTGAATATTGTCAGCCAATTTGTCAATACGGGCTTAAAAAGAGCTGGTTGTTAATGACTGAGGTGTTCAAATAGCATTTAGAGTTCTTGCCAAGGTGAAGCAAGCTACAGTGTAATTGTATGCAGCATAGCTTAAAGAACATTGAGACTGGAATTGATAAGCAGAAAGTTAAATTTACACACAAATTTCAGGCAATGGCCATTACAAATAAGAGAAATTCTAATTGCTTCTACTATTGAAATAATACCATTATCGATTTCTCCACCTGGGAGTGATATGTGACCAGATGATTAACTATTGTTAGTAGTTAGGAGTGCGATAGAACAGAAGTATCTGGGAATACAGATCCATAAAGGTCAAAGAAAATTTATTATCAAAGTATGCATATGTCACCATATATAATCCTGAGGTTCATTTTCTTGTGGGCATTCACAGTAAATACAAGAAACACAATAGAATCAATGAAAGACCGCATGCAACAGATCGGACAATCAACCAATGTGCAAAAGACAACAAACTGCAAATACAAAAAGAAAAAAATAAATGATAATAATAATAATAATAATAATAATAATAATACCTCCAGTTCTGAAACAAATCCAGAGATGAACGTACCCAGATTGAATTGAATTGACTTTATTTCTTACATCTTTCACATACATGAGGAGTAAAAATCTTTATGCTATGTCTCAGTCTAAATGTTCAATGTGCAATCATAGTACTTTATAATAACTTATAATATATAGTACAGTCAATGTTACATAGAAATACACTCAAATCAGTGTGAGTTAATCAGTCTGATGGCTTGGTGGAAAATGCTGTCCCGGAGCCTATTGGTCCTGGCTTTTATGCTGCGGTACCGTTTCCCAGATGGTAGCAGCTGGAATAGATTGTGGTTGGGGTGATTCAGGTCCCCGGTGATCCTTCGGGCCCTTTTCTCACACCTGTCTTGGTGAATGTCCTGAACCATGGGAAGTTTCCAACTACAGATTCACTGGGCTGTCCGCACCACTCTATGCAGAATCTTGCAATTAAGGGAGGTACAGTTCCCATACAAGGCAGTGATGCACCCAGTCAGGATGCTCTCAATTGTGCTCCTGTATAAAGTTTTTAGGATTTGGGGTCCCATACCAAACTTCCTCAACCGTCTGAGGTGAAAGAGGTGCCGTTGTGCCTTGTTCACCACACAGCTGGTGTGTACAGACCACGTGAGGTCCTCAGCAATTTGGATGTTGAGGAACTTAAAGCTGTTTACCCTTTCAACCCCAGATCTATTGATGTCAATAAGGGTTAGTCCGTTTCCATTCCTCTTGTAATCCACAACCAGCTTCTTTGTTCTTACAACATTGAGGGAGAGGTTGTTTTCTTGACACCACTGTGTCAGAGAGATGGCTTCTTCCTTGTAGACCACCTCATTATTGTTTGAAATTAGGCCAATGAATGTAGTGTCGTCGGCAAATTTAATTAGCAGATTGGAGCTGTGGGTGGTGACACAGTCATGGGTGTACAGGGAGTAAAGGAGGGGGCAGTGCACAGCTCTGAGGGGCTCCTGTGTTGAAAGTCAGAGGGGTGGAGGTGAGGGGCCCCACTCTTACCACCTGCCTGTGATCTGACAGGAAGTCCAGGATCCAGCTGCACAAGGCAGGGTGAAGGCCGAGGTCTTTGAGCCTCCTGTCGAGCCTGGATGGGATTATGGTGTTGAATATTGAACTGTATGGATTGGGCAGTGCTCTGCTCAACATCTGTTCACCATGTTGGGGGTGGCTGAAACTAAAACCTGGCTCCAGGTATAAAAAGCAATACCCTTTCGCTTCAGAAATGGAGAGATGTCTACAGAACAGGGTGATATGGCCGCTGCCTGGGGAACGCCAGGGCATGCCTGGAGCTAGTGCTGGTCATGACAGTAAGCGAACCGCTAGTGTTTGCGCTACTGAATAGGTGGGCAGGCACAGGGAAACCTGAGAAAGATATTGCCATCATTCAAAGTAGCCCACAAATGTTTCACAGGGGAGCAGTCCACTTACAAATGAGTGGTTACAAATGAACCACTCAAGCAGTTAAGAGAAGAAAGACGTACATGAAATAGTCATTAGAAGTGACCGCATTCATAATGCGTATATGCTATCAAGTAGCAAAACATGAGATTGACATGAGAGGATACAAAGGCAAACTTCAACAGTTTATAGCACAATATCACTCCATGCAAGTAAGTGCTCAATGAATAGCAGATCAACGAAAAGTGATAGTAAAAAACTGACATAATCCCTATAGACATGTTAAGCCAAATAAAACATGAGGTTGCACAAGAGCTAGAAGCAAACTAACCAAAAGACCACAACAATACTATGCAAGAAAATAATGAAAATGCAACCCACCGAAGCACTGATGAAAATACAATTATTTCAACTGCTTCACAATCAGACATTAACAGCAGCAACACAATACAAAACCACCACTAAATGTTGATGACAACACTGAGCTTACAGACAAAATTATCCTAATATTGAATACCCCACTAACAGAATATATCAGCACTGACCCAATGAAAAGACCCTACATACCAAAACAAAATACATCATCAAAATTTGCAAGTATTGTTAATACTCTTAACAACATTATATTGTCACAACTTTTAGGAAAACTTGAAACATTTGAAGAACTACACACAATAACATACTGTGTAACATTAACAGCAGTGTCGTGCAATAGCTCCAAAATAGAAGCATTCATTCATAGAAACTCAAAACTGAGTAATGAAATGAGAACGCCAAAATGGCAGGAGAGTTAAAAGCAGAAATAGCCTGCCTTATGGCGTATAAAAGAAACAACCTGAGCAAGAAAGTTAAAAGAAAAGTTAAGGAAATACAAGGTCCATACAAGATACAATACAAAAGCATGGCAGAATTTATATTTTATATATATACATACATACTGAAGCAAAAGCTCAGTGCATACAAAGCCAGACTAAATGGATACGTGAAATGCAACAGATGAAGAAAACAGAATTGCCAGCTCAGAAACAATGAAAAAGGTTTATACAGAACATTGAAACTAAATTTGATGCACCAAAATGTCATCAACTCAAGCACCGAATTACCAACAAACACAGAGATAATGAACTTTTGGTCTAATATCTGGTCAAACATGGAGACGCACAATCAAGAAGCAAGCCGGATTAGGGGAAAAAAACATGCACACATGATTGAACAAATGCAAATACCTGAAGTTACAATGGATACACTGAAAGTTGTTATAAAAAATACCCATAACTGGAAAAGCACTGGAAGTGATAATATTCATAATTATTGGTTTAAAAAATTAACTTGCCTTCATCCATACCTATTGATGCATATCAACAATTCTCTTAAAAATCCTGAAAAAGTACCTGAATTTTTGACAGAAGGCAAAACATATCTTTTACCTAAAGGGGAAATCTCAAAGGATCCATCAAAATATTGTCCTATCACTTGTTTACAAACTATATATAAAATTGTAACATC
Organism: Mobula birostris; assembly: GCF_030028105.1. Taxonomy (NCBI): domain Eukaryota; kingdom Metazoa; phylum Chordata; class Chondrichthyes; order Myliobatiformes; family Myliobatidae; genus Mobula; species Mobula birostris. The sequence goes on from NC_092377.1 coordinate 28,498,829, forward strand.
ATGTACCCTGCAACTAATCACCACTCATTTAGGTAACCACAGTATACTTAGAGAAGAGCAGAAAGGATGCTGTTAAGGATAAGAAAGGGTACAAGGAACTACTGATAATAGATTCTGTAATTTTAAGTCAAGCCCAGCAGAAAAGCATGTAGCTATATTGACTACCTAAAGGCATTTGCCTCTGTCCCACACTCACAGTTATTAGAAGTTCTTAATGTAATACATATATAATCTACACCCAATACTTGTGAAAATCCCAGGAAGCATTAGTGTACTGTAATCACCTTACCTATTAACAACCAAAAAAGAACAACCACCATTTTCAAAATAAACCGAGGCATTTTCCAAGATGAATCTCCAAGTCCACTATGGTTCTGTCTAGCTTTAAACCCAAACAACAGGAATTCTGCAGATGCTGGAAATTCAAGCAACACACATCAAAGTTGCTGGTGAACGCAGCAGGCCAGGCAGCATCTCTAGGAAGAGGTACAGTCGACGTTTCAGGCCGAGACCCTCAGCCTGAAACGTCGACTGTACCTCTTCCTAGAGATGCTGCCTGGCCTGCTGCATTCACCAGCAACTTTGATGTGCGTAGCTTTAAACCCACTCACTAAGTTACCGAATTGGACAAAAATTGCATATCAAATTAGAAACAATGAAATGAGCGAATCCTCAACACACCTTTTATACACGGATGATTTGAAATTACACGCTCCTTCATCATTGAACTAAAGCAATTAATTCAAATGCTAGAACTATTTTCAAAAGATATAAACATGAACTTTGGACTAGATAAATGCAGAACATTAACCATAAAGGAGCAATAGAGCTAATAGAATATGAAACAGAGCAGCAGGATGCAATACAGCCACAGGATGAATATGAAACATACAAGTATCTGGGATATCAACAGGGCAAGAAAATAGATCATAATGTGATAAAGGAAAAAAAAAACTTCTGACAAAATTAACTTCAAGGCTTGAGAAAATCTGCCAAACAGAGCTCAACAGTAAAAATCTAACAAAGGCAATAGACACTTTTGCTATACCCATACTAATGTGTTCTTTTAGCGTAATATCTTGGTCCAAAACCGATCTGGAAAATTTGCAAAAAATAAGTACTGAAATGAAATGGAAAAAAATGACATTTCAATGCCCTTAGATTAACACAGAAGGAGGAAGAGGAATAACAGACATTAAAAATCTACACAACCGTCAGATAAAACTTCTGAGGATATACTTTCATCAATGAAAACAGGAATCAGCACTCCACACAAGCATACACAATTTCAATAACTGTACCACTAAACTTAAATGAGACCACAACCCAAAAAAATGAAGACATTATCAGTAGTGAAGGAAAAGCTAACCAATGGAAGAGCATGGAAGACAGACCCACAATCTGAGCAGACTAGATATCGATGAGGAAGTGCTGAACACCTGGCTCAGAGTTGGAGACCTCTTCCCAGAAACAGAAGAGTTCCTTGTGGCAATACAGGACCAGGTAGTTAACACAAAAAAATCAAAAATGCAAAATAAAAGACCAACAAATTTCAAGATGATAAATGCAGAAAATGCTGTGGGGAAAATAACAGAAACAATCCAAAACAATACAGGATTCTGTAGCAGTTTAACACAATCTGATTACTTACACAGGCACAATTAAGTGGCAATATCGTTCATCAGAAGCTTGCTTTAAAATACAAACTCATAAATGAAATCACACCTTTCTATAAATACAAGTCTGATCCAGTTTTAGGGTCAGAATACCCTAAATTATATTATGACTGATCAGTTACTGCAGACAGGACAATCTATAATATCCGTCTGGATATAATAATACAGGATAAACGAGCAAGAACAATTTACTTAATAGATATAACCATACCAAACACACATAACTTACTGAGATAAATGAGTGAGAAACACCAGAAATATGCTGAATTTAAAGAAGAACTTGAAAGACTTTCGAACATGAACAGGGTATACTGTACATTGTCCCGATAGTAATAACTATAACTGGTGTCATCCCAAAGGCACTACACAATGTCATTAAACAATTAGGACTCCACAGCAATATCTGTGTAAATGTTCAGAAAGCCACAATACTAAACACCACAAGAATAGTCCGAAAGTTCCTAGCAATTGACAAATGAGCATGCTTGGCTTTGCCTGTACCTCAGGTTTTACCAGCTTAAGTTGAGAAAGAATATAAATAATAATAACAGATGTACAGCCTCCACAGTATGCTGATGACTAAACTGAGCTTACAGACAAAATTATCCTAACATTTAACATCACAATAACAGCATACATTGGCACTGACTCAACAGAAGCACCCTACAAAACAAAACAAGTCATCAAAATTGTAAAAAAATATTAATACTCTCATCAATATTGTATTACCACAATATTTAGGAAAATTTGAAACATTTGAAGAACTACATACAATAACATACTGTGCAGTATTAATAACAGTGCTGTGCAAAGGCTCCTAAATAGAGGCACTCATTAATAGAAACCCAAAACTGAGTAATGAAATGAGAACACCGAAATGGTAGAAGAGATTAAGAAACAAAATAGCAACCTTAAGAGCAGAAATAGCAACATGTACACAAAACGCTGGAGGAACTCAGTAGACCTGGCAGCATTTATGGAAACGAGTAAACAGAGATCTTTCAACAGGACTCCATTAGCCCAACTAATGTAGTATAAAATGGATAATCTGAGCAAATAGAGAATATAAAGTACACACGTAGCATACAGAAATTGATAAGTGAAAAACATCAGGAATATGCTTAATTAAAAAGGGAAGTTGAAAGACTATGGAACATGAGCAAGGTATACATCGTCCCAGTAGTAACATTTACAACTAGTATCATCCTAAAGTCACTGCAATTAAACAAATTATACAATTAGGCCAGCATAGCAACAGTTATGCAAATCTCCTGAAAGCTGCAATACTAAACACCACTAGAATAGTCTGAAAGTTCTTAACCATAAAGAAATAAGTGTGCTTGGCTATGCCCTTACCTCAGGTATTATCAGCTTGAGTAGATAGATAGATAGATAAACAGATAGAACTTCAGATGAAGAGTCTTTGAAAGTGAGTCTATTGCTCCCTTGAACGTAGTATCACAAGTAGATAGGGTTGCAAGCAGAGCTTTTGGCACATTGGGCTTCATAAATCAAAATACAGAAGTTGGTGAGATGTGATGTTGAAATTGTGTAATCAGAATCAGGTTGAATATCACTGGCAAAGGTCATGAAATTTGTTGTTTTGTGGCAGGAGTACATTGCAACATACCTTCTTGGTGCTTTGGTCTCTGCCTATACACTGGGAGTTGAAGTACAGCCAGCTGATCAGATGTTCCAAAGTGTGGAAGTGTGATGGCACAGTAAGCATTCTTGTTGGTGGTATAACAGTGGTCAAGTGTGTTGGCTCCTCTGGTTCTACACGTGATATGTTGGTGGTAGTTGTTCAGAGACTTCTTCACGCAGGACTGGTTGAATTCCCCCACAATGATAGAGAAGGCATCAGAGTGCACAGTTTCCTGCCTACTGATTACGATGCTCAGCTCCTCCAGTGCTTGCCTGATGTCTGGGCTGCAGCACTGAATCCGAAATTGCTGGTGTGAGGGATTTTTCTGTAACACAGTATACTGATTTCCCTCTGGACAGCAAGGACATTGTTAAGGCCAAATTTGGAGCATTGTGGGCAGTTCTGGTTACCTACAGTACCTAGAGAAAAGATATTAATAAATTTGAAAGAATACAGAGAAAATTTGCAAGGGTGTAGCTAGGTCATGAGGACCTGAGTTATGTAGAAAGGTTGAATAGGTTAGGAGTTTATTCCCTGGAGCATGGGAGAATGAGGAGATGGTTGCTAGAGGTATACAAAATTATGAGGGGTATGGACAGGATAAATGCAAGAAGGCTTTTTCCACTGATGTTGGGTGAAACTAGAACTGGAGGTCATGGGTTAAGGGTGAAAGGTGAAATACTTAAGTGGAAACCTGAGGGGGATCTTCTTCACTCAGAGTGTGGTGAGAGTGTGAAGCAAGCTGCCAGTGGAAGTGGTCAATGTGGGATTGATTTCAACATTTAAAAGAAGTTTGAATAAGTACATGGGTGGGCAGGATATGGAGGGCTGTGGCCCAGGTGCAGATCGATAGGATTAGGCAAAATAATATTTCGGCATGAACTAGATGTTTCTGTGCCGTGGTTCTCTTTGAGTCTATTGGAGCAGGTCAAAGGCTGTTGAGCCGCAACAAGTTACTTGCTCCACCAGCTGGAATGTATCTGGGAAGATTATGTGAGAAATTGTCTCCTTGCCTGGATGAAACAGTACTGATGTAAAATTCAGGGGAAAGAGTTTTCCCTCTTCCATTAGCTTAGATATTTGAAATAGAAATGTTGCAAACTTTATAAAAGATCTACTGTAGCAGTTCCCAAACCTGCAATTCCCAGCTCCCGTGTGAACATGAAGGGGTCCAGCTCCTTCCTTCCAGTGAGTGCCTGGTGATTTCTTTCATTCAGGCATGGACTATAATCTCTTGCTGATTTACAGCAATTTAAAATAGCTGGAAGTGTTGCTATACCTATCATGCCCCTCTTCAGAATGGACATAGTCATGTGGGTGTTCAGACTTTTGTACTTCCTCTCTAACAGGTAAAACATGATAATGTAGCAGTTAGCGTTCACTATTATAGCACCAGTGACTTGGGTTCAATTCTGACACCGTCTGTAAGATGTTTATACATTCATGTGGTGGCTTCATGATTCCCTGGTACCCACTTCCATTCCAAAGATGCATTGGTTAGTAGTCAATTAGTTACATAGGTGTAATTGTAATACACATGCTTGTTGGACCAGAGAGTACTGTGCTGTATGTCAAAATAAATAAATAAAAATAAAATAGTAGTAATTAGTAGAGGGCATACACCCAATGGTGAGGAGCTGAAAATTCTGCAACCCTCAGCAGCCTCTTGTGATCTGATACCAGACAGTGATGCAACCAGTTAGAATGTTCTTGACTGTACTTCTATGGTAATCTGTAAAAGGTTTAGCTGATCTACCAAATCTCCTTAAATTCCTCACAAAGTAGAGGCCCTGCATGCCTTCATCGTGATTGCATCAATGTGTTGGGTCCAGGACAGATTGTCAGAGATACAGACAACCAGGACTTCTACCACCGACCCTCAATGAGAACGGAAGAGACTTCACCGTCCTAAAGTCCAGAATCCATTCCTTGGTACCGCAGTAATTGTGTGTGAGGTTGTTGTTCTCACACCACTCAACCAGCCGATCTGTCTCACAGCTGCATGCATCGATGTCAGCATCTGAGATTTTGTCAACAAGTGTGATATTAGCGAATTTGTAGATGGTGTTTGAAATGTGTCTGAATATCTTGAATGGATACCTAAATTTAGTGATGCTTAAGATCTGTGTTTGCCACATACAACACGATACCGGATTTCTGTGGCAGAAATAGGAGATGGAAGTGAATGAGGAAATCAGACCTTTCTGGAGCAATTGTTGTTATGTCAAGGATCACTTGGATTGGAGCCACTGAGTGGTGATTCCAGAGGTACAGCAAATGAACGCGCTGCAGGGCATCCATGTTTAACATACTGGAATAGTTCACATGGAAATAGAGACCAGAAACTGTGCATATTAGTGTGGGGTTGATAAGGAAATTGGAAATTTGGTAAATTACTGCTCAAGACTGCCGGCCGCAATTATCCACAGCTCCAGTGTGAATATCCATGTATTCAACTCATTCTTTTCAGTGAGTGCCTGTTGATTTCTTTCATTCAGAATGGACTTTAATCTCTTGATGGTGTCCAGAAATTCAAAGTCATTGGAAGTGTTGTCATACATATCATGTACTTCTTCAGAGTAGGAATTGTGGTGACAGATGGCAACCCATGGCTTTCCTGAGGAACTGGTGTACATCAACTGTGCAGAATTCATATTTCACCGTTCACCTTATTCCTTCATTGGGAATGCTTAATACATGCCATTCAGTTCCTCATAAAGAGATTGAGCTTGTACCCACATGCTGAACAAAATAACACAACAATAGTTGTTGGGGACTGGATCCAATTGGTCATGAGTCAGAGGCTTCAATGCTTCCATTTCTTACTCCATCACAGGATATTCTTGACTGACCTGCCAATGAGTTAGTTGTTGGGTACTTAAAACAGCCTATCTTTAAAGGAGAAGTAAGCTTAAAAAAAGGGAATCAGAAGGTCCAATACAACCCACATGGTCAGGAGGTAGTTTCAAGTGAATTGCACTGTGAGAAGGCTCAGAATTTTGTCAGAATGGAACTATAGCGAGATGAAGGAAGCAATGTAGATTAGGAACAACATCATGAAAATGGCCAACAGAAAAAAAAGACAAAATATTGAAAGTATATGCATCTGATAGCTAAGAAGATGGTTAACAAAGATGGGAGGTACAGGAAATGCATGGATCTGAGATGTGGAATGCTACTGTGCAGGTATCACTGGACAGGAAATAGATCAGTAATTTGGAGGCTCAAAACCAGGTGGAGGGCATGTTATGCACAGAAGTTAGTACTCACAGAGTTGAGGGTTTCTGGAGTAGACACTTCTGAATGGATACAAATGCTCTTTTACTTTGTGGACACTTCAAAGGTTAAGACTACCAGTAGATTGATTGAACTCCAGCATGACTGAACATTGCATGACTGATGATGACTGCAACATAAGCGATATAAAGATTTTTCCCCCAAAGTAATTAAAATTCAAGTCTCATCTTAAACACTACTTTAAAAATCAAACAGGAAACTAGAATTCTGACTCATTCTTTGTTTTTTTTTGTTTACCCAGTTATCCCTTTTCTTTTAAGACCAGTGATCCTATCAGGAGTTATTGCCTAGAAGGTTTATTGAGCTTAACAGTGCGTGGAGAAATGCTGTTGAAGGACCCTTATGTCGATCACCGTTGTTACGATGCCGAATCAGCTCCTTCGCACTATTCATCTTGAGAAGCCATTCAAGTTGGTGCCCTGGTGTCACACAATTGCTGCTTAAACTAAATACAAATAGAGAGCAAATCCAAATTTTAAAAATGCTGCTGTTATTTCTCAGTCCTTGAAATCATTTCTGTTTGATGTACTGTAAGTGATCATTACATTGTTTAGACACTCACAATTAAAATTGAACCCTTTGCTGCCCAGATTTTCTGATGCAATTGCTAATACTGTAAGCCTTGTTGCGAGATTTATTATTCTCATATAAACACTCATGTCCGATCATCAAACTGTGTCCTTTACCCTGAATGGAAAAGTGGGCACAGTTCAGAAGCGAACCATTTAATCTTCCTCCAGTCCATTTCTTGGTCCCATAATTGCCAACTCGTTTGAGCAAAACCTGATAGATTTATTTATTTGAGGGACTCGGATAGTTCTTATTTTTGACTGTTTGGCAAACATTGAACTAAAATATACCTGACAAGTTCTCTTCCATATTGGGGGAACAAATAGTATTTTTATCTATGTGACAAGTTTGAGATTTAAGTGCTTGACTTAAATCAGCTCAAATTAAACTAATGATTGTAGATTGTTTGCTGGAATGTTATGTTGGCCAGTATTGACCACTCACTCAATTCTACAGTACAGAATTATTTTCCTTGCTTGTACAACAATTTCAACCTATTGAGAATCCCATTTACTTACTCTCAATTTAATGCCACAAAGAAACTGGTGAAAGCTGAAGAATGATTTTTGAAGCAACACACACAAAATGCCGGAAGAACTCAGCAGGCCAGATAGCATCTATGGAAAAGAGTACAGTTAATGTTTCCAGCTGAGAATCTTGTTTGTGATTGAATGGTTTTTGATACAGCTTTTGACAAAAACCTCAAGCTGACATTCCGATGTAAGAAAAAAAGTCAACAGATAACCAGGAGTCTAACCCAGCCAAGAAAACTGAGAGTATGTCATTATCATCAGCAGGTCTCATTTGAATAATTTTGATGCTCCTTTTGCATTTATTGCCTACAAAAATGGTTTGCATATTAACAGTGCTGTAATATAAGCCTCAGAGTTCACCTTGATTAAAAGAAACATTACCCAAGAAACTCATCCACACTCAGCAACAATAATTGTGATAAAAGTAATAGAATGCGACATATTGCTAATGAAGTTCATTCATTTAAAGTCCATGAAACTGAATTTTGGAGACTTGCTGTTCTGTGGTGCATTTAGCACTATTGACTGGGATGAAATTCTAGACAATTTGTCTGGAAGAACAACCTCGGTGGAGACATTATTTGGATCCTAGGGAAGAAATTAAACTGCTGTGCCACTCTGTGGTAAAAGCTGGGCATATGCCAAATCAATTTCAGGCAGCAGCACCAGACCCAAGCTGCACATATGCTGTCAATCTTACTGCACGTTGGCATGGATAGGAAATGTCTGTCATGTAAAATATTACACTGGAAATGTTTACATTTGCTGAAATATTAATATCACTAATGTGGTTGCAAGCATTAAAGGTTTGTGTCATAGTACAATTGGGATTTGGGATTCATCTGCTTAAGAATCAGAGGGAACAGTGAGATGAAGATGAACAAGGTGAATGGCATAGTAAAGTTAGATGGGTAAAAATGATGAATGGAGATTTTGGTGTAGCAGAGCAGTATAAAATGAACAATAACAATCTTTAGCTAGTTTTCCCATCACTGCTGATTTTTATTTTCCTTGACCTTAACAGGCCATCAGTTTGCTATCAGTTGTTTTGCACTGTCTGAATACTACAGGAGTCAAATTCAGTTTCATACAAGGCTACTTGGCTGAGGGCAACTTACTTTTAGATTTTCAGCATTTGCAGATTTTATTTTGTTTCACCCACTTTTAAATGTCATCTTTATAATGTTATTAATTTTAGCTGTTTAGGAGCCAACCATCAAAGATGAACTGGTTCATTGTTGCCTGCCTGATCAGATTCCATATTTCCTTATAACAAAGAAAACTATTCAGCCCACTGAGTCTATGATAGCTCACAGAACAATCCAATGCCCCACTGACTCTCATTGTAACATTCTTCCTACATTCAGCTCAATGTGAGTATTTAACATGGAGTTTGATAGATACTTGATAAGTTGGGGCATGAAACATTATGGGAAGAAGGCAAGAGAATGGGGTTACGAAGGGAATGGATCAGCCACGATCAATTGACAGAGCAGACACAATGGGCTGAATAGTCTCATTCTGCTCCTATGTCTTATGGTCTTATTCCTATCCTTTTCCCTTAGAGTCTACCATTCACATTTACAGTGGTCAATTAACCTAAAAGCCAGCATGTACTGGGAAGCAAGAGGGAACTAAAGCATCTGGAAGGAAATCTATATGATCACAGCAAAATATACAAATGGCACACAGATTGCACAGAGGTCAAGACTGAATTGAGGTCACTGGAGCAACGAGTCAGTAAGGTTATGGTGGTGCAGTTAGTGAATTACTGCTTCATAGTTCCAGAGACTTTGGTTCAAAGCTGATGGCTGGCATTGCCCGTGTGGAGCTTATATCTTCTCCCTATGACTACGTGGGTTCTCCTGGGTGCTCTGGTTTCTTACTATTTTATAGAGGCCTGTAGGTTTTGCAGAGTCACAGTACTACAGCACAGAAACAAGCCCTTTGGTCCATCTAGTCTGTGCCAAGCTATTATACACCCTAGTCCTATCGACCCACACCCGGACCATAGCCCTCCATACTGCTCCCATTCATGTATTTATCCAAATTTCTCTTAAATTTTGAAATCAAATCCATGTCCACCACTTGCACTGGCAGCTCAGTCCACACTCAAATCACCCTCTGAGTGAAGAAGTTCACCCTTATGTTTCACCCTTACCTTTCACCCTGGTCCTAGTTTCACCCAACTTCAGTGGAGGAAAAAAGAACCTGCTTGTATTCACCCTATCTACACTCCTCTAATTTTGTTTACCTCTATCAAATCCCACATTCTCTTACACTCCAGGGAATAAGATCCTAACCTACTTAACCTTTCCTCACAACTCGGGCCCTGGCAACATTCTTGTAAATTTTCTCTGCACCCTTTCAATCCTATTGATAACTTTCCTGTAGGTAGGTGACCAGAAATGCACACCAAGCTTCAAATTAGTCCTCACCGATGTCTTATACAATTTCAACAGAACATTCCAACTCCTGTACTTAATACTTTGATTTTTCTGCATAGTTCAAAGTAAACTTATTATCAAAGTACATATATGACACCTTGTACAACACTGAGATTTATTTTTAGTGGCAACTCAATAAATCCATATTAGAATCAATGAAAGACTGCACCAACTGGGCATTCAACCAGTGTGCAAAAGACAACAAACTGTGCATAGACAAAAAAAGAAAACTAATAAAATTAAATAAATAGGCAATGAATATCAAGAACATGAAACGAAGAATCCTTGAAAGTGAGTCCATAGATTGCGGGAACAGTGCACTGACGGGGCAAGTGAAGTTAAGTGAAATTATTCCCTTTGGTTCAAGAGCTTGGCGTTTAAAGGATAATAACTGTTCCTGAACTTGGTGATGTGAGTCCTGAGGCTCCTGTGCCCTCATCCCGATGGCAGAAGCAAGAACAGAGCATGACCAGGTTGGTGGGGGTCTCTGATGATTGATGCTGTTTTCCTGTGACAATCCTCTCTGTGTAGATGTGCTCAATGGTGAGAAGGGCTTTACCCGTGATGGACTGGACCGTAGCCATTACTACGTATAGGATTTTCAGTTCAAGGCCATTGCAGCTTCCATAGAGGTTGTGATGCAACCAGTCAATATACTTTGCATCACACATAAATAAAATTTGTGAAGGTTTTAGAAGTCATGACAAACCATCAAAAACTCCAAAGGAAGTGGAGGTGCTGCTGTACTTTCTTCATAATTACACATATATACTTGGCCCAGGAAGGTCCTCTGAAATGGTAATTATACCAAGGAATTTAAGGTTGCTGACCCTCTGCACCTCTGATCCCCTGATTAGGACTGGCCCACGGACATCTCCTGTAGTCAATAATCAGCTCCTTGGTGCCAGTGTAAAGGCTAATGTGCCAAAAGCCCTCTTTACGATCCTATTGACCAGTTACAAGGAATTATGGATCTACCATTCACTGGGCAAAGCCTGTTTTGTCTTCCGAAAATGCAGGGCTCACACATGCCTACATAGATTAATTGGTATTTGTAAACTTTTCCTAGAAAAGAGAATGGAGAATCTAAACTGTATTTATGGGAACATATGGAGAATAAAAAGGAAAGGTACAGTATCAATGCAAATGGATGCTTCATGGCCAGCACTGACATACAGGTGAAACAGTCTGCCTCTATGCTATTTGCTTCTATATATTCACCTCAAATAAGCACTTCATGTAGATTGCATTAACTTTCCCTCAAAAAAAACGTATGCCTGTTGCATTAAGTTCAAGTCGGTATTCTGTTAATGGCATGTGATATAACTTTAATCTCGTTGATCAGAAACTTACTTTAGGATTGTGAGGTTTTGCATTTTGGAATTCTGCCTATGATTGGCTGCTCTTCGAAATTAATATTATCATGCGACTAGACACCTGGGATCCATCAGAAAACACCTGTGACAACAGAAAAATACTGTGAAAAGTGAAGTTCAGAGTTTTGGCAGGAGATTTTGCTATAAGATTAGTGGGGAACACCAAGACTCCACCATGGACCATAGACTCCAAATCGTATAGCACTGGATGAACATGAGAAAATATGCAGATGCTGGAAATCAAACAACACGCACAAGATATTGAAGGGACTCAGCAGGTCAGGCAACATCTGTGGAAAAGAGTAAACAGTCAATGTTTCGGGCCAAGGCCCTTCATCCTGATGAAGAGTCTCGGCCCAAATTATCGACTGTTTACTCTTTCCCATAAATGTTGCCTGACCTGCTGAGTTCCTCCAGCATCTTGTGTGTGTTGCATAGCACTGGCCGGCGTTTCTGCCCACAGTGTTATGCTGATCTTGATGCCAATTTATACTAAATATCCTCCTCTCATGTATCACACAAATCCGTCCATTTCCTTTATCTTCATATAACTGAAACCTCAAACTCCAGCAGATTCTCAATTCCACTACCAACCCTGGGAGCTGTTCCAGGCATTTCCTACTCTCTGTATAAAACTCAACCCTCACTTTGCCTTCAAACTTTCCCCTATTAGTGTTTGATATTTTGACTCCAGGGAAAATATTCTCTGCCTATCCTATCTACAGTTGCAGAAAAAGTTTTTGAACCCTTTGCAATTACATGGTTTTCTTCATTACGGTAATTATTAATAAAATGGGGTCTGATCTTCATCTACATCACAATAATAGACAAACACAATCTGCCTAAACTAATAAGACACAAACAATTGTACTCTTCTTGTCTTTATTGAGCACATTGTTTAATCATTCATCCTGGAAAAAGCTTATGAACCCTTGTACTTAACAACTAGATGAACCCGCTTTAGCACCAATAACTTCCACCAAATGTTTCCTGTAGCTGCTGATCAGACTTGCACAATGGTGAGGAGGAATCCATAAAAAAACATTTAGTTAATCAACATTTCTGGGATACCTTGCATGAACAGCCCTCTTCAGGTCATGCCACATCATCTCAATTGGGTTAAGGTCTGGACACTGATTTGGCCATTCCAAAACACAATTTTTTTTTAAACCATTCTTTTGTTGATTCACTCTTGTGTTTCAGATCATTGTCTTGTTGCGTCATCCAACTTCTATTAAACTTCAGGTGATGGACTTCTACCCTGAAATTCTCCTGTCAAATATCTTGATACAATTCAGAAATCATTGTTCTCTCAACGATTACAAGCTGTTCACGCCCTAAAAAAAAGGTAAAGCAGCCCCAAACCATGATGTTCCTTCCACAATGCTTCACAGTTGGGATAAGGTTTTGGTGTTGGTGTGCAGTGACACTTTACCTCCAAACATAGCGTTGTGCATTTCTGCCAAAGATTTCAAATTTTGTCTCATCTGTCCACAGAACGTTGTCCCAGGAGCATTGTGGAATATCCAGGTGGTCTTTTGCAAACTTGAGATGTTCAGCAATGTTTTTCTTTGGAGAGCAGTTGTTTCCTCTGTAGTGTCCTACCATGAACACCATTCTTGTTCAATGTTTTTCTTATGGTGGACACAGGAACAGAAACTTTAGCAAGTTCCAGAGATTTCTGCAGGCCTTTTGCTATTACCCTTGGGTTCTTCTTCACTTCCTTCATTATTGCACATTATGTTCTTGGTTTGATCTTTGCAGGATGCCCACTTCTAGAGAGACTAGCAACAGTACTGAGTTTCCTCCATTTGTACACAATTTCTCTTACTGTGGACTGATGAACAATCAGGTCTTTAGAAACCCTTTTGTAGCCTTTTTCAGCTTCATGCATTCTACAGTTCTTCTTCTAAGGTGTTCTGAAAGTTGTTTTGATCAAGGCATAGTGCACATAAACAAATCTTTCTTGAGAAGAGCAGGCTCTGTCATTAACCAGACTTCGTGTGTCTTTTTTATAGGGCAGGGCACCTCTACAACACACACCTCCGATCTCATCTCATTGATTGGAACACCTGATTCCAAATAGCTTCTGTAGAAGGCATTACCAGAGGCTCTCAAACATTTTTGAACCTAGGCTATGATTATTTAAATGGTGTACTCAGTATTGACAAGATTAAGAATATTTGTTTGTGTGTTATTAGTTTAGGCAGATTGTATTTGTCTATTATTGTGACATAGATGAAGATCAGACCACATTTTAGAAGTAATTAATGCAGAAAGCCAGGTAAGTGCAAAGAGTTCACAAACTTTTACTTACATCTGTAAGTCACTCATAATTTAAAAAAAACTTCACCGGGTCTCCTTTCAGTTTCTGGTGCTCCAGGGAGAACTGCCCAAGTTTGTCCAAACTTTCCTTACATCTGATACCCTCTAATCCAGACAGTATCCTGGTAATCCTCTGCTGCACCCTCTAATCCAGACAGTATCCTGGTAATCCTCTGATACCCTCTAATCCAGACAGTATCCTGGTCATCCTCTGATACCCTCTAATCCAGACAGTATCCTGGTAATCCTCTGATACCCTCTAATCCAGACAGTATCCTGGTAATCCTCTGCTGCACCCTCTCAAGCATCTCGACATACTTTCTGTAATGGGTGTGACCAGAACTGTACATAGTACTCCAAGTGCAGTGTGACTGTAATTTTATACAGCTGCAGCATGACTTCCATCCTCTTATATTCAACATCCCTACTAATGAAGGCAAACATACTATGCCTTCTTTACCTTCTTGTCCACTTGTGGAGCCACTTTGAGTGAACTATAGACCTGGACCTCAAGATCACTCTGTACGTCAAAGATAAGAAAAGATCTACCTTTAGCTGTACACTCTCTTTTTGCCAAAGTGAAACACCTCACACTTGCCTGGGTTAAATTCTACCTGCCACTTCTCCACTCGTACCTGCTGCTGATCTCTTTGTATTCTTTGAATACGCTGCTAAGAGTTGTGAGAAGATAATGAATTGCATTACTAGCAGGGGGAACATTCTCTGTTCAGGAAAGCAGCAGGCATTTTCAAGGTTATCTGCAGATGTGAAAAGCAGAAGGTTGTAAATGAGATCTTCTTCAGCAACAAAACTTCCCACACCAGTGACTAGTTCAAAAACAATTACATGACCATAGAAGACCATAGAAGTGAGTTCTCACAATTCAGGATTTTTCCATTACATCTGGAACCCCTGCCTTCAACTACAATTATATTTGGCTAAGATCTTTCCTGACAGAGAGCTGCTCTCTTACACTCCTTCTGACTTCAAGCACAAATTTCTTGAGTGGACATGAATTATCCTCTTTTTCTGAATACTAGTATAAAACACCTTGTGATTCTCCTTGATCCTACACATCAAGGACTTTTCACAACCCCCTTTGGCCTTCCTGATCACCTGCTTCACCACTTACCCCCATCTCTATATTTAGCAATTCTGTCCAGTCTGACTTCTGCTTTCTAAACCTTATGAATAATTCCTTGCTATATTTAGGATATCTTGTTTTCTTTATCTTATCATCCTTGTCCTTACTCCTTATTGGAATATGCCAATCCTGAACTCTGATCAGCTGGTCTTTAAACAATCCCACATGTCAGATCTGGACTTGTCCTGATCAACAGCAATTAGCTCCTGTCTTATCCTGTTGTAAGTTGCCCTCCTCCACTTTAGTACTTTTTTGCAAGATCTGATTTGACCTTTACTCATAACTATCTTAAAACATAATGAGTTGTGATCACTATTGACTGAATATGTGATCTGGCCTGGCTTATTTCCCAAATCAGGTCCAGTACTTTTTTCTCTAGTCAGACCTTCCATGAACAATTTCAAAAATTCGTCTTGGATGCACTGGAGAAATCTGACCCTATCCAAGCCTCTTGAATTAAGGAAATTCCAATCAAAACAGGGGAGATTAAAGTTCCCTGTTTAACTTGGCAACCCCACTGTTTCATCACCTTGAATCTCAAAATATCACAGAACATGAGCACCTTTCCATAATCTGTCTACATATCCGTTCCTCCGCCTCTCTATGGCTGTTGGAGAGCCTATAGTACGATCCTTTCAGCCTAATTGTAATTTCCAGTTTCGGAGCTCCACCCAAATTACCTATGTTATGGACCGTCCAGTGTATCTTCTGAGTAATGTTATGCTATTCTCTCTTAGCAGTAGTGCTACCTCTTTACCCACCCTTCTATCACATCTAAAACAACAAGACACAGGAATGTTGAGCTACCAGTCCTGACGCTCATGCAATCAGATCTCTAATGGCAACATTATAATTCCATGTACTTAACTGGTCTCTTAAATCCACCCTCCTTATCCATACTACTCCTAGCAGTGGAAGTAACAGATTTCAGAACATCGCTTTCATCTTCTTTACTAGCCTATTCGTTGTTGTCCTTTCTTTCACTCTTACTTGTCATACCATCTTCCTTGCACTCACCTCTACCACCCAGCAACTTTGGTTTCCATCCTCCTGGTCACTCCAAATACTCCTGACTAACATGAGCAAACCTCTCAGTAAATATTGTGGTTCCTCTCCAGTTCAGATGCAAACCATCTTGTTCTCCCCTTGACTGCGTGGGTATCTTCAGGAGACCCACTGTCCTCCCTTATACCAAAGATGTATGGGTTAGTAGATTAACTGGTAAAATGGGTGTAACTGGGCTTCGTGGACCAGAAGGGCCTGTTGCCATGCTATATTTCAAAATAATTAAATTAAGTAGATAATCTCCGCTCTTACACTGGCCCTCTCTCAGAATTGCCACTTTACTTTACCCTACCCTCCTTTTATTGGCTAGATGCAGCAACTCAGCTAATCAGAAACATTTTTTTAAATGCTGCTGAATCCTGACCCCCTGCACTCTGGCTATTGTAACCTAAAAACCTAAAAACAAGCTCTCAACTCCAGGACATTTTTTTTGTGCTCCAAGTTGTATCGAAATAGTTGCTAGGTAAGAGCAGCGGAAATGCAATCAAGTTCCTTGGAGGGCTCTGAAGATCAACATTACTGGGTGCTGTGGATTTGTTTAGCATTAGAGGCGGGAGGAGATCATGAAGTTTCTCATCGTTATTGTTTGTGCCAGAAGTATTATTCTACATCTAAAACTCAATCATGTGCTACAAAATCTCAAGTGTTTCTTCTTTCAAACACTAACTGATTATGCACTGGTGAAAGCAAATGAATACTCTGATTAAAGCACCTGGTGCTGTTTCTGTTCATTTAATGATGATTATACAATCAGCCCAAAATGACTTGCTATCCTGCAGAGAATGCCTAATGTTGACAAAGAATGCATCGAATCCAAATGATCACTATCAGCAATCATTCTGTAACTAATCCCAGTTACCTTGGTATCATTGATCAATAATAAAAGTTGAGATAGCTTGCACTGTTTGGTTCAAGCTAAATGTTAACAAATCGCTGTTAGTGGAGTGTCAAGTGTTGACTAGAGTGCAGGTAAATATCCTCTGGCAACTTCTGTAAAAAATGTTCAGTGGATTTTGCCTGTGATGAAATTCCTTGATTAGTGTACCGACTGATGCACGGGACACAGGAAGCTCAAACAATATTTATTATACAAACTTATTTAAGGGTCTTTACTAACTAGTTTCTGAAACATTTTTGGAGCAGTAAGGCACAAGCTTAAAGGGGTAAGAAGCTTGAGGTGACAATTATTGTTCATTATTCATATTACTTATCCTGCCCTTTCCAGCCTGGAGCAGTTGCTGCAGCTAGAAGTCACAATCCTGACTGAATTCCTTACTTTGAGCCCTGTCAATGACATCACTATCTGCTCCCTCTCACCTTAGTAAGATCAACAATCAATCACCAGAGATGCTCAAAATGTGACGTTCAGCCTGTGCCTCTGTTCAGTGGATTAGTTTGCTGGGCTATTTTTCTTTCTGCTAAGTTGTACAAGTGCTAGGTACAGCTAAATTTATCTGGAGAAGGGTATTCACCAGAGAATCGGTCTGCCTCAGAAACATTTTTGCATCAAAGCATGTTTCAGCATCTAAGGTGTTTCAAGTTTCATTGGCTTCAAAAGACCTTGTTGAACCTTTTCACCAATCTGACACAGACACATTCCACTGAGTCTATACCAACCTATGAGCATCCATCATACCCTAACTCATTTTATTTTTTTTCATATTTCCATCAACTCCTCCCAAATTCTATAAACTACCCTTCGCACAATGAAAATTTACAAGAACCAATTAACCTAACAATCTGCACATTTTTGGGATGTGCGAGGAAACTGGATCAGCTGGAAGTCACAGGGAGAACAAGCAAAATCCACATGTGCAGCACCAGAGGTCAGAATTGAACTCAGATTGCTGGAGCTACAAGGACTCAGCTCTATCATCTGAGCCACTGTGTCGATATTTGTCAGGTTGCTATGAAACCATGCTGGACTATGTAGGCTGAACCGTGACATTTACTCACGTAGACTTCACCTGGACAAATCCAGAACCATGACCATAAACAAACCTAGGTTGATATCTATCCTTTGTCATGATGTAAGGTTTCAAACCGAGACATCAATATTTCTGTTCCCTCAACAGATGTTACTCAACCATTAAGCTCCTCCAGCAGATCTCTGGGTTCCAGCATTTGCAGTCCCCTTGGCTGATCTCTATCTTCTTAACTCAGGGATGGTGAGGAAACTGCTGATCACTGAGACCGATTGAACTTTCAGCCTTCCTGATTGGTACACTCAGTACTAAAGTATACAATCAATTCATTCCTGAGAGCCACTGAGAAACACATCCTATCACTGAAAGACTTCAAGTGGACTGCAGCTATGGTAACAACAAAGTTATTTTGTGAGATTGCTGTTCTGTAAAAAAAAATCATTTTTAAATGACTAGAAGATACTGAACCGTGCCCTTTAGTCCTTAGATTCAGGCATAGTGGGCATCTCCTCACCCTTTGCTCCCAAAGCAGAGGAAGAGAAGATCCATACAGCCAACAGCCTATAATTGTATCCAGGGTCTGTCTGCCTTGCTGCTTTGGACACTGCCAGCAAGAAACTCCTCAGCATCTTCTGTTTTCTTTTGTGATATTGCCTATTCCCTGTGAATCACCTCTGAATGTTTTCTACACTAAAAGCATTCGACAACTCTAAACTTCTGAGCAAAAGTGCTGTGTTATGAGGAACACTATTACCTCAATGTGCTTCTGCAAGGAAAAAGGTTGTGCATTTGTTGTATGTTGTGATTATTGTATATCTCATCCCATTCTGAGAATTATTCTATTAAATTTACAATCTCTCTGATCTTTGATTAACTACAAGTATAAAGATTTACAAGCTCCAGTCTCACAGATCCTTACAAACAGTCTTGGGCTATAAAAAGATAAATAGAATAAAAGTAATTTCATAGCATCTGATCGTAATGGAGTGACAGCACGTTGTGGAACTAATCTTATTTGCATTTCAATTTTTTCTTTGCTAAATTCAGAATCCAATATATGTCTACTTCCAACAAATAAAAAGTAATTGATGTCCCTAATAATATCTCGAGCTTCTTCATTTCAATATCAGTTACTACAAAAACGGTTTTAGCAGACATTTATCATGCTGAAAATAATTTTTTGTATTGCAGCTGCTCATTATGTGTCATTAACCAGTAAATGACAAAAATTTCCAAGGTCAGACTTGGTCATCTATACTCCAAGTGTTTTTGTTTCACTGTTCAGCTCTTATTGAGAAAGTAAGGAGGCATGGGATCCAAAGGGACATTGCTTTGTGGATTCAGAACCGGCTTGCCCACGAAAGGTAAAGAGTGGTTGTAGACGGGTCATATTCTGCATGGAGTTTGGTGACCAGTGGTGTGCCTCAGGGATCTGTTCTGGGACCCTTACTCTTCGTGATTTTAATAAATGACCTGGATGAGGAAGTGGAGGGGATTAGTAAGTTTGGGATGGGTTAGTAAGATTGCTGATGACACAAAGGTTGGAGGTGTTGTGGATAGTGTGGAGGACTGTCAGAGGTTACAGTGGGACACTGATAGAATACAAAACTGGTCTGAGAAGTGGCAGATGGAGTTCAACCCAGATAAGTGTGAAATGGTTCATTTCGGTAGGTCAAATATGATGACAGAATGTAGTATTAATGGTAAGACTCTTGGCAGTGTGGAGGATCAGAGGGATCTTGGGGTCTGAGTCCATCGGACGCTCAAAGCAGCTTTGCAGGTTGATGCTGTGGTGAAGAAGGCATATAGGCCTTCATTAATCATGGGATTGAATTCAGGAGCTGAGAGGTAATATTGCAGCTATGTAGGACCCTGGTCAAACCCCACTTGGAGTACTGTTCTCAGTTCTGGTTGCCTCACTACAGGAAGGATGTGGAAGCCATAGAAAGGGTGCAGAGGAGATTTACAAGGATGTTGCCTGGATTGGGGAGCATGCCTTATGAAAACAGGCTGAGTGAACTCGGCCTTTTCTCCTTGGAGGGACAGAGGATGAGAGGTGACCTGATAGAGGTGTATAAGATGATGAGAGGTATTGATCGTGTGGATAGTCAGAGGCTTTTTTCCCAGGGCTGAAATGGTTGCCGCAAGAGGACACAAGTTTAAGGTGCAGGGGAATAGGTACAGAGGTGATGTCAGGGGTAAGTTTTTTACTCAGGTGAGTGTGTGGAATGGGCTGCTGGCAACAGTGGTGGAGGTGGATATGATAGGGTCTTTTAAGAAGCTTTTGGATAGGTACATGGAGATTAGAAAAATAGAGGGCTATAGGTAAGCCTAGTAATTTCTCAGGTAGGGACATGTTCGGCACAACTCTGTGGGCTGAAGGGCCTGTATTGTGCTGTAGGTTTCCTATGTTCCTATGTTTTCTTAAATCTCTGTATTGCTTATTTTGATATTTTAATGCTAAATATCAATACAATTAAAAGATTTATACAGTTATGTGTCTGCAGGACATGGAGATGTGGTCTTGTCCAAACTTGCATCCTTTCAAGAAATGATAACCTTAAATCAGCGGTCCCCAACCGTTGGGCCGCGGACCGGTAACGGTACCGGTCTGCAGAGCATCTGCTACCGGGCCGCGAGGAAGCGATATGATTTGGCGATATGAGTCAGCTGCACCTTTCCTCATTCCCTGTCATACCCACTGTTGAGCCTGAACGCACGCGAGGTCATTAACAGCGCGTCATCCATGTCAGCGCGGGAAGAAGATCAACTCCTCGAGCTTGCAAATGACGGCGGGCTGAAAAGTATGTTTGACATAACATCTCTGCCGGCATTCTGGATCAAAGTCAAGGCTAAATATCCTGAGATAGCCACGAAAGAACTGAAAACGTTGCTTCCATTTCCAACTATCTCTGCAATGAATGCGACGAAAACTAAATAGACTGGACATAAAGAACCTCCTTCGAGTATCGCTGTCTCGCATCACCCCTCGTCTTGTTGCAGGGAAACAAGCCCAGGGCTCCCACTGATTCAGCGATACTGGTGTGTTGCAATAATTTTATATGTGCTGTGTGTTTAATATCCAAACGTTACTTAAAATGTTATGATGCTATTGACTGATAAGTGACTTACATAACCATATAACAATTACAGCCCGGAAATAGGCGATCTCGGCCCTTCTAGTCCGTGCTGAACGCTACTCTCACCTAGTTCCACCGACCTGCACTCAGCCCATACCCCTCCATTCCTTTCCTGTCCATATACCTATCCAATTTTTCTTTAAATAATATCGAACCTGCCTCTACCACTTCTACTGGAAGTTCTTTCAACACTTCAAGCTCCCCGTCCTCCCCTGATGATTGACTTATCACTATATTCATGCGAGGAAAATATGCACTGTGTGTTTAATATTAAATTCGTCAGATAAACCCTTTTAGAAACGAAATTGAGTGTATTAGCCCCTTATTACCAATATTCAGGTCGTGATGAACACCCCCCCCCTCCAAACAGAATCACCAAAAACGCTTTGCAGAGAATAATATCGGCAGGTACACGCATGCGCACTGGTGCCCACGCAAGGCTTCATGGTCACTGCTGTCTTCCTTTACTACTCTTGTCCGTTAGCAACCCTACCCCCCCCCCCCCCCCCGGGTCGGCCGGTCCACAAGAATATTGTCAATATTAAACCGGTCCGCAGCGCAAAAAAGGTTGGGGACCCCTGCCTTAAATGATAGTTCTTTAGTGTTGAATGTTTAACTAAAGGAAACTTTATAAGAGAAGTTGTGTGGTTTATGAATTAGACCAGACTAAATGATAAAAAAGTTGGAATCATTAAGTCCAAGCTCAGCAGAGATATAGATAGCACAGCCGAAAACAGATGTTAATGCAGTGCTGAAGACTCAATGTGTAGAGCATACAGTAAGAAAGAGAGATTGAAGCACAGAGAGAGTTAAAAGGAAGGGAAAAAATGAGGGGCAGTTATTATAGTCAGATTACTCCCCTCTTCCACCTTCTTTTATCTCCAATTGTCCCTGTGTTCCCTGCTTACATGCACATGCTGCTTGTTCGTTTCTCACTGTTGCATATTAACTGTGTTCCTTTGTCTCGCCGCTAGGATAGTGAAGTGGTTGCTGCTTTGGCACTTGTAACTTAGAAAACTTTGGCAAACCTCCAAACAGAAAATGCAAGTATATTGCAGAGGCCTTGTGGTACAGCGCTTGTGGTAAAAGGTAAAGGCTGTGTTAATATTTGCACCCTGTTGAAGTGCTATCTGAGCTCTAGTTTGGGCTCATTTTGGTAGTGTGGGTTTATTTATTTATTTACTGGGATTAGTCTCTCCCAGTAGTTCAAGCTGCACCACCCAGCAACACCCAAATTAACCCTAGCCTAATCATGGGACAAATTATAATGACCAATTAACCTATCGACCAGTACATCTATGGACCATGAGAAGTTTTTTCTTTAGCGGTTTGATGGAAGTACGACTGTGCAGGAGCATGGACGCCAGTGAGTTAGACCGGCGGGTAGAATTTAAAAAGGAGAAAAAGGCCGTTAGAGGAAGAGGTGACAGAGTAGAGGGAGTCAGAGTAGAAGGGCTTTGGCTCAGTGGGGCTTTGGAGATAGCTGAGTTAAGGCAAGTTACTTGTGAAGAATAGAAATATGCCTGTGAGGAGAGTGTTCTGTACTGGGTGTCGGATGTGGGATGTCTGGGAGACTCCCAGCCTCCCGGACGACCACATCTGCACCAGGTGCATCGAGCTGCAACTCCTTAGGGACCACGTTAGGGAACTGGAGATGTAGCTTGATGACCTTTGTCTGGTCAGGGAAAGCGAGGAGGTGATAGAGAAGAGCTATAGGCAAGTAGTCACACCAGGGCCTCGGGAGACAGGTAAGTGGGTAACAGTCAGGAGAGGGAAGGGCAAGAGTCAGATACTAGAGAGTACCCCTGTGGCTGTCCCCCGTAACAATAAGTACTCCTGTTTGAGTACTGTTGGGAGGGGGAATCTAACTGGGGGAAGCAACAGTGGCCGTGCCTCTGGCACAGAGACTGGCCCTGTGGCTCAGAAAGGTAGGGAAAGGAAGAGGATGACAGCAGTGATAGAGTGATAGGGGATACTATAGTCAGAGGGTCAGACAGGCGATTCTGTGGTCGCAGGAAAGAAATGCGAATGGTCGTTTGCCTCCCAGGTGCCAGGGTCCGGGATGTTTCTGATTGTGTCCACAATATCCTGAAGTGGGAAGGTGAACAGCCGGAGGTTGTGGTACATATTGGTACCAACAACATAGGTAGGAAAAGTGAGGAGGTCCCGAAAACAGACTACAGGGAGCTAGGAAAGAAGCTGAGAAGCAGGATCTTAAAGGTAGTAATCTCGGGATTACTGTCTGTGCCATGCGACGGTGAGTATAGCAATAGAGAGAGGTGGAGGATAAATGCGTGGCTGAAGGATAGGATGGGAGTGGGGGAGGGATTAAGATTTCTAGATCAGTGGGACTTGTTTGGGGCAGGTGTGACCTATACAAAAGGACAGGTTGCACTTGAATCCCAGGGGGACCAATATCATGGCGGGGAGGTTTGCAAAGGCTATTGGGAAGGGTTTAAACTAGAATCACTGGGTGTTGGGTACCGAACTGAAGTGATGGGGGAAAGGGAGGATGGCTCACAAATAGAGAAAGTTTGTAGGCAGTGTGAGAGGGAGGATAGGCAGGTGATAGAGAAGGGATGCGCTCAGACTGATGGTTTGAGATGTGTCTATTTTAATGCAAGGAGTATCATGAACAAAGCGAATGAGCTTAAAGTGTGGATCAGCGCTTGGAGCTATAATGTTGTGGCCATTACAGAGACTTGGATGGCTCAGGGGCAGGAATGGTTAGGCAGGAAGTGCCAGGCTTTAAATGTTTCAGAAAGGACAGGGAGGGAGACAAAAGAGGTGGGGGCGTGGCACTGCTGATCAGAGATAGTGTCACGGCTGCAGAAGAGTAGGGTGTCATGGAGGGATTGTCTACTGAGTCTCTGTGGGTGGAAGTTAGAAACAGGAAGGGGTCAATAACTCTACTGGGCGTTTATTATAGACCACCCAATAGTAACAGGGACATTGACGAGCAGATAGGGAGATAGATTCTGGTATGGTGCAGTATTAACAGGGTTGTCATGCTGGGGGATTTTAATTTCCCCATTAGCATCTCTGTAGAGTAAGGAATTTAGATGGGGTGGTGTTAGTTAGGTGTGTCCAGGAAGGTTTCCTGACACAGTATGTAGATAAGCCTACAAGAGGAGAGGCTGTACTTGATCTGGTATTGGGAAATGAATCTGGTCAGGTGTCAGGTCTCTCAGTGGGAGAGACAGTGATCATAATTCTATCTCCTTTACCATAGCATTGGAGAAAGATAGGAACAGATAAGTTAGGAAACTGTTTAACAGGAGTAAGAGGAAATATGAAGCTATCAGGCAGAAACTTGGAAGCATAAATTGGGAACAGATGTTCTCAGGGAAATGTACGGCAGAAATGTAGCAAATGTTCAGAGGATATTTGTGTGGCTTTCTGCACAGGTACGTTCCAATGAGGCAGGGAAAGGCTGGTCGGGTACAGGAACCTTGGTGTACAAAGGCAGTTGAAAATCTAGTCAGAAGAAAAGAAAAGCTTACAAAAGGATCCAAAAACTAGGAAATGATAAAATCTAGAAAATTATAAGGCTAGCAGGAAGAAGCTTAAGACTGAAATGAGGAGAGCCAGAATGGGCCATGAGAATGCCTTGGTGAGCAGAATTAAGGAAAACCCCAAGGCATTCTACAAGTATGTGAACAGCAAGAGGATAAGATGTGAGAGAATAGGACCTATCAAACGTGACAGTGGGAAAGTGTGTATGGAACCAGAGGAGGTAGCGGAGGTACTTTATGAATACTTTGCTTCAGTATTCACTATGGAAAAAGACCTTCGGGATTGTAAGGATGTTTACAGAGGACCGAAAAGCTTGAGCATACAGATATTAAGAAAGAGGATGTACTGGAGCTTTTGGAAAGCATCAAGTTGGGTAAGTCACCTGGACTGGACTAGATATACACCAG
This sequence comes from Mobula birostris, assembly GCF_030028105.1. Classification (NCBI taxonomy): domain Eukaryota; kingdom Metazoa; phylum Chordata; class Chondrichthyes; order Myliobatiformes; family Myliobatidae; genus Mobula; species Mobula birostris. The sequence continues at coordinate 28,523,895 of NC_092377.1, forward strand.
GCTACTGTGGGAGGCGAGTGAGCCTCTGGCAATGATCTTTGCATCATCAATGAGGATGGGAGAGGTTCTGGAGGATTGGAGGGTTGTGGATATTGTTCCCTCATTGAAGAAAGGGAGTAGAGGAAGCCCAGGAAATTAAACCAGTGAGTCTTACTTCAGTGGTTGGTCAGTTGTTGGAGAAGATCCTGAGAGGCAGGATTTATGAACATTTGGAGAGGCATAATATGATTAGGAATAGTCAGCATGGCTTTGTGAAAGGCAGGTCGTGCCTTATGAGCCTGATTGAATATTTTGAGGATGTGACAAAACACATTGATGAAGGTAAAGCAGTTGATGTAGTGTATATGAATTTCTGTAAGGCATTTGGTAAGATACCCCATGCAAGGTTTATGGAAAAAGTAAGGAGGCATGGGATCCAAGGGGAACTTGCTTTGTGGATCCAGAACTGGCTTGCACACAGAAGGCAAAGTGTGGTTGTAGATGAATCATATTCTGCATGGATGTCGGCGACCAGAGGTGTGCCTCAGGGATCTGTTCTGGGACCCCTACACTTTGTGATTTTTATAAATGACCTGGATGAGGAAGTGGAGAGATGGGTTTGTAAATTTGTTGATGACACAAAGGTTGGGGGTGTTGTGGATAGTGTGGAGGGCTGGCAGACGTTACAACAAGACATCGATAGGATGCTAAACTGCGCTGAGAAGTGGCAGATGGAGTTCAACCCAGATAAGTGTGAGGTAGTTCATTTTGATAGGTCAAATATGATGGAAGAATATAGTATTAATGGTAAGACTCTTGGCAGTGTGGAGAATCAGAGGGATCTTGGGGTCCGAGTCCATAGGACACTCAAAGCTGCTGTGCAGGTTGACTCTGTGGTTAAGAAAGCATGTAGTGCAGTGACTTTCATCAGCTGTGGGATTGAGTTCAAGAACCGAGATGTAACGTTACAGCTAAATAGGACCCTGGTCAGACCTCACTCGGAGTACTGTGCTCAGTTCTGGTCACCTCAGTACAGGAAGGATGTGGAAACTTTAGAAAGGGTTCAGAGGAGATTTACAAGGATGTTGCCTGGATTGGGGAGCATGCCTTATGAGAACAGGTTGAGTGTACTTGGCCTTTTTTCCTTGGAGTGACGGAGGATGAGAGGTAACCTGTTAGAGGTGTATAAGATGATGAGAGGCATTGATCGCGTGGCTAGTCAGAGGCTTTTTCCCAGGGCTGAAATGACGAACACAAAAGGACAGAGTTTTAAGGTGCTTGAAAGTAGGTACAGAGAAGATGTCAGGAGTAAGTTTTTTACACAGTAAGTGGTGAGGGCGTGGAATGGGCTGCAGGCGACGGTGGTGAAGGCAGAAACAATAGTGTCTTCTAAGAAACTCCTCGATAGGTACAGGAGCTTAGAAAAATAGAGGTCTATGGGTAACCCGAGGTATTTTCTAATGTACGTACATGTTTGGCAGAGCATTGTGGGCCAAAGGGCCTGTATTGTGTTGTAGGTTTTTTTATGTTTTCTAAGAAACCAGAGCACCCAAAAGAAAACTACGCAGTCACAGGGAAAACATACAAACCCCTTTATAGACAAAGGGGGATTTAAACCCAGGTTGCTAGTACTGTAAAGTGTTGTACTAACCACCACACTACTGTGCCACCATGGATGGTGGAAAGGGGACAGATGAATGCACACCTCAGTGGAGGTCTTTGATGATGCTGATCCATGGAAAGTATACTTAAAATTCATTGTAAGTTGTAACATCTAGAGTAACACTGGAGCACCACAGAGTCTGCTTGGGGAACTCAATGGCTCAACGACTATCTGTGGGAGGAGAGAAATTGCTGATATTTCGGGTTGAACCCCAGCAGATCATCTGTTGCTCTGATTTCCAGCATCTACAGTCACTTTTGCCTCTAGGGTAGTAAGTCCCTACCCTCTCCTATTTTAGTTGTTGCTCTGCTTTACCTCTAATTCTAACAAGAGAGGGATCGGGTCACCCGTAAACTGCATTGAAACAGTTTGCAAAGCAGACAAGACCCAGTGCCAAGTTATTTGTGTGAGTCAGATCTAATTTTTCAATTGCAGGAAATTAGGAAAAGTATCTTGAAGTTGACTGGTGCCCTGAAAGGCTAAACAAGCAACTAAGCCATGGAGTAGATACCTTTTAAGCAGCACTCAGTCAAGGCTATTGCTCACTCCTATTTCCATGATTTGTTGAGTCACGTCAGGTACTAAAATAAACTGTACAAATCAGTCATTGAAGGAAAGTCAAAGACAATCATTTTATAGGAGTCTGTCCTTCTTACGTTTTACTAAACTGGTATCACTTGTAGTTCCTACCTTACTTGGTTGATGCATGTCTTGGAGTGTTGTTCACTGTTCTGATTGCTTCACTTCTGTGTAACGGATTGGAAAATGGCACATCATGCTATCAAAGTGCAAACAATTCTGTCAGCTCTGCAGAGTACACTACCAAGATATATGTTAGCCTGTCTACAAATTCATTTTCAATACTATTAAAGTAGAAAGTTAGATCTAAAATTCTAGCACTTTAATATTCCTGCCAAGCGCTTTGGATATTAAAAAAAATGGAAGATATTTCTCCCAGTCTTCAAATTGTTAAAGGTAGCTTTAAGCTGACAAAGCATGCAGGATTCCTTTTCCAGAACCGTTAAGAGGTGGTGTTATGTGGTCACAATTCAGAATATGACCAAGCAGTAAATTACAATAGCAACCCATATCCTACCACACGAATAGTAGCTTTCTCCATAACTGACATCGGTTATTTCACAGAAAGGAACAAAAAACATTATTAAAATGCTGGAAATTGAAAACAAAATCATTAAAGAGGAGAAAACTTAGCAGATCAGGCAGCATCTGTGGAAGGAGGAATTTATCACATTTGCGGTCTCAACATTTCAACTCAGTTCAGATGAAGCATCTTCAACGTGAAATAATAATTGTCTCTCACTTCGCAGATGCTGCCTGATCTTCTGAACTTTTTTTCCTCCGGGGTTTTCTGTTGGAAATAATTCAGAAGATGTTTAGTTGGGGTGGTTGATGGTTGCGTGAGTTGTTCTCCGATCTTGGCAATTTACTTAGAAACGTCTCGTCACCATGTGGGGAGACATTGTCAGTGCACTATTGATTGTGGTGTGTCTTCCAAGTGCTTGGCCTTTAAGTACTTATCAATCAGCTGATTAGACATCACTTCAGAAATTTTTTTGTGCCATGGGAAGGAAATCTTGTCACTGACTGGCTGTGTGGCGAACTTCTTGCAATTAGGTCTGGAATTTTGCCCACATCTGCTCATAAATAGGATTGAGATCTACATGTTTGTGTACAGAATTGTTCATGGAAAACCACACTTCTAGGAATTCTCTTGCATGTTCACTGGCTTCATGACTTCCGCTGATGCCCAGTCGAGTTTGTGCCCCTCTCGATCTTCATGGGTAGAGACTAGGGAGAGTTGGTCATGCCACTTTACAGCCAGCTGATTTTCATGCGGGGACTGCAGCAAATATTACATCGGCCAAACTGGGAGAAAACTATCCACATGTATCCATCATCCCATGGATGCCGGCAAAATTGCAGACCACAGCACTCAAAGTTTGGCATACAGCAAATCATCGATTAGATTTACTCCACAGATCACAATTGAGTTTCCAAAATGATGTCCAATCAGCTGATTGAAAAGTATATAAAGGAACTGTTGAAAGCAAAAAGCATCTAGACTACCTTCATTCATTCTGGTAGCATTGTTTCACAATAATAATGACTATTAGCTAACTGATGTACCAATTGCAATTAGTTCTTCTGCTTCAGTGACAGACATAGCATGAGGAGATCCCTTCACAGTAGAGAACTTTGGGAACCAGAAAGCACCCAACCCTTATTGCTGGAACAAAATTGAATAGATATATACGTATATTGAATAGATTATTTTAAAAAGTGCTAGAACAGAAACTCTGTATATTAAAAAAAAGTGAGGTAATTTTCCAAAGATTCAATGTCTATTTAGGAATTGGATGGCAGAGAGAAAGAAGCTGTTCCTGAATCACTAAGTGTGTGCCTTCAGGCTTCTGTACCTCCTACCTGATGCTAACTGTGAGAAAAGGGCATACCCTGGGTTCTGAAGGTCCTGGAAGCTGCCTTTCTGAGCCACCGCTTCCTGAAGATGTCCAGGGTACTTTGTAGGCTGGTACCCAAGATGGAGCTGTCTAGATTTACAACCCTCTGCAGCTTCTTTCGGTCCTGTGCAGTAGCCCCTCCATACCAGACAGTGATGCAGCCTGCCCAGAATGCTCTCCATGGTACAACTATTGAAGTTTTTGAGTATATTTGTTGACATGCCAAATCTCTTTAAACTCCTAATAAAGTATAGCCTCTGTCTTGTCTTCTTTATAACTATATCAATATATTGAGACCAGGTTAGATCCTTGGAGATCTTGACACCCAGGAACTTGAATCTGCTCACCCTCTCCACTTCTGATCCCTCTAAGGGATTGGTATGTGTTCCTTCGTCTTACCCTTCCTGAAGTCCAAAATCAGCTCTTTCATCTTATAGACGTTGAGTGCCAGGTTGTTGCTGCGGCACCACTCCACTAGTTGGCATATCTCACTTCTGTACAGTGCCTCATCAGCACCTGAGATTCTACCAACAATTGTTCCATTGTCAGCAAATTTATAGATGGTATTTAAGTCTGGCAATGCAAAGAGTTAGAAGAAGTCCAGGTAGGGTCTCTGGAGAGCCTTCTTATGGGTGAAATGGCAATGCTATTCTGAACTTGAATCAGTGAAGGATGCTTGACAGTTGTGGCAGGGTATGAATGATATCACCTCTGATAAAGTAAAATCAAGCAACATAGGTTATAAAAGGGCTTCACTTCCAGATGAGCTCACTGTCTTCTATGCTCGCTTTGACATTTAAAACATGTAGGAACCATCACAAACTCCCTCAGTTGCTGATGATCCTGTGATTTCAGTCTCTGAGGCTGACGTGCAAGAATCCTTCAGAAGGGTGAACCCACAAAAAGCAATCAGCTCAGACAGTGTATCTTGCCAAGTACTAAAGACCTGTGCTGATCAATTGGCTGGAGTGCCACTGCGACTGCTTTGGCAGTCTGAGGTACCCACCTGCCTAAAGCCGGCTTCACTCATACCGGTGTCTAAGAAGAACATGGTGACCTGCTTCAATGACCATCATCCATTAGCATTTACATCCGCAGTGATGAAGTGTTTTGAGAGGTTGGTGATGAAACATATCAACTCCCACCTGAGAAGCGACTTTGATCCACTCCAATTTGCCTGTTGGCTCAACAGGTCCACAGCAGATGCCATCTGACTGGCTCTTCACTCAACAGTCCAATATCTGGACTGCAAAGATGCAAACATCAGGATGCTCTTCTTCAAATACATCTCAGCATTCAACACTAGGCACCACAAGGCTATGTGCTTAGCCCCCGCTCTACTCGCTTTACACTTATGATTGTGTGGCCAAGCACAGCTCCAATGCCATATTCAAGTTTGCTGATGACACCACTGTCGTTGGCTGAATCAAAAGTGGTGATGAATCAGCATATAGGAGACAGACTGAAAATCTGGCTGAGTGGTACCACAACAACAACTTCTCACTCAATGCCAGCAAGACCAAGAAGGTGCTTATTGAATACGGGACAATGAAAACCAGAGGTCCATGAGTCAGTCCTCATTGGAAGATCGGAGCTGGAGAGAGTCAACAACTTCAAATTCCTCAATGTTATCATTTCAGAGGACCTGTCATGGCCCCAGTATGCAAGTACAATTACGAAGAATGCACGCCAGCGTCTCTTCTTCCTTGGGATTTGCGAAGATTCGACGTGACACCTAAAATTTTGGCTAACTTCTATAGATGTGGGATGGAGAGTATATTGACAGGCTACATCACAGACTGGTATGGAAACACCAATGCCCTTGATTGAAAAATCCTTCAAAAAGTAGTGGATATGGCCCAGTCCATCATGGGTAAAGCCCTGCCACCAGTGAGCATATCTACCCGGAGCATTGTTGCAGGAAAGTAGCATCCACCAGCAGGGACTCCTACCACCCAGGTCACGCACTCTTCTCACTGTTCCCATCAGGAAAATGATACAGGACCCTCAAGACTCATAGCACCATGTTTAGGAACAGTTATTACCCCTCAGTCATCAGGCTCTTGAACCAAAGGTTATAAGTTCCTTCACCTTCACTTGCCCCATCATTGAAATGTTCCCACTCACAGACTCGTTTTCAAGGATTCTTCATCTCATGTTCTCACTACTTATTATTTATTATTTCTTTCTTTTTGTCTTTTGCACTCTGTTTGAATGCGCAAACATGTGTGGTCTTTCATTGATTCTGTTACCAGAATTAGAATCAGAATCTGGTTTAATATCACCGGCATGTGTCATGAAATTTATGTTTTTGCAGCAGGAGTACATTGCAATGCATAATAATAAAAATTGTGAATGAAGTAAGAAGTACATATATATATTTCCAGAGGCCCAATCAGTGGTGAGAGCAGAGCACTTCGAGGAGGTTATTTACAGTCGGCGAAGCTAGTATAAAAGGCGAGCTTTGCAGACATTCAGATATTCCAGAGGCCCAAACCAGAGGCAGGAACAGAGCACTGAAAAGTAAATAAAAGTACTGAAGGGACGTGCGGGGTGGCTGTTGTTGAGAGTGGGAGCATCAGAGGCTGAGGCCAAAGAAACAGGTTAGATATGATCTTGGTTGCCTGTAGTACAGTGCAGGCAGGATGGTAGATATGATAGTGGAATGCTCCTCCTGTAAGATGTGGGAATTCATTGAACCTGAATTCTCTCTGATGATGTCACCTGCGGGAAGTGCAGCCAACTCCAGCTCCTGAAAACCGCATTAAGAAGCGGAAGCGGGAGCTGGAGCTGGATGAACTAAGGATCATTCGGGAGGCAGAGCATTTGATAGATATGACTTCTGAGTAGGCAGTTACACCTGGAGTGCAGAATTCGGGGAGTAGATGGGTGAACACCGGGAGAAGTAAAGGGAGAAAGAAGTCAGTGCAGGGTCCCCCTGTGGCCATCCCCCTCAGCAACAAATACACCCCTTTGGATACTGCTGAGAGGGATGATCTATCTGGGGCAATGCAGCAGCAGCCAGACCAATAGCTCTGTGGTCTGTTCTCAGTCTCAGAAGGGTAGGGTGAAGTGAGGCGGATCAGTAGTCATAGGGAACTCAACAGGCAGGGGGACGGATACGAGATTCTGCAGCAGCAAAAGAGATACCAGGATAGTGTGTTGCCTCCCGAGTGCTAGGGTCCAGGATGTCTCTGAACAGTTATAGAATATTCTTGAAGGGGAGGGTGAGCAGCCGGAGGTCATGGTACATGTTGGTACCAATGACTTAGACAGAAGAGGAGTAGATGTCCTGTGTAGTAAGTTTAAGGTGTTAGGAAGGAAGCTGAAGAGCAGGACCTCCAAGGTGGTAATCTCCAGATTACTCCCAGTGCCACGAGCGAGGGAAGGTCAGAACGGGAAGACAGCACAGATGAATGAGTGTCTGAGGAGATGTTGCAAGGCGCAGGGTTCAAGTTCTTGGATCATTGGAACCTTTTCTGGGAAGGAGTGACCTGTACAAGTGGGACGAGTTACACCTGAACTGGAGGGGAACCAATATCCTGGAAGGAAGGTTTGCTAATGCTATTGGGGATGGTTTAAAATAGATTTGTAGGGAGTGGGAACTAGTGAAGGGGTGATTGGTGCACAAGTAGTGACAGCTTGCAGGGAGCTTCTGAGGAAAGGCAAACAGATGATAGAGAAAAGATGCACTCAGCCAGATGGTTCGAGATGTGTCTATTTCAATGCAAGGAGTATCATAAACAAAGCGGATGAACTTAGATCATGGATCAATACATGAAACTATGGCCAATACAGAGACTTGGATGTCTCAGGGGCAGGAATGGCTGCTGAATGTGCCAAGCTTTAGATGTTTCAAAAGGAACAGGAAGGGAAGCAAAAGAGGTGGGAGCATGGCATTGCTATTCAGGGATATTATCACGGCTGCAAAAAAGGAAGAAGTCATGGAGGGATTGTCTACTGAGTAATTGTGGGTGGAAGTCAGAAACAGGAAGGGACAATAACTGTACGGGTTTTTTAATGACCACCCTACAGTAGCAGGGACATTGAGAAGCAGATAAGGAGACAAATTTTGGAATGGTGCAATGATAATAGGGTTGTTGTGATGGATGACCTTAGCTTTCCCAATATTGACTGGCATCTCCTTAGATCAAGGAGTTTAGATGGGGTGGAGTTTGTTGGGTGTGTTCAGGAAGGTTTCCTGACGCAATATGTAAATAAGCCAACCAGGGGAGAGGCTGTACTTGATCTGATATTGGGAAATGAATCTGGTCAGGTGTCAGACCTCTCGGTGGGAGAGCATTTTGGAGGTAGTGATCACAACTCTATGTCCTTTACCAAAGTGCTGGAGAGGGATGGAAGCAGACAATTTGGCAAAACATTTAACTGGGATTGGGGAAATATAATGCTATTAGGCAGGAACTTGGCAACATAAATTGGGAGCAGATGTTCTCAGAGAAATGCACAGCAGAAATGTAGCAAATGTTCAGGGAACATTTGCATGATATTCTGCATAGGTATGTCCATTTGAGGCAGGGAAAGGGTGGTAGGGTAAAAGAACCATGGTGTACAAAGGATGTAGAAAATCTAGTTAAGGAGAAAAGAAAAGCTTATGAAACTATGTACTGTTAGAGCTCTAGGAAATGACAAGGATGCGAAGAAGGGGCTCTAGAATGAAATTAGGAGAGCTCGAAGGGGCCATAAAAAGGCCTTGGTGAGCAGAATTAAGGAAAACCCCAAGGCATTCTACAAGTACGTGAAGAGCAAGAGGATGAGCTGTGTGAGAATAGGACCAATAAGGTGCAATAGTGGAAACATGTGCATGAAGATGGAGGAGGTAGCGGAGGTACTTAATGAATACTTTGCATTCACTAGGGAATTGTGGGGATGACTTAAAGCGATTGAAACACTTGAGTGTATAAACAATAAGAAAGAGAATGTGCTGGATCTGTTGAAAGGTATTAAGTTGGGTGCGCCGGGATCAGCCGAGATGTACCCCAGGCTACTGTGAGAAGCAAGGGAGCAGATTGCTGAGCCTCTGGCGATAATCTTTGTATCATCAATATGGATGGGACAAGTACAAGAGGATTGGAAGGTTGCAAATGTTGTTCCCTTGTTCAAGAAACGGGGTAGAGGTAACCCAGGAAATTATAGACCAGTGAGTCTTACCTTAGTGGTGGACAAGTTGGAAAAAGTCCTGAGAGGCAGGATTTATGAGCACTGGAGAGACATAATCTGATTAGGGACAGTCAGCATGGTTTTGTCAAGGGCAGGTTGTGACTAATGAGCCTATTTGAATTCTTTGAGAACGTAACAAAACACATTGATGAAGGTAGAGCAGTGGATATAGTGTATGTGGATTTCAGTAAGGCATTTGATAACGTTCCCCATATGATGCTCATTTAGAAAGTAAGAAGGCATGGGATCCAAGGACACCTTGCTTTGTGGATCCAGAACTGGCTTGCCCATAGAAGGCAAAGGGTGGTTGTAGATGGTTTGCATTCTGCATGGAGGACAGTGACCAGTGATGTTCTGCAGGAATCTGTTCTGGGATCCCTTCTCTTTGTGATTTTTATAAATGATCTGGATGAGGAAGTAGAAGGGTGCGTTAGTAAGTTTCCTAATGACACAAAAGTTGGGTTTGTTGTGGATAGTCTGAAGGGTTGTCGAAGGTTATAGCACAGCATCGATTGGATGCAGAACTGGGATGAGAAGTGGCAAATAGAGTTCAACCCAGATAAGTGTGAAGTGGTTCATTTTGGTAGGTCAAATTTGAAGACAAAATGTAATATTAATAGTAAAACTCTTGGCAGTGTGGAGAATCAGCGAGATCTTGGGAGCCATGTCGATAGGACACTCAAAGCTGCTGCGCGGGTTGACAGTGTTGTTAAGAAGGTGTATGGTGTGCTGGCCTTCATCAACCGTGGGATTGAGTTCAAGAGACATGAGGTAATGATAAAGCTATATAAGACATTGGTCAGACCCTACTTGGAGTACTGTGTTCAGTTCTGGTCACCTCACTAGAGGAGGGATGTGGCTACTATAGAGAGAGTGCAAAGGAGATTTACAAGGATGTTGCCTGGATTGGAGAGCATGCCTTATGAGAATATATATGTATATATACATAAAAGTTCAATTAAATAAGTAGTGCAAAAAAGTAGTTAGGTAACATTCATTGGTTCAATGTCCATTCAGAAATCTAATGCAGAGGGGAAGGAGGTAATCTTGAATAACTGAGTGTGTGCCTTCAGGCCCCTGTACCTCTTCTCTGATGGTCTCACTAAGAACAGTGCATGTCCTGGATGATGGGGAATTCTTAATGATGGATTGTGACTTTTTGAGACATTGCTCCTTGAAGATGTCCAGGGTGTTGGGGAAGCTAGTGCCCATAATGGAGATGGCTGAGTTTACTACATTCTGCAGCTTACTTCGATCCTGTACAATGCCCCCTCCTGTACCTGATGGTGATGCAGCCAGCTGGAATTCTACATCCGTGGAAATTTGTGAGTGTCTTTGGTGACATACCAAATCGGCTCAAACCTCTGGCGCAATATAGCTGCTGTCATGCCTTCTCTATAACTGCATTGATATGTTGGGACCAGGTTAGATCCTCAGAGATCTTGACACCCAGGAGCTTGAAACTTCTGATCTCTCGATGAGGACTGGTGTGTGTTCCCTCATCTTATTCTTTCTGAAGTCTGTGATCAATTCTTTAGTTTTACTCATGCTGAGTGCAAGTTTATTGCTGCAACACCACTCAACTAGCTGATTTATCTTGCCTTCTCATCTCCATCTGAAATTCTGCCAACAATAGCTGTGTCATCTGCAAATTTATTGATGGCATTTGAGCTGTTCCTAGCCACACAATCATAGGTGTAGAGAGAGTAGAGCAGGGGGTTAAGCACATATCCTTGAGGTGTGCCAGTGCTGATTATCAGCGAGGTGGAGATGTTATTGTTAATCCGTCATTGATTATTCTACAGATTTGTTTCATATGCTCACAAGAAAATGAATCTCAGGGTTGTATATGGTGACATACATGTATGTATTTTGATAATAAATTTACTTTGAACTTTGAATTTCAATCTTCATTATTATCTACTTACAACATCTTCCCAGCTACGTCTCTGAACCACCCTACTCCATACCCTTCTTCCCCACAGTTTGGCCTGTTCAGATGGTATAACTCGACATGATGTCATAAATGAACAATTTTCTGCTTTTCACATCTTCAGTTGCTGACCTTGAACCTAAACTAATTCTTTACTGAAGGCAGTACCTCTCAACCAGTGGCAGTGGTTCAAAAGACTTACTCATGTTACACCAAATTCTTGAAGCTACTTGCATTCATCACAGTTTCTTTGTAAAACGTAGTACATTTTCATAAATCATTAACAATTTACGTTACTGTGCAATTATCAATTCAACAAATTATGTATTTGTGATCTTTTTTTATTTTAATTACTGAACTCTTCACTTCAACTCTACCCCAGGCACTAATAATTTCAGTGCATCATTTTTTTCCACATAAATCTCGTCACATCTGGTCTTACATCCTGTTCTACAGTTGCTGCTTCAACATACTTGGCATCATAACGATGAATAGAATGAATGTATGTATTTAAAGATACCTCTTAAATTAACTGAATATATTTAAATGTACTATCCTTTCTACACCCCTCAGCTGTACAGTAGGTACCATTAAGCAATCCTGTTTCAACTTTTCAGTATCTTCTTTCGGTATGATATCCCCCATGGCACTATTCCACAACCTAAACCTTTCCATCTGAACGACAGAAGCACTACCACTTTCAGCAGCCGTGACTTTCTTCAGGTCCGTGCACCTCAAGCAATACACCATATGTTGTGTCAAACACAAGGATATCTTGAATGGGCTCCCTGAGGGTGGATAGCTCCTTTTACATTCACAGTGAGTCCTCCAATTTTTGTACCAGCAATATTGTAATGCCCATGTGAATCAGCTGCAAAGAGCATTCTGACACCATTGGCCTCTTTCTACGGGCTTTCTACGGGCTTTCTTCATGTTTCCTTGGAATTGTATCCTGAGTGAACATCAAATGTTAAGTCGATTGGTTTACATGAATGCCGCCACTTGTGATTCTGTAAAGAGATCATGTGTTGCATGATCTAACAAGGTCTGGAAATTACTCCTTTTTTAACCAGTGTCCAGCCTAGATTCACCGACTGTTTTTTCCTTTTTTTGTCCTTTGTTACAAGTGCCAAACCTCTGGCTCTCAGCTAACCATCAAGTTAAATTTTTCAGATTTTCGCATTGTCCACGCGGGAGACTGTAAACTCACCAATATTTCATAAGTCTGCGGCCGTACCAACAGGAACAATAGACAATAGGTGCAGAAGTAGACCATTCGGCCCTTCGAGCCTGCACCGCCATTCTGAGATCATGGCTGATCACCTACTATCAATACCTGGTTCCTGCCTTGTCCCCATAACCCTTGATTCCCCTATCCATAAGATACCTATCTAGCTCCTTCTTGAAAGCATCCAGAGAATTGGCCTCCACTGCCTTCTGAGGCAGCGCGTTCCACACCTCCACAACTCTCTGGGAGAAGAAGTTCCTCCTCAACTCTGTCCTAAATGACTTACTCCTTATTCTTAAACCATGCCCTCTGGTACTGGACTCTCCCAGCATCTGGAACATGTTTCCTGCTTCTATCTTGTCCAATCCCTTAATAATCTTATATGTCTCAATCAGATCCCTCCTCCATCTCCTTAATTCCAGCGTGTACAAGCCCAGTCTCTCTAACCTCTTTGCATAAGACAGTCCGGACATCCCAGGAATTAACAACATATATTGTCATGTTTCTTTCTTCTGTCTTTTCTCCCAGACCTCAGCAATATCATTTACCTTCAGAAATATTTCATGTTCAGGGAAAGTGGCTGAAATTGCTCATAGAATTTAAAATTGCCCTTGTATCTACCACATCCACTGGATGCCATCACCAATATTCTTTCTAGAGAGCTTATTTCTGGAGAACATGGAAATCAGCTTCTCCTCCATGGAGACTTCCTACATTTCTCGATGCCTTGGCTGAAAGCACATAACAATAGGCTCAAGAACATCTTCTATCCTACTGGTGCAAGTCGATTCAATAGTTTGCTAGTATGTTGGGGAGGGTTTAAACTAACTTGGCAAGGGGGGTAGGAACCGGAGTGAAGGGACTCAGGATAGGACAGATGGTAAAAAAGTAAATATAGTATGCAGTCAGACTGTCAGAAAGGGCAGGCAGGTGATGGGACTTAGTTGCAGCCAACAGGCTGAGTAACAAAATATTAGGGATGCAGAATCAGAAAGGTAGCAAATACTGGTGCTCAAGGTGTTGTATCTAAATGTGCGTAATATAAGAAATAAGGTGGATGATCTTGCTGCACTATTACAGATTACCAGGTGTGATGTTGTAGCCATCACTGAATCATGGCTGAAGGTTGGTTGTAGTTGGGAGCGGAGTGTCCAAGGTTACATATTATATCAGAGGGATAGGAAGGTAGGCAGAGGGGGTGGTGTGGCTGTACTAGTAAAGAATGGCATCAAATCAGTAGAAAGATGTGACATAGGATCAGAAGATATTGAATCCTTGTGGGTTGAGTTAAGAATCTGCAAGGGTAAAAGGACCCTGATGGCAGTTATATTCAGGTCTCCCAATAGTGGCTGGGAAGTGGACCACAGGTTACAAAAGGAAATAGAAAGATCAATGTTATGGTAGTCATGGAGATTTTAACATGCAGGCCAATTAGGAAAATCAGCTTGGTAACGGATCTCAAGAGAGTGAGTTTGTTGCATGCCTAAGAGATGGCTTTTTAGAGCAGTTTATCATTGAGCCTACTAGGGGATCAGCTATACTGAATTGGGTGTTATGTAATGAACAGGAGGTGATTAGGGAGGTTAAGGTAAAAGAACCCTTTGGAACCAGTGATCACAATATGATTGAGTTCAACTTGAAATTTGATAGGGAGAAAGTAAAGTCTGATGTAGCAGCATTTCAGTGGAGTAAGGGAAATTATAGTGGTATGAGAGAGGACGTAAACATGAGGAATTCTGCAGATGCTGGAAATTCAAGCAACACACAATTTTCACGAACATCTGCTCTCACTCCATCCTCCCGTCACCCCACTAGGAATAGGGTTCCCCTGGTCCTCACCTACCACCCCACCAGCCTCCAGGTCCAACATATTATTCTCCGAAATTTCCGCTACCTCCAACGGGATCCCACCACTAAGCACATCTCTCTCTGCCCCCCCCCCCCCACTTTCCACAGGGATCGCTCCCTACGCACCCCCTTGTCCTTTCGTCCCCCCATCCCTCCCCACTGATCTCCCTTCTGGCACTTATCCCTGTAGGTGGAACAAGTGCTACACATGCCCTTGCACTTCCTCCCTTACCACCATTCAGGGCCCCAGACAGTCCTTCCAGGTGAGGCGACACTTCACCTGTGAGTCGGCTGGGGTGATATACTGCATCCGATGCTCCTGATGTGGCCTTCTATATATTGGCGAGCCCCGACGCAGACTGGGAGATTGTTTTGCTGAACACCTACGCTCTGTCCGACAGAGAAAGCAGGATCTCCCAGTGCCCACGCATTTTAATTCCACATCCCATTCCCATTCTGATATGTCTATCCACGGCCTCCTCTACTCTAAAGATGAAGCCGCACTCAGGTTGGAGGAACAACACCTTATATTCCGTCTGGGTAGCCTGAAACCTGATGGCATGAACATTGACTTCTCTAACTTCTGCTAATGACCCACCTCCCCCTCGTACACCATCCATTATTTATTTATATACACACATTCTTTCTCTCTCTCTCTCTCCTTTTTCTCCCTCTGTCCCTCTGACTATACCCCTTGCCCATCCTCTTGGTTTTTCCCCCCTCCCCCTTTTCCTTCTCCCTGGGCCTCCTGTCCCATGATCCTCTCATATCCCTTTTGCCAATCACCTGTCCATTCTTGGCTCCATCCCTCCCCCTCCTGTCTTCTCCTATGATTTTGGATCTCCCCCTCCCCCTCCCACTTCCAAATTTCTTACTAGCTCTTCCTTCAGTTGGTCCTGACCAAGGGTCTCGGCCCGAAA
The DNA here is from genome assembly GCF_030028105.1 of Mobula birostris. NCBI lineage: Eukaryota > Metazoa > Chordata > Chondrichthyes > Myliobatiformes > Myliobatidae > Mobula > Mobula birostris. The sequence goes on from NC_092377.1 coordinate 28,539,124, forward strand.
CGTTGACTGTACCTCTTCCTAGAGATGCTGCCTGGCCTGCTGCGTTCACCAGCAACTTGATGTATGTTGTTGGTATGAGAGAGGAGTTGGCCGAAGTAAATAGGAAGGAGCTGCTGGCAGGGATGTCAGCACAGCAGCAATGGCGTGCGTTTGTGGGAAAAATGAGGAAGAAGCAGGACATATGTATTCCAAAAATGAAGAAATATTCAAATGGTAAAATAGTACAGTGGTGGCTGACAAGGGAAGTCAAAGCTATTGTAAAGGCAAAAGAAAGGGCATACAACAAAGCAAAAATTAGTGGGAAGATAGAGGATTGGGAAATTTTTTAAACCTACAGAGAGGAACTAAAGAATTCATTAGAAGGGAAAAGATGAAATATGAAAGCAAGCTAGCAAATAATATCAAAGTGTATAGTAAAAAATGTTTCAAATATGTTAAAAAAAGGAAAATGAGATTGATGAGAGTGGACATAGAATCGCTAGAAAATGAGGCAGGAGAAATAATAACAGGGGACAAAGAGAGGGCTGATGAGCTAAATGAGTATATTCATCAGCTTTCACTGTGAAAGACATTAGCAGTATGCCTGATGTTGTAGTGTGTGAAGGAAGAGAAGTGGATGCAGTTATTATTACAAGAGAGAAAGTGCTCAAAAAGCTGAAAGACTTAAAGGTACATAAGTCTCCCAGACCAGAGGAACTTCACCCTAGGGTTCTGAAAGAGGTAGCGTTAGAGATTGTGGTGGAATTAGAAATGATCTTTCAAAAATCATTGGACTCTGGTTCATTGGTAGGAGGCAACGAGTGGGAATAAAAGGATCCTTTTCTCTTTGGCTGCCAGGGATGAGTGGTGTTCCGCAGGGGTCAATATTTTTATGCTGTATATAAATGATTTAGATGATGGAATAGATGGCTGTGTTGCCAACTTTGCAGATGATACAAGGATTGGTAGAGGGGCAGGTAGTGTTGAGGAGACAGGTAGAATGCAAAAGGACTTAGACAGATTAGGAGAATGGGCCAGAGAGTGGCAAATGAAATAAGGTTCGTCCATCATCATCGATGAAGACCTTAACACCATTAGTAGTTTTTACGAGGTCGAGTTGCTAGCTCGATGCTCAACCCAGCACGGATGGAAAACGTGCACGGGAGCCAGCCGGATTCAAACCCGGGATCTCACGCCCCAAAGTCCAGTGCTGATGCTACTGCGCCACCAGCTGGATTTATGATGGTTTCGAGACTAGCGCTTGATTTGGATTTAAGTGAGGGAGAGTTGCGCAGCATCAGCCTCACTCTCTCTTCCCAATTCCCATCTGGATCTAGAGGCAAGACAAGTGTCAAGATGGCTGGAGATGGGACTAGGCGCAGTGGATGACCAGGAGCTCTTCTGTGTCGTGTCGTGCTCTACACGTTCCATGGTGCTTGCAGAGACCGCCTTCTTGACTGTTGAACATTCCATTGGTCTCGTCCACTCAATCCGCCGGAGTCTGTCTTCACATGCTGGGATAGGCAACTCCCTATCTCACTGAGGGTTTGAGACCCGTCGGCTACCCTCACCTGGTTTAGCCGGCTTGTCGAAGCCGTTGCCTGGGGTGTGGCCGCTGTCACTTGCAAACAGCTACGTGGGGCCACAGGTGAGAGCTGAGTGCCAGGTGGGAACCAAAGGTGGACTAACTGCCTTGAAAAGGACGCGACATGTTCCCTCACCAGAGGTGCTACCCCTCCCTGACACCCCATAAACCCCAAGTCAAATGAAATACAATGTTGGAAAATACATGGTCATACACTTAGGTAGTAGAAATAAATCTGCAGACTATTTTCTAAACGGGGAGGAAATCCAAAAGTCTGAGATGCAAAGGGGCTTGGGAGTCCTTGTGCAGAACACCCTAAAGATTAGCTTGTGGGTCGAGTCAGTGGTGATAAAGGCAAATGCCATGCTAGCATTCATTTCAAGAGTTCTAGAATACAACAGCAAGGATGTGATGCTGACGCTTTAAAAGGCACTGGTGAGGACTCACCTTGAATATTGTGAACACTTTTGGGCCCCTCATCTTAGAAAAGATTTGCTGACATTGGAGAGAGTCCAGAGGACATTTACAAGGATAATTCCAGGAATGAAAGGGTTATCATACGAGGAACGTTTGATGTCTGTACTTGCTGGAATTTAGAAGGATGAGCAGGTTGCACATTGAGACCTTTTGAATGTTGAAAGGCCTAGACAGAGTAGACGTGGAAATGATGTTTCCCTTGGTGGGAGAGTCTCGGACAAGAGGGCACAGCCTCTGGATAGAGGGGTGCTCTTTCAAAGCAGAGATGCAGAGAAATTTCTTGAGCCAAAGGGTGGTTAATTTTGTGGAATTTGTTGCCACATGCAGCTGTGGAGACCAGGTTGTTGGGGTGTACTTAAGGCAGAGATTGATATGTTCTTGATTAGACATGGCATCGATGGTTATGGGGAGAAGGCCAGGAACTGGGTTTGAGGAGGAGAAAAAAAAAGGATCAGGCATAATTGAATGACGGAGCATTCATGATGGCCAGATGGCCCAATTCTGCTCTTATGTCTTATGGTCTTATGATAAGATGGAGTCTTGACCTCACAGTCTACCTTGATATGAACTTGACCCTTATTATCAATGTGCACTGCACTTTCTTGGTAACTGTAACACTTAATTCTGCTTTGCTATTGTTTTACCTTCAATACACTGTTGTAATGAATTGATCTACTGTATATGAAAAGTATCCTTCAAGAGGACCACAACCCTGTTGTAGAGTTTGGAGGCGTGTGTGCCTCAGTGATCCGGAGAGCTATGTTGACTGGAGTCAGGGCCTTGTGCTTTGGCTGTTGCTAGGGTCACCCATACCAAACAGGTTAAAAGGTAGAGGCCACACTAAGTGTGATCCACCAGTTCTCCAAGTACTGGGACTCAGCTCAGGGCTAACAACCCTGACAGGTCAAAAATCACTTGTTATGGAAACTGCAATGAAGAATCCTTCTATCCAGACAGAGATGGAGGACCTTCATTGCTGCCTTAAATGCCAGCGGCATAATGGGTAGTAAGTAATCTGACAAGTACATAAGGCAAGCTTTTCACTGTACCTTAGTGGATGTGACAATAATAAACCAATTTATCAATTTGCTGTTTCTCTATACTCAGCCTGGATCACTCTCCTGATACTTCTTCATGTTGTTGTATCCTGAACACCATGGTAATCTGGTGCACTGCGCTGATTCTCACATAGACAAATAAATTATTAAAGCTACCAATAGAATATTCTTTAATGAAGACAATAACTCTCATCTAACAGCACATTCTCAAGATATTGAAATCATATCACTGCTCTTCCCAGTCTTTAAATATAAACCCATGCTTTTGTGCAGTGCCATGTCCACACCAACAGACCTCTAGTAGCATCACACAGATAGAGACAAGATCCCCTTTTTCTCAGGTAAGGGATCTGAGATTGTGGGATCGTTGCTCAAAGGTGGCAGGCGAGAAAGAAGATGGGTAGGAAGGAATATTGGAGGGAGAAGATTAAAGAGGCAAATGAAGAAGGACTGAAGATAGAAAATGGGGACTGAGATTAGGGAGGCACAAAAATAATGCAGGTAAGTAAGAAAGGAAGTAGAACAGCGAGAAGAATGAAGAAGGAACAGAAGGGAGGAGGAGCTGTAATGAAGAGAGTAATTTTGCTCATTCTTTATATATAGTAATTCCTATTACTTTAAAAAAATCCTGTATCCACATCTACTTATGCAGCTACTTATATAACTTATGCAGAATTTTAGTTGCAGCCAGTGAAATTTTCTCAGCTTGAGAGAGACATTAACCTTGATATATTCAATGATCTACTTCAGTGCATCTGCAGATTTTTGGTCATTACTCTGGTGGGTACATTCTTCAAAATTTGCTTCCTACAGTGCTGGATGATGTCAGATAACATGAGTAAATATTGAGCCAAAGTGTAGCCAGTATTTTCTCTGTGGGGATGGGGACCAGATGGAATGAATCTCTTATAGTTTATTAATTCCCTCAAGAAGAGAAGCAGTAGCAGAACTTATCTAATGCTGTGAAAGCTGTCTTAAATGATGTAGAGGAGCTTCAGTACGGTTACATTAATACTGTGCACAAACTGGATCAGAGTCTGTGTACACTGTGTTTAACATTGCTATCGTTCTGCTGAAGATTCAGTTGCATATAACTGTACCAGAATTGCATCAGTAATTGAGAACAACAAATTTAAACATTTTGCAGAGAAATATAGCATTATTTTACACACAGTACCCCTCAGGAAGTTGCCCCATCTGACTCTAAACAGAGAGTGAGCCTAAGGGAAAACATAAATAGTTAATGTAAGGATGAGCTCAAGAACGGGAAATAGAAAGGAATATTTGGTCATTAGTAAAAAACAACTTAATAAATAATATCCAAAATTATTCACACAAGTATTGCTCTGCTTGCATAATTATCCCAGGCTACTGCTAGAGTGTTTTCAAGAAAACACAGTGAATAAAATATAATCTGCCAAATAGATTCATGAGCATCTGTAGGCACATTCTTGAGCTAGCCATACAGCCCCACCTCTCACCCCAAGTTGAAGGCTAATGTGGCAAGTAAAGAGAGTTGAAATGGTGTCACAGGGCCGGGTGCTCCACCCTTAGTGAGGCACTTATCGTCTCACTTACTAAACTCCCTTCATTCTCAAACAGGGTAACTTGGATGTTCTGTTTTGAAACTTCAAAACGTTAAACTATTTCAAAGGAAGGCTTGCGAGTATGGGAAGTGGGTCTACCTTTGTGTTTACTTTAAATGAGGCACGCATGTATCACATGAAGGCATGATGTTGGATGAAATTCACATATTTTTACATATATATAAAACCTGTAATGAATTATTTAAATGAACAAGAATGCATAATCAACCAATATATATATACTGGATTACTCAAACATTACTTAAATATTAAAAACACACCTCTCCTCCAGCTGTTCCAGATACTTTCAGATGGTATGGTGTGCAGCACTTATGCCTGGATAACGGAGTGTTCTGTAACTGGGATAGGAGGGTAAAATTATCAAGGTATATGTGTACAATAGGGCATCAAAATGTACAAAACGTCCAAATCACTGACTGCAGATATGATGTTAGCTAATAACCTGTCCAAAATGGACAGAGATTTTACCATTATTTTGGCTGTTGTTGGTAGACAAGATCTCTTGCAGGATGTTAGGGATAAATTTGTCCCGGTGAGGAAGATAAAGAATAGTAGGGTGAAGAAACCATGGGTGACAAGTGAGGTGGAAAATCTAGTCAGGTGGAAGAAGGCAGCATACATGAGGTTTAGGAAGCAAGGATCAGATGGGTCTATTGAGGAATATAGGGAAGCAAGAAAGGAGCTTAAGAAGGGGCTGAGAAGAGCAAGAAGGGGGCATGAGAAGGCCTTGGTGAGTAGGGTAAAGGAAAACCCCAAGGCATTCTTCAATTATGTGAAGAAAAAAAGGATGACAGGAGTGAAGGTAGGACCGATTAGAGATAAAGGTGGGAAGATGTGCCTGGAAGGCTGTGGAAGTGAGTGAGGTCTTCGATATTCACCAATGAGAGGGAACTTGATGATGGTGAGGACAATATGAGTGAGGTTGATGTTCGGGAGCATGCTGATATTAAGGTAGAATGGTGGTGTTGGAGTTGTTAAAATACATTAGGACGGATAAGTCCCCGGAGCCTGACGGAATATTCCCCTGGCTGCTCAACGAGGCGAGGAAAGAGATTGCTGAGCCTCTGGCTAGGATCTTTATGTCCTCTTTGTCCACAGGAATGGTACCGGAGGATTAGAGGGAGGCGAATGTTGTCCCCTTGTTCAAAAAAGGTAGTAGGGATAGTCCGGGTAATTATAGACCAGTGAGCCTTACGTCTGTGGTGGGAAAGCTGTTGGAAAAGATTCTTAGAGACAGGATCTCTGGGCATTTAGAGAATCATGGTCTGATCAGGGACAGTCAGCATGGCTTTGTGAAGGGCAAATCATGTCTAACAAGCCTGATAGAGTTCTTTGAAGAGGTGACCAGGCATATAGATGAGGGTAGTGCAGTGGATGTGATCTATATGGATTTTAGTAAGGCATTTGACAAGGTTCCACATGGTAGGCTTATTCAGAAAGTCAAAAGGCATGGGATCCAGGGAAGTTTGGCCAGGTGGATTCAGAATTGGCTTGTCTGCAGAAAGCAGAGGGTCGTGGTGAAGGGAGTACATTCCAATTGGAGGATTGTGACGAGTGGTGTCCCACAAGGATCTGTTCTGGGACCTCTACTTTTCGTGATTTTTATTAACGACCTGGATGTGGGGATAGAAGGGTGGGTTGGCAAGTTTGCAGACGACACAAAGGTTGGTGGTGTTGTAGATAGTGTAGAGGATTGTCAAAGATTGCAGAGAGACATTGATAGGATGCAGAAGTGGGCTGAGGAGTGGCAGATGGAGTTCAACCTGGAGAAGTGTGAGGTGGTACACTTTGGAAGGACAAACTCCAAGGCAGTGTACAAAGTAAATGGCAGGATACTCGGTAGTGTGGAGGAGCAGAGGGATCTGGGTGTACATGTCCACAGATCCCTGAAAGTTTCCTCACAGGTGGATAGGGTAGTTAAGAAAGCTTATGGAGTGTTGGCTTTCATAAGTCGAGGGATAGAGTTTAAGAGTTGCGATGTAATGATGCAGCTCTATAAAACTCTGGTTAGGCCACACTTGGAGTACTGTGTCCAGTTCTGGTCGCCTCACTATAGGAAGGATGTGGAAGCATTGGAAAGGGTACGGAGGAGATTTACCAGGATGCTGCCTGGTTTAGAGAGTATGCATTATGATCAGAGATTAAGGGAGCTAGGGCTTTACTCTTTGGAGAGAAGGAGGATGAGAGGAGACATGATAGAGGTGTACAAGATAATAAGAGGAATAGATAGTGTGGATAGCCAGCGCTTCTTCCCCAGGGCACCACTGCCCAAGAGGACGTGGCTTTAAGGTAAGGGGTGGGAAGTTCAAGGGGGATATTAGAGGAAGGTTTTTTACTCAGAGAGTGGTTGGTGCATGGAATGCGCTGCCTGAGTCAGTGGTGGAGGCAGATACACTCGTGAAGCTTAAGACAGGTATATGGAGGAATTTAAGGTGGGGGCTTATATGGGAGGCAGGGTTTGAGGGTCGGCACAACATTGTGGGCCGAAGGGCCTGTACTGTGCTGTACTGTTCTATGTTCTATGTTCTACGTTCTAGACATAAATTTGGGAAAAGTACGGAACAATTGGCAATAAATTTATTGCATCAAAGGGTACGAGCTATAGAACAGAACTGCATCAGGGTGGTTCATAACAACCTTAAGGTAGCTTTTAAGACAAACTAAAGGTGTAATTAGCTATGAATGCCTGGTTGTGCCCTTCACATGTCAGCACACGTTACCTTCTTTGTTACTGTTCCCACATATTTTTGCCAAATCTCTCTCTTCCTCTCTCAGTACCAGCTTGCTCTTTCTCCCCATCTTCAATGACCTGCTTCACTATTTCCTTCAGTCAATCTGACCAAGTCACTTTTTGTTCTTTTTGTTGGTAAATTTGTGTGTATTGTCAACCTTTTGCGATTTTCATCCCAATAAAGCCTTTTGCCGTATATTCAGTGAATTTCTAATCTCCAGTGGAGTAACACATAGATAATGCCAAGTGCCATGTGGGAAACTTGGTCTGTGCAATTAAATGGGTTCAGACATCACTTCGCATCTCCTTATCATCCCGCATCATTCAAAGAAGCTGAGAGATCAATATTTGGTGCTAAAGAAGCACAAAGGACAGAACTCAGGAAAGGTGGATCATTCACATCCACTCAGAGATTTTCGACTGAGCTACAGATTGATCCTGCTATTCACAGAAAGGTGCACTCCAGCAGAAAAGCTGATGCACAGAAGTCGCAGGATGTATCCATGTCTGGTTCACCCGAATTGAGAAGGAACGATGGAAGAATGCAGTTCAAAAAGTTCAAACATCAGAGCACAAATGCTAAAGGGAAGGTATTCAGTTTACATGACAAAGTTTAAGTGCTGATATCACCAAACAGGTCAGTGAAGAGGAAATTGGAAATGGGAGAGGTTGTGGAGACGTACAGTTCCATGAATGATCTCAGAGAGGAGGCAATAGATTCAGGACGTAGTTTGCTTCTCAAAGCACAGTGCCCAACAGAATAGCAAGGAGGATAGTGTCTCATTATATCCCTCAATTGAACCTTACAAATTTTGAGGTAGATTTGACATAAGAGAATCAAGAAGACATTGGACAGTAAGTCCAGAGATATCAATTTTCCACAATCAAAGCAAATAATAGTTCTACATTTGAGGTAAGTCTCAGAGAAAGTTAGTCATCAAAAAGTTGAGCATGGTGCAACTGGTGTCCAGAGCTGCGCACATTTCAATGCAAGATTTATCGTAGAAAGGTGGATGAGTTCAGGGCATGGAATTATAATACTGTAGCCATTAGTGATACTTAGTTGCAAGAGTGGCAAGACAGGCAACTCAGTATTTTTGGATTCTGTTGTTTTAGATGTGGCAGAGCAGGAGGGATTAAATAGGGAAGGGTGGTGTTACTAGTCAGGGAAAATGTCACGGCAGTGCTCAGTCAGGACAGACTGGAGTCCTTATTTACTGAGCCATTGTGGTTGGAACTGTGAAATAAGAAAGGTATGACCACGCTAATGGGACTATATTACAGATCACTCAAATGTCCGCAGGATTTAGAGGAACAAGTTTGTAGATAGATCACAGACTGTTGTAAGAAACATAAGGTTGTTTTAGTAGGTGATTTTAACTTCCCTTCCCATGAATTGACTAGTACTCCCATAGTCTAAAAGGACTGGATGGGATAGAGTTTGTCAAATGTGTACAGGAAAATTTCCTTACCAAGTATGTAGAAGTCCCAATAAGAGATTGTGCGATTCTTGATCTATTATTGGGGAATGAGACAGGACAGGTGACAGAAATTTGTGTAGGGGAAACACTTTGCATCTAGTGATCACAATGCCATTAATTTCAAAGTAAATATGCAAAAAGATAGGTCTGGTTCACGGAATGAGATTCTAAAATGGAGAAAGGCCAACTTCGATGGTATCAGAAAGGATATAGCAAGTGTGGATTCAGACAGGCTGTTTTCTAGCAAAGGTGTACTTGGTAAGTGGGAGGCCTTCAACAGTGAAATTTGAAGAGTACAAAGCTTGTTTGTTCCTGTCAGAATAAAAAGTAAAGATAACAAGTCTAGGCAACCTTGGTTTTCAAGAGATATTGAGGTGCTTATGAAGTATAAGAAATGTAAGAGAACACTTAATAAATAAATCAGGAAGGTTATAGAAGTGAGCTAAAATGCCATCAACTGGGATGGACCCTATACAGATTACAGAGGAGGAGATGTTTGTTGTCTCGATGCATATCAGGGTGGATAAATCCCCAGAGCCTGACTGGTTGTTCCCTTAGACTGTATGGGAGGCAAGTGCAGAAATTGCCTGGGCCTGAGCAGAGATATTTAAATCATCTTTAGCAACAGGAGAGCTACCAGAGGATTGGAAGATAGCCAATTACGTTCTGCTGTTTAAAAAAAACTCTAAACATAAACCAAGAAATTATAGACTAGAGAGTCTGACATGAGTTGAGGGAGAGTTATTGGAAGGTATGCTAAGGGACCCGATATATAAGTACTTGGATAGACATGGACTGATTAAGGATAGTCAGCATGGCTTTGTGTATGGTATGTCATGACTAACCAATCTTATAGAGTTTTTCAAAGAAAGTACCAAATACCAAGAAGGCAAGGCAGTAGATATTGTCTACATGGACTTAAGTAAGACATTTGACAAGATTCCACATGGGAGGTGGGTCAAGAAGGTTCAGTCACTCAGCATTCAAGATGAGGTACTATATTGGATTAGACATTGGCTTTGTGGGAGAAGCCAGAGAATGGTAGTAGGTGGGGGCCTCTCTGTCTGGAGGTCTGTGACTAGTGGATGGCTGCAGTGATCGGAGCTGGGTCTGTTGTTGCTTGCCATCTATATCAATGAACTGGGATAATAATGTGGTGAACTGGTTTACCATATTTATAGATGATACCAAGATTGGGGGTATAGTGGCTATCATGGCTTGCACCGAATTTGGATCTACTGGAAAAATGGGCTGAAAAATGTCAGACAAGTGCAAAGTGTTGCACTTTAGTAGGACCAACCAGGGTAGGTCTGACACAGTGAATGGTAGGGCACTGAGGAGTATGGTAGAACAAAGAGATCTGGGAATAAAGATCCATTGTTTATTGACAGTAGCTTTATAGGTAGATAGGGTATTTTAGAGGATCTTGGCACATTGGCCTTCATCAATCAAAGAATTGAAACCAGGAGATGGGATATTATGTTGAAGTTGTATAAGACGTTGGTGAGGCTAAACTTGGAGTATTTTTGGTCACCTACCTACAGGAAAGATGCGAGGTTGAAAGAGTAGAGAGAAAATTTACAAGGATGTTTCCAGCTCCGGAGGATCTGAGTTAGAAGGAAAGAGTGCATTGTTTAGGACTTTTTTCCTTAGAACATAGACGATTGAGAGAAGATTTGATAGTATACAAAATTATGAGGGATATTATAGGGTAAGTGCAAGCAGGCTTTTTCCACTGAGGTTGGATGGGACTACAAACAGAGGTCATGGGTTAAGGGTGAAAGGTGAAAAGTTTAAGGGGAACATGAGAGGAAACTTCTTCACTCAGAGGTTGTGACAGTGTGGAATGAGCTGCCAGCACATGTAGTGCCTATGAGCTCGATTTCAATGTTTAATCAATGTTTGGATAGGTACATGGATGGTAGGAGTATGGAGGGCTATTGAACTGGTGCAGATCGATGGAAGTAGGCAGCTTGAATGGTCTTAGGTTGGATTATATGGGACAAAGGGCCTGTTTCAGTGTGCTGTACTTTTCTGTGACTCTATCTACAAATATTGAAAAGAATTTGAACAGAGTTAATTTAATAAAAGTTTATATTTATGTGTTATTAAATTTTGCTTTAATGATGAAAACAGAGCTGTACAGCATATGTAAGCAGGAGTGACATTACTACACTTCTAATCACGTGTAAAATGTTTCGTGCACGTGCATATTCCAAGATGAGTCTCAATTAAATCAGACTCAATTTTCCCACAAAATGCTCCATGTTGAAACTATTATGACCAAAAAGACTTATTATACAGGGCAGAGAAAAGCTAGATAGGGTCTCTTTTTCCCAGGGTTGAACCATCAAATATTGGAGAACATATTTTTAAAGTGAGAGGGAGAAGTTTATAGGAGAATTTTTTTTTACGGTGAATGCACTACCAGAGGGAGTGGTAGAAGCAGACATGAGGTATTTATGCAGACACATGAACAAGTAAGGAAAAGAGATACAGTTGGAATTAGTTTGGACTGGCATCATATTTAGTGCAAATATGGCAGGCCTGAGGATCTACCCTGCACTGCCTTGCTCTATGTTATAACACCATTGGCTATTATCTAAGCGGAAAAGGTGTTACAAAAAATGGACCTCGGCTCTTTTGTGGTGCAGTCAATGATGTTACATGACAGCACGTTTTGAATGGCAGTATTCCAATTCTAGGAAGCTGTCCACAACTTTTTTTCCACAATAATTTGTAGGAACTCACTGGAATAGCCTCATGGGCCTGTTCAACAAATGGAGTGATGCTATTAGTGGCTGTGATCTGCAGTTTTGGCAGACAGAACATTTGATAGATTGCAGTTCAAGATCCTTAAATTGTGTGAAAGATCAAAGCTACGAGCTACTGGTTTTATGTTACCAATGGCTTGAAGCTAAAAAGAAACTTCTTCATGATTCTGCTTCATAGTTCTTTGGATATAACCAACCTCATTTAATGCAGCCATCATACGTGGACACGTTGTACTGTTTTTGGTGGAAAGCTTCATTTTCTCAAGCAAACACGTGTCCGAACTGGTAGAGCCATTCAAAATGCACTGATGTATTTGCTTTAATACAGAATCTTCCTGCTTCAATGTCACTATCTCAATTTTGTTTACTACAGACCGTCGTGGAATAACATGGCATCTATATCATTGCCTTTAGAAGGCAACCTTGTTGGTGGTTTCACTATGGCATTTTGTTTGGGAGCTCGATGATCTAGATTATTATCTTATTGTGTCTGGAGAATGGGCCATTGTCATATTCTTGAGGGTGCAATTGTGGGAATTGATGATCTGGGTTTCTGAATGGCCAACAAGGGTACGTTATTCATGGAAATGTTTGACCCCATCTTTCAGCATGCTCATGGTGCAAAGTCAGTGGACTTTTCCTGGTCAGTGTCCAGAGGATAGTTTCCATTTGACCCCCACTTCATAAATGGTAGCATCACAATATCTTTGAGGTCAATGTAATTGTCATTGTGCACCAGGGAGTCGGGACAAAAGGAGGGGGTTGTTATCATTCACTAGTAAGACTTTTCTTATTATGGAACAGAGATATATATATCAATATTAGGAAACACAAAGACAACGTATACACTTAGCCAGTTCACAGAACTGTGTACTGCATAACTAGATTGGCACCTTCCATATTAATGTTTCAAGAAGAGAAGCTGAATGAACTTGAAAGACATGTTTTGTTAGTGAATGGGCAATTACCTTCCATTATTGCAGTGCCCAAAGCAGATGAGACTATTTGGTTCTGCAGAAACTATAAGAAATACCACATTTTGTTGTTCATTTCCCCTTTACCATGCTATATCCTTCCTCATCAGTAAGTGTAATGGTGTGAAAGCCATTCTAAGCTCATCAGAAATCTCACATGATTTTCAGCATGCCTGGGAGGAATCAAAGTACATGATTTTAAAAGCTTTCTAGCCTTGACAAGGGGCCCAACATTTTCCTTAACTATTTTCATCTATTCATAGATCCAAATTAACTACTGTTTCTGCTCAAATATGCACTGGAAGGATTTCTCCAGTCTGCTTCTCTTCAAGCCAATTTTATCCTGTTGAGTTATGATCCAAGCCACAAAGCATGTATCAGTCTTGTGGTCACTGTTCATGCAGACATTGTTATTGATAGTCTAAAAGGAAGATTTAGGCTGCAGCGCGATATCAACGTTCTGTTGAATTGGGCTGAAAAATGACAAATGAAGCTTATTGCATTCAAATGTGGGATGATGCATTTTGAAAGCATTTATGAGGCTAAAATATACACCATGAATGGTTGGGTCCTAGTGTATTGAGAAACTTGGTAAACAATTCCATAGATCCATTAAGATAGCAATGTGGGTCGACAATGTGGTTAGGAAGGTATAAGAGGTATCAGTCTTCATTAGTAGGGACACAAAATACAGAAGGGAAATATGGTTGAGGTATATAAAAGTATGAGGGATATAGATAGGATAGATTGCAGGAAAAGTTTCCCCATATCAAATTTGGTTGACTTAGTGTAAGAGGGATGAAATTTAGACAACATAGGAGGAGAACTTCCTTCGACCAGAAAGTGATAAGGATCCGGAATGTGCTACCTGAGAAAGTGGGTGAAGCTGGGTTGGTGACAACCTTTAAGAAGTATCTGGATGAAGTATTGAATTTCTTAGACACAGAGGGCTATGGATCTTGTGCTGGGTGATGAGATTGATGCAGAAGGCTGCTCATTCACTAGCATGGACTGGCTAGGCCAAATAGTCAAAAGTTCAAAGTACATATACATTCTATTTTCAACCTTAAGGTCCATTCTCTTGTGGGCATATTCAATAAATCTAATAACCATAATAGAATCAATGAAAGAGTGCACCAACTGGCATTCAACCAGTGTGCAGTAGATAACAAAATGCAAATACAAACAGAAAGAAAGAAAATAAATAAGTAAATACAGAGAAAGCAAACAAACAAACAATGAATAACTATCACAAACATGAGATGAAGAGTCCTTTAAAGTGAGTCCATTAGTTGTGGGAATAGTTCAGTGATGGGCAAGTGAAATTGAGTGAAGTTATTCTCATTGGTTCAAAAGCCTGATGGTTGATGGCTAGTAACTGTTCCTGAAGCTGGTGGTTTGAGTCCTGAGGCAGCATTGAGAAGAGAGTATGACCTGGGTTGTGGGGGTCTCGGATGCTGGATGCTCCTCTCCTGTGACAACACTCCATGTAGATGTGCTCAGTGGAGGGGAGGGCTTTACCTGTAATGGGCTGGGCTGTTCCATTACTTTTTGTTGGATTTTCCATTCAAGAGCATTGGTGTTTCCATAAGAGGCTGTGATGCAGCCAGTCAATATAGTCTCCACCTCACATCTATAGAACTTTGTCAAAGTTTTAGATAGCCTACCAAATCTTCAGAAAATCCAAAGGGAGATATAAATGCTGCTGTGCTTTCTTTGTAATTGCACCTGCATACTGGGCAAGGACAGGTTTTCCAAAATAATAACACCGAGGAATTTAAAGTTGCTGACCCTCTCTACCTCTAATTTTCTGATGAGGGCTGGTTCACGGACCTCTGGTTTCCTCCTCAAGTCAATAATCAGCTCCTTGGTCTTGCTGACATTGTTTTCCATGCTGTACACTTCAACAATTCTATGAATTCAGTAACTGCGTCTGATATAGAGCCCTTTCTTACAACACCACCATGTTTGTATTTCCCAAAGCAAGCTGCAGGATCAGAATCAGAAGCTGGAACCTTAGCAAATTTACCCCCTTTCTGCTTTGTAGTTCCTGTCCCTTTTATCACTCTGGCTAAGATCACTGGACCATGCATTTATCGGTTATACACAGGCAGAGCATACACACAAATTATTACAATGGTGCTGTGTGAAATCATGTTAGTGAGGAGAGGTAGAAAAAAATAACTTCAGCGCTTACATCCTACTTTTCATATCCACAGCATGCTCTAACATGTTTCACAGCCAATGAGGTAATTTTAAAGTGTTATGTTGAGATGACTCAGACAATTCACACATTGTGAGAACGTAAACAGCAATGAGAATAAGTAATCAGATGCAAACAACAGGAATTCTGCAGATGCTGGAAATTCAAGCAACACACATCAAAGTTGCTGGTGAACGCAGCAGGCCAGGCAGCATCTGTAGGAAGAGGTGCAGTCGACGTTTCAGGCCGAGACCCTTCGTCAGGACTAACTGAAGGAAGAGTGAGTAAGGGATATGAAAGTGGGAGGGGGAGGGGGAGATCCAAAATGATAGGAGAAGACAGGAGGGGGAGGGATGGAGCCAAGAGCTGGACAGGTGATTGGCAAAAGGGGATACGAGAGGATCATGGGACAGGAGGTCCGTGAAGAAAGACAAGGGGGGGGGGGACCCAGAGGATGGGCAAGAGGTATATTCAGAGGGACAGAGGGAGAAAAACGAGAGTGAGAGAAAGAATGTGTGCATAAGAATGAGTAACAGATGGGATACGAGGGGGAGGTGGGGCCTTAGCGGAAGTTAGAGAAGTCGATGTTCATGCCATCAGGTTGGAGGCTACCCAGACGGAATATAAGGTGTTGTTCCTCCAACCTGAGTGTGGCTTCATCTTTACAGTAGAGGAGGCCGTGGATGGACATGTCAGAATGGGAATGGGATGTGGAATTAAAATGTGTGGCCACTGGGAGATCCTGCTTTCTCTGGCGGACAGAGCGTAGATGTTCAGCAAAGTGGTCTCCCAGTCTGCGTCGGGTCTCGCCAATATATAAAAGGCCACATCGGGAGCACCGGACGCAGTATATCACCCCAGTCGACTCACAGGTGAAGTGTTGCCTCACCTGGAAGGACTGTTTGGGGCCCTGAATGGTGGTAAGGGAGGAAGTGTAAGGGCATGTGTAGCACTTGTTCTGCTTACACGGATAAGTGCCAGGAGGGAGATCAGTGGGGAGGGATGGGGGGGAGGAATGGACAAGGGAGTTGTGTAGGGAGCGATCCCTGCGGAATGCAGAGAGAGGGGGGGAGGGAAAGATGTGCTTAGTGGTGGGATCCCGTTGGAGGTGGCGGAAGTTACGGAGAATAATATGTTGGACCCGGAGGCTGGTGGGGTGGTAGGTGAGGACCAGGGGAACCCTATTCCTAGTGGGGTGGCGAGAGGATGGAGTGAGAGCAGATGTACGTGAAATGGGGGAGATGCGTTTAAGAGCAGAGTTGATAGTGGAGGAAGGGAAGCCCATTTCTTTAAAAAAGGAAGACATCTCCCTCGTCCTAGAATGAAAAGCCTCATCCTGAGAGCAGATGCGGCGGAGACGGAAGAATTGCGAGAAGGGGATGGCGTTTTTGCAAGAGACAGGGTGAGAAGAGGAATAGTCCAGATAGCTGTGAGAGTCAGTAGGCTTATAGTAGACATCAGTGGATAAGCTGTCTCCAGAGACAGAGACAGAAAGATCTAGAAAGGGGAGGGAGGTGTCGGAAATGGACCAGGTAAACTTGAGGGCAGGGTGAAAGTTGAAGGCAAAGTTAATAAAGTCAACGAGTTCTGCATGCGTGCAGGAAGCAGCGCCAATGCAGTCATTGATGTAGCGAAGGAAAAGTGGGGGACAGATACCAGAATAGGCACGGAACATAGATTGTTCCACAAACCCAACAAAAAGGCAGGCATAGCTAGGACCCATACGGGTGCCCATAGCTACACCTTTAGTTTGGAGGAAGTGGGAGGAGCCAAAGGAGAAATTATTAAGAGTAAGGACTAATTCTGCTAGACGGAGCAGAGTGGTGATAGAGGGGAACTGATTAGGTCTGGAATCCAAAAAGAAGCGTAGAGCTTTAAGACCTTCCTGATGGGGGATGAAAGTATATAAGGACTGGACATCCATGGTGAAAATAAAGTGGTGGGGGCCAGGGAACTTAAAATCATCGAAAAGTTTAAGAGCGTGAGAAGTGTCACGAACATAGGTCGGAAGGGATTGAACAAGGGGTGATAAAACAGTGTCGAGGTGTGCAGAAATGAGTTTGGTGGGACAGGAGCAAGCTGAGACAATAGGTCGGCCAGGACAGGCAGGTTTGTGGATCTTGGGTAGGAGGTAGAAACGGGAAGTGCGAGGTGTGGGAACTATAAGGTTGGTAGCAGTGGATGGGAGATCCCCTGAGCAGATAAAGTCGGTGATGGTGTGGGAGACAATGGCCTGGTGCTCTTTAGTGGGGTCACGATCGAGGGGTAAATAAGAGGAGGTATCCGCGAGTTGTCACTGTGCCTCGGCAAGGTAGAGGTCAGTACGCCAGACTACAACAGCACCCCCCTTATCGGCGGGTTTAATAATAAGGTTAAGATTAGTGCGGAGGGAGTGGAGAGCAGAGCGTTCGGAAGGAGTGAGGTTGGAATGGGGACAAGGTGCGGTGAAGTCGAGACGGTTGACGTCCCGACGGCAATTAGCGATAAAGAGATCCAGAGCAGGCAGAAGACCAGAGCGGGGTGTCCATGAAGAAGAGGAGGGTTGAAGACTGGAGAAGGGGTCATCGGTGGGGGTGGAAGAGTCCTTGCTGAAGAAGTAGGCTCGGAGACAGAGACGGCGGAAGAAAAGTTCCGCATCATGGCGAACACGGAACTCGCTGAGGTGTGGGCGAAGGGGGACAAACGTGAGGCCCTTACTAAGAACAGAGCGTTCTGCCTCCGACAGTTGAAGGTCGGAGGGGATGGTAAAGACCTGGCACAGATGAGAGCTGGGATCAGAGGGGGGAGGGGGGAGGCTGGGGGTGTCAGTGGAGAGGGGAGGGTTGGGGTGAGAGGAAGATGGAGCCTCCGAGGGCCCAGGAGTTGACGGTGGGATCTGAGGAAGATGGGGCTGCGGAGTGGTGATGGGGGAAGGGGAGACGGGAGTCACAACAGCAGCACATAAAGACCCGGCCTGGAGTTCAAGGCTGGAATCTTGAGAGCTGGGATCAGAGGCGGGAGGGGGAAGGCTGGGGGTGTCAATGGAGAGGGGAGGGTTGGGGTGAGAGGAGGATGGAGCCTCTGAGGACCCAGGAGCTGACGATGGGATCTGAAGGAGATGGGGTTGCAGAGTATTGGTGTGGGAAAGGGAGGCGGGAGTCACAACAGCGGCATATAAAGACCCGGCCTGGAGTTCAAGGCTGGCGTCGCAGTTGGTGGTTGCCGCAGTCGCTGTGAAGGTGTCCATGGTCGTTGCTGGAGTAATCAGATGGACTGTTCTTCTGGTTCTGTTGAATCCAGATCCTTTTTATCCAAGTTAGTTTTCCCTTTATTGTACACTAATGGATCAACTCAGAGCAAAGTTCCCTCTGCTGTCTGTAAGAAGTTTGTGCGTTCTCCCCATGACTGCATGTGTTTCCTCTGTATGCTCCGGTTTCGCCCCACAGTCCAAACACTTGTCAATTGGTAAGTTAATTCATCACTGTAAATTGTCCCATGGTTGGTCTAGGGTTAAATCAGGGGTTGCTGGGTAGCGCGGCTCAAAGGGTCAGAAGGACCAAAAGGGCCCGTTCTGCCCTGTATTTGAATAAATAAATAAATAAATGTCCCTTCAACTCCAGCACTTAATGATCAAGTAGTCTACTTACTTTTTAGAGTCACACACACAGAAAGATCCTCTTTTGTAATTTAACCCATTAAATCTCCACATCACCATGTTACTGGGGGTTCTCTTAATTTTAACTATCAATGCTTTCTATCTCCCATCCAATTCCAAATATCTCTAGTCACTAATCCCGCCCCCACATTGTTACCTTGCCATTATAATCTTACCTTAATATTCAGAGTTATTCACAATATTCCTGTTTCAGTGGTGCTTGTGGACCTCACTGTGGATATCACTCCTTCTAATTCTGTCTGAAAGACCCCTTTGAATTGAGTCCATCAGTTATGGGAATAGTTTGGCGATGGGGCAAGTGAAGTTGAAATGAGTCCATCAGTTATGGGAGTAGTTTGGTGATGGGGCAAGTGAAGTTGAGTGAAGTTATCCTCACTGGTTCAAAAGAAGGAAAGATAGAATCCGCTTCATAACGATAATGAAGGAAACCATTTTATCAATGGATTCCCTGCCAGCAGCTCAGTTACACCTGTACTCCATTTCATTACCAGTAATTCTGAAAATTACTTTTCTCTCAAGGGCTTATCTCATTATTTTTTGAGATCCCTGACTCCTAGATTGACCATTATCTGTACAGTTCCAGATCATGATCATCCTCAGCATATCTTCACAGTTTATTGTCACAGTCCTATTGTATCTTGTGCCCATCATTTTAAATCTGCTCCGTGTACCGTCTGTGAATGGAAGCAGGTTCTCTCTATTTGCCCAGTCAAAAATCACCATGGACTTGCACACCTCTTCATTCTTGTGTTAACCTTCCTTACCTCAAGGAGAAGAATCTAGTTTGTACATTGGAAGAACCTAGTTTGCTGGTATCTGAAGCAACAGACAAAGCACTGATGGAACTCAGCAGGTCAAGCAGCAGACATTTTGCATCGAGACCTTACATCTGCACTGGAAAGAAAGGAGATATTCAGTATAAAAAGATCGAGGGAAGGGGAGAAGCAAGAACTGCTAGTTCCTGCTAGTACTTGCCAGTTTTACTCTACCCCTTTCTTCCACCTTTTTATACTGGCTGTCTCTCCCTTTCTATCCAGTCCAGATGAAGGGTCTGTCTGAAATATTGACTAACCATTTTCTTCCACAGATGCGCCCTGACCCATTGAGTTCCTCAGTGTTCGAGGTGTTTTTCTAGTTTGTTCTTTGTAATTTTGTAGCATCTCTAGGACTTCCATTGTCCCCAGCAAATGCTGATCAGGGTTGGATATAAGACTCTAGTTGTGGCTGAACTGAATTCAACAGGAATTCTGCTTTAGCACTCTGTGCCACTAACTCTGAAAGTTTTTGTCCTATCTATACTGCACATGACAGCTTACATATGATTTACAACCAAAAGAAGATGATGTGGCCTCTTGAACCTACCCTGCCATTTAGTAAGTTCATGGTTCATATGACTGTTTCCTCAACTTCAGATTCCAATTCACATCACTGAATCCCCCACTATCAATATCTGGGGGCTACCATTGCCTAGAAACTGAATTGGAGTAGCCACACAATATGGCTACAAAATGAGGTCAGAGGCTAGCAACCTATGATGAGTAACACACCTCCTAACTCTTTAAAAGCCTGCACATCATCTGCAAGGCTCAAGTCAGGAGTGTAATGTATTCTCCTCTCAGCTGGAGGAAGCTTTACCAACGCTCAAGAAGCTCGGCACCA
Source organism: Mobula birostris (assembly GCF_030028105.1). Lineage (NCBI taxonomy): Eukaryota > Metazoa > Chordata > Chondrichthyes > Myliobatiformes > Myliobatidae > Mobula > Mobula birostris. The sequence continues at coordinate 28,559,307 of NC_092377.1, forward strand.
TACAGAATATAGCAGCCTGCTTGATAGGCACTCTCCACAACCACTCACTCGCTTCACCACCAACACACAGTAGCAGCAGTTTTTTACCATCTGCAGGATGTACTGCAACAATATATATCAGACAGGCCTTTGACAAGGAACCATACTGGAGACTAGTCAAAAAAGTAACAGCTTATAGGATCTAAGTCAATTTAGCAAATTTCTTGTCAACTTAGTGTTGAATAGGAGGGAACAGGTAATGGTCAAGGGTGCTGTTTTACAGTTAGAATGTGTGACCAATGGCACACCATTGGATTTGGTGCTAGGAATCCTGTTACTTGTTATATACTTTAAAAATCTGAATGTGCAAAGGTGCCAAAAATTAGCTTTTGAATGATACAAAGACTGTTGATAGTGAAGTGGGTAGGCCTCATCTGATTGAGACATACCGAATTATGAGGAGCATATTTCGAGTATATGTTGAGAAACTTTGTCCCATTGCAGAAAGGTCCATAACCAGGGGAGATAGGTTTAAGGTGTGAAACAGCAGGTATAATAATAATAATAATAATTAGCAGCAGATCTAAATCAATGGATACATTAAAAGAGATTTGAAGAAGAATTTAAACCCAGAAATCTGGAATATATTTCTTGAGAGAGTGGTGGTGCCAGCTATTTTCACAACATTTAAGAAGCATTTAGTTGAACATTTGAAATGCCATGACATAAAATATATACTGTATAAGTGAGCTAGAAAATAGGAATAAAAGAGATAAGCACTTGAGGACTAGGACATTGCGAACTGAGATGCATCTTTCTGATCTGTATGACATTTTTTGACTCAGTAATTCTTCAATCTCTCACTTTTTCAAAAAATGCTTTTTTATTTATCTTTCCTGCCAATAAGAGTCAATTCCATTATACGCCATTTACCTATCCCTAAAAATTCCCGCCCCTTCCATAGCCTCCTCTCTTCTCTTTGATCACCGGTTACATCTAGCCAACCAGAAAAAAATCCTGCTGTGAGTATCCTCCATTGTCTGCTAACCAGCCAATCATCTATCTTAGTCATAGTCATAGTCATACTTTATTGATCCTGGGGGAAATTGGTTTTCGTTACAGTTGCACTATAAATAATAAATAGTAATAGAACCATAAATAGTTAAATAGTAATATGTAATTTATGCCAGTAAATTATGAAATAAGTCCACGACCAGCCTATTGGCTCAGGGTGTCTGACCCTCCAAGGGAGGAATTGTAAAGTTTGATGGCCACAGGCAGGAATGACTTCCTATGACGCTCTGTGCTGCTTCTCGGTGGAATGAGTCTCTGGCTGAATGTACTCCTGTGCCTACCCAGTACATTATGTAGTGGATGGGAGACATTGACCAAGATGACATGCAACTTAGACAGCATCCTCTTTTCAGACACCACCGTCAGAGAGTCCGGTTCCATCCCCACAACATCACTGGCCTTACAAATGAGTTTGTTGATTCTGTTGGTGTCTGCTACCCTCAGCCTGCTGCCCCAGCACACAACAGCAAATATGATAGCACTGGCCACCACAGACTCATAGAACATCCTCAGCATCGTCTGGCAGATGTTAAAGGACCTGTCTCCTCAAGAAATAGAGATAGCTCTGACCCTTCTTGTAGACAGCCTCAGTGTTCTTAGACCAGTCCAGTTTATTGTCAATTCATATCCCCAGGTATTTGTAATCCTCCACCATGTCCACACTGACCCCCTGGTTGGAAACAGGAGTCACCGGTACCTTAGCTCTCCTCAGGTCTACCACCAGCTCCTTAGTCTTTTTCACATTAAGCTGCAGATAATTCTGCTCACACCATGTGACAAAGTTTCCTACCGTAGCCCTGTACTCAGCCTCATCTCCCTTTCTGATGCATCCAACTATGGCAGAGTCATCCGAAAACTTCTGAAGATGACAAGCTATCTGTGCGCCATGTAATCTTTTACACCATGTGCTTTCATTTTTCACAATAGCCTTAGGTGTAGCATTTTTCCAGGAGTCTGGAAAATCTGCCTGCTCTCAATACCTGGCACTTCCTCATGGACTTTTTCCCTTTCTAAGTGATCACTTCCTAAGTGATTTAAGATCACTTTCACAGATTCATCCATATAAATACTGTACCTTGTCATCCTGTCCATGTGTGTCCTTTTACGTTGTCTCCTCTTTCTGTTGAGCATGCTCTTACTCTTTCTGCCAACATTTACTAAGGGTTTAGTGCTTATACCAAGCAGAAGATTTCATTGAATAATACCTTGGAACAATTGATACTCAATCTGGTCAACCCTAAGAAACTGCCTTGCTGAGCTATGCTACTGCAAGGTAACAAATCTGGACAGCACATACAATAAGTGCAATTACGAAGAAAGCATAGCAACGCCTCAACTTCCTTAGGAGTTTGTGAAGCTTAGGCATGACATCTAAAATTTTAACAAACTTCTGTAGATATGTGTTGGGGAATATACTGACTGGCTGCATCACAGCCTGCTATGGAAACGCCAATGCTGTTGAAAGGAAAGTCTGACAAAAAGTATTGTATACGGCCCCGTCCATCATGGGTAAAGCACTCCCCACCATTTATTATAGCTACGTGGAACATTGTCACTGGAAAGCAGCATTCAAAATCAGGACTCACACCACCAAGTTCAGGAAAGTTATTATTCCTCCACCATCAGGCTTTTGAACCAGAAGGGATAACTTCACTCAACTTCACTTGCTCCATCACTGAACTGTACCCATAACCTATGGACTCACTTTCAAGGACTCTTCACCCCATGTTCTCAATATTATTCTTTATTTATTTATTCCCTACTGAAAGAAAAGTTTTCTTTCAACAAAGTGGTAATTTCAAGGTTACCATTTATGAGATTAGCTCTGACCTTATAAAAACCAATCAGATATATTTAATTGCTTGAATTTCAGTTCTACAGCTGCCTTGGTGGGTCTGTGTTCCAGAAATCAAAGTAGAAAATGCTCAACATCTGCAGACAGAGATAAAGAGGCAACCTTCCAAGCTAATGAAAATTTGTTTGTTTGCAGAGATTGTCTGAGTTCTACTTAAGTTTAAAGGAGATACTGTATGTGGGACAAGATTTTTACATAGGGTCATAAGTGCCTAGCACACAGTACCACACACTGCACAATGATACTCCTTGACTATGAAGCTATCATATTGTGAGTATAAACCATATACAATGCTTGCTACGGAATCTAAATGCATCATTGAAGTTAGATTTTAACTGATCACTGCAAAGGCTCTGATAAAGGGCAATTATAGATCAAGAGTAAATACTGGATTTGCTAGTGACATCCACATTCAGTGAGCATAAATACAATTGTCTACCAAAGATCATGGTGCTTGGATACCCTGGTGTACAATTCTCAGACTGCTGAATTTAGCCTGTTGCACATCGAGTTAATGACATTAGCTCATTAAAAAAAAACTTTCAATAATGGTTGAGAATCAAATTGTTTTCCAACAAGCTTTTCCTTGTTCCAATTAAATCACCCTTATCTAAATCAGTAGTTACCTGTCACCCCATGTTACATTATTGCGTTACAAATCCTGCTTATGTTGGTAGAATATCACTCTTTTTCATCAACTGAATTCAACATAATCCAATACTCTGGATAATCTTAAAGGAAAGAACAGAGTACACATATTGATCACATATGGACTTAATGAGAAGATTGCCAGTTACGGAGACTCATTTGTTGATTGAACAAATATACCTACATTGTTTTTGCAGTTTGTTGATGTACTCTTTTCATCGTTCTTGATGATTTCATTAACACCTGTGCTATCTGTGCTTCAGCTACCAGTGAATCTGAGGGGAGCACACAGGACCCATTCCTTAGTCCACTTTATGACCCTCCTTTTAAAATGAATGTGGATATAGTTATATAATTGAATTCACATAATAATCCACCATTTGTGAATGCTTGTTATACTGGTACTGAATTGTGTTTGTTTCTGCTAAGATTTTGAACGACTGGCACAGTAAACACTTGGATATCGTGCTGCCTTTGTTTCAGCTGGAGTTGATCAATAAGAGAAAGTGACAACAATTACACATTATATCTGTATGAATGGTGCTCCACTATTGGATTCATTGCATTGTACTTGGCTGAGTACCAAGAAGAAAAGACACCCCATGAAATAAAGTGCTAAGATGGGTAGACTATCACTCTTTACTGGTCTCCAACACAGCATTTCCATCTATTCTCTTGCTTTGAAAGCATAGCCCTTGTTGCCACCCTTTTACTTGTTTGGGATTTTATTCTCTAATACACAATCGTAGAAAAGTAAGTAAATTAATACTTTGCAACACTCACTTACCTATCAGCCCAGACACTAGGCCCCCCAATCCAATGATCTCCCCTCCAAAATTTTCACCAGTTTCTCACCCACCAATCTCTTGCTCAATTTGAGAATCCTATAAGGCCACTGATGACAAACAAGAGATAATCTGCAGTTGCTGGAAGTCCAAGCAACATACACAAAATGCTGGAGGAACTTAGCAGGCCAGGCAGCATCTATAGCTGAAGGGTGTCAGCCTGAAACGTCGACAGTACATTTTTCTATAGATGCTGCCTGGCTTGCTGAGTTCCTCCAGCGGTTTATGTGTGTTGCGAGGCCACTGATGAGATGCAAGGCCACTTTTGAACTCTTATTGCTAGTCCAATACATACAATTAATTTTAATCATTCTCAATCCCTCCCTGTGTCACTGGCCCGCAGCACCATGGGAGAATCCACCACTGTCTGTACGGAATTTGTTTGTTCTCCCCATAACCATGTAGGTTTCCTCCGAGTGCTCCAGTTTCCTCCCACAGTCCAAAGAAGTACCAGTTGGTAGGTTAATTAGTCACTGTAAATTGCCGCCTGATTAGGCCTTGGTTAAATCGGAGACTGCTGGGCGACACGGATTGGTGCCAGAAGGACCTGTTATGCACAGTATCTCAATAAATAAAAGCAAATAAATAAGTAGAAGGAGAAACAGAAATAAGTAGAAGAGCTAGCTTTGCCCACGCTTTACCACATGATCGCATAAAGGCTGGTTAATAACCTTACACCTTCCAATTACAGCTCCATGTTCTTTTCTAAAGAAATCTAATATCCTAATGTCAGCATATTTTGCTACTTATTCATTCCCATTTGCCATTTAAATCGTCCTCACAGCAGTTTCCCACATAACTTTCTATCTATGGCAAGTATTAAAGCATCATACTTAGTTCCCCTCATCAAAACTACTCTGGTGGATTATGAATATCTACAATATCCCCCTAATCCAATCTGTAAGCTTCAAACTCAAAATTCCCCAAAGGATTTTTCATAGTAAGATCTCTCTCATAAACTTTTGCAGATTCTGCCTAATTATGTTATGATATTCTGTGTGTATTGTTGCCCTCCCTATCTGTTGTAACAGTCTGTTGTAGTGAGTGTAGCCTTCTTTGCGGCTTTATGTTCAGGAAGCAGCATCGGTGCTGGTGATGCAAAAAGACTAAATAATCTCATCAAAAAGGCTGGATTTGTCCTTGGCTACAACCAAGACTCTTTTGAGTTAGTGGTGCAGAGGAGGTCATTAAACAAACTGTTGTCCATTATGGGCAATCTGACACGTCCTCTCCATGACCTACTGAATAAGCAGTGGAGCACCCTTTCGAACAGACTCATTCAACTCCTCTGTCACAAGGATCATTACAGAAAACCTTTCCGACCAAATGCAATAAGCATAAACAACAGTTCACCTCTGTGCAACCAGGAGAACACACATCATAGTACAATAATCTCTGTTTTATTATTTTGTACATAATTATTGCACATTGATCAATTATTATTGTGTATATTATTATTCTGTACTTTATTATTATTAAGTCTGCACACTGCTAATTGTGTTTTTAAATGTAGTGAAAGAATTTCCCACTGGGATCAATAAAGTACTTATTATTATAATCACTAATCAGTTTTAACATTTCTACAACTGTTAACTTCAGGTAAACTGGCTTGTTGTTTGACAATTTCACTCTCCCTTTTTATCTTGACTGAGTTCTGACAACTTGTTTCATCCATTGTTATGAAGTCACTCTTGCACCTATGATTACCCTGCTTACCTTTGAAATCACCATACCGGGTCTATAAACTTCTCTCAACAGCATCTTCTGTTGTGTGTTATATTATCTCTCTACCTACTGTATCTCTTCTTATGTTTATTTTCCAGGCTAAAATTCTTTCTCTTTGTCTTCGTAAAGAAAAACCTTGTTTCATCCATTGTTATGAAGTCACTCTGTCCCTTATCTATTTTCCACGTAAGGAATACTTGATTCCCAGCTTTGGTCAGTATAGAATGATGACTCCATACTTCATAAGAATGAATATAATTATACCATCTTTTGAAGTCATTGGCAGTGAAATTTGGAAGCATATTTCAATGTTGGCATTTATTTCAAGGGGAATAGAATATAAAAGCAAAGAGATAACGTGAGGCTCTATAAGACACTACTCAGGCCGCAATTGGAGTGTTGTCGACAGTTTTGGGCCCCATATGTCAGAAAGGATCTGTTGTCATTGGAGAGAGTCCAGAGGAGGTCCACGACAGTGATTGCAGGAATGAAGGAGTTAACATATGAGGAACGTTTGGCAGCTTTGGGCCTGCACTCACTGGAATTTAGAAGACTGTGGGAGGATCTCATTGAAACCTACCAAATGTTGAGAAGACTAGATAAGGTGGATGTGGAGAGAATGTTTCCTATGGTGGGGTATCCAGAACTAGAGGGCACAGCCTCAAAATTTAGATGAAACCTTTTAAAACAGAGGTAAGGAGGATTTTTTTTTTTGGCCAAAGATTGGTGAACCTGTGGAATGCTCTGCCGCAGACTACAGTGGAGGCCAAGTCCATGGGTATATTTAAGCTGAAAGTTAATAGTTTCCTGATTGGTCAGGACATCAAAGGACATGGCGAGAAGGCAGGTGTATGGAGTTGAGTGGGATCCAGGATCGGTCATGATGGAATGGTGGAGCAGACTCAATGGGCTGAATGGCCTAATTCTGCTCCTGTGTTTTATGGTTTTATGTTCTGTCACTACAGCACATGTTAGCAAAATACAAAGGACAAACATTGTAAACAAAATCTCGAAATAACTCGGAAAATGTGTAGTTTGGGTGATTGATGGTTGAATTGAGTTGTTACCCGATCTTGACAATCCATTTGCAAACTTTTCAAGTGAACTGATTATGTCTCCTCATATGATGACAAAACGTTTGCAAATGGACTGCCAAGATTGAAGAACAACTCCACCCAACCATGAGAAAGTTTGCAGATGCTGGAAATCCAAAGCACCACACACAAATTGCTGGAAGAACTCAGCAGGTTAGGCAGCATCCATGGTGATGAACAAGTAGTCAACATTTCGAGCCAAGCCCCTTCATCAGGACTAGAAAGGAAGGGGGAAGATGCCAGAATAAAAAGGTTGGGGGGAGGAGGATAGCTAGAAGGTGATAGGTGCAGCAGGTGTTTTTTTTTAACAAGGTAAACTCAGTTTCCCATCCAGTAATTTCAAACTAAGATGGAAACAAAACATTTACAAACAGCATATAGAAGGAATGTGCAGCACAGTAGTGCTGGTAAGACCATAAGATATAGGAGAAAAAGAAGGCCATTCAGCCCATCGATTCTGCTCCACCATTTAATCATGGGCTGATCCAATTCTTCCAGTCATGCCCACTTCCCTGCCTTCTCCCCATACCCTTTGATGCCCTGGCTGAAAGAACCTATCTATCTCTGCCTTAAATGCACCCAACGACTTGGCCTCCACAGCTGCTCATAGCAACAAATTCCACAGATTTACCACCCTCTAACTGAAGTAATTTCTCCCCACCTCTGTTCTAAACGAACATCCTTCAATCCTGAAGCCGTGCCGTCTTGTCCTAGACTCCCCAATCATGGGAAATAACTTTGCCAAAGCTAATCTGTTCAGGTGTTTTAACATTCAGAATGTTTCTATGAGATAGCACTCTAGGGAATACAACCCAAGAGCTGGCATACCCGTTCCTCATGCAGTAACCCTTTCATTCCTGGAATCATTCTTGTGAATCTTCCCTGAGCCCTCTCCGATGTCAGTATACCTTTTCTAAAATAAGGAGGCCAAAACTGCACACAATACTCCAAGTGTGGTATCACAAGTGCCTCATAGAACTTCAACATCACATCCCTGCTCTTATATTCGATGCCTCTAGAAATGATTGCCAACATTACATTCACCTTCTTCACCACTGACTCAACCTGGAGATTAACCTTTAGGGTATCCTGCACAAGGACTTCCAAGTCCCTTTGCATCTCTGCATTTTGAATTCTCTCCCCATCTAATTATATTCTGCCCATTTATTTCTTCCACCAAAGTGCATGACCATACGCTTTCCAACATTGTATCTCATTTGCCACTTCATTGCCCATTCCTCTAAACTATCTAAGTCTCTCTGAAGGTTCTCTGTTTGCTCAACACTCTTTTTGTATCATCGGAAAATTTAGCCACAAATCCATTAATGCTATAGTCCAAATCATTGACATACATCATAAAAAGCAGCAGTCCGACACCGAGCCTTGTGGAACTCCACTGGTAACCGGCAGCCAGTCAGAATAGGATCCCTTTATTCCCACTCTGTTTTCTGCTGATCAACCAATGCTCCACCCATGCTAGTAACTTCCCTGTAATGCCATGGGCTCTTATCTTACTAAGCAGCCTCATGTGCGGCATCTTGTCAAAGGCCTTTTGAAAATCCAAGTACACCACATCTACTACATCTCCTTTGTCTACCCTGCTTGTAATTTCCTCAAAAAGTTGCAGTAGGTTAGTCAGGCAGGATTTTGGCTTTGACCTTTCCTGTCATGTGCTTCCAAATACTCCATAATCTCAGACTTAACAATCGATTCTAACAACTTCCCAAACACTGATGTCAGGCTAACAGGTTTAGTTTCATTTCTGCTGCCTCCCATCCTTCTTAAGTAGCAGAGTAACATTTGCAATTTTCCACTCATCTGGTACAATGCCAGAATCTATCGATTCTTGAAAGATCATTGTTAATGCCTCCGCAATCTCTCCAGCTACTTCCTTCAGAACCTGAGGGTGCATTCCATCAGGTCCAGGAGATTTATCCACCCTCAGACCATTAAGCTTCCTGAGCACCTTCTCAGTCATAATTTTCACTGCACATACTTCACTTCCCTGACACTCTTGAATGTCTGGTATACTGCAGATGTCTTCCACTGTGAAGACTGATACAAAATACACCTTCAGTTCCTCTGCTATCTCTGCGTCTCTCAATACAATGTCTCCAGTGTCATTTTCTATTGGTCGTATATCTACCCTTAACTCTCCCTTACCCTTTATATGCTTAAAAAAGGCTTTTAGTATCTTCTTTGATATTAGTCACCAGCTTCCTTTCATAACTCATCTTTTCCTTCCTAATAACCTTCTTATTAGGAAGGTTATTAGGAAAGTTCTTAGTTTCCTTCTGTAAGTTTTTTAAAGCTTCCCAATCCTCTGTCTTCCTTCTAGCTTTGGCTTCCTTGTATGCCCTTTCTTTTGCATTTACTTTGGCTCTGACTTCACTTGTCAGCCACGGTACTGTCCTCATTCCATTCGAAAATATCTTCTTATTTGGAATATATCTATCTTGCACTTTACTCATTTTTCACAGAAACTCCAGCCATTGCTGCTCTGCTGTCCTTCCTACTAGTGTCCCTTTCCAGTCAACTTTGGCCAGTTCCCCACTCATGCCATGAGAGTAGGGCTATGCCTCACAGTTCCTGCAGCACGTCCATCCAGATTCCAGGTGAGCTTTGTGTAGAATAATCACATTTTTCCCCATGACCAGGTGGGCTTCCCCATGGTGCTTGCTTTTCCCCTGACATCTCAGTGACGTGCAGGTCAGTAAGTTAGCTGGCTGTAGTAAACTGACCCATTATACTGTTGATCAGTAGAATCTGGTAGGATTTGATAGGAATGTGGGGAGAATAAAATGGGATTGGCAAATGGCTACTGTATGGTCCGTGCGTACCTGGTCAGCCTGTTTACAAGCAGTGATGAAACTCCAACAATAATTAAAGTCCAGAGGAAGGAGAATCCACAAGTTTATTTTTATCAACAGAGGGACCTTGAATGGTAATTACAGTAAGCCTTGCCTTACTTCTGAATCCATGCTTCCACTAGAATGGGTAAGCTGCAATTTTATCTAGTCAATTCATTTTCTATCAAGGGGATACAAACAGCAAATTTGTGTTGTTGTATGTATTTGAATTGTAGCTTGGGGCAGAAGATGAATAGCCTTTGGAAGATTATAGCCATATGTACTGCACCTTGTCATTTGACTGCAGATGTACAATTACTTTTACATCTTTCAGAGTGCGTGTATGGTTTCCAATAAGGGGCATTGTTACTTCCACATTATTTTGTTCTATAAAAACAGATCCAACATTACCCATCCCCAAATTTGCAACAATCTCAACTAACAAATGGATTTATTCTCAAAGACAATTACTTACCATCAAAGCAAAACAGAGAAAAAAACTGTATGACTCATTTACCAGCCAAACAAGGTTCTTGAAAAATATCTTTCCAGACCTGAAATGAGAAAACAACCTTTCAGAAAAGAAATGGGAAACTTATTTTCCTATGAGCAAAGTAGTCTGTTCAGAGATTATGCAGGCATGAAATTATTGAGTTGCCTATCTCGTAACAAGATGGAACTGGATTAATGATACAGAAACTTTGCTGCACGTTCACACATTTACGAATGCTTTTTGAATAACTGGTGCTCATGAACAATATCAATTATCATCCCATTTGCGAAGCATAGCACCATGATGATGGTATATGACATATGCTGACTCGGTACCTTCAGTCTATGTACCATGAGGCTGAAAGCACTAATAACTTAACTGAACTCATTTAAATCACGACAAGAGCATTACCGGTTGTAGATTTTCAGTGGACTGTATTTTCAGCAATTGGATTTGGATTAAAAGGAAAGACAGCAACTGGGCTGCAAGATGAAGACAGAAGGGTATGGAACTGAGGGGGGGGGGTGTATCTGGGACGCCAAGTAACACCGTTGAGCCCTCTGGAGGTGTCGTGGGCTTATCAACGAAATGTCAAAGAAGGAGGGTGCCCACCTGATGACCCTAATGACGTACCTACCCTCCCTCCTTGTCACCACTCCAAACCCACTGCCAACATCGAGAGTAGCAACTTACCATAGGGATTGAAACATCAAGTCCTAGTAGCTCTACTATTGATTCTGTCTGTAAATCACACACAAGTATCACCATGGTCAGAAAAACACTACTACACCACTACCCTCTATGATGAAGCCAATTCTAAATCCAGTTTACCAAGTCACCTGAGATCCCATATGCCTTAATCCTTTGGAAGAGCCTATGGTGAATTATTTATTAAAGCTCATTTATACAACTTCCACAGCTCTACTTTCATCAATCAACTTCAACAGCTCAAAAAACTCAGTAAGTTTATATGGCATGATCGTCCTGCACAAAGCCATATTGATTATGAGAAACCATTCTGTATCCTTGGCTAAAACTAACACCTTATTCTGCTGAACAGAACTATCTTTGACACAAAGGTTGGGGATGTGGTGGATAGTGTGGAGGGCTGTCAGAGGTTACAACAGGACATTGATAGGATGCAAAACTGGGCTGAGGAAGTGGCAGATGGAGTTCGACCCAGGTAAGTGTGAGGTGGTTCATTTTGGTAAGTCAAACATGATGGCAGAATATAGTATTAATGGTAAGACTCTTGGCAGTGTGGAGGATCAGAGGGATCTTGGGGTCCGAGTCCATAGGACGCTCAAAGCAGCTGCGCAGGTTGACTCTGTGGTTAAGGAGGCATATGGTGCATTGGCCTTTATCAATCGAGGAATTGAGTTTAAGAGCTGAGAGGTAATGTTGCAACTCTACAGGACCCTGGTCAGACCCCACTTGGAGTACTGTGCTCAATTCTGGTCACCTCACTATAGGAAGGATGTGGAAATCATAGAAAGGGTGCAGAGAAGATTTACAAGGATGTTGCCTGGATTAGGGAGCATGCCTTATGAGAATAGGTTGAGTGAATTCGGCCTTTTCTCCTTGGAGCGACAGAGGATAAGATGTGACTTGATAGAGATGTACAAGATAATGAGAGGCATTGATCGTATGGATAGTCAGAGGCTTTTCCCCAGGGCTGAAATGGCTAGCTCAAGAGGGTACAGTTTTCAGGTGCTTGGAAGCAGGTATAGAGATGTCAGGAGTAAGTTTTTTATGCAGAGAGTGGTGAGCCCGTGGAATGGGCTGTTAGCGGCGGTGGTGGAGGTGGAACTGATAGGGTCTTTTAAGAGACTCCTGGATGGGTACATGGATCTTAGAAGAATAGAGGGCTATGGGTAAACCCTAGGTAGTTCTAAGGTAGGGACATGTTTGGCACAACTTTGTGGGCCGAATGGCCTGCATTGTGCTGTATGTTTTCTATGTTTCTATAGTTTTGTGGGGCAAAAAGGTAAAAGAAAGAAATGGCCAGGACAAGGTTTGGAAGACTACGAATGTTAACCTTCTGATTGACAAAAATCTTAAAGGTTACGGTGCTTTAGCAATTAGACGTGAGTGTCTAGCAGAATAGTTAAAGAACAGCAAGGGCCCATCCAGCTCTAGATCTGTTCTTTCTGCCTTTATTGGATAATCTCCCTCAGATCTATATTTCAGAATGCTTATGAGTCTCTGTGAGGTCACATTTTGTGTCAGATGGAGAGCAGCTTTCAACATATTTGAGGATATGTTGAAATCAGAATAATATCATCATATGTTTTGGATGAAGTGTGTTGCCAGTATAAACAAGCTCCAAGCAATGAAGTACCCTGACACCACTTCTTTTGATACCAGCATTATTGATGTGTCATCCATGTGCATATGGTCTAATTAAATAGATGAATGAATTTTGCATGCTGGATCCTCCAGCAGGATTGCAAAACATCCACTGGGGTCAACTTTTTTAATTAAACAAAACTACTGAGAGGTCCCAGGAAGTGAGCTGTTATTTTTTTTCAGTAGAAACATAGAAACATAGAAAATAGGTGCAGGAGTAGGCCATTCGGCCCTTCGAGCCTGCACCGCCATTCAGTATGATCATGGCTGATCATCCAACTCAGAACCCTGTACCAGCCTTCCCTCTATACCCCCTGATCCCTTTAGCCACAAGGGCCATATCTAACTCCCTCTTAAATATAGCCAATGAACTGGCCTCAACTGTTTCCTGTGGCAGAGAATTCCACAGATTCACCACTCTCTGTGTGAAGAAGTTTTTCCTAATCTCGGTCCTAAAATGCTTCCCCTTTATCCTCAAACTGTGACCCCTCGTTCTGGACTTCCCCAACATCGGGAACAATCTTCCTGCATCTAGCCTGTTCAATCCCTTTAGGATTTTATACGTTTCAATAAGGTCCCCCATCAATCTTCTAAATTCCAACGAGTATAAGCCTAGTCGATCCAGTCTTTCATCATATTAAAGTCCTGCCATCCCAGGAATCAATCTGGTGAACCTTCTTTGCACTCCCTCTATGGCAAGAATGTCTTTCCTCAGATTAGGGGACCAAAACTGCACACAATACTCCAGGTGTGGTCTCACCAAGGCCTTGTACAACTGCAGTAGTACCTCCCTGCTCCTGTACTCGAATCCTCTTGCTATGAATGCCAGCATACCATTCGCCTTTTTCACCGCCTGCTGTACCTGCATGCCCACTTTCAAAGACTGGTGTATAATGACACCCAGGTCTCGTTGCACCTCCCCTTTTCCGAATCGGCCACCATTCAGATAATAATCTGTTTTCCTGTCTTTGGCACCAAAATGGATAACCTCACATTTATCCACATTAACTTGCATCTGCCATGAATTTGCCCACTCACCTAACCTGTCCAAGTCACCCTGCATCCTCTTAGCATCCTCCTCACAGCTAACACTGCCGCCCAGCTTCGTGTCATCCGCAAACTTGGAGATGCTGCACTTAATTCCCTCATCTAAGTCATTAATATATATTGTAAACAACTGGTTTCCCAGCACTGAGCCTTGCGGTACCCCACTAGTCACTGCCTGCCATTCTGAAAAGGTCCCGTTTATTCCCACTCTTTGCTTCCTGTCTGCCAACCAATTCTCTATCCACATCAATACCTTACCCCCAATACCATGTGCTTTAAGTTTGCACTCTAATCTCCTGTCTGGGACCTTGTCAAAAGCCTTTTGAAAATCCAAATATACCACATCCACTGGTTCTCCCCTATCCACTCTACTAGTTACATCCTCAAAAAATTCTATGAGATTCGTCAGACATGATTTTCCTTTCAGAAATCCATGCTGACTTTGTCGGATATTTCACCACTTTCCAAATGTGCTGTTATCACATCTTTGATAACTGACTCTAGCATTTTCCCCACCACCGATGTCAGGCTAACGGGTCTATAATTCCCCAGTTTCTCTCTCCCTCCTTTTTCAAAAAGCGGCGTTACATTAGCCACCCTCCAATCCTCAGAAACTGGTCCAGAATCTAAAGAGTTTTGAAAAATTATCACTAATGCATCCACTATTTCTTGGGCCACTTCCTTAAGCACTCTGGGATGCAGACCATCTGGCCCTGGGGATTTATCTGCCTTTAATCCCTTCAATTTACCTAACACCACTTCCCTACTAACATGTATTTCCCTCTGTTCCTCCATCTCACTAGACCCTCTATCCCCTACTATTTCCGGAAGATTATTTATGTCCTCCTTAGTGAAGACAGAACCAAAGTAGTTATTCAATTGGTCTGCCATGTCCTTGTTCCCCATAATCAATTCACTTGTTTCTGTCTGTAGGGGACCTACATTTGTCTTAACCAATCTTTTTCTTTTCACATATCTATAAAAGCTTTTACAGTCAGTTTTTATGTTCCCTGCCAGTTTTTCTCTCATAATCTTTTTTCCCTTTCCTAATTAAGCCCTTTGTCCTCCTCTGCTGAACTCTAAATTTCTCCCAGTCCTCAGGTGAGCTGCTTTTTCTGGCTAATTTGTATGCTTCTTCTTTGGAATTGATACTATCCCTAATTTCCCTTGTCAGCCACGGGTGCACTACCTTCCCTGATTTATTCTTTTGCCAAACTGGGATGAACAATTGTTGTAGTTCATCCATGCGATCTTTAAAAGCTTGTCATTGCATATCCACTGTCAACCCTTTAAGTATCACTTGCCAGTCTATCTTAGCTAATTCATGTCTCATACTTTCAAAGTTACCCCTCTTTAAGTTCAGAACCTTTGTTTCTGAATTAACTATGTCTCTCTCCATCTTAATAAAGAATTCCACCATATTATCGTCACTCTTACCCAAGGGGCCTCTCACGACAAGATTGCTAATTAGCCCTTCCTCATTGCTCAATACCCAGTCTAGAATAGCCTGCTCTCTAGTTTGTTCCTCGACATGTTGGTTCAAAAAACCATCCCGCATACATTCCAAGGAATCCTCTTCCTTAGCACCCTTACCAATTTGGTTCACCCAATCTATATGTAGATTGAAGTCACCCATTATAACTGCTGTTCCTTTATTGCACGCATTTCTAATTTCCTGTTTAATACCATCCCCAACCTCACTACTACTGTTAGGTGGCCTGTACACAACTCCCACCAGTGTTTTCTGCCCCTTAGTGTTATGCAGCTCTACCCATATCGATTCCACATCCTCCCGGCTAATGTCCTTCCTTTCTATTGCGTTAATCTCCTCTCTAACCAGCAATGCTACCCCACCTTCTTTTCTTTCATGTCTATCCCTCCTGAATATTGAATATCCCTGAATGTTGAGCTCCCATCCTTGGTCACCCTGGAGCCATGTCTCTGTGATCCCAACTATATCATATTCATTAATAACAATCTGCACTTTTAATTCATCCACCTTATTACGAATGCTCCTTGCATTGACACACAAAGCCTTCAGGCTTGCTTTTACAACACTCTTAGCCCTTATACAATTATGTTGAAAAGTGGCCCTCATTGATTTTTGCCCTGGATTTGCCGGCCTGCCACTTTTACTTTTCACCTTACTACTTTTTGCCTCTATCTTCATTTTACACCCCTCTGTCTCTCTGCACTTGTTCCCATCCCCCTGTTGTGAACTAACCTCCTCTCTCCTAGTCTCTTTAATTTGATTCCCACCCCCCAACCATTCTAGTTTAAAGTCACCTCAGTAGCCCTCGCAAATCTCCCCACCAGGATATTGGTCCTGGACTCACAGTAAAAAGCAACCTGACATACAGAGGTATTGCTGTTGTCCAGGTGGTACAAGATCCAGTGGAGAGCCAGTGAGATTGCACCCACTGCAGACCTACACTCAGTGGGCACTTTATGAGGGACCTCTCATGTACTGAGTGTTTGTTTGTGGTCTTTTGCTGCTGTAGCCCGTCCACTTCCAGTTTCCAGGCGTTGTGCAATGAGAGATGCTCATTTACACACCACTGTTGTAACGTGCAGCAATTTCAGTTATGGTCGTCTTAAACCAGTCTGGTCATTCTCCTATCTCTTATCAACAAAGCATTTTGCCCACAGAACTGCTGCTCACTGGATTTTTTTTTTTGCTTTCTGCACCATTCTCTGAAAACTCTAGAAACTATTGCGCATTAAAACCCTAGGAGATCATAGTTTCTGAGATACTCAACCCACTGCGGCTGGCATCAACAATCATTCCACCGTATGCCTCCTTAACCACAGAGTCAACCTCCGTAGCAACTCAGATCATATTTCTTCCCCATTCTGATGCTAGTCTGTACAACAAAATTGCTTTTATGTATGCAGTTCTTGTCACATGATCGTTTGATTAGCTATTTGCATTAACGAGCAGGTGTACTGGTGTACCTAATAAAGTAGCCACTGAGTGTTAGCAAATTGCAGTGGGTCCAGGTCCCTGTATAGGTAAAAGTTAATTTTAGCCATGACCAACCTCTTAAAGCACTTTATTACTGTAGATGTGAGTGCAACAGGGTGATAACTGTTGAGAGAGCTCACCCTACTCTTCTTAGGCACTGGGATCATTGATGGCCAGGTGGGAATCTCCAACTGCAGAAGTGAGAGACTGGTGATGCCCATGTGTACTCCTGCCAGTTGTTTGGAACAGGTTTTCAGTGCCCTTCCAGGTGCACCATTGGGGTCTAACCTGGCAATGGTGTACCCTCTTGAAAAATGTTCTGACATTGGCCTCTGAAACAGAGATCACAGGGTTGCCAGGTGCTGTAGGGATTTACACGGGTGTAGTTTTAGTCTCCCTTTCAAAGCATGCATAAAAGGTGTTCTGCTCGTCTGGAGTGAAGCATCACAGTCATTTATAATGTTGGGTTTCGCCTTGTAAGACGTACTGGCCTGCAAACTCTGCCGGAGCAGAGCTACATTCAATCCCATCACTAACTTCAATCAGAATAGCTTTTTTGCTCTTAAAATTGCCTTCCATAGGACTTCTTCTAGAGTTCTGGAACATATGCCTTAAACAGCAGAGATCTAGCCCTCAGCAGACTGTTGACAACAGGCAATAGACAATAGACAATACGTGCAGGAGTAGGCCATTCGGCCCTTCGAGCCAGCACCGCCATTCACTGTGATCATGGCTGATCATCCACAATCAGTATCCAGTTCCTGCCTTATCCCCATAACCTTTGATTCTGCTATCTTTAAGAGCTCTATCCATCTCTTTTTTGAAAGCATCCAGAGACTTGGCCTCCACAGCCTTGTGGGGCAGAGCATTCCATATATCCACCACTCTCTGGGTAAAAAAGTTTTCCCTCAACTCCGTTCTAAATGGCCTACCCCGAATTCTTAAACTGTGGCCTCTGGTTCTGGACTCAGCGGGAACATGCTTCCTGCCTGCAGCGTGTCCAATCCCATAATAATCTTATATGATTCAATAAGATCCCCTCTCAGCCTTCTAAATTCCAGAGTATACAAGCCCAGCCGCTCCAATCTTTCGACATATGACAGTCCCGCCATCCCGGGAATTAACCTTGTGAACCTACGCTGCACTCCCTCAATAGCAAGAATGTCCTTCCTCAAATTTGGAGACCAAAACTGCACACAGTACTCCAGGTGTGGTCTCACCAGGGCCCCCTACAGCTGCAGAGGGACCTCTTTGCTCTTATAGTCAATTCCCCTTGTTATGAAGGCCAGCATGCCATTAGCTTTCTTCACTGCCTGCTGTACTTGCATGCTTGCTTTCAGTGACTGATGTACAAGAACACCTAGATCTCGTTGTGCTTCCCCTTTTCCTAACTTGCCTCCATTTAGATAATAATCTGCCTTCCCGTTCTTACCACCAAAGTGGATAACCTCACATTTATCCACATTAAACTGCATCTGCCATGCATCTGCCCACTCACCCAGCCTGTCCAAGTCACCCTGCATTCTCATAACATCCTCCTCACATCCTCCTCACATTTCACACTGCCACCCAGCTTTGTGTCATTGGCAAATTTGCTAATGTTACTTTTAATTCCTTCATCTAAATCATTAATATATATTGTAAACAGCTGCGGACCCAGCACTGAACCCTGCGGTACCCCACTGGTCACTGCCTGCCATTCCGAAAGGGACCCATTAATTGCTACTCTTTGTTTTCTGTCAGCCAGCCAATTTTCAATTGAGTTTGGGTGTGTCCAGTATATTCTTGATGGCAACACTCATCCACCAGCCAATTTGAAGCAGTCCTCTAAGCGCTCCTCTGCCTCCCTTGTCCATACCTTCATGGTCCTCGCCACTGGTGTTGCGGTCCTCAGTCTCTGCCTGTACACCAGGAGTAGAGGTACAGCCAGGTGACTGGACCTGCCAAAGTGTGGGTGTGGGATGGCACGGTACGTGTTCTTGATGGTGGTGTAACAGTGCCCATGTGTGTTGCCTCCCCTGCTTCCACAGGGGACATGTTAGTGTTAATTGGTCAGAATCTTCTTCAAACTGGTCCAGTTGAATGTCCCCGCAATGATCAGGAAAGCTGCTAATTGTGCTGCCTTGTGACTGCTGATCACAGGACAATTTACAATGACAATTAACCAGTACACCTTTGGACTGTAGGGGTTGGGGGGTTTACTGGACGTCCCAGAGGAAACCCATGCACTCCATGGGGAGGACGTACAAACTCCTTACAGAGGACGTCCGGATTAAACTCTGAACTCTGACGCCCTGAGTTGTAATTAGCTCACACTAACCGCTACGCTACTGTGCCACCATCAGGGTGCGCAGTTTCTCTCGTGCCGGCCTGACATTGGCCAGGGGTGGAATGTAGACTGCTACCGGGATGACAGTGAATGATTTGAGGGGATCTAAGGACATTTTTCATCCGGAGGTTAACCGGAGTCTAGGAGTTGGAACACACTGCTGAAAGGGTGGTCAAGGCTGAACCCTCTGCATATCTAAATGCAATCAAAGTGCAGTGCAACAAACCTCGAGCAGCAAGATGTCTTTAAGCGGGCAACTCTCTTTTGACAGTCACAATCATAATGAGTCATATGGTTTTCAAGTACAATGTAAATTTTCAGTGATTCTATAATTCTGTAACATGATTTTAAGCACCATTGTTGTTGTCTTCCTTCGACAATCTGATGTAGAAAATTCATCAGCAAGGATATTAGAAAAAAGTTTGTCTTGATTTTTCACATGTTCTCCACAATCTTACAATGACAGAAAGTCAATAGCTAATTCATTAACCACAGGAGCAGCAAATGATTATGGACGCATGAATTATACCTGATGAGCTTCAAGGCCTGCCTAAGTAGTATTGGCAAGACTATTCAGAAGATATTATGAACGTTGCTTTCTTTCTGAATAAATTGAAAAGAAAAGAATGGTATGTATTACATTCCATAATTGGCCACATATTGTATACCAGTCTCTAGCATTGCAAAGCTGATTTAGGAATGATAAAGTATTGAGGCCAGATACGAAAGCCTATCTCAGGAAATGCTCGAAAACTATTTGTGTTATCTATCAGCCACAATTCACAGCATGCAGTAATAATGAACTTTGAAAACTTGGGGCTTGAACACTCTGGACTTGCTTTGTGCTCTGCAAGCACATGCACCTTTTGTGACTGCTTATCAACATAAAGCTTATGAACATTGGAATAATGAGCAGGAACACTGCAGCTCCCTCACACCTATTCTGCTATTGAGTATGATCATGGCAGATCTAATTGTAAGCCTCAAGTCCACATACCTGCCTTCTGTTACAATCCTTCTGAGAGTTTCAGCAAGGCTGTGGACTGTGGAAAGTAATTCCCACACCCTCTATAACAGATCACACTAATGTTTCTCTGATGGCCTGTTATGTCAGCAGCTTTTTCCACTCTTACTAAATGTGTCTGACATTTAGAACTTGTAGGAGTTTTGAAGGTTAAAAATTAAGCATTATTAATAAAAAATGAAAAAAACTAATGAATTCACTTAAACCACATACTAATGTAAATTAAATAAAACATTAAATTTTAATTGAAATAATGTTAAAAAAAGCTACTTATCTCAAAATACTGCGGATGCTGGGGTCAAAGCCCAGTGAGCGAAAACTACTTAACTTTTTAGTGAAAGTCAATGATCCCACTCATTTGAAAGGGGCCATGCTGGATATGCCAGCCATGAGTGACAAAAGCATGAGGTTCAAACACCCCCCCCCCACTCATTACAAAATGCCTTCACTCAATTAAGATTCCAGAGAAAAGCATCTTTACCTGAATTCCACAAATTCCCAACTTCAGCACTGCAACTCATGTTGGCTAGCATGACCTGGCCAGTTACGTCTGAATTTCCTAATGTGTAGGGTAAAAAAAAACAAAAGTTCTTCTGACATTGTCTGACATTGGGACAAGGTGGTCCCGTGAAGTTCATCAGAGAGCTTATTGGATTAGGTGAGACAGGGCGTCAACGGTTATGGGGAGAAGGCAGAAGAATGGGGTTGAGAGGGATGATGGGATGTTAGAAAAGACTTAATGGGATGAATGGCATAATTCTACTCCTATGTCTGATGCCTTATGTGAACCAAGTCCTTTCCAGGACTGTACATAATTGACTTATGGACCTTTCCACCTGTTAACGGAAATAAGCCTTGCAGAGATTAGAGGAAATATTTTTCATTTTCCCTAATATTGGCAGGATTACATATCAGGGTAGCTGTTCATAACCTTAGGAAAAGCATCTCAAGTACTTGGGATGGAGCAATAGTAAATTCCACTTATTGTTACACAACATGGATCCAAGGTGGCTTGCAGTGCAGGTGGAGTGTTTTGCATTTATTTATGATTCTGTGACAGAGAAGCTCAATATACATTTATTAAATATACAAATAATCTCTATTTACATTCAACATTAAAAAAAAGTTCAGCTAAATTACTAGACTACTCTGTAACTCCTTTGAGATGATTCTCAAGCAATCAATGAAAATTCTGAAGGTCATGTCTTAAGTATTTTCTGAACTTTTTCAGTCCCATCAGACTGATGTCAAACACTAAACAGTTGCATATCTGGAGCTCCTCGAGTACTTTTATTTGGAGTTACTTGGAGCTGAGCTTCATTAACTTAAAATGCTGCAGCTCCAAAGACACTTATTAGGTAGGTTATCAGAAACTAGGCTTTGTGAGAAGAGCCTTGATGATGAAGATAAATCATTATATGAAAAGCAACACACACAAAATGCTGGAGGAACTCTGCAGGTCAGGCAGCATCTACGGAAATGAATAAGCAGTCGATGTTTCAGGATGAGACAATTTTTCAGAACTGGAAAAGAAGGGGGAAGATGGCACCATAAACAGATGGAGAGAGGGGACGAAGGATAGCTAAAAGGTGATAGATGAAGCCAGTTATGCAGAAAAGGCAAAGGGCTGGAGAGGAAGGAATTTGATAGGAGAGGAGAGTGGATCTTAGGAGAAAGGGAGGGGACTCAGGGCGAGGTGATAGGCAAATCAGAAGAGGTAAAAGGCCAGAGTGGGGCATAGAACAAGAGGCGGGGGGGGGGGTGGATTTTGTTTTACCGGAAGGAGAAACCGATATTTATGTCATCAGGTTGGAGGCTACCTAGATGGAATATACGTTGTTGCTAATCCACCCTGAGTGAGGGTGGCCTCATCATGGCACAAGAGGAGGCCATGGACAACATGTCAGAATGGGACTGGGAATAGAAATAAAAATGCTTGGTCACCCAGAAGTGCTGCTTTTGGTGGATGGAGTGGAGCTCCTCAATGAAGCAGTTCCCCTAATTTTCCTTCCTTCACCATTGATGCTGCCCTCATTCACATTTCCTCTATTTCCCAAACAATTGTGCCCACACAATCTTCCCAACATCTTAACAGCGATAGTGTTCCTCTTGTCCTTACCTACCATCTCATGAGCTTCCACACCCAACACATCATTCTCCACAACTTCCACCATCTCCAAAGGGATCCTACCACCAAACACATCTTTACCTCCCTCCCCACTCTCCAAGTTCTGGAGTGATCACTCCTTCGAAGATTTCCTTGTCTATTTGTCCCTCCCCACTAATTGGGGAGCATGGTAGTGTAGTGGTTAGCGCAATGCTTTACAGTGCCATCAACCAGGGTTCAATTCCTGCCATTGCCTGTAAGGAGATTGTACATTCTCCCTGTAACTGCATAGGTTTCCTCCCACAGTCCAGAGACGTACCAGTAGGTAGGTTAATTGGTCATTATAAATTGTCCTGTGATTAGGCTAGAATTAAATAGGGGGATTGTTGGGTTGCACAGCTCAAAAGGCCCAAAGTGCCTATTCCATGTTGTAGTTATTTAAATAAATAAATAATAAATAATCTCCTTCCAAGCGGTAATCCCTACAAGCAGACAAAGTGCCTCTCCTGCCCATTCACATCCTTCTTCATTCCATTTTGGGCCTCAAACAGTACTTCCAGTTGAGGCAATGCCTGACCTGTGAATTAGCTGTGGTCGACTATTGTGTCTGGTGCTCCTGTTGCAGCCTCCTCTAGATTGGTGAGACCTATTGGGTAATTGGGGGAACACTTCTTTGGCACCTCTGCTCCATTTGCCAAAAGCAGAACCTCCTCATGACTAAACATTTTAATTCCGATTCCCATTCACATTCCATCATGTTAGTCCATAGCCGCCTCTTGTGCCACGATGAGGCCAACCTCAGGGTGGAGGAGCAACACCTTATATTCCATCTGGGTAGCCTCCAACCTGATGGCAAAAAAATCAATTTCCCCTCTAGTTAAAAAATCCCTACCCCCTCCCCTTTTTTTCTATTCCCCACTCTGACCTACTACCTCTTCTTCACATTCCCCTGGTGACCCTCCTCCTTCCTTTTCTCCTATAGTCCACTCTCCTCTCCTATCAGGATCCTTTCCAACACTTTGCATTTCCTACCTACCTGGCTTCACCTATCACCTTCTAGCTATCCTCCTTCCCCTCCGTCTACTTTTTTTATTCTGGCATCTTCCCCTTTCCTTTCCAGTCCTGATGTTGGGCCTTGACCCAAAACTTCGACTGTTTGTTCATTTCCATGGATTCTGCCTGACCTGCTGAGTTCCTCCCGCATTTTGTGTGTGTTGCTTTGGATTCCCAACATCTGCAGAATTTCTTGTGATTATATGTAAAGGTCGGTAAAATATTTCGAGCTGGCTCAATGTGATGTGCATGCAGCAAAAGAATTAAACAAATATTTTGACTAGTTTGACAATAACTTTTATTTATGTAACATCTTTCATAAAGCACAATGTCTCAAGTAACCTCACAAACCATTAACTAACAAAATTTGAGATTCAGCAATACTGAAGCTAGGAGTGAAGTTAATATATGTGAGCACTAACGTCTATGCATCAAAGCTTGGATTCGAGCTGGTCCCCTTACCACTTAATCAAGGCTTTGTTCTGTAAAGACATGAGGCAACTAGTATGTCATGACTACCTCACACTGAAAGAGTCATGCACAGCCAACACCCATTGTACCATATAATTTGTCAGGAACTTTATGCACAATCCCAACAACCACAGACCCAAATGTCATTCTGCTTTAGCAGCTCAGGAGCTTGGACATTACTACTCTGATAATTACCTTTCTGAGTGACTTGTCAAGCAGGAAGTAGCCAGTTTGAAGATCAAGGCAGTTGTACATGTCCTGGAGGCACCAACTGGAAGAAGAACATTTTCTCTCCTGAGTGAGCTTTACCATCAAGAATGAGTTGACCTCATGACTCCCCCTGCAGGACTATCAAATTCATTTTGACTGCTTGGCTTTGGAACATGCAGACGAGTAACTGAAGAACTATTGGTCCGTAGAAAGAGCAGATGTACTTTAAGTGAGGAGAAAGGTTTCCAGAGTTAAAGACAAAATAATGCCAGGTTGAGAGAGGCCAAAGAAATTTGGGTGGAGAATGATACTAAGGTTGATTAGTGAGGGCCCTAATCTGAGTATATACGAATAATAGAGCCAAGAGAGATTTCCAGATCATTCATGTAAACATAAAAATAATTTCAATGGTTTAATTTAATATCAGCGTATACAACCTGCAATTCTCACTCTTTGCAGACATCCACGAAACAGAAAGAAACCTCAAAGAACGAATGACAGAAACATCGGAACCCCAAAGCCCCACTTCCCCTCCATGCACAAACAGCAACAGGAACCCCAACCCTCCCCCTCCCCTTCCCCCTCTCGCACCGGCAAAAGCACTGATCCCCTTCATCCCCCACCATAGAAGCAATATCTAACACCTTTAAGAGACCTTATCTAGAATTCATCAAATACTACAGTCCATCCCAACACTTCCGTACCCTAGACATGCTCTCTCTCACTAGTGAGGGCGAGAGAGAGATTGTGCTTGCAACAAAAACAAGAGCGGGATTTTAGAAGCGGGGTATATTAATGAAGTTTAGGAGACTACCCTAATTTGGTGTTTCTTTCTCCAGCTTCAGTCTCTTTATTCTTAACATATCCTGAGTTGGTGCGAAGTTCCCACACAAGTGTTTAAGGTCATTGGAACTTTACCAAATGAACGTAGAAGTTGTATTAATTAAAACAGGAAATAATTTGAATTATCATTGAACAGCAATGATTGTCAATAATGTGGTTCATGGAGAATTTGGTTCTATATTTTGTCAATAAACTGCACAGAGTACTGGGCGAATTTTTTATTGACCCATGTACACAGCCTTCCAGATGGAGCGCCACCTGTTCTGTTTTTCAAGTGGGTGTCCATTAAGACAAACAGCTTCCAGTTGGCAACAGAGACCTAATAAAATATTGAAATAAAAGAACAGTATTATGTTCTACAAACCCTTTCAGGATGCCCCAAAGCATTTCACAGACAACAAAGTTGGATTTTGAAGTGCATTTGCTGTTGTATTACAGGAAGGGCAGCAGACTATTCAAACACAAGCACCCACAATCAACAATCTGAACCATCTATAGTACAGATGAAATGCTTCTAGAAATGTAACACAGGCCCAGGCACTGGGGAGGACGCCCCTGTCTTTCTTTGAAAGAGTGCTGTGAGACCTTTTATCTTCCCATGAGACGTCAGGCAGAGGCTTGTTTAAACCTCCCCCCCCCTCCCCCTGCCACTGGATTGACTTATTCGGCACAAGTACAGGTATACAGTATAAAGGTTTCGTTTTGCATGCCATCCAGCCAGATTGATCCAAGTATAATTATGCCATGGTAGTAAAAGAATGCAGAATTCAGTATTGCATTTACAGAGAAAATTCTGCAAATAAAGAGCAAGACCCACAGCGAGATAAATTGGGAGATCAAGAGTTCGCCTTTAAATGTACGAGAAGAAGTCTATTCAAGAGTCTGATAACAGTGGGATGAGGAGTGAGGGAGAAGTGTGCAAATGATAGTTCTGCAGGGATTTTGAGCATATGGTGCTCTTGAGTTTTAAAACCATTGAATATTGATGGTGCTTAAATCAAAATAAGAACTTAAGCCTTTAAATGCCCTTGAGCCTGGTGCTATTAACTCTCAAGCTTTTGTACCTTCTGTACTTTGGGTGGAGGAAAGAGAATGACCTGTGGAGGGGTGGTCCTTGGTTATACTAGCAGCTTTTCTGAGGGTGAGAGGTATAGGGGGAACACATTGAGGGGAGCAACACACATAAAAGTTGCTGGTGAACGCAGCAGGCTAGGTAGCATCTCTAGGAAGAGGTGCAGTCGACGTTTCAGTCGGAGACCCTTCGTCAGGACGTCAGGAGTCCTGACGAAGGGTCTCGGCCTGAAACGTCGACTGCACCTCTTCCTAGAGATGCTGCCTGGCCTGCTGCGTTCACTAGCAACTTTTATGTGTGTTGCTTGAATTTCCAGCATCTGTAGAATTCCTGTTGTTTACATTGAGGGGAGGTTGGTTTGCATGATGGCCTGCGTGAAATTCATAATTCTCTACATTTGCTTGCAGTCTTGGGCAGAGTTGTTGCTATGTCATAAGACCATAAGACATAGGAGCAGTATTAGGCCATTCAGCCCATCGAGTCTGAAATTCCATTCTATCATGACTGATCCCAGAACCCACCATACACCTGCCTTCTCACCATGACCTTTGATGCCCTGACCAATCAGGAAACTATCAATTTATGCTTTACATATACCCACAGTCTTGGCCTCCACAGCCATCTGAGCCAAAGCATTCCACAGATTCACTACTCTCTGGCTAAAAGAAATTCCTCCTTGTCTCTGATCTAAAGGGTTACCCCTCAATTTTGAGGCTGTGCCCTCTAGTGCTGGACACTGCCACAATAGGAAACAGCGTCTCCACATCCACCTTATCTAGTCCTCTCAACATTCGGTAGGTTTCAATGAGCCCCCTCCCCCATTCTTCTAAATTCTAGTGAGTACGGGCCCGAGGTTGCTAAACACTTCTCATATGTTAACCCCTTCATTCCTGGAATCATCCTTGTGAACCTCCTCTGGACTCTTCAATGACAACACATCCTTTCTGAGCTAGGGGCCCGAAACTGTTGACAATACTCCCAAGTGCGGCCTAACTCATATCTTATAAAACTCAGCATCATCACTTGGCTTTTATATTCTACTCTCCTTGATATAAATGCCAACATTGCATTTGCCTTCTTTACCACAGACTCAACCTGTAAATTACCCTTCTGGGAGCCTTGTACGAAAATTCCTAAGTCCCTTTGCACCTCTGAGGTCTGAATCCTCTCCCCCATTTAGATAATAGTCTGCACTTCTGTTCCTTTTTCTGAAATGCAGTATCATACATTTCCCAACACGGTATTCCATCTGCCACCTTTTTGCCCTTTCTTCCAATGTGTCTCAGTTCTTCTGCAATCACATTGCTTCCTCAGCACTACCTACCCTCCACCTATCTTCCTATCATCTGCACACTTTGCCATAAAGCCATCAATGCCATTATCTAAATCATTGACAAACAATGTGAAAAGTAGCGGTCCCAATATTGATCCCTGAGGAAAACCACTGATCACTGGCAGGCAAACAGAAAAGGCCCCCTTTATTCCAACATGCTGCCTCCTGCCTGTCAGCCATTCCTCTATACAAGCCAATATTTCTCCCATAATGCCTTGGGATTTTATCTTGTTAAGTAGCCTCATGTGTGGCACTTTATCAAATGCCTTCTGAAGATCCAAGTAAGTGACATCCACTGCCTTTCCTTTGTCCACTGTGATGGTTACTTCCTTGAAGAACCCTAATAGGTATGTCAGGCAAGATTTCCCTTCACAGCAACCATGCTGACATCAGTCTCCAAGTACACCGAAACCTCATCCTTAATAACAGAATCCCACACTTTCTCAGCTATTGAGATTAGGCTAACTGGCCTATAATTTCCTTTCTTTTGCCTTCCTCCCTTCTTAAAGAGTGGAGTGACATTTGCAATTTTTCAGTCTTCTGGAATAAGCCAAAATCCTTTGTAATAGCAATGACACTCACGGACCTCTGGCCCACTGCTAGTGTCTTCCACAGTGAAGACTAATGCAAAGTACGTCTTAAGTTCATCTGCCATTTCTTTGTCCCCCATTACTACCTAACCAGAATTAACCATATAACTATATAACAATTACAGCACGGAAACAGGCCATCTTGGCCCTTCTAGTCCGTGCCGAACTCTTACTCTCACCTAGTCCCACCAACCTGCACTCAGCCCATAACCCTCCATTCCTTTCCTGTCCATACAGCTGTCCAATTTAACTTTAAATGACAACATCGAACCTGCCTCAACCACTTCTGCTGGAAGCTCATTCCACACAGCTACCACTCTCTGAGTAAAGAAGTTCCCCCTCATGTTACCCCTAAACTTTTGCCTTTTAACTCCCAACTCATGTCCTTCTGTTTGAATCTCCCCCACTCTCAATGGAAAAAAGCCTATCCACGTCAACTCTGTCTATCCCCCGCATAATGTTAAATACCTCTATGAAGTCCCCCCTCAACCTTTTACGCTCCGAAGAATAAAGACCCAACTTGTTCAACCTTTCTCTGTAACTTCGCAGATGAAACCCAAGCAACATTCTAGTAAATCTCCTCTGTACTCTCTCAATTTTATTGACATCTTTCCTATAATTTGGTGATCAGAACTGTACACAATACTCCAAATTTGGCCTTACCAATGCCTTATACAATTTCAACATTACATCCCAACTCCTATACTCAATGCTCTGATTTATACAGGCCAGCATACCAAAAGCTTTCTTCACCACCCTATCCACATGAGCTAATATACCGAAGCTATATACTGAACTATGATGCCTCTGAATAGGATGCTTTCTGTAGTAAATCTTTAAAGATGAGTCATTGTGTCGAAGAGTTGGTGCTTTCTTTGCCATAACACCTCTTGTCGTGTAAACAAGTTACTGGAGAAAAGTAGCTGGTAGATGTGAAGTAGCCTCTTTATTAGACAAAATGAGACACAGCAGGCACCTGCTTGACC
Organism: Mobula birostris; assembly: GCF_030028105.1. Taxonomy (NCBI): domain Eukaryota; kingdom Metazoa; phylum Chordata; class Chondrichthyes; order Myliobatiformes; family Myliobatidae; genus Mobula; species Mobula birostris. The sequence goes on from NC_092377.1 coordinate 28,588,248, forward strand.
CAATGTGACACAACTTTTTATATGCTAAAGATCAAAGGATAGTTCCATAATTACAATGCATCCACAATGCTTTCTTTGAACTGCATGCAACCTTCACACCTCCTGTTTCGCAACCACACTACTGACATCCAAATGCATTTAAATAAGTATTGTCTGATCTTCCAATTAGCTGTGGCTATCAGCTCATAGAAACTCATTGGTCAGAGCTGCATTTTAAACTTAATCAACAGTCCATATTCAGATCACTAGCCCATGATACTATCATGAAGTAGATCAATCCCACTGCTATCCCCAAATCTGAAAGTTCCTGGTCAGTGGAGCGCAGGCCTTCCTTCAGCATTTTCAGAAGGACTGGGTCATCCCTACCAAGATTATTCAACCCTGAAAACTCCTCATACACTCAATATATGTTTTGCATAATCCATGGCTGGTTCATCGGGTCTTTGAATCCCCCAGTCGCTGCCTCACTTCTGCTTTAAAGAAGTGATATCTCTTTTCATCGCTAGCATTCCCAATAGTTGACTACATACCTTCTTGCATTCCCTGGACAATGCTGTCCCACATATCCCTCAGGCACTTGGCTTTTACCAATAGATGTATATCTTTGAGGAGCATCTGGTGAATTTCAATCATTTCCTCAAGCTTGCACCAGAATTCTGCATTCCCACAGGTAACTTTATGCGAGGATAGCTCTGACAAAATGCTCTGATTCTCCCCAGGGGTGAAGGGTCTACGGATGGTCATAATCAGGGTCAAGAGCTGGCCAAGGTTGTCAGGGTCCTTGACCTGACATTGCTTAACATCAATTGTTTCATGATCCAGTGTGGCAATTCCCCACCTTGCTATTACCTCAGTAATGGCCTCAATCCCCTCGTCTAATTTCCGATCATTCCCAGTTCCACTAATCACTCACAGCTGCCTTCCATCAGTAAATGCAGGATGAAAACCCTGTAATCACAGCAAGGAGCTGCCAGTTCATTGGTCGACTCTTGTATGAGTAACCTCGTTTCAAAGTTCTTTAGGACTGTCAGTTCTAAGTTCCGCATCGTTTTCCTGGATTCTCTACGTGAACCTTGTCTTCGTGTCAAGACTCTCCTGGATACCTATTCCATACTCACAACTGTGCTAACACCTCTCGATCCTGCCTCTTTGCCTGTGTCCAGCACTTGGGTTCCCCCCACAGCCACATCCTTGCAACATCTTGACAGATATATTTTAGTCAAACCTCTCTTTGAAATATTTCCACACTAATTCCTACACAATGCAAAACATAAATGACAGATACAAGTTAAACAGTACACACCTAAAACTGCAGAGTATGTACCCTACAATCTGTACAATTTGACACTTATGTGCATCTGAACTCAAGATGCCTGCAGCATTCCTTTGCATCAAACTGTTATTCCAAGGTGTGCACATACACATATACACACACACACACACACACACACACACACACACACACACACACACACACACACACACACACACACACACACACACACGCACTGTTTGTCTGGAATGAGTATACACACCCCCACTGGCTTCCCGAACTTTCAATAACCATTCTTCGCAGCTGGTGGCCCAGTCTCACCAAAGTGACACTCAAAGTTTAGTCTAGTCTCTTACATAAACACACATGCATACACACACACAGCTCTACGTTTATATCTACCAGTTCAGCTGTCCACAATGTTCGTGATACCTTGTAATCCCGCAGCCACTGACCCGAACAGGTCCAAGTGTGAGTGCTAATTTAAAAAATACTCACCCACTTGGACTGCTGAGACCGCTGGCCACACAGTGGGTCACGAGGAGATATCCCTGGATGAGACCCCAAGTGTTGTGGTGTGAACAAAGTCACCAGAGAGAAGTAGCCTTTTTATTCAACAAAATAAGACACAGCAGGCATGATATTGAGACCCTTTTGGAGAAAGTTGCATGCATGATCCAATGCTACATGACATTTTATATGCTAAAGATCAAAAAGCAATTCCATATTTACTATGCATCCACAATTCTTTCTTTGAACTACACAAAACATTCACACCTCCTGCTTTGAACCCAATTTACAGACACACAACTGACACCCAAATGAATTTAAATCAGCATTGCCAGTCTTCTGGTTAACTGTGGTTCATGGCTCTTAGGGACCCGTTTTTCAGAGCGGCATTTAAAATTTAATCTACAGTCCATATTCAGGTCTGAGGATCTCTACCTCAGCACCACACAACTCTACCACACTAATTAATGACTAGTTCCTTTATTTCACTGACAGTGAGGGAAAGATTCGATACCATGGCACTAGAAATGCTGTCTCCTTCCTGTATTCCATCTCATTATTTTTAAGATCCAGCCCACTGTGGTGATATCATCTGCCAATCTATCAGTGGAATTAAAACATCCATGCAAGGCACTGGTGTTGATGGTACTCATGGAGGAGGGGCTGTTGCCCACTATTACAGATTGCAGTCTGTTGGTCAGGAACTAAATGATTCAGTTGTGGGGGGCAGGAGGATGAAATTCCCAAGTCTGGGAGTTTGGAGATGAGCTTGTTTGAAAGAATGATGATAGCCTGACAGTGCGATTGCCTCTCAGTAAGAAGAGGCTGCCAAGAAACTTTGTGACATTCAGTAATAATGATTGTAGATAATATAAACTGCAACCAAGTCTCCTTAGTAAATTTGTGTAAGGGGAATCAAGCTAAATGGGATTAAAATAAGAAAGAGGCTTTGGTATAAATGGCCAGAATCTTATTAAATAGCAAAGCAAGTACAAGGGCCAAATGGCTTATTCTTGGTTGTGTTTCTTCTGTTGGCCCTTATGTAGTTGCCAGATGATGCAGTTTTCATGACCATCAATGCTTTCAAGGCTGCTTTTACAAACACATCAAGGGTGTTACATATAAGTAGACAGCCATTCCCGAAGGAAGTATTACTCTTATTTGAAATGCTACATTTTCCTCTGTGTTAGATCATCCAAGAAAATCAATTCACATCACATAGGCTCAGCCTCTGGAGAAAAGTCAACTTATCAATTTTATTAACATTGAGAAAAAATCACAGGCAAATTATACATAAATACACACAATACAGTGAGCTTTGTGTGCGACTAAGAACACCAGATGAGTTCTACCAACGAAGCCAAAGAACTGAATGTCAGCCTAGTTATATATTTAGAGAAGAAATATATGAAAGCTTCCTATAAACCTCTTAATTCTAAGATTATTGCTATATGTTTTCAATATAACTACGCAACTATATTAAGTGGAGGCTCTGGTATACTACATGTTCTCCGTTCTCATTGGATTATATATGCATTATTTATTTAGAAGATGATGCAGTTGTAAACATCACATTTTAAAAGAATGAAAACAGCTGAAATGCAGTTATGTTCAGTCCAAATTAATTGCATTTGTTACACAAACCATTTGATGTTTTTCAAATTGCATTACCCTGACTCATCTTGGTTACTTAATATTCACCTGTGAATCCTAATTTCTTAATCTGAACCATCTGTTATTCTCTCCCGCTATGCAATGTTAAACTCCCAAAATACTAAGTTATTAATAGGGACAAATGCATTGTTAAAATTATTATCCTACACAGTGATTTTGACATGCCAGTTAGAAAGTGCATGTAGCTGGAATCCAAAAGGTTTTGCAGTAATAAACTTGTTTCAAATTGTTCTTTCCATCCAGAATAAGAGAAGAAAACATCAGGGGCATGCACAGGTCATTATATGGACAGGCTTTTGCAGGAGGTAAACGTGGCTTCGTTGTAAGTCTGTGTTTACAACACAGTAACCAAGATGAGAACCTCATATCTTACTGTTTTTGCTCCATGCCATATGATAGTATGGACTATAACATAAATTACAACAAAGATACAAGGCTTCTTCAAAAGTATCTTTCAAACCTATGATCAGTAGAGACCGTTATTAGCAAAATATCCCACCAATATTATACAATAGAGATACAAGAGTAGGTCAACATGCATCAACACACATAAAATGCTGGGGGAACTCAGCAGGTGAGGCAGCATCTGTGGAAGGAAATAAACAGTCAACATTTTGGGCCAAGAACCTTCATCAGAATCATGCAATGTCTGGATTTCAAAACAGTGAAAAATCCTGGATCTCACTTCCCAAGGAGGACACCTTCACCACAAGATAATAGGAAACTGATCATCATCATCACCTTTCCAGCAACAATTCTTGCACATTTTGAAACAGCTTCATAGGTCAGTGTAGGGGTGACACTGAGCCACAATCCAACAGGTACTGAACATGAAGGAAAGAGCTCTGAAGACATTACGGATGAGGAAGGAACAAAAGATTCCAACTCCAATGTGGATCCAGTGCCTCTTAGAGGGATGCCTGCCAACATCTGTTCCCGTCCTTCTACCTCTTCTAAAATATAATGCCCAAATCCATTTCACATGGTAAGCAAAACTCATATTACAGGTTAAAAACGAACAGCCAGCATGCAATTTGCAAGTATTATCTACTGATCCTCTGAGGTGTTCCTCCAGTGGTTTTTAAAATTGGATGTGACTCAGACAGGACTCAAGACAGTTGAATCAACAACCTCAGGGAGCTAGAGGCCATGCAGTTTTCATAAGTTCAATGACTGGCTGGATATTTCCGTCAATAGCCCATGGTCGCTGAGGGCACAGCCACAGCAATCCAATTTCTGTTCTTTCAGCACAAACCAGAGATGGATCTTGATTTCATGCTAAACTGATTTTCTTCATGTCGCATTGGGCAATATACAACACTATCAAGCCATCAGGGAGCATGAGGTATTGGATAATAAAGCTGAAAGTACAGCCTTGAGCATTCCTTTGAACAGTTGGGAAAAAGGGTTTGTCTACAAATATGCTGAAACAGAATGTCAGCAGATAGGGAGAATTGTGGAAATGATGGTTCAACAGGGACGTTGACCATATGGTGTTCTTGATTTCTCAAACCACTGAATGTTGATGTTGCCTAAATCCAAATTTTAAGCCTTTAAAGAACTTAAGCCTTTAGATGTTGATGACATTTTTTTTCAATTTAAATTTTTAAAAAAATACCTGATTGTAGCATCACTTAATTAATTTCAGCTCTCGATCCTGTTCTAGTTCTACAAACGGTGGCAAAACATAATAGAACAAAACGGATTGGTAATACCCTGGTCCGCAAGGGAGTACATTTTCTCACAGAAACTGTTGTGAAATTAAGGAAATGTGCTTGTTCAATACAGAAAGGCTCAACTTGGAATCAGAAAACGCCAGCAATTCATTCATTTCTTCTGATAGTGACTGAAAATAAAAAGTGACATCAGTTTGCTAATTGCTAATCCTTCAGTGGGCAGTAGCTTTATCATCAATTCCTTTTTTTCACAAAGCAGTTGAGTAAAAGAATGAAAACAATATTGGTTCCAAATGCTATTTAATTTTGGTAAAATTGATGCCATGAGTGGATGTAGGAGTTGGAAAATGCACCAGAGTTATTGCCTTATATCATTCACTCAAGAAGCTCGACACCAGACAGGTAACAGCAGCCTGCTCGATAGGCAACCCATGCATAACCGCTCATTCTCTTCACCCCTGGCATATGGTAGCAGCAGTGTATGCCATCTACAGGATGCACTGCACCAACTCATCTGGAAGTTGACCTCCAAGCCACACACCATCCTGACTTGGAAATACCTGACTGTTTCTCCACCGTCACTGGATCAAAATCCCAGAAATCCCTCCCCAGGCAGCATTTTGGGTTTATCTGCACCTTAAGAACTACAGTGGCTGAAGTAGGCAGCTCACCATCACCCTCTCAAGGGCCATATGGGACAAGCAAGTGAGTGCAGTGAAGTTCAGATTCCTTGAATGAATAAAGAAGAAAATAATTTCCAGTTTTAAATCTAGCAATTGAGCTAAAAGTAAATAAGGTATCAAAATTGAAAAGCAGTTCAGATATATGACTCAATAACTAAAGAAATTTTTATTCATAATAAAAATGTACAAAATCAGGGTAAAACTGGTGGTCTATTATTTAGAACCAATTAACGTAAAAGCTGTATTGTGTTGTAACAAGTGCTCTATTACCATGATGCAATGCACCAATAGATGCTTCAGACTAACGCACAAAGCTTTGACTGCATTTTGAGGGCTGGTGGTCATAGACTAACTATAGAGGGATGAAATGGGTCAACATTCAAGATAGTCACGATGATGACCAAAGTCAAGGTTTGGCTTTCTGATGATAATGTGCTAAACAGCTAAAGATTGAGTATGCATGTTGTTGTTAGCATTCCTTTACATGTCTTGTGGTATTTCAGGCGGCATTTTTTGCCATTTCCTTAGCATTTGTCTGTTTTTTTTATGAGGCTGAGTTGCTAGTTCAAGGCTAGTTCAACACAGCATGGACGGAAAGTGCGCAAGGAGCCGGCCGGATTCGAACCAGCGACCACTTGCCTTGAAGTCTGGTGCTGATGCCACTACACCACCGGCTATCTAAAGCAGGGGTCCCCAACCTTTTTTGCACCGCGGACTGGTTTAATATTGACAATATCCTTGCGGACCGGCTGACGGGGGGTGATGGGGGGTGTTTAAGTAGGGTTGCCAATTTTCTCACTCCCAAATAAGGGACAAAAGTAGCAGTCAAATACTGGACACTTGTGTTTACCCTGAGAAAGACTACCATGACCATGAAGCCTTGCGTGGGCACCTGTGTGCGCATGCATGACATGCGCATGCGTGTACATGCTGATTTTTTTCTACAAATCGGTTTTGCCTTAATCTTCCCGATTCTGTAAAGTGAAACTACACTGTACATACATTATTTCGACTTCATATAGGCTGTGTGTTTATCATATCATTCCTGCTTTTACTATATGTTAGTGTTATTTTAGGTTTCATGTGTTATTTGGTATGATTTGGTAGGTTGTTTCAAGTTCAACAGTGCGTGACAGGGAATGAGGAAAGGTGCAGCTGACTCATATAGTTTCATATTGCCAAATCATATCGTTTCCTCGTGGCCCGGTAGCACATGCTTTGCGGCCCGCTGGTTGGGGACCGCTGATCTAAAGTATGCAAGTATGCGTGTGTCAGGTTGAAAATCAGAATCAGGGCTGGGAGACAAGTCAGTGATCATAATTTGGCAAAGAAGATTGGGATCACAATGGTGCCATAATCAGTCTATTTAGTGCTGCTACCTCACATCTCCAAGAATCTCTGTTCAGTCTTGAACTTACTGTAGGTCCTGTCTGTATGGAGTATTCATGCTCCTTCTGTGACTATATGGATTTTACATGGTACACTGGCTTTCTCCCACATCCCGAAGATGTGATGGTAGATAAGTGGCTTGCAATAAATTAACAATTAGTGTGGATAAATGATTAAAAAAAGAACCAATAATTAATAAGCATGTGTGCAAGAAAAAGTACATTGTAGTTGTACAGGGAAATAAGATGAGATGGAATTTATTACCACAGGCAGCTGTGGATGCCAGGTCGTTGGGGGTATTTAAGGCAGAGCTTGATTGGTTCTTGATTGGACACAGCTTCAAAGGTTTCGTGGAGAAGTCTGGGGAGTGGGGCTGAGGAGGCCATATAAGAATCAGCCATGATTAAATAGAACAGACTCAATGGGCCGAATGGCCTCACTCTGTTCCTATGTCTATGGTCTTATGGAAAGGAGTAATGCAATTGGTCCTCCCATTTAAATGAGGGTGCTGACCTGAAATGTTGATTGCCCATTTCCCTCCAGAGATATTTGCCTAAATTGCTGAGTTCCTTCAGCAGCTTGTTTTTTTGTTTGCTCCACCATCTCCAAATAATGGGATGGTTCCCCTGAGAGCCAGAAGGACTAAGTGGGTTGACCTTGTCCTTTGTGTCATACGGGGAGAAGATAAAGTTGGTGCTCAGGTTCAGGCTTTGGGATGATCATGTTTGCGTTCAAAATTACCTTCAATTTTCAGTTTGCCATGATATATCTTTGCTTGTTTCATGATCAGCGTACCGTTAAGTGGGATATGTTAACTTTGACACTGACGAATCTTCTCTTTCAATACATGGTTAAGACCTTCATTTTTCATGTTATGCAGTGTTTTTCTATTTTTCATTAACTTCTGTTCATTACATATGTGGGTTAACATCTCAGAACTGTCTGTGGTGTGCAGAAACATGTGCATTCTCTGGAACCTTCCCAGCGTCTTGTAGAATTTTCCATTTGTGATATCATGATAGTGCTCAAAAATGTTGAATTTCAGGGCTTTTTGGATAAGGGGTGCTCAACCTGTAATGACCAACAAACTACTTAATTGTTGGGTTATTTTCTTAGGTTGAAAGGGAACTGTTATACCTCAAAATCTGTATGGGACTGGTGGTATCATGGTTAATTTACTGCGTCAGTAATCTAGAAGACTGGCAGCTAATCCAGGTATATAGTGCAATTCCCACCATAATAGCTGGAGAATTAATTACTTAATTAGGAATTTAAAATAAATCATTTTCATGGTGATCATAAAGCTTTTTTTTAATTGTAGAAACCCAGTTGGCTCATTTGTATCCATCAAGGAAGGTATCCTTTCTGGCTCATCTTTACTGGTGTCTCTTAAGAGCCTGAACCCAAATTATAAGATGTAACATTAAAAATAGATTCAGTGATTAGAATAAAATAGGTAGGCCAGCTAGCTAGTTTTGCACTAGTAAGCTGGATAGGACAAAAATATACCCCACTCCAATTTATCCTTGCAAAGTCCTCCTTAGGGGATACTGGAAATTGGTGGCTACCTCCATCAAGAAAGACAAGATAGTGAGACATCTCCCACGCTGTTTGCTGCTCTCTCCATGGTATTGAGCCAATGAAAACTGGAGTGCTGCAGTGCTTCGTACACACTGATTTTCTTTGATAATAAATATACATTGAAATCTTTTGAATACTTCAAAGTAAGCAAGGGTTAGAAATGCCACCATCCATATCCTCCCCTCTAAGGATGCAAAATCTGTAGTTTCTTCACCTTAACCAGGTATAAACTCAGACATTCCTGTCCCAGTAGCACTGTGTGAGTATCTCCAACAGAAGAACAGCTATAGGTCAAGAAGGTGGCTCTGCCCCATCTCTCTAAGAGCAGGTAGAGATGAATAGTCAATGCTGGTCTTGCCAGTAGTAATAATACTCTAAAGATAACCTTAATAATATTTCTCATTCCTGTTATCTAATAATTTATTTTTCTTTTACATTACACATAAAGGAAATTACATTCTGTTGTTTTTTTTTATCTACTGATAGCAACTTGGAACTGCTGTCATGTTTGGTTTTATGACTGCCTTGTGGATTAGGTAATGGGATAACAAAGATTTGGGAGGTGAGTAGGGATATGGCCCGTACTGTTCTGAAGTTAATAAACTAAATTATATGGCCCTTTATTCCAATTTGCAGTTAGCAAAGAGAAACCCCAAGGATTTGCCACCAAAACAAGCATATTGCCAAAACAATAAAGAAAGGTCAGAAGGACATAGAAGAGGGATTTCTTAAACTATTAGACGTCTGTCTGTGTGAGATCACAGCCAGACTGAAGACTGTTTTGTCAGCAAGATGAAGTCCCTGCTGCTAATCATTGTCTCACAGTTTTCTAGTCTGTTTTCAACATGACAGATTGCTGGATGTTTATGGGAAAATTTGACTAAATTTTTCCTTGGCTTTTGCACCAATGCAGGTGTTTTGTTGTTTCGAACTCGAATCACCCATCAGAGATAGTATTATTCACCATGCCTCTCCATAATCTACCCCTGACCCCCTTCACCCAGAACAACCCATGTTAAAGTTTGCCATAAGGACTGTGTGCAGGCCATCCCCAGTCAGAACATAGAGTATAGAACGTAAAACAGCACAGTTCAGGAAAAGGCCCTTTGGTCTGCAATGTTGTACTGAACCAACTAAATTAGTAATCAAACAGCTAACTAAACTACTCTCTTCTGCCTACATAATGTCCATATCCTTCCACTTTCTTCACATTTATGTGACTATCTAAATGTCCCTTAAAAGTATCTAACATTTTTGCCTCTACCAAAAACCCAGGCAGCGCATTCCAGACACCCACCATTCTCTATGTTAAAAAAAAATTGCCCTTCACGTTTCCTTTGAAATTATCCCCTTCACCTTAAATGCATGCCCTCTGGTATTAGACATTTCAACCCCAAAATATTGTCTATCTACTCTATCTATACCTCTTACAATCTTCTAAACATCCATCAGATTTCCCTTCAGCCTCCAGTGCTCCAAAGAAAACAACCCAAATTCATACAACCTCTCGTGAATTCACATGGCTTCTAATCTAGGCAACATCCTGGTAAACCTCTTCTGCACCCTCTCTAAAGCCTCGTTATCCTTCTTATACAATACTCCAAGTGTAGCCTAACTAGTTTTATAAAGCTGCAACATACCTTCCTGACTTTTTAACTCAGTGGTTCAATTAATAAAGACAAGTATGCCACCTGCCCTCTTAATCATCCTACCAACTTTCATAGCCCCTTCCAGGGAGCTATGAAATTAGACACCAAGATCTCTCTGCTCATCAACATTGTTCAGGATCTTGCCTTTAACATTGTACTGTCTCTTTGCATTTGGCCTACCAAATCTGGCCAAGTTATACTCCATCTGCCATTTCTCCACCCCATCTGCAACTGATCTATATCCCGTTGTATTCTATGCCAGTCTTCTGTGCCATCCACAACACCACCAATCTTTGTATCATTCCCAGACTTACTAACCCAGCTATGTACTTTTTCATTCAGGTCATTTATATAGATCACAAAGAGCAGAGGTCCCAGTACAGATCCTTGGTGAACACCACTAATAACAGACCTATAGCTAGAATAAGTCCCTTCAATCACTGTCCTCTGTCTCCTATGGGCAAGCCAGTCCTGAATCCAAATGGCCAATGCTCCATGGATCCTATGCATCTGAATGAGCCTCCCATGAGGGACCTTATCAAGCACCTTACTAAAATCCATGTAGTCAACATTCACACAGTTACCTTCAACAATCACTATTGTCACCTTGCAAAAAACAGAATGGAGTTAGTAAGACGTGACTAGCACTGCACAAGGCCATGCTGACTTTCCCTAATTAGGCCATGGTTTTCCAAATGCTCATAAATCTTATCCTTAAGAATTCTCCCCAGTACCTTCCTTCACCAGTCTATAGTTTCCACGGTTAACCCTTGTTCCACTGTTGAATAATGGAGCAACATTAGCAACTCACCATTCCTCTGAGACCTTGCCTGTGGCTAGAGAGGACACAAAGATATTGATTAAGGTTGCAGCAATCTCTTGTCTTGCCTCTCTCAATAACTTGGGATATATCCCATCAAGCCCTGAGGACTTAATGCTCTTTAAGAGACCCAACACTTTTCCTTTACTTCAAAAAACCCTGGTATATAAATCTGCCTATCCTCCATGTCCTTCTCCTGGTAAATGCTGATGTAAAAGACTCATTAAGAACCTCACTCACGTCCTATGCATTCAAGCCAATGTTCCCCCCTTTATCCTTGAGTGGTCTTACCCTCTCCCTAGCTATTTGCTTGCTCTTGATGTATGCATAGCATGCCTTGGGATCCTCTTTAATCTTGCTTGCCAAGGACTTTTTGTGGCCTCTGCTGGCTTTCCTAATTCCTTCTTGAGTTCTTGTCTGGTTTCTTTATAACTCTCGGGGCTCTGTTTGATTCCAGCTTCCTAAGCTTTACTTACTTTTTCTTTTTATTCTTGACTAAATTTGCCACCTCTCTCAACATCCGAGGTTCTCTTTCCTTGCCACTCTTGTCTTTCCTTCTGACCGGAATTTACCTGTGCAGGTGATCTTTAAGCGCCCTCCACGTGTCAGATGTAGACACCTCCAAAAAACAGCTGTTCCCAATTAACTCTTGCTAGTTCCTGTCTAACACTCCTGCAATTTGCCCTGCTCCAATTTAATACATTCCCGCAAGGTCAATACATATTCTTATCTATAGCTATCTTAAAATTTATGGAATTGTGCTCACTGTTCCCTTATTGTTCATCCACTGAAAGGTGAGTTACCTGGCCAGGCTCATTTCCCAGCACCAGGTCCAGTACAGCCCCTCCTCTTGTTCTACTACCTACATATTGATTTAAGTAACCCTCCTGAATCAACCTACCAAATTCTGCCCACCCGAACCTTCTACGCTCAGAAAGGGTTAACATCCCATGACAACAACCTTTTTGTTTTTACACCATTCCTTAATCTGCCTGCATATCTATTCTTCAATGTTCCGATGGCCATTGGGGTCTGTAGCACAATCCCATTAGAGTGATTGCAGCCATCCTGTTACTGAGTTCTACCCATAAAGACTCAGTCAACGAGCCCTCCATTATGTCCTCTTAGTGCAGCTATGATATTGTCTCTGATTGGTAGTGTAACTCCCCCAAATCTCTTACCTCCTTCTCTATCTTTTCTAAAACAGCAAAACTCTGGGACATTAAGCACCCATTCCTGTCCTTCTCTGAATCAGCTCCACAATATCATAGTTCAATGTACAGGCATGCTCAAAGTTCATCCATAATACTCCTAGCATTAAAATACACACACTTCAAACTACCTGTCCCATAGTAACTATTACTTGCTCCTACCTGTTTTCACTGGACCTAATATCTATCTTCCTCTCCATCCCTCCACTATATGACCTGTTGCTCTGTTTCCCATCCCCCAGCCAAACTAGTTTAAAACCTCCCAAGTAGCACTAGCAAAACTCCTAGCAAGGATATTGATTCTCCTCCAGTTTAGGTTCAGCCAATTCCTCTTGTAAAGGTCCCTCCCCCGCCCCAGAAAAGGTTCCAGTTGTCCAAGAACCTGAAAACCTGCCCCCTGCACCAGTTCCTCAGCTACTCATTCATCTGTACCATCATCCTATTCCTGCCCTGACCAGCACATGACACTGGGAGTAATCAAGGAACTACTAGCATAGAGATCATGTTCTTCAGCCATTTTCCTATCTCCCTATACTCACTGCGCAGGACCTCATCCTCCTTTCTACCTATGTCATTGGTGCCTAGGAGCACCATGACCTTTGGCCACTCAACCTTCCTCTTGAGAATATTCTGCAGCCGCTCTGAATCATAAGACCATATGATAGAGGAGCTGAATTAGGCCAGTTGGCCCATTGCATCTGCTCTGCCATTTCATCGTGGCTGATCCATTTTTCTTCTCAGCCCCAATCTCCTGCCTTCTGCCCATATTCCTTCATGCCCTGACCAATCAAGAATCTATCAAACTCTGCCTTAAATATGCATAAAGACTTGACCTCCACAGCTGCCTGTGGCAAATCATCCTTGACCCTAGGACCTGGAAGGCAACACACTATCCTGGCACCTCTTTTGCAGCCACAGAATCTCTTGTCAGTCTCCCTAACAATTGACTATCACAATACCTCACTTTACCCTTCCCTGCTGAGCCTCAGTGCCAGCCACAATGCCACTAGTCTGGCTGCTGCTGCTATGCCATGATAGACCATTCTCCCCCTGCTCCCCCCCCCCCCACCACCTGTAGTATCCAACAAAATGGTACAACATTTTTTGCTGAGAAAAATGGCCACAGCAGAACCCTGTATTATCTGCTTAACTCCTTTACTTCTGGAATTCGCCCATCTACTATCTGAAGTCTGCACTTTGATTGTGACAACCTCAGTGAAATTCTTATCTATGATGAATAAACTCTTCTCAGGCTTCTACCCTGGTACAGGTATTGATTATAACTGATGTTTCAATGACAGTGTTGCCATCTTCATCAGGGATGATGCCTGGGCATGTCTAGTCCGGTAGTATTTGTACCCCGGTCATCTGTCTCTCCTGATTGGTTAGTCCTCATCCAAACATGTTTTTGCTCTCCCACCTTCTTTACAATTGACTCAACTGGTGTTCGTGAGGATGTTGTGCAGGACTGTGCTTGCTGCATTATCCCTATCTGCTTCTGTGCCTTTAACAACAAATCTGTGCAATGGGACAGGTGCCAGCAGTCTGCTGTCCAGATACTGGGTCAACAGTTCCATGAAACACACAGTGCATACAGTTAAACCCAAACTGAAAAGCAACAGGAAGACTTTTTATATTTCAATGGCCACAGGTAATACTGATAAAATACAGCTAAGAGTCCTGTCTCCAGCTGGAAAATGTGCCGCTTTGGATGCAGATAGACAAAGTGCCCACTGTGAGGTTAAATACGGTTGTTTGCCAATCGAGTGAGAGAGGGTAGCGGCTTCCTGTGAAATATAATAAGGCAGAAGAGGAGAGTGAATGTTTGACCAAAAGAATTGGAAATAGTTATTCGAACATTGCACAAACTACATAGGCACTATACACTTAGTCAAATTCAAAGGAAATTTATTATCAAAGAATGTATAAATTATACACCTTGAGATTTGTTAGCTTACAAGCAGCCACAAAGTAAGAAACGGTGATGTGAGGGAAAAGTTTTTCACACAGAATAGTGGGTGTTTGGAATGCACTGTCGGTCACGGTGGTGGAAGCGGATGTAATAGTCTCTTAGATGGGTACTTGGAGCTTAGAAAAATAGAGGGCTATGCGGTAGGAAAATTCTAGGCAGTTTCTAGAGTAGATTACATGGTCAGCACAACATTGTGGGCCGAAGGGCCTGCTGTAGATTTCTATGTTCTATGTTTGAAACCTGAAGAACCCAATAAAAAAAGAAAGACCATAACCACTTTGCAGAGAAAGAGGAATAACTCATACACACACACACACACACACATATGTGGGGCAAAAACTCACAGACAGTACAGCTGCCAGATCAGTTCACAACCTCATCATCACAGAGAGGAATGAATATCACGGGAATGTGAGTAAAATTAGTCTGATCCTCGGGCTTTCCAGTCTATCTGGGCCAGCGTTTAAATTGTCCAAGCACCAGGTAGTGCCTTGCTCTAGGACCCAGAATCTGGTGCAGCAACACACCCAGGCTGCACAGCTTGAAGCTGTTCTTGATCTCACATTTGGAGTGATCCAACCTTGCATCAGGGTTAGGTGAATGGGCATCGAATCTCTTCCACATCGACTCCTCTCCAAATCATTCACTCCATCAGCGAAGGCGATGCCAACTCCATCTGCGACACCGTCTTGAACACATGCCTTTCAGCTTTGCAATGCACCTGCACAACCCATCTTTCAAATCAGCTCACTGCTTCATTGTTTGGGTGACCATTTACCACAATTTACTTCAGAAAAGGTGTTATTTTTACTGCTTTTCGTCGAATTTCTCTCCTTACAACCTACCACTGAACTGTCACATACGTTTGGTATTGCCATCTTAAACCACTTAGCAATACATGAATTCATTTATGTTTGCAACCTTTTCGAACTAAGTAAACTCTTGTGGAGTTGATCTTTTAATCCTTTGTGGTTTTCTTCAGAATTCAATGGGTTGTACTTTCTCCCTAGACAGAGGAGATTAAATGCATTGAAAAGCAACTATGGCAGTGGAAGAAGTAAACCAGGAATAAGTGGGTTATGGACTGAGTGATGATTTTTCAGTCCACATCTGTGTAAAATGCACCCTATGCTAAGCACAGCAGTCTCTTTGAATTCAGTGGGGATTGCAGTATCATATCTTAAATAAAATTTCAGTCAGGAATTTTCTTTACACAAACTCCTACATCCAGTACAAAAATAAAAATATTAAATAACAGATGACACCCTAGATATACCCACGTAAATATCAGTTCACAATTTTGTTTCTATTTGGAAGTTGATTTCAATATACAGTACTATCACGTGAACTGACATTTTAGATTATACAAGATTTTTAATATTTACTTAGATGTGATTTTAAATTCTGTGGATTTGTATGACAGGAGTTATATGTAAACATAGCCTGCAGTACAGAATGTAGGCTCGATAAAGGGTGATACTGTAGATGATAGGACTACTTACATGTAGGTGTTGGCATGTGGCCAAGTGGTTAAGGCGTTGGTCTAGTGATCTGAAGGTCGCTAGTTGGAGCCTCAGCTGAGGCAGCGTGTTGTGTCCTTGAGCAAGGCACTTAACCACACATTGCTCTGCGACGACACCGGTGCTAAGCTGTATCGGCCCCATTACCCTTCCCTTGGACAACATTGGTGGCGTGGAGAGGGGAGACTTGCAGCATGGGCAACTGCTGGTCTTCCATACAACCTTGCCCAGGACTGCGCCCTGGGAACCTTCCAAGGCGCAAATCCGTGATCTCATGTGACTAACAGATGCCTGTATATATACTCACACTTTCAATTTACACTGAAAGTGAATGTCAGGAAATAGCTGAAAGATGAGCACCCAACCTGAATTTTAATATTATTGATTAGCATGCATCAGAGGCCCCGGAGTATTACCTATGCAGCATTAAAAATGTCCATTGTTAACAAAGTAAATGGTGCCTTTTCATTTTAACTGACATTTGAAGACTCGTTGGGTGATAGTGGGAATTTTGCTTTTTTTTGTCACATTGAAAAACTTTGAGTACCATCCGGACTGACCATGCCAGTTGTAAGCATATTGAGATTGTACAAAGGAAAACAAAATACTGGATATATTTTCAACTACAAGAGAAAGGGCAGTGGACACAATAAGGTAGATGGAGAGATTAAGAATTCCTTTGTAGATTATGGCAGGTCCATTTGAGAGTCTAATAACAGTGGGATGGGAGCTGTTCTTGACTCCTGTGGTACATGCTGTCAAGCTTTTGCACCTTGTGCCTGACATGAGAGGGGAAAAGAGAATGGCTGAGGTTGAAGGGACTCTGATTATGTTGGCTGCTTTCCTGAAACAGTGGGAAGTGCAGACTCAGTCAGTGGGCGGGAGGATGGTTTGCATGATCGACTGAGCTGGGTTCACAACTGCCTGACATTTTTTTGCAGACTTGCGCAGAGCAGTTGCTGTAGCAAGCTGTGAGCATCTGGATAGAATGTCTTCTATGGTGCATCTGTAAAAATTGGTAAGAATCGTCAGATTGGTAAGAATGGCCAAATTTCCTGAGCCATCTGAGGCAGTAGAGGCATTGGTGTACTTTCATGGTCATAGCCTCAACATAGCTGGAGCATGACAAATTATTGACGATATATCGACTTATGAACTTGAAGCTCTCAACCACCTCCAACCTCAGTACCACTGATACATATGGGAGCATGGACACCACCCAGCTTCTTGAAATCGATAACATGGAGAGACAGGTTGATGTCTTTGCACCACGCCAATTGGCACTGTATCTCTTCTTGAACCTCATATCATCACTTGGGATCCACTTCACAATATTAGTGTAAGTGGACCAAGTGCTACACCTCTCCCTACACCTCCTCCCTCAGTACCATTCAGGGCTTCAAAGGGTGAGGCAACACTTCACCTGTGAGCCTGTAAGAGCTATCCAGCGTTCCTAGTGTAGCCTCCTGTACATTGATGAGACCCGATGTAGATTGGGAAAGCACTTCGCTGAGTACCTACGCTCCGTCAGCCAGAAAAGGTGGGATCTCCCAGTGACCACCCATTTTAATTTCACTTTCCATTCCCCATTCCAACTTGTCCGTCCATGTCCTTCTCTATTGCCATGATGAGGCCACACTCACGTTGGAGGAGCAACACCTTATGATCTGTCTGGGTAGCCTCCAACCTGATGGCATGAACACTGATTCCGCGAACCTCCAGTAATGGCTCCACCCCATCCCACACCATTCCTCATTCCCATTTCCCTTTCTCAACTTATCTCCTTACCTAGCTATCACTTCCCTTGGGTGCTCCTCCCCTTTCTCTTTCTTTCATGGTCTTCTGTCCTCTCCTATCAGTTTCCTGCTTCTCCAACCCTTTCTCTCTTTCACGAATCAACTTCCCAGCTCTTTTCTTCACCCCTCCCCTCCTCCTAGTTCCACCTGTCACCTTGTGCTTCTTCCTCCCCTCTCTCCAACCTTCTATCGCTGACTTCTCATTGTTTTTTCTCCAGTCCTGATGAAGGGTCTTGGCCTGAAACGTCGACTGTACTCTTTTACATAGATGCTGCAATTAGATCCAGCATTGTGTGTGTGTTGCTATGGATTTCCAGCATCTGCAGATTTAGCTACACAGTTGTCAGTGTATATAGGAAGTGAATTAAGAGGCAAAGAGTACAGTCTTGTGGAGCACCAGTTTTAAGGATAATGATGGAGGAGGTGTAGCCTATCCATACCATTGTCGGGATGTCAGGGATGCAGTTGCGGAAGGGATGCAGAACTTTGGAGATAGTTATTTGGCATTATGGTGTTGAGGGCAGAAATATAGTTAATAAATATGAATTTAATGTATGTGTCATCCTTATTTATCCAAGATGTTCCAGAGATGAATGAAGTCCAGGTAGATGGCATCCTCCATTGACCTGTTTCGGTGGTAGGTGAATTAAAGTGGGTCATTATTGCTGGGTAGGCTGGACTTACTTTGGAGTAGGGAGAGGTTAAAGATGTCTATGAATATCCACAGCAACTGAACTTTGCCGGATCTGCAGGCACATTGGGTACTCCATCTGGGCCAGATGCTTACTGCAGATTCACTCTCAGGAAGGCCAATGTTGGTGTCGGGTACATATGCATCAAAGGATATTCGGGCAGGTAGCATCATCTCACTGATGTTCTGTTCAAAATGAGCATAGAATTCATGGAGCTCAATGGGGAGGGATGAACTGTTGCCAACAATTCTGCTCAACTTTGCTTTGTAGCCTGTTATAACATGCAGGCTTGCCTCAATTGATGGGTGTTTCTGTGGCTAGTCTGGCACTCTAGCTTGGTCTGGTATTGTTTCTTGGCACTCATGACGGCTTTCCAATCTGCGCCTTGTAAGGCATGAAAATGCCCGACACAGGCCTCTCATGGTCTGAGTCGACGTTCCCTCCCCCCTATGATGGTTTTGAGAAGAATGCACCTAGATTTCCGGTATAGGTCAGGTATCTTGATTGCATCGGGCCTGTACTTCTGCAGAGATCTAGTCATCAGTTTTTATATGGACTCCTATTTACATAGTTCCGGGGTTGACAGCATAATCTAAGATGAGAATCAATGCAAAGGGCATACACTGTCTCAAGATGCAGCACTGAGTGTTGCAGGAAGTCATTCCTGCCTGTGGCCATCAAACTTCACAACTCCTCCCTTGAAGGGTCAGACACCCTGAGCCAATAGGCTGGTCCTGGACTTATTTCATAACTTCCTGGCATAATTTACATATTACTATTTAACTATTTATGGTTCTATTACTATTTATTATTTATGATGCAACTGTAACGAAAACCAATTTCCCCCTGGATAAATAAAGTATGACTATGACTATGACTAAAGTTCCCATTGGGTTAATTGGGAGGGGGAATGGATGAGTAAGATTTTTGCAGCAATTCTGGAATGCTACCAACCTGTTTTTGTCCATCAGTGCCAGTAAATTCTGCCCTGATTTTCACCGAGTTTTCCAGGAGCTGGCGGAAAATTGGCCCTTTAAACACTTAGACCAACTCTGTCAATTTTAACTGACTAATTGTGCAAGGTTGTAATTAATCTACATATACTTTGGTTTCTATAAATCATTCTTGTTAAAAATAAACCCAGTTAAGAGCTTAGTCTAAATAAAACAGCCCGGTATTGTGAATACTTCCGCTTTCCAACTGATAGCATGCCCAGGGGTAGAAATTAGTGCAGGGTAACGAGGCTAAATTGCCATCAATGGATTAAAGTGTACTATGAGGCATGTTTCTGCTTCCTAATAGCATCCTGCATGTAATTGAATAAAACTTATTTTAAAATTCATTAAAACTGTAATTGTGTCCTTTTAAAATGCTTGTTTCTGTAGAATTTAATGACTGTCAGGCAAAATTTCAGGCTATATGATATTGTTGATGACAATTTTGCTTCACCAGGATTTTGAAAATTGGATTTTGAACTTAGGGTTCTGCATTACTTTGCTAGTGTAGTGAAAGCAGATGCTTGCTAAGTGGTTGGTTAATAGTTAAGAAGCAAGCTCGCCTTGCCGGTCATCCAAAAACATTTCTTACAACAAGATTACGTGCAAACATACAATTTAAGAATTTAAGGCCACTCAGCCCCTCATTCCTGCTCTTCCATTCTCTGAGATCATGGCTGAATTGACTGCAATCTTAACTCTGTATTCCAGTTTATCTGCAGTAATTTTTCACCCCCTAACTTATCTAGTTTCAATCTATATCTGCCTCAATGACATTCAGTGCCTTTGCTTGCACTGACTTTTGATTAAGTAAATTCCAAAGACTTAGGACCACCTATTGAGGGAAAGGATTTTGACAAATTGTTGTGCACCTGCTATTTATATTGGTGCTAATTAAAATTAATGCTTTTTTTCATCAGTTGTAAAAGCTTATCCTAAAAATATGACTGAAACAGGAATGGAAGCTAAGTGGCCAAAGAGATGTGATCTGTTGCTCACCTGACAGTCTGACTTTGACATTCATGAGTTGTCAGCCATTTCAAGGTAATAAATTGTATGTTGCGGTTCATATTATGCACCACAGATTTCTTGTGTCAGAGCATATATTGCACATGAGCCTAGAGAAAGCATTCCCAAGCAATCATTCATAAAACTATTTAACAAACAAATCAAAAAACCGAGTCGTGCAATCATAGTCATACAATGTGGAAACAGACCCTTCGGCCCAAAGTGTTTGTGCTAACCAAGATGCCAATCTCAATAAGTCCTGTTTGCCTATGTTTATTCCCATATTACTCAAAACCTTTCCTATCGCTGTACCTGCCCAGGAGTTTTTTGATCCTCTAGTTTTCTTGATTATTTCACCCAGCAACATCCTGTGGTGAGAGAGTGTTATTTTATCAATTCAGTGCCCAGTACCTAGGCCAACAGTTAATCTCACTTAATTGCCCTTGATGACACAACTATTATTGGTGAGCAGGTGCACAGGAATGAGATACCTCAGCTAGTTGAGTGGTGGTGTCACAGCAACAAATTTGCACTCAACATCAGTAAGTCCAAGAATTGATTGTGGACTTCAGAAATGGTAAGACAAGGGAACACACACCAGTTCTCAAAGAGATATCAGAAGTGGAAAGAGCGAGCAATTTCAAGTTTCTGGCGATCAACATCTCTGAGGATCTATCCTGGGCCCAACTTATCACTGCAGGTACAAAGAAGGCATGACAGTGATTAGATTTCATTCGGAGTTTGAGGAGATTTGGTATCAAGGACAGTCGTAAGTTTCGACAGATGTTCCACGGAGAGCACTGTAACCAGCTGCATTGCCATTAGGTATGTGGGGGGGGGGGCACTACACAGGGTTGATATAAGCTGCAGAAATTTGCAAACTTAGTCAGCTGTATTGTGTGCACTAGCCTTCCCAACATCCAGGACATCTTCAAGGGGCGATGCTTCAAAAAGTCGGCATCCGTGATCAAGGACCCCATCACCCAGGATGTGCTGTTCTCATTGCTACTATCAAAAGAAGGTACAGGACCCCTAAGGCACACACTCAGTGGTTCAGGAACAGCTTCTTAGAAACATAGAAAACCTTCAGCAAAATACAGGCCCTTCGGCCCACAGAGCTGTGCCGAACATATTCTTACTTTAGAAATTAACTCAGATTAGCCATAGCCCTCTATTTTTTCTAAGCTCCATGTACCTATCCAGGAGTCTCTTAAAAGACCCTATTCTATCCACCTCCACCACCATCGCCAGCAGCCCACTCCACGCACTGACCACTCTCTACGTAAAAAAATTACCCCTGACATCTCCTCTGTACCTACTTCCAAACACCTTAAAACTGTGTCCTCTCATGTTAGCCATTTCAGCCCTGGGAAAAAGCCCCTGACTATCCACACGATCAGAGTTTCTTCTCTGCCATCAAATTTCTGAATGGGCATTGAACTCATAAACACTATCTCACTACTTTTTTTTTGCACCACTTATTTAATTGAACATGTATACACACACACACACTTAATGACTTACTGTAATTCAGTTTTATTAACATGTATTGCAAAGTACTACTGCTGCATAACAACAAATTTCATGACATATGCTGGTGATATTAAGCCAATTCTGAATTTGAAGAGAATGGCTTGCTAAGCTATACGAGTCCTTTTTTGGTTACTTGAATAAGGATATACTGGCTTTGGAGGCAGTGCAGCGGAGGTTCACCAGGTCGGTTCCAGAGATGAGGGGGTTAGATTAAGAGGAGAAATTGGGTCGCCTGGGACTGTACTCGCTGGAATTCGGAAGGATGAGAGGGGATCTCATAGAAACATGTAAAATTATGAAAGGGACAGATAAGATGGAGGCAGGAAAGTTGTTTTGACAGGTAGGTAAGATTAGAACTAGGGGAAATAGCCTCCAGATTCGGGGGAGTAAATTTAGGATGGAGATGAGGAGGATCTGCTTTTCCCAAAAAGTGGTGAATCTGTGGAATTCTCTGCCCAATGAAGCAATGGAGGCTAACTCAGTGAATATATCTGAGACAAGATTGGGTAGATTTTTGTATAGTAAGGGAATTAGGGGTTATGGAGATAAGGCAGGCAGGTAGAGGTGAGTCCATGGCCAGATCAGCCATGATCTTATTGAATGGCGGAACAGGCTCAATGGGCCAGGTGGCTTACTCCTGCTCCTATTTCTTATGTTCTTATGCTCAAACACAGAAAGAACAACAGATTCCTTACCCTGAACCATACTGGTGAAGTGGATCCAGTTTAGTCAATGCCCCACCATAATATGTCAGAGTCAACATTTAGTAAAAGGTGTGAAAAACAATCTCCCCCTCAAAGCAGTTG
The DNA here is from genome assembly GCF_030028105.1 of Mobula birostris. Classification (NCBI taxonomy): domain Eukaryota; kingdom Metazoa; phylum Chordata; class Chondrichthyes; order Myliobatiformes; family Myliobatidae; genus Mobula; species Mobula birostris. Next base: position 28,611,036 of record NC_092377.1, read on the forward strand.
TGTCATAGAGCCATAGAAGAGTACAGCACAGAAACAGGCACTTTGTTGCATCTCATCCATGCCATGCTATTAACCGGCCTGTTTTCATCCATCAGCACTTACACCACAGCCCTCTATATCCCTCAGGTGCACAAACCTATCCAAATTTCTCTACAATGTTGAAATCAAGTCTGCATCCACCAATTCTGCTGACAGCTTGTTCCATACTCTTACCACCATCTGAGTGAAGATGTCCCCCTGCGTATTCCTTTTAAATTCCCTTTGTTTAACAGGTTTAGTCTCATTCCTGCTGCCCAATCAGCAGCAGGAGCAGGCCACAGCGACGAGATTTCTCGCAGGTCGGTGACACTTGTTTAAAAGTATAGAAGGGACACCCGGGATGGCCATTGTTGAGGCGGCCATTGTTGGGAGTAGGCCAGTAGTGAGAGCAGGTGTGTCAGGCTTTGGCTCAAAGGAGGCTTCAGCTTGAAATGGCATTGGCTCTGGTTAAGGTTCTCTTAAGGTTCCCTTTTTTTCATTTACTTGTAGTAAATAGCCATTGTGTTTTCTTCATGCGGGATGTTGGAGTCCTGGGAGACCCAGAGTCTCCCAGAGAACTACATCTGCATAAAGTGCATCCATCTGCAGCTCCTTGAAGACCGTGTTAGAGATCTGCAGCAGCAGCTGGATGACCTTTGGCTTGGACAGGAGAGTGAGGAGATAATCGATCAGAGTTGTAGGGAAGTAGTCACCCTGAAGTTGTCGGTGGTGAGTAGCTGGGTGACTGTCAGGGGAAATGTAAATGTACATAGGCAGTTCCTTCAGAGCACCCCTATGGCCATTCCCTTCAATAATAAGTATACCATTTGGGGCACTGCTGTGGGGGATGACTTCACAGGGGAATAGGACCATAAGACAATAAGATATAGGAGCAGAAGTAGGCCATTTGGCCCATCGAGTCTGCTCTGCCATTCAAACATGGGCTGATCCAATTCTTCCAGTCATCCCCACTCCCCTGCCTTCTCCCCATACCCTTTGATGCCCTGGCTAATCAAGAACCTATTTATCTCTGCCTTAAATGCACCCAATGACTTGGCCTCCACAGCTACTCATGGCAACAAATTCCACAGATTTACCACCCTCTAACTAATGTAATTTCTCCACATCTCTGTTCTAAATGAACGTCCTTCAATCTTGAAGTTGTGCCCTCTTGTCCTAGACTCCCCTACTATGGAAAATAACCTTGCCATATCTAATCTGTTAAGGCCTTTTAACATTTGGAATGTTTCTATGAGATACCCCCCTCATTGTCCTGAACTCCAGGGAATACAGCCCAAGAGCTGCCAGACGTTCCTCATACAGTAACCCTTTCATTCCTGGAAACATTCCCGTGAATCTTCTCTGAACCCTCTCCAATGTCAGTATATCCTTTCTAAAATATGGAGCCCAAAACTGCACATAATACTCCAAGTGTGGTATCACCCATGCCTTATAGAGCATCAACATCACATCCCTGCTCTTGTATTCTATTCCTCTGGAAATGAATGCCAACATTGCATTCACCTTTTTCACCACTGACTCAACCTGCAGGTTAACCTTTAGGGTATCCAACACAAGGACTCCCAAGACCCTTTGCATGTCTGCATTTTGAACTCTCTTTCCATTTAAATAATAGTTTGCCTGTTTATTTCTTCCACCCCAATGCATGACCAAACACTTTTGAACATTGTATTTCATTTGCCACTTCTTTGCCCATTCCCCTAAACTATCTAAGACCCTCTGAAGGCTCTGTGTTTCCTCAACACTACCCACTCCTCCACCTATCTTTGTATTGTTGGCAAATTTAGCCACAAATCCATTAATCCCATAGTCCAAATCATTGACATACATCGTAAAAAGCAGTGGTCCCAACACCAAACCCTGTGGAACTCCACTGATAACCGGCAGCCAGCCAGAATAGGATCCCTTTATTCCCACTCTCTGTCTTCTGCCAATCAGCCAATGCTCCACCCATGCTTGTAGCTTCCCTGTATCTTGCTAAGCAGCCTCATATGCGGCACTTTGTCAAAGGCCTTTTGAAAATCCAAGTACTCCACATCTACTGAATCTCCTTTGCCTATCCTGCTTGCAATTTCTTCAAAAAATTGCAGTAGATTCGTCAGGCAGGATTTTCCTTTCAGGAAAGCATGCTGGCTTTGGCATATCTACTGTGTGCCTCCAAGTACTCTGTAATCTCATCCCTAACAATCATTTTCAACAACTTGCCAACCACTGATGTCAGGCTAACAGGTCTATAGTTTCCTTTCTGCTGCCTCCCACCCTTCTTAAATAGTAGAGTAACATTTGCAATTTTCCAGTCATCCGGTACAATGCCAGGATCTATCAATTCTTGAAAGATCCTTGTTAATGCCTCCGTAATCTCTCCGGCCACTTTCTTCGGAACCCAAGGGTGCATTCCATCAGGTCCAGGAGATTTATCCACCCTCAGACCATTAAGCTTCCTAAGCACCTTCTCAGTCGTAATTTTCACTGCACATACTTCACTTCCCTGACACTTGGATGTCCAGTATACTGCAGATGTATTCTACTGTGAAGACTGATGCAAAATACGCCTTCAGTTCCTCTGCCATCTCTGCGTCTATTATTACAATATCTCCAGTGTCATTTTCTATTGGTCCTATATCTACCCTCAACTCTCTTTTACCCTTTATATACTTAAAAAAGCTTTTAGTATCTTTTTTGATATTAGTCGCCAGCTTCCTTTCATAATTCATCTTTTCCTTCCTAATGACCTTCTTAGTTTCCTTCTGCAAGTTTTTAAAAGCTTCCTAATCCTCTGTCTTCCCACTAGCTTTGGCTTCCTTGTAAGCCCTCTCTTGTGCTTTTACTTTGGCTCTGACTTCACTTGACAGCCACTGTAGTGTCCTCCTTCCATTCAAAAATTTCTTCTTATTTGGAATATATCTGTCTTGCACTTCCCTCATTTTTCACAGTAACTCCAGCCATTGCTGCTCTGCTGTCCTTCCTGCTAGTGGCCCTTTCCAGTCAACTTTGGCCAGTTCCCCTCTCATGGCATTGTAATTTCCTTTATTCCACTGAAATACTGACACATTGGAATTTAGTTTCTGCTTCTCAAATTTCAAAGTGAACTTGATCATATTGTGATCACTGTTTCCCAAGTGTTCCTTAACCTTAAGCTCTCTTATGACCTCTGGACTATTTGCACAACACCCAAACCAGCACAGCCGATCCCTTAGTGGGCTCAACAACAAGCTGTTCTAAAAAGCCAACCCTTAGACATTTCACAAATTCTCTCTCTTGAGGTCCAGTACTGACCTGGTTTTCCCAATCCACTTTCATGTTAAATTCCCCATTACCCTTCTGACATGCCTTTTCTATCTCCTGCTGTAATTTGTAATCTACATCCCAGCTGCTGTTTGGAGGCCTGTATACAACTGCCATTAGGGTCTTTTTACCTTTGCCATTTCTTAACTCAACTCATAGAGACTCTACACTTTCCGATCCTATATCATCCCTTTCTAATGATTTAATATTATTTCTTATACACAGGGCCACACCAGCCCCTCTGCCTACTAACCTATCTTTCTGATACACCGTATATCCTTGGATGCTCAGCTCCCAATGGCAGCCATCCTTTAACCAAGGTTCAGAGATGGCCACAGCGTCTTATTTGACAATCTGTAGCTGAATTTCAAAACCTTCCATTTTACTTCTTTGCTGCGTGCATTCAAATATAACACTTTCAGTCCAGTATTTGTTGCTTTCTGTTTTAACTGCACCAGGCCTCCCTTACCACTGGCTGTGATTGAGCCTCATCTCCTGCCTGTTCTTTCTATCATCTCTGTTGCACATTATGGAGCTCCGGGTTGCTGGCACTGAGCATGGGTCCATGGTGCAGAAGGACAAGAGGGAAAAGAGGGCAGTGATAGTGATAGGGGACTCAATAGTCAGGGGATCAGACAGGAGATTCTATGGATGTGAACGGGACACCCAAATGGTATATTGCTTCCCAAGTGCCAGGGTCAATGAAGTCTTGGATCGCGTCCACAGCATTTTGGAGAGGGAGTGAGAGCAGCCAGATATCTTCATACATATTGATACCAATGACATAGGAAGGAAAAGCAGAGGTCCTGAAAAGAGAATTTACAGAGCTGGGCAGAAAGCTGACAAGTGGGACAACCAGGGTAGTAACTTCTGGATTGCTACCTGTGCCACACACCGGTGAGGGCAGAAACAGGATGATTTGGCAGATTCATGCGTGGCTGAGAAGCTGGTGCAGGGGGCAGGGCTTCAGGTTCCTGGATCATTGAAATTTCTTCTGGGAGAGTTATGATCTGTTCAAAAGTGGCAGGTTGCACTTGAACCCAAGGGGAACCAATATTCTCGCAGGTAGGTTTGTTAGAGCTTTTGGAGAGGTTTAAGCTAATTTGGCGGGGGGGTGGGAACTGGAACTCAGGATAGGACAGATGGGAAAAACGCAAAGATAGCACGCAGTCAGACCGTCAGGTAGGGCAGGCTGATGACAGGACATTATTGCAACCAGCAGGGTGAGTATCAGTGCATTAGTGATGCAGAATCAAAAAGGGTAGCAAATACAGTATTCAAACCCAGTGCATGGAGAATAAGAAATAAGGTGGATGATCTTGTTGCAGTATTACAGCTTGTCAGTAATGATGTTGTGATCATCACTAAATCGTGGCTGAAGGATGGTTATAGTTGGGAGATGAATGTCCAAGGTTATACATTTGTATCAGAGGGATAGGAAGGTAGGCAGAGTGGCTGATGTGGCTTTGCTGGTAAAGAATGGCATCAAATCAGTAGAAAGATGTGACATCAGATTGGAAAATATTGAATCCTTGTAGAATGAGTTAAGAAACTGCAAGGTTAAAAGGACTCTGATCACAGTTATGTACTGGCCTCCCAATAGTAGTTGGGATGTGGAGAACAGATTACAGTGGGAAATAGAAAAAGTGTGTCAAAAGGGCAATGTTATGATAGTCATGGGAAATTTCAACATGCAAGCTGATTGGGAAAATCAGGTTGGTAATGGATCTCAAGAGAGTGAGTTTGTTGAATGCCTAAAGATGGCTTCTTAGAGCAGTTTGTCATTGAGCCTACTAGGGGATCAGCTTTATTCAATTGGGTGTTATGTCATGAACCAGAGGTGATTTGGAAATTTAAGGTAACAGAACCCTTCAGAACCAGTGATCACAATATGATTGTTCAACTTGAAATTTGATAAGGAGAAAGTGAAGTTTGAAGTAACAGTATTTCAGTGGAGTGCAGTAAATTACAGTGGAATGAGAGAGGAATTTGCCAAAGTAAATTGAAGGAGGTGATGGCAGCAGAGCAGCAATCGCGTGAGTTTCTAGGAAAAATGAGGAAGATGCAGGATAGAAGTGTTCCAAAAACGAATAAGCACTCAAATGGCAAAGTAGAACAACCATGGCTGACAAAGGAGGTCAAAGCTAACGTGAAAGCAAAAGAGAGAGCATACAACAAAGCAAATATTAGTAGAAAGACAGACAATTGGGAAGCTTTTAAAAACCTACAGAGAGCAATAAATGAATCATTACGAGGGAAAATATGATATATGAAAGCAAGATCGCAAACAATATCAAAGTGGATAATAAAAGCTCTGTCAAGTATATAAGAAAATAAGAGAGTTGAGAGTGGATACAAGACCACTAGAAAATGAGGCCAGAGAAATAATAACAGGGACAAGGAGATGGCAGATGAACTAAATGAGTATTTTGCATCAGTCTTCAATGTGGAAGACGCGAGCAGTGTGCCAGATGTTGAAGGATATGAGGGAAGATAAGTGAATGCAGTTACTATTACAAGGAAGAAGGTGCACTAAATTTTGAAAGGCCTAAGGCTTCATAAGTCACCTTGATCAGATGAACTACACTCTAGAGTTCTGAAAGAGGTAGCGGTAGAGATTGTGGAGACAATAGTAAAGATCTTCCAAAAATCATTGGACTTGTGACATGGTACCAAAGGACTGGAAAATTGCAAATGTCACTCCACTCTTTAAGAAAGGAGGAAGTAAGCAGAAAGGAAATTATAGATCAGTCAACCTGTCCTTAGTGGTTGGCAAGATATTGGAGACAATTGTTAACACTGAGGTTATGGAGTACTTGGTGACACAGGACAAGATAGGACAAAATAAGAGAAAATCTTGCCTGATGAAACTGTTGGAATTCTTTGAGGAGATTACATGTAGGATAGATAAAGGGGATGTAGCGGATGCTGTATATTTGGACTTTCAGAAGGCCTTCGACAAGTGCCACACATGAAGCTGCTTACCAAATTAAGAGCCCATAGTATTACAGGAAAGTTACTGCCATGTTTAAAGCATTGGCTGATTGCTGGGAGGCAGCGAGTGGGAATAAAAGGATTCTTTTCTGGTTGACTGCCAATGACTAGTGGTGTTCCGTAGGCATTGGTGCGGGGACTGCTCCTTTTTATGCTGTATATCAATGATTTAGATGATGGAATAGGTGGCTTTGTTGCCAAGTTTGCAGATGATACAAAGATTGGTGGAGGGGTAGTATTGAGAAAACAGGTAAGCTGTAGAAGGACTTAGACAGATTAGGAGAATGGGCAAAAAAGTGGCAAATGAAATACAATGTTGGAAAATGCGTGGTCATGCACTTTGGTAGTAGAAATAAATGTGCAGACTATTTTCTAAACAAGGAGAAAATCCAAGATTCTGAGATGCAAAGGAACTTGGGAGACCTTGTGCAGAACACCCTAAAGATTAACTTGCAGGTAGAGTCAGGTGGTGAGGAAGGCAAATGCAATGCTAGCACTTATTTCAAGAGCTCTAGAATACAAGAGCAGGATGTGATGCTTAGGTTCATAAGGACCTAATGAGGACTCACCTTAAGTATTGTGAACAGTTTTGGTCTCCTTATCTAAGAAAAGATGTGCTGGCATTGGAGAGAGTTCAGAGGAGGTTCACAAGGATGATTCTAGGGATGAAAGGGTTATCATATGAGGAATGTTTGATGACTCTGGGTCTGTACTCACTGGAATCTAGAAGGAAGAGGGGGATCTCATTGAAACCTTTTGAATGTTGAAAGGCCTAGACAGGGTAGATATGGAAGGGATGTTTCCCAGGTTGGGGGAGTCTATGACAATAAGGCACAGCCTCAGGATAGCATTTAAATTGGAGATGCAGAGAAATTTCTTTAGCCAGAGGGTGGTGAATTTGTGGAATTTGTTACCACAGGCATCTGTGTAGGCCAGGTGGTTGGGTGTATTTAAGACAGAGTTTGATAGTTTCTTGATAGGACACGTCATCAAAGGTTACAGGGAGAAAGCTGGGGAGTGGGTCTGAAGATGAAGGGTCTCGGACGGAAACGTCGACTGTACCTCTTCCTAGAGATGCTGCCTGGCCTGCTGCGTTCACCAGCAACTTTTATGTGTGAAGCAGGATCAGCCATGATTGAACGGAGGAGCAGACTCGATGGGCCAAATGGCTTCATTCTGCTCCTCTGTCAGATGTTCTTATGGTCTCTAAATATTTCACCTTTCACCCTTAACCCATAGCCTCTAGTTCTCGTCTCACCCAACCTCAGTGAAAAAAGCCCATTTGCATTACAGAATAATGCTGCCTGCGGACTGAGATTGAGTTAAAATTTTCAAAGGGGAATTATAAATGAAGCAGGACAGGTTGTTAAAAGAAGCAAGAGAGGGAATTGCAGAGATTCTGTCATTTTTCAATCCTCTGTAATTCTAGGAGTGGTGCTAGAGGATTAAAGGACTGTTACTGTCAGCAAAGGAGAGATGAAATAAAGTGAATAATTACAGGCCAGTTGATTTAACTTTGATGACGGGTAAGCTTTTGGAATCAATTCTGAGGGATGGTATAAACCTTTATTTAGAAGGGCATAGATCATTCAGGAACAGTTCAGGAAAGGTTTTGTCTGACTGATTGGAATTTTTTTAGTGGGTAACAATGAGGATTGATGAGGGCAGTGTTTGATATGGTCTATGTGGATTGCATCATGATATTTGACAAGGCCCCACATGGCAGCTGATCAAAAATGTAGAAATATATAATGTCCAAGGGAGAGAAACAAATTGGATTCAAAAATTTGTTCAGCAGCAGAAAGTAAAGGATTGATGACGTTTTTGTGTCTCAAAGACTATTATCATTGGGGCTGCACAGTCTCAGTACCTGGTCCCTTGCCTTTTCTCACATATATTGACATTTGAGTGTTCAATGTAGGGAGCACTATAATGAAATCCACTGATGATAAAGATATGGATGGTCCAGTATGTGACAGATCATGGCATGATAGAAAATTAATGACAAAGAAGGAGGCCATTTCACTCATTATATCTGTATAGATTGAAAAAGCACCATCCAAACTTCTCTTGACTTTCCAGCTTTGTGCCCATTGCCCTACAGCTCACATCTCTTCTGTTATAAATCCAAGTACCGTTTAAATGTGCTGAGGGTTTCTGCCTCTATCACCCTTCCAGGCAATCGGTTAAGGGCCTCTACTACTCACTGGTTTGAAAGGTTTTCTTCTAATCCTAATACAATTAATTTAAAGCTGACCCTCTTTGCTAAGGGAAATAGGTCATTCCGATTCATCCTGTCCAGTAGACTCGCAAGTTTATATACCTCAATGAAGTTTCCCCTCTGCCATTTCTGTTCCAATGAAAACTGGCATGGTAGCATAGTGGCTGGCACAACACTTTACAGTGCAGCGAACTGGTTCAATTCCCACTGTAAGGGGTTTGTATGTTTTCCCTGTGGCCACGTGGGTTTCCTCTGGATGCCACAGCTTCCTCCCACAGTCCAAAGACATTCTTATTGATAGGTCAGTCGGTCATTGTAAATTGTCCCGTGATTAGGCTAGGGTTAAATCAGGGATTGGTGGGCGTCGAGGCTCGAAGGGCCTATTCTGCGCGGTATCACAATAATAAATAAACAAACAAACAAGCAAGCAAACAACCCCCAGCTTATACATTCCTAATTTATAGTGAAGAATTTCCAGTCTTGTAAGTAACCTCTGCACCCTTTCCAGCCCATTGAGATATATAAATTTCCTTGAGGAATATAGATTAATCTATAGAATTGTGAATAATGAAGCAACCAGAGTATTAAATCAATAAGCAGAAGGATTCACGGATGGATAAGAATGGTGTGGCTATGGTAGAGGCAGAAATCATCAATAATTCAGTAGAACGTAGATGTCTATAAACTGAATACATGGAAGATGGATTGGAGCTGGATGGCTTCTTTCCAAAGAATGTTGTGATTTTTCTATGAATTGTCGGGACAGGAAAAGATTGAGAGGATCAAATATTATTTCTGATGTAGCATGTTGCTAGTGAAAGACTGTAGCCTGAAATGCAATGGTGGAGACAAGGAAACAGGAAAGTCATTTGCAGTGTCATTTATTTTGGAAAACAAAGAGTAATTTCTTGCAGCAAATTGAAGAGATTCTTGGGGTTAACTTGCTTCAGTAGAGTAAATAAATTCAGTAGACTTTATATCGAGTGTAACATATAAAGTCAATGAAAGAAGTACAGCTAAAATAGTTCTGGTAAGAAAGAGCCAATATCAGTAAAAGGCTTGCCTCAATAGCTGGAAAATATCCATCTCAATCATTGTACATGGCAAGCCGATGTTACAATCAAACTGCAAACTATATATTGAAAGATTGTTGTGTTAATTTCATTGAAACTTTGTTCTGTTCCAATAATCATTTTGTTGTGATTTTTTTCCCCCATTTCAACATGTGCAACTATGGGAGAAACATCACAATAGAAAAACAGATGGGAGTTTTGTTAGATTACTCTTCGTCAGAGTGCATGAAGGGACAGTTAAATCAATGGTTGTTGAAATCTCATAATTTTATTAAAAGCACGATGAATCTTTGAATATCTCTATATTTTAACTAAACCATGAAGAGTCTTTGCCTGAAAGTGTAGGGGCACTAACTTAGTACTCACATGCCAAAGTGGCCATGACTTATTCTGAACTTTTGCAATAAATAGTTCAAAGTTCAAAGTTTAAAGTAAGTATATGTCACCATATACATACCTGAGATTTATTTGCTTGCAGGTATACTGAATAAATCCATAATAGAAAAATAACCATAATAGAATCAATGAATGACTACACCAACTTGAACTTTCAACCAGTAGGCAAAAGACAACAAAATATTCAATGAATAATAATGATTTATATAAGCAATCAATATTAGATTAGATTATGAGAACACTCGGTCCTCTTATTGTCATTTAGAAATGCATACATGCATTAAGAAATGGTACAGTGTTTGAGAACATGACATGAAGGGTCCATGAAAATGAGTCCATAGCTTTTGGAAGCATTTCAGTAATGGTATAAGCGAAGCTGAGTGAAGTTAAGATCATAAGACCATAAGACATAGAAGCAGAATTAGGCCATTTGGCCCATCAAGTCTGCTCTGCCATTCAATCATTGCTGATAATATTTTCCCCTCCTCAGCCCCACTCTCCGACCTCCTCCCCATAACCTTTGAGGTCATGTCCAATCAAGAACCTATCAAGCCCTGCCTTAAATACACCCAGCGACCTGGCCTCCATGGCTGCCTGTGGTAACAAATTCCACAAATTCACCACCCACTGGCTAAAGAAATTTCTCTACATCTCCATTGTAAATGGATGCCCCACTATCCCAAGGCTGTGCTTTCTTGTCGTAGACTCCCCCACCATGAGAAACATCCTATACACATCTACTCTATCTAGGCCTTTCAACATTCGAAAAGTTTCAATGAGATCCCTCTCTTCCTTCTAAATTCCAGAGTACAGACCTAGAGCCATCAAGTGTTCCTCATATGCTAATCTTTTCATTCCCAGAATCATCCTTGTCAACTCTACTGAACCCTCTCCAATGCTAGCTCATCTTTTCTTAGATGAGGAGCCCAGAATTGTTCACAATACTCAAGGTGAGCCTTCACCAGTTTTTTTATATATACAAAGCCTCAGCATCACATCCCTGTTCTTGTATTCTAGACCTCCTGAAATAAATGGTCACATTGAGTTTGCCTTCCTCACCACCGACTCTACCTGCAAGTTAACCTTTAGGGTGTTCTGCACAATGACTTCACTCCCAAGTTCCTTTGCATCTCAGAACCTTGGATTTTCTCCCCATTTAGAAAATAGCCTGCACATTTATTTCTTCGACAAAAGTGCATGACCATGTATTTTCCATGTATTTCATTTGCCACTTTCTTGCCCATTCTCCTAATCTATCTAAGTCCTTCCATAGCTTACCTGTTTTCTCCGTACTACCCCTCCACCAATCTATGTATCACCTGCAATCTTGGCAACAAAGCCAGCTATTCCATCATCTAAATCACTGATATACAGGATGAAAAGAAGCAGTCCCAACACCAACTTGTGCGGAACACCACCAGTCACTGGCAACCAACAAGAAAAGGATCCTTGTATTTCCATTTGCTGCCTCCTACCAATCAGCCAATGCTCTAGCCATGTTAGTAAATTTCCTGTAATACCAGGACTCTTAACTTGCTAAGCAGCCTAATGTGTGGCACCTTGTCAAAGGCCTTCTGGAAGTCTAAATATACAACATCCACTGCATTCCCCTTTATCTATCCTACGTGTAATCTCCTAAAAGAATTTTAACAAGTTTGTCAGGGAAGATTTTCCCTTAAGGAAACCATATTAACTTTGTTCTGTCTTGTCCTGTGCCACCAAGTACTCCATAACCTCATCCTTAACAATTGACTCCATCATCTTCCCAACCACTGAGGTCAGGCTAACTGGTCTATAATTTCCTTTCTGCTTTTCTTAAAGAGTGGAGTGACATTTGCAATTTTCCAGTCCTCTGTCTGCATGCCAGACTCCAATGATGTTTATAAGATCATTACTAATGCCACCGCTACCTCTTTCAGAACTCTATGGATCAGCTTATCTGGTCCAGGTGATTTATGAACCCTTAGGTTTTTCCAGATTTTTGAGCACCTTCTCCCTTGTGGTAGTAACTATACACTTCTCTTCCCTCACACCCTTCAACACCTGGCAAACTGTTAGTGTCTTAAGGGTGACTACTTCCCTGTAACTCTGATCGGTTATCTCCTCACTCTCCTGCACAGCAGCTGTAGATCATCCAGCTGCTGCTCTAGATCCCTAAAATAGTCTTCAAAGAGTTGCAGCTGGATGCACTTCATGCAGATATAGTTCCCTGGGAGACCCAGAGACTTCCAGGGAACTATGGGAGGAGATAATACTCTAAAATCTGCATGAAGAACATGCAATGGCCATTTGCTACACTAGGTATAGTAAGAGAAAAGAAAGGGAGCCTTTACAGAAACTTACCCAGAGCCAACACTTCGTTTGAGCCAATGCCTCCTTTGAGCTGAAGCCTAACACTCCTCATCTCCACCACTGGCCTACTCCTAACAATGGCTCCCCAATAACGGCTGATTAATTTCCCTCTCAGCCCCAATCACTGCCTTTCTCCCTGTGTCCCTACATGCTCTGACCAATCAAGAATCTCACAATCTCTGGTTAAATATACCAATAACTCAGCCATCACAGCTGCCTGTGGCAACAAATTCCACAGATTCTCCACTCTCTAGCTCAAGAAATTCCTCTTCATCTCCATTATAAATGGATGTCCCTTTATTCTGAGGATGTGTCCCCTGGTCTTATAGACTCAACCATCATAAGGATGATGCTCTCCACATCCACTCTTTGAGGCCTATCAACATTCCATATGTTTCAATGAGATACCCCTTGTTCTTCTGAATTCCAGTGAGAACAGGCACAGAGCCACCAAATGCTCCTCGTATGATAAGCCTTTCATTCCTGGAGTGATTTTAGTGAATTTCCTTTGAAATCTCTCCAACTTCAGAACATCCTTTTATAGATAAGGGGCCCAAAACTGCTCATAATACTCCAAGTGAGGCCTCACCAGTGCCTTATAAATTTCTGGTTAGATGCTAACTGCATTTCATTGGCTTTGTATCTGTACTCGGCAGAATGACAATACGTTGAATCTAATCTAATCCAATCTAATCAAGCCTCAATATTAGATCCTCACTTTTATACATCTGCTCAAAATTAATGCTAACATCACATTTGCTTTCCTCACCTCAGACTCAACCAGAAAATTAACTTTTAGGGAATCCTGCACGAGGTCACTCAAGTCCCTTTGCACCTGTGACTTTTGAATGCTGTCACCATTTAGAAAATAGTTAACCCTTTCATTTATTCTGCCAAAGTGCATGACCATAACTTGCTAACACTGTATTCCATCTGCCACTTCTTTGTCCAAGCTCCTAATTTGTCTAAGTCCATCTGTAGCTTCTCTGATATCTCAAAACTACCTATCCCTCCACCTATCTTTGTGTCATCTGCGAACTTGGCCACAAAGCCATCAATTCCAGGATCCAAATCATTGACATAAAACACGAAAAGAAGCAGACCCCTGTGGGACAGCACAAGTCACTGGCAGCCAACCAGAAAAGTCTCCCTTTATTCCCAGTCTTTGCCTCCTGCCAATCAGCCAATACTCGATCCATGCTAGTATCTTTTCTGTAATTAACTTGGTATAAACTTGTTCAGCACCCTAATGTGTGGCAAACACAAGGAAATCTGCAGATGCTGGAAATTCAAACAACACACATTAAAAATGCTAGTGAACGCAGCAGGCCAGGCAGCATCTCTAGGAAAAGGTACAGTCGACGTCTCAGCCCGAGACCCTTCATCAGGACTGTACCTCTTCCTATAGATGCTGCCTGGCCTAATGTGTAGCACCTTGTCAAAGATCTTCTGAAAATCCAAGTACAAAACATCAATTGATTCTCCTTTGTCTAACCTGCTGGTTATTTCTTCAAGGAATTCCAACAGATTTGCCAGACAAGACTTTCCTTTAAGGAAACCATGCTGATTACAGCCTATTTTATCATGTGCCTCCAGGTGCCCTGAGACCTTCATTTCGGATTTCCCCCTCCCCCTCCTACTTTCAAATCTCTTTTATTCTCTTCTTTCAGTTAGTCCTGACGAAGGGTCTCGGCCTGAAACGTCGACTGCACCTCTTCCTACAGATGCTGCTTGGCCTGCTGCGTTCACCAGCAACTTTGATGTGTGTTCCTCTATCTTCCCACTATTTTTGCTCTATTATATGCCTTCTCTTTTTTTAAAAATTTCTATATTGTGTACATCTGTACACCTGCTCGTTAATGCAAAAAAAAACTTATCAGCCCATCATGTGGCAGCAACTCAATCCCTTCTCTTTGACTTTTATGTTGGCTTTGTCTCCTCTTGTCAGCTACTGTTATATCATCCTTCCTTTAGAATACTACTTCTTCCTTGTGTTTTATCTATCCTGTACCTTCCAAATTCTTCCCAGAAACTCCAGCAATCACTTCTCTGCCATCATAGGTAGCAGTGTTTCTTTCCAATTAATTTTGGCCAGCTCCTCTCTCTTCCCCTGTAATTCCCTTCACTCCACTATAATACTGACCTTAGCTTTTCCTTCTCAAATTGCAGGGAGAATTCTTTCATATTATGCCCTAAGGGCTCCTTTATCTTAAACTCTCTAATCATTTCTAATTCATTGCACAATACCCAATCCAGAATAGCTGATCTCCTGGTGGACTCAACCACAAGCTCCTCTGAAAGGCCATCTCATATGCATCCTACAAATTCCATCTTTTAAGACCCAGCACCAAACTAATTTTCCCAATCTGCTGCATATTGAAATCCCCCATGACTATTGTAATATTGCCTTTTTGACATGCATTTTCTATCTCCCATTGTAATTTGCAGACCACATCTTTGCTCCTGTTGGGAGATCTGTATATAACTCCTATCAGAATCTTTTACCTTTGCAGTGTCTTTGCTCTACCCATAACAATCCAATCATGTCACCTCTTTCTCATGATTCAATTTCAATTTTTCCAACAGAGCCAATCCACTCTCTCAGCCTACCTGCCTGTTCTTTCAATACAATTTTTATCACTGGAAATTAAGCTCCCAGCAGTATTCTCCTTTCAGTTGCAATTCAGTGATACCTTCAAAATCATACATGCCAAATTTAGTGAAGCCCACATCATACATGCCCTTTGGTTCAAGAGCCTGCGAGTTTGAGGGGTGGAAACGGCTCCTGAACCTGGTAGTGGCTCCTGTACCTTCTTACTGATGGCAGCAGTGAGAAGAGAGGATGTCCTGGGTTGTGGGTGACCCAGATGATGGATGCTGCTTTCCTGCAACAACATTTTGTGGAGGTGTGCTCAGTGGTGGGGTAGGCTTTACCCGTGATGGGCTGGGCCATTTAACAAAAGGGGCACCGTTGCCAAACCTGAAATCCACATATCCATATTTTCCAGTCAATGTCTCTGAATAGCTGTCGAGACTAAGTAGTGTGTTCGATTGTTTTCTCTTTCCTAGCCTAGAGCCTCAGAGGACAATTGCACGATTCTAACTGATAATCATGTCAGTGAAATCAGTATGGATAGGAATTCAATATGGATCCTTTCTGTTCAATATAACTCTTGATCAGTCAATTTCTTCAATCCTTGAAACATTATATATTTGTGATAGATAAGTACTTTAACTAAATTATAGTTATAGTACTGTGCAAAAGTCTTAGGCATGTGTAAAAACATTCTGTAAAATGAAGATGCTTTCAAAAATAGTGAGAGGTATCTAAATATCAACAGTAAGCAGTAAAAAACTAAATTAAATGAGTATTTATTGTGACCACCCTTTACACTTAAAACTGGATTAATTCTCTCAGGTATAGTTGTGCAGTTTTGTTAGAAAATGTGCTGGTAAGTTATTCCAAGCATCTCAGAGAACTTGTCACAGTTCTTCTGCAGACTTTGGCTGCCCCGTTTGCTTCCATTTCTGCAAGCAATCCCAGAGAGCCTTGATGATATTGAGATCAGGGCTCTGTGGAGGCCTGACCAAATGAAACCATTTAAAAATCTAGAATGCCTAAGACTTGTGCACAATACTGTTTGTCTTTAGAAATATTTGGGCAGCATGTATTGTATCTGACCTCAGTTTTTGACAACTGTATCTTTTTTCTTTGCTAGGACACTTTCTTTTTCTGAACGCATCAGGGTTTACAACTTTCACGTTATTGAGTCCATGGCTGAAGAGCACCAGTGAGTCCTGCACCTTGAGCATAGCTGTTTACCTGCAGGCTTCAAGGTCAGGGGACTATGTCATTCAACTCCTTGATGGAAATGAAAGCAAGACTCCTATCCTGTCAACAGAGAATGTGGCAAGAACTGGGTAAGCTCTTCTCATATATTTTTCTCCCAGTACAAATTGTAAATCTGAACATAGATGCCAGAGTCTGAAACTGAAGTTAATGATTATTTAATGTCTACATGTATTCTAAGCCAAGCAGTGGCATTCACAGTGACTATGTAGCCCATCATGAATTTGTTTCATGGTACTCATCAGTTTGTGCCATGAATTAGTATGTGCTATTGCTCCAGGCTGAGTTATTACAAAGATTTCAGTAGTAACGGTTAGCTGCTTGGTTAGGAAATAGAAGCGTCCTTGATTGTATGGAGGACAGATGTGTGTCTGTTATGTGTTGCCTGTTGAGGATTCATACGGTACTGGTTAGACCATTGCCTCTGGCATGATTAGACCACTGGCTGATTGGTAGTAGGTAGCGAGTGAGAATAAAAGGACCCTTTTCTGATTGGCTGTCAGTGACCAGTGGTGCTCCCCAAAGGTCGGTGTTGAGATTGCTCCTTTTTATGCTGTATATCAATAATTTAGATGATGGAATAGATGATTTTGTTGCCAAGTTTGCCAATGATATGGACTATTTTCTAAATGGGGAGAAAATCCAGGAATTTGAGATGCGGGGGGACTTGGGAGCCCTTGTGCAGAACACCCTGAAGGTTAACTTGCAGGTTGAGTCAGTGATGAGGAAGTCAAATGTCATGTTAGCATTCATTCCAAGAGGTCTAGAATACAAGAGGCCAAGTCATTGGATGTATTTAAGGCAGAGCAGAATAGGTTCTTTGTTGGACACAGCATCAAAGGTTATGGGGAGAAGGCCGGGGAGTGGGGCTAAGGTGCGGAAAAAAAGATCAGCTGTGACTGAACGATGACGCAGACTCAATGGGCCAAGTGGCCTAATTCTGCTCCTATGTCTTATGTTCTACTCAGTTTCTCTCATATTTCCCCACAAATAGTGGCAGCACTTTCTGTTTTCTGCTTCCAGATTTTACCATCCTGTGGGTGTGACTACCACATTCTGCACGTACCTCAGCAAAAATCCATTTCTTAATGTCTTTAAGACAGTTTTCTGCCCAGAACTGTTTGGACTCAGACTTCCTAAGCTTAGCTTGTTATGAAACCTGCAGTTAACAAAAGTTATGGCCCTTCTGTAAATCCTAGCCTAAGCATAAATATATTAATCACCTGGTCTCATGACCAATCCTCTGCAAATGAGAAATTTAAGATGTGTGGGTAAAGCCACCAGCTCAGAAATAGATATATATGAAATGAAAATATGTTATCCTAATTTTTCAAAATTAGATGGAATAAGTGATTTGAAAACGATTTGGATCTGTGTTGCCTTAAAGTGACTTTTATCTATATTTCCGAACACATCATTAAGCAATATTTACATGATATCTGAAGCAGTAAAAATAATGCAGGAAAATAATGGTGGAAGTTCAACTCTCAGCTGCAGGAGAAATGCCTGGATGAGTTGATTTGTTTGTAATTGTCATATGATAGGGCTGTTAGTAGAAACAATGATTGCCTTCAGCAGGTATGAAGGAGACTTAGAACTAAAGCAAGCAGAAATAAGTATTTAGGTTCAGTCAAAATGCTGATTGATCCAGTACCTAGTTGAGGTTATACACAGCAGTTCTGTGATGAATTGCGTGGAAATGATGGACAGGGTAATCAATGCTATGCAATTTTAGCCTTCCTATATTTGCAGGTCATTGTGAGTAACAGTACAGAAGATAGCCATTTCTGTCATTCGTCTTCTGGATAGAAATGCTATTTAATCAACAAATGTCACTTTTCAATTTGCTACTGTTGGCATTTATAAAAGTGCAAACTCAGTCAGTCGGTGATCTCGTAGCATTTGCCTCAGTGTTTAAGTTCCACCAAAATGATGATCAATTTATCAGTCCTTGAATCCACCTTAATAGCTTATTGAGTGAAAACATCACAGACCAGGAAGCTCCCATCATCAATCATGTTAAGTTACCTCATCTCAGCTTTTGCTGGGATTGGGGCACTGCAATTGGTGGTTATGTCTTTGGGCCAAAACAATAGGGGAAAAAAAAAGCATCATCCCAGGTGCAAGTTATTGATTGTTATTCCAGTGATCATTATAGGTTTGTGGTTCATGTCTGAGTACTGGAGTGATGCCTTTTCTGTCCTAACATTTGTGCTGACAGGTAAGAAAAGGGCATCTAGAGGGCAAACTGCAGATCTTCTTCAATCATAGAATCATACATCAGCAAAAAAAATCAATATCTTAATGTCTTTAAGAAAGGATGAGAAAATATTTTAACCTGAAGTAAGTGAACTGTGCCATAATGATGTTGTACATTGTCAGTGCAATTTATTTTTACTTTAGATTTCTAGCACTTACATTTTGCTTTGAGCAGGACAATTCTCAGCCTTGTTAATAAAGGTGCTTTTCTATCTTATGCAGATATAGGAACATAAATTCAACACTGTGGCATCTGGTTTCGAGGCATAAAAGCAAGTGAAACAAAAATCAATTAGTGTGACTGAGAGCTGTGCCCAATCAGCACGTGCATTTAATCCTATTGTTGAAGCTACTCAATTCAGGGTCTGGCTGTTCTGTTGAGGTGAGGCAGCTGTCCCAAGAGAACTTTGATTTCAGAATCTGAATGGCCCAACGCTTGCAATCAGCACCAAAACCTACCTTCTCCCTGTACCCTTGCAATGACTAGCACCAGTAAGATTTTAGTAGGAAAACTGCATCACAGTTGATTGAAAATCTGAAATGTGATGCGGAGACCTCTAGGATTGCCTGTGGAGAGCTGGTTTGATGATGGAATACTATCCAAGCATTTCCTAATGGAGTTAGGCCTATGATTTTGCATACAGGATTAAAACTAGCCAAATCTGCTCCTGATGGAAGTTCACGAAGGAGCCACAGAACACTGATGGTAGAGGAAGGCTATTTCTGGAAGTTGGAGACCATCTTGTAGTTTTATGTTTGTTCCTGTGCACCAGATCAGACATATTAGGTACAACCCTCCTCCAAAGTGGCATTGGGATCCTATATACCTTTCATTCAAACACTGGATGTAGGCATTGTAGGCAAGACCTGTATATATTGCCCATTCCTAACTGCTGTGGAGAAGGTGGTTGCAGTTGACTGCCTTGGGGGACAAAGAAGTAGCAGATGAACTTAATGGATATTTTGCATCTGTCCTTACTGTGCAAGACACTGGCTGTGTGCCAGAGGTCAGTGAGAGTCAGGGAACAGGAGTGAATGCCATTGCTATTACAAAGGAAAAAGTGCCAGGCAAACTCAAAGGTCTTAATGTCGATTAGCCACCTGGGCCAGATAGACTACATCCCAGAGTCCTGAGAGAGGTTGCTGAAGAGATAACAGATGCATTGGTCATGATCTTTCAAGGATCACTTGATTCTGGCATGGTCCCGGAGGATTGGAAGATTGCAAATGTCACTCCACTCTTTAAAAAGGGAGGACGGCAAAAGAAAGAAAATTATAGGCCAGTTAGTCTAATCTCAGTGGTTGGGAAAGTGTTGGAGTCTATTATTAAGGTTGAGATTTCAAGGTACTTGGAGAATAATGATAAACTAAGTCAAAGTCAGCGTGGTTTCTGTAAAGAGAAACATTGCCTGACAAATCTGTTAGAATTCTTCAAAGAAGTAACAAGCAGGGTGGATAAACGAGAGGCAGTGGAAGGCATTTACTTGGACTTCCAGAAACCTTTTGATAAGGTGCTGCATATGAAGCTGTTTAACGAGATAAAACCCGTTGCTGTTACGGGAAAGACACTGGCATGGATAAAGGAATGGCTGACAGGCAGGGGGCAGCGAGTGGGAATAAAGGGAGCCTTTTCTGGTTGGCAGCCAGTGACTAGTGGTGTTCTTCAGGGGTCAGTATTGGGACCACTACTTTTCACATTGTTTGTCAATGATTTCGATAATGGCATTGATGGCTTTGTGGCAAAGATGGCAGATGATACGAAGATAGGTGGAGGGGTAGGTAGTGCTGAGAAAGCAATGCGATTGCAGCAGGACTTAGACAAGTAGGAAGAATGGGTAAAAACGTGGCGGATGGAATACAGAGTTGGGTAATGTATGGTAATGCATTTTAATAAAAGGAACAATGGTGCAGTCTCAAACACGAGGAAATCTGCAGGTGCTGGGGCGGGGTTCTGAGTTGGATGATCAGCCATGATCATAATAAATGGCAGTGCAGGCTCGAAGGGCCGAATGGCCTACTCCTGCACTTATTTTCTATGTTTCTATGTTTCTTTCAGTTAGTCCTGATGAAAGGTTAGCCTAACGTCGGTGGTGGGGAAACTGCTGGAGTCAGTTATCAAAGATGTGATAACAGCACATTTGGAAAGCGGTGAAATCATCGGACAAAGTCAGCATGGATTTGTGAAAGGAAAATCATGTCTGACGAATCTCATAGAATTTTTTGAGGATGTAACTAGTAGAGTGGATAGGGGAGAACCAGTGGATGTAATATATTTGGATTTTCAAAAGGCTTTCGACAAAGTCCCACACAGGAGATTAGTGTGCAAACTTAAAGCACACGGCATTGGGGGTATGGTATTGATGTGGATGGAGAATTGGTTAGCAGACAGGAAGCAAAGAGCAGGAATAAACGGGACCTTTTCAGAATGGCAGGCGGTGACTAGTGGGGTACCGCAAGGCTCAGTGCTGGGACCCCAGTTGTTTACAATATATATTAATGACTTGGATGAGGGAATTAAATGCAGCATCTCCAAGTTTGCGGATGACACGAAGCTGGGCGACAGTGTTAGCTGTGAGGAGGATGCTAAGAGGATGCAGGGTGACTTGGATAGGTTGGGTGAGTGGGCAAATTCATGGCAGATGCAATTTAATGTGGATAAATGTGAAGTTATCCACTTTGGTGGCAAAAGTAGGAAAACAGATTATTATCTGATTGGTGGCCGATTAGGAAAAGGGGAGGTGCAACGAGACCTGGGTGTCATTATACACCAGTCATTGAAAGTGGGCATGCAGGTACAGCAAGCGGTGAAAAAGGCGAATGGTATGCTGGCATTTATAGCAAGAGGATTCGAGTACAGGAGCAGGGAGGTACTACTGCTGTTGTACAAGGCCTTGGTGAGACCACACCTGGAGTATTGTGTGCAGTTTTGGTCCCCTAATCTGAGGAAAGACATCCTTGCCATAGAGGGAGTACAAAGAAGGTTCACCAGATTGATTCCTGGGATGGCAGGACTTTCATATGAAGAAAGAGTGGATGAACTGGGCTTGTACTCATTGGAATTTAGAAGATTGAGGGGGGATCTGATTGAAACGTATAAAATCCTAAAGGGATTGGACAGGCTAGATGCAGGAAGATTGTTCCCGATGTTGGGGAAGTCCAGAACAAGGGGTCACAGTTTGAGGATAAAGGGGAAGCATTTTAGGACCGAGATTAGGAAAAACTTCTTCACACAGAGAGTGGTGAATCTGTGGAATTCTCTGCCACAGGAAACAGTTGAGGCCAGTTCATTGGCTATATTTAAGAGGGAGTTAGATATGGCCCTTGTGGCTATGGGGATCAGGGAGTATGGAAGGAAGGCTGGGGCGGGGTTCTGAGTTGGATGATCAGCCATGATCATAATAAATGGCAGTGCAGGCTCGAAGGGCCGAATGGCCTACTCCTGCACTTATTTTCTATGTTTCTATGTTTCTTTCAGTTAGTCCTGATGAAAGGTCTCGGCCCAAAACATCGACTGTACCTCTTCCTATAGATGCTGCCTGGCCCGCTGCGTTCCACCAGCAATTTGAATAGTGCAGACTATTGTCTAAATGGGCAGAAGGTGCAAATCAGAGGTGCAGAGGGACTTAGGTCCTCATGCAAGACTCCCAGAAGGTTAATTTACAGTTTGAGTCTGTGGTAAAGAAGGCAAATGCAATGTTGGCATTCATTTCAAGGGGAATAGGAAATAAAAAGCAAGGAGATAATGCTGACCCTTTATAAGACAATAGTCAGGCCGCATTTTTTAAATTTATATTTTAGATTAGATTTGGAGCATTGTCAACAGTTTTGGGCCCTGTATCTCAGAATGTGTATGTTGTCATTGGAGAGAATCCAGAGGAGGTTCATGAAGATGATCCCACAAATGAAGAGTTTAACATATGATTAGATTAGATTAGATTATGAGGACACGCAGTCCTCTTTTATTGTCATTTAGTTATGCATGCATTAAGAAATTATACAATGTTTTTCCAGAATGATATCACAGAAACACATGACGAACCAAGATTGAAAAACTAACAAAACCCACATAATTATAACATATAGTTACAAAAGTGCAAAGTAATACCGTAATTTGATAAGAACAGACCATGGGCATGGTAAAGTCTCAAAGTCTCTCGAAGGACCCATCATCTCATGCAGACGGTAAACCTCCAGCGCTGCAAACTTGCCAATGCAGCATCCCGGAAGCACCCGACCACAGTCCAACTCCAAGTCTGTCCGAAAACTCCGAGCCTCCAACCAGCTCCCCGACACCGATGCACCGAGCACCATCTCTGCTGAGCGTTTCAACCCGGGTCCTGGCAACAAGCAATAAGCAAGGCCGAGGATTTGGGGCCTTCCCACCGGAGATTCTCGATCACGCAGTAGCAGTGGCAGCCGAGCAGGCATTTCAGAAGTTTCTCCAGATGTTCCTCCGTGCTTCTTCACATCTGTCCCTATCAAATCAGGATTGTGCACGGCATCCTACTTCACAGATACGATATCATTCGGAACGGCCACGCTCACTGCATCACGCTGCCATCTTCTCCTCCCTCCTCCAAATGAGGAGCATTTGACAGCTTTGGGCTTGTACTCACTGGAATTTAGAAGAATACATAGGGATCTCATTGAAACCTAGCAAATGTTGAAAAGACTAGATAAGCTGGATTTGGAGAGGATGTTTCGTATTGTGGAGGTATCTCGAACTGGAGAGCACAGGCTTAAAATTGAGGGATGACCTTTTCAAACAGAGGTAAGGAGGATTATTTTTAGCTAGAGAGTAATGACTCTGTGGGATGCTCTGCCACAGACAGTGGTGGAGGCCAAGTCCGTGGGTATAATTAAGGCAGAAGTTGATTGTTTCCTGATCAGTTAGATCATCAAAGGATATGGTGAGAAGGCAGGTGTATGTGGTTGAGTGGGATTAGTCAGGATGGAATGACAGAGCAGACTTGATGGGCTGAATGCCCCAATTCTGCTTCTATGTCTTATGGTCTTATAGCCTTGATCTGCAGCAGTCTCTACAATGAAAGTGCATCTACTGTGGTGTTAGGGAGGGTGTTCCATGATCTTGAGATAGTGATGTCAAAACAACAGCAGTAGTATCTTTGCAAATCGAGAAGTTGTGCAATATGCTGGCAAACCTGCAGAGGATTCTCGTGTTCTTGCTGCCTCTTCCTTCCAGTTGACAATGATGCTGGCCTGGGAACTTCTGTCAAAGAAGCTTGGAGATTTGCTCTATTGTGTTTTGCAGACTGCACACCCTGTAGTCACAGTGCATCAGTAGAAAAGGAAGTGAACAGTTAACGCTGAGGATTGTGTGCAACTACAAAGGGATTGTTTTCTATGACTGGTATTAAAGGTGTTGAGTGTTTCTGGAGCTGCATTCAGGAAAGTGGAGAACTACACTCCTGACATGCCTTATACACGTTAGTCAGGCTTTAGGAAATTAAAGAGTCACAAGACTGAAGGTCTGACACACACAGTCTGGGCTTGAGCAATAGAAACAAAATGCTGGAGGAACTTAGCAAGACAGGCAGTATCTGTGGAGGGGAATAAACAGTTGGCATTTCAGACTAGAACCTTTATTGGGACTAGCAAGGAAAGGGGCAGAAGAAAGGTTAAATGGATAAGGGAGGGGATGGCAGATGATAGGTAAGACCAGGTCTGGTGGGTGATGATGAAAGAAGCTGGGACGGGATAGGTGGAAAAGGTAAGTGGCTGAAGAAGAAGGAATTTGAGTGGAGAGCACAGTGGACCATGGAGGAAAGTAATGGAAGAGCAGATGAGGGCAAGAGAAGAGGGTAAAAAGTAACCAGAATGGGGAATGGGAAAAAGTAAGGAGGGGGAGAAATTATTGGAAGTTAGATAAATCGATACCCAGATGGAATATGAGGTGTTGTTCCTCCAACCTGCATTTGGCCTCATGATGGTAGTAGAGGAGGCCAAGGACAGACATTTCAGAATGGAAGTGCAAAATCTCATTGAAATCGGTAGCCATGTGTAGATGCTGTCTTTTGCATCAGACAAAGTGAAGACGCTTGACAAAACTATCCCTCATTCTGCTTCAGTTCTCACTAGTGCAGAGAGGGCTGCACCTGGAGCACTGGATCCAATAGAAGATCCCAACAGGCTCGAAGGTAAAGTGTCTCCTCATTCGGAGGAACTGTTTAGAGTTCAGAATGGTAGTGAAGGAGAAGGTGTAAAGGCAGGTGTAGCACTTGTCCTGTTTGCAAGGATAAATGCTAGGAGAGGGACCTGTGAGGAGGGACAAGTGGACAAGGTAGAGCGACCCCTACGGAAATTGCTGTGCAGTCCTGGCTTGACTTGTTTTCAGGATTTTATTACCTGCAATGCAAAAATGAATAACATGGGACATGATGTGCCTCTATTTTAATTCATTCATCATGCTTATATATGTCAGGTCATGTTAAAATTTGTTCCAGTACATTGCTATAGATCACCATCTTGAAATGAGGAGGAATTCTATGCCTACATTCCTTTCAGAATAAAATATAAGTTTTATATATTTGTATAAAAGATAAAGATGGGGACTGGGAAAGATCGCTGGCAGCAGTCCATCTTGTTAATGATGGAAGTATAAAGGTTGTCTTCACTATAATTTTTTTTCCCTGTGGCCCCACTGGCATTGGCAAGATTTGGAACATGATTTCTAGTTTAAATGAGTCTCTGATAGATGTGTTAATAACATCATAAAAAAGACAAATTGTGTAATTTTCTAACAATCTTTTGTGACAGGATTTTTGACCAGCCCATGACCTCAAAGGCATGAAGTTCTGTTCTGAAATCTAATAGAGGGATATTGCATGAGCCAATGAGGGGAAAGTGCCAAGTGACATTTTTAGATATTTATTGCTGGAACTAGTAGTTTCCATGGCTTGGATGGAGGGCAGTTATTGAGGAAGTGTTTTGACGTAGAGAATGCCTGAAGCATGTATTTTAAGCGAAATATGTGTTAATGGGTTCTATTTAATTTGGGGGCTATTGATCACATGCATTTAGCCTTATATCATTTGCTTCTGGGGTGATTATTATGCTATATTCATTTGCAAATCATTTAATTTTCATTCATGTTTATGGGTTGCTTGTAATATACAACTCTGTAATTGTGCTAGGTATTTAATCTCCCTAATATGCATTGTCAAAAGTTGATATCCTCTTATTTTCTTTAACGAGAAGAGAGTGTGATATGAAAAGGATGCGTTTAGCCTCAAGTGCAACATGACAAGTGATTTAAAGCAAAGCACAGGATCCATGAAGTTTTGTGCCTGAAGAGTAGATTATATTCTTGAAATAAAAACAGAGATTAGTTACGGATCGTGTGAATAAAAAAACCTGGCGCACACAGTAACTCTGCATGGTAATTTTCTGCTGTTCAGTGTAGCGTAACCTTGTTGTCACTTCATGCATTCCCTGATCAGGCCAGTGAGAACAGAAGTGGCGTGGATCATCTTGAAAACAGCAAGAAAAGATTTATACCAGACTGGTTTCCCACACTACCTTAAATGATATAAAAAGAGAAAATAATAAAAGCAGCGATGGGACAGGCAAGGCCCCAATATAAAATCAGAAAATCCTGTACCGACTCAGCAACTCAAGCAGCACCTGTGGAGACAGAAGTAATCTTTCAAGCAGTTTCATGAGTTTTTCTCCTTTTATTTCAGGTTCCTAGCAACTATTGCTGTAGATTTATTAATTAATGTTTCAGATCTTTCTCTCTGAGTTACTCACAATCGTACTTGAGTTGAGTCCACCAGTGATCCAGTGCTGTATGTCATTCAGTGACTGACCAGGCCACTGCTTCCTGTTAGCAATGATTTTGCATATGGGGAGAGAAAAACAACATTCTTTTCAGGCCAGACTTTGCTGGCTGTTATCAGCTATCTCTCCAGCATCTTTAATTTCCACTCCTGTTTACACGATCTTGAAAATAATGTTCACTCTACCCTCTCCTCACCCCGCCACCGCTCACCTCCCTACAAACCCCAGCTCAGCTATAAGCTGCAAAACTACTTGCCAAATCTCTTGGGCCATATTGTCTTATCTGTGTCAGAATTTCTACAGATTGCAACAGATCACAGACCTACAATTGAGTTAAGCCACATGCTATAAGATTTCAGGTGTTACTGCATAGCTTTCTTCACAGAACCAATTATTGCCATGTCATCTCTTTTGATTGCGATTGTTATTTGATTTGTTTAAGTCAAAGGTTCATTTTAATATCAGAGAATATATACTGTATTCAATCTGAAATTCTTATACGTCACGGACATCCACAAAACAAAAAGGCCATAGAATGAATGATAGAAGCATCGAAGCCCCCAAAGCCCCCCCTTCCTTCGCACAAGATAAACCAGTCCACTGTTATTAAGTAATGTTAATGTTTAGCCATTATCACTTGTATGTGTTTTGAAAGGGAAAGTTCTGGGTTTATCAGTATTTTGAAGGGCTGACGAATGGATTTTTACTCAGGAATAATCTGAGCATTAACATTTCCAAAAGCACTTGGGGATGAATACAGACTTGGTAGAACTCTTCGAGGAATTTGTAAACCTTGTGGACAGAAAACACCACAGGAATCTAGCAATGGAAACGGATAGTTAAATGTCAACAAATACTTGTCAGCTCTTCAACATTTCCTTCAGCACACAGCTCATTTATCAAAGTTCATTACAGATTCCCTTTGTTTCCTCAGAGCATTCTGCAGCATCAAACATAATCAATTCTGATGTCTGAAGGCCCTTATTGTGCTTACTTATTGGTTTTTATTATGTTTGTGCTTGCCACTGGCCTGAAACAGAAATCATCAGGTCAGCAAGGTGAATGGGAGCGTGAGAGCTAGAAGATCCTAAGTTTATAGAGGTAGTTCAAATGAGGAAGAATAATTGAGAAATAGTTGGGTAGCAATAGCTAGGATGAGACTTTCAACAGCTGATCAGTGAATTTTTTGCCAAAATTGTGAAGTGTAACCACACAGTGAAATAACATATGAACAATCTCTTGAGTCCAACTCACTCATGCCAACCAACATCGCCCAACTAAGCTAACCACATTTGATCGCATTGACACATCCATAAGAATATGGCACCAGCAAACAATGGGACCAAGGGTGACATCCTTCAGACAGTTCAAGAAGCTACTTTCATTTCTTTTACATCTTTTTTCTTTCAAATGTGGTCTGCTACTGTTGGAGCCTGTGATCCACATTTTGGTGGTGTCGTTTCAGGCCAATTGAGCGATCTGGCACATTGCTGTTTCCAAGGGTGTTCAGTGAGGTTTCCAGTGAAGCACGTGGGCTCAAGGCCAGGAAGCCTGGAGACAGGGTGCAAGCCCATGTTCGACTCCATTTCTTGCCGATCTTGTCCTGCTGAAGGGTCTCGACCTGAAATGTCGACTGTACTTCTTTCCATAGATGCTGCCTGGCCTGCTGAGTTCCTCCAGCATTTTCTGTGTGTAGCAAACAAACATTGGTTATTTCCAAGTAATATTGGAAAAAGCATCAAGTTACTGAAAAGTAGGAGATGAACAAGGATAGCTTCTGGGGAGAGACCTAAACTAAAAGGCTGGGCATGAGGAACAAAGTCATTGCAGTTCTTGCTATGACCAGAGAGAGAAATTAGTGCATGATAATACAATTGAACTACTCCCACCTGGTTAAGGGTAAGATAAGATAGAATCATCACTATATTTTATATGGAGTTCCCTGCTTGGGAAACATTAGGAGTGGCTTCTTCTTTATACTCCATCGTCTTTATGGCGTTTAACATAAAGTTCAAAGTAAAATTATTATCAAAGTATGCATTTGTCACCATATACTATCCTGAGATTCATTTTTGTGTCGGTGTAATGCCCTGGTTAAGATTTCTACTGCTATGTTGTGAGGTAGTTTATAATAACAGTTTTCTGTAAAAGCAGTGTGGCCTGCTGCGAGAATGTTTTGGTTTCACCTAAAGATAGGAAACCCTGCTGTTGAAATTAGGAATATGGTGTTAGCCAATCAAGATGGTGGGATCTGGAGAAAGTTCCAGAGAGAGGGGATGTAAAGAGTTTAGTGACTGACAGGAGTCCATTTTGGGGTCTTTTGATGGGAACTGCAGAGCGGAACAGAAGGGAAGATGCCACAGAATGCCATGGGTAGAAGAGTCCGCGTTGCAAGAAGTGCTTTGTGCAGATGAATGGCTCCAAGAAGGAACAGTAATATTCTTGAGAGAAAGAGCTAATTTGCCTGCGTTGGTCTTTGAAGTGAGTTTGAGAATATGGCAGATCTTTTCACGCAGACCGTGGGACCAGTGCTTGAGTAAGAGATATGCTTCCGAGTACCTTAGTATGAGCTCCAACTATCATGTGCATATTTGGCTGGTTTAACTGTAATGGGCCCTTTTATGTTATTTTTCCTAATAACTGTTTGATTAAGCTGAAATTAATAAATATACTTTCTTTCTTATTTTATGCAATATACAATCTGTTATTTCTTGCTGACTGATAACTGTGTGTGGCCGTATTTACACCTCATTCACTCAAATTGAGGTTTCTTTAGTCGGGACATCACGATTTGGTTGAACCCCAAATCATAGCGTCCCTAGACGTATATTGTTTATGGAAGGTGGTCTTCTCACCGTTGAGTCACGTGGCTGTTAGCAGAGCCGGCTAACGGGCCAAGTTTGTATTCGAGCCTGGTGAGGGGGTTACACAGGCATTCACAATAGAACAAAGAAATACAATAGAATCAGTGACAAACTACACACAGAGACTAATAAACAACCCATGTGCAAAAGAAGACAAATTGTGCAAATACAAAAATAAGTAATGATAATAAATAACTAAATAATACTGAGAACACAGGTTGAGCTGTAATATACTATATGTAGAATCATTTCCCCAAAAGAATTAGGAATGATGCTCAAGGGGAGAAGTATCACACTTTTTGGTCTTAAAATTCTCCATTTATGAGAGAGGTATTGAAAGCATGAGTGAATTTGTAAGCATTGCTTTTGGGAGTATGCGTAGCACAACATGTAGTGAGTTTCTAGGAAGCAAATCTCTCTGATTCATCATGCAGCCTCTGGTTTAGAAGTTTGATTACTACATTTCCATCCTGATATTCTGGATACAGACTTTGATTGAAGTGTCAGCCTACTTAACGTCTTCAGATACTTTTGTTCCTATTTATCAAAACCACATATTCCCTGGGAAGAGATTTTTTTTCCCAGTGGCAAGAAAATTATTATGCTTCTAACCTAGATGATATTAGTATTAGATCTGTGGATTCAGTCCAAATGTATAAATTTATGATGAAACAAAATTAGATTTTGGTCTATTACATTAATGCAGAGGCATGTTTATCATAGCGGGTTTCCTGTGAGGTGACTCTGATCTGGGAACTAACAAGGTGTACAGCAAGTGTTTAAATATGCCAAGCATTACCAAGCATTATTTTAATTATATGAGCAATTGAATGCACAGAGACAGCAGCAAGACTATTTATTTTTTTTCTCCATTTTCTTTCCTTCCTCAATTTTATTTCATCATGATCTCTATCATTCATATTTTAATTTTTATGAACAGCCCTATTTAGATGTTTTATTTTAAATTATTTTAAAACACTGTTAAAAAAACTTGAAGCAGGTTGAGAAGTATGATACAGGTGCTTTTCTGCCCAAGTGTGTCCTGAACTCTGAACCTTGCCCTATAAGCAGGAGGTGGTTACCCTGATGTTTACTTGAAGCAGGTTGAGAAGTATGATACAGGTGCTTTTCTGCCCAAGTGTGTCCTGAACTCTGAACCTTGCCCTATAAGCAGGAGGTGGTTACCCTGATGTTTAATGTGGTCATAACTGTTCATGGCTGTATTCTCACCTAATTCCCATAAACCTTCAGTGTCCAAAGGTTTATCAATCTCATCTTTGAGTGTATTCAACAAATGAGCACTTAAAGCACTTGGCACAGAATTCCAAAGATACATACCCACTCAGCAGAAGTCAGTAATTAATTAGTTCATTGCAGTAGGTAGCATACAATCCAAATTTCCATTAAAACATTTTTTTAAATTCACAACCATAAAACCAGCCTTAAACCAATACAAATAGACAGATAATAGAATATGTTCCCCTATTATTTATATGCTATTAAAACATTCATTGGTGTATTTAAGAAAGGTAATCTAAATAGTTTTAAACCTGATTTAAGCTGACTGAAAAAATCACTTCGGATAATTCACTGGCACATTTGTTTATATCATTAAAGTGCATATTTGTCAGTTTCAGAGGGCAAAAAATATTTTGTTAATGGAATAAATTCAAATTCCTAAGTGTAGCTACAAGTGCATCCGCATCTCTACCTCACTGACCAACACAATAGGTGGAATGTCAAGGTGTTGACCTGAGGACTGGTCTTTACATTAGGAATTGGATCTTAAACTAGTGTAAAGGACCGCAGAAATCCCCAAACCAAAAATGAGAGCTCTTTGGTATATGTAAGCCATTGGAATCTGGGTACAAAACACGTGAGAAGAGAATTCCAACTAATCTGTTCTGCCAACAATTATAATTAACTCATTAATTGCAATAGTTTGCATACGATCCAAATTTCCACCAAAGCATTTTTATCATAATCACAATCATAAGGTCTGCCTTAAACCAATACAAACAGGCGGAATATTAGCATACATTCCAATATTTCTTTATGCACTAACAGAGCCAACGGGGAGCAAAGAACAAAGTGCTGGAAGAGCTCAGCAGTCAATTAGTTTCTGTCTTTCATGTTTTGCTTTAAGACCTGGCATGGAATCCAGCTGAGCTCTTGCAATAGTTTGTGTTTTGCTCTGGGTTTTCCACTTGTTGGTTTTGTACCCAGATTTCAGCATCTGCGATCACTTGAATCTCCAAATAGAAAATCTGCCCAGTTTCGCTTCTGCTCAATTGTTGTTCAGTGCATTTCTTGGACATTTATTTCCTTGAAGATAAGAATCCTTCAGAGGCAAGGTATAGGATCAGCCCGAACAATTTAAACAAATATGTTTTCAGTTTGTTATACCAAATAACAAGCCTTGTAAAAAAAACTCTCCAAGGCCATAGAAACAAAAAAGAAATCTGACACTTTAACCCAGGATTTGTTATGCAGATGATAACATGCAGAGCTGTGTCATCAGATGTGCTTTTAAGTTTTATAGTGCTTCAGTTTATTAAAAGTGATTCAGATATATTACTTCATTACTGAAGCCAACCACGCGGAGATTTCAAATAAATCTTCATTGGGTTTTGCATGAGCGTTTTCACGAAATTCATTATAGCGAACCATACATATTGGATTTGGTGATGTAACATCGGAAGATTGTATCGAAATATTCATGTGAAAATGCAAGAATGTTTGTTTGTTATTCAAAGCTTTGGAGAGAATTTTAATCCATGTCAACTCCATGGCAATAGGAGAGAATATGTTGTTAAAAATAGGAAGTACAACCCTTACATCACCTGGGTAAACCTCTCTTAAATAACAAATCAGTCATGATTACAGTTAAATGAGACTTTGTGTCTACTATCTTGTCAACAATTGGAATTAATGACCACCTTAGAAACCCAAGCAATTAAACAGAAGGAGTTGGCAGAGCTACCTGACAATACCACGGTATAGCCTCTTACTGCGCAGATTCCATAGCTACCTGACGACTACACATTACAGCCTCTTACAACACAGATTCCATAGCTACCTGATGACAATACATTACAGTCACTTACAGCACACATTTCATAGCTAACTGACCACTACACATGACAGTCA
Organism: Mobula birostris; assembly: GCF_030028105.1. NCBI lineage: Eukaryota > Metazoa > Chordata > Chondrichthyes > Myliobatiformes > Myliobatidae > Mobula > Mobula birostris. The sequence goes on from NC_092377.1 coordinate 28,643,319, forward strand.
CTTACAGCACAGATTCCATAGCTACCTGATGACAATACATGACAGTCACTTACAGCACAGATTCCATAGCTACCTGACAACTACATATTAGTCACTTACAGAACAGATTCCATAGCTACCTGACAACTACGTATTAGTCAATTACAACACAGATTCCATAGCTACCTGGCCACTACACATTACAGTCTCTTACAACACAGATTCCATAGCTACCTGACCACTACACATTACAGTCACTTACACCACACATTCCATAGCTACCTGACCACGACACATTACAGTCACTCACAACATAGATTCCATAGCTATCTGACCACTATACATTACAGTCACTTACAACACAGATTCCATAGCTACCTGACGACTACACATTACAGTCTTTTACAACACAGATTCCATAGGTGCTGGATGACAACAACATTACAATATTCTACAAACGGGGTCCCCAACCTTTTTTGCACCGTGGACCGTTTTAATATTGACAATATTCTTGCCGACCAGAGGAGGGGTTTTCAAGTAGGGTTAAACTCACCTGAACATGTCTTTTACAGTTAGGGTTGCCAACTTTCTCACTCCCAAATCAGGGACAAAAGTAGCAGTCAAATCCCGGGACACTTTACCCCAGGAAAGACTACCATGACCATGAAGCCTTGTGTGGGCACCTGGGTGTGCATGTGTGACATGCGCATGTGATGTGCGCATGCATGTACGTGCCGATTTTTTTTCCCCCACAAATTGGTTTTGCCTTCATCTTCCCGACTACACTGTACATACATTATTCTACTTTATATAGGCTGTGTATTTATCATATCATTCCTGCTTTTACTATATGTTAGTGTTATTTATTTTCGGTTTTATGTGTTATTTGGTATGATTTGGTAGGTTATTTTTTGGGTCTGGGAACACTCGAAAAATTTTCCCATATAAATTGATGGTAATTGCTTCTTCGCTTTACTCCATTTTGGCACGAAAGGTTTCATAGGAACGCTCAACCTTAGCGAGGGAAGTACGGGACAAACCAATTTAGCCCAATATATGAGGTGTCCCGGCAAATACGGGACAGTTGGCAACCCTATGTTCAAGTTCAACAGTGCGGGACAGGGAATGAGGAAAGGTGCAGCTGACTCATATCATTTCCTCACGGCCCGGTAGCACATGCTTTGTGGCCTGGTGGTTGGGGACCGCTGTTCTACAACACAGATTCTCCTCAGTTCTTAAAACAAACCAATCTCCCTCCTTAACCTTGACACCAGCCTATATGAATTAAGGAATCAAACAATGCTATTACAGCTTGGGGCATCCGTGAGTTCAGAGTTCAGGTCTGGCGCCGTCTCTAATGAGTTTGTATGTTCATCCCGTGGCCACGTGAGTTTCCTCTGGGTGTTCCAGTTTCCTCCCACAGTCCAAAGATTGCCAGTTAGCAAGTGAATTGGTCATCGTAAATTGTCCTCTGTTAAATAGGTGGGTTGCGGGGCAGTGTGGCTCATCGTGCGGAAGGGCCTGTTCCACACTGTTTTTCTAAAATAAGACAATAAAACAGTGAATTAAGGCACACAGGATGAGTGCAGGAAAGCTGCACCAAAGTAAAAGATCAGTTAAATAACAGAGCAGACGTCAGAGCCAGACAGCCAGCTCCTGCATCTATTTCTCATGTTCTTATTTGCTCTCACTCACTACTGTGCTCTGAGCTACTATTTTCTTCCCTTCTCCTGCTCTAGGTTGGTCCCCAGCAGGTTTTCTTTTTGCTGGCTGTCCTCTCAAATGGGAAGCTCAAAAGAAGTAAACAGTAAAAGAAATTCTAATTAGTATTTTCCATTTTCCTGTCCAGTGCCCCTCCTACCTCCCTGCCCCCATTTCGCAGCTGCTGTGTTTCATGATTTCAAGTGATACCAGGTTTTTAAACCCCTGCTGTTCTTTATTCTTCCTAATTTCGCAGAATTCTCCTTGAATTCTGCAGTTATGACTCTAGTCCTGACTGCAGTCTCCCCACCTGTATTTCACACGTCCTATTTGCACTCCATCCACGACCTTAACCCATCTACAAGTGTCTCTCAAACCTTCTCTTTGGCCAAGACTTTTTTCTAACTGGGTCCATATTTTTGTTTTGACATTAAAAGTGCTCTGCAAAGTTGTTAACATTGCATTTAGCCTTTAGCTATGATTATGAAGAGTCCAGACAAAGGCAATAAAGAAAAAAATTATAGAGCCAGTGGCTATAGATTTAAAGGGAGAGGAGGTGTTGGAGTTGTTAAAATACATTAGGACGGATAAGTCCCCGGGGCCTGACGGAATATTCCCCAGGCTGCTCCACGAGGTGAGGGAAGAGATTGCTGAGCCTCTGGCTAGGATCTTCATGTCCTCGTTGTCCACGGGAATGGTACCGGAGGACTGGAGGGAGGCAAATGTTGTCCCCTTGTTCAAAAAAGGTAGTAGGGATAGTCCAGGTAATTATAGACCAGTGAGCCTTACATCTGCGGTGGGAAGGCTGTTGGAAAAGATTCTTAGAGATAGGATCTATGGGCATTTAGAGAATCATGGTCTGATCAGGGACAGTCAGCATGGCTTTGTGAAGGGCAGACTGTGTCTAACAAGCCTGACAGAGTTCTTTGAGGAGGTGACCAGGCATATAGATGAGGGTAGTGCAGTGGATGTGATCTACATGGATTTTAGTAAGGCATTTGACAAGGTTCCACACGGTAGGCTTATTCAGAAAGTCAGAAGGCATGGGATCCAGGGAAGTTTGGCCAGGTGGATTCAGAATTGGCTTGCCTGCAGAAAGCAAAGGGTCGTGGTGGAGGGAGTACATTCGGATTGGAAGGTTGTGACTAGTGGTGTCCCACAAGGATCGGTTCTGGGAGCTCTACTTTTCGTGATTTTTATTAACGACCTGGATGTTGGGGTAGAAGGGTGGGTTGGCAAGTTTGCAGACGACACAAAGGTTGCTGGTGTTGTGGATAGTGTAGAGGATTGTCGAAGATTGCAGAGAGACATTGATAGGATGCAGAAGTGGGCTGAGAAATGGCAGATGGAGTTCAACCCGGAGAAGTGTGAGGTGGTACACTTTGGAAGGACAAACTCCAAAGCAGAGTACAAAGTAAATGACAGGATACTCGGAAGTGTGGAGGAGCAGAGGGATCTGGGGGTACATGTCCACAGATCCCTGAAAGTTGCCTCACAGGTAGATAGGGTAGTTAACTTTCTTAAGTCAAGGGATAGAGTTTAAGAGTTGCGGGGTAATGATGCAGCTCTATAAAACTCTGGTTAGGACACACTTGGAGTACTGTATCCGGTTCTGGTCGCCTCACTATAGGAAGGATGTGGAAGCATTGGAAAGAGTACAGAAGAGATTTACCAGGATGCTGCCTGGTTTAGAGAGTATGGATTATGATCAGAGATTAAGGGAGCTAGGGCTCTTTGGAGAGAAGGAGGATGAGAGGAGACATGATAGAGGTATAGAAGATATGAAGAGGAATAGATAGAGTGGTTAGCCAGCGCCTCTTCCCCACTGCTCAATACAAGAGGACATGGCTTTAAGGTAAGGGGTGGGAAGTTCAAGGGGGATATTAGAGGAAGGTTTTTTTTTTACTCAGAGAGTGGTTGGTGTGTGGAATGCACTGCCTGAGTCAGTGGTGGAGGCAGATACACTAGTGAAGTTTAAGAGACTGCTGGACAGGTATATGGAGGAATTTAAGGTGGGGGTTTATATGGGAGGCAGGGTTTAAGGGTTGGCACAACATTGTGGGCCGAAGGGCCTGTACTGTGCTGTACTGTTCTATGTTCTAATTAGCTAAAGAGCAATGGTGATATGAATAAAGACTTCTCTCAGCTAGTTATCATGATCCAGAATTTGTTACCTTGAATAACGGTGAGTGCCTTTTAGATACTTGAGACAGAAGGTCTATGCAAAGCAATTGAGAAAGATCCAGGACTGGGACTAATTGGATTGCTGACATGAGGTCAAAGGGTGAATAGCCTCTTGCTGTGCGACTGTATTGCTATGCCTTCATTTAGGGATTATGCTTTACTTGAAGAAAGCTCATAGCAATTAATTGAGTGTCCTTGGCAACCTGTGAGGACATTTTGCATCAGTACTGTTTCTTCCTTACCACAAAACAAGAGTCCACCTTTCAACCCTGCTAAGGATGCCACTATTCCAGATCACTCAAGGAATATCAAAGTCTTAAGATGCCAGCATAATATACGTGCACCTCATTTCTTTTTCTCTCCATTGGTCCTTCAAGACTCCATCTGAAGTGGAATGCTGCATGTTTCACAGCACCACAGACTCATTCATTCATAGTAGATAGCACTTGCAGATGAACTTTAAATCCCATTGATATTCAAGCCTGTTTTGAGATGGACAAGGTGTGCATGTATTTGAGAACTCCAGAGGTTCCCCACAGGATAATTCGGCTTCCACTGCTCAGAAAATGCTAAATAATTCAGCATCCCATGGCTGCCTTAAGATGGAGCCTTTGGCACAGGCAGTGGGTTTCAAGTGAGCATGCAGTGCTGTTAGCTGGTCAAGCTCCAGAGCAGAAACAGCATTTTTTTTTATTTGTAGAAAGATTAATTAAGGGCTCCAGATGTTTTGGCATAAAGTGAGTTGCAGAAATTAATGTTAGTCAAAGTGTGACATCTGGCGTATGACTTTTTTAGCATGCTGTCGAATTGATTTTGCAGCCTCTAAAATCCCATCTACTTTTTCCTGGGGATAATTTGTCTCTCATTGACTGCACAGACTTCTTCAAATCAAGCTTTCAACATTCTCAGCACTGCTAGTTATTTTGGAGGGAGTTAAAGCGTAAACGATGTTTTGAATTTGTTAGCATCTTCATTGCTTCAACATGGTTTGCAGATATTTAAATATTTTAAGCATTATAATGCTTAAAGCAAGAGTAAACTATGAAAGAAATAATGAAACAACATTTTGAAAGCAGAGTTCATTTAATAGCTAATTTTGGCCAAGCCAGGGGGAGAAGTCTGTTGGTTCTGCTGGGAGAGCATCTTGGATTTTCATTTTACTTTCATCAGAGAGAAAAAAAAGACAATCTCAATTTAACCTTTCATCCAAAAACATATAATCTCCAACTCTGCTGTAATCAGATAGGGTTACAACAGAGCACAATTAAAATTATGTGCTATAATTTTTGAGCGGAACCTGGATAAAAGTGGCACAGCCGAGCTGAGGGTAGCAGCAGAACTGTAATTATTTAGCAACAAGTGGTTTGGAGGTGCACCTCAGCTGAGATTGTAAAAGAGGGTAGTTTACTATGGAGCAAAAGAAAATCTGTCTAAAAAACTGAACTGCCTGATGGAGGTTATTAAATGAGTGATATCACAGGATTGCCGTACCTATGGATGACCGGAGGGGGAAAATTACCTGGCATTGGGAAATGTGACAAATAAGTGTTCTGTTCTTTATCAACATGTCTATTCTTCTTCATATTTCAACACCAGCTTCATGACAGTACCACATGGCACAAATAACATTTGGTTAGCTCATTACTGAATAACCTAGACTACAAGAACTTGGTGCCTGTTTAATATCATACAGGGCTGCAGATTTAAGATAATGTCATTTCCCGTACACAAGTGTAAAGGAAGACCGAACAGTTGTTACTCTGCATCTGATACAACACAAAAAAACACAGTAAGATAAAAAAAAAAATAAATAAATATAAATATGTAAGATAGCTTATATACATTGATTGTATGCCCATAAATTGAGGCTAAGCACTAGTGATGTTGGGCATTAAGGTTAGTGGGTGGAGGAGTTGATTAGCCTTACTGCTTGGGGAAAGTAATTGTTTTTGAATCTGGTTGTCCTGGCTTAGATGGTATGGAACCTGCTTAGATGGTATGGAACCTGGCTTAGATGGTATGGAACCTGATGGGAGCCCATGAGCAGGGTGGGTGGGATTTTTCATGATGATATGTGATAGAGGAACTTTGAAGCTTATTATGGTGGAAACTAAATCTTTTTTCGACATATAAATTGGTATCAAACAGACTGCGGCTTGAGTGAATTTTGTTTTATAAACTTGTGCACTGTTGGGAATTTTAACTTAGTTTCCCATTCAGCAGTGCTGATGAGTCAGTGTACGATTGCAAGGTTTCAGTGGACTTTTATTACCTCGGCCATACTGTATGTTAATTATTCAATTACAAACCCCAGGTCAGTAAATGCTGGGAGACTATTCAGTCGCAGAAGAAGTATGAGCTGTGTCTCAACTGAAACCAATTATTATCCCTTACAAGTCCTTGCATTTTAAACAACTTGATCGCATTCAGGACCTGGAGAAGTAACTGGTTTCCTTCTCCTCCTCCTTAATCTCTGAAACTGAGGTTAGTTTTTTGTGCCTCCAATACTTCTCTATTTAATATCAGTGAGCACAATCCAGTCGGAGAATTAAACCTAGGAAACCCTGAATATCACAACAGGTGCAGAGGCACCCATGAGACAAAAGAAGATCCTTTGGAATGGAAATTGCTTTACAGGAATCATTAATTCAACAATGGTATGAACCTGTGATGTAGTATGGACCAGTCAGATCTTATTCTCTGAACTCTTCTTAGTGGTGTGAGGTAATTTCTTGAAAAAAACAAATCTTTCTCTTTTCTTTTGTTCCCAGATACAATGGCTACCATTCACTCCTTTATTTCATTTTACCAGCAATTTTGAAATACTAATTTTATCCTTGAATCTATGAATATAATACTTCTGTCAAATAAACCTCAGTTGCATATTATGCTTATGGGCCATTCATTTTCCTAAGATGTCCAGCAATTTCTGTTGAGACTAAAAGTAAACAAGCAACAGACTGATTCATTGATTATCTCTGTGTTGACTTTGAAAAGAATCCCATAGTCAGCACAAAGGAATGAAATATTGAATACAGGCTATCAGCCCTGCATTGATCTTCTAAATCTCATGCTACCAATGTCTTTGCAGTTATGAAGCATCCACAGGGGGACATTAATCCTGCTATAGCAATTCCACAGCATGTCAATACATACAACAAGGTTAAAAAGTCACAGGAAAAGACAACAATTAGTCTTTGCTAAAAGTTTTTGAATTGGCCTAGTTCATTTTAATGTTTTTTTTGCTATGCCCCTCAATGTTAAGAGAATTTAATATTCTCTTTATTATGTTCTCTGTATGAAGAATTTTACATGCTAATCAATCATGATAAGCAGGAATTCTCAAAGTATGTGAGGAAATATACTCAGTGCTCACTACTTTTGCCAATTTAAACCAAACAATTCAGCTTTTTCACATGCCCCTGCAGAAATGTCTAAACTCTGTTTGTTCCTCAGAGCAGCTAAATAATTGTAAGTTTCTCTCAAAGTTACAATCAGCAGAAATTGAAAAGAATAAATACATGACGCAAATGGAACAAAATGCTGCAATTTAGTCTCACTTTTCTACTGGCATCATAATTGAGAAGCTGAAGTTCAAAGCTTTGTATATCTCCACATCAATAGCAAAGAAAGCCTGAGGTTTGTTACAATATGTGTTTAACTGAGAAACCTCAGGGAAGGATCAGGGTATATGTGGTTTGATGACAACCAACTGGTCAAGTTGATGAGGAAGAAATAGCAAATAAAAACTATTGGTCAGGTGAAGCTTGGTCTTGTGCTTCAAAGAGTTTGATTATAAATGAAAGGAAAGGAACCAGGAGGTGGGGAGTGCCAAAGACTGAGATTCTGGAAGAGAATGATTGCAGAGAGATTGACTATCTTTTATAACCAACAAAACACTGAACAAGTCAGGGTCTGGGGTCAAATGGCATATTTGGATGGAAATGGACTATTGATGCTGAGGGTCAAGACCCTTCAAATGAACTTTATGGACAGAGATCATATACATATTTGTAATGTGTTGTGCTGACTAACATTTTAGGAAGGGGAGTACCGCAATAAATGCTCTTGTATTTTGGGAGTACACAAAATAGGCCAATTTGTGACATTGCACAGTTAGACTTTGACACTGAAGCCAATAGCATATGATAACGTGGAATGAAAATCCCAGGGTTTAGCAGCAGGAAGACCCCTACCACAGACTCCAATATTCAAAGGCTTTGTCAATTAACCACTGGTGTGTTGGTGAAAACATCAAATAAAATTACATGTAAAGGAATAGCTCTCTGTGTTATTTAGAGAACTCATGACTGGTACTGCTCCAAATGTCCACAAGGAATAGTGTGACTGAATTTAGAATTGTATTGTAGAAGAGAATTTATAATTAGGCCTAACATTAACCCAAACATCTTGTCATGAGCAAGAGCACTTTGATGGCCCTTTATTTGCAGCTTGAGAATGAGAAAGGAGCTTCTGAGCAGAGTTATACATCAAAAGAGCCTGTAGATGGGGGATAAGGGTTAAATGGAGCAGTTGCACAGTGGGAAACTCTATCCAGTAAAAATGTCTTGGCCTAATCTCACCACAATTACATGAAACAAAAGTATGACAGACCATAGATGTTCTCCTAACCTTGACAAAAGCCATACCAGCATCAACCAATTACCCTTGCTTCCTATTTTATGCATGCCTTAGTGTCCTTGTATGCAATGATCCAATGTGGCTGGTATAAAGTTGCTGAATTGCAAATGGAGGGGGTGTTTAGATGGCTGTGGAGGATGGCATTGAGTAGCTCAAAGCCTAGAAGACCTATCTGCCCTATCTCATACCAGCAGAAGAAATAGGCTGGCTCAGTGGAATTGACCTAAAAGAGCAGAATTGATTGTGAAACTGCTTTGCCTTCCACAAGTGGTTCTCCAGCACTTGGTATAATCTTCTAAAGGTCAGTTTACTGGACTCATTATTGTTCAAAGTACCTTAGGACCAATTCGCAAAGACAGAATGGCTGATGTTTGAGCTTCTGGTGAGGCACTCATGTGTTGGTTGGTGTCAACTTGTGCTGCAATGAAAGCCATGTTAGAAGTTTAGTATATGACACTTTCTTGTCAGATAAAAGTTTACTAAATATTCAAAGTGCATTTATTATAAAACTGTACACTACATACAACTTTGAGGTTTGTCTCCTTACAGGCAGCCAGAAAACAAAAAAACCCAATAGAAACTATTTTTAAAAAACCATCAAACACCCAATGTGCAGAAAAAAAGCAAATTGTGCAAACAACAAAAGCAAGCAAACAACTGAACTTCACAAAAGTGAGTCCACAGCCGCAAAGCTAGTCTTCACTGCAGCTGATCCAGTAGCCCATCAGCTCAGAGTAGGGACGAGTAAACCTTGTGAAGCAGTGAGCTGATCCGGCCCGTCCCTCACCTTCTGCCCTGACACCCTGACCTTTTCAATCTGACCCAGTGCTTAAACTGTCAAACGTCGGGTCGTTCCTCACTCTCAAACCCAGGCCTGCTGCTTCGCTATGCTGTCAGGTCTGGGCCCTCACCTCGATTCGTCTCACACCCAAACTTTCCAATTCGGCCTGGTGCTTAATTCGATCAAACCTCAGGCCGTTTCTCACTCTCGGGCCTGGGCCTGGGCCCAACCGCCATTGACTCTGCCTCGCCTCATTTCTACCACATCGCATCGCCTCGAAGTCCAGCAACAGCCAAACATTAGCTCATTCCTGGCTCTTGGGCCTGGGCCCCACCACCTCGATTTGATTTGGCCTGTACACAGCATGCCGCAACCATCCTGCACCTTCAAGACTTCGGTTCACACTGCAAAACTGCCAAGTCATACAGGCAGTTCAAAAGCTCAGCTCAGGAAGGAAAGTTACAGGCTTCTGATTGCAGTGATCTTTTTCGAGGAAAAGTGTGATTAGTAAGGCAATTAGTCATTTTGTTTGTTTTGTTTACCAGTGGCGAGAAGTCGCTGTACCTCACCAGTACCATCTTAAACCAGAAGACTTCACTTTAAGTATTTCTATTCTGTTATGTGGTCAGTATGATCTATCATATGTCTGCATCTACATTTGCCTTCCCTTGGTGAAGAAACCAATGCAAGGGGCAGGGTTCACCACGACAATGAGTACTTCATTGGCCAGCACAGCAGCAGCTGTTGCAGACGTCTTCAGTTTGCAGAATTGATAACAAACAGTCGGTCTCTGCAAATTCTATTGTATGATTTTGTCAGCGGCCCAGCCCTAGAGTTTGGAGTAAGTCTCTATTCTACACTAAGTGTAGTGGACCACACCATCTCAGCCAACATCACACGTCATGGGAGAGACTTCGCCAAACTGTCACATTTACCTGAAACTCTGTTATCATCTTTCATTTCATGGCCAGAAACTAGAGCTACTTATTCTCATGCTCTACAGCAAGGGTTTGACATCAGGCAACACTTCCACATCTGCATTTCTTATCTTTCTAATACCAGGTGCCGCTGTGAATCAGTTCCTCATCAGACTGATTTGTCAGCTCCTCAGTAAATGCATCCAGGATGCTGAGGGCAAAGGGGAAAGTGATTGTCAGCAGTTTTCTGAGATAATGGCTTGTAATCACTGGGTTAACATCTGGAGCAGTGTTGAAGAAGTAATGGAACCTGGTTTTCAAAATCAGTGTGTTCTTTAGCTATCTGATTCAAGATTGTTTAATTTCATTTCCAGTGCAGACGTGTAAAGGATAATTAAATAATTGTTACTCTGGATCAAATGTAACACAAAAAATATAATAAGATAAAGAACACAATAATAAAAATCACAATACATAAAATACAGAAGATAGCTTACATACATTGATTGTATGTCCATATGGTGTTACTAGGTACAGGAGTGTCTGTACGTAAGGTGACTGATAGGAAATGATAAAGTAGTGGTGGTCGGGGTGTTGAGGGGTGGGTTAATGAGTGAAAGTGCTGAACAGCCATTACTGCTTAGGGAAAGTGTCTATTTTTGAGTCTGTGAGTCTGGTGGTCCTGTTGTGGATGCTACATAGCCTCCTCCCTGATGGGAGTGGAACAGACAATCCATGAGCAGAGTGGATAGGATCCTTCATGATGTTACTGGCCCTTTTATGGCACATTTCTGTACATATGTCCTCGATGGCGGGTAGGCTAGTGTGGAGATGCGTTGGACAGTTTTGACCACCCATTGTAGAGCCTTCCCGTCTTCCACAGCAAGCAGAAGAAAATCTACAGATGCTAGAAATCCAAGGAACTCAGCAAATCAGGCATTATCTATGGAAAAGAGTAAACAGTCAACATTTAGGGCTGAGACTTACCCTGACTTCTCATCTTTTTTTTTTCTCCATCATCATCATCATCATCATCATCATCATCATCAGGTGTCATGCCCAGTTTGAGCTTTGACTGCCATGGCCCACACACTCCTGTTTCGGATCAAGTGGATCAATTCATTGGTATTCATTTCCAGTTCTCTGGCTGCTGTCTCCATCATCATTTGTCTTTCTCTTCCTCTTGCTTTCTCCCCTTCAGTCTTTCCCATAATTACCATGCATTCTAACTCCTCTTTCCTAATCACATGTCTAATGAAGTTATGTTGCCTTTTCATGATCTCATACATTATTTCTCTTTTTGTGTTTGCTCTGTTCATGACATCCTCATTAGATATTCGTTTTGTCCATGATATTCTTTGCATCCTCCTCAAAAACCACATCGCTGCTGCTACAATTCATTTCCTCATGTTACTAGATATTGTCCAACATTCTGAGCCATATAACATAATTAGATAAACATAACATTTCAGTACTCTGAGGCCAGTTGTCATGCCTAGTTTAGTATTGGTCAGTATACTCTTCATTCTCGTACAGGTGTCTTTTGCCATCCCTATTCTTCTTTTGATGTCCAAGTCACACCTGCCATCTGATGTCACCCAGCTTCCTAAGTAGCAAAAGTTCTGTACTTGTTTTATGTCTTCCCCGTTTATTCTCAGCCTGCAGATAGGATTCTCCTTCTTTTTGGATATCACCATACATTCTGACTTTTTGCAATTGATAGATAGACTCATTTTTGCACTTTTTTCAACAATTACATCAATTAAGTTCTGTAGTTCTTCCTCTGTACTTGCAATTAACACAGTGTCATCTGCATATCTGAAATTATTGATGCTTTCACCGTTTTTTTTTCTCCAGTCCTGATGAACGGTCTCGGCCCGAAACATCGACTGCTTTTACACTTTTCTATAGATGCTGCCTGGCCTGCTGAGCTCCTCCAGCGCTTTGGGGCGTTGCCTACCCTCCACAGTACAGTTTTCACACCATGCAGTGAGGTGACATGTTACAATGGTCTCTACTGTGCACCTCTAGAATGAAATGAGTATTGATGTGTACAGTTCAGCTCTTCAGCCTCCTCAGAAAGTAAAGGCATTGGTGAGCTTTTCTGATTGTGTAGAATGGGACCATGAGAGATTGTGTGAGATATGCAACTGCAGGAGTTTGAAACTGCTCATAGTTTCTACCACTGTGCCTTGTTGATTCTTCAAAGTAAATTGGTAGCTGATTGAGAATATACATTGTGACATTTAGGATGAAAAAACTGGAAGTATAATGATTCCAGGATATCCAACTCCAACTGGCTGATTTATTTCTATTCATTGACTGGTTCTCATCTTTATAATAGTTTAATATGTAAATTTCAATGTTTCCCTTACCAGTAGCCTGCTGTTACCTGGCAGCATGTGTTGTCTTCTCCTGCAAGATGAATGCACAGAGTGTGTCGTTATCAATAGTTTCCAAATTCTGCAGTTACAATCTGGCTGCTTTCATTCAATGTGTAGTTGGAAGGAACAAAGATGTATGGGGACGTGGAAATGAAAATGCCAGTTTGCGTTCCAGGATGTGAAACAGTTGATAGGACTGCTTCAGTCATGGTATTTTTTTGGACCAGGACTCTATTAAAACCCCATAACATTCACAGTATTTTTATGTGTTTATCAGTGTGCATTTTGGTTTTCTGCAAGGAATTCATTAAAGACTCCTGATCATTATATTTCAACTGAATGGCAGTCTTGATGAAAGGTCTCAGCTGAAAAAGTTGACTATTTACACTTTCCCATAGATGCCGCCTGGCCTGCTGAGTTCCTCCAGCATTTTGTGTGTGTTGCTTGTTACTGACTTTTGTTCTGTACTGGATTTCCCACTATGCTTTTTGTACACCATCCACCAGCAGCAAGTTTTGGTCCATTATGTATTCTTTACATTTTGTCCAGTGCTGAACTGTTGAGTGGTTTGCTAACTTCTCTGCTCATTTAATTTGGACCAGATACCTTTTTATCTCTCTGAACTTTTTTTTTTCCAGTCCAGCACCCTTATCTTTGATTCTTCATTATCCTTTCTGTTCTTACGTTTAACTGTACTATGTGGTGATCGCTATTTTCAAATTTTCTGCTCTTCACATCATTTATTTACTCCATTTCATCTCTCAGAACTAAATCAAACAGTATATCTTTTGTTGTGCCAGCAACATACTCATCAAGCAACCAGGTATGACCATTATCTAAAACGCATTTCTCACATTGACCACATATATTACTACATTACAGTCAGCATTGGGATAATTAAATTTACCCAATGTTATTGCCTTATTGCTCAAATGCAGCTCATAGCTCTTGGCTGACAAAACTGCCCTTACAAACTTACTCCCCTAATTTTCTGGGATTGTTGACCCATAATCTAAAATCATTCTTCTACTGTAGTCTGCCTGTCTCATGTTCTTTTGGGTTCTGTTGTTATATAATACTCTGTGCTTGTCCATTCTATAATTGTGTAACACTGATTATCTACTAGAAAGTTTGGGCTCACTTAACTTTTGACTCTATTTCTGCAGAAACAGTCATTGCTTTGTTTCTAATTTACTTGATGTCATATCAGGCCCTTTCCACCTTCTGGATGGTATGACCCAGAGGTCTGATGGAACAGAATGTAAACAGTTATCACTTAGGTACAGATATTCCCTGTTCATCAGGTATCAAAATTTAGTGGAAGTATGTTTTAATGATTGCTCTTGTCATTTCAAGAGTTCCGTACCTTAGTCCTGTGCTTAAAGTAAACTCCTATACCAAACTTTCCTTTACTTTATTGTTATAGTTTTAGGGAAAAATCATTTGAAATTTGGCAGTACAGATTCAGGTTTTTCTAGGGCCTCAAACCTTCATGGTCTTCTGATGTTACATATTCCACACTGACCTTTTGAAACCAAAATGCAATCTGAAAGGTCCCCTACCATCTTCGTGTAAATTTGACGAATTTGGAAGCATTCTTCACACCTTATTAAAAACAATCAAACTTGTATACATTATTTGCATTGGTATTTGCATAATTATGTCATCCAAAATTTAAAATATATCATCTCTCTTGAAATCTACAATCACAGATTCTTAAATTTACAAACAAAATAAGACCATCTGACCGATTGTGTCCATATGGATGAGATAAGATATCTTCAGTCAGTTTCCACCTCTGATTGTAGATCTTTAGTTTGAAATATTCTCGCAGGTACTTTTATCCTCCATCACCCTTTCAGGCAATGAGTTCCAGATTCCCATTAACTTAACACACAATTTTCATGCACAGTGATCCTGATATATTGTACACAAACTGTTATATTACACATAGATATAAAAAAATCAGGTAAATGCCTCCCTTAAAGTAAGGCAAATGTGAATGTACAAAATGTGCATGAAATGATCATATGCTTGCAATGCTTTTACAGTTTCCAGACTACAGCTACCTGTTGCTGAAGGTGTTTAATGAATTTATCTGTGCTCTCCTGGATGGAAGATTGCTCTATGATAATTATTTTTTTTAAAAAAAGCACTTTTACGGTTTTACATTTATGGCATGAGGCATTACTCTGCTAAGTTAATTTTGATTAATATCCTTAGCATACCTTGCCAGCACCATTTCTACTGTGTAACATAATAACTGTTTTTTTTTCTTGACTGATGAGCTTGTTTTAAAATTAATTCTCTCAGCATATCCACACAAACTCAAGAATCAGTTTTCATTTTTTTGGGGGGGGGGGTCAGTGCATCAAATCATTTTACATCACATTAGACAGATATGAAGCTAATCCTGCAGTTCACGTCCATTATGTGTTTGGTAGCAATTTATCAGCATTCTCATTGACTTGGACATTAATATTTTTACTTTATTTTTCATCTCATTTCTATCTCTTATAACAATTTGTTGCACATTGTAAGTGGGCATTGCAGGTGATAAGGGTTACATTTTTCTAAATGCTCCATTTCAAAGTTTAATTGTACCTGTTGATGGTATGGAATTTTTAAAACCACCGCCCTATGTACTTCTATGAAAATGGAACTTTAGTTGTTCTATATTTCCAATGATATGGGTAAATAAAATCCATTTCTATTTCCTGATTGCAACTTTCTGCTGCTGCTCCTCTTCCTAACCAAATACGTTTCACCAAATTCACTTACTTTGCATTGTTCATCTCCAAATAATTAATTTCTTTAGAAACCAACGAGAATTCAAATGCTGGCGCATAAATAAGCTCACTGAGACCGTCCTGTTACGGGGAAGCAGGTCTGTGGATTCAACGGAAGACACTGATTGCCAGTAAGCACATTAACTATTTATTTCAGACAAACTGAAATATTCAATCAAACATCTAAGTCAAACAAATGTTTGTCTCATCCTTCTAAATTACAAAACCACAGCACTAAACATTCAATAACACTTTGAAATCAAACAGGTACTTTATTAAGTCCCACAACTACAACGCTAAACATTCAGCAAACACGTACTTACCAAGTGTGCGTGTGGGTCCTCCTTTGTACAGCACACTTTCCCAGTGATCCTTCAGCCCTGGTCATGACCCAGTCTGAAGGGCAGCCTCAAGTGAAAAGAAGGTCTCGCAAGCACTATTCTTATTCCTGTGGGATGTCCAAAACTGGAAACGAGTGCCAAGGCGCAACAGCCAGCCAATGGGAGAAAACTGTCCCATCCTTGAACAGGCCAATCAGCCACTGGCACGGCAGAAGTGGCTTTCAACAGGTAGGTAAGGTAACCTTGCATGTTACATGCCACTCCCTCAAGGAAGGGAGCTGAAGCCATAATAAGAATGTAGGCGGGTGGGAAAGGAGTACAGGCTCCCTCCCCCACCCACCCACCCACCAAACCTCACCCCCCATCTGACCTCACTTGTCATCTGCCACCTTCCCCTCACCCACCTTCTTATTCTGGCTTCCTTCCCCTTTCCTTCCAGTCCTGAAGAAGGTTCTCAGCCCAAAGCGTGAACTGTTTATTCCCCTTCATAGATGCTGCTTGACTTGCTGCGTTCCTCTAGCATTCTATGTGTGTTGCTACTAAGGATCAGGAAGTTTTGAACTGAAAATAAATAGGTTAAAAGCTTTATATTAAAAGGCACACAGGAGTGGAATGCATTATGTATTCATATATATATATATATATATATATAGTTCCGTAATTCAAAGCTCTGCCTCTATATATTAAATGGCTGAATAGACTGTGTTTATATCTATCATCATCTGACATCTCTAGTAAGGAAATATCAGTGCAGTCAATTTTCAATTACAGTGAACAAATCAATGATCCTTTTTACCAACATCTCCTTAAGAAACCTGCATTTCAAATTTTTGGTCACGAGGTATAGTATAATAAACAGCATTAATCTTCTGTTCCTTCACAAGATTGATTAATAATACCAAAGTGTGCTGGGACTCTATTTACTGCAATTACTGATTTGGTGGATTGCAACTCAGCCATGTCATCACTTGTCAAGATGGCATTTTAGTAATTAATGCCTTAATTGCTTTTTTAATGACACTGGTACCTTCTTTCAGAATACTCAAGCCATCAGATTCTTTACTGCCCTATTGGTGATATGTGTGGATGGTTAAGCACATTTCCATTTCCTTGCTTCAGAGTGCTGTTAGCATTTTCACTTGAATCAGATTTATTATCATTGACATATGTTGTGAAATTTGTTGTTTTGCGGCAGCAGAACCGTACAGAACAAAATAATTATTCTAAGTTTCTAAATTTTTAAAAAAAGAGCAAAAGACGAACAACAAGGTGGTGTTCATGGGCCATGCAGAAATCTGATGACAGAAGGACAGAAGCTCTTCCTAGAACATTGAGTATGGGATTCTGGCTTGTGTACCTCCTTCCCAATAGTAGTAATGCGAAGGAGGCATGTCCCAGAAGGTGACGGTGTTTAATGATGGATGCCAACTTTTTGAGGCATCACCACTTGAAGATATCCTCGGTGGTGGGAAGGGTTGTGCCCATGATAGAACTGGCTAAGTCTATAACCCTCTGCAGCCTCTAGCATTGGAGGCTCCATACCAAGCTGTAATGCTCTCCACTGTTTATCTCTAGAAATTTGAAACAGTGTTTGGTGACATACTAAATCTCCTCAGACTCCTGATGAACTACTAGTGTATCTTCTTCATGATTGCATCAATCTGCTGGGCCCAGGATAGATCTTCTGAGCTGTTGACAACCAGGAAGTTGAAGTTGATCGCCTTTTAACTCCTGACCCTTCAATGAGGGCTGGTGCGTAATCTCCTGACCTTGCCTTCCTGAAGTCTACAATCAATTCTTTGGTCTTGCTGAGTACAAAGTTGTTGTTGCAACACCTCTCAACCAGATCAATCTGTCTCATACCTGTTCACCCCGTCATTTCCCTCTGAGATCCTGCCAACAAGAGTGAAATCAAGGGTAAATTTATAGATGGATAGACGGTATTTGAGCTGTGCTTAACCACACAGTCATGAGTACAGAGTAGTGGCCTCAACATTGAGGTGTCTGTGTTGATTGTCAGTGAAGAGGAGATGTTTTTGCAAAGGGGCCCCTTGACATTTGGGTTCTTCACAATGACTAAAATCAGCTTTAAATGTTTGTTTCACTTATGTTCTATTTAAATTTAGTTACAGTTAAGAAATAAAATGGTGAGAGTCTTTACAATTTTACACAATTTGTCTTCCTGCACTGTAGTTCTACAGAAATTAGAGGAGCATAACATGAATAAAGAATGAACCAGTTGAGAATCTGCTGTATATTTTGTGCATAAAGGTATGCATTTCCGTTATTGTCAAGTTAAGTGCACAGAGTGTTATTAAATGTTAAATGGGTTGTTCATGACAGCACAGCAGTGATTTTGTTAATGGTTATACTAGTTGTCATTTCAGATTCAAACCCTAGTACTGCGCAATTTAACTTTGGAATACTTAAATTTTCCAATTCCAGTCTTGCCTCAGCTCACTTGCTGCTATAATCATCATCCATGATTTGAAACTTCATGCACTTGACTATGCAGATTTGGTTTGCCTCCCCCATTCTAACCTGAAAATATGAGGTTGTGTAAAATTCAGTGTCTAATTTGTGCCATCCTGTTTACTCCACAGCTCACAGCTCTGCATTGACTCACCATAACCAATGCATTGTACATCTCATCTTTCTTGTTCAGGCAAATAGCAATCCTCTCTCTGTAAATCGCTTAGAATTCAGCTTACTAACACGCCAAGGTTTCAGCAGTTCTCTAATTCAAACCTCTTGAACATCTGCAAATTTAATCACTCCTCCCCCAGGCACACTTTCAGCTGCTAAGATCATATCTCTGTCTAAGCCTCTCCAGCCTTGTACCTCTCCAGGATGCTCTTTAAAAGATCTCTCTTTGATATCTCTTATATGGATTGATAGCAATTTTTGTTTGATTGTGCTTCTGTGATGATCCTGAAACAGTTTGTTACATTTCTATAGAAGGGAGTCATTTTGACCTATTGAGTCTATGCTATTTCAGATTATTTCCATTCACAACAAATTTTCACTAAAACCTATTCATACCACATTCCTGGTAGGCACATCAACCCAAAATCCTCCCCTTCCCAACACAATCCCTCCACCCAGATTCTATTAGATCACAAGATATAGGAGCAGAATTAGGCCCGCCATTTCATCATGGCTGATCCAATTTTCCTCTCAGCCTCAATCTCCTGTCTTCTCTCCATATCCTTTCATCCCCTGATCAATCAAGAATCTATCAGCCTCTGCCTTAAATATACATAAAGACTTGGCCTCCACAACTGCCTGTGGCCAAGATTTCCACAGATTCACAACTCCCCAGCTAAAGGAATTCTTCCTATTGCTCTAGAAACAAATTACAGTGGCCATTTAATCTATCAACCTGCATATCCTTAAGATGTTGGAGGAAACCAGAATACTCAACGAGTATCTATGAGGTCATAGGGAGAACATAGAAACGCCTGATAGGCAGTACTGAAGGTCAGGGTTGAACCCGAGACACTGAACTTCAACTTGTTGTGCTGTTGTGTCACACACAAAGTGTCATGTAAATATGATGTTTTTGATATTGTTGAGTAAAACATTACCCAAATAATGACTCCACTTATGAGCCACCCATGGATTGGTTGATTTATTCCAGGTGTGTTAAAGCCTCTGAGATCCTTATAGAGAAGCCAAAATGGCTGTTGCAGCAAAATCAAAAGTGGATTTACTGTTCTTAATGAGCTGTACATAACTATCAGTCTCTGACATTAAAATAAATTCTATAGAGGTTTTGAAGGGAAGACACAGTAACTCACAGATAAGATGCAATGACTGAACATTTCATTTTCTTTATACGACTATTCATATATTCTATACACAGTATTTGTTTGTTAGTTAAACTCGTCACCCCCTACTGAGGCATAGGCCACCAACAGTAGCACACCAGAGTCTGCTGTCCTGGGCGAGACTTTCAAGCTGTCCCCAAATGTAGCCCATTGTGGTGTATCCATTTTCTCCCAGGGATAAGGTCTTTGGAGTTTCTGCTGGTGTTTCTGTACCTCTAGGTTTTTACGGGGTTGCTAGCCCCATGCCCAACCCTCTCCTCTCGCGACTGGGTTTGGGTCCGTCCATGATGGAGTTATAAGAGCACAAGACCTATTTTATTATGTGCCTCCAAGTATCCCAAAACAATCAACTCCAGCAGCTTCGCAGACACTGAGGTCAGGCTAACAGGGCTATAGTTTCCTTTTTTCTACCACTCTCCCTATTCAAAGAGTGGAGTGACATTTGCAATTTTCTAGTTCTCCAGAACCATTCCAGAATCTAGTGATACTTGAAAGATCATTACTAATGCCTCTCCAATCTCTTCAGGCTCTTCCAGAACCCTAGTCAATCTACCTTCAGATTTTTCAACTTCCCAAGCACCTTCTTCCTAGTGTAACCCTCTGGCTCGCCTAGCTCGTGTTCATCTAGGGAAATCAACCAAACGGGGTAATCACGTTTGTGTGAATGCTGTGTAATGTACCCCCAGTTACAAACCCACAACACAAAATATCAGTCAGTACACCATATGCAATTAAATGATTGAACTTTATGAATTTTATCCTGAATCCAGGGTTAGTAATGAAAAATAAACAAAAAAAGGGCCCAACGTCAAGTCAAGGTCACATTGGAACTCACTCATTTGCCATCGATCTCGTCCAGACGTTGCCAACCTTTGGGCCTTCAGATCCCAGTTCACTCCATCCAGTGGTCTACCAGCTCTCTCCACATGCATCTTCCCTCTTCATCTCTCCTCGACAAAAGACCGCGAAAAACATTTTCCAGACTCACCAGACACAGCAACAATCTCTTAGTCATAGTCATACTTTATTGATCCCGGGGGAAATTGATTTTCGTTACAGTTGCACCATAAATAATAAATAGTAATAGAACCATAAATAGTTAGATAGTAATATGTAAATTATGCCAGTAAATTATGAAATAAGTCCAGGACCAGCCTATTGGCTCAGGGTGTCTGACCCTCCAGGGGAAGAGTTATAAAGTTTGATGGCCACAGGCAGGAATGACTTCCTATGACACTCTGTGTTGTGTCTCGGAGGAATGAGTCTCTGGCTGAATGTACTCCTGTGTCCACCCAGTACATTATGTAGTGGATGGGAGACATTGTCCAAGATGGCATGCAACTTGGACAGCATCCTCTTTTCAGACACCCCTGTGAGAGAGTCCAGTTCCATCCCCACAACATCACTGGCCTTACGAATGAGTTTGTTGATTCTGTTGGTGTCTGCTACCCTCAGCCTGCTGCCCAGCACACAACAGCAAACATGATAGCACTGGCCACCACAGACTCGTAGAAAATCCTCAGCATCGTCTGGCAGATGTTAAAGGACCTCAGTCTCCTCAGGAAATAGAGATGGCTCTGTCCGTCTCTGTCTCTTATTGGCTAACATACATCCTGTTATCTCCAGCTATAACCCAAACATTGCTGCTACAGAGAAACCATTACCACAGCAGGGAACATTACAAAGAAGCCATTACATTAGCAGTGAAACCTTATAGCGCGTTAGACTAGTAATAGCAGTTGCACTCACTTCTGCCTCCTGACACAACATTTTCAAACTTAAGGGATATGGTTAGTATCCAACACAGTGAAGACTGATGCAAAATAACTTTACAGTTCATCTGCATTTTCCTTGTCTCTCATTACTACCTCCCCAGCATCACTTTCCAGTGGTCTGACATCTACTCTCATTTCTCTTTTACTCTTTATATATCTGAAAAAAAACTTTAGGTATCCGCTTTGATATTATTGGCTAGCTTACTTTCATATTTAATCTTCTCCCTCCTTATGGCTTTTTAGTTGCATTCTGTTGGTTTTTAAAAGTTTTCCAATTCCCGAACTTCCCAATAAATTTGGTCTATTATATGCCCTCTCTTTTGCTTTTATGTTAGCTTTGACTTCCCTTGTCAGCATGGTTGTGTCATCCAGCCTTTAAAATATTTCTTCTTTGGAATGAATCTCTCCTGTGCCTTCTGAATTTCTCCCAGAAACTCCAACTGTGTGTGTCATGCTGCTGTGTCATCATCCCTGCTAGTGTCCCCTTCCAATCAACTTTGGCTAACTCCTCTCTGATGCCTCTGTAATACCCTTTCCTCCACTGTAATACTGATATATTTGACCTTACCTGCTCCCTCTCAAATTGCAGGGTAAATTCTATCATATTATGTTTGCTGCCTCCTAAGGGTTCCTCTTTCTTAAACCCCTAACCAAATCCGGTTTATTACACAACACCCAATCCAGAATAGTTGACCCCTAGTGGGCTCGACAATAAGCTGCTCTAAAAAGCTCTCTCATTAGCATTCTCCAAATTGTTTCTCTTAGGATCCAGCACCAACCTAATTTTCCCAATCTACATGCATATTGAAATCCCCCATAACTATCATAATATCATCCTTTTGAAATGACTTTTCTATTTCTGTTGTCATTTGAAACCTATATCCTGGCTACTGTTCAGGGGCCTGTATATAACTCCTATCAAGGTCTCTTTAACCATTGCAGTTTCTTTACTCTAGTCACAAGGTCTCTACATTTTCAGATTCTATGTCACCTCTTTATAAGAATTTGATTGCATTTTTTATCAACAGAGCTATGCCACCCCCTCTGCATACTTGCCTGTCCTTTTAACATAGTGTGCATCCTTGGATGTTAAGCTCCCAACTATAATTTTCGTTCAGCCGTGACTCAGTGATGCCCACAATATCATACCTGCCAGTCTGTAACTGTGCTACAAGATATTCTGCATACTGCATGCATTCAAATATAACAATTTAAGTCCTGTATTTGTTACCCTTATACAAAGCACTTGATTAGAAACAAATTGCCTTCCCTATCAGCTACGTTATCAATCTATTGTGCGTGCCTACCATATTAGTTGTGTGGGCACGTGGCCAAGTGGTTAAGGCATTCGACTAGCGACCTGAAGGTTGTGAGTTCAAGCCCCAGCCGAGGTAACGTGTTGTTGCCTTGAGCAAGGCACTTAACCACATATTGATCTGCGACGACACCGGTACCAAGCTATATCGGCCCTTGCCCTTCCCTTGGACAACATTGGTTTCATTGAGGGGGGAGACCTGCAGCATGGGTAACTGCCAGTCTGCCATACAACCTTGCCCAGGCCTGCACCCTGGAGAGTGAAGACTTTCCAGGCGCAGATCCATGATCTCACAAGACTAATGGATACCATATTAGTTACACTGTAATTTTGATGGCTGGTACTTAATATCATGTAGAACTCAGTAGGTAGCTTTCAGACTAGTTTGGTGAGTAAATATATAATGCCACAGGAAAATAACAGAAGCTTTGAATTTGAACATCTTGTACTTACTATGGATCAACAGAATGGGAGGCCAATCAATTCGTGCAAACAGCCCTTTGTTATTGTGCTTGTACAATAGGGATATATGGCTGAAATTTGAGCCAGAGAATGGAATCTAGAGATTTTTTATATTTTCTGTTGAATTTCGCATGCCAATGCCATTGATTAGTCAGAATGATGGGACTTTTTTTTCCAAATGTGGAAGTCAAATTCAAAATCGACGTGGATTGAAACCCAAAACATTGGCATACATTTATACTTTATACTTTATTGTCGCCAAACAATCAATACTAGAACGTACAATCATCACAGCAATATTTGATTCCGTACTTCCCGCTCCCTGGATTATAAATATTAAATATTGAAAATACTAAAAATAGTAAAAATTAGTAAATATTAAAAATTTAAGTTATAAATCCTAAATAGAAAATGGAAAAGTGGAAAGTAAGGTAGTGCAAAAAAAAAACTGAGAGGCAGGTCCGGATATTTGGAGGGTACGGCCCAGATCCGGGTCAGGATCCGTTCAGCAGTCTTATCACAGTCGGAAAGAAGCTGTTCCCAAATCTAGCCGTATGAGTCTTCAAGCTCCCGAGCCTTCTCCCGGAGGGAAGAGGGACGAAAAGTGTGTTGGCTGGGTGGGTTGTGCCCTTGATTATCCTGGCAGCACTGCTCCGACAGCGTGCGGTATAAAGTGAGTCCAAGGACGGAAGATGGGTTTGTGTGATGTGCTGTACCGTGTTCACGATCTTCTGCAGCTTCTTTCGGTCTTGGACAGGACAACTTCCATACCAGGTTGTGATGCACCCTAGAAGAATGCTTTCTATGGTGCAACTATAAAAATTAGTGAGGGTTTTAGGGGACAGGCCAAATTTCTTTAGTTTTCTCAGGAAGTAAAGGCGCTGGTGGGCCTTCTCGGCAGTGAACTCTGCTTGGTTGGACTGTCAGGTCATTTATGATATTGACCCCAAGAAACTTAAAGCTTTTGACCTGTTCCACTTGCGCACTACCGATGTAAATTGGGTCGTGTGGTCCGCTACTCCTGAAGTCGACAACCAATTCATTCGTCTTGCTGACGTTGAGGGATAGGTTACTGTCTTCGCACCATGCCACCAGGTTCTTAATTTCCTCTCTGTACTCAAACTCATCATTACCCAAGATACGGCCTACAATTGTTGTGTCATCAGCAAACTTAAATATTAAGACAGAAGAGCTCATCACAAAGCCGTACTACATAGTTCTGACATGTTACATGCCAGGTAGCAATCACAGTGAGAGTGATAGTGTTTCCTTCCCAGCAACCAGAAGAAAGCAGAGTTTTTTGACACTCCTACTGACAGTTGCTGCTGCTTGCTGCAATCAGCTTGGGGTAGCCAGCGCATGCAGATCACAGAACTGTATATCAGCTGCTGACTTAGGAATGCAGTCAGGGGATATTACCTAGTAGGTAAATTATTACCTGCAGAGAACTGAATGAATCCTTGTTGTTTAGCAATGGTGGCTATTATTAATTCATCACGTGTTCTTTCCTACAGCTTCACTGAAAATAATACCATGTTCCGTGGATTTGTTTGAAAGAACCCTACGTTCAGAACTTTGGGACCATTGGGTCAGGTCACATATCTGGTATAAGCATATGCAGTATTAGCATGTAGTAATCTTCCCCAGGATGAAGCAAGAACACAATTCTCTGTTTGGGAGTATCATCACCTTTCCGTATGAGACCATGAGGAATTTCAGATTGGTGTTACCTTTCTGTAGCTTTTGCTCTTAGTGTCCCATAAACCTGAGATTTAGGATTTCCACCAAGAAACACACTTGGTGGCAACAGAGCAGTTGATAACAAATTAGTAATTAAGCGATCATAGGTTCCCCAAAGTAAAAGAGCCCAGAAATGTCATGAGGACACAACATATTGTCGTTTCTTTAAATTAGAAAAAAACTTTAATTACACATCCATAGACACACAAGGGAGCAAATATTCATGAACACCTGAGTACTTGCATTTAGGATGGCACTGGCTAATTTAATATTTCCGCAAAATTCCCAATTCAGGCAGATGTCCCTACTTTCCAAGTGTCTGGTTCTCATGCAGGTGCAGAGTTGTGCTAATGTGAGTCTCATTTCAGACAACAACCTGATGTGCTCAGAAGATTGTACGTTTCATACAGGCTTGGCTTAATTCAATTTTTATTTGCAATAAGCTCAATAGGAGCAAAATAATATTGATTACTTTTAGACATTTTAGACTTTCATCCATTTTAATTTTCAACATTGCACAATATTCGTGATGTGGGGTGCAGACTTTTATTGATGACAGTATACTATTAAGTGCTTTGTATAATCACTTGTCAAAAGGTAAAAGGCACAAGTCAATAAATTCATACCTGGTTGCTTGAGAATTGAGCTATCTGTTCAAAACGGCTGAAGCCCTGTTACTCAGCAATTGCCACTGCATTCTTGTAGCCGCAATGCCTTCTGCTGTCAGCATGATTTACAAATGAACCACGAGGCAATGGGACAAGGATCATTTTGAGGACAGTGCAGAAGGATGCAGCAGAGTCAAGTCCCTGGCACGAGAATGAGGAGAAAGCCTCATTCTTCATCAGTAAGACTGATTCATACTCTACCAAGGACAATTAATTTTGATAGGAAGTATTTTGAGTGTCTTTGTTTAGTGAACATGGCTCCAACTTTTGTTGTGGAGCAGGCCAAACGTTTTGTAGATGCTTCGCTCTCTGAGCCCAAGAGACCAGGTGCTGGCCTAAATTTAACAGGTGTGAAATCTTCTTAAGTTACTTGCTACATTGTTTAAAAGTTTGGCTAATCATCCCCTTCATTCTTCTTTCATTTGCTGTCAAAGGAAATATATTTTCTCTAATGCATAAAAATACGGAGAAATTAACATTTATGGGTGCTTGTCGATAAAATTCAAACCTAACCAAGCCTAAAACATAGTGATGAATTCAAACCTCGAATTCATAGAATTATAATAACATTACAACATGGAAAGAGGCTATTTGTGGTCTCAGTTTCAGAGGCCATTGTCAGAACATCTTTCAAGAGGGTGAACCCCTGCAAGGCTACGGGACCTGTTAGTGTACCTGGTAGGGCATTGAAAACCTGTGCTAACAAACTGGCAGGTGTGTTCAAAGAGATCTTCAATCTCTCTCTGCCGCAGTCAGATGTTTCCACCTACTTCAAAGGACATCAATTATACCAGTGCCCGAGAGGACTATCGCCCATTTGCACTCACATCTACTATGATGAAGTGCTTTGAGAGCTTGGTCATGGTCAGAATCAAATCCTGCTTAAGCAAGGATCTGGACCCAGTGCAATCCATAATAGATCTACAGTGGAATCAATCTCACTGGCTGTCCACTTGACCTTGAACCACCTGGACAACAGCAATACCTACATCAGGCTAATGTTCATTGATTACAGCACAATGTTCAACACTGCAGTGATCCTCAGTACCAAACAATAAGCTTCAAAACCTGGGCCTCTGTGCCTCCCTCTGCAAATGGATCCTTAACTTCCTCATCAGAGGACCACAGTCAATGTGTAACAGAAATAACATCTCCTCTTTGCTGACAGTCAACACCATTGCACCAAGGGTGTGTGCTTTGCCCACTGCTCTACTCTCTCTACAGCCGTGACCATGTGGCTAGGCATAGCTCAATGGCATCTATAAAATGCTAATGACACATCTGTTATTGGCTGAATCTCAGATGGTGATGAAGGGGTGTACAGGAGTGAGACAGATCAGATGGTTGAGTGCTGTTGCAACAGCTATCTTGTACTCAACATCAATAAGACCAAGGAACTGAATATGGACTTCAAGAAGGAGAAGTCGAGGGAACACTTACAAGTCCTCATTGGATCAGCAGTAGAAAAGGTGAGTAGTTTCAAGTTCCGAGGTATCAACATACCTGAAGATGTATCATGGGCCCAACATATTGATGCAATTACAAAGAAGGAATGTCAGTGGCTATATTTCATTAGATGTTTGAGGATAATTAGTATATCACCAAAGACTCTCATGAATTTCCACACATGTACTATGGAGAGCTTTCAAACTATTTACGTCACCAACTGGTAGGAAGGGGCCACTACACAGGATTGGAAAAAGCTGCAGAAGGTTGCAAGCTCATTCAACTCCATCATGGGCACTAGCCTCCCCAACATTAAGGGCACCTTCAAAACATGATGCCTCAAAAAAGGCGGTATCCATCACTAAATGTCAACATGTCAACAAATACACTCAAAAACTTCTACAGTTGTACAATGGGGAACATTCTGACAGGCTGCTTCACTGTGTTATGGAGGGGCTACGGCACAGGACCAAAAGAAGCTGCAAAGGGCTGTAGAGCTAGTCAGCTCCATCTTGGGCACTAGCCTACACAGTACCCAGGACATCTTTAGGGAGCGGTGTCTCAGAAAAGCAGCGTCCATTATTAAGGACCTCCAGCACCCAGGACATGCCCTTTTCTCACTGTTACCTTCAGGTAGAAGGTACAGAAGCCTGAAGACACACACTCAGAGATTCAGGAATAGCTTCTTCACCTCTGCCATCTGATTCCTAAATGGACATTGAATCTTTGGACACTACCTCACTTTTTTTTAATATACAGTATTTCTGTTTGTGCACATTTTTAAAAATCTATTCAATTGATTTACTTGTTTTTTTATTGTGTTTTATTTTATTTATTATTATTATTATTTTTCTCTCTGCTCGATTATTGCATTGAACTGCTGCTGCTAAGTTAACAAATTTCACGTCACATGCCAGTGATAATAAACCTGATTCTGATTCTGATAAGGATCCCCATCACCCAGGACATGCCCTTTTCTTATTGCTGCTGTCAGGGAGAAGGTACAGGAACCTGAAGACACACACTCAATTTTTTAGGAACAACTTCCTCCCCTCTGCCATCAGATTCTTGAACAGTAAGTAAACCAACCCATGAACACCACCTCACTATTATTGGCTGTCTTTTTGCACTACTTATTTAAATATTATATATTATTCCTTTTTGACATTTATAGATTTTGTGTTACATTGTGTTGATGCCACAACAAATTTCACAATATTTGCCAGTGATATAATACCTGAGCTGATTCTTATTCAATTTGCCCCATTGAATCAATTCTGATTCCATACAAGAACAATCCAGCTAGTCCCATTGTCTTTGCTTCTTCTCACCATAGTTCTTTCAAGAACTTACCTTGCTGCCTTTTGTACACCAAAATTCAATCAGTGTCCGTAACACCTCTGCATCCCTGATTCTCAAGCCTCTTGGCAGAAAGTTTTCTCCTTGTATAATTTTGGTTCTTTCTACCATTCATCTGCACACTAGGGGCAATTTACAATTTACAAATTAATCTACCAGTATCAGTGTCTTTGGGATGCATGAAGAAAGCTGATTACAAGGAAAACATTTAAATTCCATATAGAGAGTTTAGAGGTAAGTTTAAACCCAGTTCATTGGTGGCATGATATAGAACATAGAATAGTACAGCACAGTACAGGCCCTTCGGCTCCCATATAACCCCCTAGCTTAAATTCCTCCATATATCCGTCTAGTAGTCTCTTAAATTTCACTAGTGTATCTGCCTCCACCACTGACTCAGGCAGGGCATTCCACGCACCAACCACTCTCTGAGTAAAAAGCCTTCCTCTGATATCCCCCTTGAACTTCCCACCCCTTACCTTAAAGCCATGTCCCCTTGTATTGAGTAGTGGTGCCCTGGGGAAAAGGCGCTGGCTATCCACTCTATATGTTAACTCTAATTGCACCACTCTGCTGCCACTTTGTGAATATATCTGAGAAAGAGTTGTTTTCTTCAACAGAAGGGTCAAGAGAGAATCTAATAGAGATATTTAAAACAGGGGAGTCGAAACAGTAATTGGAAAGGCCACTTCCATGCTGTTTAAACTCAATAACATAGTGAATGTCCTGAATGTCTGGAATCATTCCAGCAAATCGCTTCTATATCCTCTTCATGGCTTGCAAAGTACAGGTATGTCACCATATGTTGTTGTTGTTGTTGTTCGTCCATCGTTGACGTCGATGGGGACCTCGACACCATAATGGTGGTGTCAAGACTAGCGCGTGATTTGGATTTAAGTGAGGGAGAGTTGCGCAGCGTCAGCCTCACTCTCTCTTCCCAATTCCCATCTGGGTCCAGTGGCAAGACAGAGTCTAGACGGCTGGAGATGGGACTAGGCGCAGTGGATGACCAGGACGTCTTCACATGTCACCATATACAACCCTGAGATTTGTTAACTTGTGGGCATACTCATTAAATCTAATAACCAAAACATAAACAATGAAAACCCACACCCAACAGGATGGACAATAAAACCAATGTGCTTAAACAAACTCTGCAAATACTAAAAGGAAAAAAAGAAATAATAAAAATAATAAAAATAAGCAATAAATATTGAGAACATGATTTGAAGAATCCCTGAAATTGAGTCCATAGGGTGAGAGTACAGTTCAAGGATGGGATAAGTGAAATTAAATGAAGTTATCCATTTTTTTCACAACTTTTCTGAAGTATGTGGCTTAGGCATGATTACAATCCTTCAATTTTCATCAAGTAGTTTCCCTCCTTTAGTCCTTTACGCCTCTGTTCATGAAACTCAAGATTCTGTATATTTTTTATCCATTTTCTTAACCTATCCTGATTCTTTCATTGACTTAAGCGGATAAGCATAATGTTATGATAGTCAGGGGAGATTTCAACATGCAGGTCGATTGGGAAAATGAGGTTGGAAATAGATCTCAAGAGAGTGAGTTTGTTGAACGCCTATGAGATGTCCTTTTTAGAGCAGTTTGTCATTGAACCTTTCAGGGGATCAGCTGTACTGGGGTTATGTAATGAACTGGAAGTGATTAGGAAACTTAAGATAAAGAACCCTTAGGAGGTAGTGATCACAATATGATTGAGTTCTACTTTAAATTTGGTAGAGAGCGAGTAAAGTCTGATGCAGAAGTATTACAATGGAGTAAAGGAAATTACTGTGGTATGAGAGAGGAGTTGGCCAAAGTAAAGTGGAAGGAGATGCTGGCAGGGCTGTCAGCAGAGCAGCAAGAATATAAAAAATGAAAGAGAGGTGAGAGTCAATATAGGACCATTTGAAAGTGAGGCCAGAGAAATAATAATGGGGAACAAGGAGATGGCAGATGAACTAAATGAGTATTTTGCATCTGTCTTCACAATGGAAGACAATAGCAGTGTGCCAGATGTTGGAGGGTATGAGGGAAGAGAAGTGAGTACGTTTACTATTACAAGGGAGAAGGTGCTTAAAAGCTGAAAGACCTAAGAGTACACAAGTCACCCAGACCAGAAAAACTGCACTCTAGAGTTCTGAAAGAGATTGCGTTAGAGAATGTGGAGGCATTAGAAATGATCTTTCAAATATCACTGGACTCTGGCAAGGTGCAAGAGAATTGGAAAATTGCAAATGTCACTCCATTCATTAAGAAAGGAGGAAGGCAACAGAAAGGAAAATTTAGACCAGTTAGCCTGACCTCAGTGGTTGGGAAGATGTTAGGGTCAATTGTTAAGGATGAGGTGATGGAGTACTTGGTGACACAGGACAAGATAGGACAAAATCAACATGGTTCGCTTAAGGGAAAATCTTGCCTGATGAACCTATTGGAGTGCTTTAAGGAGATTACAAGTAGGATAGTTAATGGGGATGCAGTAGATGTATATTTGGATTTTCAGAAGGTTTTGTCAAGTTGCCACACAAGTTGCTGTTTACCAAGTTAGGAGCCCATAGTATTACAGCAAAGTTACTGGCATGGTTAGAGCATTGGCTGATTAGTAGGAGGCAGTGAATGAGAATAAAAGGATCTTTTTCTGGTTGGTTGCCAATGACTAGTGGTATTCTGCAGGGGTTGGTGTTGGGATCTCTTCTTTTTATGCTGTATATCAATGATTTAGATGATGGAATTGATGTCTTTATTGCCAAGTTTGCAGATGATATGAAGATTAGTGGAGGAGCAGGTAGTGTTGAGGAAATAAGTAGGCTGCAGAAGGACTTAAGCAGATTAGGAGATTGGGCAAGAGAGTGGCAAATGAAATATAATGTTTGAAAATGCATGGTCACGCACTTTGGTAGTAGAAATGAATGTGCAGACTATTTTCTAGATGTGGAGAAAATCCAAAAATCTGAGATACAAAGAGACTAGGGAGTCCCTGTGCAAAACACCCTAAGCTTAACTTGCAGGTAGAGTCAGTGGTGAGGAAGGCAAATGTGATGTTAGCATTCATTTCAATAAGTCTAGAATACAAGAGCAGGGATGTGATGCTGAGGCTTTATCAAGAACTGGAGAAGCCTTACCTTCAGCATTGTGAACAGTTTTGGGTTCCTCATCTAAGAAAAGATGTACTGGCATTGGAGAGGGTTCAGAGGATGACTCTGGGAGTGAAAGGGTTATCATACAAGGAACGTTTGATAGCTTTGCATCTGTACTCGCTGGAATTTAGAAGGATAAGAGGGATCTCATTGAAAACTTTTGAATGTTGAAAGGCCTCAACAGAGTAGAAGTAGAAAGGATGGAGAAACGACTCTACCTGCATGGTGGGGGAGTCTAGGGCAAGAGGGCACAGCCTCAGGAAAGAGGGCCGTCCATTTTAAACAGAGATGTGGAGAATTTTCTTTAGCCAGAGGGTGGTGAACAGGCAGCTGTGGGGGCCAAGTCATTGGGTATATTTAAGGCAGAGCTTGACAGGTTTTCGATTGAACACAGCATTAAAGGTTGTGGTGATATGGCTGGGGATCGGGGTTGAGGAGGGGAAAACTGGATCAGTCATGATTGAGTGGCGGAGAAGACTCAATGGGCCAAATGGTCTAATTCTGCTCTGATGTCTTATGGTTATATATATATATATTTGCCCAATTGTTTACGTTCCTGTACCCATTTTAAAATTGTACATCCAGTTTATATTGCATTTAATATAAATGGCTATATCTAACATGGTAGTTGATAGGTTTCTGATTAGTAAAGGCATCAAAGATTGCAGGTAAGAGGCAGGAGATTGGGGTTGAAAGGGACAATAAATCAGCAATGCTGGAATGGTGGAGCAAATTCGATGGGACAAACGACCTAACTCCACTCCTATCTCTTACGGTCTTGATTGCTCTTTCTGATGAAACATTAAGCCTTCCATTTTCCTGTGTTAAGTTTCACCTGACACATATCTGAGCCTTCCATCAACCTTCTCCTTTTACATTCCTTTTCACAGTTCAGTAAATATCCAAATGTTGAGGCATCTGTTAGAAGCTGTGTCCTGCATACTCAAGTCCATGTCATTAATACTTATTAAGAAAAGCAGTGGCATTGGTTCCAACCCTGATGAACTTTACTGTGCACTTCTCTCAAGTCCAGCAAACAGCTGCTTGCTACTGTTTCTACAACTTAACTGTTCTGTTTTGATTATATTCATAGTTCCATTGTGCTTCTTGGTTTGTAGATGTGAATCCTGTACCTCATTCATTTTGCTATTGATCACCACAACCTTTAATTGAATCAGTACCTGAAATTCTCTCAATTATAGATTTGAATTAACCCTTCAATTCCAGATATCATACTGATGTGCTCATGTCGAACATCCTTCAAGGACAATTTACACATAATTTAGCAGAGTGATTGAAGGATTGAAACAGAAATGAATGAAAGGAAACAGTACGTGTTAAAATCAAACCAAGTATAGAAGCAGAAATTATAAGTTGGGGTTTGTGTGATAGTGTCTGAAGAGAACATAAAATGTAACAAAAAGAAAACGGGCGGATGATACTGATCTCTATTTCCCCAGCTGCGGGAGAGATGCACAAAAGTAGGCAGCGACCTGGTATATTGGGTTCCTGTACAATTTCTTTAACCAATTTGCTCATTTTGTACCTGAAAATTGGGTGAATCTGAGCAGAAAATCCACACTGAAAAGCCCACCTCTTAAAACACATCTGTTTATTTTTCTATGCCCAAGGTTTTAGTTGTTTAGGCTGCTACAGTTTTCAATGAATTTTCATCATCAACCAAGAAATGAATTCTACGCATGATTGTTATTCAATACCAGGCTAGGAAATAGGATGGCAGGTCTATTCTACAAGGTTGATTGATTGTATGGGTCACTGTGATGCCAGGGAGACAGTCTGCAGGTTCATGCGTGCAGTTTGCTCAAATCAAAAATTATGTTGGATATGCTGCTCATGTCAGGCAAGCAGTTTACAAGAAAAAGATGGAAAAACTGAAGGAAGGATTAACCCTTAATCATTTCCTGACACCTTCGCCCTTCCCACCGATTAGAATTGCACCACCAGAGTTCTGACAAGTCACTGGAGATTCACCTGACCCTACTAGTTCGTGCATACTATGTTGAAACTATGTGCAAATGCCAGATGGCATGGCCCAAGTGACCTTAAAAGGGAAGAAAGTGGAGAAGATATAATAAAAGGAGGTGAGGAATTGAAAATGTCCTCAAGTGTGCCCAGAAAAACATGTGTTTTTGTTGGGTGGCATATTTTGCAGTCTACCACCAAGGCTGTCTAGAGTTTTAGAAGGAACTGAATTTAGGTGGGGGTATGTGCTGTGGATGATCTGAAACTCATTCCATGCAGCCCATTCCATGCACTCACCACTCTCTGCGTAAAAAACTTACTACTGACATCTCCTCTGTACCTACTTCCAAGCACCTTAAAACTCTGTCCTTTTGTGTTCATCATTTCAGCCCTGGGGAAAAAACCTCTGACTATCCACACGATCAATGCCTCTCATCATCTTATACACCTCTATCAGGTCACTTCTCAACCTCCATCGCTCCAAGGAAAAAAGGCCGAGTTCACTCAACCTATTCTCATAAGGCATGCTCCCCAATCCAGGTAACATCCTTGTAGATCTCCTCTGTACCCTTTCTATGGTTTCCACATCCTTCCTATAGTGAGGCGACCAGAACTGAGCACAGTACTCCAAGTGGGGTCTGACCAGGATCCTATATAGCTGCAACATTACCTCTCAGCTCCTAACTCAATCCCACAATTGATGAAGGCCGATGCACCGTATGCTTTCTTAACCACAGAGTCAACTTGTGCAGCAGCTTTGAGTGTCCTGTGGACTCGGACCCCAAGATCCCTCTGATCCTCCACACTGCCAAGAATCTTATCATTAATACTTTATTCTGGCATCATATTTGACCTACCAAAATGAACCATCTCACACTTATCTGGGTTGAACTCCATCTGCCACTTTTCAGCCCAGTTTTGCATCCTATCGAAGTCCCACTGTAACCTCTGACAGCCCTCCACACTGTCCACAACACCTCCAACCTTTGTGTCATCAGCAAATTTACTAACCCATCCCTCCACTTCTTCATCCAGGTCTTTTATAAAAATCACGATGAGTAGGGGTCCAGAGCAGATCCCTGAGGCACACCACTGGTGACCGACCTCCATGCAGAATATGACTGTCGACAACCACTCTTTGCCTTCTGTGGGCAAGCGAGTTCTGGATCCACAAAGCAATGTCCCCTTGGATCCTATGCCTCCCTACTTTCTCAATAAGTCTTGCATGTGGTACCTTGTCAAATGCCTTGCTGAAATCCATATACACTACATCTACTACTCTACCTTCATCAGTGTGTTTAGTCACATCCTCAAAAAATTCAATCAGGCTCGTAAGGCATGACCTGCCTTTCACAAAGCCATGCTGACTATTCCTAATCATATTATGCCTCTCCAAATGTTCATAAATCCAGCCTCTCAGGATCTTCTCCATCAACTTACCAACCACTGAGGTAAGACTCACTGGGCTATAATTTCCTGGGCTATCCCTACTCCCTTTCTTGAATAATCGAACAACATCCGCAACCCTCCAATCCTCCGGAACCTCTCCCGTCCCAATTGATGATGCAAAGATCATCACCAGTGGCTCAGCAATCTCCTCCCCCACCTCCCACAGTAGCCTGGGGTACACCTCGTCCAGTCCCGGTGACTTATACAACTTGATGCTTTCCAAAATCTCCAGCACATCCTCTTTCTTAATATCTACATGCTCAAGCTTTTCAGTCCACTGTAAGTCATCCTGACAATCACCAAGATCCTTTTCCGTAGTGAATACTGAAGCAAAGTATTCATTAAGTACCTCTGCTATCTCCTCCAGTTCCATACGCACTTTTCCACTGTCACACTTGATTGGCCCTATTCTCTCACATCTTATCCTCTTGCTCTTCACATACTTGTAGAATGCATTGGGGTTTTCCTTAATCCTGTCCGCCAAGGCCTTCTCATGGCCCCTTCTGGCTCTCCTAATTTCTTTCCTAAGCTCCTTCCTGCTAGCCTTATAATCTTCTTGATCTCTGTCATTACCTAGTTTTTTGAAACTTTCGTAAGCTCTTCTTTTCTTCTTGACTAGATTTACAACAACCTTTGTACACCACAGTTCCTGTACCCTACCATCCTTTCCTGGTCTCATTGGACGTACCTATGCAGAACTCTACGCAAATAACCCCTGAACACTTGCCACATTTCTTCCGTACATTTCCCAATTTACGCTTCCAAGTTCCTGCCTGATAGCCTCATATTTCCCCTTACTCCAATCAAACGCGTTCCTAAATTGTCTGTTCCTATCCCCCTCCAATGCTATGGTAAAGGAGATAGAAATGTGATCACTATCTCCAAAATGCTCTCCCACTGAGCCATCTGACACCTGACCAGGTTTGTTTCCCAATACCAGATCAAGTAAGCTCTTATAGGCTTATCTACATATTGTGTCAAGAAACCTTCTTGAACACACCTAACAAACTCCACCCCATCTAAACCCCTCGCTCTAGGGACATGCCAATCGATATTTGGGAAATTAAAATCTCCCACCTCAACAACCCTGTTATTATTACACCTTTCCAGAATCTGTCTTCCTATCTGCTCCTCAATGTGTAGTAATATCTTTGAGCGGCATGCAATATTTCCTCTAATTTGTAATGATCAGTGTGTGCAAAAATCTTGTGCTGTGCACATTTTTGCTCAGTGACAACATGTGCACACCAAGTTTTATATGTAGAGGTATTCACAAGCAAAACACTGTCAAAAAGAACTTGAGGTTTTGCATACCATGCTTATGTGATTTGCTTGCTAAATGATGCTTTAAAAGGTGAAGTTTCCAAATATAACTCCACTTCTTCCCAATTGCAAATTCTCCAGTAACTTTTGCATTGCATCAATACATGCAGATCACACCCGTTTCTGTACTGTACATAAATATTTCTCATAGCTGCACTTTCCTGACCCCATGAGCTTTCAGTGTAGCAGTTTCTACTGTTCCATTAAGCCATTTCATTTTAAATAAACTAGCAATTCTTTTGTGCTTCATGCCCTTTGCTTCATTGGAATTTGACATAGTGAATCAATAACTTCTTCAATAAAAATGGCATAAATAAGCCAGTTATAAAGTCTGCAGAGAAATCATTGCAAACTCCATATTGTCAACACCGCCTGCATCAAAAACTGGAAAAGAAAATGTGATTGTACAGTCGTGAAATATACTTAACTTGTCAACAAGGCAGAGGGTGACAACCTTTTGTGCGTAGATTAAATTCCTTTGTGCACTAGTAGCAAAAGATGTGTATGCGCTCATGCGCACACCTTGGAGAGAATATTAGCATTATGCCAGCTCCCCATAATGCTGACCCTCACCAGGTTTTATCAATACACCATAGAAAGAGTCCTATCTGGATGCTTTATGGCTTGGTATGGCAACAAGAAGCTGCAGATGTAGCTCAACACATCATGGAAACCAGCTTTCCCTTCCATGGACTCAGCACTTCATGGAGTCAGCACTTCTCACCGCCTCAGTAAAGCAGCCAGCAGAATGAAACACCCCACCTGCTTCTGCCCTGTTCCATTGTGCAGAAGATCCAAAACCCTGAAAGCACATACCACCAGGTTCAAGGACAGCTTCTACTTTGCTGTTACAAGACTATTGCCTGGTTCACTAGTACAATAAGATGGACTCTTGATCTCTCAATCCATCTCGTTTGGAGAGTGCACCTTATTGTTTACCTGCACTTCATTTTCTCAGCAGCTGTTACATTTTATTTTGCATTTTATTATTATTATACCTTGTTTGACCCCAATGAACTCTGTAATGATTTAATCTACATGAACAGTATGCAAGACAAGCTTTTCACTGTACGTGTATCAATAGTAAACCAGTTCATTAAGCTGAAGAAATGTGAAGAGAGTTAGGAGTTCCTTGATACGGGTTTTGACAAGTCACGCATCTTTGGCCTTGTATGTTATAGATTATCCACTGATCAAGCCAGTCTGACTATGAACTTACATGTGATTGGTCATGCTAAAGCAATAGTCACCTCCTACTGTTCAGGCAGCTTTGTCTTTGGCATTTTACACCCCAGTAAATATCAGCTCCTGAGCTGGAGTCTTGGATCCCACACCAACAAAAATGGATCGGCAGATTCTGAATAGTTTTCCCCATGCGGGGAGCCTAGTAGAGGAGATATCAATTAAAAATCACAGCAGAAGAACACAGAACATTTTAGATCTATCTATTTACAGTGAAGTAAACATATTAAAATCAAAATCTTTGTGCAGTCTCCATGCTCAGGCGGGAGGTGAAAACAAATGTTTTTATCCAGAGAGTGATGAACCTTTAGCATCTTGTAGGCATTGGAATAATTGAAGGATATGTGGTTACTACAGGAAAGCAGCACTGTGGTAAAAGATCAGCCATTACCTGATTGAATGGCCGAGCAGGAGGATGGGATGCGTGCCTACCTCTTCTCTCATTCATATACCTAATTTCCTACTTATCTTTCCCTTTGTTTCTGTGGTTTGGGGAAACTCCAAACCTGGCATTACTTCATTCTCTTTGCTGTGATGCCATGATCTTTATACTATTAGCTGTCTTTCCAAAGGGAAAGGAACTAAGGGGAAGAACTTATCTTTGTTGGAGGCTGGTGATCGTATTCAAATCATGGCATTTAGGTTGATTTGAAGTCAGCGGAATTGAACATCAAGAGGTGACTTTTACTGGTAACCCTTTAGCATAAGCAACCCTAGATAAATTTCAACACTAAGCAGCCATGGCAGAAGTAACCTGGCTTGAACCTCCTTTTGTCAGTGAGGTAATCAAGCTCTACAGCAGTGTCTCTTGTAATTTGTTTCTCGCTGCCAATTCACTCTGCTGGAAACTTCGTGGAAAGGAAACACAACTGAGGCATATTTTTAAACGCATTAGTTTCTGATGGTATTATGACTGTGTCTGAAGTAAGTTTATGATCTTGAGAGTAATTGCTTAAGCAAATTATGACACAGTAACCCTGCAGAACAGAATACATCTTGTCCTCCTCCTCAGGCACATATAATTTGTAGTATCTCAATTGCATTGGGTGTTAATATATTATTTTCACTGTATGAAGAGGCAAGCCTCCTCCACAGCACATTATGACATGGTGGTGATTCATTTTCCTTCCTCCAGGACTATCTGTGTCCACTGAATCGTATTATCCAATGTACAGTAGATCATTGTTATCCCTGGTGGAATACCAGGTGTAAATGAAAAAATTATGAGCTCAGTTCTACTACATGACTAGAGTCAACTCGTAATATTTCTTGGTGTCTCCTTTTAAAACTTCCTTGGTTTCCAAAGTTAGAGGTTGACTGTAAATGCAGAGACTTTTCTTCAGCTGAAACACATTGATCACAGCTCAGTAACAGGGAAAAGCATTCCAATTCACTATTTATACCTGACATACAGGTTCCAGATTTAGTATTTGCAAATACTACTCTGGGCTTCAGCTCCATGGTAAAAAAAAAAGTTAAATCCAAGGATATAAGGGGTTATCAGTATATCTCAAAGGCATCTGACAGAGGTGTGATCAGAAGCGTACAACTCCTCAATTTCCAGTGTTGTTTTAAATCCCTTGTGTTCATTAAGCACATTCACTTAACAGGAATCATTGCAGCAGTGACGGAAGGTTACAGAGGTTTCATCAACTCAGATTTCAGTAGCTGCAACATTGGTAGCTTTAACTTTAGCTGCCTAGATCCTATGATCTGGAACTCCCTGCATAAAATTCCCTTTCCCCTCTCTTTGCTCTTCTAGCACATAGAACATTACAGCACAGTAAAGATCCTTCAACCTATAATGTTCTGCCAAATTCTTAACCTACTCTACAATCAATCTAACCCTTCTCTCCCACATAGCCCTCCGTTTTTCTATCATCCATGTGCCTATCTAAGTTTATTAAATGCCCCTAATGTATCTGCCTCTACCAACACCCCTGGCAGGGTGTTCCACACACCCACCACTCACAATGTAAAAAAATAATCCTCTGACACCCCCCCAAACTTTCCTCTAATCACCTTAAAATTATGCTCCCACTATATTAGCCATCTTGTGCTTGAAGATAAGCCTTGGAATCTACAATTTGGGTCAAGCTTTTGTTCTTATTTGGCTTTGTATAAACATAACAGTTTGTTTGATTACATCCTATTATGATTTTGGCACATATGTATATATATTGTTGTTGTTGATGTTGTTACACAATGGGAATAGATGATCCCTGGTTATATGGTCAATTATTTTAATATGCCCCTGTTGTGACCATGAATGTGCCACATGGAGACTGGAGCTATTGATGTAAAGGGTCTTCGTTCATCATGACAAGTAGGCATTCTGTGGAATCTACCTCCCTTGGAGGTACCCTGGAGAAATTTAGTATACTCTCCGAACTCAAGGTACTTTGAGTTCTATATTCATAAAAACAAAGTTAACAGCAGGTGTTAATTTCCATAGCTACGTTGCCATAGTTAACTTCAATAATTTGAATTCCAACAAGTGGTTCTCTTGAGGTACATACTTACAATGATTGCACATCCAACTGATGGGGACATCTCTTCATATTCAAAAAACTTTATTAGGAATCCAATCATCCAAAACAGTCTCCTATAACTACTCTTTTGAGAGTTGGCTCTTGGCAGACCATGGAGTGTATTCATGCATTTATCCTTGACTTAGATGAGGGGTTCCCAATCTAGAGTCCACGGACCCCTTACTTAATGG
This sequence comes from Mobula birostris, assembly GCF_030028105.1. Lineage (NCBI taxonomy): Eukaryota > Metazoa > Chordata > Chondrichthyes > Myliobatiformes > Myliobatidae > Mobula > Mobula birostris. The sequence continues at coordinate 28,683,490 of NC_092377.1, forward strand.
TATTGGTCCATGGAATAAAAAAGGTTGGGAACCCCTGTCTTAGATTGAAGACAGGTTCTCATTTATATTATTAGGCTGCTGTCTCTATCCAGTAATTCTTGAAAGATGTCCCATGCCTAATAATCCTGAAACACACTCCTGTTGCACCCCATGACAAAATTCTCTTCCATGGATGTCAAAATCCAAGGGCTTTCTAATTAAATAGAGCACTAAAAGGTTGCAGAGCTGATAATTCCGTACCTAAATCAATAGGCTAAGATAGAAGCACAGTCTGCATGTGGACTCACATCTACACTATCTTTCACCCCCAGATGGCTGTCACCAAGTGTAGGGAAATAACTTGTTCCTAACATTGATAGTGATCATATGTTGCTTTATTTATTTGACCTGGAGAGCATCCTGGATGTCAAAAGAATGTCAGGTGCAATGGAAAGCATACTTGCATCAGCATCACAGATGCATAGCATCAGAGACACAACAGTAACAAGAAAAACATAAGTGAAACATAAATTATACATGAAAGAACATAATTAGAACAAATAAAAAATACCATTGCCGTGCATAGCGTTTCTATACTGAGGTAGTGATTAGGATTTTGCAGGTTGGCTCAAGAATTGAAAGATTGAAGGGAAGTAATTGTTTTTGGAACTGGTTGTGTGGGACTTCAAGTTTGCTTCACTATTCCATTATGGCTGATCCTGGATCCCACTCAAGCACATACACCTGCCTTGTGGATATCTTCAAAGTAATGGTCTAATTCTGACAGACCATGCAATAATGGGTACCTGTATTCAATGGTGACAGCTTTGTGATTCATGGAATTTTGTAATCTCCTTCCCCTGCTGTCCCACTGTGCATACATTGCATCCTTCGGTCTCAGGATAACCATGGGACTGTCAGACATGGTAGACAATAGTTACTGTGCAAGCAAGTTGTACTAGCTGACTAGATAACTTGTCTCAGACTGAGGATCACAAGTAATAATTCATGCTGTATACCATGAGAGGAATGTCCGGGTCAGACTATCCCTTTTTCTAGTAGATCCCTTTGCTCCATATACAGGAGGCTTTGGGATGGTTTCGATTTGAATGGCTGTAAGAATCTCTCTCTGATGACAGCTCTTTGTCCCATGCCTTTCACTGGCTGGTCCCATCACTGAAAGCCAGACATCCCACCTCTCCCGGAAGTTCTGGGAGTCTCCCACACATTAATAGCGGCTCCCTGATGCCCGCAAATCATATGCATTATGAGGGAGATCAATTTTTTTGAGAGTGAGCGTAAGAGTGAGAGAGAAAAAGCAAGAGAGAGCACGAGAGCGACCATGAGAGAGACAGAGCGAGAGCAAGCAAGCGAGAGTTCAAGAGAGCGCGCGAGAGAGACCACAAGAGAGCGAGAGCGTGCCATGGCAGAGTGCTCCAAAAAAAGAAAATATAAAACGTACGTCACCCCAGACTACCCTAAAGTGTACCCCTGCCTAATAGGGGTCAAAATAATGACTGTGTTGCTCGCTGCGCTGTTTGCAACAGTGACTTTTCTATTGCCCATGGTGGGTTAGGACTGTAAAAGACATGTTGAGGTGAGTTTAACAGGTGTCATTCATTCATTAGCATAGCTAACACTATTTAAACTAGCTGGCTAGCTGCTAAGGAGCTACTGTATTGCAGACATCCCACCTCTCCCGGAAGTTCCGGAAGTCTTCGGCAAATTGATGGTGCTACCTCCCTGAAATGAGTTTTTGCAGGGTGGGATGTCTGGAATGCACTCCTTCCTCATTTGGTGTTAACTCCAGTCCAGGTTGGAGTGCCTGCCTTCTGACGTAATGGTTTGCTAGAGTTTGTTTCTCACACATGTGCAAGCTTTCTTATTTTTTCTCCACCAGTTAGGCCACTGTAATGTCACAGTTTCTGTTTTCTCTCCCTTGGCTCAAACTGTCTGGCCCTCAGAGTTGGGAACTTGGTATCTATTGTCAACTCCAATCTCTTCCCACATTTATTTCCCTAATACCTTTCAATAATGATCAATCTCACTGAACATTAACACCTAGAAAACTAACCCTCGCTACAAATCTCCATTTGGTCTACTTCCACCAGGAGCAGTCAGATGAGAGAAATGTAACAAATGTTTCCTGTAACAAGGGCGTTAGTGGATTAGCTCTCACTTTGTCTGCATTCTCTCTCTCGTTCCCTGTGCTCAGTAATGGATTGCTGTGGTCCAGTCCAGAACTGTTTTTTTGTATTTTGCCAGACAAGTACTGAACTTGAGGGTCGGTGCTGGGCCAGCAGCAGTTTACCATTTACATTGATGATTTGGAAGAGGGGACCGAGTGTAGCGTAGCAAAATTTGCTGATGACACTAAACAGAGTGGAAAAGCAAATTGTGCTGAAGATGTAGAGAGTTGGCAGAGGGATATAGATAGGTTAAGTGAGTGGGCAAGGTCTGGCAGATGGAATACAATGTTGGAAAATGCGAGATCATCCACTTTGGAAGGAATAATAGAAGAGCAGATTATCAAATGGTGAAAGTTTGCAGCATGCTGTTGTGCAGAGGGATTTGGGAGTGCTTGTTCATGAATCACAAAAAGTTGGCTTGCAGGTACAACAGGTTATTAAGCAGGCAAATGGAATGTTGGCCTTCATTGCTAGAGGGATTGAATTCAAGAGCAGGGAGGTCATGCTGCAACTATACATGGTACTGGTGAGGCCGCACCTGGAGTACTGTGTGCAGTACTGGTCTCCGTACTTGAGGAAGGATATACAGACTTTGGAGACAGTGCAGAGGAGGTTCACCAGGTTGATTCCAGAGATGATGGGGTTAACCTATGAGGCGAGATTGAGTTGCCCGGGACTATACTCTCTGGAATTCAGAAGAATGAGAGGGGATCTTATAGAAACATACAAAATTTTGAAAGGGATATATAAGATAGAAGTAGGAAAGTTGTTTCCATTGGTAGGTAAGACGACAACTAGGAGACATTGCCTCAAGATTCAGGGGAGAAGAGTTAAGACAGAGATGAGGAGAAACTGCTTTTCCCAGAGAGTGGTGAATCTGTGGAATTCACTGCTCAGGGAAGCAGTTGAGACTTCTTCACTAAATATATTTAAGATACAGTTAGATAGATTTTTACATAGTAGGGGAATTAAGGGTTATGGGGAAAAGGCAGGTAGACGAAACTGAGTTTACCGACAGATCAGCCATGATCTTATTGAATGGCGGGGCATGCTCGATTGGCCTACTCCTGCTCCTACGAGGGGTGATTGAAAAGTTTGTGGCCTAAGGTAGAAGGAGACAATTTTAAAAAACCTAGCACATTTATTTTTCAACATAGTCCCCTCCTACATTTACACACTTAGTCCAGCAGTCGTGGAGCATACGGATCCCTTCCTTGTAGAAGTCGGCGGCTACCTTAGGCCACAAACTTATCAATCACCCTTGCCGTGGACCACTTTCTGGAGGTCCAAGATGCCGACTTCTACAAAGAAGGGATCCGTATGCTCCGCGACCGCTGGACTAAGTGTGTAAATGTAGGAGTGGACTATGTTGAAAAATAAATGTGCTAGGTTTTCTAAAATAGACTCCTTCTACCTCAGGCCACAACCTTTTCAATCACCCCTCATATCTCTTATTTTCTTATGTTCTTTTGAACTTCAAACATACTACCCATTAACATTCTAGAAGACAGGAATGATCTGAATCCTGGCTGCTCATTTGCACTTCACAAATAAGTGCACTGCAATTATCTCAAAAACAAACTTTCCAGAAGGAATTCTAAACCCAAAAATAAGTGTGATGAGCACACGCAATATATTTTGCCTTTTAGGATAAAAAACATTTGTGCACTTAAAGCAACGTTTGAGATTACTCACCAATTGTTCCAGGCTAACTCCCATGATAATAATTTCATTTTCCCGAGATGAGTATACATTAATCACCAATTTCTCTAATTGCTTATTTCTCTCTCAAATGAAGGAATCTCATATGTGGAATAGAGACACTCAACATTTCTAACATCCAAACCTGGAATCTATGAGCCTCTTTCTCCTCAATATTGGTTCCAAAGAAAAGAAATAACAAACACAAACTTAAAACGCAGATCAAACAAACAAAAATCTATAGTTTCATTTTCTTCCTTCAGAACCTTTGGCAACAACTGAAAAACTTGGAATAAACAGTTCATTTCCACACTGGAGCACTTTAACACATATGCCAAAGAACAGAGATCAATTGGTGGGGTCCACACACACTCACACATTTGCTCAACTTCTTAAAGGGACGCTGGATATTAAAACACAAGAAGTCCTGCAAATATATTTCACATATAATAAGCAAAAGAGAATCTGCAGATGCTGGAAACCCAAGCAACACACACAAAATGCTGGAGGAACTCAGCAGACCAGGCAGCATCTATTGAAAAGAGTATAGTCGACGTTTTGGGTCTAGACGCTTCATAGTCGTTGTTCCTAATGAAGAGTCTCGGAGTGAAATGTTGACTATATTCCTTTTCCATAGGTTTTTCCTGGCCTGCTGAGTTTCTCCAGCATTTTGTGTGTGTTGCTTTCACGTATAATATTTCACTTCATCATGTCTCATACCTCTGGAGCATAGGATCCACTCATAGGATCCAATCCATAAATCTCAGAATTACAATAACATCTCCAAGAACATCAGGACCCAGTGGCCTCTCCGAGAGCATTGGGCCTCAACAAGGGAAACGAGATGAACCAGTGGTCTCTACAATACTTTGACTCCGTGTAACCCCTTGTGGGCTCATCTGCTGAATTTTTATTCCCCAATTACTCTGACCTCCCTCTACACGCTGTTTCTCTTCCCTCTTAAAGATTTAATATATCTCCACATCATTATCACATTCCCGCTTATCACCCACACTGCCAGTGCTTTCTGACCCAGCTCATCACCTTCCTCTTTAGCCACTCCCATTGCTGCCACAGTGTGGTTACTCACCTGTCAGGCCCTTGCCCATTTATTTCTTGGACTGCCCAGATCCCTGATTAACGTATGCTTATATTGTTTTAATCCTGCTGTCTGTTTGTCACCCATACCTCTGTCTTTCTTTAGGTGCACAAACTGTTTTCTGTCTAACTGTGCTTGTACATCATCTTCAGGTTGTGCTTAATGCCTTTATTCTTCCCTACAGGTATTTGCATATCAATTCCTGTAGCAACGATAAAACAAGCAAGAAATAGAATGAAAAAAGAAAAAGAGAGCACATCCATGAATTATCTCATTGCAAACCAGTCTTCTCTCTCTCTCTCTCTCTCTCTCTCTCTCTCTCTCTCTCTCTCTCTCTCTCTCTCTCTCTCTCTCTCTCTCTCTCTCTCGCGTGCACACACACACACACTTGTACGCAAGTGTACTCAAAATGGTCTGAAAAATGAATGTACGTACACTTATCCCTCTGGCTTTCTGAACAGTACCTCCCATATGGCCAAGCATTCTCAGTAGCCAAGTTACTCTAACACACATTCCCACCTTCATTTGTGAGTCTACACCAGACAAGTATACATCTTGAATGGTGAATAACTGGTGACCCTGTCACACCAAACGAGACAGCATTTTTGGGGTAGCTGGTCTCTTGCATGCATACAGACACACAATCACACTACAACTGCCCTTCATCTCTCCACCATGTTCTTTGATACTTTGTGATCCCAAGACATTAGACCTGAACACATCTAATTATTGGGTGCTGCTCTTCAGACGGCTGAAGTTACTGACTACCTCATGAGTGTGTGCGGATCCTGGCCAAGACCCCAAATATTGTGACTATGACTACATAGAGACTGGATCTGCAGATGAAAAAAGATCTTTATTCAGCGCAACAAGCAGGCGTCCTGGTAAATCCATCTCTCTTGGAGACTCTCCAGAGAAACTCAGTAGAATCTCTTGAAAATCAAAGTGCATGTGAGCTTTATATTAAGAACAAAGGTAACAGCAGATGTTTGAAGGTAAATACAACAGCTACAATGGCAGAGTTTATTTCAGTAATTTGACTGCCAAAAAATGATTTCATAATGGGAGTGCATCTCAGCTGACAAGACTATCTCTGCATATTCAAACACCTTTGTTGGGAATTCAGATACCAAAAAAAAGCCTTTTGTAGCACGAAATTGAAAGCTAGCTTTCTGCTGACTATGGTGCTTATTCATGCAGCTATCCTTGTTTTATATTTAAGACTGTTTAAGTTTTCTGCAATCACTCTAGCTAACTTACATTTTTCCCTCTAGTGTGGTGACTAAAGCTACAAACAATACCTCAAGTAGAACATGAAACAGTACAGCCCCTTCAGCCCACAACGTTGCACCGACCTTCTAACATACTCCAAGATCAATCTAACCCTTCCTTCCCACATAGCCCTCCATTTTTCAATCCTCCTTGTGCCTATCTAAGAGTCTCTTAAATGTCCCTAATCAGTCTGCTTCTACCACCATTCCTGGTAGCATACTCCACACATCCACCATTCCGTATATAAAAAAAAACTACCTCTGACAACCCCCCACCTGCTATACTTTCCTCCAATCACCTTAAAATGATGCCCTCCCTAATTAGCCACTTAGGCCCTCTGAACAGATGCTGGCTATCAGCTCTATCAATGCCTTTCTATTAGAAAAGTACTCTCTACAACCTAACTATTTGCATGGGAGTCCTGTAGGAAATGGTCACCTTTGCTATCAGTGTGCCGGATAATGCATTTAGTTGCCATTTTAAGTTCTGAGGGTGAGTTCTTTTCCCTTCTTCCAAAGAATCTCTCTGAGTTGAGGATCATTTACCTTCATTCCAGTGCTGGAGACTTTATAGTGGCTGAAGATCTCTGTGGGACCCCAAACTCAGCTGCAGGAAGTGGTGCCCGGTGGGATGGGTGGATGGACTGTTTGGAATATTCAATGTTGCTTCTGCAGTCTGCACAAAGCTCCATGCTCTCCCAGAGATTCATAGTGCCGTTTGGGATACCTTTCGTAGTTGAACTGTGGATTCATGAGAGTCAGTTAGGATTAAAAATTTGACAGTGTCCTTGGGGTGGTTTCCCTGCCCTCATGGAGATCTCCTACACGTTTGGAATGAATAGTGTGCTTTCGGAGTCTGATGACAGACAGAATGGCAGCACAGCTCAGTTACCAGAGCTGGTTGAGAGTGATCAGAGCCTGTGTGCTGGAACACTGGCCTGGATAGAGCATAGTTACTGGTTTCAAATTTCAGATTTAGATTCGTTTTTGACATGTACACCAGGGTGCAATGAAATTCCTTGCTCACATGAAACTCTCAGAGTAAACAATATACACGGTAATAATAAATATAACAACAACTACAATGACAAGTGCAAAGCAACAGAGTGTTGCAAGGATTCTGGTGCTTTCCTGCCAAAAGATCTGCAGGATTTTGCAGAGACAGTTTTGCTTGCATTTCTCTGGTGCTCTGAGTGATTCCCTGACATAACATGAGATTGATGCTCTGAGTTTTTGAACCCTTGCTTTCTCACTGCCCCATCATAAGCTAACACTCTGTTTTTAACTTCATTTGAAGTGTGGTTTAAAAATTAAGGTAAATCTTACATATGACAAAAATACAGGTGATGAACCAAGAGACCTCCTGAGCTGTACAATTCTGTGAAGGCTCAACAATTTTAATCTGGCCTGTACGAAACTAACCAGGTCTGGAACTGACTGGGTTCAGACTAATTTTGTAAGATCCACAAAATTCTGGAAGTGAAGGAGAAGCTAATGTTGCCGTGTGTCAAAACCATGTGCAATTGGATCCTGAATTTCCTCACCTACAGACCCCGGTCAGTTTGGATTGGCAACAACATCTCCACGATCTCCATCACCACAGGTGCACCACGAGGTTCTGTGCTTAGCCCCCTGCTCTATTCACTTTACACATATGACTGTGTGGCTAAGCACAGCTCCAGTGCCACATGCAAGTTTGATGATGACACCACTGTTATAGGCCGAATCAAAGATAGTGATGAATCAGCATATAGGAGGGAGATTGAAAATCTGGCTGAGTGGTGTCGTAACAACAAACTTACTCAACGTCAGCAAGACCAAGGAACCGATTATAGACTTCAGGAGAAGAAAGCCAGAGGTCCATGAGCCAGTCCTCCTGACAGGATCAGAGGTGGATAGGGTTAACAAATTTAAATTCCAAGGTGTTATTATTTTGGAGGACCTGTCCTGGACCCAGCACGTAAGTGCAATTCTGAAGAAAGCAAGCAGCGCCTCTACTTCCTTAGGAGTTTGTGGAGATTTGGCAAGGCATCTTTGACAAACTTCTATAGATGTTACAGTATATTGACCGGCTGCATCGCAGCCTGATATGGAAACACCAATGCCCTGAAATGGAAAATCCTACAAAAGTAGTGGATATGGTCCAATCCATCACAGGTAAAGCTCTCCCAACCATTGGGCACATCTACATAAAATGCTGTTGCTGAAAAGCAGCATCCATTATCAAGGACCCCCTCCATCCAGGACTTGCTCTCTTCTCACTGCTGCCATCAGGGAGAAAGTACAGGAACCTCAGGACTCACACCACCAGGTTCAGGAACAGTTACTACTCCCCAGTCATCAGGGTCTTGAACCAAAGGGAATAACTTCACTCAACTTCACTTGCCCCATCATGAAAATGTTCCCACAATCAATGGACTCACTTTGAAGGACCCTTCATCTGACATTCTCCCTATTTATTGCTTCTTTTTATTATCATTTCTTCTTTTTGTATTAGCATATTTTTTATCTTATACACTCTGGTTGAACTCCCTAGTTCATTTGTATTATTCTATTATTCTGTAAATTTATTGAGTATGCACACAAGAAAATTAATCTCACAGTTGTATATGGTGACATATATGCACTTCGATAATAAAATTTACTTTACTTTGAACTCAGGTGGATCTGCAAGTTTGAATCAGTGACCTGTGTTGATGAAAATTACTAGAACTAGGGAGACTTCAGCTTGGAAAAAAGTCACCAATATTCAGGCCTGCACTAAGTGCACTAGAATTCACTTAGCAGGATGGAGTTTCCATTTAGTGTCTGCCCACATGATATAGTAGGTGAACCACATAATGCAGCACACCTGCCTCTAATGCTAGAGCTCTGATTTTGAATTGAATTGAATTGACTTTATTACTTACATTCTTCATATAGATGAGTAAAAATCTTTACGTTATGTCTCCATTCATATGTGCAATGTGCAATTATAGTAATTTATAATAAACATTATGTACAACAGGATAGTCAATATAACACAGAAATACAGTTGTGTCAGCATAAGTTAAGCAGTCTGGTGGCCTGGTGGAAGAAACTGTACCGGAGCCTGTTGGTCCTGGCTCTTATGCTCCATTTCCCAGATGGTAGCAGCTGGAACAGTTTGTGGTTGGGTTACTCAGGTCCCCAATGACCCTTCAGGCTATTTTTACGCACCTGTCTTTGTAAATATCCTGAGTAGTGGGAAGTTCACAATTACAGATGCGCTGGGCTGTCCGCACCACTCTCTGCAGAGTCCTACGATTGAGGGAAGTACAGTTCCCGTACCAGGCAGTGATGCAGCCAGTCCAGACATATTTACACCTATTGGTTCCTGACAGCAACAGCAACTTCCTAGAAGATCTTGTAATTATTATGTTGGAAAAGTCACCAGGTTTTTGAATGTGTATGGGACCCTCCTATTTCACCCCCTATCAGACTCTAGATCTGATACATCTATGACAAGATCACATAACTCTTGCAGCTAAAAGAAACCAAACTTAGACATGATTGAGTAGCTGAATCCTACTGATCTATAAGTCACTAAGCAGAAATCCAGCCTCAGAGCTTTTTCATTAGGAAAGGTAAGGCACAACTGAATGTTTTATAGGAATACTTTGCTCATGGGACATTACAACATAAATCTTGCCTCAACCTGCATGAAATTCAATTTCTATAGTTTTGGTAAGAACTCAGATCATGAGTTGATAATAGACTTCCTCTGCCAGTCAGAATTTCAGGATCTCTCTATCAAGGTGGCTCCGGCAAATAAAACAACCAAAGACGATGTCCTACTGATTGTTCACAAAACCACTTCTTTTGCTTCTTTTAATTTTTCTTCTTTCAAATTTGGTTCTACTACTAAGCTGTGAGTGATTGGAACCTATGATTTACAATATGCCAGTGTGATTTGGGGCCGATTGAACAATTTGACACTTTGTTCTCTCCAAGGGGTTTGGAGAAAAGTGTGTGGCCTAAAGGCCTGGTAGCCTAGAAACAGGGTGCGAGCCTCTGACTGAGGCATCGAGGGCGCGAGCCTCTGACTGAGATGTCGAGGGCCCGAGCCTCTGACTGAGATATCGAGGGCGTGAGCCCAAGATCGACTCCATTGCTTCTCTCTGATTGAGGCATCGATCAAGGTTGAAGTCGATGAGGACAAGAGTGGAGGATAGGCGTGTCTGCCTGCATTTGACCTGTCTTCCTCTCCGTCATGCTAGATGTTGTATGAGGAAAATGCCAGAGTCTTGGGATCCACATTGCCAGGATTGATCGGAAAGGCTGTGGACTTGATTTGGGTGACTTGGAGGTTCATGTTGTATGTGTTCTTGAATTCTACTTTTTTTTTTGCTGTTTTTGAGTGGTTGATCGGGGCAATCGACTAAGGTGCTTCAGCAATGAATGGCCCTGGAGCCTGAATTAGCTAGTGGTGTGGCACTGAACTGAATACTAGGAGGCAGCTGCAGTGGAATTGAGCTGTCGGTCAGGTGATGTAAATCCTGCAAGTGACAATTGGTGGCCATTGCTGTGGTGTGAAAGGAGGCAGCTGTCATTAGGGTGACGTATGCTGGAGGGAAATGGAGCTGGACGTAGAGCACAGCGATGTGGCAATTGTGGAGATGTACATAAAGTAGGACCCTGAGCGGATATATGTAAGCATGAGACGTCTGGGTGAGTGACCGTGGAAAATGATGAAGTGGTCTGGTGCTGCAATCTGAAGGAAAGGTTTTAAAAAGTGATTTTCAGTGAGGCTGGAGATGTGGGAAATGCACAACACTGCTCATGTATATTGGCAGGTCTGAGCATGAGGAGAAGGGGCGGGAGTGGGTTTGTGCTATTGCTGATGCCCTGAATGTAATTAATGAGGTGGGGCTTTGGGGCTGGTGTTGATGCTTAGTATTCTAAATGTTGTTCACTCGCTTTTTGACATTTGCACAATTTGTTAGGTTTTTTTTCCCACGTTGAGTTGGGTTTTTGATGTTTTCTTGAACGGATTCCATGGTGTTACTTCATTTTGTGGCTGCCTTCAGGAGGACGAACCTCAGAGTTGTATTCTGTGTACATACTTTGATAATAAATGTACTTTGAAGTGCCGACATCCAAGTGTTAACTTAGCTCCTTGCACCAGCAGAGTGGAGAGTATAGAAGAACCAGGTTGGTGAATGACAGTGGTAAAGGTTGCAGAATAATAGACCTCAGAGAGATTTGTAAATCAGAGGAGGTGAATAAAATCTCAAGGTCGCAGAAGACGGCAAAAAAAAAATCTGAGAATGAGAATGCAAGATACAAGATTAGAAGCACCAATTTTCTCAAGCTGGCAAATCTAATGTTGACACCGAAGGTTGTAAGGTGCCTTCAGAAAATGTGATTTGACAAAGTGTAAGACTCAAATATCATCAGCAACTGGCCTCCAATCCTCAATATTAAGGAATGGGGTCCCATTATTAACGACTTTGTTAAAACACATTCAGAATTGAATTGGAGACTGATACCATCAGGTACATGAACACTGTTGACCTTACTGATATGTGACACTGATTTCCACCACTGTTATCTGTTTTACAGTCCAGAAAATAGGGAAGAACTGCCAACAAAAAAAAAACAAAAAATGTATCTATCAGAATAGAGTCAGAGCAAGTTTACAACCCAAAGGGAAAACATTTTCCCATTCGTACCTGGACTATCAAAGTGCTGTACTCAGGCTAACTCAGTTTCCAGCAGCTGGTCCATAGCCTGACAATACACAGTCCTTCATGCTGGAGCTGTATAAAATTGTTAGGCTGTATTTGCATTATTGTCTTCAGATCTAGTTGTCTCATTATAGGAAGGACGTGGAGGTTTTGGAGAAGACTTGGAGAGATTCACAGTTGGAGTGTATAAGCTGTAAGGAAAAGTTCGATAAACGGATTTTTTTTCTCTGGAATGTTGGAGGCTGAGGAGCAATCTATTAGAAATGTATTAGATTATGCAAGGCATAGGTAGTTTAAAGTTCAAAGTAAATTTATTATCAAAGTATATAGGTGTCACCATGTACTGTGCTGAGATCCATTTTCTTGTGGGCATTCACAGTAGAGCAAAGAAATACAATAGAATCAGTGAAAAACTACACACAAACACTGACAACCAATGTGCAAAAGAAGGCAAACTGTGTAAATACAAATAACAATAATACATAAATAATACAGAGAACATGAATTGTAGAGTCCTTGAAAGTGAGTCCATAGATTGTGATATCAGTTCATTGTTGAGGTGAGTGAAGTTATCCACACGAGTCAAGGAGCCGGATGGTTCAAAAGTTCGAAGTAAATTTTATTATCAGAATTCATATATGTCACCATATACAACCATGAGTTTCATTTTTTCTGTGGGCGTACTCAGCAAATCTATAGAATAGTAACTATAACAAGATCAATGAACAATCAACCAGAGTGCGGAAGACAACAAACGGTGTTAATGCAAATATAAATAAATAGCAATAAATAACGAGAACATGAGAAATAATGAGATAAAGAGTCCTTAAAGTGAGATCATTGGAATGTGAGAACATTTCCATGACGGTTCCATCACAGTACATAGTTATCCCCTCTTATTCAAGAGCCTGATGGCTGAGGGGTAGTAACTATTTTTGAACCTGGTGCTGCGAGTCCTGAGGAGGGGTAATAACAATTCCTGAACCGAGTGGTGTGGGATCTAAGGCACCTGCATCTCTTTCTGAGAGCAGCAACAGAAACAGAGTATGACCTCGATGGTAGGGGTCCTCGATGACGGATGCTGTTTCCTTGCGGTAGCACTCCTTGTAGATGTGCTCAGTAGTGGGGAGGGTTTGTTCTTTGATGGTCTGGGCTACATCCATTACTTTTTGTAGGCTTTTCTGTTCTTGGGCAATGATGTTTCCATATCAGACCGTAAAGCAGCTAGTCAGGATACTCTCCACTGTGCGTCTATAGAAATTTGTCAAAGGTTTGGATGGCATGCCAAATCTGTGCAAACTACCAGGAAAGTACAGGCACTGCCACGCTTTTGTTGTAATGGCACTTACGGGCTGGTCCCAGGACTTATCCTCTGAAATGATAACACTGAGTTACTAACCCTCCCTCTTCTTCTCTGATCCCTTAATGAGAGCTAGCTCTTTGGTTTTGATAACATTGAGTGAGAGGTTGTGCGGTGACACCATTCGACCAAATTTTCAATCTCCCTCCTTTATGCTGATTCATCACCATCTTTGATTAAGTAGATAGGATAGATGATTAGCAGGTAAAATAGACTCTTAGTAGGTGTTAACTTGTAGTTAAAATATCAGATACTTGAGGGTATAACGTGTGGGACTACAGTGTGTGTTTGCCTGTGTATTCCCTTTGTAACTGTTGCATGACCTTAGACTAGTTTCTGTCGTTAGTTTGGATGAATACCTGTCAGCATATCATTTGTTCAGTAATAACAGCACAGATATAGGCTATAAACAAATAGAATTTCTGTTTTTATATTAAGAAAGTAAATGAATAGTACTGAGAGGAAGTAGAGAGTGATTGTTTTTTTTTCATGTATCAGTCAAGAGAGAGAAATGGCCAACAAGTGGAAGTATTTGCAAGGTCGGAAGGGAGAATTATGGATATTACAATTCCACGTACTGAATGGCACCCAGGGCCTTTTCAGCTGGTCTTCCAAGTGGACTTAAATATTCAAATTCTGTTCAATCCTGTGCAAGACCTTGACTGCAGTTTTAAGACAGAATTGGAGACAGCAGGTGCTGTGGGCAGCGTGCCCACTTGAACTGAGCATGGTGCAGCCTGCAGAGTTGAACGGGCAGTCTGTCCAGTTATTCTGGGCATTGTACTGCCTACTCAGCAAACCAGAAAGTGAACCACTCGAACAAATAGTCCTGGATGATTTTCAATACTTTTTTTGTTCTGCGCTACCCACCTCCCGTAACCTGAAAACAACTCCAACTCCCCAATTCCACTGTTGGATCACCTTGCCTTCCCGTCAGCTCCCCTCCCCGCCCCACCTAGCGGGCTGGCTTGTTTTAAAGCTGTTCAGTTTGCACATGAGACAGCTTGTACTCCTTTGATTTCATGGCTGTGTTTACACCTATTGAAGAATCTCCTCAATATGTCACAAACAGCCAGAACACTTATGAGGTAATCCAAAAATGTTATATCGATCCTTCAATATGGGATAATCATTCACTTGATGCAGACAAAACCTACTGTACCATTGGTTAGCAGACACTAATGGCCTTGGGCTGATTGCCAACTGAGCAGAAGTTACCCACAAAAGTACTGGTCAAAATATTAAATGCTGTTCTCTCAGCTGCCTTAGATGGACAGAGTTGAATTATGTTGGATATCTAAGTGGAATGGAGTAACTTGATTCATTGATCTGTGCCAGGCTCTTTGAATGACCTTGCAGCAATGAAACCATCCAGACTAAATCCTCCATGGACCTTTCAGCTCTGTTTTCTACCTATAGTACTTTGCTACTACGGTGTGTGGGATGGGACTTAGGGAGCAGGGGTTGAGGTGTTTACTTCTTTGCCTAAAACTTACTGTCTCACACCAAGTCCCACTTTAAATGGAATGTGGAAGCCAGGCAGTGATGTCCTTGCACCAGGCCGGTGAGTGTCCTGCTGTCATCAACCAGACAATGGATAGAAATTTTAACTCGCAGCTCTTCTGTTAGAAGTACTAGGTGCACTGCCATTACAGCACAGATAAAGTCCCTTCAGCCCATCACAACTATGCAGAACACCAAGGCAACACACACAAAATGCTGGAGGAACCCAGCAGGCAAGTCGACGTTTTGGGCCGCGACCCCACTTCAGGAACATAGAACATAGAATGGTACAGCACAGTACAGGCTTTTCGGCCCACAATGTTGTACCGACACTCAAACCCTGCCTCCCATATAAGCTCCCACCTTAAATTCCTCCATATACCTGTCTAGTAGTCTCTTAAACTTCACTAGAGTATCTGCCTCCACCACTGACTCAGGCAGTGCATTCCACGCACCAACCACTCTTCTGAGTAAAAAACCTTACTCTAATATCCCCCTTGAACTTCCCACCCCTTATCTTAAAGCCATGTCCTCTTGTATTGAGCAGTGGTGCCCTGAGGAAGAGGCGCTGGCTATCCACTCTATCTATTCCTCTTATTATCTTGTATACCTCTATCATGTCTCCTCTCATCCTCCTCTCCAAAGAGTAACACCCTAGCTCCCTTAATCTCTGATCATAATGCATACTCTCTAAACCAGGCAGCATCCTGGTATATCTCCTCTGTACCCTGTCCAACGTTTCCACATCCTCCCTATTGTGAGGCGACCAAAACTGGACACAGTACTTCAAGTGTGGCCTAACCAGAGTTTTATAGAGCTGCATCATTACAACGCGACTCTTAAACTCTATCCCTCGACTTATGAAAGCTAACACCCCATAAGCTTTCTTAACTACCCTATCCACCTGTGAGGCAACTTTCGGGGATCTGTGGACATGTACCCCAGATCCCTCTGCTCGTCCACGTATCCTGTCATTTACTTTGTACTCTGCCTTGGAGTTTGTCCTTCCAAAGTGTACCACCTCACACTTCTCTGAGTTGTACTCCATCTGCCACTTCTCAGCCCACTTCTGCATCCTATCAGTGTCTCTCTGCAATCTTTGGCAATCCTCTACACTATCTACAACACCACCAACCTTTGTGTCATCTGCAAACTTGCCAACCCACCCTTCTACCCCCACATCCAGGTCATTAATAAAAATCACGAAAAGTAGAGGTCCCAGAACAGATCCTTGTGGGACACCACTAGTCACAATCCTCCAATCTGAATGTACTCCCTCCACCACGACCCTCTGCCTTCTGCAGGCAAGCCAATTCTGAATCCACCTGACCAAACTTCCCTGGATCCCATGCCTTCTAACTTTCTGAATAAGCCAACCGTGTGGAACCTTCTCTATATGCCTGGTCACCTCCTCAAAGAACTCTATCAGGCTGGTTAGACACAATCTGCCCTTCACAAAGCCATGCTGACTGTCCCTGATAACACCATGATTCTCTAAGTGCCCATTGATCCTATCTCTAAGAATCTTTCCCACCACAGATGTAAAGCTCACTGGTCTATAATTACCCAGACTACCCCTACTACCTTTTTTGAAAAAGGAGACAACACTTGCCTCCCTCCAATCCTCCGGTACCATTCCCGTGGACAACGAGGATATAAAGATCCTAGCCGGAGGCTCAGCAATCTCTTCCCTTGCCTCGTGGAGCAGCCTGGGGAATATTCCGTCAGGCCCCGGAGACTAATGTATTTTAACAACTCCAACACCTCCTCTCCCTTAATATCAACATGCTCCAGAACCTCACTCATATTGTCCTCACCATCATCAAGTTCCCTCTCATTGGTGAATACCGATGAGAAGTATTCATTGAGGACCTCTCTCACTTCCACAGCCTCCAGGCATATCTTCCCACCTTTATCTGTAATCGGTCCTACCTTCACTCCTGTCATCCTTTTTTTCTTCACATAATTGAAGAATGCCTTGGGGTTTTCCTTTACCCTACTCACCAAGGCCTTCTCATGCCCCCTTCTTGCTTTTCTCAGCCCCTTTTTAAGCGCCTGTCTTGCTTCCCTATATTCCTCAATAGAACCATCTGATCCTTACTTCCTAAACCTCATGTATGCTGCCTTCTTCCACCTGACTAGATTTTCCACCTCACTTGTCACCCATGGTTCCTTCACCCTACCATTCTTTATCTTCCTCACCGGGACAGATTTATCCCTTACATCCCACAAGAGATCTCTAAACATCGACCACATGCCCATAATACATTTCCCTGCAAAAACATCATCTGAAAAGGAAGGGGAGAAGTCAGAGTAAGAAGATGAGAGGAGGGGAAGAAGAAGTACAAGGTGGCAGGTGATAGGGGGAGGGGTGAATTAAAGAACTGGGAAGTTGATTGGTGAAAAAGATAAAGGGCTGGAGAAGGGGGAATCTGACAGGAGAGGGTAGAAGACCATGGAAGAAAGGGAAGCAGGATGAGTTCCAGAGGGAAGTGATGGACAAGTAAGGATAAAAGGAGAGAGAGGCAAATGGGGATGGGGAATGGTGAAGGAGAAGGGGAGGGGGCAATTACTGGAAGTTCGAGAAATCATTGTTCATGCCATCAGGCTGGAGGCTACCCAGACAGAATATAAGGTGTTGCTCCTCTAACCCAAGTGTGGCCCCATCACAGCAGTAGAGGAGGCATGTTGGAATGGGGATGGGAAGTAGTATTAAAATGAGTGGCTACAGGAAGATCCCGCTTTTGCCCTGAACAAAAACCTATATGTAACACGCTGTAAGGTTTCACTGCTAATGTAATGGCCTCCATGTAATGTTTCACTGCTAAGGTAATGGTTTCTCTGTAGCAGCAATGTTTGGGTTATGACTAGAGATAATGGGGGATTTGGAATGTATGCTAGCCAATGAGAGGCATATTGTTCTTTCTTGTGGGTCTGGGAGCTGGGATTTTGCGGTCTTTTGTCGATGAGAGATGAAGAGAGAAGTCATGAGTGGAGAGAGTTGGTAGACTGCTGGATGGAGTGGACGAGGAGTGAGGGTCCGAAGGTCAGCGACGCTTGGAGAAGGTCGATGGGGAACGACTGGAGTCTGGCTGGACCAGAGACTTGTCTTCTCCTAGACAAAGACGTGCTGGCCAAACCTAAGGGTTAAAACTATGGGGATATTGTTGTGGGATTGATTCTGTTGGATGCTGTGTGATTGCTTTGAGCATTGAATCAGTGGGTTGTGTGCTTAAGTCTGTGCTGGTATGGATGCTGGCGGGGAGGAGCGGTGGTGTGCCTCCATGGGGTTACCAGTAACTAACGCGTGCGTGTTGAGTGGGGTGGAGATTCGTACCCCAGATGAATTGTTAATTCGATTTTTGAGTACTCAAAGTTGAGGTTGTAGCACGGAGGTTTGATAAAATAGCGGGCTCAAACCTTGTTTTAGTTCAGACTAGCGCTGACGTAACGGCTGTGGAACTGCCCGCTTTCTTCAGTGCCCCAGGTGAGCAGGGCCGTGGCCTGTCTATACTGTCAGGGAGGAGGAGAAGGTAGCGGAGTGGGCCGAATCACAAGTCGAACTTCCCATAGCTGGGGACGGAGACTTCAAAGACAGGGTTTTATCGTTTCTGCAGAATAAGAGGAAGGAGTGGCCATGTTTGGAATGTCTAATTTGTCCCTGTCCCCGTCCCCCAGTGAAGAGTGAGAGTACTGAGTTGGCATCAGCCCTTAACTCTCTGGCAAATAAGTGGCCCAGTGCACAGGCAGAGGGCCCCCACCGAAAGCTGTTCTCTGGAATAACGCCCACTCCCGAGGGGGATGAGGAGTATGAGACTTGGGTGGAGCTGACCTCCCAGTTCTTAGATGAGTGGCAGTGCTCTGATGATGTAAAGCGACAGAGATTGGTTGAGAGTTTGAGGGGGTGGGCCACTGATATGGTGAGAGCTGTGAAAACACGCCAACCCTTAGCTAACCTTGCCAATTATCTGGGCGCATTGGAGAGCACCTTTGGTACGACAGGGAGCCCACTGGAGCTCATGGCAGGGTTTCAGAACATGTGTCAGGAGCAGTGGGAGAACTTTCTGATTTCATTTTTCGGCTAGAGAGGCAGCTAAATTGTTTGTGGCGCTGGGGGGGTCATTCAGGCGGCTGAGGTGGATCAGTTAAGAATGGACCAGATAGCCAAGGGCGCCCAATCCCAGGACGTGATTGCTTGGGGTCTCCGACAGTCCCGTAAAGTGTGCCCCCCTCCCTCATTTGTTGAGCTACGGGAGGAAGAGAATGCGTCAGAGGCGCAGGAGGGCTCCGTCAGCAGGTTACAGTCCTCGGTAGTAGTCCCTTGTGGTGAAGTGATCACGAATAGCTCAAATTGAGGGATGGTAAAGGAGATTGTGGCAGAGCAGAGAACTGAGATGTCCCGGGTGTTAACAGCGGGTGTGGACCCTCCGTATGATAGGACTGGTAGAGAGGGGGACCTCCAAAGGGGACGGACTACACAGAGGGCCACAGGTGGCTGGGGTTCCATGAGAAGGCGGTGGCCAGTATCGTCTGCTATAACTGTGATGAAGAGGGACACTTCAGGCGGGAGTGTGAGCAGCAGGAAGCCCCTCAGAGAGTGAGCCTCTGGGTACCTCAGCAGGGAGAGGTGTCGGGACACTTAGAGGAGACCCAGTGCGGGAACGGCCTGGTGTCTGTGGGGGAACACGTTCCCAGCAATGTACCAAGGAACCCCTGATAGCGAAAGACCCTATTCCTGAAGGCTTAGTGGGACCATGCTCTAGTGTGTCGCTACGAATAGAGGGTATTTATGCTAAAGCCATACTCGACACCGGGTCGCAGGTCACGTTGTTGCACCGTTGGTTTTACAACTGGTATCTGAAGCATTTACCATTGACACCATTCAGGGCACTGGAGATCTGGGGTCTCAGTGCTGGTGATTATCCATACGGCAGTTATTTGTCAAGTGAAACTGGAGTTCTCAGAGGCCGATGTGGGAGTGTCCGAGGTTCTTGATACATTAGTGCTAGTTTGTCCGGAACCCGCTGAGAAGGGCGGCATTTCAATTCTGGTGGGGATTAGCATGCCTCTTGTAAGGAGGCTCATGGGGGCCTGCAAGGAGAAGGCTGCTGAGAGCTTTCTGGGGACATTGTCCGTGCACCCGGTGTTTCGGGCTGCTTTTGAAGAAGTGCATGGCAGCATTAAGCCAATACCGAATTTAAATGAGGGACTGTGTGGTTCACCCAGTCGAAGCCAGTGGTGGAATAGCCCGGGGAAGTAGCGAGAGTGATGAGGACCCCCAAATTTCCCAGGGTGCCTGAGGGTGAGGCCTTCTTAGTGGACACTCCGGAAGATCACGAAGTGGAGTCAGGGTTTCCTGGTGGGGTACTGGTGAGGCCCGAGCTGCAGAAGCCCTCGGTTGTACAGGTGAGCCCGATGGCTGTGATTGTTAGGAACACTATGAAGAGAGAGGTCCCCTTCAAGCGGGGGATGCCCCTGGTTCATCTGTTCCCGGTGACGGCAATGTCTAGTGTCCCTGTGAGACAAGCCGGGGAGAAACTATTGGAAGAAGGGGGGAAGCTGACTGCTGAGTCGTTCAACTTTGGGGACTCCCCGGTGCCGCCGGGTTGGAAAAGGAGGCCGGTAGAGAAGATGTTGAAGCTGGAAGGTGTCTTTTCCACTGGCGAGTTTGATGTGGGTTGTTCCAAGAGCACTCGTCACACTATCCGGGTGACCAAGATACCCCGTTTAGAGAGAGGTCACGGCGACTGGCCCCTGCAGACGTGGAGGACGTTAGGCAGTATTTGTGTAAGTTGAAGGAAACTGGGATCATCACCGAGTCCCGAAGCCCCTATGTGTCCCCAATAGTAGTAGCCAGAAAGAAGAACGGGAAGGTACGCATGTGTGTGGACTATAGGACTCCAAACAGGCGCATCGTCCCTGACCAGCATACTGTCCCAAGGATCTTAGACACACTGACCTGTCTGAGTGGTGCAAAGTGGTTCAGTGTGCTGGATTTGAGGAGTGGATAATACCAGATCCCGATGAGTGAGGCCAACAAAGAGAAGACAGCATTTATATGTCCCCTGGGATTCTTCCAGTACGAAAGAATGCCCCAGGGCATATCAGAAGCACCTGCAACCTTCCAGCGGGTCATGGAGAAGATGGTGGGGGATCTGAACTTGCTTGAGGTGTTGGTGTATTTGGATGACCTTATAGTATATGGATCCACCTTGGAGGAACATGAAGCGAGGCTGCTGAAGGTGTTCAGCCACCTGAAAGCTGAAGGGTTAAAAATTTCCCTGGACAAGTGCCAGTTCTGGAAAACATCGTTAGCGATGTCAGACACGTAATTTCACGGTTTGGAGTAACTACAGACTCAGCTAAGATTGAGGCGGTGACCACTTGGCCAAGACCCCAGACTGTGAACGCTCTGCACTCGTTCCTCAAGTTCTGTGGTTACTATCAGAGGTTCGTGAAAGGCTACATGAAAGTGAGTCACCCATCAAATCCGCTTCTGTTCTTCCCTTGGGGAAGAAAAGGAGGGGGAGATAAGGACAGGAGGGTGGAAATTATCTTAGCCCATCTGAGCCCCTTGGACCAAGGTGGGATGTAAAATGTGAAGAGGCCCTTCATTCGTTAAAGGAGCTGCTAACCCAGACGCCGGCGCTGCCTTTCCCGGACCCCCGATTGCCGTATGCACTGCCCACAGATGCCAGCTGAGAGGGCTTGGGGGGGCGTCCTGTATCAGGATCAGGGCACCAGGTTGAGACCGGCTGTGTTTGTCAGCTGGAGTCTGTCGTGCTCCGAGAAAAACCACCCCACACATGAGTTGGAATTCCTGGCATTGAAATGATCGGTGGTGGATAAGCTGAGTGACTATCTCTACGGGGCCAAGCTTGAGGTGAGGGAGGACAACAACCCCCTAACTTATATCCTGACCTCGGCGAAACAGAAAGCCACAGGCCATCCATGGTTGGTGGCCTTGTCTGCCTATGATTTCAGCCTGAAGTACCAGCCTGGAAGCCGGAACATTGATGCTGATGCTTAGTTCCGATGGGTGCATGAGGGACTGGACAGGGACGAGGAGTGGGAGAGCGTTCCTGCCCTGGGGGTGAAGGCCATGTGTCAGTTTGCCATCACCGTGAAGGCAGAGGAAAAGGAGAGGCAGGATCGAGCAGTGGATCAATTGGGGGTTTCTGATGACGCCATTCCCCAAGTTTACTGTAACCTGACTGCTCTAAAGACAAATCAGCTGCTGGAATTGAGTCCTGGGGAAGTGGCAGCTGCTCAGCGAGATGATCCGGGCATTGATACCATTTGGCCAACGGTCAAAAAGGGAGACATGGCTCAGGCGGAGAAGACGAAACACACGTCGGTGCCTCCATTACAGAGAATGGCCTCGGTTGCAGTTGCAGAACCAGTTCTTATATCGGGTCACATCACCCCTGGACCGACCTCGGCGTTGCCAGCTGGTTTTACCAGAAAAGTATCAGAGGATTGCGTTGAAGTCACTTCATGATGATTCTGGACACTTGGGGGTGGACAAGACCTATGGATTGCTCAGAGACCAGTTTTACTGGCCCCAGATGAAATCGGACGTCGAAGAATACTGCAAGTCGTGCATTCAATGCATATGGCAAAAGACACCGCCTACGCAGGCAGCTCCCTTGTCCCACTTGCAGAGTGCGGGGCCCCAGGACCTGGTGTGTATGGATTTCCTATCCATAGAACCCAATGCCAGCAACGCGGCAAATGTCTTGGTCATCACGGAACACTACATCAGATATGCTCAGACTTTTCCTACCAAGGACAAGAGGGTGACTACAGTTCAAAAGTGGTATGGGACAAGTATTTCATTTATTATGTCCTTCCCAGGTGGATACATAGTGATCAGGGATGGGACTTTGAGAGCAGACTCATCCATGAGTTACTGGGCATGCTTGGAGTTGAGAAGTTGAGGACCACGCCCTATCACCCGCAGAGTGATCCCTAGCCCGAGAGTTTTAATCGGACCTTGCCAAACATGCTCAGGACCCTGGAGATCAGCAAGAAGAGCAGGTGGAATCAACATATCTGACATCTAGTTCACAGTTACAACTGTACTCGAAATAAAGCTACTGGATACTCGCCATATTATCTAATGTTTGAGCGTGAGGTGGGGTTGCCCATTAACATTTGTTTTGGGACTGATGAGGGTGACTTACCACTGAAGACTTATCTGAGGTATGTGTCTGACATCAGAAAAGAGCTGTAAAGGGCTTATGAATCAGCTGGGGTCACGTCTGCCAGGCAGAATCAAGGAAATAAAAGGAGGTGTGATCAAAAGGTGGGGTTCTCCCAACTCCTGCTGGGAGACCGGGTCCTCATAAGGAACTTGGGGCTACCTTGGAAGCACAAACTGGTGAACCGCTGGGTGGCTAAGCCCTGTGTGGTGGAGAGTCAGATGTCAAAGCTACCAGTTTTCCAGGTGAAACCAGAGGAGGGGAATGGGCCTGGCAAGATTCTCCATTGGAATCACCTGCTGCCCCTGGAACAAGAGGTGCAGGTAGACCCAGGGCCCGGCTTGGAGCCTACTCCTAGTAGGAGGACTCTTTGGAATCACAGGGTGACTGCAGAGCCCCCAAATGGCGAGGTTAGGCCGGCCCTCACCCCTGAGAGGGATACTGATTTGGAGGATGAGGACCTGGATGTGTGGTATCTGCTGCCTTTCGCTAACTCCCCATTGATTGAGGAAGAGACTTCCTGTCCATCTCCTGCTGAATCAGGTGAAATGGTAGGGGGGCTATCTGTGGGCAGCCTGGGTTGCAATGGGACCCTGCAGGGGATGAAACAGGGCTTAGCTACAGGACAGAGGGGTCCGAGTTGTAGGCAGGAATGAGTGATAGGTCCGGGAAGGCTCGCCAGGTAGACTGGAAGTATCCCCCGTAGTGTCTGAACCTGAAGAGTTAAGTAAGGGCGTATGGAGGTCTTAGAGAATTAGGAGACCACCGGAGAGGCTGGCCTGTGTAGCATTGGTGGAACAGAGTGTGACCCCTACTGCTTGGGGGAGCTATGTCACTGCCTTTTGCACCTGGATTGGACTTTGTGTTTTGCAAGAAAGGTTGGCGAATTATCTCAACGTCATGAGGACATGACTAAATTTGGTGGGGGAAGAATGTAACGTGCTGTAAGGTTTCACCGCTAATATAATGGCCTCTATGTAATGTTTCACTGCTAAGTAACAGTTTCTCTGTAGCAGCAATGTTTGGGTTATGACTAGAGATATCGGGGGCTTTAGAATGTATGGTTGCCAATGAGAGGCATGTTCTTTCTTGTGGGTCTGGGAGCAGGGATTTCACAGTCTTTTGTCGGCGAGAGATGAAGAGAGAAGATGTGAGTGGGGGAGTTGGTAGACTGCAGGGCGGAGTGGGCTAGGAGCGAGGGTCCGAATGTCAGCGGTGCTCGGAGGAGGTCGATGGGGAATGAATAGACGGAAACGTGAGCTCCAACGTGTACATTAGACTGTTTCATGAGAATGGGCCCTTTTTTTTTGTTTTCTTTACTAACCCTCTAGTCAGATTAAGATTTATAAAGTCAACCGTTTAATTGCATATGGTGTACTGTCTGATATTTTGCGGTTCGGATTTGTAACCTGGCAACGCATCACGTAGCATCTGCACAAATGAGATTTCTCAGTTTGGCTGGGCCAGAGGCTGTCTTCCCCAAGACAAACGCGTACTGGCCGAACCTAAGGGTTACATATACACTCTTGTTTTAGACGTCTTGCTCTGAAGAAAACATTTCCTACCATCTACTCTTTATCTATCCCTCATCAGGTACCCTTCATACCTCTATCAGGTCTTTCACCAGCCTCCTCTATCCCAAAGAAAAACATTGTTTACACCACACATGGAATATTGTGTAGAGTTCTGGTTGCCTCACTGCAGGAAGGATGTGGTAGCAGTAGAGAGAGTACAGAAGAGATGGAATATAGAGTTGTAACTTTAAGGAGAGACTGACAGCAAGGTTTAATCTCACTGGAATTTAGGAGGCTGAGGAGTACCTTAGAGAGGTTTACAAAAGTATTAGAATAGAATGAACAGCTAGTCAACCTTTTTTTTTGCCCCAGGTCAGCAGAGTTTACAACTGGTGAACACAGGTTTAAGATGAGAGGGGAGAAAATTAAAAGACACCTAGGGGGAAAATTTTTCACCAAAATAGTGGCGGTTATTTGGAACAAGCTTTCAGAAAAGGTGACAGAGGCAATTAGAACTATAATGTTTAAGGACATTAAAGAAAATTAGAGAACAGGTGTGTAGATAGAAAGGACATGGAAGGAATCAGGCCAAATGAGGACAAATGGGATAAGTGTAGTTAGGGATCATCGACAATATAGATGAGGCTGTCCTGTTTATCGGCTCTATGATTTTATGGTTCTGTTTAATGATTCAATGAGAAAATGCCAGCTTATGGACAACCAGTCTGTCCTCATAAATAAAATGCTTCATCCCAGACAGTATCCAGGAGAATCACCTTTGGAACTATGAGCTCAGAAGGCTTTCTCCTGGAAATAGTAGCAAAAGTGCCCCTCTGGGAGCCTCAACCATCCCCACAAACAAGAACATTTTCAGAAAGTGGTACCTCAAGAAGAATCTTCTTCAGGAGCTTTACCATCGAGACTTGCCTTCTTCTCATTACTACGGTCAGGGAATAGGTAGGAATCCTGTTTCAGGAACAGCTTCTTCTCCCCCACCAAAAGATTTCTCAACAGTCCAAGAGCCCATGAACAGTACGTCTCTATGCTTTTTTTGCTCTATTTATTTATTAGTGTAATTTATAGTAATTTTTATGTCCTTATATTCTATTGCTGCCACAAAACAACAAATTTCACAACAGATGTCAGTGATAATAAACCTGGTTCTTATTCTGATAGAAATCTTGGAAATTCCATTCAACCACCAGCAATTGCCATTCCACCAATTGCCTGGCTCCATGGGAAAAGTCCAAACAATTTTTTTGTTTCTCTCTACACATTCCCAACCTGGCAATATTGACAATGGGACTATGAAGCTCTTGAAATAAAATTGCAGCCTGCTTCACTTTGTGAAGCCAGGTTGAGGTTGTCACTCATTTCCTAGAATGCATGCATACTGCATACCTCAAGGTAAATTCATGTCTCTGCCTTCTGAACATTAATTGGCTGTTATGGTACATTTCTGCTATTTGTCAAAAATAACTTACTCTAAAGCATGAATGATACAAGGAAGCAAAACAATTCTATAAATAATTTGATGCTGACACAAAACCATCTTTTTTTTGTTTGCTACAGCCTGATTCAGTTGAACTGGTACTTGAACTGAACATTTATCTAGGAAGTTAAAGTTTAAAAAAATACAGTTTAAGTGTAAAATAAAGCAATTTCAGATGAAGCAGAACAAGTGTCATGAAAAGAGAAATAGCAAGTAAAGAGATACCAAAATGACTAGAGATGCTCCCAAAAGTAAAGCAATAATCAATGCTAAAGTTATTTCCTGCAGCTATGAGCAATATCTGCTGTTCCTTTTCTCTCTTCTAAGATAAGTTGTTTCTCTATGGACTTTTTATGTGCAATTCCTTTGCATTTTGAAATTAAACTCCTGGTTTGAGTTCAACGTTCTGAAACACAAACTTGAAAGGCTTCAGTAGTGAGTTCCACAAAGCAAACTCAAGCCTCAAAATGTACATATTGAAACTCTGCCTCTTCACGATGAAGATTCAAAGCTTTATTGTAGCTTTCAACCTCTCAATGTTCATATAGAATGGATTTTTTTTTTGTTATGCTTGGCTCGCTGTCCATGTAATTCAGTAGCATTTAATCTCTGTAGGTAATACCACTGTAAATAACTGTTTCACTCCTTCCCCGCACTCAAGTTGATCTTGCAGTCCTGACATAGCTAACTGCCTGATCAAGGTAAGTACATCCCAAACTGAGGGGAATTTTTATTCAAGTAGAACATTCTAATATACAATTCTAATTTCTTCCTTTATAAAGAAATAAATGTATTAGTTCCAGAGGAACTAGAGATGTATTCCTTGGGATCCAGCAATATTACATTCTATCGACTGTTGAGAAACATATTAATTAGGGAAGAATCAAGCATAGGGAAGGAGAATAGAAGGGCATATTGCAAAGCTCAGTAGGGACTTAAGCATCCAGTGTTAAGAAGTAAATTGACTGAGTAATATGTAAATTGCTTTTAGTACGTATTCTTTAAGCCCCACTTTGAAATGTTCCAGCCTGCTGATACATAACTAAGAAAATGCTTTTACGGACAGTCAAGATTGTGCATAGTTTGTATCTCCTTATCTAAGAAAGATAAGCTTATTTGAGAAAAAGTGTAAGAAAGTTTAAATAGATTGATTTTGGGGATAAACAGATTGTCCTGAGGAAAAACTAACTAAATGGGTGCTCACTGGCATTTAGAAGAGAGATGATCTAATTACTAAAAGATTCCAAAGAGGTTTGACACATCCTTGACTAAACATTTCTTAAATGTTGTTTCACAAACATGAAAAAATCTGCAGATGCTGGAAATCCAAAGCAACACACACAAAATGCTGGAGGAACTCAGCAGGATAGGCGGCATCTATGGAAAAGAGTAAATAATGAGTAAAGAGTAAGCAAAAAGAGTTTCGATCAAAATCAAAAAACACAGGCCAAAATGTTAATATCCCTCGTGCCAATGGGTCATGAGCACTTGCTGGAGACTACATTGATGTTGGGAGTGTCATAGGGTTGACACACAAGGGTTTTCAATGAGCAACCTCCTTCCGTGATGTTTCACCGATCAGCTCACTACATCTTTCCAGGGCTTGGTGATGGCTTCTAGCATCCTAGAGTCACTCCCCCCCCCCACCCCCTTTGTGTCTTCCCACTCTCTGGATGCTATCTTGGAGCCCAGGAGAGGTCTTTTCACTTGATCCAAAGCCAGTGACTGCTTCTTTCCTCTGCCTCTGATGGTTTGCCGTTGAATCTGACCATGGATCCCTGGCTCCTTCAGCAATTTGATGGTGGGTGTGGCTATAAATCCCCTACAACCCACTTCCACAGGGCAAACTTTGGTTTTCTAGTCCCATCGCTGGCTTCAGCTGTTATATCTGCATAGCTCAGCCTCTTGTGCTCCTGTGCTTCAGCCACTGAATCCTCCTAAGGGACTGTGAGTTCCATGATGTAAACAATCTGTAATGAATTACTCCAGAGAACCAAGTCTAGCTTAAGGTTAGTGGTAGTAATTTCAAGTGGAAAAGTGAGGTGTTTATTAACATCCACCGGCATCTTCTAGTCACGGGCCATGCTCACCTGTCCTGTTTCTAGCTTAGAAGGGAGATTAGTTGGTCTTTTCCCACCACCCCACCCCTGACAAATTCTACTGGTGTCAGAGTGTTAGTCGTTCTGGGGGGGGGGGGCAAAGAGTTGGTTGCTGTCCTCTTGGTCACGATTGCCGCTGCTGGACTATTCAAGACCTGGATGTGACGCCTTGTGTATCTGCCTTGTGAGAGGTCATTGTTGCAGCTTGCCAGGATATGTATGAGGTTTGCCAGAATCTGGTGCAGGGGACAAGTTGGGTCCTCACCGAACCACTGGTGGAGGTTTATTTGTGAGGGAAGCACATATTATGTAGCTCTGATGAGAAAGCTAAGTCTGATTGCTTCCATCTCCCATATGTCCTTCCAGCTGATTTTGCTCCTCTCAATGTTTTCCCACCACATCCATTGCCCCTGTTTAACCAGGGAGACAGCTTTTGCACTTCTGTCTGATTATTCTTGTCCCAATACTTCCTCGACAACCATCTTCCTCCGCTCTAGAATTGTGGCCTTGTGCTAGGTGGGTCCACTCGCTGTCAGACCAAAACCTCCCCCCTGCCCAGTGGGACTTGCTCCACAATGTCTCTATGCCTCAGGACTGCAGTTGCTTACTGCAGGGGTCCCCAGCCTTTTTTGCACCACGGACCGGTTTAATATTGACAATATTCTTGCGGACCGGCCGACGAGGCGGGGGGGGGGGGGGGGGTGTGTTCAAGTTCAACAGTGCATGACAGGAAATGAGGAAAGATGCAGCTGACTCATATCGTTTCATATCACCAAATCACATCGTTTCCTCGCGGCCTGGTAGCACATGGTTTGTGGCCCGGTGGTTGGGGTCCACTGGCTCACTGCACCACATCAGCAGGGGTCCATTTCTGCCCAGTTGAGGAGGTCCATCCTGCGTTACTGTTGGTCTTGTCACTGGAATCTTTGAGTGTCATCTGTAGACACACCTCAGAACACTTGACTTGCTCTGTAAGGCCAGTGAAAGGTAGTTCAAGGACTCCTTTACCATAGAGGCTGCTGTTACTGAGACACCTTGGGACTCCGAGCCAATTCTTTATGGACAAAGTGATGATTCGCTGGAGCTCCTTCACGGTTGTTAGTGAGACCTCATAGACAGTTGGTGGCAACATTACCCGGGGTAGGAGTCCAAACTGTAAGCACCAGGGCTTCAGTTTTCATAGTCATAGTCATTCTTTATTGTTTGAGGCAGCATGGTCTTGTCAATGTTATCCAGGCTGTTGGTGATGTGTTACTTTAGTTGCTGCACCTGCTGTTCATTCATGAGGCTGGTGTTGTACCATCTACCCAGGCTTTTGACAGGCTGATCAGACACTGTTGGAGTTGGGTCATCACCAGTGAGAAACATATTAATTAGGGAAGAATCTAGCGCAGGGAAGGGGAATAGAAGGGCATATTGCAAAGCTCAGTAGGGACCTAAGTATCCAGTGTTAAGAAGTGAATTGACAGAGTAATATGTAAATTGCTTTCAGTACATATTCTTTAAGCCCCACTTTGAAATGTTCCAGCCAGCTGATACATAACCAAGAAAATACTCTTACGGACAGTTAAGACTGTGCATAGTTTGGATCTCCTCATTTAAGAAAGATAAGCTTGTTTGAGAAAATGTGTAAGAAAGTTTCAATAGATTGATTTTTGGGATAAACAGATTGTCCTGAGGAAAAACTAACTAAATTGGTTCTTACTGGCATTTAGAAGAAAGCGAGATGATCTAATTACTAAAAGATTCCAAGGAGGTTTGACACGTCCTTGATGAAACGTTTCTTAAGTGTTGTCTCACAAACACGAGAAAGTCTGCAGATGCTGGAAATCCAAAGCAACACGCACACAATACTGGAGGAACTCAGCAGGCCAGGCAGCATCTATGGAAATGAGCAAATAATGAGTAAAGAGTAAACAAAAAGAGTCCTGAAGAAGGGTCTCAGCCCAAAACATCAACTGTTCAAAGTTCAAAGTAAAATTTATTATTAGAGTACATAGATATCACCACATATTACCCTGAGATTCTTTTTCTGTGGACCAACCGTAGCAAACCTATAGAACAGTAACTGTAAACAAAATGCGCAAATGCAGGTATAAATAAATACCAATAAATAATGAGCATGAAATTAAAATATAACAGAGTCCTTAAATGAGTGTAGCTATCCTCTTTTGTTCAAGAGCCTGATGGTTGAGGGGTAGTAACTGTTCTTGAACCTGGTGGTGCGAGTCCTGAGGCATGGCCTATGTGGTGAAGATTTTTCATGATTGATGCTACCATTCTATGACAACATTTCATGTAGATGTGCTTAGATCTTGGGTGGCTTTTACCCATGATGTACTGGGTCAAACCCACTCCAAGGCATTGGTGTTCCCATACCAGGCCATAATGTAGCCAGGCAGCACACTTTCCACCACACACTTATAGAAGTTTGCCAATGTTTTTAATGACATGCTGAACCTCCACAGACACCTGAGGAAGTAGAAGTGCTGTTTACTCTTTTCCATAGATGCTGCTTGGCTTGCTGAATTCCTGCAGTATTTTGTGTGTGTTGTTTTAAATATTGTTTACTGGGTCTCTGCCTTCATCAGCAACTCAGGCAATGAACTCTAGATATTACCTACAATCTGGATGAAAAATCTATCTTCCTCAAACTCTCTCTTTATGTTAAACCTCTGGCATCTCTACTGGGGGAGTATGTTTTCATCAGGTACTTCATCAATACCCCTCAACTTAGATAGTTCCATCATGACATTAGTCACCTTTCTCCACATCAAAGAAAACAAATTCAGCCTATCCCACTTCAACCGCCCCTAATTGTTGAAACACTGCATACCAGGCAACATCCTGATGAATTTCCTTTATACCCACTCGAGTCTAATTATATCGTTTCTACAATGTGACAACCAAAAATGTGCACTTCACTTCATCTGTGGCCAAACCAATGTTTTATAAAATTGGACCATAACCACCCTACTCTTGTATTCTGTGTGCATCTTATGCAGGCAACTATTGCAGGCACCTTCTTAATTGCAGTACTACCATAGGGATTCTCTGTTCCTCAGTACTCCCTTGTGTCATACCATTCACTCTGTATATCCTAGTTTTATTAGTCCTCCCAAACATATGAACTGTAGAAACAGTTGAAAAGTACATAAATATTTAAAAAGAGGAAATTGTGAATGTATTTTAAATCTCATTCAAATTAGGCAAACTAATTGAAAGCATTAATACTAATTATTTTAAAAAGTGAACTACATAGTTTCACTTACCTTTTTTAATGAAGATTGGTGACTTCATTCAGTTCATCTGCACACCAGCTATGGCTGATGTAAAGGTGAAGGGCCAGTCAAGGTATATTTGATGTACTTAGGAAGCTGAGAAAAGCTGTCACAAACTGACTTCCAACATGTTCTGAACTTCTAGTTGGTCACAAGCGTAGAAACTGGGTTGGCACTGATGTGAATGATGACAAAAGTCAATCTTGTATATGGGACAAGAGAATAACTACTAATAATATTCAACCAACACACATCAAAGTTGCTGGTGAACGCAGCATCTCTAGGAAGAGATTTCAGTTTTAATTCAAGACTGAGGGATTTTTGAACAATGAAGGAATCAAGAGGCACATACAGAAAAGTGGAGCAGAGATTGAGGATCAGATCAGTTGTAAGTGATTGAATGGCAAAGTAGTTGTATGGTCCACTTCTGCTCCTGTTTCGTTGGCCAATGTTGAACAAGTTGCTAAGAGCACACCTGAATAGAAACAGTCATTAGCTTTTCTTAATGTTGTAAAGTAACCAGGGCCGGCTGGTGGTGCAACAACATTGGCGCCGGACCCGGGAGCAGAGGTTCCCGGGTTCGAAACTAGTCGGGTCTGCCTCTGAGCATGCTTTCCATCCGTGCTGGGTTGAGTGTGGAGATCGCAACTCGACATTGTAAAACAAAGGGAAAACTGTGGTGGTTGTTCGTCCTTCGTAGTCAAAGATGACCATGGCTTCAAAGTCAAATGGGAGATTGGTGGCTGTGGGTCCGGAGGTGACTGATGAGGCCAGTCCGAGCCCTGAAGGCTCGCCCACATGTGGGACACAAGTGGGTGGGTGCTGTCGTGGCAGTGGATGCTGCTCGGGCCTTGTGCACAGCACGCTTTCGTTGCGCCTCGATGATGCGCCTGATCTCAGCTGCACGGGCTCCTGTGGTGATCTTGCTGCGCCAAGCTGGACGGTCGAGGGCAAGCATCTCCCACGTGTTGATGTCGACACCCAGGCCTTTGAGGCAGTCTTTGTAACGTTTCTTCTGCCCCCCGACTGAGCGCTCTGCCCTGACACAGTTCTCCGTACAGCAGCTGCTTAGGCAATCGGCTGTCTGGCATTCTGACCACATGTCCAGCCCACTTGGCTTGGGCTTTCAGCAGGAGGGTGTAGACGCTGCAGAGCCCAGCTTGTTCCAGGATTTCCGTGTCGGGGACTTTGTCCTGCCACCTGATGTGAAGGAGTCTGCGGAGACAGCTCAGGTGAAAGTGGTTGAGCTGTTTGGCGTGTCTGCTGTAGACAGTCCAGGTCTCGCTGGCGTAAAGGAGGGTGGTAAGGACCACTGCACAGTAGACCTTCAGCATGGTGGTAAGGCTGAGTCCTCTCCGCTCCCAGACGTTCTCACGGAGTCTCCCAAAGGCGGCGCTGGCTTTAGCAATCCTGTTGTTGACCTCAGCGTCTATGTTCACTGCGCGAGAGAGTATGCTTCCCAGGTAGGTGAAGTTGTCGACTGCCTGGAGGTTCTGGCCCTTCACCGTGATGCGCGGCTCCTGGTATGGCTTTCCTGGGGCAGGCTGGTACATAACTTCGGTCTTTTTGGTGCTGATAGTGAGACTGAAGTTGTCGCAGGCTTGTGAGAAGCAGTTCATTTCACGCTGCATCTCCTGCTCTGTGCTGGCGTTGAGTGCACAGTCGTCAGCAAACAAGAAGTTTCTAATGACAGTCTCTTGCACCTTCGTAACTGCCTGCAGGCGCCTAAGGTTGAACAACCTGCCGTCAGTCCTGTACCTGACGTGGATTCCTTCTTCGTAGTTACGGAAGGCATCTGTCAGCATGGCAGAGAATACCATACTGAACAGATTCGGGGCAAGAACGCAGCCTTGTTTGACGCCATTCGTCACTGAGAAGGCCTCCGACTCGTCGCCGTCATCCAGAACTTTCACCATCATACCGTTGTAGAACTGCCGGACGATTGTGATGAACTTGCTGGGGCAGCCAAACTTCTCCATGATCTTCCACAAGCCTTCTCTGCTGACCGTATCGAAAGCCTTGGTTGGATCGACAAAGGTCACGAAGAGGTCACTGTGTTGCTCCTGGCATTTTTCCTGGAGTTGGCGCGCAGCCAAAATCATTTCCGCGGTCCCATGTTCAGCACGGAAGCCGCACTGGCTTTCTGGGAGCAGACCTTGCTCAAGATGTTGGAGAAGGCGGTTGAGCAGGACGCGGGCCAGAATCTTCCCCGCAATGGACAAGAGGGAGATGCCTCGGTGGTTGTCGCAAGACTGGCGTTTGCCTTTCCTCTTGTAGATGTGGACTATGCTGGCATCTTTCAGCTGTTGCGGGACCTGTCCCTTTTTCCACATGGACTGGAAGAGAACAGTCAGCTTTTGCATCATGACAGGGCCTCCTGCTCAGCAGGGATTGCATTGGGTCCTGGTGCTTTGCCACAGGAGAGTTGCTTCACTGCCTTCCTGCCTTCATCTACTGTGGGGAGGGTGTCGAGGTTCTTGTTGATCTCTACCTGGGGCAGGCGGGCAATGGCCTCGTCGTTGATGTCGGCAGGGCGGTTAAGGACGTTGTAAAGGGCTCAGCCCACCGATCCAGAATCTGCTTCTGCTCTGTCAGCAGCTGCGTCTCATCTGCGGTGAGGAGAGGTGAGGAGCCGGAGGACTGGGGTCCATATACAGCCTTAAACGCATCGTAGAAGTGCTTTATGTCGTGGCTGTCTACATAGCCCTGGATTTCATCGGCCTTCTTGCTGAACCAACTGTCCTGCATCTCGCGAAGTTTTTTTTGCACCTTTCTTCTTGCGTTGGCAAAGGCATCTTTCTTGGCTAGCGACGTAGGGTCGTTCTGATGCGCTCTGTAATGTTGATGTTTCTCCGTTAGTAGTGCCTGTATTTCTTCATCATTCTCATCGAACCAGTCTTGGTTTCTTCGGGTTGCTGGTCCGAGATGTTCGAGGGCAGTAGTGTAGACAGCGTCTCTGAAGGCTGTCCACTGTTCCTCAACGCTGGTCCCGTCTTCCTGTGGTGTGTCTGGCAGTCTGCCTTCAAGGTCATCGACGAGTTCTTCTGCAACCCTGCTGCTTTTCAGCTTAGGGAAAATACTGCGAAAATGTCTGTGTGGGGAGTGGCGCGCCACACAGTCTCTCTCTCTCTCTCGCTCTGCGCCTTGGAAAAAGCCATGAAATATCCATCATCACGGATGTACGCACGGACACGCAGACACACACACACACACACAGACACACACACACACACACACACACACACACACACACACACACACACACATGCAGGCACCAAAAAAAAAGTAAAGTAACCAGACTCTCCCTCCTCTCACACAACAAAACCATGGAGGCAATGCTGATGTGACTTGTTCCTATGGACCTCAATGTATACACCCAGCTGCAGACACTACTAGAGGTTTGCTGGTTTACAAAGGTAATATTGTTTATAAATCAGATTTATGGGTTTGCTCAGATACAGAATTAAAACCCAACCCAGATGTGGTTAATCAACACTGATCCATGCCACAATATTTAGATGCTTTTTCTTTCATTCTTGGCCCAGAATCATATGAAGAAAAGCCAGAGAAAGGCTACAACACTGCAGGAGCAATCATGTAGTAATAGTGACCAAATTGTCTGGACGCAAGATAATGAGCTTGCCCACCATGGTGTAGTACAACCCAGCAGGAACCTGAATGTTTCCTGTGAAAATGTACCTAAACTGAGCCATCACTACAGAAGTAGTTGGACAGCAGGCTCTACTGGGAAGGTGAATACTTAAAACTTTATCCAGCTCCCACCACATCAAAGCTCGATGGGTTGGGGGACCAAATGTTGAACACCGCAGTGTTTGGTATTGTGAGACTTTCTTTTGTCATGTTTGGAATTTTGTTCCAACTAGCATTTATTTATGATTTTTTCACTGACATCTAATCTGTTCAGTATGTGTTCTGTGGATCATTCATTGTTCCTTGGAGCTGTTTCATCTGAAATCAGGACTGAATAGTTATCAAAACAAGAGCAAGCAAGAACATCAGAGAAACTTTTTCTAGCTTCAGTAATTTTCTTCATCAGACAGTAACAGAAATAAAATCAATTTGCATTTTTACGCAAGGAAATTTGGAGGAATTAAATCCAAGGAAGAAGTATTAAGAAGGATACCAAAAGCGAATTCAAACAGTTAGGTTCTGTTCACCAAAGTTTTGTAGTCATTGAATCATACAGCATAGAAACTGGCCCTTCAGCCCAACCTATCCATGCTGATAATTCTGCTTATCTACACTAATCCTATTTGACAACATTAGGACTGTATCCTCTATGCCTTTTTAAGTGCCTGTTAAATGCCACTTTGTCATTCTTGTCGTATCTGATTCACCACCAGATGTTAACCATGTCATATGTTAAAAATTAACTTTCCCTTTGATTCCCATTAAACTCATTCTACTTACTTAAAAACTCTTGTTTTTAATGTCCCTGCAATGGAAAAAATATTTTCCCCGTCTCATCTATGTATGTCTGTCATGATCTCAATCAAGTCAACCTCCTGCCTCTTTCCCTCTGGGAAAAGCAATGCAATCCAGTCTCTGCCACCTTCAATCCAGGCAACATCCTGATGACTCTCCTCTGCAGTCTCTCCTGCACTATTGTATTCTTCCAGATTGCAGTAACAAGAACTACATGCCACACTCCAAATGTGACCAAACCGGTGTTTTGTGGAATTGCACCATCCCAGTTCTTACATTCTCTGAAGTCAATCATGTTATATGCCTTCTTTATCGTCCTATCAACTGGGGTTGCCACTTACAGGGAGCTGTTCACTTGGATCCAAAGGTCTCTCTGTTCATTAATATTCCTTAAAGCTCTACCATTTACTGTACAGATCCCATTTGACCTCCTAAAATGTATTAGCTCACACTTGTTGGGATTAACTGAACCCACGAACACTGTGTGCATAGCGAGCTAGGGAAGAGGCTGAAGTGCAGGACCTCCAAGGCAGTAATCTCTGGATTACTCCCAGTTGCATGGGTTAGCCAGAGCAGGAATAGGATGATAGTACAGGTGACTACAGAGTGCCTGAGGGAGTGGCACAGAGGGCAGAGTTTCAAATTTCTGGACCATTGGGATCTCCTCTGAGGATGGTTTCACCAGTAGAAAAAGGACTGGTTATACCTGAGCCTGAGGGGGACCAATATCCTTCCAGGCAGGTTTGCTAGAGCTGCTGGGGAAGTTTTAAACTAATTCGGCAAAGGGATAGGAACTGGAGTGACAGGGCTGAGGGTGGGGTTGTTGGTATACAAGTCGATGCAATGTGTAGTGAGACTGTGAGGAAGAGCAGGCAGATGATATGGCAAAAAATTGCAGTCAGTGGGATGAATTGAAGTGTAATGTAGAAGCAAAATCGAAAAGGGCAATGAATCCTGAACTGAAGGTGATATATTTGAATGCATGCAGTATACAGTAGATGATCTTGTAGTGCAGGTATAACATTGTGGGCATCAGTGTGTCATAGCTGAAGATCATATTTGGGAGCTTAACATTCAAGGATATACATGAATCAAAAAGACAGGCAGGTAGGCATAGGGGTTGGGGTGGTTTTGTTGATAAAAATTGAAATCAAATCCTTAGAAAGATGAGACATAGGATTTGAAGATGTAGAATTGTTGTAGGTAGAGTTAAGAAACTGCAAGAGTAAAAGAACCCTTATGGGGATTGTGTACAGGGCTCCATAAAGTATCCAGGATGTGGGATATAAATTTCAACAGGAAATAGAAAAGGAATGAAATAAAGGCAATGTTATGATAGTCACAAGGGATTTCAATGTGCATATGGATTGACAAAAACAGGTTAATGCTGGATCCCAAGAGAGGGAATTTGTAGAATGCCTATGAGATGGCTTTTTAGAGCAGCTAGTGTTTGAGCCCATTAGTGGAAGAACAATTCTGAGTTAGGAGTAAATCAGATTTGATTAGGGAGCTTAAGGTAAAGGAACACTTAAGAAACAGTAATCATAATATGACAGAATTTACTCTGCAGTTTGAGAGGGAGAAGATAAAGTCAGATGTATCAGTATTACAGTGGAATAAAGGGAATTACAGAGTCATGAGAGAAGAGCTGGCCGAAGTTGCTTGGAAAGGGATGAAGGCAGAGCTGCAATGGTTGGAGTTTCTGACGACAATTCGGAACGCACAGAATAGATATATCCCAAAGATGAAGAAATATCGTAATTGGAGGATGAAGCAACTCTGGCTGACAAGGGAAGCCAAAGACATAAAAGCAAAAGAGAGGGCATATAATATGGCAAAAAATAGTAGGAAGTTAAAGGATTGGGAAGTCTTTAAAAACCATCAGAAGGGAACTAAAAATCGAAGACAGAAAAGATGAAATATGAATGTAAGCTAGCTAATAATATCAAAGATTTTTTTCAGATATATAAAGAATAAAATGGAGAAAAGAGTGGAACTGGACCACTGGAAAAATGACATTGTAGAGGTTGTAATGAGGGACAAAGAAATGGGTGATGAACTTAATAAATATGTTGTGTCAGTCTTTACTGAGAAAGGCACTAGCCGTATGCCAGAAATTTAAGTGTGTCAGTGGGGGGGGGGTGCGGAGGGAGGCAGAAATGTGTGTAGTTGCTATTACCAAGGAGAATGTGCTTGGGAAGCTGAAAGTCTGAAGGTAGATAAGTCACCTGGACCAGATGGACCACACTTCAGTGTTCTGAACGAGGTGGCTGAGGAAATTGTAGAGGCATCAGTAAACGATCTTTCAAGAATCATTCGATTCTGGAATGATTCCAGAGGGCTGGAAAATTGCAAATGTCACTCCACCCTTTAAGAAAGGAAGGAGGCAGAAGAAAGGGAAATTATAGGCCTCTGAACCTGACTTCAGTGGTTGGGAAGAGGTTGCAGTCTATTATTAAGGATATTTCAGGGTACTTGGAGGTAAACTAGGCCAAAGTAGTATGGTTTAATTAGAAAATCTTTTGGAATTCTTTGAGGAAATAGCAGGCAGAATACACAAAGAAGAGTTAGTGGATGTTGTTTACTTTAATTTTCAGAAGGCCCTTGACAAGGTGTTCCATATAAGGTTGCTGAGCAAGATAAGAGCCCATGGTATCACAGGAAAGAAACTCGAATGGAGAGGTTGACTGGCAAGAGGCAAAGATTGAGAATCAAGAGGTCTTTTCTGGTTGGCTGCTGGTGACTGGTGGTGTTTAGCAGGGGTTGTTATTAGGCAGCTAATATGATGGAATTGATGGCTTTGTGGTGAAGTTTGCAGACAATACCTAGATCAGTGGAACAGCAGAGAGTGTTAAGGAAGCAGGAGGTCTGCAGAAGTACTTGGACAGATTAGGAGAATTAGCAAGAAATTGGCAGATGGAATGTAGTGTAGAAAAGTGTATGGTCATGCACTAGAATGAATAAAACTGTAGACTATTTCTTAATGGGGAGAAAATTCAAAAATCTGAGGTGCAAAGAGACTTGGGAGTCCTTGTGTCCCACATGGTTAACTTGCAGGTAGAGTCAATGGTAAGGAAGGCAAATGCAGTGTTAGCATTCCTTTTGAGAGGACCTGAATATAAGAGCAAGGATGTGATGTTGAGGCTTTATAAGACATTAGTCAGTCTGCACTTGGAGCATCATGAGCAGTTTTTGGCCCTTATCTGAGAAAAGATGTGCTGGCATTGGAGAAACTCCAAAAGAGGTTCAAGGGAATTATTACAGGAATGAAAGGGTTAATGTATGAGGTGCGTTTGATGGCTCTGGACCTATATCCATTGGAGTTGAGAAGAATAAGGGGGATGTCCATTTAGAACAGAGATGAGAAGAAATTTCTTTAGCCAGAGGGCACCAAATCTGTGGAATTAATTTCCATGGATGGCTAATAAATCAACCATGAAGGAATGACGATCAGTCTCAATGGGCTGAATGGCCTAATTCTGCTCCTATGTCCTATGGTCTTATGGTCACATGGATGGTTGTTCTGAAAACAAAGACATTACATTAGCATTACAAAGTGAGGTTAGGATCTACCATTAATATGTATGGAGTTTGTTTGGAATTCTTCATCTGTATTTTCATTAACCTGGAAATAGGTAAATAAGGCATTGATACGAATGCTCCTTACTAATTGTTTACTTCTGACCCTACAAAATACTGTGAGAATTTTAGATATCCAAAAGTGTAGTGAAAGTCTGAAGGTAACCTGTTTACAACTGATGTAACATAATTCAAAGTTTGAGATGGAGAAATTTAACAGCACTTTTGTTGTGAACTCACCAGAGACTTTTATAAATTGTGAACACATTGCCACATTTAAAAAGCGCTCACATCTGGAACTTTATCTAACTTGATTATTTTATTATATTGCTTTAATCATCTGGCTTTCGTTCGTGATCCTTTGAAAGTAATTTTTCTCCAAGGGAGCTCATATTACTGCCGCATTCCTCGGGGAGTACTGAGGAGAATCTCTTTGAAATGAACAATGACATACGAAGATGATCGGTGGGATCATTCAATTGTAACAGTGACTTATAAAAATCAGACATCATGGCTTCAGCATTTTAGTTGGACAAAGTACCTGAAACCCAGGCTTTGATTACAGTCCTTTTTGGAAAGGTTTGTATTTCAAAAACATAGAAAGAAAAATTTTCATTTATGTAGAACCTCTCATGAGCCTTAGAATCATACAAAAATTCTTTACATTCGAAGTCTTTGTGAAGCATTACCACTATTGTATTGCAGGGTGTCTCAGGTCCCACAGATAATATAAATTAACGAACAAAAAATTTGCTTTTCCCTCTTAGATGATAAATGAATATTGACCAGAATACTGGAGAAACAATCTTGGGTATAAAATAGTTCTTAGGCTAATTCTATCTGCATTTTATAATCCATTTCTGAAATGTTACTCCATTGAAGGTGCAATATGGAGC
Source organism: Mobula birostris (assembly GCF_030028105.1). NCBI lineage: Eukaryota > Metazoa > Chordata > Chondrichthyes > Myliobatiformes > Myliobatidae > Mobula > Mobula birostris. The sequence continues at coordinate 28,723,811 of NC_092377.1, forward strand.
CACTATCATGTACATTGAATTCAGGAAATGAAGAATAAATTTCTGCACCCGCATTTTCCTCTCAAACCTCTTTCTTGAGGACTACTACTACTGAGCCCCACCTGCCCCACTGGGCCATAGGCCACCGATAGCAGCTGACCAGAGTCGTCTGTCCTGGGCCAGTATACATGGTCTTTACATTCCACGTGGTCCCGGATGATAGAAGCTTGTTCAGTCTTGTGGGTTCCGCAGACTTGCAGCAGCCTTCACCACGTGACCTGATACATCTTCTGGGCAAAGATCCTTCCTCTCCCAGGGATGAGGTCTTTGGAGTTTCTGTTGGAGCTGCTAGCTCCATGCCCCCTCCTTGAATTGTGTTATAGAATGTTTCATGTTTGCCTAATCAGCTGCATGCAGCCTTGATTTAAAATCACTTCCCAAAAGTGGTGCTAGTGATTGTATTGCTGAAAAGAGTCAGACTAGAACATGCGCGTATATTCATGAAGTGGGACTGGAGTCTATGAACTTCTGACTCAAAGGCAAGCGCTGTTATGATGCATGGAGCAGATCAGAACTGGAATGAACCAGGATCAGAATCAAGTTTGATATCACTGGCATGTGTGGTGAACTTTGCTGTTTTGTAGCAGCAGTACTTCCAGCACACTGCAAGTGACTTAGGAGTTTGAGGAGATTTGGTATGTCACCAAAGACTGCAGCCTATGAATGGCAGGCATACCAAATGCCTTTTTGTCAACCTCACCCACTTGTGTTGCCATTTATATACCCCGAGGTCTCTCTGTACATCAGTGTTTCTAATGATGCTGTCATTTATTCTAAATTACCTTATGAATTTGACCTCCCAGAATGCACCATCTCACGCTTGTCTAGATTAAATTCCATCTGCTATCACTCTACCAGCTTTCTAGATGATCTATGTCCCGCTTTATCCCTTCTTCATTATCTATGACTCCACCAACTTCTGCATACTTACAAATCATACCCCTAAATTACTCATCCAAGTTATTTACATGTAATACACGGTTTTTGAGGAGAGGATGAGTGAGCTAGGGTTTTCCTCACTGGAGTGAAGGCGGATGAGAGACGACTTGATAGGTCTATGTAAGGTTATGAGAGGCATAGGTACACTGGACAGCCGACACCTTTCTCCCTGGGCAGCAATGACCTTGAACAGATGACATGCATCTAAAGTGAGAGAAAGAAAGCTTAAGCGAGATGTCAGAGACAGGTTTTTAACACAGAGAGTGTCAGGTGACTGGAATGGATGGCTGGATGTGGTGGTAGAGGCTGAGACAATAGGGGATTTAAGAGAGTCTTGGGTAGGCACATGGATGTAGGAAAAGTGGAGGATTATGGTCTATATAGGAGGGAAGGTTTAGATTGATTGTGGAGTACGTTTATAGAGGTCGGCAGAATATTGCGGGCCAAAAGATCCGGATTGTTCTATGTACCAGCACCAATCCCTGTGGTATACCCAAGTAGTTGCACTTTTCCACCACTACCCTCTACCTCTTGTTACCGAGGGACATTTTGGAACTGATTCACCAAAAGGAAGGGAAATGCAATTCTAGCAATAATTTCAAGAGAACTCAAATATAAAAGCAGGAGTGTAATGCTGAGGCTTCCTAAGACATTAGCCAGACTGCATTATGAGTGCTGTCAGCAGTTTTGGGCCCTATATCTAAGAAAGGATGTGCTGGCATTGGAGAGGATTCAGAAGAGGTTCATGAGAATTATCCTGAGAATGCAAGGTTAACGTATACAGAGTGTTTGATGGATCTAGGCCAGTACTCACTGAAGTTCAGAAGAATGAAGGGCGACCTTACTGAAACCTATTGAAAGGCCTAGCAGTGGATGTGCAGAGAATGTTTCCTATAGTTGTGGGGGTGGGGAGGGGGTGGTTCTAAGACCAGAGGGTATAACCTCAGAATAGAGGGACATCCATTTAGAACGGAGATGAGGAGGAATTTTTTTTTAACCAGGTGGTGGTGAATCTGTGGAATTTATTGCCACAGGTGGCTATGGAGCCCAGGTCACTGAGTATATTTAAAGCAGTGATTCATAAGTTTTTGATTCATAAGGGCAGCAATGGACACAGGGAGAAGGCAGGAGAATGTGGTTGAGAGGGAAAATAAATCAGCCATGATCGAATGACAGAATATACTCAATGGGCCGAGTGGCTTAATTCTGCTCCAATGTCTCAGGGTCTAATGGTCTAAAGACTCCTGGTATCCCATGTACCTTAACATTCTGGATTAACCTACTGTGCCAAACCTTGTCAAAAGCCTTACTGAAGTTGATTTAGACAACATCTATTGCCTTGCTTTTATCATACGACTTGGTTAACTCCACAAAAATTTCATTGAGCTTTATTATATGTGATTTTCCCTGCTCAAAACCATGCCTATGTCCTTTATCAGCCTCAGTCTTTCCACATGAACATAAATCCTGTCTGTCAGACTGTCTCCAACAACTTTTCTACCACTGTTTCAGGACTCATCAAAATGTGGTACACAGGTTTATCCCTACCAGTCTTTTTGGACAAGAGGATAAAATTAGCCATCCTCCCATCCTCTGGTACTTTGCACGTGCTAAAGAGAATGCAAAAATCCCCAACAGAGCTCCAGCGGTCTCCTCCCTTGCTTTTCTTGGCATCCTAGCCCTGGTGATTTATCTATCCTAAGGTGATACAGTATTTCTAGCAATTCTTTCTTCTTGACACAGATGTACTTCAAAATATCAGCGTACCTTTTCCTCAGTTCCCCAGCCTCCATGTCCTTCTCCCTGGTGAATTCCAGTGAGAAGTATTTATTTGCAACCTTGCTCATACAGCATATTCACACTCGAAATTAGCCTCCTGGTCACTGAGAAGATCTATACCTTCCCCAGGTACTCTCTTGCTTCTAATACTTACACCGACAAAAGGTTCTGGGATTCTCCTTAGTCCTATTTCATTATTCATTTTTGTCCTCCCAATTTATTTACTAATTTTTTTCATACATTCCCTAAAAACCTCAAGTGGTTTCTTTACTAATAATTTCCTATACTTGTCACTCAATTCTTTCTGTTCCCTTATCAGATCTTCAATATTCCTTTTTAGCCAGGGTTACGTAATCTTACCATCTTTGTTTCTTATCCTTACAGAGCGATGCTGACTCAGAACTTCTAATGTCTCACTTTAAAATATTCCCCCCTCCCTCCCCCCACCCCTGTTTGCCATTGTTCTTATTCTGTTGAAAAGATCATATGAATCAATGCACTCCTCACAGTCAAACTGTGAAAAATGGGGCAGCATATTTCCCCATATGCACAGTAAAGAAGCATTTAAATTTCTTGAAAATAGTAGTTTAAATGTATTAAAATATCCTTTGATCCATTTTAAAACATGTCCCAAAATTCATAGAAACTGGACTTCATATGCCTTCTGTGACAATTTATATAAAATGAGTAGAAGTTTGGGAATGTCACATAAGCTCAATTACACTCAGTCCTGTACTTACTGATTTTTTTAAACAAGATTTCTGAGACAGTAAGTGTAAGTACCTTTCAACCCTGATGGAAAATATGAGCATATAACAAAAATATACAGATCAAAGGGACAAGTGATCTTAGCAATTTATTAATAGACATCACATGATACATTCCAAAAACTGAACAGATGGACTGAAGAGTAGGAATATCCTAGAGCTTCACAATGGTACTTACTATTAAAAGTCACATACCAGGAACAAAGAAATAAGAGACCATTCAGTCCCTTGACTAGATTCTATTATATTGTAAGATCATTGCCAATTTGTGTCCCTGCATCATTGATTAACCTGCTCCATAACCTTTAACATATTGCCTAATAAAATTCTACTAGTATTGAAATTTACAATTCACCCACCTGAATCATATATGAAGTTATGCATTCTGTGAACATCACTGAAAGATTCAGTCCAATTTTAAGATTATGTCTTCTTATTCTTCCTCCCGAAGTAATGGTTTGTTCTGTCTACCATATCAAATCTTTTAATCATCTTAAACATCTTAATTATAATTCCCCTTTATCATGATAACGCAAAGGAATGCAACATTTTTCACAATTTAACTGTTTTTGTATAATTTTGGTGAATCTCTGCTGAATCTCCTCAGGTCAATTAAATTCTTCCTTGCACGCAGTAGGAGAAATGAATGGATTATTCTAGAATCACACATCAAAGTTGCTGGTGAACGCAGCAGGCCAGGCAGCATCTCTAGGAAGAGGTACAGTCAACGTTTCAGGCCGAGACCCTTCGTCAGGACTAACTGAAGGAAGAGCTAGTAAGAGAATTGAAAGTGGGAGGGGGAGGGAGAGATCCAAAATGATAGGAGAAGACAGGAGGGGGAGGGATGGAGCCAAGAGCTGGACAGGTGATTGGCAAAAGGGATATGAGAGGATCATGGGACAGGAGGCCCAGATTATTCTAGATCTTGTAATTATATCATAATGTTCAACCCTTTTCATTCCACTCCCACATCAGAGGAAGATTAACTTTCTTTTTCATACTAGAACAATTTCAAACCTTTGGGAATATAGGATCCAGACAAGGCCATTCAGTTATAATAACAACAGCAAATGCTGGTAAGACCCAGATCAGGCAGCATCTCTGGAAAAATAAGCAGTTAACAGTCAGCTCCAGGACCTTCCTTCAGAATCTGTGTCTGTACCGTGAAATAATCTGATCTGCAACTCAGTGGTAGGTTTCCAATTCTGATCTATATCCTTGAATCACTCTTGAAAACATATATAGAATCATAAGAACATAGAATCTTACAGCACAATACAGACCCTTCGGCCCACAAAGCTGTGCTGAACATGTCCTTACCTTAGAAATTACCTAGGGTTACCCATAGCCCTCTATTTTTCTAAGCTCCATGTACCTATCCAGGAGCCTCTAAAAAGACCCTGTCGTATTCACCTCCACCACCGTCGCCGGTAGCCCATTCCACGCACTCACCATTCTCTACATAAAAAACTTACCCCTGACATCTGCTCTGTACCTGCTTCCAAGCACCTTAAACCTGTGCTCTCTCGTGTTAGCCATTTCAGCCCTGCGGAAAAGCCTCTGACTATCCACACAATCAATGCCTCTCATCATCTTATACACATCTATCAGGTCACATCTCATCCTCCGTTGCTCCAAGGAGAGAAGGCCAAGTTCACTCAACCTATTCTCATAAGGCATGCTCCCTAATCCAGGCAACATCCTTGTAAATCTCCTCTGCATCCTTTCTATGGCTTCCACATCCTTCCTGTACTGAGGTGACCAGAACTGAGCACAGTACTCCAAGTGGGGACTGACCAGGGACCTATATAGCTGCAACATTTCCTCTTGGCTCCTTCCTGAAACTTTAATTTGCCCAGAATCTACATTCTTTTGATGTTGTAATTCCCACATTTCCACTGCATTTTGCATTGAAAAGGACTAAAAAGAACATGCTATTTCAAGCTAAGGTTCGAGCAGAGTTTCAGAAACAGGCTCAGGATATGCCTCATGGGCTCAGCTGTCTGGATAGAACCAAATAATGCTCAAACATTAAATATGATAGAAAGTAGTCAGGATGTCAGCTTTTAAAAAGCATCCTGTGGATGTACCTATTGACTGATCAGTTAGAGCACAATGCTGCATTTTTTCTTCAGATGAGAGCTCTGATATAAGCCTCATACAGCTCATACAAAAATGAAGCCCCACTTTCCATGATGAATATGAGAGCTCTTCAAGCTCATTATTAAGTAAGTACATGTTGGTTCTGGCTAACTTCCACTGGGTTCTGCTGCATTTGTTTTCATGTTTAGAGTTTTTCCCTGTTGTGCTAAGTTTGAATGTTTTAGAGGGAGCTGTCTGACTGGTGCTGAAGGTAGTTCACTGAAAAAGTGCTAAAGCAAATTGTTTCCAGACAGGATACATTTCTCTGGGAATTCATCCTGACTGGAAGAGAGACCAGGTTAAAAAAAGAGGGGAAAGATGGGGGCCATGATCACTGAGGACATTTAGGAGACAATTCTCTTACTTTATTATCCATAATGACCAATCCAAATGAGATTATGATTGAAATCTGTCGGCTTTATCCTCAAAACAGAACAAATTCAGCCACACACATGGCCATCAACGTGCTTTGTGTTCCAGCGACAAACTGGAGGAAGTAGCAGAAGAACAAGAAGGAGAGCTTAAATGTGACAGCGGCTATGAGTCCAGAATCTAAGCAATGAGATTCTTCTTAGCAGTGTTGGTAAATTCAACTAGTAACTATATAAAGAACAATAACACTGTAGTTATCTTAGTGGAAAGACAATCCAAAGTCTTGATTAGGAGTTCAGTGCCATGCATTATAATCTCATTGTGCTAGCCAGGGAATTTAAATTTGGTTACTTAGATAAATAGTGGATCCTAATCTACTTCTGGCAATTGTCTCTATGAAACTAGTTAATTATTATATTACATCTTTGGTGAGAGTAATCTACTGTCCTTATTTAGTCTGAAGCATATGCAACTCCAGACCCAAAATGTCTGAGACTGTCAGACGTTCTACGTGTGGGCCAAGAAGATAATTCACTACCTTCTCAGGACAGTTAAAAATGGCCAGAATATATTGTTCTTGCCTACAAATTTTGGATAAACTTACCTTCTTGTCTGCCAGCACTCCAATGCTTCCTGCCACTCATTATTGTATTGGCACTTTTTGACATAATAATAACAACCACCAGGAAATGCAATTCAAAATCATAGTTATTCATAGAAGATTAAAGTATTCACCCTTGTGCATTCTTCAGAATCAGAGGAGGATTATATCTTCAACTTCACTCCCTCCATCTCTGCTGCTGCAATGTCCCTTTGCGTGGTGACCGACACAGTAGAGGTTAAAATAGGCAGGCATACCTGTCTTTTTCTGGGTCCTTCCTGAAATCCATTTTCGGCCAGAAAGAAGGAAGAACGTTATTGAGTTTTGTGAAGTGTTTCAGTGATGTCATGGTTGAAAAAAGCTAACACTATGTGTGTGGGCCATGTACTGTCAGTGTAGGGATTGCAGTAATCCTATATCTCTGAGGTTTCAGTGGAATATATACATGTATATGAACATGACAATTGTTAAGAAATATATTATTTTTATATTATATGTTTTTAGTATGGTTGTATATTTACTTGCTATCTTACACTGTATGTACTATGTCTGCCTTGTGCTGTGTATGACTGTTAGTTCTGGGTTTTGCATCTTGGCTCCGGAGGAATGCTATTTCCTTGGCTATATTAATGGGCATTCATGTATGGTTGAATGATAATTAAACCTGACCTTTAACTTAAACTAGTGGATGTGTAATGCATTGCAGTAAGGTGAGGGAATATTATCTGAAGATCAGTTCAGTCACCTTAGGAAGATGCCAGATCTTTAGACTTTTTCTTGTGTTGCTTCCACCATCGTGAACTCACAGGCTATTTTAGTCTCTGATCATGCCTGCACATTCTCTCTGTGGCCAGGTGAGTTTCTTTGGGTGCTTCAGTTTCCTCCTACATCCAAAAGATGAAGAGAGTTGGTAATGGCAAATAAAGAATCAAAATGGAGTTGATGGGCGTGTGTGAGATGAAATAAGTTGCAGGGGTACTAGGAAATAAGGAGAGGAATGAAAGAATTCTCCCTTGAAGCTTCCAAGGACAATGTTGGGTGAATGGCTTTTATCTGACATTATAAATTGATTACATTTCTCTATATGTCAAAAGCAAACCATAAAGAAATAGTGCCTTTCTCTGCCTCAGCTTACAATTCCACCCTTTCTGTACACCATCCTCACACAGAATACTTAGAGGACTTGCCTATGGTCTGTCCCCCTTGGCATCAGCAATCTTTAGTAGCCAGCTACCATTTCCATGCTATTTTAATTGGCAACTTATAAAGTACAGGTTTCAAAGTCTCAAATGCACCAAGCCTCTCACATTTTGTTGCGTACTTTTCTGCCTCCTCATCCAAAAGTTAAAGATGAGCCCTACTCTCCAGGGATGTAGTAAACAAGGTTTCTACTTTCCAGGCAGAAAATAGGAGGCATAGGTGTAAAGAAAACTGGTTATTGTCCAATTTGAATAATAGGACATTGCCTTTTGTTCAGGGCTCATTTGCAGGTATCCTGGCTAGCAGCAAAATGAGTTTTGGGCACTTTGCATGTGTTGATGAGCATGGGCTCACTCAATTATTGATAAAGTGTCAAAGAAACAAATAAGCCTTAGCATGTGCACACCAGAAAATGGGTCATAATAAATTCCATAGATCTTTTACAGGACCTCAAGTCAACAAGTGGATTTTTATGGTTATTGCAAACAGGTATTAAGTGTATAAACAAGGAATGCTGTTGAATTTCAATATACCATTGATTAAACATTAGGATATTTTGTGGACCCTAGGGCATCGATATCTATTTCTGTTACTAAACTTGAAAAGACTACAGCAAAGCTTCACTAGATTGAACAAGTGGATAAGCTGTTATATTTATTTTGGAAAGGGAGTTTATAAAGATTGGATTTTTGCTCACTGTGCCAAAGAAGATTAAGTGTTGAAATAATCATGATTTTCAAAATTAAAGAAGACTTCTAATGAAGGCTTTTTTTTACTGATTGACAATTCAGCAAAATAATTTGTGCTTTTTAAACAAAAGAAAAATTAGAGTTAGCAGGTGCTTTTTTTACAAGGGCCTCTTAGAGCTTGGGATGCTCTACAATAAGTGGATGTTGAGACAAACATAATAAAAAATCACTTAAAATGGAACTGAATGGTTATTCAAAAAGGAGAAATCTAAGGTAATACTCTAAAGAGTGGAGAAATTGAATTTGAGTAAACAACTATAATTGGACAGCAGCAGTGAAGAAGCTTCAATAGGTTTTTATAATTTAATATCTAAAAATTCTATTTGATGTCACATGGAGGTAAATTAGTACAGCTGAGATGTACAGGCTATAGATTGACAACAACATAAATCCTCTGTGTAATAACAGATAGTATTTTATTGTTTATCACTTGCTGTTAGTTTCCCGAGAAAACATAATTTTACCAATGTTCTTTTGATACCTTGGCTGCCGGTGTTGACCTGGCAACCATTTGATGAAACTGTGTGAATAAATGATAGTTGTCTCCTGAATTAGATTGAGAAGGTATCACAGGTCACAGTATAGCTACAACGTAGAATGATTATGGACATGCAAACAAATGCTTCCCTTCAAGCCTCCTCAGCATTTAATAAGATCACGGCTGATCTAATTGTAACCTCAACTCTGTGTTCTCCATCTACTCATAGTAACATTTCATCCCCTTGCTTATAAAGTATCTGTTTACTTCTACCCTAAAAATGTTCATAGGCTTTCTTACACTACCCTTCAAAGGAAACAGTTCCAAAGATTCATGACCCTCTGAGTGAAAAATTTTTGCTATACCTTATTTTCAGACAGTGATCCCAAGTACCAGATTGTGGTACAAACATCCTTTCCCCACAATAACATATTTCCTTAAATAAGGAAACCAATACTGTACACTATTCCCCAGTTGTGGTCTCACCAGTCCTCAATATAACTGCATACTTTTGAATTTAATTTATTTAATTCCCTAACAATAAACAGTAATACTGCATCCAGTCCTGCTGAAGGGTTTCAGCCTGAAATGTCAACTGTACTGTTTTCCATAGATGCTGCCTGGCCTGCTGATTTCCTCCAGCATTTTGTGTGGGTTGATCAGATTCCCAGCATCTGCAGATTTTCTCTTGTTTTCCATTGCATTAGCTTTCCAAAGACCTGCAGTACCTCTAAACTCGCCTTCTGAGAATCATGCAGTAGAATATTCACATTCCAGAGTTCTGTAGTGTTCTACCATTTACATAATATGCTTCATTTTTTATTTTTCCTGCAAAATGGACAATATCACACTTCCCACAATCCAACATACTGGCCAACTCATGTAAGCTATTGCTGTTTTGTTTAGCTGTATACGTGCCTCTGATTGAATAACAATTAAACTTGAACTTGAACTATCTATAACCCTTTATTGCCTCTTAATGTCCTCTTCACATCATTCTTTCCTATCTATCTTAATGTCATCTTAGATGTCTTCATCCAAGTTATTCATATTCAGCCTGTTGAGTCTCTCCTGGCTCTTTCTAAGAGTGATCCTCTAGTCTCACTCCCCCTATCTACTGTCCCTTTCAATGACATATGACGTACTTATCCAGCCCCCTCTGGAGCATGAAATTCAAACTACCTCCAATATTATCGCAGCAGTACATTCCTGACCACATGCGTTCACCTGGGAAAATATGTTACCACTGTCACGTTTATTTCTTTTATCATTGTTCTATGTCTTCTTATTCTTCACTGGTTCACCAGTGGCAACAGTTTCTCTCTACCTACTTGGTCTACAACCTTTGTGATTTTAAAACCTCGGTCAGATACCTTCCGAAGTGTATAACCCCAGGTTCTACTACCTACCCATATATCTCACATTGTTTGTCATTGAAATCATTCAGGTGCATCTTCTCTGCATCTGGTCCAAAGCCATCACATCATGTGGCTCAAAACACAGCAACTGAAACTGGATATAATACTCCAGTTATGGCTGATAAAAGGTTTATCATAACTTACTTGCATTTGTACTCTTTCTTAATTCTAAAGCACAGGATCACGTGCTGCTTTGTGGTCACTTTCTTAGCCTGTACTCCTGCTTCCAAATAATTACGTATACAGACAAACAACAATTAATATGTACTTAATTGTATATAATATATACAATTAATAGTACATAGTAAATATACTTAATATATACATAGACATAAACACATCTGTGCTTGTATTTCTTTGTGCTCTTTAAGAAGAGGCAGCGTAACTCTGCATCTGAAACATTCCACAAGGCATCAACCGACAAACTTGGCCTTAAGCAATCAATTCAATGAAAGGCACTTTTTTCTTGCATATTCCTCCATTGTAGCTATGGCAGAAATTGATGTAAATATGGCATCCTTACCTATGTGTGTTTGAGAGCCAGATGTACAGAGGACTTAGAAGAAAAATTATGGACTTTTCACAGAAGCTAATGTCCCCAATTTTTTTTTTGCTATTGAGTTTTTCCATTATGATGAAGACACATGTAAGTACTGCACTACAATAGAATTCCTCAATCATCTAGCTCCGCCCAGTATCCTTCAAGAACAGTAGTAAAAGGGTTCGTTAACTTTCCATAGTTTCTGGGAACTGGCGGCTACATTCTTGTTATTACTATTGGGACAACACTTCAAAATTGCGTAATTTTCTGTGAAGTGGTTTGAGATCTAAAATTAGATAGTTCGTTCTTTTTTTTCATTATTGTCTGTGTAATCACTTGTAGGTATTCTTGTTATTTTCTATTGAACTGTTTATTTATTTCCCTATAGAATTGACTTAAGTGCTTTACTGTCTAAAACTGCAGCAATGCATCTTCCTCATAATGATGAAGTACCTTGGTTGGTGCTGAAGTCATGACTTAAACAACACACATCAAAGTTGCTGGTGAACGCAGCAGGCCAGGCAGCATCTGTAGGAAGAGGTGCAGTCGACGTTTCAGGCCGAGACCCTTCGTCATGACATAAACCTTCGTTTACTTATCAGTGATATTTTATATGTACAAAGGCTGGATTATTGTTTATAACTGTATAATATAAATGCTAAACATAGCACCTTATAACATACAGGGATATCATTTGAATATAGTCCTTTATGTAATTTTTTTCTGATTTGTATGACTTAAGCCTAGGAACACTGAGGTTTAGACACTGCATTGAAGAGTTGGCAAAGTCACCTTTCTATAAAAGGAAAATGCATTTTCCCCAGAGCTTCATATACTTAGGCACTGATAACCACCTGTGAAAGTGTTCTAATCAAGACTTGATTGAACATACTAGTCCATGTAGGTGCTGCAGAGGAAAGAGCAAGAATTAGAACTGAAGCACTCTCCAAAGTGGCAGCAATCTTATGCACAGTTTGATCTCACAAACTGCAGTGAGATTAATGATGGCTTTGGTTATACTCCTGTTGAGTGAAGTTTGAATGCCATTCTGGTAGTTGTGCAATAGACACTTTAGTGTAAATTTTTTACAAACATAACCAACAGTTATGATGTAGTTTAATGCAGTGACAGCAACTGCTTACCCCAAGTGATGAGTGTGATTGAGTTTGGCTGTAATGGCCTCCAGTGATGTACCTGATTCTAATCCACCATTTTAGTTTTATCTTTAGTGTAAATTTGCATTTTTCGTTTGTATGTTCTATGAAAGAGCATTCAGTTTGCATTTGTGGCAGTCAATTCAAAAGACTGACGTGAAGAAGGAGTACATTAGAATAATAGACAATACAAACTATAGGGTCTGTTCCCACTTAGTATTGCATTACTGTCTCAGGTAACTTTCAGGATGGTGGAAGGATAACAGGCTGAAGCTGAAAAATTAGTTTCCAAAACAAATGATGGAATTACAGGCTCCACAGACATTTTAATACTGCTGCTTAAGAACTCAGGCAAGAACCTCCTGAATAAATGGAAATATAAATCTTATAATGTCTTTAAGAACTAAGCCCAATTTCTTCCTGCCAAGTGAGTGGAGCATCCATAACTAAGCCAAATTTGGTAGTTAAATGTATCCAAAACCCATTTCAGTCACCTGACTGAGGATCTAACTGGTTGTCAATTTTTGCAACTTCTGTTCATGCTCATAACTTGCAAATAGAAAAGTAGTGAAGCTTGGCATTGCATTTCACTGTGTTTCCTTAGTTGTACATCTCACAAACCTACTGCCCAGGAGTTATAATTTAAATTCGATAGGGAAGAGAAATTGCCATTTGATGCCGAGTCACAGTATTCCTGCAACATACCCAGCAAATTATGATTCATAGTGGCATGTTAAATGTTTGAGCCTGCATTTATTCCCTCAAACTGCCAAGCGATGTTTCTAATCCCCTTTTGGTATCACACACTTTCTTAGTTTCAATAACATTTGATCCTACGTGTTTTGTTAATGCTGTAGAGTGCAAATCATTTTTTAGCAATTTTTTGTCAACAAATTTAACTAGTAGCTAGTAATATATTGAGCAGATTATTAAAATGTCCAAGTTTATTTTGAACAAAATATAACACAATAATTTCCTGATTCATGCTACCCAGGGAATTTATTAATCAGGTCTGAAATCGATTTGCGTGTGCAGTTCAAAACAACACTGCATGAGTCAAGACACCTTGGCTGACTCAGTCTTATGAAATACACAAATTGGCCATAAGAAATAAGTAAGCATCGTTCAAACTGGGCTCTGGGGACTGGTTCATATGAGTGACTCACATGAGACAAATTTCCATTGTACTGAAATGTCTTGACTCAAAAATTAAATGAATTATCTCAGACTGCAGGGTCCTGTAGTTTTATTTATATCAGAATAGCTAGAGGCTTTTTATAGGTTTATTGCATGCCGTTCGGGCTCAGGTGACGTAGGGATTCTGAGTGCTCAGGCATGTTTCAAAGGTTGCATATGTCTTACAATATGTTTACAGTTTTGCATGGGCGCCTTCATCATGTTTTTTTCCCATTGAAACGGTATTGTTAGATCCCATTTCTTGGCTTTCAACTTGAAATTTTTCCAGGTAGTTGACAGATGACAAGAAAAAAAGAAGACAGCTTTTTGGCTTTTCAATAGAGCTATCCAAGTTAGAAATAACAATGGTACATTATCCCTCCTAATCCTGCTCAATCCCTTTGTAACATTTGATTCCACTATATCTCCCTTCATTGCTTCTTGTCCATTTTTTTTCAGATCCATTATAGCCTTCACGTGGCTTACTCTGATCTGTTTACATTTGTCTCCTATCGTTTCTTTTTCCCATGTGGTGATTCCATCCTCCTCCCCAGTCATCTGTTAGATTGACAAAGCCATCTAAAAACTTGTTTGGCCTTCATCAACAGGTTGGGGGTGTTGTAGCAATGTAAAAAATCTATTTTTATTTCTGTTTCACCCTTCCCTTTCTTCATTTTTTACATCAGCAATGGATACTTCTCTTTAGGTTTCATGATATAAAACCAATTTGATTTGCAGCAGACTTCAGTGATCTGAGCTTCTTAAAAAACTTGTCATGAAGTTGCACAGATCAAAGGAGTTGTGAGAAACAAGTTGCATGTAGTTATAAATCAAAAAACTGCATGTTTTTGGTATAAAAATGCTAATGCTGGAAATCTGAAATACAAACATCAAAGGCTATAACTGTTGTAGTTCAGGCAGCATCTGTAGAAAGAAAATAATCGTGAATGTTTCAATTCAGGGATTCTGCATGAGAACTGGAAATAAAAGAAAACAAATTAGTTTTCAGTAACAGAGGAGATGAAGAAAGAATGGGTAGAACAAAAGAAATGTCTCAGATAAGAAGAGAGCAGGCAAATTAATAGGGCAGTTAAGTAGCAACTTGCTTTTTGTCAGAACAATGTGTGGCTAATAATAAAACTTAGAAACATGTTCTACAGGCCATACATACAAAACTGAAGCAGAACAGGCAACCTGTCATAATTTTGATATGAACATACAGAAAGAAGTTACATAGAATCAGAGAAATCAATATTGAGTACTGAAGACTTTTGGTACTTACCATGTAATTGCAGAAAGTGTCCTTTCACATCTTCTCTTCCCGACATCCAGGCACCCAAGTAGTCCTTCCAGGTGAAGCAGTGATTCTTCCAATTTAGGGTCCAAGGCATGCCCTCTTCTCATTGCTACAATCAGGAAAGAGGCGCACCCAGTGATTCAGGAATAGCTCCTTCCCTTTATTTATATATACTTACAGCAATTTACAGTTTTTATTATTATGAATTGCATTGTACTGCTGCCACAAAAACAAGTTTCATGACACATGCCGGTGATATAAAGCCTGATTCTGATTTTGCATGCAGTGTTTACACTGTGACCTCCTTTATTTTAGAGAAATGAAATGCAGAATGAGTGACTGCTCTGCATAGCACCTGCAGGAGTGGTCCTGAACCTGTTACTTTAATTCACCATCCCACTCCCACACTGACGTATCTATTTGTGATCTCCTACATGGTGACGATGGAACCCAATGCCATCTTGAGGATTGTAGCAGCCTTCAGGACATTAAAGCTGTAAAAACAAACTTTTTTTTCTCTTGTTCCCTGTTCTGTAAAGCCAACCGTTTCCCTTTCCACAGTTGCCAGAAGAGTTACTGAGTGTTTTCTGCATCCTCTGGTTTTATTGCCTATTAGTCGGTTGGTTGCAGAACCATTAGAAAGCAGAGCAATAAAAACTACAGAGAATAAAACTGTTAAAAATCAAGATGATGAGTTAGTAAACACCAGATGGAGATCTGTTCAAATGGCAATTATCATTAATAGATTAAAAGCTCCACCTTAAAACCCAAAACTGTATCCAAGTTAATTCAACTCACAGAAAAATAGACTCGAGGTTTTACTCTAGGTCTTCTTTTGACAGATGTTCAACAAAAGCCAGGAGCAAAAATTGTATAGGCATTACTAAATGTTAGATTATTTGTCTGCATACTTCCTTTATATGATCATAAGATATCCCTAAGATCTACCCACACTTCTTAAGTCTAAATAAAGTGCCTTTTAGGAGGACAATGGTATATTCTCAGCAGTAGTTTATGACTTGGAGCAATACCTGCAGAAATGCCATCTCATAATGGTGGTAGGTTAGGTAAGGACGTAGAAGTTTCTGGTGAGGTACTATAATGCAACCCAAGTGCACCACTGCTGGAGAATGCTCAAGATTAGATAAGAGTAATAGATGCCAATTGAGCCAGCATGTTTCTGAATCAACTCAGATTTGCTCTGGCCTACATTTGAAACCACAGTTTTTATTTGGTCATCAATGGAAAACTTCAGAATGTTGATAGCAGTCTTTGATAATGCAAGGGAAAGTTGTTAGGTATTGTCTTGTTGGAGATGCTTTTGATAATTGATTAATGCAGGTAGTACAATCGTATTTTGTTTAACTTGTTGGGCTAGTTTCCAACGGCTGGGACCATTGTCCAGCGAAATGAGTTTGACCCCTCCCCCCCCCCCACACACACACACCCACCCACCCCTGACATTAAAGTAAATAACATTTAATTACATCTGGAATTCAAAGTTCGAGTTAACAATGATAATCACAAAACCAACGGAGTCATACAAACCCATTTGGTTCACCAACCTCCTTCTAGGACCCTTCTTGCCTGTATGTATGTATAACAAACTCGGGAGTCATTAAGAATGGATAAGAAATGTTGACTGTGCCAGCTGCATTTGTATCCCAACTGCAAATACATTAAAAATGCAGATGATGCAAGATGTACTGTTGAAGTCAGTGAGCTGCAAATCAGGAGAGATGTACAATAGGCAACTGAAATAACATTTGACATTACCAGGCAAAGTAAAATTTACTGCAGTAAATCCGTTCTCCTATCCTGAAGTAGCATTAGAAATAGAGTTTGTTTTTGGTTTTCTGATTCTGACCTGGAAAATGGAATCCATATTTAATAAGATAAATGTAGTGAGATAGGTTATGGATGGCAGAATCCCAGAGTCTACCCTAAATTAACATCAGCATAAAAATCACTTAAATGAATCAGGTTCCACTTTACCAGCAGCAGAGACGATTAAATCTTCCACATGGAGCAATGCAATAATAAGATATATTAATCAATTAAAGTTGTGAATCATACAAAGCAATTGTTATGTTATCAGTGGAGATCTGATTATCTTCATTTCTGCTTACTGTTATTCTTGGTAAGATTTAAGCAGGCAGCAATTTATTCATCAAAGGGCTAATAATCTTGAAAACGCTAAACAAAATGCTTAAAATAAGAACCAGTATTGCAATAAGTTTGGTGAAGTAGGATACTGCCCTTTTTCTTCCACATAATAAAGATTAAATGTCTTGAGCAACGTTAAATATTAATACTGTAGTTCAAAGCTTTTTCTTATAACATCTACACTGGCATGCACTTTAAGATAAATCATTTGATCTCTTGCACAGCATTATAAAATGAAAACAAGAAGGGGAAATATAGACTTAAATTTCTGTAACACCTTGTTTGGTTTCAAGATATTCTGAAGTGCCTTATGGCTTTCAAGTACTTTTTGCCCTATATTCACTGTCATAATGTAGACATAAAATAATATCTTACCTAGAGCATTATCAGTGTAGCATTTGTGGATTGCTTTGTGCATTAATGAAAAGATCATCAGCTTTTGGTGATGTTAATTGAGAGCTAATTATTGGTAAAGACACTAGGGAAAGCTCCTCAGTTTTCCTTCAAAGTAGTGTCTTGGAAATTTTTATATTAATCTGACAAAGAAAAGGAATAGATAAATTTCTAAAAAGTGAACCTCAGGAAAACATGATTACTGATTGCTGCTCTGACTAAAGCAGAAATGTTTCCTGATTTAATGTGATTGAATAATATTTTTAGGATAAAGACAGCAGCAGGTTCAACAACAACTTAAGGAAAAGGTCTCCCTATTCCCCACAAATTCCTCCAAGAGGACCACAACCTTATCATGCGGTTTGGAGGCTTGTGTGCCTAAATGACCCAGAGAGTTTTATAGGGGAAAGGGGTTAAGGAGCCAGTGCAGAGTACTCTGTGGCCATCCACTTCAACAGCAGGTATATCTCAGGATTAATATATGTGTAACATGCTAGTGAGGCCAGAACAAGGCAGATTATATAGTCTAATGTATGGCTAAAGAATTGGAGTAGGAGAGAAGACATAAGATCGTTGGATCATTGGGCTCTCTTCCAGGGAAAGTGGGACCTGTATAGAAGGGACAGGTTGCATTTGATCTTGTCACGGTCCAGTCCGTGGACTCAGGACTCCAGGTCTTCCAGCTATCCCTTGTTTCGGTTGGGTTAATCATAGGCACCTGATTCCCATCTTGGGGCGTGGAATATAAGTAGCCTTGGGGTCGAGTGTAGGGTGCTGGTTCATCTTGTCAAGATCCCCGGGAGCAACCTGCCGGTGGAAGGCTAGAGCGGCCACTTGCCATCTTTAGGCCGCGTTAGAGAACCATCGCTTCATGGAGCCTTGCTGTTGGTAGTTGGAGCTGTCTTTGCGGTATGGATTTGGCCGTTTCCTGGGCCAGCTGAGTGGCCGTCAGCCACTCCGAACTAGGTAGGGATCCGGCTGTTTCCATAGCCAGCCGAGATTGCTGGCCGTAACTGCTACTCAGAGCAACCCCGAAGCAGAGATGGAACTGTCTGTCGTTCTTCAGCGTTTGTCTGTTCTCGTCCTCGCCTCTGGGATAAGTCAGGCCGTTATGCCGTTGTCCTGCAGGGGGATCTGTCTTGTCTTGTCCTCGCCTCCGTGGGGTAAGTCAGGCCGTTCTGCCATTGCCCTGCGGGGTGATTTGTCTTGTCCTCGCCTCTGTGGGGTAAGTCAGGCCATTCTGCCATTGCCCTGCAGGGGGGGGGGACCTGTCTTGTCTTTGCCTCTGTTGGATAAGTCCGGCCATTCTGCCATTACCCGACTGATAGTCCTGTCCCACCTTGGTGTGGAGATAAAGTTGAGTCCCAGCGTGTCTAAGGATAAGTCCCGGCTCTATGTCTATATACTGTCCAGTCTCATGTTAGTATTGTGTTAAAGATGAGTCCGGCTTTTCAAAGGATAAGTTCTGGCTCTATGTTGATGCACAGTTCCCAGTCTGTCTCTGAGCTCCAGCCTCCAAGTTAGTAGCCTCAAGACCCAAGACCCCAGCCTCAAGCCTCCAGATCCCAGCCTCAAGCCTCTAGACCCCAGCTACATCCTGTCCTGTAGCCATGTCATGTCCTGGTCCGAGCCCGAGGCAAGACCTAGGCTCTGGGTCCTTGTCCAGTCTTTGGCTCGGACTCCAAGCACAGGCTCCTAGTTCATGTTTCCTAGTCCTGGTCCAGCTTTCCCAAGCCCAGGCTCCTAGTTCATAGTTCCTTGTCCGGGTTCCCTGTCTAGTCCATGGCCTAGCTCAAGTCTGCATACTTGTCCCTGCTCCTTGTCTGTATCCTGTCACGTCCCTACTCTAGTCAAGTCCTGTTCCTAGTACTTGAGTGTCTGTGTCTTTCATTGTCCTGAGCTGCCTGTATTTCAATGCAAGAAATATCGTAGGAAAGGCGAATCATAGTGCTGAGAATGAGATAGCTGGGTTATAAACACAGGCAATGTGTGGTGAGGAGAGGCAGTTGGTAGGGCAAAATTGCAGTCAACAGGATGAGTTGCAATGTAAAAGGCAGGCAAAGTTGAAAAGCACAGTTACAGATTGACATATATGATGCTGTAGGCATCATTGAATCATGGTGGAAAGAAGATTATAGCTGGGAGCTTACTGTCCAAGGATACACATTGAATCGAAAGGACAGGCAGGAAGGCAGCAGGAGCAGCGTAGCTGATGGTAAAAAAATAAATTAAATCATTAGAAAGAGGTGACATGGGGTCAAAAGGTGGTGAATCATTGTGGATAGAGCTAAGGAACTGCAAAGGTAAATAAAAACCCTGATGGGAGTTTGTATACAGACCCTTAAACAGTAGTAAGGATGCAGCCTACAGATTACAACAGGAGATAGAAAATGCAAAAGGGGCAATGTTACAATAGTCATGAGGGACTCCAATATGCAGGTAGATTGGGGAAAAAGTGGGCAGGGCACCTTACAGTAGCCCATGATAGCACAGTTTTATATCTTTACCACTTTGATTTTTTTTAATATTCACCCTACTTTTCACAATATTAAAATTGCAGGAATATGTGATTATTAGAGCACCAGCCAAATTCTGAATCAGTCACATTGCAGTAGATTCAGAAGGCTTCTGGGAACCCACCACTCTCCTGCAAATTTGCATTCCATCAAACCAATCTCCTGTTTGACCCATTCCACGCCCACACAACCCAATTCTCACTCCAGATTTTAGTGTTACAAAACATGAGTCAGGTCACAATGTAAACAACAGGAATTCTGCAGATGCTGGAAATTCAAGCAACACACATCAAAGTTGCTGGTGAACGCAGGAGGCCAGGCAGCATCTGTAGGAAGAGGTGCAGTCGACGTTTCAGGCCGAGACCCTTCGTCAGGACTAACTGAAGGAAGAGTGAGTAAGGGATTTGAAAGTTGGAGGGGGAGGGGGAGATCCAAAATGATTCCCGTCACCTCCATTGCGGAAGAGTATAAATATTAGACTGGAGAAGTTGAGTTGTTCCACTTAGAGAAAAGAGTTGAAAAGAGATTTGAATAGGGTTTACAAGTTCACAGGTTTTTTGATTGGGAGAATAGAAAGACGCTGGTCCCATTATTGAATAGTTTAAGTTCGAAGGGGACTTGCCTGCTGGTCGCTGATGGAGTAACAGGTCTTTCCTGGTTCTCCTAGTTTACTTCCTTTTTTATTTCCAACTATTTGAAATATTACTGTTAAACGTGTTATTATCTTACTATGACTACCAAAACAGCTTTGGAATCTATTACGGGCTTGCTTCAAAAGCTTTCTACAGACTCGCAAAAGCTTACCGAGGAGTTTCATCAGTTCAGAAAAGAAGCGTCGGCCGATTAACAACAAATCAGCTTTGAAGTTAAACAACTAGGTACAAAACTGGATGTTATTCAAGAAACTTTAATCGAGCATGATAAGAGGATAAAAGAGCATGAAGAGATTATAACGATACTGGATAAGAAAACTGACGATCTGCAAAAGCTGTATGAAAAACAATCCAAGTCCAATGGAAAACTGAGACAGAAGATTATTGATTTGGAAAATACAAGTAGGAGAAACAACTTACGAGTCTTGGGACTTAAAGAGTTAACGAAAAGAGATAATCCTAAAGAATTCTTTGCAAACCTTCTGATGGAATTATTCCCTGATATTATACAGTCTTTGCCTTTGATTGATTGTGTTCACAGATCGCCTATTTATAGATCGACTTCAGAATCAAGACCAAGATCGATCATTATATGCTTTCATGAATTTCAAATAAAGGACCTTTTGATTCGTGAATCCCATCAGAAAGGTATGATTGACTACAAGGGTCAGAAGATTCATATTTTGAAGATTTCTCATCGGAAGTTATGGAAGAACGTGCTAAGTTTTAAAAAGTTATGGCGGAACCTTATAGCAAAAACTTCAAGCCTTTTCTTCACTATTCGGCTCAGCTGAGAATTACAATGCAAGATAGCTCAAAGAAATGGTTTCTTATGAATGAAGAGGCTCAGAAATTTTTAGACTTAGAAATATAACTGTTTAATATTTTTCAGTATGAATAATTGCTTCTTTTGTTTGGTAAAACTGTACGTATTTTTTACTGCAGTTTGATTTGTCTTGGTTGGAACAGTAATCAACCTTGAGTTCTTTGGAGTGGTTCCAGCAGGCGTTTCTGGGGGGATGATATTAGTGGGGGTAGGCGTCAGCTGCCTTTTGGTCGATTTTCTCTCTTTGGGAGGAGGGAAGGGGATGGGGAGTTCATTTTTCTTGAAGCTGATTTGAAAATTTAGTCAACTGTGTTGCCTAGTAACCACATCTCAAGGTTTATTGTTTGGGATTAATATACATTCCTCTGATTGTTACTTTAACCTTTCTTATAAATAGTTTTAAATGGATCAAAGTATTAATTTACTTAGTTTTAATGTGAAAGGGCTAAATCATCCTGTGAAAAGAAATAAGATTTTTGCCTGTATTAAAAAACCAATTGTTTTTCTTCAAGAAACTTATGTACGTAAATGTGACAATTCACGCCTTCTTAATCGATGGAGAGATCTCATTTCCATTCTTCATTTCAGGCCAAAGCCAGAGGAGTTTTGATCCTTATAGATAATAAAGTTTCCTTTGTTCAACATAAGGTAATTTCTGATACTAATGGGCATTTTGTTATAGTATCTGGGAAGCTAGATAACACATTAATGGTATTTGCCAATGTGTATGCTCCGAATATAGATGACCCGTGCTTCTTTGAGTGTTTTTTTTTTCATTTTTGCCAGATCTGAGTCTGTACTCATTGGTAATGGGAGGAGATTTTAATTGCTGTTTAGATCCAGCTTTAGATCGTTCATCTTCTAAACTAGTGACACCAAATAAATCAGCTGTGTTTATTAAATCTTTTCTAATGAAATGTGGCATTGTTGATGTTTGGCGTTATTTTCATCCAGTAGACAGGGAATATTTGTTATTTTCTCATGTACATCATACATATTCCAGGATTTATTACTTTTTTATTGATAGCCAAATGATTCCATTAGTTCGATCCTGTGAATTTAAAGAGATTGTTGTCTCAGATCATGCTCCTCTGCTCTTATCTTTAAATCCCCCTGGCCTTCTTCAAACAAGCAGGTTTTGGCGATTTAATCTAACTTTGTTATCTGAGAAAGATTTTTTAAAGTTTATGGAGAGACAAATTCCTCTTTTTTTGAAGAGAATACATTAGAGGAGACTTCTAGTCTTATCAGATAGGATGCCTTTAAGGCGTATACTAGAGGATAAATTATTTCTTATACTGCAAGTATTAAGAAAAAAGACTGATAGAGAAGTGATTTAGCTAACCAGTTGAAACAATTAGACCAACAGTATGCCTTGGTTCCAGATCTTGCTTTATATAAAAGGTGTGTTGAAATTAAAACTAAATATGATCTCCTTTTAACTTACCCAATTGAAACTCAACTCCTAAAAGATAAAAAATATAAAAGATTTTATATTCATGGAGGCAAAACAGGTAAAATATTGGTTTAAGTACCAAAGGCTACAGATTCAAAGTGAATCTTTGATGAAGAGAAATATCCTTCATGCAGAGACTGATGGTCAGAATGAGAATCAAAATCAGGTTTATTATTACTGACGTATGTTTTGAAATTTGTTCTTTTGTTGCAGCAGTACAGTGCAAGACATCAAAATTACTTGTTTCACAATAAATTAATAATGCAAAAGACAAATAATGAAGGGGTGTCCATGGGTTCAGGGACCATTCAGAATCTGATGGTGGAGGGAAGAGACGCTGTTCTTAAAATGCTGAGTATGGGTCTTCAGACTCCTGCCTATTCTCCTCTATGGCAGTTATGTGAAGAGGACATGTCCCAGTTGGTAAGAGTACTTAACAATAGATGCTGCCTTATTGGGGCACTGCCTCTTGAAAAGGTCATCAATAGTGGGAATGGCCGTGCCCAGGATGTAACTGGATGAATCTACAATCGTCTACAACCTCTTGCAGTTCTGTGCTTTGGAGCCTCCTTGCCAGCTGTGATGCACCTAGTCAGAGTGCTCTCCATGGTATAAGTGTAGATAATTGCAGGAGTCTTTGATGAAATAAGAAATCTTCTCAAACTCCTAATGAAGTAAAGCGACTGGTGTGTCTTCTTTGTGATAGCATCAATGTGTTGGCCCCAGGACAGGGCCTCATGGATGCTGACAGCTAGGAACTTGAAGCTACTCACCCTTTCTACCACTCACTTCTCAATTAGGAATGATGTGTATTCTCTCAACTTACCCTTCCTAAAGTCCGCAATCACTTTCCTTGGTCTTGCTGTCATTGAGTGTGAGGTTGTCGACGCAACACTTCTCATCTAGCTGACCTATCTCACTTCTGAATGTCTCCTCATTGCCAAATGAGATCCTGAGTCTTCAGAAAATTCATAAATGATGTTTGAGCTGTGCGCAGCCATACAGTAATGAGTGTAGAGGGAGTAGGGCTGTTCACTATGCATGCATGCATGCATGCTTGGGGCGCACTTGTGTTGATTGTCAGTAAGAAGATGTTATTACTTACCCACACAGGGACTTGAGGATCCAGTTGTAGAGTGAGGTGCAGAGGCCCAAGTTTTGAAGCTTATTTGTTAGCAATGAAAGGATGATGGTAAAGGTGAGTGCTGCTGGGTAATATTCACTGAGGCAGCTCCCACTGCTCTTCTTAGGCACATGTTTGATTGGTGCCTTGTTGAAGCAGGTGGGCAGCTCCGACTGCAGCAGAGAGAGGTTAAAGATGTTCTTGATAATGCAAGTCACATTTTTCAGGGTACTTTGGACAATTGTCGGTTGTTTGGTGTCGAGAGAAAACAGATGCTGTCACTAGGAACAACTTAAATGCAATCACAATTTTTGAATTGACAAATTCCAGGTAACCCACAACACCTATGTTCTCCTCCTGTACAAACTTACACATCCACCTAATTTTTTCTCCTGTGGGTTCACCTTTCCTCCTCTCCCACCCCCCCCCCCCGACTGGGATCCAACTGTCCATCACATAAATACGAGGAATTCTGCAGATGCTGGAAATTCAAGCAACACACATCAAAGTTGCTGGTGAACGCAGCAGGCCAGGCAGCATCTCCAGGAAGAGGTACAGTCGATGTTTCGAGCCGAGACCCTTCACCAGGGTCTCGCCCGAAACGTCAACTGTACCTCTTCCTGGAGATGCTGCCTGGCCTGCTGCGTTCACCAACTGTCCATTATCTGTTCCTCATCTGAATCCACTTGTCACCTGCCAGTCTCTGTCCTTTGTACAGTTACATACTGACTATATTTCCTCTTTGCTTTGTATCCTGATGCAGCCCAAAACAATACACTGTTTCCCTCCACGTATCCTGATGAAGGGCCTCATCCCGAAACACTGATTGTTTATTCTCCTCCAAGGATGCTGCCTGACTTGCTGAGTTCCTCCAGGATTCTGTGTGTGTTGCCTGCACAAGTGCTTTCTGACCCATTGAATTCTTCCAGTATTTTGTTTTTCTTGTTCGTTCCAGATACCAGCATCTGTCAACTCTTTTGTCTTCTGGAAACCGACTTTGTGCTTTATTTTTTAATTTCCAAATACTTAGGACCCGGGTGTCAGCATATTATTCGATTTACTAAGCTATTACATTTCTGCAACGGATTCATAAAAAAACCCTTTAAGCCTTTTAAATATCTTCTACCTTAATCCTATTGGTGCCTTTGTGATCTTTGGTTGCCAATTTAGTAACAAATGCCAATAACCCTTCAACATATAATTTCTTTATCTCTTCCCTGGTTTATGTCTTCCATTAACATTCTGATTTTATCTCAGTTAATTTTCTCTCCATTTTTTCTAGATTCTTATAATCCTTTAACCTGCTTCAACTGCAGTTTGATACTTACATTTACCTCCTTGATATTATACTCACTGTCCCTTACAAAAAACCCTATACACCTCTGGTATTCCTGGCAACATCCTGCAATGTTGTTTTAAAATTGTGAAACTTCTCTAGGTTTATTTTTCCTCCACTCGATTTAGAAAGTTACTAGTTTCATTTTCTGTTTCCGAAGTACTTTGCTTCAAGGTTGCTGCGGATGGTGCTTACCAAAACAGTGGTGTGCAACCCATACTCGTCTGTACTCAGGTCATAGTAAATGGTTAAACTGGAAGGAAACTAGACACAAACAACCCAGAAAAAAACAGCATACTCCTTTTGTTTTGCTTTTGCTATACTGTGTATAATTTTTATGTCTTTTCAATATTTGAATGGAATCAAAATGATTGTGGTTAACAATTGGAATGAATAATGGCATTGGAAGCATGAAAAAAGATATACTTCACAATCATTCCCCAAGGGTTAAATGAGCCTGGAAGCACATTAACCAGAGGCCTTTATGCCACAAAAGGAAGACTGCAGGCAACTGGCTGTCTTTTTCTTGAGGTTTATGTTCTGAAAGCTGCTGTGATTGGTGTTGATGGTAATAGCCAATAATGTAGATTTGTGGAGAATCTGTGGTGCATCCCTTTCAATAATGGTTTCTACGTGTTTAGTAGAGCATTCATAAGAACATTAAAAAAAATCCAAACAGGAGTAAATCATTTGCTTCTTCATGCCAGCTGTGCCATTCAGCAAGACCATAGCAGATCTCATAGTTCAGAGCTACGCTCCCATATTAACCCCATATGTGCTGACTTTCAGAATATCTAAAAATGTGACAATATTTAGCTTAAATTCACCAGTGGCTGAACCTGTATATCATGATAGTGTAGTGAATTCAATGGCACTATAGTTCATGCATGCCATGTTCAGAACAATGGAAATATATCTGATTAGAACAGGAAAGATGAATCTCAGGGTTTCAAACTTTGATAATAAATGTACTTTGAACTTCAAAAGTTTTTTCTAGCTATTTGCTCAGCACCCTTACACATCTCCATGTTTTTCATAATTCCTGCATTTGCTGTTGAGATACAAAATACCTACTAATAAGGCTATCATTGGTGTATCATTAACTTGAGGATCTGACTCATCAGAGTAGATAAGGACCAGGAGATTTGATGCATTTGGTTCATTAAATTTATCAGTTGGTAAATTGCTTTTATTGTCATATGAACGGAGGTACAGTGAAAAACCTGTATTGCATAATGTTCATACAGTTCAATTCATTACGTTGAGGTATTTTAAAGTAAAACAATAACAGAGTGCAGAATGAAGTGCTGGAGTTACAAGGAAAGTGCAATGCAAATAGACAGTAAAATAAGAGGTCATAAGAAGGTAAATTGTGAGGTCAAGAGTTTGTTTTAATATACTAGGGAACCACTGAATTGTCTTATTACAGTGGGACAGAAGCGGTCATTGAGCTGGTGAGATGTGCTTTCAGGTTTTAATTTTTATCTTCTACCTGGTGGAAGAGGGTGGAGAGAAAGTCTCCAGGCTGGCCAATGTCTTTGATTATGCTGGCTGCTTTACTGAGGCAACAGTAAATGTAGAAAGAGTCCAAGGAGGGGATTGGTTTCCAGGATGTACTTAACTGCACCTACAACTCTGCAGTTTCTTGTGAACCCAGGCAGGGCAGTTGCCATACCAAGCTCTAATGCATCTGAATTGACTTCTGTAGCTTATCAGTAGAAAATGGCGAGGGTCAAAGAGCACATGCCAAGTTTCTTTAGACTGAGGAAGTTGAGGCTCTGTTATGGAGTCATAGAAAATTACAGCACAGAAAAAGCTCTTCAGACCATCTGGTCCATGCTGAACCACTTAAACTGCCTAGTCCCATCGACCTGCACCTGGGGCATAGCTCTTCATACCGCTACCATCCATGTACCTATCCAAACTTCTCTTAAACATTGAAATGGAAATTGCATTCACCACTTGCGCTGGCAGCTCATTCCACACTCTCACCACCCTCTCAGTGGAGAAGTTTCCCTTCATGTTCTCCTTAAACATTTCACCTTTCACCCTTAACCCATGACCTCTAGTTGTATTGTCACCCAACCTCGGTGGTAAAAAGACTGCTTGCATTTACCCTATATATATACCCCTCATAATTTAGTATAACTTTATCAAATCTCCCCTCAATCTGCTACATTCTGAGGAATAAAGGTGCCTGCTATAGACCTGTATCATCAGTAGGTGAATTTCGGTGGGTCAAGGTTGTTTGGGAGACTGGAGTTAGTGTGTGCCATGACCAGTCTCTTGAAGCTCTTCACGATGGTAGATGTTAAACCCACAAGACAGTTGTCATTAAGGCATGTTACCTTGTTACGCTTAGGTACCGTGATGATAGTGGTCTTCTTAAAGCAGGTGAGACCCTCAGACTGAATTAGGGAAAGGTTAAAAGTATCTGCAAATGCCCCTCTCAGCTGCTCTGCACAGGATCTAAGTACACAGCCGGGCACACCATTTGGGGCAAATGCTTTCTTTGGGTTCACTCTCCAGAAGACTGACGTTACATCTACAAAGGTGACTATAAGAGCATAAGATATAGGAGCAGACGTAGGCCACTCAGCCCATCGAGGCTGCTCACCATTTAATCATGGGCTAGTCAAATTCTTCCAGACATCCCCCCCCTCCCCTGCCTTCTGCCCATACCCTTTGATGCCTTGGCTATTCAAGAACCTACCTATCTCTGCCTTAAGTGCACCCAATGACTTGGCCTCCACAGCCGCTCATGGCAAAAAATTCCACAGATTTACCACCCACTAATTTCCCTGTGTCTCTATTCTAAAAGGATGTCCTTCAATCCTGAAGTCATGCCCTCTTGTCCTAGAATCCCCTACCATGGGAAATAACTTTGCCATATCTAATCTATTCAGGCCTTTTAACATTTGGAATGTTTCTGTGAGATACCCCCTCATTCTCCTGAACTCCAGGGAATATTGCCCAAGAGCTGCCAGACATTCCTCATACGGTAACCCTTTCATTCCTGGAATCATTCTCGTGAATCTTCTCTTAACCCTCTCCACTGTCAGTATATCCTTTCTAAAATAAGCAGCCCAAAACTGCACACAATACTCCAAGTGTGGTCTCACGAGTGCCTTATAGAGCCTCAACATCACATTCCTGCTCTTATATTCTATACCTCTAGAAACAAATGCCAATATTGCATTTACCTTCTTCATCACCGACTCAACCTGGAGGTTAACCTTTAGGGTATCCTGCACGAGGACTCCCAAGTCTCTTTGAATCTCTGCATTTTGAATTATCTCTCCATCTAAATAATAGTCTGCCCATTTATTTCTTCCACCAAAATGCATGACCATACAATTTCCAACATGTATTTCGTTTGCCACTTCTTTGCCTATTCCCTTAAACTATCTAAGTCTCTCTGCAGGCTCTCTGTTTCCTCAATACTACTCGCTCCTACACCTATCTTTGTATCATTGGCGAATTTAGCCACAAATCCATTAATCCCATAGTCCAAATCATTGACATACCTCATAAAAAGCAGCGGTCCCAACGCTGACCCCTGTGGAACTCCACTGATAACTGGCAGCCAGCCAGAATAGGATCCCTTTATTCCCACTCTCTGTTTTCTGCTGATCAGCGAATGCTCCACCTACACTTGTAACTTCCTTGTAATTCCATGGGTTCTTATCTTGCTAAGCAGCCTCATGTGTGGCACCTTGTCAAAGGCCTTCTGAAAATCCAAGTACACCACATCTACTGCATCTCCTTTGTCTACCCTGCTTGTAATTTCCTCTAAAAATTGCAGTGGGTTTCTCAGGCAAACCTATGGGTTCTATAGGTTCAGGTGAATTGGAGGCTGTTGGGATGGGTGATGACATACCAGTCCTCTTCTGCTCAAAACTTGCCGAGAATGCGCAAAGCACATCAGGAAGGGATGTGCTGTTGTTGACAACGTTGCCTGACTTCATT
The DNA here is from genome assembly GCF_030028105.1 of Mobula birostris. NCBI lineage: Eukaryota > Metazoa > Chordata > Chondrichthyes > Myliobatiformes > Myliobatidae > Mobula > Mobula birostris. Next base: position 28,752,901 of record NC_092377.1, read on the forward strand.
TTGTAGCCTATTATAGAAAGTAAACTCTGTAGTATCTAGGACATCTACAAAGAGAGATGCAACCATCTACGAAAACGGAGGAGTGCCCTACCCTAAAGAATGAATGACAGTTAAATGTTAGAACCCCAAAGCCCCCCCAGCTCCCTCCTCCCACGCAGTGATATTAAATCTGATTCTGATTCTGACATGAGAATCAATTTTAGGCTAGTATTGTCTCTTGGCATGCCTGATAGCTTTACAGAGGCCATATCTCAATTTCTTGTAAAGGTCAGCGTCACCTGATTTGAACACCTCAGTCCTTGACTTCTATAGGAAGTAGATCTCTTGGTTCATCCATGGTTTCTGATTTGGAAACATCCAGATAGTTCTCTTTGGTACACAGCACTCAGCACAGTTGCTGATACAATCCATGATGATTGTTGCCGTACTCATTTAGAATGGCTGCTCAGTCTTTGAATATGGACGAGTCTACCAACTAAAAGCAGTTACAGTAAAGCTCACCTATTTCCTCAGACCAGCACTGATGACAAAGTGTGGGCAAGGGATGATATGGTAGGCTTGCATGGGTGCATGGATGTATCGCATTGGAAGGCTTTTATTAGGGTCCCACAGAGGAGCATAGTCAAGCAGGTCGAAGCATACAGAATTTGGAGTAACATAGTAAAATACAGTAGTAAACAGGCCCTTTGGCCCTGTGAATCCACACTGACTATCCAACACCATTTACATTGATTCTAAATTTGTACCTTTTGAAGAAATCTCTCTATATTAACATAGTTTTCTCCCCATTCTTGGTATTATTATTGCCACATGTACCAAGATACAATGAAAAGCTTGTCTCGCATACTGTTCATAAGAGATCAAACATTACAGAGTACATTGAGGTAAAGCACGTTAAAGCAATGACAATGCAGAATAAAGTGTAAAAGCCACAGAGAAAGGACAGTGCAGGTGAACAATTGAGTGAAAAATCATAGCAAAGTTTGTAGATTGTGTGATCAAGAGAGAACCTTATTGTACAAGAGGTATTTTCAAGAGTCTGATAATTGTGGGATAGAAATTATATTCTCTCACCAAATTTTATCATTCATCTACAGTACTGTGCAAATGACTTGGACACTTGTAAAAAAAAAAATTCTGTAAAGTGAAAATGCTTTCACTAATATTGAAATGAAAAGTTTCTAAATATCAAAGTATTTACTATAAAGAGCAGTGTACAGTAAAAAGGACTAAATCAAATCAATATTTGGAGTGATCACCTTTTGCCTTTAAAACTGCATCAGGGCTCTAAGGTACTATTTTGTGCAGCTTATTCAGCTAGCAGGTTGTTTCAAGCATCTTGAAGAAGATGCCACAGTTCTTCTGCAGACTTTGGCTGTCACGCTTGCTTCAGTCTGCCTAGGTAGTTGCAGACACCCCAGTGATGTTAAGATCAGGGCTCTGTGGCGACCATACCATCCAAAACCATATTAAAAATATAGTATGCCTAAGACTTTTGCACAGTGGTGCACACAAAAGTGGCAATTTATAGTAGCCATTTAAACTCCCAACCAGCATGTCTTTGGGTTGTGGTAAGAAACCCTCAGTGGTCACAAAGGGAACATGTAAACTCCAGACAGACAATATACAAAGTTAGGATGGAACCCAGATTTCTGGTTCTGAGAGACATCTTCCCTACCTGCTGCATCACTGTGCCAAATGGATTGAGAATTGATTGTCAGACAGAAACTGGGCAGGAATGGGCAGGCCTCTCTCTGTTTAGTGATCCGGTGGAATGCCACTAGTGTCAGAAGTTAAGCTTCAGAGAGTCAGGATTTGAATCATCAGTTTGGCTGAGAGGACCAAATATTATATTTCCAAGAGATGATGGAAAAATAAGTGGGACTGGGAATAAGGAAATAAAGAGACTTCTAAATGGTAAAGACAAGCTGAGTGAGTGAAAAGAACGTGACAATGCAAGAAAAAATGTGAAGGTATCCACTTTAGTACACAAAACTAAACAACAGAGTATGCTCTAAAAGGTGAGTCCTTGGGTAATATTGATGTTCAAAGCACACTTACCCCTCCCCTTACACATGATCACTGAAAGCCCAACCTACAGCTGCAGGAAACAATTGGGAGAGTAAATATTCTGTAGGCTCCCATGACCAACGGATTTGAGTAAAGGAATAAAAATACTTTACCAAAACTTTCTTGGGTCCTGATAACATTGTACCCTGAGCATTGGTCTCCTTTTTATACATGGAGTGTGGTGAAGATTGAATAAGCTGCTTCAGGAGGTGTTATTTTGCTTTATAAGAAGAAATGAAGTTGTTTAGGACTGCATTCTCTAGAATTTGGAAGAATGAATGAAGATCTCATTGACATTTACAGAATTCTTCCCGAGCTTTCCCCGGCTGAGGAATCTAGAACCAGTGATGAGTCACACAACACAGAGTGGACTTCTTCAGGCCAAGTTGAGGAGAAATCTCTTCACTTAGAGGGTGGTGAAGAATTCTGTATCCCAGAATGCCGATGAAGTTCAATCATAAGTTTTTTTTAAAGACAAATATCACTAGATTCCAGAATATTAAGGTAATCAAGGGATTTTGGGATGGCACAGTTAGTGAGGTAGTCTAATTCTACCTGATATTGTCACCTGTTAAACCAGATAGTTTGAAACCTTGTAAATGTGCTTGAGTTCAATGATGATGTCTATGAAGATCACATATTTACAATTCATAATTAGATTGTTCTCCATGATCAGGCTCAAAGGGCTGAATAGCTTACTCTTACTGTATATTGAACCTTGATATAGGAACACAAAATGTGCTACTGACTTTTTATAAAGACAGAAGTAGTGAGATTCTCAATGGCACATAGTCTGTTTATCTGGATGGATTAGTCAACAGAGTCACAGATGAGACACAGAACATAGAACACGGAGCTTTTCAGCACAGGAAATGGGTCCTTTAGCCCCTGATAACCCTACCCCTAACCCTAATGCTCTGCTGGACTAATAAAACTAGTAACTAATTGCCAAAGTAAACTCATCCCTTCTGCCTAAGCAATTTCTGTATTCCTCCCCTTTCTGCACATTCATGTGCCTATCTAAGAGTCTCTTAAACAACCCTATTGCATCTGGCTCTACCAGCATTCCTGGCAGTACATTCCAGGCACTCACCACTTTCTATTTAAAAAAATTACCCCATACATCATCTTTGAACTTATCTCCTTTAAGCAATCATTGTATTGGGTAAAACAATAGAATTGTAGATATGCCATCTTTATGGTGGAGAACAAAAGTGAAAGTAACTTTTTCCTTGTATGGACATACACATAACATTGAAGATTTAACCCACTTGCATTGATTGCATTGGTTGCATTCTTAGTCATGTGCCATATCAGCGCAAATCAGTTTGATTTCATTGTGGGTGGAGAAGTCAAACTCAAACTAATTTCCAAAGCTTCAATGATCTGTTTCTGAGGTAAGGACATGTTCAGCACAGCTTTGTGGGCCAAAGGGCCTGTACTGTGCTGTAGGTTTTCTATGTTTCTATGATCTGGTTTAATCAGTGACAAAACCAGGTAGAATTGAAGACTATAGTATTGAATTGGTGGGAGGATTATCTCCTGAGTTATCCTTCTCTCCAGTTTTTTGCAGAGCAGTGAAATATCTACGGATCTAAAGAGGATTGAGAAAATATATTCAGCTGTTATTTATGCTTCAAATTCTTCCAGCAACCTAGGGTGCATGTCACCAAGGTCTGGAAACAAATTCACCTTGAATTCAATAATATTCTCTGTATCACACAGCCAGTTTACCTTCATGGATTAGTCAAGCCAGAAAGCTACAAAACTTTTTTAAAAAATGTATTTTTTCTTTTTCAAAACAGTTTTATAATTTCATCCAGTGATTCAAACATGCAAAATATGTATTTAAACTCTGTCATAGCTCCATCATTCACACACTGCTCTTTTTCACCTCCATTACCTGAGCCTCTTTTTAAGTTTTCATTTACCTTTCAAGTTCAAATAAAAGCCCTTCCTTTTTCCTACAATTTCCAATCTTCTTCATATTCTCTTCAAATCTGATCTTCTTTCACACCTTCCAAAGACATGTTCAATATATGTCAAAGATTTTCAGTATTGATAGCATTATTTATTTTAAGCCTCGCTTAAAGTTTGGGTTTTAATCTCTTTCATAATCTGTGAAATTCTGCTATAATTGCGTCCTTTTTTTTATCTGAAAGCTACATCCATACTTCTATTTATTTCATTTTGGATATTTCTCCTGAACAACATTTTAGTCTAGCTAATTTGGCCCAGTTCTTTTTAATTCTCCCTAGATTTTGCCTATGTTCCAGAGTGCTATCTTTCCTGTTGACTTAACACATTTTTTCCTACTTTTATATTAATCATAAGACTTTTTTTAATGTTTAGATAATGATTTGAATGATGAAATTGATGGCTTTGTTGCAGAGTTTGCAGACAGTCAGAAGATAGATGGAAGGACAGGTAGTTTTGAAGTAGAGATCCTACAGAAGGACTTAGACAGATTAGGAGGATGGGCAAAGAAGTGGTAGATGGAATATGATGTCAGGAAGGCATAAATCAGTGTGTGGTGTAATCTTCAGTTTAGTAACAGTTCTTTATTAACACAGGGCAGTCTTAAATTCTAAACTACTTTGATATTTTCTAAGTTGGATAATTCAGGTGCTGAAATCAGGAATACATATATTTCATCTCAGTTAGGAAGTGGATTTCTCACTATTTTACTTAAAACATTTCCATCAATACTTTCTACTTACCAATAAAAGTTATTTATATTTTAGTCAGTTATTTATATTTTTGAAGTAATTTCCATATTTTCAGATTCCACCTGTAATAGTTCCTCTGATTATAAAAGCACTTTAAAAGGACAATAATGCATTGTCAGATATCCAGTAGGTTATTGTCTAAAATAACAGTGAAATTAATCACATAACAAAATTGTGGTTGATTCATTTTTAAAATATAGGTGAAACCCCGTTGGTTTCCCTGGCTGCATAAGTCAAGGGAATACACACTCCTGTCCCACCAAAACTGTGAGATTAAGACGGCTCTCCCACGCTAAACTTCGGTTTGTGTGGATGCTGTGTAATTTGTTATCCTGTTACTACTCAGTGCCAAGAACAAACAGACAGCACACTGCATACCATTAAAGAATTTATATTTATGAATCTTAACTTAACAAAAGGGTTAGTAAAGAAAAAAAAACAAAAAGGCCCATTATAATTGAACAGTCAAATGTGCACAAACTGGAGCTCAACTCTTCCCAAAATTCATATTCACCGATCCTCAGTCGATCTTGGCACCTGGCTCCATCAAATCACGGTCCCCCACTGGGTCAAGTCCTATGACCGGTTCTCTCCAGCGTCATCTCGCTTCGTCTTCCGCCGAACAAAGGGCCTGGCTCACATTCCAAAGCACCTGTTATCTCTAACCATAACCCAAACACTGCAGCTACAGAAAGATCATTATGTTAGCAGTGAAACCTTTCCCAGGGTGTTAAATAGAAATGTAAGTTGAAATATTTTTCATAGCTTTGGTTGATAACAGGTCAGGTAGATAAATAAAGCAAATGCAATATAAACTAACTTCCTAAGATGACCTTAAATACAACAAGTTAATTCCATGATCACATTCTCAATGCTATTTTCATCACCATTATCTGAAATCAGTTTAAAATGTAAGATTACTCTTTTAAGTTCCAGACACATCACTTAATAAAATTTATTTTTGAACAGGGTAATAGAAATGAATTAAAACACTTGTCTGACAGGCACAGTTGCGTTTTTCACAGATGGTGGGTTCTCACTCTTCGGATCTGGGCGGCTCCATTTCATGACATCCACGAGTGGCTTGGAAGCTGTGCACCTTTTGGGTGTGGCCTTATGTGGCCCTGTGGAGGACCTGATTCCTCACCAATATCACTAACTGAAGTGTCACAGGTGATTGGAACATCGAGAGGGCAGGCGCGGCTGTCAGAGGCCTCTGCACTCAAGCAATCGGTCTGTCTCTCTCTCTCAATGGTGACAGTGCGTTTGCTGATTCTTGAGTCGGGGGAACTTGAAATAAGCGATTCTGCATCGAAACAGTGAGCTGTTGGACTACTCTCTTGCTGCGGCAGGTGTGATATTTCTCTCTTACTCATTAGTAAGAGAGAGGTCCTGTTGAGATTTCGACATGTTGGGATAGACCGTCGTTTTTGATGGTCTACAGATCGTGGTCTCTGGGAGCTTGCTATTGCTTGGTGGGTGGTGAGGTGGCTGATGCTTTTTGCCTGAACAAGTCAAAGGAGGGGAGAGAGTTGATGCTTTGTTGCTGCTTGTGCATGGGAGGGCTGAAGGGGGCTTTGGGGTTCTACTGTATGCATTCTCTGACATTATATTGAACCATTAAACGATCTATCCATCTGCTTTGGATAATATTGAGCAGTTATTTTCTAGCTATATTTCTTGTGAAATGTAATTTTTTTAAAACTTAGGAAACATGGACATAGTTGAAATACCCTGAACCATATCCAGTCAATCTTGCTTTGTAGTTCACTTACTAATCTATTGAGGTATGGTCCTTCATTAAAACAGGCTAGTCTCCAAAAATAGTCAAGCATTACTCCATAATATGATTGTCTTTTCCTGCTTAGTTTTCATAGTGGTTTGATAACTTAAAATGAAGTCAGCACATAGTTCAATGAAATATCCATCACATCCATTACATCAACTATTATTTATTCCACCAATCCTATTTTTATGGAGATAACTTGCCTGATATCTTAGTTGGTTCTATTCACGTCGGTGGTGGGGAAACTGCTGGAGTCAGTTATCAAAGATGTGATAACAGCACATTTGGAAAGCGGTGAAATCATCGGACAAAGTCAGCATGGATTTGTGAAAGGAAAATCATGTCTGACGAATCTCATAGAATTTTTTGAGGGTGTAACTAGTAGAGTGGATAGGGGAGAACCAGTGGATGTGGTATATTTGGATTTTCAAAAGGCTTTTGACAAGGTCTCACACAGGAGATTAGTGTGCAAACTTAAAGCACACGGTATTGGGGGTAAGGTATTGATGTGGATAGAGAATTGGTTAGCAGACAGGAAGCAAAGAGTGGGAATAAACGGGACCTTTTCAGAATGGCAGGCAGTGACTAGTGGGGTACCGCAAGGCTCAGTGCTGGGACCCCAGTTGTTTACAATATATATTAATGACTTGGATGAGGGAATTAAATGCAGCATCTCCAAGTTTGCGGATGACACGAAGCTGGGCGGCAGTGTTAGCTGTGAGGAGGATGCTAAGAGGATGCAGGGTGACTTGGATAGGTTGGGTGAGTGGGCAAATTCATGGCAGATGCAATTTAATGTGGATAAATGTGAAATTATCCACTTTGGTGGCAAAAATAGGAAAACAGATTATTATCTGAATGGTGGCCGATTAGGAAAAGGGGAGGTGCAACGAGACCTGGGTGTCATTATACACCAGTCATTGAAAGTGGGCATGCAGGTACAGCAGGCGGTGAAAAAGGCAAATGGTATGCTGGCATTTATAGCGAGAGGACTTGAGTACAGGAGCAGGGAGGTACTACTGCAGTTGTACAAGGCCTTGGTGAGACCACACCTGGAGTATTGTGTGCAGTTTTGGTCCCCTAATCTGAGAAAAAACATCCTTGCCATAGGGGGAGTACAAAGAAGGTTCACCAGATTGACTCCTGGGATGGCAGGACTTTCTTATGATGAAAGACTGGATTGACTAGGCTTATACTCATTGGAATTTAGAAGATTGAGGGGGGATCTTATTGAAACGTGTAAAATCCTAAAGGGATTGGACAGGCTAGATGCAGGAAGATTGTTCCCGATGTTGGGGAAGTCCAGAACGAGGGGTCAGCGTTTGAGGATAAAGGGGAAGCCGTTTACGACTGAGATTAGGAAAAACTTCTTCACACAGAGAGTGGTGAATCTGTGGAATTCTCTGCCACAGGAAACAGTTGAGGCCAGTTCATTGGCTATATTTAAGAGGGAGTTAGATATGGCCCTTGTGGCTACGGGGATCAGGGGGTGTGGGGGGAAGGCTGGTGCAGGGTTCTGAGTTGGATGATCAGCCATGATCATGATAAATGGCGGTGCAGGCTCGAAGGGCCGAATGGCCTACTCCTGCACCTATTTTCTAAGTTTCTATGTTTCTAAATGGTATTGGAAGGAAGCTTCAGTTGACATTATTTGCAACTGAATCCTCTTTAAAATTGTTGTGCTAATTTAAAGAATGGTGACTTGTTTTAAGTTGAAAATCCACAAGCACTTGATCTATGGATTCAGTCAATGCCATAACAAGTAAAACAAGTTAATTTTGTTCAAAGTTCAAAGTAATTTATTTCCCAAAGTGCATGTATGTCACCATATACAACCCTGAGATTCATTTTCTTGCAGGCATACTCAAATCCATAACAGAATAATAGCCATAATAGAATCAATGAAAGATCGCAATGACTTGGGCATCCAACAAGTGTGCAAAAGGTAACAAACTGTGCAAATACAAAAAGAAATAAATAATAATAAATAAATAAATAAATAAATAAATAAGCAATAAATATCAAGAACATGAGATGAGGAGCTCTTGAAAGTGAGTCCGTAGGTTGTGGGCCAAGTGAAATTGAGTGAAGTTATCCCCTTTTGTTCAAATGCTTGATAGTTAAGGGTAATGACTGTTCCTGACATGGTAGTGAGAGTCCTGAAGCTCCTGTACCTCCTTCGTCATGGCAGCAGCAAGAACAGAGTATGTCCTGTGTGGTGGGGGTCCGTGATGATGGGAGGATGCTCTTTTCCTCTGACAACATTTCATGTAGATGTGCTGAATGATTGAGAGGGCTTTACCCATGATGGACTAGCATTATCCACAATCTTTTGTAAGATTTTCTGATCAAGGGCATTGTTATTTCCATACCAGGCTATGATGCAGCCAGTCAATATACCCTTCAGCACACATCTACAGAAGTTTTTCAAAGCTTTTCATGTCATGCCAAATTTTCACAAACTCTAAGAAAGCAGAGGCGCTGCCATACTTTCTTCATAATTGCACTTACGTGCTGGGCCCAGGACAGGTTGTCCAAAGCTCACTGAGGAGTTTAAGGTTGCTGACCCTCTGCACCCCTAATCCTCTGATGAGGACTGGCTCATGGGCCTCTGGTTTTCTCCTCCTGAAGTCAATAATCAGCTCATTTGTCTTGCTCATATTGAGTGAGAGGTTGTTGTTATGACACCATTCAGTCAGATTCTCAATCTCCCTCCTCTGTGCTGATTCGTCACCACCTTTGATTTGGCCTATGACAGTGTAGTCATCAGCAAACTTGAATATGGCATTATATCTGTGTTTAGCCACTCTGTCGTGTGTAGAGCGAGAGGAGTGGGGGCAAAGCACACAGCCTGTGCACCTGTGCTGATGGAAATTGTGGTGGAGCTGTCATTGCCAATCTGAACTGATGGTGTCTGCAAGTGAAGAAATTGAGGATTATTTTTATTGGATTTAAAACAAAAGGACAAAATAGCTGTCAAATGGTGCACAAGTTTTCTCTTATGCGATGACATTTATTCAAATTTAAATTGTTCAGACAGCAAGTGAATTCCAATGCATCTTTCAATGACAAACCTGTTTAGGTGAATAGGTTTGTAGTGTTTTTAAAATCCATCTGAAGTAGTTTATTAAGACCAATCAGTTGTACCGTTAAAGATGAGTCCCAACCCAGAGGGAATAAAACAGATAAATCACTGTGCATTGATCTCAGAAATGAACTATAATATAGCTACATACGTCAATCTCAACCCAGTCAATTTTGTAAGGAATTCCTCACATACAGCTCAAGACTGATGTCTAACTTGGGAAATGTGTCAAGCTACATCATGACATAGTCATATGAACAGAGAAAGCACTGGATACCATCACAATCCCTGAGTACATCTTGACCCTCCAGCAGGTGAGGCCCACCAGATATACTGGCACAGTGATATGTAGGAGAGAGTTTATAGCATTTGGGGTCATCGGTGTTGATCCCAGATCACATGTTCTTCAGGACATAACCATCAGACTAATGGGACAAATATGACGGTTAGACCGCTAAGCTCATTTCCACCAATCTGTGGCAGATGCATGCCTCCCATGTCTACACTGACAGAACAAATCATTGCATATTTCTGCAAAGACAGAGTCACATCTTCTCACTGAAGACCTCTGTCATCATGTGGGCAATACAAATGTGCTGAATGGACCAGGCTCAAAACTGGGCATCCATGGGGCTCCACCATGACAATGAAATCAGAGGATTAAGCCCAGTACAAAGAGGAGTGCGGTGCGGAGAAGCACAGCAGGGGTGGCGCCAGACATATCTAAACTGATGAGGTGCCTGCAGAGTGAAGCTGCAGTGCCGGATTATTTGCTGATAAATATAAACAGCGTTTGGCACACAGAACTAAACAATCTCATAATCAACAGATCAAATTAAACCTTTACAATTCTTACTTATTACAACACGGAAGCAGTTATTTGACCCATTGGTGTCATGCTGTTCCCCAGGAGTACAATCCCAATCGTCCCATTCTCTTGCTGCAGTCCTGCAACTTACTCTCTCTGACAATTCCATCAGCTCCCCTTTGGTTAGTTCACTAAAGGTTAATGTACAGTTCCCAATTAAACTATCAATACACCTCTGGATGTGGGAGAAAATGGGAGCACCCAGTGGAAACCCCACAAGGAGACCATGTAAGCACCACATACTGAGGATGTTGGAGATGAATGGGAGAATGTGTACGTCACACTTCGAGAAACTAACCAGCACATCTAATGTCTTTTGAGGCAGTAATATAAGCAGCTGCACTACCATGTCACCTTCCCCATCTGTGCTTGTGAACAGATAATTAAGTAGCTAATGGGAGGAGGCGTCTCCAAGAATATCCCTATCCTCAACCATACCGCGCCTGACATTCACAACTATGTACATTCAGAAATGCTGATGAGGTGATCCATCTCTGCTTTCTCCCAAGATGCTCGCTATCACAAAACTCAGGTTCCCTGAACTTGATTCACTTCATGGGACATCAATAATTGACACTGGATACAACAAAGCCCATGGGATCAAACCAAATCCCAGCTGTAGTACTGAAGCTCTACACTTTGGAACTAGTTGCGCCTCTTGGTGATGCTGTTCCAGTGCAATTTCCCTACCAGCATTTGCCCAACAATGTAGCACACTGTCATGTTCGCAAAGGCAGGACAAATCGAACTGACTAATTTCTACACAATCAAAATATGAATTATCACCAAAGTGTTTAAAGTTGTATTGATGGTTTACCAGTGTAATGCCCTGGTTCACACCTTTACTGTTATGCTGTAGGCATTTCACTTAGCAGCTCTGTAACAGCAGTCTGTTCTGCTTTTAGCTGGTTTGGGTTATTGTTGAAGATGAGGGATGATGTGGAATGTGTGCCATCCAACTAGCGGGAGGTTTTCCTGGTGAGGGACAGTAAGGTTGGTCTGGGAGCTTTTGTTCGGCGGGAGGTAAAGAGGGGAGAGGGAGAACCGGTCGTAGCATACAATCCAGTGGGAGGCCCATTTGGTCGAGATGGATTGCGAATGACGTTCGGAAGGTGGTGTGGGCGTTCACGCTGATGGAGGGCCCAGCACCTGAGTGACAGGGAAGTTCAAGATGAGCTCCTCCTTGTGCACATTTGACTGTTTAATTGGAATGGACACATTTCTTTTTGTTATTTTTACTGACCCTTTAGTTAAGTTAAGATTTGTAAATATAATCCCTTTAATCATTTACAGTGTGCTGTCTGTTATTTCGTGGCACGAATTTGTAACAGGGTAGCAAATTACACAGCATCCACACAAACCGGAGTTTGGGGTGGGACGAGCCGTCTCAACTTCATGAGTTTGGAGGGATTTGAGAGTGCCTTCCCTAGACTTACGCATCCAAGGAAACCAGGATGTTTCACCAGCATCACTTGTTCATAAACAACCTCCTCACTAATACCCAGTTTGAGTTTCACTAGGACCATACAGCTTCTCAACTCATTGCAACCTTGGGACCATGACATTTTTCAACTCATCACAGCCTTGGTCCAACATTGGCTAAAGAACTTAATTCCAGAAGTGAAATTATAGTGACTGCCTTTGACATCAAGATAGCATTTGACTCATTGCAACAGCAAGGCATCCTGTTAACAATGAAGTCAATAGGTATTAAGGGGGAAAATCCAATGGTTAGAATAATACCTTGCGTGAAAGAAAGTAACAGTGTTTGTTGAAAGTCAATCATCCCAGCCACAGGACATCTCTACAAGTGTCCCTCATTGCAATGTTCTAGATTGAACTATCTTCAGCCGTTTCACCAATGACCTTCCTTCAGTCTTAAGAAGCAAGGATGTTCTCTGATGATTGCACAATGCTCAGTTCTATTGGCATGGAATTGAATGCAGATACCCATGCTCTTATGCAGCAAACCTAGGCAATATTCAGACATAGATCAATAAGTAGCAAGTAATATTTGTGCTGCATGTGTGTCAAGCAATGACCATCTTTGAGAAGGGAGAATCTTGACATTGAGTGACTCCAGTTACTGGGTTTCTTATCTTCAATAACCTGGACCAGTTGCATAAATACTTCAGGGCAAAAGGAGGCAAGACGATGGGTATTCCAGGGGTAATAGCTCATGTCCTTCCACTCCTTGATCTGCCTATCATCAACAACACAAGACAGAAGCCTAATGGAATACACTCCATTTGTCTGGGTGAATGCAACACTGACAACCTCAAGGAAGCTTTATACCATTCAAGACAATGCCATCCTTTTGATTGGCATGCCATCAGCTCCCTTGAATATTTATTACTTCCACCACTGACATCAGTGCAGTTTAGGCCATCTACAAAATTCAGTGCCATTACTTGTCTAGAGTATTCCAACAGGACTTCCAAAACTTGGATCCTCCCTAGAAAGACAAGGGCAGTCATCTCAAGGCTCCCTTCTACATTATACAACATGCTAACTGCAATGTTTGGATTTGCTCTCCTTAGTCATCACTGCTGAATCCTGCAGCACGCTGCAATAGCACTTTGGAAGTATCTGCACCAGGACTGCAGTAGCTCAAACAACTAGTTCATCATCAACATCTCAAGGGATATTATTGATGAGAAAAGAATGCTGGCCTGGTCAATGATGACTAGATAAGATTTTACATAAGACTTTGGTTTAGCTTGTTTGTCTTGCCTGGTTAAATGGTGTATAAATGGTGCCTTCTGAAGTTTGTGCTATACAGACCTCATTTTTAAGATAACGTTGGCATCTATTTCTATGGAATCCATTTACACAAAGGGCCAGTTTGAGAACAAAGTTTCCATTTAATATGGCAATCTTTCTAGTCCCTAGGACATACATCCTGCCATTGAAGAAGTTTGGCCTCAAATGTTAATCTTAGATGTGAATTACACTATTTCCCAACTTTGTTCTAAATTACATGTACTTAATTACAGTACCTACAACAGCCCATATGTAATCTTATCTTTCTGAGACAATCTGCCTTGTTTCATTGTTTCTGTAATTCTTATTTTGTGTTTTAGAACCTTCACACTTGCATTATTATTTAAATTGTTCTACCAATTTTCCCCAGATACTTTGTATGTTCTTTCACTGATCAGCATCATTTAAAATATTCACCCTACCTTCTCAAAAACCTTACTATCCTCATCTCATGGAGCACAATACTCTTCAAAGTCACAATGGTATCACCTTTGACATTTAGCTTCCAATATTTTCGACGTGAGGTGTTTTCTTAAATCTTCGGTGAGCTTTGCAACCTTTCTGTAAGTCCGTAAGTCCCTCCGCTGTTTCAGAGTTGAATAAATGCTGTTAGTTTTTAACTAAGAAGTTTTAGTGCTTTTCACAACATAGTGATTACTAATATTGCATTCCATCTGCAGCTTTTTTTCAGTGTTTCTAATTAATTGCATAAGGCCTTGAAATTTCTTCTTAAAACACTGAACAAGATATTGTGCCATTGGAAGTAATTTAAGCAGCAGTATTTCACTTATTTCTGAGCCTTTTAGCACCTAATAGGAAACTTAACCCCGGAATTTGCAGTGGGATTCTAATTAGCATCTCCCAATAGTGCAGTATGCCATATTCATCTCCAGGGTAGTGTTCGGCCTCACTTGTCTGAACAATGACAGTTTTCCCTTCTGAAGCATGCTATTTAAAGATTCCTGCTGTCTTGCTGTTCCGCTGCACCACAGCACTCCTCAGTGCTTACTTACTCTGTGCACAGCTCACACTTAAGGTTGAGACTTCCTTGTATCTTTATTGAGCATTCTGCACTCGATACTGACTTCCAAAGGGATTTGTCTACAGTCAGTACAAACTTTATTACATGGCATGGATGTAGACAAATACATCACAGGAAGTCAACGGGTGTGTGTAGAAGGAGACATAGAAAGACTCGCCATCCAAGACCATATCTACTCAACATTTTCAAGGAGGATACTTATAGCTGCAGTCCTTGAGGAATAATTTTTATAGAAACCAGACGAACAAGTTCATCCTCACTAGAATCTGCAACCTCCAGCTTCCTCGCTTTGGGAGCAGGTGCTAATCTGTGCCAATCATCCAAGCTCCAAATGCAAGGAGAGAAAACTTCATGTTCTTTTACTTTAGCCCTCAGGAGCAGGCAAGGTGGGCACAGTTATTGTCTACAAGCTTCTCCAGAGTACAGGCATTCAATGCTTCGTCAAGTACTATTCTCCACTAATCTACTGGGTCCTTTCAGCCCTTGGGAGTACTCTTTCTCCCTTTTCCCCTAAAAAAAAGAGCAGCATCCATTCTTATACTTGGAAGAATGCTGCTTGTACTGTGCACTTATTTGGTTAAGGACTGGCTCCAGAAGTCACTGCTTTGACATCAATGCAATAGCAGGCACGCTGTACCTGACTTGGTATAACATAATATCATGAAACCTAACAACGTTGTCCTGGGAACCACAAAGCAGGATGCCACTGTTTATGAAACTTATTACAGCAAGATCAGGGCGACATGTGTTTTCATGTAGAAAAGCAATCTCCAGGTCCCTTTTGACATCATTCCCTCAAGGCACAGCTCACTACGTACCCAGAGCGTGGACATGACCCGAGTAGCCACTCTGAAGAAACTGCCCCCAATTCTGATTTTCCATTTTCTAATCATATTGAGCACATTGCAATATCTATAACATTTTATTTCTTCATATTCTTTAGTCATTTAACATATAAAATATTTCCTAAAATATTTCCTGGGCTTCTGGAAAGCTATTGAGACTGAAATTTGACTTTGGTCACTTGGGCTAAACACACAATCTTCCAACCTGATAAATTCCATTTCTGAAATGTGTTTCCATTGGCTTCTGCATACGCTAGATTTGAGCTTAATCAAAGCAAGGCACTGTTGTTGTTAAGTGTGCTCACTTACCTCATCTCTGGAATTCAGCTCTCTGGATTTAGGTTACAAAATGAGGTCTAGACCTGGCCGGTTCAGACTGAGCTTTGCAGAGCACTGGTGAATATTTGCCACAATAAGAATACAAGAAGACTAGAAAAATAGAAGCAGGATTAGACCACCAAGTCCTGTGAGCATTTCCCACCATTCAAAATGACAATGGATGATCTTTGCTGGCCTCAATTCCTTGTCGATGCCAGTTCCCCATTCCCCTCAATTTGTAGATCATTCATCATTTTAATGCTAATTACAGGTAAGATAATTGGGCAATAATTCCAAGCAGGAGAAAATCTGCAGATGCTAGAAAACCAAGCAACAAGCACAAAATTCAGGAGGAACTCAGCAGGCCAGGCAGCATCTATGGAAAAGAGTATAGTCGGCGTTTCGGGCCGGGACCTTTCGGCAGTCCCGAGCCTTTGCATGCAGCTGTCTTTCAGTGTCACATGGAATGTATGGCCTGAAGACTGCTATCTGTATCCTTGGGAATCGGCACTTGTAACTGAAAGGAGATTATAAACTCTCCAATTAAATGCATAATTCATATTCTAGCCTCCACTTTATTGAGATTCTCTACTAATGGATACAATTTCTTTGATGGGTCTTGGTCCAAAATGCTGACTGTCTACTCTTGTCCATAGATGCTGCCTGGCCTGCTGAGATCCTCCAGTGTTTTGTGTGTGTTGCTTCAAGTCATTTTGTTTTTGCTTTTTGAATAGCTTAGTATCCTCTTACTGTTTAATAGCCGGCCAGTGGCATCAGCCCCAGACTTTGAGGCGAGTGGTCCTGGGTTTGAATCTGACCAGTTCCTTGCACATTTTCCATCCATGCTGGATTAAGCGTCAAACTACCTCCTCAGCTCATTAAAAAAAAACAGACAAGAATGCTCAAGGATCAGCAAGGTTGCCACCAAAACAACTGTTCAGCGTACACATAACCCTCCAGTAGCATCATCAAGGAGTGATTTAGTCTATCCAGTATTGCAATAGAAACTATAGAAAAACTACAGCACAGAAACAGGCCTTTTGGCCCTTCTTGGCTGTGCCGAACCATTTTCTGCCTAGTCCCACTGACCTGCAATAGAAACCATAGAAAAACTACAGCACAGGAACAGGCCTTTTGGCCCTTCTTGGCTGATGGTGGAGAAATTTAAGACCATGGCTAAGAGTATGATTCTTTGACCATGATGCATCAGACTGTTGCTTATCTAAGTAGATGATCAGGTCTCACATCTTTAGTACCTTTTATTCAGATATGGATTTGGTTCAGTCTTGATCCGTAACAGATCACATTGTTTTTTGGCTTAAGGAAGTGGGGAGGGTGTGAGAGGGTTGCTACTGATTTGGTTAAGTGCTGAGCAACAAGCCTGAAAGCCCAATCAAATTTGGATATCTAGCCTTACAGCAAAAGAACTGGCAAAATGCCAGTATTAGCTGAGCACTGACAGATCAGGCCACACTTGACTAATCTTGATGTGAGACCAGCATTTATGCTGAGCTAAGTAATTAAAAATTGTAAGGGAAATCTGCAGCTTTATCCATAGAACAAGATGAAAGCAAAACCTCAAAATAAAGTAGGAGCCAGTCATTCGTCAGTGGTTTTCAGGAGTTGATGAATTGTTTTCATACTTTCATGGAGGCTTTGAGCACATCCTTGTATCATTTCCACTGTCCACTTGATAACCTCTCCCAGTGACAGAACTCAGAAGACAGTGTCTGCTTCGGAAGGCTGGTGTTGAGCTTGCAACACCATGAGCTGATTGTAACTAGGATTTGATTACCAGGGATCAGATTAAATACAGGAAGTTGTGTTACTGATGAAATATTAAATATATTGTAATGGGTAACATTTGTTACTTTTGATTTCTTATCAATAATCCTAAATTGCAAGAAAGCAATTTAATTTAAGATGGAGAAAAAGAATTTCCGAACGCCTTGTGAGATTTAATATCTCTGCTACAATCTCTCTCACAAGATCATCTGATTCATAAATGGTCTTGGTTCTTGATCATTAAGGCCCTATGTATTTATTGGACTTTGATTCATAATCTTAACTGAAACACCCACCTGCTATTCCCACTGCTCCTCCCTTTCCCCTTATTTATTGGATCAAATAAGACTAGTGGTAAATGGTTTGGGAGTAGGAATGCATTTAAAATCAGTGCACTACGCACTTCACCATTTCCAACTTAAAAAAATATTTGTAAAAGAAAGAAACTGAAAGACTCAGGCATATGTTTTAATACTATCTGATAACTTCAAATATGCTGGCAAAAGTACCTGAGCTTGCTATTCAATAATTAATGCTGTAGATATACTTATCTTGTCCGGATGAGATGATCATGAGAGGAATCTCTAGAAATGGATTAAATCTTGAAAAGACATTCAAAAATTATTTTTCAATTTTAATCCAAATTGGTTTAATTTAATTTGGGGCTCTGCTCAATAGAAACCAAAAAAAAAGGTAATTATTTACTTATCTATGTCTAATATTTTATCAGTGTTATCATTTTTTCTAAATTTTATGCGATTCTGAACTGAGAAAATACACATCTCCGAAACAGTAATACTGCTTATAACTGTGACAAGCCATCTGCACAGAATTTTACTAAACGTCTGTTGCTTCATAATACCTGCAAAGGGAAGGCAATAAGATTTAATGTATTTATGAATATAAAATGTTGGGACATCAGCCTTCCCTTTGAGATCACAGGATATGGTTTACAATCAAAATGCAGTTACTCTCTTTATTCCGTATATGTAAACCCTTTAAAACCTGCCACTTGTCTGAACGACTGAAGGTCTAATCCATATGCAACTGAGTCCATTCAGACTGTGAAGCTACAAACAATCTTCTCGAGGAATTCAACAGGTCAATCAGCATCTATGGGGAGAAAGGGATCGTCAACATTTCAGGGAAGAACACTGCATCAGTCCTGATGCTGCTCGGCCTGCTGAGTTCCTCCAGGTGTCTGCTTCGTGATCCAGATCCTAGCATCTGCAGTCTCCAGTCAATGTCTGCCTCTGCACTTGTACATTGATGGCACGGGCAGACAACCACATATCACCCATGGTAGGTAAGGAAGACAGATATCCTTTCCTGAAGGACATCGCTGAACATGGAGACCCAAGAGGCTGCAAAGGCTGGAACCTGGAACAAAAGAAAGCAAACTGCTTGAGGAAATCAAGGGGTCCAGCAGCATCTGTGGGGTAAAAGAATTCTCAATGTTTCCCATATCAGGGTTGAGAATAGAGAGAGAAGATAGCTGTTATGAAGTGGATGTGGGGGCTGTGAGTGCTGATACAGGGACTAGTAGATGATTAATGGACTGAGGATGGGAGTGGTGGGGTGAAATGATGAGACAGGGACCAGTGGATGATTAATGGACCAAGGATAGGGAGTGGTGGAGTGGTGAGACAGGGACCAGTAGATGATTACTAGACCAAGGATGGGAGTGGTGGGGTGGTGAGACAGGGACCAGTAGATGATTAATAGACCAAGGATGGGAGTGGTGGGGTGGTGAGACAGGGGCCAGTAGATGATTAATGGACCAAGGATAGGGAGTGGTGGAGTGGTGAGACAGGGACCAGTAGATGATTAATAGACCAAGGATGGGAGTGGTGGGATGGTGAGACAGGGATCAGTAGATGATTAATGGACCAAGGATGGGAGTGGTGGGGTGACGAGACAGGGACCAATAGATGATTAATGGACCAAGGATGGGAGTGGTGGGTGGTGAGACAGGGATCTGTAGATGATTAATGGACCAAGGATGGGAGTGGTGGAGTGGTGAGACAGGGACCAATAGATGATTAATGGACCAAGGGTGGGAGTGGTGGGGTGAAATGGTGAGACAGGAATCAGTAGATGATTAATGGACCAAGGATGGAAGTGGTGGGGTGGTGAGACAGGGACCAGCAGATGATTAATGGACCAAGGATGAGAGTGGTGGGGTGGTGAGACAGGGACCAGTAGATGATTTGCGGACCAAGGATGGGGAGTGGTGGGGTGGTGAGACAGGGACCAGCAGATGATTTGCGGACCAAGGATGGGGAGTGGTGGGGTGGTGAGACAGGGACCAGTAGATGATTAATGGACTGAGGATGAGTGATGATAAGCAGATGGAGTCAGGGGAGATGGGGAGGGGGTGGTTTGGAGATAGGAGACAGGAGTAGGATGGGGCAGGCAAATAAAAGGAATGCTATATCTGGCTTAGCTTCCTGTGAACATTTTACAAGCCTTTTCATGGGCAAGTCTTCTGTCCTTCACCATGTGACAAGAATACACATTTTCCCATGTGATAGGAAACAAGCAACTGCTTCACCTGTACAGACTCTTTGGATCCCTGTATGTTGGGAACGAAGTGGTTAAATGGCAGGTATTGCACCTCCTTGAGTTGCTTTGTAACTGCTATGCACCTTGTGTAGCAACGCAGATGGAAGACCAAACCAGGAAATCATGAAGCAAATGATGAAAGATGAGGAGAAGGGACTATATGTCAGGTGGTAGGATGTTTCTGGTGCTGGCAGAAATTCTATTTATTAGATTAGATTAGTTTGTTGTCATGCATACAAGTGCAATGAAAATCCTTGCTCATATGAAGTTCTCAAAGCAAACAGTATACATGGGCACAATAAAAGCAACAATAGGAGAGAAACAAAGGCTGGTTCACATACAGTATCTCATAAAAAAGGCAGACATAGCTTGGAC
This sequence comes from Mobula birostris, assembly GCF_030028105.1. Taxonomy (NCBI): domain Eukaryota; kingdom Metazoa; phylum Chordata; class Chondrichthyes; order Myliobatiformes; family Myliobatidae; genus Mobula; species Mobula birostris. Next base: position 28,773,132 of record NC_092377.1, read on the forward strand.
ACTTGCAAGTTGGCATGGCTACACTTTTGGTCAAGAGCAAATAGTTGATGAAGCAGAAGATGTTTAATGTGGTTACAAGTTCAGCCAGGTGGATGAGTGTGATGAGTTGAAGAGCATTGGCAGACCTCTGCTTATCCTCCTGATTTATGGAAGAAGTGTAGATGTCCATGGTGAAAATGAAGGAGTTAGCACTAGGGAAATGGAAACTTTAAATTTTGGAGAGCATCTGAAATATCATGGATATGAGAGGGAAGTGACTGGACTCAGGAGAGAAAGAGTGGAGTCCAAGAAGAAAAAAAAGAAACTTCTTTTCTCACCAAACTTATTTCTTACTGAACAGACCATTCAACATTGGCAACACATTACACAGTCAAAGAAAATTCATTTTAAATAACCTATTATTTCACCTAATCAGGGAAATTCTCTTGTGTTCCATCCATTATCCCTACCTTTCTTACTACCAAGAATAATTCCTCTCTCCCTCTCTCCCTCTCTCCCACTCCCCCCCTCCACTCCCACTCTCACTCCCACTCCCACTCCCTCTTCCATTCCCTCTCCTTCTCCCTCTCCCTCCCTTTCTCTTTCCCTCTTTCAATCTGTTGTCCTGAAGTTTCCCAAAAATAAAATTTTAACTTCTTTTTTTCCACGAGTGCTGTTTGTGTTTTTCTGTTTTTATTTCATGTTTGCAGCATTAGCATTTTTATTTTCGTTCATTATTAACCCCATCTAACTAAAGCATTCGACTGATGTCTTTCATGCAGTTAGTGTATCTCTAAAGGTACCCTGACAGCATCTCACAGCAGTGCACCTTAATAGGGGTATGGTGACATATCAAAACTCTTTTTCAAAACTCTAGATTCTGGACTAGTTCCTGAGGATTGGAGAGTGGCTAATGTAACCCCACTTTTTAAAAAAGGAGGGAGAGAGAAACCGAGGAATTATAGACCGGTTAGCCTAATAATGGTGGTGGGGAAAATGCTAGAGTCAGTTATCAAAGATGTGATAACAGCACATTTGGAAAGCAGTGAAATCATCGGACAAAGTCAGTATAGATTTGTGAAAGGAAAATCATGTCTGACGAATTTCATAGAATTTTTTGAGGATGTAACTAGTAGAGTGGATAGGGGAGAACCAGTGGAAGTGGTATATTTGGATTTTCAAAAGGCTTTTGACAAGGTCCCACACAGAAGATTAGTGTGCAAACTTAAAGCACACAGTATTGGGGGTAAGGTATTGATGTGGATAGAGAATTGGTTGGCAGACAGGAAGCAAAGAGTGGGAATAAACGGGACCTTTTCAGAATAGCAGGCAGTGACTAGTGGGGTACCGCAAGGCTCAGTGCTGGGACTCCAGTTGTTTACAATATATATTAATGACTTAGACAAGGGAATTAAATGCAGCATCTCCAAGTTTGCGGATGACACGAAGCTGGGCGGCAGTGTTAGCTGTGAGGAGGATGCTAAGAGGATGCAGGGTGACTTGGATAAGTTAGGTGAGTGGGCAAATTCATGGCAGATGCAATTTAATGTGGAGAAATGTGAGGTTATCCACTTTGGTGGCAAAAACAGGAAAACAGATTATTATCTGAATGGTGGCCGATTAGGAAAAGGGGAAGTGCAACGAGACCTGGGTGTCATTATACACCAGTTATTGAAAGTGGGCATGCAGGTACAGCAGGCGGTGAAAAAGGCGAATGGTATGCTGGCATTCATAGCAAGAGGATTCGAGTACAGGAGCAGGGAGGTACTACTGCTGTTGTACGAGGCCTTGGTGAGACCACACCTGGAGTATTGTGTGCAGTTTTGGTCCCCTAATCTGAGGAAAGACATTCTTGCTATAGAGGCAATACAAAGAAGGTTCACCAGATTGATTCCTGGGATGGCAGGACTTTCATATGGTGAAAGACTGAATCGACTAGGCTTATACTCACTGGAATTTAGAAGATTGAGGGGGAATCTTATTGAAACAAATAAAATCCTAAAGGGATTGGACAGGCTAGATGCAGGAAGATTGTTCCCGATGTTGGGGAAGTCCAGAACGAGGAGTCACAGTTTGAGGATAAAGGGGAAGCCTTTTAGGACCAAGATGAGGAAAAACTTCTTCACACAGGGAGTGGTGAATCTGTGGAATTCTCTGCCACAGGAAACAGTTGAGGCCAGTTCATTGGCTATATTTAAGAGGAAGTAAAATATGGCCCTTGTGACTAAAGGGATCAGGGGATATGGAGAGAAGGCAGGTACAGGGTTCTGAGTTGGATGATCAGCCATGATTATACTGAATGGCGGTGCAGGCTCGAAGGGCCGAATGGCCTACTCCTGCACCTATTTTCTATGTTTCTATGTTTCTATCAGCTGCTTTTAAGTTTGAAACTGTGTTTGTTCTACTTTTAGGGCCACTGCTTCCGAAGTTATAATTTTACTTTCAATATTTCCAAGTTATTAAAAGTGAATTAATTTTTGAATTCTTACATATACTTGTACCAAAAGATTGCCATCTTCAACAAGATAACATTTAACAGCCATCTCCTGGCAATTTAATATCATTGCCATCACTAAATCACTAATCATTTATATTTACTCTTGACCAGAAACAAAACTTAACAGCATATAAATACAGTGATTGCAGGAGGAGATCTACAAACTTCAGTTGAAAAATACACATTAAGTTGGCAAAAGTCATCGATAATTAGGTAGAGGTAGTGTGGGTTTTGAAAGGGAAAGCATGTTTAATTAGAAGTAATTAAGAGAAGGTTCACTGAAACATGGCTGACCCTAAAGGATCTTAGCAGGGTAGATGTGGAAAGGATGCTTCCTTTGCTAGGAAAATCTAGAACCGGAGATGACTGGTTTTACTAAGAGGCATTCATTTAAAAGAGATGAGAATAAACATTTTATTTCAGAGAACTATGTGTCCTTCAAACTCTCTCCTTGGCAAATAAAAGATAGAGGAATCTTGAATACTTTTGAGGCAGATATAGTTAAGTATTTGATCTCACTTTAAGGGCTCTTTATCTAGTTATTTCATGCTCTCATTATTTTTTGCTATTTATTTATATTTGTATTTGCACAGTTTGTTGTCTTCTGTGCTCTTTCATTGATCCTGTTTACAGGTACTATTCTATAGATTTGTTGACAATGTCCACAAGAAAAAGGATCGCAAGGTCGTATGTGGTGTCATGTCTGTACTTTGATAATATATTTAACTTTGACTGATAAATAAGGGGCAATGGAGTATCACTGGTAGACAAGAATGTAGAGTTAATGTTACAATCAGGTCAGCCATGATCTTGTTAAATGTGGGAGGAAGGCTGTTCAGACTCAATGGCCCATTCTCGCTTCTAATTCATATGTTTGCATGTCAAATAGGTTAGAGTTCTTTGGGGACAGTATAATGTGACGAAAGAGGGTTACAAAAAGTACACATAGACTAAGATGTTAACTGTCCTGTGCTGGCACCAGTGGGATCAGCAGTTGATCTGCCACCTGTCTTCAGGAGAAAGAGAGATAAGGAAGACAATGGAGCAGCATTTGGAAATGTTAATGAAGAGACGAGAGAATTTAACGGAAGGAGACACCGGTCTGAGAACTGTCAAGATCGGCTCCTTTTTGAACCCTAAACTGTTTGAAGTGTGATGGACAGGCAATACCCCAGCAGGGGGATAAAAAGGGACAGGTTCGCTAAGGCAACACAAACACGACACCACGAGGTAACGAGACCCTGGAAGCGATGCGCCTCCCACAAGTCAGTGGGAGTTTTTGGAGGGCTGGTCGCGGGACCAAGCCAGAGACGCACAGGGTGGAAAGGTACAATCGGCGGGAACCTGGTGTGTGTCCACCCTTGCCTGGGTGCTGGGTTCACCGCTGAGGAACGATCGTATCTGAAACAGAGGGGTCACAGTCGGTGACCTTAGAAGACATTACAAAGGGTTCGCCCGAAAGCTGACTGCGAAGAATATCGAAGGTCTGTGTGGAAGCCGTTTTGAATATTCATTCGTTTTCGCTCTCTCTCTCCTTCCCCCCCCCCCCCCCATCCACCGCCACGGCAGTGATTACTGTGAACTGAACTGAACTCAATTGAACTGAACTTTGCGTCACTTTGAAACTGGTCATTTACCCCTAGACGACGATAGAGCTTGATTGATCCTATTATCCTAGTTCTGTGTACATGTGTGTTTATTCATTGCTGACCTGTTGCATTTATATCCTCACTATTAGAGTACCGTGTTGCTTATTTCTTTAATAAAACTTCCTTAGTTCCAGTAATCCAGACTCCAACTGAGTGATCCATTTCTGCTGGTTTGGCAACCCAGTTACGGGGTGCGTAACAATAAGCATAAATAAAGAGTGACCAGTAGAAGTCTTGCATTTGGATTTGTGGAAGGCATTTCATAAGATGACACATGAAAGTTTATCTGCATAAAATTAGATTATATATGACAGTGGATAATACATTTGCCTAAGTGGTAGTTCAGCTAACAGACTGACAGTAGATTTGGAATCAGTTGATTCTTTTCAGGTTGACTTGCTGTAACCACTGGGTTGTTGCAAAGCTTTGTACTGGAGTCTCAGCTACTTCCCATGTATGTTAATGACTTCAACAAAGCAACTAAACCGATAACACAGAGATGAGTGACAAAGCAAGTAGGAAGGAGGACAGTAAGGTATGCAAAAATTCATCAGATGAGCACAGCGTTGATTGATGGAGTATTATGTAGAAAAATGTGAGGGTGTTCACTTTGGTAGAATACAAACACAGAGATTTGCTTAAATAGAGAATGATAACAGAAAGCTGCCTACAGAGAGGTCTGAGTGTCTTGCAGATGAAATGCCAGAAATTAGCATGTGGATACTGCAGGTAATTAGGAAGATAAATGACATATTGTCCTTTATGGCAAAAAAATTAGATTAGATTCAACTTTATTGTCATTGTGCTGAGTACAGATACAAAGCCAATGAAATGCAGTTAGCATCTGACCAGAAATGCAAAGAATAGTGTTATTTACAAAAGAACTGCAAATAAAAGTAAATGCTACAGCAAACAAATATAAAAATACTGAGACAGTACAATATGGGTGCAATACTGCTTAGCGCTGAGGTTCAGCAGGGTCATTGCCTCAGGGAAGAAGCTCTTCCTATGCCTGCCGGTGCGGGAGCAGAGGCTCCTGTAGCGCCTATCGGATGGGCGGAGAGTAAAATGTCCATGGTTAGGGTGAGATACATCCTTGATAATGCTTTTCGCCCTGCCCAGAAAGCGTTTATGATAGATGTTCTCAATGGTGGGCAATTGGGTGCCAATAATCCGCTGGGCAGTTTTCACCACCCACTGGAGTGCTTTGCGGTCCAATCCGGGGCAACATTGGTGAGTTTGCTCTCAGTGGTACAGCGGTAAAAGTCCGTCAGTATCCTGGGACAAAGGTGAACTTTCTTGATGCTCTGCAGAAAATAAAGGAAGAGAATACAAAATAGTTAAGTCTCAGTGCCACAGGGTGTTGGCGATTCCTCCTGCAGATAGTTTTTGTTTTGGTTCTACAACATTATGATCTAGCATATAGGACTAAATCCATTGATAATCTCGTCTGGATATTGTCTCTAATGGTCCATCTATTTGTGTTTGTCCAATTTCTAAACTTGAACTGAAAGCTTTAGTGACATGATGGTAGTATGAGTCATTGAATTTATTATGCAGGCAAAGTTAGAGATAAAATAAAATCCCTGTAGCTTTCTGGCTATAAAAGATATAAAGTAATTCACTATACTTCAAAACCCTATACAAGGGGTGATTGATAAGTTCATGTACTAAGGTAGAAGGAGTCAATTTTAGAAAACTTAGTACATTTATTTTTCAACATAGTCCCCTCCTACATGTACGCACTTAGTCCAGCAGTCATGGAGCATACAGATCCCTTCTTTGTAGAAGTGGTCCCAGCAGGGGTGATTGATAAGTTTGTGGCCTAAGGTAGAAAGAGATGAGTTATTAACTTCAAACTTTCTGCATTATCACTCAAAGAGTTGAACTGCATGTGCCTGTAATGAGAGCGTCTTGGACCTCCAGGTGGTCCACAGCAGGGGTGATTGATAAGTTTGTGGCCAAAGGCAGAAGGAGATGAGTTATACAGCTCTCGTTACATGCACATGCAGTTCAACCCTTTGAGTTAATAACTCATCTCCTTCTACCTTAGGCCACAAACTTATCAATCACCCCTGCTGTGGACCACTTCTGGAGGTCCAAGACATCGACTTCTACAAAGAGGGGATCCGTATGCTCCACAACAGCTGGACTAAGTGTGTAAATGTAGGAAAAATGTGCTAGGTTTTCTAAAATTGACTCCTTCTACCTTAGGCCACGAACTTATCAATCACCTCTCGTATTTAAGCACAGCTCATACCAGTCATATTCATGATTTTTTTTAAAAACCTAGTCAAATTGACAACATGATATGCTTGTCAAAGAATTTAGATGTTCAAAGTCAGAATTGTTCATACCTATTCCCTCAATCAGGCATCATTAGTCTCACAAACTAAACAACAGTAATCACAAAACATCATGGGACGGCACAGCAGTGTATCACATTAAAGTTATTGCATATATGTGCTCCTACATTAAAAATAGAAGAATTTAAATTAGAAACTAGCAGCTACTGAATTGCCAGGTGCAAGTTGCCTTTGAACATAATGGAGAGAATAAACATATCTTAAATACTTACAGATTAGCTTTATTTGTCATCAGGAATACAGTGAAATGCGCCGTTTGCAGGTCAGCAAAGATTAAGCTAGGCAGCCGGCAAGTGTTGGCACATTTCTGGCACCGGCAGAGCATGCTCACAACTCACTAACCCAAACCATACATCCTTGGAACGGGAGAAAATCTGCAGATGCTGGAAATCCAAGCAACACACACAAAATGCTGGAGGAACTCAGCAGGCCAGGCAGCATCTATGGAAAAGAGTATATTTGACATTTCAGGGATGAAGAAAAAAATAGGTGAGTCAGAGTCAGAAGGTGGGCGGAGGAGAAGAAGAAACACAGGGTGATAGATGAAACGGTGGGGGGGGAGCTGTAAAGTAAAGTGCTAAGAAGTTGATTAATGAATGAGATACAGGGCTGGAGATGGAGAAACTAATAGGAGAGGAAAGAAGGCTGTGGAAGGAAGAAAAGGGGAGGAGCCCCAGATGGAGATGTTATCTGCAAATTTGCTGATCCAGTTAACCACTTTATCATCCAGATCAACAACAGAGCCAGCAGCAGTCCCTGCGGCCACCGGTCACCAAGGCAACTGTCTACCACCACTCTCTGGTTTCTCCCACAAAGTCAATGTCTGATCCAATTTACTACCTCATCTTGAATGCCGAGGAACTGAACCTTCTTGACCAACTTCCCATGCACAACCTTGTCAAGTGCCTTACTAAAGTCCATGTAGACAATTTCTTAAACAGCAGAATAACATTGGCTATCCTCCAATCCTCTGGCACCTCACCTGTTGCTGAGGATGTTTTAAATATCTCTGCTAGGGCACCGGCTATTTCTACACTTGCCTTGTGCGGGGTCTGAGGGAAAACCTTATCAAGCCCTGGAGATTTATCCACCCTAACTTGCCACAGGATAGCAAGCAGTTCCACCTCTATAATCTGTACAGGGTCCGTGAAGTTGATGCTGCTTTGTCTCACCTCTATAGACTCTATAACTGTCTCCTGAGTAAATACAGATACAAAAAAAATTTAAGATCTCCCCCGTCTCTTTTGGCTCTGATTACCGTTCCGATCTTCCAGAGGATCAGTTTTGTTCCCTGTAATTCTTTTCCTCTTAACATATCTATAGAATACCTTGGGATTCTTGTCTGCTGGGGCAATCTCATAGCTTCTTTTTGCCCTCCTGATTTATTTCTTAACACTTAACTTGCATTTCTTATACTCCATAGGCACACCATTTGTTTCTACTAGCTTATACCTGCTATGCGCCTCCTTTTTTTAAAGGAAAGGTGCTGCATAGGGTGTGGAAATTATAGAAAGGGTGTGGAGGAGATCTACAAGGATGTTGCCTGGATTGGGGAGCATGCCTTAGGAGAATAGGTTGAGTGAACTCGGCCTTTTCTCCTTGGAGTGACGGAGGATGAGAGGTGACCTGATAGAAGTGTATAAGATGATGAGAGGCATTGATCGCATGGATAGTCAGAGGCTTTTTCCCAGGGCTGAAGTGGCTAGCACGAGAGTTTTAAGGTGCTTGGAAGTAGGTGCAGAGGAGATGTCAGGGGCAAGTTTTTTATGCAGAGAGTGGTGAGTGCGTGGAATAGGCTGCCGGCAACGGTGGTGGAGGCGGATACGATAGAGTCTTTTAAGAGTTTCCTGGATAGACACATGAAGCTTAGAAAAATAGAGGGCTATGGGTAAGCCCAGGTAATTTCTAAAGTAAGTACATGTTTGGCACAGCATTGTGAGCTGAAGGGCCTGTATTGTGCAGAGGGTTTTCTCTGTTTCTATGGTTTTTTTTAACCAGTGCCTCAATATCTCTAGAAAACCAAAGTTCCCCACATCTCTTATCTTTACCTTTTGTCCTGACAGGCACATACCAGCTTTGCACTCACTTTTGAAGGCCTCCTACTTCTGCCAAAAGAAACTGCCTGTCCCAATCCACATGTGCCGGATCCTTTCTGATTACATCAACACTCCCTAAACACTCTAGCCAATTAACTCTATCTTCACCTTCATAAATCTTTTATACAACCATGCATTGTTTTCTTTGGTTTCCCATAAAGTCTTGTCACCCACTTCCATTCTTTGTTATAACAGTAATTGGGACTTCTTTTCCATTCTGGAGGCAGCTCCAAGATCGCAGATCTGGATTTTAGTAAAATAGAATTTCTCAAACTATGGAAAGTAACTGATTTTGTACTTTTGTTAACAAATAACGAGATCAGTTGCTCTTCACCTGTACTGCTAATTGTCATGGTGGATACATTTTCCAAGGTTGAATCACTGGTAATTCGACACTCAACATTATAAATAAGGGTATAATAAAGTAAATATATTCAATATGTTGTGGCTAATTCAACCAGCTAATTCAGCTTTCTTCTTCAATTCTTATCAATATTTATGTAAAATGCCATGCCAAAACTTGGCACTTAATATTTTTAATTGGTAGTCCAACCAAGTTTGATTATATTATTAGTGCAGTTCTTGTAAAGTTGACTGTTCTTCTGGGATTCAAGGGACGTAAAAGGCAATGATGATCACCTTTGGTGATCATCTGTGTTATAAAGAGACTTGAAGATTATAAATGCTAAATAGTAAACTATTGGCATGTAATTTCATTGCAATATTGCTCAAAACATCAGATAATACATTGGTCAGAGCCAATCTGTTATTAACATTATCAAATTTCAGAAAATAATCATGGTGTATAGTAACACCTAATCAAATTTTGTTTCTTTCTAATTGCTAATGTTTCCTTCAAGGGTTTTTAAAATAGATTCATTTTCTAGCACTGGTATATAATGACATGAATAAAAACATGTACTCTGCTAATGCAACACAGAACACACTGCACTGTTTAATTTCAACACAAATGAGTGAATGAAAGTTAGTATTTTGCTTCATATTTTGTTCTACATTGCAGAATTTTGATTTCCTTTTCCCCAGTGGGTGTTTACATGCACAGTAATATTATGAGCTGATACAAGAACTCTCTAAACTCTGGACCTAAAAGCTGAATAGTTACTATTTTCTTTGTAGGAAATAAATAAATACAAGGAGAGTTAAAGGAGATAGGAAATATATCTAATACCCATGAATCCAATTCTGTAAGAGGATCCTGAAGTTGGCAGTTCTGTGTTTCTCAATTTCAATTCAGTGTCATGATTTAATGAAAATCTTTAAATTTAATATCAGGGAATTAGATAAAAATCATCTCATTAAGTAATTAATACATTTGCATCTTCTGGAATCAAATAGCACTTCAAATAGCATTTGAAGACAGTGTGTTTTAAGTTGCAAATGTATCCAATGGTTTAGACCTCCATACAAAGCAAATGGTCTCTGAAGAGAACATGAAAGGCTGAACTGTACTGGACAGTGTTGGAGCCAGCCTGTGCCTTCATGTTGATACTTGCCTTCTGGGCTAAGTGGCTCTGAAAGTCCATTCTACTGCAGCCATTCCATGCGGTGAAGTGGCCCAGCCAGGGTCCACCCTGATGGCCTCCTGATAACTCCAACTCCGCAAGAGATTTTCAGAAACATTTAGGAACAATTGAATTGTTTTTGAATATTAAATATTTACTGATAACCATTTCAAAATTAAGATATAGCAAGTTTGTTTAAAACAACATTCAACTACTATGCATGAGTAAATTAAGAATTTACTCAAATAAACTGGGGAGAGGAATAAGCCAACTATGAAATAAAGTTTACCCACCCCCAGGTCATCATTATCTTGGAACAACACTGGACTCATTGACAGTCCAGGGATTGGAGTGGCTAGTCATTAATGCATTAAAACTTTGATGCATTACACATTTCCCTACTGCAGGACACAAGCCAGATAGCCGCACTGTCTTGACACATAGACTGCTGCTAGGCAGCACTTCAATCTTCTTCTTATTAGGCAGTTCCCAAGGATTGAGTTGGCAAACATCCACTCCAGGCTTGTGCTTTTCGAGTGGTTAATAAGGTCTATATGGGAATAGTAGACTTTGGCTTATAGGGAAATAGTGTTTTACTGTGACAAATATGAACATAAGCTTTTCTAATCTTGAGGAGAGCTTCAACCACAGATGATTGATGCCAGGAATCAATATTGAAGCTACAGTGACCATTTAAGATGTATGAAAGGCTACAGAACCAAAAAAAACAATAGCAACAGTGAAGAGGCAAGCATCAGCTTGGGTCAATGCCAAGTATATCTACAAGTATTTTTGTTTTTCCACTTGGAGCTTTGCCTAACATTGACAGAATCAAAGGATCTAGTAGCCTACTCTGGCTCTAGTGTTCTATATTTTTAAAATTCACTAAGACTCATTGTAATATCAGGAAGGTACCAATCTCTCATACCCAAATCCTTGCAATAATGGCTATATAGTGTTTTCCATTCGTAATTACCCACAGTACTTTCATGTTAATTTTTAGTAATTACTGCAAATGGACACTGGTTGGGGGGGGGGCACCAATACCTTCACTTTCTCACCTTTAAAAATAGTCCATTATTTACCACCAAGGACGATGACCTCACATTTTTTTCTATATTACTTTCCTACTGCTGTATCATTGCCTTTTCTCTTAGGCTCACCATTAGCACTGCCACCCAACTTCATATCAAACTTGGATACATCACAGTTGGTGTCTCCATCCAAACTATTTTATATCGGTTGTACATTTTGGTGCCACAACATTGATCTCTGTGGAACATCACTTATCACAGCCTTCCAACCGGAAAATGAGATGTTTATTCTATTCCCTGCCCGGTCCATGTCAATACATTCTCTCCAGCAGAGATCAATGTGGTCACAGGGAAAACATGCAAATTCCACACAGATATCATTGATTGATGAGGCTACAATGCAGCAGCGCTACTCATGATTCCACTGTATAAAAAATGCCATCTTTGCAAACTTATTATGTATTATCTCACTTCAGACACTATACTGAGGAAATCAAGGAACTTCAATTAGTTCTTGCCTTTGAACATGCAATTGGTGCATATAGAAACATAGAAAACCTAGAACATAATACAGGCCCTTTGGTCCACAAAGCTGTGCCGAACATGTCTTTACCTTAGAAATTACCTAGGTTTACCCATAGCCATCTATATTTCTAAACTCCATGTCCCTATTCAGGACTCTCTTAAAAGACCCTATCATACCCGCCTCCATCACTGTCGCCAGCAGCCCATTCTATGCACTCACCACTCTCTGCATAAAAAAAAATCCCCTCTGTACCTACTTCCAAGCACCTCAAAACTGTGCCCTCTCGTGTTAGCCATTTCAACCCTGAGAAGAAGGCTCTGACTATCCACACAATCAATGCCTCTCATCATCTTATACACCTCTATCAGGTCACCTCTCATCCTCTGCCACTCCAAGGAGAAAAGGCCAAGTTCACTCAAACTATTCTCATGAGGCATGCTCCCCAATCCAGGCAACATCCTTGTAAATCTTCTCTGCACCCTTTCTATAGTTTCCACATCCTTCTTGTAGTGAGGTGACCAGAACTGAGCACAGTACTCCAAGTGGGGTTTGACCAGGGTCCTATATAGCTATAACATTACCTCTCGGCTTTTAAACTGCTGGAAGAAGTTCCTTGTTCTCTGCCATCCATAGACACGTTTTGTGTGCTCCTTGCTTTTCCAACCAAGGCCTCACAAAGCCTATTCAAAGATGTGACTGGTAAACTGTCCAGTAGCATCCATTTGTAACTATAGAGCTGAAAATACTTGCAGAGGTCAGTTTTTAATTGATTTCACCTGAAGTTAAGGTGCAGTCACTGCTAATGAAGTCACTGGGGGAATCGTTCCACATTGTTCTTTAATGGTCCCAACAAGAGCAAAATGACTCAAAGTCACCTTTACAGAATATTTCCCCAGCTGAAGAAATTTCACAAAATGTCAGAGATATTAAACCTGATTCTGATATTTTTCTTTACAACTGAACAATAGTTCAATATTTCAGTAGCTCGATTTAAATCAGAGAAATGTATGCAATATACATCCTGAAATTCTTGTTCTTCACAGGCATCCACAAAAACAGAAGAGTTCCCCAAAGAATGAGCAACAGTTAACCCAAAGCCCCCCTACTGCCCCCTCCCACACACAGGCGGCAGCAAAGCAACGACCCTCTCCCACCGCCACCCACTTCTGCAAAAAAAATCAGCGCCCTTCACCCACCAAGCATGTGATAGTAAAACCCCAAATAAAGCCCGTGATCTGCTGTACCATGAAAACTAATTGTGCATCTGACAATTCGACATATCGCAGGCTGTCTTTCTCCCAATAAATGGAAAAAAAGGTGTACTCTTCCACAGCAAGAGGGGAGACATAACAAAACAACTCGCTGATTTACGGTGTTAAAAGTCTGTCATGCAGCTTTCTTTTGGAGTTCTCTGCCAGGAGAATCACCAGCATTCTTTCCCTACCAACAAGCAAAAGACAGAGTGTGCATTTCACCGAGTACAGAGCACCCGACAGCTGATCCGCTGTTCCCGATGTTCCATTTTTCTCCCGCAACACTTCAATCAGTGACACCGGCTTAGGATCAGCTCAACCACATTGCCGTGAAACTTTAGAACCCTGAAGGCACTCATGTCCTCTAGGCCGCATCCTTGGGGTATTGAAAAGCGGCCGGTCTTGAGCCCCCAGGATTGGGTCCCACCACCACAAAGATCAGAAGTCTGAGTGTAAGTCCAGGTCAGGGTCTTCAACAGGCCCCATCCACCTTGAAAAGGTAAAAGAGAGACTTCGTAGGTAGAAACTAAGCTGTTTTTGGAGATGAACATGAAGGAGTCGCCATTGAACACCATCAGAACTCTGCTTCCAACTCCAAAGTAAAAAGATTCTGAAAGAGGGACTGAAAGTTAGAGATGATTGAGGAGTTCTTTATCAATTATGAAAGTCTTTCATGTTCTGTACAAGAACCTAAGAGACAATAGAAGCATATTCTAAGATGTAGATTTAGCATTCATGACTAAGGCTGACTGAAGATTTGGATCAAGTTAAAATCCTCTGAAGAGAGTATTTGCACAAAAAAAAAGATCCAGTATATTTTTGCAGACAACATCAATAGTGGCAGAGCCGTGTTCTATTTGAAATCACAATATAGCTTAAATTGTCAGCTGATGAAGCAGGGCTTACCATAAAGCCATCAAAGGCAAGTGATGGTAGCTATTGGCTCAATTTGCAGGAAACATTATGAAATTCAAAGAAAATTTCATTACTTTGACTCTACATTGTTTATTGTGATTGAGGCTTGGGGTTTCTTGCCTTAAATCAGTCTAGAAGATGATGATTACAGTTCAGACTACAGCATTTTATGTCTGTAATTCTTCTATAAAATGTATCAAATGCATTCAAATAATCATGTTTTCTTTGTCAATAAATACAAAAGAAATTTATTGCATTGAATCTGTGTGAGATACCTCAGCTGCCATGCTTATTGATTGCACATTAAACCCTACATTTAAGTTGAGCTTTCCAGACAAACGGGTATAATTTTAGTTGTAGTTTCATTCACCTCCGACTTCTTCCAGCACTAAGCGATCTAAGTAATGATCCAGAATAGCCAATTCCGATGGAGTTTGAGGAGCCATCAGATCCAAGGCTTTGATCCTCCATCTCTCGACCCTTGAAGATTTCGCTGGATCTACTCTTTAGCCCTGGGCTGTGGCCACTGAAAGTAAACTAATCTGAGTCTTCAGCCCATCCAGGTCTTCGAACAGATTTGAGGGGCCAAATGGTTTAATTCTGCTCCTATTTGTCTTATGGTCTTACTGTGTACTCAGTGAGAGTGTGTAAAAGCAAGTTGTCCCGCTACCATAAGACAAAGTGTATGATGCTCAGCAAACAGTACGTAAGAAATAGTTGTGATTGATGATTGATTCTGGACTGAAAATAAAAGATGGCATGGAATGCCCATGTAGTGGGTATGATACAGAGGAAGATGTTATGTCCAAAGCTGGAAGGAGAGTTCAGGGAGGTGATGAAATAAAGAATAACAGTCACCATTGCAACTCTTGTCAGGAGGGTAAAACATCAAACACTTCCAGCATTAACATCCTAGATAAGCTATCTCTTTCCAAGCTGACAATCTTCCTGCAATTGACTTTGGCCAAGCCTTCCAAGAAATCATTAGAGAAGCTTCTGACTGATTAAAGCAGGAAGAAATTCTGGCAGTCATCTGTCAGAGCAACCTGCCAGAAGAGAGTCCTGTAGGTGTGTTTGAGTATTAAACAGTCCTGCCAGAGCAGGCACATTGAACATAAAAAGGCTTGCCAGTTCTAACAAATTCAGATATGAAATCTTCTACTCCAATTTAAAGCAGTCTCTGGAGGAATGGTGGTCTGATCTTTAGTGACTTGGAGTTTTGCATTCATTCCAGTCACTAGAAAGCTGTTCTGGGTGAGCATTGAATATAGTTTCAACATCCACCTTTGTCAAGCTGTCTATCATTGGCAGTAAATGATGGTACTTCAGCCAATTAAGGTGATAATTTTGATAGTAATGATTCAAGTCAAAGACATTCTTAGCATTGGTAAAGTTAGATAAGAAAAGTTTCACACAGGAAGGAGGACAGATGGATAGATCAAAGGGAATATCTCTGGTAAGGTAGCAGGGTTGACAAGATGATCCCATTATTTACAGGGCAGATAGATTAACGAGTGAAGCTAAAAATAGAATAAAAATTTGAAGGACACTGAAAACTACAAAATGCTGGTCAATAAATCTATGTTCTATTAAGAGACTACTAGACAGGTATAAGGAGGAACTTAAGGTGGGGGGTTATATGGGAGGCAGGGTTTGAGGGTCGGCACAACATGTGGGCCGAAGGGCCTGTCATGTGCTGTACTATTTCTATGTTCTATGTTCTAAACATGAGAAGATCTGTAGATGCTGGAAATCCAAAACAACACACACAAAAAAATTGGAGGAACTCAGCTGGCCAGGCAGCATCTATGGAAAAGAGTAGACAGTCAACCTTTCAGGCCGAGACCCTTTTAGAAGGTGGGGGGATGGGAGGAAGAAGTACAAGGAGGCAGGTGATGGGTGAAATCAGGAGAGGGGGAGCAGGTGAAGTTTAGAGCTGGGAAATTGATTTGTGAGAGAGATAAATGGCTGGAGAAGGGGGAATCTGATAGGAGAGGACAGAAGAACACAGAAAGGGATGGGGGAGGATCACCAGCGGGAGGTTATGGGCTGGTAAGGAGATAGGGTGAGAGAGGAAAATGGGAATGGGGAACGGTGAAGGAGAGGAGTTCAATTACTGGAAGTTTGAGAAATCGATGTTCATACCATCAGGTTGGAGGCTACCTAATTGGAATTTAAGATGTTGCTCCATAAAATTCTGGTCAAACCTGGTGCTGAATCTGAAACTGAATGGAGAATGCCCAGCCGATCGGGCAATGTCTGTGAGGAGTGATAAACCGAGATAACATTAGAGCAGGGGGCTAAGCACAGAGCCTTGAGGTGCACCTGTGCTGATGGTGATTGTACAGGAGATGTTGTATGCCAATCCAAACTGACTGCAGTCTGCGAGCAAGGAAAATGAGGATGCAGTTGCACAATGAGGTATTGAGGTGTAGGTTTTGGAGCTTATTAATTAGTTTTGAAGGAGCAATAGTACTGAATGCTAAACATTAGTCACTCTGCACCTCTGATGTCTGAACCTTCTCCCCATTTAGATAATAGTCCACACTATTGTTCCTTTTACCAAAATGCATGATCATACATTTCCCAACACTGCCACTTTTTTCCCATTCTTCCAATTTGTCTAAGTCCTGCTGCAATTGTATTGCTTCCTCAGCACTACCTAACCCTCTACCTATCTTTGTATCATCCACAAACTTTGCCACAAAACCATCAATTCCATTATCTAAATCATTGACAAACAACGTTCCTCAATACTGACCCATGAGGATCACCACTAGTCATTTGCAGCCAACCAGAAAAGGCCCCTTTTACTCCCACTCACTGCCTCCTGCCTGTCAGCCATTCCTCTATCCATACCAGTTTCTTTCCTGTAATACCATAGGATTTTATCTTGTTTAGCAGCCTCATATGTGGCACCTTATCAAGCACCTTCTGAAAATCCAAGTAAATGACATCCACTGCATCTTCTTTGTCCACCCTGATTGTCACATAGAACATAGAATAGTACAGCACAGTACAGGCCCTTTGGCTCACAATGTTGTGCCGACCCTCAAACCCTGCCCCCCATATAACCCCCCCACCTTAAATTCCTCCATATACCTGTCTAGTAGTCTCTTAAATTTCACTAGTGTATCTGGCTCCACCACTGACTCAGGCAGTGCATTCCATGCACCAACCATTCTCTGAGTAAAAAACCTTCCTCTAATATCCCCCTTGAACTTCCCACCCCTTACCTTAAAGCCATGTCCTCTTGTATTGAGCAGTGGTGCCCTGGGGAAGAGGCGCTGGCTATCCACTCTATCTATTCCTCTTCATATCTTGTATACCGCTATCATACCTCCTCTCATCCTCCTTCTCTCCAAAGAGTGAAGCCCTAGCTCCCTTAATCTCTGATCATAATGCATACTCTCTAAACCAGGCAGCATCCCGGTAAGTCTCCTCTGTACCCTTTCCAATGCTTCCACATCCTTCCACATCCTTCCTATAGTGAGGCGACCAGAACTGGACACAATACTCCAAGTGTGGCCTAACCAGAGTTTTATAGAGCTGCATCATTCCCTCACGACTCTTAAACTTACTTCCTTAAAGAACTCTAACCTCCTGGTCTCCTGTTTCAGGACACTAAAACCCCAAAACCTCATCCGTGATAATAGATTTCAATACCTTCCCAACCACTGAGGTTAGGCTAACTGGCCTATAATTTCCTTTCATTTGCTTTCCTCCCTCCTTATAGATTGGAGTGATATTTGCAATCTTCCAGTCCTTTGGGACCATGTCAGAATCAAGTGATTCTTGAAAGATCATGACCAAAGCATCCATTATCTCTTCAGCATCCTCTCTCAGGACTCTGGGATGTAGTCCATCTCGTCCAGGTGTCTTATCCACCTTAAGACCTTTGAGTTTGCCGAGCACATTTTCCTTTGCAATAGCAATGGCACCCACAGCTGCTCCCTGACACTAATGGACCTCTGGCCCACTGCTTGTGTTTTTCACAGTGAAGACAGATGCAAAGTACCTATTAAGTTCATCTGCTATTTCTTTGTCCCCTATTACTACCTCACCAGCATCATTTTCCAGTGGTGCAATATCAACTCTTACTTCCTTTTTACACTTTATATAATTGAAAAAAACTTTTAGTTACCTGCTTTATATTATTAGCTAGTTTGCCCTTATATTTCATCTTTTCCCTTCTTATAGCTTTTTAGTTGCCTTCTATTGGATTTTAAAAACTTCCTAATCATCCCACTTCCCACTCACTTTTGCTGCCTTAAATACCCGTTCCTTGCCTTTAATGCAGTCCTTAACTTTCCTTGTCAGCCACGGTTGCCTGCTCCTGCCATTTGAGAACTACTTATTCTGTGGGACATATCTATCCTGTGCCTTGTTACTATTCCCAGAAACTTCAGCCTTATCTGCTCTGCTGTCCCCAACAATGTCCCCCTCCAATCCACCTGGGCAAGCTCCTCTCTCATGCCTCTGTAATTCCCTTTATTCCATTGTGATATCGATACATGTGAGTTATGCTTCTCCCCCTCAAACTGTAGTATGAATTCAATCATTTTATGATCACTGCCTCCTAAGGGTTCCTTTACATTAAAGTCCCTGATAAGATCTGGGTTATTACACAACAGCCAATCTAAGATAGACTTTCTCTGAGTATCCTCAAGCACAAGCTGCTTTTAAAAAGCCATCTTGTAGGCATTCAATAAATTCTCTCTCTTGCAATCTGACACCAGCCTGGTTTTCCCAATCCCCTTGCATATCGAAGTCTCCATTTACAAATGTGACATTGCCCTTATTACATGCCTTTTCAAGCTCCCTCTACAATCTCAAACCCACATCTTGGCTACTACTTGGTGGCCTATATATGATTCTCATAATGATTTTTTCCCCTTGCAATTTCTTAACTCCAGCTACAATGATTCAACATTCTCTGACCCTCTGTCACCTCTTTCTAAAGATGTAATTCCATCTCTTACCAACAAAGCCACACCACAGCCTACACCTTCCTGCCTGTCTTTTTGATACAAAATATGTCCTTTGATGTTAAGCTCCCAACTATACTCTTCTTTCAGCCACAATTCACTGATGCCCACAATGTCGTACCCACTTACACCGTGAGTTTGTCCACCTCATTCCAAATACTACATGCATTTAAATACAGCACCTTCAGTCCTGCATTCTTTGCCCTTTTGAATCTTGCCTCTGTGGTACATTTAACTCTTTGCTCTGTCTGCATTTGTACTCAATTATTGGCTTGTCCTTCCTTTCATTTATGTTACACCCATCATCTATTTGTAAACCTGCTGGCTCATCCTCAGCTCTATCATCTTGCTTCCCATCCCCCTGCCATATTAGTTTAATTCACATTTAACAGCTCTAGTAAACCTGCTCGCAAGAATATTGGTCGCCCGCCCCTCCCCGATCCATGTGCAACCTATTCCTTTTGTACAGGTCCCACCTGCCCCAGAAGGGGTCCCAATTATCCAGAAATCTGTCTTCGTCGGCCAGTTGGGTTGAAGAGTGTGTTTCCATGCTGTATAATTCTATGAGTCAATAAGAAAGAATGGGGTTGATAGATAAGTTGAATGTCAGTTGGCTCCAAGTGTTTCAACTGGGCTAGGTAAGGTTAATGTATAGTTGGACGACATTAGCAGTGGTTGAATATCAGAGTTCCTCTCGTTTGACTAGCAATGTTGCTTAATCTAATAACAACGTTCAGTACTCACAGAATAGGTTGAGTGAACTCAACCTTTTTTCCTTGGAGTAACGGAGGATGAGAGGTGACCTGATAGAGATGTTGCAGCTATATACGACCCTGGTCAGACCCAACTTAGAGTACTGTGCTCAATTCTGGTTGCCTCACTATAGGAAGGACATGGAAACCATAGAAAGGGTGCAGAGGAGATTTACAAAGATGTTGCCTGGATTGGGGAGCATACCTTGTGAGAATAGGTTGTGTGAACGGAGCGACGGAGGATGAAAGGTGACCTGATAGAGGTGTACAAAGTAATGAGAGGCATTGATCGTGCAGATAGTCAGAGGCTTTTCCCCAGGGCTGAAATGGCTAGCACGAGAGGGTGTAGTTTTAAGGTGCTTGGAAGTAGGTACAGAGGAGATGTCAGAGGTAAGTTTTTTCACACAGAGACTGGCAAGTGTGTGGAATGGGCTGCCGTCAACGGTGGTAGAGGCGGAAATGATAGGGTCTTTTAAGAAGCTCCTGGATGGGTACATGGAGCTTAGAAAGATAGAGGACTATGGGTAAAGCCTAGGTAGTTCTAAGGTAGGGACATGTTCTGCACAGCTTTGTGGGCCGAAGGGCCTATATTGTGCTGTAGGTTTTCTATGTTTCTATGGTTCTAATATGCTGAAAAGGATACAGAACAGTTCAGATGTTTGCCTAGTATGTTGTTCATAATAGCATCATGCTTGATAATACTCACTGGAAGCAAGGAATTCTTGTGTTTAAAAAAGGATATTATATTGCAAACCAACAGGAAGGTGATGTAGGTGTAGGTGTGGTGTATAAGGATTGGAGAATAGAGAGCAGGGTTTTGAACAAGGGTATATGCAGTCATTTCAATCTTAGAACAAAGATGAGAAGTTTTTTTATGCTGAAAGTTATAAATCTCTTGAGACATGGATAACAGAATGCTATGGATTCTCAGTCATTGAATATGTTCAAGACTGGGGTAATAAGAAGATCGGACAGGAATGTGGGTGAGTTGGAGATCAGCTATGATTATGAGAATGGTAGAATAGTCTCAGATAAGCCTTTTTTCCTACTTCCACATCTTTGTCTGGAGCACCACACTTGTGTTAATGCAGTCCCCATTTTGCTGTGCAGTTACTTATGCTACCTATCCAAATACTATAGTACTTAATTTTGCAAATAGTTTTGATTATATTGCATAAGTATGCTAAGAGTAGAAGAAAAAGTTGTTTCTCAAACTTAGAACTATGCTAGTCTATAGTTACCAAAGTTGGTCAGATGTCCATCTTCTACAGATGCAGCCTAGCGCATTAGTTTTGGTGTTGTTCGTTTTGGAGATTTTAGCATCGATGGCACTGGTTTAAAAAAATTAAAACATTGGTTCTGGTGATGACAATGTAACTAACCATGCCGATAGAGTAATAGTGGTAATGTATCTTCAATCTTAGCTGAGGATATTAATAATAGAATTCCATCTGGGTTAGTGCTGTAACAAATTGGTATTTTTGTTTTTGATGTCAAAATTTGGAGAGGAAAATCTCTGATTTCGATGGTAATAATTGCTTACTTATTATATATATTATGTGATTGTATTTAACCCTACCAGAGTATAAATGAGCAAATTAAGACAAACAATAGACACAATTCATTGTTGTTGGATAACCCTATTTTTCCCAGCGCTTTGGTGCCTTGTTCAGGTTTACTAATTTCCATGAGCTTAGATTTTCCAGTGAATCCTGAATTCACATGCAGGTGGTTCAAGGCAGCAGAATTCTGCGAAGCCCCTTGAAGAAATAGACTGCATTCATAATGATGGCTCACTAATGCTGATGGTGGAGATGCTCTTTCACAGCTCCGTAATTTATTGTAGGTTAAATCCTGATGTCTGGTGCTGTCTGTGTGGAATTTCTGCATTCTCCTAATGTTTCATGTTTGTTTCAGATTTCCAGAATCAGCATTTTTTATTTTGCTTTTTTTTTATTTCATTTACTGGTCTGTAATCTATCTGATTATTACCAATAATGCTTTCTCCTGAAATAATTAAAAAACAAGATAAACTGCAGATACTGGAAATTTGATGAAATCATTGATTCTATTTCTCCCTTCACCGACGTTAGCTGACCTTTTGACTAGTTCCATAATGTTCTGTTTTCTCTTCAGATCTCCTGCTGCCGACATAATTTCCCAATTTCTTCACATGTAGTGTAATAGCAGCTAATGCAGGATTCTTGATGACTGCTTTATGGATTTAATCGGATATCTAGGTCAAGTGTTCACTTTCAGTGGGATGAGGGAGGAATATTCAGTATCTCAGAGGAACACTGAAATCCTTGTACGTAATGACTCCTCTCTACAAAGAGAATCTGGAAGTAAGGTAGCAATCATCACACAGCGCTGTTATTCAAAGGAGCAAAGAAACTAGATTCATGTAATTTGGTGGCTTATATTCAGGATTCTAAAACTTGTCAAATACATCAAGCAAGACTCGTGAAGATGTCTCTGTTATACTTGAATGAAATGCCTCTAGAGATGATGAAAGAGAACGTTACATTATATCACAGCCTTACATAGTGTCAGACCCTCGCACCCAATAAGTTTTCTAATGCACAAAGGAAACTGCATCTTTGTCTCCAGTTAGACATACTCTCACAGTGAAATGATTATACAAGCATGCCTCTTCATACAGACCCTCGCATAGCCAGACAGTGTGACTGAGAAGCTTTCACAGAAAAAGACTTTTGCACCCATAGTAACTGCTGAATACGTTGCACACTGACTACAACATTTGGCTCTTGCGTTAGCTCATGCCTGCCAAAAAAAAAGATTAAATTGATTTTTTTAACCAGCAATTGGAAGCTAACTCTCAAGTTGGATTTTCACAGTTCAGCTAAGTCCCCTTTACCCTGACACAACTGACCAATCATTCAGCACCAAGAAGGATAGCCACACCAGCGTTGTTTATTTATCAATATTTGCATTTGCCAGAGTTTGTTGCCCATTGATCCTGTTTACAGTTACAGTTCTATAGATTTTCTAAGTATGCCTGCAGCATAAAGAATCTCAGCGTTGTATGTGATGACATGTATGTATTCTGATAATAAATTTTACTATGATCTATGAACGTTGAGCTTTAGAGGGACCGTCATCTTTTCTTTGAATGTCGCAGCTGTCTTCAAAAGAAAGTGGAACAACAAGCAATCTGCTGTAAACGAATTGGGTTGGATAGCCTTTTCTCAATGGGCACAAAACCATCAGCTAAATAGCCTCTTACTTTCTGTAGTTCAATGTACTTGCAGATTAATTGCCTTTGTCACTGTATTTCTACAAACATGTGGTGCTACCCAAATTTTTAATTCAATGTCCATGCATTTTCGAAACCCTTGTCTTTACCAAGGCTTTTGCACAAATAAGTAGCTTTCAAATATGTACTTCAGTTGGCATTTCCCAAAGAGGACAGCATAACTGCAGGATGAGCAAAAGATGCACAGAGAAGGATAGCAAACTTTATACTTTATACTTTATTGTTGCCAAACAACTGGTACTAGAACGTACAATCATCACAGCAATATTTGATTCTGTGCTTCCCACTCCCTGAATTACAAATAATAAAAATAGTTAAAATTAGTAAATATTAAGAATTTAAATTATAAATCATGAATAGAAAATAGAAAAATGGGGAGTAAGGTAGTGCAAAAAAAACCGAGAGGCAGGTCCGGATATTTGGAGGGTACGGTGGTTGAGTACGGAGAGGAAATTAAGAACCTGGTGGCATGGTGCAAAGACAATAACCTATCTCTCAACATCAGCAAGATGAAGGAATTGGTTGTTGACTTCAGAAGGAGTAACGGACCGCAAGACCCCATTTACATCGGTGGTGTGCAAATGGAACAGGTCAAAAGCTTTAAGTTCCTCGGGGTCAATATCAAAAATGACCTGACTTGGTCCAACCAAGCAGAGTTCACTGCCAAGAAGGCCCACCAGCACCTTTACTTCCTGAGAAAGCTAAAGAAATTTGGCCTGTCCCCTTAAACCCTCACTAATTTTTATAGATGCACCGTAGAAAGCATTCTTCTGGGTGCATCACAACCTGGTATGGAAGTTGTCCTGTCCGAGACCGAATGAAGCTGCAGAAAATCGTGAACATGACGCAGCACATCACACAAACCAATCTTCCGTCCTTGGACTCACTTTACACCACACGCTTTCGGAGCAAGGACATGACCCACCCAGCCAACACACTTTTTGTCCCGCTTCCCTCCGGGAGAAGGCTCAGGAGCTGGAAGACTCGTATGGCCAGATTTGGGAACAGCTTCTTTCCAACTGTGATAGGACTGCTGAATGGATCCTGACCTGGATCTGGGCCAGGTACGGAGGGAGGAAGAGGAGAATAGAAGAAGGGCTCTCAGCAGCAGGCCAGATTTATCTTTTTTCCCTTTGAATTCTACCCATTTGGCCAAATTTTGGCCATCAGTTTTAATATTTCCTTAATTAAACTGGCATCCAGCTTGCTGAATATTTCTCCTATGAAATATCTTGGGATGTTTATTGGATTATGGGTACTACATAAATAAAAATAATGGGTTTGAGCAGCTGATCCAGTCAATTCATTAATTTAATAACCACATATAAATTGTCACATTTCTTTGAATGTTTACTACATTCTTGGTAAATGCACTTTCAGTGTTGTATCATTATATTGGAAAGAGTGTGTGATATCAAGGCTGGATTAACACATCCACTTTAACGTATTGGACATATTGTTTGTAAATGTCCATGTGCCAGCTTGTAGCAGCTACAATTGGATTTCAGAGTTGGGATCTATTAGTAATGATTATTGTCTGCAATGCAAAACATGAATGTGAAATGTACAATAGTATGCCTTGATAGTTGGCATAGTATCTGGTTGACATTATTTTAATGATTCTAAGTTCTGACTTGTGTAGATTTCAATGCAAGAAGTATTATAGGAAAGACGGATTAGCTTAGTGCACGGATCAGCATGTGGAATTATGACATTGTGGTCATTAGTGAGACTTGGTTTCAGGAGGGCAGATCAGAAAGCTCAATGTTCTGGAACTCCTTTGTTTCAGACACAATAAAGCAGGAGGGATTAAAGGGGGAGGTGTGGTATTACCAGTCAGGGAAAATGTTACATCAGTGCTCAGATAGGACAGATTGGAAAGCTTATCTACTGAGGCTATATGGTTGGAACAAAGAAATAAGAAAAGGATGGCCTCATTAATGGGATTATATTATGGACCACCCAACAATCCGTAGGATTTAGAGAGATTGCAGACTGTTTCAAGAAATAAATTGTTGTGATAGTAAGTGATTTGAACTTTCCAGATATTGACTGGGACTCCCATACTGTAACAGAGCTGGATGGGGTAGAGTTTGTCAAATGTGTTCAGGAAAGCTTCCTTAATACAGTATATATACATAGAGGTTACACCTAGATAGAGTGCAATGCTAGATCTCCTAGTAGGAAATGAGACAGGGCAGATGACAGAAGTTGGTGTAGGGGAACACATTGCATCAAGTGATTATAATGTCATCAGTTTCAAGATAATTATGGAGAAGGGTAGGTCTATCCTCAGGTTGAGATTCTAAATTGGAGAAAGGCCAATTTTTATGGTACAGTATCAGAAAAGATCTGGAAAGTGTGGGTTGGGACAGCTTGTTTTCTAGAAAAATTGTGCTTGGTAAATGGGAGGCCTTCAAAGGTGAAATTTTGAGAGCACAGAGTTTGTACATTCCTGTCAGAAAAAAAGCAAGGATAACAGGTTGAGGGAACGTTGGTTTTTGAGAGATATTAAGAAGGAGGAGGAGGTGCATAGCAGGTATACACACGTAGGAACAAGCGAATTGCTTGACAGCACAAGAAACGAAAGAGAACAGTTAAGAAAGAAATCAGGAAGGCATGAGATTGTTCTAGCAGACAAGGTGAAAGAGAATCCCAAAGGTTTCTACAGATATATTAAGAACAAAAGGATAGTAAGGAACAAAATTGGTTCTCCTGAAGATCAAAGTAGTCAACTGTGTATGGCACCAATAGAGATGGGGGAGATATTAAATGGATATTTTGCATCTGTATTTACTCGGAAGACGGACAGAGTCCATAGAAGTGAAGCATGACAACAAGTAGGTCATGGTCTGTATACAAGTTAAAAAGAAGAAGGTGTTTGAATTCTAGAAGCATATTTGGGTGGATAAATTCCTCAGGGCCTAATAAGGTGTTTCCTCAGAGCTTGCAGAAGGCTAGTTCAAAAATTGCAGAGGCTCCAGCAGGGATATTTAAAATGTGTTTAGAGAGGTGCTGGAGAAATGGAGGATAGCTAATGTTGTTTCATTGTTGAAGAAAGGCTATAAAATAAAACTAGTAATTGTGTGCCAGTGAACCGAACACCAGTATTAAGTAAGTTAGTGGAAGGTATTCTAAGGGACCAGATATATACAGTTGAAGTCAGAAGTTTACATACACCTTAGCCAAATACATTTAAACTCAGTTTTTCACAATTCCTGACATTTAATCCCAGAAAACATTCCCTGTTTTCTAGATCAGTTAGGATCACTACTTTATTTTAAGAATGTAAAATGTCAGAATAATAGTAGAGAGAATGATTTATTTCAGCTTTTATTTCTTTCATCACTTTCCCAGTGGGTCAGAAGTTTACATACACTTTGTTAGTATTTGGTAGCATTGCCTTTAAGTTGTTTAACTTGGGTCAGATGTTTTGGGTAGCCTTCCACAAGCTTTTCACAGTAAGTTGCTGGAATTTTGTTCCATTCTTCCAGACAGTACTGGTGTAACTGAGTCAGGTTTGTAGGTCTCCTTGCTCGCATATGCTTTTTCAGTTCTGCCCACAAATTTTCTACCAGATTGAAGTCAGAAAATGATGTCAAGTCTGGTTCATCCTTGGGAGCAATTTCCAAACACCTAAAGGTATCACATTCATCTGTACAGACAATAGTACGCAAGTATAAGCACTGTGGGACCACGCAGCCTTCATAGCACAGGAAGGAGACGCATTCTGTCTCCTAGAGATGAACATACTTTGGCGTGAAAAGTGCAAATTAATCCTAGAACAACAGCAAAGGACCTTGTGAAGACGCTGGAGGAAACAGGTTGACAAGTATCTATATCCACAGTAAAACGAGCCCTATATCAACATAACCTGAAAGGCTGCTCAGCAACGAAGAAGCCACTGCTCCAAAACTGCCATAAAAAAGCCTGACCATAGTTTGCAGGTGCACATGGAGACAAAGATCATATTTTTTGGAGAAATGTCCTCTGGTCTGATGAAACAAAAATTGAACTGTTTGGCCATAATGACCATCGTTATGTTTGGAGGAAAAAGGGTGAGGCTTGCAAGTTGAAGAACACCATCCCAACCGTGAAGCATGGGGGTGGGAGCATCATGTTGTGGGGGTGCTTTGCTGCAGGAGGGACTGGTGCACTTCACAAAATATATGACATCATGAGGAAGGAAAATTATGTGGATATATTGAAGCAACATCTCAAGACATCAGCCAGGAAGTTAAAGCTCGGTCGCAAATGGGTATTCCAAATGGACAATTACCCCAAGCATACCTCCAAAGTAGTGGCAAAATTGCTTAAGGACAACAATGTCAAGGTATTGGAGTGGCCATCACAAAGCTCTGACCTCAATCCAATAGAAAATTTGTGGGCAGAACTGAAAAAGCATATGCGAGCAAGGAGGCCTACAAACCTGACTCAGTTACACCAGTTCTGTCTGGAGGAATGGAACAAAATTCCAGCAACTTACTGTGAGAAGCTTGTGGAAGGCTACCCAAAACACTTGACCCAAGTTAAACAACTTAAAGGCAATGCTACCAATTACTAACAAAGTGTATGTAAACTTCTGACCACTGGGAAAGTGATGAAAGAAATAAAAGCTGAAATAACTCATTCTCTCTACTATTATTCCGACATTTCACATTCTTAAAATAAAGTAGTGATCCTAACTGACCTAGAAAACAGGGAATGTTTTCTAGGATTAAATGTCAGGAATTGTGAAAAACTGAGTTTAAATGTATTTGGCTAAGGTGT
Organism: Mobula birostris; assembly: GCF_030028105.1. NCBI lineage: Eukaryota > Metazoa > Chordata > Chondrichthyes > Myliobatiformes > Myliobatidae > Mobula > Mobula birostris. The sequence goes on from NC_092377.1 coordinate 28,800,757, forward strand.
ATGTAAACTTCTGACTTCAACTGTAAGTATTTGGATAGACGGGGTTTCCAGCTGGACCAGCTGGAAAAGCATGTTGGAAAATTGCAGATGGAATTAAGTGCAGATAAGTTTTATATTGAGAGGAAAACTAGGGCAGGACTTGCATGGTGTGCAATAGAACCCCGCGTAGAACAAATGGATCTGGGAAAACAGATCCATAATTCCTTGAAAGTAGAGTCAGAGGAGAATAGGGTCATTAAGTGAGATTTTGGCGCATTGGTCTTCATAAATCAAAGTACTGAGTACAGGAGTTGGATGTTATGTTGAAGTTGTATCAGATGTTGGTGAGGTCTTATTTGGAGCTCTAGTCACCAAGCTACAGGAAAGATATCAATAAGATTAAAGGAGGGCAAAGAAGATTTACAGGGATGTTGCCGGAACTTGAGGGTCTGAGTTATCAGGAAAAATTGAATAGGTTGGGACTTTATTCCCTGGAGCGTAGGGGAATAAGGAGAGAGTTCATCGAGGTATACAAAATTATGAGAAGTATAGACAGTGCAAATTCAAGCAGACTTTTTTCACTAAGATTGGGTGAAACTAGAACTAGAAGTCATTGGTTAAGGATGAAAGGTGAAATGTTTAAGGGGAACATGAGAGGAACTTATTCACTCAGAGGGTGGTGAGTATGTAAAGTAAGCTGCTAGTGTTAGTGCTGAATGTGGATTCGATTTCAATATTTAAGAGAAATTTGGATAAGTAAATGGATGGGAGGGGCTTGGATGGCTATGGTCTGGGTGCAGGTCAATGGGTTTAGGCGGATTAATAATTCAGTATGGGCTAGATTGGCAGAAGGACCTGTTCCTGTGCTGTAGTGTTCTATGACTTTATAACGGTTTATACTCTCTTGAATGAACTTCTTAATGCTTCATGGTTATCTTTAATTATGGAAAATGTACATCTTCACCTCACTAAAATACATCAAATTAGATTAAGTGGATTATACTGGGGTAAGATTATGGAACTGTGTTTGATAAAACAGTGCATCAAATTAGTCACCTTCTACCAAAAATTGGTCTGATCAACTATGGCAAGTACTTTACCTAAGCAGTTGATGATGTCCAGGGATAGAGTGAGAAAAAAAACTACATGCTGAGTCTTTTAGGTTTCTTCCAAGATCAGAGATAAGGCACTCATTTTGTATACATATGAGTCTCGGCAATATTTCAATTCCAATATTTCTGATTTTGAATGTGGTGTTCAACTTGCTGAGCTACTCTGCAGAAACAAACATTGATGTAACAGGTAAGATACAAATGTACATTCAATTCTTGTTTATTAAATAAAAGCATGTTTTTTCTGGAAATCAGTAGAGTGGTAAGTATTCCCTTGATATTTATTCCACTACCAATTCATTGACACATTCCATTTTATCTATTCTGAAGCACAAATTCATTTTGAAGCACGACTTCATGTGAAAGTTTTCACAGGAACCTTCGTTTGCTGTAGGCTTAGCACCCTGAGGATTGTGCAATTAAGGTTTGTGGGAATGAGAAAGAGCAGACAAAAGTTAATGTTGAGTATTGAATGAAAATAGTTGGCAGATGAGTGAAGAGGGTGTAGTGAATGAAGCTGCTTGCACAGTCAGCAGGATATGCTACCAACTGCAATTATGTAAGATCATGCTGAGATTGCACCTGGAATTTTACATATGGATTTGATCTTCTTAGTTTGAAAAAAGATTTACTTGCCAAAGTAAGAGTGCAGTGAAAATTCACTGGACTGTTTCCTGTAACATTATGAAGAGAGAGTGGTAAGAGTAGGCATGTATTCTGTGAAGTTTAAATGAAGTTTAAATTAAATGAATGAAAGTTAAGTTTGTAAGATTCTTCAAAACCTCAACAGGTGGCAGGTGGGGAGGATCTACCCCTGCCTGAGTAGTGTGGAACTAGGGAAGTAATGAAGAGGGAGGGAGGGATGGTCAAAGTTTCATGAGTTAGCACTTAGCACCAAAATAAGAAGAAATTTCTTCACCTAAAGATTTGTCAGTCTTTTGCATTTTCTACCCCAAAGAGGTAAAGAAGTTGAATCATTGATTTAGATGGATTCCTTTTTAGGGAATCAAGGAATTTAGAAATGGTGCAGGAAAATGCTATTGATTTTAGATAATCACCTATGATATTGTTGAATTGTGGAGCAGGCTCTCAGCTTGCTGATTCTCTTATTTCTTATGTTAAGATAATCATGTACTTCTTGTCAAATTGTTAAATTTCTGTTCTTTGAGCAACACTTTTCCACATAATCTTGTTCCTGTTCCCTCCTGAACATTAGGCTGAAGAGCTGATAGTGCTCTTTTACATATAGTAAAAGAGCACTATCAGCTCTTTTCCTCATTTCCAGATCAGGAATACCTGAGCACTGCTTAAACTTCTCAGTGCTCATGATCTTGCAAGTTCAGCCATTCTTCAAAGAACACAGCTCATGTTCACCTTATAATTAACTCAAACTTCCCTATGGTTACAAGGCACCCCACCTTTAAATGGAGCAGAATGTCTTTGAACGACACTGGCTACACATGAGGACATTGTAATAATCATGTAAAGCAGCAGTAGGCACAAGTCCTGCTGCCTTTACAGCATTGAACTGGTGCAGGTTAACTACGTATAGACTTCTTACAGACATGCCTAATATTATTTTAGGAGAAAATATTCAGTATAAATGTTCCACGAAAAAAATAAAATTTGTCCTTTGGCAAAATTTTAAAACAACTTTTTTGAAGATGTCTCTGATTTGAAACTGCTAGAATATTCCATCAATCCAATGGATTAAAAATTGCACTGCATCCTGAGAAATTAGGTTCTTTGCACAAGCTCAGATCAAACAAATGCAAAATTCTATTCAGAACCCAGCTTTTGGCAAAAATAAAAATGTCATCAGGTCTAACAGTGAAACAGAGACTTGGAATTTAAAAAAAAATCATGAAGGTACTGAAAGCCAAGAAAGTTAAATTGATATATTTATTATTGGTTAAAAAATATGTATTATCTTATATTTGTCTATTGCTCAAACTTTAATTTGGATGGCTTAAATATAAAAGAAACATCTCAGGATAAAAGTAGGCAGTTGGGAAAATAAATTGGTATATTCAGAAATTTGTTGGAAAGGGAGACACAGATCGTATACAGCGTGGAGAAGTTAGGGTAAGCAGAACCTTTTGTGGATGTACAACAATAGGAGTCTGGGGTCTGGCGGATTGAAGTAAATTTTTCCATTGTGTGCTTTTAGGGTGAGTGTTCAGACAGCAAATAACCAGCACTTCCAGACAACCTGACTGGCTGGCAGGCACAGAAGTGGGTTTAACTGGATGGGAGGTTATACAGACTGTAATTCCTGGAAAGGATGTGCCCACTTTGGCAGTGAACTTACTAATTTTAATGGGGCTCAGGGGGAAGAAGACAGGTGAAGTGGAGGGACATGTCACATTCAATCACATAAATGCTGCCCCTATTTCTGCTGAAATAATGTTACTGAAGTGTTTTAATATACTGTAAAAAATACCGTTTAAATAATTCAGTTCACAAGACTCAGCTCCTCAAAAGTAATAGAAACATAATTTCAGAGCTCATCCACAGCATTCCTTAAAAGGTGCAAAGTGCTTGCACTGAGTGTACTTTAGCCAATTATAACTAAAAGTGACTGTAAGATCATAAATACATCATGAGACCTAATGCATATATTGAAATAATCTATAATCTATAGCAGGCAAGCAGTCAAGCTGCTCAGTACTAGATCTTTAGAAATATATCTGTATTTGCTGTTGGGGCACTGATTCTTCTGGGTGAAGGATTTTTCGCCAATATTTTTATTGTAGTTCATTATTGCTTAATTAATGAAATCAGTTCCCTACATCTTTACAGTCATGTAATTTATGCTTCTGTAAGAAGCATGCCTTCATCACTCTTTAAATTGATCGGCCAATCATTTTAGAATCCTTTGTATGAGCACAAATAAACAGGTGGCTCTTTAATTATTTATATATGTCTTATTATAAGGAAGAGACAAAATTACAATTTATTAGTGGAATACTTGGAAAAATTCATTTTATTCATCTTTCCCATTCTCCAAAATCTCTTTAATAAACAGAGTTCCTCTGCTCTAATTTCCACTAGCTTAAATTGTGCACCATGGGGGAAAGAAAAGCAATGCATGATAGATCAAAGTAATCTTTCTCATTCTGAACGCTTCAGTTGTTGAGACAATTGCACAATCAAAGCTAATCCTTGCGGGTTTGGTTTCTCCTGTGATGCTCTTGTGCATTGAGTACGACGTAATTCTTTCCAGATCAGTTTCAATTGTAGTGTTTGTGAGATTTTCTGGAAAGGATCAGGGTCTGGATGCATTGCCTACTTAAGAATTTGCTTTCTTTCAGGAGGTGGGAGAGTACCAAGCAGTATAGAACCCTTCACCACTTTCATTCCACACTGCCCTACTTCCACTGTTCCTTTACCCTCTGTCCTACTCCCTTTTCCCATATCCCTAACCTTTTTACCTTTCATTCCTCCAGCACCTCACCTGTTGCTAAAGATGATCAAGTACCAAGTACACCTTTGCCAGAAAACAGCCTGTCCCAATCCACACTTGTCAGATCATTTCTGATACCATTAAAACTGGCCTTTCTCCAATTTAGAATCTCAACCTGCAGACCAGACCTACCTTTTTGCAAATTTTCTTTGAAACTAATAGCATTGTGATCACTAGATGCAAACTGTTAACCAACACAAACTTCTGTCACCTGTCTCATTCAATGATAACAGATAAAGTATCGCACACACTCTCATTGGAACTTCTATGCCAACTTAAATCAATTAAAATCAGGTTAAACTGATGCATTCTCAATTCTGTATCAGGTGATTGTTGGTTCAAACCATCCTTGGAAGTCCTGACGAAGGGTCTCGGCCCGAAGTGTCGACTGCACGTCTTCCTAGAGATGCTGCCTAGCCTGCTGCGTTCACCAGCAACTTTGATGTGTGTTGCTTGGAAGTTAAGCACACATTTTTGATTCAATGATTACTGCAATATTGAGGGAGTATTACATACTTTCTTCCACCAGTAGGGGCTACTCAACTCTTTGAGTCCATGCTGGCCCAGCAAATCAATCCTTATATTTCCATTTGTTATCAGATCACCCTGTAGCCCTGCAACTTAATTTCTCTCTCAACTTCCCCTTTTATTTTTTTTCCCAGTTGTGCACACTGACAGGATAGTTAACGTAGTATGGAAAAGGTGAAGGGTGTTTTTAAGTAGAGGAAGGGATCTATAACTTTGCTTGACCTTCAAGTGATGGTGTTGATCTATTTCCTATATTACCCGCAGCTGTTCTTCAATAAGTGGGTGCATACTGGAACTAAGTTCATTGATTGAAGTCAAGTAGGTACGGCATGATGGATATTCACTCTAAAGGGCGGGGGTTAGGGGGCCTTTTTGTCAAGCGCAGCTTTCTAACATAGCAGCTGACACTTCTAGAGATCTGTGTTGTTTTTCAGCAAGATAAACTTCCAGCCAATATTCTATGCTCAGCTTCTTGCCATAAGCAGGAACCAGTCTTCAGTTCTTAAGGTAAATGGCTAGAAATAATCTATCTGAAGTTAAAAGTACAGCTTTTCAAGCAAACAGCAGTGTCTATAGAGCACAGAGTTCTAACTCACAGCACAGCTCAATGGGCAGTGTAAAACAATGGGGTTATGTTAATTGGGTTTACATTGAACCAGAAAATATTGATTAAGTTATTTAGTTCAAGGAAGCTTACATCAGATTATTTCTATCACTCGGTACATCAAATAGCTGATCTATTAATAGTTGGCAGATCTATGTACTTACAGTCAGTATTTACAGCATTAATTCTGGGTTTCTGGGAACAGTGTCCCCAGAAGATTTTAGAGCATATTTGTGAAAAGGTGTCTGAAAAAATATCACATCTGTGTGAAATCACTCAAGTGGCAGATAAACAATATAAATGTTGGAGAGCAGTCAGTCCATAAGACTATATGAAACAGGAGCAAAATTAGATGATTCAGCCCATCAAGTCTGCTCTGCCATTTCATCAGGGCTGATCCATTTGCCTCTCAACTTCATTCTCCTGTCTTCTCCCTGTAATCTTTCATGACCTGACTTATTAAGAATCCATCAAACTCCACCATAAATACACCCAATTCCCTGGCCTCCACATTCACATGTGGCAATGAATTCCACAGATTCACCAGCCTCTGGCCAAAGAAATTCCTCTTCATCTCCATTCTAAATGGAGAACTCTCTATTCTGAGGCTGTGCTATATAAATGATATATAAAGCTAGAGCATTACATCCTCACTTTTATATTTTAGTCCTCTTGAAATGAATTGCATTTGTTTCTTCACCAGAGACTTAACCTGCAAGTTAACCTTTAGGGCAGGAGTTCCCAAACATAGGACAATGGACCTCTTACTTAACGGTATTGATCCATGGTATAAGAAAGGTGGGGAACCCCTGCTTTAGGGAATCCTGCACAAGGACTCCCAAGTCCCTTTGCTCCTCTGATTTTTGAATTTTCTGCTCTTTTTGAAAATAGTGTATACCTCTGTTTCTTCTACCAAAATGCATGACCATATACTTCCCAACACTGTATTCCATCTGCCACATCTTTCCCCATTTTTCTGATCTGTCTAAGTTCTTCTACAACCTCCCTGTTTCTTTAACAATACCTGACCCTCAACTTGTTTTTGTATGGTCCACAACCTCGGCCACAAAATCATCAATTCTGTCATTCAAATCATTAACATATAATGTAAAAGGAAGCGTGAGAAGTGGTACCAACACAAACCCTTGGGGAACACCACTAATCACCAGCAGCCAACCTGAAAAGGCTCCCTTTATTCTCACTCTTTGCCTCCTACCAAACAGCAAATCCTCAGTCCATGCTGGTACCTTTCCTGTAATACCATGGGCTAATTTCTTATTAAGCAGCCTTATGTGCAGCACCTTGTCAAAGACCTTCTGAAAGTCCAAGTACAAAACATCTATAGATTCACCTTTGTCTATCTTGCTTGTAATTTCATCAAAGAATTCCAACAGCTTTGTCAGGCAAGATTTTCCCTGAAAGAAACCAAGCTACCATGTGCCTCCAAGTACCGCAAAGCTCATATATAAAAAAAACAACTCCAACAACTTCTCAACCACTGAGGTCATATTAACTGACCTATAATTTCCTTTATTTTGCCCCTGTCCCTCTTGAAGAATGGAATGACATTTGCAATTTTCCAATCCTCTGGAACCATGTCAGAATCTATTGATTATTGAAAGATCATTACCATCATCTCCATAATTTCTTCAGCTACCTCCTTCAGAACCATGGGATGTAATCCATCTGGTCCAGGTGACTTATCTACAATGTACATTATATACTGTACATAATAATTATATATGCTTGACAAATATGGTGGAAAGCAAACCTACTATGATAGATGAGAGATTGGAGTTAGGATTACAGTCAACTGAGTCTTGAAATCATTAATTGGCAGAGGAAACTTGAGAGCCTGTATTGTCTATTTTTACTCCTAATTTGTATGCTAAATACTCTTTAGATAGCAATTTCCATGATATAGATCCAGCATCAATGAAGAATAACAGAATATTTCCCATTCAGAATGGTTAGTGAATCACTGAGGGACATTAAAATGGTGGCGTTCTTTCCAACCACTGAAGTCAAATTAACTAACCTATAATTTCCTTTCTCTTGCTCCCCTCCCTACTTCAAAAAGGACATTTGCAATTTTCCAGTCCTCTAGAACTATGCCAGAATCTAGTGTTTTTTTCAAAACTCATTAACAATGCCTCCACAATCTTGCAATCACCTCTTTCAGAACCCCACAGTGTAGTCCATCAGGTTCAGGTGACTTATCTACTTTCAGTCCTTTCAGCTTCCCAGGCACCTTCTTCCTAATAATAGAAATTACACTCACTTCTGCCCCAACACTCTCAAACTGCTCATGTCTTTGACAGTGAAGACAGAAGTAAAATACTTCTTTAGTTTGTCTGCCATTTCCTTGTTCCCCATTACTACTTCTCCAGCATACTATTTAACTATTTATGGTTTTATTACTATTTATTATTTATGGTGCAACTGTAACGAAAACCAATTTACCCCGGGATCAATAAAGTATGACTATGACTATTTTCCAGCAGTCCAATATCTACTCTTGCTTCCCTTTTACTCTTTATATATCTGAAAAACGTTTGGTATCCGCTGATAATGTTGTCTAGCTTACCTTCATATTTCATCTTTTCCCTCTTTATAGCTTTTTTTAGTTGTCTTCTGTTCTTTTTAAAAGCTTCCCAATCATCTAACTTCTCTATTATATGCCTTCTCTATTATATGCCCTCTCTTTTGCTTTTATGCTGTTTTTGCCTTGTCGTTCATAGTTGTGTCATAAGACATAGGAGCAGAATTAGGTCATCAAGTCTGCTCCACCATTCAATCATGGCTGATCCGTTATTTTAATCTCCTCCTCAACCCCAGCTCCCGACCTTCTCCCCGTAACTTTTGATGCCATGTCCAATCAAGAACTTATCAACCTCTGCCTTAAATACACCCAATAACCTGGCCTCCACAGCTGTATGTGGCAACAAATTCTACAAATTCACCACCCTTTGGCTAAAGAAATTTCTCCACATCTCTGTTTTGAAAGGGTGCCCCTCTATCCTGAGGCTGTGCTCTCCTGTCCAAGACTCTTCCACCATGGAGAATATCCTTTCCACATCTACTCTGTCTAGGCCTTTCAACATTTGAAAGGTTTCAATGAGATCCACTGGCCCCACCCCCCCCATCAAGTACAGAACCAGAGCCATCAAACGTTCCTCGTATGATAACCTTGCATTCCTGGAATCATCCTTGTGAACCTCCTCTGGACCCTCTCCAAAGCCAGCACATCTTTTCTAAGATGAGGGGCCCAGAATTGTTCACAATACTCACCAGTGCCTTATAAAGCCTCAGCATCACATCCTTGCTCTTGTATTCTAGACTTCTTGAAATGAATGCTAACATTACATTTGCCTCCCTCACCACCAACTCAGTCTGCAAATTAACCTTCAAGGTGTTCTGCACAAGGACTGCCATGTCCTTCTGCATCTCAGATTCCTGGATTTTCTCCCCATTTAGAAAATAGTCCGCACATTTATTTCTACTACCAAAGTGCCTGACCATGCATTTTCCAACATAGTGTCTTAAGAATACTTCTTTGGAATATATCTATTTGTGTCTTTTGAATTGCACCCAAAAACTTCAGCCATTGCTGTTCTGCCATCACCCCTGCTCATGGCTCCTTCCAATCAACTTTGGCCAGCTCCCCTCTCATGTGTCTGTAATTCCATTTAATCTACTGTAATTCCATTTACATTTGACTTTAACTTCTGCCTCTCAAATTACAGCTTGAATTCTATCACATTATGATCATCGGCTCCTAAGGATTCCTTTACCTTAAGCTCCCCAATCAAATCTGGTTCATTGTACAACTGACAATCCAGAATAGCCTTTCTCCTAGTGGGCTCAACCACATGCTGCTCTAAAAATCCATCTGATAGGCATTCTATAAATTCTCGCTCTTTGGATCCAGGACCAACTTGATTTTCCCTACTGACCTACATATTGAAATTCCCCCATGACTATCGTAACATTGCTCTTTTGACATGTATTTTCTATATACCATTGCAACTTATAGCCCACATTCTGACTACTATTTGGAGCCCTGTATATAACTCCCATCAGGGTTATTTCACCCTTGCAGTTTCTTAACTCTAACCACAAGGATTCTACATCTTTGAATCCTATGTCACTTCTTTCTAAAGTTTTTATTTAATTTTTTATCAGAAGAGCTACTCCACCTCCTTTGCCTACCTGCCTGTCTTTTTGATACTATGTGTATCCTTGGATGTTAAGCTCCCAACTGTAATTTTCTTCTAGACGTGACTTAGTTATGCCCACAATTCCATATCTACCAATCTCTAACTGTGCTACCTTATTCCATCTACTGTGTGTATTCAGATAAAATAATTTCAGTCCTATATTCATCATCCATTTAGATTTTGTCCCCACCTCAACTTATCCCACTGACTGCAATTTTGCCCTACCATCTACCTGTCCTTCCTGACAGTCTCACTGCACACTGCAGATAGTTGTATACCAACTGCTCCATCCTCAGCCCTATCACTCTGGTTCCCATCCCCCTGTCAATTTAGTTTAAACCCTTCCCAACAGTTCTAGCAAACCCGCCAGCAAGGATAATTGTCCCCTTCGGGTTCAGGTGTAACTCATCCCTTTTGTACAAGTCACACCTTCCCCAGAAGAGATCCCAATGTTCCTGAAATCTGAACTCTTTCCCCCTGCGCCAATTCCTCAGCCACACATTCATCTGTCAAATCATCCTATTCTTATCCTTTCTGGTGTGTGGCACAGGCAGCAATCCAGAGATTACTACCCTAGAAATACTGCTTTTCCTCTTTCTACCTAACTCCCTAAATGTCCTCCTCCCTTTTCCTATCTATGTTATTGGTGTCAATGTGTATCAAGACTTCTGGCTGCTCACCCTTCCCCTTTAGAATGCCATGGACCGGATCTGGGTGTCCCTGACACTGGCACCTGGGAGGCAACATGCCATCTGGATATCTCTTGCAGGTCTGCAGAATCTGGTATTTACTCCTCTAACTATGGAATCCCCTGTCACTACCGCAGCCCTCTTCTTCCCTCTTCCCTTCTGGGCCTCAGTGCCCAGGACCCTATCACTAAGTTCTTCCTAGTAGGTCATCCCCCTCAACAGTATCCAAAATTATATACTTATCATTGAGGGTAACAGCCACAGGGGCACTCTGCACTGGCTGTCTATTTCCCTTTTACTGACAGTCACCCAGGTACCTGCCTCCTGAAACCTAGGAGTGACTACCTCCTATCACCTCCTCATTTTCCCAAATGAGCCGAAGTTCATTTTCCCATGAGCCTGCAGGTTCAGTTGCACTGTCTCTAAGGAGCTGCAGCTCAATGCACTTTCTGCAGATGTAGCTATTAGGAAGGTTGAAAGTCTCTCAGAATTTCTGCATCTCACACAAAGAAGGCTGCCCCTGCAGCCATTCTCACTGCTTTAAATGATGAAGGATGCAGCTACCAGAAATGACCTTGCCCAAGCCTATTCTCACCCAAGCTTGTTGAGCCAAAGCCTCCCATTCTAATACTGCTCCGCTTACACAATGGCCGCTCCACTTATCCCGACCTTATTTTTATTTTCCCTTTGCTAATCAATCACAATTTGATTGGGTCACCATCGGGCTTATTAGGAGTGGTTAATGAATATCAAATAGAATGACAGAAAGATAGGATGAACTAGAAATACTTCACCTCTTTTCGATTTCTGCAATGGACGGCTCTTTCATCTGCAACTTGTTATCATGTAGTTTTAGCTTATAAGAATTGACCTGTATTTTGGAAGTACTTTGTATTTTAGAAATTGTGAGCTTTAAATATGTTTTATGAATTTTATCTAAATTTAAACATGTATCACTAAAAATAAATGAATTGTGCTTAAACGACTTTGTTAGCTGGAACGATCTCTTCCTTGGTGGGTGGGTGGGGGGAGGTGGGGTGGAACCCACCTCTCAAATAGTGGATATTGGCAGCTAAATGCACTGCAGAGGGTAAAAACAGGGAACTGATCTAGCCTTTGAAGAGTAGATGATTACAGTATACCCTCTCTTTAGTGTGGATACTCATAGCTATCTATTTTGGATAGACTTAAGATCTTTATTTGAGCTTCGAACATTGAGGTCAATGAACCCAATACCATCACATAGTTTTCAGACACATGCAGACCTGTGCATGAGGTAATGATAGACAGAATCAGAAGATTAGATTTAGATTAGATTAGATTATGAGGACACTCAGTCCTCATTTATTGTCATTTAGAAATGCATGCATGCATTAAGAAATGATACAATGTTCCTCTGGAGTGATATCACAAAAAAACAGGACAAACCAAAGACTAACACTGACAAGACCACATAATTATAACATATAGTTACAGCATTGCAAAGCAATACCATAATTTGATAAAGGGCAGACCATGGGAACGGTTAAAAAAAAAGTCTCAAAGTTCTGATCGACTCCTGATAGTCCCCGATAGCAGGCGGCAGAAGGGAGAAACTCTCTCTGCCATAAACCTCCAGGGACCGACAACTGTCGATGCATTGGAAGCACCCGACCACAGCCGACACTGAGTCCGTCCGAATACTTCGAGCCTCCAACCAGCCCTTCGACACCGAGCACCGAGCACCATCTCTGCCGATAAAGATGTATTCAAATCTAAATGGATGATGAATACAGGACTGAAATTATTTTATCTAAATACACACTGGAGATTTTGTCCCCACCTCAACTTATCCCACTGACTGCAATTTTGCCGTAATATCTTCCCTTCCTTCCTGACAGTCTCACTGCCATCCTCTCCTCCTCCTCCAAAAATTTTGGAAGACTTCCAAAAATGATGTTTTCACAACCATAAGCACTAACTACCAAGAGGTGAGCTTCCAAACAGTAAACATTTTCTATAAATGTGAAAGATATAGTTTCTCCCCTTGCAAGCTATGCATAGATATAAACCTGCTTGAGCTGATAAACTTCACATGGGAATGTATTGTAGGCATGCTAAGCATTTAAATTTCACCTTCAAGGTTTGTGCTCTGAGCAGATGGCCACTTGGTACAGTCAATTTGGATTTGACTGGAATAAAATAGAAAGACATAAATATTACTGACGGAACTGTCATTCAGCCTTGGAAGAATATATTTTTTTTAAATGTTGCCAATATTTTGTATATGCTTTATAATGTAAGAAATTAATGATTTTCAAGAAATTTGTATACGCTTTATCAAAGATATAAGTCTAGACTAGTATTATCTTTAGAAAACAGTCAGCAAGAATCCTGAAGCAATCTTACTACATTTAATAAATTAAATAAAGGCTATTTTATTGTCTGTGGAAGTAAAGAATTTAAATGGGGTGAATTTTCTTCTTCATAATCCATCCTTAAATAAGAGTGGCACTTTTAATTTGTCTCCATGGTAGGATACCTGTTAGGCCTCAACACAATATCTCCACCCCCCAGTCCACCAGGAAATTGGAAGCTAAGTTTTGAGCAAGCTATCATGAATCCGAATTGCAGACTGTCTCTCAACAAAGACGTGTCCAATAACCTCACAATTTACAAGAAAATTCAACCTCCTAATTAAACAGTGGATTGGAAGGCATACTGTACCTTTTAATCGAAAGTGGGTAATTGGTGAATAAAATTGTCAAGTTAACTCTTGGTCAGACTGGAAACTATTGAAAAAGGAAAGTGGAAAAAAAAAGGAGAGGCAAATCACACAAGGTTGTGAAACCAGCTTGCTTCTCCAAAACGTACCACCATTTCATTATGCAATGAAAGATCATCCTAGATTCGGCATCAAGGATCCCCTCGATTCTGAAGTGTGCATGCCAGTTTAGAATGTATGCCTGAAAAGTCTCGTAGTCAGTCCGGGTGACCGAATCAAGATGCAGCATTTTGACGGAGAAAATGTACTTGGTTTTGTTAATGTAATCATGAAATATCACAGTAAAATTGAAGCTCGTTCAGCTTATTGTACCCATGCCCACTCTTTGAAAGAGCTATTCAGTTAGAAGCATTCTTTTGCTTCTCGCCCAATAGCTCTATAATTGACTCACTTCAAGTATTTATGTAATTCCCTTTTGAAAACTCCTTTTGAAGTTCCTTCCATTACTCTGTCAGGCAATGCATATTAGATCATAATTGGGCAAATCTATTGCAATGATGTCAACACTAATGCCAGCGCTGTCCTCCATAGCCCCACACAATTCCCAATTTATGGCACTGCTATCAGCCAGAGCAGGCAGCAACACCTTGCACCTCGCCACCATCTTCCTGTGACACTCCAGTGTGGTGTAATCTTCAGAAGCTTTCCGTTGTCGCAAGCTGAGAAGATAGCCTGCTGAGCTCATGTCAGGTTAAAGCCAGATTGGTCATTGTGGCTCCATTCAATTGAATGGGAGAAATCAGCTGCTGGAAGAGAGATAAGTAGATATTGATAATATATTTGAGTTTCTTTTTATGTTTCTGATTTTTTTAAACATGGTTTCATATTTTAGTGTTTTGGTATATTTTAATATTTGTATTTCTTTAGTATTTTCTTTATTGCCTCAACAGCCAATTAAAATTTACTGACTGCCTGCGAGTATCTTTGACATTCAGTTGGACTGGCTTCTTTCAAAGCTGGTGAGCCAGAGGGCGTAACCCCTGGGGCTTTTCATTGCAGTGGACTGCCTGCACGGAGAGAGTTCCTATGCTGTAATCAGCCATATTGAAGCAGAGAGACAGGCTCACAGTGGGAAATTGTGCTGGGAGCCTCAAATTGGAGCAAACAGCATGGCCCAGGGCCAGGCAAGCAATAATTTCAGGACTGTGGAGAATCTGCCCCAGTAGCTTCCTCTGTAATTGCAATTAATTTGAATAACCCTTGGATAAATTGACAAAAGTTTTGGATAACTTGTTGGTTGATGCTACACCATTTGTAATCTCAGTGCCATGTTCATTTAAATCCAATGTTTTTGTGGTCCAAACTACAAAATGTCACACCTTGTGAGGCTAACCTTTGGTAGTACCTACAGAGAATAATTTTCTTGTTTGATTACTTGTGATCCAAATGTCTTGTTACAAAATAGCATAGTAGGTGTTCATTTATTTGAATATAGAATTTAAGCAGAATGGCCTTTTTTATTTTGTTTTACTTGTGCTTGCAAGTTAGGAGTTTCATTCGAGTCCTGCAGAGCATGCCTCTTAATTAGTGCTGGGCTACTGGTTTTGAGCATCCTCCACTGACAGCACTGACAGATTCTTGGTATCGTGTAGTCAAGCATCAATATGTTGTGCAGTATGTGTTAATTAACTGAGGAGTTCATCATTCATGCAATTTATTGTTTGCCTTCCCACCCTTTACCAAATTTAATGGAAAAACAAATGTTTTCACGGCATTTAGAATTCATTGTGGAGAAATCCCATGAAAGTTCACTTTATTTTTTATTCAAAATGATTCAGATTCTATTTTTTTTAATTGGACAACATGTAGTCATGAGACATAAAGCCAGTTTACTACAAAGCAATGAGAATGGAATGGATGTTAAGTCTTAAGAACGTCTAGGTTGGAATAGTGTGGGAGATTAAAGTATAATAAATCTGGAACAAGAACCTAATCTGATTCAGATCTGTCCACTTTCTCCCCAAGTGAGCCAAGGGACAAATGTACAAGCTGTGTACAGGTTGCAAATTGGTCATTTAAATATTATAATAAGTTCAAAGTTCAGAGTAATTTTATATGTGTTACCATATACTATCTTGACATTCATTTCCTTGCAGATGTTAGCAGAAAAAGGTACACCAGAATTTTAAAAACAATGATACATAGACAAAGACTGGCAAATGCCAATGTACAAAAGATGAACTGTGCAAATATAAATAATACTGAGAACGAGTTGTAAAAAGTCCTTGAAAGTGTGTGTGTAGATCATAGAATTGGTTCAGAATAGTTGTAAATGAAATTATCTGCACCTGTTCAAGAGTCTGATGATGGTAGGTTAGTTTGTAACTGTCCCTAAACCTAGGACCTAATGCTTCTGTTTCTCCTATGCAATGGTAGGAGTCACAGTATTGCATGGCCTGGATGGTGGGGGGAGGGGGTCTTTGATGTTATGTGCTGCTTTCTTGTGGGAATGGTCCTTGTAACAATACTCAATTGTGGCAGTCTGCTTTTACGTAGATTGTCATTTCATTTTATACCTTGAGTATATGGGATCTTGAGAACCTCAACAACTTATATGGTAAATATTTCTACTATTTCCAGCCCAAGAACAGAAGTGTTTTCACCACTCCCAATAAGTTATTGCCAAAATAAAATTAAAGTTTGTTGACACATGCATGATTACATGTATGCACAGGTGCCATGAAAAACATACTTGCAGCAGCATCACAGGCCCATGGCACCTGATATGCAACATTCAGAAGAAACACATAAATAGAAACTATGCAAGAAAGCACACAATGGCCTGGATGGTGAGAACCTGTGACAATACAGTGCCTATAAAAAGTATTGAATTGAGTCGAATTGACTTTATTTCTTACATCCTTCACATACATGAGGAGTAAAGATCTTTACATTATGTCTTCATCTAAATGTGCAATATGCAATCTTAGTAATTTATAACAATTTACAATAAATAGAACAGTCAATGTAACATAGAATACACTCAAATCAGTGTGAGTTAATCAGTCAGGTGGCCTGGTGGAAGAAGGAGTCCCAGAGCCTGTTGGTCCTGGCTTTTATGCTGCGGTACCGTTTCCCTGATGATGGCAGCTGGAATAGATTGTGGTTGGGATGATTCAGGTCCTCAGTGATCCTAGGGGCCCTTTTTACACACCTGTTTTTTTAAATGTCCTGAATCATGGGAAGTTCACAGCACTGGGCTGTCCGCAGTTCCCATACCAGGCAGTGATGCTGTCAATTGTGCCCCTGGAGAAATTCATTCCACCTTGGAAATTTTCATGTTTTATTGTTTTACAACATTGAATCTCAGTGGATTTAATTTGGCTTTTTTTGACCCTTATCAACAGAAAAGACTCTTTTATGTCAAAGTGAAAACAGATGTCTACAAGATAGTTGACTGCATAAGTATTCACCCCCTTTAATATGACACAACAAATCATCAGTGGTGCAGCCCATTCGATTTAGAAGTCACATGATTATTTAAGGTGTTCTCACCTTTTACAAACCTGTGTGCAGTCAAGGTGTTTTCAATTGATTGTAGTAAAAATACACCTGTATCTGGAAGGTCCAACTGCTGGTGAATCAGTATTGTTGCAAAAACTACACCATGAAGACAAAAGAACACTACAACCAACTCTGCAAAAAGGTTATTGAAAAGCACAGGTCAGGAGATGGAAACAAGAAAATTTCCAAGTCGCTGAATATCCATTGGAGTACAATTAAGTCAATCATCAAGAAATGGAAAGAATATGGCACAGCTGTAAATCTTCCTAGAGCAGGCCATCATCAAAAACCGAGTGACTGTGCAAGAAGTCGCAGCTTTATGGGAGAAAAGCAAAGAGAAAGTCACTGTTGAAAAATATCTTACATGAAATCTCAACTAGAGTTTGTCAGAAGGCATGTGGGAGACTCTGAAGTCAGCTGGAAGAAGATTCTATGATCTGATGTAACCAAAATTGAGCTTTTTGGCCATCAGAATAAACGTTATGTTTGACGTAAGCCAATCACTGCACATCATCAAAAACACAGCATCCCTACCTAGCATGGTGGTTGCTGCATCATGCTGCGGGGATGCTGCACAGCAGCAGTACCTGGAAGGCTTGTGAAGGTAGAGGATAAAATGAATACAGCAAAATACAGGGAAATCCTGGAGGAAAACCTGATGCAGTCTGCAAAAGAACTGCAACTTAGGAGAAGGTTTGCTTTCCAGCAAGACAATGACCCAAGCATAAAGCCAAAGCTACATAAGAATGGCTTAAAAGCAACAGAGTTAATGTCCAGATGTGCAAAGCTGTGACTTATCCACATGCTCAATGCTGTAATTGCTACCAAAGTTGCATCTAATAAGTACTTACTTGAACGTGGTGAGTAATTATGTAATCAATTTTTTGTGTTTAATAATTGTAATAAATTTGGATAAACTTGTAGAAATTTGTTTTCACTTTGACACAAAAGTATCTTTTTCTGTTGATCAGTGTCAAAAAAGCCAAGTTAAATCCACTGTGATTCAATGCTGTTAAACAATAGAACATGAAAACTTCCGGGGGCGGGGGGGAGGTGAATACATTTTATAAGCACTGTGGATGTCGCCTTCTTGAGGCAGCATTTCATGTCAGTACTTCTAATGGTAAGGAGAGATGTGCCATGATAAATTTGGCTGAGTCCACTACCTTCTGCAGCTTCCTATAGTCCTGCCCAATTAAATTGCTGTACAAGACCATAATGAACCAGTCAGGATATTTTCATCAATTCATCTGTAGAAGTTTGTGAGAGTGTTTGGTGACATGTAGAACCTTTCTAACTCTCCAAGAAAATAAAGTCGCTGGTTCACGTTGCGTGTGATTGCATCTGCATGCTGCGCCCAGCATAGGACATCATGTATGCTACCATCCAGTTTAAAGCTGCTAATCCCTTGCATATTCACCCTGCTTCCTGTTCCTGAAGTCAATAATCAGTTCTTCAGTTTTGTTGACAGTAAGCCAGAGGTGGTTGTTGTGGCTCCACTCAGCTTCGGGTCCTGCCTCCCTCCTGTATGCGGACTCATCACCACCTGCAGTTCATCTGACAGCAGTGGCGTCTTCGGCAAACTTGTATGTGGCACTGGAGCTGTCTTTATCCTGACAGTCACGAGTGCATCACGAGTAGAGCAGAGGACTAAGCATGCAGTCTTAAGGTGCGCCCGTGTAGATGGCCATTAAGGAGGAAACGTTACCGATCCTCACTGACTGAGGTCTGCCAACGGGGAAGTTAGGGATCCAGTGCAGAGGCCCAGGTTGCAAAGCTTGATGATGCTTGATTGTATTGAACGCAGAATGGTAGTCAATGAACTGTAGCCTGACGTATGTGTTCCTGTTGCTCAGATGGTCCAGAACAGAGCAAAGGGTCAGAGAAGTCACATCTGCTGTTGACTCTTTATCATGATAGGCAAATTGGAGAGGATCCAGGTCATCTCTGAGGCACAAATAGATTCACAACAAAACCAGCCTCTCGAAGCACTTTGCTACAGTAGATATAAATGCTACTAGATGGTACTCATTTAGACAGGTCACTTGGCTCCTCTTGTGCTCCAGTATAATAGATGATGTTTGAAGTAGGTGTGAACCTCAAACGACAGAAACATGAGGTCAAATATGTCCATAAATACTCTGGCTAGTTGGCATATATCTGTAGTAGTTGGTCAAATACACTGTCTGGTTAAACCTTCTTTGAGATGTTCATCCACTTGAAGGATACTCAGACAGTAGCCTAAAAGACTGAGATTGCAGGGTCTCTGCAGGAACAGGGAGAGGGTTTAAAGGAGGTTCATGAGAATGATACTGGGAATGAAAGTGTTATCATATGAGCAGCATTTGAGGGCTCTGGGCCTGTACTTAGTCAAATTTAGAAGAATGAGGGGAATCTCATTGAAACCTATTGTATGTTGAAAGGCCTAGATAGAGTAGTTGTGAAGAGGATGCTTCCTCTTTGGTAAGGAAATCTAGGACCAGAGGGCAAAACTTCAAAATAGAGGAACATCCATTTTGAACAGAGATGAAACAGAATTTAGTCAGAGGGTGTTGAATTTGTGGGATTCATTGCCACAGCCAGCTGTGGAGGTCAGGTTCACTAGGTGCAGTTCAGATGGAGTTTGAGTGGTTCTTGGTTAGTCATGGTGTGAAAGGACATAGGGAGAAGGCAGAGAATGGACTTGTGAGGGAAATGGATCAGCCATGATCTTTCTTATGTTATATGTCAATCATTTGGATGATGGAATTGATGGCTTTGTTGCAAAGTTTGCAGATGATATGAAGATAGTTGGAGGGGGGATAGTTTTGAGGAAGTAGAGAGGCTACAGAAGGACTTAGACAGGATGGGCAAAGAAATGGTAGATGGAATACAATGTCGAGAAGTGTATGGTCATGAACTTTGGTTAAAGAAACGAAAAGGTTGATTGTTTTCTAAATGGAGAGGAAATACGAAACAAAACTGAGGTGCAAAGAGATTTGGGAGTCCTTGTGCTGGATTCCCTAAAGCTGAATTTGCAGATTAAGTCTGTGGTGAGGAAAGAAAATGTGATGTCAGCATTCATTTCAAGAGGACTAGAATATAAAAGCAAGGATGTAATGTTTGAGAAGTCATAAAGCACTGGTGAGGCCTCACTTAGAGTATTGTAAGCAGTTTTGGGCCCTTTCTCTTAGAAAGGATGTGCTGAAACTGGAGAGGATTCAAAGGAGGTTCATGAAGATGATTCCAGGATTGAACAGCTTGTCATATGAAGAGCGTTTGATAGCTCTGGACCTGAATACACGAATTCAGAAGAATGAGGGTGACCTCTTTGAAACTTATCGAGTGATGAAAGGCTATGATAGAGTGGATGTGGAGAGGGTGTTTCTATGGCGGGAATGTCTAAGAAGACCAGAGGACACAGTCTTAGAACAGAGGGGCATCCTTTTAGAGTAGAGGTAAGGAGGAATTTCTATAGTCAGTGGTGAATCTGTTGCCACAGGCAGCTGTAGAGGTCAAGTATTTATGTATATTTAAGACAGAGGTTGATAGATTCTTGATTGGTCAGGGTAAAGGCAGGAGATTGGGGCTGAGAGGAAAAATGGATCAGCCATAATGAAATGGTAGAGCAGACTTGATGGGCCAAATGGCCTAATTATGCTCCTGTGCTTTATGGTCTTATGGTCATCTGGAGATGTAGGGCTCATGTGGATGTGTCATAGTTCTTCCTATCAAAGTGTGCATAAAAGAAATGGAACTCGTCGGGAGTTTTGGGTTGTTTCGACCTTCGCTAATTGATCTTGCCTTGTAGGAAGTTATATTGTACAAGCCCTGCCACAGCTGTCAAACCTCTAGCTGTGATTCCATTTCAGTCCAAAATTGCCTCTTGACATTCACAGTGGACTTCTGGAAGTCATACATAGATTTTGCCAACCGTAAATACACAGATCTAGCCTTCAGCAGATTATGAATGAATTACGTAAATGTCGCCCAGCCGGGCATGTAAATGTCGGCCCAGATCAGAGGCGACACAATCGGCAATTGCCTCTGAGCTGGGCTGACATTTACATGCTGGGCGGCACCTAATTATTTTCATTTTTATTTTTATTTAATTATTTTTATTGTTTATTTTGGCTTTTTTCTTAAAGATATGCTGGGTGCGTTCCGGCTACTGCTGCACACCTGCATGCTTCGCAGCCCAGTATCAGTTCGCGGCCTGGAGGTTGGGGACCACTGATCTAGAAATCTACTATCCATTTTCCTGAAATCTGGTTCAATTTCACCACTGTTCTCTCTCCTGATCAACATCTAATTAGCCCTTGTCACCATCCTCCCTTCTAATCAACATCTGGTTGATCTCTGCTGCCATCTCTCCTTATCTTCAGGCTTCATAATAACAACCTCCTACTTAGAATTTGCCACTATCCTCAAAGAATTTCAAATTCCCCATGTTAAGCAAAATGCATAATGACCCTGGGTTATCAATTAGTGCTCATCGATAATAGAAATTGTATTTTTAAAATAGGTTTAGCTCTGAGTGGTTAGAAGGTCATCAATATATATATGGAAGGAGCTAAGAGTGGAGTAGGGGAATTTTGGAGCGTGGATGGCGTCCTTCTCTAGGTCTGCGATTGAGAGCAAGATCAAGTTAGCATCTGGTTCAGGATGAATAAGTGAAAGACCACAGAATAAATAAAAGGGAGGAACAGGTAAAAGTATCAGTAAAAAGATGCCACGTGTTCAATGGGTTGCTGACATGTTTATTCTCTCGGAAATGTGTTGTTTATAAAACTGGTAGGAGTCGGATTACATACAGAGAATATCTCAATTAGACCTCGTAAAGGTAACTGCAGTGCTGGGAAGTTCTGAACTGGCTTAGCGGCTAATTTTGGAAAAAGTAGGTGACTATTGTACTGACAACCCATTAAGGTAAATTTTAAAATCCCCAAGATAAAAATTTCCCCTGGCACCCCAGCCTACATTTCTCCAGTTACGGATACATAAACAGATCTGAACTAATGCATTTGGAAAGTACATAAGATTATTAGTGTCCTAAGCTATGTACTTCTCAGCCAAAGTACTTTTTTCATATAAGACTCAATTAGAAGTGAGTAGAAAACATTTTTATATCTTTTTTTCTTTCTTGGAGGTTTCAGCTTATTACCCATATGCTTCTGTCTCTCTACACCTACTGATCGTCCTGGCTTCCCCTGCTCCTTGCCCAGTCCAGTTCCACTCATCACATACTGGCCTCTGTCACACCACTCTCTTTCATTTCTATGGTATATACTATCTCCAATCTACACACTCCATCCTGATGCAGGGTCTCAATCTTTTTCGTCCAAAGTGCTCCTTGGCTTGTTGAGTTCGTCCGCAGTTTATTTCTTGCTCCAGATTCCAGTACCTACAATGTCTAATGTCTACAAGAAAAACAAGATAATTGAGACTAAAAGAAAAACAGAAAAAGTTTGAGTAACTCAGCAAGATCGATAACATCAGTCAGAGAATTTAGGTCCATGACGATGCACCTTGATGATAATTGGAGATAAACTGGCTTCTAGATTCAGAGAAAAGTGTTGAAAAGCAAAACAGAGGATAAAAATGAAGGTCCTGACAAATTGGAAGGCAGAAGAGATTAGTTAACAAAAGAGGTGATGGCACATGTTAATAAAAGTCAAAATATAGAACACTGATGCAAAACCCTTCCCCACATATCTACCCCATCACCACCTTTGATCTTTAGCATCTTTAACATGTCTGTTGTAAATCCATCATTGTTCAATATAAGGAAATAGTCTATCGTTAACAAGGAAATGACAATCTGTTGGATGTTTAGCCATTATCCAACAAATGGGCTCTGATGGGGAATACGTCTGAGTTTTTCACAGAGTGAATGGGTTTTACTCGTAGGACAATATTGATGCTTAACACTTCCAGGCTGTATGGACAAATCTGGACTTGGTGGAACCTTGGGTCTTTGTTACGTGTTTGATTATAAATCTTGTTGACAGTCAGACCAGAGGGGTTTAGGAAAGGAAATAGCCATTTGATGTCCAATAAACACGCGTCTTTTGTAGTTCAATTATTAATTTCCTTGGGTTAGTGTAAGGTTCATCCTGTTTGTGACTCGGTTTGACTATTTTCCCCCAGCAATTCCTTCACTTCACAGGCATTTTAAAACTTTGTTTAAAAGCCCTTTAGTTTTTCACGGCATGCTGGAGAATGAAACTTGGATTATTTACTTGTGAAGGCCAAAGAAATGCCTTGCAGTGGAGCTCCTCCCCCACCACCCTCTTTAATGTTTGCTTCTTTCTATTTAAATGCAATCTGCTGTAGGCCCACTTACAGGCTCCAACTCTCATCCCCAAGGCACAGATTAGAACAGTTAGAGCTTGCCAGCTTCAGAGCGATGCTTTATGCTTACCAATGATAACCAAAACTTCAACAATTTTAATATGCTGTCCTCATCCCCACTTTCAGCTGTTGATGAGGAAGGTTCTTGCCAGCACTTTCATCTGTTGGTGGTTGTCATGTGGAGTAAATTGCAGACTGGTTCCATCTAGGGCACTAGCCTCCCTACCATCGAGGAGATCTTCAAAAGGCGATGCCTCAAAAGGGTGGCATCAATCATTAAGGACCCCATCACCCAGGATATGCCCTCTTCTCTTTACTGCCTTTAGGGAGGAGGTACAGGAGCCTGAAGTCACATCCATAGAACTTTAGGGATAGCTTCTCCTCTCCACATCCCAGATATTTGAACTGTCAAAGAACCCATGATCACTACCTCACTATTTTGCTTTATTTTTGCACTATGAAGGGTCTTTGCCCATAAGGTCAACTTTTTATCCCTTTCCATAGATGCTGCCTGACCTGCTGAGTTACTACAGCATTTTGTGTGTGTTACTCCGGATTCTCAGTATCTGCAAAATCACGTGAATTTTTAATTTTTTTAAAAATCGTTTTCTCACTGTAACTTATAGTACATTTTATACAGTGCATTGTACTGCCACAAAACAACAACAGCTCATGACACATGTCAGTGAAAATAAATCCGACTCTGATTCTGGCTTCAGAGATGCTGCTGGTCTGAGGAGGAAAGCAAGAGCAATTGTCCATTTGGCTCTTCTGCTCTTCTAGTGGAGCATGGCAGAGCATTCTTCAGCCTTTCCTTCAGCTGGGACCTCCCACTGTTGAGGATGGATATGTTCTTGGAGATGACTCCGTTCCCTTCCCGCTCCATCATTCACAACTAGATGTAGAAGGACCACCAAGCATTGATATAATTGTCAGTTATGAGGTCAGTTAGTCATGTCTGTTGTATGCTGTGCTTTGTTCGACATTTACCACACATTATCTTGAGCTGCAGGATGACTGGGTTACCATTTCATTTTTAGTATGGCTGTGGCACCCCCTTCAGTCCTGCTGCGCTTCTTACTGAACTATGATTGATCCAGACACTTGCCTTCTCAGTAACCACGTGCTAGGACTTCCTACCCAATCTTGAAGCTCCTTGCTGCTTCACTTTGCAACTTATTCCGCACTTCCCTCTGCAGATCTGGCTTCAGGAGGTCTATCCAAGATCTTAGTTCCCTGCTCGTAAACAGTATTGCAGGTGTTTGATTTGTCGTTGCATGAACAAAGTTCTGATACATAAAAGGGAAGTTGTCCACCTTGTACTGTAGACAAATGTCCTCCTTGTCTGTTGCTTTAATGGACTTCTTGAAGGTTTGGATCGACGGCCCATTCGTTACAGGGTGGTGAGGAGCTGACTTGAAATGTCTGATGCCATTTTCCTTCATAGAACATATAACATAGAATAGTACAGCACAGTACATGCCCTTCAGCCCACAATGTTGTGCCGACCCTTAAACCCTGCCTCCCATATAACCCCACACCTTAAGTTCCTCCATATACCTGTCTAGTAGTCTCTTAAATTTCACTAGTGTATCTGCCTCCACTACTGACTCAGGCAGTGCATTCCATGCACCAACCACTCTCTGGGCAAAAAACCTTCCTCTAATATCCTCCTCGAACTTCCCACCCCTTACCTTAAAGCCATGTCCTCTTGACTTGAGCAGTGGTGCCCTGGGGAAGAGGCGCTGGATATCCACTCTATCTATTCCTCTTATTATCTTGTACACCCCTATCATGTCTCCTCTCATCCTCCTTCTCTCCTAAGAGTAAAGCCCTAGCTCCCTTAATCTCTGATCATAATGCATACTCTCTGAACCAGGAAGCATCCTGGTAAATCTCCTCTGTACCCTTTCCAATGCTTTCACATCCTTCCGATAGTGAGGTGACCAGAACTGGACACAGTACTCCAAGTGTGGCCTAACCAGAATTTTACAGAGCTGCAAACACGAAGAATTCTGCAGATGCTGGAAATTCAAGCAACACACATCAAAGTTGCTGGTGAATGCAGAAAGCCAGGCAGCATCTCCAGGAAGAGGTACAGTCGATGTTTCGGGCCAAGACCCTCCGTCAGGACTAACTGAAGGAAGAGCTAGTAAGAGATTTGAAAGTGGGAGGGGGAGGGGGAGATCCAAAATGATAGGAGAAGGCAGGGGGGAGAGGGATGGAGCCAAGAGCTGGACAGGTGATTGGCAAAGGGGATACGAGAGGATCATGGGACAGGAGGCCCAGCGGGAGGGAAAAGGGGGAGGGGGGAGGAAAAAAAACCCAGAGGATGGGCAAGGTGTATAGTCAGAGGGACAGAGGGAGAAAAAGGAGAGAGAGAGAAGGAATGTGTGTATATAAATAAATAACGGATGGGGTACAAGGGGAGGTGGGGCTTTAGCGGAAGTTAGAGAAGTCAATGTTCATGCCATCAGGTTGGAGGCTACCCAGACGGAATATAAGGTGTTGTTCCTCCAACCTGAGTGTGGCTTCATCTTTACAGTAGAGGAGGCCGTGGATAGACATATCAGAATGGGAATGGGATGTGGAATTAAAATGAGTGGCCACAGGGAGATCCTGCTTTTTTCTGGCGGACAGAGCGTAGGTGTTCAGCAAAGTGGTCTCCCAGTCTGCGTCGGGTCTCACCAATATATAGAAGGCCACATCGGTAGCACCGGACGCAGTATATCACCCCAGCCGACTCACAGGTGAAGTGTCGCCTCACCTGGAAGGACTGCCTGGGGCCCTGAATGGTGGTAAGGGAGGAAGTGTGAGGGCATGTGTAGCACTTGTTCCGCTTACAAGGATAAGTGCCAGGAGGGAGATCAGTGGGGAGGAATGGAGGGGACGAATGGACAAGGGAGTCACGTAGGGAGCGATCCCTGCGGAATGCAGGGGGGGGGAGGGAAAGATGTGCTTAGTGGTGGGATCCCGTTGGAGGTGGCGGAAGTTACGGAGAATAATATGTTGGACCCGGAGGCTGGTGGTGTGGTAGGTGAGGACCAGGGGAACCCTATTCTGAGTGAGGTAGCAGGAGGATGGAGTGAGAGCAGATGTGCGTGAAATGGGGGAGATGCATTTGAGAGCAGAGTTGATGGTGGAGGAGGGGAAGTCCCTTTCTTTAAAAAAGGAGGACATCTCCCTCATCCTGGAATGAAAAGCCTCATCCTGAGAGCAGATGCGGCGGAGACGGAGGAATTGCGAGAAGGGGATGGCATTTTTGCAAGAGACAGGGTGAGAAGAGGAATAGTCCAGATAGCTGTGAGAGTCAGTATGCTTGTAGTAGACATCAGTAGATAAGCTGTCTCCAGAGATAGAGATAGAAGGATCTAGAAAGGGGAGGGAGGTGTCGTAAATGGACCAGGTAAACTTGAGGGCAGGGTGAAAGTTGGAGGCAAAGTTAATAAAGTCAACGAGCTCTGCATGCGTGCAGGAAGCAGCGCCAATGCAGTCGTCGATGTAGCGAAGGAAAAGTGGGGGCAGATACCAGTATAGGCCTGGAACATGGATTGTTCCACAAAGCCAACAAAAAGGCAGGCATAGCTAGGACCCATACGGGTGCCCATAGCTACACCTTTAGTTTGGAGGAAGTGGGAGGAGCCAAAGGAGAAATTATTAAGAGTAAGGACTAATTCCGCTAGATGGAGCAGAGTGTTGGTAGAGGGGAACTGATTAGGTCTGGAATCCAAAAAGAAGCAGAGAGCTTTGAGACCTTCCTGATGGGGGATGGAAGTATATAGGGACTGGACATCCATGGTGAAAATAAAGCAGTGGGGGCCAGGGAACTTAAAATCATCGAAAAGTTTAAGAGCGTGAGAAGTGTCACGAACATAGGTAGGAAGGGATTGAACAAGGGGGGATAAAACCGTGGCGAGGTATGCAGAAACGAGTTTGGTGGGGCAGGAGCAAGCTGAGACAATAGGTCGGCCAGGACAGGCAGGTTTGTGGATCTTGGGTAGGAGGTAGAAACGGGAAGTGCGAGGTGTGGGAACTATAAGGTTGGTAGCAGTGGATGGGAGATCCCCTGAGCAGATAAAGTCGGTGATGGTGTGGGAGACAATGGCCTTAGTGGGGTCATGATCGAGGGTAAATAAGAGGAGGTATCCGCGAGTTGTCGCTGTGCCTCGGCAAGGTACAGGTCAGTACGCCAGACTACCACAGCACCCCCCTTATCAGCGGGTTCAATAGTAAGGTTAGGATTAGTGCGGAGGGAGTGGAGAGCAGAGTGTTCGGAAGGAGTAAGGTTGGAATGGGAACAAGGTGCGGTGAAGTCGAGACGGTTGATGTCCCGTCGGCAGTGAGCAATAAAGAGATCCAGAGCAGGCAGAAGACCAGAGCAGGGTGTCCACGGAGACGGAGACGGCGGAAGAAGAGTTCCGTATCATGGTGAACACGGAACTCGCTGAGGTGTGGGCGAAGGGGGACAAAGGTGAGGCCCTTACTGAGGACAGAGCGTTCTGCCTCAGACAGCTGAAGGTCGGAGGGGATGGTAAAGACCCGGCACGGATGAGAGCTGGGATCAGAGGGGGGAGGGGAGAGGCTGGGGGTGTCAATAGAGAGGGGAGGGTTGGGGTGAGAGGAAGGTGGAGCCTCTGAGGACCCAGGAGCTGACGATGGGATCTGAAGGAGATGGGGTTGCAGAGTGGTGGTGGGGGAAGGGGAGACGGAATCACAATAGCAGCACATAAAGACCCGGCCTGGAGTTCAAGGCTGGAGTCGCAGTTGGTCGTTGCACAACCACTTTGTAGGCGTCCATGGTCATTGCTGGAGTCATTATAGAGCTGCATCATTACCCCGCGACTCTTAAACTCTATCCTTCGACTTATGAAAGATAATACTCCATAAGATTTCTTAACTACCCTATCTACCTGTGAGGCAACTTTCAGGGACCTGTGGACATGTACCCCCAGATCCCTCTGCTCCTCCACACTACCAAGTATCCTGCCATTTACTTTGTACTCTGCCTTGGAGTTTGTCCTTCCAAAGTGTACCACCTCACACTTCTCCGGGTTGAACTCCATCTGCCATTTCTCAGCCCACTTCTGCATCCTATCAATGTCTCTCTGCAATCTTCGACAATCCTCTACACTATCTACAACACCACCAACTTTTGTGTCGTCTGCAAACTTGCCAACCCGCCCTTCTACCCCCATATCCAGGTCGTATCCTTGTGGGACACCACTTGTCACAACCCTCCAATCTGAATGTACTCCCTCCACCACGATCCTCTGCCTTCTGCAGGCAAGCCAATTCTGAATCCACCTGGCCAAACTTCCCTGGATCCCATGCCTTTTGACTTTCTGAATAAGCCTACTGTGTGGAACCTTGTCAAATGCCTTACTGAAATTCTTAAAGATCACATCCACTGCACTACCCTCATCTATATGCCTGGTCACCTCCTCAAAGAACTCTATCAGGCTTGTTAGACACGATCTGCCCTTCACAAAGCCACGCTGACTGTCCCTGATCAGACCATGATTCTCTAAACGCCCATAGATCCTATCTCTAAGGATCTTTTCCAACAGCTTTCCCACCACAGACGTAAGGCTCACTGGTCTATAATTACCCGGACTATCCCTACTACCTTTTCTGAACAAGGGGACAACATTCGCCTCCCTCCAATCCTCCGGTACCATCCCCGTGAAAATGAGGACATAAAGATCCTAGCCAGAGGCACAGCAATCTCTTTTCTCGCCTCATAGAGTAGCCTGGGGAATACTCCATCAGGCCCCGGGGACTTATCCATCCTAATGTATTTTAACAACTCCAACACCTCCTCTCCCTTAATATCAACATGCTCCAGAACATCAACCTCACTCATATTGTCCTCACTGTCATCAAGTTCCCTCTCATCGGTGAATACCGAAGAGAAGTGCTCATTGAGGACCTCGCTCACTTTCACAGCCTCCAGGCACATCTTCCCACCTTTATCTCTAATCGGTCCTACCTTCACTCCTGTCATCCTTTTGTTCTTCACATAATTGAAGAATGCCTTGAGGTTTTCCTTTACCCTACTCGCCAAGGCCTTCTCATGCCCCCTTCTTGCTCTTCTCAGCCCCTTCTTAAGCTCCTTTCTTGCTACCCTATATTCCTAAATAGACCCATCTGATCCTTGCTTCCTAAACCTCATGTATGCTGCCTTCTTCCACCTGACTAGATTTTCCACCTCACTTGTCACCCATGGTTTCTTCACCCTACTATTCTTTATCTTCCTCACCGGGACAAATTTATCCTTAAAATCCTGCAAGAGATCCCTAAACATGTCCATAGTACATTTCCCCGCAAAAACGTCATCCCAATTCACACCCGCAAGTTCTAGCCTTATAGCGTCATAATTTGCCCTTCCCCAATTAAAAATTTTCCTGTCCTCTCTGATTTTACCCTTTTCCATGATAATGCTAAAGGCCAGGGAGCGGTGGTCACTGTCCCCCAGATGCTCACTGACTGAGAGATCTGTGACCTGACCCGGTTCGTTACCGAATACTAGATCTAGTATGGCATTCCCCCTTGTCGGCCTGTCAACATACTGTGACAGGAATCCATCCTGGACACACTTAACAAACTGTGCTCTGTCTAAATCCTTGGAACTAATCAGGTGCCAATCAATATTAGGGAAGTTAAAGTCACCTATGATAACAACCCTGTTATTTTTGCACCTTTCCAAAATCTGCCTCCCAATCTGCTCCTTGGTATCTCTGCTGCAACCAGGGGGCCTATAGAATACTCTCAATAGAGTAACTGCTCCCTTCCTGTTCTGACTTCACCCATACTGACTCAAAAGAGGATCCTACTACATTACCCACCCTTTCTGTAGCTGTAATAGTATCCCTGACCAGTAATGCCACCCCTCCTCCCCTTTCCCCCCTCTCTATCCCTTTTAAAGCACTGAAATCCAGGAATATAGAAAATCCATTCCTGCCCTGGTGCCTGCCAAGTCTCTGTAATGGCCACGACATCATAATTCCATATATGTATCCAAGCTCTCAATTCATCACCTTTGTTCCTGATGCTTCTTGCATTGAAGTACACACACTTTAACCCTTCTACCTTACTACCTTTAGACCCTTTATTCTGCTTCTCTTTCCTCAAAGCCTCTTTATATGTTAGATCTGGCTTTACTCCGTGCACTTCTTCCACTGCTCTATTGTTCCGGGTCCCATCCCCCTTGCAAATTAGTTTAAACCCTCCCGAACTATGCTAGGAAACCTACCTGCAGGGAAATTACTCCCCACCCCTGGGTTCAGGTGCAGCAGTTGGAATTCTTCTGCCTTGTATTGTGGTCCATTGTCACTCATAATTTGTTCTGATAAACCGTTCCTAGCAAAAATAGTCCTCAGAGTGGAGACAGTCTTTGCTGATGTGGTTGAATTCATTGGTATAACCTCCAGCCACTTAAAATGAGCATCCACAGCAATCAGGAACACACAACCTATGAATGGCCCAGCAAAGTCAATATGTACTCTTTGCCATGGTGATGACAGCCACTCCTACCCATGTAACAGTGTCTGTGGAGGTGCATTTTGAACTTCTTGGCATCCTAAACAGCTTTTGGCCAAGTCTTCAATCTGTTTATCTATTCCCTTCTCAAGCACCTTCTCATTAGCATAAACAGCTGTGACAGCCTCTGGTTAGAGCTTCTACTTGGCTGCAGTTGCCATACTGAGAACGTCTACCTTCTGTTTGCCTTTGGGAGACACTTTTTTGCCTGTGTAGGTCTTTAGCATTACTGAAGTCTTATCTAATGGTATCTTAGAAAACAGTCTGTTGTAGTCAGCATTTGGAATTACAGACAAAGCTAACCCTGTATCCAGCTCCATTTTCAGTTTTGCACCAGACACATCTATTGTGATCCATATCATATTGTGACCTGCTTCAGTAATACTATGCAGTTCCAGGCATGTCAGCTCACCATTGTCCGACGCTGTTGTCTGATTCTGTTTTATATTCAGTCACTTTATGCATTTACTTAGTTTTATGTTTGAGACTTTTCACTCAGCTCTGCTTTTTTGTCTGCCTCGCACACTCTCTCTATGTGACCTTGTCTGAGACACTTTCTGCAGACTTTCTCTTTGAACCAACAGTCATTTGCATCATGGGAGGATTTGCCACATTGATAACATTGTTGGCTTTTTGCACCATTCTGGGACATTTTGTGGACTTCACATTCTAACCCCCTTTTCTGTAGTTCTTTTGCATTCTTTGCTGCAGTCTCTAACAATATTGCAATGGTCAATACCCATTCTAAGGTTAGCTCTCTTTCTGCCAGTAGCCTCTTTTGAGTGCTTTGACTATGCAGGCCACATATAAGCCTGTCCATTAATGCATCAGAAAGTCCATCTCTGAAGTTACAGTACTGGGAAAGTTTGTGCAGTTCTGCAATGTATTCAGAAATGCTTTAATCATTTGACTGGTTCCTTTTGTAAAATCTAAATCTCTTGGCTATTACCAGTAGTTATGTCCCAAACGATTTTGTAAAATTGTAGCAATTTCATCAAATGTCTTGCTTGCTGGTTTTGCAGGGGTTACTAAGTTGCGTAAGAGATTTACGTTTTAGCACCCATTAAGCTCAGAATTGTAGGCTTTCTTTTGCTCCTCCATGTTATTCACATTATAATACAGTTCAACCCTCTTAATATACAACTTCCAGCCTTCATTAGCACCATCAGATTCATCAACTTCCCCAAATGAAGCCATCACCATATTATTTTCACTTTAAATTCAGTGTCTTTCACTACTCACGCATCTGTTGGTGTCTGTAATGGTCTTCGTGTGCTGTTTAACTCTTGCTGTTTCGTCCCATAACTGTTGGTGCCATTTGTGATATTGTCTGACATTTGGGTTCATACTCGTCACCAATTTGTTGTGTCGGTGCACAGCTACATATCAATTTAATTAAAGCACGCATGCGGGAGATGGCCTTAACTGGTGTATTCACATCGCAGCGAGAGGGATAGAGAGAGAGCACAATGCACATGCATAGACAACAATGCATGTGCAGACAACAGATCAATACGTAATGCTAAGGGGGGGGGGTGGAATCATTACAGCTTTCCCCCGCCATCGGAAGGTAGAGCGTTTCTATGAAGCGGTTCGTAAGCCAAAATGTCGTAAAGCGAAGAAGCAATTACCATTTATTTATATGGGAAAATTTTGTGAGCGTTCACAGACCCAAAAATAACCTACCAAATCATGCCAAGTAACACATAAAACCTAAAATAACAGTAACATATAGTAAAAGCAGGAATGATATGATAAACACACAGCCTATATAAAGTAGAAATACTTCTCTACAACGATTGTTTGCACAGATCTCCGTAGTGAAAATCTCACGCAAGAGCTCTCAGCAGAAAATCTCACGCAAGCGCTGTTGGCATAAACGCGCTGTCCAGTAATCTTTAAACTATGAAGCTGCCAAATCTACCAAATAACACGTAAAAATACACAGCCTATATAAAGTACTAATAATGTATGTACAGGGTAGTATCACTTACTGGAATTGGGAAAACAGCACCGAGCACACTGATGACGGTGTGTTAGACTGAGTCGTCGCAGGCTGCGTGGTGCAGTGGCTCCCACCCTCCAGGCTGTCGATCCGATACATTGCCGCGAAGAATGGAGTGGTAGCCGGGAGGCACACAGCACATCTTTAAGAAAAAAGCCTAAATAAACATGCTAATTAATTAAGTGCTGCCTGGCACGTAAATGTCGGCGCAGATCAGAGGCGATTGCCGATTGCATCGCCTCTGATCTGGGCCGACAATTACGTGCTAGGCGGCACCTAATTAATTAACATGTTTATTTCGGCTTTTTTCTTAAAGATGTGCTGTGTGCCTTCCGGCTACCACTGCGTTCTTCGCGAATCGGTACAGTTATCTGTCCGGGGCTCGGGTGTTGGGGTGGTGGGACACGGGGGTGTCATCTCATCGTCGATCGGGGCAGGCAGCTCATCTTCTGCTATGACTGCCCGCCTCGATGTCGAAGGTCGAGGTTTGTCGTCTGCTGTGGCTGATGTGGAAGGCTTGCTTGACTGCTGAGCCTCGCGCATTTTTCTATCATACAGTTGTTTGTAAACACTCAAACCATCCTGCAAATATCCCCTAAACCTACATACCCTTTCAAAATTAAAGTTGTACTATATCATTGCAGCAAAAATCTCACGCAGTTGCTTCACTTACTGCATTCAGTTGCATGCGGTTTCGATTGTTATCCTTTCCTCTTCCAATTGTATCAGCTCTTCATCTATCAGTTCTTGGACATGGGATGCCAAAACCTCTTCAACATCTTCTTCAACTTCCACAAGCCAAACACACTTTGTCCTTGCTTCGTTCACCACGATCGAAAAACTTAATTATGTCTAGTTTTACGCCAAGTGTAACACCCTTACTCTTTCAGGCTTTTCCGACACCTTAAAACTCATCTTGCTAATGGCTGCTCAATGCAACATGTTTCAGCAATGCCGTTCCAAATCCGGGGCAGAGCGGCTGCTCGGGGTGCGCGGCGCGCTGCCTTTTATCGCGCGCTGATTTTTTCGTGCGCTGATTTTTTTATCGCGTGCTGCCTTTCTTCATAACAGAGAAAACACCTTCTGAAAGCGAAAACAGGGTACTAATGTAGGTCTTTCGTAACAGTGAGGTTTCATAAAGCGAACGTTCGAAAAGCGGGGGGTACCTGTACTCCAAAAAAAAAGATACATACATTACACACTCCTCATACATTTCCAGGACCATTTTTGTGAACCTCCTCTGGACTCTCCAATGCCAGCACCACATCTCAGAACTTCTCTCAATACTCCAACCATTTTACAGCTACTGGGATCATTCAGTACAGGAATACTGAGAGGATGATGAAGGTGATTTATTTACGTCCGTGCAGTAGACAACTTGGCTTAATAAATGTGTGATGTTTTCTTTGTGCAGGTGTTTTGTTTGCTGTGAGAGATGAGGCACAGGGAACAGATTACTCTGCAGGCAGTTGGATTGGTAGTTCATGACAACCTGGCCAGAAATGTTTCATACAGATTGTTTCTACACTTTCTCTTTCTTATCTTACCCCTTTTCCTCATCTTCCCACACACACACACTTGCTCCAATATAGAGCTGGAAGTAAAGGCTTTATTTCATGAGTCAAAAAGGATATTTTGATGGTTTAGAAAGGTAAAAGAGGGAGTGGGAGTTGCACTAATCAGAGACAATATCACAGCTGCACTCAGACGGGACTTAATCGAAGGCTCATTCACTGTGTCTATATGGGTAGAACTCAAAAAATAGGAAGGGTACAGTCACTCTAAGGGATTGTACTGCAGTCCCCCAATAGCTACTGAGATACTGAGGATCAGATATGCAGGCAAATTAAGGAAAGAAGTAATAATAGGTTGTTGTCATAGGGGCCTTCAACTTCCCTGATATAAACTGGGACCTCCTTAGTGCAAGTGATTGAAAAGGGACAGAATTTGTTAGCTATATCCAGGAGGGGATCTGAAATCAGTATGTAGGTAGTACAACAAGAGGAGTGGCTGGGCTGTGCTGTGTTGTGTAAGAGCTTGGTGAGGTGATTAAGCTTTTAGTGGGAGGTCAGTTAGGGAACAGTTCCCACAACTCCTTAAGTTTTAAGTAGACTATAGATAAGCATAAGCATAGACCTTGTGGGAGAGTATTAAATTGGAGCAGGAGCAGGGTAGATTACAAGAACATTAGAAGGGAACTAGGGTTAATTGGGAACAGCTGTTTTTTGGGCAAGTCCACATCTGACATGAGGAGGGTGTTTAAAGACAAACTGCACAGAGTGTATGTTGCAGTACAAAGCAAAGACAAAGATGGCAAGGTAAGAGAATCTTTGGATGTGGAGGGAGGTGATGAATTTAGTGAAGAAAAAAAAAGAAAACTATGCAAAGTTTAGGAAGCTGGAATCAAACAAAGCACCTTGAGGATTATGAAGAAACCAGAAAAGAACTCAAGAAGGTAATTCAGAAAGACAGGAGGGCCTTGACAAGTAGGATTAAAGAGTATGTAAAGAGACAGCATACTGTTAAAGGCAAGATCTTAATGGTGTTGATGAGCAGAGGGATCTTGGGGTCATTGTCTGTCGCTCCCTGAAAGTGGCTACGCAGGTAGGGTGGTTGAGAATGCGTAGGATGTGCTTGCCTTTGTTAGTCAAGCCTCTGAGTTCAAAAGCCAGAAGTTATGTTGCAGCTTTATAAAACTCTAGTTAGGCTGCTTCTGGAGTATTACATACAGTTTTGGTCACCCCATTATAGGAAGAACGTTGAGGCTTTGGAGTGGGCATGGAGCAGGTTTACCAGGATTTTGCCTCGATTGGAGGGCATGCGCTATGAAGTGAGGCTGGACAAACCTGGGTTGTTTTTCTCTGGAGCAGCAGAGGCTGAGGGGAGACCTGAAGATGGTTTATAAGATTATCAGAGGCATAGATAGACGAGGCAAAGGATATCCTTTTTAAAACATTTATTCATTTATGGGATGTGGGCGTCACCAGTTAAGTCAGCATTTATTGCCCATCCCTAGTTTTCCTAGGGTTGATGCGTCTAATAGCAGACAGCATGCATTTAATGTGAGAGAGGATTATTTTAAAGGAGATGTGAGGGGCAAGTGTTTTTTTACAGACTGGTGAGTTCCTAAAATATGCTGCCTGGGGTAGTGGTAGAGGCAAATATATTAGGGAATCTTAAGAGACGTTTAGATAGGAACATAGATGTGGGGCAAATAGAGGGATATAGATATTGTGTAGGCATAAGGGATTAGTTTAGTTGACCGTTTGAGTACTAATTTATTTGGTCTAGCATGACATTTTAGGCCAAAGGGCCTGTTCCTATGCAATACTTTTCTGTCTTCTGTGCTTCCTATAGAGGGGATTCTAGGACCAAAGGAATACAAAGAACTCTCTTTAAAGATAATGAGGAAATACTTTAGGCAGAGGGTGGTGAATGTGTGGAATTCACTGTCACAGATGGCTGTGGAGGCCATGTCATTAGGTACATCTAAAACAGAGGTTGATGGGTTTTTTGATTTGTAAGGGTGTCAAAGGTTTCAGGGGGAAGGCAGGAGAAAGGAGTTGAGAGAGAGAACAAATCAGCCGTGATGGAATGGTGGGCCAGACTCAATGGGCCAACTAGTCTAATTCTGCTCCTCTGTCTTATGAGGTTGCAGTCCACTAACCTCAACACACAGCTCCTCTATTGAAATGATGTTTTTCAACATACACTGTTTTGTTTCACCACATTTCACATGGGAGCCTTTTCTTTTTGTTGTGTACATAATGCCCACTTGTGAATTCACTGTAATGTTCTCAGCAGAAGGCCCCCACCACTCTGTGAGGAGGTGTGCAAGGCTCTGCAGCCCCATTCTAACAACTTTCTACAGAAGCACCATTTGGGAGTGTCCTGTCTGGCTGCATCATTGTGTGGTACGGAAGCTGCATGGCAACGGACAGTAAGAACCTATAGAGAACAGTAAAAACTGATGTAGATTATTGGGGTCTCCCTTCACCTGCCCTACACCCTTGTGACATTTACTGGGAGCACTGCAGAGGGAGGCCAAAGTATTGTTGTGGATCCCTACCCCCATCCCACAATCTCTTTGACCTACTACCATCAGGAAGGAGGTACAGGAGCATCAGACCTAGGTCTGCCAGACTGGGTAACAGCTTCTTCCCTCGGGCTCTGAGACTAATGAATACCCTGCCACCACTGAAATATCGTCACTAGGACAGCGAGCTGTTTTCTGTACTGTTTACTCGTGTTGTGCTACATGCATTTTAAATTGTATTATTAATGGTAATTTTTTTGTGTGCTCTGTGTGATATACAGTGTGTTTTGTGGGTGCACCATGGTCTGGACGAATATTGTTTTGCTTAATAAGGAACTGGATTTATTTTGATAAATACAGATTACACAATTGACTGTTGTCCAGCCATCAGGCATTCCCCTTTTGTGTGTAGTTCATGTTTACAGTCCAACTGGGTATTGGGCCAGTAAATCCATTTCAGTTTCAGAATGCAGTGTGACTATCTGTGTTGACATTCTTTGATTCCATGAGTCTTGAGAGTTCTACTATGTGCCATTACACCAACAGGAAAGGTAACAAGCATAGACAGAAGTCTGTCTGACTGGCAAAGAGTGGAACTTAAGCCTGATTTATACTTCTGCGACAACTCGACGCCATAGTACTACGTTGCCGCAAACCCTACACAGAGCCGATGCGGATCCCTATACCAGAGCCTGATGCGCACCTCTCCCAAAATGTAACTACACGTCACGGCAATGCAGAACGCAACAACTGTGATTGGTCCGCTTGGTAGCATCGCATTTCCTCGTACAATGCAATAGCTTCCCATCTGCCGACTGAAGGGCAGGGAAGGAACTCAGGCTGCAATGCTTTCCATAAAGCTTTACAGACCTCCGAAATTATGGAGGGAACATTTCGCTTTTACGAAAAAAGGACGCTCACTTTAAACTTGTTTACCCCGAGAAAGACTACCATGACCATGAAGCCTTGCACGGGCAGGTGTGTGCGCATGCGCGACGTGCCCGAATTGCAGAGCGATGCAGACACACCAACGCACAAGTATAAATGCTCACAACGCACGTGGCCAACTTGCGTAGGTTACGGCGTTGAGTTGACGCAGAAGTATAAATTAGGCTTCAGGGAGCCTTTTCTGGTTGGCTGCCACTGACTAGTGCTGTTCCATGGGTCAGTGTTGTGTCCACTACCACTTGGAGTATTGTGAGTAGCTTTAGGCCCCTTACTTAAGAAAAGATGTCCTGACGTTGGAATGAGTCGAGAAGAGGTTCACAAGAATAATCCCAGAAGTAAAAGGGTTCATATACGAGGAGCATTAACTGACTCTGGCCTTCTACTTGCTGGTGTTTAGAAGAATAGGAGGGGGATCTCATTGTAACCTATTGAATATTGAAATGCCTGGATAAAAGTGGACAAGGAAAGGATGTTTTTCAATAGTGGGGGAGTCTAGAACCAGAGAGCGAAGCTTCAGAATACAAAGACATCCCTTAGAACAGAGATTAGGAGGAATTGGTTTAGCCAGAGGGTGGTGAATCTGAGGAATTCATTGCCACTGACAGCTGTGGAGGACAAGTCATTGGGTATACTTAAAGTGGAGATTGATGGTATCAAAGGCTATGGAAGAAGGTAAGAGAATGGGATTGAGAGCTAAAATAAATGGCCATATGGGCCTTGTAACAGTAAAAAATTGTTAGTCTGTAATGGAAATTCTAAGACTCAAGTGAATCTAGCTTAAGTGTTCTGCTCTGCGAATTGCATCTTGTTTTGATGTAGTCACACTGCATACAAATGCATCTCCAGAACTCTCAACAATTTAGAAGAGTGTGGGGAGATCTCACTGAAACTTCGTAAGTTCCCATGGGTTTTGATAGGCTGGATACAGGGAATATGTTTCCCTTAAATGAGGAATTCAGATCCTGAGATCAATGTACGAGAGTTACGGGTACCAGAATGTTGGATTGAGGTGAGGAGAATTTTTTTTCAAGTGCGTGGTGAATGTTTGGAATTTGTGGAAGCCCAAACATTGCACTTATTCAAAACTGATGGATTTCTGGATATCACAGGAAATTAGAAGAAATCAGGAAAATGATGTTGAGGAAGAAGATCAAAAATGCACCTTAATAAATGGAGGTGACATTGTCCTGTTCCTAACTGTACTTGTTAAATATTCTTCTCAAAGCTGATTTAAATAAAATAGACTTATTTAAGGCTTCCATGTATAGCACAGCAAATCACAGTGACGGGGGTAGTAGAGTTGTTTTAACACTGGACTTGATGCACAGATCAAGTGTAGCTTTGTTATTGTTGAATCTGATAACATGGATACACCAGCTAGCTAATCAAGAGCCTTGACATTTACGACCAAGCTCAAGAATCACTCGGCTTGTATCACTAACAAGTGATTGGATGCTTTAACCCAGACAGTATCAGAGAAAAAAAAATTTGCCTTGAAAGCCCAAGACGTGCTAACTCAAAATGAGACTGTGCTAGCAGTACAAAGCATAAACAAGGCAAAAGATTTACAACTTAAACATTGCTGAACAGAAATTATTTTAATCTGAGCAGTGAGAAATGGCTAAAAGATGTAAGTTTGGGGCAAGGGGCTAAAAGTCAGGTCAAGCAATTAGTCCATCGTTTCTATAAAGAACATATCCCTGAATTGCCTGATAAATTTGTGTGTGAACAGGTAGATGGATGAATGTAATCAAAGCTCTTGTACATGTGAAACTTGACATGCGAACATATAAAATTTAGAGTGGTTAGAAAAGGAGTCCAGGATGCTCAAAAATTATGTTCAGTAAAAGCAACTGACGCAGATGTATTATGCTGTTAGAGCCCTATATTGAAGTCCCAGCCTACAAAACTGAGTTGGTGGCATACTAGTTAGGTAAGTTCTTTTAGTGTCTATTGTTTCAATAAGTTTCATTTGCTATGGAGACTTGTCAGTCAAGTGCTTCAACTGTTAAAGGAAAGACCATGTTTTGACAGCCTGCAAATCCAAAGCTAGGACTAGCAACAAAATCAATTTCAGTAACAATACAAAACAATGAAAAAGATTTCATAGTTTGGAAGTTCATTCAGATGATTAGAAACTGGGATTCTATGGCATATTATGCCATGAGCAGCAACAACAGCAAACAAACAAACTTTCAAGTAAAGGTGTTGATTACCAGCTAGTACTTGGCATGCAAAATGAATTTGCCACAGGCTAGTCAACAATAAGTTATTCACTTGATCAAGTTTAAGCAGAAATGACAAAAAGAATGATTCTGGCAAGTTCTGTTCTGACAAGATTTTATAGATATTTGATCAAATGGAGCATTCAGCATTACATGAATACGTTTACACCCATCATTGTAGCAAGCTATAAACAGGTTAACTTTAACAAGGATTAACTGAATGAGTTCAAGCTAGATTGGAAGAAGTTTTCGCTAGTGACACTTCAAAGTTGTACTTAATGCATTTTGTGAAAGGTATGGCGATATGGTGGAAGATACTGTATAGCATACAGTATAACATTCTCATAAGACCAAATACAAAACTAATCTATTTCAAATCGAGATTGGTCCCAAATGCCAGTAAAACAGTTTGGTGAGCTTGTGGAAAAATATCAAGAATGAGTGAACCTACAAATCTGTCCAACTATATGAAAAGTAGAAAGTTACACTACCAAACAGTGGATGATGAAGTAACACACATCAAAGTTGCTGGTGAACGCAGCAGGCCAGGCAGCATCTCTAGGAAGAGGTACAGTCGATGTTTCAGGCCGAGACCCTTCGTCAGGACTAACTGAAGGAAGAGTGAGTAAGGGATTTGAAAGTTGGAGGGGGAGGGGGAGATCCAAAATGATAGGAGAAGACAGGAGGGGGAGGGATGGAGCCAAGAGCTGGACAGGTGATTGGCAAAGGGGATACGAGAGGATCATGGGACAGGAGGTCTGGGAAGAAAGACAAGGGGGGGGGACCCAGAGGATGGGCAAGAGGTATATTCAGAGGGACAGAGGGAGAAGAAGGAGAGTGAGAGAAAGAATGTGTGTATAAAAATAAGTAACAGATGGGGTACGAGGGGGAGGTGGGGCATTAGCGGAAGTTAGAGAAGTCGATGTTCATGCCATCAGGTTGGAGGCTACCCAGACAGAATATAAGGTGTTGTTCCTCCAACCTGAGTGTGGCTTCATCTTTACAGTAGAGGAGGCCGTGGATAGACATGTCAGAATGGGAATGGGATGTGGAATTAAAATGTGTGGCCACTGGGAGATCCTGCTTTCTCTGGCGGACAGAGCGTAGGTGTTCAACAAAGCGGTCTCCCAGTCTGCGTTGGGTCTCGCCAATATATAAAAGGCCACATCGGGAGCACCGGATGCAGTATATCACCCCAGCCGACTCACAGGTGAAGTGTTGCCTCACCTGGAAGGACTGTTTGGGGCCCTGAATGGTGGTAAGGGAGGAAGTGTAAGGGCATGTGTAGCACTTGTTCCGCTTACACGGATAAGTGCCAGGAGGGAGATCAGTGGGGAGGGATGGGGCAGACGAATGGACAAGGGAGTCGCATAGGGAGCGATCCCTGCGGAATGCAGAGAGAGGGGGGGAGGGAAAGATGTGCTTAGTGGTGGGATCCCGTTGGAGGTGGTGGAAGTTACGGAGAATAATATGTTGGACCCGGAGGCTGGTGGGGTGCTAGGTGAGGACCAGGGTAACCCTATTCCTAGTGGGGTGGCAGGAGGATGGAGTGAGAGCAGATGTACGTGAAATGGGGGAGATGCGTTTAAGAGCAGAGTTGATAGTGGAGGAAGGGAAGCCCCTTTCTTTAAAAAAAGAAGACATCTCCCTCGTCCTGGAATGAAAAGCCTCATCCTGAGAGCAGATGCGGCGGAGACGGAGGAATTGCGAGAAGGGGATGGCGTTTTTGCAAGAGACAGGGTGAGAAGAGGAATAGTCCAGATAGCTGTGATAGTCAGTAGGCTTATAGTAGACATCAGTGGATAAGCTGTCTCCAGAGACAGAGACAGAAAGATCTAGAAAGGGGAGGGAGTTGTCGGAAATGGACCAGGTAAACTTGAGGGCAGGGTGAAAGTTGGAGGCAAAGTTAATAAAGTCAACGAGCTCTGCATGCGTGCAGGAAGCAGCGCCAATGCAGTCGTCGATGTAGCGAAGGAAAAGTGGGGGCAGATACCAGTATTGGCCTGGAACATGGATTGTTCCACAAAGCCAACAAAAAGGTAGGCATAGCTAGGACCCATACGGGTGCCCATAGCTACACCTTTAGTTTGGAGGAAGTGGGAGGAGCCAAAGGAGAAATTATTAAGAGTAAGGACTAATTCCGCTAGACGGAGCAGAGTGATGGTAGAGGGGAACTGATTAGGTCTGGAATCCAAAAAGAAGCAGAGAGCTTTGAGTCCTTCCTGATGGAGGATGGAAGTATATAGGGACTGGACATCCATGGTGAAAATAAAGCGGTGGGGGCCAGGGAACTTAAAATCATCGAAAAGTTTAAGAGCGTGAGAAGTGTCACGAACATAGGTAGGAAGGGATTGAACAAGGGGGGATAAAACCGTGGCGAGGTATGCAGAAACGAGTTTGGTGGGGCAGGAGCAAACTGAGACAATAGGTCGGCCAGGACAGGCAGGTTTGTGGATCTTGGGTAGGAGGTAGAAACGGGAAGTGCGAGGTGTGGGAACTATAAGATTGGTAGCAGTGGATGGGAGATCCCCTAAGCGGATAAAGTCGGTGATGGTGTGGGAGACAATGGCCTGGTGCTCCTTAGTGGGGTCACGATCGAGGGGTAAATAAGAGGAGGTATCCGCGAGTTGTCACTGTGCCTCGGCAAGGTAGAGGTCAGTACGCCAGACTACAACAGCACCCCCTTTATCAGCGGGTTTAATAATAAGGTTAGGATTAGTGCGGAGGGAGTGGAGAGCAGAGCGTTCCGAAGGAGTGAGGTTGGAATGGGGACAAGGTGTGGTGAAGTCGAGACGGTTGATGTCCCATCGGCAGTTAGCGATAAAGAAATCCAGAGCAGGCAGAAGACCAGAGCGAGGTGTCCATGAAGAGGAGGAGGGTTGAAGACAGGAGAAGGGGTCATTGGTGGGGGTGGAAGAGTCCTTGCCGAAGAAGTAGGCTCGGAGACGGAGACGGCGGAAGAAGAGTTCCGCATTATGGCGAATTCGGAACTCGCTGAGGTGTGGGCGAAGGGGGACAAAGGTGAGGCCCTTACTGAGAACAGAGCGCTCTGCTTCTGACAGTTGAAGGTCGGAGGGGATGGTAAAGACCCGGCACGGATGAGAGCTGGGATCAGAGGGGGGAGGGGGGAGGCTTGGGGTGTCAGTGGAGAGGGGAGGGTTGGGGTGAGAGGAAGATGGAGCCTCTGAGGACCCAGGAGCTGACGATGGGATCTGAAGGAGATGGGATTGCAGAGTATTGGTGGGGGAAGGGGAGATGGGAGTCACAATAGCAGCACATAAAGACCCGGCCTGGAGTTCAAGGCTGGAATCTTGAGAGCTCGGATCAGAGGGGAGGAGGGGGGAGGCTGGGGGTGTCAATGGAGAGGGGATGGTTGGGGTGAGAGGAAGATGGAGCCTCTGAGTACCCAGGAACTGACGATGGGATCTGAGGGAGATGGGTTTGCAGAGTGGTGGCGGGGGAAGGGGAGACGGGAGTCACAACAGCAGCACATAAAGACCCGGCCTGGAGTTCAAGGCTGGAGTCGCAGTTGCTGGTTGCGCAATAGCTGTGAAGGTGTCCATGGTCGTTGCTGGAGTCCGGGTTTTGAATATGCCCTGAGGTGTTGGAGCCGGCGAGATCAATGGCAGAGGCAATCTGAAGTTCATGCTTGCTAGCGTCGGGGCTGGCAGGTTCTGGAGTCCGTAGATGTAGGATCTTGAGATCTTTGCCTAACATGACAAAGTCAAAAAAACGGCAATTGCTGGCGTGAATCCGACGGAGGATGAAATAACGGGTAGGACCATTAC
The DNA here is from genome assembly GCF_030028105.1 of Mobula birostris. Lineage (NCBI taxonomy): Eukaryota > Metazoa > Chordata > Chondrichthyes > Myliobatiformes > Myliobatidae > Mobula > Mobula birostris. The sequence goes on from NC_092377.1 coordinate 28,844,497, forward strand.
AGACGGCGAAGAAAGTATCCCGAAGGTGTGGAAGGGTCTGGGATAGGGACACCAAATACCTCCTCATGGCGGAGAGGGTGGCATTCAGAGCTTGACGGGAGAAGCGGCGAGAGGCAGAGTCAATAAAATGTGAGTACCTGGCATCCTCAGAAGGTCCAAATTGGGAGGCTCGGAAACGAATCCTAAAGCCAACTGGAGTAAGTTGGCGATGGAGGCACGTTCCAAGAAAGGATATATGGCTGTGATAGCGAGTCTGAGTCAAAGTGTGGTCGAAAAGTTAAAGAGCCGAAGGAATTACAGATGGGGAGCAGTGAGCGATGGTTTCACTAAACTCCCGTCGAAGAGAGGATCTAAACTTCTTCGGTGTAGGCATCACCAGAAGAGGCTTCGCAGTAGTGAATTTAAAAACACAAACAACAGGAATTCTGCAGATGCTGGAAATTCAAGCAACACACATTAAAGTTGCTGGTGAACGCAGCAGGCCAGGCAGCATCTCTAGGAAGAGGTATAGTCGACGTTTCAGGCCGAGACCCTTCGTCAGGACTAACTGAAGGAAGAGTGAGTAAGGGATTTGAAAGTGGGAGGGGGATGATGAATAACATCAGCAATTAATTTTGCAAGATTTGAATACAGAGTTATCAGGGTCAAAGGTATTTGCAAATTTGACCTCTCCCATCTCTGTACACACTTGAATGTCAATGAAGAAAGCAGCTTCTGGCAATCAAGATGCACAAATTTTGTGCAAGACCTATCCCTGTGGAATTGCGTACTGATCCAATACTTTCCAGGCCATGTTGGGCAGAACCTAAAAAGGGACTGGATTAGTGCTCATGCAGCCAGGGTGATCTGATGATTAATACGAGCACCAAAAAGAAAAATCCTTTGATCTTCATGCAAGTCTTTAGAAGTTTCCAGGAGCTGAATGGAAGCTGGATCTAAATCATGGAGGCATCCCCTTGATCTCAAGGAGGGAGGGGGGGGAGGGAACGTCGACTCAGACCATGAGAGGCCTGCGTCGCGCATTTTCATGCCTTACAAGGCGCAGATTGGAAGTCTGTGTGGGGCGCCACTCCTCGTACAGACTAGAGCAATGTGTGATTAAGTGCCTTGCTCAAGGGCACAAACACGCTGCCACAGCTGAGGCTCAAACTAGTGACCTTGAGGTAACTAGATGAATGCCTTAACCACTTGGCCACGTGCCCAACACAGTCTCAGCCCCTCATTTATTTCTAATATCCTAGTCTGTGACATATGCCCATCAATTTATTCAGGAGCTGCGAGGTAATGTTGCAGCTCTATGAAACCCTGGTTAGACTACACTTAGAATATAGTGTTCAGTTCTGGTTACCTCGTTGTAGGAAGATCTGGAAGCTCTAGACAGGGTGCAGAGATTTACCACAAAGCTGCATGTCTTCAGAGGATAGATTGAGTGCGATAGTGCTCCTTTTCTTGGAGTGAAGGAGGATGAGAGGTGTACAATATAAGAGGCATAGGTAGGGTTGATAGCCAGTGACTTTATCCTTGGGCAAAAATGGTGATACAAGGGGAAAAGTGTAGAGGAGATGTATGAGGTAAGTTTTACATGGGCACACATGGAACACGTTGCCATGGGGACGGGGGGGGGTTCGTAAAGGCAGATACATTAGGGGCTTTTAAGAAGCTCTAAGATAGGCACATGAAAGATTTAAAAAAATGCAGGACTGTGGAGGAGGGAAGGGTTAAGATTGATACTGGAGTGGGCTAAAAGATTGGCACAACACTGGGTGCTGAAAGGCCTGTATCACGTAGTAATATTCCATGTCCTATGATCTAACTCCCCCCGATTCGCTTATCATCAACAACTGCCAGAAAAATTAACCTGCCAAGCACCATGTCTTTGGGATTTGAGAGGGAACCTTAGCACCCCACATTCACAAGAAAAATGTGCTGGAGATCAGGAGTAAACCTAGGTTACTGCAGAGGTAAAAGAACTGCACTACCCACAGCAGTACTATTAAGCTGAGGTTGTTCCTGAGAATGGTGCAATATTATGATTCCATTCAGATCTTGTGACTATGCATTACTTATTGAAAAGGAATGTGAAATGAATATAAGGAACAGTGAAGTGCCCCTGATGAATGCAAGAGAGACTTGAAGAACCATGCCTTCATGTTCTGATTATATGCATGTATTGTAGTTGGCATGTGATGCATTACATTATGGTATAGGTGCAGTGTTCAAATCATGTGACAGATGAAAAGTAAGAGCTTTTACAGGTATATTAAGAGTAAAAGGATTGTAAGGGAAAACAAGTGAAAACCATACCATATGGCTAAGCCACCAGAAATTCCCTTGTGGCCATTCTCGTGGCTCATTAAACCTATCTACAGAGAGCTTGCAGCGAATGAAATTTTTGCAATAATGATCAGCAGTCACTCAAAGTGATTGAAGTGAATTCATTCACGTAACTCAACTAAGTGTACTTTATATTTGGGTTACAAGTTCAATCAACTTTGGCTTCCAGAATCGAACTGAAGTCATGTGTCAAAATTGTCACCATTACAGTAATAAAGAGGAATGCAATTACAAACGGAATGAAGGTGTTTTACTTGCCTGGATATTGGTGTAGTAAAAGTGCTAGAATCTATTATTAAGCAAGTGATAATTGAGCATTCAGAAAAGAGCTTGATTACATGGATGCAACATAGATTTATGAAAAGGAAGTAATGTTTGATAACTGTATGAAACAATTGAAGTTATAGTAGCAGAATAGATGCCAATCAATATGGTGTGTTTGGAAAAAAACAGTCACTAGACTAGATTTATGGATGTTTATTTAACTGAGCAAAATTTATGTGAATTGTGTATTCTGTGTTGATGTTACTTGTGTAGATGTAGGCTCATTCATGCATGTGAACAAACTCTGATCCTGCTGTTCAGGACTCCTATAATGTGCTTCTTTACAATTGTGTATGAATAAATAGAGCACCTTGTCCAGCCGACTCAAAGGTGATGATACATCAGCCTATAGGAGGGAGACTGGAAACCTGGCTGAGAGGTGTCACAACAACAACAGCCTTTGAATTAATATCGGCAAGTCCAAACAGCTGATTATTGACTTGAGGAGGAGGAAACCGGAGGTCCATGAGCCAGTCCTCAACGGGACTGGTGGTAGAGGAGGTCAGCAACTTTAAATTCCTTGGTGTTATCATTTCAGAGAATCTGTCCTGGGCCCTGTATCTAAGTGTAATTACGAAGAAAGCACGGCAGCAATTCTACTAGGAGGTTTGCGGAGGTTCTGTGTGACATCTGAAACTTTGACAAACTTCTGTAGATGTGTGGTGGAGAGTATATTGACCTGTGGCATCATGGCCTGTTATGGAAACACTAATGTCTTTGAATGGAAAATCTTACAAAAAGTAGTGGATATGACCTGGTCCATCATAGGTAAAACCATGCCCACTATTCAGCACATCTACACAGAGCATTTTCACTGGAAAGTAGCAGAGATCATCATGGACCCCCAGCACCCAAACCATGTTTTCTACTCATTGTTGCCATCAGGAACAAGGTAAAAGAGCCTCAGGACCCATACCTTCAGGTTCAAGAATAGTTATTACCCCTCAACCATCAGGGTCTTGAACCAGTGGGGATAACTTCACTCACCTCATCACTAAACTGTTCCTCTAACCTATGGACTCACTTTCAAGGACACTTCATCTTATGTTCTCTATTGCTTATTCATTTACTATTATTATTTTGTTTTTCTTTTGTAATTGCACAGTTTGTTGTTTTTTTTACATTGATTATTTGCCCATCCTGTAGGGTGCAATCTTTCATTAATTCTATTGTATTTTTTGGATTTACTGTGCATGCCCACAAGAAAAGGAATCTCAGGGTTTTACAGTACTGTGCAAAAGTCTTGGGCACCGCGGCTACAGAATACATAAGTGCCTAAGACTTTTGCAGAGTACTTTTTAGGGTGACTTGTATGTACTTTGATAATAAATTTGCTTTGAACTTTGTAGTAAAAGCTTGTGTATATAGGCCTGATAAATAACTAATGAGGTTTTTCCCATACGCTTACTGTGCCTGAATGCATTTTTCAGACACCTCTTGGTACTACTTAGAAATCCCAAGTAATGTCAGCTATTTAATCAATAGGACAGTGGATCACAGGGAAGCCTGCAGTCCTTGTGAGATGAAGTACTTTGTTCACCTACTGATAGTTGGCAAGAAGGAATGAAATCACAATGGTTCTTTCGATGTGGAGAGATTCAGTGTTAACTATTGGGCAATAATGGCTGGCAAACCATATATACCTCCGCCCCCAGCTTGAAGAGTGCCATGGTTTTCTTGATAAAGTTGTAAATTGGTTAATTATTGTCACATGTACCAAGGTACAGTGAAAAAACTAGTGAACGCAGCAGGCCAGGCAGCATCTCTAGGAAGAGGTACAGTCGACGTTTCAGGCCGAGACCCTTTGTCAGGACTAACTGAAGGAAGAGTTAGTAACAGATTTGAAAGTGGGAGGGGGAGATACAAAATGTATCTTGATTTTGTATCGCCCCCTCCCACTTCCAAATCTCTTACTAACTCTTCAGTTAGTCCTGATACAGGGTCTCGGCCTGAAACATCGACTGTACCTCTTCCTAGCGATGCTGCCTGGCCTGCTGCGTTCACCAGCAACTTTGATGTGTGTTGCTTGAATTCCCAGCATCTGCAGAATTCCTGTTGTTGACAGTGAAAACACTGTTTTGTATGCCATCCATACAGATTATTTCAACACATCAGTACACTGAGGTAGTGCAAGGGTAGAGCAATAACTGAATGCAGAATAGTGTTACAGTTACAACTAAAGAGCAGTACAAACGGACAATAGGTACAAGGTCATGGTGGGGTTTTGAGTTCACTTTATCATACAAGGGTTCCATTCAATATCCTTATAACATCAGGATAGAAGCTGTCCGTGAGGCTGACGATACATGCTTTCAAGCTTTTGTATCTTCTGCCCAATGGTGGAGTGGAGGGGAGCAGAGAGAATTATGAGTTGGGAATGGTCTTTCCTTAGCTATTGGCTGCTTTGCCAAGGTAGCAAGGATTGTAGGGTTGATGGAGGAGAGAAAGCCAAAGTGGTCCTCACATAACTCAAATGTTATTGTTGGTGGGTGTGAGTCAGCAGGCTTCAGCGAGAAGTTCAGTAGGGAAACACTGATATATCTCACTCTACTCCCTTGCTGAGATTAGAAGTAGTCCCTGAACACTCTGGGCAGATGCAGTCTCCTGTGAAGAACCTCAGAATCAGAATCAGAATCAGGTTTATTATCACCGGCATGTGACGTGAAATTTGTTAACTTAGCAGCAGCATTTCAATGCAATATATAATATAGAAGAGAGAAAAATAGTAAAATAATAGTAATAATAAATCAATTACAGTATACATATTGAATAGATTAAAAAAGCATGCCAAAAAAACAGAAATAATGTATATTTTTTTAAAAAGTGAGGTAGTGTCCAAGGGTTCAATGTGCATTTATGAATTGGATGGCAGAGGGGAAGAAGCTGTTTCTGAATCACTGAGTGTATGCTTTCAGGCTTCTGTACCTCCTGCTGATGGTAACAGTGAGAAAAAGGCATGCGTTTGGTCCTGGAGGTCCCTAATAATAAACACTGCCTTTCTGAGATACCGCTGCCTGAAGATGTCCTGGGTACTTTGCTGATGAGATTTGCAACCCTCCGCAGCTTCTTTTGGTCCTGTGCAGTAGCGCCTCTCTACCCCCCCACCCCCCAACCAGACAGTGATGCAGCCTGTCAGAATGCTCTCCATGGTACATTTATAGAAGTTTTTGAGTATATTTATTGACATGCCAAATCTCTTCAAACTCCTAATGAAGTGTAGCTGCTGTCTTGTCTTCTTTATAACTACATCGAAATGTTGGGACCAGGTTAGATCCTCAGAGATCTTGACACCCAGAAACTAGAAGCTGCTTATTCTCTCCATTAGGAATGGTATGTGTTCCTTCGTTTTACCCTTCCTGAAGTCCACAATCAGCTCTCTTGTCCTACTGACATTGAGTGTTAGGTTGTTGCTGTGGCACCACTCCACTAGTTGGCATATCTCACTCCTGTATGCCCTCTCGTCACCACCTGAGATTCTACTAACTATGGTTGTATGGTCAGCAAATTTATAGATGGTATTTGAGCTATGCCTAGCCACACAGTCATGTATATAGAGAGAGTAGAACAGTGGGCTAAGCATGCACCCTGGAGGTGCACCATTGTTGATCGTCAGCGAGGGGGATATATTATGACCAATCTGCACAGATTGTGGTCTTCCAGTTAGGAAGTCGAGGATCCAATTGCAAAGGGAGGTACAGAGGCCCAGGTTCTGCAACTTCTCAAATCAGGATTGAGGGAATGATGGTATTAAATACTGAGCTATAGTCGATGAACAGCATCCTGACATGGGTGTTTGTGTTGTCCAGATGATCTAAAGCTGTGTGGAGAACCATTGAGATTGCGTCTGCTGTTAGCCTATTGTGGCGATAAGCAAATTGTAATGAGTCCAGGTCCTTGCTGAGACAGGAGTTCAGCCTAGTCATGACCAACCTCTCAAAGCATTTCTTCACTGTAGATATGAGTGCTACCAGGCGATAGTCATTAAGGCAGCTCACATTATTCTTGGGCACTGGTATAATTGTTGCCTTTCAAAACAAGTGGGAATTTCCACCCGTGGCAGTGAGAGGTTGAAAATGTCCTTGAATACTCCTGCTTGTTGGTTGGCACAGGTTTTCAGAGCCTTACCAAGTGCCGCATCAGGACCTTCCGCCTTGCAAGGATTCAATCTCTTTAAAGGCAGCCTAACATCAGCCTCTGAGACAGAGATCACAGGGTCATCAGGTGCAGCAGGGATCTTCACAGCTGTAGTTGTGTTCTCCCTTTCAAAGTGGGTGTAGAAGGCATTGAGTTCATCTAGTAGTGAAGCTTCACTGCCATTCATGCTATTGTGTTTCGCTTTGTAGGAAGTAATATCTTGCATACCCTGCTATAGTTGTCGTGCACCCAATGTCACCTCCAACCTCATTCAAAATTCTCTCTTTGCCCTTGAAATAGCCCTCCACAAATCATACCTGGTTTTCAGGCACAGGCCTGGGTCGCCAGACTTGAATGCCTGTCCAATGCACTTACTCTTCCCTCTTTTCCTAGCCTGTACTGCTTTGTGTTCTTTGCTCTTTATCCTCGTCAGACTGTTCTCCTATTCAGACTGTCCTCCAAGGCACTGGCAATGAATGTCAGATGTAATGGTTTGTTAGTAATATTTTTAAATCAAAGCAAAGCTTTTTTGCCTCTGGCACACAGCTCCATATAGATGCTATGACCAAAAACTGATAGAATGTGGTAATTTAAACGCAAACAACAGGAATTCTGCAGATGCTAGAAATTCAAGCAACACGCATAAAAGTTGCTGGTGAACGCAGCAGGCCAGGCAGCATCTCTAGGAAGAGGTGCAGTCGACGTCAGGACGAAGGGTCTCGGCCTGAAACGTCGACTGCACCTCTTCCTAGAGATGCTGCCTGGCCTGCTGCATTCACCAGCAACTTTGATGTGTGTTGCTAGAATGTGGTAATAGCAGGTAGAATCAATTGTCAACAAACTGTCCAGTATAATGTAGTTTGATATTAAACATCATTGACCACAGGAGAAGCACCAAAATTTTGGATGGTGGAAAATATTGTTCCTTTGTTTGAGAAAGGCAATATGGATAATCCCGGGAATTGTAGACTAGGGTTTCTTAGATCAGTGGTGGGCAAGCTATTGGTGAGGATTCTTAGAAATAGGATTTAGGAGCATTTGGGGAAACATAGACCCTCAGCATAGCTTTCTGAGGGGCAGGTCATGCCTCATGAGCCTGATTACCATTTTCAAGGAAGTGACAAATCTAATTGATGAAGTTACAGTGGTGAATGTGGTGTGTATGGATTTTAGTAAGGCATCTGATAAACTTCCCCTTGTAAGCTCATTCAGAAAGCCAGGGGGCATTGAATCCAGTGAAACTTGTCCGCGTAAATTTGGAATTGGTTTGCTCACAGAAGGCAGAGGGTAGTAGTTGATGGAACATGTAATGCCTGGAAGTCAGTAACCAGTGGTGTTCTGCAAGGATCTGTTCTAGGCCACCTATCCTTTCTGATTTTTAATAAATGACTTGGACGAGGAAGTGGTAGGTTGGGTTAGTAAGTCTGTGAATGACACGAAGGTTGGTGGTGTTGTGAATAGTGTAGAAGGTTGCTATACATTACAAAGGGACACTGACAGGACGCAGAGCAGGGCTGAGAAGTGGCAGATGGAGTTCAAATCTGGAAAAATATCACGTTATATATACACTTCGGAAGTCAAACTTAGTGGCAGGGTATAAAGTTAATGGCAGGATTCTTGACAGAGGGATCTTTGGGTCCAACTTCATAGTTTCCTCAAAGTTGCAGTGCAAGTTGTAGGGTGGTTATGAAGGCATCAGGTGGTTAGTCAGGGATTGAGTTCAACAGCCATGAAGTGACATTGCAGCTCATTTAAACTCTGGGTAGACCACATTAAAGTATTGTGTTCAGTTCCAGTAGCCTCATTACAGGAATGATGTGGAGGCTTTGAAATGGACGCAGAGGAGGTTTACCAAAATGCTGCTTGGATTAGAGAACATGTCTTATAGGAAAAATTTAAGTGATCTAAGTTTTTCCTTTTGGAGTGAAGGAGGATGCGAGATTTGCTAGAGGTGTATAAGCTGATAAGAGGCATAGATGAGATAGACCACAAGTGCCTTTTTCCCACTGGGGCAATGGCTAATGTGAAAGGACGTAATTTTAAGGTGATTGGAGGGAAGTATAGAGAGGGATGTCCATGTTAGGTTTTTATCACAGTGAGTTCTAGTATTTGTCTGAGTTAGGTTTTTATTACACAGAATTGTATGTGCATGAAGGGATGGCAGTACAGGCGAATACATTAGGGACATTGAAGAGAGTCATAGATAGGCACATGAATGAATGGGAAATGGAAGGCTCTGTAGGGGATTAGGGTTAGATTGATCTTGGAGTGGGTTAATATGTTGGCACAACATCATTGGCCGATGGGCTTTTACTGTGCTGTACTGTGTACTATTCTATGTTCAATGTAAATGTATGTCAATGTATAAGGTAGCCTGAGTAGGAAAAATAATTTGGTGTGACTATTAGTTAACAGTATCCAGTCAAATTTCCATAATTGCTTAAAAATAAAGTACCCATTTGAGATCTATCGATTAACGAGTATTGATCCATCTTCCAGTATTATACTAGAGCTGCAGATGGTTAGGGACAGGAAAATCGGCTGATGTTCTTGCTCCAGGTATACATAGAAACATACATAGAAAATAGGTGCAGGAGTAGGCCATTCGGCCCTTCGAGCCTGCACCGCCATTTATTATGATCATGGCTGATCATCCAACTCAGAACCCCGCCCCAGCCTTCCCTCCATACCCCCTGACCCCCGTAGCCACAAGGGCCATATCTAACTCCCTCTTAAATATAGCCAATGAACTGGCCTCAACTGTTTCCTGTGGCAGAGAATTCCACAGATTCACCACTCTCTGTGTGAAGAAGTTTTTCCTAATCTTGGTCCTAAAAGGCTTCCCCTCTATCCTCAAACTGTGGCCCCCCCGTTCTGGACTTCCCCAACATCAGGAACAATCTTCCTGCATCTAGCCTGTCCAATCCCTTTAGGATGTTATACGTTTCAATCAGATCCCCCCTCAATCTTCTAAATTCCAACGAGTACAAGCCCAGTTCATCCAGTCTTTCTTCATATGAAAGTCCTGCCATCCCAGGAATCAATCTGGTGAACCTTCTTTGTACTCCCTCTATGGCAAGGATGTCTTTCCTCAGGTTAGGGGACCAAAACTGCACACAATACTCCAGGTGTGGTCTCACCAAGGCCTTGTACAACTGCAGTAGTACCTCCCTGCTCCTGTACTCGAATCCTCTCGCTATAAATGCCAGCATACCATTTGCCTTTTTCACCGCCTGCTGTACCTGCATGCCCACTTTCAATGACTGGTGTATAATGACACCCAGGTCTCGTTGCACCTCCCCTTTTCCTAATCGGCCACCATTCAGATAATAATCTGTTTTCCTATTTTTGCCACCAAAGTGGATAACTTCACATTTATCCACATTAAATTGCATCTGCCATGAATTTGCCCACTCACCCAACCTATCCAAGTCACCCTGCATCCTCTTAGCATCCTCCTCACAGCTAACACTGCCACCCAGCTTCGTGTCATCCGCAAACTTGGAGATGCTGCATTTAATTCCCTCATCTAAGTCATTAATATATATTGTAAACAACTGGGGTCCCAGCACTGAGCCTTGCGGTACCCCACTAGTCACCGCCTGCCATTCTGAAAAGGTCCCGTTTATTCCCACTCTTTGCTTCCTGTCTGCTAACCAACTCTCCACCCACACCAATACCTTACCCCCAATACCGTGTGCTTTAAGTTTGCACACTAATCTCCTGTGTGGGGCCTTGTCAAAAGCCTTCTGAAAATCCAAATATACCACATCCACTGGTTCTCCCCTATCCACTCTACTAGTTACATCCTCAAAATATTCTATGAGATTCGTCAGACATGATTTTCCTTTCACAAATCCATGCTGACTTTGTCCGATCATTTCACCGCTTTCCAAATGTGCTGTTATCACATCCTTGATAACTGACTCCAGCAGTTTCCCCACCACCGACGTTAGGCTAACCGGTCTATAATTCCCCGGTTTCTCTCCCTCCTTTTTTAAAAAGTGGAGTTACATTAGCCACCCTCCAATCCTCAGGAACTAGTCCAGAATCTAACGAGTTTTGAAAAATTATCACTAATGCATCCACTATTTCTTGGGCTACTTCCTTAAGCACCCTGGGACACATTGATCGCTGAAGTGTATTATATATGTTAACGTTGTATGTGGACATCTTGTTGGCTGCATTGCTTCAGCAGTCAGAAAACATGCTGATGTGTCAAGGTTTCTGTAGCAGAATTAGGATGAGGGGAGTATTGGCATCTATTTAATCAACTCATTATAAAGAGTTAAATGTCTTTCATTGTTGAAGTAACTACCCTCTGAAGGAGACTCAATTGCAGTTAAACACACTGGGCTGCCCTGACATTGAAAAAAATGCCAAATACAAGTCGGTGCATCTTTCCTTGTGAATTATAGAGGGGAAATAAATGGTCATTTCCAGCCAATTGTACCTATCACATTGAAGTTAATCGAGATCTCATAGGCTTCTAATTAGAAGTTAAAGCATGTTATTCCAGCCCATTACAACTTGATGTTGAGGGTGCAGTTTTAAATATTCTAATTCTAAATGGAAACTGGTAAAATGAGCAATATTGTGACAAGACAAATGTAGATAATCCACTCAAGAGCTAACTGATGGGAACACACAGATTTGCCCTCTCTGGAGACTCAAAAATCAAGAGAAGATGTGAACTGGCTTTAAACTGCTGACAAGTTAATGTGATTTTCACCAGTTTAAACTTTAATCATGGAACTGAAGACTGGAAACAAAATGTTGGTATGGCACTAGAATTATGTAACTGGCAAAACTGAAAACATTTGAGACACAGAAGATGCAGTGCAGTGCTATCTGTTGTAACCTGTGGCAAATGGGAGGCATATTGAATAATAGAAGATGAATGCATGCAATTTTTGTTAATTAGATATCAGGGAAAGAAGGTTATGCATCGAGAAGAAGGGAATCTGACCTTTAACTTATAGAAAGTAGTTTCCTGTGGCTCTTTCCTTTCCTTGCACAGGTCATAAATTAGATACGTCTGTTCAAAATTTCTCATGGTTTATTTGAAAAGAACAGGATTTGTGACCATTCAAATTTTCAAGCTATTGTTTGTGAGGTAGTTAGGAAGATAACTACCATTAGTTGCATTTACTGTGAAGGCACCTATCTGCCTTCCCGTATACCTGAAAATAATATTGGGTACCTCCAGCAACACACATCAAAGTTGCTGGTGAACGCAGCAGGCCAGGCAGCATCTCTAAGAAGAGGTACATTCGACGTTTCGGGCCAAGACCCTTCGTCAGGACTAACTGAAAGAAGAGGCAGTAAGAGATCTCTTACGTTGACTGTACCTCTTCTTAGAGATGCTGCCTGGCCTGCTGCGTACACTAGCAACTTTTATGTGTGTTGTTTGAATTTCCAGCAGCTGCAGATTTCCTCATGTTTGGGTACCTCCAGTGCTCATCTGGTCGGCTTCTAGTCTGTGTGGATCTTGCTCTGCACCTATCCCTGAACTACGCTATTTCAGCCTAGTTACCACATTTAGCCCCATATTCAACAATGTATTGATTTTTAAACGTCTCCTCCCTGTTTGTGAATTTCTTAATTGCCTTGAGGTCCCTTGTCGTTGTAACTTTCCATGATTTGTAATGCTTTGAGATCTTGGCATTCCTCCAAACCTAGTACTCTATGCATTTCTGATTTTTGTTGTTCCATCTTTATTTGTGTAGGCTGCACCGCAGTGGTGTCCAAATAGTTGGTTCTCAGTTATTATTTTGAGATAAGAACAGGTAGAAACTGTTGCCAGTTTTGGGACATAAGACTGATGAACAAGTGATGCCACAGAACTTGTAATATCATTAATGCAAAATTCTACTGTATACAAGAGGCTAGTTGAGGACTGCTTTGGTGTTATTTAGTTTGAAGTTTCCGTGATAGCTATGTCTCTGACAGGGGTCTAAGTTATTTTCTGGTTGATAGATTCCTAATATTGAATTATTATGACTGCCCCAAATTCTCACTGTTCTCAGCCCAAACCTCAACTATCATCTTAACCTCCGAGGAAACCTGAACCTTTTTTTTGCCATTGACATGTCCCCACACCTCAGCCATCCCTTCCCCAATTCACTTCCACTGTTACTTCCATACATAATGTAAATACAAAGTATGCTGAATGTATCTTCCCAGGTGCCTGGCAAGTGATTATGTACAAGATGTGAAGAGTGAGAACGAGAGACATGTCTGAAATTTCAGCTGCCTGAAAGTTCAGTTTATGTTTATTGCTAACATTAAATATTGTATGTATGGTACAAAATTCTTATAAATTGAGGGCATGATCCCCAAAACCCAATTGAACTATTGCAAAGAGATAATAAAGGAATATTTGTAAATTCAGATATGTGTACATCCGTCAGACTTCCCTGCAGCCTCCTCTGTCCAAATGAACACAACCTCAGCTTTTCCGGTCTATGTCCGTATATCTGAAGTTCCTAATCCCTGGAATCATTTTGATAAATCTCTTCCTTACCTTCTCCAAAGTTTTTACTTCTTCCCAAGTCTGTTCATTGTGGCTTTCTTGTTCTTCTATCCTGTGTTTCCTTTTATAAATCTTATTCTCAAAACACTTTCAACAACTTCCCAACTTGCTCAGCCACATTAAACAAACTATGCACATATACAGTACCTCTTATCTCTACATTCCTGTACCAGTTTTAGAATTGTCACCCCTCATTGATATTTTCTCTTCTCATTCTCGCCACCAAGTATGTAGCAATTTTCATTTGTCATATTTAAGCTTCGCCAACGCCAATCTGCCTTTTCACCGGCTTGTCAAAATCGCCTTGAAATCAATAACATTGTTACCTGATTTACAGCTCGGGATGTGTTCCCTGGAGAGAAAGCACTAAAATGCGTCACAAAAGGGTCATTGCAACAATACGTGTAAAGAGATGGAATACTAACAGTGCTAGGATTGTGATTTAAACCCCTCATCCTCCTTGCCACTGCACCAGTAACTTGGTACAATCCCCCGCCCTGCAGTGAATCTCCAGGCACAAAGGTTCAGGCATGGCTTGGAATGGAACAGCTGCCTGTGAGGGCTGGTATAGAGCCGGTGGGCAATATGCAGCTCAGGGTGCATGATTAATGGCGTATGTAGTAGGGGTCTCTGCAGGTCTGCTCCGTGTGTTCAGAGATTGCTCAGAACCTAGAGTCCCACTGATCACTTCCTCTTGGTGATGGAGACTGCTGTCTCTTTTGCCTCCACTGTTCTCCCACCACCCAGAGATTACTTTGTGGTAAACTACTTTGGTGATTGACCATTTGCATGATGCTTCCAACACTACAGAACACAGTAATAGAGAGGCAGGGCTTAGTAAATGGTCTCCAGTATAGAACCTTATACCCCACATGGCTGCTATTTATTCCCCAAGCTACATAGTAGCATGTATCTGTGAATATTCTGGCTGGAGGATCAAGAGAACTAATATACAGTATATATCCTTCATTCTTCGCAAGAAGCTTATTATGGTGCCTTAATTCATTCCTTTGAAAGATGGGCCACTCTGTTACTTCATTCTTTTAAAAAAATTAATACGTTAGGTGAACTTTACTTTAGCAGATCTACACCAATTGAAGTAAACTCTCTTGTATTGGTAAAAATAAAATTAAATGCATTTCTCATTCTGACTTATCGCATATTTGTTTTGAGAATGAAATGTGCTTGAATATCAAAGAACTGCTCCTGTTTTTTAAAGCTTGGGCAGCAAAAAAAGTATAATTCACCATTATGATAATAATTGATATCTATTGATTAGACATTATACCAGATTATAATATAAAAGTAAAGCAATCAGATTGTATTACTTTTTGAACCTGTTAGTGTTTTAATAATGCAGCTTCTGATAAGACACCAGTAGTTCCAGTGTCAATCAGAATGTCCTATGTTGAACAATTCAAGCAAGTTTTACTGCTTGCAACATTCACTCTCTTGTCATATTGTAAATCAACAATTGCTTCAATGATTAAATGTCAACAGCTTCCAAGGGAGTCCTACTGGAAGTGGACAGTAAGGGCTGGAGAGACAACGATTCCTAATCATCTGACTTAACTCCTTTTTGATAGGGAGAATGTGAAGTCTGATGTAGCAGTATTTCAGTAGAGTAAGGGAAATTACAGTGCTATGAGAGAGCAGTTGGCCAAAGTAAATTGGAAGGAGCTGCTGGCAGGGATGTCAGCAGAGCAGCAATGGTGTGCATTCCTGGGAAAAGTGAGGAAGGTGCAGGACATGTGTATTCCAAAACTGAAGAAATACTCAAGTAATAAAATAGTACAACTCTGGCTGACAAGGGGAGTCAAAACTATTGTGAAAGCAAAAGAAAGGGCACACCACAAAGCAAAAATCAGTAGGAAGGTAGAGGATTGGGAAGTTTTTTTTTAAAAACCTACAGAGAGCAACTTTTAAAAAAAAATCATTAGAAGGGAAAAGATGAAATATGAAAGCAAGCTAGCAAATAATATCAAAGTGGATAGTAAAAGTTTTTTTAAGTATTTTAAAAATAAAAGAGAAATGAGAGTGGATCTAGAACCGCTAGAAAATGAGGCAGGAGAGATAATAACAGAAGACAAGGAGATGGCTGATGAACTAAATAAGTATTTTGCATATTTTGTGGAAGACCCTAGCAGTATGCCTGAAGTTGTAGTGTGTGAAGGAAGAGAAGTAGGTGCAGTACTGTTACAAGCGAGAAGGTGCTCAAAAAGCTGAAAGACCTCAAGGAACATAAGTCAGCCGACCTAGATGTACTGCACCCCAGGGTTTTGAAAGAGATAGTGTTAGAGATTGTGGTCGCATTAGAAATGATCTTTCAAAGATCATTGGACTCTGGCATGGTGCTAGAGAACTGAAAAACTGCAAATGTCACTTCGCTCTTTAAGAAAGGAACAAGGCTGCAGAAAGGAAATTATAGACCAGTTAGCCTGACCTCAGTTATTGGGAAGATGTTAGTCAATTGTTAAGGATGAGGTGATGGAGTACTTGGTGACACAGGACAAGATAGGACAAAGTCAGCATGGTTTCCTTCAGGGAACATCCTGCCTCACAAACCTGTTGGAATTCTTTAAGAAGATTTTGAGTAGGATAGATAAAGAGGATATAGTGAATGTTGTATATTTGGACTTTCAGAAGGCCCTTGACAAAGTGCCACACATGAGGCTGCTTCCCAAGTTAAGAGCCCATGGTATTATGGGAAAGTTACTAACATGGTTAGCGCATTGGCTGACTGGTAGGAGGCAGCAAGTGGGAATACAAGGATCCTTTTCAGGTTGGCTGCCAGTGACTAGTGGTGGTCCACAGGGGTCAGTGTTGGGACCACTTCTTTTAAGATTAAAATTATGAAGACACGTAGTCCTCTTTTATTGTGATTTAGTAATGCATGCATTAAGAAATGATACAATATTTCCTCTGGTGTGATATCACAAAACACAGGACAGACCAAGACTGAAAAAACTGACAAAACCATATAATTATAACATATAGTTACAACAGTGCAACAATACCATAACTTGATGAAGAAGTCCATGAGCACAGTAAAAAGTTCAGTCTCTCAAATGTCCCACATCTCATGCAGACGGGAGAAGGAAGAAAAACTCTCCCTACCATGTCGACCACAGTCCAACTCTGAGTCATCCGAAAACTTCGAGCTCTGATCAGCTCTCCGACACGGAGTACTGAGTGCCATATCTGTCCGAACGATTCGACCTCAACCTTGGTCGCCAACAGCAGGCAAAGCTGGGGATTTGAGGCCTACCCTCCAAAAGATTCCCGACAATGTAGTAATGACAGCAGCGAACGAGCGTTTCAGAAATGTCTCCAGATGTTCCTCTGTGCTTTCACATCCATTCTCCATCAAATCAGAATTGTCCACGGCTCCTATTTAACAGATACGATATCATTTTTCACCAGAGGGCTGCGCATATATAATGCTGTATATAAATGATTTAGATCAGCCATTCTCAACGGGGGCCATATGGCCCCCTTGGGGGCGCTGGCACATTTGAAGGGGGCCACCAACTAAAAACTGTGAGAAGGGGAGCCCCAAGGGTTTATGGGGGGCCTGATAACTGAACCGATGAAGTAACCAAGCAGCAACCTTCATTAGAGTCAATAGTTTCCCTCCTGTTTATAATATCTTTCCAACACTCTGTTTGAATTCGGCGCACCTGGTAAATTTATTGCTTAAGCTCCTCCCACACAGCCTCACTTCAGAGTCAGTCGCGAAACAGGCTGCACTGGGTCAACGTATTCAATCAAGGGTTCTCGCATCCATTATATTTTATCTGGCAGATATCTTTCAGAAACTTAAACAAAATCTTACAGGGCAAAAACAGTAACCTTGTAAATTATAAGGAAGCCATTGTTTCTTTCCTTAAGAAACTGGGAGTCTATTGCCACAATATGGGACATCGGGAATTTTTACAATTTCCAAACCTGAAGACGATCGCCTTAACATTTATGTGAAACATCTCAAGCAGATACACAAGGATATGCAAGAAAGATTTAGTGACCTGTTAAACCTCAATATCCCAAATTGGATTTTGAATCCATTTGAAGTACAACCCACCCAAGTTGAGGCAGAAATTCAAGAGAGTTTGATTGATCTTCAGAGTCATATAACTTCAGGTCATCGGTTCAGTCAAATTCAAAAAGATTTTTGGATCAAGGATGATCTGCTGAATAAATTTACAACACTGTGGGGAAAAAGCCCAAAGATTTTTTATTACCTTTCCATAGAAACTGCAGCACAGAAACAGGCCTTTTGGCCCTTCTTGGCTGTGAGAACAGATTCTGCAAGGTAGTTTCCTTGACAAAATCCAGGAACAGAATTGACATTGCAACAAGAGGTGACCTTCGACTGTCATTGTCCAATTTGGAGCCCGATATCATGAAACTTCCAGAAAAGCACCAGGCTCAAGGATCGCATTAGGCCTCATAGATGTTTAATTTCTTACAGTCTTTTTTAAAGTTTTGTGCAGTATATCGGAATGTTCAAGTTTTCTTTGTGTTCAATAATAAATGATTTTCTGTCTATCTGTTCGTGTTGTATCCCTGTTTGAAAGGGGGGCCCTGGAACCTGAGAAGAGCTCCCAACGGGGCCGTGGCCAAAAAACAGTTGAGAATCACTGATTTAGATGATGGAATAGATGGCTTTGTTGCCAAGTTTACAGATGATACAAAGTTAGGTAGAGGGGCAGGTAGTGTTGAGGAAACAGGTTGGATGCAGAAGGACAGATTAGGAGAATGGGCAAGAAAGTGGCAAATGAAATACAATGTTGGAAAATGCATAGTCATGCACTTTGGTAGTAGAAATAAATGTGTGGACTATTTTCTAAACAGGGAGAAAATCCAAATATCTGAGATGCATTTCTCAAAAATCTTGGAAGTTCTTGTGCAGAACACCCTAAAGGTTAACTTGAATGTTGAGTCAGTGGTGAGGGAGGCAAATACAATATTAGCATTTATTTCAAAAGGTCTAGAATACAAGAGCGAGGATGTGATGCTGAGGCTTTATAAGGCACTGGTGAGACCTCACTTTGAGTATGTGAATAGTTTTGGGTCCCTCATCTTAGAAAAGATGTGCTGGCATTGGAGAGGGTCCAAAGGAGGTTCACAAGGATGATTCCAGGAATGAAAGAGTTATCATACAAGGAACATTTGATGGCTCTGGGTCTGTACTCGCTGGAATTCAGAAGAATGAGGGGGAATCTCATTGAACCCTTTTGAATGTTGAAAGGCCTAGACAGAGTAGATGTGGAAAAGATGTTTCCCATGGTGGGAGAGTCTAGGACAAGAGGGCACAGCCTCAGGGTAGAGGGGTGTCCATTCAAAACAGATGCGGAGAAATTTCCTTAGCCAAAGGGTAGTGAATTTGTGGAATTTGTTGCCACAAGTAGCTGTGGAGGCCAGGTTGGGTGCATTTAAAGCATATATCGATAGGTTCTTAATTGGATATGGCATCAAAGGTTATGGGGAGAAGGGCAGGAACTAGGGTTGAGGAGGAATAGTAAAAAGGATCAGCCATGATTGAATAGTGGAGCAGACTTGATGGGCCAGATGGCCTAATTCTGCGCCTATATCTTATGGTCTTATGAAATATTCCTGAAATTCAGATTGACATGCCCGTCCTTCTGGCTATTACTCTAATTCTTCTTCTGTTTTGGGTTATTTTATCATTTGGTTTGTTCAATTTCTAATTGGGTCCTCCTGTTTGTAGGTCTCTATTTAAATTGTTTAACTTTGCCCTCATTGAGACAGTTGGTCTTATTTTTTTTTCTAGTTTGATTTATTACTTTTTCCAATTCAGAATTTGGCAGTTTCCCAGTATCACTGATATTCAAACACAAGGAGTGACCAGTTCATCCTTGTTCTTGGGAATTAAAATAAGTTTAAGCCACATTTTAATTCTCTGAGATCTGATTACTTAGTGCCATCAATAACCATGCCCATAGCAGTGCAATGTTCTATAAGCTCATGTATCTGCTACTTGTGTATCTAGATCTCTTAAACAACTGGAAAAAAATTCAAAACTTGTAATAATATGATTTTTAAATGCAAAATAAGTATGAAAAGACTTTATTTACATTTATACTTAAGAGCAATGTAATTGAAAGCTGATTGACAGCAACAACTTCTTTGAAGATCTGGCACTTTATGTGGTGATGATGAGAACAGTCATTCACCTGATTTATTCTTATTGTAGTTTACATTAAAATTGTTTAGCCTGTTGCAGGATAAAACATTATTTGAAAAGGTAAAGAGATGACATGTAGTTTGGCAATTCATTTAAAGATTTATGCATGGAATACTAGCGTGCCGTACAGTAATGAATTTAAATTCCCATTCAGCCAGCATGTTCATGCGATTGGCACTGCCAGCCTGCTCCCATCCCTACCACTCGAATGAGAATATACTGCACAATGAATAGTTTGAAGTATTGGATGCATTTACAGACATGGACAGGATTTCCTCCAGGTGTTACCGACACCTGTTGTGTTGGGATAGATTTCTGTCCATTTGTTTCAAATGAATGTGACCCCCCCCCCCCAACCTAATTTTCTGAATTGAGGAATACAAGTCGAGCAGCATATAAAAGAGCTCAATGTAGCCATGAATAAAAATGTGCATGAGTAGGGAAAGCTGGTATTAAACTGGGCAAGCATTCTCAAAGACTTAAAAATCTTAGTATAGTACAGCGCAGTGCTGGCTCTTTCAGGCATGAAGTTGTGCCAAAATTTCAACCTACCTCAAGGTCAATCTGATGTTTCCCTCCTACATTGCCTTTTTTTTTTCTTTCATCTATGTGCCTAACCAAGAGTATCTTAAATGTGCCTAAATTATCTGTCTTCATCACCAGCCCTGGCACACATTCCATGGGCCCATCACTGTATTAATAATTTTAAAAAAGCCCATCTTTGACACTTTTCCCCTACATTTTCCTTCAATCACCTTAAAATTATGCTCTCTGGTATTATCTATTTCTACCTTGGGGGAAAATGGCACTGACCAGTTATCAATGTCTCCTATCATATACACCTCCATCAAGTCTCCTCTTATCCTCCTTCACCTAAAGGGAAAAAACTAGCTCACTCAATCTTTCTTCATAACAATCTTTCTCTAATCCAAACAGCATCTTGGTAAGTTGTCCACATTCTTTCCTTTATTGAGGCAATCATAACTGAACACAATGCTCCAAGTGTGGTCTAAGCAGAAGTTTATAGAGCTGCAACATTACCTCACAGTTCTTGGACTCAGTCCCCTGACAAATAAAGGCCAATGCTCCTTATGCCTTCTTAACCACCCTATCAACTTCTATGGCTATTTTGAAGGATCTATAGACTTGGACTGTGTGATCTCTCTGTTCCTCAACACTGCTAAGAATCCTACTATTAACCTTATATATTGCAATTAAGTTTGACCTCTCGAAATGTATCACTTCACACTTTTCTGGATTGAACTCCATTAGCCCAATTCTGCATTCTATCAATATCCCGTTATAACCTAGGGCAACCTTCTACACTATCCACAATACCACCAACCTTGGTGCCATCTGCAAACCTCCTAACCGACTCCCCCACTTCCTCATCCAAGTTATTTTTTTAAAAAATCACAGAAGAACTGGAACCCTCATACTTTGGATGGCTAAAGGAAGGTATGACATTCCTCTAGCAGACAAAGTAAAGGAGAATCCAAACAGCATTTACAGATATCCAATATTAAGAGCAAAAGGATAGCAAGTGGCAATTGATCCTCTTGAAGATATGTGTGTTCATCTATTCATGGAGCCAAAAGAGAAGGGGAAGATCTTAAATGGAGTTTTTGCATCTCTATTTACTTGGGCAAAATTCACACAGGGTCTATAGAACTGTGGTAAAATAGTGAGGTCATGAATTGTATACAGATTACTGAGGAGAAAGTGCTTGCTGTCTTAAGGCAAATTAGTATGGATAAATCCCCAAGGCTTAACAAGCTGTTCCTTTGGACCTTGTGATAAGCTCATGCAGAAACTGCAGGAGACCTAGCAGAGGTATTTAAAATGTCCTTGGCCATGGGTGTTCTGCCGGAGGATTGGAGGATACCTAATATATTTCCGTTGTTTAAAAGGCTCTAAGAATAAGCCAGGGAATTGTTGGCCAATTTTTATAGAGTTTTTTTTTAGGAGGTTATGAGTAACGTTGATGAAGGAAAGAAGTGGATGTTATCTACATAGACTTTAGCAAGGTCTTTGGGAGGTTGATAAAGAACGTTCAGTTGCTTCGCAATCAGGATGAGTTAGTAAATTGGATTTGACGTTAGCTTCATGGAAGAAGCCAGTGAGTATTGGTAGATGGTTACCTGTCTGACTAGAGATCTGTAACCAAGGTTGTACTGCAGGAATCAAAGATGGTGAGACATAAGAGCAGAATTAGTCCATTCAACCCATTGAGTCTTCTCCGCCATTTGACCGTGTCTGCTCCATTTTCCTATCAACTCCATTCTTCTGCCTTCTCCCTGTAACCTTTCACAACCTGACTTATCAAAATCTATCAACTGTCACCTTAAATACATCCCATGACTTGGCCTCCACAATCACTCATGGCCAGGAATTCCTGATTCATCACCCCTGACTAACAAAATTCCTCCTTATCTTCATTCTAAATGGACGTCCCTCTATTCTGAGGTTGTGCCCTCTGGTCTTGGACTCCTCCATTATAGGAAACATCCTCACCGCATCCACTCTATCTAGACCTTTCAACATTCAATAGATTTCAATGAGATCCACTCCACCTCCCCCCCCCCATTCTTCTAAACTTCAGTGAGTACAGGCCTAGAGCCATCAAATACTCCTCAAATGATAAGTCTTTTATTCCCGGAATTATTTTCGTGAATCTCCTTTGATCCCTTTACAATCTCAGCACATTCTTTCTTGGATAAGGGGCCCAAAACTGTTCACAATACTCCAAGTGAGGCCTCACCAGTATTTTTATAAAACTTTAACATTACATCCTTGCTTTTACATTCTAGTCCTCTCAAAATGAATGCTAACATTGTATTTCCTTCCTCAACACTTATTCAGACTATGAATTACCCTTTAGGGAATCTTGTATGAGAACTCCTAAATCCCTTTACACCTAGGATTTTTGATACTTTTTTCCCGTTTAGAAAATATTGTTTACTATTATTCCTTTTATCATCATGCAAGGCCATACACTCCCCAACATTATTTTCCTTTTTTGCCTATTCTCCTAATCAGTCAAAGTCCTTCTGCAGCCTCTATGCTTCCTCAAATCTACCTGCCCTCCACCTATTATATCATCCACAAACTTGGCCACAAAGCCATCAATTCCATCACACAAATCATTGACATGTAATGTGAAAAGAAGCAGTCCAAACACTGTTCCTGTGGAACACCACCAGTCATTGGCAACAACCAGAGTAGGCTCCCTTTATTCAAAGTTTTTGCCTCCTGTAAGACAGCCAATCTTCTCTCTATGCTAGTATCTTTCTTGTCATTCCATGGGCTCTTGTCTTGTTAAGCAGCCTTGTGCATGGCACCTTGTCGAAGGCCTTTTGAAAATCCTAGAACACAACATCCTCTGACTCTCCTTTATCTGTTTTGCTTGTTATTTCCCAGAGAATTCCAATAGACTTCTTGGGCAAGATCTCCCATCTCCCGAGCCACATCACCAGACTGAATGCCAGAGACCTGGTTGCTGTGGATTTCCCCTGGTAGATTGCCTCCTTTCCCCTCTTCCCCCAATTGGTATCCAAGTTGATATACTTATTATTGAGGGGCATGGCCACATGCAGGGTTGCCCTGCACTGTATGCCCATTTCCTTTCCTTCTCCTGACAGTACCTCTTTCCTGTGACTGGGGGGAGATGACTGCCTCCCTGTAGCTCCAGTCCATCACCTCCTCAGTATCCTGCATGAGCCAAAGGTCATCAAGCTGCAGCTCCGGCTGCTGAGTCCATTGTTGTTTGTCATCTGTATCAATAATCTGGATGACAATGTGGTTAACTAGATCAGCAAATTTGTGGCTCATACCAAGTCGGTGAGGAAGCTTATCAGAGCCTTCGGGATCTAAATCAGTGGGAGAAAAAATGGGCTGAAAAATGGCAGATGGAATTTAATGCAGACAAGGGTAAGGTGTTGCACTCTGTGAGGACAAACAGGGTAAGTCCTACACGGTGAGCAGTTGGGCACTGAAGAGTGTGGTAAAACAGAGAAATCTGAGAATACAGATCCATGATTCTTGAAAGTGGCATCACAGGTAGAGAGGGCCGTAAAGAGAGCTTTACACATTGGTTTGCATACATCAATATATTGTGTGCAGGAAACGGGATCTTCAGCTTCCTCACAGACAGGACCCAGGCTGTAAAAATAGTGGACAAGCTCTCCTCTACAATCACTCTGAGCACCGATGCCCCACAAGGCTGTCTACTCAGTTCCCTGCTGTACTCACTGTACACCCATGATTGTGTAGCCACGTTTCCATTGAACTCAATATATAAGTTTGCTGATGACACCACAATTGTAGGTCGTATCTTGGGTAATAATGAGTTTGAATACAGAGAGGAAATTAAGAACCTGGTGGCATGGTGCGAAGACAATAACCTATCCCTCAACGTCAGCAAGACAAAGGTATTGGTTGTTGACTTCAGAAGGAGTAGCGGACTGCACGACCCTATTTACATCGGTGGTGCGCAAGTGGAACAGGTCAAAAGCTTCAAGTTCCTTGGGGTCAATATCACAAATGACCTGACTTGGTCCAACCAAGCAGAGTCCACTACCAAGAAGGCCCACCAGCATCTTTACTTCCTGAGAAAGCTAAAAAAATTTGGCCTGTCCTCTAAAACCCTCACTAATTTTCACAGATGCACCGTAGAAAGCATTCTTCTAGGGTGTATCACAACCTGGTATGGAAGTTGTCCTGTCCAAGACCGGAAGAAGCTACAGAAGATTGTGAACATAGCCCAGCACATCACACAAACCAATCTTCCATCCTTGGACTCACTTTACTTGCTGTCGGAGCAGTGCTGCCAGGATAATCAAGGACACGACCCACCCAGCCAACACACTTTTCATCCCTCTTCCCTCCGGGAGAAGGCTCAGGAGCTTGAAGACTCATACGGCCAGATTTGGGAACAGCTTCTTTCCAAATGTGATAAGACTGCTGAACGGATCCTGACCTGGATCTGGGCTGTACCCTCCAAATATCCAGACCTGCCTCTCGGTTTTTTGCACTACTTTACTTTCCATTTTTCTATTTATGATTTATAATTTAAATTTTTAATATTTACTATCGATTTGTACTCCAGGGAGCAGGAAGCGCAGAATCAAATATCGCTGTGATGATTGTACACTCTAGTATCAATTTTTTGGCGACTATAAAGTATAAAGTGTATTGAAACTGTATAAGACATTGGTGAGGCTTAGTTTGGAATATTGTGTGCATTTCTGGTTACCTACTTGCAGTAAAGATGGCAATAATATTGAAAGAGTACAGAGAAAATTTGCAAGGATGTTGCCAGGACTTGAGGACCTCCGTTATGAGGAAAGGCTGAAGAGGATAGGCTTTTATTTCCTGGAGCGTAGGTGAATGAGGGGTGATTTGAAAGAGGTACTGCATATAAATTATGAAGAATAATGGGGAAAATACAAGCAGGCTTTTTCCACTGAGGTTGGGTGAGACGAAGTCTAGAGGTCATTGGTTCAAGGTGAAGGGTGCAATGTTTGAGGGGAACTTGAGCGGGAATTTCTTCAGTCTGGGGGTGTTGTTCCACACATTCAAATGGCAAGCGGAACTGGTCGATGCAGGTTTGATTTCAATATTTAAAAGAAGTTTGGTTGATACATCGTTGGGAGGGACATGGAGCGCTTTGGTTCAGGTGAAGATCGATGGGACTAGACAGAATAATAATTCTCCATGTACTGGGTGGAAAGAAGGGCCTCTTTCTCTGCAGAAGTGCTCTAGGGCTCTGTAACAGATCGACTGTATTATAATTTTTCTAAAATGAGATACAGTAATTCAGGCTGCATATAGGTCAGGCTTTTTCCCCTATCAGAAGGTCTTCAGCTGTTTCCACAGGGAGGAAGTGTTATCCTTCTGCTGATTCCATAATGGCCTAACAACCCGTCATAAGGAGGTGAAGAATCAGCAAGCCATTGGGGTAAATAGTCAGATGGCTGAGATGTCAAAAGAAGATGCAAAACCCATTTTTCTCCCTTCAGTATTGTAGTAGATGATTTTGGGCAGAATAGCAGAGCAGACATCCAACTGATAGCTTGCGGCTCTGATTTGTAACAGCATTGAATGTAAAAGTAGATTTAAAGTCCTATGCCTGCATTAATACAGAGATATTACTGCCGCTGTATGAATTTGGCTCCTTTCATCAGTCACTCTGGAGAGTCATTACTGGCCTGAGTTGAAAGGCACTTTTATATAAAACAGTGCAACTCTGCCTAGAATTAAAAGTATGTTGTGTCTCTGCTGCTTTGATTCACTGTTATTTTTCTCTCGTTCTACTTTTCTGTTATTTCAAACATTCTTCTGACAGGAACAGCTGGACACTGCTTCAGGGGAGAGTGGGACGCTTGGAAGATGGTTTCAGGATCTCCTTGGCATATAAAGGAAACAGTCGAAGAAACTGGGAGATAACGGCTTTGGACTCAGTTACCCTGAAAAACTGCCATGAAGGTAAATGCTGAGCTTTTTAAAAAGTGAGTGCTACTTTAGAAATAGCTTCATCAGAACACATGAAGTTTTAAATAATAAAATTGTATATGGTTTTTTTTGTTTTCCAATGTCGAATTATTTCCTTTCATAAGCAATCACTTTAGTAATCCCTTGAGTTTGGTGTGGGTCTTCAGTATCCACTGCAGGTCATCCTTGGGTGACAGGTGGATTCCATTTTTACAGATGTCCATAAGATAAGCATGTCCATAACAGTGGTAGGAACTGAACCCAGATCACTGGTACCGTAAAATGTTGTGCTCAACGCTGCCACGTGGCCCCTTTCAATATGAGCTTCCAATGTATCTAATCTCGTCCATATTGAACACATCCAGCACAATAACCCCATCCCTAATGAACTTAGTGCATCGGGAAATGCACTTGCTACAGCATGGTCAACACTTGCTGCTTCCCCTTGCGCTTTCATGCTACACAAATCAGCCCTCGCTTTAACTCTGTAAAACCTCCCTTTAACTCTGTAAAACCTCCCTCTACTTGCAACAAATTCTTTGCTTTCATTACTGTGCATTTTCTTCAAATCTTTGAACAGGCTCTTTGCTTTTTCTTGAATAGTTATCAAGCTAATGGGTATTTCAGGTTGGTTTTGATCTATAAGCTCTATCACCAACAGTTTTTTCCATCTCAATTGTCAAACCATTCTGCTGCTTTGTAATTTTAGCAGCCTGAATTGAGGCTGAATATTTTATTGTGCTCAAGAATGGGTGCCTTGTCATTTATGATGGTACTTGCTATAGAGCAACTGAAAACCAATGCTGTAGTCAATTTTTGATGGCATTTCTCCCTCTTCATATCACTTAATTACATCCATTTTAATTTCCATAGTGATAGTTTTTCTTTTCCTACCATCACATGCATCTTTTCAAAAGACATGGTAATGACAGCAATGTATGATTTTATAAGCACCGTAGAGATACTGTGCTGCATAAAGGATCATAAACACTGCTCTCTATATTCAAACTATCCCTTCACCTGCACAGATGCTATCTGACCTACAGAGTTCCTCCAGTGGTTTGTACTTTACTGCTCTCAATATGGCCCTTTCAAGATGACTGAAGTTGTGTGAAGCTCAAGATTTCTTCTCATTAAGTGTTGTCGTCATTCACCCAGTGTGCAAACAAAACTTCTGTCCAAAGGAATGTGTGAGCATAAGTTAGACCTTTGAATTTATCTGTGCAAGTTCATAGCCAGGGATGCACAAAAGCTGGTCATTTGTAACCTGAGATGACCTGTTTTGATTAAAGCAAAAGAATTTGAACTAATTTGTTATTTCTCTGAAAATTCTTATATTAAGGTTATTTACTTAATATCGCTGAAGTAACAATGTCCCACGTAATATGACCTGTTCATTGTCACTTTGTTTCATAGGATCATAAAATGGCTACAGCACAGAAAGAGGTTATTTATTCCATCATACATGCTGACTCCCTACTCAACACTTTTTATAACTATATATAACCATATAACAGTTACGGCACAGAAACAAGCCATCTCGGCCCTTCTAGTCCATGCTGAACTCTCACTCTCACCTAGTCCCACCGACCTGCACTCAGCCCATAACCCTCCATTCCTTTCCTGTCCATATAGCTATCCAATTTAAATTTAAATGACAATGTCGAACCGGCCTCAACCACTTCTGCTGGAAGCTCGTTCCACACAGCTACCACTCTCTGAGTAAAGAAGTTCCCCCTCATGTTACTCCTAAACTTTTGCCCTTTAACTTTCAACTCATGTCCTCAAAAGAAAACTCATGTTTTCTACTTCTCTGTGGCTTGCAAACCTTTCTTCACCATATATTTATCCAATTCCACTTGAAAGCCACAATCGAACCCATTTCCACCACAGCTGTTAGCAGTGCATTCCAGCTCCCAAGATATGTCACTTAGTTTTTGTTTCACCAATGTCTCTTTTAATTAGCTTTCTCTTCACCTCTAGTCCTCAACCCTTCAACAAAATGGACACCTTCCCTCAATCAACGCTGTTATGACCCTCGTAATTTTAGATCCTTTATCAAATCTCACTTCAGCCTCCCCATCTCCAAAAAAACCAGTCCCAGCCTCTCTATTTGATTCTTATAACAGTAGTCCCTTATCTGAGGAACCATTCTCATTATTTTTTTCTGTACCCTCTACCTTTCACATCTGACAATATGGCAACTAGAATTAAGCACAATGCTCCAAATATGTTCAAACATCTGTTTCCTTAAGGTTCAGGATGACTTTCCCACTTTTCTACACTATGCCTCCACTGATAAAGCCCAGAATTGCACTTCTCTAGTAAACCATTTTTGCAACCTGCCCTGCTACTTAGAGTCCATCCACGAAATGAATTGCTCCACTATTGGAGTTCACTTTGCTGACTTTTCTACGCGCCCCCCCCCCCACCGTCTCCTTCCTACTTTAAGATGCTTGTAATTCTTTCTTGTGTGTCTCAACATTTTTTAACAATGTTCTTTGAAACACTGTGGAATAGTTTTGCTATAAAAGATTTTACAAATTAAAGCTGTTTCTCTAAAGCAAAATACTCAGTGGGATTCATAAATATTGCATTACGCTTCACTGAAATGATCAGTTTTATTAATCCTACAAAAATTGATGCTGCAGTACACTTGATTGGTAATGCAGCATTCTTCAATGATTTATTAAAACCGCAGCCTACTTAAATAGCGATGTTATATAAATTGATAAATCTGAATTTTTATCATTGTTTTCAGTATACCTATTAGTTCAAATTGGAGTGCACTTAACCATGAATAAAGTTTAAAAAATAATAGATTAGAACATCTATTAATAGTTTTTGACAGTTAATTAATCTTTTTATAGAGCTGTACAGATCAGAAACAAGCCCCTTGAGCAAGCTTGTCCATGCCAGCAGCAATCCTTGTCTATACTAATCCCATTGGTATGCATTAGACCTGTATCCCTTTGTTCTTTTCCTATCCATTTACCTGTCCAAATGCCTTTTAAACATTGTAATTGTATCTACCTCTACCACCTCATATGACAATTTGTTCCATATGATAACTGCCTTCTGTTAGAAGTTGCACTCTCCACTAAATTTCTCCCTTCTCCCCTTAAACCTATGCTCTTAAGCTTTAGACACCTCTATCCTATGCTCTTCATAATGTTATAAACCTTTATAAGGGGTTTAATTTTTATGTGCATGTGAGAGCAAACACCTTGTAACCAAGCTCTCCTTTGTAAATAAAGCCCCCCATTTCAGGCAACATCCCAGAAATCTCTTCTACATCCTTTCTAATGCTGCCACATAAATCCTCTCCCATAGAATTTTTCCAATAATTTCCCTACTGTTGATGTAAGGCTCACTATCTGTAGTTGCCATGCTTGCCTTTGTTGTCACTTTTGAACAAGGGAACATTCTTCTTGTACTTCCCCTAGCGAAGGTGCAAACATGTCATGAACTAGAAAGGTTCCTTGTTTCTCAGCTTCATGAAATAGATCCCATCAGGCCTTTGTGAGTTACCCATGTTTGATGTTTCCAGTCTCTTTTGTATGTCTTCCTTCCCATTGCAAATTCCAGAGTATCAATGCATCCCTCCCCTAATCTTCATCCTCCACTTCATAATAATGAGAAGTGTCCATTTAGAAACCTCCTCATATCCTCAGCTCCACACAGACATTTCCCCAATGATCCTCAAGGTAACCTACTCTCTCCCTAGCTATCCTCTTGCTTCTACCATTGAATAATGCATCATAGTACAGGTTCATTGGCCCAAGTTGTTGTGCCAGCCTGATAATCTGCTCTAGAATTGATCTGTCTTTTCCCTCCTACATAGCTCTCCATTCTTCAATCAGAATCTACGAGGGGTGATTGATAAGTTTGTGGCCTAGGTAGAAGGAGTCAATTTTAGAAAACCTAGCGCATTTAATTTTCAGCATAGTCCCCTCCTACATTTACACACTTAGTCCAGCGGTCGTGGAGCATACAGATCCCTTCTTTGTAGAAGTCGGCGTCTTGGACCTCCAGAAAATGGTGCACAGCAGGGGCGATTGATAAGTTTGTGGCCTAAGTAGAAGGGCTTGAGTTATACAGCTCTCGTTACATGCACGTGCACTTCAACTCTGAGTGATTATGCAGGAAGTTTAAAGATAATAACTCATCTCCTTCTACCTTAGGCCACAAACTTATCAATCACCCCTGCTATGGACCACTTTCTGGAGGTCCAAGACGCCGGCTTCTACAAAGAAGGGATCTGTATGCTCCACAACCGCTGGACTAAGCTTGTAAACGTAGGAGGGGACTATGTTGAGAAATAAATGTGCTAGATTTTCTAAAATTGAGTCCTTCTAACTTAGGCCACAAATTTATCAATCACCCCTGATAGATTATTGATTGAGTGTTAAATTATGTAATAGGCTTTGAATTTATGCCAACTATTAATTAGGGTTGCGAATTTTGAAAAACCTCATGGGTGCACTTAGAAATTCTGACAGCATTCCATGGTCAGAGCTCTTGGCTTTAGTACAGTCACCAGTATCAGCCAGGGGGTGGGTTTGGAGAACAAGGAGGAAGTGGAGTACCTTGAACACTATCCATTAAAAATCAAGGCAAGAGTCCAAGCAAAATCTTCAATGAACAACACACAAAGCCTAGGAGCAAAATCTTTATTGATCTCTTTCTGATGGTACTAACATCAAAACACTAGAAACAGGAACAGATTGTGTTATGTTTCATACCTTTAAAACATTAAACTAATTCAAAGGAATATGTCGGAGTCTGAAATGTACGTCAAACTTCGAGTTTACTTTAAGTGGTAGTGTGACAATGTACGCAACTCACATACTAATACAGATAACCTGTAATGCATTATTAAAATAACTTAGAAGAATTAATCAACTAATACAAGATTTCTCAAATACTACTTAAATATTAAATACACAACATTCCCCCCGCTTAGCTACAAACTCTATCTCAATGCACAATATGTACAATGCATGTCAACTATGTACACAGTATATATATATATATATATATATAGAAAGTTTGAAGATAATAACGCATCTCCTTCTACCTTAGGCCACAAACTTATCAATCACCCCTGCTATGGACCACTTTCTGGAGGTCCAAGACGCCGGCTTCTACAAAGAAGGGATCTGTATGCTCCACAACCGCTGGACTAAGCTTGTAAACGTAGGAGGGGACTATGTTGAGAAATAAATGTGCTAGATTTTCTAAAATTGACTCCTTCTTCCTTAGGCCACAAACTTCTAAATCACCCCTCGAATGTGTCTAAGAGTTTCTAGGAGATGTATATATCCGGCTCTACCACCATCCCTGGCAGGGCATTCCATGCACCCACAACTCTCTTTAAAGAACTTGCCTCTGACATCCCTCTCCCCTATATTCTCCTCTAATCATCTTAAATAATGCCCCCTCATATTATCCATTTCTGCCCTGGGAAAAAGTTTCTGGCAATCCATCTGATGTATGCCTATTATTACCATGTACGTGTACTATCAAGTCACCTCTCATGTATAAACATTTTTTTGGGATCCTCTTAAACCCTGCGAGCCAAAATCATTTCAAGTCCCCTTTTCACTCTCTTACCTTAAGTTTTTGTTCCCCAATATCCCAAGATAATTTCAGCATATCCCTCTCTAAGCAGGCTCTTATGGTTGAAGTTGACATATTTGTGTCCTTCTGGGATCTGAGCTAGTTGTTCAGGCTAATGTGGGACTGACAGACTCTCTGCTGGAGGAAGAGAAGTGAGTGTTTGATATGGTTGGTCAGTGGGTGGGTGGGTAGCAGTGAATGTTGCACAATCTCTCCAACCTTTTAATCTGAGTTTTGCACATGCTTCTGACAACAAGGTTGGAGATCCTCCATGCTATTCTGGTTCTCCCTTCTCATTTTGAGTTGTTGTGGCATGAGGATTCCCTCATCGGTAGGAGCATTCCCTTTTTTTTAACAAGCACACTGCATTTCACTATTGCATCAGTCTGTTTTACCAGTTCTCCAGCTGATTTCAACAACACTACGGCATATTTCACTAATACTTCACGGATGCCAACTATAAATATTTCCCTGTAACAGTCAGCACTCCCCCAGTCCTGTCAATGTGTCATGTTTACTAATTGAAATCAACATTTATAACAGTTGGAGGCTTTGCAGTTGAAGTCATCCAGAATGCCCTCAATTTTCCATGCATGAATACACAGCTGTTCTGTGCACCTAACAACCTCTATATATTGCTGTTTTTGCACAAATGGTGGCATTTAAAAATCTATATTAAAATAGGTGCTATTTTAACCACTAACAAAAAAATGTAATTACAAATCTTACTTTCTATTTGTGAGCTCTGTAATCTATTTTGAGACCAGTTTGAGGATTGCATTCAGTATTATACATATACTGTTATTACTGAGAGGGGGAAAAAATCATTAATTCATTAATTATAGACACCATGTTTCATTTATGATCTTGTGAATATTGTGCCTCTAACACTCAGTGCCTGTGATACTGCTGCAAGTGAGTTTTTCATTACACCCGTGCATAAATGTTTTTGTACATTTGGCCGTAAACTCGGCTTTGACTGCAAAAATTTGTATCACTTGAATGTGCTGTAGCATACACCAAAGAAGGGCACAGAAATATATTTTTTTCTAAGGAGTTATGACCCAATACAGCAGATGAAGGGTCTCGACCCACAAAATCAACTTCCCGTTTCCCATAGATAAGGCGGATGATAAGTCTTTTCTCCAGGCCTAATTCATTGAACACTTCTTTTTTGTTCCTGATGCCGGTATCTGCAGCCTCTTGTGCCAGCTAGAAGATGGTTCTAAAATCCAACTTGTGCTGATGCTGGAATGTCTTCACTATGCTTAGTAGCTCCACTAGAAACGGTTAATGTTAACTTGTGATGCTTCAAGCATTTTCTGCTTGACATCAGCCAAGTACAACAAACTAGACACTGTAAAGGCCTGTGGTGCTTTGCCTTTCGTTAGTCAGGGATTCAGTTCAAGTGCCATGAAGTTATGTCAGATTAGACCATAACGCATAGAAGCAGAATTAGGGCATTCGGCTCATTGAGTCTGCTCCACCATTCATTCATGGCCGATTTATTATCCCTCTCAACGCCTTTCCCTTGCTTTCTCCCGGTTCTTTATATATGTGTATATATATCACGCAAAGAGGCAAAAAAAGGATCAGCCATGATTGAATGGCGGAGCAGATTTGATGGGAGAGATGGCCTAGTTCTGCTCCTGTCTTTATGGTCTTATCTCACTTTCTCACACACATAAATTCCCTCACCTCACTCTGGCCTCGTACTTGTTCACAGCTGCCAATCACCTGCACCTGGCACCCCTCCTCCTTTCCTTTCTCCTATGGTCCACTGTCCTCTCCTGATATTTCTTCCTCTTCAGCCCTTTACCATTCCCAACTACCTGGCATCACCTGTCACCTTCTAGCTATCTTCCTTCCCCTTCCCCCAGCTTTTCATTCTGGCATCTTCCTCCTTCCTTCCAGTCCTGAAGAAGGGTTTTGGCCTGAAATATCGACTATTTGTTCATTTCAATGGATGCTGCCTGACTTGCTCAGTTCCTCCAGCGTTTTGTGTGTGTAACTCCCATCAGGGTCGTTTTACCCTTGCAGTTCCTTAACTATATCCACAATGGAAGGCATAGATAAGGAGGATGGTAACAGTCTTTTCTCCAGGGCAAGGAAGTCCAAAACTAAGGGATATAGGTTTAGGATGAGAGGGGGAATGATTTAAAAGGGTCCCGAGAGGCTTTCTTTTCACACAGAGGTTGATGAGTATACGGAACAAGCTGCCAAAATAAGTTGCTGAGGGGGGTAAATTAGTATCATGTAAGAAGCACTTGGATACCTACATAGTGTGGGGGGAAGGGTGCTAGGAAGGATATGGGCCAAGCACAAGAAATTGGAACTAGCTGAGTGGACAATCTGGTTGGCGCAGTCTGGCTTGGCTGAAGGACCAGTATTGCTGCTGTATTGCTCTATGACTTTCACTCAAACTGTCCTATCACCCCCTGATTCTGACTTTTCATTGTGTTCTTCCTCCGCCACTCCTCATCTTCCTTCCTCTGTATCCTAAAACTAATTCATTAATAACTTTCCCACTTCTGATGAAAGGTTACCTACCTACCTGAAATGTTGCCCCCTTTGCACTCTATACTGAAGTTCCCTGACTTGCTGATTATTTCCAATACTTTCTGTTTCATTTCAGGTTTCTATAATCCGGAATACTTTAGTTTTGGCCTTAGTGTTTAGATCTTTTATTATTATTGGGTCCTGTAAATTAATTTTTTTTGTCTTTATTTTTAAATCTCCTCGTACTTTCCTCCCTACACCACCTCCACTTACCTGAGTAAACTCTGTCCCTGTATTCTGGACCACCCTACCTAACAGCATCATGGGAGCATCGTCACCAGGACTGCAGCAGTTCAAGAAGACAGCACAGGAATGTGGGTAATAGTGTTGACGTTGCCTGCAATGTGCAGATTGCAAAAAAAAAATACCTTTAGCACACATTTTGTCCTTTTTCATGCCCATCCTCTTTTCTCACTTGCTTTGATTTCCTTCTCTCGTGTTTCGTTCTTTCAAATTCAGCTGTCATTCGTTCTTGTGTTTTACCTTTTATCCCCGTGCCCATTTCTCCATGTGGTGCCTTGGGAAACTTCTTTGAGTTTGAGCTGGTTACAATGAAGGAATGTTTGTCATGAACTGTTTTTCACTACATGTGTAGTTTTTAATCAATAGTGCAGTTGCTCATATCTTACTTAGAAGCTTTTTAATACGGTTAACCAAAATAATTCACTCAGATTGTGAATGCAGTTTGTTTTAACTTTTTTAAATTTCTCAGAAATGCAAGCAGGAATAGTTGCATTACAGGAATCTGCCGTTCTGCGTCCTCTCAAAGGCACCCCTGCTATAATCATCTCACTCCACAGAAGCTGTACAATAAAAGTCTATCAATCACTTGCATTGTGGTATGAACTAAAATACATTTTATGTACAATTTCATTTGTGGTTGTATTTCAGGTCCTCTGACAGGTTCTAGGACAACACTCGAGGGAACGTTCAGCTGTTGGAATGGGGCAGCTATTAAACTAAGGCAGCTCTGTGATTTCAGCATGGACTGCAGCAAAGCTGAAGATGAAGGAGCAGTATGCAGTGAGTCCTGCACCTTTATTTCACATGCATGCTAATGCCACTGCTGATTGCTTGCAGGCTGTTTAGCCATGACACGCTCGCCATTTTGTTAGTATCAGATTTTGGTCTGCTAAATCAGGTTGTTTAATGCTTAAAGCTGGCCAGTCTTTGCACCCATGTTCTGTACATGCTGTATATTTGGAGAAAGTCCATCATGTGTCAAAACAACATTGTAAAGAAATAAGTGGGGAGAAGTCGAATAACTTGTACTGCCTCTTCTGATTGCCTGAAGCTGAAAGGACATGACTATACTAGGTCAGATATGCATTACAAAACTTGTGTTCAAGCTAGATCAAACCATGATGGTTCAGTGTGCAAATCAGTTCAGTTCTTCATGCAGGTTGGGGTGATTTGCATGCTACTATCACAAGTGTCCTCTATCCTTGATATTTGATGTTTCTTCCTCACATACAGTAAATTGCTTGTTTAGCATTGTTGCACTTGCTGTAAGTTTGATTCAGTTATGGAAAGCGTAAGTGTTCAGGTTTAGGTGGATATGGTTGGGTCAGGTTTTAACTGTATACCAGCGCAGAATGCAAACTATATTCGTACATAGCATTAAATCTGGAATCTTTATAGACCAATGGCAATGTTTATTTCTAGCAGTTATACTTTAAGAAGTCACACAAACATACATATAGCTAATTTAGCAGCAGAATATTATATCGTATATCATATGATATCACATCCTCTCCCTTTCTAAAATAACACAAAATCCATCTTGCCATGAGCAGCCATGACCTGCAGGATCTGTTTTCAACACCTGTATAACAGGTCTGTCCCAAGATATTCTCTTTTTCTCACTTTCATATGCTCACTGCCCTGTCATTGCAGTGAAATCTATTTTCTCTGTTTTCCTGCACTGATAATCTTCCTCCTTAATGTGTGTGTGTGTGTGTGTGTGTGATCATTCTTTGACCAGTCTGCAAAAAAATCTCTGGTCTTTTCAATTCAGAGGTTTCTTCCTTTTTCTCTTTAAGCCTGTCTGTCTTGTCTTTATTTGGGAGATGGGTAACCAACGTTCCCCTGGCTATTTGCCCAAGTTGCCTTTGAGCCAGGTTAATCTATTCTTGTGAGGAACAATCTTCATCCCTTCGCATTATGGAATGACCAGATGTAAGAATTGCTGAGGTGCCCAGCTGTGAAAGTATATGTGTAGAAACTTTATTCAGGCTTGTAACTTTTAGCCTCCTGAAAAATTATAACAGAAGCATGTTGGAGCTCCAGGGACTTGAACTAAATCCATCCAAATTGGTCGAGTCTTTATATGACACCTTGCTCAGTAAACCCTCTGAAGATAATTGGGTGCCTGCAGTAATTCAACACGGTAAAATCCTGATAAATTTCTTGGCTCACTGCCTGCTTCTCCTGTGCTTCCTTTCAACTGCCCACAGCCCAGCTTCTTGCTCTCCCTTTAACACATAAGAACCTGGTTTCTGCATTTCCTTTAAACTGCCAGGACTCTGTTTCCCCATAGTCCCCTTAACAAGCTGGTGACCCTGCCTGCTATGCTCCCTTTAACTTCTAGTTTCCTTAATCCCTTTATTACACCACATCCTGGCCCCTATAATCACACCATGTCCCATGCTCTCTTTAACAAAATGGAGCCACGTTTCCCAAGCTCTT
This sequence comes from Mobula birostris, assembly GCF_030028105.1. Lineage (NCBI taxonomy): Eukaryota > Metazoa > Chordata > Chondrichthyes > Myliobatiformes > Myliobatidae > Mobula > Mobula birostris. The sequence continues at coordinate 28,881,393 of NC_092377.1, forward strand.
TTAACATATTGGGACTCCCAATTCCTCTACTTCCCTTAACACACAAAGGCCCTGAGTCCCAATGTGTTCTTCAAGACTGAAGAAGGGTCTCGGCCCGAAAAGTCGACTGTTTATTCTTTTCCGCAGATGCTGCCTGGCCTGCTGAGTTCCTCCAACATCTTGTGTGTGTTACATGGAAGCAAGGTCCATAGGCAGGAGCTATGCACTTCAGATCTTAAAAAAAAAATGAAGGGAATATGCTGGAGGCTTTTATTTCTTAATAAAATCTGGTAGCAGAGCATTACTTCAAACTCTGAACATGAGTAAGCTTTTTAGAGTGCTTGTCTATGGTTTTATTTTGGCTAAAAGTCTCAGGAATGGAATCAATTGCCCCACGTTTTGAGCAGATGTATTGCACAGGTGAAGCTTGTACACATAATCTGATAGTTGCCACCTACGTAATTGAACCTGGCAGTTTTCCACTACAACTACACCATCCTCACAGGGCCTCATTAGAACGTATCCCGAATTAACATTCTTGTCTAACTTTCCTATTTACAATGCAGCTGTTCACATGATAATATAAGATATTTATCAAGGTTGACCCTTATCATGAGAGCAGTGGAGACTGAGTAAACTATTAAAAGCTAAGTCCGTCTCCAAAAGTAAACTGAATTTTTGTTGTTGTCTTCTGTTAAATCAATTGAACAAAATATATTTAATGGCTCTGTTCAGTTTCTATAATGCTGCATTTCCAATAATCTCATTTAGCCAGTACGGACACTGCATACAAACAATCCAGCAGAAATCTATTTCTAGTCAAGGCTCCAGAGTGGAAATTCATAATAACATTATCTGTGAAATAATTCCAAACAAAGATTATAATTTTTAAATGGATATTCTCTTAATTTCTTTTCTTCCTTTTTATGACTGGACATTAGGTTGCTATTCAATTATCATCTCTTATTAAATTGACCATTTATAGAAATTAATCTTTTATGTTGAATATCACACAGGCATACAAATAATGTCCTTGAATCTGCAGTTAGGAGTTGACTGTTGGCTTCTGCCTCTAATCCACAAGAACAGATTACACTTGGCCAGTTATCCCAGTGAGAATTTGCTAGATGTTTCCAAACAGACCCTCAGCCCGATGCTGCAACATGGGGCTTCCATTTGTATTGCTTGTCACCTGGATAGGAGCAGAAGACTCTCCTATGAAATGGCCTGAAGAGTCTTGAGGAGCAGCTAAACCATGTGTAGCCATATTTTTTTTTCTTTTTGCCTGCCTCGACTTGTCATGCACCCGTCCACCACACCCCCAACCTTCGCTATCTCCCAACTCTTCTTCCTGTCCAACCTAGCTTCACCTTCCCATCATCCCTGGCCTACCATTTACCTAATGGTCCTCACGCCACCACTCCATCCTGCAACACCACCCCCCCCACCGACAATAATAGCTATCTTCTCCCTCCATACTCAATCTTTACACAACATAGAACATTAGAGAAAATGCCCTTCAGCCTATGCTGTTGTGCCAAGCTAATTAAATCTATAATTAACTGCCTAACAAAACTAATCATTTCTGCCTACACAGTGTCCATATCCCTCCAGGCTCACGTGCCGATTTAAGAACCTCTTAAACCCCACCATCACCTCTGGCAACACATTCCAGGCACTCACCACTCTATAAACAAAAACAAACTCCTTTGAACTTGTCCCCTCTCACTCAGAGTGCATGCCTTCCAGTATTAGACATTTTGATCTTGGGAGGAAAAAGGTACTGACTGTCTGTGCCTCTTACATTCTTATAAACTTCAATCGGATCTTCAGATTCCTCCTCTGCCTCAGCCACACCAGAGAAAACAGCCTGACTTTGTCTAACCTCTCTATGTACCACGTGCCTTTTAATTCAGGTAGCATCCTGGTCAACCTCTTGTGCTCTCGTGCAGATTTCAATACAAAACATTGACAAATTCTTCACCCCCACAAGATGCTGATATCACTACCCACAGATTTCCTCTAGTACATTCTGTTGCCCCAAATTCTAGCATCTGCAGTTTCTGTAACACACTTGTGCTTAGCTGGCTGACGAAGGCATCAAAAATTAATATTTATTTTTTAATCTGCTGCAGCTGTTCCTTTCCACTGGACTCCTGGCCACATCCAACTTGGCACAGGTTGACTGAGTGGATTTATTTGCAAAAGCTGGGAGGAATTATCACAACTTTTGCACTCCCAATCCCCACTTCACTAACAGCTTTCAGCAAGTCAGATGCAACCCTGAATTTTCTGTTAATTATGCAGAAAAATGGCAACAGTTCCACGTTAGGCCCAACATTTATCAAAACAATCAAACTGATTTAAACACATTAAACTAACTTATAAAACTGTACTTGCTATTGAGTTAAATAGGGACTGAACTCTCTGGCGAAAAGAAGAATAAGAGAGAGGTACCATCAAAACGTACAAAATACTTAATGAGCTAGACGGGGAAGATGCAAGGAAGACCTTTTCCCAAGGCAAGGAGTCCATGATCAAGGGGCACAGTTTCAGGGTAGACTTGGGACTAAGCTGAGGAAAAATGTCTTCATTTGGAGTGAATTCTGTATCCCGGAGGGCTGTGTGACTCGGTTGTTGTTTCATTTCAAAACACAGATCATTATATTTCTGGATATTAATGGGAATTGAAGTATATAGAAATAATCCCAGAAAATGCTGAGATAGATCACCCATAATCATAATGAATGTTGGAACAGTTCAAAGAACCAGATGACCTGCCCCTATTCCTTCGTCTATGTTTTATAATCATTTAATGAGACCTGACGGAGGCAAATTTGTCTACCGTATTTCCTAGAAACTACATTGTTTACATCTAAAAATGTCATGGGTGGAGAAGGGGTGCTGGATGAGGGATGCCTTTTCTTATTCACATTTTGGATATGGCCATTGTTGGTTGGGCCAGTTTTTGTCACCCATTTCTGATTGGTGTTGGAACAACAAAAATGAGCTGTCTTGTTGAACTATTGTAGTATATTGGGTATCCCAGTTTTGCAATTTCCAGAACTTTGATTTAACAATAAGGAAACCTATATTCTTAAATCAGGATAACGATGGGAAGCATGTGGGTGAGTACTCCTTGAGAAACAGAGGGAACTGGAAAGACTGGTGAAAAACACTGGCTACAGAAGGCCTGTTCTTTGCATTTGGGGTCCATAAAGACTCTCCAGTGCTATAGCCACACACCTGTAAAAAGTTGCCAAGAAGGTCTATATAAGATCATGGGTACAGTCAAGATACTTGGGGCTGTGCCTGCTCCTGTATCCTGAAGAAAAAGTAAAAGGCATGAGTATGGACTATGGCTCACCAGTAGCATTCTGAAATGATCCTGATGTAGGGAAGCTCAGAGTGGCCATGACTTTGACCTCCATGGAAAAAGTAGTCAAAGTATGTGTGAGACTGTACTTGAGGTTCTAGAACTCAGCAAGGTTAAAATATTGATGCTTTATATAGGACAGTTCTGAAGAAAGGAAATTAGTAAAAGCTGGTTAGTCTGGGAATAACTACTCTCAGTTTTTTTAAAACCAATGAGGTTGAAAATATTCTATTGTTGATATCATCTGGGGGAGTTTTATACTGGAGGAAAGAAAATGTCAGTGAAATTATAGATGGGGCTAAAAGAGGAGCACAGATTTCATGACTAAGTGACACACTTAGGAGTGTTCAGAAAATTGCTAGAGTCTAGGTTAATCCTATTTTCAAAAGCACAGCAGCATTATTTTCTGGGAGTTGTGTGAATGCATTTCTTGCTCAAGCTTTTTAAATCAATCTTTGTAATACTGGGGATTAAGAGATGTGAACAGCTGATTAAAACTGCTTAAGATTTGACTTTGACTGATATCAGCAGATTTTTTTAAATGGGTAATGACAGGGTTAGTAATTGCTTTACTCTCCAAAATACTTGGCTTATAATGTGTTACGAGCAACACCTTTTGTAATAGAAAATGTGTCTCCATGAGCTGAAATGCACAAATTTTCAACTTAAAATGGAAAACACCACCATTTTGCTAAGAATGTCACTGATTCACCATGAAATGAGAGGTCAAACTACTTTCAAATAACAGTTTTAAAGCTCAAAACAAGATTAGAAAATATATGCATGCCTGTGTTTCTCTTTATAACATTTAGGATTACTTGACAGTAAGATAAAAGGTAATGTGCATTCTAAGTAATTACCTGCCTTATATATGTAACCTAATAATAAATTATTCCTGGAATGATTAAATGCAAAGATTATAATTCACATTGTCTAATGAAAGCCTGCAAGACTTTCACTGTTGAAGACAAGAAAGAGTTATTGCACACAATTATTTTTGGGGAGGTTACAAAAATATATTTATTTTTTGAAATGGACCTAGTTGTTCAAAATGGATAATAACATTTATCATCATTACTGATTTCTTTGGACATGGTCTGCTGCAAAAGTAGTAATGCCTTGAAGCTTGCTTATGCCACATTATGGAATTGATGTGTTCTATGTAACACAAGAAGATTTAGCAGCTGTATAGATTTTTTTTGCTCAGAATTCATAATAACTCACTAAACAGTTCAAAGTTTATTTTGCATTCTTATGCTAATCCCGTCAATGGAAAATGTCACCTTGCATGAAATCTATGCATAGATTGTTTTCAGTGTTAGTAGCTAAACAACTGGTTTTGCAATATACATACTTGGTGCAGGCAGTTTTATTTAATAAACAGCTACTAAAAAATAACCTGGGTCAGCATAAGGGACTGCAGCCAAAGTAAAAGAAGTGCAACGGTGATTTTTGGATTTTTATATATTGGTTTCTTGGAATCTGGGCATCACTGGCAAGGCCAACATTCATTGCTTATTCCTAATTGTACCGAAGCCAGATAAAGTTCTTACGGTGATGGTCCGCCCACTGTGCTGTTGTGAGAGAATTCTAGGAATTTGACCCAAAGGTGATGAAGGAATGGTGATATGTTTACAAGTCAGGAACATGAGCAACTTGGATAGGAGACTGACAGCACCCATGCACCTGAAACTTTTGTTCTTCTTGATGGGAGTGACTGTATATTTTTGAAATACTTGAGTAGCCCAGGGGAGAGACTGTAGTGCATTTTGTGTACACTGCAGCCACTGTTACAAGTGGTGAACAAATGGAAAATTGAGGATGGTGTATGGAGTATCAGTCAAAGGATGGTTTTAACCTGGATGTCGGAATCTGGTTTAATATCACGCTCATGTGTCATGAAAGTTCTTGTCCTTACAGCAGCAGTACAATGCAATACATTGACAAAAATAACTGCGAATTACATCTGTGTGTGTGTACATACAGACAGACATATAGATGCACATACATGTGTGTGTGTATATCTATATAAAAAAACATAGAAACATAGAAAACCTACAGTACAATACAGGCCCATCGGCCCACAAAGCTGTGCCAAGCATGTCCTTACCTTATAAATTACCCAAGGTTACCCATGGCCCTCTAGTTTTCTAAGCTCCATGTATCTATCCAGGATTCTCTTAAAAGACCCTCTCGTTTCCGCCTCCACCACCATCGCCGGCAGCCCATTCCATGCACTCACCACTCTCTGCATTTATATTAAAAAAACAAAACTTAGCCTGACATCTCTGTATCTATTGCCAAGCATCTTAAAACTGTGCCCTCTCATATTAGCCATTTCAGCCATGGGGAAAAGCCTCTGACTATCCACACGATCAATACCTCTCGTCATCTTATACATCTCTATCAGGTCACCTCTCATCCTCCATCCCTCCAAGGAGAAAAGGCCTAGTTCGCTCAACCTATTCTCATTTAATTTAAGAAAAAATAATATATATTAAGTAGTGAAAAGAATAAAATAAAGTTTTGGTGTAGTCTTCATGGGTTCAATGTCCATTCAGAAATTGGATGGCAGAGGGGAAGAAGTTGTTCCTGAATTACTCAGCGTGTATCTTCAGGCTCCTGTACCTCCTCCCTGATGGAAGCAATGAGGACAAGGCATGTCCTGTGTGATGGGGGTCCTTAATGGTGGATGCCGCCTTTTTGAGGCATCACTCCTTGAATATGTCCTGGATACTATGAAGGCTAGAGTCCATGATTGAGCTGACTAAGTTTACAATTCTCTATAGCTTATTTTGATCCTGTGCATTAGCCCCCCACCCCCTTACCTGATGGTAATGGAGCCAATTAGAATGTTCTCCACAGTATCTTTGGTGAGATACCATATTTGGTGAGATATGATATTTCCTTAAACTCCTAATGAAATATAGCTGTTATCATGCCTTCTTTATAGCTGCATCAATATATGGGTTGAGGATAGATCCTCAGATATTGACAGCAAGAAACATGAAATTGCTCATTCTTTCCACTTCTGATGCTCTGACTGGTGTGCGTTCCCTCGTCTGATCCATTTTGAAGTCTGCAATCAGTTCTTTGGTTTTACAGGTGTTAAGTGCAAGGTTGTTGCTGTGACATCAATCAACTAGCTGACATATCTCGCTCCTGTACCCTCTCTCATCACCATCTGAAATTCTACCACCAATAGTTGTATCATCAGCAAATTTATAAATGGCATTTAAGCTATACCTAGCCACACAGGCATGTGTGTAGAGAGAGTAGAGCAGTGGGCTGAGCACACATCCCTGAGGTGCACCAGTGATGATTGTCAGCAAGGTGGAGATGTTACTTATGATTCATACAGATTATGGTCTTCCGATTAGGATGCAGTTGCAGAGGGAGGTATAGAGGACCAGGGTTTGGAGCTTTTTGTCATCATGCCTCTTGGCTGCTGCCAGGATAGCAGTCGCTGAGACAAGTGAAGAACTTCCAGCACTCTCTTACCGTAACTTGTTGATGAAGGACAAGCCTTAGAGTGTTGTGAGATGTCAATTACTACAAATTACTCACTTTCTGACCTGCGAATAAATTTGCAATTGTTTTGCATTTAACTTGCCATTAATGTCATTACTTGGTACAGGTTGAGCAGCTCTTAAATGAATTCCAAAATTCGAGAAACTCTGAAATCAGGTTTTTTTTTTTGTGTGCTGACGTGACATCAAAAATAGAAAATCCTACAAGGTGCTGGGAAGGTTCCCAGGCGATGCGTGTTCTGTGTAGTGCAACCGGTTCTGAAACGTGACATCACATATGTAATGAACAGAAGACTATGAAATATTGAAACTGTATCAAGCAAAAAAAGATGTTGACTGTGTATTGTCAGCGTCGGAGTAAACATGCCATTCAACAGTTCAAGAGCATGAAACAAGCAAAAATCTATCACAACGAACTCAAAATAGAAGGTAATTGTGAATATTCAGAAATTTAAGAAAAGGCACAGCATTAAAGTTTTAAAGCGTCTGCTGATCAGGAAAATCGAGCATCAGCTCAAGTCTACGACGCTGTTTGTTTTTTTTATATACCTTACATAACAGAATAAAATTTTTTGAAGTGCCACTAATGAAACTCTAGCACCAGAACAAGTCTACAATGCTGACTATTTTCATACTTTATATAAAACCTAAAAAAAATTAAATACAAATACAGTGTATTGTATTGTAGGTGGTGACTGAAAGCCTGTTGGTCAATAGCTGATTCAGATATTCTTCTGATGCTGCTGTGCTGCTTTAGTTACCCTGTACACATTATATTTTCATTATATTAATGGTATGTAATAATTTTTTACTGTTAAGTACGTATGAGCAATGAACAAGTATAAATTCTGCTTACCAGTAGCACATAAATTCAGAGTCGGAAATGATAGCAGTCCCAAACTATCTCAATATATATTTCAAAATCCAAAACAATCCAAAATCCAAAATAATCCCAGCATCAAGCATTTCAGATAAAGAGTTTGCAAACTGTACACCATTTGTTTCCTTCGTAATTCTCAGAAAGATCCTGATTTTTTTTTTAATTTTCATTGATTTAGATTATAAGTACTTGTAAGGTATTTAACAGCATAAGCTTGCATAGGTATGTCTGACCCTTCACTAAATGCTGGCCCAATCAATCAATAAGTCAGGTTTTTTCCTTTCTCACTGCTCTCTGACCTATTCAGGTAGGGAGGAACCAAATGAACTTGTCCAGATGGAACCACATTTTATATTAGATATGGAGGAAATAAAATATTTTTTACCTGCCTTTGAAGCATTCCCTTGTAGATTCAATTGCCTAAAGTCCATTTAAAAACTCCAACTTAAATACTGCGTTGGCTAGTTACCATGAATTATATTTAATTGAACACTTGAATGTGGAGCTAGAGGGAGCAGGAGTTGTCATCCAGACCATTTATTTACTACCTTCCGTTGATCACGTATGTGTGTGTAGTAGGTTCTTTACCTCACTGAAATCTATTCCAGTGTGTACGTTGAATTGAATTAACTTTATTTCTTGCCTTCTTCACATGAGTAAAAATCTTTACGTTACGTCTCTGCCTAAATATGTAATGTGCAACTTATAGTAATTTGTAATAAATAGTATGTACAACTTCTTCATGTGCTTTGCGCGTTACACGCTTGGGCGATCATGGCTCTCCACGTCGAACGATCCCTTGCAGCATTAATGATATCTCGCACATGTAGATCTGTTATTTCTTTCACAGTGTCCAAATATTTTTTGTTTCTTTGCCTTCCTCTTCCTCGTTTCCCAGGCATATGGCCTTGTAATTTAAGGCATTCTATTTCTCCCTTTCTGATGACATGGCCCAGGAATTTTAAGTTTGCTCTCATTTAATGTTCTCATTAAAGATCTTTTTGTATGGGCACGTTGGAGTACTGTCTCATTAGTTACTCTGTATGATATTTTCAGCATTCTTCTAAGAAACCACATTTTTGTTGCTTCTAAGTTTCTTTGGAGTTCTGGTGTTACAGTCCATGTTTCGGAAGCATATAGCAGGATTGACCAGATGTAACATTTTAGTAGCCTAAGCCTTCTTGTCATAGAAATGTGTCTGTAGGTAAAAATGGGTTTCATTTTTTTTGGAAGTTGGTTTTAGCAATGGCAATTCTTCTTTTTAATTCTACTTTACTTCTAGCATCTTGTGATATAAAGCTACCAAGGTAATTAAAGCTGGTCTTTTGTTCAATCTCTTGGTTATCGATGTACAATTGGCAGTTGGGAGTATCCTGTTGTTTTGCTATCACCATATATTTGTTTTTTTTACAGTTGATGGTTAGGCCAAAATCTGCACTCGTTTGTACTACTTTGTCTGGAGGGATTTGTAGGTCTTCTGCAGCACTTGCTATTAGGGTAGTATCGTCTGCATATCTTATATTGTTGATGCTAACGCCTCCAATTTTTATCCCATCTAGGTCTTCTATTTCTCTGAGTATCATTTCACTATAGATATGAAATAGGATAATTCTTAAAGGGTTGACGGTGGATATGCAATGGCAAGCATTTAAAGATCGCATGGATGAACTACAACAATTGTTCATCCCAGTTTGGCAAAAGAATAAACCAGGGAAGGTAGTGCACCTGGGGCTGACAAGGGAAATTAGGGATAGTATCAATTCCAAAGAAGAAACATACAAATTAGCCAGAAAAAGCAGCACACCTGAGGACTGGGAGAAATTCAGAGTCCAGCAGAGGAAAACAAAGGGCTTAATTAGTAAAGGGAAAAAAGATTATGAGAGAAAACTGGCAGGGAACATAAAAACTGACTGTAAAAGCTTTTATAGATATGTGAAAAGAAAAAGATTGGTTAAGACAAATGTAGGTCCCTTACAGACAGAAACAGGTAAATTGATCATGGGGAACAAGGACATGGTAGACCAACTGAATAACTACTTTGGTTCTGTCTTCACTAAGGAGGACATAAATAATCTTCCAGAAATAGTAGGAGACTGAGGGTCTAGTGAGATGGCGGAACTGAGGGAAATACTTATTAGTAGGGAAGTAGTATTTGGTAAATTGAAGGGATTAAAAGGCAGATAAATCCCCAGGGCCAGATGGTCTGCATCCCAGAGTGCTTAAGGAAGTAGCCCAAGAAATAGTGGATGCATTAGTGATAAATTTTCAAAACTCTTTAGATTCTGGACTAGTCCCTGAGGATTGGAGGGTGGCTAATGTAACCCTGCTTTTTAAAAAAAAGGAGGGAGAGAGTAAGCGGGGAATTATAGACCAGTGAGCCTGACATCGGTGGTGGGGAAAATGCTAGGGTCAGTTATCAAAGATGTGATAACAGCACATTTGGAAAGTGGTGAAATCGTAGGACAAAGTCAGCATGGATTCCTGAAAGGAAAATCATGTCTGATGAATGTCATAGAATTTTTTGAGGATGTAACTAGTAGAGTGGATAGGGGAGAACCAGTGGATGTGGTATATTTGGATTTTCAAAAGGCTTTTGACAAGGTCCCATACAGGAGATTAGTGTGCAAACTTAAAGCACAGGGTATTGGGGGTAAGGTATTGATGTGGATAGTGAATTGGTTGGCAGACAGGAAGCAAAGAGTGGGAATAAACGGGACCTTTTCAGAATGGCAGGCAGTGACTAGTGGGGTACCACAAGGCTCAGTGCTGGGACCCCAGTTGTTTACAATATATATTAATAACTTAGATGAGGGAATTAAATGCAGCATCTACAAGTTTGCGGATGACACGAAGCTGGGTGGCAGTGTTAGCTGTGAGGAGGATGCTAAGAGGATGCAGGGTGACTTGGATAGGTTAGATGAGTGGGCAAATTCATGGCAGATGCAATTTAATGTGGATAAATGTGAGGTTATCCACTTTGATGGCAAAAACAGGAAAACAGATTATTATCTGAATGGCTGATTAGGAAAAGGGGAGGTGCAAAGAGAGCTGGGTGTCATTATACACCAGTCATTGAAAATGGGCATGCAGGTACAGCAGGCGGTGAAATAGACGAATGGTATGCTGACATTCATAGCAAGAGGATTCGAGCACAGGAGCAGGGAGGTACTTACTGCAGTTGTACAAGGCCTTGGTGAGACCACACCTGGAGTATTGTGTGCAGTTTTGGTCCCCTAATCTGAGGAAAGACATTCTTGTCATAGAGAGAATACAAAGAAGGTTCACCAGATTGATTCCTGGGATGGCAGGACTTTCATATGATGAAAGACTGGATCGACTAGGCTTATACTCGCTGGAATTTAGAAGATTGAGGAGGGATCTTATTGAAACGTATAAAATTCTAAAGGGATTGGACAGGCTAGATGCAGGAAGATTGTTCCCGATGTTGGGTAAGTCCAGAACGAGGGGTCACAGTTTAAGGATAAAGGGGAAGCCTTATAGGACTGAGATGAGGAAAAACTTCTTCACACAGAGAGTGGTGAATCTGTGGAATTCTCTGCCATAGGAAACAGTTGAGGCCAGTTCATTGGCTATATTTAAGAGGGAGTTAGGTATGGCCCTTGTGGCTAAAGGGATCGGGGGTATGGAGAGAAGGCAGGTACAGGGTTCTGAGTTGGATGATCAGCCATGATCATACTGAATGGCAGTGCAGGCTCGAAGGGCCAAATGGCCTACTCCTGCACCTATTTTCTATGTTTCTATGTTCCGGTGAGGCAACACATCCCTGTCTAACTCCTCTTTGAATTTTAGTCCAACTGCTTATATTATCATGAATTTTTACCACTGCCATTTGATTCCAATATAAATTTTAAAAGCAGTTGTTGGTCCGTTCCGTCAACGTTTAATGCTTTACTGAAATCAATAAAACATAAAAAGACATCATTTTGATATCCAATTGCCCTTTCTGAACGCTTTTGTAGTACGCAAGTTATATTCCTAGTTCCTCTATCCTCAATAAACCCATATTGCAGTTTAGAAGTTTCTGCTCTTGACTTTTCTTTAATTCGACTCAGAACAATTCTCAACAAAAAATCAGTACAAGAAATCCAACACACCAACAAGAGGTGGATAACCCAAGAAATTCTAGCTCTGATGGAACACAGAAGGTTAGTGAAGAATAATGAAGTGCAATACAGAGAGCTAGACAGACAGATCAGACATTTGTGCAATATTGCAGAGGAAGAATGGCTGAATGAAAAATGCAATGAAGTTGAAGGCCATATTTACAACAGCAAAGAAATGCACAAGAAAATTTAGGAAATTACTGGAAATAAGAAAACCTCCTTTACAGGATGTATAAGGTCAGCAGACGGATCCATACTAACAGATCCAGATAAAGTACGTGAGAGGTGGATTCAGTATATAGAGCAGCTTTTGGAAGATAATAGAGGGGAACCCCCAGATATTAAACACCCTAATTCTGGCCCACCTATTACCAAAGAAGAAATAACTAAAGCAATAAAAAGCATGAAACATGGTAAAGCCACTGGACCTGATGAAATTTCAGTGGAAATGATACAAGCCCTAGAAGATCTGGGCATATATATTCTTTTTGAACTGTTTAATGGCATATTTGAGTCTGGTGTATTGCCTGACGATCTCTTGAAATCAGTATTTATAACTTTGCCAAAAATTCTTGGAATTATTGACTGCGAAAATTATAGAACAATCAGTCTTATGAGTCACATAATAAAGTATGTACAACAGGACAGTTAATATAACATAGAAATACAATTGAATCAGCATGGATTAATCAGTCTGATGGCTTGGTGGAAGAAGCTATCCCAAAGCCTGTTAGTCCTGGCTTTTGTGCTGTGGTACCATTTCCCAGATGGTAGCAGCTGGAAAGGTTTGTGGTTGGGGTGCCTCAGGTACCATATGATCCTTCAGGCCCTTTTTACGCATGTGTCTCTATAAATGTCCTGAATAGTGGGAAGTTCACAACTACAGATGTGCTGGGCTGTTTGCAGCACTCTCTGCGGTGTCCTGCGATTAAGGGACGTACAGTTCCCAATCCAGACAGTGATACAGCCAGTTACAAAGCTCTCAATTGTGCCCCTATAGAAAGTCATTAGAATCTGGGGGACTCACGCCAAACTTCAACCGTCTGAGGTGAAAGGTGCTGTTGGGCCTTTTTCACCATACAACTGGTATGTACAGACCACGTGAGATCCACAGTGATGTGTATGCTGAGGAACTTAAAGCTGTTCACCCTCTCAACCCCAGATCCATTGATGTCAATAGGGGTTAGCCTGTCTCCATTCCTCCTGTAGTTCACAACCAGCTCCTTTGTTTCTGTGACATTGAGGGAGAGGTTGCTTTCTTGACACCACTGTGTCAGGGTGATGACTTCTTCTCTGTAGGCTGCCTCATTACTATTTGAGATTAGGCCAACCAGTGTAGTATCATATGCAAATTTAATTAGATTGGAGCTGTGGGTGGTGACACAGTGATAGGTATACAGAGAGTAAAGGAGGGGGCTTACTACACAGCCCTGAGGGGAACCTTTGTTGAGAGGCAGAGATGATGGAGCCTACTCTTACCACCTGCTGGTGATCTGACAGGAAGTCCAGAATCCAGCCGCACAAGGCAGGGTGAAGGCCGAGGTCTCTGAGCTTCTTGTCGAGCCTGGAGGGAATTACAGTGTTGAATGCTGAACTGTAATCCAAGAATAGCATTCTCGCATAAGCATCCTTCTCCAGATGTGTAAGGATGGTGTGTAGAGCTGTGGCTACTGCGTTATAATGTAAATGACATAAAGTGAATAAATTAAGTAAACGTTATTGGTCTGAAGTTTCTTTACAGAACTGTAATATATTATTCTTACCCACCGCATCATATGCACAGTCTTCCCAGGAAAGTGGAAATGCTTCTGGGCAGTGAACTGCCTTAATGGGGATGGATAAGAGCAGAGTACTCGTTAGTCCTGTTACCCCTCCTTGTTCTTCTGCCTAATAAAGTGGCGAATTAATGGACACCTTCATGTCCATCAGCAAGGACCTCCACCACAAAGGACATTCCCTCTTCTCATGCTACCATCAGGAAGGAGGTGCAGAAGCCCAAGGGCACACACTCAATAATTCAGGAACAACTTCTTTCCCCCTGCTGTCTGATTTCTGAATGGACATTGGGACCCATGGACTCTAATTCACTACTTTTTTTTAATTTCCTATTTTTTGCACTACATATTTAATTTAACTATTATATAGTCTGTATTTCAGTTTTCTTTTTCTCTCTTTTATTATGTGTTGCATTATAGTGTTACCACAAAGTTAAGAAATTTCATGACATATGTCGTTGTTATAGAAACATAGAAAATAGGTGCAGGAGTAGGCCATTCGGCCCTTTGAGCCTGCACCGCCATTTATTATGATCATGGCTGATCATCCAACTCAGAACACCGCCCCAGCCTTCCCTCCATACCCCCTGACTCGCGTAGCCACAAGGGCCATATCTAACTCCCTCTTAAATATAGTCAATGAACTGGCCTCAACTGTTTCCTGTGGCAGAGAATTCCACAGATTCACCACTCTCTGTGTGAAGAAGTTTTTCCTAATCTCGGTCCTAAAAGGCTTCCCCTCTATCCTCAAACTGTGACCCCTCGTTCTGGACTTCCCCAACAGCGGGAACAATCTTCCTGCATCTAGCCTGTCCAATCCCTTTAGGATCTTATACGTTTCAATCAGATCCCCCCTCAATCTTCTAAATTCCAACGAGTACAAGCCCAGTTCATCCAGTCTTTCTTCATATGAAAGTCCTGCCATCCCAGGAATCAATCTGGTGAACCTTCTCTGTACTCCCTCTATGGCAAGGATGTCTTTCCTCAGATTAGGGGACCAAAACTGCACACAATACTCCAGGTGTGGTCTCACCAAGGCCTTGTACAACTGCAGTAGTACCTCCCTGCTCCTGTACTCAAATCCTCTCGCTATAAATGCCAGCATACCATCCGCCTTTTTCACCGCCTGCTGTACCTGCATGCCCACTTTCAATGACTGGTGTATAATGACACCCAGGTCTCGTTGCACCTCCCCTTTTCCTAATCGGCCACCATTCAGCTAATAATCTGTTTTCCTATTTTTGCCACCAAAGTGGATAACTTCACATTTATCCACATTAAATTGCATCTGCCATGAATTTGCCCACTCACCCAACCTATCCAAGTCACCCTGCATCCTCTTAGCATCCCCCTCACAGCTAACACTGTCGCCCAGCTTCGTGTCATCCGCAAACTTGGAGATGCTGCATTTAATTCCCTCATCCAAGTCATTAATATATATTGTAAACAACTGAAATTTTCTGATGTACTGAGACACCAGAGAAATGCAAGTCCATTATTGGCTATCACTTCATTTGATCTCATAACCAGTTACAACCCTCATTACCAAGGAGAGCAACAGCTTTGGGATATACTCTAAGCATCTGAAGGATTTCTTTATTTGCCCTGTGGAAGCCAAATGTCAGGGAAAGAAAAAGCAATTCAAGTTGGAACTTCCATCACTAACGTGTCATAACCCCTCCCATGTTAATACCCAACAATATTATTAATTCTAATGTCTAGCATGTAAACCCATTTGCCACTCTTTCGCTAGATGTAGTGCTGGGAAGAATTAACTATCTTTTAATATTGTTGTATGTAATAACATCAATGTGTTTTGCATTGTAATAGTTTTAGTCAGAAATAAGCAATTTGTGTTTATTTTGTTGTGACATGAAATATTGAACCATGAGCATTAATGTCCACTTAGACAAATTGAATCTTTGAATACTCTTAAGATGGATGTGAACAGAATGTTTGAAAAGTAACGGGGTGATAGGTTACTGTGGGTAGATGTGAAAGAAGAACTGAGTTTACAATCAATGAGCTCAGTCTTATTAAATGGAGAAACAGGCTTAAAACGCTGAGTTGTCTACTCCTAATTCTAATTCATATGATTGTAAAATAGATTATTAAGTGTGTATCTCTGCTATCTGAGGGACATTATCGTTGTCAAATTGAAAACTCCATCTGTTTACATTACGTAAGTACACATGAACATTATGTCAATAATGGTAAGCACTCTGAAATTTTCTGATGTACTGAGACACCAGAGAAATGCAAGTCCATTATTGGCTATCACTTCATTTGATCTCATAACCAGTTACAACCCTCATTACCAAGGAGAGCAACAGCTTTGGGATATACTCTAAGCATCTGAAGGATTTCTTTATTTGCCCTGTGGAAGCCAAAGGTCAGGGAAAGAAAAAGCAATTCAAGTTGGAACTTCCATCACTAACGTGTCATAACCCCTCCCATGTTAATACCCAACAATATTATGAACACTTCTATCATTTTTTGCATTGCATCTGAAACATTATTATGAATAAGCTTTTTGGTGTATGCTTTAAACACAATTGGAAATCATTTCCGTTTATCTCCATGTTTTCTAGGTCGAGTTATAATATCCTACATTCACATAGCAGTAGATTAATTTCTCATTTGGCTTCTTTCTGGATAGTACATTTTGCAGTTACCATTTGATCATCTTCATTACTTATGACCCTTGTGTTGATCTCTTTTGTTCTTTTGCACTACTTATATGTTTATGTATTTCTTATGGTAATTCATAGATTTCTATTATTATGTATTGCAATGTACTCTTACCACAAAACAACAAATTTCATGACGTTTGCCAGTGATATTAAACCTGATTCTGAATCTGATCTCCGTACAGTTTCCAGTGACTCTATATCCATTCTGAGCAATGGTCAGCAGAACTTGGTGCATCTTCAGCTATTCAAGAAATGAAATCGTTTTGATAGAGTGACTTGTAGGGACAAAATGAAACATTCAAAATGATAGAAAAGTGAAGTTAAGTGGAAATCCATAGAAGGCCAGTCAATATCTGATACAGGAGGTGATGTTGGCTTTGCTCGCCATGTGGTGGCCAGCTCTGAGCTAGACACACAGTTATTTTTTGTTCTCATTATGAAATTGATCCTGAAATCCACTGTGTGGAATACATATCACCCCAAAGCATCATTTATTATCATTCCAGCACTCATTGGCTACCTGCTAAAAATCCTAAATTGACCATTTCAAAATGAATGCATCTAATTGTTAGTGAAAATGCTTTTTGTGAACATGACACCATGAAGACAATCCATTCATGAATTCACTCATCTCTCTTCACTTGGATCTGTGCTTTCTTGCCACTTAGTAATATAGTTTTACTAATAGTACATCATCTGCATTTGTAACTTACAACAACCATTCCTTTTAGACAAAGATGCCTTTCTTTTACCAGGTAACCTGCCAGTTGGCTCGCACTGTTCCTTCGAAGAAGGCGATTGTGGGTGGTCGTCAATGACATCGGTGATGTACGAACCAAGCTGGAAAGTGAAAGAAAGTCATTCTACCGTTGAAGAATTGGAGAGAAAATCATGTAGTTCAGAAGGTATCTGATATAAAATTTCATCGTTGAACCTGGTGGCATTTAACTGAATGGCATAGCACTAATCCTAGGTTTTCATCTGCTTTATTGCCTTTACTAATCCTTTCTCTTCCCTATCTCCTGCTCATTCTCCCTCCTTTTCACTTCATTCTGTTACCCCTCTCCCTCCTATCCCTGCTGCTTCTTCCATCACTCTTTCTCCAGCTAACCCAGTAACCTCTCTCTATCCCTTCTTTGTTCACTTCTTCCATCCTCATTATCACTGCTCCTAGCTCACTCATGTGCTTTCTGTCTTTTCAATCTCTCCAATACATTTTCACATTGATTCAAGAATGTCTCCAACTACTTCTGGTACATGACCTCTATAATGCTCATAAATTCTTAAGAGTACTCCTACAGGAGTTGGAGTACCATCAGGTGGTAGACACCATTTTGTCGTCATCTGCCAGAGAAGGTCAGCAGGTACAAAATCAAAGTAGATATGATCCCAAAGTTGCAGGTTCTTGCAGCTCTTAAGCACTGCTAGGGTCAAGAGGATCAAAAGTGCTTCCAGTGTCCCTTTTACCCTCCCCCATGACTCCTTTTTCTCCTCTGCACAACTCTGAACTCTCTTGCCTCTCCCATTTGAAACTTTCACAAAACCTCCTGCTAAGCTTTGACCATCGACCTTTTCTGTTCCACCCAGCAATGAGAGCCTTGTGACCCACCCAGCAACTGTGTGCTTCCACATCAGCAATTGAAACTTTATTCTTGCCTTCAATTGCAGACTCTCAGTATTTGGCCCAATTGCTAATCTGCCTCATCTTGGTCTTGTATCCTGTTCTCTGGCTCTCTGCCTCTCTGCACGCTTGGTCCTATGTGGTTATGGAGAGGTGGAATACCTACAATCCCCAGCATTCTCTATGCTCTCATTTCTGGGTCCCAAGCCTGGGATTGCCTGCCAGCCATCACTCCCTCCTTATCATCATCTGGTCATTGACTGGATGGGAAATTTGAATTAAACATATATCAGTGACTGTGCCATTAAACTTGCCAGGAACATCACTTAACATCCCAGCCAGCTTCCTTAGTTATAATAAACCTTTACAACTTTCCACACTACCATAAATATACCCCCACTCCTTCACCCCAGTATTTCTACTAAAGAACTGGGAGGAAAATCAGAAGTATTAGAACTTCAAGCCTAGTCTGTGCCGAAACATTATTCCGCTAGTCCCATTGACCTGCATCTGGTCCATAACCCTCCAGACCGCTCCCATCTATGTACCTGTCCAATTTATTCTTAAAACTTAAGAGCGAGCCTGCATTTACCACGTCAGATGGCAGCTTGTTCCACACTCCCACTACTACATCACTAGCAAAGGAGAGAAGCTGTATTTTCATCTAATGTTATCAATGTGGGGGTTGGAATTTAAACTGCAAATCTTGACACATAAATAGCAAGTAGTTGGAAACGGAAAGTAAGATTGATGGGAAGCCTGCTTCTGTACGGGCTGCCAGATGGGTTTAGGTGACCTTCCTCAGTTCATTCTGTAGGTAGCTGCAAGATGCAGTTGTGGTTCACAGGAGGTGCAAGCAGTAAATACATAATGAAATGAATAGAGGGTGCTCAGGAAGACTGCTTTGTCCTGGACTATGTCAGGCTTCCTAACATTTCTAGCTTGGAGCACAGACTCCTTCGTTAGCTGAGAGACAGCAAATAGACTACTGTGCAGGAATCAGCAAGCAACCCCGTTTCCAACCTTAGGGAAAGACATTAAAGCAGCCAGTAAAGGTAGCTGTGTCTGCTGCCTGCAAGAATTGCCTTCAGGAATATCCTGGAGCTGAAATGTTTGCCTTTAGCAATGTAAACCACCTACCTTTGTGCTTCCTATGACTTAAGGCAGCTGGAGAATTTTCACATCCAATGCCAGCTGCGGTTCACTCTGGCTCCATTGGGCCATACACTGGTTCTGTTCATTACCAAGAAAGCATTTAACAGAGTTAGGTGGCTGCAAAAATTGACCAGGATTGAATTCTTTTTGAGAGGGAAAAAGGGTGTAATGGAAACAGACTGGTAAAGCATTTTTAAAATTATGAAGGTTGGATATGTAAAAATACCTTCTACTTGTGGATGATTACAAACTACATGATTACAAACTAAACATTGTAACTGCTGGAAACACACAGTAGATTAAGCAATGATTTTGGACAGAGAAATTTTTAGATCAATAACCTTTCATCAGAACCGATTTGCACATTGGCATATAAAGATGGTCACAGCAAAAGGATACGTGGGACAGAAATGCATGGAAGTCATTGACTGAGACAGACTAGATGATCAAATGACCCCTTTCCATTTTATGAATCAAATGGATTCTTGGTGCAGTGTGTGTCATAGCAGTGGAGAACTATGGCACAGAAACAGGCCCTTTGGCCCATCTAGTCTTTTCCAAAGTGTTCCGTCTATTTCTGTAGACCCACTCCCAGACTAGAGTCTCCATCCATATACTTATCTGTACTTCTCCTAAATGTTGCAATCAAACGCACATCTGCTGGCAGCTCATCCACACTCGCACCACCCTCTGAGGAAGAAGTTCTCCCTTAAATATTTCATTTTTCACCCTTAAACTATGACCTCTAGCTGTAGTTTCACCCAAACTTGGTGGAAAAAGCCTGTTTGCATTACCCTATCTATGCCCCTCATAATTTTATACACTTCTATTAAATCTTTCCTCATTCTCCTACACTCCAGGGAATAAAATCCTAACCTATTTATTCATTCCCTATAACTGAGGTCCTCAAGTCCTGGCAGCATCCTTGAAAATTTTCTCTGCACTCTTTCAATCTTATTTACTTCTTTCCTGTAGGTGGGTGACCAGAACTGCACACAAGACTTCAAATTACATCTCACTAACATCTTGTACAACTTCAACATAACATCCCAACTCCTGTACTCAGTACATTGAGTTATGAAGGCCAATGAGCCAAAAGCTCGCTTTACAATCCCATCTACCTGTGACGTCACTTTCAAGGAATTATAGATCTGTATTCCCAGGTCCCTCTGTTGTACCATACTCCGCCGTGTCCTACCGCTCACTATCCTGATTTGTCCTCCTAAGTTGCAATGCCTTACATTCCGGCTGCTCACCCTCCACCTTAAGAATGCTATGGACTCTATCCAAGGTGCCCCTGACACTAGTACCTGGGAGACAACTTCCAATCCAGGAATCTTATTCTCATCCCCTAGCCAATGAATCTTCTGTAACTGCTGCTTACCTCTTCTCACCCCTTTCCTCCTGAATCTCAGTGTCCGAATTAGTGCAAGAGATTTTTCTGCTGTGGCTTTCCTCTGCCAGGTGTCCTCCCAATAGCATCCAAAACAATATATTTATCTTTCATGGTATTATACTTGAGGGCACAACCTGAAAACGGCCTAATTCTGCTGCTATTCAGGAGAACAGCCAAAGGTGTATCCTGCACGGGCTGCCCACCTGCTTTCCCTCTGCTGACAGTCACCCAGTTTCTTGTGTCCTGCACTTTGGGTGTAACTACCTCCCTGTATTTCCTGTCAATCAACCCCTCCATCTCCCAAATGAACTAATCGTTATCCAGCTCTATCTCCACTGCTGTAACAGTCTATAAGAATCTGCAGCTGGATGCACTTATATGAAGGTATTATCATCACAGACACTGGAGGTTTCCCTGTCTTCCCGCATCCCGCAAGATGCCCTGACTATCATTCCCACTGCTCTAACAGTGAAATAAGAAAGAAGCTTGCCTCTGCCTCTCCTCACTGAAGCCTCTTGAACCAAAGCTTCAAGCTCTCCATTCTAACCCTGGTCTACATACAATGACTGCTCCATTTAAACCTTACTGTTTTTTTTAATTGACCTTCACAAGTTCCTAATAATTCGAATGACCTCAAGCTCTGCAGAAGGACCTGACAACCCTTGCCCACTTTTTACATCTGGTGCTAAAATCCATAAGCAGAAGCTTATGTGATCTCAAGTTCTGCAGAGAAGATTATGGCAACTATTTTTAACACCTCTCCCAATTTTTAATGGTATTGTTAATGGACACCCAATTCTAAGTTAATTTATTATCAAAGTATGTATACATTGTACAAACTTAGGATTCATCCCCTAACAGGTAGCTATGAAACCCAAAAGAACCTGTATGTGCTTTTTTCTCTGAACATTGGGTGTTTGACAGTCCTTCATATTTATCTAAATATATAATATTTTAGACTCTCAGTTCAGCACAGAGCTAAGTCATGGAGCAGTGATCTGAACTGGTCTGTTCCTCACCTCTGGTCCTGACACCCTGATCTTTTCAAACGGTCCTGGTGCTTAAATCAATGTCCAAACATCAGGTTCAATCACCTTTACGCTCTGAGGCCGAGACCCCCCACCTCAATTCAGCCCTGTGCTTGAGTCTCTGTCCAAACATCGAGTTCAGTCGAATCGGTATGCTAAAGCACCTCGCTACCTCGAGTCAGCTCATAACTGAGCTTGCAGGTTCAGCACGACGCTTAAAACAATCAAACCTCAAGTCTTCCTCACTCTCAGCGACAGGCCCACTGTCTCACTCAGTTCTGCCACATCAAACTGCCTCCAAGTCCAAAGGGATGGTACCGACTATCGCTTACCATGGTTGTTTGCCAGAAAAAGAGTGATTAACAAAGTATTTAGTTTTTTACCTTGTTTCATCGGCCACCAGCCAGAAGTCACTGAGATTCACCAGCGACATCTTAAACTGGAAACCACTATCACTATCACTCCTTGGCCATACAAATCAAAATTACTTCCATTGTAATGGTTCTAAGTTCTTTCAGTCATCTCTACAAAACCTCTATAAAATTCTCACCTCCACTTCACGTCTTACAGTACTGACAACTGCTTTCAGTTGAAAGGGCAGAAGTATGTGCCCCAGAATAATTCAGTTTCCAATTCTGCAGCATTTGGCGTTTGGTTAATGAGCTGCATGTGGACAGCAATATGTTGACATGCCTGTGTGTTTTTCTTCGTTATGGAGGAATGAAAGATGATGTCAGCATCAGTCGGGGCTGAGAATTGACCCAATCCAGGACTCACTGGGTCACCATGACATTGGACTCATCATCTTCATTTGACAGTGCTACAGGCTAGGCCGCAAAGCCTTATTCCAAGGAACAGAAAATCAATCGTATTGATATTGCTCTGGTGCATTACCTGCTTGTGGTTAGAGTGAATTGAAGCAGTTTATTGATGTACAATTCTGTTAGTAAAATTGCATTCTTTTTTTTATCTTGCACTTTCACAGCAGTCTGTACCAGTCCGCGACAATTCAATTTGCTGGTCTATCCGGTTGTTCATTTTTTGTTTGTGTGGTAGGTCCTTTGCATTCAACCAGCTCCGTCCACAAAACTAGGCCAAGGATCATCTGATGAATGAAAAGATGTTTGGATCAATAACCCACAGCGGGACTCTCGAACATATTTCTGCTGGAATACAGCCAATTGTTTGTTGCTCCAGATTTCAGCATCTGCAGTCTCCTGCATCTCAACAGGCAGCACACATTGTTTAATCATCTCTCCTTTCATACAACATTCTTGCCACCAACTTTGAAGAAAAGCTGTTACCAAATGCCCCTCCCCTTTTCTGATGCTAGTTGCTTTCAGCCAGCAGTTCAGGGAGATCCATAGAACCACAGGACATTACAGCACAGAAACAGGCCTTTTGGTCCTTCTTGGCTGTGCCGAACCATTTTTCTGCCTAGTCCCACTGACCTGCACCTGGACCATATCCCCCCATACACCTCTCATCCATGTAACTGTCTAAGTTTTTCTTAGATGTTAAAAGTGAGCCCGCATTTACCACTTCATCTGGCAGCTCATTCCACACTCCCACCACTCTCTGTGTGAAGAAGCCCCCCCCAATGTTCCCTTTAAACTTTCTCCCCTTCACCCTTAACCCATGTCCTCTGGTTTTTTTCTCCCCTAGCCTCAGTGGAAAAAGCCTGCTTCCATTCATTCTGTCTATACCCATCATAATTTTATATACCTCCATCAAATCTCCCCTCATTCTACTACGCTCCAGGGAATAAAGTCCTAACCTATTTAACCTTTCTGTGTAACTCAGTTTCTCAAGTCCTAGCAACATCCTTTAAACCTTCTCTGCACTCTTTCAACCTTATTAATATCCTTCCTGTAATTTGGTGACCAAAACTGTACACAATACTCCAAATTTGGCCTCACCAATGCCTTATACAACCTCACCATAACATTCCAGCTTGTATACTCAATACTTTGATTAATAAAGGCCAATGTACCAAAAGCTCTCTTTACAAACCTATCTACCTGTGACGGCACTTAGCACATAGCAACAGTGATGTCATCAAGAAAGTCGAGTGGTCGATCTCATTAAAGAATTCTGGAAGACCGCAAGCCAGGAAGGACGGAATACAGTAGAGTGCAGGAACAGGCTACCCAGCCCACAATAATGTGCCAAACTAGCTAAAAAGCAAATCAAACATACCATAACACTAATCCTTCCCTAGCTACACAATGTCCATATCACTCCATCTTCCATATATCCATGTGCCTATTCACATGTCCTTTAAAAGCCTCTAACGTATTTGTCTCTACCACCATACCAGGCAGTGCATTCCAGTCATCTACGACTCTGCCCCTCACATCCCCCTTGAACCCACCCCGTCTCTCCTTCTATGCTTGCCCTCTAGTATTAGACATTTCAACCCTGGGAAACAGATACTCTGTCCATTCTATCTCTGCCTCTCATAATCTTGTAAACTTCTGTCAGACCTCCTCCCAGCCTCTGATGCTCCAGAGAAAACAGCCCAGGTTTATCAGGTCTCTTGTGATAGCACATGCCCTCTCAGCCAGGCAACATGCTGGTGAACCTCTTCTGCACCCTCTCCAAAGCCTCAGTATCTTCCCGGTCATGGGGCAACCAGAGCTGTAGACAATACTTCAGATGTGGCCTAACCAGAGTTTATAAAGTCTTTTTAACTCAGTGCCTTGACTAATAAAAGTAAGCATTCTATAAGCTGCCTTAACCACCTTATCAACTTGTGCTATGAAGTTGGATCCCAAGATGTCTCTGCTTAACAGCACAGTTCAGGTCCTCGCCTTTAACAGTGTACAGTCCCCTTGCATTTGCCCTACTGAGGTGCAACACCTCACATTTATCTGGATTAAACTCCATCTTCCATTTCTCAGCATATATCTGCAACTGACCTATACCATGCTGTTTTCTTTGCTAGTCTTATACATTACCCACAACTCCACCAACCTTGCTATGATCTGCAAATTAACTAACCCACCCATCTACCTTTTCATCCAGGTCACTTATACACATTACAGCAGAGGTCCCAGCACAGATCCCTGTGGAACTCCATTAATTACAGAGCTCCAATTTGAACATAGAACATAGAATAGTACAGCACATTATAGGCCCTTCGGCCCACAATGTTGTGCCGACCCTCAAACCCTGCCTCCCATATAACCCCCCATCTTAAATTCCTCCATATACCTGTCTAGTAGTCTCTTAAATTTCACTAGTGTATCTGCCTCCACCACTGACTCAGGCAGTGCATTCCATGCACCAACCACTCTCTGAGCCAAAAAACTTCCTCTAATATCCCCCTTGAACTTCCCACTCCTTACCTTAAAGCCATGTCCTCTTGTATTGAGCAGTGGTGCCCTGGGGAAGAGGCACTGGCTATCCACTCTATCTATTCCACTTATTATCTTGTACACCTCTATCATGTCTCCTTTCATCCTCCTCTCCAAAGAGTAAAGCCCTAGCTCCCTTAATCTCTGATCATAATGCATACTCTCTAATCCAGGCAGCATCCTGATAAATCTCCTCTGTACCCTTTCCAATGCTTCCACATCCTTCCTATAGTGAGGCGACCAGAACTGAACACAGTACTCCAAGTGTGGCCTAACCAGAGTTTTTTAGAGCTGCATCATTACCCCGCAACTCCTAAACTCTATCCCTCAACTTATGAAAGCTAACACCCCGTAAGCTTTCTTAACTACCCTATCTACCTGAGGCAACTTTCAGGGATCTGTGGACATGTACCCCAAGATTCCTCTGCTCCTCCACACTACCAAGTATCCTGCCATTTACTTTGTACTCTGCCTTGGAGTTTGTCGTTCCAAGGTGTACCACCTCACACTTCTCCGGGTTGAACTCCACCTGCCACTTCTTAGCCCACTTCTGCAACCTATCAATGTCTCTCTGCAATCTTCGCCAATCCTCTACACTATCTACAACACCACCAACCTTTGTGTCATCTGCAAACTTGCCAACCCACCCTTCTACCCCCACATCCAGGTCATTAATAAAAATCACGAAAAGTAGAGGTCCCAGAACAGACCCTTGTGGGACACCACTAGTCACAATCCTCCAATCTGAATGTACTCCCTCCACCACCACCCTCTGCCTTCTGCAGGCAAGCCAATTCTGAATCCACCTGGCCAAACTTCCCTGGATCCCATGCCTTCTGACTTTCTGAATAAGCCTACCATGTGGAACCTTGTCAAATGCCTTACTAAAATCCATATAGATCACATCCAATGCAGTACCCTCATGTATATGCCTGGTCACCTCCTCAAAGGACTCTGTCAGGCTTGTTAGACACGATCTGCCCTTCACAAAGCCATGCTGACTGTCCCTGATCAGACCATGATTCTCTAAGTGCCCATAGATCCTATCTCTAAGAATCTCTTCCAACAGCTTTCCCACCACAGACGTAAGGCTCACTGGTCTATAATTACCCGGACTATCCCTACTACCTTTTTTGAACAAGGGGACAACATTTGCCTCTCTCCGATCCTCCGGTACCATTCCCGTGGACAACAAGGACATAAAGATCCTAGCCAGAGGCTCAGCAATCTCTTCCCTCGCCTCGTGGAGCAGCCAGGGGAATATTCCGTCAGACCCCGGGGACTTATCTGTCCTAATGTGTTTTAACAACTCCAACACCTCCTCTCCCTTAATATCAACATGATTTGAATAAATCCCTTCAACCTCATCAATCTCTGTTGACACCTTGTCAAAAAACCTCAATCAAGTTGGAAGGCACGACCAGGCACACACAAAGCCGTGCCGGCTCTCCTTAATTAGGCCATGGGTTTCCAAATGCTCATATCCCTAAGAATTTTCTCCAGCAATTTCCCAACAACTGATGTGAGTCTCACCAGTCTATAGTTCCCAGGATTTTCCCTTGTTGTCTTCTTAAATAGAGGTACAACATTAGCTACTTGCCAGTCCTCTGGGACCTCGCCTGTGGCTAGGGTGGACATGATGATACAGATCAAGGGCCCAATAATCTTGTGTCTTGCCTCCTTCGATAACCTGGGCTAAATCCCATGAGGTCCTGGGAACTTATCCACCTTAATATTCATTAGGAAGTCCAACATTTCCTCTTACTAGTCCTCTAAACAGCTTAATGTATTTATACACTGATCTCCTGGTCCTCCATATCCTTTTCCTTGTTAAATACTGAAGCAAAGAACTCATTAACAATCTCACTCACATTCTCTGCATCCAAGTAAATGTTATCCCCTTTACCCTTGAGCCATCCCACCCTCTCCCTAGTTATCCTCTTATTCTTGATGTATGTATAGAATGACAGGATTTACCTTGATCCTACTCTCCTCTCCTGGTTTTCCTGATTCCCTTCTTCCATTATTTTCTGGCTTCTTTACACTACTTGTGTGTTTCATTTGATCCTGACTTCCAAAGCTTTACATACTTTTCCTTTTTTCTTCTTGACTAAATTGGTCACCTCTCTGGACATCCTGGGTTCTCTTATCTTTCCATCCCTGCCCTTCCTTCCTACCATACCTTTCCTGGACACTGTGCCATTGATCTTTAAACACCCTCCAAATGTCCGATGTGGACTTGCCAGAGAAAAGGTGTTGCAAATTAACTCTTCTTAGATCCTGCCTAATGCCCTTGTAATCTGCCTAGTCCATTTTAAAAACCCTCACACAAGGACCATACTTACCTTTACCTATAACTAACCTGAAAGATGAGGAGTTGTGTTCACTGTTCCCTAACTGTCCATCCAGTGAAAGGTCAGTCACCTGGCTAGGCTCATTACCCAACATCAGATCCAGTATGACCCCTCCTCTCCATGGACCATCCACATATTGATTTAAGAAACCTTCCTGGATCTATGTAACAAATTCAGTCCCATCTAAGTCCCTTGCACTAAGAAGGTCCCAGTTTACATTCAGGAAGTTGAAATCCCCCATGACAACAACCCTATTTTTTTTTTTTACACATTTCCTTAATCTGATTACATATCTGTTCCTCAAAGTCCCAGTCCTTCCCTTACTAATCTGGGCTCCAGTTTCCAGCGCCCTGCAAAACTAGTTTAAGCTCTCCCGAGTAGCATCTGTAAACCTCACAGCTGGAATATTGGTTCCCCTGCAGTTCAGGTGCAACCTGTCCCTATTGTACAGTTCACTGCTTCACCAGAAAAAGGTCCAACGATGCAAGAACCTGAAACCCTGTCCACTGAACCATCTCTGTAACCCCTCACTCATCAATGTGATCACCCCATTCCTACCTGCACTAGCCCATGGCACAGGGAGTAATCTGGAGATTATAATCTCTGAGCTCCTTCATTTCAGCCTCTTTCCTAACTCTACATGTTCACTACATAGGAACTCTTCCCTTTTTCTGTCTATGCCACAGGTGGCAGTATGCACTTGGTTGTTTCCCCCCCCCCCTTGAGAATATCCTGCAGTCGCAGATACTCTGGCAGCCAAAAGGCAACACACCATCCTGGTGTCCCTTTTGTGGCCACAGAAGGTCCTTTCTGTCCCACTAACTATCAAGTCCCCTATAACTACCACACTGCCTGATATTACCCTTTGCCATGGAGACTCCGAGCCAGCCACAGTCCCTCAGGTCTGGCTGCTGCTGCTATGATCTGCCCAGCAGTACCCAAAGGGGTATAGTCGTCTTAACTTTATTGGATATTGCTTAATTTTTAACAAATGTTTTCTACATGTATGATATGGATATTTAGGGGTATAATGTTAAGGTGATTGAAGGAAATATAGGAGGGATGTTAGAGATTTTTTACACAGACCGTGGTGGGTGCATAGAATGCCTTTCCAGGGGTGGTGGTACAAGCAGATATGTTAGGGGCATGTAAGAGACTCTTAGATAGGCACATGAGTGATAGAAAAATGGAGAGCTATATAGGAGGGAAGGGTTAGATTGATCTCAGAATGAGTTAAAAGGTCAGCACAGCATTGTGGGCCGAAGGGCCTGTTCTGTGCTGTAATGCTCTATATTTTGTATTCAAATAAATATTGTGCCACAGGTATGATTGAGGTAGAAGTAGGAATATTACAGTCCTCTTTGAAGGGCAAGTATTTCACACAAGTATGGTCAGTCGAAGGAATCAACTTCCAGAGGAAGTGGATGAGGCAGGTACAGTTAACAACATTTAAAAGGCACTTACACCAATTAAGGAAGTTTTAGTGGGATGTGAGCCAAGTATAGGCAAATGGGAATCTCAGTTAGCATGGTACTGTTGGGCCAAAAGGCTTGTCTGCAAACTGTATGACTCTATTATAAACTCTTCAAAAGAAAATGCAGAATTTGATAGGTAAGAAATGTTTAACAGTGAGAATGACAAACCACTTACAAAAGAGTTTTTTTTAGTTTAGTAAGTTTACAACTCCATTTAAAAACTCAATTAGATATCATACAGAAAACTCTAACATTTTCAGGGTATTTTGCCAAAAAAAGGAAGCAATTTTGTGAATTCAAAAGAGTTGAATAATTTACTTCTATTCTATTGAAGGTCACAAACCGGTGCAGCAGAAAACATGCACAGAAGTCTGTGAGTTGTTTTTTTTTCCTGTTGTGTGCTGTAATGACAGTGAATGCCAATGTTTTGCAATCAATATAGTGAAAATGAAATCAGGCCATCGTCGTCAGATGTGACATGTTAATTGTTTAATTCGTTCACCAATTTAGTGGTGATTGTTTGCCATGTGTTATTTAAGTATGTAGGCCAGATAAATAATGGGCTGAAGGGCCTGTTCCTGTGCTGTACCGTCCTATGTTTATGTAGTGGCTGATTTTGATGGGTCTTGTAACACAGTTACATGGCCACTAATAAATTCCAAAACGTATATTGTGATGTTTACCCACCATTGCACAATGCAACTGTAATCTTTCAAAATTCATGATGACACAGGGGGATGTGTACTTTAGTTCTTCCCGTCTCTGTCATGAAAAATGTAAATCTACAGATTGGCTGCTTATTGTGAACTGAAGGACACTCACAGCTGTACCAGGTTTTTAATAAATTGTTGGCATTTGAGCTTCCATAAACTTATGCGCCAGGTCTCATTATTTTTTTGGCTTCCAGCATGGTTTAATACAGCTAATGGGTTTCCCAATGTGATTCATCTGAACACTGTGAAAGTGAAGTACTTGTGGGCAAATGTCAGAGGATTTAGTTGGCTTAGAGATGCTTTAGAATGCTTCCAACAGTGTCTGCGCACCTGCAGAAAGAGGTGACTTTCCAAAGGCTCCTTTTCCTGATGGAATCTGGGGCAGCCAATTTATACTGTATACGAAAAATTGACTAACCACACTAACATATGATTCATTAAAGCAGCAGTCGCTGTGTTATAGCCCATAAATTTAACTGGGCAGCACATTTTTTTAAGATGCTAAGTGGCCTATTAAATTTCTCAAAATGATGGGCAGGAACTATCAAGCCCGAATTGGGACTCCAGCCTTATCTGGAAAAGCAACAAACACAATTGTTTAGACCTTTGCCTGTTGCAAATAAATAAGCTAATGCTTCCTCGAGGCCACATCGTCAGGAATTGCTGTTATTAAAATAAGCTTCTGGCAGTTTGCGTGCGTGCTAGGAAACCAGATCTGGAAACTGCCTGCAGTCTATATGTTGCCAGAAGGAAAAGAAACATGTTGACCCTGCTCCTAAGCATATGGGCTAGTTTTCTGTTTCAGTCACTGGTGCATTGAAATCTTCATGGTCCCACTTCCAAACCAAGCAGCCAACTCCAGTCACCGCCCCCTCCTCAACTATCCATCATTCCACTTTCACCACCACTCTCTGGCATCCCTGTTATAAGTGATCAATCAATTCCAATCAATGATCAATCTATTCCAATCACCTAAAATGAACATCTGGGTTCCAGAGACGATGAGAAAGTTTGGCAATCAGAAAACCTCAAGCTAGTGCAGTAGAGAATTTCATCAACCAGAGTTTAAGATATTATTTAAACTGTAAAAAAAGGTAACTTGCAAAGCAAATAAACTCCATATTTTGCTGTTTACAAAGTTATCAATATTGTCCCTCTGCTGCTAAGCCTAGAATTTATTCAGTGCATTGTGAATGGCATGGACGTAAGATTCTGAATACATGTCCATAATGACTTCTCAGTTAGCTTCAGTTACAAAACTGCAAGTCATCTGTCCTCCAAATATTTTGGATGCAGTCTGGTGGGGAGAAAGCAATTATTCAATGTCATGGTTAAGCAAATCAAAGAAAGATCACTGATTATTTTGCGTGAAATGTTAACTCTATTTCTCTCTCTCCAGGCAAGGCATGACTTATTGATTGTTTCCAGCACTTTCTGTTTTTACTTAAGATCTCTGGTATATTCACTAAAGTTATCGAATTTGGTTGTTGCTGATTCTGGAAACTTGCTATACCTGAAGTGGCCACTATGTTTGTCTTACAATGACTGTATTAAGTCCTGAATTACACATGAAACACAGGAAGGATAAGCTCTTATTTTAATGTTCGATGTAATAATTAACATAATGTTTTACATGCACACATCAATTATTATTTTATATAAATATGGAAACTTTTTTCTGCTTTAAGGTTTTATGTACAGAGAGCGAAAGGATGAGCTTCAAAACTCCAAATGTTATGCTTATTTTAAATGGATTCCCATAAATAGTTTCCGACTATTTGCATTCAATCCTGACAAAATTCAATCAAAAGGAACCTTGTACTGAGGGAGAATACTTATTGTTATATAGTACAATTTGTTTATCAGCAAAGGAGGAGCTGCATGCAAACAGTGCTTAAAAAGATAAGCCAAGATTGCCAATTTGTCTCCAAAATCATTCTCAGGGGAACTTCTTCAACTGTGCACATATTCATCTCCACACCTGTCAGTAACTAGCTATGTACCACAATGCCTAAACCATTTCTCCCCACCTCCCCCCCGCAAACAGATTTACTGCTTAGAGTAGCTAAAGGTATTGGAGTTGAGAGCTCAGTGAGAGTAGTGAGAAACAGGAGCTGTCTTGGATGGGATGCTACATTGAAATAAGTACCCTGGCTATGGTAAACAAATCTAATAACCTACCAAAGGTACCAATTATTTTTATTAATTTCTCTTCTTTTTCTTTCAGGTCATTTTCTGTTCCTCAACACCAGAGAGACACAGACAACCGACTTCAATGAGTTGAGAAGTATGATTTTTCCATCTCCTATTAGGAATGCTCCCTGTGAGGCAAGTACACTGCTTCTATTTTACTTGAAATTTTAAAATGGAAGAATCACCCTAACCAATTCTATTTCCATTATTTTCACATTGGAATCCATAATTAGTCACTTTTTTGGCGAAGTATCTAATGAATGTAGTCTTCTTGTTAAGCTGTCAGAAGAATCTTTAATGTCAGAAATTTCAGTAGTTTAGCCATTACAGCAGTTTTCAGCCAGGTATTTGGTACATAATATGAGGAGGAGGGGAGGGAACGTCGACTCAGACCATGAGAGGCCTGTGTCGGGCATTTTCATACCTTATAAGGCGCAGATTGAAAGTCTGTGTGGGGTGCCACTCCTCGCCCAGACTAGAGCAATGTGTGATTAAGTGCCTTGCTCAAGGGCACAAGCACGTTGTCACGGCTGAGGCTCGAACTAGGGACCTTGAGATAAATAGACAAACGCCTTAACCACTTGGCCATGTGCCCAACACTAATATGAAGCTTCTGTTAAAGTATTATAAAGTTCAGGATTTGAATATGTGCAGTGCAGTTGAATAGAAACATAGAAATCTACAGCACATT
This sequence comes from Mobula birostris, assembly GCF_030028105.1. Classification (NCBI taxonomy): domain Eukaryota; kingdom Metazoa; phylum Chordata; class Chondrichthyes; order Myliobatiformes; family Myliobatidae; genus Mobula; species Mobula birostris. Next base: position 28,913,735 of record NC_092377.1, read on the forward strand.
TCAGGCCCTTCGGCCCACAATATTGTGCCGACCATGTAACCTACTCCAGAAACCCTAGAATTTCCTTACCGCATAGCCCCCTATTCTTCTAAGCTCCATGTACCTATCTAAAAGTCTCTTAAAAGACTCTATTGTATCTGCCTCTACCACCTTCGCTGGCAGTGCATTCTATGCACCCAATACTCTCTGTGTGGAAAAACTTACCTCTGATGTGTCCCTCTTGCACCTACTTCTGAGCACCTTAAAACTGTGCCCCCTCATGTTAGCCATTTTCAGCCCTGGGAAAAAAGCCTCTGACTATCCACCCAATCAATGCTTCCCATCGTCTTATACACCTCTATCAGGTCACCTCTCATCCTCCGTCACTCCAAGGAGAAAAGGCCAAGTTCACTCAACATATTCTCTTAAGGCAAGCTCCCCAATCCAGGCAACAACCTTGTAATTCTCCTCTGCACTCTCTCTACAGTATGGTTGTGTAAGTGGGGCTCTCATTCCTAACTGTTCTCTTTCTTTGCATACCTGATCAATCCAGCAGACATCATGTGGAAATAAAACATATTCCAACTTTTTTTTTATTTTGTTGGTCTTGGATTAAATTATAGTTCAGTATGTTTGCACTATCTTCACTATATTGCATGTTGGGTATATCTGGGAACTGGTCATCCATCCAAGAAGTACTCCTCAAGACTTCATTGATATTCTGTACCTAATAAAGTGCCAACTGTGTGTATGTTTGTGGTCTCCTACTGCTGTAGCCCATCCACTTCATGTTTTGACGTTTTATGTATTCCAAAATGTTCTTCTACACACAACTGTTGTAATGCATGATTATTAGTCACTGTCGACTTCCTGTCAGCTTGAAGCAATCTAGCCATTCTCCTCCGACATCTCTCGTTAACAAGGTGTTTTCACCCACAGAACTGCCACTCACTGCATGTTTTCTTTAGGTTTTTTTGTACCATTCTCTATAAAGTTTCCTTATTATTGATATAAGGCTCACAGGCTCAACACAAGAGGCTGCAGACGCTGTAAACCTTGAGCAACGCAAACGCAATGCTGAGGGAACTCTAAGTCAGGCGGCATCTATGTAGGGGAATAAACAGTCGACGTTTCTGGCCGAGACCTTTCATCAGAATCGGGTTTATTATCACCAGCATGTGACGTGAAATTTGTTCACTTAGTAGCAGCAGTTCAATGCAATACATAATCTGGCAGAAAAAAAAATAATAAATAATATAAAAAAAATATAAGTATATCAATTACATATATTGAATAGATTTTTTAAATGTGCAAAACAGAAAAACTGTATATTTAACAAAAAAGTGAGGTAGTGTCCAAAGATTCAATGCCCATTTAGGAATCGGATGGCAGAGGGGAAGAAGCTGTTCCTGAATCGCTGAGTGTGTGCCTTCAGGCTTCTGTACCTCCTACCTGACGGTAACAATGAGAAAAGAGCAGGCCCTGGGTACTGGAGGTCCTTAATGATGGACGCTGCCTTTCTGAGACACCACTGCCTAAAGATGTCCTGGGTAATTTGTAGGCTAGTACCCAAGATGGAGCTGACTAGATTGACAACTTTCTGCAGCTTCTTTAGGTCCTGTGCAGTAGCCCCTCCATACCAGACAATCATGCAGCCTGTCAGAATGCTCTCTATGCTATAACTACAGAAGTTTTTGAATGCATTTGTTGGCATGCCAAATCTCTTCAAATTCCTAAAAAAAGTATAGCCGCTGTCTTGCCTTCTTTATAACTACATCAATATGTTGGGACCAGGTTAGATCCTCAGAGACCTTGACGCCCAGGAACTTGAAACTGCTCACTCTCTCCACTTCTAATCCTTCTATGAGGATTGGTATGTGTTCCTTCGTCTTCCTGTGTATATAGAGAGTAGAGCAGTGGGCTAAGCATGCACCCCTGAGGTGCGCCAGCATTGATCGTCAGCGAGTAGGATACGTTATCACCAATCTGCACAGATTGTGGTCTTCTGGTTAGGAATTCGAGGATCCAATTGCAGAGGGAGGTACAGAGGCCCAGGTCTGCAACTTCTGAATCAGGATTGTGGGAATGATGGTATTAAATGCTGAGCTATGGTCAATGAACAGCATCCTGACGTAGGTGTTTGTGTTGTCCAGGTGGTCTAAAGCCATGTGGCGAGCCATTGAGATTGCTTCTGCCATTGACATATTGTGGTGATAGGCAAATTGTGGTGGGTCCAGGTCCTTGCTGAGGCAAGAGTTCAGTCTGGTCATGACCAACCTCTTAAAGCATTTCATAGTCATAGTCATACTTTATTGATCCCGGGGGAAATTCCCTGTCACTGACATCACTGTTGATGTGAGTGCTACCGGGTGATGGTCATTAAGGCAGCTCACTTTATTCTTCTTAGGCACCGGTATAATTGTTGCCATTTTGAAGCGTGGGATCTTCTTCCCATTGCAGTGAGAGATTGAACCTTTGACTGTTTATTTCACTCCATAGGTGCAGCCTGACATGTTGATTTCCTCCAGCATTTTGAGCATGTTGTTGAAGCCTGTAATTTCTTGACTTATCCTTATCACTGTTGTTGAATGTGTGAACAATGTTATCCACCTTCGGGTATTCTGATACCCCACCCATAGCTAAAGATGATGCACACATCACCAGTAGAACCCCAGCTATCTCATCCCTTGTTTGCCATAACATGCTGGGATAGATTCAGCAAGCCCTAGGGATCTGTCACGTCCATTAAAATTCCTAGTCCTTCCTCTCTCCTGATACACACGTGTTCCAGACTATCAGTGTACATCTCCCCTAACTCTTCATCATTCCCCTCCTTCTCTCTGGTGAATATTGATGCAAAGTATTTATTCAGGGCATCACACGTTCACGGGCTCCACTCGGTGACTTCATTTATGGTCCCTCAGGTGAACTGCTCTTTCTTTGGCTACCCTCTTGCTTCTAACATGTTGGTAATAGGTTTTCAAGTTCCCTTTAGTTCTGTTGGCCAGACTACTTCATATCCCTTTTTTGCTCTCCTAACCTTTTTCTTAAGATCTCTCCCACATTCTCTGTAAGCCTCAATGGATTCGGTTGATAACAATAAGCTTTTTATTTTTCATGAAAATACCTTCTATTTCCCTTGTTAACCAAAGTTTGCTAATCCTGCCGTCTTTGCTTCTTATCCTTAGAGGGATGTGCTAACTCTTACTATTTCACTACTAAATGCCTCTGACTTATCAAATGTTGTTTTTCTTCCAGCAGCTGGTCCCAATCTACTTTTAGCAGTTCTGTCTTGTACTATTAAAGTCAGTCCTTCTCTAATTTAAAACCTTAACTCTCAGTCTAACTATATTCTTTCCCATGGCGACTTTAAAACTTACAGATTTATCTTCACTGGTCACAAAGGATTCCTCCACAGACACGTCCACCACTTGCCCATCATCATTCCCAAAAGCAAGTTTGAGTATAGCCCCTTGCCTAGTAGAACTCTCTGCATATTACATTTCACAAATTCTACCCTAGCTTAGCCCTTATACTTCGACAATTTCAGTCAAAAACGGGAAATTAAAATCATACACTGCTCTAATTTGCCCGTTCCTCAAGGGCACCCTCTCTGAGTACGGCTGAAATGCTCTCTCTGATCATTAATGCAACTCCTCCTCCCATTGTGAAATCTCCTTCTGCCTTGCCTGAAATTGCGATACCCAGGAGCCATGAGCTGCCATTCCTGCTCTTCCCATATTTCCGCGATTGCACAATACCACAATCTCATGTTCCCAGCTCATCCGTCTTACCTGCAAAGTCTCCCCTACATTAAAGTAAATGCAGTTAAGTCCCTTATTCTTGGGCCATCTATCTCCGCCCACTAGATTACCTTGCTCCATTTATTACCTATGCTTTTCTCTCAGGTTGGGACCCAGCCCTTGCATCATTCCTTTAAACCAACCTGAGCAGCACTGGAAAAGCTCCTTGCCAGGATATTGGTCTCCTCCAGTTTACGCACAAGCTGTCTGTGGTAAACCATATGCGGAACTATAATATAATCAAATTTCTCCAAAAAAAATTCCATGCATTTAATCTCACACCTTGTTTGCAGAAAAAGATCTTGAACAAAAGGAGTATTGCACAAGTCCATACTTTACACTCAGTGCCCGCTGTACATAATAAAATAGTCACTGAGTGTATGTCTGTGACCTTCTGCTGCTGTAGCCTATCCACTTCAAGGTTCGACATGCTGCTTCAGAGATGCTCGTCTGCACACCACTGTTGTAACATGTATTTATTGTGTTACTGTCGCATTCCTGTCAGCTTGAACCAGTCAGGCCATTCTCCGCTGACCTCTCTCATTAACAAGGCATTTTTGTCCACAGAACTGCTGCTCACTGGATGTTTTGTGTTTTTCGCACCGTTCTCTGTAAACTCTAGAGACTGTTGTGCACAAAAATCCCAGAAGATCAGCAGTTTCTCAAAGTACCCCATCCGATACCAGTAATCATTCCATAGTCAAAGTCACTAAGATCCCATTTCTTCCCCATTCTGCTGTTTAGTCTGAACAACTGAACTTCTTGACCATGCCTGCATGTTTTTATGAATTTAGTTGCTGCTACATAATTGGCTGATTAGATATTTGCATTAACAAGCAGCAGTGCCTAATAAAATGGCCAATAAGTGTATTTTACAGTAACATTACCATAGACTTACCTACATGAGTCTCTTTGAGCCTTTGAGTTAAGGCTTTCAGTTATCTCAAAAGCCTGGGATTTGACACTATATTCTGCCTAGTTACCAACTTCACCTGAGTATTCAGAGAACATCTAAAAATTCAACAGTTGATTCTTCAATTGCAACATCTTTCATGCTCCTTGAGTGCCCAAACGTCTATATTTGTGTTGAAGAGAACTTGAAAATGAAATGAGGCTTCATTGATGCTGAAATTATTTATATGCTTTCAGAAACCATTACTGTAAACTTGGATTTCCCTGAGTGAGCACAAATCAGGGAAAAAGAATGGGCAGCTGTAATTGACATCAACAGGCAAAATATCAATTTAATTACATAACAGAAAAATGCAATTATGATTTTATCATATCACTTATTACTGAGGCTTTTTGCAAAGGCAAACCAAGCTGAAATTTGGAAATTCAGTAAAGAAGAGCAGACAAAATTCATCTATTTTTTTAAGACTTGCTCTTAAGAAACTAATGTCTAGGCACCTGTAGAGACCAAGTTTGGCAAGTGCAGATATTGTTCATCTTCAGCTGTTCATACACACACACTGGCCTCTTCAATTGGTACACCTGTACTCCTGCTTATTAATGCAAATATCTAATCAGCCAATCAGGTGGCAGCAACTCAATGCATAAAACCATGCAGGCAAGGTCCAGACCTTCAGTTGTTCAAACCACAAACATCAGAATGGGGAAGAAATGTGACCTAAGTGACTTCCACAATGGAATGATTTTTGAGTATCTCAGAAACTGCTAAGCTCCTGGGATTTTCATGCACAACAGTCCCTAGAGTTTATAGAGAATGGTGTGTTAAACACAAAACCACAAGTGAGCAGCAGTTCTGTGGGCAGTAACAGCTTGTTAATGAAAGTGGTCAGAGGAGAATGGCTAAACTGGTTCAAGCTGACCAGGAAGATGACGGCAAATCAAATGACTATGTGTAACAACAGTGCTGTGCAGAAGAGCATATCCGAACGCACAACACATAGAACCTTAAATTGGATCAGTTACAGCAGCAGAAGACCATGAACATACACTCAGTGGCAATTTATAGGGTACAGAATATCAATGAACTCTTAGTGTTTCTTGCTTGAGGAGTACTTCTTCAATGAATGACCAGTTCCTGGAATATACCCTGGTCAAACCCCACTTGGAGTACTGCGCTCATTTCTGGTCACCTCACTACAGGAAGGATGTGGAAATTATTGAAAGGGTGCAGAGGAGATTTACAAGAATGTTGCCTGGATTAGGGAGCATGCCTTACGAGAATAGGTTGAGTGAACTTGGCCTTTTCTCCTTGGAGCGGTGGAGGATGAGAGGTGACCTGATAGAGGTGCATAAGATGATGACAGGTATTGATCGTGTGGATAGTCAGAGGCTTTTTCCCAGGGCTAAAATGGCTAACATGAGGGCACAATGTTAAGGTGCTTGGAAATAGGTACAGAGGAGATGTCAGGGGTAAGTTTTTTTACACAGAGAGTGGTGAGTGCGTGGAATGGGCTACTGGTGACGGTGGTGGAGGCAGATACGATAGGGTCTTTCAAGAGACTCCTGGATAGGTTCATGGAGCTTAGAAAAATAGAGGGCTATGGGTAACCCTAGGTAATTTCTAAAGTAAGTACATGTTCAGCGCAGCATTGTGGGCCGAAGGGCTTGTATTGTGCTGTAGGTTTTCTATGTTAAGCAATATAGTGAATATTACAAAGAACTACGAGCTGAAATTTTAATTGATCTAACCAGGTCAACTGGTAAAATGCAAAAACAAAATCTAGAAAGTAAATTACCCCATTTTTAGTTTCATTAGAGGCAAATTGAGAAACAGGTAGGCTTTCCAATGGTGAATCATTTAAATAGTATCCTGAAATGACCAAGCTTCCCAGTCCTCTGGAAGCCTTGCTGCAGAAAGCAGGAGAGAAGGATTAAATCTAGTGAGCTGGTAGGAGAAGTAGCGGCATTTCTCTCGGTCCCAGCAAACCCCATGCCCATCTTCCCATTCTTGCAGCTTTCCACTCACCCATCACCATCACCAGAATCCAATGTGATGCATCTCTTCCTGCCCTTCCCATCCCCCACACCCACTGCTCTAAAACTGTGCAGCTCACAAAGGTGTCTCGCCATCAGTTTTTTTAAAGGAATAAAAATTTTCAGCACAGGAATGAGCAGAGAACACTGACCTGCTATACAGCTTTGGGTATCTGACACTCCTGTGAGCTGCCAAGTACTGTTATTCTAGAGCCAAGAATATAAATCAGACAAACTGCTAAATATGCAAGAGATAAACAACTGTGACAGACGAAAGGTATTTGTTGCCCAAGCATATGAATCCTTAATGCACAGATATAAATTAATAACTCGGAATGCCTAATAGACTGTTTACTTTTATTTCAGATATTGTTCAAAGCCTTGGTCAGTCAGTCAGTGCAATGAGACATCGCACTGCTGTGAAGTTATATTCAGTAATGCAAAACATTAAAAAAATATACTTTGCCTCGTGGCATTTCAGGAAATGTCACTTGCACATGGGGAACACAGGGGAAATAAACAGAAGCTGCAAAATTGTGCAATCTCTTCATTTATTATTTTCATGTAAAATCTGGGGGCTTAATGAAGTCAAGACATGACATAGCTGCAGGCTCTTCTCTTTGATAAGTGCAGTCGTTCACTGAACTGGAGCACTGCAAAGACAGAGAAACATGGCTCGGTTTCCTCATCTTGCGTCTTCCCGCACCAGCAGTGCACCTATTCCCTCGGTGCAACTGATTGCAAATCATCCCTGTGGTGCGTCAGTAGCTTAACAAGGTGGTACGCCAGTGTTGCACTAATGAGGTTAAAATCTGAAGTGGAATCTTCAGCACATTAATGCTCAAAGTAAGCACACACTTCAGAATCAAGTTCACCCAGGCAACCTGTTCATATTCTATACCTTCACAGTATGGTTCAGGTCAATTTTGACCCGGCCCAAGAATCCCCTCATAACAAGCGTCTATACCAAATTTTGAACCATAGATCTATTTAGAATGTATAAATAGCCTATCTGATATGAATAAATGGGTGATCAATCTTTAATTAATGTTTCAGAGATCTAAAATCCATTTCAATGGATACCGGTCAAATTTGACCCAGAACAGCCTCAATGTACAAAAATTTGTAGCACCTGTACAAAAGTATAACATTTTAAAATATTTTCATTTTTGCGCATTTTGGGTCACTTTAGGAAAAATCATCAAATTTTGGCTAAAAAAAAATGGCATTTAGGGTGTTTTTACTGCTGTCAAATGTCAAAATGGGTCAAATTTGACCCGAACAGTATGTAAGGGTTAAATATCACTGGCATATGTCATGAAATTTGTTGTCCTTGTGCAGCAATATACAGTGGTTAAATTAAATAAGTAGTGCAAAAATTAAAACAAATAAAAAGTAGTGAAATAGTGTCCATGGGTTCAATGTCCATACAGAAATAGGATGGCAGAAGGGAAGAAGCTGTTCCTGAATCGTTGAGTGTGTGCCTTCAGGACAGATCTTATGATCAGTCTCAGGACAGATCATAACCAACCCCAGGTTCGCTGAGGACATTGAGCTGGCAGGAAGGGAGGATGAATTGGCCTACCTTGTGAACCATTTGGATGATATGTCTATTAGATATGGCATAGAGATCAGTGCAGAGAAAACCAAGCTGACAAGAAAGGGTGAGGAGCCACTCACAACAAAAATACACTCAGTGGACAAGAACAAGAGACTGTCGAGCAGTTCATGTATCTTGGCGCCTTCATCAACCAAGAAGAATCAAAGCCTGAAGTCCTTACAAGGATAGCCCAAACAATAGCAATGCTGGCTAAACTAAAACCTATCTAGAGAGACGATAACAATGTTCTCATTTCCAAGTTGAAATTCCTGCATGCACTTGTGCTTACCATCTTCTTGTATGCATGCGAATCATGGACTTTAACAGCAGAACTGCAAAAGAAGATCCAGGCTGTAGAAATGAGAAACTTCAGAAAGCTCCTTGGTAGCTCCAATATGGACCATGTCCCAAACGACGAAGGACTATCACTCAGCACGTGAGACACTACGAAGATCTACCATCCACAGTAAAGAAGTGGAAACTGAGATGGTGTCGTCACGTAACAAAATCAAGTGGACTCTCAAAGACCATTTTTCAGGGAATGGTGCAGGAGCAAAGAAAAAGGGGCATGCGAGGGAAGAAATGGACAGACAACATTGCAGAATGGACCAGAGAGACTTTTGCCACAATCCAGGCACTAGCCTGTAACTGTGAGGGAATGGAAGCAACTGATGCACCACTCATCTGTACAGCACTCCTATGACCCAGTTGGACTGTGGGATCCATAATCGTAACCTCCTTCAAAACAATTTAATGGTGTTCAGGAAATGGACAATACATGTAGACTAGATAGCAACTTACTTCATTTCTTCACATATCTGGCTTGGCTGCAGTTTGCAATTTGCTGGTTAGTTTGCTAGCTGATAACTGATAAGGAAAATATTATGATAATTGATATGACTAATATAGAGGGAAAGGAATACAAGGAAATTTCATATAACGTACACATTTTCTCCTTTACTCTGTCAATGTATAATAACCTTAAACCCCTGGGCAAGATGATGATGCATGTACTGCAGGTCAGCTTCAGGTTCCAGTAGAAAATCGATTACTATGAGGCAGATCTTTGGTGCCTGTACGGTTCCATCCAACAACATGCTTTCACGTTAAGATAAGAATTTAGTTTATAATGGCTTTTTAACCCCCCCCCCACCCCACGCACACATAGTGACAGAGTCACAGTCATAGAAAAGTACAGCACAGAAATGGGTCCTTCATAATTTTGTACACCTCTTTCAAACCTCCTCTCAATCTTCTATGTCCTAAAGGATTTACAAAAATGAAGGAAACATATTCACTTATACTGTTGTCAAGATTAAATCAGTTTTCATGTAAGACTCTGCCTGTAAGATTTCTCATCTTATCAGGTCACCTGTGTTTCAGTCCCTAATGATGCTAAATTATAGTCATTTGACTGAAGAGAGCCGTACAACCTCAGAGGTCTCTGCCTTGGAGGCAAGATAATTATAATTATGAGAAGACTTAACATCAAATCAATACCTACTTCATTACACCAATTATTGTGTTCCGTATCCTTTGTCACTATCACCATAACGTGCCTTTTCAGCCTGGTGGACCAAGAGTCCATATATATATATATAAGAGTCCATTGTACTCTGGCATGATAGAACATACATTCTCAAGTGATGATACATGTGAGTGAATATTGATAAAATATGCATGCAATTTGATGCCGAAGCTAGAATTAAGTACTACATTTTCTTAATTTATCTTTTTTTAAAGTACCATATTCTAAGCTATCTCAGAGTTGCACAAGTTATTATTACATGTGTATAGTTTTCATTGTGCCCTATCCTCTGTGTCAGAACTTTGCCCTACTTTAAAGTTTCCAGACATCATCATGCTTTCCCCATCCATGACCCTCTGTCACTGTCAATGAGGGAAGGCTCAACTTTTCTTTTAGCAAAACACAGTTTTGGGGTGATTATCTTTAATTTATGTTACATTCTAATCAGAAAACTGAAAATATGCCGTTTATGCAAAGTTGAATGTGGATTCTGATCATGTGTATGTGTGTCCCTTTACATGCAGATCCATATATCTTTGTGTTTGTATGGCACACTAACGGGAAGCCTTTCCTTCTTGATCGTGGAAAACAAAACTGACGAGGAGTACGTCAGGATGCTATGGGAATTTGGAAATATTACTGGCTCAGGGAGCTGGCAAAAGATCACATTGTCATTACCTGATGTGTCTGACAGGTAATGTGTTCTGTTTCTCATCTGATAAAAAACATCTGTTTAATTTCTTTACTGAGGGGCTGTCCATGGCACTGCTCACTTTCAATTGTAGTTGTTCTGTGTATTGATTTTATATAATATAAATATAATAAAATTATCTAGGAAGAAACATAAGAATATAAGATACAGAAGCAGAAATCTCACTGATTGGCAGAGCAAGATACAGGCAACATATGGCCTCTGTCTGTTCCCATTTCTTAAATTCTTCAACTCCAGTTACCTGCCTGTTTCCCATAATCCTTGCTTCTCATAAATCAATCACAGTCTTAAATATATGCACGGACCTAGACCCCACAACTCCTTGGTGTAGGGAATTCCAGGGACTCATCTCTTCAAGAGAGAGAAAAATATTCATCTGGTTCTTAAATATACTGCACCTTTTGTCTGTAACGTGTTTTAAGATTCTGACCACAGGAAGGCATTCAGACAGCGAAGCCCCCTCAGTTCCCCTGAGTATCATGTATGTGTCAATGCCTTCACCTCATATTCTAATAAACAACAGAGAGTATAAACCTAATTGGTTAATTTTACCTCTTAAAACAATCCCCTCATACTTGGAATCAAGCTCAGGAAACCTTTCTGTGCTACCTCCGATACAAATACATCCTTCCTTCATTGAATACAAAAGAACAAGTGTTCTTTTTCCACTTAATAAACAAATCAAAGAAAGTTAAAATGCAAAAGCATGATAGAAAATAACGTTCAATGAATAAAAGTAATAAATCAATCAGTGAAAGAAGTGACAAAAGCTGGGAGACATAGAAATTTGGTTTATAATATTAATTGCATATGAGTGGTTTGGGTTATATCACCTGTAGTTTAGATTTGCTGGCATTCAGCTACTTAAATGGAATTAAGTCCCAGACTTCTGCATATACACTAGGAAAAGTAGAAATCTGAGACATGATGGCAAATTCAAAGACCAAATCTATCAATGGTAGTCTGTTCTTGCTTGTACTTGACAAAAATGAATGCCAATGACAGGGAAGTCTCTCCATAAGTGTCACCAGATCTTTATAGAGAAGTTTCACGGTTGTCAGTGCAATCGTTATCACTTTGCCTTCCCTGGTAAACAAGCAGAATCTGCCAATCAGGTACCACAGATTATGCTAAATCTTGGCAAAGTCTAGTGTGGCTTCAGAGTTCTGTCCCTTTGGGGCAGTGATGACAATGTGTCAGACTGTCTCTATCAGACAAATGACTAACCTATTAGCAGAATACAGCACAGACAGATGAGTCTGTATGCTTGGTACTGGTATGTTTTTTCACTCTTCCTTCAACCAATCGTTGTATTGTGTGGAAACTGAGCCTCAATTTTCTCAATGCCCAATGCCGTTAAACAGTACTTTCCACCAGAAGCGATGATAAGTATACAGTTTCTCTTCCTGAAAATTATAAAACATGCCAAATGATAGCAAAGTATTCTACAGTTTGTTTTGTGTCCTTTGCCCTCGGGCATATTTGGGCATAATTATCTACTGTATGTGCTACTAGTTTCAAAAGCTGCAACTGATGTTCGGGGAGCTAGGGCTTAAACTTTGAAAAGTTAGTTTCTTCAATGTCTTCAAATTCGAAGAAATTGGAATTGTTGAAAGTGAGACATCATGACAGTTGTAATATGTTTGGCCAAAACTGTAAGTGATTGCCACTGTGAGTTCTCTTTATCCTGCTTGAGACACAATCCAAGAAGTTAAATTGAACCTACCATTTGCCAGAAATGTTGCTGCATCTACAGTATCTAGAATTGCCATCATTTCCCCATTTAACCCTTTTGCAGATCAAGGCTCCCACAGAAGTGTCTCAATTCAGCAGGGAACTCCAGCTTCTCTGGTTTCCCTGAGAACTGATGGCCGGTTGACGTCGGATGAAGGCACAGCTTCCTCATTTATTTTATGGAGCTCTGACGCCAGAGATAAATTACAAATAATTTGCAATTTTTGTGCTAACAGAAATGCAGAATTTTTCTTTCTTTATGCTGTGCTTTTCTTCTTTACAAAAATAAATTTTTTAAATGTTTCAGTCAAATAATGATTTTTAATTGTTTTGCAAGTTTTTGAACGTTTGTCAGAGACATCTTGACAGCTTTAACGTTTTAGGGGCACAACTTACCTATCTAACAAATTCTTTCAATAGGTTAGATTTGTTGACTACAATTGAAAAGCCCCTTTACAGGTCTGATCTGTTCTCCAGGACCATGTTGCCACTAGAAGTTTTGCTCCAGTTGGGTGGATAATGTAAATGTCTCTAATCATAGGAATTTGACTAAGATAGGGAACAAAGACAAGGGTGAACTTTTCCTCACCGAAGATCCATTATCACTCAATACGTTTAAAAAAAATTCAGCCCATTATAGTTTCATTTCATAAGTCCAATTTTCAGATAATTTAAGGAAGTAATTAATGATTTTTTTCCCTCAAAAGTAGGGTTCAGGTCTTCTATTTTGAGAATAATGCTTGCCCGACAGTCATTACAAAGTAGTTGCTTAAATAAAAGATTTATCTCACTGCTTGAAGATTGATACTGAGGAGTAGCCATACAGCCCTGTGCTAAATTTATATAATATTGAGATTAGTTGCATGACAAGTTAAAAATCTTTTGTGGAGGTGCATTTTAATATCACCTTATGTACATGTTACTGTTTCCTGAATGTTGTCTTGATCTTGCCACCACTCTCTGTTGTGGGGTCCGTTCTATTTACTGATGATATAATGAACTACGAAGAAATTTACCAAGTAGTTTGGAATCACCATTTGGGCTTAAAGGCTCCAATCATATTCCGCAAGCATACACTTTTATTTACTTTAATTTGCTTTGTTTGTTCTTCCTATATATAATTATGTTTAATTGACACAGATGTTTTAAACTGACTGAGAAATGTCATTTCAAGTATATATTTTGTTGTATTGAGAATACAATTACTGCATAACATGGTCATTTAGTGTGAGATTTCGTCATGGTATGAATTTACAACCAATTTGAATTTTTTTTTATCTAGGCCATGATTTGTTTCCACTAATCAATGGAAATGATCCTATAGCAACAGCCTAGGAATAATGCCAGATCTGCCCCAAAAACTCTGTACATTTTGGACCACTGATAAATGTTACTGTAACAGTTATTTATCTCAAAATAATTTTGAAGGCCAATTATAACTCTATATCAAACTTAATCTCAGTGGTGGGTAAAGTTCCAGTAGTATAATCAGAAACAAGATCACAAGTTAATTGGATAATATAGAAAGATTAGCGAAAGCCAGCATGAGTTTGTAAATTGTGTCCTGCTAGTGTGACAGAGTTTATTGATGAAATAACAGAACAATCGATGAAGGAAATTGTAGTTGATATAATTTTTCAAAAGTGGTGTATCAGCGTGAAAGCACATTTAGCTAAGTAGGAGGAAGCAGAGTAGTACTGATTTATTCTGCTGCTACCCTCCAACTCTTTCTCCACTACCTTTGACTGCATTGGTGCTGCCTCCTACCCTCATGAGGGATTTGTTGATATTATCACCTTCACTATGAACTTCCAATCTGTCCTCGAGTTCACTTGGACCATTTCCTACAGCTCTCTTCCTTTTCTGGATCTCCCTGCCTGCATCTCCGGAGGTAATCTATCTACTGACATTTGCTTTAAACCCATTGACTCCCAGAGAGTATCTTGTGAAAACTCCATCCCTTTCTTCTCAAGTTTCTGTCTCTGCCACATCCATTCTCAAAATGAGGCCTTCTGCTTAAGGATACCTGAAATGTCCTCCTCCTTCGGGAAATGTGGCTTCCCCCTCTACTGTGGTAAATGGAGCCTTTACTCCTATTTCCACCATTTCCTGGACATTTGCTCTTACACCCTCCACTCAGAGATCACAAAGAGAGTTTCCTTAGTTCTCAATTATTACCCTATCAGACTTTGTATCCAGCACATCATCCATCATCATTTCCACCAGCTGTAACAGGTTCCTATTACTGCTCTCCTCTTCCCTTCCCCACACCTTTTTGCTTTCTGCAAAAACTACTCCGTCTGTAAATACGAGGAATTCTGCAGATGCTGGAAATTCAAGCAACACACTAACTCCCTCGCCTGCTGCGTTAATTACTAGCTCTTCCTTCAGTTAGTCCTGACGAAGGGTCTCGGCCCGAAACATCGACTGTACCTCTTCCAAGAGATGCTGCCTGGCCTGCTGCGTTCACCAGCAGCTTTGATGTGTGTTCCCTCTGTAAATCCCCAGTTCACTGAATTCCAACCCATGCACACTTCTGCATGTCCTGACACTTCCCACTATCCCAAAACCTACTCCCTCACCACCATCTAGGAACCCAAGCCGAGGTCACTAGAGGTGCAAGGAAGCAATGCAACAGGTGCCTGTTCTCTTACATTGTTAGATCTAGAACTCCGAAGCAAACTTTTCAACAATGATGGTCTGTGGGCTTTGGTGAGGATAAAGTTTCAGTGATAAGGACAAGTATTAAGGCTGATTTATACTTGTGTGTACTAGATTACGCCGTAGCCTACACAAGTGGGCTACGCCGTTGTGAGCATTTATACTTGTGTGTTGGTGTGTCTGCATCTCTCTGCAATTCACCACCAAAACGCTGGTTGGCGGTGGGGTTCCTATACCAATGTGTTGAGTTTCTTTGTGTTGAAACTCAACACGAAGAAACTCAAACTTCAAACAATGGCGACTGAAACTGAAGGAGGGTGAATTTTCTGTGCTTGTCCGGCCACTGAGAGGCATGGACGACGAAATGCATTTCAAATATATTCGGATGTCGGCAGGTAGATTTGACAATTTGGTTCATCGTCTCCAACCATTTATTTTGCATCAGTGTACGCATAGTATACTCAGAGACTAGCAATCACCATTTGAGTTTTAGCTTCAGGTGAAGTCAACAGGCTGTAGCAGCTAGCTACAAACTGGCATCAAGCACAGGGTCCTCCATAATTTCGGAGGTCTGTAAAGCTTTATTGAAAGCATTGCAGCCAGAGTTCCTTCCCTGCCCTTCAGTCGCCCAATGGGAAACTATTGCAGCGTGGGAAGAAATGCAATGCTACCAAGCGGACCAATCACAGTTGTTGTGGTTGCGACAAGTAGTTACATTTTGGGAGAGGAGCGTGTTAGGTTACAGTGTAGGGTTCGGTGTAGGGTACGCAGCTACGCCATGCAAGTATAAATTTTCCTTTAGTAAGGCGAAGCTCTGTTTTCTTCTCTTTTTTATTAAAAGATATGGAAGCTAAGAGGGTCGTGAGAGTGTGGAATGAGCTGCTGGCACAAGTGGTGCATGCGAGCTTGATTTCAATGTTTAAGCGGTTTGGATAGGTACATGGATGGTAGGGGTATGGAGGGCGATGGTCCCACTGCAGGCTGATGGGAATAGGCAGTTTAAATGGTTCAGCATGGAATAGATGGGCCAAAGGGCCTGTTTCTATGCCGTACTTCTCTATAGCTCCATGACTCTAAAGTAGGTGTGTGCTCTTCAGCAAATTGTGGCGTATCAGGGACATATCTGAAGTCTCTGGTAACTATACCTGTAGTACATGTGACCAGATGCAGCCCCTGCAGACTGCACAGAAAAGTTGAAGTTGCAGTTAGACACAAAATGGAGTGACCAGAATACAGAAATGTAGTAGATAGTTAATGTAGTAAGAACATACACTGAAAGGAGATGGGTGACCACTGGAAAGTTGTCCAGTAAAGCAGGCAGGTATGTGAGGAATGCCCTGTGCTCATTCCCATCTCAAAGAGGTATAGTATAGTGTTTAGTATAGTGTATTGGATGTTGGGAGGAGGCCTCCCGGGGCAACAGCGGCACCAGCAGCCTATTTTTGAGACCCAACGGAGTTTTTTTTGTTGTAATGGAGGGGAAGACCAAGACTAGAAAAGTGGGGTTTGAGTATTCTATCGTAAAGGTGACGAATAGTTGTTTCTGTGGCACAAACAAGATTTCAGGATCATACCTTGCCTCTCTGCTTCAAGGATCAAGAATCTCTCAAAGCAGATAGCTGATATTCCAGAAGGTTTGGATGGGTGACATGGTGGTGTAGAGTGTGACACAGTGCCAGCGATTGGGGTTCAATTCCTGCCACCCTCTGTAAGGAGTGTGGGTTTACTCCAGGTGCCCCCACATTCCAAAGACCCACAGCTTAGAGTTACTAAGTTGCGGGCATGCTATGTTATAGAAGCATAATGACGCTAGTGAGCTGCCCCCAGCACATCCCTTTACCATGTTGGTCATTGAAACAAATGTTACATTTCACTCTATGTTTTGATGTAATATGAGAAGTAAAGCTAATCTATGCCGGCCAGTCATCATGGCACCTGTTGGTACCAACGATAACAGTAGGGAAAAGGGCAAGGTCCTGCAATGTGAGTGTAGGGAACTGAAGGGATAGTGCAGGAGGGTGAGGTTTATATTCCTGGATCACTAGGACCATTTCTAGGGAAGGTGGGACTTGTACAAGTGGGACAGACTGCATCTGCACCAGAACAGTAGCAACGTGCTTGTGGGGAGATTGTACTGGTGCTGCCAGGAAGGTGTAAACATAGCCATACTTTATTGATCCCGGGGGAAACTGAGTTGGCAGGGGAATGGAGCTCAGTTTAGATGTTCCGATGAGGAGGACAGTAAGAAAGTAGTTCGGGTGGGTAAATGTTTAAAAAAAAAAGGAGAAAGCAGAGGGAAGAGGTGAACAGGAAGGTGCAGGTGCTGGAATCTGGAGCAACACATAGGTTGCCAGAGGAACTCAGCAGGACAGGTGACATCTGTTTAGGGAAATGAATAGTCAACATTTTGGGTCGCAACCATTCATTTGGACTGAAAGTTAGAGGGAAGTAGTGAAGGAGGGGAAATCAGTGGGATGAGATTACAGGTGAGAAATTACAGAGTTTAATCTGAATAAATGATGCATTCTGGGATTACCAATAAAGCAAGGTCGCACTGTAAAATATGAATAGTAAGGTCCTGAAGGACAGAGGGATCTTGTGCGTTCACGTCCAATGTTACTATGTGAAAATAGGGGAAGACAAATGGCACCTGGACACAACTTTCACGCAGACCTTAAACAGATAAAAATATTAAAATTCTGTTAATTTAAATCCCTCTGTGGCTTCATACCTCCCTCTTGCTAAAATCTTTCTAGCTAATGTGCTCTTCCAATCCTTGCCTCTTGTATACTTTGCTTCATTGATGACCCTGCCTTCAGCTTCTTTGATCTATTCTAAATGCTAAAATTACTTCCTGCCTTGAAGTCCTCCGACTCATTCTGTATCTCTAAGCATAATCTGTGAAATTCAATTCTCTGACCAAGCTTTTGATAGCCTCAGTGTGTGACTCAGTGTCAGGTTTCATTTACTAATGCTTGCCTAAAGATCCTTGGAGTATTTTACTGCATTAGGTGAACTATATAAAAGGATAACGGAAGACATCAGCTGCTAGAAATCTGATACAAGTTCAAGTTTCTCTTGTTGTTGCAGAGAAGAGTTTACGACTCCTCAGCAGATCTGAGGAGCTCTAATGTGGTTTGGGAACCCACCTTCTGCATCAGTTCACATGCTTCAAATCCTGACTGTTCCTCTGCAATTTCTGAAAGAATTCATATTCATAGGAAAACTATAGAGACATAAGAAACTTTTTCTTTGTCAGGAAAACTATGAAGGTCTGGTCTAGAGCATGGAAGGGGATACGTAATGCAAAAGAATGAAAAGAAAAATGCCAACAGTGAAGCAAAATAGAAAAAGCACAGCAGTGAATAAATGCAACAAGACCAGAGCAAAATAGCTGAAAGAATATTAAAAGTTCTGTCCCAGCGTTGTGGAGAGACACTTCAGTGTTCAGCTAGTGGATCAGTGGCCTCACAGATCTGGAGACCTGTTGTCAGATGTTGTCTATGTGCAGTTTGCACGTCTCCCTGTGATCACATGGGTTTCCTTTGAGTGCTTTGGTTTGGTACCACATCCCAAAGATGTTCAGGTCTTTTGGTTAATAGGCCACAGTAAGTTATACCCCAAAGTGTAGGTCAATGATAGAATCTTGGAGGAGTTAATGAAGCGCAGGGAGAATGGGTTTAATGTAAGTAGGTCAACACACACCCAGTGGTGCAAAGGCATATTTCTGTGCTGTATCTGTCTGTGACTTATAACATCTATAAAAGATAATCAGTGCATGTCCAGTGAATGAGAACAATGCGTAACTTAGCAAACCACAGAAGAAGGGAGGCAAAGTACCCTTCAACTGTCTGAACGAATTGCTACTGCAGCTGTATTTACCTTCTGCTACCCCATATGGAAAATATTGAGTAATGCTTACTTTATGTAGAAGCCTCCAGCTTCTATTCATTGTGTCTTGCTTCTCTTCACCTTGCATGCATTCTAATGTCTATTATACAGGGGGGCATCAGTGTCAATGAAAGAGCTTTGCTTTCTTCATGGAAACATAAATCATTTGGTAAACACACTCTGTGTTTACTGAAAATTCACTATTGAAACTTTTGATTATTCTTGAACAGTATAAGCTAAGGACAAAACAGAAGAGGCGAATAATAGCTAAGAAAACATGGGTGTAAGCTGTGTTTGAAGTGACCTTGTATGCAACATTCAAAATATTTGCTTCTCTCCTTCACTGGTTAGTTCTACCAGCAGAAAGTTTATCCAGCCTTGCCAATACATAAATTTAGCATATTATGTACCACATCTGTTGATAGAAACAATTCTTGAATGACCTCCAGCATCTACCTTCAAAGCTAAAAGCTACTCCTAATACAGAAGGAGATAATCACATTAAAGAAAAATTAATTGAGTACAGTGATCAACCTCCGCAGCTGGCTTATGTATAAATTTAGATGTAAATAAGACAACATTCAAAATGACTTAGTGAATGACTTATGATTTCCAGCTTGATGGTGTTCTGGCTCAGTGATGTTGACCTTCTCATGAGCTGCTGTTTAGCCTCTGATCAGCAATTAATTTTCCTTTACTCTGTCAAGACAAGCCCCCTTAGTTAATGTAAGTTATATCTTCCCCTTAACACATCATCTCCAGCAGGATGCATAAGGGGACAAATGTCAATTTATTCCCATACCACCCTCATGCTGCTCAGAATCAGTGAATGAAAGTACAGCAAGGGTATTTTGATATGAAATATGGACCAGTGCTGCCCATTTCCCTTGAAAAACAAATGCTCTTCATAATCAAATGCAGATTCACGGGAAAATGTGTACCGGACGTGGCAGTCGGGTTGAACTGAACTTTGCCTGATGGGCAACAGTGACTATGTATTGGCAACATGATTGATAACTCATACAAATGAGAATCAGTCACTCTATGCCTCAACCTTGCCTTGCTGTTTAATACAGTAACAGTTAAACTGGTTGTAACCTCAACTTTACATTCTTCCCGTAAGACATAAGAGCGGAATTAAACGATCGAGTCTGCTTCACCGTTCGATCACCAGTCATTTATTACTCCCTCTCAACTCCCTTCTCCTGTACTTTCCCAGTAAGCTTTGCTGCCCCTACTGATCAAGAACCTATCAATCTCAGCTCTAAGTATGCCTTATCTGCAGTCACCTTTCTCTCCCTTGCTTATCAGGAATTAGTTGATATTTACTTCTACTATGCTTTGCTTTGACAGACAGTACTTTGCCTCATTTGTCTTAAATGAGCACCTTTTATTTCCAAACCTAGTTCTAGATTCACCCACAAATGGAAATATTCTCTCCAAACCGCCATCACAAACTACTCAGGTTCTTAGTCCGGGTAATTATAGACCAGTGAGCCTTGCATCTGTGGTGGGAAAGCTGTTGCAAAAGATTCTTAGAGATAGGATTTACGGGCATTTAGAGAATCATGGTCTGATCAGGGACAGTCAGCAAGGCTTTGTGAAGGGCAGATCGTGTCTAACAAGCCTGATAGAGTTCTTTGAGGAGGTGACCAGGCATATAGATGAGGGTAGTGCAGTGGATATGATCTATATGGATTTTAGTAAGGCATTTGACAAGGTTCCACACGGTAGGCTTATTCAGAAAGTCAGAAGGCATGGCATCTAGGGAAGTTTGGCCAGGTGGATTCAGAATTGGCTTGCCTGCAGAAGGCAGAGGGTTGTGGTAGAGGGATTACATTCGGATTGGAGGGTGTGACTAGTGGCGTCCCACAAGGGTCGTTTCTGGGACCTCTACTTTTCGTGATTTTTATTAACGACCTGGATGTGGGGGTAGAAGGGTGGGTTGGCAAGTTTGCAGATGACACAAAGGTTGGTGGTGTTGCAGGTAGTGTAGAGGTTTGTCGAAGATTGCAGAGAGACGTTGATAGGTTGCAGAAGTGGGCTGAGAAGTGGCAGATAGAGTTCAACTCGGAGAAGTGTGAGGTGGTACACTTTGCAAGGACAAACTCGAAGGCAGAGTACAAAGTAAATGGCAGGATACATGGTAGTGTGGAGGAGCAGAGGGATCTGGGGGTACATGTCCACAGGTCCCTGAAAGTTACCTCACAGGTGGATAGGGTAGTTAAGAAAGCTTATGGGGTGTTAGCTTTCATAAGTCGAGGGATAGAGTTTAAGAGTTGCGAGGTAATGATGCAGCTCTATAAAACTCTGGTTAGGCCACACTTGGAGTACGGTGTCCAGTTCTGGTCGCCTCACTATAGGGAAGCATTGGAAGCATTGGAAAGGGTACAGAGAAGATTTACCAGGATGCTACCTGGTTTAGAGAGTATGGATTATGATCAGAGATTAAGGGAGCTAGGGCTTTACTCTCTGGACAGAAGGAGGATGAGAGGAGACATGATAGAGGTATACAAGATATTAAGAGGAATAGATAAAGTGGATAGCCAGCACCTCTTCTCCAGGGCACCACTGCTCAATACAAGAGGACATGGCTTGAAGGTAGGGGGTGGGAAGTTCAAGGGGGATATTAGAGTAAGGTTTTTTACTCAGAGAGTGGTTGGTGCGTGGAATACACTGCCTGAGACAGTGGTGGAGGCAGATACACTAGTGAAATTTAAGAGACTACTAGACAGGTATATGGAGGAATTTAAAGTGGGGGGTTATATGGGAGGCAGGGTTTGAGGGTCGGCACAACAATGTGGACCGAAGGGCCTGTACTGTGCTGTACTATTCTATGTTCTTATAAAGTCATGGATTCATGCAATATTGGAATAGGCCCAATGAGATATCAATAAGCACCAATTTACATTAGTCCTATGTTAATCCCATTTTATTCTCCCCACATTCCCACAAATTCCCCGAAATTCCAATACTCAACCACACTTTAGAGGTCATCTATAATGGTCAATTAAAAATACCCATCTACATATTCTGGGGAGAAGCCCAAATAGTCACAAGACATATGTCCAAACTCTGCACAGACAGCACTGGAGTCTGGATTGAACTCTGCTCACTGAAGCTGCTGCACTGTTAATACTATATATGCCACATTATTTTTCAATCAATTCACCTTTCACTATTCTGAACACGAGCAGATATCACTGGCCTGTCCAAATACACATCATTAGGAGACCTACCTATTCCAGGTATTAGTCTTGTATCTTTCAGAACTGCTTCCAATACACTCACGTCCTTCCTTAAGTAAGGAAACCTATACTGTCCATAGTATGTACCAGATGAGGAACTCATCAACACTCAGTATAACTGAGCAAAACCTTAACCTTTGTGTTCAACACCCTAACGATACAGTATAACATCTTGTCAGCTTTCCTAGTGACTTGGAGAGTTTTGTCATTTGGCACAAAGGCATTCAGATCCCTAGTTTATCTCATGTTCTGATCTTTCTTTTCTTGGCAGATTTTAATTTTTCATTGACATTTTTTAATATTTTCTTCAATCAACTGCATCCTCTTATGCATTTAAATTGTATTCTGTCTGTAATATGCACAATTGACTATAATGGGAATGTAGGGGGTGTAATTAGTAGGTTTTCAGATGACACAAAAATTCACGGAGTCATAGATAATTGAGACCATAAGACATTGGCGCAGAATTAGGCCACTCAGTCCATTGAGTCTGCAAGCCATGCCTTGTATAATGCTGCACATCCTTTTAAAGCTGAGATGAGGGGGAATTTCCTCTATCAAAAGGGAGATGAATGTGCAGAATATCTTGCCACACAAGGCTGTGCAAGTCCAGTCATCAGGTGTATTTAAGGCGGACATTGATAGGTTCTTGATTAGTAAGGGGGTTAATGGTTAGAACATATGACATAGCAACAGAATTAGGCGATTTGTCATCGAGTCTGCTCCATCATTCTATCATGACTGATTTATTATTCCTCTCAACACCATTCTCCTGCCTTCTTCCTGTAACCTTTGACGCCCTGACTAATGGAGAACCTTACAACCATCACTTTAAATGCACGCAATAACTTGGCCTCCACAGCCATCCATGGCAATGAATTCTACATATTCAACACTCACTGCTAAAGAAATTCCTCCTCATATCTGTTCTAAATCTACCTCCCTCTATTCTGAGGGCCTCTGGTCCTTAACTCGCCCATCATATCCTCTCCACATCTACTCTGTCTGGGCCTTTCAATATTCATTAGAGTTCCATGAGATCCCCCTCATTCTTCTAAACACCAGCGAGTACAGGACCAGAGACATCAAATGTTCCAACCCTTTCACTCCCAGAATCTTTGTTCTGAACCTCCTCTGGACCCTCTCCAATGCCAGCACATCTTTTCTTAGATAAGGGTCCCAAAACTGCTCACAATACTCGAAAAGTACAGTCAGATCAATGCCTTATAAAGCATCAGCATCATGTCCTTGCTCTTGTATTCTAGTCTTCTCAAAATGAATGCTAAAATTGCATTTGCTTCCTTACCACTGACTCAACCAGCGTATTCATATTTAGGGGATCCTGCAGAAAGGCTCCTAAGTCCTTTTGCATTTCTGATTTTTTGAACTTTTTCCCATTTTAGAAAATAATCTATGCCTTTATTCCTTTTCGCTAAGTGCATGGTTGTACACTTCCCTACACTATTCCAGCATCTGCCACTTCTTTGCCTATTTCTCCCAATCTATCCAAGTCCTTCTGCAGACTCCCTGCTTCCTCCAGCTATCTCTGTATCATCAGCAAACTTGGCCACAAAGCCCTCAAATTTCATCATCCAAATTGTTGACAATTGTTGAATTGTGAGAAGCTTACGGTGTTGCTTTGACCCCAGCATCTGCAGGGTATTTTGTGTTTACGGTGTTGTGAATGTGAAAAGAAGCTGTCCCAATACTGGCCCTTGCGGGACACCACTTGTCACCAGCCTCATTTATTCTGACTCTTTGCCTCCTATCAATCAGCCAATCTCCTATCCATACTAGTATCTTTCCTGTAATACCATGGACTCTTATCTTGTTAGGCTGCCTCATGGGCACTACCCATGTCAAAGACCTTCTGAAAACCAAGTAAATAACATCCACTAGCTCTTCTTTGTCTATCCTGCCTGTTAGTTCCTCAAAGAATTCCAATAGATGTGTTCCTAAATAGAAACCATACTAACTTCGGCCAACTTTATCATGTGCCTCCAAGTTCCCCAAAACCTCATCCTGAATAATGGATTCCAACATCTCCCAACCACTGAAGTCAAGCTAACTGACCTGTATTTCTTTCCTTCTGCACCCCTCCTCCACTGCTGAAAGACTGGAGTGACATTTGCAAATTTCCTCTGCTCGGCAACCATTCCAGGAAATAGTGATTCCTGAAAGATCATTACTAATCCCTTAACAACCTCTTCAGCTACCTCTTTCATGAGCCCTGGGGTGTAGTCCATTTGGTCTAGGTCACTTATCTATGCGAATTCAGACCTTTCATCTTCCCAAGTGCCTTCCTGTTAATAATAGCAAATAAGCACACTTCTGCCCCTGACTCTGTCAAATTTCAGGTATACTGCTGGTGTGTTCCACAGTAAAGACTGATGCAAAATATTTAAATTCATTCATTATTTCTTCCCCCCCACCCCCATTACTACCTCACTAGATCATTTTCCAGTGGTATGATACCCACTCTCACCTCTCTTTTACTCTTTATGTATCTGAAAAAAAAACTTTTGGTGTCTTCTTTTATATTATTGGCTACCTTGCCTTCACATTTCATCTTTTCTCTCCATTCTTCCAAGCATCATCAGCAAACCTCACAGCTAGGGCATTGGTTCCCCTCCAGTTCAAGTGCAACTTGTCCCTATTCTCACTTTCCCCACTCGCTTTTGCATTTGTGCTGTCTTTGGTTTTTCTTGTCAACCATGGTGGCTTCACTCTCCCTTTAGAATACTTCTTTATCTTTGAGATGCACCAGAGACAGCAGGATGATGCATTTCCTCGCAGGTGCTAGGGTCCATGTGTATCTGAGCAGCAGCAGGATATTGTCAAGGAGGAGGGGGAACAGCTGGAGGTTGTGCTAAATATCGGCATCAATGACATAGGCAGAAAAGGCAAGAAGTCCTATGCAGTCAATACATAGAATTAGGAAAGAACCTGAAAGGAAGGACCTCCAATGTTGTAATCTCCAGATTACTCCCTGTGCCAGGGGCTAGTGCACGTAGGAATGGGGCGATAGCACAGGTGAATGAATGGCTGCAAAGATGGTTCAGTGGACAGGGTTTCAAGTTCTAGGGAAATTGAAAGGTCTGAAGGTAGATAAATCACCTGGACCTGATGGTGTACACGCCAGAGTTCTGAAAGAGGTGGCTGAAGAGATCGTTGAGGCATTAGTAATGATCTATCAAGGATCTCTAGATTCTGGAATGGTTCCAGAAAATCGCAAATGTCACTCCAAGAAGGGAGAGAGGCAGATGAAAGGAAACTATAGCCCAGTTGGTCTGACCTCAGTGGTTGGGAGTTGATTATTAAGGATGGGGTCTCAGGGTACTTGGAGCCACATTATAATATAGCCCGTAGTCGGCACCGTTTTCTGAAAGGAAAATCTTGCCTCACAAATCTGTTGGAACTAACAAGCAGGATAGACAAAAGATAATTAGTTGATGTTGTGTACCTGGAGTTTCAAAAGGCCTTTGCCAAGGTGCCACACATGAGGCTGCTTAGTAAGCCACAAGCCCATAGTGTTATAGGAAAGATTCTAGCATGGATAAAGCGGTGGCTGATTGGCAGGTGGCAAAGAGTGGGAATAAAGAGAGTCTTCTGTGGCTGGCTGCCAGTGATTCTGCAGTGGTCTGTGTTGGAACTGATACTTTTTACATTATATGTCAATGATTTGGATGATGGAATTGATGGTTTATGTTGCAAAGTTTGCAATCAATATGAAAATAGCTGGAGGGGCAGGTAGATTTGAGGAAATAGAGAGGCTACAAAAGAACTCAGACAGATTAGGAGAATGAGCCAAGAAATGGCAGATGTAATACAGTGTCAGAGAGTGTATAATCATGTACTTTGGTAGAAGAAATGAAAGGGTTGAGTATTTTCTAAATGGAGAGAGAATACAGACATCTGAGACACAAAGGATATTTCTGTAGGATTCCATAAAGTTTAACTTACAGATTGAGTCTGTGATGATGAGGGCAAATGCAATGTTAGCATTCATTTCAAGACCAGACTATAAAGGCAAGCATGTATCGTTGACACTTTATGAACACTTGTGAGGCCTCACTTGGAGTATTGTGAGCAGGTTTTTTGGGCTTCTTATCTTAGGAAGGATGTGCTGAAACTGGAGAGGGTTCAAAGGAGGTTCATGAAAATGATTCCAGGATTGAATGGCTTGTCATATGAAGAGCATTTGATGGCTCTGGGCCTGTATTCACTAGAATTCAGAAGAATGAGGGGTGACCTCATCGAAGCCCATTGAATAATGAAGTGGATTTGGAGAGGGTGTTCCCTATGTTGGGAGAGAAAAGACCAGAGGACACAGCCTCAGAATAGAGGGTTGTCCTTTTAGATCAGAGATGAGGAGGAATTTCTTTAACCAGAGGGTGGTGAATCTGTGGAAATTTTTGCCACAGGCAGCTGTGGAGGTCAAGTCTTTATGTATATTTAAGGCAGAGGTTGATAGATTTCTGATTGGTTAGAGCATGAAGGGATATGGGGGAATGCAGGAGATTGGGGCTGAGAGGAAAATTGGATCAGCCATGATGAAATGGCAGAGCAGACTCGATGGGCCAAATTGCCTAATTCTGCGTTGAAATCTTATGGTCTTAAAAGGATAGATATGATTCTTGTGGGAGAGTTTTAAATTGGAGGAGGGCATTAGACAAGAACTAAGAAGCATTAATTGGAAACACCATTTCTCTGGTACGTCCACAGCAGACATGTAGAGGGTGCTTAAAGATCAATTGCACAGAGTACAGAAAAGTATTTTTCTGTTAGAGAGACATGGATGGAAAGATAGGAGTATCTTGGATGTCCAGAGAGGTGGAGAATTTAGTCAGGATGAAATGAAGCACATAAGGAGTATAAAAAAAACAGAGAAGGACTAAGGAAAGGAATAAAGAAAGCCAGGAGGGGACATGGAAAGTTATTAGCAAGTAGGATTAAGCTGAATCCCAAGGCATTTTATACATACATCAAGAGTGAAAGGATAATTAGGGAGAGGATTAGCCACTCAAAGATAAAGGGGGGGGAGTATTTGCTTGGATGCGGAAAATGTGAGTGAGATACTTAATAAGTACTTTGCTTCAGCATTTACCAAGGAAAAGGTTATGGAGAACAAGGTCCTCAGTTGTGAGTGTATAAATACATCAGGGCATTTAGAGGTCAAGGGGAAGGAAATGTTGGGCCTGCGAATGAGTATTAAGGTGGATAAGTCTCTAGGACCTGATGGGATTTACTCCAGGTTATCGAAGGAGGCAAGAGACAAGATTTCTGGGCCCTTGACCTGTATCTCTGTGTCCTCTCTAGACACAGGTGAGGTCCCAGAGGGCTTGTGAGTGGCTAATGTTGTACCTCTATTTAAGTAGGGAACAAGGGAAAGCCCTGGGAACTATAGACCAGTAAGTTTCATATGTTGAAGGGAAATTACTGGAGATTATTCTTAAGGGCAAGAGATATCAACATTTGGAAACCTATGGCCTAGCTACAGAAAGCCATTATGGCTTTGTGGCAGTTTGTGTTAAGTTTTCAGACAAGTTGATGAGAGAGAGTGATGAGGGTAGGGTAGTGGATGTTTCTACATGGATTTTAGTAAGGCGTTTGACAAAGTCCCCTATGGAGGCTAATCCACAAGATTAAGATGCATGGGATCTGTGGCAAATTAGATGTTCAGGTTCAGATCTAGCTTGTGCATAGAAGACTGAGGGTAGTGGTTGAAGGGACTTACTTGAGCTGAAGGTCTGTAATTAGGGGAGTTCCACAAGGATCTGTGCTGGGACCTCTGCTGTTTGCAATGTTTTTAAATGACCTGCATGTAAATGTAAATGGATAGGATAGTAAATTTGTAGCTGATACCAAGATTGGTGGAGTTGTGGATAGTGTAGAAGCCTGGCAAAGAATTTAGCTCAGTATAGATCAGTTGCAGATATGGGCTGAGAATTGGCGGACGGAGTTTAACCTGGATAAATGTAAGGTGTTGCACCTTGGTAAGGCAAATGCTTGGATGCAGTACACTGTTAAAGGCGAGGTCCTTAACAATGTTGCTGAGCAAAGAGATCTTGGGATCCAATTTTATAGCTCCCTCAGAGTAGCTGTATGGGTCAATAAGGTGGTCACGAAGGCTTATGGAATATTTGCTTTTATTATTTGAGGCATTGAGTTCGAAACTCAGGAGGTTATGTTACAGTTTTATAAAACTCTAGTTAGGCCACAGCTGGAGTATTGCATGCAGTTTTGTTCACCACACTATAGAAACAATGCTGAGGTTTTCGTGAGGGTGCAGAAGAGATTTATCAGGATGCTGCCTGGTTTAGAGGGCATGTGCTATCACAAGAGGTTTGATAAACCTGGGCTGTTTTCTTTGGGGTGTCAGAGACTGAAGGAAGATCTGATAGAGGTTCACAAGATTATGAGAGGCACAGACAGAGCGAACAAAGAGTATCTGTTTCTCAGGGTTGAAATGTCTAATACCAGAGGGCATGCATTGAATATCAGATAGGGTAAGTTCAAGGGGGATGTGAGAGGTAAATCTTAACTCAGAGGTTCATGGATGCCTGGAATACACTGCCGTGTGGAAACAAATAAATGACAGACTTTTAAGAGACATTTGGATAGGAACATGGATATAAGGAAGATAGGGGGAAATGAACATAGTGTAGGTAGAAGGAATCAGTGTTTGTGTGTTTTTGATTTCCTTTTTAGCTGGTCCTGCACAAGATTGTGGGTGAATGGCTTGCATCTATGTGGTACCATATTCTGTATTCTATATATATATATGTATATATATATACACCTTATATTTTCTGTATTGTCCCCAGTAACTCCAGCCATTGCTGTTCTGCCAACATCCCTGATAGTGTCCCCTTCCAATACACTTCAGTTAACTCCTCACTCATGCCTCGGTAATTCCTTTTGCTCCACTGTGGTACTGATAAATCTGACTTTATCTTCTTCCTCTCAAACTGCAGGATGATTTCTATCATGTATGATTACAGCTTCCAAAGGGTTCCTTTACCTTAGGCTCCCTAATCAAACCTGGTTCATTACACCCACCCAATCCAGAAGTGCCATTCCTCTAGCGGGCCAACCCACTAGCTGTTCTAAAAAGCCATCTCATAGGCATTCTACAAATACCCTCTTGAGATCCAGAAACAACCTTGTTTACCCAAACTACCTTATGGAGTTAAGAAACTGAAAGGGTAGAAAAACCATTATGGGAATCGTATATAAGCCTCCAAATAGTAGCCAATATGTGGGATTGAAATTGCAAAGGGAACTGGAAAAGGCATATAATAAGCATAATGTCACAATTGTAATGGGGTACTTTAATATGCAAGGAAATTGGGAAAATCAGGTTGGTGTTGGATCGCAAGAGAAGGAATTTTTTGAATGCCTACGAGATGGCTTATTAGAACAGCTTGTGCTTGAGCCTACTCAGGGAAAGGCTATCTTAGATTGGGTGTTGTGTTAATAGCCTAGATCTTATTAGGGAGCTTAACGTAAAGGAACCTTTAGGAAACAGTGACCAAAGGAAATGGGGGAGATCTTAAATAGGTTTTTTGCGTCTGTGTTTACTAAGGAAACTGGCATGAAGTCTATGGAATTAAGGGAAACAAGTAGTGAGATCATGGAAACTGTACAGATCGAAAAGGAGGAGGTCCTTGCTGTCTTGAGGAAAATTAAAGTGGATAAATCCCCAGGACCTGACAGGGTGTTCTCTCGGACCTTGAAGGAGACTAGTGTTGAAATTGCAGGGGCCCTGGCTGAAATATTTAAAATGTCGCTGTCTACAGGTGAGGTGCCAGAGGATTGGAGAGTGGCTCATGTTGTTCCGTTGTTTAAAAAAGGATCAAAAAGTAGTCGGGGAAATTATAAGCCAGTAAGTTTAACGTCGGTAGTAGGTAAGTTATCGGAGGGAGTACTAAGAGACAGAATCGACAAGCATTTGGATAAACTGGGACTTATTAGGGAGAGTCAACCTGGCTTTGTGCATGGTAGGTCATGTTTGACCAATCTATTGGAGTTTTTCGAGGAGGTTACCAGGAAAGTGAATGAAGGGAAGGCAGTGTATATTGTCTACATGGACTTCAGTAAGGCCTTTGACAAGGTCCCGCATAGGAGGTTAGTTAGGAAAATTCAGTCACTAGGTATACATGGAGAGGTGGTAAATTGGGTTAGACATTGGCTCAATGGAAGAAGCCAGAGAGTGGTGGTAGAGAATTGCTTCTCTGAGTGGAGGCCTGTGACTAGTGGTGTGCCACAGGGATCAGTGCTGGGTCCATTGTTATTTGTCATCTATATCAATGATCTGGATGATAATGTGGTAAATTGGATCAGCAAGTTTGCTGATGATACAAAGATTGGAGGTGTAGTAGACAGTGAGGAAGCTTTTCAGAGCCTGCAGAGGGACTTGGACCAGCTGGAAAAATGGGCTAAAAAATGGCAGATGGAGTTTAATACTGACAAGTGTGAGATATTGCACGTTGGAAGGACAAACCAACGTAGAACATACAGGGTTAATGGTAAGGCACTGAGGAGTGCAGTGGAACAGAGGGATCTGGGAATACAGATACAAAATTCCCTAAAAGTGGCATCACAGGTAGATAGGGTCGTAAAGAGAGCTTTTGGTACATTGGCCTTTATTAATCAAAGTATTGAGTATAAGAGCTGGAATGTTATGATGAGGTTGTATAAGGCATTGGTGAGGCTGAATTTGGAGTATTGTGTTCAGTTTTGGTCACCAAATTACAGGAAGGATATAAATAAGGTTGAAAGAGTGCAGAGAAGGTTTACAAGGATGTTGCTGGGACTTGAGAAACTCAGTTACAGAGAAAGGTTGAATAGGTTGGGACTTTATTCCCTGGAGCGTAGAAGAATGAGGGGAGATTTGATAGAGGTATATAAAATTATGATGGGTATAGATAGAGTGAATGCAAGCAGGCTTTTTCCACTGAGGCAAGGGGAGAAAAAAACCAGAGGACATGGGTTTAGGGTGGGGGGGAAAGTTTAAAGGGAACATTAGGGGGGGCTTCTTCACACAGAGAGTGGAGGGAGTATGGAATGAGCTGCCAGACGAGGTGGTAAATGCGGGTTCTTTTTTAACATTTAAGAATAAATTGGACAGATACATGGATGGGAGGTGTATGAAGGGATATGGTCCGTGTGCAGGTCAGTGGGACTAGGCAGAAAATGGTTCGGCACAGCCAAGAAGGGCCAAAAGGCCTGTTTCTGTGTTGTAGTTTCTATGGTTTCTATGGTAATATGATTGAATTCGTACTGCAATTTGAAAGGGAAAAGCATAACTCTCATGTATCTGTATCACAGTGGAATAAAAGAGATTTATAGAGGCATGAGAAAGAAGGTTGCTCAGATGGATTGAAGGAGGTGACTCGAGGGGATGAAGGCAGAGCAGAATGGCTGAAGTTTCTGGGAATAGTTCATAAGGCGTAGGAGAAGTAGTTCTCAAATGGCATAGGTAGGCAAGCACGGCTGACAAGAGAAGTTAAGGAATGCGTAAAAGACAAAAGAAAGGACATTTAAGGTAGTAAAAGTGAGTGGGAAGTTCGATGATTGGGAAGATTTTTAAATCCAACAAAAGGCAATTTAAGAGCTATAAGAAGGGAAAAGATGAAATACGTTGGCAGACTAGCCAATAACATAAACCAGGATACTAAAAGTTTTTTCAGTTATATGAAAAGTAAAAGGGAGGTGACAACTGATATTGGACCACTGGAAAATTATGCTGGTGAGGTAGTAATGGGGGACAAAGAAATGGCAGATGAATGTAATGGGTACTTTGCATCAGTCTTCACTGTAGAAGACACTAGCAGTGTGCTAGAGGTCCGTGAGTGTCAGGGAGCAGGAATGAGTGTCATTGCTATTACAAAGGAAAAAATGCAGGGCAAACTCAAAGGTCTCAAGGTGGATAAGTCACCTGGACCAGGTGGACTAGATCCCAGATTCCTGAGAGAAGTTGCTGAAGAGATAATAGATGCATTGGTCACAATCTATCAAGAATCACTTGGTTCTGGCATGGTCCCAGAGAACTGGAAGATTGCAAATGTCACTCCGCTCTTTAAGAAGGGAGGAAGGCAAAAGAATGGAAATGATAGGATAGGCCTGTTAGACTAACCTCAGCAGTTGGGAAAGTGTTGGAGTCTATTATTAAGGATGAGGTTTTGAGGTACTTGGAGACTAATGATAAAATGTTAATGCCAGGAGCATTGTAAGAAAGGTGGATGAGCTTAGAGCATGGATTGATACCTGGAAACTTGATGTTATAGCTATTAGTGAAACATGGTTTCAGGAGGGGTGTGATTGGCAATTAAATATTCCTGGATTTTGTTGCTTCAGGTATGATAGAATCAGAGGGGCAAGAGGGGGAGGTGTTGCATTGCTTGTCAGAGAAAATATAACAGTGGTGCTTTGGCAGCATAGATTAGAGGACCCATCTAGGGAGGCTATTTGGGTGGAATTGAGGAATGGGGAAGGTGTAGTGATACTTATAGGGGTGTATTATAGACCACCTAATGGGGAACGAGAATTGGATGAGCAAATTTGTAAGGAGATAGCAGATATTTGTAGTAATTCTGATTGTGGGAGATTTTAATTTTCCACACATTGACTGGGAAGTCCATTCTGTTAAAGGGCTGGATGGTTTGGAGTTGGTAAAATGTGTGCAAGATACAAATGCAGTTTTTTGCAGCAATACAGAGAGGTACCAACTGGAGACGGGGCAGTGTTGGATCTCCTGTTAGGGAATGAGACAGGGGAGGTGACGGAGGTATGTGTTGAGGAGAATTTTGGGTCCAGTGCTCACAATACCATTAGTTTCAATATAATTATGGAGAAGGATAGGACTGGACCCAGGGTTGAGATTTTTGATTGGAGAAAGGCTAACTTTGATGAGATGCGAAAGGATTTAGAAGGAGTGGATTGGGACAATTTGTTTTATGGGAAGGATGTAATAGAGAAATGGAGGTCATTTAAAGGTGAAATTTTGAGGGTACAGGATCTTTATGTTCCTGTTAGGTTGAAAGGAAAGGTTAAAAGTTTGAGAGAGCCATGGTTTTCAAGGGATATTTGAAACTTGGTTCGGAAAAAGAGAGGGATCTACAATAAATATAGGCAGCTCGGAGTAAATGAGGTGCTCGAGGAATATAAAGAATGTAAAAAGAATCTTAAGAAAGAAATTAGAAAAGCTAAAAGAAGATATGAGGTTGCTTTGGCAAGTAAGGTGAAAATAAATCCAAAGGGTTTCTACAGTTATATTAATAGCAAAAGGATAGTGAGGGATAAAATTGGTCCCTTAGAGAATCAGAGTGGACGGCTATGTGCGGAGCCAAAAGAGATGGGGGAGATTCTGAACAATTTCTTTTCTTCGGTATTCACTAAGGAGAAGGGTATTGAATTGTGTAAGGTAAGGGAAACAGATAGGGTAGTTATGGAAAGTATGATGATTAAAGAAGAGGAAGTACTGGCGCTTTTAAGGAATATAAAAGTGGATAAGTCTCCGGGTCCTGACAGGATATTCCCTAGGACCTTGAGGGAAGTTAGTGTGGAAATAGCAGGGGCTCTGACAGAAATATTTCAAATGTCATTAGAAACGGGGATGGTGCCAGAGGATTGGCGTATTACTCATGTTGTTCCATTGTTTAAAAAGGGTTCTAAGGGTAAACCTAGCAATTACTGGCCTGTGAGTTTGACGTCAGTGGTGGGTAAATTGATGGAAAGTATTCTTAGAGATGGTATATATAATTATCTGGATAGACAGGGTCTGATTAGGAACAGTCAACATGGATTTGTGCGTAGAAGGTCATGTTTGATATATCTTATTGAATTTTTTGATGAGGTTGCTAGGAAAGTTGACGAGGGTAAAGCGGTGGATGTTGTCTATATGGACCTCAGTAAGGCCTTTGACAAGGTTCCACACGGAAGGTTAGTTAGGAAGGTTCAATCATTAGGTATTAATATCGAAGTAGTAAAATGGATTCAACAGTGGCTGGATGGGAAATACCAGAGAGTAGTGGTGGTTAACTGTCTGTCAGATTGGAGGATGGTGTCTAGTGGTGTGCCTCAGGGATCTGTACTGGATCCAATGTTGTTTGTCATATATATTAATGATCTGGATGATGGGGTGATAAATTGGATTAGTTAGTATGCAGATGATACTAAGATAGGTGGAGTTGTGGATAATGAAGTAGGTTTTCAAAGCTTGCAGAGAGATTTAGACCACTTAGAGTGGGCTGAAAGATGGCTGATGGAGTTTAATGCTGTTAAGTGTGAGGTGCTACATTTTGGTTGGACTAACCAAAATAGGACATACATGGTAAATGGTAGGGCATTGAAGAATGCAGTAGAACAGAGGGATCTAGGAATAATGGTGCATAGTTCCCTGAAGATGGAATCTCATGTGGATAGGGTGGTGAAGAAAGCTTTTAGTATGCTAACCTTTATAAATCAGAGCATTGAGTATAGGAGTTGGGATGTAATGTTGAAATTGTATAAGGCATTGGTTAGGCCAAATTTGGAGTATTGTGTACAGTTCTGGTCACCAAATTATAGGAAAGATGTCAATAACATTGAGAGAGTACAGAGGAGATTTACTAGAATGTTGCCTGGGTTTCATCTCCTAAGTTACAGAGAAAGGTTGAGCAAGTTAGGTCTTTATTCTTTGGAGCGTAGAAGTTTGAGGGGGGACTTGATAGAGGTATTTAAAATTATGAGGGGGATAGATAGAGTTGATGTGGATAGGCTTTTTCCATTGAGAGTGGGGGAGATTCAAACAAGAGGACATGAGTTGAGAGTTAAAGGGCAAAAGTTTAGGGGTAACATGAGGGGGAACTTCTTTACTCAGAGAGTGGTAGCTGTGTGGAACGAGCTTCCAGCAGAAGTGGTTGAGGCAGGGTTGATGTTGTCATTTAAAGTTAATTCAGATAGATATATGGACAGGCAAGGAATGGAGGGTTATGGACCGAGTGCAGGTCGGTGGGACTAGGTGAGAGTAAGAGTTCGGCACGGACTAGAAGGGCCGAGATGGCCTGTTTCCATGCTGTAATTGTTATATAGTTATAAAATAAGTCAAAATCAGCATTGTTTCTGTGAAGGGAAATCTTACCTGACAAATATGTTGGAGTTTTTTAAGGAAGTAACAAGTAAGGTGGACAAAGGAAAGGTAGTGGATGTCATTTATTTGGATTTTCATAAGGTGCCACACATGAGGCTACTTAATAAGATAAAATCCTATGGCATTACAAAAAAAATACTGGCATGGCTAGAGGAATGGATTGCAGGCAGGAGGCAGTGAGTTGGAATAAAGGGGGCCTCTTTTGATTGGCT
This sequence comes from Mobula birostris, assembly GCF_030028105.1. Lineage (NCBI taxonomy): Eukaryota > Metazoa > Chordata > Chondrichthyes > Myliobatiformes > Myliobatidae > Mobula > Mobula birostris. Next base: position 28,949,184 of record NC_092377.1, read on the forward strand.
GCCAGTGACTAGAGGTGTTCCTCTGGGGTCAGAATTGGGAACCCTACTTTTCACATTGTTTATCAATGATTTGGATGATGGAATTGATGGCTTTGTGGCAAACTTTGCGGATGATACAAAGATAAGTGGAGGTGCAGGTGGAGTGGTAGGTAGTGCTGAGGAAGCAATGAGATTGCAACAGGACTTAGACAAATTGGAAATAATGAATAAAAAAGTGGTAGATGGAATACGGTGTTGGGAAATGTGGTGGCATCCGTTAGTCTCGCGAGACCATGGATCTGCGCCTGGAAAGTTCCAGGGCACAAGCCTGGGCAAGGTTATATGGAAGACCAGCAGTTGCCCATGAAGCAGGTCTCCCTTCTCCATGACACTGATGTTGTGCAAGGGAAGGGCAAGGGCTGGGGCAGCTTGGCACCAGTGTCATCGCAGGAGTTGCCAGAATGAGGTTGAAGGCAACGTTGGACTGCCTTAGGGACTTCAGCTCCGGATTTGTCCTCAGGGTTTAATCCCGAAGCCTTTCCCATGAGTGGGTATGGCTGCAAGGCAGCAGAGGTTTGAAATCCGAGTTTTCCCTCTCTTAGATGGACTGCCTTCCCAGGCTGACTAGCTCCATCTACCCGAAAGGGAAATGCATTTTGGTAAAAGGAACAATGGTGCAGACTATTATCTAATAGTCAAACATCAGAGGCACAGCAGGACTTGGGTGTCGTCGTGCAAGACTCCCAGAAATTAATTTACAGGTTAAGTCTGTGGTTAAGAAGCCATTCATTTCAAGGGGAATAGAATATAAAAGTAAGGAGATAATGCTGAGCCTTTATAATACACTAGTTAGGCTGCACTTGGAGTATTGTCAACAATTTTGAGCCCCATATTTCAGAAAGGATGTGTTGCCATTGGAGAGAGTCCAGAGGAGGTTCACAAGGATGAATCTGGAAATGAAGGGGTTAATATACGGGGAAGGTTTGGCAGCTTTGGTCCTGTACTCACTAGAATTTAGAAGAATGCTTGGAGATCTCATTGAAATCTACCGAATGTTGAAAGGACTAGATAGGGCGGATGTGTAGAGGGTGTTATGTACCCCGTAACTGGGTTGCCAAACCAGCAGAAATGGTTCACTCAGTTGGAGTCTGGATTACTGGAACTAAGAAAGTTTTATTAAAGAAACAAACAACACAGTAATCGAAAGGATAATAAATGCAACAGTTCAGCAATGATAAACACACATGTGCACAGAATTAAGATAACAGCATCAATCAAGTTCTATCGTTGTCTAGGGATAAATGACTAATTTCAAAGTGACACAAAGTTCAGTCCAATTTGGTAGTTCAGTTCGCAGTAATTGTTGCCATGGCGATGGACAACGTGGGGGGAGGGAGAGAGAGAGAACGGGAACGACTGATCATTCAGACACGGCTTCCACTCACAGACCGGCGATATGGCTCACAAACAGCTTTCGGGCAGGTCCTTGGTGATGTCACCTGAGGTCACCGACTGTGACCCCTCCTCCAGATGCGGTCGATCCTCTGCAGTGAACTCGGCACCCAAGCAAGGGCGGACACACACGGGGTTCCCGCTGATCGTACCTTTCCACCCTGTGCGTTTTCCGGTACTTCCCACCGACTCGTGAGAGGCGCACCGCTTCCGGGATCTCGTTACCTCGGGTGTCGTGTGTCCTGCCTTAGCGAACCTGTCCCTTTTTATCCCTCTGCTGGGGTATCGTCTGTCCATCACTTCAAACAGTTCAGGGTTCAAAGGGGGAGCCGATCTTGGCAATACCCAGACTGATGGCTCCTTCATTAACATCTCCACATGCTGCTTCATTGTTCCTTATCTCTCCTTCCCCCTGAGGACAGGTGGCAGACCAACTGCTGATCACACAGGACAGCTAACATCTTATCTATGTGTATTCTCGTCACAAGGGCATTTCCTATGGTGTGGGTATCCAGAACTAGAAGGCACAGCCTGAAAATGGGAGGCGACCTTTTTAGAACAGGGGTAAGGAGGAATTTTTTTCAGTCAGAGAGTTGTGACTCTATGGAAAGCTTTACCACAGACTGCGGTGGAGGCCAAATGCATGGGTATATTTAAGGTGAAAGCTGATCGGTTCCTGATCAGTCAGGCATCAAAGGATATGCGGAGACGGCAGGTGTATGGGGTTGAATGGGATCCAGGATCAGCCATGATGGAATGGTGGAGCAGACTTGGGGCTGAATGGCCTAGTTCTTCTCCTATGTATTATGGTCATGACCTGTCTACCTGCACATTGAAATCCCCTATGATTAACGTAACATTTTCTTATTATATGCCTATTCTACTTCCCACTGAAGTTTATATCCCATATCCTGGCTACTGTTCTGGGGCTGAATATAACTCCCATCAGGGTCTTTTGACCTTGGAGTTTCCTAACTCTACAGACAAAGATTCTATATCTTCCAATCCTATGTCACCTCTTTCTAAGAATTTGATTTCAGATTTTACCAACTCCCTCGGCCTACCTGCCTGTACTTTGATACAACTATTATCTTCTTTCTGCAACGACTCTGTGATGCCCACAATGTCGTTCCTGCCAATCTCTAATTGTGCTCAAGATCATCTATCTCATTCTATATACAGCACTGAAATATAACACCTTCAGTCCTGTATTCATCACTCTTTTCGATTTTTGCCCCCATGTTACACTTCAACTCTTCCCACTGACTACAGTTTTGCTCTATCATCTGCCTTCCTCGCAGGCTCACTACACACGCACTGTCAACTTGCACAGATCTGCCCTAACCTCAGCCCTATCACTCTGGTTCCCATCCTCCTGCCAACTTAATTTAAACCATCCCCAACAGCTCTAGAGAACCTGCCCGCAAGGATCTTGGTCCCCCTCCGGTTCAGGTGTAACCTGTCCTTTTTGTACAGGTCATACCTTCCTTTGAAGAGATCCCAATGATCCAGAAATCTGAAACCCTGCCCCCTGCACCATTGCATCAGCCACTCATTCATCTTTATTATCATCTTATTCCGGCCCTGCCTAGCATGTGGTTCCAGGAGTAATCCAGACACTGGTGCCACAATTGCATAATGGTTAGCGAGATGCTATTATAAATCAGTGTCAAATTTCAGAGTTAACTCCTGCATCCTCTGTAAGGAGTCTCTCTACATCCTCCTTATGGAATGCGAGGCTTTTCTCCAGTTCACTCTGCTTCCTCCCACAGTACTGGGTAGTTAATTGCTTGTTGTAAATTGTCCCCTGATTAGGTTAGGGTTTAATCAGGGTTGGCAGGATTTATTAGGTGGTGCAGCTCAAAGGGTCAGAAGAGCACATTCCACACTGTATCTCTGAATAAACAAATCACTAACTTAATAAGTACTACCTGGGATGTCCTACTCTTTTGCCTCTTTCCTAATTCCCTATATCCACTCAGCAGGATCTCTTCCCCCTTTCTACCTATGACATTGTTGCCAATGTGCACCATGACCTCTGGCTGTTCACCTTCCCTCCAGAATCTTTTGCAGCCACTCTGAGACATCCAAGCACCTGGGAGGCCACACACCATCCTGGCTTCTCTTCCGCGATCACAGAATCTGCTATCCATCCCCCTAACTATTGAGTTTCTATCACTAACGCTCTTCCTCATTTTTCCGTTCTATGCTGAGCCTCAGAGCCGGCCACAGTACCTCAGGCCTGGCTGCTGTTGCTGTACCCTGATAGGTCAACCTGCCCAGCAGTATCCAAAGGTATATACATGCTGCTGAGAGGAATGGCTACAGGGGAACCCTGCACTGACTGCTTTCTCCCCTTACTTCTCCTGGCGGTCACCCACCTACCATCAGAAACCTGCGCTCCAGGAACAACCACCTCAGTAAATGTTTCATCTATGGAGTTGTCAAGCTCCTGGCTGGTCCTGTGTGTCCAGCTCCAGTTCCAATTACTTGACCTTATCAGTCAGGAGCTTGTGTGCACTTCCTGCAGGTATAGTCATCAGGGAGACTGTTATGTAGCCTGAAATCCCACACCTAACAGGAGGAGCATTCCATTACCTGAACTACCTTCCTGCCCGCACTTGTACCACTAACTTTGCATGCTGAAGCTTTAGCCTCTGCCTGTTCTCACCCAAGCCTGTAGAGATAAAACCTGACCACTCTAACACTGTCCACTCATACAATGGCCGCTCTGCTTAAACCTCTTTTCTTTTTATTGTCCCTTGCTAAGTTGCTAATAATTCAAGCAACCTTCTGCTCTGCAGATAAGTCCTGACAGACCCACTTGCTTTTGAAAACCAGTGTGTAAAATCCACAAGAAACTGGCTCGAACTCACTCCACGATCTCCCACTCCACAGATAAGTCCTGACAGGCCCCGCTTGCTTTTAAAACTGGTGTGTAAGGTCCAGAAGGAACTGTTTCCATCTCACTGAAGAACTGAAGAAGATTGTCTAAAGATACAGCAGGACATAGGTCAGATGGAAAGTTTGCTGGCCTGGTGGCAGATAGAATGTAGTCCAAACAAATATGAAGTAAAGTACTTTAGAGGATCAAATTCTGCTTGATGTATAAAATAAAAGGCAGAGACCTTAAGAGTGTTGCTATACGGAGAGGTGTTGGGGTGCAAGTACATACCTTCCTGAAATTGCAACACAGGTGGATGGGATAATCAAACAAAGGTCATTTTGAATGCTTGCCTTCGTAAACTGAAGCATTTGAGTACAAAGGTGATAAGAAGAGATAGGATTGTCTGAGTTTACTCTCTCTGGAAGGTAGGAAGATGGGCAGTGACATTATAATGGTTTACAAAATCATGAGCAGCAGAAACAGTAAAGACGGTCAGAAAAATTTTTCCAGCTCAGTGAGTTCTTGAACTAGAGGACATAGATTTAAGATGAGAGGGGAAATATTTAAAGGAGCTCTGAGGGGTGGGGAGCACACACAAAATGCTGGAGGAACTCAGCAGGCCAGGCAGCATCTATGGAAAAGAATACTGTCGACGTTTTGGAGGTGGGGTATGCTTTTCCATAAAAATGTGTTGAAAATTTGGAATAAGCTACAAGAGGAGGTAGTGAAAATTTACAGTAACAACATTTAAAAGCCTTGAGACACGTGCTTAGATAGGAAATGAGTAGATGGATACTGGCCTAATGCAGGCAAATGGGATTATTGTAGACACCTTACTCAGCAGTGTTGAGTGGCATGTTAGGACCCACTTCTGTACTGTAAATCTCGGTGAAAGTATTGAAAGGCAAAATGGAAATAACAGGTATGATCGGTCGGAGAGTTTGAATTGTGTGTATTTTAATGCTAGGAGTATGAGAGGTAATCTGATAAGAGGTGTATAAGATGATGAGGGGCATCGATCCTGTGGATAGCCAGAGCATTTTTCCCTGGGCTGAAATTCCTAACACAAGGGTGCATAGTTTTAAGGTGCTGAGAAGTAGGTACAAGGGGGATATCCGAGGTAAGTTTTTCACACAGAGAGTGGTGGGTGTGTGGAATGCACTGCCAGTGACAGTGATGGAGGTGGATACAATAGGGTCTTTTAAGAGACTCTTGGATAGGTACATGGAGCTTAGTAAAATAGAGGGCTATGTGGCAGGGAAACATTGGGCAGTTTCTAGAGTAGGTTACATGGTTGGCACAACATTGTGGGCCAACAGGTCTGTAATGTGCCGTACTTTTCTATGTTCTATGAGTACTATGGGAAAGGATGATGAACTTAGAGCATAGATCAGTACATGAAGCTACGATGTTGTAGGCATAACTGAAACTTGGTTTTGAGAGGGGCAGCAATGGGTGATTAATGTCCTAGGTTTTCAAAATTTTAGAAAAGATAGAGGAAGTGGTACCGTTAAAGAGGGGGGTGGAATTGCATTACTAATCAGGGATAATATCACAGCTGCACTCATGGGAGACATAATGGAGGGGTCAGACACCGAGTCCATTTTGGGTGCAATCACATTGATGGGATTGTATTACAGACCTCCTAATAGCCACCAGGACATTGGGGAATCAGAATAAGAAAAATCATAAGAATAATAGTGTTGTTGTCATGGGGGATTTCAACTTCCCTAATATAAACTAGGCCCTTCGTAGTATACCAGGGCTGAATTTGTTCAGTATATCCAGGAAGGTTTCTTAAGTCGACATGTGGATGATCCAACGAGAGGAGAGGCCGTACTGGACCTAGTGTTGGGTAACGAGCCTGGCCAGATGACTGACTTTTCAGTGGGTGAACTGTTAGGGAACAGTGACCACAACTTCTTAACTTTCAGGATACTATAGATAAGGATAGGTATAATCCTTGTGGGAGAGTTTTAAATTGGAGGAGGGCACTGGGCAAGAACTAAGAAGCGTTAATTGGGAGCACATTTTCTCTGGCAAATCCACAGCAGACATGTGGAATGTGCTTAAAGATCAATTGCACAGAGTAGAGGAAAGATATGTTCCCATTAGAAGGAAGGGCAGAGATGGAAAGATAAGAGAACCTTGGATGTCTAGAGGAGTGATGAATTTAGTCACGAAGAAGAAGAAGAAGTATGTAAAGCTTCAGAAGTTAAGATCAAATGAAGCATATGAGTATAAAGAAGCCAGAAGAGAACTAAAGAAGGCAATTAACAAAGCCAGGAGGAACCATGAAAAGCCCTTGTTAAGTAGGACTAAGGTGAATCCCAGGCATTTAGACATACATCAAGAGTAAAATGATAACTGGGGAGAGGGTAGGATGACTCGAGGATAGAGAGGGGAACATTTGCTTGGATGAAGAGGATATGAGTGAGGTACTTAATGAGTTCTTGGCTTCAGTATTTACCAAGTAAAATGTTATGGAGGACTAGGAGATCAATGCTGAGTGTATAAATACATTAGGGTGTTTCGAGGTCAAGGAGGAGGAAATGTTGGGCCTTCTAATAAGTATTAAAATGTTTAAATCCTAGGGCCTGATGGGATTTGGCCCAGGTTATTGAAGGTGGCAGGAAACAAGATTGCTGGCCCTAATCCAGTACCTTTGTGCCCTCTCCAGCCAAAGGTGAGGTCCCAGGGAACTGGCCAGTGGCTAAAGTTGTACTTTTCTTTAAGAAGACAACAAGGGGAAATTCTAGGAACTGTAGACTGGTAAGTCTCATGTCAGTTGTAGGGAAATTGCTAGTAAGAATTCTTAACCATAGGACATATGAACATTTGGAAACCCATGAACTAATTAGGGAGAGCCAGCATGGCTTTGTGTGGGGCAGGTCATGTCTTACCAACTTGACTGGGTTTTCTGACAAAGTGACGAGAGAGATTAATGAAGGTAGGGCAGTGGATGTTTCTTCGTGGATTTGAGTAAGGTGTTTGACAATGCCCCTCATGAGAGGCTAATCCAGAGAATTAATTGACTATTTGGATTCAGAACTGCCTTGCACTTAGAAGACAGAGGGTAGTGGTTGAATAGACTTACTTGAGCTGGAGGTCTGTAATTAGTGGAGTTCCACAGGGATTCGCGCTGTGACCTCCGCTGTTTGTGATGTATATAAATGACCTGGATGAAAATGTAGATGGATGGATGAGTAAACTTGCAGATGATACCAAGATTAGTGGAGTTGTGGGTAGTGTAGAAGAATGGCAAAGAATGCCGTACAATATAGATCAGTTGCAGGTATGTGCTGAGAAATGGTAAATGGGGTTTAACCCAGATAAACGTGAGGTGTTGCACCTTCGTAGGGCAAATGCAAGGGGACAACACAAAGTTAAAGGTGAGGTCCTTAACCGTGTCGCTGAGCAGAGAGATCTTGAGATCCAAGTTCATAGCTCCTTTAAAGTGGTTACACAGGTCGATGAGGTGGTTAAGAAGGTAAATAGAAAAAGCTTGCTTTTATTAGTTGAAGCATTGAGTTCAAAAGTCAGGAGGATATGTTGCAAGTTTATAAAACTCTGGTTAGGTCACATCTGGAGTGTTGTGTACAGTTCTGGCCACCACACTATAGGAAGGATGTTGAGGCTTTGAAAAGGGAGCAGAAGAGGTCCACCAGATGCTGTCTGGTTTAGAGGGCATATGCTACCACGAGAGGCTGGATAAACTTGGGTTGTTTTTTCTGGAGTGTCGGAGGCTGAGAGGAGATGTGACAGAGATTTACATGATTATGAGAGGCATAGATAGAGTGGGCAGAAAGTATCTATTTCCCACATTTAAAATGTCTAATACCAGAGGGCGTGCATTGAGATTCAAGGGGGATGCAAGGGTTAAGTTTTTTTACTCAGAGAGCCGTGGATGCCTGGAATTCGCTGCCTATCATGGTGGCAGAGGCAAATACATGAGAGGCTTTTAAGTGATGTTTAGATAGGCACATGGATGTAGAGAAGAGGGGGAGATATGGACATGATGTAGGTAGGAGAGATTAATGTTTGGGTGTTTTTGACTTGTTTTTTAGCTGGTTCAGCACAATATTGTGGGCTGAATGGCCTTTTCCTGTACTGTACTGCTCTATGTGCTATGATTCTAGGCCAATGTACATATAAACACCATACTGTCACACAAATTTGGAGAGTCAGTCATTGATGTGATGAAATACTGTATAGCTTCCTTTGTCTGGACAATTTTATAATGTAGTCTCAATTCCCTTTTCAGCAGTAGTCACATGTAACACTCCCTTACACGCCCGTAAATGTATAAACCTGTTGTTTTACCTAGTGATCTAATCACTGGAATTCCTTCCTTTGAGTATAAGCATCAGGATCTGTACAGTGCTATCCCAATGATCAAACCCATGAATAATCTTGTCCCAGCCTTGTCTTTGTCACCCCTGCAGTCTCTGTCCTTGTGAAATGGAGTGGTTGCGAGCCTTCACCATCACCATCTTGCCCTGTTTGTACCCCAGTTTAAATTGATATCCTCCATAATCTGTACTGAGAAAGAAGCACAAGTGAGATTGTAACGTCGGAAGAGAGGAAAACACAGGAGTATGCAAGCCTGGCCATCAGCTTCCGGCTATGTTCACCTTGTCAAACAATAGAAGTGTGTCAGTGTGGTATGCATTGTATTAGAATGACATTGTTTTAAAGAACTGGCAGTGTGTACATCTGAGGCCTTCAGCGGTGCTATTTGTGAAGGGGAAGGGATTACAGGAATCGTAGATGTGACTGTTGCTGAACGGTACTTGGCAATGCCGAGCAGTATGGGTTTGGTAAAATGAAGACTTTTATATGCACTGTACTCAGGTGGCTCAGCCATTCAGATGATGCTATTGAATTTCTTGCAACATTGCACCGTGCTCCGTGGCTATGAAGAGATGCAGGGCCAACTTTAAGCAGTACAACTTACCTTTAACTGGAGCTAACCACTGATCACGGTCCTGATGATAAATCCACCCAGTCAGTGGTGCAGTTAGCAGTGCCTGGAGGCTGTAGTCTTGGATACACACCATTTAAGCTGAAGTACTGATGGCTATGCATTCAACTGTTGGAGATTAATTGCACAGCATAATCACTGTGCCCAATTTCAGTCGTAACAGTAGTTGGTCAATTTTGACTGTTTTGGCTTCAGTGCTTGCATAAAAGGTCTATGCATTCCCCTTCTCAAAGTGGTATTAAAGGTTAGCAAGGAAGGATATGATAATGATCTGAATGACCTGAGTTTACAGGTCACTCCCCACCTCCGACCATACTGGTACAGTAAAATACTAGAAAGCACAACTTAGTTAAATTTAATTTTAACTTGGATAAATCTAACATAATAAGACCATAAGCAGAATTAGGCCATTTGGCCCATCGAGTCTGCTCTGCCATTTCATCATGGCTGATCCAATTTTTCTCTCGGCCCCAATCTCCACCCTTCTCCCCATATTCCTTCATGCCCTGACCAATCAAGAATCTATCAACCTCTGCCTTAAATATACATAAAGACTTGGCCTCCACAGCTGCCTGTGGCAAAGAATTCCACAAGTTCACCACTCTCTGGCTAAAGAAATTACCCCTCACTTCCATTTGTAAAAAGACGCCTCTCTATTCTGCTGCTGTGTCCTCTGGTCTTAGACTCTCCCACCATAGGAAACATCCTCTCTACATTCACTCTATCAAGGCCCTTCACCTTTAAGGTTTCAATGAGGTCACCCTCAGTCTTCAGAATTCTCCTTTAAGCCCTCTCCAGTTTCAGCATAAGCTTTCTAAGATAAGGGGCCCAAGCCTACTAACAGTACTCCAAGTGAGGCCTCACCAATGCTTTAAAAAGTTTCAACTTTTCATCCTTGCTTTTATATTCTAGTCCTCTTAAAATGAATGCCAACATCACATTTACTCTCACGATCACAACTCAATCTGCAAGTTAATCTTTAGGGAATCTTGCACAAAGACTCTCAAGTCCCTTTGTGTCTCAGATGTTTGTATTTTCTCTCCATTTAGAAAATAGTCAACGCTTTAATTTCTTCTACCAAAGTGCCTGACCACACACTTTCCAAAACTATATTCCACCTACCATTTCTTTACCCATTCTCCTAATCTGTCTGACTTCTTCTGTAGTCTCTCCACCTCCTCAAAACTACCTGCCCCTCCACCAATCTTCTTATCATCTGCAAACTTTGCAACAAAGCCATCAATTCCATCATCTAAATTATTGATATAAAACATAAAAAGAATCTTTCCAAACACGGACCCCTGTAGAACATCACTAGTCACTGGCAGCCAGCCAAAAAAGGCTCCCTTTATTCCCACTCTTTGGCTCCTGCCAGTCAGCCACTGCTTTATCCATGCTAGAATCTTTCCTGTAATATCTTGGGTTTGTAGGTGGTTAAGCAGTCTCATATGAGGCATCTTATCAAAGGCCTTCTGAAAAAAACAAGAATACAACATCAAACAATTCTCCTTTGTCTATCCTGCTTGTTATTTCTTCAAAGAATTCCAACAGAGTTGTCAGGCAAGACTTTTCCTTGAGGAAACCATGCTAACTATGGCTTATTTCATCATGTGCCTCCAAGTACCCTGAGACATCGTCCTTAATAATTGACTCCAACATCTTCCCAACCACCGAGGTCAGACTAACTGGCCTATAGTTTCCTTTCTTCTGCTTCTCTCCCTTCTTGAAGAGTGAATTGACATTTGCCATTTTCCAGTTTTCCAGAACCATTTCAAAATCTAGTGAATCATGAAAGTTCATTACTAATGTTTCCATGATCTCTTTAGTCGCCACTTTCTGAACACTGTGGTGTACACCACCTGGTCCAGGTGATTTATCTACCTTCAGATTTTTCAGTTCCCCAAGACCCTAGTCTCTCTAGTTATGGTAAGTTCACCCACTTCATGCCCCCTGATACCTGGAACTTCCACCATACTGCTAGTGTCTTCCACAGTGAAGACTGATGCAAAATACTTATTCAGTTCATCTGCCACTTCATTGTCCCCCGTTATTACCTCTCCAGTATTGTTTTCCAGCAGTCCAATATCCACTCTCACCTCTCTTTTACACTTCTGAAGAAACTTTTGGTATCCTCTTCAGTATTATTGGCTAGCTTACTTTCATCTTCCATCTTTACCTTAATGGCTTTTTAGTTGCCTTCTGTTAGTTTTTAAAAAGCTTCCTAATCCTCTAACTTCTCACTAATTTTTGCTCTATTATATGCCCTCTCTTTGGCTTTTATGTTAGCTTTGACTTCTCTTGTTAGCCACAGTTGTGTCATCTTTTCATTAGAATACTTCTTCCCCGTTGGAATGTGCATATCCTGTGCCTTCCGAATTGCTTCCACAAATTCCAACCTTTGCTGATCTGCTGTCATCCCTGCCAGTGTTCTTTTCCAATTAAATCTGGCCAACTTCTCTCTCATGTCTCTGTAATTCCCTTTACTCAAAGGTTTCAAAGGTACATATAATGTCAGAGAAATGTACAGTATATAATATACATCCTGAAATGCTTTTTCTTCTCAACCTTCCATGAAAACAGAGGAATGCCCAAAGAATGAATGACAGTTAAGTGTTAGAACCCCAAACTAACCCCCAGCTCCCCTCCCTCCCGCAAGAAGTGGCTGCAAGCAACGAACCCCCCTCTCCCCACCAGCAAAAAAAAAATCAGCACCTGCCACTGAGCACTCATACGTGCAACAAAAGCAATAGAAAAGACACAGACTTGCAGTACTCCAAAGACTACATTGTTCACCTGGAATTCGACATACCACATGTTCTCTCTCTCCCTAATAAGGGAGAAAGAGATGTCTCCATTTCACATCGAGAGGGGAGACATAACAAACAACTAGCTGGTTTATGATGCTAAAAGTCCGTTGCTTCACTTTTTCCGAGCTCGGTGCCCAAAGATCTCAGGTCTCTGGGCACACAGCCAAAGATCTTCTGACTCCAACGACCCACCAGTCCGGGACACTGACCTTTGAACTGACACTGACCACTGACCTGTCTCCAGAGCCCCGAGATCCTAGGACTCCAAAAGCAAGCCAAACTCTTAGGCTGCACCCTTGGCTTGTTGAATAACAGCTAGTCCTGTCACCTGGGAGCAGGTCCCATTCCCACAAAGAACCGAAGTCAGCGTGTAACTCCAGGTCAGGGTCTTCAAAAGAACCTTGAAAGGGAAAAATAGAGGTATTAAAGATGGAAATAGCACTGTTTCCGAAGATGCAAGCAAATGAGTCGCCGTTTAGCGCCATCTTGACTAATACTGATACAGCTTGTCCTTCTTAAATTTCAGGGTGAATTCAATCTTATTATGATCGCTTGCCCCTCAGGGTCCTTTTACCTTAAGATCTCCAAACAATTCTGGTTAATTGCACAACACCCAATCCAGGATAGCTGATCCTCTAGTGGGCTCAACCATGAGCTGCTCTAAAAAGCCATCTCATTGGCCCTCCAGAAATTCCCTCCCTGTAATCCGGCATCAACCTGATTTTCCCAATCTACCTACTATTGAAGTCCCCTTCACCATTGTAGCATTGCCCTTTTGAAATGCATTTTCTATCCCCCATTGTAATTTGTAGGCCACGTCCTTACTACTGTTTGAGGGTCCACATACGATTCCCATCAGGGTCTTCTTACCTTTGCAGTTCCTTAGTTCTGTCCACAATGATTCAACCCCTTCTGGCCCTATGTCACCTCTTTCTAATGATTTGATTTTATTCTTTACCAACAGAGCAACGCCACCCCCTCTGCCTTCCTGCCTATCCTTTTGATACAATGTGTATCCTTGGACATTAAGCTCCCAGCTGTAACCTTTCAGCCATGATTCAGTGATGCCTACAACATCCTACCTGCCAATCTGTAGCTGTGCTACATCCATCTTCCATATTCCGTTTTACAGAGTGCATTCAACACCTTCAGACCTGTATTCACCCCTTTCGTGAATATTACAATATGGAATAACATTTTCAGCATTTTAGGAAGAAGCTGATTAAGGGATCCAGTGAAGCAATTACAAAATTCAAGAAGGCATTTGGATTTATTTCTTGGGTTATAGAATTCAAAAGAGGTGAAATTCATTTAAACTTCCATAGGACATTGTTTAAGCCACAAATAAAATACAGAGCTTGATCTGCCTACAATAAAGGTGATTTGGGAACATTGGAGAAAGAACAAAGGAAGATTTAAAAGGGTGGTACTAAAACTGAGTTATTAATTAAAAAGGGAAAGTTAAGCTGCTTAGCAGCTTTATTTAAAGGAGGGTGTGTGATGGTGGCTTTTAAAATAAAGAACTAACTGAGCAGGATAGAAGTGTTTACACTTCTGGAGGTTCAGAAACTTGTGGACACGAAAATGCAAGCTACAAATCTAAACCGAGCAATGCTTTGTTTAAAGGGAGTGGTTAGAATGTGGAATTAATTTTTGTAGGATGTGGTTTCAACATGTAGATACACTGAAAAAGAAATGAGATTAAATAAAATAATAGGAAAGATGCACAGGTAAGATTGATGCAATGAGAGAGTATTGCTTAGTGAACGGACAACAAAAAAATTCCTGGGCTCTTCTTGTGCTGCACGTTTTATGCAATGTACAAACAATGACAATTTTCAATCAGTGTAGAATACAAGGGAAAGTGGAAACAAAATAAACTGTTGGAGAAACTCAGTGGGTCAGTCAGTCTCCAAGGAGACAAAGGGATATTTTGGGTCAAAAAGTTGCTGGAAATCCAAAGCAACAGATATAAAGTGCTGGAGAAACTCAGCAGGTCAGGCAGCATCCATGGAAATGAATAAATGCTTGATATTTCAGGCTGACACTCTTCTTCAGGACTGGAAAGGAAAGGGGAGGATAGAATAACAATATGGGGGGGGGAGGTTGTGGATAGGTGGGAAGCATAGAGAGATGGTGATAGGTGAAGCCAGGTGAGTAAGAAAGATAAAGGGCTGGAGAAGAAGGGAAGTGAGAGAGGAGAGGAGAGGAGAGGGAACTGTAGGGGATTAGAAAAGAGGAGGGGACCCAGAGGGAGGTGATAGGCAGGTGAGAAGAGCAAAGAGGTCAGAGTATAGTCAGGTGAGAAGAGCTGAGAGGTCAGAGTGGGGAAATAGAAGAAGAAGGGAGAAGGAGGGAATTTTTTTACTGGAAGGAGAAATCAATATTCATGCCATCAGTTTGGAGGGGTACTCGGACAGAATGTAAGGTGTTGCTCTTCCACCCCGAGTGTGGCCTCATCTGACCCAAGAGGAGACCGTGGACTGAAATGTCAGAATGGGAACTGGAATTAAAATGTTTGGCCACTGGGAGGTTTTGGTGGCTGGTGTAGCGCTGCTCAATGAAACGGTCCCCCAGTTTTCAATGGGCCTCATCAATGTATAGGAGGCCACATTGGGAGCACCAGACACAATAGACGACCTCTCCTCAATACAGAGGAAGTTCAAGACCCTACATCAGGACCCAGAGTGTAAAGGGAAGATAGACAGCCTACTAAAGGGGAAAGAGAGAGGTGAAATGAGGTCTGGTATGTGAGGTGGGCAATAATGCACAGATGGAGCCAGACAAAGGTTGGGGGAGTTTTGATACCGAGACTGGTGGGTGGTGGGTGGAAAGAGATGAAGGGGGAAAAATTGAGTGGACAGAGTCAGTGGGAGGAGGATAAGAGGGAGGTCGAAGCTTGAAGGTGTTAAGTGGAACCAGGTAAGGGAAGAATCAAACCAGATGGGGGAGAAAGGTAAGGCAAGAGAAAAAAACCCAAGTGGTTATGTGTGTGAGTGGTTGGCAGATTGAATGAGGTGGGGAGAAATAAAAATTCAAGGGAATGGGGTAAGGGAGAAAGGAGGAAATGGAGAAAATGAACAAAGGGATTGAACCTATATGTACCAGGAGTGGTAGGAAAAGGGGGGTGCAGGCAGTGTGGGCTGCTCGATAACTGGTGAAAGGAAAAATATTTGATTGTGTCTGAAAACAGGAATTCAGGGATAGTGTGTGTGCTACATGCATAAGTAGTGTTCAAGAGCTTAGTTCCCAGCAATATGGGGGGAAAAAAAAGCAAAAAACTAAAAGCTTGAATTTCCAGAGCAGCACAGACTAATAAGCAAAAGCCTGCTGGTTGATGTGACAAATGTTTCCCAAATTGATTGCAACTCTTGGCACCCTGCTATGTCAGGATACAGTTTGCTACCTTTGCAAATTCCCAGGAGACTTTTACGTCCCTCACAATAGTGGTTTGAAGGACCAGGTCAGCCTCTAATGTGCTGATGAAGGGTCTCAGCCCGAAACGTCGACTGTTCACTCTTTTCCATAGATGCTGCCTGGCCTGCTGAGTTCCTCCTGCATTTTGTGTGTGTTGCTTTGGATTTCCAGCATCTACAAATTTTCTCATCTCAGTCACGTCTAATGTCCAGTTTCCTTGAAGGACTGGTGAAAGTCGTCATGATCCCGATGAGTTGATGGTGGAGCTATGTACATCATGGTAGTGACATCATTCACAACATGTTGAAGACCCCTCCTTGAATAGGGTTTCCTTATGCCCCCATTACTAGGGCACATGGAGCATTAGAATGAAGAAGTTTAGTACCATTATATTCAAGAGATGGAGGGGATAGAATACATAGCTGGAGCTGACAACAACTGATGGGAATGGATTGGTGCTTTACTCAAAGTAGCCTTTATATGTTCTCCTTTTTTGTAAGATGACAGGTCTTCAGTTGACCCTCAGAACAATCCGTTACTGAGTTCCCAGAGGAAACATTAATCTAGCAAGGAGACAAAATAAGTATTCTGTTCTTGCTTAACCATAGCCAATAAAAATCAGTAATATTTATAATGCCATTTAGAACCTGGATTTTATGTGAGTAATTGAATGATTGTTCTGTTAGTTTAACAAATACCACATTTTGTCAATTTCTTGTAATTTTACATTGGAGTGTGGCTGTCTTTATTTGCTCTACTGTTCAATGAAGGCAGGATGTTTTGGCCTGAGGCCATTTGAATGTGCTAATCCTCAAGTGGTGCTCTTTCTTTTTAAAACAAAAAACCGTAGTGACAGCAACCTTTGAAGACCTTATTGTGACCTGAGATTTTACTGCAGAAGAAAACATCACTTACATCCAGATAATTGTTGCTTTCACAGGTTCTGGTTACAGCTGAACACTGCATGGACTGAAGAATCAAGTGCAGTCATTGCACTGGATAATGTGACACTCAGTCTTGACTGTTATCTAACAAGTGAGTATAATTATCACCTCTTTTTCTGTTTAATAATACTGGATCTATAACAAATCATGCATCCTTGAATGATAACTATAGAGGCAACTACAGCCTGCCATTTGATGGTACAAGGAGAAATGAAAAAGACTAAGAAGTGAAATAATAGGGAACAGTGGGTTGGACCATTATCTGTGGGCCTATTTTTGATAACTGTGATGGGCTTGTGTTTGTGCAGAAGCTTCCTTCATCCATAGGTATATAAAATTATAGATAGATATCTACTTTATTGATTCCAAAGGAAATTAGTGTCACAGTAGCATTACAAGTGCACAGATATACAAATATTAGAAGAGAAGTAAGAAAGAATAAAAGATAAGTTACCTCAAACAGTCTAACATGGTGGGGGGGGGGGGGTGGTTATCACTTCTCTAGCTATAGGTTGTCTCATTGTAAAGCCTAATGGCTGAGGGTAAGAATGACCTCATATAGCACTCTTTGGAGCAGCTCAGTTCTCTTAGTCCATTACTAAAAGTGCTTCTCTGTCAGCCTAGGTGGCTTGCAGAAGGTGAGAAATATTGTCCAGAATTGCCAGAATTTCTGTAAGGACCTTTGTTCTACCACAGCCTCCAGTGTGTCCAGCTTGACTCCTATAACAGAACCAGCCATTCTACCCAGGTTATCGAGACTGTTGGCATCACCCACGTTGATGCCATTGCCCCAGCACACCACCATATAGAAGATTATACTGGTGACAACAGGCTGGTAGAACATGTAAAGGAGAGGGCTACATACTCCAAAGGACCTCAGTCTCCTCAGAATGTAGGGGCAACTCTTGTCCTTCTTGTACACAGCCTCTGTGTTGGTGTTTAATGCAAGTCTGTCATCCAGGTGCAGCCCCAGGTACTTGTGGTTCTTCACCACATCTATGTTCTCATCAGCAATAGTAACAGGGAGCAGCGCAGGCTTAGTCTTCTGAAGTCCATCACCATCTCCTTCGCCTTACTGATGTTGAGCTGTAGATGATTCAGCTTGCTCCATTTGGCAAAGTCCTCCACCAGGGCCCTGTATTCATCCTCCTGTCCTTCTTTTATACACCCACCTATGGCTGAGTCACCAGAGAATTTTTGAAGAGTATACACAGGGCAAATGCAAACAGGCTTTTTCCACTGAGGTTGGCTGGGGCTACAGCCAGAGGTCATGGGTTAAGGGTGAAAGGTGAGAAGTTTAAGGGGAGCACGAGGGCAAAATTCTTCACTCAGAAGGCCATGAGAGTGTGGAATGAGCTGCCAGCACGAGTGGTACATGCAAGCTCGAGTTCAACGTTTAAGAGAAGTTCGGATAGGTACATGGATGGTAGGGATTTGGAGGGCTATGGTCCTAGTGCAGGTTGATAGGAGTAGGCTGTTTAAATGGTTTTAGCGTGGACTAGGTGGGCTAATGAGCCTCTTTCTATGCTGTACCCCTCTATAGTCTATAGACGTTAGAATACTGCGTAAGGTTGTAATTCCACCAATAGCTGCACAGCAGAGAACTCTTCATTAATACGCACAATTTGGCAGTCATTTTTGGAGAGATGATAGGCACCATTGAAGTGTGAAGCAATATGTAACTCTTCTGAGTTGTGACTTGAGGTCCTTCACTGAGAAGTCTCCTTCTGTGGATCTAGTTTCACACCCCAGTATCTGACAGCTCTGAAGTTGATGAGCATAAAAAGGTAAACGAAAATAAATATCATTAACTACTACAAAAAAGTGCATTCAATCTTTGAGGGTAGTTATTTTCCTGCTGTGCATTCTGGAAGTGTTAAATATGGAACTGGTCCAATGGAAAGTAGCAATATTATTTGGTAAACAAAGTAAAGCTGTCTGAAGTTTGAAACAAGTATTCCATGGGCAGTCAGCTATTTTGCATGGGAGACCTGATTTCTGAAACTGATTAAATCACAGTTAAAATCCTAGTTTGGACACATAAGAGCTTTTTCAAAATTATACTTCTGGTTCTGTAATTATAGTCTTATAATAGCTGTATCTATAATAAGATAGACATATATCCATTATACCGTAAACAATTTCAACTTGTTTAATAAAAATAAAACATTCAAATTGATATGAATATGAATCAAGTAAAACAATTTATTGGAATACATTGAAGATATCACATTACTGTGGATTAATGCTAATATGCTGAAACTGTTTACTTTGATTTTCAGCAGAAATGTCTGTTAAGTCTGTTAAGCCTCATCAGCCAAATGCCCCCTTATATTCTACATTTCCTTAAACTTGCATTCTGTCAGTCTCAGCTTAAAAAAACAGACAGAAATTTAAAGTCCTAAATTTATTTCCTCAGCAAAGCCGTAGATCTGTTTTTCCAAATTATTGCAGGTAGCATTTACGAAAGAACTACAAAATAAATGTGTGAAACTGATAGATCAATATTTATAACATTGACATAGATTCTTGAAGAGGTGATGTCCCGTTATATCGCTGGGCACACATGCTGGGGACTACTGACATGGTGTACCATTTCTTTTCACTCTTTCACCCTTATGATTTTTACATTCTGCTTGTCTATAATCAAACGGCAGGAACTTGTCCTATAAAGTCAGAGTGCTGATCGCTGGTGGTGAATACTCGATGGTTGGCACGGAAGACACTCGCCACATCCTTGCTGACCATCAAGCACTCATCTCCAGTATTTAGGACTGCTGCCTAACAACTCCAGAGACTAGAATTCAATCCTTTCAAAGGTATTGCCCACCATCTCCCTGTGAGAGTGAGAATTTCCTCCAGGTGATGTGCTTTCCTCCCAGATCACAAAGATGTGCCATTTGCTAGCTAACTGATTGCTGTAAATTACCTCATCTGTTGGTTGATTGGAACATGGGAGAGAGGGAATTGTTTACAGGGAAAATAAATGAGTGAAGGAGACTAATAGAATTACTTTGAGGCCCCATAGACAAGACAGCAAAATGGCTTCCGCATATGTAATGAGAAATATACTCCATCTTATCTGGTATGGGAAACCAAGAAGTCCACCATCCCAGTAATTAAGTTCAGAGCACAAATCTGGTGTTTCTGAGGAAGATTCAGTTGTGTATGGTCAGACACTCACACAAATTACTGGTCTGCTGCAGTGGATCAGGTTCTAAAAGGACCAATTTTCTGCCAGAATTTGAGAAGGCCCCAGTGTGTTGACTAGATCTGGAGAGGCCTGGTTTAAGGGCATGCTATTCCATGGCTTGTTCCACCTCATCATTTTTTTTTTCCCCAGACGATTTCAATAGAGAGATTTATAGCAGAGAACTCATCTGCTGCAAGTAATAGTGTTAGAGACATATAAAAATGAATATTTGCCACTGAGATTCACAACACCAATAAAATAAAGCATAGAAAGCCATAAAGTGACTGCTTTTATTTCTGGCTGAAATATTTCATTTCCCAGGTTATTTGCCGATCTCCTTTAAATCAGCTAGTGCCACAACTGATTCCCAGGCAGTGCTAGATTTACATTTCACAAACATCCTTCAACAACTACACTCTGCATGGCAAAACATCAGGAAGTGGTTTCAATTTGTCTTTCCAAAATTGGGAGTTAAATGAGGTGTCTATCTCATTGAATATTTCTAATGTTCAGCCACACAAAATATGCGACAGCTGAAATTATGTTGTAGTCCAGTGGAACAGAACTCTAGTTGATCTTCCACTTTCAGTTATCCGAATAGAGATCTATATCGATATATTTTCCACAGCACAGAAACAGGCTATTTAGTACAACCGATGTTAACGCCCTACACAATTCTCTCCCCACTCTTTTGACTACTACTTAGGAGAACAGTAGCATGTTAATGTCTGGATCTCAGTGTAACATTAAACTTTAGTTCAGGACAGCTCAAAGTCAATTCATGGATACACAGGTGACAGGCATTGTGAAAATGATTGCCTTGAGTGTTGTGTGTGAGTGTTCTGTACGATATATGAGTTATTGGGTGGGAGTGTTGATTAGTAAAGATTGTTGTCAGCGGAGCAGCATGTGATTGCATTTTTTTTTTCTGTAGTAGTTGGCAGATGGGATTTGTTACAGCTTGCAATGAAATGTTCCTGTGAACTCATTCTTGAGGCATTGAGATCTGACAGTATGGGATATTGCTGGTTGCTATGACCTCTCTGGCCACCACTTCCAATACTTTCATCATTTCTACACAGTTGTGTTTTCAAGGCAGCTGAAGATGTAGAGACAGAATCTTGGTAACCACCTCTTCCATTAAGAATGTCTAATTAGTGATAGAGGCAGGGTTCCTGTTTTTGTGTCTGTCTTGCCATTCTTATATATCGCCTTCAAGCATTGATGAAATTAGTCTCCATTTGTCTTTTAAAAGCTGCAGCCTAACATTTATCACAAACTATTTTCTTCTAGTGTATTGGTTCCTGAAATTACTCATGTTTGCTGTACATTAAGGTTTAAGTACACAAGTCTTTGCACAAGATGCATGTGCAATAATCTTGATAACCTCGCAGGGGCTTATGGACATGAGTCCCCAATATGTGTTTATGTGCAATTTGAATTTATTGCTCAGATTTTCAAAACTAGAGAAGCCTATGATTGATGGCCACAGCAGTAGCCTTAAATTAAGCTAAATTGACAGTGAAAATTAATTGGAGCTGATCTTCTTAACAATGAACAATTAAGAACATGGATGATTGACAAGGAATTAGAAAAAAAAGGTGTACTGCAACTATGTGCTCTATTTATTGTGAAGGAAAAGCAAAATAGAAATTCAACAAAAGTAGAATTTAAAAAATCCAGATAATGAAAGTAGACTATAAACTGGTTCACTCATAAACTGTTAATTGAAACTTAAAACACAATAACTATGTGAGTCGTCTTTTTCCACATTCAGCCGATCCAAATAAATTATTTAGGATCAAGCTACACTATTCCAAAACACTGATGGCCCTCAACTTAAAAGCACAAAAATTGTGCCAAAAATACGACAACAAAAGAAGAAATGCTTTGGGTATCACCTTTATAAAGGTTGATATTTATGTAGATGAACAGAAGGCCAATATTTGTAATTCGAGATGGATGTGTTAAGTGCCTTAATCTGTTGCCAGACAAATATTTGGAAAGTGGTGATTATAAACCATTTTCAAAGTATTGCAAGAAAACTATCACTTCCAAACCCTCGTGTTGCTTAAGGATTCAAAGTTAAGTTTGTGGTCATGTACACAATACATTTATGCAGAGGTGCAATGAAAAACTTGCTTGCAGCAGCATCACAGGCCCATGGCATCAGATAAGCAGCACTCAGAAGAAAAACAAATTATACATAAATTATGCACAATTTTTAATAAGGAACCAGAATTAGAACAAAACAAATCAAAGTCCATTTTAGTGCAAAGTGGTCAAAATATTCAGTGTTGCTGAACTGTAGTCAATAGGGTTTTGTAGATTGGTGCAATATCCAAACGGTTGAAGGGCAGCAGTTGTTCTTGGTGGTATGCATGCGCCTTAAGACCTCCTGTCTGATGGTACCTGCGGAAAATTGGCATGGCCTGGATGGTGGGGATCTTATGTGTTTTTATAATTTACCAGTCCAAATCAGGGTAATCATTGCTTGGTACTAACTGCTGTAATGTTAGCAACAGAGACAGGAAAAACATCGTAGTTGAAGGCCACTATCATTAATTAATCCACCTGGCGTCAGTCAGCTGCAGCAGCCAATCATTTAGTCACTGCAGTTTACTACAGGGATTCTGAATGGACTGAGCATTTTGGTGGCAGGGCCAGGAAGGTTCTCTGCTTATATCATGCCTGAACTTCCAATCAATCCCAATGTCTCTTGGCTGGAGCCAATTGGTTCTCATCTAATTTTCATTGATGTTTATTCCTAGGACGTGTTATCGTTGGCAAGTCTGACATTTAGCGCCCTTCTAAATTCACTGCTGCCTGGGGTTAAACACCTTTGCAAGTGTAACATCTGCACTAACTTCTGCAAACCTCCAGTCATGACTGCGAAGGAGCATTTGGGATGATACTGAGAACCTCAAGGTCATACACTAAGAAAAACATAGCAAATGGCAAAAGGAATACACCACTTCACAAACAGCTCACCCCCCCCCCCCCCGTATCATTAGCTACCTCATGACCACCTAAGGAACAATCTGAAGTTCTTACATTGGACTTATTAACCATTTCAAAACCCACAAATTGGGGTAGAAGCAAGTCATGCACGATCCCGAGGGAGTGCTGAAGAAGAACGTATTCCCATGGTGCTGTTAGATAGGAAGTTCCAGGAGTTTGGCCATGTCCCAATAAAGCAATAGTTATTGATCGCCAAGGCAGATTCATGAGAGCAAGTTAAGATGAACCTGTTAACATATGCCTGCTACCCTTCTAGAAGATTGAAGTCATGTGTTAAGCACTGTTAAGGTGTATTGCTGGGTTGCTGTAATGCTTCTTATCAGTGGTGCAGATTGCATCCACAACATTTTGCTGAGCAACAGATTGAATGACTGTGCTGATGGGTAGGGTGTTAATAAATGGGCTGCCTAATGCTAGACGGTAGGGATTCTTAAATATTATTGGAGCAGCCTGTCCCAGCAAATGGAGAGTGCTGAATAATACTCCTGATTAATAACCAGATAGAGGAAAAGTGATGAAATCTGTCTGGAGATTGAAGCCTGGAGAGGGACAACCTGTCCAATAAGTTTTCTTGGCTGATGCTGAAGATGATTGTGCTTTGTACAATGGATTAGTGAAGAAATCTAAACCAAGTGATTTATAGTTATGTCTCTTTGAATGTCCATCAGATCTAATAACAGATAAATGCTGTTGGTAGTATTCTGATAGTTTATCTCTGGTCTTTCCTGTAATTCTCTTAAACATTGCATGTTCTTATTGTTTTTTTTCTTGGTCCTCTTTCAATAGGTAGTGCAGACAACGCATCCAGAAATGATTCTGCCAGTCCAAGCCAGCATCTGTTAGGGCAAGCCTTTATAAACAAAACTGTTGTGGCAGCCAGCAAGAAGACGCAAGAAGGAGCTCAAGTCAGTGGGTCAACAGGTATGAACAACACGAAATAATTATGGCATTTCAGAATACTGTTTTTGCAATAATAACTTGATAGTGTGTTTTATTTTCCATTTATAACAATGACACTTGCTGATTTTACAGCAGCTTTTGAGTACAATGAATCTTATGTCGAAAGGACATTTGTGTCCAGAAATCATACCTGGTTTAACAATTTATATTGAAAAGAAATCTGAGAAGTCATTTCTCAAGATTTTCCCACAAGCACATAATAAAATGATTGTCATTAGTAACATAAGTATATATTTAAATAAAGATTGTCTTAGAATATGACCTATAGTAAGTTTAGTCTGCAGCCTATGTAACTTGAGCCAGGATTGATACATCTATTCATGCAGCAGCCATGCAATTAATAGACAACTGGAAGAACTCAGCTGGTTGAGCAGCATCTATGGGGAGGTGGAGCCAAGGAAACCCTGCATCAGGATAGCCTCAGTGTTTGATCCAAAATGTTGGCAGTTCCTGTCCCCCATCCCTGTAGACGCTGCTCTATTGGGCAGTTCCTCCGGCAGGCTGTTTGTTTCTCCAGATTCCGAGATTCTGCTGTTTCTTGTGTTACCACTCAGCTAATCCCTAGGTCAGTTGTCCCAGTGGTTCAGCAGAAATTTCTGCCTCTGTATATAACAGATGGTAAAGAATTAGCTTTGTTATGAAATGTTCTTGGTATTAAAGCAACTGAAATTGTTAGGTCTTGGAAGGTACAATTGCATATTTAGCAATATCAGATATGACTTAATTTATGTATATTTAACTTCTCTTATGCTGCTGATCAAAATGAAGCAGAACCATGCAAAACATCACTGAAATTTCAAAAAATCTTATCTTGTGGACTCTTGTGATTTCTGATCATTATAGCATGCGTGCTGCAATTCATAAAGAGTAGAATGCAGGAGTGAGACAACAACAACAGAAGCCTATTCCTGCTTGTCTGCACTTAACATAAAATAATTCGCGACATGCAAGAGCAACATAATTAGATGAACAGAAACATTAGAACTAAAACCATGGTCATAAAGGAGGGCGTACAGAGCATCTCAAGGAAGGGGGGAAGTGGGGAGTGGAGGAAGGAAATTACAAAGCCTAGAACTAGAATGTCTGGAGTTATAGTTGCCAACAGTAAGACAAAGGGAAAAAATTGGAGAAACAGAGTACTATTTTATTCAGAAGGAATAACAGAAAAGACCATCATTTATTAACCATACCTAATTTATTTGCAATGATGGCAGTGTGCACTATTTTAAGCCATGGCAATTTATGTAGTGGAGGTATCGCCATGTTATTAATAGGTAGAAAGTGTTCAAGTATACTGATCCATTCGGGTGGTCAATACCTGGTACTGTTTGCATGAATATAATTTGCCATTTATCAGATTAAGCCTAAATGTTATTCCTGTCATTCTGCATGGTTCTTCACTTTCTGAGGATTACAAATGGAACTGAATACCGTGTGAACATTTAAGATCCAATGAACGCTGCACAGATGTTGGAAATCTCAAAATGAAACAGAAAATAATAGAAATCCTCAGAAGGTCAGGCTGCATCTGTGGGAAAAGAAACAGAGTTGATGGCTTTAGGTTGGTTGTGTTAATTGAGTTCAAAAGAAGCTTGTAATGCTAGTGGAAGAAGGGGATACACTGTATTTATTTTCCCATTCGCCAGATAACCTTTATTACATTTTATTCCTATGGTTGCCCTGGTTTCACTCTATCAGATATATCCCCCTCCCTGACCTTTCAACTTCTCTGCAACTTTCCAAACTTCTTTTGACACCTTTTCATTTCTTACCTAAAATGTTGATTCTATTTTTCTTCACACGGATGCAGACTAGCCTGTCGACATAATTGATATCGTATACACACAATCATATTAGGTTATGTAACCCATGACTTCAAAGAGTGGATATTTTACTTGGGTGGTACATTTGGTCTCTTGCTACCTGATGTAATAAACAACCACTTCTATCTTACATCTGGCGTTTAGATTTTTCTTGTCCAGATCTGGACCTAAGCTTTCATGAGATACAGAGGTGCAGTTCATTGGATCTCAAAATGATATTCAGTGAGATGGATATTGGTGATTTAAATAATGTTTGGCAGTGCTGTCAATGACCTTCCAGTCACTTGGCTTCAGACTAAAAGAGGGCTGACAGGGTGGTAATTGGCTGGGTTAGATTTGTCCCATTGTTTTTGGATGTAATATGTCTCTACAACCTCAGTCTTTAAGGTGCGATTTTGTTGAATTTATAGCCTTTGCTGTAACCAGTACTAGTTGTTTATGTAATATGGATTGAGGTGAACTACCTGAGGTATAGCTTCTGCAATGGCCAATCCTCTGTAGGAGGTTGGAGTTGATCATTTGCTCAGTACGCTGGAATGAAGGTAACTGCAAGTGTTCTGTTTTTAACATCAGATGTGTAATTGTCTGACACTATTTACAAATGGATATGACAAAACTGCAGCACTTTGATATGATCTATTCTGCATTTACTCAGCTCTATCTATAACTTACTGTATTGCTGATTAGTATTCCAGTGTTCTTAAATTGAAATTTCTCCAGGTTGGCCCTTCATTTCTTTTGCTCCATCAGCTGTAATGTCTGACATTCTCCTCTGCTATCCACACTGAAACAAAATTGGTCGTTTGGCTTTGCGATAAGAGTGGGATGAACGATAAGACCATAAGATACAGGAGCACAATTAAGGCATTCAGCCTTTTAAGACTGTTCTGCCATTCAATAGTGGCTGATTTGTTATTCCCTATCAACCCATTCTCTTGCCTTTTCCCAAAAATTTGACAGGCTTACAAATCAACCTCTGCATTAAGTACACCCATTGTCTTGACCTCCACAGCCATCTGTGGCAATGAATTCCACAGATTCACCACTCTTTGGCTAAAGAAATTCCTCCTCATCTCTGTTCTAAATGGATGCCCATCCATTCCGAGGCTCTGCCCTCTAGTCCTAGACTCTTCCACTACTGGAAACAGTCTCTATATCCAATCTATCTAGTATTTTCAATATTCAATAGGTTTTAATGCAATCCCCCTTTTTTCTTCTAAACTCTGGCAAGTATACTCTAAGAGCCATCAAACACTCCTCATAAGTTAACCATTTCATCCTTAGGATTATTTCTATAAACCTCCTCTGGACATTCTCCAATGCCAGTACATCCTTCCTTAGATACTGGGGCCAAAATTTCCCATAATATCTATTGATTTATTTATTGATTGGTTGATTTAGAGATACAGTACAGAGTAAACTCTTCGAGCCACGCTGCCCAGTAATCCCAATCTAACCCTAGCCTAATGGTGGGACAATTTACAATGAACAATTAACCTACTGACCAGTACATCTTTGGATTGTGAGGAGAAAGCGGCACACCAGAGAAACCCATTCATTAAATAGGGAAGGCGTACAGAGACTCTTTACAGATGACGTTGGAATTGAACTCCATTCTCTGACTCCCTGAGCTGTAATAGTGTTGAGCTCACCACAATGCCACCACGGTGCCTGAAAATGTGGTCTGATTAACATCTTATTAACAGCCTCAGTATTACGTCCATGCATTTTTATTCTAGTCCTCTGTCTCTGTTACATCTAGTGCCTATGTTGATGTCAGGTGACCTGTCCAGTTTAATTCTGATTGTGATTTTTTTTAATCCAAATAGCTTACTAGGTCACCTCAGAAGTGTTGGGAATCAATCACAGTGGGGAATCTCATGAAAAATTTAAAAAGTAATCTTCAGTCATTTCTAACTATGTAAGCTGTAGACCGTGTACTAACATTGATTTAAATTTTCTATATTTTGTGTCACACTATTCTTAAGTGTGTTAAATACACTTCAGAAATGTCAATAGATGTTATTTTCAAGGCAACGGTTTTTATAGAGGTTACATTTTAAAGCACTGACCAATTGTTCCAGATCATGGCACATTTCATGCTGATTGATATCCAGATATGTTTGAAAAGAATTTCTGGGTAAGGAAATCTTGACAGATTTAGTAGAAGTGGATTTATTTGAGGTGGAAACTACACTTCCAAATATTTGAATAAGAGGATCGTATAACAGCTAAGTGAATAAAGGTTAATAAAAATGAGCAACTTTGGATACACTGTGAATAATGAGTAATTGAAATACAAATGTTGCCTCTGTAATCTGCACAGGTTTAGTAAGGGCTTCCAATTGTATACATATTTTTAGCAAATCTGAATTTTTTTTTACAAGATGTACAGCAGATGTTTGGAACTCTCCCAACAAAAAGAAGTGGTTGCTGACTCCTGTGCATATTGAAAATTTGTGACTGAGAAATAGAATTCTACATATAAGAGCATCAAAGGATACGAAGCAAAAAGTTATAGTGATCAGTCACGATACAAATGAATGGAAAATTAGATTCAAGGTACTCAATAAACTATCCTTTTTATGCTTGAGGGAAATAGATGTAGTGGTCTGTCTTCTGTGGACAGCCTTCCAATCTTTTCTTTCTTTCATTTAAAGAGTAAGAGCCTAGTATTTCCTATGGTGGCCGATTAGGAAAAGGGGAGGTGCAACGAGACCTGGGTGTCATTATACACCAGTCATTGAAAGTGGGCATGCAGGTACAGCAGGCGGTGAAAAAGGCGAATGGTATGCTGGCATTTATAGCGAGAGGATTTGAGTACAGGAGCAGGGAGGTACTACTGCAGTTGTACAAGGCCTTGGTGAGACCACACCTGGAGTATTGTGTGCAGTTTTGGTCCCCTAATCTGAGGAAAGACATCCTTGCCATAGAGGGAGTACA
Organism: Mobula birostris; assembly: GCF_030028105.1. Taxonomy (NCBI): domain Eukaryota; kingdom Metazoa; phylum Chordata; class Chondrichthyes; order Myliobatiformes; family Myliobatidae; genus Mobula; species Mobula birostris. Next base: position 28,977,594 of record NC_092377.1, read on the forward strand.
GAGAAGGTTCACCAGATTGATTCCTGGGATGGCAGGACTTTCATATGAAGAAAGACTGGATGAACTGGGCTTGTACTCGTTGGAATTTAGAAGATTGAGGGGGGATCTGATTGAAACGTATAAGATCCTAAAGGGATTGGACAGGCTAGATGCAGGAAGATTGTTCCCGATGTTGGGGAAGTCCAGAACGAGGGGTCACAGTTTGAGGATAGAGGGGAAGCCTTTTAGGACCGAGATTAGGAAAAACTTCTTCACACAGAGAGTGGTGAATCTGTGGAATTCTCTGCCACAGGAAACAGTTGAGGCCAGTTCATTGGCTATATTTAAGAGGGAGTTAGATATGGCCCTTGTGGCTACGGGGGTCAGGGGGTGTGGAGGGAAGGCTGGGGCAGGGTTCTGAGTTGGATGATCAGCCATGATCATAATAAATGGCGGTGCAGGCTCAAAGGGCCGAATGACCTACTCCTGCACCTATTTTCTATGTTTCTATGTTTCTATGTTGTAACTTTGAAGAACGAAAGTTTATCAGAGCAGTCATGAGGAACACCCAAGTTCATAATGGATGAATTACAGCATTCATAGCTGACAAGTTTAGAACCACTAAGAAAAGTTATTACTTGAACTGTAAAAATATGAAGAAAGTGTCTTTTCCTTTCCAATCTGATCTAACAGATTGGACTGTTCCTGGTGACAAATGACTCCAGCACCACTCACCACATCTGTGTTCAGCAGGAATGTAACAAGCTAGGTGTTTTTCATTGTCTACTCAAATGATTCTTGGAATTCTTCTACTCATTCCCTAATATTTTGAGTTGAATTAAAATTAATTTCCAAATGAAATAATTTTCTTTTTATTTTTGAGATTCTAACATGGCTTAATTTATGGGTACATTTCAATTTGTCCTCAAATCCTGTTATTTGCTGCATCTCCCCCTACCCCCTACCCCTACCCCCCTCCCCTACACCCTCCCCCTACCCCCACTCCCACCCCCTCTTCCCCTCGCCCTTCTTCTCCCTCTCCTTTAAAAAGTTCTTCAGAACTCTTTCTTCTTACATATTTTGGCATTTTCCACCAGCACCTGATGTCCATTTATCATCCATGAAGTACCATAGACATTTTCATTATCAATCTTTGAAGTCCACCATGGTTCTACATTTGACATTAAAAAATCATGCATTGCCTTTAAGCTGCTAAAAATGTTCAGTTTAGTGATATACTTTGCCAACTGGACCCCTGCCTCAAGTTAAATGACATAGCACATTCATCTCAATTGGTCAAACACAGCTCATCGAATATTTGCATTATATCTCCTCATCTAAGCCCTGATAAACTGCATGATTGGGTATTTATATGAAAATGGATATCTTTAGACAGAAAGCCTTCACTTCCATCTCTCTTGTCAATTTTTTATCTTTGATCTCAGTCCCATGATTTGCAGCTCTTTACTCATTTTAACAGAACTTTGATACTTAGCTTTGATCGTTACAACTTCTTTTCTTTCCATCAACCTTTTGTAGTAAAGAGCTAGTTTCAATCAAACTGAGGACAGAGATGCTGCATTTTCAATTACATTCCATGTAACTTAATTGCATTGTATTTAGCTCCAAGTTCCAGAAAACCTGTAGTTTTGTATTCTTCAGTATACATGGAAGAAGCTTATGTTTCCATTAAATAAGGCAGTGGTGAATCATGTCTGGTGTCCTTATTTAAGGAAGAATGTTAATATTTTCAAAACAATTCATAGAAGTTTTACTAGGCTCATACCTGGAATAGCCAAGTTTTCTTCTGAGGAAAAGTTGGACAGGCGTAACTTGTATCTGCCGGAATTTAGAAGAGTGAAAGGTGACTTTATTGAAGCAAAAAGATCCTGAAACACCTTGATAGGTTGAATGTTGAGAGAGTGTATGCTGTTGTAGTGGAAACTAGCACAATAACGGGTAGCCCATTGAAGATGTAAATGAGGTTTTTGTGTCTTTTAGTGGGTTGTAATCCTTTGGAACTCTTTTCCTCAAAAGACAGTGGAAGCAGAGTCGAAGGATATTGTTAAAGCAGGTGTAGAAAGATTCTTCATACACACTTGAATAGAGCAAAATGCAACATTGAGCTGAATATCAGGTAAAACATGATCTTATTAAATAGCAGACAGGGTTGAGTGGCAAAGAAGCCTACTCTTGTTCCTCAATGGTATGATATGTTGTTCACCTCATTAATCAACAGTGTCTCTGAGTTTAAATGCTTATAAAATTCTTTTTCAGTATTCCAAAGGGACCAGGATATTGGTTCTGCCTACACGCATTACACTTCTTCTAGAACCTTCCTATGTAATTTCAAGCTCTAACACCTACACTCTCTTAGCAGTCCAAATGCCCATTCACTCTTTACAGGTGAATCGGCAACTTTCTTCTTCTTCCAATCCAATACACTGCATTGTGTGGTCTCATATGCATTGTAGAAAATAACATGGGTGCTGTTTTGCCATATATCTCTGGTAAATAAGACATAGGAATATAGCAAACCTACAGCACAATACAGGCCCTTCGGCCCACAAAGCTGTGCTGAACATGAACTTACCTGAGAAATTACCTAGGGTTACCCATAGCCCTCTATTTTTGTGAGCTCCATGTACCTGTCCAGGAGTCTCTTAAAAGACCCTATCCAGAACTGAGCACAATACTCCAAGTGGGGTCTGACTGGGGTCTGACCAGGGTCCTATTTAGCTGCAACATTACCTCTTGGCTCCTAAGCTCAATTCCATGATTGATGAAGGCCAATGCACCATATATGCTTTCTTAAGCACAGAGTCAACCTGCCCAGCAGCTTTGAGTGTCCTATGGACTTGGACCCCAAGATGCCTCTGATCCTCCACACTGCCAAGAGTCTTACCATTAATACTATACTCTGCCATCATATTTGACCTACCAGAATGAACCACCTCACACTTATCTGGGTTGAACTCCATCTGCCACTTCTCAGCCCAGTTTTGCATCCTATCAGTGTCCCGCTGTAACCTCTGACAGCCCTCCACACTATCCACAACACTCCCAACCTACAAGAGTGACCCTGAGCTTCCAGTTCATTTAATCCTTCCATCTCACCTCCATTCTAGCCTTTTAATATCTAATATGTTACTCTAATACATTCAATATAATCTGAGGAACTGCATTGCATCTTTCCATGAGGTACATTGCAGCTTTCTAGATTGCAAGAAATTCAGGTTATTAAATATTCCGGCCTTGTATCTCACACTTCTGGTAATCAGACTTTCTCTGCCAGCTATTTAGGATTTTATTTTCCCCCTATTTGCATCTCTCCCAGCATATCTGTTTTATTCATTAGCCTATCTCACCACCTTCCAGCCAGCACCATCTCCTGGTCTCCACCCTATCACAGATCTCCCATCCCCAATCTTTCTCTCTAATTTGAGATTTGTTTTATCTCCACTGTTTCCTGTCTCTAATGAAAGGCCACCAGCTTTTCCTCACCTGCTGGGTATTTGTAAAGTTTTTTTGTTCTCACTGTAGTTATTTAATTACCATTATCCTCTTCAGTAGCTTTTTAGATCTATGTAAGTACCTACCCACTTCGGTCATAAATTCTTATCATTTAGGAAATACTCTGACAAGACTTTCTTATTTTCAACAATGATCTCCTCACATTTAATCACATCACATTTAACCAACAACAAGGATCTCCTCATATTTCATCACACTTAACACCAATCTATCAGTGTTGTCTTGGGGGCAAGCTATTAGCCAAAGTGGCTTACTTTGGAGATGCATATTGTATTTCCCTGTTTAAATCTGCATTCGTCCTCTTTGTTGCATCATCATGCCTGCCTTAGTTTGCTCGTGTTGACCTCTAGAGAAGAAATTGCTTTTGAAGAGCTCCATAAATCTTACTTACAATTTGATCTGGTGACACAAAATGGAAATGTGCTGGATGGTCTATTATTCACCACGGATTGGAATACTGATCTCAAGCTTCTGTCACAGGATTGTCGAGTGTGTGTGACTTGAAGTGTGGAAGATTATTGCAGATTTGCCTGAGAATGTTCTCACACACCTTCCAGGAGATGATTCAAGAGCAGTGCTGGTAAATGCTTGGGTGCAAACCAAGTGTCTATATTCAAATAGTACGTAACACAAGCAAAACTGAAATTGTGGAGGAAAAAGCAATTGAAAGGGAGCACTTCAGTGTGAAACGACTTAACTCACATTGCCTAATACTTACTCAGAGCTCTCTCCATATCATGCTTTCCCATAGAGAGCACCGTCAGCATGCTAGTGTCCATGATATGACCAACTCAAGAAATAGCAGTGATCAGCCATACTGCAAATACAATGTTAACTGGTAACTAAACTCTCAGTGACCCAGTACAATGCTGATGCTTTACAATAGTTCAACTAAGATAAAAATATTGTGTTGATTATTTTCATTTGTACTCAGTGCCTGAGGCTTCTCACTTAAGCGTCCAGCAATAATCAGCCAGCACTGATGAATTCCAGTTGCCCTGATACCATTTCTCCATGAATGCAATGTCCTGGTGAAACCTTTCACCATGCTCGTCACAGACAGTGTCAAGATTTGCAGGAAAGAATTCTAAATGGGAATGCCCAAAATGAGTCTTGAGTGACATGTTGCTCTTCATGGTTTTGTATGATTGAAGCATGTTGTCAACCAATTACATGTAGTTTGCTGCTTTGTAGATGCCAAGAAAAATTTCAACAACATCCTTGAATGCTTTCCATGAGATTTTCTCCAGTCCCACTAGAAGTTCTTCGAATTGCCTGTCATTGATAACCTGTTTGATTTGTGCAGCAATAAAAATGCCTTCCGTATTCTTGGCATCAGTCATTCTAACTTGAATTATGAATTGAAATAACAGATATAGGCGATATTTAAAAATAATGCATAATAGGGAAATTTCATAGTGATTTTCATGATCAGCAGCCCAAAATCTATAAAATGCATCCAAAAGTATTCAGGAAGCCAAATTTATTTTTTGTGCAATGTTACTAGTCATTAAGATGAGATTCATCTTCTGCCTCACAATTGCATTGAGAGTGAACAGATTGTAATTATTTCCCATTAAGGCATCACTTGGTGACTGAAATTATTTTAGGCTATCAATCTATATGTGGCCAGTAACTGCAGATCTATAAAGTTCTGCATAATCACAATTCTAAAGCAATTTATTTCCACAGACGCAAGCAAAACCAGATGTTGATTTTAACAAAGTTAGCTGCTGTGAAATTGAATGATATTTCATAAAATTGAAAATAAATAAGAAATATCAGAATAAGTTTATTTTCCTTTTGACACTAATGTTCAATATTCTGTTATAACTTGCCTCAGTTTGAGATGCACTCTATATTTTATGTTAATTACCTATATTCTGTAACCAATAGTGTTGGTGGAAGTTTCATCAACAACAGGTAAATGGAGTTGGGAATGCTATCAGAGGAAGAGGCTGAAATGGGAAATATTAGTGGACTGAAAATGTAACTAGAAATATTTGTAGAGAAGAACAAGATTGAAAGACCTTTTAACATAGGTAGTCACAATATTCATTTGCCAGAAGCATATGAATTGTTCCCATTTTGCTTCAGTGATCTAGAGAAGTTGAGTTATAGTGTTCAATCCATTTGTTGAAGGAGTAGCTGTCAAAATACTAGATCAGGATGAGTTGGGTAAGTTGATCCTCTTAGTCAAATACAACATCAATAACCAGTCATTAGTCATGGATATATTGTGTATGTGATAAGGTTTTATGCTTTTATTTCTCAAGCTTTGTTTTTTGAAATCATTTTTAATTGACTCTTTAGTATTTCTGATTTTTATCTTAAGCAGCTTTCCCTGAAATAATAAGAATAACCTAAGAATTCTGTAATCTTGATTACATGAGTAACAGGGATTATTTTTGAAACATATTCTCATGAAAGGGCATGTATCTGCTTTTCACTACCCCTGCAATTTTATCCACCTTTTACCATAAAAGCTAGCAACCTGCTAATACCTCAGACGGACTCTTTAACCAATTTCTTTCCCCACCGACACCATGATCATTGTTCAGACCATAATATTTTAGCCACTATGTGGTTTTATTTAGCAGTGCTGCAGTCTCCATTACATTGGATAAGGGGAAACTTGGAAGAAAACTTGGAGATGCTATTGTCTGAGTTACATGGCATTAAATGTAGTAACCAATCACAGCCTTGCATTGTATTAGAACTGCAGCATGTGTCACCTAATACATAATTCCTTCAGTGCTACCCATTGCCTTCAAAGGAACTGTGTTTCTGAATTCTACTAGTCTATTCACTGAATTTCAAAGTGCACAATACACTTGTGTCTCTGGCCACTGCTTTCATTTGAATGATTCATTTTAGATACCTTGACTATGCATGAGTATAGTACCTTCAGAATCTCTTCTCTATGGCCCCAATTCAAGCAGCTTTGACCCATTGACTGCCTTCTCCAGCAAGATCTGATTTCATAGAACATAGAATAGTACAGCACAGTACAGGCCTTTTGGCCCACAATGTAGTGCCGACCCTTAAACCCTGCCTCCCATATAACCCCCCACCTTAAATTCCTCCATAAACCTGTCTAGTAGTCTCTTAAATTTCACTAGTGTATCTGCCTCCACCACTGACTCAGGCAGTGCATTCCATGCACCAACCATTCTCTGAGTAAAAAACCTTCCTCTAATACCCCCCTTGAACTTCCCACCCCTTACCTTAAAGTCATGTCCTCTTGTATTGAGCAGTGGTGCCCTGGGGAAGAGGCGCTGGCTGTCCACTCTATCTAATCCTCTTAATATCTTGTATACCTCTATCATGTCTCCTCTCATCCTTCTTCGCTCCAAAGAGTAAAGCCCTAGCTCCCTTAATCTCTGATCATAATGCATACTTTCTAAACCAGGCAGCATCCTGGTAAATCTCCTCTGTACCCTTTCCAATGCTTCCACATCCTTCCTATAGTGAGGCGACCAGAACTGGACACCGTACTCAAAGCGTGGCCTAACCAGAGTTTTATAGAGTTGCATCATTACCCCGTGACTCTTAAACTCTATCCCTCGACTTATGAAAGCTAACGCTTCATAAGCTTTCTTAACTACACTTCATTTACACTTCTTTATTCACTTTATCTCCACAAGCTCTGTTAATAAACTTCATTATGGGTATCCCTCTGCAGCTGTCACCAGAAAATCATTATCAGCAACTTCCAATCGAAAAATGTTATTTGCTAATTCATTACTTCCACTGTGAGTAGAGGTATTAGTGCTTCTACTGTTAGCATATGACTTCATGCACGGTACCTTGCTGAAAAGGCCAGCGGAAACAGAAAGGTGACCCATCATTGCAATGGTGTCGACAGATTTGGTCTGAATGTTGCAACTGATCGTTTTTAGAACACAGAACAGCACAAGCCTTTCAGCCCATGATGCTGTGGCAAATCTACCCCAAGATCAACCAAACCCTTCATTTCCCCCTTAGCCCTTCATTTTTCTTTCATCCATATGCCCAAGAGTCTCAAAGTCCCTAATGTATCTACCTCCACTACCACACCTGGCAGCACGTTCCATTCACCCACCAGTCTCTGTGTTTTAAAAAAAAAACTACCTCTGCATTCCTTCTATACTTTCCCCCAATTAGCTTAAAATTATGCCCCTTCATTTTAGACATTTCCACCCTGGGGAAGTGCCTCTGGTTGTCCACTCTATCTATACCTTCCATCATCTTGTACACTTCTGTAAAGTCATTTGTCATCTCCGTTTGGTCCAGAGAGAATAACTCTAAGTCACTCAACTTGTCTTCATAAGACAGGATCTCACATTCATGCAGTATCCTGATAAATTTCCTCTTCAGCCTCTCTAAAGCTTCCACATCCTTCCTGTAATATGGTGACCACAACTGTATATAACACCTGAAGTGTGGTCTAACCAGAGTTTTATAGAGTTGCAACATTACCTCATGGTTCTCAAATTTAATCCCCCAACTAATAAAGTCCACCACACCATACGCCTTCTTAAACACTCTATTAACTTGCACAGCAATTTTATGGGATCTGTGAGGGATTAGGAAGTACCTGCCAACCAGGAGCATTTAATATTAATGCTTTAAGATACTTTTTTACAGATGCTGCCTAAACATCTGTTTCTAGAATGTTGATTTTTTTTCTGATTTTCAGAATCTGCATTTCTTTTTACAATCACTACTAAAATCAACTAATCCAGAAATGATGGCAAAAGTTCTTGTTCAAACTGCCCATAGTTTTCCTTACTGATGGTGAGCATGTAAGAAGGTATGCACTGATAACACAGTCAGAAACATAATAAGATAGTTGTAAAACTTTCCACAGATCTTAATAATTAGCAGAGATATGCTAATAGGTTTTGCTCTATTTATCTACTTGCCCTTTTTCCTCTTCACCTCAGAGAAAGGTGTAATGTTTCAGAACTCCAAAGCATAAAAACTAATTGAAAGGAAAACAAGGGAGCCTGGAATGTGAGTCTATCTTCATTTTTACTTGAAGCTAGGCGTCTATGTGTTCGTCCATCGTCGATGTTGATGAGGACCTCAACACCATAATGATGGTGTCGAGACTAGCGCGTGATTTGGATTTGAGTGAGGGAGAGTTGTGCAGTGTCAGCCTCACTCTCTCTTCCCAATTCCCATCTGGATCCAATGGCAAGACAGAGTCGAGATGGCTGGAGATGGGACTAGGCGCAGTGGATGACCAGGATGTCTTCTGTGCCTTGTCCTGCTCTACATGTTCCACAACGCTTGCAGAGACCGCCTTCTTGACCGTTGGACCTTCCATTGGTCTCGTCCGTTCAATCCGCCAGAGTCTGTCTTCACATGCTGGGATGGACAACTCCCTGTCTCACCAAGGGTTTGAGACCCGTTAGCTACCCTCACCTGGTTTAGCTGACTTGTCGAAGCCGTTGCCCGGCGTGTGGATGCTGTCGCATGCAAACAGCTACGGGGAGCCACAGATGAGAGCAGAGTGCCAGGTGGGGACCAAAGGTGGACTAACTGCCTTGAAAAGGACGTGATATGTTCCCCCACCAGAGGTGCTACCCCTCTCTGACACCCCATACACCCCAAAGCTAGGTAGGTGTGTACGTATGATGAAGCAGCGTAATGACATAAGCCATTTACGTACTTCTACATATAACCCACAATGCATTACGTAAACAACAAAGAATGGTTAATCAAACAATATATTTACAATATTATTCAAATATTACTGAAATATTAAATACCCAACAAAAGGTATACACTTTTTGTAATAAGAATTGAAGAAGAAAGAACTTTTTCGGTCCTTCTTTAGGATACTGCAGTAATATTTGAAATTGTTGACAAGGTTCACTACCATATTCTTCGGCAGTATCCTAAAGAAGGAGTGAAAAAACTCTGTATCACGACAGACCATTCCTGGCTTAAGAGTATCCAATTTATGAGCATCCACCCTACATCAGAACGAGTTCCCATAATATTGTTAAATACAAAATTCCAACATACATACATATCTATGAAAGTTTGCTCTCTCTTGACTTTAAGTAATTGTTTCTTATTAGTTTGATTTTGTTTTGCTGCCATTCATTACAACACTTTGGAGGCACAGTTGCCATTATGAGCGTTTTTAGTGTATAAATGTCTATAAAAATGGAGCTTATTTATTACCTGGGAATGGCTTGTAGTCAGCAATCTCACAGCCACATCAGCTTTCACCTTTACTTCTCAGACTGTATAATGCTTGCATTGCATTTCAGCTATATGTTGGCATTTTGTAATGTGTTGTGCACCTCTTCCAGCACTCTCATGTGTTCTGTTCAGTCTCTATGGTGATAAGGATATCATTTTAATTACATAGATACCTCAGAATCTCTTTTCGGTAATTAATCCATTGCGAACTGGAAAACTTTCAGAATTCAAGAACACGAGAAAGTACAAAAGCAGGATTAGACCACTAAGTCCTTCAAACCTGTCCCACTATTCAGTATTATCACTGCTGAACTATACCAAGCTCAACTCCTTCCTCTTCTTTATCACTTTCCAAGCTGCATGGGATGAAACGTTGCATCTCTTTCCAGACCTCCTTGAAAAAAGTTCCAGAAGGAGCTAATGTTAGTTTTATCACCATCATGAGCTGGACAATGGACTTGCTCACATCGCAGCTACCTTGAGGATAAGCTACGAGGAGTGATTGATAAGTTCGCGGCCTATGGTAGAAGGAGATGTGTTATTAACTTCAAACTTTCTGCATTATCACTCAAAGAGATGAACTGCACATGCATGTAACGAGAGCATCTTGGACCTCCAGGTGGTCCATAGAAGGGGTGATCGATAAGTTTGTGGCCTAAGGTAGAAGGAGATGAGTTATACCGCTCTCATTACATGCACGTGCAGTTCAACTCTTTGAGTGAAAATGCAGAAAGTTTGAAGTTAATAACTCACCTCCTTCTACCCTAGGCCACGAACTTATCAATCACCCCTGCTGTTGACCACTTTCTGGAGGTCCAAGACGCTGATTTCTACAAAGAAGAGTATGCTCCACGACCGCTGGACTAAGTGTGTACATGCAGGAAAAATAAATGTGCTAGGTTTTCTAAATTTGACTCCTCCTATCTTAGGGCACGAACTTATCAATCACCCCTCGTACAATGCACCACATTCTGGTGTGCATGAGCAATAATGCAGAGGTTCAGTGAATCAAAATCTCAGTGCCTGTTTTAAGTTCTGGTTATGAGAAATAACTTTGACGTTCCACTCAAGGAATCACAGAACCTTGAGGATGTTCCATCTAAACCTCTACCAAAGGAATTCTTCTATGGAATATTTTCTTTAAGAGACGGTTGGTGCAGAATGATTCAACTCAATGAAATATTACCAGATCCGCCCTCACTGACTTGCGACCAAATGGAACCTTGAGACCATAAGACATAGGAGCAGAATTTGGGCATTTAGCCCACTGAATCTGCTCCACCACTTCATTATGGGTGATCTATCTTCCCTCTCAGCCCCAGTCTCCTGCCTTCTGCCCATATCCCTACATGCTCTGACTAATCAAGAATCTATCAATCTTAGCCTTAAGTATACCCAGTGACTTGCCCTTCACAGCCGCCTATGACAAGGAATTTCACAGATTCACCAATCTCTGGCTAAAGAAATTCCACCTCACCTCTTTTTAGAATGCCCTCTATTCTAGGCTGTGTCCTCTGCTCTTCCCCAGCACAGAAAACATCCTCTCTGCATCCACTCTAATGAGGTCTTTAAACATTTGATAGTTTTCAATGAGGTCACATCTCATTCTTCTGAACTTCAGTGAGTAGAGGCCCAGAGCCATCAAATGTTCTTCACATGTTAAGCCTTTCAATCACAGAATCATTTTCGTGAACGTCCTTTGAACCATCTCCTGTTGTGACCCTGTTTTTGTTTTTAAATGGAGTTCAGGGTTATACACATCTTGATGTAGCCACACAGAAAGCCATTGAGATAAGGACTACATTGAGCACAATTTCCCCACTTTCTTAGGAAATTGTGCAATGAGAAGAGGGTCTTTTGATCAGACAGACACTCTTGCAAAGTCAATAAGGCATATCTGAAAACCACTTCTGCATGAACAGTTTAGGTCCATCACTGTGACACATTGAAATGTCCAAAATCATGCAAGTGCCACTCAGGTATTTTTAGCAGCCCCTGCTCATGTCTGTGCTGTTCCTTACATTTGTACATTAAGTGCAAAGAAAACCTGTAGAGGAAATTATGAGCTTTGCGAAACTTACAGTAAGATCCAAATTTTCCAATTCAAATTTTATGATAGAATTTGTACCGTTCCATGTGCTACACATTAGCATTTCAAACCTAGTGTCTTATGCTTAAAGGGTCCATTGTGTCTGGCTTCTTCATGGATGGCCTTAAATTTGCATGTTCCAGATACTCCCAGTGGAAAAGGTATTTTCCTATCTACCTGTCTATGCATGTATCAAAACTACAGAATGAATTCTAGCTTCTCTTGTCACTCAGACCATGCCCAGAAACATAAATCTGTTGGCTTTCAGAAGGGCATGTGAGTAACTCTTCACTGCTGTGGGCAAACAGGTGTAACTACAGTTAACTACAGCTCTGTAGATGAATATTGGATACATGGGGTGGAAATTATACCCTGATTATTTCTCTATTATATTTTTGAAAGCTTATGCAGGATTTGAATAATAGAAGCCTGGTAGATATTGATTAAAATATTTTGAAATCGCCTTTTATAACATGCAGCACAAAGGGCTACTGAGTAACTTGTGTCTTGTGGGATTGGACAAGAACCTTGCTGCAAGGTGATAGCTCAGTCATTCTGTCTGGTAATTACCCAAAGACTCTTTGAGTGAGAAATAAGCCACAATCACTTCAAAATGAAATAATATATTTGTTTTCAGTTTTATGGTTTAAGAGGTCAGATTTTTATCGGTTGCATTAGAAGTCCTGTTCTCAAAAGAGGGCAAGAAGAATAACGGAATCAAGAGACTTGTAGTTTAATTGGATCTGTGGGGAATAGTAGTTTAGCAGGCTTACATGGGAACTGGAGCTGCATACAGATCCTGTCAGGACAGTACATGTAATATTAATGTATAATGTATATTGGAAATTCAAAATGCTCATACAAGTCAAATTCACGTCAGTGTCATTTTGAGATTCTTTGATAAAAAAACCTACTTTGAGCTTGAATTATACATTAGATGCAAAGCCTACATGTATGCTGTCAAATTTTCAGAGTAAGTGTTTTCTAAACTGGCAATTTCAAGTTGAAGTGAAGTATATTTTTAGCTTCTGTTTGACGTGAGAAACTCATGGATAGATATTTACTACATTAAGGTTAAGTACCGAAGTTTGCCAGAAGCTTTTTTGATAATTAAAGCATAAAGAAAAAAACTAAAATTATTATAGGCCACCTGTTAATGTTACAAGTATTAAAATCATGCCTTTTATAAAACTTCCTGAGACAAATTGTGGAACTGTAAGGCTTGTTTTGTTTACATGCATCCCTCTGACATTCATCTTCTTTGCACATCTCTGTGCCTGCTCTGCAATTAAAGCTAAAATGGAATTAATAAATGAGCATGAATTCAGAAAATGGGAGAAGGAAAAGGTAACTTTTCCCTCAAGCCTGTCTTTGTTATTAAATATAATAGTGGTTGATTGGCCCCACGCCTCATCCCCCCTCTGTGCTAGCTCCCATTGCTCCCAATTCCCCAATCTGTCAAAAAAACACTTTAGACTATGTGGCTAAGCACAGCTGCAATTTCGTATTTAAGTTTGCTAACACCACTGTCGTCGTCACCAGAGATGGTGATGAATCAGCATAGTGGAGGGAAATTGAAAATCTGACTGAGTGGTGCCATAACAACAACCTCTTACTCAATGTCAGCAAGACCAAGGAGCTGATTATTAGGAGGAATTATCAGGAGGAGACGATTGGAGGTCCATCAGCCAGTCCTCCTTGGAGGATCAGAGGCGAAGCGGGACAGCAATTTTAAATTCCTCGGTGTTATTATTTGGGAGGACCTGTCGTGGTCCCAGCACACAGTGCAATCACAAAGAATGCATGGCAGTGCATCTACATCTGTAGGAGTTTCCGAAAATTCGACATGTCATCTAAAACTTTGACAAACTTCTATTGATGTGTGGTGGAGAGTATATTGATTGGCTGCATCATAGTCCGGTTTGGAAACACTAATGCTCTTGAACAGAAAATCCTACAAAAAGTAGTGGATGTGGCCCAGTGGATCATGGGTAAAGCTCTCCCCACCATTAAGCACATCTACATGAATCGCTGTCACAGGAAAGCGGCATCCGTCATCAGAGACACCCACCACCAAGGTCATGTTCTCTTCTCACTGCTGCCATCAGGAGGAGCTTTAGGATTCTCAGCACCAGATTCAGGAACAGTTATTATCCCTCACCATCAGGCTCTTGAACCAGAGGGGATAATTGCACTCAACTTCACTTGCCCCATCACCAAACTGTTCCCACAACCTATGGACTAATTTTCAAGGATTTTTCTTGTTATGTTCTCTCTATCTGTATCTTATTCATTTACTATTATTTTTATTTTTTTCCCTTTTTGTATTTGCAGTTTCCTGTCTTTTGCATACTGGTTGCCTGTCCTGTTGTGCAGAACTTCATAAATTCTATAATGATTATGGATTTATTGAGTCTGAGTCTCAGGGTTGTTTATGGTAACATACCGTATGTGTACTTTGCTAGTAAATGATTCATTAAGGTCAGCCTTCATTCTTTTAAAAGACAAATAACGTAGATCTAATTTCTTTAGCTGTTTATGACTGGCCAGCTCTCTCATTTCAGCAGTAAGTCCAATGAATCTTTTTTCAACTAGTGCTATGCCAGGATATCCTCTGTACATAAGAGAGCTGATATCCTCTGTGCATAGGACTACAATCCCAATCTAACCCATACTCTGCATCATTGTAACAGTATTTCCCTATTTTAGAAACTGTAGCTTTTTCCTTGCATTAGAAGCCAATGTACCATCTGCATTCCAGTCATTTTCTTCACCTGCCTGCTAACTTGTTTCAATTTCTGCCATTAAGATAGAAAGATTACCATTCAAGAAGACAGACTCTTAGAGGTACAGTATACAGTACGCAAACAAACACTTCAGCCCCACACATCCATGCCTTCCAAGCTGCCAATCTACACTAATCCCACTTGCCTCTATTTACCCTGTATCCCTTTAATCCTTTCCTATCCACGCACCTCTCTAAATGTTGTAATAAATGGGAGCAGGATTTCAGATTTTTGGATCATTGGGATCTCTTCTGGTGAAGGTACAACCTGTACCGAAGGGATGAGTTTGCTCGAGCTGTTGGGGAGAGTTTAAACCTGTACAGAAGGGATGAGTTTGCTTGAGCTGGCGGAGAGAGTTTAAACTAATTTGGCAAGGGTGTGTGAACTGGAGTGATAGAGCTGACAATGGGCAGGTGGCATACAAGAAGATGCAGTGTGCAGTGAGACTGTGAGGAAGGACGGGCAGCTGATGGGGCAGAATTGTAGTAGGTGGGATCAGTGAAAGTGTAACATGGGGGCAAAATAGAAAATGGGTGATGAATACAGGACTGAAGGTGTTATGTCTGAATGCATGCAGTATATGGAATAGGTAGATGATCTTGCAGTGCAGTTAGAGACTGCCAGGTACGTCATTCTGGGCATCAGTGACTCATAGCTGAAAGAAGATCATAGGTGCTTAACATCCAAGGATACACCTTGTATCAAAAAGATAGACAGATAGGCAGAGGGAGTGGGGTGGCTCTGTTGGTAAAACAAAATGAAATCAAGTCCTTAGAAACAGGTGACATAGGATCAGAAGATACAGAATTCTTGTGGGAAGAATGAGGTAAAATTGCAAGGGTAAAAAGACCTGATGAGAGTTATATACTGTCCTTGAGCAGTAGATAGGATGTGGGATACAAATTACAATGGGAGATAGAAAAGGCATGTCAAAAGGGCAATGTTACAATAGTAATGAGGATTTCAATATGCAGGTAGATTGGCAAAATCAGATTGATGCGGAATCCCAAGAGAGGGTGTGCATAGAATGTCTATAAAGATTCAATTCAAGATTCAAAAAGCTTTATTGTCATTCTAACCATGCATTAGCTCTGCAGGGCAGAATGAGACAGCGTTTCTCAGGGGCTATGCAATCATAACATAACAAACGCAACACTAAATAATAAACATAACAATAAATAGTAAAACACAACAGCCACATGTCAGTTAAAATCAAGTTATAAGTGTCCAGTGCAAGTTAAAAGTGTCCAAAGCAGAGTCAGGTGGAGTAGCTATTTAGCAGTCTGACTGCCTGTGGGAGGAAGCTGTTTAGTAGCCTTGTGGTTTTAGTTTTGATGCTCCTGTAACGTTTGCCTGATGGCAGAAGAACAAACAGTTCATGGAGAGGGTGTGAGGGGTCTTTAATGATGTACCGTGTCTTCTGGAGGCATCGACTCTGGAAGAGGTCTTGGACAGAAGGTAGGGAGACCCCAATAACCTCTCTGCTCCCCTAACCACCCTCTGCAAGGCTTTTTAGAGCAGTTACGTGTAAATGATTTCAATGCTGGAACTGATGGCTTTGTGGCCAAGTTTGTAGATGATACAAAGATGGGTGGGGGAAGCAGTGAGTCTGCAAAGGGACTTAAATAGATTGGGAGAATGGGCATAGAAGTGACATATGGAATATAGTGTAAGAAAGTGTATGATCATGCACTTTGGTAGAAGAAATGAAAGCATAGACTATTTTCTAAATGGAGAGAAAATTCAAAAATCAGAGCTGAAAAGGGACTTGAGAGTCTTTGTACAGGATTCCCTCAAGGTTAAGTTGCACATTGAGTTGTTCCTAATGATGGCAAATGTAACGTTAGCATTCATTTTGTGAGGACTAAATATAAAAGCAAGGATCTAATGCTCAGGCTTTATAAGACATTGGTCAGACTACAGGTGGAATATTGGACCCTTTATCTAAGAAAAGATGTGCTGACATTGGAGAAGATCCAGAGGAGATTCGAGAGAATGATTCCAGGCATGAAAGAGTCAATGTAAAAGGAGTGTTTGATGGCTCTGGGCTTGTACTCGCTGGAGTTTAGAAGAACGAGGGAAGATCTCATTGAAATCTGTTGAATGTTGAAAGGACTGGATGGAGTGGATGTAGGGAGTAAGTTTATTATAGTGAGTGAGCCTAGGACCAGGGGTGACAGCCTCAAACTAGAGGGACATCCCATTAAAAGAGAGATGAGGAGGAATTTCTTGAGCCAGAGGGTGGTGAATCTGCAGAATACATTGCCGCAGGTAGCTGTGGAGGCCACGTCAATGAGTATATTTAAAATAGAGTTTGATTGGCACTTGATTAGTCAAAGAATCAAAAGATTACGTGGAGAAGGCAGAAGAATAGGGTTGAGAAGGATAATAAATCAGCCATGATGGAGTGGCAGGGCAGACTCAATAAACAGAATGGCCTAATTATGCTCCAATGTCTTATGCTCTTATGGTAATTGTACCTAGATCTATCACTTCATCTGGCATTTCATTCTATGTTCCCATCTTCTTCCATGTGAAAAGACTGTCCCTCAGATCCCCTTTAAACCTTTCTTTTTTCACTATAAACCCATTGCCTCTAGTTTCGGACCTTCTTGCCTGCCTAACTTGTGGAAAAAGTGTATGACTATTCACCCTTCCTATACACTTCATAGCTTTATAAACCTCAGCTTTCTTTACCCGAGGGAGATCAGTCCCAGCTTGTCCAATCTCTGTTTATAACTCAAGCCCTTCAGTCCGGGTAACATTCCTGTGAACCTTTTCTGCAACCAGTATTCCTCTTGCCAAACTGCATGACCTCACACTTTTTCAAAAATATATAGTTGCTTATATTGGCATCTACTACTTTTAAATTCATCTCGTGTTTCATTTATGTTCAGCTCCCGGAGGCGATAGATAGAAATGAGTGAGTTAAAAATCAATAATGAGTTTATGTAAATGTCAAGAGGTACAAAATTGATGGTAGCCAAACAGTCCAATCCTTTAACTTGGCTGCTAGAGTTCCTCAAAGGAGTGGCTTGCATCCAAATATCCTTCAAGTCTACATCATAAAAATCAGATATGAGAACATTTGTTCACATTTCAGTTGTATTCATGATTGCTCAGTCAATGAACTGACCCATTCTTGTGGGCAGCTACACTTAGAGAATACCCAAGCTGAGGCTGAGAAGGGACAAGAAATAATTACATTATGAAGTTCAAAAATTAGCCATCTCTAACAGCAGAGAGTGTAATTCTTTGCACTTAACACCTGATTGCATTATTAGGGTATGAGGTAGAGCAAATGACAAAAATGTGTGCAGGAACACTTTGGACATAATACAGTAATCAAAATGACAATAGTTTCAAGATAATTATGGAGACAGATAGGTTTGCTCCTCAAGCTGACATTCAGAATTAGAGAAAGAGCAATTTTGAAGGCATCAGAAAGGACCTGGCATGTGTGGATTGGGACAGGTTGCTTTCTGGCAAAGGTGTGTTTTGAAAGTGGGAGGCTTTTGAAAGTGAAATTTTGAGAGTGCAGAGTTTGTATGTTCCTGTCAGAATGGAAGGTGAGGAAGAATAACAGGTTTAGGGAACTTGGATTTTGAGAGATATTGAGGCCCTAGTTAAGAAGAAGGTGATGCAGAGCAAGGAACAAATGAGGTACTTGAGTATAACAAATGCAAGAGAACGCCTAATGAAATCAAGAATGCTAAATAAAGACACGAGGTTGCTCTAGCAAACAAAATGAAGGAGAATTCTAAGGGGTTCTACAGATACATTAAGAGCAAAAGGATAGCAAGTGACAAAATTAGTCTTCTTAAAGATCAGAGTGGTCAATTATGCAGATTTGATAGAAATGGAGGAGTCCTTAAATGGATCTAAGAAGAATCCAGGAAATTATAGGCCAGTGAGCCTGACGTCAGTAGTGAGTAAGTTATTGGAAGGTATTTTAGGGGGTTGGATATATAAGTATTTGGATAGACAGGGACTGGTTAGGGATAGTCAATATGGCTTTGTGCATGGTAGGTCATACGTAACCAATTTTCTAGAGATTTTTGAGAAATTACGAGGAAAGTTAGTGAAGGAAAGGCAGTGGATGTTGTTTACAAGTTAGGGCACTGAGGAGTATGGTAGAACAGAAAGATCTAGGAACATAGATCCATAATTCCTTTTAAGGTTATGTCACAGGTAGAAAGGATCATAAAGAGAGCTTTTGGTACATTGGCCTTCATATGAATTATTCAAAATATTGAATACCGGAGTTGAGATGTTTTGTTGAAGTTGTGTAAGATGTTGGTAATGCCTAATTTGGAGTTTTGCGTGCATTTCCGGTCACCTATCGATATTTATTGCTTATTTATTATTATTCTTTTGTTTATTTGGTATTTGCAATTGGTTGTCTGTAGCACATTGGTGGCTTGTCCATCTTTGTCATGTGCAGTTTTTCATTAATTCTGTTATGTTTCTTTGTATTTACTGTGAATGCCCACAAGAAAGTGAATCTCGAGGTAGTACATGGTGACGTGTATGTACTTTGATAATAAATTTACTTTGAACCTATGAATCTTTGAATAAGATTCAAAGAGTGCACAGAAAATTTACAAGGATGTTGTTTGAAGTTGAGGATCTGAGCTATAGGGAGAGCTTAAATAGATTAGTTTATTCCCTGGAAGGATGATGAGAATGGAGGGGAGATTTGATGGAGGTATACAAAAATTATGAGGGATATAGACAGATGAAATGCAAGCAGGCTTTTTCCACTAAGGTTGAGTGAGACTAGAACTGGAGGTCATGGGCTAAGGGTGAAAGGTGAAATATTCAAGGGGAACAAAAGGGAGAATGCCTTCACTCAGAAGGTGTGGTATGAACTGCCAGCAGAGATGGTGGAAGCAGGTTAGATGTCAATATTTAAGGGAAATTTTGGCTAGGTACATGGTTGGGAGGGTACGAAGGGCTATGATCTGGGTGCGGGTCAAAGGGACAAGGCAGCATATTAGTTTGGCATGGACTAGGTGGGCCAAAGTATCTTTTTCTGTGCTGTCGTGTTCTATAACTCGGTAACAATGTATCTTATGCCATCAATAATCTGTAGTATGTCCATGGACCAGAAATGGAACTTGAATGGCCACATGAATCTAAGAGTTACTGGGGTGTGTCAGAAGCTAATTGAGTCTACAGTTATCTCCTGACAGCCCAAAATCTCTTTAGTATTTCAATGTACAAATCCCAATTGTAATGGTATACTCTCCACTAAACTGAATGGATTCAATTTTAGACCAACTCAAAAATAAAATACTTAGCATTGTGTTGATGGCAATCATAGCTAAAGAATTAACTGGATGAATTAAGTACAGCAAGGTTAAAGAACAAGAGGGGAACGGAGAAAAATTAGTCATGAATAAGGAGAGAAGGGGCATCAAAATGCTTAAGAAAGTGAAAGCAAATAAAGAGTTCAGAACAAGTTTTTGTTATGCTCATATAAAGAATAGATGTGCCTGCTCAATTTATCACTCATCATTCTTAATAATTTAGAATTTATCTTCAGACTTTATGCTTCTCTGGTAGGACTTTGAAGTTAGACTGCTCAGTGCAAGAGTAAAGAAAAACTGCACTATGCTGGTTTAAAATTTTCTGTGATGTCTGTTTATTCATTTCCGTAGAGAATAAACACTCTTAGCTCTGTGCCAGCTTACGGGGAAGCCTGTGCTTGATAATTAAAAAAATTAAATTAAAGCCATTGAACGAGAACACAGCCTCTTAAGTCATTGTGTGCAGCAGCGTGGAGCACTTGGAATCTGCTACAAGGGAGATAGCAGCCCGTTTGAACAGGCAGATACTTGCTGTTGTACAGACACTGCAGTATGCAGACCTGGAATAGAAAGTAGTTTGGCTGTTGCAGATGTAAAGTTGCATGCAGAATGCTCTGAGGATGGGTCTATCTGAAATAATATTGACATATTTGCAGTCTTGGAAAATGCTGCTGATTCCCTTCACCTATGTCTTAGGCAGTATCAGGACCTCTGTATCATATATACTTCTCATCTTTTATTAATTTATATGGATAATACATAACCTCCAACCCTACTTCAGTGAATAGTGCAGACGTGTCAAGGTCCAGTTATCATTTTACCTGAGTCTTTTATCATCATCTGAAAAGTCTAGGATAAACTGACAGATTTGCTGGAGGTGTCTGCACCCATAACTTCTCATATTACTTTACTGAATCTGGAAAAAGTCACCCACTTTCAGAAATAAACTGATGAAACAATTTATACATCCAATGTTTATTTCACATTTTAACCATTCACCTTGTTGTCTTATGCTTATTCACAGGATATAGCCAAAGCTGACAAGTTAACATCATAGCATTTATTGCCTCCCCACCCTGCTGTTACCCCTCTCTCCCAACACCACCACCCCTATGGTCTGGTTACACATAAGCCAGATATACAGGGATTTCAGATTTCCTTCTCTGAAAGGCAATAGTGACCCAGGTGTTTTCTGTGAATGACCCACTTTTGGCCAGCATTTCAAATTATTGACTACCTCAACTGCTGTTTTGGGATTTGAACTTGCATTTGCACTTTAAGTCTTCTTGAATAATAGCCCCTTAATTTATTCAGTATGCACCATACCTCCGAGGACTCTGAACAGAGAGATTGACCAGCAAAATCTCAGAGAACCTAATCTTGATGAAACAAAATCGGCAAAACAAAAGCTAATGATAATTGCCCTTAGCAGAGTGTGATCATTTGTGTCTCCCTCGTGGCTTCCAGCACCATTTATGTCTGATGCTGTAATAAAGCAAATCATGAATCAAAGGGTCTTTGAGTTGCTAGTCAGAATCCTTTGATAGGACACCTTCCCACAGGGGAAAAAAAAAGTCTTTCAGCTCAATCTTTACTGAGTGGTATGCTAAATGAATCACTGAATGGAACTAATAATATGAATTACAATGCTCATGATCGTGAAAGGATGTGCTGGCGTTGGAGAGTTTATGAGAATGAGGCCAGGAATGAAAGGGTTCATGTATGGGTTGCATTTGATAGCTCTGGGCCTGTACTTGCTGGAGTTTAGAAAAATGAGGGGTGATCTCATTGAATCCTAGCAAATATTGAAAATCTAGACAGTATGGTTGTACAGAGGGTGTTTCCAATAGTTGGAGTGTCAAAGATCAGAAGGCAGAGCCTCAGGTTAGAAGGATGTCCCTTAGAGCAGAGATGAGGGGGAATTTACTTCAGAGGGAAGTGAATCTGTGGAATTCATCGCCACGGATGGCTGTAATGGCCAAGATATTTGGTATATTTAAAGCAAAGGCTGATATATTCTTGATTAGTAAGGGCATCAAAGATCATGGCAAGAAGGCAGGGTTGAAGGGGAAAAGGAAAATAAATCAGCCATAACCAAATGGCAGAGAAAACTAGGTGGGTCAAATGGTCTAATTGTCTCCTATGCTTTATGGTCTTATGGAAATCAGTATTTTACAAAACACAACAAGAACTAGAAACATTTTATTAATTGCTATCTCCATTAAGAGACTATTAATTTTGGAGATTGGATTGTTGTCTAATATTGGAGATATTATCACTGCAAAATCGACTGTTTGCTTATCTATGTTCTGAGTTAAATGCAAACTGATGCTCATCCTGCTCCTGTCAGTGGAGGGTTAATCAAAACCCCCAGAATGCTGTATTCAAAGATTGTTTAATAGCATTTCCTGTATGTAAATGTACAGGGTTAGTGGCAGAGGGAGAGAACAGATGGGGTTCTTCACAACTGTAACTTATTCACCTTTTTGATTAAGTTTTGTACCGGATCTCTAGATTTTAGTGGTCTGTGCACATTGCCCTCTAAATCTTTCTCATAATGTTTATTTTATTATGTTACCTTTCGGTGAGCTTCAGTTCTTGATTCAGTATTCATTACCATAGAACATCAGGCATTTTATTCTCTCCCTCAACAGCTTCACTGCAAGAATGCAATTCCACAACATGCAGTCATATTCTTATTTTCATTGTTTATATAAATCCATCAACTACCATTTATCTTCAACAAAGTATAGCAAAACTACTAAATCACAAATTGGGTGGTTCCAACTTGCTATTAGTGAATAGGCCTACTTGGAGTGGGCAACGGATGTACTGAACATAAGCAGTTCACATTTTTAATGTTTGTTCTATTTTTAACCCCTGACAACCTGACTGGATAGGACAGTTCAATTCTGCAGGGTATTATAAGCACATGATAATAGCAACCCAATCACTAGCCATATTCCAACCTCTCCTGTCAACTCTCTCTAATCTGCTGCCCAATCCCCAGTAAAGCCTACCAGCCCCAGTGACTTGACATCATCCTTAACACTCCCATCTACAGTAAGTGTTTCAACCCCACCAGCCTCAGCTAACTCGCAGCCTCCCATCCAGATCATCATTCTCTCTGACTCCATCACTCCCACCTACCCCCTTCCTCCCTGATGAAGAACTTTCCTCTGGGACAAAATCCAAGCTATTATGTTAATTGTTTTATCCATACAATTTTACCTAGCCTGGCCTCATAATTAAACCCCTCCCCCCAATATTCTCATAAGCCCAATTAGTAAAGCAGAATGCAATAGATTCTGGGAATAGAAATATGGAAATATTAGTAAGTCAAGTGGTGTTAATGTTCAGGCCAACGACCTTGCATTAAAACATCCTAAAACTCTCTTCAACTCTGACACTTTTCCTGACATTTGACACTTAAAACTAAAGGTTTCGGACCAAGTTTATTGAGGCATAGCTTCCTTTTGAGATACAGGCCTATATTTCAAGCTGCTTTGAAATATGGTTTTGACTACTGTGATCTATTTTATTAATACTTGCGTAATTGAAATCTATGCAGTAATATATGCCAGAAGGTGCCAGAAATGTAAGCAATGAACTTGATAGTTTCTTGTATTCAGAACTGTCTGTCAAGCCCTGTGAATTCCCCACGATAGCCCATTACCCTGACTAGATGCAAGCTTAATTCTGTTACTGATAAAGTTTTTACTGACAATGCCCCAAATGTTCGATGCTGAAAGTTCCACCTAATCACAACCCTGCTAAACTTTGCAGAATTAAGTCAATTGAGTTGTTATTGACTCAGAATTATCAGTTGTATCCCTTTACAGAAAGACTGACCATTATTATAATTGCAGAAGTCGAATTCCCTTTTAGTTTTAAAATCTTCAAGTTCAAGTTTGTCATCTGACAGTCAAATGCGACAACATTCCTCCGGACCACACACAGCACATAAACCAAAATATTATACTATAAGTAAGTTGATAAAATATCATTCAAAATGCATGTAGTAAAGTGCAGCACAGCAAACTGTAGACAGTGTAAGCAGCTTGCTGTCCTAGTGACAAGAATACGGTGGAGGCGTTAGTCTCACAGCCTGAGGGAAGAAGCTGTTACCTAGTCTGGCAGTTCTAGTCCTGATGCTCCTGTACCTCCTTCCGGGTGGGATGAGTAGTTGGGATCCTCAGCAATACTCTGGGCCCCTGGTTACAAATAAAGGGAGAGGGAGTCCCAGTGATTCTTTCATCGGTTTTTACTGTCCTCTGTAGGATCTTGCAGTCCGATGCCTTGCAATTTCCAAACCACATAATGATGCAGCCAGACAGGACACTGTTAGTAGAAACTTGTTTGAATGGGCGGGGTGCCTTTCATGCCTCAATCTCCTCAGAAAGTGTGCCTTTTTAACTAGTGATGAGGTATTGTGGGTCCAGGTTAGATCATGCGTAATGTGCACACAGAGGAACTTCGTTTTCTTCACGCTCTCCGCGGCAGAGTCATTGATGTGCAATAGAGAGTGGTCAGCCTGAAGTCCACAATCATTCTTTTTAGTTTTATCCACATTCAGACTCGGATTATTGTTCCTGCAGCACTTGACAAGCCTCCTTACTCCTCTTCCTATGCCGACTCGTTGTTGATGAGACCACTCACTGTAGTATCAGCAGTGAACTTGATGATGTGGTTTGAGGTGAATCTGGCAGTGCAGTTGTGAGTCAGCAGCGTGAACAGCTGTGGGCTGAGTGCACAACACTGGGGAGCACAAGTGTTCAGCGTGGTGGAGCTTGAGATGGTGCGGCCAACTCAAATTGATGAGGGTCTTTCTGTCAAGAAATAATCCTAGGTCCAGTTAGAGAGAGTCCCAGTGAGGACAGTTTACCCATCGGCCTCTGAGAGATGGTCATGTTAAATGCTGAGCTGAAGTCGATTAACAACATTCTGGTGTACAAGGCATCGTTTTCAAGGTGGGTCAGGAAACAGTGGAAGACCAAGTCTATCAGACATCCCACCCTGCAAAAACTCATTTCAGGGAGGTAGCACCCCTGCCCCCCCCTCCCCGCCCCCGTCGACCTCCAAGGGTGTATGTAATACTTTGTTTAGTGATTTTGTCTAATCTGTAAACCAAGTTGGGTATATGCAGCAAATGAGACATTAAAATATGTACTTATATTATCATGTTTATTCTATTACAACTTTAAGCAACTCTACAGAGAGCTTGGCCTCATCGCGTAGGACATCAATAACGTAGCTCCTTGGCAGTTAGCCAGCTAATTTAAATCAGGGGTCCCCAACCTCTTTTGCACCGCGGTCCGGTTTAATATTGACAATATTCTTGCGGACCGGCCAACCCAGCGGGGGGGAGGATGTTAAATGTGACCGGAATATAGGTGATAAGTCAACTATAAGTCACTTGTAAGTGGCTAATACACTCAGTTTCGTTTCTAAAGGGGTTTATCTAACGAATTTAATACTAAACACACAGAGCATATTTTCCTCGCAAGAATGTAGTGATAAGTCAATTATAACAGTGGTCCCAAACCTCCAGGCTGCGAAGAATGCAGCGGTACAGTGGTAGCCAGAACGCACCCAGTGCATCTTTAAGAAAAAAGCCGCAATAAACAAGCTAATTGATTAGGTGCTGCCCGGCACGTAAATGTCGGTCCAGATCAGAGGCAATGCAATCGGCAATCACCTCTGATCTGGGCCGACATTTACGTGCCGGACAGCACCTAATTAATTTGCCTGTTTATTTCGGCTTTTTTCTTAAAGATGTGCTGCGTGTGTTCTAGCCACCGCTGTATTCTTCACAGCCCAGAGGTTGGGGACCACTGAATTATAAGTCACTTATAAGTCAATAGCATCATAACATTTTAAGTAACGTTTGGATATTAAACACACAGTGCATATTTTCCTCGTATGAACATATAAAATCATTGCAACACACCAATATCGCTGAATCAGTGGGAGCCCTGGGCTTGTTTCCCTGCAACAAGACGGTCCCATCGAAGGGTTATGGGAGACAGCAATACTCGAAGGGGGTTCCTTAAGTCCAGTCTATTCCACAATTTAGTTTTCATTGCATTCATTGCAGAAAACTCCATTTCACAGAAATATGTTGGAAATGGAAGCAACGTTTTCAGTGCTTTCGTGGCTACCTCAGGATATTCAGCCTTGACTTTGATCCAGAATATCGGCAGAGATGTTATGTCAAACATACTTTTCAGCCCACCGTCATGCGCAAGCTCGAGGAGTTGATCTTTTTCCCATGCTGACATGGATGATTTACCGGGGACATTCACAAATGGGTCACGGACCCATTCCTTTGCACGTCTTGGGTCACTGATGACCTCGCGTGCGTTAAAATTCAACAGTGGGCGTGACAGGAATGAGGAAAGGTGCAGCTGACTCATATGGTTTCATATCGCCAAATCATATTGTTTCCTCGTGGCCCGGTGGTTGGTGACCACTCTTAGCATGGAGAGAGACCAATCAGGATGCTCGTTCTCCCTCTCCTTCTCTCTCTCAAAAAATCGATTTCTGGGCGTCAGGGAGCCACTATTGATATGCGGGAGACTCCGGGAACTTCCGGGAGAGGTGGGATGTCTGGGCTATGGCATCATCAATTTGAGTGGTCGCTGAACAGGAAAGGGTCCAATGTAGCTGGAAGGTGGGATTTTATACGATTCATTACCAGCTGCTCAAAGCACCTTGTGGTTGTTGAGGTCAGTGCCACTGAGTGGAAACCGTTTAGGACAGCTACGGTTGGGTATGGGAATGATGATGGTGGCTGCCTTGAAGCCTGCAGGGACAGTGGACGGTTTTAGAGAGATATTAAAGATGTCTGCTTAGACCTCTGTTAGCTGGTCTGAACAGTTCCTCAGCAACTGACCAGGGATGCTGTCCAGCCAGCCCCACAGCTTTGTGTGGGTTTACCCTGGCTAGGGTCCTCCTCACCTTGGCTGTGGCCAAATTGGACACTGGTTCCTCAGAGAGAGGAGGGGCTTTTCTTGATGCTGCAGCATTCATTTGGTCAGGTCGTGCATAGAGAGCATTCAGCCTATCTGGAAGAGAGGTGTCACTTTCGTTACTGCACAAGGCGGGCTTGTAATTGGTTATGGTTTGTATACCTCTTCACATGTGCCCCGTGTCACAAAGGTGTCTGTGGATTTTCTGTGCTTTCCCTTCTTGATGGCACGGGAGAGTCGACCTTAGAGTCGTCATATCCCCTGATCTGAAGCCAGCGTCCCAATTCCTAAGCAGTGCACGAACCTCTGCAGTCAGCCATGGTTTCTGGCTTGCCCTGATAATGTAGTGTTTAATCATGGTAACATCCTCAATGGACTTTTTGAAGCAACCAGTCACTGATCCTGCATATTGATCAATGTTAACATGATGATTGTAGGCAGTAGCCTCCATGAATATGCTCCAGTCCGTGCTTTTAAAGCCATCCTGCAATGTTGATGTGGCACATTCTGGCCAGGTCCTGATCCCCCTGTGAAATAGACTGAATCATTTAACCAGTGCTCTGTAGGCAGAAATTAGCAAAATAGATGTATGGTCTCACTATCCAAGATGAAGGTGAGGGATAACCCTGTGGGTTCCATGAATGTTGGTTTAAAAAAAACAGATCTAATATATTTTTTCCCTCTAGATGCAAAGTAGAACTGTAGTAGGGCTGATTTAAATTGGCATGATTGAAGTCACCAGCAACAATGAAGTCACTATCAGGGTGAGTGGCTTAGATGTTACAAATTGTAGATCTCCTGCAGCACTTCCCCAGCATTAGTACAGAGGGGTTGTAAACAGCAGCAATCACAAAGACAGTGAACTCCCTTGGTATGTTGAAAGGCCTGCACTTCACCATTAAAAAACTTTATCTGTAGAGAGCAGTGCACCATATTACTGAAGTGTTCACAGACCAATTGTTACTGATGTCGACACACAGACCTCCTACATGGGTCTTGTCAGAATTGGTGGTCTGCCCGAAAGGAGATTAGGCCTTCTGGTTGGATGACCAAACCTGGACTGGTGACTTGAAGCCATGTTTCTGCCAGGACGGGTGTTCAACAGTCCTTCATCTCTCACTGGTTCAGACATAGATGCAGGTAATCCAGTTTATTTTCCAGCAAGCAGATGTTAATAAGTAGAATTGACAGGAGAGAGAGCCTGCAGGGATGCACTTTAACTCTCACTTTAATATGGGCATGCTTACCACACTTCTGTATCCGAGTGCACTACTTCCGCCATCCGCTTCCCTGAGTATCTGTAGTGGACCATTGTGCGGAGTGAGAGTCTTTAACTCCTCAGTACCTTCACTATTCTGCTCGCTAGTGAGGTAGACCTGCAGATTTTAGTGTTCTTAATGTTCAGCAGTGTTTGTCAGTCATAGAAAAGATGAACAGGACATGAAACATCACCATTGGTTGGAGACGGTGTGGCAGTTGCATCCACACACACTGCCATCTTGTTGCATAATCTCAGTGTTAGTGCCCACGTGTACATCTTTGGGCTCTGGAGAGGCAACATAAGCTGTTCTTGAGATGAAATATTCGTGTTCAGTTGAACTGAGCCAGAAAGGACTGAAGCAAGCTCTTCTCTATTGTTCTCTGCAATATCTGCTCTTATTTGTAGTGAAATCTGTAAATGTAACCACCTATGTAGAAGCGTTGTTTCCTTATTGAAGAATAAAATGTAATGAAACATTTGGAGGGGCGGGGGGGGTGGGAGGAGGAGGATTTGTGTGAGTTGTTTGATGTCAGCAA
This sequence comes from Mobula birostris, assembly GCF_030028105.1. Classification (NCBI taxonomy): domain Eukaryota; kingdom Metazoa; phylum Chordata; class Chondrichthyes; order Myliobatiformes; family Myliobatidae; genus Mobula; species Mobula birostris. The sequence continues at coordinate 29,006,263 of NC_092377.1, forward strand.
CTTTCCCTTGGAGTCTGCATGCATCTGAAGTGCTAACACAAGCGCAGATATCCAACTGCGACCATTGCATAGTTAGATGAAACTTTAAGCATTTTTGTTTGTGTATGGAGTCCCTGAGCCATTCATGATGAAGCAAGTCATCATCATACTTGTCGGGGTGGTTTCAGAATTATTTAAAGTGACTTAACAAGTCCTGGAATCTCTCTGGGAGCTGACTTCAACTAAAATCCCTTTATGTACAATTGAGTCACCTCTGACTACTGAACCCAGTCTCACATGATCAAATTCCCCATACCCCTTTCCCCAGCAACATTAAATTCATGTCTCAATTATTGAACTTCCATGAACATTCTTATTATCAAACTTCTCTCTGATAACTCATTTACTCTGGCTGGGCTGGACTCTCTCATAATCCTTTCTACGCAACCTTGAACAATTGGGTTCTTTGGAATGCTCTACCATGGCAGATTGCCAACAGAAGCAACTTCCTTTTCGTTTTGTTTTCCATGGTCATTTCACTATCACAAGATACCAGAAGATTATGTGCTTCTGAATTTCCCAGCAGTGGGTCATCAAACAAAACATTCATTGATCCTTCAAGAAGTGACAACTTAATGCATCTAAGCAGGCATTTAACAATTTCCGGGCAGTTCTGTTTTGTCTGGGGTATTTCTGTTTTAATTGACCAAAGCTCGGCACATTCAATCACAGAGATTGGCAATTCATTCAATATCGATGGAGGAAATGAAGCCCTGTGTGAATTGTTGTTTGTCTAGCATAATTATGAGAGATGAAATTGACCTTTACAATTTGCTTCAGTAAAATTTCAAAGCTGCTCTGTGGATATATTTGTGAGTAAGCAAGGAAACTGCCCGGATCAGCTTAATGCAGTTCAAAGAATCAGTTCCAGCCTGCAGCCATGGATTTGATTGATGGTTCTGCATGATTTATTTTGAGTAAGGGGGCACAAAATCACAGAAAGGTTGCAATATAGCCCGTTCAGTCCATTAAATCCATACTGGTCCCATTGATCCCATTTCCCAATTTTCTCCATAGCCTTTCAACCACTTATCCATTTTACTTTTTGTACTCTTTTTGAAACCTTCTCCGTAACCTGCTCAAAAATTAAATCTAGCTCCTAGCCACTCAAGGAAAGCTAATCCCTAAGTTACTTTCTATTCTTTTGCCAATCACCTTCATTTTATCTTCTCAGATTCTTGATCCTTCTGTCAATAGGATAATTTTATCTCTGGGTATCCTCTCTGGATTCTTCATGGTTTTACGTGTCTCTATCAGTTCGCCTTTCAAACTCTTCTGTTCTAAAAGGAGCAACTGAAGCATCTCCAATCTATCGAAGTCTTTCTAAAGCCTTTCCTGAAGACTGGTTCCCAAAACTGAGAGCAAAATTCCAATTTTAGCCAAACCACTGCTTTATGAAAGTTCATTATCACTTGCTTTGCTGTTGCTTATATTTACAAAAGCTAAGATCCCACTGAATTTTATAACCACTTTTTCAAATTGCTATTGAACTTCCAATGAAGAATACAAGAACACCCTTGTCTGTATCCTTTGTAGAAATGTGTCCTTTAAATGATATTGTATTACATTTATGTCTGTCAACTGCACCATTAGCTGACGTTGTCCTGAAGTTCATTACTATGCCACTATTTACCCTTCCAGGTTACATTTTGTCTGCAAATTTGGGAACAGTTCCTTGTTCACAGGAATCCATATCATTAGTATATACTAGGGAAAAATGTGGAGAACACCACTGTACATGTCCTTCTAGTCCGAAAGATATCCTTTGGAATTGAAATTGGTTTATTGTTGCCACAGGTACCAAGATACCGAAAAAAGCTTGTCTTGCATACTGTTCATCAATGCATTGAGGTAGAACGATGTAGAATGAAGTGTAACAGCTACAGAAAACTGCAGAGCATGTAAACGATAAAGTGCAAGGTCATAATGAGGTAGATTTTAAGGTCAACAGTCCATCTTATCTTACTAGATGACCATTCAATAGTCTTATAACAGCAGGATAGAATTTGTCCTTGAGCCTGGTAGATTTGTGTACCCTCTGCCTGATGGGAGAGGGAGGAAGACAGAATGTTCGGGGTGTGGGCTGTCTTTGTTCATGCTGGCTGCTTTACTGAGGCAGCAAGAAGTGAGGTTCATGGAGGGAAGGCTGGTTTTCATGATGTACTGAGCTGTGTCCACAACTCTCGGTAATTTCTCGAGGACACATTCCGAGCAACTGCCATTCCAAGCCATGATGCGTCTAGGTAGGATGCTTTTTATGGTGCATTGATAAAAATTGGTCAGGGTCAATAGAGATGTGCTAAATTTCTTTAGACTTCTGAGGATGTAGAGTCCTTATTGAGCTTCCTTGGCCATGTTGTCTACGTGCCTGGATCAGGACAGGCTATCTTATTCCATGGTGATGTTCACTCTAGGGATTTGAAGCTCTCAACCTCAACACCATAGAGGTTTTCATGGTGTGCGCTGACAGATGACTGAATCCAGATGTGGAGCAATGACAGGCTCCAATATTGAGACAGAAACAAGAGTTTATTTATGGGAATTCCAACAGAACATCACTGGCTCAACTGAGCAACACTGCAAGACAAATCGTTCTCGCAACACACGAGGACCATTTGATCTGCACTAATTGGGAGTCCACTTTAAATAACCACAGTACGCTGAAAACACGTGGCAGTCAAAATAAACTTGACAAGATTAAACAGAAAGCACAAGGGCTTAACGACTCCAGATAAGACAACAACTAACAAATACAGGTGCACAGGCCCACATGGCACTCTTCTCTGTCCCTTGGACAGTTTTGTATTCATGATGCTCCTGTCCATTTTTATTCCATGGGCTTCAGTCATGAAGATAAGCCTATTATATTTCACTTCATCAAATGCCTCACTGACCCCCTCTATTATCTCATCAGAGAAGTCTATCGTTAGTTAAGCCCAATTTGCCTTTAACAAATCAGTCCTGACTTTCTGTAATCAATCTACAATAATAGCTAATGCTCTGCCTGACATTGTTTCTAGAATTTTCCCCAACACTGAAATTAAACGGAGATCTACATTTCCTGGGTTTATTCTTTCATCTTAAGAAAGACTTAAAGTTTACAATATTCCACACCCTGGGCATGATCCCTGTGTCAGCAGATATCTTTGATGATATTGGAAAATATCTGTATTTCTATCCCCTTTCTCCCTTCAGCAGCCTGAAGTGGGTTTCATCTCAGCCAGTTGATATATCTACTTAAAAGTTCATTTTCAGCTAGTGCATCAAAGGATCTGGGTTTGAGATGGTAAACAGCTTTAAGTTCCTCAACATCCACATCACGGAGGACCTCACACGATCTATACACACCAGCTGTGTGGTGAAAAAGACACAACAGCACCTCTTTCACTTCAGACGGTGGAAGAAGTTTGGTATTGGCCTCCAAATCCCAAGAACTTCCTACAGGGGTGCAATTGAGAGCATCCTGACTGGCTGCATCACTGTCTGGAATGGGAAATGTACCTCCCCTAATCGCAGGACTCTGCAGAGAGTGGTGTGGACAGCCCAGCGCATCTGTAGTTGCGAACTTCCCATGATCCAGGACATTTACAATGACAGGCGTGATAAAAGGGCCAGAAGGATCACTGGGGACCTGAGTCACCCCATCCGCAGTCTATTCCAGCTGCTACCATATGGGAAATGGTACCGCAGCATAAAGATCAGGACCAACAGTCTCTGGGATAGCTTCTTCCACCAGGCCATCAGACTGATTAACTCACACTGATTTGAGTGTATTTCTATGTGACATTAACTGTTCTATTTATTATAAATTTGTTATAAATTACAATGGTTGCACATTTCACATTTAGACAGAGACGTAATGTAAGGATTTTTACTCCTCATGTATGTGAAGGATGTAAGAAATAAAGTCAATTCAATTCAATGCCATTCTAGTACCACCTCTGCGTCAAAGTTTAGCCTATTCAATGTCTCAATAACATCTTCTTTTGTTTTGATTCCGGCAGCATCTTCCTATACAGACAAGCATTAAAAATGGTACAGAATTCACCTGCATTGCTTTGATTTTTTTTTAACTTTATACAGAAATAAGTTGCTATACTTTATTTCACTTCAAGTGGAAATTTTCAGAAACATTCCCTCAAAGTACAATACATTGGGTTTAATATAGTATATTTATTGAGATATTTAACATGGCTGGTGGCAGGGTTGGGGATACATCTCTCCAGAGGAGGTGTAAGATGCTTCATCCCTTTACGAACCTGCAGGTCATCTTTGGGCAAGGTGTAGCACCTGCTTAGCTCCCCGATCAGAGGCACACAAAGCCATGGGAGCAGGTGGTGGATGGTCGTATAAGCAGTTGGTGCATATCATATTAGAGGGAGACAAGAGGAAGTTCATGAGGATAATTCCGGGAATGAAGGGGTGAACAGGGAGGTCTGGCGACTTCGGGCCTGTACTCACTGGAATTTAGAAGAATGCAGGGGGAATCTCTTTGAAAACTACCAAACATTGAAAGAACTTGATAGGGTGGATGTGGAGAGGATATTTCCTGTGGTGGGGATATCCAGAACTAGAGGGCATGGCTTCAAAATTGAGGGGTGACCCTTTAGAACAGAAGTAAGAAGGAATTCTTTTAGCCAGAGAATATAAATCTGTGGAATGCTCTGGCACAGACTGCAGTTTAGGCCAAGTCTGTGTGTCTGTTTAGACAGAATTTTATTATTTCTTGATCAGTCAGTCAAGGATATGGTGAGAAGCCAGGTGTATAGGGTTGAGTGGATCTGGGATCAGCCATAATGATATATCGTGGCGGAGCAGACTCGATGGGCTGAATAACCTAATTCTGCTCCTATGTCTTATGGTCTAAGTTCTGCTTATGCAACCTCTGATGCCAGTCAGACAATCTCTGAAGAGTATTGATAATAGCTGGGGTCATTTGTCTTGTAAAGATGCCCAGAAGGCAATGGCAAGCCACTTCTGTAGAAAAATTTGCCCAGAATAATCATGGTCAAGACCATGATCGCCCACGTCATGTCGTCAAGTCAGTTATATTGTCATTTAATTGTATGCAGGTATGAAACATATATAACCATAAAATATATATAAAAACGAGACAATGTTTCTCTAAACCAGGGTATAAAGCACAGTAGTACACATAGCTTATGATTATGACACAGAACACATTGTTGACAGTGCTGATTTAACATGACTCACTGTGACGGGTTCAGTGGTTTCATCCTATAATACCGCAATGTTTCGTATGTTGAAGCATTCATGGGCAATTGCAGCCATGTCAAAGACTTTGCACTTTCATCTCATCAGAAAACCAGAGATTTTGACAAATAATCCAGATCTGCACTTGTTCTGAGGGAAGACTGGCTGGTGGTATTGGCCTAGAGTACAGTTTACTTAGAAAATTGTACTAAAGTCATGTAATTTTGTCCCAGTGCCATTTGTTCATGGTTTTCAAACATGAATTTCCTGCAAGGAAGTGCTTAAGCAGTTCGAGTCATATCTTTCTAATTCACACACAATAACTATAAGTGATTTCAAAAATGGAGAGAAGAGGCAGATAGATTTTGGCCCCTAGATCTCTCATATCTGTGTAGCACTGCAATGGCATAGTGAGGCGAGTAAAGTGAGCTTCTCAGGTGCAAGGTGTAAAGTATATTGGAGGATTAATATCTTGTAATTTGATAAGGAAATCCTGGTTAACATGTGGAATATGGAGTACCACATGAATAGTTACTGCTTCTCCTTTGGCTATAATAAAGTCAACCTACCTAAACCCCCTGATGATCTTCATCTTCAGAAGAAAGATTAATTTTCTTCTAGGTAACACCCATTTTAGTCAATCTTTGCCACCATTAACTTTGAAAATTTTAAACTACAGATGCAGTGCTCTACAGGAAAAATTAAGGCAGGTGCAAGTCAGGAAGACTTTTGCCATTTAGGACTTCTCCCTACTCATTGGCATCTCCTGGATGGGAAGTCTTATTTTTAGCTTTGTTTCTCATTGTCTTAATTGTATGGAGGCCAAGATGAACCACAACTGCAGGAGCAATTTCAGAAACAGAATCACAATCAGGTTTAACATCAACGGCAGATGTCGTGAGATTTTGGATTAAATGAACTTTTCACATCCAAAGTTTCAGTGGCATTTGTTATGAATGACTCTTACGCATGTACACAACTTGTTCTTGCTGTTTCTAACCACCATTCTGTATATGATGTGAAAATTACATAAACCCAAATCCATTTTATCAATGGATGTAATAGTGCATTTGATAATGATTGACGTTAGCTAGTGTAATATGGATGCCTCAGGCCTGTGTGTGTGGCACACAGAAAATTAACTAGTCATATGTCAGTTTAGTGCAAGACGCAATATATTGTAGCAATCGTGTTGCTTAAGCTTTAATTTAATTCCTTTGCTACATGTTTGAATTTCTACTACAATGTTTTTGAAATGAGATATTAAATCATGCCTTCAGCTGCCTTCTACATTCAACATTAAGAGAAATGATGTCTCTATTGGGATAGAGGGAAGATAGTCCTTTACAGTTCACTATTTTACATTACTAAATGGGAATAGCCTTGAATATGGTCAGTTTGGTGGCATTTTATTAAGGCTTTATGAAACATCCTAAGTGCATGATAGAAAGGAAGTGTATCCCTACCGTATTTGGCAAGTAGAAATGAAAAGCCCTAACAAGATTCCACCAGATCCAACAAGAATCCAGTACGAAACATATATTCTCTTCCCTTCCTTTAGCATTTTGAAGGCATTATTCCTTTTGCAACCTCCTGGTCCAGATTTCCATCCCACCGACCATTCCCCATCTTATGGCACTTTCAAGTGCAATGCAGGATTTACAACTGCAGGGTTTTTTTTGCTTCATCCATTCCTGCCATCCAGGCAGTCATTCAGTCTTTCCAGGTGAAGCATGTACATGTTTGCTCTTCTTTCAACCCAAGTATTCACATTCAATGTTCACATATGGTCTCCTCTACACTGAGGAACCAAATGGATGATTGCTTTGGAGAGTGCTTGCTTTTAATCCACAGTACGAACCATGAGCATCCAGTTACTTGCTATTTTAATGTATGACTCTACACTGGAAAAACAAGCCCAAAGCATGCTTGAGGAACAGTATCTCATTTTAACTAAAAATTACAACTAAGAATTAATCCAGGGTTTTGCCACATGAGCACTGAGTTGTGGTATTATCCAACATTTTCTACTTTATGTCCACAAACTAAGGAAATTGGTCTGTTGCTTGTATGCACAATTGAATTTTGAAAACCATATTGTTAAAATAAAGCATGACTGGCATTATAAAATGTAATGAACGTCAGAGTGTAAAATAACCATTTTTTTAAAATTTCCTGTTATTGTTTGTAAAAACAACCTACACAGCTATTTAACTACTTTTGGGGAAATAAAAGTTGTGTTTCTAACCAACACTTATGGCACTTGTGCCCAGTCTGTAGCACTGCAGTCTAAAATAACCACACATTTCTAAACCTGTTAAATAGCTTGGTCTGTTGAGGAACCCACTGAATTAATGGGAGAGTAAGAATAAGTTTGGAATGCCCCCCTGTCCTTGGTCAATACTACAGGCTCAGAGCACAGGCCAGCCAGCTGAGTCACTAATTACACATATATGCGAGGGGTGGGGGGGAGGCTCCTTGTTTTTGCTTTGAAGAATATTACTCCCTCGTGCTGTGTTTCATTTGATAAAAGGGATTGCAAGCAAAATGAGAGAAAAAAACAAGTATTGGGGCCAATTGTGAGTTGTAACTAAGAGCTACTCTATTAACATTTATGAAGTTGCTCATTATTCACATCCATTTAAGCAGCAGCGGGACTCTCACTTGCATCTTTCCAATTCACTTTGGTCCTGATTAAACATACTTGCCCATATCCCAAACCTGCTTTTCCTCTTGACTTTGTCTGATCTCAGGTATGTACTTAAGTACCATAAACCTTTATATACAAACACTTTTTTTTTGATGCATCTTATTTATTTTCAGATTGTAGGCCTTTGATCTGTGGTGTGCCACAACGATTGGTGCTGGATCCCCTGCTGTTTCTCCTGTGTATTAATAATTTGGATGGGAATGTAGTTGATATGTTTGGTTAAATATGTGGCATGATGAACAGTGAAGACAGTTATCTAAGGCTACAACAGGGCAGCAAAGGTTGTTTTCATTTTGAGGTGGCACTGAGTAGAAGAGCTTGGATGACATGTTTCAGCTGTATAGGACACTGGTGAGATTACACCTGGAATCCTTGTGTGCAGTTTTGGTTGCCACTCTGTGCGGTAAAGATTCACAAGGATGCCACCAGGACTGAAGGGAAGAGTCATGAGAAGAGACTGGGATCCTCATCCTTAGTGTGATGGAGCCTCAGAGGTGATCAGAGAGAGGTTCTAAAATCATGATGGGCATAGATAAGTTGGATAGCTACAGTCTTTTTCCCTGGTTAAGTGAGTCTCAAAAAAGCGTGCATAGATTTCAGATGAGAGGCAAAAGATTTAAAGGGGACTTGAGGGCAAATTTTCACAAAGTAAGTGATGGGCATATGGAATGAGCTGTTAAGTGATAGAAGTGGATCTAATTACAAAATTTAATTGAGGGATGGTCAAAGGAAAGAGAGTTTAATTTTTTAAAGCGATAGAAACTGTATGTATGATCTTTTCTAGAACATGGATTCTACTAAGGTGCAAGACACACGAATAGATGTCCAATGTGTTACATGTAAGAACACTATTCCAGAGGAAACAAGGTGCCTAGTACATTTTGTTTTATCAAAATATTTCAGATTTGCAATGTAAAGTTGTGCCTCTTAAGCTTTTAATCAGTTAGCTATCAGCCAATTGTGATTCCATAATTTATAAATGGAGCACTTGAAGAGGTTTCTAAACAGTTGTGATTTCAAGGTCTGCTGGAGAACAAACACCTGTCAGCATCAATTTCTCAAGGTTTTGTTCATTTTCAAGTACAATTTTAGGAGTCACTGAGATGAACGACGATATAGATCCATAGCAGTCTTGAAAAGAAATCACTTGCTGCATATGTTGACCCTTCTTGGTAATTAAATTGAACTATTCCATTTACTGTAACTCTATGTAAGTAAGATAGTAATTTTTATTTTATGAAATCTTAGAGACCAAATTGGAGTGATTACAGCTGATATCTGTTCATGCAGGAGACTCTTCCTTTTGGTTCAGTAGCTGGTGTGGCAGAGTGAGAAATTCAAATCCGGGTTCTAATGATGCTATTAGCTGTCATCAGCAAGGACATTGGAGCTTTCACCAATCATAGGAACAAATGCAATATTAAAAGAATTAAAGGAAAAATGTAAAATTCATTTTTGGCCAAGTTTGAAGCTTTACTGCAATGTAGAAGTAAACATTTCTGGCCTTTTGAGGTCATTCAGTCACTTCCCTTCTTTTTTTTTGTAATTTATTTTTATTGAAGTTCATCATCAAACAAACATTTCCATAAGATGTATTTCAGATACTGTACATGTATATCATATAATCATATTTGTCACAAATCTCCACATAATATTTATCTGAGGTATACAATTATAGAAAGGAGAGGAAAGAAAGAACAATCGAAAGAAGAAAACTATGTACAAAGTGGGGAGTGATCTTTTTTTTACAACATATTGACTTGTAAGAACGAAATCAGGCCTATGAGGTGTTATGTAGTTAAACCATTTTTCCCAGTATGAATCAAATTGTTCCAACTTATGATTAACAGATGCTGTTATCTTCTCCATTTTGTAATTTCCATCCATACATTTAAAGTTGGGCTCTCCTGTGATAATCATTTCCTGGTAAGGGTCTTTTTACCAGCACCAGCAGTACATTCATTAAATATTTATCTCTTTTCAACCATTTTTGGGGTCCATACCCAAAATATATGGTCTTACTCTCTAAGGGTATCTCACATTTAAAGATTTGTAGGCATTATGTATCCCACTCCAATAGTCTTTGATCATGGGGCATTCCCAGAAAATATGATAATGGTTTGCATTTTGATTTTCACAATTTCTCCAGCATACTGAGGTTACTATCATAATGGGATTTCTGATAGGGTGTAATAAAATATTTTAAAAAGTTTTTCCACCCGAACTCCCTCCATTTCTATGAACTGGTACGCTTCCATTGATACCTCCATATTGTTGTCCATTCTTCCTCAGTTGTTATTATCCCTCCTTCCTTCTCCCATTTTGTTTTAATGTATGAAGTTGAATGTGATTTAAGATTTGACAAACCCTTATACACGCTTGAAATGATTCTACTACCGTTGTCTGAATTATATGCTTTTCTAAATAGCTCTATCAGACATGTACTTGCCTTGGTTACATTTTTAACCATGCTATTAACGTACTGTCGCATCTGTCAATACCAATAGAAGTCTTGTTTTTCCAATAAGTGTTTCTCTTTGAGCATTTCAAAACTGAACAGCGTTCCTTCTTTCATTATGTTGCAAATGGTTGTAATTCCTTTAGCTGTCCAGTCCTTAAATGTAGCATCCAGTTTATTTGGCATAAAATCCGAGTCATATGCACACCATTTAAGAATTGCAATGTCTCTCTCCAGTTTATATTCTTTTATAATAGTTTTCCATATTTTAAGAGTCATTTTCACCCACAGGTTATCAATAGTATTTATATCACTTTCCTTCTGATCATCTGTGTCCATTATCTGATCATTAGTACTGTTCTGTCTGTCCAATATTCTACAGAACACACTTTTCAAGAGCTGTTTGCAAGAGGTGTCATGGTATCTTCGATGGTAATGAGGACTATTTGAGTGAGTTAACACTATAGCTCCTTTATTATAGCTGATTGACAGAAGTGTTTGCTGATACATTTGGCAGAATGACAGGCCACAGTCACTTGAGCGTGAGTCTGTGCCATCTCTGCATCCTTCAGATCCTTCTACGCAGTGGCCCAGGTGCCGATCTGAAAGCAAAAGTACTACTTCAATATCGATAGGGTGTCCTGCATACATCTTCGGTAAGTAGAAGTTCAATGTAAAATTTATTATCAGAGTACATACATGTCACCATATATGACCCTGAGATTCTTTATCTGCAGGCATACTTAGCAAAGTTATAGAACTGTCACTGTAAATATCAGGAACTGTAAACAGACTGTGCAAATGCAAATATAAATAAATGACAATTAATAACAAGCATGAAATAACAATATGACATCCATCAATATAACAATATAAAGAGTTCCATAAATGAGTGTAGCTATCCCCTTTTGTTTGAGAGCCTGATGGTTGAGAGGTAGTAACTGTTCCTGAACCTGGTGGTGCAAGTTCTCAGGCACTTGTACCTTCTATCTGATGACAGCAGTGAGAAAACAGTGGGTTGTGAGGATATTTGATGATGGACGCTGCTTTCCTACAGCAAAGTTTCAGGTAGATGTGCTGAATGGTTGGGCGGGGGGGTTACCTGTGATGTTCTGGGCCGAATTCACTATCTTTTGTAGGATTTTCTGCTCAAAGCCATTGGTGTTCCCATATCAGGCCGTAATGCAGCCAGGCAGCACACTTTCCACCACACTTCTATAGGTGTTTGCTCAGGCTTTCAATGACATGCCAAACCTTTGCAAAATACTGAGGATGTAGAGGCGCTGTCGTGCTTTCTTTGCAATAGTATTTATATGATGGGTCCAGGACAGGTCCCCTGAGATAGTAGCACATAGGAATTTAAAGTTACTGATCCTCTGATGACTACTGGCCCATGGACCTCTGGTTTCCCTCTCCTGAAGTCTACAACTTGTTCCTTGGTCTTATTGACATTGAATGGGAGACTGCTGTTATTACACCACTCAGCCAAGTTTTCAATCTCCCTCCTGTATGCTGATTCATCACCACCTTTGATGCAGCCCACAACAGTGGTGCCATCAGCAAACTTGATGAATACTTCTAAATAATGCAGATAAAGCTGATGTCTGCCCATTTTTATAAGATACTTTAAAGTTGAACCAAGAGAATTGGGAGGAATTTTCATCCAATCAGCTTGCTAGGCTTTACTAGCCTTCCTGTTTCTTGTCTTCAACCCTGTCTCCCCCATTAACTCCCATCACCTCCCCACTGCCCAAACTGCACTATTAGACTTACACAATGAATAATTCAGCAGCCAACTGAAACTTGATGGACCCTTTTGTCTAATGAATATATCAGGGCACCAGATTTGTGCCTACAGCTCGGCAGAGAGATAACAATGAAACCAAAGTTAATCTCAGGATAGAGTTTATGTTCTTTCCTTTCAGGCTGCAGATCATTTTGTAGTCAATATTAAGATCTTCAGAATTTGGGTTCTTCTGGGTACAGATTTTATTTTCTGTTTAAAGTTGCTAAAGAAAATTCTAGAGCTGGAAGCGGTTTTAAAAATGAAGAATTCTAGCCATAGAATCTAATCTGCTTGGTTGTAAACTGGAACAATTAGAACCATTAATGAGCTGTAAAAGTATCATGATATGCAGTCTCATAATAACTTAAGTAATGATGTATTGACTTGTGATAGGCAATTATTACTTAATTATTCTGGCACAGGAGGAGGTTATCTGGCCCTTGAAGTTCATGCTCGTTTCTGACAAAGCAAATTCCTTCAGCCCTATTTGGCCTCTCCTATTTCACTCAAACCATACAACATATTCTCTCCCACGTGTCCATCAGATAACCCTTTGGTTCTTTGTGACTCTTAGTTTGCAGTAAGCAGCTAACCTTTCAGTTCTTCCTGGGAATGTGGGAAGAACTGGAGTTCCCAGCAGAGATCCAGAGTCATAGGGAGATTGTGTTAACTGCACACAGGCAACACCTGAAGTCAGGATCTCAGGAGTTGAGAAAGAAAAATACTCAATTCTGCAGCACATTACCATCCCAGGTAGGATTCGACAAGCACTATATTAAGGCTGCTAATGATGTAAAATATTTTGGAAGGGAAACATTACTGACTTACAAGCGTTCAAAATTCATACTAAAGTGAATATATACAAATTCATGACTCATTTGACAGTATGAGTGTATTTTTCTGCCCAAATGATCAATCTCCCTTTGCATCAAAGTTGAAGGAAGAATTTTAACATCATTGGACTCAATTTTGTCAGGCTTCATCTGCGGTTTTGACTTGAGACTTTCTGCTGTGGTCTAAGTTAAGGGAGTCATGGTCACGGCTAATTACAGACTTCAACATTAAGCTATAGAATATTCATCAATATTATTTATAAAGAGTTACAGCAAGTATCTTTTAAGTTCACCAAAAGAAACTCTTAAGATTGTACAATGATCCTTATGCAAGAATGCTGAGGCTAATTGTAATATTTATTTCTTCCGAGCTATGGGCTGCCCACAGCAAACCCTTGGGTCTGTTGGTTGCTAACACAAATGATGCATTTCACTATCTGTTTCAATGTACACATGACAAATAAACTTGAATCCAGAATCTTCTATTGCTTTACTTCAGTAATGAAGGGCCTCCAATAAATTCTACCAGCGATGTTGAACTCACTAACTTGTAATTACCTGTTTTATTCTGCTGTCTTTCTTGAATTGGTGGAAACATCTCTCCACCCCTATCTCAAAACTTCTCTGTCTCTCTTTCTTTCCTCTCTCTTTCTCTTACCCTGATTATATCTCAATATCCCTCCTTACTTCTGAGCACAAATCAATGTTTCTTCTGCTTCTTCAGGTTTAATAATTTAATTTAATATTCAGTTACTTACTGATCATGCCCAAGAGATGCTATCATGACTAAAGACAAGACTACTTTGGGATACAGGTAAAAGTGTCATCTGATAATTGCACGCACTCCACTAGGAAATTTCCTTGTGGAATGTGGATCCTTTTACCTGTAAGAGAGTCCAGCACCAGAGATGGGGAGCTGCTTTCTGGAAAGAGTTCTTCAAGACTTGGCTGTTTCACTATCTTATGTTGTCTCACTCTTCGTTTATCCTTCCAGATTCAGATGAATGCTTAGCAAATTGAAAATGTACTTATCTCTCCAAAGCAGCTGCTTAACCTTCCAAACACTTGCAAATATTTCTTCTCTCATTGACAAAAACATTAACTCATTTTGATTAGTTCTAGAAAGGCTGAATTTTGTCCTCTAACACTAGAATCATGCCTATACAACTCCGTTCAATTGCCCCATCCTTCTGGCTAAACAAAACCAAGCTCACTGCAAAATCAGGTACCTCATCATGAAAGCATGAAAAATGTCATCTGAGCTCTTTAAATCATTTTCATACTGTTTCATGTCAGTACCAGCAGTATTCAGCCAATTAGTGGATGGGCATGTTATTTTAATTGTTTCTTTAGTTATTCTGTTGCAACACTTTCAGCTGTTTATCTTCCATCTGATTTCTCCTGAGTGAGTTCCCTAAGGGAACTCCTCCTTACTACACTAGCAGCACTCATCAATTTTTTTTCAATTCCTGTTTCAATGTCGATATTTTTACCTTACCCGACATCTGGCTTGCTCTCACTTGTCTTTCCATTCATTATGTATGCATAAGATCCTCCCTCAGATGATCTGGGGAGTTTTAAATGAATAAGGATTGCCTTCAAACCATTTTGATGGTCTGGGCTTACCATCGTCTCTTCGGATTTGTGGAATTACTCTTAAGTATTCCGCACCATGTAACTTCAGGGGTGAATACTCATAGATGTTCTGGATAATGATGAAGAGATCATCAGGAAAGGATCTACAAAAGCACTCTAAATGGTATTCTTCCATGATTTATACAAATCTATCAAAAATATTTCAAGAAACCAGAAGAAATTTTCAATTATTTTGATGGATCGTAACATATGAACTAGTGTTTTCTGGGATTTACTGTTGGTTTATTGCAGAATTACTGACATAGAAACATAGAAAACCTACAGCACAATACAGGCTCTTCAGCCCACAAAGCTGTGCCGAACATGTCCCTACCTTAGAAATTACTAGGGTTACCCATAGCCCTCTATTTTTCTAATCTCCCTGTACCTATGTCTATGTGCATCTCTCAGTGCAAGTTACAGTTTTGGGGCCCTTTTAAGTATCACACTATAAATGGAAAAACTATTTGCAACTGCCTGTTAGAAAACGGTTGAAAGCAGGAATGGAATGTTGCCCCATTGACCTGCATTCAGTGGTGCATCTCTCTCAGTTATTTCTGAATATAATCTTCTGTATGGTGTCCAAAGGCAGGACAGGAGGACTGTGTAAACCACAACCAATAAATATGCAGTAAAACCATCAAACCAGACCAATTTATCTTTTTTTGAGGACCATAACAATAGGCATTACTGGTTGGCCAGTGCAGTTTTGACCAACACAGCACCATTCATTTTTGGAACACAGAACAGTACAGCAGAGGAACAGGTCCCTTGGCCCATAATGTTATGCCAAACCAATCAAATTAGTATTCAAATGGCCAATGTAACTAATCCACTCTGCCTACACAATGTCCATATCCTTCCATTTTCCTCATATTCATGTGCCTATCTAAATGTCTCTTAAAGGTCTTTAATGTTTTTGCCTCTACCACCTGCCCAGGCAGTGCATTCTAGTACAGAATAGCAATGGCGAAAGAAGCTTTCCAAAAAAATGAAGACCATATTAACAGACGGAACGATGAGCTAAAAACAGAATACTGCAGTGCTACATTTATTCTGTCCTGACTTATGGAAGTGAATGCTGGACCATTTCTCCATCAATGGAAAAGAGACTAGAAGCAGCTGAATTATGGTTCTGCAGTAGAATGTTAAAGATATCATAGACCACACACACATCAAATGAAGAAGTTCTCAGAAGAGTCCAAGCTGTTTGATCACTCAAACCAATGATAAGAGAAAGACAACTCAGATTCCTACGACACATCATGTGGAAAGGTGAACTGGAAAAACTCATACTCTCTGGAAAGATCGAGGGGAGCAAACCTAGAGGAAGACCTCGGCTTATTTACATCAAAAGTCTAGCCAGGTGGCTACACATCGAGGAAATGGAAGTCATCCAAAGAACGAGGGATAGATCTATATGGAAAACCACGGTCACCAAAGTCCACATCGGATATGGTACCTAGACAGACAGACCACTCTCTGTGTAATCATGTGTTCAATCACTCCCTCTTCCCCACCCCACCCCCCAGTCGCCCAATGGAGCTTTCAACACACTTGGAATTGATCTAGGAATATTGTAAATTGCCATCGCCCTCTGACCCTAGACATTAATCTGGTAAACTTTTGCTGCACTCCCTCTATCGCAAGTAGCCTACCAAAGGGGTGGGTGGGGGGGGGGGGGAATACAAAATATTCCAGATGTGGTTTTACCAGTGTACTGTGTGATTAGGGTAAGGCTCCCTGCTGTGTCCACCAACATTCAAGGCCAACATAATGTTTGCCTTCCTTATGTTTTTATTCTTCCTGCATGTTAACTTTCAGTAACTAACGTACAAGGACACCCAGGTCCCTATCACCCTTCAGTCTGTCATTATTTAGCAAATACTCTGTATTTCAATATTTTTTTCCATTAAAGTGGATGACCTCACATTGTTCCATATTATATTCCACCTTCCTTATGCTTGCCCATTCACATAAGCTGTCTACATTTCCTTGCATCCTCTCTGCATTCTATGTACAATACACTGCCTTCCATCACCATATCATTGGCAGACTTGGGTACCTTACACTCGATCATTCTCTCAAAATATACATGGTGAACACTTGCAGCCCCAGCATCAATTCCAAGTCTCCCATTCTGAACCTGACTCACTTACTCCCATGGTCCATTTTCTCCTGTTTAACCATTTCTCAATCCTCATCAGTATATTTCTGACCATATTGTACACTCTAAGGTTGTTTAACCACCCCCCCCCCCACCCCACCCCACCTCCTGCATGGTATCTAGGTCTATGTTGCATGACATCAACTGAAGGTAATCTGTTCAATTACATGTTTTTACTTCTCCAGCTATAAAATTTATAATTCTAGCGTAAATATTAGCCCATAGACAGAAGGTTATCAGTTAATTATTTATTTATTCATGCACAGCATTCAAGGAGCAAAGTTATTTTCCGCCCAACAGTAAGAAGAACCCATGAGGAGTTAATAAAAATGTCAAACACAATCTCAATATAATTATCCATGGATAATTGAAGAGTTACAGCCTGATGTAGCTATAGATCACAGCACTAAGGATGAAAAATGATTGGCTCTGGTCTAACTGATATCAGTAGAAAGCAAACTTAATTATTTTGATATAAAAAGAGAAGCTGTTAGTAACATTCGGCACAGCACACAGTGTCTGCAGGCTGATTAATTGAGTTAAAGGAGGAAACTTTAATCCCTAAAGTAGTTTTAGGTCGGATGGAAAATAAAAATTACTAAGATATCTCCTTGGAATTATCGGAGGCAGAAGGAGGAATAATAAAAAAAACAAATAAACACAAGGAGTAGTTGCCAGAGGATGTATTTGGCTCTTTGTGCCTGCTTTACCATTCAATAAGATCATTACTGAACCTTTAGTTCAGTGTCCCTTTTCTGCAGTAACCCCATATCTTTTAATTCTTTCTTATCTGAAAATGCATCGATTTCTGCCTTGATCAAACTCAGTCCCTGCAGCATTCTTATTCAGAAGCTTCCAAAAATCCACCATTGCCTGGGTGAGAAAATTGCTTTTCATCTCTGTCCTGAATTTGAGATTTTGCTCTCTGGTTTTGGATAGCTCAGTAACAGGAAATGTAATTGCAGAATCAAAATCAGAATCAGGATATCATTGTTATATGTCATGAAATGTGATGATTTGTGGCAGCAGCATCGTGCAAGACATAAAAAATTATTAGTTACAATATGTAAATAAACAGTGAGCTAGTGTTCATGGGTTCAGAGAACATTCAGAAATCTGATGGTGGAGGGGAAGAAGCTGTTCCTAAAACATTAAATGTGGGTCAGTGTTGCTCACTCTGCATTTCTGTTGTGGCTAATAGATTTACCCACTTATTTTTATTTCTGCCATTTACGTTCTTAAAAATGTTTTCTGCATTCAGATAAACGGCTTTCAATTTTATCCTGGCAATTTTTGTCAATCTGCTCTTGAGAGACATAGCATTCAATGAAATTTGTTAAGGTGACTGTGTTTCCCAGTCTTTCTAAGGGTTCTATTTTAAACTGCTATTTGATGTGTTTTCCCATTACTTAGAAAACACAGCATGGCAAGGCAGGCCAAACTATTAGACCCATAAAGCAAATAGTTTCACACCATTGCTTTAAGGGTAGGAGGAGCACTGGTGGGCCCTATGAACACCCTTTCCAATTCTATATCTGCCCACAACACACACCCATCAACTCACCATCTGGTCAAGATAAATGTCATAATCAATATCAACTTAAACTCCTTGAGTGCAGTCTTCCATATTCTCATCAGCCAATCCTATTAACTGACTGGTCCGGACCAAACCAAACTACTGCAGTTGTTGGAAATCTGTAAGAAAAGCAGAAAATTCTGGAAATATTTAAAACGTCAGGTAAAATCTATAGAGATAAGCAAAAGTTAATGTTTCACATCATGACCTGTTATACCAGTAATATCCCCTATTGATACTGAAAGCTAAGTTCTGTTCATCAGTACCAAGTTACACAAGAGTGTTCTCATATCTCGATTCAAAATGAACATTGTTATTCATTAGAAATTGTGAGTCAAGGACTGACCAACCCCTAGGATGAATATTATTCACTTGAGTCTTAAGATTTTTGAGTTTCAGTGAAATTAACCATCACTTATAAGCAGAGCATTTAAAAAAACAATAATTATGGAAAATACATTAGACATAAAAACATGGAAAGCAGGTTTCATTTGAGGATAATTATTTTTTAAATGTTCGATCAGAGACCAGAGAAATAGTTCAGATTCCTGTTGTGCCTAAATATCTGCCTGCATTGTTGGGAAACAACATCACATTCACAATTGGAGACCAATGCTGTTTGAGTCAGGCTGTGATCACATTGTGAATGCCAAATTTTTCAAATGCACTTGATGAAAGGAAAAAGTGAGGAGATTTTGGCATATTGCAATCACTATGATTTCAAACAACAATTGTTTGCTTAAGGTACGAAACCAGAGCACCTGGAGAAAATCCATGCATTACAAATTTCTTACAGAGGACGCTGGAATTGAATCCCTAGCTCTGACACCCCAAGCTGTAATAGCATCACACTAGCAACTCTGCCACCATAGCACCCCAAGAGACAGGGCAAGTATGGTGTGAACTCTGGGTTCAATCTTGCCTGAAGCAGCAGAGCCAATAAAATATTTCAGCTATTGCACTAAATACACATTCAACTGACACAGTTCAGCTACCGTATGTGGTTAAGAGTTACCACTTTCATGGATCTTTACCCATTGCCTGGAATGGTTTGAGGCCCTGGTTTTAAAGTTCTTATCAAGGTCCTAAATAACCGCCTCAATAACTGGATGTATTCCTTCTGAATTTATTCTGGAGAATGAAAATCAACAGTAGGAATAGAAACTAGGAAGTCTTTGAACATAATGATCATGGTCTACATTTAACTCAATCTTTCAGATAGGATTTTCATTACATAAGCACTCCTCATTTGATTTCTCATGGTAAATGAATTAATACCCTTTTATCCCAAAACTGCAATGCATCACACGAAATGCAGTGGATTGTGCTGGTGCTAATAATCCAATGCTTAATTGGCCTGTCCATTTAAAGTCAAAGAGTCTAATTAATGAAGTTCATTAAACCTAGTGCATGTTGCATTAAGTGACTTGTTATTTTGTACTTCTAATTATAATTTTTTTTCTCACCCGAGCACTGAATCTCCATCTTTCTTTACTTTCTTTTCAATGAGGCATTACAACCTTCTCTTCATGAGGCATTACAAAAGGATCCTTCTCCTTGAGTGAAAGTAACAGTATCACCCTTTTCATCTAAGATGTACTATTTCATTTCAATTCTTTGAACAGGTTAGCTCCTAGAAATATGTGCATCTTTCCTGTAAAGTTACATCAGGAAGGAAAGTTAAGGAGTCTCTGCCTAAAAGATGCAATAGAGAAACACCTAGAAAAAGGAAATATAGTAAAGGTAGTTATCACTGATTCTTAAAATAGATGTATTTGACCAACTATTATCAAATAGTATGAGGAACTCAATGAAATGCTAAGTAAGGTTAATCCAGTGGAGATGATGTCTTTGAGTTTTCATAACATGTTTGATGATCTACTTTATAATGGACTCTCGTATGAAGTTTGATATAGGGTCAAAGTGGAAGTAGCAGAAGGATGAATAAAACTGGCCCCAAAACAGAAAACAGTTGAATTTAAAAGTAGTTATTCAGACCAGGTAATAGTAGTGGTAGTTGTTGTTCAGCAGAGATAATTATTGTTACAGTTGATATGGAATTGGATGGTGTATTTAGTAATAGGAGCAATGCAATGAAATGAAGAAGCTGTTCATCACATAATATACATGTAATTGGTAAATTAATTACCACATAGAGAAGTGTAGAAATATATTTTGGTAGGAATAATAAGAAAGTCAATGCTTCTTCGAATATAAATGACAATGAGAAGCAGAAAAATTAGGGGATCCAGGCACATTCATCAATCAAAGTTACAATGCAGGTTAATAAGATACTTTTTTTTTAAAAGCAAACAAAGCACTGATTTCTAGAGAGATAGGACTGAAAAGCAAAGGAATGATGCTGATTTTATTTCAGCCTTTGTTACCCCTCAATTGGAGCAGTATGAACTGTTCTAGTCTCAATATTATAAAAGGGGCATTAAGGCACTGGAGGAGATTTATATTTCAAATTATAACATACCCAGAGAATGATTGTAATCTGACATCTGCAGTCACAGGTATAGTTAAGTCTATTCGACTAGTAAATTAAAAGGATAAGTAGTAGGCAGTAGGGAGAAAGTCAAAAAAACTATTGGCATTGTTAAGTGTTAGAAAGTTTCTCTGGAACATTGAACATGAACGTAAATCAAATGTCCATCTTCTCCACTGGAAATGCTTTCTCCACCCGCAGCACTAAACAAGGCATTGAGCTTGTTACTGTGTTTGGAGTGAATTATTCCTGAGCATTTGGTGTGCACAGAGAGCATCCTCCAACAATTAGCCTCCCATTTGTCCAGATGACTCCTTCCAGAAATCCATTCTCAACCCCTCTTCTCCAGTATTCTGTACACTGTCTCTTGGTGGGATCATCTGCAAACATGGGCTCGCACACCATATCTGCACTGATGACACCCTGATCAACATCCCCACCTCAATTACATTACCTTGCTTTAAATTCCTTAAAGCAACTTTTAAAGGACCAGCATATCAAATCATGGTGGGAGTGCATATGCTGATAACGGTAACTTGTCAGGAGCAAGCAAAGGGCATTTGTTGATACTGGTGGGGAAATTGGGAGGCTGGCAGAGGAGCATAGTGTGGATGGCAAATCCAACTCCATATGTCCATTGTGTGCAGTTTTGGGGTTCTTATCTTAGAAAGGATATACTGACATTGGAGAGGGTTCAGGGAAGATTCACAAGAATGATTCCAGGAATGAAAGCGTTACTGTATGAGGAACGTCCGGCAGCTCTTGGGCTGTATTCCCTGGAGTTCAGGAGAATGAGGGGGGATCTCATAGAAACATTCCGAAAGTTAAAAGGCCTGTACAGATTTGGTATGACAAAGTTATTTCCCATGGTATGGGTTTCTAGAACAAGAGGGCACGACTTCAGGATTGAAGTACATCCATTTAGAATTGAGATGTGGAGAAATTACTTTAGTCAAAGGGTGATAAATCTGTGGAGTTTGCTGCTGCAAGTGGCTGGAGGCCAAGTCATTGGGTGCATTTAAGGCAGAGATAGATAGGTTCTTGATTAGCCAGGGAATCAAAGGGTATGGGGAGAAGGCAGAGGAGTGGGGATGGCTGGAAGAATTGGATCAGCCCATGATTGAATGGCAGAGCAGACTCGATGGGCTGAATGGCCTGCTTCTGCTTCTATAGCTTATGGTCTTATGTGCTATTCTAATTTTCAGGTTTGTCCTTCCAGAAGCAGGTATCCTCCCACAGGTTCTCAGATCAATCTTTCATCAGTGAACTGCATCTCACTGAAGGCAGCAATATTAATTACAGTAGCTGGCTATCAGGACTGCTGTTCATTGGGTCTCATTGTGTCCGCTCTAAGCAGAACAGTGTCTACATTCCAAGAATAAGTTGCTGCTGTCTTTTTTATTGACCTCAAAAAAGGGATTAACTGCCAGCCACTGTCTGCTAGACAGTAGGTTATTGTTAGGGGAGATTTGTGAAGGACAGCTTTACCAGTCCCTTCCCCTGCTAGGGTGAGCAGCGTTATCTCTAAAACAGGCTTCTCAGACACCTGGGAAGCTGCCGAACTTCTTGCTGCCCTGGATTCAAAGAGAGATGCACACTGGCCAGCAGGTTACTTACTGTACATACAGGTTCAGAGCTACCAGTAGGAATCTCTACCTGTCATTTTGCCCTTCTTCCATGCTACAGGGCCTGAGGATAGTTGGAGGAAAAGGGTTTGGAATATAGAGTTGAAGTGAAGTGGTGAATAAGGCTTGTGCGTGAAAGAAGCTGTTGCAATGGAGCAACTTCACCCTCACACACACGAAGATTAAAGTCTAGTGGCACATTGAGCCATTACAATTACTAACTTCTTTGGCTGTGGTATATCTTCTTCAGATGTACTCCATTCATTTCACAGTTCCTTGCTGGACCAATATCGTGTTGGTCTCATCCACCCAGACTCCAGGAACAGTCTTTGCATGTTGCAGTGAACAAGTCCCTGTCTAACCAAGGGTTTGAAACCCATTGGCTATCCTCACGTATTTTAGCTGGACTGTCAAAGCTGTTACTGTGTACACTTCAAATGCAAACAGCTTATTGGAGCTGAGTATCATGTGGGGACACGTTTTGGATGAGCAGCTCTGATATGGGCAAGACAAACTACCCCTACCCGAGCACCCATACATCAAGAACACAAAATAAGGATAAAATCCAATGTCTAAGCTAATAGTCATTGCTTGTAGATTGATTCGGTGTCATTTTGTGATCTCCACACAGCCATACCTCTTTTAAAACTTGTGTCAGACGCTATTGGCTTTGCCTACTCACTAAATTTTCACCAACCTGTTGTAGCACCTTCAATTCTTTCACAAGTTTGCTCTTCACAACACCTGGGAATGGTTTGACTTGCATGACAGCAATGTTGCATTTGGTTTGATCTATACCTGCACCTTGTGTCATGTTATGGAAGTTCTGCTACATCAAAACATATTGTATAGCTTTCTAACAATGTATCATGGTGTGACATTGAATCAGTAACAAGAGAACAGTCTTCTAGTTTGTCATAGTCATAGAACACTACAGCACAGAAACATACATTCCTGTTTAAAATCGTTGTTAATTCATAACATTGGAGAAATCATCATATCCACAGTATGTTACTCTGAAAAAGAGAAAAACTATCTCAAAACCAAATCCACGGACCAAGGTTCACAGCTCATTAAGTACATGTCCAAGTGCTCTTATGAATATCACCCTTTCAGACATTGAGTTTTGCTTAAAAATAATTTCCTGATTTTCCCTGTATTCCTTCTACCAATGACTTTAAATCTACGCATTGGTTTTGTATTCTCTGGCAGAGGAAATGACTCCTTCATACTTATTCTACTTAGTCCCCTTATTGTTTTATATGCCTTAGTTGAATCTCCTTGTCAGCTCTTCTTTTCCAAAGAATAAAACCTGACATATACAATCTTTCCTCATAGATGCAGTTTTCCAGTCCTCACAACAGCCCTATAAGTCTCCTTTACACTCTCTTTATTCTGATCATTACCTTTCATGTAATTTGATACTAGAACTGTATGCAGAACCTAATCTAACTGTTGATATACTGTTCACTCAGTAGTGTAGGAGTGAAACCCAGTGAGGTCTTCTGCCGCTGCAGCCCATCTGCTTCAAAGTTCAACATGTTGTGCTTTTGGGAGATGCATTTCTAACATGTGGTTATTTGAGTTACTATCACCTTCCTGTCAGCTTGAGCCAATCTGGCCATTCTACTCTGACCTCTCTCATTAACAAGGCCACAGAACTGTCGCTCACTGGATGCTTTTTGCTTATCTGTAAACTCTAGAAATTGTTGTATGTAAAAATCCCCAAATGATAAACCACCCTGTCTGGCACCAACCATTATTCAATGGTTATAGTCACTTGGATCACATTTCTCCCCATTCTGGTCTGAACAACAACTGAATCTCCTGACCACGTCTGAATGCTTTTATGCACTAAGTTGCTGCCACATGATTTGCTGACTTGATATTTGTATTAATGAGCAGATGTACCTAATAAAGTGACCATTTAATGTATACTGAGTCCTAGGTTCCTCTTTCCTTCCATCACAAGAGTACTAAGAATACAACTTCCATTGTAGTTGCTTCATGGAGTGCAAGTTCCTTATGAATCTGAAGGAGGTTCTCGCTGACCTGATCCATCAGGAGCAGTCCAGGGTCATGGCGATCAAACAGCACCATGATAAAATGACCTTTGAACAAAGTGTATTCACTTTATTGTGTTTTTTCCACTGCTTATTGCACCTCCCCAAATACACTTATCTAGAGTGAATCCGTTTGCCACCTCTCCGCCCAGCTAACTGGACCATCTCTATCTTCCATTGGTCTATCGTTTCTTCCTCACTGCCAACCATGTGGTCAATTCTTGCACCAACTCCAAAAGTCTTTGTCATGTCCATTACCTTCAAATCTAATCCTTAAATCATTGATCTTACAAAATGTGCGTGACAGAATACCAAGCCCAGTGGAATTCTTGTCATCACCCATCACCTATTATACTTGTTGCCACTGAGCCAATTTTGAATCAACTTTACTACTCTCCTTTGGATCCCACGAGATTTCATTTCTGTTTTGACTACGTGCATATCAGACTTTGTGAATGGTCTTACTAAATTCCATATACACTTCGTCAAACAGCGTGGTCCCATCGAAGCCCTCCCCCTCCTCCACCCCAGCCTCCACCTAGTTATAGCCTCAAAATTCAGTTGCCACCTAAAATAATCTGAGTTCTTCCTGAAGAAAAGCAGCATCTTCATTGCCTATTTCTAATGATTTTACAAAGGCATTGAAACATAGCAGATATACTATTTACAATATATATTTCACACATTCAAAGAGGCAGAGCTTTATTTGCCAGGCGCTTCTACTTGCATCATGTTATTGGTGCATAGTGACTACCTGTGACAATGTCGATTACTGGAGGGCCAGCATAATGCATTGTTTTGCCTATCTGTTTGGGATCACGATATGAACACACACAAGATTAAAGAAGGAATGTGTTTAGGTTTTAAAATACTGTATATTATACCTAGGATGTAAGGGAACCGTGCATTTTTCTCCCTAATCTCAGTTTACATTGAATGTATGGTGTGCTAACCCAATTTTTATCTAATTTTGCTTTCCCTTTTAATTATTTTCTAGAATGCAAAGTGTGGTGTATTTTAATAAATCATCCGGTTGTTAAAAAGTAATAAAAGCATTTGCTATGCACTTAAATTTAAGGACAGACTTAAATTTGTCCTTAAATTTGATAATATTTTAATAGCTAGCATGTAAGTACAAAAGTAAAAGCAGCAATCAGATAATAATTTACTATCCTGCAGTTTATGGTCTGGAGGAAAGTGAAGCACTTCAATGCAAAGAACATTGTTAATAAGTTATTGTGACTCAGATTGTTGTGGTTGCAATGTCATCTTAACTTTAGCTAATAATTGTTGAATTTATACAGTAGCTCAGTATTTCTATTGTTTTCAAGATATTACCAAGCTTCAGAGTCAAACACTATGATGTAAATTTAACAATTTACAATGAACAATTGTTTTCACAAGTGTTGCTTCCTCAGAATTTTTTTCTGTCTATAATTGACTGCTTGAAGCAGAGCATAAATATAATTTCAGACTACTTGTATCATGTAGGAATTTGGAGAAACAAGAAATTAACTTTTATTAAATATAATGCATTTAATTGCATGAAAGTGCTGACACTTTTCAATAGTTTGACAAAGCTAAAAATGTTTTGTTGATGATTTTCATTTGTACTCAGTGTTTGAGGCTTCTCACTTAAAGTGTCAAACAATAATCAGCCAGCACCAATGGATTCCTGTTACTCTGATACAGTTTCTCCATGATCACAATGTCTTCGTGAAACCTTTCACCACACCCGTCATTGACAGCACCAAGATTTGCAGGGAAGAAGTCTAAATGAGAATACAGAAAATTAATCTTTAGTAGTATGTTACACTTCATGGTTTTATGTGCTGGAAGCGTGTTTTTTTAACCAACTGCATGTAGTTTGGTGCTCTGTAGTTGCCGAGAAGTTTTTTAACAACACCCTTGAATGCCTTCCATGCGATTTTCTCCAGTCTCACAAGAATTTCAAAATTGCCTATCATTGACCCGTCTGGTATGTGGACCAACAAAAACGTGTTCAGTTATCATGACTTGAAATAACTAACATGGGCAATTTCAAGAAAAATAGTGCATGACAGGAAAATTTCATGCTGATTTTCATGATCAGCAGCCCAAAATCCTTAAGTATTCAGGAAGTAAATTTTTTGTTGTCTAGTGTTACCTACTGCTAAAGTATTAGCAATTCTACTCTGACATTCTACTGAATTTCATTTATATTGCTCAGCAGGTGTTTTTTTTTGCAAGCAATTTATAGCTGAAGATTTTACAATGAAAAATGTAAAGCGATGGTCATAGATCGATTTAGAATTAAACTGGGCATTTTAATGCAAGCATGATAGGATGTTCTTCAATGTGGACCAAAATCTAATGAAACAAAGAACAAATTTGTATTTACTGTATATAGCATCTTTTACAACCTCAGGGCATTCCAAAACACTTGTTTTTGAAGTGGCCACACTCTTAAGTAAAGGAACATGGGGGATAATTTGTACGCAGCAATTAAATAAATGATCTAGCAATTTGCCCTTCAGATATCACAATTGAGAAGTAGGTTTTGGTCAGGATACAGGATGACCTCTTGCTCTTCTGGTTGCATAGCACCATTCAGTGAAAAGAAACCTTGGTTTAACACTTCATATAGATGTAAGAGATCGGAGGTTTGTATTACATAGTACTTCTTTTACGCATTAAAAGCCCATTGATGAAAATGATCGGCAGCATTAAGCACACATATCACAGTTTATTAAACTGTAGCTCGTCCTCTGAGTACACAGTATTGACGTCAGTTAGAGTGATATACCATAGGGCGGCAATATTGTCATGCTAATGTGCAGCTTGTACACAAAAACGTATCTTAACCAGAGGATGATGGCCTCCTTTATCATTTATTATCTGAGCTGCTGGCAGGGATCTGTCAGTGAAACACTTGAATTCTTTAAGGCTTGTTCTTGAACCACCTAGTTCTAAGGTTAGCCCTTTCATTTGGTGAAGAACTCCAATCACAATCCTTGACCCAGATATCTACCTCAAACTACACTAAACCTGCCAAAAATACAAGCTGACTGTTCCAATAACCCACCCATAAGTGTTGGGTAAATCTTTCCCAAAGTACTCTTGACTCTTTAAAGTACACTTTGTACCAACTGCCAATTCTGCACACAATGCAGAATAATATTAATGGTTTTTTCATAGCTAGGCAGAAGAATATGAAGTTTCTGTGTTATCATATACAGAATCACTGGGATTCATAATTCTGACATACACGCATGCGCACACGCACACACACACACATGCACACACAGACGTGCCACCCCCTTACAAGCTTGCATAAAATTTAGTTGGATCTCCTCTGCACGGTGCTTAAAAGTACATTTTTACACATGGACTTACTAGGCCAGTACTTCTGGCTGCATGCCATTCCCTCAGAACTGCCCTGAAATTTATTTCCCCACAGATTGGCTGAAGGCTTGGGATGTGGCTCAGAATCAGATGGCAAAGCTGTGATAAGGCCAAGGATAGCAATTTAAAGTTTCTCTCTTTCTTTCTCTCTTTCTCTCTCTCTCTCTCTCCCTCTCTCTCTCTCTCTCTCTCTCTCTCTTTCTCTCTTTCTCTCTCTCTCTTTCTCTCTCTCTTTCTCTCTCTCTTTCTCTTTCTCTCTCTTTCTTTCTCTCTCTTTCTCTCTCTCTTTCTCTCTTTCTTTTTTCTTTTTCTTTCTTTTTTTTTGGAATTTATTTTTTACTGAAGTTCATCATCAAACAAAATTTTCCATAGGATGTATTTCACATACTGTACATATATGTCATATCGTCATATTTGTCACAAATCTCCACATAATATTTATCTGAGTTATACACTTATAGAAAGGAGAGGAAAGAAAGAACAATCAAAAGAAGCTCAAAAGTCAGAAGTCTCTTTCTAATGTTAATTTCAGTGTTCGTTTTGAATACATACTTCTGGTATTCAGTGCTTTTTATCTTATCACCAATATTGTATACCTTAAATGAAAATCTGATATTTTTATAAAATAAAGACAGAAAACCTTGGAAACAGCGTCTATGTAGAAAGAGTTAACATTTTCAGATTGATGGCTTTTCACCAGTTACGCAATGTTAGAAAGTAAAATGGTTTTGGGATTAAATCGTGGAGCTCGTAGTCAAGATGCCTTTGAGTCCTTTGGAATTTAAATTAATGTGCGTCACTAAATGCAGATAGTAGAGCTGCTACCTACAACTCCACTGACATTGGTTCAATCCCTACCTCTGGTAACACACATCAAAGTTGCTGGTGAACGCAGCAGGCCAGGCAGCATCTGTAGGAAGAGGTGCAGTCGACGTTTCAGGCCACTACCTCTGGTGTTGTCTGTAGGAGTTTGTTCATTCTCCCTGGGACCATGTGAGTTTCCTCCAGGACCCTCATTTTCCTCTGCCATCCCAAAGATTTGCAATTTGGGAGGTTAATTAACCTCTGTAAGTAGACCCTAAAGTAGCCACTGAGTGTGTGTGATCCTCTGATGCTGTAGCCTATCTACTTCAAGGTTTGATGTGTTGTGCATTCAGAGATGCCTCTTCTGCACACCACTCTTGTAACACATGGTCCTGGTCATTCGAGTTATTGATACCTTCCTGTCAGCTTGAACTAGACTGGCCATTCTCCTCTCTTATAAACAAGGCATTTTTACTCTCAGAACTGCCAGAACTAGATTTTGTTTTCTTTTTCTCACCATTCTCTAGAAACTGTTGCGATGAAAATCTCAAGAGATTAAAAATTTCTAAGATAAATCGCCCCATTTGGCACCAACAATCATTCCACTGTCAAAGTCAGTTAAATCACATTTCTTTCTCATTGGGCTGTTTGATCTGAACGACAACTGAACATCTTGACTACGTCTGCGTGCTTTTATGCATTGGGTTGCTGATTGGCTGATAATATATTTGTATTAACAAGCAAGTGTATAGATGTACCTAATAAAGTGGCCACTGAGTTTAAGTTAGTAGATTGGAATTTTAAGAAGAAAAATGTTATCATTGGTAATGATAACTAACAGACTGTACCAAATTACCAACACGTTACTGCTTACCTACAAAGATGGCCCTGCTGAGACATGAGGATGTTTTTCAGGCAGCAAACATAACTACTAACAACTATTTCCACTAAATGTACCTTTTGGGACTACGATTACTGCCATCCACAGTCTATAATTTGTCACTGGGAGGTGTGCTTTTGAACTGCCTATACAACCTGGCATTTTTGTGGTGTTGGTGAACTGGACTCCTGCGAATACAGGTGTGGCTGCGGCAGCCATTGCTGGAGTGGGCTTCGGGCCAGACTGAACCTTTGAGCTGAACTGAGGTGGCAGGGTTCGGGCCTAAGAGCAGATAATGAACCGATGTTTCGCTGATTTAAGCACCATGCCAGATTAAAAAGATTAAGTTGTCGAGACCGACTGATGAGCTCAACCAGTGTTCAGCTCGTTACTCTGGGAGGCTTTACTTAGCTTAGTGCTGAACTGAGTCTGCAACTGAGACCTGCAGCCATTGGCACTCGCCTCAGTGCTGAACATGGCTCCCCGGCTGTGGCCTGCAGCCATTGGCACTCGGCTCAGTGCTGAACATGGCTCCCTGGCTGTGGCCTGCAGCCACTGGGCTTCTGGGCCAACTGTAGCACTGCACTGGCTCTGTGGCTGTGGACTCACTTTCAGTTCATGTTCTGTGGGCTGCTTACATGACTTGTTCTCTTTTTTTCACACATTGAATGTTTGACTCCTCTATGGCAAGGGTCTTTTCATGAATTCGATCGTGATTCTTTGTTTTGTGGCTGTCTGCAAGAAGATGAATCTCAAGGTAGTATATATTATCCATACTTAGATAATAAATGTACCTTGAACTTTGAAATAATTGCAGCAACCCACCTAGCCTATATCCTTCAAGGAGGAAATCTCCTGTTCTCTCCCAATGTGTGCTGTGCACCAATACTTTTGCTCCTGCGAATATAGAATATATCCCTCAGTAACGAGAGTTCACAAATAGAAACTGGAATATTAGAATAGAACTCTGTGTTCCTCCCAGGTTTATAAGTAGCATTTGTAGCTGCCTCAGTAAATTATTTTTCCCATACTGCTTGTGCAGTGTATTAACCCAGGGTAAAGGCCTCAATTCGACCAGTGCACATGAAGAGCATGGTGACCTGCCTCGATGATTATCGTCCAGTAGCACTCACATCAACAGCGATGAAGTGTTTTGAGAGGTTGGTGATGAAACATATCAACTCCTGCCTGAGAAGTGAATTAGATCCACTCCAATTTGCCCAGCAGCACAACAGGTCCACAGCAGATGCCATCTCATTGGCTCTTCGCTCAACCCTGGAACATTTGGACAGTAAAGATACATACATTTGGATGCTCTTTATCGACTACAGCTCAGCATTCATTACCATCATCTCCTCACAACTGATGAATAGAACATGGAACATAGAAATCTACACCACATTACAGGTCCTTCAGCCCACAATGTTGTGCCGACCATATAACCTACTCTAGAAACTACCTAGAATTAGGCGACAAGTCCTTGGCCTCAGAACCTCCTTGTGCAATTGGATCCACAATTTCCTCACCCGCAGACCTCAGTCAGTTCAGATCGGCAACGACACCTCTTCTAAGGATCTCCATCAGCAGAGGTGCACAACTAGGCTATGGGCTTAGCCCCTGCTCTACTCACTTTACACTTATAACTGTGCGGCTAAGCTCAGCTCCGATGCCACATTCAAGTTTGCTGACAAGACCACTGTCATGCGCTGAATCAGCATATAGGAGGGAAATTGAAAATCTGGCTGAGTGGTGTCATAACAACAAACTCCCAGTGTCAGTAAGACCAAGGACTGATTATTGACCTCATGAGAAGGAAATCGGAGGTCCATGAGCCAGTCCTAAACAGAGGATCAGCAGCTTAAAATTCCTTGGTGTTATTATTTCAGAGGACCTGTCCTGAGCCCAGCATGTAAATGCAATTTTTAAGAAAGTACAGTAGCAGCTCTACTTCCTTAGGAGTTTGTGGAGATAAGGCATGACATCTAAAACTCTGACAAACTTATATAGATATGTGGTGGAGAGTATATTGACTGGCTGCATCACAGCCTGGTATGGAAACACTATAATGCCTTGAACAGAAAATCCTACAAAAAGTAGTGAATACGGCCCAGTCCACAACATGTAAAGCCTTCCCCACCATTGAGCACGTCTACATGAAATACTATCACAGGAAAACGGGCCCCCCTCCACCACACAGGTCATGATCTCTCCTCGCTGCTGCCATCAGGAAGAAGGTATAAGAGCCTCAGGGCTCACATCCACCAGGTTCAGGAACAGTTATTACCCCTCAACCATCAAGCTCTTGAACAAAAGGGATAACTTCACTTGCCCCATCATTGAAATGTTCCCACAACCACAGTTTCAAGGACTCTTCATCTCATGTTCTCCATATTTATGTATTTATTATTATTTCTTTCTCTTTGTATTTGCACAGTTAGTTGTCTTCTGCACATTGGTTGAACGTCCAAGTTGAGCAGTCTTCCACTAATTCTGTTATGGTTATTATTCTATAGATTTATTGAGTATGCCCACAAGAAAATGATTCTCGGGGTTGTATATGGTGACATATACTATATGTGCTTTGATAATAAATTTACTTTGAACTTTTAACTTTGAAATGAACAGGGCTCTGCAAAGATCAATAAATCTGGGAGAAAAACGGGAGATTTTAACCTTAATGAAAACACAAGAGATTCTGTTGATGCTAGAAATCCAGAGGAATACACACAAAATGCTGGAGGAATTCAGCAGGTCAGACAGCATCTATGGAAATGAATACGGAGTCAGTGTTTCAGGGCGTGGATTAGCTCCGATCAAGAAGGAAATATGTTTTCACTGGGAAAGAATGAGAATAAAGTTGTAGCAATGAGCAACCTTTCCTGACCCCATTCTGCACTGGGATTGGGCCTGTAGTGAACCGTTACTTTGAATAATGGGTTGTACATTATCTTATAACAGGAAAAAAAGGAGATGAATTTCTGAGGAGAGGCAAATAATATAAAGATATTTCTTAGTCTCTCTTGGTTGACAGAGTCAAAGGCTTTTGTAAAGTCAAAAAAAGGTCGTGTATGCTAGTTGAAGCTACTGGCTGTGTTCTTCTTGTCACACAGAGAAGATAATGTCCAGATGTATCATATGAGCAGAACCCTTGCTAAGAGACATACAATTGTTATTACAGCCCATTAATTGCTAGCCTTGCCAAAGTCTTTTTTTATCTGAAATCATTAACACAAATTTGCATTCTATTATAAATGCAAAAAATATATCCAGTGTTTGGTACTTCTAAAGATGCCTATCACTTGAACTTCTGATTTTCAAGTATTGAAGGTGTATGTTGACTGGCTAGTTGACCATTTGGGACACAACTGAGCAAGCCTGTCTTTGTCTCGTGTTGAAATGCCCAGTCAAAATGCAGGCGTCTTCTACTTGAGTCCCAAAATTAATTTACAAACCACAAACTAAGAAGAGAAGCTGTAAATTTTTTGATCTATTCTGCTACAGCAAGAAAGTTAACACTCCTTGTCCAGGCCTATGTTTTCTATGAGACGCGGTTCCATGCAGGACACAACAACTGACAGCTGAAGCCATGGGGAAGCCTCATTCCTCCTCATCAAGCCTCCTCCCTCAATCAGGCACACTCTCTGCCCCAGGAGAGCACTGCTGTGAGCATCTGCTAATGCTGGTCTTTTGCCAACTGCTATAAGATGCAAGAGAATAGTCTCTGATTTCTGTTCCTCCCCTATAGAGAAATGACCGTTCTCCAGTGGAGTTCCTCCCCACTTTGGTGGAGTTAAAATCGGAAATTATAGGAAGCTTTGTGTTACTTTTCCAAGCACAAGAACAGAAATATTATGATTTATTTGCTTTTTGTAATATAGGAGACAAAATATAGCTTGTGCTTTAAAATAAAATCAGTGCCAGCTATTGGTAACTCATCAAGCAAGAATACAAAATAAATGTTTTGGCAGGCCCATTGTAAAGACTACATAAAAATATATAAAATTCATCATTAATCGACTAGAGATGGTAGATTCCTAACAGGTTCAATTTCATTTCATTAAATAAAAGATTATATTAATGTGATTTTGATCTTCTCAAGAACAAAACGCCATTGAAAGTAATGGATTAGGACATTTAAAAATTGTTTTTTTAAATTGAGATTTAATCTTATCAGAAATGATCTCAAATGGGTTCTACTAAAGCACCATTCAATCATCATTTGACGCATTGCAGTTATTTCAATGACCAAGATGTGCTAAAAAAAACAATTTAATCTATCCTGTAAGATATGATGAATTGTATAGAAGATGTCATATTGCTGCCTAATACCCTGATGTAATGAGAATATAGAATGAGTAATCTATAACCAAGAATGTTGCTTCCTTACAATAATGATCCTAGCTTATTGTTGTCATGATAATCAGGATGGATAAATAGAAACCAACAAGTAATTCCACTGAATAAGAAATTTGAACAATGTATAAAGTGAAGTGAGAATCCATTCCCATCATGACCTCAGGATATCCCAAAAAGCTTTGTAGCATCTGAAGTCATTTTAATGTTTAAGTTTTGCTATTTACAGGAAGGCAAGGGGGTGCAGAGTTCAGTTAATAACTGCTATACATCCTTCAATTTTTTTTTTAGATAAAGTGACTGCCTGTTGGAAGATAAACTCTGCAGTGAACTGGAGTACAATCCAGACTGGGGGAAAGGCAGAATTTTGTGATTGGGATTCATGGTTGGATGAGTTCAGGTTTGTGAACAGTGTTGATAGCACAGATCCCTTCCTATGATCTTGGAGTTGAATAAGCCGTATCATAGTTGCGATTGGGGAAAATCTTGTTCACTGGGGCTCAGATCAGAGTCTGGGCTTTAGGTCAGAGTCACGTAGTGGGAAGTAGGGGGCGCAGAATTTGGGTAGGCAGATATAATGGGAGTGAGCAGGGGAGAAGTGGTATGAGTTCAGTGTGATTGGGGGTCAGGCAGTTGGACATTATTGGGAGGTGGTCAATTAGGCTCAAACATCATTCGGATGGAGAGCAGATTGTTATCATCCTTCTCCATTAAAACTGTAAATGGGGATCGTAGTCATGGGTTGGTAAATGTTCAATCTTTTTTGACTATTAACCAGCATTT
Organism: Mobula birostris; assembly: GCF_030028105.1. Classification (NCBI taxonomy): domain Eukaryota; kingdom Metazoa; phylum Chordata; class Chondrichthyes; order Myliobatiformes; family Myliobatidae; genus Mobula; species Mobula birostris. Next base: position 29,041,064 of record NC_092377.1, read on the forward strand.
ATGGGGTTAAAAACGACACACAATGTTCCAATCAAGTAAATATTACAGTATCAATTATCTTAGTGATTTTGGTTAGGGGGTAAACATTAACCAAAATAGCAGAAGTAATTTACCTAATCATTGACACCGCACCAAGGGACCTTTTATCCAATCTAATAAACTTTGCCTCACACATCACGAAGACATGCTGGTTGTCAGGTTACTTAACTGCTCTTAATTGCTTCTAATGTCAATGTGCAGCAAGAGTGGGGGCAGTAGAATTTTAATAAGGCACAGGGAAATAGATGATGATCTGATTGAGGGAAATGCTCTAAGAACTCAGAAATCCAAGTGACTTCCTTCATTGTCCATAAGCCCATAAGACATAGGAGCAGAATTAGGCTATTTGGCGTATTGAGTGCACACTACCATTTGATCATAGCCAATCCATCTTCCTCTGTCCTCCTGCATTCTCCCCATAATGTCATGAGAAAAATAGGAGAAATCTAGTGTACTCAAACATTTCCTACAGATGAGGCAGGAATGTGCCACAACTGGTTCCACATTGAAAATGCTAATAGTGAGGCATCCAGGAGCACAGCCTGAAATGACAGAGCTCACTCTCAGCACAAGGCAGGCCAGAGCAACCCGGCAACCGTGATGTTCCAATAAGCAAATGACTGATTACAATGAAAGCAGTATGTCCCTCATGCTGGTTGTGACAAAAATAAATCATTCAGTGACAATGCACCTTAAAATATTCATTTCTGCTTTTCTTTTCATCCATCACTGTGTCCTCTTTGGCATCTAAGCTAAGAAAAGATGAAAGCAATCATTCCCTGCCCTGAGCTTCAACAGCTACTTCCTGTAGCAATGCTCTGTTTTTATTTCACTCTCCCTTCCCTTCTTCCCCAGTACCTCCACTAACGAGTGGCAGGGATACACATTGCATGTTGCTGTTATTTAATAATCCACGAGCAGAAATACTAGATCTTTTTTAAAAACAATATTAATGTACTTCTCCAAGTGGTCTAAAAAGCCATGAAATATAATCATTTACTTCAAGGTATCTTATTACATTGACTTCTTTCTAGATTATTCACCTGTAAAATACAGCCCTGCCTGTAGTTACCCTTCATCCAGACCGTGTAGAGGAGATTCACTTTCATTTCATATCCCGCACTGAATTTTCAGAATGTTCCAAGCATTTCTATTAATGGTACAAGGATGAAAGACATTCGTGCTCAAAGGGAGCAGGGTATCTTTGTACACACTGAAACTTAACAAGCAGTTAAACAGACAAACAGTGTGCAGGACTTCTTTATTGTGTGAGTATAAGATTAAGTATATTTTATTGAAGCTACATAAGGCCCTCGTGCAATTGCGCTTGGAGTATTGTGTAGAAGTCAGCTGTTGCTACCTAAGGAAGGATATACTTGAAAGTGATATACTGTATATTCATCTCATCTAAGTATAACTGAGGTGGCAGGATTGTCCGATGTGGAAATATTAAGCAAACTAGACCGATATTCACTTGTGCTCAGAAAAATCACAGTAACCGCATTGAAACTTACAAAATACTTCCAGCAGTTGATGAAGTGATGCTGGAATAATGTTCTCCTGGCTGGAAATCTGGAACTGGGGGGGGGGGGGGGGGGTCATTATTTCTAAAAGTCAACCAATTTGAAATGAGATAAGAAATTTCTTCACAAAGAGAATGGAGAATATTTGGAAACTACTGCCCCAGAAGATATGGAGGCTCAGTTGCTGAGTATATTCAAGTCAGAGATCAGTAAAATATTAAAGGAATTAAGGGATATGGGATTAGTGAGCTGAATTAAAAGATTAACTGTGATTTTATCAAATGGTAGAGGAGGCGAGAGGATCCAAATAATAAGATTAGATTAGTTTATTGTCATATACACCAGGGTGCAATGAAATTCCTTGTTTGTATAAAGCTCACAGTATACACGGTAACAGTAAGTACAGCAATAAATACAATGGCAAGCACAAAACGGCAAAATGGTGCCAAAATTGCCCTGCGTTCTGAGGCAATGCAAAAAAAATAAAATAAGGCGACAACAGCAGAATAACCAAGTGAGGTAGTGTGAAGAGTACAAGAATGTGGCAGCACAACTGGGAAGGCTGTGTAAAAAAAAAGGTGACTGGTTCAGGACTCTGATAGCAGTGGGGGAGGAGCTATTTTTGAGTCTGGATGACTAGGCTTTCCTGCTCCAGTTTCTTCTCCCAGAAGGGAGAAGACAAAAACAGGTAGCTCAAAGATGGCAGATATTCTTCCCAATACTATGCCAATTTCTGAAGCTACACATCATGTTCATGTGTTTCACAGGACGTAACTGGTCCTAAGAGCCTTCCAGAAGAAATGTCCTTGTGCACCAGAGGTAGCAGGGAAGAGTACATAGAACATAGAAGCCTACAGCACATTACAGGCCCTTTGGCCCGCAATGTTGTGCCAACCATGTAACCTACTCTAGAAACTGCCTAGAATTTCCCTATCACATAGCCCTCTATTTTCGTAAGCCCCATGTACCTATCTAAGAGTCTCTTTAAAGACCCTATTATATTCACCTTTACCACCATCACTGGCAGTGCATTCCACACAGCTACTACCATTCTGTATGAAAAACTTACCTCCTACATCCCCCTTGTACCTAGTTACAAGCACCTTAAAACTATTCCCCCTTGTGCTAGCCATTTCAGCCCTGGAGAAAAGGCCTTTGGCTATCCACATGACTACTGCCTCTCATCATCTTATACGCCTCAGTCAGGTAAGGTGGAGAGAGGCAGTTGTGGGCAAGAAACCTTCAAAGGTCACGTGTGCAAAAAATGTTGTGATTTGAATGATTTGTCAAGGTGGGCTGCTCAACACTGCACATACTCTTGCGTAAGAAGTCTCATCCGGGCGTGCACACACACTCAGGCATAGTTAATGTACCAAACTGCTCCTGCGCCCACGTATCCACTTATCTCACTGTCTCCCACATTATCCCTCACACACTCTCCCGACCATGGGCATTTTAACCCTTCAACTGTAAACAGAGATCAAGCTTCAAAAGGTAAGATGATCAATTTGTCTTTCACCTGCTCCATTATATTCCTAAGATGGCAAGGAATATAAAGGAGTCACTCAAATGGAGCATGACCCCTTAATGGCTCACTATATCATCCTCATGGACAGAGGAGCCTCAGAGGCTGAAATCAGCTCAAGAGCAGAGCTTCTAAAAATGTTTTGCAATGTTCAGTATGCTTCATTGTGATTACTATTGAAGCACCTTCAATTACTCCAAAAGACTGAGGTTTGGTAAAATACTGAAAGGCTTTTATTCGCTGTACAATATGACCTCCACAGTGAGTGTCTGCCCCCGGACTGAGGGGAAGGGGCAAGGTGAACACCTTTATACAGGACTCTGTGGGAGGAGCCACAGGGGCAGTCAGAGGGGCCACAGGGGCAGTCAGCAGAGGTGTGTGTCCAGACAGGTAACCGAGTTACAACATATATACATGGTTACCACATTCACCCCTCCTTTTTTTAAAAAGAGTTCCGCGGGGTGAAGTGACTGACAATATTTGCAAGAAGTATATTTACAGGTTAAGTCTATCAGGCGGTCGAGTCCATCGCTGTGACCTACGTAGCACCGGCGGTGATTGCACCGGCGATGGCGGTTGTGCTGGCTCTGGCCTGACTTCAGGTGCCAGCATGTTAGGCGTCGGTAATCCCTCGTGCGCGTGCGTCGTGCCCGGTATGGGAGTGTCGTGTGGTGTCTGTATAGGGTTTGGGGTGCACGGTGTCTTGTAGGTACATACATTGGTGGGTATGGGGTCAATAGTCACCACAGAGTGTTCAGGGTAGGGGCCCGGAGCTCCTGCGGGCGCCAGGTCGCGGATGGAGACCGTGTCCTCCCGCCCATCAGGTAAAACCACGTAGGCATACTGGGGGTTCGCATGAAGTAAGTGAACCCTCTCGACCATCGGGGAGTATGTATTGCTCCTGGCATGTTTCCGAAGCAGCACTGGCCCCGGGGACGTCAGCCAAGTTGGTAGGATGGTTCTAGTGGTCGATTTTCGGGGAAAAGAAAAGAGTCGTTCATGAGGGGTGGCATTGGTGGATGTGCATTACAGGGAGCGGATGGAGTGGAGTGCCTCGGGAAGGACCTCCTGCCAGTGAGAGACCGGCAGTCCCTTTGACCTGAGGGCTAAGAGTGTGGCTTTCCACACTGTGCCATTCTCCTTCTCTACCTGTCCATTCCCCCGGGGATTATAGCTCGTGGTCCTACTAGTTGCAATTCCCCTAGCCAGTAGATATTGGCGCAGCTCGTCACTCATAAACGAGGACCCTCTGTCACTGTGGATATAGCATGGGTATCTGAACAGAGTGAAGAGCTTGCGCAGGGCTTTTATAACTGACGTGGTAGTGGTGTCGGGGCAGGGGATGGCGAAGGGGAACCGCGAGTACTCGTCAATTACGTTAAGAAAGTACACATTGTGGTCGGTGGAGGGAAGGGGGCCCTTAAAGTCAACACTCAGTCGCTCAAAGGGGAGGGTGACCTTGATGAGTTGTGCCTTTTCGGGTCGGTAGAAGTGCGGTTTGCACTCTGCGCAGACTTGGCAGTCCCTGGTCATCATCTTGATCTCCTCAAGGGAGTAAGGCAGGTTCTGGGCTTTCACGAAGTGGAAAAGCCGGGTGACTCCCGGGTGGCAAAGGTCTACATGTAGGGCGTCTAGCCGGTCGATCTGCGCGCTGGCATGTGTTCCCTGGGATAGGGCATCGGAGGGCTCGTTGAGCTTCCCAGGCCTGTACATGATGTCATAGTTGTAGGTGGAGAGTTCGATTCTCCACCTCAGAATTTTATCATTTTTGATTTTGCTCTGCTGCTGATTATTAAACATGAACGCGACTGAGCTCTGGTCAGTTAGCAGGGTGAACCTTTTGCCGGCAAGATAGTGCCTCCAGTGCCTTATAGCTTCCACTATGGCCTGGGCCTCTTTCTCTACCACAGAGTGCCGAATTTCAGGGCCTTGGAGGGTACGGGAGAAGAATGCCACTGGTCTTCCTGCCTGGTTGAGGGTAGCAGCCAGAACAAAGTCGGAGGCATCACTCTCTACTTGGAAGGGAATGGCATCATCCACCGCATGCATTGCTGCTTTGGCAATGTCCCCTTTTATGCGGTTGAAGGCCGTGTGGGCCTCGGCAGAGAGGGGGAATGTGGTGGGCTTGACCAGGGGGCGGGCCTTGTCTGCATAGTTAGAAACCCATTGGGCGTAGTATGAAAAGAAGCCCAGGCACCTTTTGAGGGCTCTGAGGGTATTGGGAAGAGGGAGTTCCAACAGGGGGCGCATACGGTTGGGGTCAGGGCCAATGACTCCATTCTCCAAGGATAGTAAGTCGGGTGGTCCCAAATACACACTTGTCCTTGTTATAGATGAGGTTGAAAGATTTGGCCGCTTGGAGAAATTTTTGGAGGTTGTTGTCGTGATCCTGCTGGTCGTGACTGCAGATGGTGATGTTATCCAGATATGGGAACGTGGCCTTCAGTTGGCACTGGTCCACCATCTGGTCCATTGCCCTCTGGAAGACAGATACACCATTCATGACACCAAAGGGGACGCGCAGGAATTGATAAAGCCTGCCGTCTGCCTCGAAGGCAGTGTAAGGGCGGTCCTCCCGGCGGATGGCGAGCTGATGGTAAGCGGATTTTAGGTCTATGGTCGAGTACACCTTGTACTGTGCTATCTGATTGACCATATCCGCGATGCGGGTAGAGGGTACGCGTCGAGCTGCGTGAACCTATTGATGGTCTGGCTATAGTCCACGACCATCCTATTCTTCTCCCCGTTCCGAACAACGACCACCTGCGCCCTCCAAGGACTTGTGCTTGCCTCAATGCCCCCTCCCTGAGCAGCCGCTGCACCTCCGACTTAATGAAAGCTCTGTCCCCCGCGCTGTACCTCCTGCTTTTAGTTGCCACGGGTTTACAGTCGGGGGTCAGGTTGGCGAACAGCAGTGGGGGAGGGCTCCTGAGGGTGGAGAGGCTGCAAGTGGTGTCGGTAGTGTGGCAGTTGGCATGATGTTGGGTGGGATGCGCGGGTCGGTGTGTGTGTGTGGTCAGTAGCGGGGTACGTGACATATCTCTACAAAATGGGATTTATGACAGTAATTGGCAGGAAGGGCCCATCATACTTCATTGTCACGCTTTTCAGGCGGCTCTGGAAGTCCAACCCGAACAGCACAGGGGCACACAGTTGAGGCAAGCCCAGTAACTTAAAGTCCCGATATTCTGTGCCCTGCACCACTAGCGTCGCTACACAACCCCCCCGGATGTCTGTTGTATGCGACCCGGAGGCTATGGTGACCCTCTGACTTACCGGCCGTATCATGAGTCCACAATGCTGCACCGTGGCCGGGTGGATAAAACTCTCCTTTGCCCCTCCACCAGGATGTCCATCATTGACCTTGCGAGCTGGTGGGGAGCGCTTTGGTTGAGGGTCACGGAAGCCAGGGTGGGGTCGCTGTCTTGGTCCGGCGCGGTGGGGTGGCCCGTGAGCACCCGTTGGTTGTAGGTGGTGGGAGGTGGTGCCGACCAAGATGGCCGCCCCCATGTCTTGCACGTGGTGGCAGCGTGCAGGGAAGATGGCGGCCCCCATGTCTCGCACGTGGTGGCAGTGTGCAGGGAAGATGGCGACCCCCACGTCTCGCACGCGGCGCTGCTCGATCCCGCTTGCGGTTTTGACTTACAGACCTTGGCGAAGTGGCCCTTCTTTCTGCAGCTGGAACAGGTAGCTTGTCGGGCCACGCAGCATTTCCGGGGGTGCTTCTCCAGTCCACAGAAGTAGCACTTCGCAACTCACGACTGGCTTCAGCTGAGGTCGATTCGCCGGCGGGTTGCGGGGTCTGCGGCACCCACGAGGCCATCGGGGGATCGCGTGCCTGGAGAGCCTCGGAGTTATGCAGAGTGGCTTCCAACGTATCAGCCAGCTCGATCGCCGAACTTAGGGTAAGATCGGCTTTTTCCAGCAGCCACTGGCGCACGTACACTGACCTGGTCCCTGTAACGAAGGCGTCTCTCACTAGGAATTCTGCATGCTGCACCGCCGTCAGCTCCTGGCAATTGCAGGCCCGCACGAGTGTCTGTAGGGCCCGGACAAACTCAGCACTCGGTTCTCCGGACCGTTGTTGCCGTGTCGCTAAGCGATGCCGAGCATAGACGCTGTTTATCGGCCGCAGGTATTGTCTTTTGAGTGCGTTCATCGCGCCGTCGTAGTTCGGCTGATCTCTGATCAGCGAATAAACCCGTGGACTGACCCTGGAGAGTAGAACTCTGCGCTTCGCTACGGGGTCGGTCACTTTAATCTCCTCTAGATACGCTTCGAAGCAGGCCAGCCAGAGTTCGAAAGCGTTTCCAGCGTCAGGCATTTGCGGATCGAGGTCTAATTTGTCTGGTCTCAGAGCCTGTTCCATGTTTTAAAATGTACAGCGAATAAAATTGAAGCACCTTCAATTACTCCAAAAGACTGAGGTTTGGTAAAATACTGAAAGGCTTTTATTCGCTGTACAGTACGACCTCCACAGTGAGTGTCTGCCCCCGGACTGAGGGGGAAGGGCAAGGCGAACACCTTTATACAGGACTCTGTGGGAGGAGCCACAGGGGCAGTCAGCAGAGCTGTGTATCCAGACAGGTAAGCAAGTTACAACATATATACATGGTTTACCACAACTATTGATATGATTTATTGTAGATGCCCTCATTGCTAGCTCTCTGCTCCTTCATCTTAGACCAGCTTTGTGTACAAGTGCGGCTATCTTATGATTTGTATTAGGGCATCAGATGAGACTAAATTAGTACATTGGATTACTATTGTTACATGGATATAAGTGTAATGAAAACTTGTCTTGCATATCATCCATATAGATCATTCCATTAGAACAGTGCATTGAGGTGGTACAAGGTAAAAACAATTACAGAAAGCAAAACAGTGACAGAGAACTGGACAGGTTTGGATGGAGCATAGGTTAGGTTTTAATATTATTCCCTGGCAGTTTATGGAAGCAGTAAAAATAGGTACATTATTGAAAGTCAGAGAAAGAGCAGCTCAGGTAGACAATAAAGTCCAAGGTCATAATGTGAAGTCAATAGTCCATCTTAACATACTTCATCTTCTTCTTCTTTTGCCCGTTACAGTGCTGGTGTTTCGGACAGCAGTGAAGGTCCTCCATCTCGGGTGGTGTTCATAGTTTCCTTCATCGTATCAGTAGCTTCCTCTCAGTTTACTGTCAGTCATGCGAGTCCCGGGTGGAAACTTAGGAGTACCATGGCACGCAGATGTAGAAGTATTCTTCATTTCTGTTTCCATAGCAATTTTGTTTTACTGGTCAGGGTTGTTAACCCTGAGCTGAACTCCAGGACAGAAGGACTGGTGGACCACGCTTAGTCTGGCCTCTACCCTTTGATGGGTTTAGCATGAGTGACCCAACCAGGAACCAAAGCAAAAAGCCCTGACTTCAGCCAGCATAGCTCTACAGGTCACTGAGGCACACAAGCCTCCAAACCACGCCAAGTTTGTGGTCCTCTTGGAGGATCTAAACACGCTGAGTGTAGGGGACCATTTAATTGCCCTTAAGCAGCAGGATAGCAGCTGTGCTTGAGCTTGGTGGTACGTGTTGTCAGACTTTTGTATCTTCTGCGTGAAGTAAGGGAGAGAAGAGAAAATGTCCACAGTTGGTGGTGTCCTTGATTATGTTGGTTGCTTTACCAAGTAATTGGGAAGTATAGACAGAATCAGTGGAGAGGAGGCTGATTCGTGTGGTGTGCCAAGCTGTGTCCACATTTCTGCAGTTTCTTGCAGCCATGTGCAGAGCAGTCGCCAGACCACGCCATGAGACCACGCCATGATGCATCCACATAGGATGCTTTCAATGGTGCATCAAAGGAGACAGACCAAATTTCTTTAGCCTCCTGAGCAATTAGAGACACTGGTGGATCTTTAGTAATATTCACTGCTAAGGACTTAAAGCTCTCAAACCTTTCGACCACAGCACCATTGATACAAACAGGAGCATGTGCAGCACCTCTCCACTCTTCCTGAAGCCAATGATCAGCTCTTTTGTTTTGCTGGCATTGAAGAAAATGTGGTTGCTGTGATACCATGTCACTAGACACCCTATCTCCTTCCTGTACTCCAGTTATTTGAAATATGGCCCGTTATGGTGATATCATTTGCAGTGTTGTTGATGGAGGTAGAGAAAAATCTGGTCACACAGACATGAGTGTATAGGGAGTATAGTTGGCGGCTGAGGATGCAGTAAGTGTTGTGGTCTGTCATTACTGATTGCAGTCTGTTGGTCAAGAAGTCAAAGATCCAAAGGGAAATTCTAGATCTAAGAATTTGTAGATGAAGCAACACACACAAAAAATGCTGGTGAACGCAGCAGACCAGGCAGCATCTATAGGAAGAGGTACAGTCGACGTTTACGGGCCGAGACCCTTCGTCAGGACTAACTGAAAGAAGAGATAGTAAGAGATTTGAGAGGGGGAGGGGGAGATCCGAAATGATAGGAGTGGACAGGAGGGGGAGGGATGGAGCTAAGAGCTGGAAAGTTGATTGGCAAAAGGGATATGAGGCTGGAGAAGGGAGAGGATCATGGGGCAGGAGGCCTAGGGAGAAAGAAAGGGGGAGGGGAGAGGCCAAGAGGATGGGCAAGGAGTATAGTGAGAGGGACAGAGAGTGAAAAAGGAGAGAGAAAGAAAAAGAAATTAATAATAAATAAATAAATAAATAACGGGTGAGGTACAAAGGGGAGGTGGGGCGTTAATGGAAGTTAGAGAAGTCAATGTTCATGCCATCAGGTTGGACGCTTCCCAGATGGGATATAAGGTGTTGTTCCTCCAAACTGAGTGTGGCTTCGTCATGACAGTAGAGGAGGCCGTGGATAGACATATCAGAATGGGAATGCGACGTGGAATTAAAATGTGTGGCCACTGGGAGATCCTGCTTTCTCTGGCGGACAGAGCGTAGGTGTTCAGCGAAATGGTTTCCCAGTATGCTGAGCTCATTGACTTCATTAACTTTGCCAACTTTCACCCTGCCCTCAAGTTTACCTGGTCTGTTTCCGACATCTCCCTCCCCTTTCTTGATCTTTCTGTCTCTATCTCTGGAGACAGCTTATCTACTGATGTCTACTATAAGCCTACGGACTCTCACAGTTACCTGGACTATTCCTCTTCCCACCGTGTCTCTTGCAAAAATGCCATCCCCTTCTTACAATTCCTCCATCTCCACCGCATCTGCTCTCAGGATGAGGCTTTTCATTCCAGGGCGAAGGAGATGTCCTCCTTTTTTTTAAAGAAAGGGGCTTCCCTTCCTCCACCATCAAATCTGCTCTGAAACGTATCTCTCCCATTTCATGCACATCTGCTTTCACCCCATCCTCCTGCCACCGAACTAGGAATAGGGTACCCCTTGTCCTCACCTACCACCCCACCAGCCTCTGGGTCCAACATATAATTCTCCGTAACTTCCGCCACCTCCAACGGGATCCCACCAATAAGCACATCTTTCCCTCCCCCCCGCTTTCCACAGGGATCACTCCCTACATGACTCCCTTGTCCATTTATCCCCCCATCTCTTCTCACCGATCTCCCTCCCGGTACTTATCCTTGTAAGCGGAACAAGTGCTACACATGCCCTTACACTTCCTCCCTCACTACCATTCAGGGCCCCAGGCAGTCCTTCCGGGTGAGGCGACACTTCACCTGTGAGTCAGCTGGGGTGATGTACCGCGTCCGGTGCTCCCAATGCGGCCTTCTATATATTGGCGAGACCCGACGCAGGCTGGGAGACCGTTTCGCTGAACACCTACGCTCTGTCCGCCAGAGAAAGCAAGATCTCCCAGTGGCCACACATTCTAATTCCACGTCCTATTCACATTCTGATCCACGGCCTCCTCTACTGTCAAGATGAAGCCACACTCAGGTTGGAGGAACAACACCTTATATTCCATCTGGGTAGCCTCCAACTTGATGGCATGAACATTGACTTCTCTAACTTCCGCTAATGCCCCAACTCCCCTTCGTACCCCATCTGTTATTTATTTATTATTATTAATTATCTTCTCTCTCTCTCTCTCTCTCTCCCTCTCTCTCTCTCTCTCTCTCTCCTTTTTCACCCTCTGTCCCTCTCACTATACTCTTTGCCCATCCTCTTGGCCTCTCCCCTCCCCCTTTCTTTCTCCATAGGCCTCCCATCCCATGATCCTTTCCCTTCTCCAGCCTCGTATCCCTTTTGCCAATCAACTTTCCAGCTTTTAGCTCCATCCCTCCCCCTCCTGTCTTCTCCTATCATTTCGGATCTCCCCCTCCCCTTCCCACTTTCAAATCTCTTACTATCTCTTCTTTCAGTTAGTCCCGACGAAGGGTCTAGGCCCGAAACATCGACTGTACCTCTTCGTATAGATGCTGCCTGGCCTGCTGCGTTCACCAGCATTTTTTGTGCGTGTTGCTTGAAATTCCAGCATCTGCAGATTTCCTCGTGTTTGAATTTGTAGATGTGTGTACACAACAGGAAAGATAGTACCTAAGGCATAGCTGTAGTCAATAAGATGTAGCCTGATATAGGTATCTTTATTATCTAGCTGCTCCAGAGATAATTGTAGGTCTGGGAGCCATAGACCTCTTTCAGCAAAGACAAATTGCAGTGCATTGAGGTTGTTGGGGAGGCTGGAGTTAATACGTGCCATGAGCAGCCTCTTAAAGTACTTCATGCCAGTGGATGTCAGAGCCACCAGGAAGCACACATTATTTTCTTTCGGTACAGAGAAGGTCATGATGATCTTAAACCAGGCAGGAACCTCAGATTGAAGCAGGGAGAGGTTAAAAATGTCTGAAAATAACCCTGCTAACTGATCTGCACAGGATCTAAGGACACAGCCAGAGACACCATCCAGACCAGATGCTCTCTGTGGGTTCACTCCCTCGAAGACTGATATTATGTCTGCCACAGTGACGGAAGGTTCCGCATCATGGGTGGGTGCTGACATTCCAGTCCCCTTCTGTTCCAAGTGTGCAGTGAATTTATAGATAGCATTTGAGGTATGACTAGTCACGCAGTGTAGAGAGAGTAAAGCAGTGTGGGCTAAGCAGCAACTTTGAGATGTGCATGTGTTTACTGTCAGCAAAGAAAATCTGTTATTTTCGATCCATACTGACTGTGGTCTCCTGATGAGGAAGTCAAGGATCCATATAGAAACCCAGGTTTTGCAGCTTATTGAGTGTGGGGTGATGGTTTTGTAGGCCAAGCTGAAATCAATAAATCCTCAGATAGACAGGTGATAGATTCTGAGATAACACATCTGATTTACTTTGCTTTAGAAACCTCATCTTGTGTAACGGATTGAAAGAGCTGGATTCACTGAGAAAGCACTAGTGAGGAATTATGCCAATATGATCATTGTGTTGTTAAGTGTATTAATTTCATTGGCCGCCATGCTTGTGGGCCATTGTCGATATTGAACACAAAATAATCTGCAGATACTGAGGGTCAAAGCAACACTCACAACACACTGGAGGAACTCCGCAGGTGGGGCAACATCTGTGGAAGCGATCAGTCGACGTTTCGGGCCAGAACCCTTCTTCAGGACTGAAGAGGGAGGGAGCAGAGGCCCTATAAAGAAGGTGGGGGGAGGGTAGGAAGGAGAAGGCTGGTAGGTTCCAGGTGAATAACCGGTAAGGGGAAAGATAAATGGGTGGGGGAGGGGAAGCAGGGAGGTGACAGGCAGGAAAGGTGAAGGAGGAATAGGTGAAAACACAATGGGTAGTAGAAGGAGGCGGAACCATGAGGGAGGTAATAGGCAGCTGGAGGAGGGGGCAGAGTGAAATAGGGATAGGGATAGGGGGAGGGGGAGGGGGAGGGAAATTACCGGAAGTTGGAGAATTCTATGTTCATACCAAGGGGCTGGAGACTACCTAGACAGTATATGAGGTGACTACCTTGGTATGAACATAGAATTCTCCAACTTCCGGTAATTCCCTCCCCCTTCCTTCCCCTATCCCTATTTCACTCTGCCCCCTCCCCCAGCTGCCTATCACCTCCCTCATGGTTCCAAAACGTTAACTGATTGTTTCCACGGATGCTGCCCGACCTGCTGAGTTCCTCCAGCTTGTTGTGAGTGTCGATACTGAACATCAGTCCAAAAAGTTCAAGGTCTCAACCAGTGTTCAAACCTACAGAGAGTTAATCTGAGGGACATGCATTTTGTGTAGAGGTCATCATGGTTTAAGTAATGTGCCAGCAATAGCAAATACAGGGAATTTTCTATCAAGCCATGAATATTTTATAGTCATTGACCCTTTCAGTGAAATGTTTCTTTGTTTATTTAGCAATACAGTGCAGAGTCGGCCCTTCTGCTGTCCCTGCAACGCCTGATAAACCTGATTAACCCTAATCTAATCATGGGACAATTTACAATGATCAGTTAACCTTCCCGGTACACCTTTGGAGTGTGGGAGAAAGCCGAAGTGCCCAGGGAAAAGCTACACATTCCACGGGGAGGACATACAGACTCCATATAGAATGGTGCCAGAATTGAACTCCAAAATCCCCCAAGCTGTAATAGCATCGCACTAACCACTACCTTACCATGGCGCCCCACTTGCAGAACACTAAATTCAGTGTAAGTTGATCGGCACAATTAATCACCAGAGAAATAATGCATAATTTGGACACTTTGAGCTGATCATTTACTTAGTTTATTGCCTGTAAATTTGTAAGTTAGTTTGCATTTTCCTTATGAAAGTAATTTTTTTATTTATCAACACACATCAAAGTTACTGGTGAACGCAGCAGACCAGGGAGCATCTCTAGGAAGAGGTACAGTCAACGTTTCAGGCCGAGACCCTTCGTCAGGACTAACTGAAGGAAGAGTTAGTAAGAGATTTGAAAGTGGGAGGGGGAGGGGGAGATCCAGCCTGATGGCATGAACATTGACTACTCTAACTTCTTCTGCTAATGCCCCACCTCCCCCTCGTACCCCATTCGTTATTTATTTTTATACACACATTCTTTCTCTCACTCTCCTTTTTCTCCCTCTGTCCCTCTGACTATACCCCTTGCCCATCCTCTGTCTTTCTCCCCGGGCCTCCTGTTCCATGATCCTCTCATATCCCCTTTTGCCAATCACCTGTCCAGCTGTTGGCTCCATCCCTCCCCCTCCTGTCTTCTCCTATCATTTTGGATCTCCCCCTCCCCCCTCCCACTTTCAAATCTCTTACTAGTTCTTCCTTCAGTTAGTCCTGACGAAGGGTCTCGGCCTGAAACGTCGACTGTACCTCTTCCTAGAGATGCTGCCTGGCCTGCTGCGTTCACCGGCAACTTTGATGTGCGTTGCTTGAATTTCCAGCATCTGCAGAATTCCTGTTGTTTGCGTTTTTATTTATCAAGTTCCTTTCATTCCATACAGCCGTGTGAACACAGCCGGGATGTTACTCTGGGAATGCGAAGATGTTCCTAGTTCACATAGTTCTTTCTCTTGTTCTCCAGATTTTGCCTTAACACTGTTGGACTCTGGGCCTCTGCTCAGGACTAATACAAGGTTTGGACTCTCTATAGATGCTGCTCCATTGAGTTCTTCCAGTAGATTGTAGCTGAAGAAATCTTACGTGTTTCTAGGAAATGTAACATTCACCATGAGGAAAGTCTTCTCATGATCAATAATGAGTTACACCTGAGAAAGTGGAAACCTTCCCTGTTCTTAAGGTACTCAGGGTATTCAAGGGAACCCCTTATAGAGACAAATGGGTGAAGCCAGTTCCCAGCTGCATTTAAGGATAAAAAGCAATGCTGGCAAACCTTTTTGCCCAAGGTGCTATCAGATCGTCACAGAAATCAAAGTAGGTGATTAGTTTTTTACTCTGTCACTTATTCTGTGAAGCAGTGGTGAGAAACAAATTGGGAGACATGGTGGAAATCTGCTGCTGATTCTTGGAGAGTGCCTGTGATCAGGAAATTGAATGTCATTGTGACTTTGCCCTCGGCAGAAAGAGCTGTTCGGGCGTAAGAATATGGTGGTAGGTCTTGCCGCACAGGATATCCGAAATCTCTTGGCAGGACAATTCTTGACAGCCATCTCTCTGCCTTATGCCATGAGGTGCCAATCATTGCCCAAACATCACCTCCGATAGTGGAAAGCTGGTGATGCTATTACTGTGGTTCTCACTCCCTATGAGTTACATACTGTATAGTAAAAGCCCTGTCATGTTCTCAAATGTCCACTGTGCTCTTTTAAATAACAAGAAAACCAAAAAAACTACTCCAGTGGGTAGTTCTGGTGAGATTGTTCAAGGGAAGAAAATTAGAAAATTAGCTTTATTTGTCACATACACATCAAAACAAACAGTGAAATGTGTTTTTTGTCTCAATGCCAACACAATCCGTGGATGTGCTGGGAGCAGCCTGTAAATGTTGCCTTGCTTCTGACACCAAAATAGCATGCACACAATTTACTTACCCTACCCCGTACAGATTTGGAATTTGGGAGAAAAGAGGCACACCTGAAGGAAACTCATGCAGTGACGAGGATCTGGGGATTTCGTGACTTCTGTCATAGTTTAGTGTGTGACTGGCCCATTAAATTGGCGAACATTACTTATTAAGGTGCCTGATACAATCTGGCACAGAAGTATTCTCCAGTGCAATCTGCTGCACAGTAAAATTAAAACTGGTTCTTGTAACACCTAATTATAAAGGCATTGCATGATTCAGTTTCTAGGTTAATCTGTTTCAGTAATATGAATTGAGGAATAAATACTAGCTGCAGTACCAGATATAACATAGCTTTCCTTTGTCAAAATAATGGTGGAGAACTCTTACATCTTAGTTCAATTCCTCATTAAGAATGCAGCACATTTGACAGTGCAGCATTTTCACAGTATTGCCCTGGGTTGAGAGTGTAGATGTTAATGTTGGAGGGGGAGTTAAATCTCATCTATCTTACTGAAATGAAAGAATGCTGGCTATTATACTATGCTGGTACCAAGAACTTCCCAATTTTATCTGCTACTAAGTCCCCGTGCCACAATGGAACCATCCTCGGGGTGGAGGAGCAACACCTTATTAAATCTTAATTCATCTGGGTAGCCTCCAACCTGATGGCATGAATATCGATATCTCCTTTTAGTTAAAAAAAAATTCCCTCCCTCTCCCCTCTCTTACCTCTTCTCACCTGCCTACCACCTCTCCTTGGGTCCCCTCCTCTTTCCCTTTCTCCTATGGTCCACTCTCCTCTTCTATCAGATTCCTTCCTCTCCAGCCCTTTACTGTTCCTACCCACCTGGCTTCACCTGTCTATCACCTTCCAGCTACCCTCCTTCACTGCCCCCACTATTTTATTCTGTCGTCTTCCCCCTTCCTTTCCAGTCCTGGAGAAGGGTCTCGGCTCGAAACTTCACTGTTTATTCGTTTCCATAGGTGCTGCCTGGCTTGCTGAGTTCCTCCAGCTTTTTGTGTGTTGCTTTTAATTTTTCTGGTTGCTTTCTGAGCCGTGAGAAGTGTAGACAGAAAGCAGGCTGGTTTCTGTGATATGCTGAACTATGTCCACAACTGTTTGCAGTTTCTTGCAGTCACAGGCAGAGCATTTGTCATACCAAGTAGTGATGCACCAGGACAGGATGCTTTGTAAACAGGAGAAAGTCTGCAGATGCTGGAAATCGAAAGCAACACATTCAAAATGCTGGAGGCATTAAAAATTGTCAGGGTCAAAGGGAACATGCCAACCATTTTTTAGCCTCCTTAGGAAGTGGAGTCTCCAGTGAGCTTTCTTGGCCGTGGGTTCAATGTGGTTGGATCTGGACAGACTATAGGGAGATGTTCACTCCCAGGAACTTGAAGCTCTTCACCTTCTCGACCTTAGCACTGTAGATGTGAACAGAGCATGTCCACCACAGCTGTTCCTGAAGTCAATGACCAGCCTTTCCCTTTTGCTGACATTGAGGGAAAGATTGTTGTCATGACACCATGCTGCTAGGCTCTCTACCTCCTCCCTGTGCTCTGATTCATCATTACTTGAGATGAGACCCACTACAGTGATACCATCTGCAAACTTGAAAACAAAGTTAGAGCAGATACTGGCCATGCAGTCATGAGTGTGTAGAGAGTAGAGTAGGGGGCTGAGGTTGCAGCTTTGAGGGGCACCAGTGTTGTGGTGACTGTGGTGGAAAACAGTCGATTTTTCACTTGGTAGATGGTTATAGGAGTTTAAAGTCATTGCGCAGTCCTACCTTACATTATCAGTTTCAATATGGTGTTGACTCAGGAGATTAAGGGGCAACAATACTGTTTATTGAGTTGAAAAAGGAAGCCAAATATTTGCACTTTTCACTTGCTGTGTATTTAGCAGGTCCTAATGCGGTATCATTGTGCATTCCATCATCTGACCATTGCACTCCTAAAACTCCCTGCTGCACAAAACATTATTATCCATTGCCTTTCAAAGCAGACCTTGCGTATTTGTTTGCTCTGTTTTCTCTCCAACCAGTCCCAGCAACGTTTTCTGACCTCTTCCTTTCCAGCGTTATTATTAGGTGCAGTCTTTAGAATTTGCCTGTAATTGTTTCCTTCAGCATCATCCCTCCAGTGCTCTTCTGAGTAACTTTCTGAGCTCACATTGACATCACTCCCTCGTTTTATCCCAAATACACATTGTGCAGCAGGGATTAATTTCTTTCACCACACTGATCTAAGTGTGTGTAAAAAAAAAATTAGGTGAGGAGAGAAAACTGGAAAGTAATAAGCTTTATCGATATATTTTTCTTGATTAACAGGCAATCAGTAATTACACTTCTATGCAGCACAATTAGTAAGCAGAACAACGGCATATATATCACAGGCCTGCCATTCATTGTCCTATTTTGTTTGCTAATTGTTTGTTAAATTGTGGTTGAAGGATTGCTTGCAATTTACCTTTTTCCTCATATGATGTAATTAATCTCATATTAAACTTCTCTTTATTCATTCACTTCGTAGATCTGCTGTCACTGGTAAAAATCCATTCCAAATTGCCCTCAAGCAGATGATGGGAGAGCTATTTTACTTAACTTTTGCAATCCTTCTCATGAATGATCAACACTGTCCCAGGATTTAGACTTGGTGACAATGAACGGCTGGTGATATGCTTCCATTCTGGCAGTAAAAATTGCTGTTGAAGGTAGCCTTCCAAACTCCTTCCTTGCCCACTACACTCAGACATAGCATTGTGCTTTTTCTCTCTCCGATTTTGAGATTACCCAAGAGGATCAGCTTGCCTTGCCCAAGGACACAAAACAGGATTTGTTCATCCAAAACTTCCCTAACAAGCTTGGTATGGAAACTGTACTGCGGCAGAAAGGAAGGCTCTACAATGGGGAGTCAAAACTGCCAACACATCACCAGAACCAGCCTACGTGCCTTCAAGGACACATATACAGAAAGTAGGCAATAACGTCATGAATGATTCCACCCACCCTGCGCATAGACGGCTTGTCCCACTCCCATCAGGAAGGAGGATACATACCATCTACTCCATAACCAGCAGACTCAAAAACCAGTTAAATTCCCCAAGCAGTAAAGCTTTATTGTGTTTTCTGTGCAGCATCGGAGCCAGAGTAACAATTATTTCATTCTCCTTTGCTCTTTGTGTACTGGGAATGACATTAAATAAACTTGAATATGAACCAATGTAGCACATTGGTTCTATGTTATTAGCTAGCTGAAGGGATCATGATGGCCCATTAGTTCCATAGGAGGAGTCATCTAGCTCATCCTTGATGGCAAAGCTCCCTTTGTGATGGCAAGCTTTCTCTTCCAACTTGCTTTTAAGAAGAAGGTGTACTTCATCACTACATGCTTTGAACCAGCTGTCCCTTTTGGTCTTGTTTTCTTCAAGAAGGCAATGGCACTTTCAAACCAACGGGCTATGTTAACAGCATGATGTTTAGGTCTGACTTTCCAGGTGCTCAACCTCATATGATGCAGTGAAAGGTACCTCTGCATAGTTGAATTTATTGTGGCATAATCATTGCTCTTCCATAACCATATAGACTTGAGAGAGTAAGGTCATCTTATAGGAAATGGCAGATGCAAATTCATATAGAAAAATATAAAGTTATCTACTTTGGTGCTCAAAGAAGAAAAGCCACATATCTTTTAACTGGTGAGAAATTGGGTAATATGGATGTTCAAAGAGACCTAGGTGCCCTTGTTCACCTGCTATTGTAACAAACAATCAGGAAGGAAAATAGTATACTAAGAGTTTATATGCGAAGGATTTGGGTGCAAGAGTAGAGAAGTCTTACTACAATGACATAGGTCTTGTTGAGACCCCACTTGGAGTAATGTGTACTCCTTCATCACCTTGCTTAAAAATAGCAAAGAGAATGCAGTGAAGATTCACCAGAATGGTTCCAGGTTTGTCATACGAAAAGAGACTGTGTAAACTAGGACTGTATTCTCTGGAGTTTAGAAGAATGAGTGCGATCACCTGGAAAATCACAAATCTTTTGCAGGTTTTGACAATTTTCATGAAGGAGAATGTGTCCCCCAACTGAGGTATCCAGTTTTGAATTCCCCAACCTTGGGGGAAAAAACTGACCATCTTGTGATGATTGTAATTGTGTATATTTCTGGCAATGAATTGAAAATCACACTCTGAGTGGACCATCAGAGCACAGTCATCAGCATAGAGACAAGCAAGGACAAGCTTCTCAATCATCTTTGACTTGGCATTCACACGGCGCTGGTCAAAGAGTGATCCATCAAACCTGTGCTTCAGATACATATTTTGTTCAAGGTTTCTGATGGCATGGTTCAGTGTGCATGTGAAAAATAGGTTAAAAAGCACAGAGGCCAGCACACACTCTTGTTTCACGTCATTTGAAATGCTGAATGGTTCTGAAGCTTCATTCGACAGGACGAGTCATGAAAGAGGCGATTGAAGCCAACAAACCTGTGAAGGTATCCCAGCTTTAACAATACCATGCACAGCACTTCTCTGGCCATGTTGAATGCTTTGGTTAGATCTATGAAAACAGCATAATTTGTTCTATGCACTTTTCCCGAACCTAACGAACAGTGAAAACCATGTTGATCATGCTATAACTTGCACAAAAACCACACTGTGTCTCAAGAAGGTTCTCTTCCGATACGCTGGTGATTAGAATTATACAGGCCAGAACCTTCCTGGTGTTGGACAAGAGGAGAATGCCTCAGTAGTTACCATAGACATCTTTCTTTGTTGTTTTTGAAGTGTGGGACGATCATGGCATCTTTGAAGTCTTTAAGAATGTCTACTTCTTCCCAGATACACATAAGAATGCTGTGGAAGGTTCTGATTGCAACTAGACCTTCTGAGTTGAAGATCTCAGTAGGTATTCTATCCTGCCTGGTGGATTTTCCAGAGCTTGTCTGAGCAATAGCTTTCTTGACCTCATCCAGCATAGGGGAAAGTTCAAGGATGTTTCTGTGGGATCTAGTTAAGCACAGCCTGGTGCACAGCAGAGTGCCTGGTGAGCAGGCTGCTGAATTATTCTTTCCATCTTGAGTTGATGTTATTCTTCTTCTTGGGCAAGGTTGTGTGTCTGATGACAGGAGAAGTGTGGTGCTTGGTGCATGCAGTCAAGATTGCCTTAATAAAACTGAAGAACAATTTGGATTTCTTGGTGTCAGTAAAGAGCTAGAATTCTTCCGCTTTCTTCTCCTACCACTCATCCTGCATTCTACACAGGGCAGCCTGTGCCTGGCTCTCGAAGTGTTTGAAGAGATTATGTATTACTTTGAGGGATATGTCCACTGAGGGAAGAAGATTGAATACAGTCGGTGAGAGGTACCTCAGCATCATCGGCTTTATTGATGGCTCCACAAACAAGGAAATCAGAAGCGACGAGGCAGAAGGGACTGTTTGCACCTGAACTGAAGGGGGACTAATATCCTAGCGGGAAGGTTGGCTAGTGCTGCACGGTTGGGGTGGGGTGTTAAACCAGAGTAGTAGGGGGATGGGATCTAGCTGGGGAGCGGTTAGGCAGACAGTTGTTAAGCTGATATACAAAGTCAGAAATTGAAAGTTTGAGCATGGTGGGACTAATATTCTGAACTACATATATTTCAATGCAAGGAGTAAGGTAGGAAAGGCAAATGAGCTTTGGGCATGGATCAGCCCATGGATTTATGACATCTGGGTTCAAGTGTGTTGAATTAGCACGACCTTTGTCTACCCACATAGCTCAAAGTGTACACTGCTGTTATTGTTAGCAGTCTCCTTTACGGCTGTGAAATATGGGCTGTTTACAGAAGATGTCACAGACAGTTAGAGTGCTTTCCCATTCGTAGCCTTAGGTTGGTCCAAGGCATCCACTGGCAGGACCAAGTCAGAAACTTGAAGTCCTCTGCAGAGCGGAAACCATGAACATTAAGACCATGATGCTAAAAGCCCAGCTTTGATGGACAGAATATGTCATGAGCATGGAAGACTCCAGAAGCCACGAACAGCTACTGCATGGCATGCTACTGATGGCCAAGAAGGAACCGGGGTAGGCCTCACAAGAGGTGTAAATATTATGTGGAAACTAACATCATATATGCTGGACTTACTCCAAAGCAGCTGGAAATGGATGGCATGCCTTGGTAAGACTCAACCACAATATCTGTGAGGAGAGACGTCGTGCAGACCTGTTGAATGATAGAAAGCTGCAGTAGCAATTACTCCTGCTGGCTCGGGACAGGTCCCCTACCCTCACCACAAATAAATTTGCCACTCAAGACTTAGACTCCACTTAGACTTCATAACAGATGAACTGCACAAAAACGACTGTCGTAGTCAGATATGATGGATGTTCCATCATATTTCTGATGGTCCTCAGCACTTTGCAAATAACCTATTTTGAGCATCAGAGCTATTTTGAGTCTGTCCTTTTTAGCTTCACACATCATGATGGATGGAGTCCCCAGTGTGGAGACAGAACTTTATCTCCATAAGGGAAACATGGTGGTCACTTTTGATAGTGTCATCAAAGACTGATATATTTGCCAGGGGTGAATTGATGAAGACAAATTCAAATGATTCCATCTCTCATAATGATATTGATAGTTATTTTTTATTGTCTCATGTATCAAGACACGGTGAAAAGATTTGTTTGTGTGTCACTCAGGCAGATTATGCCATACATAATTATGTACATTGAGGTAGTAAAAAGAAAATGGAATGCAAAATATAATCAGAATCAGGTTTAATATCACTGGCATGTGTTGTGAAATTTGATAACTTTACTGCAGCAGTACAATGCAATACATGGTAAATATACAGAAAAAGCAATTACTGTAAGTATATATATGTCTATTAAATAGTTACATTAAAATAAGTCGTGCAAAAAAACAGAAATAAAACAGTAGTGAGATAGTGTTCATGTATTCAATGTCCATTTCGAAATCAGGTGGCAGAGGGAAAGAAGGTTTCAAAGGTACATTTAATGTCAGAGAAGTGTATACAATATATATCTAGAAATGCTTTTACTTCACAACCATCCACGAAAACAGAGGAGTACCCCAAAAAATGAATGACAGTTAAATGATAGAACCTGAAAGTCCCCCCCCCAGCTTCCTCCTCCTATACGTAAGCGGCAGCAAGGCAATGATCTCCCCTCCCCCGACTGAGCACTCAAGCGTGCAGCAAAGCAACAGCAAAGACACAAACTTGCAGTACCCCAAAGACTACTCGTTCACCTGGTATTCGACATACCACAGGCTCTCTCTCTCTCTCCATAATAATGGAGAAAGAGTGGTCCCCATTTCACAGCAAGAGGGGAGACACAACAAAACAACTCGCTGGTTTATGATGTTAAAAGTCTATTACATCACTTTTGCCCAAAGATCTCAAGTCTCTGGGCACACAGCCATAGATCTTCCGACTCCCATGACACACCTATGTCCTGCCTGGACACCGACCTTCAATCTGCCCGCAGCCAGAGCCATGAAATCCCGAAACTCTGAAGTCGAGCTAAGCTCTTAGGCCGCATCCTTGGCATGTCGAATAATGGCCAGTCGTGAAACGCTGAGAGCGGGTCTCACTCCAGCAAAGAACCAAAGTCAGCGTGTAACTCCAGGTCAGGATCTTCAAAAGAACCCTGAAAGGGAAAATCAGAGATATTAAAGATGGAACTAGAGGCTGTTTCTGAAGATGCAAGCAAATGAGTTGTCATTTAGCACCATCGTGACTAAGAAGGTGTTCCTGAATCGCTGAGTGTGTGCCTTCAGAATCCTTCACAACAGTGAAGTGGGAAGAGGACATGTCCTGGGTGGTGGGGATCCTAAATGATGGGCGCTACCTTTCTAAGGCACCGCTCCTTGAAGATGTTTTGGATACTACGGAAGCTAGTACCCATGATGGAGCTGACTAATTATACAAGTTTTTGCAACTTACTTCGCTCTTGTGTAGTAGCCCCCCCCCATAGAAAACGATGATGCAACCAGTCAGAATGCTCTCCATGTTATAGTTGTAGAAGTTTTCAAGTGTTGTAGTTGACAAACCAAATCTCCTCAAACTCCTAATGAAATATAACCACTGTCTTGCCTTTTTAGCTGTATTAATATATTGTGTCTGGGTTAGGTCCTCAGAGATATTGACACTCAAGAACTTCAAATTGTTCACTCCCTCCATTTCTGATCCCTCTATGAAGATTGGTTCGTATTCCCTTGTCTCACCCTTACTGAAGTCCACAATCAGCTCTTTGGTCTAACTAACATCGAGTACAAGGTTGTTGCTGCGATACCACTCAACTAGCTGGTATGTGTCACTCCTATGTGTCCTTTCATCACCATCTGAAATTGTGCCAACAATGGCACTTCTATAGCAAATTTATAGATGGCATTTGAGCTATGCCTAACCACTCTGTCTTGGGTGCTGAAAGAATTGAACAGTGGGCTAAAAACACATCCCTGTGGTGTGCCAGTGTTAATTGTCAACAAGGTGGGCATGTTATTTCCAATCGGCACAGATTGTGTTCTTCTGGTTAGGAAGTCGAGGATCCAGTTGCAGAGGGAGGTACAGAGGCCTAGGTTCTGTAGCTTTTCAATCAAGACTGTGGGAATGATGATGTTAAATAATGAGCTTTAGTCAATAAACTGCATCCTGACAGAGGGATTTGCATTGTCCAGGTGAACCAAGGCTGTGTGCAAATTTCAGTGGTTCCACGTTCTTCCTGGGATAGGTGTTAATCCTAGCCATGACCAACCTCTCAAAGCATTTCATTACTGTAGATATGAGTGCTACTGGACAATAGCCTTCAGGGCATGGCCTGCTTGATTAGTGATGATGCCCCCAAGAATTTTAAATTATGAGCATTGAAGGCTTTCACCCAAGTTACATGTTGTGCTATTATCCAAATATTGTTCAAAGTGGAGAGAGGACAATAGGTCTTTCCCTGTGTTTGACCTGATGTCTCGTGACTTAATGTGGTATGTAGTCAATCCTGAAATCACGAAGGGGTCTACTTCCTGCCTATAATATTACTGTACTGCCACTCCTGATGGTGGGTCTGTGCTGTTAGTGACAGAGGAAGCTCAGAGGGCTTGTTTGGCTTGATGCCTGTAAGACATGATTATGTAGCAATAACATTGTCAGCCTAGGCTGAGGGTTGGCTGATATTATATCATACTGGTAGCTAGCCGGGTAGTCATGGAGAAAAATACAAAAAAAGATGTGCTTGTAAACATCAATTATAGCAATAGGAGATGACGTTCAAAGAAGCAAGTGGCAATATCCTGCAAATTCTTCTCTGGATCTCTTCAGCAATAAGCAGTGTACGAAGAGGCCATGGTCGGTATTGATGTAGCATTATGACATGTGATTGTTCCAACTTCATCAAGACAACACTTTAAGAGCTTCGCTGTGCTCAACCTTTAAAAGTGAAGCTTGGTCTGAAAAAAAAAACAGGGTACTTTGGCCAGAAATGCTGTTTACCATCTGGTTCAGGAAAATAATGGTTGGATGACGCAGCACACAATGAGGCATTAGGAGTTACTTTTTCAACCGCAAGCAGGCAGTGCAAACTTTGGGTTACTTTGGTCAGATCAGTAACAGCATTGTTTGCCCTTAATTTCCTGAATCAATGTAGCATTTAAACTGTGCCACTAAGACACAAACTTATGATGTTCCAGGTACCAATTAGAAATAACATTGTGTTTATCCAACTGGCAATTTAATCTCAAATGCAGTAGTGATTAGCTTTACCAAATGACTGATTTCAACATTCAAGATTCAAGGCTCACAAATGTAATGAAATAATTGTTACTCTGGATCCCATGCAGCACAAAAAAAACACAAAAGGTAAAGAATACAGTATAAATTACTATACATATAATATACAGTAGATAATACATATGATAATTTGCATACATAGATTGTATGTCCATAAAGTGACACTAGACTGACTGGAAATGATAAAGTAGTGGTGGTTGGGAGTGCGGCGGGCTGGGTTGGTAGGTGGAGGAATTGGTCAGCTGTACTGCTTGGGGAAAGTAATGTTTTTGATTTTGGTGGTCCTAGCATAGACGCTACATGCTTCCTCCCTGATGGGATTGGGGCAAACAGTCCATGAGCAGTGTGACTGGGATCCTTCATGACGTTACTAGCCCTTTTCTGAGTACTTTTCTATATATATATATGTCCTTGATGGCAGGTAGGCTGGTGTCGGTGATGCACTGGGCAGTTTTGACTACCCAGTGTTGAGCCCTCCTGTCCATTGAGGTGCAGTTTCTGTACCAAGCAGTGAGGCAGCTTGTCAGGATGTTCTCAACTATGTATTTGAAGAAAGACGTGAGTATGGCTGTGCAGAGTGCGGCTCCCTTCAGCTTCCTCAGAAAGTAAAGGCTTTCTTGACTGTGTAAGATGTTTTCTTGGACCAGGAGAGATTGTGTGTGATGTGCACTCTCAGGAGTTTGAAACTGCGTGCTGTTTCCACTGCTGTGCCGACAATGTAAAAAGGGGGTTTTGAGTTCTTCTGAAGTCGATAACCACCTCCTTTGAATTGTTGGCATTAAGGAAGAAGAGGCTACAGCATTGACTGCTGGTGGGCAATCAGAGAAGACATCTCCATTACATATTAGGATTGTCAGAGGGCCTTTCAATTTTTCCAATAACACGGTCCAAACTAACCCCTCACTGCCACTTGCATTTGCCTGGCTGAACTAACTTTTACAGTGAACTACTGGTCCTTTAGTTACACCACTTTCCCTAGATCAAAGGTGTAACTCACACAGGGTAACTTCTTTGTGGAATACAGTTCCTGAGGAGATTACGTACCGAGAAATAGAGTTTAAAAGAAGCAAACGGGATCAGTCAGCATGTTTTACACACCACAGTTCCTGAGGAAACATTGGATTGTGCATAATTTGGAACTTAGCAAGGACCAATAAAAATAAGATAGGTTTAAGCAGAATGTCCATTGTGTGCGTGGGCCAGTGTTAGAGTGGCAAGTTGAGGCTTTGGCTCATCAAGATTTTGAGGAGAGGTGTGGGCTATAGATAGATTTTTTTTCATTAGTCATTTTTTTCTTATTGCATTTTTAGAGTAGTAGAAATGCCAGGCAGGATGGTGGAATGCTTCTCTTGCAGGATGCAGGAAGACAAGAAGACCTCCAGCGTCAGTGACAACTACACCTGGAAGAGGAGCATCCAGATGCAGCTTCTAACAGACCGTGTTAAGGAGTAGGAGCTGGAACTGGATGAAATCCTGATCATTCAGAAGACTGAGGGGTTGATAGACAGGACATACATAATGACAGATAACTGGGTGACCGCCTTGATGGGGAAAGGGGAAAGGCAGCCAGGGCAGCAGGGTTTCTCTGTGGTCATTCCCCCCAAGGACAGGTATACTGGTTTAGGTACTATGGGGTGGGGGGAGATATATCAGAGGAAAGCTTCTGAGTCTGGCACTATGGCTCAGAAGGGAAGGGGGAAGAAGAGGCAAGCTGTGGTGATAGAGGATTCTTTGGTTAGGGGAACAGATTCAAGATTCAAGATTCAAAGATTCAAAAAACTTTATTGTCATTCTAACCGTACATCAGCTCTGCAGGGCAGAATGAGACAGCGTTTCTCAGGAGCAGTGCAATCATATCATAACGAACGCAACACTAAATAACAAACATAACAATAAATAGTAAAACGCAACAGCCACATGTCAGTTAAAATCAAGTTATAAGTGTCCAGTGCAAGTTAAAAGTGTCCAAAGCAGAGTCAGGTAGAGCAGCTATTTAGCAGTCTGACTGCCTGTGGGAGGAAACTGTTTAGTAGCCTTGTGGTTTTAGTTTTGATACTCCTGTAACGGTTGCCTGATGGCAGAAGAACAAACAGTACATGGAGAGGGTGTGAGGGGTCTTTAATGATGTACCGTGTCTTCTGAAGGCATCGATTCTGAAAGAGGTCTTGGACAGAAGGTAGGGAGACCCCAATAACCTTCTCTGCTCCCCTAACCACCCTCTGCAAGGGTTTTTTGTTGACAGCACTGCAGCTGGAGTACCAGGTTGTGATGCAAAAGGTCAGCACACTCTCAACCACGCCTCTGTAGAATGTAGTTAAGATGTTAGTGGTGAGTGATGCTTGTTTAAGCTTCCTCAGAAAGTGCAATCTCTGCTGGGCCCTTTTCACAATCCCAGTGGTGTTCCTGGACCAGGTGAGATTGTCTGAGACCTGCACCCCAAGGAACTTGATAATTTCCACTCTCTCCACTGTGGAGTCGCTGATGCTGAGGAGTGTGTGCTCAGGCTGAGACCATCTGAAATCAACGATCATCTCCTTGGTTTTGGTGACATTAAGCAACAAGTTGTTATCCCTGCACCAGCTCTCTAAGTGTTTGACCTGCTCCCTGTACATAGCTTCATCATTTTTGCTGATGAGCCCCACCACTGCGGTATCATCTGCAAATTTAATGATCAGGTTCTCCTTGAATCTGGCTGCACAGTCATGTGTTAGCAGTGTAAACAGCAATGGGCTAAGCAACACAGCCTTGTGGGGATCCAGTGCTCAGTGTGATCAAGTCAGAAAGGAAGTTCCAGAATGGTATATTCTGATCGAGTCCACAGCATTCTCCAGTGACAGGGTGAGCAGCCAGAGGTCTACGACAGTTCCAATGACATAGGCAGGAGGGGCGATGGGGTCCTGCAAAGGGAGTTCAGGGAGTTAGGTGTTAAGTTAAATGACAGAACCTCCAGGATTGTGATCTCTGGATTGCTACTCATGCCATGTGCTAGTGAGGAGGACGACAGAGTTTTGGATCATCGTGCTTTCTTCCAGGAAAGTTGGGACCTGCACAGAAGGGACTGCTTGTACCTGAACTGAAGGAGGACTAATATCGTAGCAGGAGGGTCGGCTAATGCTGCACGGTTGGAGTGGGGAGTTAAACCAGAGTAGCAGGGGGATGGGATCCAGAGCACCTGACAGCTATGGAGTGGTTGTGGAGAAAGTTGTTAAGCCTACATACAAAGTCAGAAATTGAAAGGTTGAGCATGGTGGGGCTAAGGTTCGGAATTTGCATGTATTTCAATGCAAGGCGTAATGTAGGAAAGGCAAAGGAGCTTTGGGCATGGATCAGCGCATGGATTTATGATATTGTACCCATTACTGAGACTTGTTTGCAGGAGGGGCAAGACTGGAAGCTCAAAGTTCTAGGGTTCCATTGCTTTAGATGTGATAGAGCAGGACGGATTAAATGGAAACAATGGCATTACTAGTCAGGGAAAATGTCACAACAGAGCCCAGGCAGAGCTCTTCTGGTAGGCTTTATGGTAGAACTGAGAAATAAGAAAGGTATGGCCATGCTAATGGGATTATGTATGGTGTGTGGAATTTAGAGGAGCAAATTTGTAGAGAGATCACATTCTGTTGCAAGAAACTTAAGGTTATGATAGTCAGTGATTCTAAATTTCCACATTTTGACTGCATTTCCCATACTGTAAAAGGGCTGGAGGGGAAAAAGTTTGTCAAATGTGTTCAGGAAAGTTTCCTTAATCATTCCAAACTAGAAAATCTGATACCAGATCTCCAATTAGGGAATGAAACAGGGCAGGTGACAGAAGTTTGTGTAGCGGAACACTTTGCATCTAGTGATCATAATGCCATTAGTTTCAAGGTAATTATGTTAAAATGTAGGTCTGGTTGTCGTGTTAATATTCTGAATTGGATAAAGGCTGATTTTGATGGTATCGGAAAGAATCTGTCAAGTCTGGATTGGGACAGTTTGTTTTCTGGCTAAGGTGTACTTGTTAAGTGTGGGGCTTTCAAAAGTGCAATTTTGAGAGTAAAGAGTTTGTATGTTCTTATCGGAGTAAAAGACAAGGAAAACAGTTTTAGGGAACCTTGGCTTTTGAGAGATATTGAGTCCCTAGTTAAGAAGAAGGAGGTGCATAGCAGGTACTGTATAGGCAGGTAGGAACAAATGAGGCTCTTCAGGAGTATAAGAAATGTAAGAGAACACTTTAGAAATAAATCATGAGGGCTAAAAGAAGGCATGAGGTTGCTCATCAGACAAGGTGAAGACAAATCTTAAGGGCTTCTACAGATACAGTACATTAAGAGCGAAAGAATAGCAAGAGACAAGATTATTCCTCTAGAAGATCAGAGTGGTAATCTATGCATGGAACCATAAACTGATTTTTTGCATCTGCATTGGGAGAAGGTCACAGAGACTATAGAAGTGAGGCAAAGCTGCAGTGATGTCATGAACGCTATAGAGATCACAGAGGGTGAGGTGTTTGTTGTCTTGAGGCAATTTAGGGTAGATAAATCCCCAGGGCCTGACAGGGGTTCCCTCAGACCCTACGGGAAGCAAGTGCAGAAATTGCTGGGGCTCTAGCAAAAATATTTGAAACATCCATAGCCACGAGTGAGGTGTCAGAGGTTTAAAGGATAGCTGCTAGAAAGGCTCTAAGAATAAGCCAAGAAATTATAGGCCGGTGAGCCTGGCATCAGTAGTGGGAAAGTTATTGGAAGGTATTGTAAGAGACTGGATATATAAGTATTTGGATAGTCTGGAACTGATAATAGATAGTTAACATGGCTTTGTTTCTTTAGGCTGAATCATGACCACTAGAAAAAGGCAGACAGAAAGCTGCATGAAAAGCTGTCGGACACCTGAGGTTCCCTCCAGCATTACATAGATCAGTTCATTGATTGCTTGATAAGTGTTATTTTGCTTCCTTCTGTATTTTGTTAAGATTCCTTCTTTCCTTCTGTAATTTATTATCTTATAACCTAATAAAGTAATCCCTAAAACCTTTAACTTGTGAACAGTGCCCTCTTTATTTGCAGTTACCTCTTGACACTGAATCAGGAAAGAAAAAGGAATGAGATTATAAATATTTTTATTAGAGATGGTGGATTTTCCATATGAAGAGAGGTAAAGCAAAACCAGATTTCCGTTCCCAAGTGTTTAGCAGAATCATTGGTGACCTTTCTCAAACCTGTGCAGTAAGATCCAAAGGGGGACTGACAGAGTAGATGTGAGGTGTTCTCATTAGCGGGAGTCTCAGACATAACTACAAGGCAAGGGGCCATAGAAATCTCTTCTAGTGGGCGGTAAATCTCTGCCCCAGTGAGTGCTAGAGGCTGGATCAATAGTACTTAAAGTGGAAGTGGATATTTGATAAATCGAAGAATAGAGGGGTATGGAGAAATAGCACAGAAGAGAAGTTAAGGTGAGCGTTAATCAGCCATGATCGTATTAACTGGTCAGGCAGGCTTGAAGGGCTGTGGGCTTCTCGTGCTCCTGTTTTCCTGTGTTCTTGTGATCCTATTAAAACATACCAAATCCTTACACATCTTAAAAGTATTGTTGCAGTGGAAACCTTTCCCCTGGCTGCGATGTCTAGGGCCAAGAGTCACCCTCTCAGAACAAGGGGAGATCATTAGGACTGTTATGAGGAGAAATTTCTTCACCCAGTGACTGACAATTTTTCACAATTTTCTACCCCAGAATTCATTTAACACAAATATCAAAAGATTCCTAGATATTAAAGGAATCATGAGATGTAGGGATAGTACACAAAAATAAAACTGATGCAGAAGATCAACCCACGTCTTGATGAATGACAAAGCAGACTTGAGGGCAAGATGGACTTGTACTTCTCCTAGTTCTTATTTTATTATGTTTAAAGAAAGTAATGAAATAATATTACAGGAACATAGCTAGGAATATAACTGTGAATTCTACAATGCAGTTTGTGCCAAGGAAGCTAGTTGGACCTGTTGCAATGGAGTGTGCTCGGGGAAATACTGAGTAAACCTGCTATGTGATGTGTGCTCAAGAACATAGATGAGAAAACATCCTCAGGAGCATCAGTGTCAATGTTATGCCCCACCCCCCCCGCCCCATGGCAACTCATTTGACTCGATTAAGTTCTCTCTTCTCTACCATTTATACATGTGCAATAAAAGTTTATCACCAGAATTAATTCACAACTTTCCTTTTTCAGCTTTGTACATGGTCAACATCTTCTTTGATGATTAATTTAATTCACATTCCAGATTGCCTTCTAAGTTCATTGCTCTTTCAACTTCTCCTATCATATATTTTTCCAAACTATGTCTTCGGTCACTTCTTTAGTCTTGCAATCTCTCCTGGCCCTGCCACTCCTATCCAACCCAGATAAGTGCCATTTATGCTCATCACCTTGAAAGGCTTTCCTCCTGTACCCAACTCTAATTCTTTCCATGGCTGCTTCTGAATAAAACTCTTTTTCCCAGTTCAAGTGCAACTGCGATTTCAATTATCAGGACTGGATCTAGACTCACTTCAGTGAGCAATTTACCTATCCAAGCACAACTTCATCTTTGAAGGCTGATTCCTATGAAGCAATTATATTCTTTAGCTCTAGCCACTTCTGTTACTAAAGATTTTATCGCTGTTCCCTTAATTAAAAGGAACTACATGGCCACTTAATATAGCTAGACCACTTAAATCATAATCAAGCCCTGCTCTATTTGTTACATAGCTTTCACCACTCCAGGGTCATCCTGAGCAACTCGACAAACATAAATTATTTTCTCAACTGTTAGATGTCTTCTTAAATTCTTCTGTTCTTCAGCCTCATACCAAAAAATAAGTGCAAGCAATCCCTTGGGTGGAGTTGTTGTTCAGCTTACTATTTGGATAAAGTAACTATATTTGAGACTCACACAAAAAATGCTGGAGGAACTCAGCAGGCCATGCAGCTCCTATGGAAAAAAAAAGTAGTCGACGTTTTGGGTGTAAAGGCATTAGTGAGCTTTCTTGATTGTAGGATGTGTTCTGGGCCATGAAAGGTCATGCAAAATGTGCACTCCCAGGAGTTTGAAACTGCTCGCAGCTTCCACTGATGTAGAGAGGGGTGTGAGTGGTGCAAGTTCTCCTGAAGTGGATAACCATCTTCTTTGTCTTGATGACATTGAGGAAGAGGTTATTTTCCTGGCACCAGGCCTCGAACTCTTTCACCTTCCCTGTAGACAGGCTCACTGTTGGTGAGGAGACCTACTACTGTCATGTTATCAGCAAACTTGACAAAGTGACAGTGGATATGGCCCAGTCCATCACCAGTAAAACCCTTCCACCTTTGAGCACATCTGCACGGAGCATTGTTGCAGGAAAGCAGCATCCATCATCTGGGACCCCACCACCACCAGGTCATGCTCTCTTCTCACTGCTGCCATCAGGAAGAAGACACAGGAGCCTCAGGACTCACACAACCAGGTCCAGAAGCAGCTACTACCCCCTCAACCATCAGGCTCTTAAGCCACAGGAGATGACTGCACTCAACTTCACTTGCCCGATCACTGAAATGTCTCCACAACCTATGGACTCACTTTCAAGGAATCTTCATTTCATGTTCTCGATATTTGTTACTTACTCATTTATTATTATTATTTCTTCCTTTTTGTTTTATCACAGTTTGTTGTCTTTTGCACACTGGCTAAACAGCCAGTTGGTGCGGTCTTTTACGTATTCTGTAATGGTTATTATTCTACTACGGATTTATTGTGTATGCACACTAGAAAATGAATCTCAGGGTTGCATATGGTGACATATGTGTACCTTGATAATAAATTTACTTCGAACTTATTGAACTTTGGCCTGCTGCCTTAGTCATTTCCCATCATTCCACAAAGCCTATTGGCCCAACATTTTTGGAATTACAAATTATATTTTTCCTTCCTCCTTTCCTGCCTACTCCAAGCTCATCTTAATTGTGAGTTCCTGCTTCTTCAGCAATATTCCCACTGAATTACTAACCAGCTAACTTATTTTCATCATTCTCTACTGGCAGTATTGTTAGTGTCTATGTTGATTTGAGTACTGTTCTCCCACTTTGAAATCAGCCATCATGATCTTCTCTGTTGATGGAAACCCTTGCTCCAAAATCCCTGAACCTTCCAAGGTAACTCCATATGTTCTTACTTTCCAAATGCATGACAACTACACTTGGAACTCTATGTTTGACTCTCTCTAGCCCCTTCCATAGTACTGAGACAACTTGGTTCAAAGTTATCAATGACATCCTTTGTGATTGTTGACTTTCATTAGTACTGACAATAAGGGACTACAAATTGTTATGTATCATCAGTTAGAACACGGGGTTCAAATCTGCAATATCTGGAATTGTGTTTAAGTGAATCTAGGAGCTTAATTGCCATTGTACCAGCATTTTTGCATACTCATTATACAAAGACAACGCACTTAATGCTTGTTCCCCTTGTAACTAATAAATAGGCAGCAGAGTTTTTAAACTCTCTCTAATGAGTCATTGACTATCTGCAAGTGAATGTTTAGGCCCTGTGGCTTTATCTATTTGGTTGAATAATCTCAAGAGTTCTCAACAAACAATTTATGCTCGGATTATTTTTGTGTATATGAAATTGAAAGACGGCATAGAAAACAAAGTCCAGCTGGGTTTGTTGTTCTCGGGAAGAAATTATCATCCTCACTTCCAATAGAATATTCACCCACTGTGAGTTATTTCTGTGTTCCTGTACTTTATCAGAGAAACACTGTTACCTTAGAAAAAGATCAGTTTTATTTTTCACATGTGCGTTGACAGTGAAGTGCGCTTTTTGCATCCAAGGCCAACGTGGTCTGAAGATGTGCTGAGGGGCAGCTGGCAAGTGTTGCCATGCTTCCAGTGCCAATGCAGCATGCCCACAGCTTGCTAACCTTAACCCTAACCTGTAAGTCTGGGACATGTGGGAGGAAACCGGAGCACCCAGAGAAAACTATCGCGGTCACCAGAGAAAATTATTGTGGTCACCAGAGAAAATTATGGCGGTCACCAAGAGTTTCTGTTACGGGTCAGCTTCTGGGTTTAGATCTCTAACTCTCCAGAGTAGGGACAGCTGGCACAGCCCCTTTAACAATTCAGGACTGTCCAGCTAATTGGCAATCATGTTTTAGGGCCATGAATTCAGTATTTAAGGAGCACCTGAACAGAGCTTCGGTGCTCAATTGTAAGCACAACTAAAGATATCATCTATTCTTTTGTTTTGAGCTGTTTTCATTCCAGTTTTATATCACTTCTCAGTCCTTGCCTCAGATACTCCAGCTTTTGGGGTCCTAATCATCCTTATCAAGGTCTTTTGTCACAAATTTGTACAAACTCCTTACAAACAGTGACAGGAATTGAGCCCCCATTGCTGGCTCAGTAAAGTCTTACACTAGCTGCTACACTACCCTGCCGACTCTTTGTACTTCGGTGCATTGTTTAACTCAATCATGTGTTATGTGATGCCAGTACTCTCATCTGTATTGAATTTGAAACCTAGGACAGAAATCCCTGCTGTCACTAATTTGTATTGAACTGTCTGTAAGTTAATTAGTTCAGATAATTGTGCAATAGATTCCTCTTGATATTATCACAGGTAAATATGGTTTTGAATAAACAGACTTGGAGGTTATATGCCATTTTGTAATCATGTATTATTTGTTTATGCTAAATGGCCAAAAGAGAATTTTACAATGAATTGTTACAGTCAGCACAATGTCCAACCTCTCCCCAACCACAAATGCAACATTTCCACTATTCACTGGCATTTAAACAGTTTTCTGGCTCTCACTGCCTTATTTTCATGATGAATGTTCAACCTTCCATATATGCAGAAGCCATCTGCTTTCTTCTATTAAACCAGCTTCCATCTATTGCCCTTTTTCACTGCCTGGTTAAATCTGTTTCCTCATGTAGTCATTGCTTTCCCTCCAAACGGATCCCAGCTATGCCTATCTCTAATGGGACAAAAGAGTCATTCTTTATTGTACAATTCATGTCCCATCAATCACCAACATGGGAGATTCTTGCAGATGCTAGAAATCCAGAGCAACACACAAACAGTGCTGGAGAAACTCAGAGACAGGCAACATCTATGGAGGGGGATAAAAAACAGTAGACATTTCAGACCAATACGTTTCACCAGGATGGAAAGGAAGCAGAAAGAAGTCAGAAAGCAAAGGGAGGGGAAGGAGTACCAGTGGTAAATGATGGGTGGAAACAGATGGGGGGAAGGGAGGAAGATGGGTGGTTGGGAAATTGGGAAGTGGGATTATGGGGGATGAAGTAAGAAGCTGGGAGCTGATGGGTGGAAGAGATGAAGGACTGAGGTAAAGGGAATCTGATTAGAGAGGAGGGAAGGAGGAGGGGCAAGTGAGCAGGAGAGAAGGGGTGGGAGGGGAAGCAGAATGGCAAATGGAAAAAGGGAGAGGGGGAGAAATTACCAGAAATTAGAGAAAATTGTGTTCATGCCACCCAGTGGAATATAAGGTGTTGCTCCTCCAGACCTGAATGTGGCCTCACCATGGCAGTAGAGCAGCGGTCCCCAGGTACCAGGCCACAAAGCATGTGCTACCGGGCAGCGAGGAAACGGTATGAGTCAGCTGCACCTTCCCTGTCATGCATTGTTGAACTTGAACATAGGGTTGCCAATTGTCCCGTATTTGCCGGGACATCCCGTACATCGGGCTAAATTGGTTTGTCCCATACGGGACCGCCCTTGTCCCGTATTTCTCCTGCTGAGGTAGAGCGTTCCTATGAAACCTTTCGTGCCAAAATGGCGTAAAGTGAAGACGCAATTACCATTAATTTATATGGGAAAAATTTTTGAGCATTCCCAGACCCAAAAAAACAACCTACCAAATCATACCAAATAACACGTAGAACCGAAAATAACCTAATATATAGTAAAAGCAGGAATGATATGATAAATACACAGCCTATATAAAGAAGAAATAATGTATGTACAGTATAGTCAGGAAGATTATGCGAAAACCAATTTGTGGGGGGAAAAATCGGCACATACACGCATGTGCACGTCACGCATGCTCACACAGGTGCCCGTGCAAGGCTTCATGGTCATAGTAATCTTTCCCAGGGTAAAGACAAGTGTCCCGGGATTGACTGCTACTTTTGTTCCTTATTTGGGAGTGAGAAAGTTGGCAACCCTAACTGTAAAAAGACATGCCGAGGTGAGTTTCACCCTACTTGAACACCTCCTCCCCCGCCCCCCCCCCCCCCCCCGGTCAGCCAGCCCGCAAAAATATTGTCAATATTAAACCGGTCCGTGGTGCAAAAAACCCCTGCAGTAGAGGAAGCCATGGACCAACATGATGGAATGGGAAAGGGAAGTGTAACTAAAGTGGGTGGCCACCAGGAAATCCCATCTTTTGTGGCAGATGGAACGAAGGTGCTCAATGAAGTGCCCCCAGTGTACATTGCGTTGAACTGATATAGAGAAGGCCACATCAGAAGCACCAAATACAGGTGAGGTGTTCCCTCTTTTGGAAGGATTGATTCAGGCCCTGAATGATGGTGAGGACAGAGGTATAGGGGTAGGTATAACTCATTTTGGGATGGGATAAGTGCCAGGAGAGTGACCAGTACAGACAGGTGAGTGTATAACAGAGTCATTTACGGTGGGGGGTGGGGGGAGGGGGTGTGCAGAAGCGCTCAGTGGTAGGAGTATATTGTAGATCGCAGAAGTTGTGAAGAATGATGTGCTGGAAATGTAGGCTTGTGAAGTGGTAGGTAAGGACAAGGGAAACCCTGCTGTGGTGGAAAGATAGGGTTAGAGCAGATACGTGGGAGATGCAGGTGAGGGCAGCGTACATTGGTGGCATTGATGGTGGTGGAAGAGAAATTATGTTCTTTGAAGAAGGAGAACATCTCAGATGTTCTAGAATGGAAAGTCCTATCCTGATAGCAAATGTAGCCGAAATGGAGGAACTGAGAAAAGGGAATAGCATTTTTGCAAGAGAAAGGTTAGGAAGATGTAGAGCCAAGATGACTGTGAAGGTCTCCCACTTTTGTCTTTCATCAAGGTACCTTGCATCATCTACTTTCCTCCCTTACATTAACACTCCCTGATGAAAATTAATTGGTTAATTGACATGAAACAATAATTCCTAATTGTCTACATAAATGTCCCCTGACCAACTATGTTTTAACACATTTTTTGATTATTTATTATTTTCAGATTACTAACATTGGTAAAGTTTAACTTTTATAAAATGTAGTCAAAGCTACCTTATTCTATTTATCCTCATCAATTTCTAGGTCCGTGGATCATTACAACATGTGGTGCCAGTGGGCCCAAAGGGCCAACACAAGCTCAATGCAATAGTGCTTACCGGAATACAAATACATCTGTAGTGGTTGTAGCTGAAGGACGTTGGCAAGGAATCCAAAAGTGGAGAGTGCCATCAACTGACACATATAAGTAAGTGTAGACTTTCTTACTGTATAATTCACTTTTGTAACATAACCAAGCACTTATTTACGGCTTCTATTTACAGCTTGAGAAGATATCCTTATGGTGGAGATAGTCCCACTCTTATTTCAGAATGTCATTAATCCATGCTTTGAATATTTTTTGGGAGAAGGGATTAATTTTACTAATCCTTTACATTAACTGAGTATTTCATCCTTCCCATTAAAAAGTTTATTTACTTTGGTAATCAATGAATAAAATAGACCCTCTCTTCCTGACCATTGTCAACATCCAGGAGAAAAAAAACAAATTATAAAAATGTTATTAGGTAAGATTTTGTAATGATTATGTATATGGGATGAAGACATATTGATATATTTAGAAGATATCAATCAATGGTGATACGTCATTTGAATTTAAGTACAAAATGGCATCAAAGTCGTTTATAGGAATAAGCACAAGTACGTGTACAGTATGCACAGATGCAATGAAAAACTTATTATGAAGTGCTTTGAGAGTTTGGTTGTGGTGCGAATCATCTTCTGCCTCAGAGATAACCAGGATCTGCTCCAATTTGCCTTCGGCTGTAACAGCCAGGCTTGTGGTTTACTATTATCCTCTGTCGAAGACACAAGGTTCCGCCCGTCTGACTGTTCGTTCCGTACTACATTCTCACTGCAGTTGTATTTTATTATGGTATTTCAAAAGCCGGCAAGGAGTTAAATCCTATAAGATCACCCTAGTCCAGGTCTGACTCACTTCATCGACCTAAGTACTGTTGTATCTGAACCATCGCAATATTACCTCCATTAGATCCTTGATTGGTCAGGGCATGAAGGGATATGGGGATTGGCAGGAGATTGGGCCTGAGAGGAAAATTGGATCAGGTATAATGAAATAGCGCAGACTCGATGGACCAAATGGCCTAATTCTGCTTCTATATCTTATGGTCTTATTTTCTTCTTTTCCAATTATGTACCATTCTGATTAGTGGTATTGAGCCAGTCCCATTCAGGGCCCTAAATAGCCCTTTCAGGTGAGGTATCATCAATTGTATCCAATGCTATAGCTGTGCCCTCCTCTACATCAGTGAGACCCAACATAGACTGGGGAACCATTTTGCCGATCACCTTTGTTCTGTCTACTACAAAAGGCAGGTTTATCACTGGCTATCCATTTCAACTCAGACTTCCCTTTCTCATTCCAACATGTTGGCCCAATGAGGTTGCACTCAGCTTGGAGGAGCAAAACCTCATATTCCAGCTTGGTTCCTGAACCAAGAACATAAGAAATAGGAGCAGGAGTCGGCCATCTAGCTTGTTGAGCCTGCTCCGCCATTCAATAAAATCATGGCTGATCTGGCCATGGACTCATCTCCACCTACCTACTTTTCCCCATAACCTTTAATTCCCCTAGAGTGCAAAAATCCATCCAACCTTGTCTTAAATATATTTACTGAGGTAACCTCCACTGCTTCATTGGACAGAGAATTCCACAAGTTCACTAGTCTCTGGGAAAAGCAGCTCCTCCTCATCTCTGTCCTAAATCTACTCCCGTGAATCTTGAGGCTATGTCCCCTAGTTCTAGTCTCACTTACCAGTGGAAACAACTTTCCTGCCTCTATCTTATCTATCCCTTTCATAATTTTATATGTTTCTACAAGATCTCCTCGCCTTCTTCAGAATTCCACCAAGTACAGTTCCAGGCGATTCAAGCTCTCCTCATCGTCTAAACCCCTCATCCCTGGAACCAACCTGGTGAACTTCCTCTGCACTGCCTCCAGATCCAGTATATCCTTCCTCATGTGAGGAGACCAGAACTGCACACAGTTTTCCATGCCCTATTCTGGTTCCCTTTCATCCTTTCTCTCCCCCTCACCTTCCTATCACCACCTTCTTGTGGCCCTCCTCTTTCCCATTCTTCCATAGTCCACTGTCTTCTCCTTATCCGATTCCTCCTTCTTCAGCACATTACCTCTTCCACCAATCACCTTCCAGCTTTGTACCTCATCCTTCTCCCTCCTTTTCCTCACCCAGCCTGCCCCCTCACCTAGTCTCACCTATCTGCTGCCAGCTTGTACTCCTTTCCCTCCCCCACCTTTATATTCTGACTTCTGCCTCTTTCCTTTCCTTTTTGAAACATCAGCTATTTACTCCTCTTCAAAGATGCCACCAGACCTGCAGAGTTTCTCCAGCATTTTGTGTATATTGCTCAAGATATCCAGCAAATGCAGAATCTCTTGTGTTACTAATTGCTCCTGAGTTAAAAAAAGAGATGAGAATTGATATTAGACCACTAGGAAATGATGCTAGAGAAGTAGTAATGGGAAAGAGATGTGGATGAACTTAGTAAGTATTTTCCCCCAGTCTTCACTATGGAAGACACTGTGTATTCCTGAAGCTCTAGAGTGTTAGGGGAAAGAAGAGTGCAGGTTGCTCTTTTCAAGGAAAAGGTGTTTGGGAAGCTGAAAAGTCTGAAGGTAGATGTTATATTTGTCCTTAATAAAGACAAAATAGGCGTGGGTTTGCAGTAGAACATTTTGTTACTGAACTGCTGCTCAACCCTGCGCGCACACAACCAAGTCACCATCATAACCTCCAGTTCTGGATGCACCCCTCTCACATTGCCCACTGGGAACTGAAGTTCTTTATTATGCACACATAATAATGTATATTCTCCCTTGAAAGAAAACCAAGCACAATACAATGTCCTCATAAACCTTTGTGACGGAGAAACAGCAGTGTTCGAGCTCCTAGCTGGTGTGCTGCAAGGAGACACTCTGGCACCCTACATCTTTATAATCGTCCTTGATTACGCTCTGTGTCAAGCTACCAAAGATCATGACAAGCTTGGTTTTACCATAAAACCAGGGTGAACCAAAAGGGTCAGACCAGTTACACTCACAGATCTCAATTTTGCAGATGACATAGTCCTGCTCTCTGACCAGATGGAGGAAGCACAGCAGCTACTGACAAAAGTAGAAATCGAGTGCAATAAAGTTGGACTTCACCTAAACGCTGAAAGGACAGAGTACATGGCGTTTAACTGCGACGAAGGTACTCTCAAGACCGTAGAGCATGATACCATTAAGAAAGTCTTTGACTACAAGTACCTCGGGTCAAGAATGATGAGTTCGGAGAAAGACATAAAGATACGGAAGATGCTGGCGTGGAGGGCTATGAACGACATGGAGGAAATCTGGAAGTCGAACCTGACCAGAGGGTTTAAAAAGAGGATTTTCATAGCAGTAATAGAGTCCATTTTCACGTACGGGTGCGAGACGTGGACACTCACCGAGACTATGCGAAAGTCTCTAGATCATTGCTATACACGAATGCTCCGGATGGCTCTTGGCGTGAGTTAGCAACAGCACATGATGAACGTTGAGCTCTATAACGACCTACCGATGCTCACCACTAAAATCGAGGCGAGAAGTCTGCAACTAGAAGGGCACTGTCTATGCCACCCCGAGCTGCCTGCCAGCCTAGTCAGCATATGGGAGCCCAAGGATGGGAGGATGAACCCTGGGCGCCCTCCCAAGGCTATGGTCAACACGCTCCTAGAAGACAGCGGCACGGCTAATGTAGATGAACTGAACACACTGATGAGGGAGAGGGAGAAGTGGAGAGTCCGTCATCGTGCCTGACGCCGGCCCCCTAGGCCTAAGTGTAGTAGCATAAATCTGCAAGGAACAACAGTCACTTCCAACAAAGTTATCAACATTCTGTAGCCAGTTTCAACTGCTCAGCATTTCAACTTCAATTGTAATGAGCAACTGCACTCCTTTATCCACTCAACAACTTTCAGTTAGTCTCTGAAATGGTCTAATTGTCCTTTTTGACCTGTTATTTGTTTCTACAGGTGCATCACTTGCATTTTCTGCATTCATATTTGTGTCTTTCTGAGAGCTCTGATCAACATGTTCATTTTTTACACATGCTGGCCCCCAAGGTGCACTGACAGGTGACGCATCACAGCTATGGGTTGGAGCTTGTAGTCATAGATCCACAGGGTTCCTTCCCAGAGGTGTCCATCCTCCATCTGGATCTGGTAGGGATGTGGAGCTACTTCCTCTTGCACGTATCCTTGTCAGAATTGTGATCTCAAATTTGCACTGGATCTCCAGGCTTCAGGACTGGTAGGCTCCTCACGGACTTGTCATGATAATGTTTCTGTTTCGCTTTCCCTTTCACTTTTGTCAATGTGAGCTTGGGTGCTCATTTAGGCTTTCATGCACTGAAAGGTTAGTGCATGTACACCAACCCCTCAGCATTTGGTCTGGTGAAAGGCTATCCTGTAGTGAAACTCTTCTGTAAATCATCAGACTTTTGTGGAAATCCTCTCATCCATCCTGTGCTTCCTTCATAAGGCCCTTCACTACCCTGACTGAATTGTCTGCTAGGCCATTAGATTTTGTGTGATGTGGGCTTGAAGTTATATATTGAAACCCACAGATACTGGCAAAAGACTCAAATTCACAGCTCGAAAATTGTGAACTATTCTCTGATACCTCTTCTCATGGAACTCCATGCCTCTCAAACAGTTTTCAGGAAGGTGATGACTGCTTTGCTAGATGTTGATTACAGTGTTGCAACCTTGGGGTAATTGAAAAAGTAGTCTGTTACAATATGACTCTTATCATTACAATCAAACAGGTCCACTCCAACTTTAAAGTACGACCTTTCTGGTACAGAGTGTGGTGTAAGCGGTTCTACTTGCTTTTTTGATGTGTAAGTAAGGTATAGTTCACATGAAGCAATGGTCTGGCTGATGCTTTGGGCCATTCTTGGCCAGTACATCACATCACAAGCTCTACATGTACATTTTTGCTCACCAAGATGCCCTTTGTGTATCTTCTGGAGCATTTCCTTGTGTAGTGACACTGGAATCACAAACTTGTTCCCTTTGAAGATCATATCTTTCACTACTGACAGTTCAGCTCTGCATGCCCAGTAATACAGAATGCACACTGGATAGTCTTTCATAGATGCTGGCCATGCTTTCCGTATTGTATCTTTGAGTTCTTTCATTGTTTTATCTGACCTTGCTGCTTTCCTAATCTGCTCTGTTCTGTCAGGAGTTACTGGAAAGGAGGTGATAATCCACGTCAACGTTGGCCAGTGTATCTGCATTAGCCACTTTGTCACTCTTTTCTTTCTTGTCAACTGCTCGAAACTCCGTATCAGCAGCAAACATATATTTTCCTGGTGTGCAGATCATCTTCGTATCATATTTCTGCAGCCTTATCAACATGTGCTTTATCCTCATGGGACAGCCATTCAGTGGTTTGGATATGAGTCCATTGATTTATGGTCTCTCTCCACCTCAGAAGCTTGTCCATAGATGTACTGATGGAATCTTTTGTATGCATATGTACTGGCAAGAAGCTCTTTCTCTATCTGTGCATAGTTGGTTCCACACCTGTAAAAGCCCTTGATGCATAAACCACAGGTTGCCATGTGTCATCATGGTGCTACAGTAGTACTGCTCCAAGGCTGTATCGGGACGTATTAGCCGAGATCCTAGCACACCTTTCCAGATCATAAAACTTCAGCACATGCTCTTTAGTTAGGACTCTTTTCAGCGTCTGAAAACACTCTTCTTCCTCGTGAGACCAAATCCACTCATGTTGCTGCTCAAAGAGTGACCTATGTGTTGCTGACACAGTTGATAGTTGAGGAATGAACTTAGCCAGGTAAGTCACTACCCCCAGGAAATGTCTTTGTTTTGGAGCCTCTCCATGTTTTCAATAGCTGACATCTTTCTTGGGTCAGGCTTCACTCCCTCTTCAGATATGACATCCCCTATGAAAGTCAATGTCTTAAACCAAACTCACAGTTCTCTTTATTTAATTTCAAATTGACATTCCACGTCACATCAAGCACTTGTCTCAGTCGTGTATCATGCTCATCCTTGGTGGAACTCCAGACGATGATGTCATCCATCATGGTCTCGCCAGCAAGTATGCCCTCAAACATCGTGTGGATAGTTTTATGGTAAACTCCTTGTGCAGACAGAATCCCATATAGTAGCCAAAGAAACCAGTAACCTCCCTGTGGTGTGTTGAATGTACACAGTCGTGAACTTGCCTCATCAAGCTTCATCTGCCAAAATCCAGAGTCTGATAAACCACTTGGCAACTGCAAACCAGGACACAATCACCTCCT
This sequence comes from Mobula birostris, assembly GCF_030028105.1. Lineage (NCBI taxonomy): Eukaryota > Metazoa > Chordata > Chondrichthyes > Myliobatiformes > Myliobatidae > Mobula > Mobula birostris. Next base: position 29,084,953 of record NC_092377.1, read on the forward strand.
AAGTTGGCAATTTAAAATGATTTCCCTTGGTGGCTTTATTGAGATCTCTTGGGTCTAGGCATACCTGTAATGCTCCATTTGCACAATGACCAGTGAGCTCGTCCAATCAGCTGGTTCTTCCATTTTCTGTATGAGATTTATCTGTTCCATGCCTGCTAGATCTTGTTTAAGTTTGTCTCTAAGTGCAAACAGAACTTTCCTGCATGCATCGACAACAGGAGTCATTGTCTCATCTCTTTGAATTTTGTATACAGGTGAGCATCCAAGCTTTTCGAAAACATCTGCGTACTCTTCCATAAGAGTTGTGTGGTCATCTTTAGTCTGTGAAGTCACTACGAAAACTCTTTTCAGCAGATTGAGCTTTTCACATGCACTCAGACCTAATATTGGCTGTACTCTCTTTTCTACAATCAGTAGCTGTGCCTTTAGGTGCTGCCCCTTGTGTTTGAAGGTCACTAGACAGCCTCCTTTTACTGGAATGTTCTTCCAGTGCACCCTGTTACTTTTGACTTTACTGAGTAACTCTTGCTCTTTACTGTGAGGGTCTTGTAATCATCCACGGAAAACAAATTCGCCTGGGCTCCGGTGTCAAGCGTGAATGAAATTACTGTGTCTCATTCATAGTCAATGGAATGATCCATTCTGGTTTACCAGCACCAGCAGTCTGTAGAAAATCTACAAAGAGTTCCTCCATTTCCTCCTCAACCGTATGCACCTTTCTCTTGGTAGCCCTAGCTTTGCAGCACTTTTCAAAATGATTATTTTTCCCACAATTATTGCAGGACTTTCCATAAGCAAAATATGAAGTTGGAATGTGATGATGTGAAAGTATGAGCCTTCCTCTTAGCTTTCCTGTTGCTTTAGGAAACATCTTGTGCACTGCTCCTGTTTTCACAGCATGCACTGTTACCTCTGCTCTGTGTTTCCCCTTAGCTTGAGCTCATGTGGGACCTGCTGCCTTACACATATTCACAACCTTTCAATAGTTTCATTTAATATCGGAGAAGTGTATGCAGTATACATCCTGAAATTCTTGTTCTTTGCAACATCCACTAAAGTAGAAGAGTCCCCCAAAGAATGAGTGACAGTAAAAATGTTAGAACCCCGCCCACACATAAGCAGCAGCAAAGCAATGGCCCTCTACCACACCCACCCACTTCTTCAAAAAAAAATTGGCACCCTCTACCCACCAAGCAAGCAATAGCAAAGCCCCCAAGAAAGACCATGATCTGCAGTACAACAAAAACTAATTGTTCACCCGGCAATTCGACATGTCACAGGCTTTCTCTCTCTCCCTTATAAAAAGAAAAAGAGAACTGAGATCTGAGTGTAACTCCAGGTCAGGGTCTTCAACAGAACCCCATGCACCCTGAAAAGAAAAAGAGAGTGATCAAAGGAAGAAATTAAGCTGTTTCCACGGATGAGCTCAAAGGAGTCGCTGTTGAGCACCATTGTAATTCCACCCCAAATATTCCTTTTCAGCTTTAAATCTTTTTCACACAGCAGTTCTTTCTCTGAGTCCATTATCTGGACTTCCCCAACTATCCTGTCTCTAACTTGTGAGTTTCTCATATCTCCAAATTCACAGGACCTATTCAGTGTGTGAAGCTCAGCTAAGTGTTGGTTGAAGCTTACACTTTGTTTCTATTCACAGGAAAAAAAACAGACATCTCTCAAATGTGACACACAAAAATTGCTGGAGGAACTCAGCAGATCAGGCAGCATCTTTGGAAAAGAGTTTGTACTCTTTCAGTAGATGCTGCCTGACCTGCTTAAGTTCCTTCAGCATTTTGTGTGTGTTGCTTTGGATTTCAAGCATCTCATGTTTGTGATCTCTCAAACGTGATGTTCTTTCTTGAGACAAAATACTCCTCAAATTTGATCATCAGAGTGTCCAACATAAAAGCCGTGTTATCAATTTGAAAATTGGTACAGATGTCCAAGTTATCTTCGCCAATTACATGCAGAAAGATAGACACTTTATATTTTCCATTGGTCCCTCCTGCTCTGCTAGCAGCTAAGTATATATTGAATCACTGTTCGAAGCGTTTCCAGTTATCAGTTAGGTTGCCAGTAAACTGCATAGGTGCGGAAGGACTTCGCTTATCCATGATGGGAAAACTCAGCTTCTCAACCAAATTTCTCTTGGTGAATCCGGTGACTGCTGAACTTTGGGAACAACTTGCTTTCCCACCTCACTAGCCAGTTTCTCTCCATCGTAACTAGCACCTTTCGTATTCGTGCAGTTTCTTTCTTAGTCACGCGCTGTCTTCATTTACTCTCCAGGTTCAGACCTCATGCTGTCTTTTTACTCCATGTCATGTTTTTTCTTAATAAAGACAATCTTGGCGTGGACTTACATTAGAACATTTTATTACTGAACTGCAGCTCAACCCTGTGTGCACACAACCAGGTCTCCATCATACCATCTGGTTGTGGATGAACCCCTTGCATTGCACACTGGGAACTGAAGTTCTTTATTACACACACAGTAGATAAGTCAGCTGGACCATATGGTCTACACCTCAAGGTTTTGGAAGAGGTAGCTAAAGAGATTATGGAGGTATTAGTAATGATCTTTCAAGAATCACTAGATTCTGTAATGATTCTGGAGAACTGGAAAATTGCAAATGTCACTCTGCTCTTTAAGAAGAGAGGGAGACAGAAGAAATGAAATTATAAGCCAGTTTACCTGACTTCAGTAGTTGTGAAGATGTTGGAGTCCATTGTTAAGGATGAGGTTTTGGGGTATTTGGAGGCACATGAAAATATAGGCCAAAATCAGCATGGTTTTCTAAGGGAAAATATTGCCTGAAAAATCTGTTGGAATTCTTCGATGACATAACAGGCAGGATAGATGAAGGATGTTTTGAAGAAAGGTCTCAACCTGCAACATTGACTGTTTGTTCATTTCCATGGATGCCGCTGGCCTACTGAGTTCCTCAAGCACTTTTTGTATGTTGCATCAGTGGATGTTGTATACTGAGATTTTCAGAAGGCCGTTGACAAGGCACTGCACATAAGGCTGCTTCAAAAGATAAGAGCCCGTGATATTACCGGAAAAACAGCAGCATAGAAGATTAGTTGACTGGCAAGAGGCAAAGTGTGGGAATAAATAGGGCCTTTTCTGGTTGGCTGCCAGTGACCAGTGGTGTTCTGCAGTGATCAGTATTGGGACCACTTCTTTACATATTATATGTCAATGATTTGATTGATGGAATGGATGGATTTGTGGCCAAGCTTGCATATGATAGCAAGATAGCTGGAGGGGCAGGCAGTGTTGAGGAAGCAGGGAATCTACAGAAGGACTTGGATTGGGAGACTGGGAAAAGAATGGGAGATGGAATATAGTGTAGGGAAGTGTATGGTCATGCATTTTGGTAGAAGGAATAAAGGCGTAGACTATTTTTGAAAAAAGGGAGAAGATTCAAAAATCAGAGATGCAAAGGGACTTGGGAGACCTCGTGCAGGGTTCCCTAAAGGACAACTTGTAGATTAAATCAGTGGTAAGGAAGGAAAATGCAATGTTAGCATTCATTTCAAGAGGACTAGAATATAAGAGCAAAGATGTGATGCCAAGGCTTCCTAAGGCATCGGTCAGACTGCACAGAGTATTGTGAGCAGTTTAGGGCTCCTTATCTGAGAAAAGATTGCAGGTTTTGAGGAAAATCCAGGAATGAAAGGATTAACGTAAGAGGAGTGTTTGATGGCTCTGGCCCTGTTCTCGATGGAGTTATCAGAATGAGTGGGAATCTTGTTGAAACCCGGTGAATATTGAAAGGTTTAGCTAGAGAGGATGTGGACAGGGATGTTTCCTATAGTGGGTGAACCTAGGGCACAGCTTCAGAATAGGGAGGCGCCCATTTAAAACGAGATGAGGAGAAATTTCTTTAGCCAGAGAGTGGTGAATCTGTGGAATTTATTGCCATGGACAGCTGTGAAGGCCAAGTCCAGCAGTGTATTTAAAGTGGAGGTTGACGGGTTTTTGATTAGACAGGGCATCAAAAGTTACAGGGAGAAAGCAGGAGAATGGGGTTGAGAGGGATAATAAATCAGTCATGATGGAGCAGACTTGATGGGCCAAATGGCCTAATCCTGCTCCCATGTCTTGTGTTATTATGGATTCTCACAACAATTCTCCATTCATTATTCTGTGAACAATCAATTCCCTGAGATTTATTTTTTAATTAAGTCAAAATCAAGCTTATATTTTTTTCACATTCTCAGAGAACTTCAAGGACCATTAATTGTCCTCGCATGTGGCAACCTCTAAATACTTCTTCACACTGAAAACACTGTCCATTCTTATTAAGGAATAGTTGTTACACTCTAGGGGTCTGAAAGACGTAGCTTTGGAGATTATGGTGGCACTTCAGGAACTGCACCTAGGGTTCTGAAAGAGATGGTGTTTGAGATTGTGGTGGCTTTAGAAATGATCTTTCAAAAATCATTGGGCTCTGGCATGGTGCCAGAGGACTGCAAAATAGCAAATGTCACTCCACTCTTTAAGAAAGGAGGAAGGCAGCAGAAAGGAAGTTATAGACCAGAGCCTAACCTCAGTGGTTGGGAAGATGTTAGAGTCAATTGTTAAGGATGAGGTGACGGAGTACTTGGTGACACAGGACAAGATAGTACAAAGTCAGCATGGTTTCCTTCAGGGAAAATCCTGCTTGACAAACCTGTTGGAATTCTTTGAGAAGATTACAAGCAGGATAGATAAAGGGGATGCAGTGGATGTTGTATATTTGGACTTTCGGAAGGCCTTTGAGAAGATGCCACACATGAGGCTGCTTACCAAGTTAAGAGCCCATGGTATTACAGGAAAGTTACTAACATGATTAGAGCACTGGCTGATTGGTAGGAGGCAGTCAGTAGGAATAAAGGATCCTTTTCTGGTTGGCTGCCAGTGACTAGTGATGTTCTGCAGGGGTCGGTGTTGGGACTGCTTCTTTTTATGCTCTATATAAATGATTTAGATGATGGAATAGATGGCTTTTTTGCCAAGCTTGCAGATGACACGAAGATTGGTGGAGGGGCAGGTAGTGTTGAGGAAACAGATAGGATGCAGAAGGACTTAGACAGATTTGGAGAATGGGCATGAAAATGGCAAATGAAATACAATGCTGGAAAATGCAAGGTCATGCACTTTGGTAGTAGAAATAAATGTGCAGACTATTTTCTAATGGGGAAAAAAATCCAAAAATCTGAAATGTAAAGGGTCTTGGGAGTCTTTAGAACACCCTAAAGGTTAACTTGCAGGTTGAGTCAGTGGTGAGGAAGGCAAATGCCATTTTAGCATTTATTTCAAGAGGCCTAGAATACAAGAACAAGGATGTGATGCTGAAGCTTTATAAGGCACTGGTGAGGCCTCACCTTGAGTATTGTGAACAGTTTTGGGCCCGTCATCTGAGAAAAGATGTGCTGGCATTGGAGAGGGTCCAGAGGAGGTTCACAAGGATGATTCCAGGAATAAAAGGGTTATCATACAAGGGACGTTTGATGGTTCTGGGTCTGTACTGGCTGGAATTCAGGAGGATGAGGGGGAATCTCATTGAACCCTTCTGAATGTTGAAAGGCCTAGACAGAGTAGATGTGGAAAAGATGTTTCCCATGGTGGGAGAGTCTAGGACAAGAGGGCACAGCCTCAGGATACAGGGGTGCCCTTTCAAAACAGAGATGTGGAGACATTTCTTTAGCCAAAGGGTGGTGAATTTGTGGAACCTGTTGCCTCATGCAGCTGTGGAGGCCAGGTCATTGGGTGTATTTAAGGCAGAGATTGATAGGTTCTTGATTGGACATGGCATCAAAGATTACAGGAGAAGCTCGGGAACTGGGGTTGAGGAGGAGAAAAAAAGGATCAGCCATGATGGCCTAATTCTGCTTCTATGCCTTATGGTCTTTTTAACTCTTTGGTTGTCGCACCAGGGGAGATGCAGTAAGGACATTAGCAGCAAATACCTGCAGCCAATCTCCTGCTTCCTATTGCTGATGAAAAAGAGGATAAGGTCTGGAGTATCAGAGACTACCTTAATGAAACAATGATTAGCAAGCCATGCAAAGTGGCATATGCTAGCAGTTCTGGGTTTGACTCATTGTCTGTGATGTTTGTAGGGATTTCAATCCAGCAACAATGACTTTTTGGCAAAATATTTTGTGCATTACTTGAAAGAAAATTTGTAGGTAGTAATGTTCCCTTGCACACACTGCCATTGCCTCTCTGGTGGTAAATGTCATCATGGATTTGGGTGGCCCTGTCCAGTAGCCTGGGTGAGTAACTGACGTGCATTTTGCATGTGTGCCCACCTGTAATGGAGGGAAAGAATGTTTCAGGTGGTAGATGAAGTGCCATTTAAGTGGGCTGCATTGTCCTAGATGGTGAAAAGATTCTTGACAGTTATTGGAGCCACACTGATTCAGATAACTGAGTATTCCATTACACTCCTAACCTATGACTTGTAGATGGTGGAAAGGCACTAGTGTGCCAGTAGAACATAGAAATCTACAGCACATTACAGGCCCTTTAGCCCACAATGTTGTGCCGACCAGGTAACCTACTCTAGAGACTGCCAAGAATTTCCCTATCGCATAGCCCTCTATTTTTCTAAATTCCATGTATCCATGTACCTACCTAAGAGGCTCTTAAAAGACCCTATTGTATTCACCTCTATTACCTTCACACCCACACACACCCACCACTTTCTGTGAGAAAAGCTTACCCCTGACATCCCCTCACTACCTATTTGCCAGCACCTTAAAACTATGCCCCCTTGTGTAAGCCATTTCAGCCCTGGGAAAAAGCCTTTGGCTATCCACACAATCAATGCCCCTCATCATCTTGTACACCTCTATCCAAGGAGAAAAGGCCGAGTTCACTCAACCTATTTTCATAAGGTACACCTTCCAATCCAGGGAACACCTTTGTAAATCTCCTCTGCACTCTCCCTATAGTATCCACATCCTTCCTGTAGTGAGATGACCAGAACCGAACACAGTACTCCAAGTGGGGTCTGAGCAAGGTCTTGTATAGCTGTAACATTACCTCACGGCTCTTGAACTCAATCCCACAGTTGATGAATGCCAACACACCATACACCTTCTTAACAACACTGTCAACCTGTGCAGCAGTTTTGAGTATCCTATCATCACAGTCCCCAAGATCTCGCAGATACTCCACTCTGCCAAGAGTCTTACCATTTATATTATAATCTGAAGAATCATTTGTTAGAATACCCTGACTTTTGACTGGTCCTGATGCAAATTCGTGACCCAAAATTTTGACTCTGCCTCCACAGATGGTGCATAACCCCTGGGTCCCTCCACCAGTTTGTTTTTTTTTGCCCCAGACTAGTTTGCACTTGTAGCTGTCATATTTATGTAGCTGTCCCAGAGTTTCTGTGGATTAATTGTGTAAGACTCAGTAATGCAATTGGCCTCGAAGGGCAGGTGGTTGGACTCTTCCTTGTAGACTATTCTGTGGAAGGAATGTCATTTGCCACTCATCGTGTGCATTGCATAGTTCTTGCCATATGCATAGTTTCATTTGCTGAAGAGTTGTCAACAAAATTGAATATTGTGGAATCAGGTACAAAAAGAGGGGGATAAAGCTGGATTATAGAAAAAAAATGAAAGAAAATTAAGATATAAAATGTATTCAATTAAAAATCTTCTGAAACAATTTGCAACCTGAAGGAACAAAATTCCACACTCATAATTGTTCACTTTCTAGGCTAATGGCATTAACAATTATCATGTCACATAATTAATCCTTTTTATCACCTGACTTTATCTTTGTGGCAAGCTTAATGGACAGTTAATGTGCAAATGCAGCACCTCCATAAAAATCATCAAAGGTGAAGGGTGAGATAGCAATTCCCCTACGCTAATGGTGGTGCAGTACAAATAGACCACAAATTGTTATGATTTACAATGTCTCTTCAAGTACCTGCTTTGTGCAAAAATTGTCTGTTATTCAGGCAATGCTATCTTCTTCTGCAAAATCTGTCTCATTACTTTTAGTAGCTTACAAAATGCAGGAGACCTGAAGAACACTGTAACATATATGTTTTTGAACTGACATTAATCCTTCTGACGTATATACCAAAGCTGTCACAGTGCCGGTAAATTTCTATATAAAACCTTTGCAACACCGAGCTTACAATACTCCAATCAGCTCTCACTGAAGTAAATGCCGTCATGTTGATAGCACAAGCAGATTCTAACTGACTGATTTAGCTCCTTGTCACGGACAAGCTGAGCTTGCCTCGAGATTTTGATTGCTTTGAAAAGCAGGAAATTGGATAATGTGTTGCACGTTTAGCACAGGGTACCTGCTGTCTGTCCTTGGTTGTGATAGCCCTCTGACACCATTCATCTGTTTTCAACACCCATTATTCCTAAATCAAAATTTCTGATGCTACAGAGTAAAATGAAATTTCTCTTGTTGGTCGAAATTATTCAAAAGCATAGAACTGAAAATGAGGATGGACAAGACTTTAGTGGCATGTCAGCAATTGTCCCTTGGCAATTTTGTAATAGATAAAAAAAAATAGGGACAACTCGGAGCCACAGTAAAGCAGACACCATCTATGACTGACAAATAGAAAACGCTGAAGACATTCCGCAGATCCGGCAGAGATGTGGAAAGAGAAGTAGAGTTCATGTTTTGGGTTAACGATCTCTCATTGAGATTGGGAAAGAGAAAAAAAAACAAGTTAGTTTTAAATTGCAGAGAAGGTGGGAAGAGGTGGATAGAACACAGGGAGTAGCTCCAAGAGTGGGCAAGAACTGCTGTAATGACAAGCTGCTGATAAAACACATCTGTTTGATAGTTTAATGGGGACACTTAGAGATAGAGGAAACAAAGGAAAATGTAAAGGCTGCAATTTGCAGGTCAGATCTGTCAGAAATGCCCAGCAGATCAAGCTAGCAGGCAGTGGAATAAAAAACTGATTTCACATTACAGCAGAACTGACCAGTTCTGATACAAAGAAAGCAATTTACCTCCAATTGTTGAATCAGATACTGAATCCTGAAGACTGCAACACCCTGAAGGAAGATGAAATCCTCCTATATGTTATTATTCCTCCTTTGCAGTTCGTAAAGACATTGAAATGTTGTGAATGTAACTCCACTATTTAAGATAGGTGGCTGAACGAAAGTAGGGAGCTATGGACCTGTAAGCCTAACATTAACAGGGAAAATGCTGGAACCTATTATAAAGGATTAGTAACAGGGAACTTGGTAAATAATAATTAGACAGGACAGAATCAACAGGGATTTATGAAATGGGAAAAAAAAATTCTCCTGCAGAAGGTGGTGAATCTTTAGAATGCATCACCCAAGAGATTGTGTTTAATACATCTCAGTCAGAGAAGATAAATGTTTAGTTATTAAGATAATTGAGGAATATGGGTACACTACAGGAAAGTGACACTGAGCTAAGTGCAAAGCTTCATTCCTGTTGTGTTCTTAGTGTGTTGAGTGGGATTTATATGAAAGCTTAGCAGGGTTTGGGGTTGTTAAATAACTAACACAAGGAATCCAATTGAAAACCAACTCTCCACTTACAAGATACAATCTATGTCAATACTACTTTCCAGAAAAATAAGGAAGGTTCAGAGCAAAGAATCTCTAGAGATGACAGCCATTTAAAACCATAAGATATAGGTCTCCACCCTTCCATCACGGCTGATTCCAATCCCACTCAACCCTTCTCGCCACATCCTTCCAAGCCCTGACTGATCAGAAAATGATCAGCTTCTGCCTTAAATACACACATGGACTTGGCCTCCACAGCCTATGGCAGAGCATTCCACAGATTTACTACTCTCTGGCTAAAAAATTCCTCCTTACCTTGTTCTAAAGGCTAGCCCTTCAATATTGAGGCTGTGCCCTCTAGTTCTGGATATCCCCACCTTAGGAAACATTGTCTCCACATCCACCCTATCTAGTTCTTTCAACATTTGGTGGGTTTCAGTGAGATCCACCCGCATTCTTCTAAATTACAGTGAGTACAGGCCCAAAGCTGCCAAATGCTCTTCATATGTTAACCCCTTCATTCCCAGAATCATTCTAGTGAAACTGCTCTGGACTCTTTCCAATGACAACACATCCTTTCTGAGATATGGAGCCCAAAACTGTTGACAATACTCCAAGTGCAGTCTGACTAGTTTCTTATATAGGCTCAGCATTATCTCCTTATTTTTATATTCTTTACCCCTTGAAATAAATGCCAACATTGCCTTTGCTTCTCTACCACAGACTCAACCTGCAAAATTACCTTTTGGGAGTCTTGCACGAGGACTCCTAAGTCCCTTTGCACCTCTCACAAATGAACCTTCTCCCCATTCAGATAATAGTCCATATTATTGTTCCTTTTAGCAAAATGCATTATCATACATGTCCCAACACTGTATTCCAACTGTCAACACTTTATCCATTCTTCCAATTTGTCTAAGTCCTGCTGCAATCACATTGCTCGCTCAGTAGTACCTACTCCTCCACCTATCTTTGTATCATCCACAAACATTGCCACAAAGCCATCAGTTCTATTATCAGCAACCAACTAGAAAAGGCCCCTTTTATTCCCATTCGCTGCCTCCTGCCTGTCAGCCACTCTGCAAACATACCAGTATCTTTCCTGAAACGCTATAGGATTTTATCTTGTTAAGCAGCTTCATGTGTGGCATCTTATCAAATGCCTTCTGAAAATCCAAGTAAATACTATCCACTGCCTCTCTTTTGTCCACCCTGCTTATTACTTCCTCGAAGAATTCTAACAGATCTGTCAGGCAAGATTTACCTTTACAGAAACCATGCTGACTTTGATTTATTTTATCATTAGTCTCCAAGTACCTTGAAACCTCATCCTTACCAACAGACAACACTTTCCCAACCACTGAGGTTAGGCTAACTGCCTATAATTTTCTTCCTTTTGCCTTCCTCCCTTCTTAAAGAGTGGAGTGTCATTTGCAATCTTCCATTCCTCTGGGACCATGCCAGAATCAAGTGATCCTTGAAAAATCATGACCAATGCATCTGTTATCTCTTCAGCAACCTCTCTCAGGACTCTGGGATTAGTCTATCTGGCCCAGGTGACTTATCCAGCTTAAGACCTTTGAGTTTGCCTAGCACTTTTTCTTTTGTCACTCACTGCTGTTCCCTGACACTCATGGACCACTGGCAAACTGCTAGTGTCTTCCACAGTGAAGACAGATGCGAAGTACCCATTAAGCTCATCTGCCATTTCTTTTTCTCCCATTACTACTTCACCAGCATCATTTTCCAGTGGTCCAATAACAACTCTCACCTCCCTTTTACTCTTTATAAAACTGTAAATTTTTTTTGGTATTTTGCCTGTATTATTGGCTAGTCTGTCCTCATATTTCATCTTTCTCCTTCTTATAGAGTTTTTAGTTGCCTTTTGTTGGATTTTAAAAGCTTCCCAATCATCCAACTTCCCACTCACTTTTGCTACCTTATATGCCCCTTCCTTGGCTTTTATGCCCTTTCCTTGGCGTTTATGCAGTCCTTAACTTCCCTTGTCAGCCATGGTTGCCTAAACCTGCCATTTGAAAACTACTTCTCTGTGGGACATATCTATCCTGTGCCTTGTGAACTATTGCCAGAAACTTCAGCCATCTGTGCTCTGCCATCATTCCCACCAGTATCCTTCTCCAATCCATTGGGCAGGCTCCTCTCTCATGCCTCTCTAATTCTGTTTCTTCCATTGTGAGTTATGCTTCTTCCTCTCAAATTGCATTATGAATTCAATCATATTATTGTTACTGCCTCCTAAGGGTTCCTTTATGGTGAAGCTCCCTCGTAAGATCTGGGTTATTACACAACCCCGAGTAGGCTCAAGCACAAGCTGCTCTAAGAAGCCATCTCACGGGCATTCAACAAATTCCCTCTTTTGCGATCCGACACCAACCTGATTTTCCCAATCCCCTTGCATATTGAAGTACCCATTACATTGTGTCATTACCCTTTTTACATGCCTTTTCCAGCTCCCTTTGCAAACTCAACCCTGCACCTTGGCTACTATTTGGAGGCCTGTATGTGGTTCCCATAATTGTTTTTTTACCCTTGCAATTTCTTAACTCCACCCGCAAAGATTCAACAGTCCTCTGACCCTATATCACCTGCTTCTAAAGATGTAATTCCGTCTCTGACCAACAGCGCCACACCACTGCCTATGTCTTCCTGCCTGTCCTTTCGATACAAAGTATATCCTTTGATGTTAAGCTTCTAGTTATGGCCTTCTTTCAGCCACAACTCAGAGATGCCCAGAACGTCATAACAACCAATCTCTAATCGTGCCGTGAGCTTGTCTGCCTTATTCTGAATGCTATGCGCATTTAAATTCAGTACCTTCAGTCCTGCATTCTTCACCCTGCAATTGCTGACTGCCCTGATCACTCAGCAGCATAATTAACCAGGGTGGACTGAGGCAATATAAACCAAAATTGAATACCATTGCTGATTGAATTCCATCAGCATGGGAGAATGAATTTCAGAGTGCAATCTAGTACATTTGATTTCTTCCTGATTTCTAATTATATAAACATCCAAACATAAACCTCTGTTCCAACCCCAATCATCTCAAAACAAATGTATTTCTGTCAAAGGGAAAACTTAAATATTAAGAATTTAAAATATAGGTCTTCAAATTACCTGCCAGTCTTAACAGCGACTGGACAAGTGCCTGGCAACCAATTCCCTCAGGAGGCAGATAACTTGCAATCCCTCAATGGAGGCAGCTTGCCTCCAGCGGCACAGTAGCATAGTGGTTAGCACGAAGTTTCTCAGCACAGACAACCTGGGTTCAATCTTCGCCACTGCCAGTAAGGAGGTTGTACGTTCTCCCCATGACCACATGGGTTTCCTCCGGGTGCTCCAGTTTCCTCCCACAGTCCAAAGACGTACTGGTTGGTTGGTCAATTGGTCATTGTAAATTGTCCTGTGATTAGGCTAGAGTTAAATTGCTGGGTGGAAGGGCCTATTCCGTGCTGTATCTCAATCAATCAATTAATTTTCCAACCGTGATGTGAGTTTTCTTCATCTCAGATGTACATTTGAGTAAAAAAAAGGCATAAAGGACTGGTTTATCTGTGCCTTTACAGCACATCTACTTTCAGGATTTGTTATATTTAAATACCCCGCCCCCCACTCCATGTCCTCAGTGATCACTGACATTGTGGAGATGCAATTATTACCCAACAAATGCAAACCCTCACGCTCCTGTGGTTCAAACACCACTATCTGCTTGCTTCCACTCAGTAGGGGGTCAGCACTTCAGGCAAAGGATCTGGAAATACAAAATAAAATAATATACTGGAGATAAACCCAGACAGTTTCCAGGAAAATATACCTCCTTCCATGTTTCTCAATCACAACTCCATCACATATGTGTGCCCAATCCAGGCTTCCCTCATGTGAAAACCAAGATCAAGCAACCTATTCTTTTTTATGTTAACCTGTTTCTCTTGAGACTTTTGTGATTAAATAAACACTTTCCCATCAACTTGTAGGATATCTGCTTACGGAGCTGCTGGAGGCATGGGGGGAAAGAGCAACTTTTGGAGATTCCGTGGTGTGCTGGTACAAGCCACATTCTACCTGGAGAAAGATGTTATTCTGTATATACTGGTTGGACAGCAGGGAGAAGATGCCTGCCCCAGTGTAAGTAGATATTCAGTTACTTTTACATATCATAAAGATATAAGATCATAGGATCTTAAAAAAAAGCCCTAGATACTGGTAGTTACTTATATCTCATTAATCTCAACAGCACAAAAAGAACTTCCCAACATATTTCTCAGAAATGTACAGTGTCTTATATCTCTTCAGTCTTTTTATCATGTCTACCTCAATCCCAACTACCCATGTTAACTTAATCACTTATCTTGATATTTTTATTGTTAACTAATTTGTTCTAATTATGAGAATGTGTCAAACTGTTTGATAAATGTGAAATAAATCCTATAATTACAATGTATATTTTATTCGGATTTCTGTTGTATGGCTAACTACATAATTGATCACTTCTTGCTCAATCTAATCAAATAAATGCAATATACTGTATAATTACAAATATAATAAGGCAGTCCAAGCATATGTTCAAAAAATGCTCAAGAAAGTACAATTCAATCCATCAAATTTATTCATTCTGCAAATTACGTTCAATCTAGTCTGCTGCATCCAATTCTCCAAAGGAAGTTCCTGCATTTTCTTGCCTCAGAGTAAATCTTCAATGCAATCTGTGAAACCCTGATTACAGCTGTCATCGTTGTCTCGCTGTCTTCCTTGGCAATTACATGGTAGCAGCAGGCAGAACCTTTTCTTTCATGGAGTGTGAGCATCACGAGCAAGGATCATCGCTTATGGTCTCTCCCTAGTTGCCAACTGAATCATCTGGTTTCTGGTAAAGTAATGAACCTTATGGATTTTTTTGCAAAAATATAGTCCTTGCACAGTCCTCAGCAAGTCGTGGAGTCAGTACTGAAGGTTGAGAGCCGAATACCTAAGACCACGAGTTCAGAAGTCAAGGCCTAATTGGTTGATGCTCTTGAGTTTGCACGCCCAGAAGTCGAAGGCCTGATGCCTGCAAGTCCAGGCCAGGCACTGGAGATTGGAGGCCTGGGTTGGAGGCCTATCTGTGTGTGTGTGTGTGTGAGTGGGTGTGGGGTGAGAGGGAGTAAATGTGCTTGTCATTGTTGGTGTGGTGGTTGTTCTTCTGAGCATTGTGGGCAAGCTACGTTGGCATTGGAATATGTAGCGACATTACCGGCTGCCTCCAGCACATCCTGAGGTTGTGTTGATTTTTAAACCAAATGACATATATATTTTACTGTATGCTTCAATGTACATGTGATAAATAAATGAATCTAAATCTGAATTTGGGTCTGAACCTGGTAACTCGCTGCTAATACGATGCTGCCTGTTTGACCCTCAGAAACATAGATATATGTCATTCTGTTACCTACAAATCCATGAACATTCAACACTGAGAGGAAATGACCTTCAAGGAATGTCCTCAAAATACTCCACTTGGGATTACCTACACTCAGTTTAATATTATTAAAGGCATCCGTTAGTCTTGCGAGTGCATGGATCTGCACCTGGAAACTCTTCACCCTCCAGGGTGCAGGCCTGGGCAAGGTTGTATGGAAGACCAGCAGTTGCCCATGCTACAAGTCTTCCCTCTCCACGACACCAATGTTGTCCAAGGGAAGGGCATTAGGACCCATACAGCTTGGCACCAGTGTCGTCGCAGAGCAATGTGTGATTAAGTGCCTTGCTCAAGGACACAACACATTGCCTTGGCTGGGGCTCGAACTCACGACCTTCAGGTTGCTAGTCCAATGCCTTAACCACTTGGCCACGTGCCCACACAGTTTAATATTATATTTCATTCATAACATGTAACCCAGCTCTATATCCCACAACCTTCCATCATACGCCTCAGCATAAGGTGTTCACGTACCTTGGCTAAACTGCGGCTGACCTCTTCCCAAGAAGGTCTTGCATTCCGTTGCATGACTCTCCTTTCAGCTAAGTTTCATCATCAGACAGACTGTTACCAATTCCACCCTGCAGTGCTACCACCTGTACTTCGATCACTCTGCCACTCGTGTGGATAGAGCAAAGCACACAACGTGCTGGAGGAATTTTGCAGGTCAGGCAGCATCTATAAACAGTCGACGTTTCAGTCTGGGACCCTTCATCAGGATGGGCTTATGGACAGATTTGCCCACGTGGCACTGCACTGCTGCACTTCAGCAGAGAGCGGAAGGAAGTGTGTATCTCCCTGCTTGCAGGCCCAGAGGAATAATGTTCAAATTTTTAAACACCAGGTCCACCTAGTGGCTGCAGACAATGTTGCCTTGAAACTTGCATCCATTGTCTCAAACAGTTTTGCCTGAATGTTGTCATTCACTCATCTGCTCACCAAGTGATTATACAATGTCTGGTCTAAGAAGTTCTGGAACCTGCATTTCTTTGCCAAGTTCCTTAGCCTGGTCATATATTGACCAACCATCAATATGTGACCAGCCCCTGGTCATGGGACTAGCTGCATGTGTCAAACCAGTAATCCCTGAAGAGCTTGAGACCTTGCTCATGATGTTAGTGTAGTATCCAGCCTTTTTTGATGCAGTATTACTGTCTTCTTCTTCCATATGGCAATATTGCAAAGTTCTGCATCCCTTCCTGGAATGTTGGCAATAACACTTGACCTCAGTCATGATTCTGCACCTTCCCACATATAGTGCTAATGGCTGCGTCCAGTCGTATGTCCTGAGTTCAGCAACATATCGGCCATATCCTCTCCGGGCTATCAATACTGCTGTGCTTGAAGTACCCCTTTCAAAGCAGCACACACAAAATGCTGGAGGAACTCATCAGATCAGGCAGCATCTGTGGAAATAAATAAACAGTCAATGTTTCGGGCTGAGATCCTTCTTCAGGACTGGAAAGGAAGGAAGAAGATGCCACAATAAAAAAGGTGAAGGAGGATAGCTAGAAGATGATAGGTGATGGTTGATGAGTGAAGCCAGATGGGTAGGAAAGGTAAAGAAGGGCAGGAGAGGAAGGAATCTGATAGGAGAAAGGGAAGAGGGGCACCAAGAGGAGGTGATTGGCAGGTGAGAAGAGGAAGGAGGCCAGAGTGGGGAATAGAAGAGAAGGCTATGGACTGACGTGTCGGTACGGGAAAGGGAATCGGAATTAAAATGGTTAATTCCACTTTTGATGGATGGAAAGGGGGTTCTCGACAAAGTGGTTCCCCAATTTACGACGGGTCTCACCAATGTAGAGGAGGCTGCATCGGGAGCAGCAGATACAATAAGCGACCCCCAACGGATTCACAGGGGAAGTTTTGCCTCACCTGGAAGGAGTTCGGGGCCCTGAATGGAGGTGAGGAAGGAAGTAACTGGGCATGTGTAGCACTTTGTCCATTTGCAGGGATAAGTGCCAGGAGGGAGATTAGTGGGAAGGGATAAATGGACAAGGGAATCACAGGGGGTGTGATTCCTGTGGAAAATGGAGAGTAGCGGGGAGGTAAATACGTGCTTAGTGGTGGGATCCCTTTGGAGATGGCCGAAGTTGTGGAGGTTGATGTGTTGGATGCAGAGCTTTGCAGAGAATGGTGAGAGTTGCCAATGTGCGTGTTTCATAGGAAGCTGTATGTAAAAGTTAATGTCTGCAGGCTCATTAGTGTAGTAAGGTATCACAAAGGCAAAGTAGCTGGCAGAACATCCTCAGCTATCGACAACTGGCAGAGCTTTGTGCAATAAGTGTATGAAAAGTCATGTTGCATGACGCACAGCTTCAGGTAACTTGATTTCTCTGACTGTGGAAACAATTAGGCTTGTCTGTTTGTGTTCCATTTCTCTTATATTTCCTCTGTAGAATATGCTCAGCCTGACGTGCTAATCTGTCATTCTGCTCTCCACTTCACCGCACTTATCTACTTTTGCCTATGATGGAGTAATGGCACAGAAACAGGCCCTTCGGCCCACCTAGTCTGTGCTGAGCCAATTAAACTGCCTACTCCCATTCAACTGCACCAGGACCATAACACTCCATATCCTTATGATCCATGTACCTATCCAAACTTCTCTTAAACATTGAAATCAAACTCACATCTACCACTTGCACTGGCAGCTCATTCCACACTCTCACAACCCTCTGAGTGAAGACGTTTCCCCTCATGTTCCCCTTACACTTTTCACCTTTCACCTTTAACCCATGACCTCTAGTTGTAGTCTCACCCAACCTCAGTGGAAAAAACCTGCTTGCATTTATCATATCTATACCACTCATAATTTTGTAGACCTCTATCAAATCTCCTCTCAGTCTTCTGTGTTCCAAGGAATAAAGTCCTAACCTATTCAATCTATCCTTATAACTCAGGTCCTCCAGACCCAGCAACATCCTTGTAAATTTTCTCTGCACTCTTTCAACCTTACTTGCATCTTTCCTGTAGGTAGGTGACCAAAACTGCACACAACACTCCAAATTAGGCCTCACCAATGTTGTATATCAATCCATCCACCTCTTGTACTCAATAGTTGGATTTACAAAGGCCAATGTACCAAAAGCCTTCTTTTGTAGAGTCTCTAACTGCTCCCATTCACTCACTAACCAGATAGTCTTGTTTACAGTTTATCCCCGTGGTCACCCCAGTTTTACCCTGTCAAAGACATACCTCTCCTGCACCCTCCCTACAGGTCAGCAAGCTTCTAGTCTCTCCTTCCCAGTTCTGTTGAAGAGTCTTGAAGCTGAAACATTAACTCTGTTTTGTATGCCACAGATGTGGCCTGTCTTGCTTAATATTATCAGCCTTTTCTGTTTTTATTTTCCAAGGTAATTTAGTTTTTTAAGGGTATACATACATTGATGTACAGTATAAGTTACTAGCCCAATGTTTTGAATAAAAGAGAAACAAGATGGTTGGGGCATGGGTAGTAGGGGTAGGGAGGGCTATGGTCCCGGTGCAGGTCAATGGGAGCAGGCTGTTTAAATGGTTTGGCACTGACAAGATGGGCCAAAGGGCTTGTTTCTGTGTTGTACTTTTCTATGACTAGGATTCTAAAAGAAAAGCATTGAGCCTGTTTACATTTATCACATGCACAGATAATGAAGTTCTGTGCATCGCACACCCAACTGCAAACCCTTACACGTACTAACGAAAAATCACATGGAAAAAAAAAATCAGCAAATTCAGTATAATGTCTAAATTGCTCCAGTGTACCATAAAGAAAATTACAGCAGGGTATGATTACACTTGGCAGGTCAGTTTAAGTAATTTACACATCCCATATCCTGCTCAGAGAGATTATAAAGTCTCTTCTTATAGAATTGGAGCATAACCAATTACACATCACATTGTGTTTATTTGTTTATTTTTCATGCTTTGAAATGTGATTATATGTAAAGCAAGGTTTATAAATCATTGCAGAATATATTTATATTTTGTGCTCGGGCCATTGACATTTTAACCTGGTAGTTTTGTTTTACTGCCCTGTGATTAATTGTGATTACCAGAGTCAGTGTTTTCCCACACCCTCATTCATCAGTCAAAGATAAATACTGTTAACTTTGCAATTCCCTCTGCCAACTAAAAATATACATCTATTAAAAATCAATGAGCCATGTATAAAGGTTAGAAGAAAAGAAATTGGCTGAACCGTTGCATTGCCTTCGTCTTTTGCAGGCATTTTATTGCAGTTGTCATTTGAGTTTATCATTATATTGCCAAATGTCCCCCATTTCCTTTGCTCCTCTCTATGCTTATTTAATCTTATGTAAATTTTCAATAAAACAAATGTAGGTTCTCACGTACAAGTTACATTCTTCCATAAAGCACACAGAACTTTGCATGATGTTGCTCTTGATGAGTTGAGAAGCAGGGGGTACCTGATGTACTGCTGAAGGGTTTCAGCCCAAAACGTAGGCTGTTTGCTTACCTCCATAGACGTTGGATGATTTACTCAGTTTCTCCAGTATTTTTGTTCGTGTTGCTCAGGATTTCCAGCATCTGCAGAATATCTTGTATCTGTGTTAGTGTGGGAATGGCCTCTGGAATTAAAATGGTAGCCACCGGGAGATCCTAGCTGGTGCAGTAGTAGGAACAAGATGTCAGCAAAGCAGTCACCCGGGTCTGGTCTCTCCGAACTAGAGGAGGCCACAATGTTGTTTCACATCTCCAGTAGCCGGGATCAGTCCTGACCTCTGATATTGTCCATATGGAATCTATCCCTGTGACCATGTGGTGCTCCAAGTGCTCCAGTTTCTTCCTACATCCCAAAGACGCGTGGGTTGGTAGAGTAATTGGCCACCGTAAATTGACCCTATTCTATAGATGAGTGATAGAATCAGAGGGGAAGTGAAAGCGAACATGGGGAGAATAAAATGGGTTTCGTGTAAATGGGCCTGGTAAGCCAAAGGGCCTTTTTCCATCCCACATGGTCTTCTGACTATGATTGAAATGATCTAACCAAAAACAAAAATGCTGAAATACTCA
Organism: Mobula birostris; assembly: GCF_030028105.1. Lineage (NCBI taxonomy): Eukaryota > Metazoa > Chordata > Chondrichthyes > Myliobatiformes > Myliobatidae > Mobula > Mobula birostris. The sequence continues at coordinate 29,104,982 of NC_092377.1, forward strand.
GTAGGTAAGGTATCTTCTGTGGAAAGAGAAACAAAGTTTATGTTTCATGTTGAGGACCTTTTATCAGAATTAAGAGAGTTTATAGGTCTGGGATATGGCACATTTGATATATGGGAAGATTTGAAATAATATCAGCCAAGAGGGAGCGAAATCCATAAAAGATCATTTCAACTATCACCCGAACAACCTGAGGTAATGCAGAACTTGCCTTGTTTCAAATGGTAGACTCGGCAAAAACTTTTTATGAACAGCACACACCCCCTCTTATTCTCCCTCACGGAAGTTAGAACATAGAACAGTGCAGCACAGTAAGCGCCCTTCAGCTCACAATGTTGTGCAAACTTTTTAGCTTAGTCCAAGATCAATGTAACAAGCCTTGCACATAGGCCTCCATTTTTCTTTCATCCATGCACCTATCAGCTGAATGTCTCTGAAATATATGCCATGAACATCACCTCTGGCAAGGTGTTCCATGCACGAACTACTCACTGAGTAAAAGAAACTACCTGTGACATTCCCTCGCCCCACCGGATACTTTCCTCCAATCACCTTATATATTCTCATATTAGCCCTCACTGCACTGGGAAAAGAGTGCCTGCTGTCCACACTCTATCTTTGCCTCTTATTACCTTATACACCTCTATCAAGTTCCTTCTCATCCTCCTTTGTTCCAAAGAAAAAAATCCCTAGCTTGCTCAACCTTTCCTTATTAGACACCACCTTTAATTCAGGCAGCATCCTGGTAAATCTCCTCTGCACACTCTCTAAAGTTTCCACATTGTTCCTATAATGAGGTGACCAGAACTGAACGTTAGGAACAGGACCCCTGCAGACCTCTGGAGATGCACAGTGGAGATCAGCCCCGACTGGTAGCAGCACGCTGTAGCACGGAGGCTTCAATACATAGAATCTCAAGAGGCTGCAACTATTGGAGACATTCCCAACAAACTGTGCCCCAAAAAGATGATATTCACTACCAAGGACCCTCACCACCATCACACCACTATCCCCAGCCCACCCTCCCCCCCCCATCACCACCGTTAGGAAGGAGGCACAGGAGAGGTAGAGGAGCCTTGAAGACTCACACTCAGTAATCTTCGTTTCCTCCATCAGAGCTCCAAATTGTCCACAAACCCACAAATGGCACCACTCCATTCCATTTTTATACTATTCACTTATTTTGTTATTTATAGTAACTTTACATTTTTACACTGCACCGCTGTCACAAAACAACAAACCTCATACCACATAAAGCAGTGAGAATAAACCTGAGTCTGACTCTAAGTACCTGGAATGAGCTGCCAGAGGAAGTCTTTGAGGTGGGTACAATTTCAACATTTAAGAGGCAGTTGGATAGGTACATGAAGGAGAGGGGTTGGAGGGGGTGGTTATGGGCAAAACGCAGGTGGCTGGGACTAGCAGGGAGGAAGCAATGGTTGGCATGGACCAGATGAGCAGAAGGACCTGTTTTCATGGAGTTCCTATGGTTCTACAACCTTATGATCTGATGCAAGTTGGGTGATTGCTTCATTGAGCACCTTCACCAGCCAGGATCTCCAGATGGCCAGCAATTTTAATTCTACTTCACATTCCCACACCAACATATCTCTCCATGGAATTCCTCTGCCCATTCACACATCGACATGGCTGTTCCTGGAATTCTTCTTCCCATTCCCACATCAACTTGTCTGTCCATGGAATTCTTCTTCCCATTCCCACATCAACATGACTGTTCCCAGAATTCCTCTCCCCAATCCCATGTCTGTCCACAGCTTCCACTACTGCCAAATTGAGGCTAGACGCACTTTGGAAGAAAGGCACCTCATATTCCACCTTGGTAGTCTCCAACCTGATACTATGAACATCAATAACTTTAATTAACATTGTTAATTTAGAGGGAATCAATTCTCCTTTCAGATTCTTTGGCAAGAATGGCTTCCAGCTGGGAGCTCCTTCCATATGCTTCTCCTCCTCTTTCTTCCAGAAGGTTGATTTCATCTGCATTGCCCCTGGTCATTCTCTAAGCATGATTTATTCCAACTGAAAAATGGCATCAAAAGCATATAAGACTCCTAAGACTGATCATTACTCAAAGAGCATTAATGTCAAATTGACTTTACATAGTTCTTGTCATAGTCTGATATAATGGATTCACCTTGAAACATTATCTCTGCTTCTCTTTCCATCTATACTGTCTGACCTGCTGAGTGGTTTTTATTTTAGAGTTCCAGCTTTGCTATTTGTTTTTATTTTCAGAGCTTGAGCTATAAGGCGAGGCTGGGTACGCTGGGACGTTTTCCCCTGGAGCTTAGGAGGATAAGTGGTTGCTTTATTGAGGTTGATAAAATCATGAAGGCCATTGAAATGTGAATAGTCACAGTCTTTTTCCCAGGCTACAGGAGTCTAAAACTAAAGGGCAGGGATTGAAAGTGAGAGGGAAAGTCTTAACAGGGGTAACTTTTTCACAGAGAGTGAAGGATATATGGAATGACCTGCCAGAAGAGGTTGTAAAGGCAGGAACAATGATAACAATTTAAAGTACATTTAGACAAGCACATGGATAGGAAAGGTTGCAGCTCTATAAAGCTCTGGTTAGACCATATTTGGAGTATTGTGTTCAATTCTAAAAATAGATACTGTGCTTTCCCAGCATATATGACAAATAAACTCTTCTCGAGATTTTAGCCGGGTACAGGTATTGATTATAACTGATGTTTTGATGACAAACTCTGCCATCTTCATCAGGGATCATTGGTTATAATCGATACCTCTACCCAACTGGAAGCCCGAGAAGAATTTATTCATGTTCAGTTCTGATCACCTCATTATAGAAAGGATGTGGAAGTTTTAGAGTTCAAAGTTCAAAGTAAACTTATTATCAAAGTATGTACATCACATACTGCCCTGAGATTCATCTTCTTGCAGGCAGCCACAAAACAAAGAAATACAACAGAATCCACAAAAAAACACACAAAACAAAGAACTACAAACATCTGAAATGCAAAAAGAGGACAAATAATAAAATAATGGGGTTAGAGGGTACAGACTAGGATGCTGTCTGTATTAGAGGATAGGTTGAGTGAACTAGGGCTTTTCCTTTTGAGCGAAGGAGGATGAGAGAGGTGACTTGATGGACGTGTATAAGAAGATAAGAGGCAGATAGAGTGGACAGCCAGTGATATCTTCCCAGGGCAGACAATGCTAATATGAGAGGGCATAAGTCTAAGGTGGTTGGAGGGATCTATAAGAGGGGATATCAGAGGTAATGTTCTTTAACACAGAGTGGTGAATACATGAGTTGTGCTGCCAGGGGTGGTGATAGAGACAGGTAGAGACATTTAAGAGACACTTAGATGGGCACATGGATGAAGGACAAATGGAGGGCTATGTTGGAGGGAAGAGATAGATTGATCTTGAAGTAAGTAAAAGGTTGGCACAATCTTCTGGAACAAAGGGCATGTACTATGCTGTTCTAAATTTAAAGAGGGATATAGGCCAGATTTGGAGAAATCAGACTAACTCAAGTGGACAACTTGGTTGGCATGCACAAGTAGGGCCAGAGGGCCTGTAAAACTCCAAAACTATTTGTGTCATAATCTGACTGCTCTGAACACTTCAGAATGATGTGTACAAGTCAACATATTATAAAGATGACAGCTATAGCACCCAAAAGAGGCACCCACCTCAATTTCACCCACTTTGTTTCATATTAGCATCCAGCATGATGGCTTTCAATCAGGGAATCACAGTTACAAGTCCCATTACTGTCATGGTGCATTAATAGATTAACATGCTTAGCCATTCCACAAACTCTTCAGATGACAGATTTTTATCATCAAAGCACACTTTACAGCAATGCGCCTGACAATCTCTACATAATTTTAAGAAGATTATCAAATTTGATCAAAAGTGTGTCATATATAAACCAAAAAAATCATCTTGAAATATTAAGTAATTCTGAAATATCAATGATTCTTCTGTACAGTTGAAGGTATTAATCCTTGGAAATTAGACTTCGACTTACTTTGATGCATTAGGGTTCTTAATGCTCATACATAATTGTGGAGTTTGCCCAGCGTACATCAGAAATAATTAATATTCAGAATTATAGGGGCCCTGGAAGAGATACTTAAAATGCTCTTAGCCATGGATAGAGAACCAGAGCCCTAGAGGATAGCTGTTGTTGTTCATTGTTCAAGAGGGGTTCTAAGAACAAGTCAGCAAATTATAGGCCCGGGAGCCTGGTGTTAGTCATTGGTGAGAGATTAGAAGGCATCCTAGAGGACAAGATATGTAAGTATTTTGGATAGATAGGACCTGATTAGAGATGGTCAACATTATGCATCGCAGGCCATGTCCAACCAATCTTGTAGAGTTTTTCAGAGAGGTTGCCATAGTGTTTGATGAAGGAAAGGTGGTGTTCATTGTCTACGTAGACTTTCACAAGGCTTTTGATGAAGTCCCACAAGGCAGGCTGGTCCAGAAGATGAAGTTATTTGGCATTCAGGAGGAAGTAGTCAATTGGATTGGACATTGGCTTAGTGGGAGAAGCCAGGGAGTGGTAATAAGTGATCTTCTTTCTTACTGGAGGCCTGTGACTATGGACTCACTTACAAACGCTCTACAACTCAAGTTAGTAGTATTTATTTACCTACATACATATTTATTATTTGTTTTGTTTGTATTTGCAGTTTGTCTTATTTTGTATATTGGTTGTTTATCAGTCTTTTAGTCTAGTTTTTCATTGATTCTATTATATTTCTTTGTTCTACTATGAATGGTTGCAAGTAAATGAATCTCAGGTTGTTATATGGCAACACTACGTACATATAGATTTATATTCATATATATTTGTCTGCAAATACATACATATTTGTCTGGTTGTGATTTTACTAATATTCTGTTTGTGATTCTTTATCCGGGGGCTGGGCGCCTAAACCATGGAGGTGTCAGGACGGATTGACAGATGATATCGGTGGGCTGGGGGTGGGGTGGTTCTGGTCTAAATACATGCATATTCTGAGTCATTGCATTTTATTGATGTTCTATATGAGTTTGTTGAACTGTATGTGCGGGGGCTGCTCATCAAGCCATGGTGTTGCGGGTGGGGGCGGGTAGTGGGATCGGGACTCTTCTATTCCGTGAATGCGTCCTTGTGTGTGACTGCTGGTAATGTGTTTCTGCACCTTGATCTCATAGTAACGCTGTCTCATTTGGCTGATTGAATGAGTATTCATGTATGGCTGAATGACACTTAAACTTGGATTGAATTGAATTAGCGTACTTCGGTAATAAAAGTTACTTTTTGAACTTTGACTGGTTTTCTGGCACAGGAATTGGTGCTGGGTCAGTTGCTATGTATTATCCACATCAACGGTCTGGATGATAGTGTGTTAAACTGGATCAACAAATTTGCAGGCGACACCAAGACTGAAGGCATAGCGGGCAGCGAGGAAGAATACGAAAGATTGCAAAGTGATCTGGACCGCATGGGAAAATGGGCTGAAAAATGGCAAATGGGATTTAATGCAGATAAATGTGAGGTGATTCACTTTGGGAAGACAAACCAGGGTCGGACTTGCACAGTGAAAGGGGGAGTACTGAAGTGTGCAGTGGAACAAAAGAATTTGGGAATACAGATCCATAACTCCTTGTAAGTGTAACGAGAGAGCTATTGATGGTGGTGAATTCAAGTGCAGAGTAAGGTTTAGAATTAACTGAGACTCAGACAGGAGATAAACAAGACAACACAAATGATTCCAAAGGCAAAATCACAAACAGTAGTACTAGAAATGAACTCCTACGATTGAGCACTGACTGAGTGCTCAGCACGAGGCTTTTCAAGTCCATGAAGGAATGTGGCAGGCAATAATTGGCAGTCTGAATCTTAAAGAGACAGCAGCAGCTAACTATACACAGGGAAGTAGAGTGTGAAAACTTGGACTCCTGCTGCTGTTCAGTCAGGACTATGACAGAAAGTGGCATCACAGGAATACAGGGAAATTTTAGTTTTGGAGTTTTAAATCAGGGCATTAAGTACAGGAGCTGGGATGTTAGATTGAAGTAATATCAGACATTGGTGAAGTGGAATTTGGAGTACTAAGTGCAGTTTTAGACCATAAGACAGAGGAACAGAATTAGGCCATTTGGCCCATCGAGTCTGCTCTTTTGTTCATCTACCCTATAGGAAAGATATCAATACAGTTGAAAGATTGTAGGGAAAATTTATAAGGACCTTATTCCGTGGAACACAGAAGAATGAGAGAAGCTCTTATAGAGGTAGACACTATGATGAGGGGTAAGCAGCACAGCGAATGGGCTGGGGTGGTGTGGAACAGAAGTGAAAGTCAGTGTTAGGCATGGCAGCTTTGTTTTTGTAACATTTTCTGCTTAAATTACCATGGTTCTCCATTGTTCAATATTTTTTGGCTAATTTCCTCAAGGTTTATCGTGAATTTTAATCCTAATTCTTATACTAATTTCCCATTCACATGAAACTTCATAAGAAGTATTTCAGAAAACAGCTGGAAGCATGTTATATATCTTAGAAAGGTTTACAGAAAATAATGTAAGATGTGTTGGCAAAATCTCATCAGACAGCTTTCTGTGAACAGATCTCCGGAACATCAATCACCTTTTCTGTTTAATTAGTAATGCCAATGTGATCCTCATTTAAACTGGTGCTCACCAGAACTCAGAAGATGTAAACTGAGGTAATCAGCATTAGCTGCAAGATACCTGTCTCTCAGCTGATGGACAAGCACTGGTTTCAATGGATGGAAAGCACCAAATTCTTCTCCATGCTTTCTCCAGACTGTAGAAGTCCAAGCAGCAATGTCTCCAGAAGTCAGTGAGAGGGTCGTTACTCTCCCATATTCCCACATAACTCCGTTGGCCAGAGAGGATTGTTGAATATGCTCTGTCCGTGGAAGATAGGATTTTAGGATAGTTTCTGGATCCAGCAGGATTCCACTTATTGAAATTCTGGCAGTCTGAAGAGGACATAAGAATAGTCCTGTCATCAGAAACAATAGCCTAGAAGTTCAGTCAGGTATCTCTTTATTTGTCTACACGTGAACAGAAATGAAAATTGATTAGCGAGCAGTATCAGCACATACAGATAATTCGAATTTGAGTCATGTGTTTCACTGGGGATAAGCAGCAGCCACATTATTCCATGCTTAACACATGTTTAGTGTCTCATGAACTACTGAAACAGGGATCCATGACTGAGAAACTTCACTGTGTTTAATCAGGAACGGGGAAAGGGTTGCTGAATGAAATAGTGATGCTCGGCATGAGCATTAGTTAATCTCACTTGAGCCATTATTATGACATTTATCACAGAGGACATCCATGGACTCTGATGCTTTGATGTATCAGATGACTCCACATTTTTTTTCCAGGTACAGCCTTCTACAATGCTCTATGTGCTTCAGAGAAGTGGAATACTTGTTCAGTGGTCAATTTGCCACTCCTTGTGCACGGTCAGAAAATTCAACCTGTGACGAAAGGAGGTTACAAAAGTACACATAGACTAAGATGTTAACTGTCCTGTGCTAGCACCAGTGGGATCAACAGTTGATCTGCCACCTGTCTTCAGGAGAGAGAGATAAGTAAGACAATGGAGCAGCATTTGGAAATGTTAATGAAGAGACGAGAGAGTTTAACGGAAGGAGACACCGGTCTGAGTATTGTCAAGACCGGCTCCTTTTGAACCCTGAACTGTTTGAAGTGTGATGGACAGGCGATACCCCAGCAGGGGGATAAAAAGGGACAGGTTCGCTAAGGCAAGGGACACACGTCTCCACGAGGTAACAAGACCCTGAAAGCGGTGTGCTCCCCCCCCCCACTAGTTGGTGGGAGTTGTTGGAGGTCTGGTTGCGGGACCAGCCATAGACGCACAGGGTAGAAAGGTACGGATCGGCGGGAACCTGGTGTGTGTGTCCACCCTTGCCTGGGTACTGGGTTCACTGCAGAAGAACGATCGTATCTGGAACGGAGGGGTCACAGTCGGTGACCTCAGAAGATGTTACCAAGGACTCGCCCGAAAGCTAACTGCGAGGAATATTGAAGGTCTGTGTGGAATCCATTTTGAATATTCATTCGCTTTTGCTCTCTCTCCTTTTCCCTGCCCAACGGCACAACAGTGATTACTGCGAACTGAACTGAACTTTGCGTCACTTGAAACTGGTCATTTATCCTTAGACTGCAATAGAGCTTGATTGATCCTATTATCCTAGTTCTGTGTACATGTGTGTTTTATCGTTGCTGAACTGTTGCATTTATTATCCTTGTGATTAGAGTACTGTGTTGCTTATTTCTTTAATAAAACTTTCTTAGTTCCAGTAATCCAGACTCCAACTAGGTGGTCCATTTCTGCTGGTTTGGCAACCCAGTTACGGGGTACGTAACAAACCCTATACCTTGCAGCAGGAGTTCCTGTTGAGAACCACTGCTCTGATTGGCCATGACGGTAGACTGTGCTATACATTTGTGCTTCTCATGTGACTACAGAAGTTTTACAGTAGTTATATTTAACTATGGTAAGGACAGGGATTAAACTCTTTACGTGCTTACCCTGCCATTTGATAAGACCATGAATAGTCTTTTGTCTCAGCCCAAGTTTCTAGCCATGAAGTTCACCAAAAGAACTGCCACTGATGCCAGAGTCTATCATTTCACCAGCCACCTTCAAGCATTGTTCTTCAAAAACCTACTTGTTGCATCCACTACGCTATTTCTGTCACTTTTGCGAGTAAAGTTCTCCTCAATCTTACATTTTTCATTTGATACGCTGAATCTGAGTCACATGGTTTACAATTTAAACACGTTATGCTCAAGTGCAATGACAGGTCTTGTGAAGAGGAAAGCTAAAGTAAGAGTGAGGTTCATGGTAAAAGCCTAACTTGCTAACTAACAAAGGCTCGGGTTGTTTTACTAACTCGTAGCAGTCAGCTCTACACTTGGAAAAAGGAACTTCTGTGAGGTTCTTCACCTTGTCTGGGTGCAGAGGCTTGTGAACTTCAGGTATCCCGAGAGTGATGCTGTCTGGAGTTCAGCCATCTGGCACTTAACTCCTGGTACGGTCACCCATAGTGGTAAGGTCAAGGGGAAGGTTCCAAGAAAAGAGCTGAAACATTCAACCAAGACCTCGAGGGTAGAGCTGGCGGAAGATGATGACACATCACAACTGCAGGAAAGGCATCGGAGGGCTTCAGCAGTTGGGTTGTACTCCAGGCCACCAGACCTTGACCCCAATCTGCCAAGGACCATTTGGTGTGTCCATGTGCCAGCCTGCCCACGTTAAACAAAATCACACACAGGCATTCTCCATTCGGGGAATCCACTCTAACAGTCCAGATTAAGTGTATGCATCCTGGGATCTGCTTTCACAGCCACCTGAGGGCTCACCAATAGACAACACTCAATTCGTGTGTGATCGCACTATTACTCCCAAAAGGAGCCAAGTCAGTCTTTGAGCCAGTTGGATTCTTTGCAAGAATATGCAAAATGTCTTCAGCAAAGTGTAGCTTTGGATTCTGATGAACCAATTACAGTGGATCCAAAGGATTCATTACCAGTTACCATGTATGGTGAAGCTGCAGTTGCATTACTCTTCCTGACAAATGAAATCCAGAAATCTACCACAGCGAACCGTAAACGACACTCTATTGCATGCAGTGATGGCAAACAATTTAAATTCTATACACTCCCAAGGCTCAGTTAATGAAATTTGCTGATGATGGAGTGCAGCCGCAGGCCATTTGGAAAATGACGAATGACAAGGCATAACAGGGGCAAAATTGTATAATCAAATGGATGGACTGAAGTGGTATAAAGGTTCCTTTAAAAGAAGATAGTGAAAAAGAAGTTGTTGGCAAATCTAAATTAATTACATGTTGAAGTGAGCAAGTGAAAAGATAAATAGTCCCTGGGTGCTTGAATAGATGATGTGCAGACACTGAAAATGCTTGTGGAGTTCCATCTGAGGATGACCCTTGTAAAGCTCTACTTTATTATTTATTGCTAATGTAAATTATTTTTTTTTGTTGAACTTGGAGGTCAGATGTCATTACACAACATAATTCCAGGTTAAAAGTGTGGAGAAGCAGTAAAATCAAGCCTTATTAGGAAATATTGCCAGTCTTAGATTTTAAAAGCCAATAAATTGTAGGATTAGAAAACTTCATCAGGTTAATAAGGCTTTGAATTCCTGAGAGGCTCTCAAAATTGTGGAAATATAAATAAAGGTAATTAATCATTCAAAATGGGATAACCTTTCTTGTTTTTGATAGAGAAAGGGTGATTTATTTGAACCATAGATGAAACATGGAGAAAACTATAATCAGCATAAAGATGAAAAGAAAAAGGTTCCCTGATGTTCTTTCACACAGGAAACTTGTCTGGTCTTACCAAATCTGGCCTAAACCAATATGGTTGATTCTTGACTGTTACTCTGAGGTAGTTTAGCAAATCACACAACCATGCAAAGATAGCCCTTCATAACCTTGTCTTCATATAATTGTTGGGCAACAAAAACTGGACTTGCCTGCGTTGCCCGTCAAAAGACAGAACGTCTGAAAGTGTCATGAATAAAGATTTGTAGCTTCATAATATTGCTGGTTAGTGTACAGAATACATTCTTCACTGCATTTTAGATGATAATGCATTTGGAATGCAATTTATTCAGTTACCTCTCAAGAAAGTTTTCATTCAAAGAACAGCAAAATTAGAAATGAAATCCATGCTTTTTGAGACATGTTAATTTACAGCGAGTTGCTTACCTTCATGATGAAAATAGGCATCAGATGTTTAGAGGCACAAAGAAAAATAGGTGATAAAAATCTGAAATATAAAAGAAATGGAAAATACCAAGTCAATCAGTACCGGAGGGAGTAAAATAGATTAACATTTTGAGGTGACCCTGCAGGTGAAAAGTTATATCATTTGAACAAGAAGCATTTCCAGCCTTTTCAGCTTTTAATCTTAAAAGATTGATAACATTCATTTGATCTCAGATGAATGATGGATGATAAAGCAGGAATTAAAACAAAAAGACCATTGCAACTGAATCAGTGATCTTTCAGGAACTAGTTTAGGGAGAATTTCTCAGATTTTATGCCAAGAGGTAGAGATAAAATGCAGTTAGAAAAATGATAGTCATGAATCTCGATTCTCAACTATGTCAAGCTGATGTCGTGTCTTCTGATTAACATCTGAATAGTAACAAAGGGTACCATGTTATTAGTAATATTCAAATTATCCTCAACATGTAGTCAATAGTTTAATGTGTTCAAAGGACCCCCAGCTCCAATGACATGCTATCTTCTCATTATTACCATCAAAGAGGAATCCAGGAGCCTGAAGACACACATTCAATGTTTCAGGAATAGCTTTTGCCCTTCCACCATCAGATTTTAGAATGGACAATAAACCACGTACACTATCTCACTATTTTCCCCCATCTTTTTGAATTACTTATGTAGTCGTAAGCAGCTGTCAGTCCCAGGGGATCATGGGTTTGCACCTCTGGTGGACTGTGTCCTCTCCAGGGTGCAAGCTTGGGCGGGAAGATTTGAAGAACCGGCTGTTGCCCATGCGGTGGGTTCCCCCTCTCCACGTCACTGATGTAGTCCAAGGGGAGGGCAAGCGCCAATACAGCTTGGCACCAGTGCCGACGCAGAGGTTGCCAGAGTGAAGCTGTAAACAAAATCAAACGCTTTAGGGACCCTGGCTCCAGAATTCTTCCTCAGGGTTTACGCCTGAAGCCTTTCCCATGGGTGGGTATGGCCGCAAGGCAGTGGAGATTTAAAGTCAGAGCTTTCATTTTCCTAGGTGGGCTGCCATCCAAGGCTGACGAACCCCACCTACCCGCAGCAACTGGTTTTGAGGCACCAATGGTCCACCTTTGCCCCTTCTCTTGTCAGTAGAAACAGTTCCACTGGGCGTAGCAGCTAAGCCTCACATGAAAGCCAAGAGTTAGACTTGGTTGTCTGAGGCTGTTAGTGACGCATGCCATTTAGAGCACTTTATAGGTAGTGGGAGCTTATCCCCACCGGTACCCCCAGCTATGACAACCTTAGGAACTCTACTTATGTAAAATTTATAATATACACTTCTAATTGTAATTTCTAGTTTTTATTACTATGTTTTGCAATATACTGCATCCACAAAACAACAAATTTCATGACATAGTATGACAATGATATTAAACATGTTTCAGATAAAATTAGAGAAGTCCATTATTTATCTTTAAACCTCCATCTTTTGATTTTCATGATCAGACAGAGTTTGATCTTTGAGAAAGGTTGAAAGGTTAGTATTAGTCATAGTCATACTTTATTGATCCCGGGGGAAATTGGTTTTCGTTACAGTTGCACCATAAACAATAAGTAGTAATAGAACCATAAATAGTTAAATAGTAATATGTAAATTATGCCAGTAAATTATGAAGTAAGTCCAGGACCAGCCTATCGGCACAGGGTGTCTGACCCTCTAAGGGAGGAGTTGTAAAGTTTGATGGCCACGGGCAGGAATGACTTCCTATGACGCTCTGTGCTGCATCTTGGAGGAATGAGTCTCTGGCTGAATGTACTCCTGTGCCCACCCAGTACATTATGTAGTGGATAGGAGACATTGACCAAGATGGCATGCAACTTAGTCAACATCCTCTTTTCAGACACTGCCGTGAGAGAGTCCAGTTCCATCCCCACAACATCACTGGCCTTTCAAATAAGTTTGTTGATTCTGTTGGTGTCTGCCACCCTCAGCCTGCTGCCCCAGCACACAACAGCAAACATGATAGCACTGGCCACCACAGACTCGTAGAACATCCTCAGCATCGTCCGGCAGATGTTAAAGGACCTCAGTCTCCTCAGGAAATAGAGATGGCTCTGACCCTTCTTGTTGACAGCCTCAGTGTTCTTTGACCAGTCCAGTGTATTGTCAATACGTATCCCCAGGTATTTGTAATCCTCCACCATGTCCACACTGACCCCCTGGATGGAAACAGGGGTCACCGGTACCTTAGCTCTCCTCAGGTCTATCACCAGCTCTTTTTCACATTAAGCTGCAGATAATTCTGCTCACACCATGTGATAAAGTTTCCTACAGTAGCCCTGTACTTGACCTCATCTCCCTTGCTGTATGAAGCTGCAAAAAGGAAACTCAGAGTTTAATCAAGACTACTAATCAGTTTCCTAACAGTAAATACACTCTGATCTATTCCATTTTAAAGATAATTCTTAGTTCTCAGCACACACTTGTTATTTTCTACCCTATATTTCATTTAAACAGAATGTTTTCCAAGCCATTTCAAATCCCATTTCAGAAGGAACAAAAGAGTTTTTCTGATCTAGTATCAAATACAAGCTAAAGCCAGCAAGAGTGAAAAAATACATTCCATAAAGAAAGAATGCGTGAAGTAACCTCTGTGAACTAAGTTGTTTCTTTTTTATGTCAATCTGGAAAACATTATCACCATTCGTGAGCCTCACTTTATATTCCAGTTTTATTTGATTAACTAAACTTAGTTTTCTCTATTGCTGTGGTGGATTTGGACTCCATCTCTGAGGGATTGGATGATGGAATCGATGGCTTTCTCACCAAGTTTGTAGACGATATGAAGATCGGTGGAGCAGCAGGGTAGTTTTGAGGAAATAGAGAGGCTTCAGAAGGACTTAGATTAGGAGAATGGGCAAAGAAGTGGCAGATGGGATACATTGTCAGGAAGTGTATGGTCATGTACTTTGGTAGAAGAAATGAAAGAGCTGATTATTTTCTAAATGGACAGAAAATTTTAAAAATCTGAGGCGCAAGGGTTTTGGGAGTCCTTGGGCAGGATGCCCTAAAGGTTAATTTGTGGGTTGAGTCCATGGTGAGTAAGATAAATATAATGTTAGCATTCATTTCAAGAGGACTAGAATATAAAGTCAAGGATGCAATGTTGAGACTTTATAAAGCACTGGTGAGGCCTCATTTAGAGTATTGTGAGCAATCTACACCCAGAGAAGCCCAGGTAGCAAAACTTGTTGACAGCACTGAGATGAGTGTCATCAATGAGGACAATTGGTTCTTCGTAGCTTGAGCCAGGAACCGGTTGGTACAAAACTTCCGTCTTTTTCAGGCTGGTTGTCAGTCCGAAGCTTTTGGCTGCACTCACAAAGCAACTGGTGATCTCCTGTAAGTCTTCGAGAGAGAGTGGGCAAACCAGTGCACAATCATCAGCCAATTGTAGCTCATGAGCCACAATCAGGTTGGCCACCAAGTGCAAAGCATACAGGGCCATTGTCATATCAACCTTGTTATATGGATGTGAGACATGGTGCCAATATCAGAGATACTTACACCAGCTTGACCAACTGCAGCAGCGTCACCTACATTCTCTGATGAAGATCACCTGGCGAGACAAGGTCTCCAATACCGAGGTCTTCTCTCGAGCCGAAATGCCAGCAGTTTCAACCTTGGTGATGTCAGCCCAACTGTGCTGGGCAGAACATGTTGTCAGAATGCCTGACAGAAGACTGCCCAAGGACATCTTGTACGGCCAACTGTCCAGTGGTACCCAAAAATGAGGAGGCCAGCAACTATGGTACAAGTAGCCTCAAGAAATCTGACATTGCTCCATCAACATGGGAGCATCTGACTCAAGATTGCTCACAGTGGAGGGACGCCATCAGAAAAGGTGTGGATGCTGCTGAGAACAAGCTCAACGAGGCAACAGAGGAAAGGCACAGGAAGCACCACAACAGAGCTCCTGCCCCTGCTGCCCCTCCAGGCCTCACCTGCCAACTATGTGGCAAGCAGTGCCTGTCAAGGATCGGCCTGTACAGCCACTCCAGGACACACATATCAAACCCCACTAACTGACTGAAAGGAACCATCATCATCCTATGGGAAGGATAGCCAGAGATTGAGAGCGGTTTTAGGCCCCTTATCTTAGAAAGGATGTGCTGACACTGGAGAGGGTTCAACGGAAATTCATGAAAATGATTCCACGATTAAATGGCTTGTCATATGAAGAGCATTTGATGGCTCTTGGCCTGTATTCACTGGAATTCAGAGGAATGATGGGTGACCTCATTGAAACCTTTTGAATAGTGAAAGGCCTTGAATGAGTGGATGGTTCTTATGGTGGGAGTGTCTAAGACCAGAGGACACTGCCTCAGAATAGAGGGGCATCCTTTTAGAACAGAGATGATGAGGAATTTCTTTAGTCAGATAGTGCTAAATCTGTGGAATTTGTTGCCACAGGCAGCTGTGGAGGCGAGGTCTTTATATATACTTAAGGCAGAGGTTGATAGATTTTTGATTGGTCAGGGCATGAAGGGATATAGAGGAAAGGCAGGCATTTGGGGCTGAGAAGAAAAATGGATCAGCCATGAAGAAATGACAGAGCAGACTCGATGGGCCAAATGGCCTAAATCTGCTCCTGTATCTTATGGTCTTTTAATGTCTTATGGATAAAGTTGGCATTTCTCCAATAAGAGTGCAGAAGTTGCGATGGGAATGGTTGTGGGGAAGAGAATGGGATTTCTCCAGTTCTGATGTGGGAGAGGATGTGGATGTGGGTGTGGAGTGAGTTGTAGAGACGTTCCCAGTATTAGTGCAGTGGTAGATTGTGGAGTGGAGAATGGATTGTGAGGAAGGTACTGGGACTTCCCCACTCCTAGTGTGGAGCTGGATAGAGGATTATAGGAAACAGACTGAGATTTACCCAGTACTGCTGTGAAGGTGCGTTATGGGAAGAGATTGGAAATTCCCCAGCACTAGCATGGGTGCAGGGGTGGGAGTCAGGACTGAGTTGCAGGGAAGGCATTAGGACTTACCTGTAGTGATGTGGAGATTAGATATGGGGAAAGGATTTGATTTCTCCTGTATGCTATAGTGACCTCTAATCAATGTATTGAAGATGAAATTGACACAAGTTCCAAAGCTTATTGATAGTAATGAACATATTTCAGTATACAGTACTGTGCAAAAGTCTTAGGCATGTATATATAGCTAGAATACCAAAGACTTCTGCACAGTACTACAGTAATTTTATGTATTGCAGTGTACTGCTGCCACAAAAAAAAACAAATTTCATGATTATACTGTATGTAAGTGAAAGTAAACCTGATTCTAATATGGGTCTCTATTGTGGACAGAGTGAGAAGGGGGCAGGGAGAGGGGAATCACAGTTGGGAAAAGGGGAAGTGAATGGGGAGGGAGTGAGAGGCACTAGAGAGATCAGTAATCCGATTATTTGGAATCAAATGACTTTACTTGGTGTCTCAAAGCTAGGTGTGTCTGCACCCATGTCACCTCCACCCTACTCCTGGCACTCCTCCTCTGGCACCTCTCCTACCCGCTTTCCGCGCTGCTCCACCCTCACCATTCCCAACAACCTTTGCTTCCGCCAGATTTACAAACTCACACTCCACTCCACATTGACAAATACAGCACCGTGCAAAAGTTTCAGGCATCCTAGCTATTTATATGTGCCTAAGACTTTTACACAGTGCTGTATGTACAGAGGTGAGAGAGGCTGCAAGCATATTAGCGAAACCCCACTCCATGTGTCTCCAAATCGAACATCAGCATTGTTGTTGTTGGGTAATCCAAAGCTGGCATCAAGGCAGTGCTGTCAGACACTAGCAAGGAAAACAAACCCACAACTGCAGTGACAAAAGCAAAACTGGCAGTTTAGTTAAGGATATTGCTGCCAAAAATAAGACACTGGAATATATCTCCCTCACAGTTATTCCTGAATAACCTTGTAATCCCATGTATCATTGGACATTCACCTCTCCAACTGAGGTAGGACTCAGCCCTGGAATTCAGCTTGTACAACGTGTAGAATCAACTGTTTGACTCTTCAATGTATTTTAGGCTATTACGATAGATTAAGGAACCTGAAAACACAACATGCTACAACTGAAAATCAAAAGTTTTGTTAGTGAGAATAGCAGGATGCAAATATCCATCCCACTCATCTGTAGTAGAGAGTACAAGGTCGCTTTAACAAGATTGTATAAATATATTTAGGATCGGCCCGTAATTTGTAAGCTTCAGATGTTTGATCTTGGAATTAAAGGAATTTTGAAACCAAACCTTGGAGAGCTCTCCCATCTCATTTGATTTAATTTCCTAATCCAAACATTTTCTCACATAACCCTCCCTGAAACGTGAGTGAGGATACAGTGAGTTCAGTGGCCTTACCTTATCTGTTTTCTCATTGTTAATCTGTCTGCCTCGTCACACACTGAGGGCACAAGTAATGAAATGTTTTAACTGTCAGTGAATAAAACATTTTAATGATTCCACAGACTGCTCCAAACTCCCAGAGTTTAATTTTGAAACAGGTCAGTTGCTGAACCAGATACACAAGTTAGTGCTATATTTTAAATCATAATTAATATGTGACCCCTGGTAGTTCAAAAAATCATGGATCTTAGCTCATTTTCATACCTCTGAAATTAATAGGTATGAATATGTTTATATTTTTATTGTAGATTTATATCGCTTGCACAACATTTCTTTCCCACTTTGCTGCTTTTGGTATTTTTTTCCCGGAATATGCATAATCCCTAATAAACTGGATGGTCACTGTTCCTGAAGGCATATATAAATATCTTGCATAATATGGCAAGTGCCTGTCCTTTCCAAACATTGTACAATCTTCCTCTTCCCAACATTAATATCTCATCTAATCTGCCAATATGTGTTTAAAGGAACATAGCTTTTAAACCAAAGACAATTTGGCTAGTTTACTTTCATAAGTGCTAGAGTCATAGCCATAGAGTTATACAATTCTGTTGGCTCAACTAGTCCATGGCAACCAGCGTGACTTCCTGAGTTAGTCCAATTTGCCTGCATTTAGCCGATATTTCCCTAACCCATTCCTAAGTATGAACTTGTTCAAATATCTTTTAAAAGTTGTAATTGTACCTGAGGCTGGTGAGGTGGAGATACATCTCTACCAAACGAGGTGTAAGGCATCCTTCCCTCCACTAGCCTTCCAGTCACCCTTGGGCAATGTGTAACACCTGCTCAGTCCATCCCCCCACCCACAGAATCAGTGTCATGTGAAGCTATGGGAGCAGGTGATGGATGGTCGTAGGAGCAGCTGGTGAATTATCACAAGTCCTGGTTATGCAAACATTGACGCTAGGGAGAAAAATCTCTGAAGAGTACTGATGGTGGCTGGGGTCACCCGTCTTGTAAAGACACTGCCCAAAAGATGGCAATGGCAAACCACTTCTGTGGAAAAAATGTGCAAAGAGCAATCATGGTCAAAGACCATGATCGTCCATGCCATCCAACATGGCAACATGATTTTCAGAGGGCCTTTGACAAGCTGCCACACATGAGGCTACTTAACAAGATAAAAGCCCATGGAATTACGGGAAAGTTACGTACGTGGATAGAGCGTTGGCTGATTGGCAGGAAACAGAGAATGGGAATAAAGGGATCCTATTCTGGTTGGCTGCCAGTTACCAGTGGTGTTCCACAGGGGCCCGTGTTGGGGCTGCTTCTTTTTACATTGTACATCAACGATTTGGATTATGGAATAGATGGCTTTGTGGCTAAGTTTGCTGACGATACGAAGATAGGTGGAGGGGCCGGTAGTGCTGAGGAAACGGAGAGTCTGCAGAGAGACTTGGATAGATTGGAAGAATAGGCAAAGAAGTGGCAAATGAAATACAATGTTGGAAAGTGTATGGTTATGCACTTTGGCAGAAGAAATAAACAGGCAGACTATTATTTAAATGGAGAAAGAATTCAAAGTTCTGAGATGCAACGGAACTTGGGAGTCCTCGTACAGGATACCCTTAAGATTAACCTCCAGGTTGAGTCGGTAGTGAAGAAGGTGAATGCAATGTTGGCATTCATTTCTAGAGGAATAGAGTATAGGAGCAGGGATGTGATGTTGAGGCTCTATAAGGCGCTGGTGAGACCTCACTTGGAGTACTGTGGGCAGTTTTCGTCTCCTTTTTTGAGAAAGAATGTGCTGACGTTGGAGAGGGTACAGAGAAGATTCACTAGAATGATTCCAGGAATGAGAGGGTTAACATATGAGGAACATTTCTCCGCTCTTGGACTGTATTCCTTGGAGTTTAGAAAAATGAGGGGAGACCTCATAGAAACATTTTGAATGTTGAAAGGCATGGACAGAGTGGATGTGGCAAAGTTGTTTCCCATGATGGGGGAGTCTAGTACAAGAGGGCATGACTTAAGGATTGAAGGGTGCCCATTCAGAACAGAAATGAGAAGAGATTTTTTTAGTCAGAGGGTGGTGAATCTATGGAATTTGTTGCCACGGGCAGCAGTGGAGGCCAAGTCATTGGGTGTATTTAAGGCAGAGATTGATAGGTATCTGAGTAGCCAGGGCATCAAAGGTTATGGTGAGAAGGCGGGGGAGTGGGACTAAATGGGAGAATGGATCAGCTCATGATAAAATGGCGGAGCAGACTCGATGGGCCGAATGGCCGACGTCTGCTCCTTCGTCTTATGGTCTTATGGCATATGATGATGAATAATGTACCTGCTGCACTGGCTGCTCATTGTTCTTGATTTATGTTTCCACTTTATTCTTTCCATTGCTAATACTCACATGAACAATATTTTGGTAAAATTGTGGCTCATGGAAATCTGTTTAGTCCTCTTTCCTTTAGCAAGTACAATGCTGAAGTTAAAAGTTGTTTTCCACTCATCACAGGCTTGTGATTTAGATCCCTTTTGCAAAGACAATGTCACTCTGCAGCTTTTTACATTTTATATCGATTTCTGTATTGATTCATTCTTTTCAAGTTTTTGCATTTAATACTGTATTTTTATTATGTCTTGATAATAAAGGGGTTACAGAATACACTTACGATCCAGCATTGCATGTAGCATGAAGGACACCACTAATATATCTATCTCTCTTCCTGTCCTAGAATGAGTTGTGAATTTAAATATAAGCTCTACTTTAATTTCATATTTTCTGCATAATTTATGTAGAGCATATACATTATTAAGAGTTATTCAACCTTAAGTTCCAAATCAGTGTTTACATTGGGATATAACTAAAGTAATGGTGTAATATGCTACCAGAGAAGAACAAAATATGAAACTGCTGGAAATACTCGGCGGGTCATGCACATTTGTGGCAAAAGGAACAGAGATAATGTTTCAGGTCAGAATCAGGCTTAATAACACTGGCATATGTTGTGAAATTTGTTAACTTTGCAGCAGCTGTATGATACAATACAAAATAATAGAGAAGGGAAAAACTGTGAACTACAGTGATTATATATAAACAAAGTTAATTGTCATTAAGTGAAAGGGAGAAGTTAGAGAGCATGAACGTACAGTGGATGAAAGCATATGGACAAAAGGATACAGGAGATGCAAGATGCCGGGCATGTAGATATGCCTGACAGGTCAGGCTAGGCATGGCCTCCATTTACAAAGGGAAGAAAAGAAGATATTTAAACAAACAAGCTGCACCAATATCACAGACATACAATTGAAACAGAGAAATCAAGTTACCTGAAGCTGCAGCATGCTTGGCTTCACCCCTGCTCTCATTCACTCTCCTTCACGACAGAACATTGATGGGAAGGGTATGAAGGCCTATAGTCCAGGTGTGAGTTGATGGGCATAATTGTTTGACATGAACTGGATGGGCAGAAAGGCCTGATTCTGTGCTTTAATTCTCCACAATTCCATGACAACAAGGATACAACAGCTGGTCCTCATCTTCTACCACCTCTAACTTCTTCATTCAATGAATCATTTTTCGTAATTTCTGTGTCTTTAAAGAAATTCTACCAGTGGATTCATCTTCCTCTCTCCTCTCCTCGTGGCATTTTATGAGGGCCATTCCCTTTGTGACTTCCTGGTCCACTGTTCCGTTCCCAACAACCGCTCTCTCTTCTTACAGCACTTTCCATTGTGACTATGGAAAATGCAGCATCTCCTCCCTTTGCACCATCCAGGAACCTGAACAGTCTTTCGAGATGAAGCACTAATTCTCTTGCACTTCTTCCAATCGTTTGTTCACAATGTCATCTCCTCGTCAATGTAGAAACCAACCACAGTCTTTGTAGAGCACCTGTGTTCAGTCTGCGGGGGCAACTCTGAGTTTCCCACTGCCCATTACTTTAATTCTCCATCCCACTCCCACTCTGACCCATTGATCTGTGGCCCCATGTACTGTTACATGGAGGCCCAATGCAAGCTTGAGAAGCAACATCTCATCAATTGTCTGGACTTCATTGCAGCCTTCTGAATTCAGTATTGACTTCTCTGTCTCTGTCTGCCGTCCATCGGTGACAATTGCTCAGCTTTGTTTTTATTCCCCTTTTCTTTTTTTCTGGAAGTGGAAATCATTCCAGATCTAATCAGCAGGTCATGTCTTCCTGCTCTGCATTCATTTGTTCTATTGTATGTTTTCACTCTCTGTCTATTCCCATTGACTGACTGCAAATACCCTCTAGTGTATGATTTATTTTGTAACTTATAGTAAATTTTTATATCTTGCAATGTACTGCTGCTGCAAAATAACAATTTTCATGACGTACAGTGCAGTGCAAAAGTCTTGGACACACATACACAGTATATAGGAGGGGTGCCTGAGCCTATCGCACCATATTCTATTCGTCAACGTGGATCAGAGAGCGAGTTTATAGATCTGGAGGGAGCAAAGGATGTTGGGAATGGCGAGGGTGGAGTGCTGCTGGAGGGGTGTGATAGAGAAGGAATGCCAGGGCTTGGGAAGGTGCGGGTGCAGACACACCCAGCCCTGAGACACTAGGCAAGGTCATTTGACTCCAAACAATTAATTTTTTGATCGTTACAGAATGTCTCACTGATGCTTCCTGCTCCCCCTCCTCTCTTTTCCCCTTTTCCCAAACTTGACCTCCCTCTCACTACCTGCTTCTCACTCTCAGTCCACAATGGAGACTCATATCAGGATCAGGTTTTTCATCACTCAGTCTTTTTTTTGTAGCAGTCGTTCAATGCAATACATAGCATTATTCCAGTACTGTGCAAAAGTCTTAGGCACCCTCGAGATACAAACGTGTGTAGATGGATAGATATACCTGTAGATATATATGCTTAAGACTTTTTCACAGTCCTGTATGTAAATGATAATAAAATTGATTCTGATTCCAGTTTATCCCTATGTTCACCCTGATTTTGCCCTTTCATACTTCCTTCTCCCTTTTCCTATTCCCTATTCTGGTTACCCTGTCATCCTTTCTTCCATTTGCCCCTCACAGCTTCTTACTTCATCCCCCCTCCCCCCCCGCCACCTTGCTCCTCACCTCGTCTCGCCTACTTCCTCTCAGCCTGCATTCTTTTCCCCTCCTCTCCTTATTCTTATTTTGGCTTCAGCCCCCTTCCTTTCCAGTCCCGATGAAGGGCCTCATCCTGAAATTCTCGACTGCTTATTCCCCTCCATAGATGCTGCCTCAGCTACAGAGTTCCTCCAGATTTTGTATGTTGCGACAGATTTTCAGTATCTGCCGAACCCCTCTTGTTTTTAACAGATCATCTTCTGCCTCACCAATAGCATAACTAATTTCTTTTGTCTCGTTTCCAATTCTGACAAACGGTCTTCAGTCTGAAATGTCAACTCTATTTTTCTTCCCACAGCTGCAGCCTGGCCAGCCCCTCCTAGTTTTATTTTAGATTTCAGGCATCTGCTAGTTTTATGATCTTCATCTCACTGAAAATATTGATGTATATTAAAAGCTAAGATAGTCTCTGAAATCAGTTTGTTAAGATGTTAACAGATGAAGACCAAACTTCCAGTATTTTTTGGTGTACTTCTGCTCAGTTGCACTTTAACCAACAACAGAACTTAGCAAAATGGTTGACAATATCAGAGTTTAGTTTTTAACTTAATTCCACTTGGATAACTCTCTGACCCTTTGGAAATTTATTTCAGTGACTCATTTGTCCCAGTTGCTTTGGTACATTTAACATTGCATCTAAAATATTTTGTTTTAAAGGCAAATCCCATTATCCAGAGTGTTTGCTTAGGAGAGAATAATGTGATAGAAGAGGAGATGAAAAGGAATGGTAATGTCACTGAATGGGCTGGAGGTGGTGGAGGAGGAGGAGGAGCGACATTTATTTTCAAGGTAAGTATTAAGTCCTAATATATATTGTTCAGTCGTGTTTCTACCAAGACTCTATAAATTTTGTTCAGTACGTGGATATTTTTTCTTTTTTTTTGGTGTCTGCGTGTGCGCCTGCGTGTGTGCGTCCATGCGTGTGCGATGTTGGCGGGACAATGTCTTTTTTTTTCATGCCTTTACAAGGCGCAGAGCGAGAAAGAGAGAGAGAGACTGTGTGGTGCACCACTCCTCACACAGATATTTCGCAGTATTTTTCCCTTTATTTTACGAGGTCAAGTTGCGATCTCGACACTCAACCCGGCACGGATGGAAAGCGTACTCGGGAGCGGACCCAGCTGGGTTTGAACCTGGGAACCTCCGTTCCCGAGTCCAGCGCTGATGTCATTGCACCACCAGCCAGCCCGATATTTTTTCCTTTAATAACAATGTCCTCCATGTTATCAATAAAATTTTATATCTAATTGCAAACCATTAAAATCCAAAGTACTTATCAAAACAGCTTGGGAAGAAATGTTATTTCATTGCAAACTTCTATTTAATTGATCAATAACATAAATGTTACTGAGTTGTACTGGGGCTTTTGTCCTGCTGGGGGTATAGTTTTGAGTCAATGCGTATAGTATTGTGCATTTCCAGTCATTGAAATCAGAAAACATGAGGGGCGATACTGTATAAAGATTGCAAAAACCAGCAGACTTGTGCTAGGGAATCGGTGTATCGGGCACAAGTCCATGTTGTCAGATCTGTGGCATTTTACTCCTGATTGAAAATTTCCAGAAGGCCTTTTAGATAAACTTGAAGTGCTCTCCCTGATAAGAAGTGCTATTGTAATTGATTTAAATGAAGTCATTACAAACTTCAGATTAACTCGAGATATTCCCTTGGGCTGCATGTCACTGAACACCACCATACATCAATGTTAGTTCACCAGCACTCCAGGGCACTTACTGACCAGCAATGCATGGGGACAAGGTAGCAGGAGACCAGACATTATGGATTTTATAGATTTTGCCTGGTCCTTACTTCCTAAGATCAATCAGGTCCGTGGCAATGTGGGTAGTGTGGGTGAGGAGTTCCTTATCAAAGGGATTGACTGACACTTTCTTCATTGTAACACATGATATGCGTGTGGAGAGAGAGCATGCCCGAAGGGAATGTGTATAGTTCCCCAGTACAATTTGGGGTGGGTGAGGAAGAGCTGTAGGAAAGGGATTAAGATATCTTCATTACTGGTGTGGGGCAAGAGGTAGGGATGTGGGTCAATGGACTATGGGGAAAGGTTGGGATTTCCCTGAGAGGGAGTGGACCAAGGCTTTTCTTATTTTGGTATGGAGATAGGGGTGAGGAAGGGATTGAGGTTTATCCATTATATTTTTTGCCACAGCTGGTGGTTAGAATCTGCAATGCACTGCTTGCAGATATAGTTGGTGACAGGTTGAATTGTGGTATTGAAGAAGGCATTGGATAAATATATGATAAACAAAAGTGTGTGAGATTGCAAGAAGTGGCTGAAATAGTACAGGTGAGTTGTGCTGGTAGAGAGCCAGAGTGGAAAAAATGGCCCTAATATACTCCAAGAGATCCAGTGCCTCATCCTTCTTGATAATAATATGACCAAGACTATCATTATACTCCTCCCTGGTCTCACTACCCTCCACATCCTTCTCCCTGGTGAATATCAATGTGAAGTATTAATTTAGCACCTTGCCCACTTCCTTTGACTGTAGGCATAAATTCCCTCCTTGTCACTGAGATGTCCTACGCTCTTGTTTTTAATGCATGTATAAAATGCCTTGCCATTTTCCTTAATCCTAATAGCCAGAAATAGATAATTGCATCTTTTACCCCTCCCGCATTCTTTTTAAGCTCTTTCCTTCTTCCTTTCAACACACACACAAAAATGCTGGTGAACACAGCAGGCCAGGCAGCATCTATAGGAAGAGGTACGTCGAGTGTACCTCTTCCTATAGATGCTGCCTGGCCTGCTGCGTTCACCAACATTTTTAGTGTGTGTTGCTTGAAATTCCAGCATTTGCAGATTTCCTCGTGTTTTCCTTCTTCCTTCACATGCTTCAAAGGCCCTGCCAAATTTCAGCATAGATATGCTTCTTATTTCCTTTTCGCTGAATTTGTAACATCTCTCATCATCCGAGATTTCCAAACTCTGCATCCGTTTCTTTCTTTCTCACAGCATTCTATCCAGCTGTCCTTTTAACAAGTCTCATACGTGAGACGTGGACTTACATAATGGCAGCTTCTTCCAATCTACTCTCCCCAACTGCTGTCTCATACTTTTGTAATTAACCTAGCCCTAATTTAGCACTTACTTTAAGGTCTAGTCTTATTCTTATCCATAACTACCTTAAAGCTTCAGTTATGATTATTGTTCCTAAAGCGCTCTCCCACTGAAATGCTCATCACCTGGCCAGGTTCAATTCCAAATACAAGATGTAAACCTGTGGCACAAAGGAAGTCCCAGTCAAGAGTGGTGAAATTAAACTCACCCACCAAAACAGCCGTTTGTTTTTACATCTCTCCAGGATCTGTCTACATACCATTTCATCCATCTTCACTTGACTGTTGGGAAGTTTAATATAATGAGACCATATGACCGTAAGATATAGGAGCAGAATTATGCCACTTAGCTCATCGAGCCTGCTCCATCATTTCATATGGCTGATCCATTTTCCCTCTCAGCCTCAGTCTTCTGCCTTCTCCCTGTATCCCTTCATGCCCTGACTAATCAAGAATGTTTCAAGCTCTGCCTTAAAGACTTGGCCTCCACAACCGCCTGTGGCAACGAATAATCCCATCAAAGTAATTGTACTCAAACAACAGGAATTCTGCAGGTGCTGGAAATTCAAGCAACACACATCAAAGTTGCTGGTGAACGCAGCAGGCCAGGCAGCATCTGTAGGAAGAGGTGCAGTCGACGTTTCAGGCCGAGACCCTTCGTCAGGACTAACTGAAGGAAGAGTGAGTAAGGGATTTGAAAGTTGGAGGGGGAGGGGGAGATCCAAAATGATAGGAGAAGACAGGAGGGGGAGGGATGGAGCCAAGAGCTGGACAGGTGATAGGCAAAAGGGATACGAGAGGATCATGGGACAGGACGTCTGGGAAGAAAGACAAGGAGGTGGAGGGGGGGACCCAGAGGATGGGCAAGGGGTATATTCAGAGGGACAGAGGGAGAAAAAGGAGAGTGAGAGAAAGAATGTGTGTATAAAAATAATGCCCCACCTCCCCCTCGTACCCCATCTGTTACTTATTTTTATACACACATTCTTTCTCTCACTCTCCTTTTTCTCCCTCTGTCCCTCTGAATATACCCCTTGCCCATCCTCTGGGTCCCCCCCCACCTCCTTGTCTTTCTTCCCGGACCTCCTGTCCCATGATCCTCTCGTATCCCCTTTTGCCTATCACCTGTCCAGCTCTTGGCTCCATCCCTCCCCCTACTGTCTTCTCCTATCATTTTGGATCTCCCCCTCCCCCTCCAACTTTCAAATCCCTTACTCACTCTTCCTTCAGTTAGTCCTGACGAAGGGTCTCGGCCTGAAATGTCGACTGCACCTCTTCCTACAAAGTAATTGTACTTCTCTTATTTTTGATCTCCATCAACAAACCCTCCAGTTCATCATTTTAGACTGTAACTGTGACATTTTCCCTGATCAGTAATGCAATTCCCCCACCTCTGTCACATCCGTCCCTATCATGACTAGCCATCCCTATCAGTAGATGATGGGTGTAATATGAACGTAAGGAAGGACAAGCCAATGACTGGGTAAAAAGGCAAATAGAGCAAAAAGTTAAATTGTACCACAGAGGCAAAATTCAAAAGGACGAAGAACACAAGACTGAAAGTGCTGTATTTAAATGTGCGTAGCATTCGGAATAAGGTGGGCGAACTTGTGGGACAATTAGAGATTGTTCAGGCACCACTGAGTGCTGGCTGAAAGGAGGCCATGGGCGGGAGCCTAAGGATATACTTTGTATCGAAAGAACAGGCAGAAAAGCATAGGTGGTGGTGAGGCTCTGCTGGTAAGAGATGGAATTACATCTTTAGAAAGAGGTGATATAGGGTCAGAGAATACTGAATCTTTGTGGGTGGAGTTAAGAAATTGCAAGGGCGAAAACAACATTATGGGAATCATATATAGTAGCCAAGATATGGGGATGAGATTTCAAAGGGAGCTTGAAATGGCATGTAATAAGGGTAATGGCACAATTGTAATCGGGGACTTCAATATGCGAGGGGATTGGGAAAATCGGGTTTTTGTTAGATCACAAGAGAGGGAATTTGCTGAATGTCTACATGATGGGTTTTTAGAGCAGCTTGTGCTTGAGCATATATGGGGAAAGGCTGTCTTGGATTGGGTGTTGTGTAATAACCTAGATCTTATTAGGGAGCTTAACGTACAGGAACCCTTAGAAGGTATCAATCATAATATGATTGAATTCATACCGCAATTTGAAAGGGAGAAGTGTAAGTTACATGTATCAGTATCGCAACGGAATAAAGGGATTACAGACACATGAGGGAGGAGCTTGCACAGGTGGATTGGAGGAGGATATTGGCAGAGATAATGGAAGAGCAGAGATGCCTGTTTTTTAGGAATAGTTCACAAGGCACAGGATAGATATGTCCCACAGAGGAATAAGTTCTCAAATGGCAAAGGTAGGCAACTATGGCTGACAAAGGAAGTTAAAGCCTGCATAAAAGTGAAGAAAAAGGCATATAAGGTAGCAAAAGTGAGTGAGAAGTTGGATGATTGGGAAGCTTTTAAAATCCAAGAAAAGGCAACTAAAACAGTTATAAGAAGGGAAAAGATGAAATATGTGGACAGACTAGCCTATAATATAAAGCAGGATACTAAAAGTTTTTCCAGTTATATAAGAAGTAAAAAGGAGGTGAGAGTCGATATTGGACCACTGGGAAATGATGCTGGTGAGGTAGTATTGGGGAGCAAAAAAATTGGCAGATGAACTTAATGGGTACTTTGCTTCTGTCTTCATTATGGAAGACACTAGCGGTGTGCCAGAGATCTGCGAGTGTCAGGGAGCAGGAGTGAGTGCCATTGCTATTACAAAGGAAAAAGTGCTAGGCAAACTCAAAAGTCTTAAGGTGGATAAGCCATCTGGACCAGATAGACTACATCCCAGAGTCCTGAGAGAGGTTGCTGAAGAGATAATGGATGCATTAGTCATGAACTTCCAAGAATCACTTGATACTGGCATGGTCCCGGAGGATTGGAAGATTACAAATATCACTCCACTCTTTAAGAAGGGAGGAAGGCAAAAGAAAGGCAATTATAGGCCAGTTAGCCTAACCTCGGTGGCTGGGAAAGTATTGGAGTCTACTATTAAGGATGAGGCTTCAAGGTACATGGAGACTAATGATAAAATAAGTCAAAGTCAGCGTGGTTTCTGTAAAGGAGAAATCTTGCCTGACAAATCTGTTAGATTTCTTTGAAGAAGTAACAAGAAGGGTGGACAAAGGAGAGGCAGTGGATGTTATTTATTTGGATCTTCAGAAGGAGTTTGATAAGCTGCCACAAATGAGGCTGCTTAACAAGATAAAACTCTATGGCGTTACAGGAAATATACTGGCATGGATAAAAGAACGGCTGACAGGCAGGAGGCAGCGAATGGAAATAAAGGGGGCCTTTTCTGGTTGGCTGCTAGTGACTAGTGGTGATCCTCAGGGGTCAGTATTGGGACCACTGCTTTTCACATTGATTGTCAATGATTAAGGTAATGAAATTGATGGCTTTGTGGCAAAGTTTACGGATGATACGAAGATAGGTGGTGGCGTAGGTAGTGCTAAGGAAGCAACTTAATTGCAGCAGGACTTAGACAGATTGGAAGAATGGACAAAAACGTAGCAGATGGAATACAGTGTTGAGAAATGTATGATAATGCATTTTGGTAAAAGGAATAATAGTGCAGACTATTATCTAATTGGGGAGAAGGCTCTAACATCAGAGGTGCAGAGGAACTTAGGAGTCCTCGTGCAAGACCACCAGAAGTTTAATTGACAGGTTGAGTCTGTAAACATTCTACAGACCAATCATCTCATCCAGTTAAGGGAAATTTATTTCAAGGGAATAGAATATAAAAGCAAGAAGATAATGCTGAACCTTGATAAGACATTAGTCAGGCTGCACTTGGAGTATTGTCTACAGTTTGAGCCCCATATCTCAGAAAGAATATGCTGTCATTGGAGAGAGTCCAGAGGAGGGTCACGAGGATGATTCCGGGAATGAAGGGGTTAACATATGAGGAGCATTTGGCAGCTTTGTGCCTGTACTCACTGGAATTTAGAAGAATGCGGGGGTATCTCATTGAAACCTAGTGAATGTTGAAAGGACTAGATAGGGTGGATGTGGAGAGGGTGTTTCCTATGGTGGGGGTATCCAGAACTAGAAGGCACAACCTCAAATTTGAGATATGACCCTTTTGAAGAGAGGTAAGGAAGAATTTTTTTAGCCAGAGAGTAGTAAATCTGTGGAATACTCTGCCACAGACTGCGGTGGAGGCCAAGTCCATGGGTATATTTAAAACGGAGATTGATCATTTCCTGATCGGTCAGGGCATCAAAGGATATGGCGAGAAGGCAGGTGTATGGGGTTGAATGGGATCCGGGATCAGCCACAAAGGAATGGCAGAGCAGTCTTGAAGGGCTGAATGGCCTAATTCTGCTCCTATGTTTTACGGTCTTGTGGACTAAAAACATCTAACCCCGAGTTGCATTGTCATAGTGACACAAAGCAACAAAAGAAATGTCATCATTGTGCATCACTAATAGAGATGAAATTTTCAGTTGCTTAAAAAAGGTATTTTGCTTTTAACATCATCCATAATGCAGCTTAAATTGGATTCTGTGATCTGGCACATTGCAAGCAAAATTAAAACCCATGGGGTCAAGGAGACAATAGCACCATGGTATGAACTTTTCTAAGTGCAGTGAAGTCTACAGTAAGTTGCTAGGCATTCAGCCATATTATCATTGCTGCTTTTGATATACTATATACTGTTTATTTGAATTTGGATATACAGGTGCTAAATTTCAACGTTTGCTGATAACCTGGGAACTGGAAATGTACTGAGCACTGTCGAGGTTGGTAGCACACTATGATATTTGATTTGGAATTTCTGTCCTGATGACTGGAGTGTTGCTTCAAAGATAAGAGTTCAAATCTCACCACGACACTTGCAGAATTTATATTCAAGTAATTCAATGAAACGGAACTTTAAAAGAAAATCTATTAACCATAAAAGAAACAGTTACTGTGAAGATGTAAGCGAACACAATTTTGATGAATTTAACAAGATGCAGCAATTTTAGTTGCGACTGGATGAGACGATTGGTAAATAAAATAGGAGAAACATGAAGGAAAATGACAGATCATCCAAAAACTCCATCTGTTCACTAACATCTCTTTTCAAGTCTGGTTTGTACTGAATACATATTCTGGCTTTATTATTGACATCCACTTCCAAAGAAAAGTGGACTAGGCTATTTCTTGCAATCTTCCCACCCCATCATATTTCTTTAGGCAAAATTAGCATGGTAGTGCAAATATCATTAGGTTTATTCAGGAATCAGGAAAATGTAAATATACCAATAAAAAATTAAAGACTTGCAGCAGGTTCAGCTTAAAGGAGAAAGGCAAAACAAATCAGTTAGGAATCAGGAGACCTGGGGGTATACAGACTTTGAAAGTAGTGGGATCATTTGTAAAAACATATCAATAAATACTATGAGTCCTCAACATTATCAGCAAAAACTGCGCTCAGTCTTTTTCAAGTAGCATCAACTGGAGAACCAATGCACCACCATTTAGGTGCATCAACTTGCATTATAGGCACCAGGATTGAAAGACCACAGTAAAATATAAACATTATTTATTTGAAGGAACTAGAGAGGTTGGTAATTTGTTGTTGGATCCAAGAAACAAAGAGGAGAGATGTTCAGCGTTATAAATGTCCTTTATGAAGCAAATAAAGAGGAGTAGTTTTAATAGGCGGAAAGGTTCATGGCCAAACAGTAAGCTAATTGAAAACAGAACTGAAGAGACATGCGGAAATATTTTTATGGCAAAACAGAGGGATTACTTAAATAGGTTGTTGAAATTTCCAACCCAAGGACTATCTCAAATTACCTTCCCCAATATTCCGTTCTTGTATGATTTTATGCTCTCATCTACCAGTAAGTAAAGAACTGGACTACCTTAGATGAAGTAAAAGGTTAAGCAGAATACTCATTTTGTGATGAGATTTACCCAACTCCTACTGCCCTTTGTCAAATGTAAAGGATAACATTAACCACTTTATATCTTAGTACTGTTGCACACTTTAACTTAGTTTGGCAATAAGTGACTGCCACTGACTCTGGTGAACCAGTGCATAGACTCTCATTCAGCCTGAGAAAGGACAAGCAAAGCCCTTGACCTCTTTCTCTTCCTCAGCCCCTTAAGAAGAATTGAGGTGCTTATCAAAAGTGTTATACTTCTTCCATTTTGTACTGTATGAACACAAAAACAATTCAGTTCTCATTTACCTAGGCCTGAAGTACTAAGTGAATGAATAATCTCCATTATAGTCTGGACAAGGCTATTTCCTGCAACCTTTCCACCCCATCATACCTTTTTTGGCTAAATTAGCATGGTACAGTGCAAGTATGTATTTCTGTTCTGCATCCATCTAGATAATAAACCTAATTCACATCATTAGTCGCTTGAATGCTACTAAAGTTAACCCTCCGGGATTAATTTAACATCAAAGCTACATTATCATATAACATAATGCAAAGGTTATTCTTAACTAAAATATTAAGCGCCTGCCTATTTCGTTTCCGATTAGAGTAGGATGGGTCTATCAATCTCTGATGACCTTGCTTAATGGAATTCTTAAGCCCTTGTAACCTTTATAAATCTGATTTTTCTTGTTTCGGAATAATGCATTTGATTGCTAAATTTTTATTGACATTTTTAGATCACTCTTCCATCTTAAGCTATTTGAGGAGATTTCATTTGGTCTTTTTCTGTCAGTTTATATGCATGAAAACATTAATATAATCTCCAGTATTTCATTGGAATGCTGGATTTAAGTGCAAGAAGTTTAAAATCTCTTGCTGAATAAAAGAGAAAAAGAGAGTAAGGAGAATGCAAAGATGCACTTACATTGCAAGCAATGTCTGAGGCACAGAAAGGGTGAAGACACCTAAAGGAGGTGGTCCATAGTGGTCAACAAATTAAATCAAAGTGAATAATGGAAATAGTTTTGTGACACCACGATTATAGAATGCCATGGTAAAAACAAAATGCCCAACCTAAAAGACTTATGGATGAAAACGCATGAATAATTCAGTTAATTAAGTGATTAAATAAACAAGATGGCTTCCAGTATTCATTGTTATTACTCCATGCTATTGTCTGCAATCTGAAGATTTCTATATTTTATTATGAAATGCAGAAATAATAATAGTTTCTATCATGATACAGCAGACCCTTGCTGGTTACCCTGCCTAGAACTAGCACCACTGAAAGCCAAGGGAAATCACTGGAACCAATATAGATTTAACCTTTAAATGCACAGAGGTTTTTTTTCCATTTAGTTGCATGAAGCAAAATCAATCAAAGGAGTTTATTTATAATTTTCAGCTTCTACTGTAATGACATTTCATATTTCCATTTTTTAATTCCCTGTCTAATGTTTAAAAAGCTATTTAAAAGTTGATGTTTCTGTTCCTGTTTTGCTGCCTGTGATAATGTGATTGGTCTATCTCACCCATGGTCAAGAAAGGTTCAAAATTTTCCACCGTGGCCACAGTAATGGTCATGAAAAGGCGTGGAGTGGGACTAAATGGGAGAATGGATCAGCTCATGATAAAATGGCGGAGTAGACTCAATGGGCCGAATGGCCGACTTCTGCTCCTTTGTCTTGTGGTCTTATGGCAATTTCTTCTTTAGTTTCCCCACAATGCCCTAATATACATTTGCTCAAGCCCTGGAATTTAGCCACCTTAATGTCCCTCAAGACTTCCAACACCCCCTCTTCTACCTATGTCATTAGGACCAATGGCTGTTCTCCCTCCCACTTCATAATGTTCTGTGTTCAGTTTAAGTCTCCTAGACTCTGGCACCAAGATGGTAACAAACCATTCCGGAGTCTCACCATTTCAGAGTCTCACTCTCAGAAACAAAATACCTGTCTGTTCCCCTCACTAGTGAATCGCCCCGTCATTATCATTTGTTGCCTGTTTTTGAGGACTTACAGACTTTCCCCTCCCCTGCCTTTGCTTTCCTCAGAAGCTATCCTCCCCTAAATGAATCCACAACAATATATTGGTTTGAAAGGGGAATAAATTTAGGGAACTCCTGCCATGCCTGTCTGCACTTCTTGCCCTTCCTGGTAGTTGTCCAATCTCTTTTATCCCCCCCTCTATGCCTGCAGCATGTCTAACTCGCTAAATTTTCAGGAAGTTCGGGGAGTTCAGCATGGTCAAGATCAGCAAGTGTTCCTATTCTTACTGTTATGTGTTACCAAATACATAAATTCATACTCTGTGCAGAAAGGAACATCGAAAAGTTTGATCAGCAGAACTCAAAGCCAGGCGTTACGGTAGTGTTGTGGTTAGCACAATGCCAGCTGTACGATTGGGGGTCAATTCCATCGGCTGTTTGTAAGGTGTTCGTACGTCCTCTCTGTGACCATGTGGGTTTCCTCTTTGTATTCTGGTTTCCTCCCGCATTCCAAAGATGTACAGTTAGAGTTGCTGAGCTGTTGGCATGCATCGTTGGTACCAGAAACATGCAGACACTTGCGGGCTAACCAGCACAATCCACGCTGACTTAATTTGACACAAACAATGCATTTCACTGTATGCTTTGATGTTTTGATGTATATGTGACAAATAAAGCTAATCTTTAATCTTTAAAGTCAAACGAGAAGGGAAATCAATAGCAGGGAATGCAATGGAACTTAAGCTATGTCGTAATGTCAGTGTACTTCATACAGCTTTCATTGATTTGAAATTGGATTTTGGAAAAAAATTGAATGAGCTTTAGCTATAATAGAGCAGGCTGAATGCTACCATTCCTGGATAAATTTCTGAGCACTGTTCAACAAGGAATAATACAATAGGAGATCTAAGTTCTCACTCTCAATTGAACATTTGAAAAGACGGAATGAAAGAAGTTACAAAGAATGAGAAAGGACAAAAACACAGTTATTATTATATCAAATTAAGTCAATAGAATAAAAATCTAGTGCACTCAAAGACTTCAACAGCTTCAATGTCATCGCCATTCATAAAGTGGATGATGGTAGAGAGGGAAAACAAGAGTTGGAAAGAGCATTCCTGAAGCAGATTACAGGGCAGCAATTCAGTTTTGCCCAATAAATTTATTAAACAATAAACACAAGCAACAGTAGTAAAGCTGCAAATATTTGTATAGTGACTATAAATGTCATTACTTCCTTGAGTAATAGAAAATTATAAACAATTTAATTTAGTTTATGGTCATCACTATTTCCCTGTATTTTAAAGAATCTATTTGGTCTTAGCGTATCTCGGAAAAATAATTTCCAACAAATAACAGAGGGGCAATAATTATAAGTAAAAGCTGTTGAAATAAAACAATACGCCAAATAGAAATATACCAAAATGAATCAGCTGAGGTGTTTGCACTAGGACTAAATGGCTTGGGCACCCGACGAATAGGCATTGATTCGCTAATGAACTGTGCTGGGATAAATGCGGAAATGACTCTGTAAATAAAAATGATGTTTTAACCTCTGGGAAAAATTGACAGAAATTGTTACAGAATGGGCAGAGTGATCAGAAGCCATAACCCAGCTGATCGTGAGACAGCAGTGCTCACACTGCTTCATGGCAGCTTGCCGATTCGGAAGCTTCAATCGGATTCTTGCAGTTATCTGCTTCTTCAGAGGCAGCACTTAACAGGACAATTTCTTGCCCATTGTGATCACTCTTAGTTATAGCAATCAAAATGCTAGTCAATGTCACGGATTGAATTTGTCACCCCCTTAAGGGATGTTTGCTGTCTACCTGTTCCAAAGCATGTCACCAGAAGACGTCACTTGTGCCCATGTAATTAGTCATACATGATTGGAAGGGAGGTTAAGGATGTAATAACGACATGCTCAGGGAGTTGCCCCTCTGAAAAACATTCTGGAGTTTTCACATGGTGCAAAGTGTTGATCCAAGAAAGATCCATCGAAAACTTTAGAATCTTGTCATGTCCATAGCCTTTTCTTCTTTGAGAAAGTTATTAACTTACAAGTAACAAAGATATTTGTTGCAACTCTGGATTAGTTAATTAGATTGAACCACAAATGGTCCAAAGGTATTGCAATGCAATGGTGTATGATAGGGGTTGTGAGTGTTGTGTATGCAGTCAAGCGCTGGTATAGTGGCCCTAGTGAAGAACAGTCACTCGATATGAAATTCCTCATTTGATTTCAGGAACAACATTCCATTGTGAAAGATGCATTATATTAGACCTCCTACACCTTCCTCTATGCTTCATTCCCCCACCCTTCAATATCTGCAGGTCCCATCATTCTTCTTTGCACCTCTTTTCCCTCATTATGCTCGAGTCACAATATTATAAGGAGCAACGTTCCCAGTATAAAGTTTCGGCACAGACTAAAAGGGCCGAATGGCCTGTTTTCTGTGCTGTAGTGTTCTGTGGTTCTAGTTAAGATGGTGGCGACATCTTCCTCCAAACTGACAGCCATTCCTCTGCTGCACAATCTTGTAATTGCAATTGAGCATCACAGCCGTCCACAGGCTTCCCATCTCTCAGGGTGGGACATCTGCTTGCTTGAACCTGTGCAAGGTTGAATGGAAAACAAGGTCAGCACTCCATTCAACGAAATGGAAGAAATCAGTTCCCATTAAAGAGATAGGTGGAGCACATAATTAGTTTAAGTCTGTTCTGAAGTAGTTTTTAAAAGTGTGTGTTATACTGTTCTTTACTGGATTTAACATTTTTTAGGAGGTCTCAGCTGATTCTGAGCTTTGACAGCTCGTGAGCTCAGGGACTGTTCCACAGTACTTATTCCAATAAAGCCCCTCACTGTGTTGCTGGCTGTCTTGTGCCCCATCTATTCTCTGAATTGAGCCTGAACTCATTATGGTAGTGTAAAACTAATCAAGACTTAGAGTTCAACATGGAACTCTTTAAAAGTTTACTGAGACTGAGCATACATCACAAATAACATATGGTTACAGTAAATAATGTGACATAAATTATTACAGAAATATACCAAAGATTACATGATAGGGAATGCTACAAAATATGTGCATTAATATGTGCTCTGTAGCCTTAACACAGTAGCACAGTTTCACCTCTTAGCTGTGACTTTAACTCACTTAACTCCATACATAATCACTCCAGTGATTAACTAAATGAACCTTTCCCCATAGTGGTAATCCTTGTGGTGATTCCCTTTAACTTGAAGTATCATGCATTCTTCAATCCTAAATGCTTTTGAACATCCGGTGATCACTCCAGAGGAATGTGGTTGCAATACTGGGGGGAGGTGGGTAAACCCTGTCCGCTGCGCTCCAGCAAGTTGCAAAGTTTGACTTCACCCCTCCGTATTTTAGAATACAAAATCATACCTATAGCAACTTTCTTGTTCCTCTGGATCAAGGTTGGGAAATGGGGAAGGGAGAGGGGAGGGAGGAGGAAGTGTCAGAGACACATTCTGTAACGATCAATAAATCCATTGTTTGGAGTCAAATAACCTTGCCAGGTGTCTCAAGACTGGGTATGTTTGAAGCCACGCCACCTACCTCCCCCCAAACCCCGCCCCCCCCTGCCCCTGGCACTTCTCCTCTGCCACCTGTCCCGCACCCTCATCATTCCCAACATCCTTTGCTCCCCCCAGCTTTACAAACATGCTCTCCACTCCACATTGACCATACAGCACTGAGCAAGTCTTCAGCACCCTCGCTATATACGTGTCTAAGTACTGTACGTGCTGACTTGTATGTCTTGTTGACCGCTACACTACTGGGATTCACCGAAGAATACTACAGTCAAAATCCAGTTGCATCCTTTTATTTGTCTGCATGAACGACTTTTTCAGCATCTTTCCTCAGTTTATACCTGACTTTAAAATTTCATCATCTAACCACTTATTTCCTCTAGGCATGCTAGAACCAACTTCTTCATCCATACACCTCTACATTAAGCAAAGGGTGCATTTTCTGGAGATTGACTTTAACTGCTCTTGACTGGAGTGAAACCCCTGTTAGAAGAGAAGAGTTTGGCCAAAGGCCAGTGAAAGATTTGTCACAGTGACTGCTCACATTGCACCGAAAGAATTGGCAGAGTTTTGAATTACTCACTTTATTATTCTGTGGTACAATTAAAGGTGCCTTAATCTTATAACTAATTGAGTCCTTTCATGCAATTCCATTAATTTTATATTTGTGACCTTCTGGACAATTGTTTCATATCTTCATTACTTTGTGTAGAAAATTTATTCTGAGTTGATTGTTAATAAGGTGAAGCCAATGTTGCTTTGTTGTGAATTCCCCTACCTTACTGAATAGTGGGATCCATTTGTTGCTGTGAACATCTCAAAGTGTTTAGCCTTACCTTTCCTGTTCACTTCTGTCTGTTTCTTGGTATAGTTTATACTTATTTCTGTGAATCATCACAAAATATACTTCAAGTCAAGTGTAATTTTCTCAAGAAGGAATATCAAAACTGGCCAGAACTTTTCAAATTAAGTCTAATCAGCACTTTATAATATAAGTAATATTATTTTTTATGTTCAACCATAACAACAGCAAGAATAGATTAGTATTGTGGAGCCAACTGTGTCACTGAATTTATAACCCTCACTCTAAACACTCTAGCAAATTAATGCTTAGTGAACTGCATTTCCGTTAAAAGTAAAATTCTTATTTAATTTTTATAATTCATAAAATCTCATGTCCTCTAGAACAGATTTGTTTGCGTGTTTGGGATTTGTTCAGTAATGTTTTTATTTGGTTTGATGACCTAATTAACTACTGCTACACCATATTGAAGAAGAATATCATTGACCGTCAAGTGCTTTGAAATATCCTGAGTACGTTGGCCTTCATTAGTTGGGGGATTGAGTTCAAGAAGCACGAGGTAATGTTGCAGTTCTATAAAACTCCGGTTAAACCATATTTGGAATATTGTGTTCAGTCCTGGTTACTTCATTATAGGAAGTTTGGGGAAGTTTTAGAAAGGGTGCAGAGGAGGTTTACCAGAATATTGCCTGGCTTAGTGGGCATGTCTTAAGAGAATAGGTTGAGTGAGCTAGGGCTTTTCTCTTTGAAGAGGTGACTTGGTAGAAGTGTCAAGATGATAAGAAGCATAGATAGAATGGACAGCCAGAGACTTTTTCTCAGGGCAGAAATGGTTAATACGAGAGGCATAACTGTAAGGTTATCGGATCAGTTCAGGGACCATAAATACAGGGTGGCAGTATTTACTTTCACCAATCTGCAGGTAGCCTACTATCACACAGCCTTCAGTAACATGAATGTGTTTATATATAAAAGATCCAAGTTATTAAAATAGTGGGTTTTTTTTCATTTTAAAAACAAATTTTCACTTCTGCAGGCATTGGTAACTTCCTAATTCAGACTTTGAACTAGAGAAAACTTTCCAGATGCCAAAAATTAATTTAATTTAATTTCCTTTTATCATACTTAACATTGTACTTGGTCTCTGAAATGTTCCAGATGGACAAGGGGAAACCAGTCCCACTAGTGATAGCAGCAGGTGGAGGCGGCAAAGCCTATCTGAGTAAGGATTCCAGTTTCCCAGAAGAGATGTTGGAAACTGATTCTTCTGTTCCTGGAGTGAATGGCAGATCAGGTGCTGCGGGTGAGTAGCCTCCTTCAGTAGATTTTTTTGGTCAAAAGATTTCACAAGTTTCCTTGTTTTTGCGCACTGTGCACATTTCAACACCACTTCATCTGAGTCTATATCCTGTATTTTGCCAAAAGCAATATTTTATCCAATAGGGAATTTCTGCCTGTGTTTTCAGCACTGAAATATTCTCCTCTGCTCAGAGCACTGGAATCTCTGGGGAGTTATCCTTGAAGTAACAGAAAAGGTCAAGCACTTCTTTTTTAATTCAAGAAGATTACTGCAAGGCAAAGAGAGATGGCACTTCCATCCATCTTTCACTTATCCATGCCATTCAGTCATGGATAATACATTGCTGAAAAATAAGCACACAAAATCAGATTTCTATTTACACTTCGCTAGTTTTTCTCTGTGTTTTATAAAACAAATATACATATAATAATGCTTTAATATTTTGAATTTTATCTGAAAATAAACAGAGTTTCTCTTGTGACTGAAATCAGGCACTAATTCTAGAAAATTTGAATTTCTTTTTTAATGAGAATGCTGAGCAGGTGATCTATTTAATCATGGAAGGAATTATTCAATCTGACATCATTTATTCTCCATATCCATAATTTTTGCTGAAAAATTAATGAGTATGTAAGTATGTAAGAATAGTTTTCTATTGTTATTGTCTGCCTATGCTATTTTCTCTATAATTTTTGCTTTTGTCAGCCTCACATTAAGCTTAAGAAACATTTCACTTGTTATCTAAAGAATTGTAGTGTTCCTGTGTCATGGGACTTTGCAAACGAATCACATTGTGAAACTCCTTTATTTGTATTGATCAAAATGTTTTAGCCCCCGATCTTACTGTTATCTTTATAATTACCTAACATAGATTACTGGCTCATTATTATCTCATTTCACCAACTCATGATTAATTTGGAATGTCACAGGTTCTCCGCAAACCTCCCCACGGTATTATTGTTGTTATGTCATATACGTTACAAATCCCAGTTTAAATAATATCATTGCACCATGGTTACTCCAAATGCAGCTTGTAACTATTATTTAAGGTGACTTAAATTAATCATGTGGACCCTGTAACTAATCAGCTCTGAGCTAATATCTGCTCTATGGCTTGGAATCTATCCCTCTCTCAGTGATCAATTACAATAGACATGACACGTTAGTGCATTGTGCCCTGAACTACATGACCCCAGATGTAAGTCTGAATCTCTGTTGACACTTTAACACCACTTTCTTCTGAAGAAGAGTCATTAATGGCTTTAGTTAAACTATGACAAAACATTTAATCATTAGGAGAAAGGGAAAATTGGTGTAGGATTGTACTTCCACTGTAACATGCAAAATACTGAAGGAATTGAGCAAGTCAGGCAGCATCTGTAAAGAGAAATAAGTAGTTGGTATTTTGGGCCAAGAAGCTTCATCAGGACCTGGCCCATAACACCGACTGTTTATCCCTCTCCATAAATCCGACCTGACTTGCTGAGTTCCTCCAGCTTTTTGCGTGTGTTGCTCAAGATTTCCAGCATCTGCAAAATCTCTTGTGTTTGTACTTCTACTGCTAGTTTATCGCAAAGAGCTGAAAAGAGGCTAAGCTGACCAACATCAAGTACAAATATATTCATTATTTACTTCCCAGAGGTTTCTCATTTATGTTATCTGCTTCAATGGTTGTGACGATAATTTGTTCCAGAAACCTTGTGCTGGATTAGCATTTTTTTACTCAGAATCTCCCAATGCTTGGCTTTCAATTGCTCATTATTTACAGCATTTTAAATATAAATAAGAATTTGTGTGATTTAGTTTGTATCCTTAGACAATAAAAGATAAAGGAACTGAAGGTGGAAACTAATTGCCGTGTAACTTGAAAATGCTTCAGACGGTCCAGTTCTGAGAATAAAACTCTTATCAGATAGATTGCATTTTTCTTGCATCCCTAAATCAGAAAATTTACTAAAATGCACTGAGTTTAATTTTGTTCCTATTGTGTTTTCTTGTAAAAAAAATGTGTAATTTGTAACTAATTCTTTTCTTGTAAGCACTGCTTATCTGATGCTATATCCAAGTAAGATTTTCATGGCAAATGTGCATGCATGTACTTGTGCAGTGACAATAAACTCAACTTTGAACAATAGAGGTTGTTCTGTGCAGAAAGCTAATTTGGTTTGCCTGGTGTGACTGAAGAGGAGAACCACTACATATCCCAATCCAAATTTCTTTTTAGCTGTGCCCTCATTGGGCACAGAGTCAGGATGTCATGTTGCAGCTGTATATAATTTTGGCTAGTTCATATTTGGAGTATTGTGTGCAGTTCTCTTTGCCCCATTACAGGAATGATGTGGAAGCCCTGGAGAGGGTGTGCAAGAGATTAACCAGGGTGCTGCCTGAATTACAGAATCTTAGCTATAAGGGGAAGCTGGAGGAACCGCAGTTGAGGGGATACCTAATGGAGGTTTGTAAAATCATAGATAGGTCAGATAGTCATAATCGTTTCAGTCTGGGCAGAGGTGTCAAATGCCAGAGGATGTAGATTTAAGGCGAGATGATAAAATTTTAAAGGAGATATGCAGGGTAAGTTTTTTTACTCAGAACGTGGTAGGTGCCTGGAAGGCACTACCTGTGGAAGGTGGCATGATAGTGGCATGCAAGATGTATTTGGACAGGCACATGAACATACAGGGGACGGAGGGATATGGATCATGCGCAGGGAGATTGGTTTAGTTTAATTTGGCATCGTGCTCAGCACAGACATCATATGCTGAAGGAGCCTGTTTCAGGGCTGTACTGCTCTATGTTCTTTAAAATGCAGCTGTCTCAGGTTGAATTCTTCCAGCCCGCCTCTTATATTGACAAGATTGTTGTTGTTGTTATTCCTCTTCGTGTCTTGTGGCACATCGGGAAGCAACCTCGCTGATTCTATAGCATTTGGCTGTCTTCTATGAGGCCAAATTGCCAACTCGATGCTCAACCCAGAACAGATGGAAAGCATGCAAGAAGCGGGGCAGATTTGAACCCAGGACCACTCATCTCGAAGCCCGGTGTGGATGCCACTATACCTCTGCACTTTAACAAGATTAGTTTACATAGATATGCTTGTAAACAAATAAGATTGTGACACAACTTAACAAGGGTGATATAGCAAACCTAAATATTTGATATTTTCATGTATAAAAGGGAGAGATGTAGATTAATTAATGACATAGAGTTGATGATAAAGTGAGAGAAAACAAACAATAAAGGGTAAATTAATAAGGAATATAAAATGGGACAATGAGTAAATAAAAAGTAAATCCAAATGAACATCAACCCAATAGAAAATGAAGATGAGAAAACAGTTAGGGGATACAAGAACATGGAAGAGAAAATATTTTGCATCTGTCTTTTTGGTAGAAGATACTACAAATGTCCTATTGAGACTGGGCAGGACTAAGTACCAATACCATCACTAGAGAATTGAAATCGACACTCCGAAGGCTTGCATCCTAGCATCCTTAAAGAAATGGGTACAAAGAGTTTACATAAGTTATAAACTTCCAAAAATATTGAGATTCTGTAAAAGTGCTAGAGGATAGAAAAGCTGCCAATAAGACACCCAACTCAAAAAAGGAGGAAGGCAAAACGGTAAGTATCTCATTTAACCAACAAGGAAAAATAAAAATAGATTATTAACAAATGCAGCACATAGATTAAGTGAATCAAGTTGGTCTAGGCAGTCTTGAGGAGGATTTCATGGAATGCATCTGTGATGGCTTTCTTGAACAGCGTGTTACTGAACCTACTAGGGAATGTGCTATCTTAGATCTGATCCTGTGCAATGAGACAGGTAAACTTAGCGATCTTGTAGTTAGGGATCCTCTTGGAAAGACTGATCACAGTATGATTGAGTTTCTCATACAAATGGAGGGTGCAATAATTCAATTTCAAACTACAATGGAGACTACAATGGGATGCGGGACAATTGGGACAGAGTAGTCTGGGAAAACAAGCTATATGGTGGGACGGTTGAGGAACAGTGGAAGATTTTCAAAGAGATTTTTCATAGTGCTCAACAAAAGTATATTCCAGTTAAAAGCAGGGACCGTAAGGATGGGGAGAACCAGCCTTGGGTAACTAAGGAAATAAAGGAAGGCATTAAACTAGAGCTTGTGTGTACAAAGTTGCCAAGTGTAGTGGGAAACTAGAAGATCGGGAAAACTTTAAAAAGCAACAAAGAACCACTAAGTGAGCGATAAAGAAAAGGAAGAGATTATGAAAGTAAACAAGCACAAAATGTAAAAATGGATAGTAAAAGTTTTTATAATTATATAAAGTTGAAAAGGATGGTTAATGTGAATGTAGGTCCCTTGGAGGACGAGAAGGGGAAATTGATATCGGGTACTGAGGAAATGGCGGAGGCTTTGAATGACCATTTTGTGTCGGTCTTCACAGTGGAGGACACACCTAATGTGCCAAAGAGAGATGTTATGGATGCGATAGGTATGGACCTCGATACAATAGCTATCACTAAAAGTGCTGATCAAACCTGTGGGCCTGACGATGGATATGTCCCCTGGTCCTGATGGAATGCATCCCAGGGCACTGAAGGAAATGGCAGAGGTTATATTAGAGGCTTTGGTGACAATTTACCAAAATTTTCTGGACTCTGGGCAGGTCCCGGTGGATTGGAAGACAGCAAATCTCACACCACTGTTCAAAAGAGGATGTAGGATGTAGGCAAAAGGCAGGTAACTAGGCCAGTTAGTTTAACATCTGTCGTTGGGAAAATGCTAGCTATCATTAAGGAAGAAATAGCAAGGCATCTGGAAAGAAATGGATCAATCAGGCAGATGCAGCATGGATTCAGCAAAGGCAGGTCCTGTCTGGCAAACTTACTGGAGTTCTTTGAGGATATAATGAGTGCAGTGGATAGAGGGGAACAGATGGACATTACTTACTTGGATTTCCAGAAGGCGTTCGATAAGGTGCTGCATAAGAGACTTATCCATAAGATAAGAATGCATAGAGTTGGGGGTGATGTATTAGCATGAGTAGATGATTAGTTAACCAATAGAAAGCAGAGAGTTGGGATACATGGGTGTTACTCTGGTTGGCTATCAGTGGTGAGCAGTGCTGCTGGGGCCAGTGCTGGGCTCGCAACTGTTCATGATATACATTAACAATCTGGAAGAGGGGACCAAGAGTAGTGTATCTAAGTTTGTTGATAATACTAAATTGAGTGGAAAAGGAAATTGTGCAGAAGATACAGAACGTCTGCAGAGAGATATAGATAGGTTAAGTGAGTGGGCAATGGTCTGGCAGATGGAGTACAATGTTAGTAAATGCAAGATCATCCACTTTGGAAGAAAAAATGAAAGAGCAGATTAATGTTTAAATAGTAAAAAAAAATTGCAGCATGCTGCTGTGCAGAGGGGCTTGTGCATGAATCACAAAAGGTTGGTTTGCAGGTGCAGCAGCCTATCAACAAGGCAAATGGAATGTTAGCCTTCATTGCAAGAGGGCTTGAATTTAAGAGCAGAGAGGTTATGCTGCAACTGTACAGGGTACTGGTGAGGCCATAGTGGGAGTACTGCATGCATTTCTGGTCTCCTTACTTTTAGAAGGATATACTGGCTTAGGAGGTGGTGCAGGGGAGGTTCACCAAGTTAATTCCAGAGATAAGGGAGTTAGACTATGAGGAGAGATTGAGTTGCCTGGGACTGTACTCACTGGAATTCAGAAGAAGCCTCTATCTTAAAATTATGAAGGGATAGATAAGAT
Source organism: Mobula birostris (assembly GCF_030028105.1). Classification (NCBI taxonomy): domain Eukaryota; kingdom Metazoa; phylum Chordata; class Chondrichthyes; order Myliobatiformes; family Myliobatidae; genus Mobula; species Mobula birostris. The sequence continues at coordinate 29,149,761 of NC_092377.1, forward strand.
AGAGGTAGGAAAGTTGTTTCCACTGGTTGGTGAGACTAGAACTAGGGAACATAGCCTCAAGATTCGGGGGAGTAGATTTAGGATGGAGATGAGGAAGAACTGCTTTTCCCAGAGAGTAGTGAATCTGTGGAATTATCTGCCCAATGAAGCAAGGGGGCTATGTCAGTAAATATACTTAAGACAAGGCTGGATAGATTTTTCCGTAATAGGAGAATTAAGAATTATGGAAAAAAGACGGTAGGTGGAGATGAGTCCATGGACAGATCAGCCATGATCTTATTGAATAGCGGAGCAGGCTCGATGGGCCAGATGGCCTACTCCTGCTCCTATTTCTTATGGTCTTATCTGAAAAATTGTAACCTAATTATTTAAGCAGAGTCAACACAGCTTCATGAAGGAGAAGTTGTATCTGACTAGTTCAGTGGAGCTTTTTGAGAGAGCCTCAATTGGAGTGGATCAAACAATCAGTAGATGCTTAAGCTTCCAGAAAAATTTAGTCACAAGATAACAGTTAAATTTGTTGGAAGGTTACCAAGTCAAAAGAGTAATGTTACAATAGTCAAGGGGGATTTCAATTTGCAGGTAGATTGAGAAAATCAGGTTACTGCTGGATTCCAAGAGGGGGAATTTCTAGAATGCCTATGAGATGGATTTTTAGAGCAGCCCACAGTTGAGCCCACTAGGGAATCAGCTGTTCTGGATTGGGTGTTGTGCAATGATCCAGATTTGATTAGAGAGCTTAAGGTAAAAGGACCCTTAGGGGATAGTGATCATGATATGATTAAATTCACCATGAAATTTGAGGAGAAGATGAAGTCAGATGTATCCATATTACAGTGGAGTAAAGAGAATTACAGAAGCACGAGAGAGGAGTTGGCCAGAATCAATTGAAAAAGAACACTGGCAGGGATGACAGCAAAGCAACAAGGCCTGGAATTTCTGGAAGCAATTCAGAAGGCACAGGTTGTATACATTCCAAGAGGAAGGAGTATGACACAACCGTGGCTAACAAGTGAAGGCAAAGCCAACATAAAAGCCAAAGAGAGGATATATAATAGAGCAAAAATTAGTGGGAAGTTAGAGGATTGGGAAGCTTTCAAATACCAACATAAGGCAACTTAGAAAGTGATTAAGAAGGTAAAGATGAAATACAAAAGTAAGCTAGCCAATAGTATTAAAGAGAACCAAATGTTTCTTCAGATATGTAAGGTGTAAAAGAGAGGCAAGAATGGAATGTTGAGAGGACTAAATAAGCTGGGTGTGGGGAGGATGTTCCTTTGGTGGGGGTATCCAGAACTAGAGGGCACAGCCTCAAAACTGAGGGGTAACCTTTTAGAACAGAAGTAAGGAGGATTTTTTTTTAGCCAGAGAGTGGTGAGTCTGTGGGATGCTCTGCCACAGACTGCATTGGAGGCCAAGTCCGTGGGGTAGATCCCTGATCGGACGAGGCATCAAGGGATATGGTGTTACAAGAATCACCCCTTGTAATAATGATCAGTGAGGCACAGAGAATCTGTATTCACCGACAAGTAACTTTTATTATTTCTACTAAAAAGCACATGGGTTCACATTCTTATCTACCTGTGTGCTGCCTACTAGAATTCCCTGACACTCCATGAACAGTCGATGCAAAGAAAAGGTATTACCTGGGAAAGGAGTCTGCGCTGGCCACGTGTTCCTTGTGGTCCTGATCTCCATATGTCCATGGGGTCCTCCTTATCCACAATGGTTGGTCACTGCCTGCTGGAGAGTTATCGCCCCTGAGTATTTGGAGTTCCTGAGTTTTATACTGTTCCTCATCAATTGAACCATTGGATCTCTATCCCACTGGCTAACGGTTGCCTGACCTACCTAGGGTCGCCTTCTTACTGGTCATTGTACAGGGCTACAACCAATATTCTTTCATGGTTCTGCCCAACCCAGCCTTGTGTATTTGTGCCTTTACACTCTGACTGGTCCAAAGCAGTAAAATAAGGCAACCCAGACAGAGTCTAACAAAATTACAGATTGCAGGTTTGGCATTTTACAGAGTAGCTACTCCTCTGCGAATGGTCTCAGGTTTATTGCTCTGATTAGATTGTCCCAGAACAAGAATCAGTTCAGAGTCCACGGCCTTTACATAACAAATAGCTACTTGTTTGAGAATGGTCTCAGGTTTAGCAGATCCTTATACGAAGCTTCCTGTGTCCATTTAGTTGCTCTGATTAGATTATCTAAGAGTAAGAATCAGTTTAGAGTCCACAAAAAAGGGGGAAACAAAGATAACTGGCTTGTCTGCTTCCCCTGTCCTTGATTAGACTGCAGTTTCTTCTGGCCAGCAATGGTGAGAAGGCACGTGTATGGGGTTGAATGGGATCCGGGATCGGCCATGATGAAGTGGGGGGAGCAGACTCAATGGGCTGAATGGCCTAATTCTGCCCCTATGGCCTATGGTCTCCTATCGGACCACTGGAAAACAATGCAGGAGAGGTAGTAATGGGGGACAAATGGCGGACAAACTGAGTAAGTATTTTCCATCAGTCTTCACTGTGTATGGCACTAGCAGTATGAAGGAAGTTCCAGGTGTCAGTTGTCATGAATTATGCGAAGTTACCATAACTAGAGAGAAGGTTCTTGGGAAATTGAAAGGTCTGAAAGTAGATAAATCACCTGGACCAGATGGTGTATAGCCCAGTGTTCTGAAAGAGGTGGCTGAAGAAATTGTAGAGGCATTAGTAATGATCTTTCTCGAATTACAGGTGTCCCCCGCTTTTCGAACGTTCGCTTTACGAAACCTCACTGTTACGAAAGACCTACATTAGTTACCTGTTTTCGCTAACAGAAGGTGTTTTCACTGTTACGAAAAAAAGCAGCGCACGCCCTGAGCAACCGCTCTCCCCCGGATTCGGAACTGCATTCTAGCCGGCATTGCTTAAACACATGCCTGTGAGCAGCCGTTTGCAAGATGAGTTCTAAGGTATCGGAAAAGCCTAAAAGAGCTCAGAAGGATGTTACACTTAGCGTAAAACTAGACATAATTAAGCGTTTCGATCGTAGTGAACGAAGTAAGAACAAAGTGAGTTTGGCTTGTGGAAGTTGACGAAGATGATGTTGAAGAGGTTTTGGCATCCAATGACCAAGAACTGATAGATGAAGAGCTGATGCAATTGGAAGAGGAAAGGATAACAATGGAAAACAAATGCAGTAGCGAACTGAATGTGAAGCAACTGCGTGAGATTTTCGCTGCAATGATAAAGTATGACTTTAATTTTGAAAGGGTATGTCGGTTTAGGGCATATTTGCCCTGTATGATAGAAAAATGCGCGAGGCTCAGCAGTCAAGCAAGCCTTCCACATCAGCCACAGTAGACGACGAACCTCGACCTTCGACATCGAGGAAGGCAGACATAGGAGAAGATGAGCTGCCTGCCCTAATGGAAACAGACGATGATGAGATGACACCTCAGTGTCCCACCACTCCAACCCCCAGGCCACGGGCAGGTACTGATTAGCGGAGAATGCAGTGGTAGCTAGGCGGCACCCAGCACATCTTTAAGAAAAAAGCCGAAATAAACATGCTAATCAATTAGGTGCCGCCCAGCCAGTAAATGTTGGTCCAGATCAGAAGCAACGCAATCAGCAATCGCCTCTGATATGGGCCGACAATTATGTGCCGGGCAGCACCTAATTAATTAGCATGTTTATTTCGGCTTTTTTCTTAAAGATGTGCTGTGTGCCTCCCGGCCACCACTGTACCTCTGCATGCTTCGCGGCAATGTATCGGTCAGCGGCCTGGAGGGTGGGAGCCACTGCACCACCCAAACTCCGACTCAGCCTAACACACCATCATCAGTGTGCTCGGCGCTGCCTTCCCGATTCCGGTAAGAGATACTACACTGTACATACATTATTTCTGCTTTATATCGGCTGTGTATTTTCACGCGTTATTTCTTATGACTTGGCAGCTTCATAGCTTAAAGGTTATTGGAGAGCGCTTGCACCGTGTTTTTGCCAACAGCACTTGCGTGAGATTTTCACTACGACCAACAGTGCAGGCAATGGTTGTAGAAAAGTCTTTCTACTTTATATAGGCTGTGTATTTATCATATCATTCCTGCTTTTACTATATGTTACTGTGACTTTAGGTTTTATGTGTTATTTGGCGTGATTTGGTAGGTTATTTTTGGGTCTGCGAACGCTCACAAAATTTTCCCATATAAATAAATGGTCATTGCTCCTTCGCTTTACGACATTCCGGCTTACGAACCGTTTCATAGGAACGCTCTACCTTCGGATGGCGGGTAAAACCTGTACTAAATTCTGGAATAGTTCTGGAAGACTGGAAAATTGCAAATGTCATTCCACTCTTCAAGAAGGGAGAGAGGCAGAGGAAAGAAATTATAGGCCAGTTAGTCTGATCCCAGTGATTGGGAAGACGTTGAAGTCGATTATTCAGGATATGGTTTCAGGATACTTGGAGGAACGTGATAAACTAGGCCATAGTCAGCATGGGTTCCTCAAGGCAAGTTCTTCCCTGACAAATATGTTGGAGTACTTTAGACAAAGGAGAATCAGTTGATACTGTGTACTTGGATCTTCAGAAAGCCTTTGACAAGGTGCCACATATAATGTATGGTCATGCACTTCGGTAGAAGAAATGAAAGGGTTGACAGTTTTGAAATTGGAGAGAAGATGCAAAAAAACTGAGGTGTACAGGGACTTGGGAATCCATGTGCTGGATTTTTTAAAGGTTGATTTGAATGTTGAGTCTGTGGTGAGAAAGGCAAATGCAATGTTAGCATTCATTTCAAGACAACTAGAATATAAAAGCAAGGATATAATGTTGAGACTTTATAACACACTGGTAAGGCCTCATTTGGAGTATTGAGAGCAGATTTGGGCCCCTTCTCTTAAAAAGGATGCACTGAAACTGGGTCGGGAGTGTTCAAAGGAGGTTCACAAAAATGATTCTAGGTTTGAACAGCTTGTCATATGAAGAGCATTTGATGGCTCTGGACCTGTATTCACTGGGATTCAGAAGAATGAAGGGTGACCTCTTTCAAACAGAGTAATTTTCAGGTAGACAGACTGTGGTTAACACAATGATCATCGCAGGGAATATTTTTTGAAATTTATATTACAGACTTGGAAAATAGAAGGCAATGCACTGAAGCCAGATTTGCAAATGAACACAAAAACCACAGATGTGAATGTGTAAGGAGAGTACCGTTTACAGAGATACTGTATATTGGTACTGTCGACGTTTCAGGCCGAGACTCTTTGTCAGGACCTCGACGAAGGGTCTCGGCCTGAAACGTCGACTGTACCTCTTCCTAGAGATGCTGCCTAGCCTGCTGCGTTCACCAGCAACTTTGATGTGTGTTGCTTGAATTTCCAGCATCTGCAGAATTCCTGTTATTTGCATATATTGGTACTGCTTGGTTAGTTAGATTACATTTGTTCAGAGGTGCTGCATTTATTAATAATGTATTTTTATTTGTTGGTTAGATGAGATACTTGGTGGTGAGTGGGCAAATAGCAGGCAAATTGAGTTTAATGTAGAGTCATATGAAATTTTTCATTTTGCAAGGAAGAATAAAAAAGCAGGCTATCATTTAATGGAGAGAAGCAAGCAGCAGGTAATATGAAAAGCAAAGAGAAAGTTGGTCCTTTTAAGGGAGTCAAGATATAAGAGTTGGTAAATCTTACAAGGCAGTAGTGAATTCAACAGTATCTGCATCCTCACAAGCCTTTGATTCTTTGTGCCTTGATTTTTAGATAAATGTAAAGACATTTCTGAATCAATTCCTCGTTTCTCCTCTGCTGCGTATCTTCAGATAGTACAGAGATTCATGAAAGTGAATCACGGGCAATAAGTTTTAAAGTGCAAAAAAGTACATCTCAGCAAAAGACTATATATATAAGAACATGTTTTTCTTTAAGTTTGATTATTGAGATACAGTGCGGATGTGGCCCTTTGATATGTGCTGCCCAGCAATCCACCAATTTAATCCTCGCCTAATCATGCGATAATTTACAATGACCAATTAATCTACAAACCGATATGTCTTTGGATTGTGGAAGGAAGCTGGAGAACCTGGAGGAAACCCATGCGGTTATGTGGAGAATGTACAAACTCCTTGCTGGTGCTGTAAAGCGTTGTGCTGACCACTACAGTACTCTGCCACCCCTGAAGTTCCATCACTCTTGGAAGGAAATACAGCAGCCAATTTAGTAATTGAGTCAATACTTGCCTCCGAACTATAAACAGAAACTTTTGGAAATGCTCAGCAAGTCCAATGGCATTTTATAGAAAGAGTGCTAATGTTTTGAGTTCCAAGCAAAGACCTAAAACATAGTGTGTTTCTCCTTCTATTGGTGACTTCTAAGATTCTCCATGCTTTTATTGCCAACTTAGTACCCTTTACAAGATTGACTCCTTTTGGTGGTTGACTTTGTGAGCAAAATGTTGATTGCCAATCAGCAGATATTATAAGACCATAAGATATAAGAGCAGAAGTAGGCCATTCAGCCCATCAAGTCTGTTCCGCCATTCAATCATGGGCTGATCCAATTTTTCCAGTCATTCTCATTCCCCTGCCTTCGCTACATACCCTTTGACGCCCTGGCTAATCAAGAACCTATATATATCTGCCTTAAATACACCCAATGACTTGGCCTCCACAGCTGCTTGTGGTAACAAATTCCACAGATTCACTACCCTCTGAATAAAGTAATTTCTCTGCATCTCTGTTCTAAATGGATGTCCTTCAATCCTGAAGTCGTGCCCTCTTGTCCTAGACTCCCCTACCATGGAAAATAACTTTGCCATATCTAATCTGTTCAGGCCTTTTAACATTCAGAATGTTTCAATGAGATTCCCCCTTGTTCTCCTGAACTCCAGGGAATACAGTCCAAGAGCTGCCAGATGTTCCTCATACAGTAACCCTTTCATTCCTGGAATCATTCTCATGAAATTCTCTGAAACCTCTCAAATGTTAGTATGTCCTTTCTAAAATATGGAGCCCAAAACTGCACACAGTACTCCAAGCGTGGTCTCACGAGTGCCTTATAGAACCTCAGCATCACATCCCTGCTTTTATATTCTATACTTTGAGAAGTGAATGCCAACATTGCATTTGCCTTCTGCACCACCAACTCAACCTGGAGGTTAACCTTCAGGCTATCCTGCACAAGGACTCCCAAGTCCCTTTGCACCTCTTCATTTTGAATTCTCTCCCCATCTAAATAATAGTCTGCCTGTTTATTTCTTCCACCAAAGTGCATGACCATACACTTTCCAACATCGTATTTCATTTGCCACGTCTTTGCCCATTCCCCTAAACTATTTAAGTCTCTCTTCAGGCTCTCTGTTTCCTCAATGCTACCCGCTCCTCCACCTGTCTTTGTATCATCAGCAAATTTAGCCACAAATCCGTTAATCCCATAGTCCAAATCATTGACATACATCGCAAAAAGCAGCGGTCCCAACACTGACCCCTGTGGAACTCCACTGGTAACCGGCAGCCAGTCAGAATAGGATCCTTTTATTTCCACTCTCTGTTTTCTGCCACTCAGCCAATGCCCCACCCATGCTAGTAACTCCCCTGTAATTCCATGGGCTTTTATCTTGCTAAGCAGCCTCATGTGCGGCACCTTGCTAAAGGCCCTCTGAAAATCCAAGTACATCACATCTACTGCATCTCCTTTGTCTACCCTGCTTGTAATTTCCTCAAAGGATTGCAGTAGGTTAGTCAGGCAGGATTTTCCTTTCAGGAAACCATGCTGACTTTGGCCTATCTTGTCATGTGCCTCCAGGTACTCCGTAATCTCATCCCTAATAATCATTTCCAACAACTTCCCAACCACTGATGTCAGAATAACAGATCTATAGTTTCCTTTCTGCTGCCTCCCACCCTTCTTAAATAGCAGATTAACATTTGCAATTTTCCAGTCATCCGGTACAATGCCAGAATCAATCGAACCTTGAAAGATTATTGTTAATGCCTCCGCAATCTCTTCAGCTACTTCCTTTAGAACCCAAGGGTGCATTCCATCAGGTCTAGGAGATTTATCCACCCTCAGACCATTAAGCTTCCTGAGCACCTTCTCAGTCGTAATTTTCACTTCATATACTTGACTTGCTTGACACTCTTGAATGTCCAGTATACCGCAGATGTGTTCCACTGTGAAGACTGATGCAAAATATGCATTCAGTTCATCTGCCATCTCTGCATCTCTCATTACAATATCTCCAGCATCATTTTCTATTGGTCCTATATCTATCCTCAACTCTCTTTTATCCTTTGAATACTTTAAAAAAAACCTTTAGTATCATCTTTGATATTAGTCGCCAGCTTCCTTTCATAATTCATCTTTTCCTTCCTAATGACCTTCTTAGTTTCCTTCTGCAAGTTTTTAAAAGCTTCCCAATCCTCTATCTTTCCAATTGTTTTGGCTTCCTTGTATGCCCTCTCTTTTGCTTTTACTTTTGCTCTAACGTCACTTGTCAGCCATGGTAATGTCCTTCTTCCATTCAAAGTTTCTTCTTATTTGGAATACTGTATATCTGTCTTCCACTTCCCTCATTTTTCACAGAAACTTCAGCCTTTGCTGATCTGCTGTCCTTGCTGTTAGTGTCCCTTTCCAGTCAACCTTGGACAGTTCCCCTCTCATGCCATTGTAATTTCCTTTATTCCACTGAAATACTGACACATTGGAATTTAGTTTCTCCTTCTCAAATTTCAAACTGAACTTGATCATATTGTGATCACAGTTCCCTAAGGGTTCCTTAACCTTAAGCTGTCCAATCAACTCCAGATCATTGCACAACACCCAATCCAGCACAGCCGATCTCCTAGTGGGCTCAACAACAAGCTGTTCTAAAAAGCCATTCCTTAGACATTCTACAAATTCTCCCTCTTGAGGTCCAGTACTGACCTGGTTTTCCCAATCCACTTTCATTTAAAAAAATATTATTATTTGTTCATCCATACTGACATAAAGTGGACCAACTTTCACACTACGACTTTCTTTGAATGATCTCACTGGGTTGAATTCATATGCTGTCAGTTGGTTTTATTATTCATGGTTTAAAAGGACATTGTGCTCAAATGCTTTGAAAAGTTCTTAAAATGAGTTAAATGTATTAAGATTTGCTTATTTTAACATTCAGATGCTGAGATGTTCAGCCGTGATCAGTGGCAACAGTCCATTATGAGAGGCATAAGTGTGATAATGGTTGGCCACTAAGTGGGTTGGGCAACTTGGCATAGGAGGCAAAAGACGTCCACCTTTTCGAACGCCCATATCCTGCTTTGACCTCAATGAGGAAGAATATATTCACAGGCATGGGTTTTCAGAGGTCATAATCACCAAGATATGTGACACACATCAAAGTTGATGGTGAACGCAGCAGGCCAGGCATATGTGACATTCTACAGGGAGACCTTTGGCCACACTCTTATGCCTGGCTTGCTCTCCTGTACAGGTCCAACTACGACAGATAGACTAACATTTTTGACCACAATGTTTTTAAACTTGTTGCTGCTGCAGACTTCTGCCATGTCCTCCGGTTCACTGCTTACTGCTGCAAAAAGGAAGTCAGCCAGGCACTTTATTCACATAGTGAGTATTTCATCAACTTTAACTTCAGTAAATAACAGATGACATCTCAAGGACTGGCCAGCATTACTTGTTTCCATGTATGCAGTTAGACATTGACTATAATCCCATAGCCATAAGACCTCCCCTTAATTTCCCCTTCATTTTATGAACAAGCAAGGTTTCCGCTCCCTCATTGTACAGGTTATTGCGGATCATGAGAATGATTTTGGTGGTGTGTGCCAAGTTTCCAGCAAATACATCTCAAGGCATTCTCCTGAACATTTTCATTTGTCAGCTATACCCAGAAAAATGAACGTTGGGACTTAAGGTCTATCCTATACTTTCTGGATGGCTAATTCCATGTGCTCTGTAACCGCAGCATTTGAGACCTGATCATAGTGGAAAATGCCACAAGTCTCTTAAAAGTGAGAATCTGTTGCGTGCTTCGGTTGAGGGACACCTTCAGAATATGCCATGGTTTCATTGCCGCCTGCTGTATGCTGCACAAGCTCGTCAATCAAAAGCAGCAAGGGCTGCTGGAAGAAGGAGAGCTTGCGTGCCAGGAGGATCAGGACCAGATGAAAGAAGTTTACTGTCGAAGGGATGCCCTGCTCCATCTCACCTTCTGGTTCACTGGAACATCCAGGTAATGACTACACATGATATGGCAGTAATCCTGATTTTCATGAGTTCTTGGTGCAGTGTTCTGCACTAGAATCTTTAGCGCTGACATAATATACCAATAACCAGCTGGGAGGGCTCCTATGAAGCATTCTGTACCATCACAACCTACTGTCCAATGTCTCAAAGTATTTACCTGTACTAAATGAAAGAAGCAGTGATCTGAGTGCTTTCATGTCTCACTACAACATCACGGAATTACTTGACAAGTAATATTTTGTGTGAGGAACTAAAATTGTCTGTGCTGCTCCTGTTGATTTTGGAGAGTTTGGCAGTCTCTAGAGGTGCAGTTCATTTTGTATCGATTACTGCTTCCTGGAGACAAGCCGTTTTTTTATGAGTACCACTTCCTCTGTGGGTTATTTTTTTCGATTTGAAGCAGTGAGTAAAGACATTCATCTCCATCCATTTTTTATTCGGCAATATCTGTGATTGTTAAGCTTTTGGCAATATTAATAAATATTTAATAGACATATTTTGAAGAAAGTATTATGTTTATATTTATCTTTGTGCCACATGTTTACGTTCATTTACACAGTGTAGATATGGAGTGTTATGTACGTGTATTGTTGAAACTACTTGATCATCTGTCTGTTTCCTGCTTTGTGAGAATACTTGACAATATTAATATATTCAAGCATACAATGATTCTGTATTAAATTTGATATATATTTTACTTACCTCTTTGCACTTTCACAAAATTTTCTCATGAAAAACACAAACAGAAAGCTTCTACCCTGAGTGATTTTTGAGAAGTTGTTTAGCTTACTGCATTGCTGTACAGCGAGGGCAGTAACCATCATTAAAAGGCACTTTCTGTCATGGTCTACATTCTACAATACAGTGGTGTGAAGGTCTCCTAATGGGGTAATACATTTTCTTTCAGCATGACTCTAGAATGAGGAAAATGCTCAATTGTGGAGGAGATTTCTGCCAGGCTCTACTTCAGGTCTTCCATTCTCACCTGCCCTCTGGTTTATCCTCCTGACAGGCATCCACTTCCATTTGATTTAGCGAACTCACTGTTTATAAAGAGAGATTGTTTCCGGGTTGCGGTGTTTTAGTTCCGTTCTTTCTGCCTAGTGCGCATGTCTCACTCTCCTCCAAAATAGCAAACAGGTGTGCTCATGATGTATGGCCACAATGGAGAATGTGCCTTTAAAAACTGATGCTGTGGATGCTGCACAGTGAAAGCATCGGCAGACATATGGGACTCGATGTGTTCCTGGAATCAAAAAGGCTTTGCTTCTGAATGGAAATCACATGAACTCCATTGAAAATGCATTTTGGCTAATCCTGCAGTACTTTTGCAGGGGACCAGATTAGATGTTAGTGGTAAACACAAGTCAGCATATCAAAAATAGCATATTTAACAAAAGTTCTATTGCTAAAATTGGACTTGATTAAGATGTAGCATCACACATTTTTGAAATAAGACTACATGACCATAAGGCATAGGAGCAGAATTAGGCCATTTGACCCATTAAGTCTCCTCTGCTATTTGATCATGGCTGATTTATTTTCCCTCAATTCCATTCTCCTGCCTTCTTCTCTTAACCTTTGACACCCTGACTGATCAAGAACCTAAACAATAGGAATTCTGCAGATGCTGGAAATTCAAGCAACACACATCAAAGTTGCTGGTGAACGAAGGGTCTCGGCCTGAAACGTCAACTCTACCTCTTCCTAGAGATGCTGCCTGACCTGCTGCATTCACCAGCAACTTTGATGTGTGTTGATCAAGAACCTGTCAACTTCCGCTTAAATATATCCAATGACATGGCCTCCACAGCCTTTTGTGGCAATGAATTCCACATAATCACCATGCTCTGGCTAAATAAATTATCCCTCATCTCTTGTCAGTTCCAAAGGGATGTCCTTATATTCTGAGGCCTCACCCTCTAATCCTAGACTTTCCTACTAATGGAAACACCTCCTTCATGTCTACTCTATCTAGGCTAGTAGTCACCAACCCGTCGATCGCAATCGACCGGTTAATCTTTGAGACTTTCCCAGCAGATCCCGAAAAAATTCAAAAATAAATACACAAATACTGTTGTAATGTGAGCATTATAAAAATAAGTAATACTAATTAGGATAATGGTAATATAGCAATACTTTCGCTACTGAAAGCTGTTTGTAAAGAGAGATTGTTTCCGGGTTACGGGGGTTTAGTTCCGTTCTTTCTGCCCAGTGCGCATATGTGTAGCTCCCCCGCCATGCACCGCATTTTCAGTGTAGCTTGTGCTGCATCAAAGTGACCAATTAGATTAGATAAGAGTACAGACTGTCACAAGCATCAATATACAGTAGTGGTCCCTAACCTCCGGGCCGTGGACTGATACATTGCCGCGAAGAATGCAGTGGTGCAGCGGTAGTCCGAATGCACCCAGCACATCTTTAAGAAAAAAAGTCGAAATAAACAAGCTAATTAATTAGGTGCAGCCCGGCACGTAAGTGTCAGCCCAGATCAGAGGTGACGCAATCTGCTATTGAAGCATCATTTCATGTAAGTCACCTTTTGGCTAAACACAAAAGGCCTTTAACAGATAGCGATTTATTCAAGGAAGCAATGGCCATTACTGCAGAGATTGTTTTTAATGACTTTAAAAACAAAAACAACATCACAACCGCAATACATAATATACCGTTTGGCCCTGCAACAGTGACAAGGAGGGTAGAGTCACTGTCAGAGGACGTGGACGAACAAGTGTTAAAGAACTTGTCACTCCGTGAATATTTTTCACTACAGTTCGATGAATCCCTGGATGTAATGCAAACAGCTCAACTTGTTGTATTTGTCAGAATGGCTTTCCAGGATTTTACAACAAAGGAGGACTTCCTCACTCTTTTGCAAATAAAGGAGAGAACGAGAGGTGATGATATTTACAATGAGTTTTTAAAATATGTCCATGAAAATGACATCCCCATTCATAAACTGGTGGCAATTACTACTGATGGGGCCCCAGCAATGTGTGGTGTGTGCGTTGGTTTTATAGCACTAAAAGTCAGTGCCTACTTTGGGTCAACTTATCTATGTGAAATTGCATTTTTACAGATGAAATTTATTAAATCTAAGTACAGGAGCTGTCTTACTGACAGACACCTCACAGGGTATCTCAGACTGGCTGTCTGTAGTTATGAGTTAAATTTCAGGGAACTAGTAGAAAGTATTCGGCCCCAGTCATCACACTGAGTGCAACAGTCAATTTTTATTCATTTATTTTTCGCGTTGAAATAAAATTAAATAATGAAACTTAGAGTTAAAGGTGTGAAGTATTGTAACATTCTTAAAGAAAGACAGCTATGGCCTGTTTGATATGCTAGTTACAGTGTTTTCTTGTTTGAGTTAATTTGAAAGTTTGACAAAAGTATTTTGTGTAATTCAAATACAATTAGCCCAAATAAAAGGCCTCAAATTGGAAGTACAATCTGAGCTGTTTTTTCTCTAAACGATTTAGTAGGTAGATCTTGCCTTTCACTAAGGTCGAGGTAGGGGATCTTGGGCTTAAAAAGGTTGGTGACCACTAATCTAGGCCTTTCAATACTCGGTAAGTTTCAATGAGAGTTTAGAAGAATGAGGAGAGAACTCATAGAAACATTTTGAATGTTGAAAGGCATGGACAGAGTGGCTGTGGCAAAGTTGTTTTCCATGATGGGGGAGTCTAGTACGAGAGGGCATGACTTAAGGATTGAAGGGCATCCATTCAGAACAGAAATGTGAAGAAATTTTTTGAGTCAGAGGGTGGTGAATCTATGGAATTTGTTGCCACGGGCAGCGGTGGAGGCCAAGTCATTGGGTGTATTTAAGGCAGAGATTGATAGGTATCTGAGTAGCCAGGGCATCAAAGGTTATGGTGAGAAGGCGGGGGAGTGGGACTAAATGGGAGGATGGATTAGCTCATGATAAAATGGTGGAGCAGACTCGATGGGCCGAATGGCTGACTTCTGCTCCTTTGTCTTATGGTCTTATGGAGATCCTTCCTCATTCTTCTAAATTCCAGCAAGTACGGGTCCAAAGCCATCAAACACTTCTCATACATTAACCCATTCATTCCTGGGTAATTCTCCTAGCCTTCCTCTGGACCATCTCCAATGCCAGCACATCCTTTCTTCAATATGAGGCACATAACTGCTCACGAGTGCAGTCTGATCTTTGCTTTATAAATACTTGGCATTACATCCTTGATTTATATTCTTCTCCTGGAAATGAATGCTTACATGCTAAAATTTGTTCTTGGTCCAGTGCCTCAAAGTGCTTACTCTCATGATATCAGCATCCCCTCCGCTATCAGATTTCTGAGCGGTCCATGAACACATAAACACTACTCCATTATTCCTCTTTTGCTCTATTTATTTAATTTTGGAATTTATAGTAATTTTTATATCTGGCTGCATAATTTTTATGGCTGCTATGAAACAACAAATTTCACAACATATGTCAGTAACTCTGGATTCTGATCAGAGACAGTTTTGTAAGTAGAGCCAATGCAAATCTGATTTCACCTTACTGAAAATTTGGTGAAAGGACTGACATTTATTGTAAGACATTTTCTATTGTTATCTGGCTCATATTAATTCTTTTACAGCCAGTAGTCCCTTTTTTATGCTGCTTTTTAAACTGCCTCAGCCTAACATTTTAATACCACATATCATCCTACCATTGTAACTCTATTTTTGTTAAAGTGTCAGCTATTATGAATGTGGCACACAAAACAACTTACAGCAAAATGTTTCACATGACATAGTTAGTAAAAGCCCTACCTTATCCATTCTGAAGTGTGTAAGGAGGCCTGGTTGATCATCAGCTTGAGTGCACCACTTGTAGTTAGGACATTAATAGCTTCATCATGATCAGTCAGCCATTAAATTGATTGTGCTATGCCTATTCATTTTAACAAATGTCAAAGAGAACAAGTGAGACTTGAAATACTAAACAATTTATTGATTCAATTATAGTTATTCACATTATTGTAAGAAATTTATTAAGAATATACTTTTTATTAATTTCCACTACTGAGTTCCCATGTGGTGATTACTGAAAGATTCAGGTCATATGGTTGGCTGAGTGGAGGCTTGGCAGTTCCTTGTTGGGCTTACAGAAGAATAAAAAAGAGAAGCAACCACCCAAGTGGGTCACAGGCATAGTGGCTGTCATCTGACTACTGTTTCCAAAGTGCATCAAGCAAAAAAAAAGAATTAAAGAACATTAAAAACAGCCCTGACTTCATCAAACTCTCACTGTTCTCATGATTGGTGTGCGAAAGGGCAGTTCTGACTGGAAGACAAAAGAGCAGAATTAGGCCATTCAGTGTTCTCTACCGTACAATCATAGCAGATTTATTAACTCCCTCAACCCCACTCTCTTGTCTTCTCCCCATAACCTTTGACACCCCTACTAAATAAGAACCTATCCACTTTAAATATATTCAATAATATGGCCTCCACAGACAAATGAGTCAATGAATTCCAAAGGTTTATCACCCTCTGGCTGAAGGAATTCCTCCTCATCTCTGTCCTGGGGAAGCAAACATTAGAACCATTAGTAAAGAAATTCCTCCTCATCTGGTAAAATGATTCACTTTGGAAGGTTGACCCTGAAGTTCCCCATCATGCTCAATACAGATGCCCCCCTCACCCCAACAGGGCTATGTGCTGAGCCCACTACTGTACAATCTGCTCACACATGACTCCATGGCCAAGCACCTGAGTTCAAAGTTCAAAGTACATACAGTATACACCACCATATATAATGCTGAGGTTTGTTTTCTGGCAGCCACACTCAATGAATCCAATAACCATAATAGAATCAATGAAAGACCACACCCAACAGAGAAACAACCAATGTGCAAAAAACAACAAACTGTGCAAATACTAAAGGAAACATTGAAATAATAATAATAAGTAATCAATAAATATTGTTAACATGAAATAAAGAGTTTTTGAACAATCATTGTGAGAACAGTTCAGTGATGAGGCAAGGGAAGCTGAGTGAAGCTATCCTCTCTGGTTCAAGAGCCTGATGTTTGAGGGATAATTCTGGTCCTGAGTCTGGTGGCAGGAGTATAAAGAGAACAGGACCTGGAGGCCCCTGATGATGGATACTGCTTTCCTGTGACAATGCTCTGTACAGATGTGCTCAAAGCTGGGGAGGACTTTACCCATGATGGACTCGGCCATATCCATTGTCACATTGTCAAGTTCACTGATAACATGATAGTGGTAGGGCTTCTCAGCAACAACGATGAGCCTGCCTACAGAGAGGAGGTGGAAGAGCTCAAGGCCTGGTGCCAGGCAAATAATCTCTTCTTCAATGTCAACAAGACAAAGGAGATGGTTTTCAACTTCAGGAGAATTTGCACCACTCACATCCCTCTGTACATCAGTGGCACAGCAGTGGAAACTGCAAGCATTTCAAATTCCTGGGATTGTACATCTTGCACAACCTCTCATGATCCCAGAGCACATCCCACACAATTAAGAAAGCTCGCTAATGCCTTTTCTTTCTGAGGAGGCTGAACGAGGCTGGACTATGCACATCAATATTCATGACTTTCTACAGATGTGTAGTGGAGGACATTCTAATGAGCTGCATCACTGTATGGTGCGGCATCTGTACTGTGACAGACAGGAAGGTTCTACAATGGGTGGGTAAATCTGCCCAACGCATCACCAGCACCAGCCTACCTGATGCAGATACCGAAAGGTGCTGGAAAAGGGCAGTAACATCATGAAGGATCCCACTCACTCTGCTCACGGACTGTTTGTCCTACTCTCATCAGAGAGGAGGCTACATAGCATCCACACCAGACTCAAATACAGTTACTTTATCCAAACTGGAAGCTGATCAACAACCCCACCCACTAACCCACCCACAGCAACTCCACTACCACTACTTTATTTCCCGTCAGTCACCTCATGTACAGACACTCCTGTGCCTAGCATCACTTTATGTACACACAATCAATGTGTATAAGCTATCTTATGAATTTATATTTTTTGTGTTTATATTATTGTGGTCTTTATCTTATTGTGTTTTTCTTTTGTGCTGCATTGGATCGGGAGTAACAATTATTTTGTTCTCCTTTATGTTTGTGTAGTGGAAATAGCGTTAAACAATCTTGAATCTTGAAAACAGAAACTTCCTCATCTTGTAATATGCTTCACATTGGAAGGTGGACCCTGGAGGCAGGATACAGGGCTGGTGGTAGGATTCTCAACAGCATGCAAGAACAGTGGGATCCTGGGGGCCATGGCCATAGATCCCTCCAAGCTGCAGTGCTAATTGACAGGGTAGCTAAGAAGGTGCATGACATACTGGCCCCCAGGCCAGGGACCGAGCTCAACAGCTGCCAGGCAATATTACACCTCTACAAAACTCTGGCATGATCACACCTGGAGATCAGAATCAGGTTTATTATCACAGGCATGCGACATGAAATTAGTTAACTTAGCAATGGCAGTTCAATGCAATACATAATCTAGCAGAGAAAAAAAAATAAGTAAAATAATAATAAATAAACAAGTAAATCAATTACAGAATATGTATATTGAATAGATTAAAAAAGACGTACGAAAACAGAAATACTGTATGTTAAAAATAAGTGAGATAGTGTCCATTTAGGAATTGGATGGCAGAAGGGAAGAAGCTGTTCCTGAATCACTGAGGGTGTGCCTTCAGGTTTCTGTACCTCCAACCTGATGGTAACAGTGAGAAAAGGGCATGCCCTGGGTGCTTGAGGTCTTTAATAATGAACGCTGTCTTTCAAAGACACCACTCCCTAAAGGTATCCTGGGTACTTTGTAGGCTAGTACCCAAGATGGAGCTGACTAGATTTACAACCTTCTGCAGCTTCTTTCAGTCCTGTGCAGTAGCCCCTCCATACCAGACAGTGATGCAGCCTGTCAGAATGCTCTCCATGGTACAACTATAGAGGTTTTTGAGTGTATTTGTTGACATGCCAAATCTCTTCAGACTCCTAATAAAGTATAGCCGCTGTCTTGCCTTCTTTATAACTACATCAATATGTTGGGATCAGGTTAGATCCTCAGAGATCATGACACCCAGGAGCTTGAAACTGCTCACTCTCTCCACTTCTGATCCCTCTATGAGGATTGGTATGTGTTCCTTTGTCTTACCCTTCCTGAAGTCCAAAATCAGCTGTTTCAACTTACTGACGTTATGTGCCAGGTTGTTGCTGTGGCACCACTCCACTAGTTGGCATATCTCACTCCTGTACGCCCTCTCGTCACCACCTGAGATTCTACCAACAATGGTTGTATTGTCAACAAATTTATAGATCGTATTTGAGCTATGCCTAGTCACACAGTCATGTGTACACAGAGAGTAGAGCATTGGGCTAAGCACACACCCCTGAAGAGCCACAGTGTTGATCGTCAGTGAGGAGGATATGCTATCACCAGT
This sequence comes from Mobula birostris, assembly GCF_030028105.1. Taxonomy (NCBI): domain Eukaryota; kingdom Metazoa; phylum Chordata; class Chondrichthyes; order Myliobatiformes; family Myliobatidae; genus Mobula; species Mobula birostris. The sequence continues at coordinate 29,168,451 of NC_092377.1, forward strand.
CTGCACAGATTGTGGTCTTCTGCTTAGGAAGTCAAGGATCCAATTGCAAGGAGAGGTGCAAAGGCCCAGGATCTGCAACTTCTCAATCAGGAATGTGGGAATGATGGTATTAAATGCTGAACTATAGTCAATGAGCAGCATCCTGACGTAGGTGTTTGTGTTATCCAGGTGGTCTAAAGCTGTGTGGAGATCCGTTGAGATTGCATCTGCCATTGATCTATTGTGGCGATAGACAAATTACAATGGGTCCAGGTCCTTGCTGAGACAGGAGTTGAATCTAGTCATGACCAACCTCTGTAGCATTTCATCACTGGTGATGTGAATGCTACTGGGCGATAGTCATTAAGGCAGCCCATATTATTCTTCTTAGGCACTGGTATAATTGTTGCCGTTTTGAAGCAAGTGGGAACTTCCGTCCGTGGCAGTGAGAGGTTGAAAATGTCCTTGAATACTCCCGCTGGTTGGTTGACACAGGTTTTCAGAACCTTACTAGGTACTTCATCGGGACCTTCCACCTTACAAGCAAGTGGGAACTTCCACCCAGGACAGTGATTTCTGTGCCCAGTTCCAGTTGTCCACTACAGGAATGATGAGGAAGCTTTAGAGAGGGTACAGAGGCGATTCACCAGGATACTCTCTGAATGAGAGAGCATGTCCTGTGAGGATAGGTTGAGTGAGCATGAGACCCTTCTCTTTGGAGTGAAGGAGGATGAAAGGTTACATTATGGACATGCACAAGATGACAAGTGGGTGGTGGGTTGGAAGTGCGTCTCTACCGAAGGAGGTGTAAGGTGTGCCTTCCCTCCTCTAGCTATCAGGTTGCCCTTGGGTGAGGTATATCACCTGCTTAGCACCCCACCCCAAATCAGGGTCACATGAAGCCATGGGAACAGGTGATGGATTGGATGGTCGTGTGAGCAGCTGGTGCATGCCACAGGTCCTGGTTACGAGACCACTGATGCCAGGAAGGCAATCTCTGCAGAGTATTGGGAATGGCTGGGGTCACCCGTCTTGTTAAGACACTGCCCAGGAGAAGACAATGGCAAACAACTTCTGTAGAAATCATGGTCATGGAAAAACTATGATAGCCCACGTCATACAACATGTTACGTATAACGAATTGATGAACAAGATGACAAGTTCAGAGATAGAGTGGACGGCCAGAGGCCCCTCCCCAGGGCTGAAACAGCCAATATGAGGGGGAACAACTCCAAGGTGACTGGAATAAAGCACGGTGAGATGTTAGAACATAAGAAACAGGAGAAGGAGTAGGCCATCTGGCCTGTCAAGCCTGCTCCACCATTCAATAAGATGATGGCTGATCTGGCCATGGAAGGTTCCCCACATAGAGAATGGCAGGTGCATGGAACATGCTACTAGAGCTGGCTGCAAAAGAAGACACATCAGGGACATCCAAGAGACTCCCAGACAGGCACATGGATGATAGAAAAATGGAGAGTCATGTGGGATGAAAGGGCAAGACTGATCCTAGAGTAGGTCAAAGGGTTGGTACAACATTGTAGTGATCAACAATGGGATCTGAATATATCACTTACTCTTTAATCAAAGCATTTGGAAACATTGACATTTAACTGATGCTGAAACATTTTGCCTGACCCTCTTCATTTACTAACAATGTGTATTTACGTTGCACTTTTCTTTTGGATTTGCAAAGCATGGCATACACACTTGAGGTCGTGCTTTCAAACTCTATTCCAGCACTATCCAGTAACTTGGGGATACTGTACCCATGATGCGAAGAGAAATAGGTGAAGATAGGATTGGCATGAGACCTGGGATTCACCTTTGTTTCCCTCAGTGTCCTTAATAAGTTAGCAGAGATGATAGGTCAATTCTTCAGAGTGCCCAGGAACATCGAATGTAGTGTGTGTTGTATCTGTATGCATCAGCCACAGCAGGCTTTTTTTTTAGCCTAGGATTTTATTGTCTTCATTTATATTGTGATATTTAACTTCCCAGACATCCAGATCATTTTGTGATTGATGAAGTCTTCTGGAACTGTTGTCAGTTATTTTGTTTGCAAACATGGCAGTAAGCTCACACTGAACTAAGTTCCACATACAGAGATTGAAAACAATCTATTTTCAAAAAAATAATGTCTTTTCAATGAATAATGAGACTGAATAAATAGTTGATTTGAATTGAGAACATATTGTGCAAGTACCATTTAGATTCTATTGGTTCTCCTGACTTTATAATTCCTCTTTTATTTTTACAGGAGGTGGTGGAGGGTGGAGTGATTCCACCAACCCAATGTGGTCGGGCAAATCTCTGACTGAAGGTGGTGAAGGTGGACAATCCTGTCCGCAGGCCATTAAGAAATGGGGCTGGATAACAAGAGGAGGCTTTGGAGGAGGAGGCGGGGCTTGCACAGCAGGAGGAGGTGGTGGGGGCTATATAGGTGAGTAACAATGTGTAACCTGTGTAAATACACTTTGACCTGACAGCTGGGTGTAATCCAAGACCAAAGTTAAATGCTGAGAATGTTGGCAATCTGAGCTAAGAACAGAAATTGCCAGATACATAACAGCTCAACAAGTAGATTTATGTTCAAAGTACGTAGGGGAACATCAACTCAGACCATGAGAGGCCTGTGTCGGGCATTTTCATGCCTTACAAAGCGCAGGTTGGAAGGCTGTGTGGGACGCCACTCCTCGCACAGACATTTGAGCAATGTATGATTAAGTGCCTTGCTCAAGGATACAAACACACTGCCTCAGCTGAGGCTCGAACCAGTGACCTTGAGATCACTAGATGAATGCCTTAACCACTTGGCCACGTGCCCAAAAGTACGTCGATGTCACCTTATACTACCTTGAGATTCACTTTCTTACAGGTATTCACAGCAGAACCAAGTAACTCAATAGAGTCAATGGAAAAACTATACACAAAGACTGGCAAACCATCAACTGTACAAGCATAAAGTAATAATATAGAAATAAATAAATCTGAGAATAGGAGTTGTAGGGACCTTGAAAGAGGCTATACATTGTGGAATCAGTTCAGAGTTGAGGTGAGTGAAGTTATGCAGGTTTAGGAGCCTGATGGTTGATGGTTAAGGTCATGCTTCCAGTCAAAAGTAAGGACAGTAAGTGCAGGGAGAGCCAGCCTTGGATAACTAAGGAAATAAAAAATAGTATCAAATTAAAAACTCATGTGTACAAAGTCGCAAAGAGTAGTGGGAGACTGGAGGATAGAGAAAACTTTAAAAAGCAACAGAAAACAACTAAAAAAGAAATAAGGAAAGAGAAGATAGAATATGAAAGTAAATTAGTACAAAGTATAAAAACAGCAGAAGTTTTTTTTATAAATATATAAAGCAGAAGAGGGTGGCTAAAGTCAACGTAGGTTCCTTGGAAGACGAGAAGGGAAAATTGATATTGGGTGATAAGGAAATGGCTGAGGCATTGAACGACTATTTTGTGTCTGTCTTCACGGTGGAGGACGCATCTAATATGCCAAAGAAGGATGTTATGGACGAAATGGGAGGTGAAGACCTTGATAAAATCACTGTCACTAAAGAGATAGTGATGAGCAAACTAGAGGGCCTGAAGGTAGATAATCCCCTGGTCCTGATGGGACACATCCCAGGGTGCTAAAGGAATTGACGGAGGTTATAGTGAACGTGTTGGTAATTATTTATCAAAACTGTCTAGACTCTGGGCAGGTCCTGGTGGATTAGAAGACGGCAAATGTCGTATACTTGGATTTCCAGAAGGCATTTGATAAGATGCCACACAAGAGACTTATAAATAAGATACGGATGCATGGAGTTGGAGGAAGTGTATTGGCATGGATGGTGGATTGGTTAACCGATAGAAGGCAGAGAGTTGGTATAAATGGGTGTTTTTCCAGTTGGCAGTTGGTGGTGAGTGGGGTGCTGCAGGGGTCAGTGCTGGGCCTGCAGCTGTTTACCATTTACATTGATGATTTGGAAGAGGGGACTGAGTGTAGTGTAGTAAAATTTGCTGATGGCACTAAACTGAGTGGAAAAAGAAATTGTACGGAGGATGTGGAGAGTCTGCAGAGGGATATAGATAGGTTAAGTGAGTGGGCAAAGGACTGGCAGATGGAATACAATGTTGGTAAATGCAAGATCATCCACTTTGGAAGGAGTAATAGAAGAGCAGATTATTATTTAAATGGTGAAAGATTGCAGTATGCTGTTGTGCAGAGGGATTTGGGAGTGCTTGTTCATGAATCACAAAAAGTTGGCCTTCAGGTACAACAGGTTATTAAGAAGGCAAATGGAATGTTGGCCTTCATTGCTAGAGGGATTGAATTCAAGAGCAGGGAGGTCATGTTGCAACTATACATGGTACTGGTGAGGCCGCACGTGGAGTACTGTGTGCAGTTCTGGTCTCCATACTTGAGGAAGGATATACTGGCTGTAGAGGCAGTGCAGAGGAGGTTCACCAGGTTGATTCCAGGAATGAAGGGGTTAACCTATGAGGAGAGATTGAGTTGCCTGGGACTATACTCTCTGGAATTCAGAAGAATGAGCAGGGATCTTATAGAAACATACAAAATTTTGAAAGGGATAGAAGTAGGAAAATTGTTTTCATTGGTAGGTGAGACTAGAACTAGGAGACATTGTCTCAAGATTCAGGGGAGAAGATTTAGGATAGAGATGAGGAGAAACGGTTTTTCCCAGAGAGTGGAGAATCTGTGGAATTCTCTGCCCAGGGAAGCAGTTGAGGCTTCCTCACTAAATATATTTAAGAAGCAGTTAGATAGGTTTTTACATAGTAGGAGAATTAATGGTTATGGGGAAAAGGCAGGTAGATGGAGCTGAGTTTACGGACAGATCAGCCATGATCTTATTGAATGCCCAGGCAGACTCGATGGGCTGGATGGCCTACTCCTGCTCCTATTTCCTATGTTCTTATGTAAGGATATTACTGTTCCTAAACTTGGTGGTGTGGAACGTAAGGCTCCTGTACCTTAGATGAAACGGAAGAAAGAGTACACCATCTGGTCTCTTGAGTCTGTACTGCCTTACATAGCTGATCTTCTACCTCAGCATAATTTCACCAATATTCAGATCCATTTCTTTGTGCTATTCTCCTGTGAAGACATGTGTAAGCTCTTTTTTTTTAATTCCTCTGCTATTTTCTTCTTCATTACATATTCTCCTGCTTGTGTCTCGAAAGGACTTACATTTTCCCTCACTGGTCTTTCCTTTGCATACCAGAGGAGGGTCTAAGTATATTTATGCTTTTGTTATTTCACTTTTTTTAACAATTTATTTCTCCTCCTTTACTAAATTCTAAAATAATCCCAATCCTCAGTCTCATTTTTTTCCTCAATTTTATTTGCCCTTTCTTCCAAATTTATACTTTCTTTGATTTGTTATAGCTGGAGCATATTTCTAATTTTTTTTTGTAAATTGTGCACTTTTTTTTTTAAAGATGGCCGAAGTCTGACAACTGTCGCACCTATACTGTAGTTTCCCAACCCACCACAGTCAATCTGTATTTGTAGCTTCCTTTGTTTAGAATGAAAACCCTGGTTTCAGACTTGCTTCTAAACTTAATGTCAGATTCTATTTTTTTTCAGTCATTATTTGCCAGTGAGTCCATTGTTAATTAAACCCCTTATCGTTGCACAATACTAAATTTAACATAACCTGTCCCCTGGTTGATTTTTCAACTTACTGATCCATAAATCCAGTTCAATTCCATTCCAGAAATCAACCACTATTAGCACTAAATTGATTTCTCCCACGATTAATGGAATCAGTGGGCTATGTTAATCACTGACTCTGCATTTGTTAACAAATTGTCTCTCCCCACTTGTGCAGCATAAGCTTTATTTACCTAGTACGAGTACACTTGCAATAGGCTGAATACTCCAATCCTATTTTGGATCGGCTCTTGCAAGCTCTGAAGAACAATTGAGACTGTTGGGTGAAAATAGAACAACTTAAATTAAATCCCATTGATGGGCATAGATATGCCTCCTCTGCTTGTGAATCCTAATAATATTCACATGGATACTTTTATGCCGTCAGAATTTGCTCGTGCAGCAGAATTACTTAGCAAAGCCCAATTGCTCACATTGGCTGACAATCAGTCTGTCACCTTCACCAGAACCATGCTGCATGTGGACACCTGACAAAATGGAGTCAACCAAGAATGCTTTGAAAGTAAGCAGCAGGTTGAGAAGGTGGAAGGGAAGATACAGTAGAGGACAGTCTGCAAGATGCCAGTAACATCTTATAGTTATCCTTATAGAGTCACAGGGTAATACAAGCCCAACAGATCCATGCTGACGACAGCATCCCACCTGCTAGTCTCAGATGTCTGTGTGTGGTTCATCCCTCCATGTACCAATCAAAATGCCTCTTAAATGTTGCAACCGTACCCTACTTGACGACTTCCTCTGGCAGCTCATTCATAGACACTACAACACAGAAACAGGCCCTCTGGCACATCTACTTCATGCCAGTCTATTAATCTGCCTAGTCCCATTGACCTGTACCTGGATCATAGCCCTCCATCTCTCTCCCATCCATGTACCTATCTAAATTTCTTTTAAATGTTGAAATCGAAACCTGCATCCAGGACTTCCGCTGGCAGCCCATTCCACACTCTCACCAACCACAGAGTGAAGAAATTCCCCCTCATTTTCCTTTAAACATTTCACCTTTAACCCTTAATCCATGACCTCTGGTCCTAATCTCACCCAATCTCGCTGGGAAAAGCCTGCTTCCATTTACCCTCTCCATACCCCTCATAATTTTGTATCAATCTCCTCTCAGTCTTCTATGTTCCAAGGAGTAAAATCCCAGCCTATTCAATCTTTCCTTATAACTCAGGTCCTCCAGTCCTGATAACATCTTTGTAAATTTTCTTTGTACTTTTTCATCCTTATTTACATCTTTTCTGTAGGTAGGAGATCAAAACTGCACACAACACTCCAAGTTGGGTCTCACCAATATCTTACGCAACTTCAACATAGCAGCCCAGTTCCTGTACTCAATGCTCTGATATATGAAGGTCAATATGCCAAAAGGTTAACAAACCTGTCTACCTGTGACACCACTTTCAAATAATTATGGATCTATATTCTCAAATCTCTCTGTTCTGCCACACTCCTCAGTGCCTTACCATTCACTATTTGTCCTACCCCGGTGAGGTAATGTGAGGTAATGTTACAGCTAGTTAGACCCCATTTGGAGTACTGTGTTCAATTCTGGTGACTTCACTCTAGGAAGGATGTGGATACTATAGAGAGAGTGCAGAGGAGATTTACAAGGATGTTGCCTGGATTGGGGAGCATTCCTTATAAGAATAGGTTCAGTGAACTTGGCCTTTTCTCCTTGGAACGATGGATGATGAGAGGTGACCTGATGGAGGTGTATAAGATGATGAGAGGCACTTATTGTGTGGATAGTCAGAGGCTTTTTCTCAGGGCTGAAATGGCTAACAATGATATTCAATTGATATCATGTATCTCATTTTGTGCATTTGCCTTCCTATCATGAAACTACATAGTGGCATGTTTCTTTATCTACTTTATGTTTCTTTTATTCCATTCTTCTCCCTTTGATATTTGGGATATATAGCAAACAACAAACGTTCTTTCCAAGCAAATGCTGTTGCATTGACACAGTTTGTGGAAGAAATATCATGATATAGGAGAGATAGCATACTGAAAGTTGCCTCAGGCAATTAAGAGGCTGAAAGAGTATTGATTTTTCTTGTATACTAATGTTAATCAACTTGATCATAATTCTATTTAACAAATGTAGATGTAACGAGATCATCGTATCCCTACTCGTCTCTAACTCTGTGTTACTGACTCACCCAGTTTATCCACATACCTAGGTTAAGAGGAACCTGTCTTTGACAAATCTATTTCACAAAAGAACCAGTCAGCCATTGTGTTCTAGGCAATTCATAGGGATAGATTACACCAAGCTCAAACATGATAATATCATATAGCTAGATCCTTTTAAATGAACAGTTTCACTAATCATGTGGTTATTTTCTTGTGCAGAGGAGTTTTCAGTTACACAGAGGAAATAGTATTTCTCAAGAGCCAGTTTCTCAATAGCACACGCGTATTGCACATAACCATGCACCTGTCTGTGTTAATGTGAATGTATGAGATTTCCACTAGTCTCGGCTCTATGTGGCAATGCAGTATTGAACCATGGGAAACTTGTATTGTGAATGGCCTGCGTTTTAAAAATCAAAATGGTGAACCATTCACAATACTGTGGGGCGCCATGACAGTGCTGAGGTTAGCATGAAGTTATTACAGCTCAGGGCATTGGAATTCAGAGTTCAATCCCTGTGTCCTCTGTAAGGAGTCTTGAGGAATGTGTGCATTTGCTTCAGGTCCTTCGGTTTCCTCCCACAGTTCAAAGACATGCTGGGTCGGTTAATTGGTCATTGTAAATTGTCCTGTCAGGGTTAAATTGAGGTTGTCAGGGGTTACTGGGTGGTGCAGCTCAAAGGGCCAGAAGGGTCTATTCTGCTCTGTATCTCTAAATAAAATAAAATAAAATAAATGTACCTACCGTCCTGACGAAGGGTCTCGGCCTGAAACGTCGACTGCACCTCTTCCTAGAGATGCTGCCTGGCCTGCTGCGTTCACCAGCAACATTTATGTGTGTACCTACCAGTTTAAATTTGGAAGAACATCTGAGTTATTCTGCTAAGGTCACCTCTACTGCTATCCTAGTAGAGAGCTCAACATAAATTGAAAATCAGACCCGGCGCACTTCCTTGGTACAAACAGGTCACCACCATTCCAGGCATTTCCTTCCAAAATGATGACATAATAATGTCTAATTTCTTAAGGTTTCTGGATGTGAAGCAAATAAAATATATCTATTGATTTTATACTCAATTTGGAGACCAATTCAACATGTGTTTCATGAATTTCTGTGCGTGAAACTCTCTGATCATATGACACTATAATGGATGGATGATAAGAGGCATTAAACAATGTTTGATTAACAACAGGTGGAAATGCGTCTGACGGTAATCATCCAGAAAAAGATGGTGCCTGTGGTGTTTCTTACATTAGTCCATTTGGTGAATTGTACACACCAGCACTGGCAGGTATGTGAAAGCTGTGAACAGTTCTATTCTAACCACATTATATCATGGAATATTACTGATAACCAGACACAAGAGATAATAGACTAGATATTTCGCGAGGCTCCATTTTAACAGCCACCATTTATCCATTCGAGAAGATGGCCGCTATTAAAATTTTGTCATTTGGGAAAATTAAGTTGAAGTCTGGAGGTCATCATCAGATGCTCCGGGTGCAATGAATTTCACTCCACACAACTAAAAATGTCTCCTAATAAACAAATAGAATGAAAATCAAATGGACTGTGTTGAGCAAATCATTTGCTTAACTAGATGCTGCCAGATGTTGAAAGCTAAAATCTACCCTAGTGTAATTTAGACATTTTTCTCTGTAATAAATATGACGTCAAATCATGTTATTTATTTTCAGTGCAGACCATACTGCAAGTTGTCTTGTCTTCCCTCTCATCTTGCCCTTCAGTCTTTGTGACTGATCCCTTGATTGTCTATTCCTTCCTGCATTGCTCGACTGCTTGAACTGCCTTCATCTCTCCGTCCCTCACACTTCGTTTCTGTTACTTGCATGTTCCTTTCTCTCCTCGCAGTGACAGAAAGCCACGGGGAGGTTGAAATTGTGCTGCATTTAAATTGCACCCACTGTGAACATAATGAGTGTATATTTGACTATATCAAAGAAGAACTTGTCTGCATGTGCGAATCAGGAAAAATTCTGGCTTCAGACAGTGTTACCTGCATTCGTGAGTACCAGTTTGACATGTTTTTGAACCCCCTTTGAGATATATTTAAATAACATACTTCTCAGCCAAATAGCCAAATTCAGCAGAATTCTTTTTCTAGAAGAGAGGCGGTATACAAATTTATGTTGTGGCATGCCTTTGAATAAAAATATAATACTGTGATTGCTGGAAACCTGAAATAAAAACTGAAATCATATTAAGAATTTTTTTTGAGTTTGTAACCAACGGGATAGATGAAGGGAACTTTCAGAAGGCCTTCAAAGCTGTTTCACACAAGAGGTTACTAAATTGCTTTAGGAAGCATGGGTAAGATGTTGGCACGGATTGAGAACAGGTCAGTGGGAAGAAAACAGAATATAAATCAGCAAGTCTTTTCCAAGTTGGAAGACTCTGACAGGTGGGATCACTGCAGGGTCCTGAGCTATATCAATGATTTGAATAAGGGGGCTAAGTGTAACTAGTGTAATATATCTACCTTTGTTAGTGTTGCAAAGTTGAGTGGCAAAGTAGGCTAAGAGGGAAATGAACAGTAGATTCAAAAGAATGTGTACAGGCTAATTAAAAGAGTGAAGAAATAGCAGAGGAATGTGGAAAAATGAGAAGTTGTCCATTTTGGGCAGAGAAGTCTTTTTTAAATGGAGAAGGATTGAAAATTGTTATTGTTATTGTTCAGAGAGTCTTCAATGTCCTTGCACACAAATGAAATTTAATTTGTAAACACAAACATTGAGGAAGGCAATAGTCTTTTGACCACAGCAATAGAGATACCTTGTTCTAACTGTGTAGCACCATGCTAAGCCCACACCTGTGCATAGTTCAGGTCTCTCTGCAGAAGAAAACATAAACATCTGACAGGATGCAACAGAGTTTCATCGGATTGGTATTTAGGATAGTAAATTGCCTTGTGAGGAAGCATTAAGCCTATCTTCTCTAAAGTTTGTAAAAATGAACAGTGATGTTTTTATGGGGCTCTGCTTGATAAATTCCAAGGTGTCTAGAACCATGGCTCAAAGTCTCAAATAATAGGTTGACTATTCAAGACTAGGATGAGAAGAAACTTCTTTACCAGAGGACCATGAATCTTTGGAATTTTCAACCTTGCAGGGTTGTGCAGGACAATTGCTGAATTATATTCAACTCAGAAACTGTAAATGCTGAAAAGTAACTATGAGGTAAAGGATTAGCCATGATCTTGCTAAATATCGTAGCAAGCATGAGGGGCTGAGTGGTCCTCTCCTGTTTCTGTTTCTTGGAGTTCTTGTGAAATTTCGGCAGGCCAGACAGTATTTCTGGAAGTAAAAAGAGAATTAAAGTTTTGAATCAGTGCAAGGGCAGCAGCCTCAAGCATCAATATCATTTCTGTCACCACTGGTGGTTTGTAGAGCGCAAGATCACAGGAGCAGGCCCTTTCAGCCCAGCGTGTCAGTGCTCAACCGTGGCACCAGTCCAAACTAATCCCCTCTGTAGTCTGTATCCCTTCCTATCCATGTACCTGTCTAAATGCCACCTAAACATTGCTATTATATCAACTTCCATCAGCCAGCAGCTGACAGACACCCACCACTTTCTATGCGCCTGGAAAATACTGCCTCTTTAAATCACTTTAAATTTTTCCTCCTTTTACCTTAAAGCTATGCCCTCTAGTATTTGACACTTCCACCCTAGGAAACAAGCTGTCTACCCTATCTATGCATTTCATGATTGGAATGAGGGTTTTCTGTTAAAGCAGAAAATGCTGGAAACACTCAGCAAGTCAGGTAGCATATATACAAAGCGAATTCCTAGTCAAAGAACCATAGGTTCCTGGCTCACTGGGCATTTCCAGAATTTCTTGTTTGTATTTCAGGCTAAAGATCTTCCATCAGAACACTGGGTATCTTAAGTGTGAAGCACCTTACAGGATATCCAACCTCACAATCTAAATTAAACCATTGGATGTGCTACAGATGTGTTGGCCAAGAAGTGATCAAAGATGATGGTGAAGAACTCTGGAACCAGGAGCACCCTGGGTAGCTTAATGATGAAAGGTGGAGGCCAGAACATAATTCATAAATAGATTTGGGATGATGATGAGCAAGACCAGGAATACAATTCAGATGATGATGATGAGTAAGACCATGAATACAATTCAGATCATGATGATGATGATGAGTAAGACCAGGAGTACAATTCAGATGATGATGATGATGAGCAAGACTAGGAATACAATTCAGATGATGATGAGTAAGACCAGGAATATAATTCAGATGATGATGATGATGAGCAAGACTAGGAATACAATTCAGATGATGATGAGTAAGACCAGGAATATAATTCTGATGATCTCTTACTTTGTTGATTGTTTTCTCATACTCTCTCTTTTTGCCTAGTGCCCCCGAACAATCACCTGCCATTTTCTCTTGTGCTTTCTGTTGTGTTGTCGGTCGTGGTAGCTGCTCTGCTGCTTGCCTTCTCAGGAATCATGATCGGTGCGTACAACCTTTGGGATATAGTTTGTGTTGAGGTACCTAAGGATTCCTTTCTATAATCCAGCACAACCCAGAAAATAACCCTAACTTTAGGTCCTTTCCATCCCAATTTCATTAAAAATAACCTTCTCAAAGGAATGCTTTGGTGGCACACTGAAGACAGATGAATTCCAAGAGAAGTTAATAGATTTATTGTTGGTTTATTTGTTTATTACTGCCATGTTTACAAAGCTAAAGGGAGAAAGCTGTGTTTTTATGCCATCCAGGCATAACATGATAGTAACAAGAAAACAGAATTCAGAATGAAGTGCTACAGCTACAGAGAAAGTGCAACACAGTAAACAAATGAAGTGCCTTGATGAGGGAGGTAATCAGAGAAAGAACACTCCTTTAGTATATGAGAGGCCTGTTCAAAAGTGATAAATAGCAAGACAGCTGTTCTTGAGTCTGGTGTTAGAGACTTCCAAGCTCTTGTATCTTCAGATTGATGGCTTGGTGGGGGGTGGGAGGTGGTATGAGCATTGGGGGGGGGGGGGATGCAGAAGAGAGAATGGCCAGCATGAGAGTGGACATTGATCATGCTGGCTGCTTTACTGAGGCATGAAGAATTGCAGATGGAGTCGATGGAGGGGAGGCTGGTTTGCATGATGGACAGGACTGTATTTAAAACTCTGTCAGTCTTCGCGGTTTGAGCTAGAGCAGTTGCCATGCAAAGTTGTTGCCCAACCAGACTGAGCAATTCACTTCTTCCTCACAGGACCTGAAAGAATTCTCTATTTTTAAGTGTCTTGTCCAAATTGGTTTACAAGTGTGAGAACGTCCAGTTTGAGGCTCTTAGTTACCACGGGGGCCTGAGTCTCATGGTACCTGGTGCCTGGTTCTGATGAGCTGCAACGTGCGCATTGAGCTCCTTGACAAATTGCAAAAAGGTTGCAGCCTCCAGTAGCTTTGCTCAGGGTAACTGAGGATGGAATGTAACCAGGCAGTAGGTTGAGAAACATTGCAGAAGGAGGCCACTCAACATATTGAATCCTGCTCATCTAGATGCATTTCCAGTAAAGTGAAATGTAAAAAATCTTTTCTTGTTGCTTGTAGTTGGGCTGTAAATATGCTCCATTTACTGAGAACAATCAACACTGCCCTAACAGAAAAAACAATCTTCCATTGTTGCTGCAAATAGGAAACAGTGCCCTGACTTGTGTACGTTCAGAAAAGAAAAAAAAATCATGTGGTGTTACATCTTAGCAATTGCTTGGAAGTCTGTACCAGCAGACTCAGGGATAGCTTCTTTCCTGCTGTTTACAGGTGTTTTCTATGGTGCATCTGAATGATTGGTGAGGGTCATTGGGGGCATGTTGAATTTCCTTAAGAGTTTTGAGAAAGTGAAGGTGTTGGCCATAGCATCTTGTCACCTGAGGGATAACAAGGCAATCCTCTACATAATACCTGGGTCAGTGCCTCCAATGACACACTGAGAAAATGGACTTTTCCCTCTAGGCTTCTGGCACTTTCCAATATTTCATTCTGTTAGTAACTAAAGAACAGTTCTCCTTAATGAGGGCTAGCTTGCTTTCACATGGTCTTATTATTCACATAACAACTGATGCTTCATCTTTAAATATGAAAAACGGTCATTCATAAGCTGTTAAAAATGTTTTTTGACAGTGTACCGACTCAAGCACCAAGAGCTGCAAGCCATGCAGATGGAACTGCAGAGTCCTGATTACAAACTCAGCAAACTGCGAACTTCCACCATTATGACTGACTACAATCCCAACTACTGCTTTGCTGGGAAAACTACTTCCATCAGCGATCTCAAAGAGGTTCCCCGGAAAAACATACTGCTCATACGGTGAGTCAAAAAATTGTTGGAGCCATTAATTTAGCTACTTTCATAGTGAGGGTTGAGATAATAAAGACCAGCACCCAGGCACTCACAGGGTGCTTTTTTTTAGTAGTTGCTGGTAAGAAAAGAATCACACAATGAAAATAGCATCTTTATTATTTTTCCCTCACTTTTCTCTGTGAAACATGTTCCAAAACATTAGGCATGATTCCTCAGACAAGCTAAAATGAGTGTTGGCAACATGTTTTCCTGTAGGAGAGCATAAAAGCTGAGGATTCCATCATATACTGCTGAATTGTAACATCAGGTGATTTCTTTTCTTGTGCGCTCTATGTATGCACACCGTACACAGGTCAGAGTACTACTTCCTATTAAAGGCAGCAGAGCAAGGTTGGTTGTTTCATTTATTAGGGCAAACATCCTCAGGAATGAAGCATGAAGAATGTGTAGTCTCCCCCCCCCACCTTCTTTATAGGGCCTCTGCCCCTTCCCTCTTCAGTCCTGACAAAGGGTTCCGGCCTGAAACGTTGACTGATCATTTCCATGAGTGCTGCCCAACCTGCTGAGTTCCTGCAGCGTGTTGTGAGTGTTGCTTTGACCCCAGCATCTGCAGAGTATTTTGTGTTAACAAGACAAGCTTTCTCTAAAATTCACTTAGCTGGAAATCAATCTATGCGAGCAGGGTTCAGGTATGCTTAATGGCCTACTTCTGGAATGCCTGCTGCCCTGTTACATTCCTTATTCAGTTACTCTGAGCAATGGAACATTTTTTGCAATTTGTCAATATGCTCTGCCAGCCCCTCACAGCATCAGAACCAGGCACAAGACTGAATATTGGATGTACCCTTATATTCAGGCCCCTGAGAGAACTAAGAGCCTCAAACTGGATGCTCTCACTCTTCTAAACCAATTTGAAAGAGATGCATAATGAATTCTTCTTTCAGCTCCTGTGAGAGAGAAACGTATTGCTCAGTGGCATAAATTCAAGATCGGCACCAGAAGAACAAAAGGACCTTAAAGCATTTGTTTCACACATTAAGCTACAGATTTTAATATCAGAAGCAGGAGTGGATTTCAAATCCATAATAACTTAAAAATTGAAGTTGATTAATATTTTTAACAGATGATGTATAACAAAAAAAAACAAGAATAAATAGCAGGGGAATGTGATCAGTTCTTAGGAGCTGGCATGTACCCAGTAATTAGAAGCTAAAAGTTATCTCATTTAGATGCATCTTTTGTGATTATCTTAACATTTAATTATCTACTGATATTCTGCATTTATCCTACTTGAATCTGAAAATTGGATCTCAATGGATGAGTTTCAACTTTTGTTTTGGTAACTGGGAGTTTCTGAGTTGTTTTCTCTCCATTTTAATCAGAACATTGTGTGTTTATCCTGGCCACGTAGCTCTAATCTACAAATATATTTTTGCTTTGTAACTGTAGTGTCAGTGGGCTCTTCAGTATTGCTGCTTACAAAGGCTTGCAGCAGGGGCAGAGCTTCTCCCAAAACAATATCCATTGCAGGAAGCAGTAAACCCTTACAAAAAGGAATATTTTTGCAACCGAGGGAATGAGTATACAGTGAAAATTCACAAGATTGATCCTGGCAGACTTGTGTAATGAGACTAAGGTAACTCTCTCTTGAGCTTAGAAATATAAGTGTATGAGAAATTTACAAAATTCTTAAGGAGCACAGAAGAATAGATGCAGAGTTAAAGTTTTCAAGCCTAAAAATGAGATCACACTCTCAAAATAGGCTGTTGACATTGGGAAACAAGATGAAAATATTTATTCACTCAGTACAGTGAATTTTCTATTTAAAAAAAAAGTCAGCCTTGACCTTATTCAATGGCAGAAAATGTATAGGTTAGATAACTTACTGCTGCTTTCATTTCTGCTGTTTAACGAAGGTGAAGTTTTGATCATTTTAAAACTTCCTTCAAAACCAGAGCAATAGTAATGTAGCAGGGATTCCCTCCTCAAAGTCCTCCAATGGAGTTCAAATGCCAGAAATCTAGAGTCATAGAATCATAGAAGACTACAACACAGAAACAGACCCTTCAGCCCATCTAATCTGTGCCAAATTCTTAATCTGCCCAGAAACTTGTACCCACATTACTCCCTCTATACCACTCCCATCCATGTACCAGTCCAAATTTCTCTTAAGTGTTGAAATCAAACCTGCATCCACCAATTCTGCTAAGCCATTTGTTTCACACTCCCACCATTTTCTGAGTAAAGAAGTTTCCTCTCATGTTCAGCTTAAGGGGACGAAGTTTCATCACCATCACCGGAAGCAAAGCAGGAGGAAGAGTCTCCAAGCCAGGCTGAGTTGCAGAGGGATGAGGCCCCCCTGTACCCAGCATCTTGTTAGAAAATGTACAGTCACTGGAGAACAAAATTGAAGACCTAAGGGCAAGGGAAATCAGGAATTGTTGTGTTTTGTGTTTTACCAAAACGTGACTTACTTAGAGTATGCCAGATACAACAAACAGACACAAAGGCCCCTCAATACATAGTACAGATGATGGACTGAACTTCTGATTCAAAAAAGCAAAAGGTGGAGGTCTGTGTTTCATTATAAACTACAGTATCTGTTGTGCGCCAATGTGGCAGTTTTGTCGTTCTTGTGTTCCCCCCAACCTTAAACACCTAATAATCAAATGCCAACCATTCTATTGACCAAGAGAGTTCTCCTTCATGATCCTGGCTGCAGTTTGTATACTGGTCAACTGTACAGTGGTCAACTGTAGTTAAGCGCTTGAGATATTGCATGATGCTGTCGCCAAACAAAAAATGGTCCATTCCAACACATTTCATATCATAGAGTTTTCAATCAGGCTTACTTGAAGAAATTACTAATTATAATCAGCATATAAAATATAGCACCAGAAGTCCCAATGTAGTAGACTACTAATATACTAAGATAAGGAATGCCTACCGTTCCATGCCTGGAGTGCATTTCAGGAAATCTGATCACTTGGTTGTTCTGCTCCTACCTGCATACAGGCAGAGACTGAAAAGCAAGACTCCAGAGATTAGGACAACAAAGAGGACACAGGAAGCAGAGGAGAGGCTGTTGGATTGCTTCGAATCAGTGGACTGGGCCGTGTTCAAGAACCGATCTTTGGATCCGAATGAATACACCACGGTTGTCACAGAACTTTATCAAAACAGTCATAGACACGTGTCTGCCCACAAAATCAATTAGAGTTTTTCCCCAGCCAGAAGCCATCAGGTTCGCAATCTGCTGGGGGCATATAAGAGGCCTTCAAATCTGGTGACCAAGGAGGTTACAGGAGGATCAGCTACAATCTCTGGAAAGCCTGGGGAAAGTCGCAATTTCACTAAACTGGAATCAATGAAGGATGCTCGACAACTGTGTCAGGGCTTGAATGCTGTCACCTCATACAAAGTGAAACCAAATAACACAGGTGACAACAGCAGTTTGATTCCAGAGCCCTGAAGTTTTGAGCTCAATACCTGCTAAGCTCACTTTAACCACCAAAATATAGAGGAACTGTCACCAACTCCCACAGTCCTTGATGACCCTGTCATTTCAGTCTCTGAGGCCAAAGTAGGACCATTCTTCAGGAGGATGAATCCTGTCTGAACAACTGGCTGGAATGTTCACTCAGATCTTTAACCTCAGATACCCATCTATGTCAAGCAGGCTTTAATTATACTGGTGCCCAAGAAGAACGTGGTAACCTGCCTCTTGTCCAGTAGCACTTGCATCCACAGTGATGAAGTGTTTTCAGAGGTTAGTGATGAAACATATAAACTCCTGCCTGAGAAATGACTTGGATCTGCTCCAATTTGCCTAACAGCACAACAGGTCCACAGCAGATGCCATCTCATTGGCTATGCATTCTACCCTGGAACATCTGGACAGCATCAGAATCAGGTTTATTATCACCGGCATGTGTCGTGAAATTTGTTAACTTAGCAGCAGCAGTTCAATGCAATACATAATCTAGCAAAGAGAGAAAAAATGATAATAAATAAATAAGTGAATCAATTTACAGTATATGTATTTTGAATAGATTAAAATTGTCCAAAAATCAGAAATAATGTATCTTAAAAAAGCAAGGTAGTGTTCACGGGTTCAATGCCCATTTAGGAATCGGATGGCAGAGGGGAAGAAGCTGTTCCTGAATCACTGAGTCTGTGCCTTCAGGCTTCTGTACTTCCTACCTGATGGTAACAGTGAGAAAAGGGCATGTCTTGGGCGCTGGAGGTCCTTAATAATGAATGCTGCCCTTCTAAGACACCACTCCCTGAAGATGTCCTGGGTACTTTGTAGGCTAGTACCCAAGATGGAGCCGACTAAATTTACAACCCTCTGCAGCTTCTTTCGGTCCTGTGCAATGGCACACATCCCCCTGCCCCCCAGTACCAGGCAGTGATGCAGCCTGTCCGAATGCTCTCCACGGTATATCTATAGAAGTTTTTGAGTGTAGTTGTTGACATGCCAAATCTCTTCAAACTCCTAATGAAGTAAGTCGCTGTCTTGCCTTCTTTATAATTGCATCGATACGTTGGGACCAGCTTAGATCCTCGGAGATCTTGACACCCAGGAACTTGAAACTGCTCACTCTCTTCACTTCTGATCCCTCTATGAGGATTGGTATGTGTTCCTTCATCTTACCCTTCCTGAAGTCCACTCTTTTGTCTTACTGACGTTGAGTGCCAGGTTGTTGCTGCAACACCACTCCACTAGTTTGGCATACCTGGCTCCTGTACACCCTCTCGTCTCTATCTGAGATTCTACCACCAATGGTTGTATCATCAGCAAATTTATAGATGGTATTCAAGTTATGCCTAGCCACACAGTCATGTGTATATAGAGAGTAGAGCAGTTGGCTAAGCACACACCCCTGAGGTGCGCCAGCATTGATCCTCAGCGAGGAGGAGATATTATCATCAATTCGCACAGATTGCGGTCTTCCAGCTAGGAAGTCGAGGATCCAACTGCAGAGGGAGGTACAGAGGCCCAGGTTCTGTAACTTCTCAATCAGGATTGTGGGAATAATGGTGTTGAATGCTGAGCTATAGTCGATGAACAGCATCCTGACATAGTGTATACACCTATGCATACATCAGAATGCTCTTTAACAACTATAATTCAGCGTTCAATTCTATCATCTCATCAAAACTAATCAGTAAGCTTTAAGACCTTGTGCAACCGAACCCTCAATTTCCTCACTTGTAGACTAGTTCAAATTGGCAATGACATCTTCTCCATAACCTCCATCAGCACAGGTATGTGCTTAGCCCCTACACTACATTGCACGCCAAAGCTTCCCCTAATGTTTCTTTTAAATCTCTTGCCTCTGACCTTAAGCCTAAGCCCTATTGTGGGGATTGAGACTCGTTGTACCATCCAAGCTGAGAGCTAAAGTGTTGGAGGATCTATATGCTCATCATCTAGGTGTGATCAAAATGAAAGTATTGGCTCAAAAGGGAAGTCTAGTGGCCTAAGATATATCAGCAGATCAAGCAGCTTGCTATGCACTGTTCAAGATGCCAACTTGTCCAGAAGATGCCAAAAGCAGGGCCCCTCCATCCCTGGGAATGATCTGCATTGCCCTGGCAGAGGATTCACGTGGATTTTGCCGGACCGTTCTTGGGCACAAATTTCATGGTAGTAGTGGATGCAGCTACAACGTGGCCAGAAGTGTTCCCGATAGCCTCCACTACAGCCTCACAAACTGTTGAGAAGCTTCTTCTCAAGGATTAGTTTTCCAGAGCACTTAATCTGTGATAGTGGATGACAGTTTGTTGTGGACCAATTTCAGTCATTCCTGAAAATGAATGGAATAAGTCATTTTATATCTGCACCATATGATACAGCCACAAATGGCTTGGTTGAAAGGGTTTTCCCAGAGACTAAAGAATGCACTGGGAGCAATGTCAGCAGAACTCAGTACACTGACACTGAATCAGAAGCTCGCCAATTTTCTCCTTGCATATCACAATACAGCACACTCCACAACCAACAACTCACCAGCTCTGCTGTCCTGGGTCGTCCTTTGCCTTCACACTTGGATCTGTTCTTACCCAATCTCAGAAGGATTATTCAGGGCAAACAGCTGAGACAAATTGAGGGCTGCTCAAGCAAGGGGGTTCGATGCTTCACTTCTGGACAAGCAGTCCTGGCGAGGGACTAGCGAGGTGATCAAAAGAGGGTACAAGGAAAGATTAAGGACAAAATTGGCCCACTCTCCTCCGTGGTGGAGATTGCATCTTACGTCATTTGGAGACGATGCATCAATCAATCGAGGAGAGCGGTCAATTGTTAGAGAAGAAAGATGTCCAGATCTGTCAGTCCCAAAGTCTACCCCTAAAACCACCAAGGTGGTGGCCAAAAACCTGAGACTGTTTCGCAGCTGCAAGTCTCTCCTGCCAAGCAGAATGGCCCCCTTGTCAGGAAAGACGTTATCCCAGAAGAGTAAGAAATCCTCCACAGTGATTAAATCTTTAGGCCTGAATGGGACAATTTAAAATTTACTTTGCTCTGGATGTCTAAATAGTCATTGTGTTATATAGTATACGGTATCTATGTGTTTTGTGTGTGTATATTGTTTGATTAAGCATTCTTTGCTGTTTATATAATTTATTATGGTTTATTTGTAAAAGTACATGAATGGCATGCATCATTACACCACCATATCGTATGTGAGCTCCTCACTAAAGTAAAATAAAGTAGATATGTTTTCCTGGGGTTCCCATTTTTCTTTAGGTTAGTTTCTGGAGTTACAAAACAACACATGGAAGAAAGAGAAGGAGGGTGTTTATTCTAACTTCTGCCCTATTGCTTTCCATTCCTGATGAAGTGTCACAGTGCAAAATGTTGCCTGTTTATTCCCACTGCACCCCCCCGCAATGCTACCTGACTTATTGAGTTCCTCCTGCTTTTTGTATGTGTTGTTCAAGATTTACAGCATCTGCAGAATTCTGAGTGTTCCTGAGCTTCATCCATTCTATAGGGCATGTGTATTCTGCTGGATTTCTTCCTTCTGATTCCTGTGGAGTTGTTTTTATATTCTTGTCCAGCCCAGGAACACTTAGGAACTATAAATTTACATGAGCTGGATTCTCTTGATTTGCTGGTCTCTTGATCTCTGCGAGCTTTTCAACATCAGAGGAGCTTCTGTCATTCCTGAAATTTCCACCCCAATTGCCCAAACTTTATCCCATCCTGTGGGTTGTGTGCCAACCACTCAGGTACTAGACTCCTGCAACTTCTGACCCATGTTTTGTCCAGCAATGGTGGCATTACTGAGCCAATTGTGTAGCTCAAATATTTGCTTGCCCTACATATTTTCAATCAGTAACTTCTTGAGGATCATATGCCTATTGAACTACACAAACTTTTGGATTACTGTTCCCGACTTTCAACATGTAGTTCTTGACTTCAGTACATCTATAGTAGACACCTGAAAGCCCTGGAACAATACCACCAGAGGATTTTGGGGATCAACTTAAGGACAGATGCACTAACACCAACGTACTGCACAGAGCCTTGTCATCTTCAGAAGTTTTCGGATGACTCTGCCATAGTTGGGTGCATCAGCAAGGGAGATGAGGCTGAGCACAGGGCTACAGTAGGAAACTTTGTCACATGGTGTGAGCAGAATTATCTGCAGCTTAATGTGAAAAAGACTAAGAAGCTGATGGTAGACCTGAGGAGAGCTAAGGTGCCGGTGACCCCTGTTTCTATCTGGGGGTCAGTATGGACGTGGTGGAGGATTACAAATACCTGGGGATACGAATTGACAATAAATTGGACTGGCCAAAGAACACTGAGGCTGTCTACAAGAAGGGTCAGAGCCATCTCTATTTCCGGAGGAGACTGAGGTCCTTTAACATCTGCCGGACGATGCTGAGAATGTTCTACGAGTCTGTGGTGGCCAGTGCTATCATGTTTGCTGTTGTGTGCTGGGGCAGCAGGCTGAGGGTAGCAGACACCAACAGAATCAACAAACTCATTCGTAAGGCCAGTGAACTGGACTCTCTCACGGTGGTGTCTGAAAAGAGGATGCTGTCTAAGTTGCATGCCATCTTGGTCAATGTTTCCCATCCACTACATAATGTACTGAGTGGGCACAGGAGTACATTCAGCCAGAGACTCATTCCACCGAGATGCAACACAGAGCGTCATAGGAAGTCATTCCTGCCTGTGGCCATCAAACTTTACAACTCCTTCCTTGGAGGGTCAGACACCCTGAACCATTAGGCTAGTCCTTGACTTATTTCATAATTTACTGGCATAATTTACATATTACTATTTAACTATTATGGTTCTATTACTATTTATTATTTATGGTGCAACTGTAATGAAAACCAATTTCCCCTGGGATCAATAAAGTATGACTATGACTATGTACTGGTGGAAGCCAACATGAAGAGCATTTCCACTTCAATGAAGCAACACTAACTCTAATGGATGGGTCATGTCAGTCAGATGCCTAACTCGTGTCTCCCCAAACAGATTCTTTGCTCCCATTTGAAGGAAGGTCAGTAAGCCCCTGGTGGGCAAAGGAAATGCTTCAAAGGTAACAGCAAAATCAGCCTGAAGAAATTCAACATAACATCTAAAAGCCAGGAAGATGCTGCACTCAGTAGATGCATGGGGAGCAACTCTGTTCAAGAGGGAGTTGCACTACACGAGAGCAATTTCAGCTGTGCTGCAGTGAACAAACAACCAAAAGACCCAACCACTAAGCACAGCCACCATTTACTCACGTCCACATGGCACCAGAGTCTGTGGATCCTGGATCAGCCTCTACAGCCACATGAGGACCTAACAATAGACAACCGCTTAGGAGAACATCATACTTAACTAGAGTGATTGCAATACTACTTCTACTACTCTTGGCTTCCATGATATTTCTATGGCTCCTCCTTGAGAGTCCACTCTGACCTCGATCTCTCTTGAAACCATCTGCCTTGAACGTATAATTTGTGACAAATTCTGACTTTTTTTCTCCTACCTGTCCTTCCAAGTTAGGTTGCAACAAACTCAAACATTTCCCCAACCAGCTGGGAGTTCCTTGTGGTTGAGTGAGAGGTAATCCTAATATAAGGCAGAAACAATACAAGACAATAACCCATGGGCCACTTAGACTCCCTATTGCTCCATTGTCTCCTTTGGTGTGCGGACAGATAACAGCCTCCCCGTTTGGCAGTGAATGGCATGGGAACATGAAGTGATCCTGGTTCCCATTTGGAATGAATGTGGGCCACCATCAGCGATGGGTGGCTTAGAAAGGCAGATATTTCAAAAGCTGACTACGGAGCCTCTCCAGCTGTCCTCTATAGGTCAATGACTTGAACAGTAATACCTCCAAGCACTTTGAGGAAAGAGTCCATTCCTAGCTGAATGGTGGCAACATGTAGTCACTTACACTTTTACACTGGAACCGTGGATGGCTCTGACTTCTGATCTCAACACCATCACTTAATAGGTTTTCAATGTGCTAGTCAGTCATAGCACAGTACACATTGTCTCTGGCCACTCATTCTCAAATACCAAGTATGACTAGGGTCTTCAGTATGTCAAAATCACTGCTCTACGGTCTTGCTTCGGGCAACCGTGACCCATTCTCCAGTAAAGCACTGATCTGTTGAAGACACAAGAGATTGCAGACGCTGGAATCTGGAAGAATAAATAATCTGCTGGCAGAACTCAGCAGGTTGAGCATCATCTGTGGGAGGAAAGGAGTAGTCAATATTTCAGGTAGAAATCCTGCATCTGGACTGTTGCATTCTGCTGTGAGGTATAGTACTCTATAGAGTGGTCCAGTGGCTCACTGTCAGAAAGGCAACTGATCTGAATATTGCCACCAGTGACTTATAGTCAATCATCAGAACGAAGTGCTGCCAGCCAGGAACTTCTGACCACGTAACCCTTTTCTATCATACATGACATCTTGTCCTCTCTCTGCAGTAGAATATCTGGGCCTTATTACAGCACTTCTGGAGTCTAGAGGCCACATTTGCCCTTCTGCTATAATATAGGAGATCCTGCTCCATCATTTTGGAGAAGGGATTGTTTGAGCATGAAAATTCAAGTGCAGACCTAAAGTTGTTATCAAGATGTTATGGTGAAAAATAAACTTCAAATGTGAAGGAAAAGTCATTTATCAAGCATACAGTAATAAAATATATTACTTTTTAAATATTAAAATATGGTTTTAGAGGGGGCTGTTAAACACAGTTATCTTATGCCTGTGTGAATCTTTATATTGTCCTTAATGAGCTTCTTATCCTTTATAGTCTCATTTATGAGGTTTTAAAATTATTTACATGATTTGTTCTTTTGAATGTTTGCCGGTCTTCGTTCTGTGGTTTTTCATGGATTCCTTTGTGTCTCTTTGTTTTATGGGTGCCTGCAAGAAAATGAATCTCCAGGTTGTGCATGGTATACATACTATGATAATAAATTTAGTTTGAACTCTGAACTAATATGGGTCTGGGAGCAATGGTAGTCTGTACCTCTGCTGGTTATTTTGTCTGTAATAAAGAGATTGCCATTTCAACCAATTATTCTTTATTGTCTTAACTTTCTACTATTACAATCCTGGCATTTTTATCAGTATTAATAGATTTACCCTAAACAGATTATTAGATTAAAGTTAATAATTGCATTTCCTGCCTGGAGAATTTATTGTCAGGTGTTAGAACATTTACCTCCATCTCTAATAGTTCTGTCACTTATTCACAAACTGTTTGAATTACCTAGTAATCTGAACTAAGAAATTTAAATTGTGTAGCAAATTGGAAAGTTAGTGCTAAAAATTGACCAATTAAATAATTTATATTAAATATCTGAATTCAGAGCGGAGGCTTCCTTTTCATGCTGTGGCTAGATGTCTAATCAAATCTGTCAAGCAATGGCATTTCATTCATTTTAGTTTAAAAATCATGATACTTCAGTGGAAGCATATTCAAAAATGGAAATTGCTTTGTTCATTTAAAGAGTTTTATGTTTCAATCTTGCAATTCCATATTGTAATATTAGATCACTGAGTGATACCTTCATTCTAAGAGGATTGAGAAGGTTTCAGCTATTGAGAACATGATTTGAGTTGCATAGCTCCAATTTTGTAAATGGTGGATTATTGTTTGGACAGGCAAGTACTAACATAATGATTCCCTTCACAGTGGCCTGGGCCATGGAGCCTTCGGTGAAGTATATGAAGGCCAGGTTACAGGGATTCCTGGTGAACCCAACCCTCTGCAGGTTGCTGTCAAGGTAAGAAAGATGCTGGTTCACACAAGTTCATAAATTCTGAACCAGCAACAACTCAGTGCTGAGTATGTTCCGTTATTTTCTAATGGGATTTGGGCTACAGTCATTCTGTAGTGTATTTTTTCTTTTGTCAAGAGGCAACATTATTATGAAAACATTCCCAGATTTTTTTTGTTGAAACACATCACTATGTCATTTGTGTAGACAATATTGGGCTCTCCCACACAAGCAAAAAGAATTTACCAAGCACTTTTTTTATGTCAACAGTATGCTATTAAGCAGTAATTTCCCTAAGGAGTCAAGGGGCAACTGTATGTGCTTTGCTGTGCCATTTTCTTTCATTGAAAATTATGATGAGTTAAACGTGGTGGAAAATGCTTTTGAAAACTCATCATGAAGAGACGAGTGCCACAATTGTTGCAGCATTACTTGTGATGATTTTTGCTCATTTTGTAGGAGAATGCAATCTAGCACCAACTAGGATTGATGCTTTGTGTTTTCATGGATGTTCTCAGAACAACAAAACTTGCACAGTCCTTTCACAACAATGTTCAGCAATTGGACATGCTTTCTCATTTTGCCTTTAGATGGAGATGGAGTGAGTTACTGTGCCATCTTTTCATTTCTGGAGACTGAGTGTGAATGGAGTTGAGACAGCTAGGGTAAACAGTATGCTCACCAAGGTTAAGGCAAATTATACTAGGCAGTGTAAAGGAGATGAAAATATTACTCAACAGACAACATTTGGTGCTTGTCCCGGACAAATGATCATCAGATAAATACAGTTGGATTCCAGTTAATTGGGACACATCGACACCTGTCCATTTTTGCCCAATTAAGTGACTGTCCCAATAGACCAAAGTTTCATGGAAAAGTTTAAAAATTATTAAAAAGACAAACTGAGTTACAAATTATGTTTTTAAATGAAATACAGAACAAATGAGAAAAAACACTAATACTACTACAGTACGATAAAACTATGCATTAGTTCCTAATAGTTATCAATGGAGGAAGTCATCTGTGTCACATTCTTCGGATTGTAAATGAACAAAATCAGCACAAACACCTAGTGCAGATAAGCAATGCTTTCAATGATTGCATCTTCCAAATCTTCATTTTCCTTTTCTCATTCAAGGTGATTGTCAATTACTTCAAATTCGTCAATAATTCCTAACTTGTTGAAGTAGTGAAATCATTTCATTTTCACTCCTGACCATTTCTGTCATCTCCACACCTGCATGCTTGAAACTGTAGTGACAAAAACATTTCTGAAGTGTCTTACAGCTTATTTCTCACCAATTATCAATGACAACAGTCGCTGCTTTTTGAACACAAACACACGCATCTGACACTATTTAAAAACTGTTTGTTTGAAGCACGCTGTAGTGTTTAATGGCCACGTAGTGCACACGACTGACACTGGTTAAAAACCGTTTGGCAACAGTCTCCAGTTAAGCGTCATAGTGTCTTAAGTAAACAAAATGAATCTTGCCTATTTTCTCAACTAGTTTTTGTTCTTTAAGAGATGCCCCATTAAGTGGTTGCTCTGATTAACTAATGGTCCGAGTAACCATACTCACTGTATAGTAATTTCTGTGAAATATTATTATTAATATCCCCTCTCTTATAAACAATGTTCCATCACAGAGCAGAAATGGGAATAGACTTCTTTGGAGAATCCAGCCTCTTCCTGCATTTGTGTGTCTGCAAATTACAGGAAAAGGAATGGTTTCTGTCCACGAGAAAAGGAAATTTCTCTTTTGTAACAATGCTGTTTAATCATTTAAGTCAATCAGTCAAAGAAAAATTAGGTGCTAAGTAGAAGATGTTAAGAGTTCTCTAGATGGATGATTTACTTGAGTTTATTGGCCTTCCTCAACTATAATTATCTGGTGATCTTGTGAAGATAGACAGGTTAATTAGTTAGCTGAAACAGACACAGTTATATTTTATATACTCTGCTATTTTCACTTATCACTGTTAGCATGAAGCAGTATTTCCTTCTAGTTCTATCAAACATTACAGCCCAGGAAATAAGTTAGAAAAATAACATTTATGCATTCTTTTTGATGTGTATATCAGATTTTAAAATCATATGTATGTGTTTTAAGTATTGCATGATTTCCCAGTCATTATTCGTATGTGGCCCACATTCCTGACTTGCCGACAAGAAAGCAGACCAAAAGGTGACGACCTTTATCTTGTAATTCACTATCAAAGCAGGAGCATATAATGCTGCGTCAGAAATCATGCTTGATTTAAGGGGATCCAGCTGGGATATCAATTTTATAAACACACTGTCTCCATATGGATTTCCATCTGCTGCACTTTTTTACACAGTCAACACAGATAAGAGACACAGGATCTCTGTATTGTGCACCTCTGTGCCAGTCACTTTAATCTGTGGTCCTAATCATCATAGTGGGTGTGAGAACATCAGGACATATCAATCCATCAGTCACACTCCACCAATTAAAAACATCATGACTAATCTAATTTTGACCACAAACCAATTTTTCTGCCCTTTCCCCATGTCCCCGATTCCTTTGTAATTCAAATGTCCGTCATTCTCCATCTGTGCCTCTGCAGTTCTGAGTTCTAAATAACCCAAATGGGTGAAACGTCCCCTCAGTATCCACTACGCTAATCCTACTCAGAATCTTGTTTCATTAAAATCACCTGTTGTTTCCCTAAACTCTAACGAGTTCAGACACAAACTGCTTAACCGAGCAAAATTTCTCAGCATTATGTCCAATGCAAATGCATCCCTCTTTAAATGAACTGACTAAATTGTATATAGTACTACAGATCTCACCAATTCCTTGCAAAGGTTCAGCAAAACTTCCCTACATTTATATCCCATGCTCTCCTGCAACAAAATCTACATTACTTTAGCCCTCTTAATTAATTGCTGTACATGTCTGAAAACTATTTGTATTTTATGTAATGAGTTCCCCAGATCCCCCTGAACCACAACATTTTGTCATCTCATTTCATTTAAATCATAATTTGTTTTCTCATATTTGCTTCCAGATTAGATAACTTCACATTTTTTTCATATTATACTCCATCTGCCATCTTTCTGTCTGCACATCAAAGCTATCTTTATCCCCTTGAAGGATTTTATGCTATCCCTACAACTTGCTCACCCACCACCAGCATATCTGGCCATATTACATTCAACTCTTTCATTCAGCTTACTAATATAGATAATCAACAGTCGAGACCCTAGCACTGATCCTATGGTAGTCCACTTGTTACAGGTCTCTAATCCAAAAATGATCCTTTTATCCTGCTTCATTGGTTAGTTAGTTACTTGCCTATCTATGGCATTAGCTTACCCCCAGTCTTGTGTAATATTATTTTGTGCACCTTTTATGTGGCATCTTGAAATCTAAATACACTAAATCTACCAGCTCTTCTTTATCTACCCCGTTTGTATCATCCTCAAAGATTTCTAGCAAGTTGTCAAATATGGTTGCCCTTCCATGAAATCCTGTTGATTCTGCTTAATTTTCTTATGACTTTTTGATGGTCTTTCTATTACCTTCTTAATAATGGATTTTCCCAAGGACAAAAGTTTTTTTGTTAGTCTATAGTTTCTTGATAACGATCTCCCACCTTTCTTAAATTCTGATGTTACTTTGTTCCCTATCAAGAATCCAGGGAATTTTAGTAAATTGGCACAAATGCGTCTAATATCTAAATGTAGTCACCTCCTTACATGACTCTAGCTAAGATCAGCTCATTGGATCAGAGACTTGTTGACTTTTTGCCCTTTTTGCTGTCTGTTGCAGGGTTTCAACCCGAAATGTTGACTCCTGCTTTTCCCACTGCAGATGCTGCTCAGTTTCTCCAGCAGATTGGTTGTTAGCCCCATTAGTTAAGCTTGTACTTTTTTTTTTAGCATTGATGGATGTAGTTTTATATTCCTCCTTCTTTCTTCATAGTACCTTGATTACCTGTTCCCTGCTTCTGATTAAAATATGTGCAGTAACTGGACTCAAACAGGAGACTATTTCACCTGTCCTTTCAATTTTCCTCCACTCTCTGTTTCTCCCATCTTTCCTCGCCTCCTCTATTTATCTTCACTGTCTTTCTTCATCTTTGTTTTCCTTTCTTTCACCAGCACCTTTCCTTCTTCCCATGATGGACTATGTTACTGCCTTGGAGGATTCACATTACTGGCATTCACCTGCTACCCAGCCAGCAATGGACAAATAAGGAAGCAGATGTGAGCTTTTTAGTCCCGAGATTCTGTTGGTAGACAGGTTAGATTCTACCAAGATAAGTAGCTGGAAACAGGGAAAGTAATTTCTTAAAGTGAGTTGTACAATTTTAGGATTGTATCTGGTGGCTCAGGTTTATGCAACATCTAATTTGCACGTTTGAAATGGGTGAAAGTTATTTTCAAAGACAAAGTCATGTTTATTGTCATATGCACCATATACACCATATGTATGCAGTGAAAAACTTGCAGCAGCATCACATGCATTTAGCATCAGATATGCAGCATTCACAAGAAAAAACATAAAAATCATACACAGTTTTTACAAGTAAGTACAAAATTGGAACAAAAAATCATTGTATAACGAGGTTAAAGTTATATTCAGGTACTGTATTGCTATGCTGAGGTAGTGATTAAGAATAATTGAGCCTTTCAGTTCTTGATCTACTGATATGACTTGCAGATGACAAGTTTACAGAAGCTACTGCAACCTTTCCTTTAAAAAAAGAGGCAGAGAAATAAAGTCCCCTAGCATATAATAAGCTAGTGCAGTTCTCAAATGCCCATTTTCAATACTCTTTTTAAACAGCACCCATGCATTTGCTGTGATCGATATTCACTGTCCAGGACCCAAGAGAATTATTACTAACCTCCTCTTCCTAGCACAGCAGCATGGACTTTCCAAATGGGTCAGAGTTGTGTGTGACAATGTTAAACTTCTAACCAATACTCCTTGCTCAGCTTCTTGCTATGAAGAAGTAAACAAGGAGGTCATGTAGGCCCATGTTTAATCAACAAAAGACAATTGGGTTGTGTTAATTTGCCTGCATCAACCCAGACAACACTGGCTAAGTTATTTGCACCATTGAAATTGATTTCAAGGAAGCTGGCAGACTAAACTGATTTTGTCACATAGCAGACCAAACATGGTTACAGGTACAGTTGATTAATCAATAGTTGGGATGGTTGTGTACTCAGAGAGACACCCCTCATAGTATTAATTTCAGATGGCTGGAATCTCTGTCCACAGAAGCTTTCAGATTATCTTTGTTCTAGCAAAGGTAACTGAAAAACATCACATGCAGAAAATGTCAACTAGTAGCAAAACAGTATCAATACTAAAAAGCTTTGAAGATTGTTAGGAATGACAAGGATAGAGACAGGGTGACAGAAGAAAATAGAATTCATTCCTCAACCTTTAGTTTTTGTGACAGACAACTCGTTCATCTGCAAGTCATTGGTATGTTCAATTAGTTTGTAAGAATTGTACCCAAACACCAATCCCTCCTACCTACACCATGTCCATATCCCTCCATCTTCCATACACCTATGTGCCTATCCAAACATCTCTTAAAAGCCTCTACTGTATTTGCCTGTACCACCATATCAGACAGTGTATTCCAAGCATCCACAACTCTGAGTAACAGACACCCCCCACATCCCCCTTGAACCTACCCCCTCTCACCTTCAATGCATGCCCTCTGGCATAAGGCACTTCAACCCAGATACTCTCTATTTATCTATGCCTCTCATAATCTTGGAAACCTCAATCAGATCTCCCTTCAGCTTCCAACGCACCTGAGAAAACAACCCATTTATCCAACCTTTTATGATTGCACATGCCCTCTAAACCAGGCAGCATCCTGGTAAACCGCCTTTGCAGCCTCTCTAAAGCCTCAACCTCCTTCCTCCTTTGGGGAGACCAAAAATGTATACAATACTCCAGATGTGGCCTAACCAGAGTTTTATAAAGTTGCAACACAACCTCCTGACTTTTGAACTCAATGCCTCAACTAGCAAAAGCAAGCTTTCCATAAGCCTTCTTAACCACCCCATCGACCTGTGTAGCCACTTTCAAGGAGCTATGAACTTGGATCTCAAGATCTCTCTGCTCAGCAACACTATTAAAGAATGCAACTCCACACATTTATCTGGGTTAAACTCCATCTGCCATTTCTCAGCCCATATCTGCGATTGATCTATATTGTACTGTATTCTTTGCCAGTCTTCAAGACTATCCACAACACCACCAATCTTGGTATCATCCCACCCATCTACATTTTCATTCAGGTCACATATATACATTACAAACAGTAGCGGTCCTAACACAGATCCCTGCGTAACTCCACCTTAGACAAGTCCCTTCAACCACTGCCTTCTGTCTTCTATAAGCAAGCCATTTCTGAATCTAAGCAGCAAATTCGCCACAGATCCCATGCATCTTAATCTTCTTGATTAGCCTCCCAAGAGGGACTTTGTCAAAGAGCTTACTAGAATCCATGCAGATAACATCCATAGCCCTACCCTCATCAATTTCTCTCGTCACCTTGTCAAAAGAACTCAGAGCACCTTAAAGTTATGCCTGGCAATAGATGGTGACTAGAAGTAGCAGAGAACTGTGCACTAATGGGGAGCAGACTGAAGAAGCTGTCAGTGTAAAACAGAATAACAGTATGTTTACCAGATGGCTCATATAATTATCACACAATGTGTGTCCTGTATGAAGTAGTCCTGAATACCCACTCTAAGTCATTCCAATGTTACAGTTCTTTAATTTCTTCATGCCTCTGCTCAGGCATTATACAAAAGTAGGCCACAGCTTTCAGCTGATCTCTGTATGCCTGAACTTTAGGACTGCTCCCCACATATAATCTGCTTGGGTTCTCCAAGGATTTTACTGGGTTGGAATATTAGGAATGGAAAAGAATTGGAGCTATGGTGACAGGAAGAGAGGGGGTACTGGAAGAAAGAAATAGAGTGGTAAGAGATTGGGCACCATGGTTGAGTAGCAGTTACCGTGACTCAACTATAGTTCAGGGTATCGGAGTTCAGGGTGCAATTCCAGTGGCGTCTGTAAGGAGCTTGTACATTCTCCCCGTGACTGCGTGCGTTTTCTCCGGATGCTGCAGTTCCCTTCCACAGTCCAAAGACATGCCAGTTTATAGGTTACCTGGTCATTGTAAACTGGCCTTTGATTAGGAGAGTGTTTGGGTGCATTTGTGCGTTGCTGGACAGGGTGGGTCTTCGGGCTGGAAGAGCCTGTTCCACACAGTATCTCTAAATAACAAAACAATGATTGGGGGAAACTATAAGGGATAGAGTGAAGTTGACGTGGTGCTTGCATCAAAGGGCATAGCTTACAACAAATGCGTCATACTTGTGCATGAGAGACTAGCAAGCCTAATCTGGGAAACTCTATGAACAAGTGTTGGTATTGCTGGCATTTGATTATCATTTAAAAAAAGAACCAGCCTAATATTTAGGTACCATACATACAATCTGTAGATTTGATGCATATAGTTCAGAAATAAATCATGAACACAACTGTTTATTCCCCTCCATAGATGCTGCCTGATCTACTTAGGTTCTCCAGCACTTTGTGTGTTGATCTTAATAAAAATGTGTTTTATTTTAATAAAGAGAACTAAAGCTAATAAAAATGGCAACAAATTGTTCTGTGAAGTTGTGAAATGAAATGAAGAAAAGCATTGCAAACTTTGATGTGCACTGATTGTGAAGTTCACTGAACAAGAACAACATCTGTTCCAATTGCACAAATGTTCAAGCTTAAGCTTTCTTTTAGATAGTAGAAAACTTAACACAACTTGAAGCTAGTCATAAATACCCAACAGGATATCATTGTTGGCACAGTTGTGGTGAAGAATGACATATGAATTTGCACCAGAGTTTTCTGTCTCTCAACACCACTCCACTTCCAAGCCACTAAATGAAAAACGTACTCAAGCACCAAGTTTGGGAGGTCAGCAAATCATTGGTTACTTTGATATCTAATGTTTTGGCTTGTATTTGATTCAGAAGATGCAAGAGAAAACTATTGTCCATTTGTTTTTGTTTTTGCCAATACATTTGGTATGTTCTTCCCTTTTGTATCAGCCTCTTCTACCACTCCGGGCAATGCATCCCAGACCCTACCACTCTCTTTGTGAAAAGAAAACCTAGTTCTGACATATCCCCTAAACTTTCCCCCACTCACCTTAAACTGATGTCCTCTGATTGCCATTGCCACTCTGGGAAAAAGATGTTGGCTCTCGACTCAGTCTATGATCCTATAATCCTGTACTCCTCTAGAAAGTCGACTCTCAGCCTCCTTCACTCTGAATTGAAAAGCCCAAAATTGCTCATCCTTTCCTCATAAGACATGTCCTCTAATCCAGGCAGTATCCTGGTAAATCTCCTCTACACCCACTTTGAAATACATCACATCCTTTCTCTTAGTGAAGTGACCAAAACTGAACAAAATATTCAAGGTGTGGTCTAACAAGAGTTTAACAGAGCTGCAAATTGACCTCATGGCTTTTGAGCTCAATCTCCCAACTAATGAAGGCCAACACACCACCCTATCAAGTTATGTGGCAACTTTGAGGGATTTATTTGTCTTCGACCCCAAAATTTCTCTGTTCCTCCGTACTGCTAAGAATCCTGCCATTAACCTTCTACTCTCCTTTCAAGGTCAACCTTCCAAAGTGTCTCACTTCACACTTTTCCAGATTGAATTTTATCTGCCATTGTTCACCCTTGATTCTGCTGGAAATGGATAAAGGAGCTTTCCACATTTGCCCTATTCATCAAAATAAAGAGAAGCTGCTAGGTGGATACCATCTCCCCAAGTTCAAACTCATTTAAAACAGGGAAGGAATCAGACTTGCCTGCTAGTCTCCTAGTCTACCAGTACTAGCAATGGCAATAATTTGAAAGGTCTTCTTTGTCTGGCACACCTGTTTCTTCTTCACAACGAAATGATTATGTGAACAGTGTATTAACTCCTCCATAATACCCACCAGCACAATTGGCATCCAAGCAGTACTGAAACAGTTTCTTCCCCCAGACCATGAGACTACTGACCTCCCTGCTACCACCTAGGTCTCCACACGAGTGAAGCACTAATACTATTTACTTTTTAGCTCGTGTTGTAAATGGGACCTTATGCTAAATATCAATCTTCTGGAATATATTTTATTATTTGTTAATTTATTTGTGGTAATATTGTATTGTTCATGAGTTAAATGTACCATGTGGTGCACCTTGGTTGGAGAAATGTTATTTCATTTGGCGGTATACATGTATACGGTTGAATGACAATGAACATAAACGGCTTAAACTTGAACTTAATGCACCTTTCACGTGAATCATGTAGTCCTGAGACAATGATGTAGATATAATCTAAGTTCTGATTTATAAAGTAACAGCTTTATAAAATATTATTGTCTAGGCCCAGAGTATGGCCGCTTGCATATCGACCCCATTAAGGCTCATCTTTCAAAAGAACACCCAGTGGACACTGGTATCCAGTTATCCTGGGTTCTTGTAGCACACAATCAGAAAATGACAGGCTACCTGTAATTTCCTTTCTGTTTACGTCTCCAGAGATTTTAGGCTTATATATTCCAAAGGAAAATGGAGAAAAGAGGTTGGATAAAACTAATCCATTTCAGACCAATGTTAGGAATGCATAAGTTGAATTTACATACAGCAAGAAATTTTACTTGAAAGCATTATAGAAGGTATTTCTAATGTAAATTGCTGATTAAAACAAAATAGTGTCTCGGATTAATAGAGCTTTTGTTTACATTGCTGATGTGAAACAAAACTGTTTTGTTTTTAATAAGCTCGTTTGTTTTATTTCATGGTTATAAAAGTTCTTCCCATTAGATTTGAGTGTAAGTTTAATGGTAGAATTTACTGAGGCATTTGTAAACAGTGTTGACTCTGGGCTGCTCATTTTGATAATGGCTACACTGATATTACCTTTCAAAAATCACATCGCGGTTATTATCCAAAACTCATTTGTTTTGCAGGAAGTGAATTGTTTTAGGAATGCACTTCCTCATTTCCCAGCAATAAAGAATTTAGAAAATGACTAATATTGGTTAAAATATCGAAAACAGCAGTGGATGTAAACCATAACAGCATGAGTTTTTTTTCTTCATAATCTAATGTTTGCAATCTGTTCTGTAATAATGTAAAGGAAACAAATTGCCTCAAGTGCTCATTGCATACTTCAGGATGTAAGTTGTAAGGACTGATTCCATCAACTAAGCCAGCCTCCTAGCTTCCAAACTCTGCATGATTCTTTCCTGGGAAATGATGAACTCTGGCCTCAGGATCAGCATTTCCCCACACGAATGCAACAATCCCACATGATTTCATCATTTCTTGCTTCACTTTCAGGCTGTTGCCTGGTTTACAGAGTACTGACTATGAGGACAGACTTGGAATATTTTCCCTGGAGTGTCGGAGGAGCATCCTGATAGAAGTGCCTAAAATTATGAGAGGGTAGATAATCAGGGTCTATATCCCAAGATAAAAATATCAAATACAAGAGAGCATACCTTTAAGCTGAGAGAAGAAAACTCTGCAGTAAATGAGAATTACGAAGCAGGTTTTCTAGACAGAGTGTGGTCTGGCATGGGCTGCTGGGGAAGGTGATGAAAGCAAGTTCTTTGAAGAGACTTCTATCCAGGCAGGCAATGGAGGAATATAGGCCCTGCACAAGCAGATGGGATTAGTTTAATTTAGCATCATGGCTGGCGCAGACACTATGGCAGGTTCCTGTGTTAGACTTTTCTATTACTCTACTTAAGGTCTCCATAAGTTACCATGAGAAAAATAATATGCAATAAAAATGGAAATGCTTGAAATACTCCTCAAGTCAGGTTATATCTGTGGGAAAAGAAAGAGAGCTAATGTTTCAAGTTAAGAGCCCGTTAGAATGTAGAACATGGAAAGTGAAACAATACAGGAGGGAGGACTGGGGATGAGGTTGTCTCCAATATGGTAAAACAAATGTGACCATAGATGCAGAACATCAAAAGTCATTTGTCACGAACAGAATATTCACAAAATTATCTAAAATAAGCAAAATCTTGTAATCACAGGGAAGCCTGGTGACATTGATGGAAACGTAAACAGAGTTAACATTTCAGGTCAAAGGCCCTTTGTTGGAACTGCAAGTTTATCTGTTTCTGCTGTGTTGATGGATATGATGTAGTCTTAGTTGCCAACTTGGCTAGAGTCTGTTATGCAAAATCTCTTGCCAACAGCTGCCTGCCTTTCACCCACCTGCCATCAGTTGTTTCCCTCTCAATTGTTTACTTTCTTCCTCTTCAGTGATTCCTTTAGAAATGTCAGTTAAGTTGGAAGAAAGCTAGAAAATCCATCTTTGACTGAATTCTGTCGAATATGAGAACAGATGGGGTAATGTAATGCCTACAGCCCAAGCACATCACTGATAATTTTTATTCCATGAGCCTCTATATCCTGATGCTATATTGAAAAATAAGCTGCAATGTAAGGTTGCATCTGTTGGATCTCTGTTTATTTTCTGATCCTTAGGGTTCTTCCAGGAGTCAGGAATGAATGAGCAGTCTTAAACTCTTACCGATCGTTTATTTTAAATACAAACAAATATACAAATACTAAGCAAACTAAATATTTTGCTGAGAAATGAAGCAAAGAGGTGAGTGAACAGCAATTAATGTGAAGATGAAAGAAAAGGAAAGATGGCACCTCTGAAAAATCCATCACCTTTATAACTGAGATAAGAAAATTCCTTAGATAAAATAAACCAATCATTATGTGTGAAAAATGAGAAAGGTGATAGTTTAACTGTTACACCACCTTCTACCATTAAGTGAGGACAGACCACCACATATTGAGAAAAATACATGTTTGTTAAAAGGGACAAATAATTAAAATACAACTTCAGTCTTACATTAATTCATCTTATGAAAAGTATTAAAAACATTGGTTTCCAACACATATTAAGTTAATATGTCATTTATTTTATGGTAAAACTGAGCTAGTATGTGCAATTACCTGCCAGCTTGTACTCCATCCCCTATCCCCGCTGTCTTATTCTGATTTCTTCCTTTTTTCTTTCCATTCTGGATGAAAGGTTTCAACCCAAAGTGTTGACTGCTTATTCTTATCCACAGATGATGTCCTCCAGCATTTGTGTGTGTTGCTACTGGGCATATGAGTTGGGCTCATGTTCTGAGCTCTGTTAGTTCTTATAGCTATATAATTTCTCTCTGAAATTGAGCAACAATATTCTACCATTTGCGAATGACAATAATTCTACAAGCCTTTTTTAAGTTGCAGCAAAGAATTGCCTTGTGAATGAAACTCTCCTACTTTCCCTTCTCCTCTTCCTCCAAGCACCTTCATCCCAGAATTAGTTGGACACTAGAGGAGGAAGATATTGTATATTTGAAAGATCCTGTTCAATTGTCCTCCTGTGGTCTGCACAGCCAATATGCTTCCAAACCCCTTGACTCTTTATTCTTGCCAATGGAGTTTTTTGGGTTGACCGCAGCAGGGGTTTCTTCCAGAATCGTACATATGACCTAATGAGCCCAGACCCAAAATAATGTAGGGTCATGAGTATATACTGGTGATGGGAGAAATGTCAGCTTATCAACGGTGCACTTAGGTTATGTGATATTGGCAAATTTAGTCTTACAGCTCTGACTTCATACACAATTGCTACATTAGTGAAATGCAAGGACAATGTGGGCAAGGGTGGTTTTTGACTGTTACCAATACACACCTGTGTATCCATAGTCATAGTCATAGTCATACTTCATTGATCCCGAGGGAAATTGGTTTTCGTTACAGTTGCACCATAAGTAATTAAATAGTAATATGTAAATTATGCCAGGAAATAAGTCCAGGACCAGCCTATTGGCTCAGGGTGTCTGACCCTCCAAGGGAGGAGTTGTAAAGTTTGATGGCCACAGGCAGGAATGATTTCCTATGACGCTCTGTGTTGCATCTCGGTGGAATGAGCCTCTGGCTAAATGTACTCCTGTGCCCAACCAGTCCATTATATAGTGGACGGGAGACATTGTCCAAGATGGCATGCAACTTGGACAGCATCCTCTTTTCGGGCACCACTGTCAGATAAATTTAAATCCAAATTTTAAAAAATGATAACCAACACAGAAAACTCAGTGATCCCGCTCAACATCATAGCGGGCAAGCAGACAGCATTTTAAGGGTCTATTCCAAAGATCATACCAGCCACTAAATCTAGTCAACTTGCTGTCAGCAAAAAAAAATTCAAGCAGAAAGTGTGCCTATACTGTCAGTGATTTCAGTTATAGCAGATTGGTGTTGTTCTAAAAATGAGCAGGTTTTAGAGATAATATTGAATGGCTACATGCCAGTATCCTTGAAGACAGAATGTGAACAGCTTTTAGCACAAGTATAAAAACCATCTGCAGACGACAGGTAATTCTGTTTTACCAGTGAAGGACAAAATACACCTACTTTTGGCCACTAATTATCCAAGCCAACAAGTGACTTTGTACAGTGATATACATGGGTCTAGTGGGGAAAACATGCTATATTCTGTTGATAAATGTCACTTGTCTGATCTTCTGTTCCCTTTAGACACTGCCTGAAGTTTGCTCTGAGCAGGATGAGCTGGATTTCTTGATGGAAGCACTGATAATCAGGTAAGATTGCCTGAAGAAAATAGTAAGAGGAAACAGTAAGATTGCTTGCTAAACTACTGCTTTATTTAAGTCTTCCCTCATTTACTCTTCTCTCCAATTCTCATACCAATCCACTCCCTTCCCCCAAAAAAACACAATGGTCAACACTTTCTTTCAGATATTGGCAGGATGATCCATGACATGGGCAAATCAAACATGATCTCCTTTAGTCTAATTGAAGAATCTGTTAAAACACTCCTTTAGATGGCTATAAATAAACTGAGGCCGAAGAAAGCCAGTGACTCTGGGCACCTGAAGCTCTGACAGATTTAGAGCTTTCAAAGTTCAAAGTAAATTTATTATCAAAGTACATATATATCACCAGAAAAAAATCCTGAGATTCATTTTCTTGCAGGCATTCACAGTAAATCAATATTCAAAAGTTCAAAGTAAATTTTATTATTAAAGTACATATATGTCACCATATACAACCCCAAGATTCGTTCTTCTGTGGGTATACTCAGCACATACAAAGAAACAACAAAAAAAAAACCAAAATAATAATAATAAATAAATAAGCAACAAATATCGAGAACATGAGTTGAAGAATCCTTGAAAGTGAGTCCATTGAACATTTCAGTGATGGAGTGAGTGAAGGTGAGTAAATTTATCCCCTCTAGTTCAAGAGCCTGATGGTTGAGAGGTAATAACCCTACTGGTGTGGGTTCTAAGGCTCCTGTGTTTTTGATGGCAGGAGCAAGAAGAGAGTATGGCCTGGATGGTAAGGGTCTTTGGTGATGGATGCTGCTTTCCTGCACCAATGCTCAATGTAGATTTGCTCAATGGCTTTACCCATGATTGACTGGGATGCATCCATTACTTTGTGTAGGCTTTTCTGTCCAAGCGCCTTGGTGTTTCCATACAAGGCCTTGATTCAACCAGTCAATATACCATCCACAGCACATCAATAGAAGTTTGTCAAAGTTTTAGATGACACGCTGAATCTTCACACATTTCTAAGAAAGTAGAGGCACTGCTGTGTTTTCTTTGTCATGGCACTTGCGTGCTGAACGCAGGACAGATCCTCTGAAATTTTAAGTTACTGATCCTCTCCACCTCTGATCCACCGCAAGCAATGATCTGTAACATCCCCTTGGGCTTGGAGGCAATTTGATGAGGCAGAACCGAGGCAAGGCAAGGCAGTGGGCTGTTGCCCAGTGTGAAAAAGACCCAACGTTTGATTGACGTAAGCGCTGAGCCAAATCGGAAAGGTTGGGCACAGGTTGAATTGAGGCAGAAGGATCCAGGCCCCAGAGTACATCGAAGTGACAGAACCCAATGTTTGGATGACGATTTAGGCACCAGGCCAGATTGAAACAGTTATGTTGAGGGAGGGATGATTTGGCTCACTGCTCTTTTCAGCACTGAACAAAAGGTCTGCGAACAAACTCATCGTGGACTTCAGTTCAGCACGTTATTTGCTTGCGTTTATTGTTTGCATGATTTGGTTTTTCTCTTTCTGCATGTTGGATGTTTGATACTTTTTTTTTAAATAACTTATTTTGATTTCTTTGTTTTGTGGCTCCTTGTTAGAAGATGAATCCTAATGTTGTATAATATGTATGTATTCTGATAATAAATGTATTTTGAACTTTTGATGAGGACTGTAGAATCACGAAAAGTATATGACTAGAAACAATAAAAAGCATTTTAATAGTTTCAAAACAGTTGATTCTGTAAAAGAAGGGATGATTCTCAAATTCAGTGATTGGCCTGGAGATTGTTCTCCCAAAGGGGATGATTTCAGACACTCCTGGAACCGCTGTGTCATCTAAGCAATGTGGCAATATTTTGAAGTTAGTTTGAGCATAGAAACCTGATTCAAACGTCTTCAGTGGTTTTTGGTGCCCTCATCTTTACAAGAGCAAGGCTTTTCCGCTGTCCATTGTTGGTTTTCTTCCTTTACTGGTTTGTGATTGGTGATCGGATCTCAGATTAAATAACCAGACCACAGCCAAAATGTGAAGGTAGGAATAACCACCTCAATATAAATAGATTAGATTTTACAGGATGTATTCTGGAGTTTACAAACAGTTGTGGGGGTGGGGAGGGAATTATATTGAAGGTATTAGCAAAGATGTAAGAGGGATTGAGAGGTATGGGCCTTTCTGAATTCTGATGGCAGAGGGGAAGAAGCTGTTCCCAGAAGGTGCAGTAAGTATAATTAGAAAAGGTAAGGTGATTACAAAAGGATGAAGAGTATGTTTCCAATAGGGTATTGATGAGGCCGTATCTGGAATGTCCTCTTTTTATTGAAGGAAGAGTTTTGCCAGTCTGTTACGTGGAATAGTTAGTTGTTTCATGTGCAGAGTTTGGACAGGCTGAAGTAGTATCCACTGCAGTTTGGAAGAGTGAGAGGGATATGACTGAAACATTTAAGATACTAAGAGGACTTGACAGGGTAGATGTGGAGATATTTTCTCTTGTGTCCGAATCTAAATCTGGGAAGGGTTATTCATTAGTAAGGGGTCATCCTTTTAAGAGAAGTGATAAAGTATATTTTTCTCTTTGGGGATTATGAATCTTTGGAATTCCTTTTCTCAAAGGGTGATGAAAGTGGAATTTTTTGAATATTTTTAAGGGAGAGATAGACAAATGGAGGTAAGATTACTACACAGAAAATGCTGGAGCAACTCAGCAGGTCAGGCAGCATCTATGGAAATGAATAAGTAGTCAATGTTTCAGACCAAGACCCTTCATCAGGACTACAAAGGAAGAGAGAGAAGCCAGAATAAGAAAGTGGGGGGGGGGGGGGGGGGTGAGGGGAAGTACAAGCTAGAAGATGATAGGTGAAGCCAGGTGGGTCGGGGTGGGGGAATTAAGAAGCTGGAGGTGGAAAATATAAACTGCAGGAGAAGCAGGGAATCGGATAGGAGAGGAGAGCAGACCATGGGAGAAAGGGAAGGAGGAGGGGCAACAGGGTAATGTGATGGGAATGGGAGGAGAAGAGAAGAGGTAAGAGGGGAGCCAGAGTGGAGAATGGAAGGAAGAGGCAGAAAACTTTGAGAAATCAATGTTCATGCCATCAGGTCAGAGGCTGTCCAGATGGAATATGAAATGTTGCTCCTCCAGCCAGACAGGGGCTTCATCGTGGCAATAAGGAGGCCATGGATTGACATGTCAGAATGGGAAGGGAGATAGGAATTTAAATGGTTGGCCCTGGGAAAACCTGCTTTTTGCAGATGGAGTGAAGGTGTCTAATCGATGTCGGGTCTCACCAACATAGCAGAGGTGGCATTGGGAGCACTGGATACATGAGAAGAGCCCAGCAGATGCAGAGGTGGTGTTGCCTCACCTGAAAGGAAGTCAGGGAGGATGTGAATAGGCAGATGTAGCTTTTTGTCTGCTGCAAAGAACCCTGCTCTGTGAAGAAGGATGTTCTGGGAAAAGGGAATGGCATTTCTACAGGAAATAGGGTGGAAAAAGTATGGCCAAGCTGTGGTACATGAAGCATCACCCATGCAGTCATCAGTATAATGTAGGAAGAGTCTGGGAGCATTACTGGGGAAGGCTTGAAACATGGACTGTTCCATGTGGCCAATGAAAAGGCAGACATAGCTGAGGCCATTGCAGAAGCCCATGGCTTTACTTTGAGCTTGGAGAAAGTGGAAGAAGCTGAAAGAGAAATTGTTGAGTGTGAGAACTAATTCTGCCCAGATGGAGGAGGGTGGTAGTGGAGGGGAAACTGGTCGGGTCTGTTGTCTAGGAAGAAGCGGAGAGCTTCAAGGCCTTCCTGCTGGGAGACAGAGTGTAGAGGGACTGAATATCCATGGCAAAAATGAGGCATACTGTTGATCTCCTCAACAACTTTCAATACCCTAGCTTCCTTCTTGCTTCCCCCCTCCCCCACCCACCTGGCTTCACCTATCACCCTCCATCTTGTACTCCTTCTGCTCCACCCACCTTCTTATTCTGGCTTCTTCCCCTTCCTTTCCAGTCCTGGTGAAGGGTCTCAGCCCAAAACGTCAACTGTTTATTCATTTCCATAGATGCTGCCTGACCTGCTGGGTTCCTCCAACAGTTTGTGGGTGGGTGTTACTCTGGATTTCCAGCACCTGCAGAATCTCTTATGTTTATGATGTAAGATTTTATTAGATTTTCTGAATTGCAGATTTGATGTTACGCCAGATTAACCAAGATCTCATGAAGTGGCAAACCAGGCTTCCAGGGCTGAATGGCCAACCCCTACTCATAATTTGTATGGATGAATGCACTGTACTTTGCAGTGTGACATCACTCTGCCCCTTGCAATAGCAATGAATTTCATTAACATTAAATACAGCCTAAAGAAACTTTCAAGAGAAGTTGTCAACTTTCTAGATGAGCATTCAAAGCATATTTTTAACTCACATTTAAATTAAATTAGATTTACCCTGAGCCTGTAAAGCCTCAGCAGTTCCCAGGGAAGTTTTTCCACATGGTGTCAAGTTGAGTAGCATAGGATAAACTGTGGGCACGCCTTGCTATATAAATCTAGAGCAGAAAATACGGAGCTATGAAGGAAAGCATTTTAAATGGGAAAATTCTCAATTCCCATATCAAATTTACTAGACATTTTGGAATTTTCTGTTAAAAGAGAGCACTTCATCAACTATTATCTATTTCAAGAAGATCCGTGCCAGTGTCATCAGCTCAGACACCATTGCAAGTGGCTAGTTGATTGCATCCATGGTGGGTACAAGTGCCACCAAACAGGACTACACTTGCCTACGTAACCAGCTGCCTGATAATTGACCC
Organism: Mobula birostris; assembly: GCF_030028105.1. Classification (NCBI taxonomy): domain Eukaryota; kingdom Metazoa; phylum Chordata; class Chondrichthyes; order Myliobatiformes; family Myliobatidae; genus Mobula; species Mobula birostris. The sequence goes on from NC_092377.1 coordinate 29,212,346, forward strand.
ACCATGTCTACCTGTTCATCTGCCTGTCCAAGTATGCTTCTGAAACCTTCAACCATTCTTTGTCTTCTGAAGATTACATTCACTATTTCCAAACACACCTCCATTCCTAAGCCAGTAAACATGGATCTTGCATTATTCAAACACCAATGGAGATGTACGTACTTAATCTGATCACGAAATGTCAGCAATTTGGATCTGGACATTTCCTATACTTTTCAAATAGCTATAATGTTGCATCATTTGTCTCATTAGAGTTTGCCATTTTTACCTCAAAGGCTACATGTTTCTATAGATGCTGAAATAAAATTTACCGTGAATGAAATCCTGCCAGTGCAGTTGTTTCCACATCTCTCTCAGACTTCTATTGAGCTGATTTTTTGTCATTGAAGTGGTCAATGCTTTTCATTGTGATGCTAAACATGTACTACTTCTGTTGCAGTAAGTTCTGCCATCAAAACATTGTGCGATGTATAGGAGTCAGCCTGCAGGCTCTCCCTCGCTTCATTCTGCTGGAGCTGATGACAGGGGGAGACATGAAATCCTTTCTTCGAGAATACCGACCTAAGCCAGTAAGACGTGAACATATATTAATGGAAATATCTGTTGAAAGTTGCTTTTCACAAACAGAAGCTATCTTGTGGAGTGACAGATAGCAGCTTTAAAAAAAATCTAGTGTTAATATTATTTATAAAGGCCCATTATTAGACTTATTGGCAAAGTGGGATGATGCCAGGATTTTCAGTAATTTTAGTAATTTCCTTCCCTTGCAATAGATTGTGAGCATTTAGGGTTTGCTTCACATCTCAGTGATCATCTCTGAGGTGTTTCTTCACAGATGCATTGAGGAATCCTGTTTGGGTTCTCATTGTACTGATGCATTTCCAGATGACACTGATTAAATGTTAGCATTTATCTGATGCTTGGCAAAATGTCAAATGTTACTGGTCTTTTAATTGTTGTGACTCTGATTGAGGGTAAAGCTTCGATGTAGAAAAAAGCATTGAAATGAAATAAGCAGTTCTTTATTTTATATAGATTGGGTAATATACTTATGAAGGGACTGACATTTGAAATCTAACTAATCCTTATTACAGTATATTGGTTGTCAGTTTCTGCAGCATTCATTGAAACTGGATAAAAGAGCACGGAATACATCAAATAATTTCCGTGCCCTGACAGTCAAAGAATTCAATGTTTTATTTAGGATTAAGGTTGGGCCAATATTATCTGCCTGAAGCAAGAGAAGTCACCAAATTGCAAAGTTTGGTTTTAAGCTATCCACTCTGTAATTGACTGTATCTTGTAAAGCTAGCAAACGTCTGTTCATATAGTTTGTTTTTATTGGACTTGTCACTCTTCACTTAACTCAACTGATATCTAGCAAAAATCAAAGCTAACCAGGAACTGATTTCCAGTCCTTTTAATCCATATTCAGATTTATTTCCTTCAGATTTTATGCCCAACTTCCCCTCCATTTCTCTTTTTTTAATGTTTGCAATTGTTACTGTTATATTTCAGCCTTCATTTTCATGCATGCTTTGGGATAATAAATGACAGAGGAGCGGTCAAAGTCAGAAAAAAGTATTTTCTGCACCCTTCCCTCTGGCTAGCCCCCAACAGCCATTTTAATTGGTGTTCTCAGTTGGAGAATGAGGATCCCCAACAAACTACATTAAAGCAAAATATTGTTGATGGTGGGAATCTGAAAAAAAAATAAAATGCAGGAGAAACTCGGCTTTTACACAGCATTAGTGGAAAAAGGATATTAATCTTTTCAGTTGATAATTTTTCATCAGAATTGTGAGCAAGTAGCCCTAGAGTCATTGAGGAATACATAATAGAAACAGGCCCTTCAGATTTTTGAATCCATACCAACCAGCAATTATCACTAACCACTAAAATTAATCCTACACTAATCCCAATCCGTTATTCTCCCCACGTTCTCATCAACTCCCCCAGATTCTACCACTCACTTATATACTAGCGATAGTTTACTAGTGACCAACTAACTAATGAGTCTGAATGTCTTTGGGATGTGTGAGAAAAATAGAGTTCCCAGAAGAAGACAGCACAGTCACTGAAATAACATGCAGACTTCCCATAAGCACTAACCAAGACTGGAATTGAACCCAGCTCTTTGTTGCTGTGAGACAGTGGCTCTGTTAGCTGTGCCACAGTGCAGTATTAGTTGTATACAAGGTTTAAAGTGAAGATAAGTGAGATAGTGAACATTATGTTCATATAATATTATTACTGTCACCATAGCATGGTAGAACCTGTCACTAACAGTCAAAAGTTGTGTGCTATGTCTAATTGTGCTTAATCTTGAGCAACATTAATTTTGTGTTGAGAAGAATGTGGATTCTGCAATGTGATTCTTGAAGTTATTTTAAATTGATAAAATTTGTAGGAATATTGATCTTGTAATATCGATCAAGTGACACTGAGTCAGATCCTAACCTTGACAACATAGAACTGGTGTTAGAACTGGTGAGCAAAACATAAAATTTCTGAATAATGCTGATGATTCCTGATCATCAAAATTGGTGATTCAAGAAATAAAGAGTTTGCTAAGAAATCGGAGAGCTGCAAACACCAGTAGAATCTGTAGTATACTTGGTAACCAAAGCAATTAAATGTTTTTTGGATTTTATTGGGACTGAAGCTTGTCACCCTCTTGCATACTTACATTGTAATTTTGACAGAAGTGACTACGAACAGGTATGAAATTAAACATCTCTTATATTGTATGTTCTGTTCTTACAGTAAGATTTCCATTGCCCTTGTAAGGATACCTGGTTCTTATAAAGCAGGCAACATGAGACAGCATCTGAACACATTATTCTTACATATCGCTTCTGCTCACAGCATGCCAGTTTTATACTTTCTTGGTTAAAACTACTTATCAAATGTCCTTTGATATCACAGGGGCAGCCATCAACTCTCAGCATGCTAGACTTGCTGAATGTGGCTCGTGACATTGCTCGGGGCTGCCAGTATTTGGAGGAAAACCACTTCATTCATCGGTAAGTAACCACAAGCTAGGCAAGCAGGATCACTGAATGCTATCCAATTGTGTATGTTTCTGATAATCCTTATAATGGGACTTTTTACTGTTACATTGCTTTACAAGAAATGAAACAGATATATTCTGCTTTCATCCTGAGGTGGATGTGATGAAAATTTCCTCTATATTCACTCTAGGAATGGATGAAGTTGTGCTATCTTGCATTATTTCTGTGCCATGTTTCTTTTTGAATTGACTTTCCTGTTATACTAATAACCTACTGAAATCACATAGCAAAGAATTTTTGATTAATGCAGGTGACCTCAATTTCAGAACTCTTTCAGTAAACCAAGTTTGAGTTTTCTGATAAAAAAAATTGCCAGAAAAAAAACACTACTGAATTGTTACCAGTTCTGATCATCAACACATTACAGAACATCCAAAACTACATTCAAAAGATCAAAGAATAAATAAGCTAAAATTATATCTCTAATTTTAAAAAAACACAAAAATCATGTCCTGTATTGTAAGGGCAATGTGGTAAGTGAATGCATTAGATCAACAATAGGAATACTGAATACTGGCATCATTTTTATGTCAGGAATCAGCAGGTGGATTATAGTTCTAATCATTTGTCATAAGCCTATTCTGAAGTTAGATAAATAAACTCATATTTTATGCACATTCCCTAAAGAAATGTTCATTTAGATTTAAGTGCATATGGTAATTTTTTTTTTGTAGGAGGCTATCTTTTGTAAACTGAACATGTGCTGGTTTAATCCTTGGAAATTCCAACCTACATGCTCCCTTATGTGGGTGAAAACATTTATTGGGGATTGGAAAATGGTATCACTGTCATGATACAATCCACCCATTTGAAATGTAATATAGAACATATTACACTCCATCACAGAACAAGCTCTTTGGGCCACAATGTAGTGCCACACTTATAACCTATTATAAGATTAACCTATTCCTTCCCTCCTACGTAACCCTCAATTTCGCTATCATCCATATGCTTTTCTAAGAGTTTCGTACTTGTTCTGAATATATCTGCCTCTACCACCACCCCTGGCAGGGGATTCCATGCAGCCACCAATCTCTGTGTTTAAAGGAAAACTTGCCTCTAACATCCTCCCTATACTTTCCTCCAGTCACCTTATAATTATTCCCCTTTGTGTTAGCTATTTCTGCTCTGGGAAAAAGTCTCTGGCTGTCAATTCGATCTATGCCTTTTATCATCTTGTACACTTCTATCAAACCACCTGCCATCCTCTTTCACTCCAAAGGAGGATATGTGAGGGAGGATGGGCAGGTGATAGAGAAGGGACGCGCTCAGATGTGTCTATTTTAACGCAAGGAGTATTGTGAACAAAGCAGATGAGCTTAGAGGGTGGATCAGTACTTGGAGCTATGATGTGGTGGCTGTTACAGAGACTTGGATGGCTCAGGGACAGGATTGGTTACTTCAAGTGCCGGGTTTTAGATGTTTCAGAAAGGACAGGGAGGGAGGCAAAAGAGGTGGGGGCGTGACACTGTTGATCAGAGATAGTGTCACGGCTGCAGAGAAGGTGGACATCGTGGAGGGATTGTCTACGGAGTCTCTGTGGGTGGAGATTAGGAACAGAAAGGGGTCAATAACTTTACTGGGTGTTTTTTATAGGCCACCCAATAGTAACAGGGATATCGAGGAGCAGATAGGGAAACAGATCCTGGAAATGTGTAATAACAACAGAGTTGTCGTGATGGGAGATTTTAATTTCCCAAATATCGATTGGCATCTCCCTAGAGCAAGGGGTTTAGATGGGGTGGAGTTTGTCAGGTGTGTTCAGGAAGGTTTCTTGACACAATATGTAGATAAGACTACAAGAGGAGAGACTGTACTTGATTTGGTATTTGGAAATGAACCTGATCAGGTGTCAGATCTCTCAGTGGGAGAGCATTTTGGAGATAGTGATCATAATTCTATCTTCTTTACAATAGCATTGGAGAGAAATAGGAACAGACAAGTTAGAAAAGTGTTTAATTGGAGTAAGGGGAATTATGAGGCTATCAGGCAGGAAATTGGAAGCTTAAATTGGAAACACGTTCTCAGGGAAAAGTACGGAAGCAATGTGGCAAATGTTCAGGGGATATTTGTGTGGAGTTCCAATGAGACAAGGAAGTTATGGTAGGGGAAAGGAACTGTGATGTACAAAGGCTGTAATAAATCTAGTCAAGAAGAAAAGAAAAACTTAGAAAAGAGTCAGAGAGCTAGGTAATGTTAGAGATCTAGAAGATTATAAGGTTAACAGGAAAGAGCTTAAAAATGAAATTAGTAGCACCAGAAGGGGCCATTGGCGGGCAGGATTAAGGAAAACTCCAAGGCATTCTACAAGTATGTGAAGAGCAAGAGGATAAGACGTGAAAGAATAGGACCTATTAAGTGTGACAGTGGGAAAGTGTGTATGGAACTGGAGGAAATAGCAGAGGTACTTAATGAATACTTTACTTCAGTATTCACTATGGAAGAGGATCTTGGTGATTGTAGTGATGACTTGCAGCGGACTGAAAAGCTTGAGCATATAGATATTAAGACAGAAAATATGCTGGAGCTTTTGAAAAGCATTAAGTTGGATAAGTCGCCGGGACAGGATAAGTGTACCCCAGGCTATTGTGGGAGGCAAGGGAGGAGATTGCTGAGCCTCTAGTGATGATCCTTGAATCATCAACGGGGACGGCAGAGGTTCCGGAGGATTGGAGGGTTGCAGATGTTGTTCCTTTATTCAAGAAAGGGAGTAGAGATAGCCCAGGAAATTATAAACCAGTGATTCTTACTTCAGTGGTTGGTAAGTTGATGGAGAAGATCCTGAGAGGCAGGATTTATGAACATTTGGAGAGGTATAATATGATTAGGAATAATCAGCATGGCTTTGTTAAGGGCAGGTCGTGCCTTATGAGCCTGATTGAATTTTTTGAGGATGTGACTAAACACATTGATGAAGGAAGAGCAGTAGATGTAGTGTATATGGATTTCAGCAAGGCATTTGATAAGGTACCCCATGCAAGGCTCATTGAGAAAGTAAGGAGGCATGGGATCCGAGGGGACATCGCTTTGTGGATCCAGAACTGGATTGCCCACAGAAGGTAAAGAGTGGTTGTAGACGGGTCATATTCTGCATAGAGGTTGGTGACCAGTGGTGTGCCTCAGGGATCTGTTCTGGGACCCTTACTCTTCATGATTTTTATAAATGACCTGTATGAGGAAGTGGAGGGATGGGTTAGTAAGTTTGCTGATGGCACAAAGGTTGGAGGTGTTGTGGATAGTGTGGAGGGCTGTCAGAGTTTACAGTGGGACATGGATAGGATGCAAAACTGGGCTGAGAAGTGGCAGATGGAGTTCAACCCAGATAAGTGTCAAGTGATACATTTTGGTAGGTCAAATATGATGGCAGAATATAGTATTAATGGTAAGACCTTTGGCAGTGTGGAGGATCAGAGGGATATTGGGGTCCAAGTCCATTGGACACTCAAAACAGCTGCGCAGGTTGACTCTGTCTTTAAGAAGGCATACGATGTATTGGCCTTCAATAATTGTGGAATTGAATTTAGGAGCCGAGAGGTAATGTTGCAGCTATATAGGACCCTGGTCAGACCCCGCTTGGAGTACTGTGCTCAGTTCTGGTCACCTCACTACAGGAAGGATGTGGAAGCCATAGAAAGGGTGCAGAGGAAATTTACAAGGATGTTGCCTGGATTGGGGAGCATGCCTTATGAAGGCAGGTTGAGTGAACTCGGACTTTTCTCCTTGGAGTGACGGAGGATGAGAGGTGACCTGATAGAGGTGTATAAGATGATGAGAGGCATTGATTGTGTGGATAGTTAGAGGCTTTTTCCCCAGGGCTGAAATGGTTGCCACAAGAGGACACAGGTTTAGGGTGCTGGGGAGTAGGTACAGAGGAGATGTCAGGGGTAAGTTTCTTACGCAGAGAGTGGTGAGTGCGTGGAATGGGCTGCCGGCAACGGTGGTGGAGGCAGACACGATAGGGTCTTTTAAGAGACTTTTGGGTAGGTACATGGAGCTTAGAAAAATGGAGGGCTATGGGTAAACCTAATAATTTCAAAGGTAGGGACATGTTTGGCACAACTTTGTGGGCTGAAGGGCCTGTATTGTGCTGCAGGTTTTCTATGTTTCTAAAGAGAAAATCCCTAGCTCACTCAACTTATTCTCATGAGATATGCTTTCTAAATCAGACAGCATCCTGGTAAATCTCATCTGCACACCCTCTCGAAAGCTTCCATATCCTTCCTGTAATAAGGCAACCAGAACAGTATACAATATTCCCAGTGGGGTTTAACCGGGGTTTTATAGAGCTGCAACACTACCTCATGGTTTGTGAACTTAAAAAAATATATTATGATGAAAGGAAGAAAAAAAACCTCTTATCACAAAGTATTGGAAATAGAATTGGTTCATTATTTTCACATGTACTAAGTTCCAGTGAATAGCTTGTCTTGCATGCTGTTCATGAAGATGAAGTCATTGCAAGGCTTTCTGTTGGCCAGGGTCGACCATAGATGTTACGTTCTAGCTGTCTAGATATGCAAGTCGGGGAAGCACAATATGGAGAGCAAGCAGTTGCTTTTATAGCAAGCTGCCCCTCTCCACGCATCTGATGAACCCAAAAGAATGGCAGAGACCAATACAGCATTGCAGGAGTTGCCAGTCAGCGTTGGACTCAACGTAGGACTACCTTAGTGACTCCAGCTCCAGATTGTTCATTCAAGTTTACTCCTGAAGCCTTTCCCTTGAATGGACATAGTTGCAAGGCAGCATAGGTTTGGGATCAGTTTTGCTTCTCGGTGAGCTGGCAACCACAGCTAACAAGCCCCATCTGCCCAAAGTGTCTGGTTTTAAGGTATCAGTAACCTGCCTTTGCCCCTTTTCCTGTCAGTGGAAATGGTTCCGCTGGGCTTAGTAGCTAAGCAACACATGAAGGCCAGGAGCTAGGATGTCAAAGGCTATTTGAGACACATGCCATTGGGAGTATTGAATAGCATTTAACTTGAGCTTCGCTCCACTATCTGCCATGCCCCAGCGATGACAACCTTAAGAAATCACTCAGGCATTACAAGATAAAATAATACAGAATAAAATGTAATAACTACAGAGAAAGTGAAGTATAAGTAGACAGTGGGAGAAAGGAAGAAAGCAGAGTACACAACACACAAGAATGGGTAATTTAGTCATGTTGGGACTGTTCTTGCACTCATTGAGATTAGGGCTGATCAATGAACATGGATTTAACTGGGTTTTAGCAGCAGTTTCATATAAATGTATGGTATTTACTCTCCTAAGTACTAGTAATTACCCTCCTAGATGGTGGCAACACCACAACTACCACAAGAATACAGAAATCATGGATTCTGCCAGTGATTTCTTCCTGTGTTCCAATATGTATACTGAACAGTCTGCACCCTGACACACAGCTTCACTCCAGTGCAGAATTCACTGTTGCAAGGAAGAACGTTAGACCACAGTACAGGTTCTTCAGCCCACGATGTTGTGCCAACATGTTAACCAACTCCAAGATCAATCTAATCCTTCCTTCCCACATAGCCCTTCACTTTTCTTTCATCCATGTGCCTACCCAAGAGTCTCTTAAATATCCCTGATGAATCGGTCTCTACCACTACACCTGACAGCGCTCTGTGTGTAAGCAAGCCACTTCTGACATTTCCCCCTCTGCTTTCCTCCCATCACCTTGCATTAACCATTTCCTCCCTGGGAAATAGGTACTAGCTGTCCACTCTGTCTATGCTTCTTATCATCTTATAACTTCTATCAAGTCACTTTTTATCCTCCTCCACACCAAAGAGAAAATCCCTAGCTTGCTCAAACTTTCCTCAAAAGATGTGTTCTCTAACCAGACAGCATTCCGATAAATCTCCTCTGCTCCTTTTCTAAAAATGCATGTTCTTCAAGCAATCAAAACAAAACAGCATACTCTGAGTGCGGTCTAACCAGAGTTTTATAGAGCTGCTGTTGAACTCAGTCCCTTGACTAATAAAGACCAACACACCATATGCCTTTTTAATTACTCTATCAAGTCATGACAGCTTTGAGAGATCTGTGGACACCAAGACCCCTCTGTTCCTCCACACTGCTAAGAATCCTGCCATTAACCTTATACTCTGCCTTCAAGTTTGAACTTCCCAATTGAACTCCATCTGCCACTTCTCAGCCCAGCTCTGCATCCTATCAATGTCCCAATGTAACCTATGACACTCTTCTACACTATCCACAAAACCACCAACCTTCGTATCATCCGCAAACTTACAAACCCACCCTCAGCTTCCTGATGTAAGCCATTTATAAAAATCACAAAGAGCAAAGGTCCAAGACAGATCCCTGCTAAAAGCTACAGACCACCAGGTGGAATACACTCCATCTACAACCACTCTTCTTCCATCAATTTATCACTTACACGACAAAGTTAATCAAGCTCATGAAGCATGACCTGCCCCTCACAAAGCCATGCTGGCTAACCCTAATCAGATTATGCTTTTCCAAATGCTTGTAAATCCTGTATTTAAGAATCTTTTTCAATAGTTTGCCCTCCACCGATACAAGACTCGCAGGTCTATAATTCCCAGGATCATCCCAATTACCTTTCTTGAACAAAAGAATAACATTTGCAAGAAGAATAACAAAGAATAAACTTCCAACCTTCTAGCACTACTCCTGTGGCCAGTGAGAATACAAAGATCATCACTAATGGACCAGCAATCTTCTCCCTCACTTTCCATAGTAACTTGGGGTATATCCCATTTGGCCCAGAAGTTGGAAATGAAGAAACATGTTTCTTCTAATTATTACTGCCTGGAATCTGTTTATTGTTTTTTATGAGTTACTTTAGTTTCTTTAATTTTGAAGTTTTGCAGTGATTCTGAATGTCATTAACAACTTTGCGAGATGCCAAAGCTGAGGGCATGCCTTTGTCATCACTCTGGAGTATTCACAATGACTTGTCAGCAGAATTTGCTTTGGTCTGCCCAAGTACTCCTATTACATTGCTTGAGGTCTAACTATGTTCAGGACCTCGCTGATCAGGTCAAGGCTGCTCTGTGTAGCAAATTCATTTTAAGAAATATTCATGAAGTATGTTTGAAAGAATTGCACCTGTCAATGGCAATTCCAGATGATCTGGCACATTCAAACAAATGTGGCCTAATGGCTGACGGTGTATACACTTCAGCACACACAGAATGCTGGAGGAACTCAGCAGGTCAGGCAGCATTAATGAGGAAGAGTGAACAGTCAACGTTTCAGGATCTTGAAGAGATCCTTCTTCAAGACTGAGAAGGAAGGGGAAAAATGCCGGAATAAAAAGGTGGGGAGAGGAGAAATAGGCTAGCAGGAAGTTGATAGGTGAACCCAGCTGGGCGGGAAAGGTCAAGCATAAAGGGGAAGGAATCTGATAGAAGAGTAGAGTGGGCAATAGGAGAAAAGGAAGAAGGAGGAGATCCAGGAGGAAATAATAGGCGAATGAGAAGAAGTCAAAGGTTAGATGGGGAATAGAAGGGGGAGAGAAGCTGTTCACCAGGAGGAGAAATTGATATTCATGCCATTAGGTTGGAGGTACCAGATGGTATATAAGGTGTTGCTCCTCCACACTAAGGGAGGCCTCATCCTGGCACAAGAGAATGCCATGGATCGACACGTCGGAACAGGAATGAGAATGGGAATTAAAATGTTTGGTCACTGGGAAGTCCCACTTCTGGTGGATGGTGCAGAGGTGCTTGACAATAGGTCTCAGCAGTGTAGAGGAGACCACATTGGGAGCACCAGACACAATAGATGAACCCAGCAGGTTCACAGGTGAAGTGTTGCCTCACCTGGAAGGACTGCTTAGGGCCTTGAATGGAGGTGAGGGTGGAGTATATGGGCAGGGGTAGCACTTCTGCCACGTGCAGAGGTAAGTGTCTGGAAGGAGATTAGTGCGGAGGGACGAATGGACAAGAGAATTGCAGGAGGAGGGATCCCTGCAGAAAGCATATATACACTTGTTTCTTTAATCTCCTCCCTTGATTTAAACTTTGGAGTTCAGTATCATTCTAGTGAGTAACCTTTGTACTTCCTCCAAGACCAATGCATTGTCCATGAGATATGATCTGTTCACAATGCTGTCATGTTGCTAACGAAGTTTTGTGTAAGTGGGGAATCTTTACCTCTGTCCCATTGTACTGCAGTCTTTTGATATAAAGGCCATTACCCAAGATTTTGTTGACTATTTGATTTGCTCTGTACCAAGTGATGGCATTTTGATTATCCATGTACTTGGATAAATAATCTCTCACCCTCATCTCAAACCCACCCCCACCAAGCTTTTTTGGCTCTTCATTCCTGGCTTATTGCCTTCTGAAATTATTCTGTTTTATCCTTCTTAAATTTCTTAGTAAGGTCTTGTTTGTACCTACATCGTCTTGAATGATAATAATATTTGCTGCACTGGCAGACTATAAAATTTTCTTATTTCCTTTGATGCAAGTTGTTTATAAATATGGTGAATAATTGTGCCACACATCTAATTCCCCAGCTAGATCAATAAACTGTCCACAATTCCACAAATTTTGGCTGTTGACAACAGTGTCTTATGAGACCTTCTAATCAAATGAACATCCAAATCACAAGAGCAGATGTTACTCTGTCAATTATTTTAGTTAAGAAAGTTTAGTTGAGTTTGTCAGGTATACCATACCTTTTACAGTTCTATATTGATTTGCTCTAATCACCTGAAAAGTTTCAAAATATTCATTCAATCTATACTTAATTACAATGCTGTTAGTTTCCTAACAACAGATGTTAAAATTCACTGATTTCCTTTATTTATCTTACTTGTATATCAAAGTGACTTGCATGATGTTCTAATATAAAGAAATTTTTTATCAAATCAAGAGAACCTCATAAAATTATTTTAGTACATACAATAAAACTCTGATCACCTGGCAGCTGTTTTACCATTGAAACAATTTGTAATGCATGAAGTTCTGTGTATCATCATTCATCACACTAAATTATTAATTTTAAATGGATTACTTATTAACATAATGCCCCAATTGGAGTTTCTCTTCCTGAATGAGTCCTTGATGTTGTTTTACTCACCAGGTAAATTCTGATTCTATACTTCTCATCAAGTAATTCCAGCTCTTTCTGGGTTGAAAGTGAAATCTTAATATCTGAACCACGTTAATGTAGTTCCTTCAGAAGGCGCATGAAGTGCTAGCATAGATCTTGTACTGAAATCCTGGACAGCAACTTAAAATGAGAGTTTGACCAACTAAACCATGCTGAGGGAACCTGGCAGGATCCCATTTCAGCTGTTACAGCACAAGTTTTCATTATAACCTGCTTTCTCAAATGAAAGTGTGCAATTGTTTAATTACATTGCAGACATCTGCCAACATCAGTTCACTGATATTTTACCCCAAACCATTTGTTCTTGTGTTTGGATTAATTTATCAATGCTATGCAAGTTCTCTAGATAGTGCTACATTTTCCTGAATAAATGATGGTGAAGATGACATACCTATATGATTGTAAATCTTTAGTAGTGACTGGATAAATCATGTAAATTAACCAATGGTCTCCACTGACGTCCTTCTGAAGATCAAATAAAAAGGCAGAATGTTTATATTTAACAACCATACTTTTACTTCCATCTGACCACACTAGGAAAAGCAAAGCACTGGACTGTCTTAACTCAAAACTGTGAAGAATTTAAGAAAATGAGGAGGAAATCATAAATCCTTTGAGATTGCTGCATAATTTAATAAGATCATGCTAATAATCTGCATTGAGTTCCACCTGTAAATTTTGCATTACTCCACTTTGCCGTCTTTCACTGAGATATTCATGGGTAATCTATAATAGACATATTTTAGATATTAGGATTTAAAATCACTCCTCACATCCTCAGCGTTTCATGAATAATTTATCATCATAACCTATGAGCAATAAAACTTGCCTTTTCACTTTTACCATGAGAATATTGCAGAGGCATTATATAACCATATAACAATTACAGCACAGAAACGGGCCATCTCGGCCCTTCTAGTCCATGCCGAATGCTTACTCTCACCTAGTCCCACCGACCTGCACTCAGCCCATAACCCTCCATTCCTTTCCTGTCCATATAGCTATCCAATTTAAATTTAAATGACAATGTCGAACCGGCCTCAACCACTTCTGTTGGAAGCTCGTTCCACACAGCTACCACTCTCTGAGTAAAGAAGTTCCCCCTCATGTTACCCCTAAACTTTTGTCCTTTAACCCTCAACTCATGTCCTCTTGTTTGAATCTCCCCTATTCTCAATGGAAAAAGCCTATCCACGTCAACTCTATCTATTCCCCCTCATAATTTTAAATACCTCCATCAAGTCCTCCCTCAACCTTCTACGCTCCAAAGAATAAAGACCCAACTTGTTCAACCTTTCTCTGCAACTTAGATGATGAAACCCAGGTAACATTCTAGTAAACCTTTTCTGTACTCTCTCTATTTTGTTGACATCTTTCCTATAATTCAGTGACCAGAACTGTACACAATACTCAAAATTTGGCCTTAACAATGCCTTGTACAATTTTAACATTATATCCCAACTCCTATACTCAATGCCCTGATTTATAAAGGCCAGCATAACAAAAGCCTTCTTCACCACCCTATCCACATGACATTCTACCTTCAGGGAACTATGCTCCATTATTCCTAGATCCTTCTGTTCTACTGCATTTTTCAATGCCCTAGCATTTATTATGTATGTCCAATTTTGATTAGTCCTACCAAAATGTAGCACCTCACATTTATCAGCATTAAACTCCATCTGCCATCTTTCAGCCCACTCTTCTAACTGGCCTAAATCTCTCTGCAGGCTTTGAAAACCTACTTCATTATCCACAACTCCACCTATCTTAGTATCATCTGCATACTTACTAATCCAATTTACCACACCATCATCCAGATCATTAATATATATGACAAACAACATTGGACCCAGTACAGGTCCCTGAGGCACATCAGTAGTCACCGGCCTCCAATCTGACAAACAGTTATCCACCACTACTCTCTGGTGTCTCCCATCCAGCCACTGCTGAATCCATTTTACTACTACAATATTAATACCTAATGACTGAACCTTCCTAACTAACCTTCCATGTGGAACCTTGTCAAAGGCCTTACTGAAGTCCATATAGACAACATCCACCACTTTACCCTCGTCAACTTTCCTAGTAACCTCTTCAAAAAATTCAATAAGATTTGTCAAACATGACCTTCCACGCACAAATCTATGTTGATTGTTCCTAGTCAGACCCTGTCTATCCAGATAATTATATATACCATCTCTAAGAATACTTTCCATCAATCTACCCACCACTGACATCAAACTCAGGGGCCAGTAATTGCTAGGTTTACTCTTAGACCCCTTTTTAAACAATGGAACAACATGAGCAGTACACCATCCTCCGGCACCATCCCCATTTCTAATGATATTTGAAATATTTCTGTCAGAGCTCCTGCTATTTCCACACTAACTTCTCTCAAGGTCCAAGGGAATATCCTGTCAAGACCCAGAGACTTATCCACTTTTATATTCCTTAAAAGCGCCAGTACTTCATCTTCTTTAATCATCATAGTTTCCATAACTTCCCTATCTGTTTCCCTTACCTTACACAATTCAATATCCTTCTCCTTAGTGAATACCGAAGAAAAGAAATTGTTTAAAATCTCCCCCATCTCTTTTGGCTCCACACATAGCTGTCCACTCTGATTCTCTAAAGGACCAATTTTATCCCTCACTATCCTTTTGCTATTAATATAACGGTAGAAACCCTCTGGATTTGTTTTCACCTTACTTGCCAAAGCAGCCTCGTACCTCCTTTCAGCTTTTCTAATTTCTTTCTTAATATTCTTTTTACCTTCTTTATATTCCTCGAGCACCTCACTTACTCCATGCTGCCTATATTTATTGTAGATATCTCTCTTTTACCGAACCAAGTTTCCAATATCCCTTGAAAACCATGGCTCTCTCAAATTTTTAACCTTTCCCGTCAACATAGCAGGAACATAAGGATTCTGTACCCTCAAAATTTCACCTTTAAATGACTTCCATTTCTCTATTACATCCTTCCCATAAAACAAACTTCCCGAATCCACTCCTTCTAAGTCTTTTCGCATCTCCTTAAAGTTGGCCTTTCTCCAATCAAAAATCTCAACCCTGGGTCCAGACCTATCCTTCTCCATATTTATATTGAAACTAATGGCATTGTGATCACTGGACCCGAAGTGCTCCCCAACACAAACCTCCATCCCCTGGCCTATCTCATTCCCTAACAGAAGATCCAACACCGCCCCTTCTCTAGTTGGTACCTCTATGTATTGCTGTAAAAAACTATCCTGCACACATTTTACAAACTCCGAACCATCCGGCCCTTTTACAGTATGGGCTTCCCAGTCAATGTGTGGAAAATTAAAATCTCCCACAATCAAAACCTTGTGCTTACTGCAAATATCTGCTATCTCCTTACAAATTTGCTCCTATAATTCTCGCTCCCCATTTGGTGGTCTATAATACACCCCTATAAGTGTTACTACACCTTTCCCATTCCTCAATTCCACCCAAATAGCCTCCCTAGATGAGCCCTCTAATCTATCCTGCCAGAACACTGCTGTAATATTTTCTCTGACAAGCAATGCAACACCTCCCCCTCTTGTCCCTCCAATTCTATCACACCTGAAGCAATGAAATCCAGGAATATTTAGTTGCCAATCACTCCCCTCCTGCAACCGTTTCACTAATAGCTACAACATCATATTTCCAGGTATCAATCCATGCTCAAAGCTCATCCATCTTTCTTAAAATGCTCCTAGCATTAAAATAAATGCATCTAAGAAATTTTCCACCTCTGACTCTCTGTTTATCACTAACGGTGCAAACAACTTTACTTTCTCTTTTTTCTTCCTTCTCCCCTACATCTGTTCCTACACTCTGGTTCCCCTCCCCCCTTGTATCTAGTTTAAATCCACTGGAGCCTTTCTAGCAAACCTACCTGCAAGAATATTTGTCCCCCTCCGGTTCAGATGTAAACTGTCCCGCCAGCAAGGTCCCATCTTCCCTGGAAAACTGCCCAATTATCTATAAATCTGAAGCCCTCCCTCCTGCACCATGTCTTCAGCCACGTGTTGATCTGTGCTATCTTACTATTTCTAAACCCACCTGCATGTGGCACTGGTAGCAATCCTGAGATTGCTATCCTGGAGGTCCTGTCCTTTAATTTGGCGCCTAACTCCCTAATCTCGCCTTTCAGGACCTCCTCATTCTTCGATTGACTGGCCTATTATTAAATCCGCAAATCAGAATTTTTTTTTTATCTATAATCTGATTTATCCCTAGGTATAAGATCAGGCCAAACTAACTTTTGGGTCATTATTTATCTTCTAATCCAGGCTGGGATTATCAAAAAAAGCTTAACCCTTGTAAGAAATTACTGTCCAGTGATCCTTAATGTGTGCATTTGTGTGGTTACCAGATAAGGCAGGATGACAGAATCCTTTCAAGTTTCCTAAACTGAAAAACTTATTCCCCTTCACTGTAAAGAATAATTGAGACACCAGATAACTGCTGGGAACCTACTCAAGTATGAGTTAATTCCTTCAGGGAAAAAAGATAAAGAACTGAGGGAAAACCAGGGGAAAAAATTTACTTGTCTGTGTTTTATTCATTGGCAGGGATATAGCTGCAAGAAATTGCCTGCTTACTTTCAAAGGTTCAGGAAGAGTGGCTAAGATTGGAGATTTTGGAATGGCTCGTGATATATACAGGTAATTGCTGAGAATTTTCATTACTATAGTTCACATTCAGAGATTTTAGGATTAAAATTGATTGGTAAAATAATATTCTGATAAGTACAGTGATTGGCCATAGTACACCATGTTTGATAATGCAGGTAAAGCAATTATAATATTTCTGCCTGTTCTTACTTATTAAGCAAACAAGGACAGTTTTCACATTTGTGCTTCAGTAAAAGTAGCAATTTTATACCTCAAAATATCAGCAAAGCTATGTGGTAAAACTCCTGTTATACGAATTTCCTGAAAAGGAAACCTTGTGAACTACTGCCTTTATTAGACAGTATTACATACAGAGTCAAGATCAAATACGACCTCAGCTGAAGGTGTTCTGGAAGCCAGTGTAATTGGATTATGACAAGCAAATAATATCCACTCATTAATTTAAAACTGTGCTTTCAGTCCTTTTTCTTTTATAACACTTTACCTGATACAGTATCAACATAATTAAAAGTAACCAAATATGATACAGTGCATGATACTTTGCAGCAAACTGCAAGCTGAGAAGCCAACAGACACGGAACTAAGGTGCTGCAATACTGCCACTAGCTGGAGAAATTAATTACAGCATGACATCCTTATAAATATGTGAATTTGTCATGGAGAAGACTACACGGAACAAAGACAAAAATGCTACAATAGGAATTTGGTCGCTAATAATAAGATCCTCTTTCAGGACATTCTTCTCAAATGTAAACAAACACAGATTTTCATTTCTTTCCCAGCATTTCAGCTATTCTGGCACCAGCTACAATACTGATCTTTTTCAGTGCCAAGATAACTTATTAGTACTATAACACTAATGCAGACAGGAAGTGCAGATGAAGGGGTTTTGACAAAAACATCAACCTTGTTCTGATGCTCCTTGACCCACTCCAGTAATTTAGATTTTGGCTCCAGATTCGAGAAGATCCATCTTCAGTCTTTGTGGCTCCGATGATGACCAGTAAGATTAATTTCACACTATTTTATTTAGATACAGCATGGAACGGTTCAAGCCTTCCCACCCAGCAATCCCCTGATTTAATCCTAGCCTAACCACGGGACAATTTATAGTGATCAAGCAGTACATCTTTGCACCATGGAGGGAAACCGGAACACTTGGAGGAAACCCACACGGTCATGGGGAGAACGTACAAACTCCTTACCAACAGCGGCGGGAAATTAACTCAGGTCGCCTGTACACTAAAGTGCTGTGCTACCAACAACACCACCATGCTGCCCAATTATGACTAGAATTCAGTTCCAGGTGAAATACTATGAAAAAAATATTTATTTATCATCCTCGACAGGTTTTAAACTGGATCTCACTGGACCCAGTCTGTGCCTGCATTGCCTGCGGTTGTGTTTTAGTTTTGCTGCAGTGTGGCTCCTAATGTTCTGCCAGCCTCACTGATACAAAGGTAATGAAACCACAAGTGGCTAAGGTTAAGAACTATCCCACAGCTCCTAGTACTGTTAGCTCATCCTGTCAGTAGGTCCAGCCTCCTAACTGCACAGAGACTGCTGATAAATAATTAAAGACTCAAGAAAGGCTGCAAATGCTGAGAAATCCAGAGCAACACACGAAGTGCAGGAGGAACTCAACTGGTCAGGCAGCATCCATGCAAGTGAATGAACAGTCGATGTGGTGAGCTGAGACCCTTCTTCAGGACTGGGAAGAAAGGGGGAAGACACCAGAATGAAAAGAGGGGGGGGAAGGAAGGAGGATAACTAGAAGATGATAGGTGAGGCTGGTAAGTGGGAAAGGTCAAGGGATGGACAGGAAGGAATCTGATAGGAGAGGAGAGTGGACCATAGGAGAAAGGGAAAGAGGAGGTGATAGGCAGGTGAGAAGAGGTAAAAGGCAAGAGTGGGGAATAGGAGAAAGGAGGGGGAGGGATTTTTTTTTTTTTACCAGAAGGAGAAATGCTACCAAGTTGGAGGCTACCCAGACGATATATAAGGGAAATGGACAGTCAACATTTTGGGTCAAGACCCTTCATCAGGACTGGAAAGAAAGAAGGGAGAAGCCAGAATTCTCTCTGTACCTACTTCCAAGCACCTTAAAACTGTGCCCTTTCATGTTAGCCATTTCAGCCCTGGGAAAAAGCCTCTGACTATCCACAGGATCCATGCCTTTCATCATCTTATACACCTCTATCAGATCACTTCTAATCCTCCATCGCTCCAAGGAGAAAAGGCCAAGTTCACTCAACCTATTCTCATAAGGCATGCTCCCCAATCCAGGCAACATCTTTGTAAATCTCCTCTGCACCCTTTCTATGGTTTCCACATCCTTCCTGTAGTGAGGTGACCAGAACTGAGCACAGTCCTCCAAGTGGGTACTGATCATCGTTCTTTACAACTGTAACATTACCTCTCGGCTCTTAAACTCAGTCCCACAGTCGATGAAGGCCAATACACTGTATGCCTTCTTAACCACACAGTCAACCTGTGCAGCAGCTATAAGTGTCCTATGGACACAGACCCCAAGATCCCTCTGATCCTTCACACTGCCAAGAGTCTTAAAATTAATACTACATTCTGCCATCATATTTGACCCACCAAAGTGAACCACCTCACACTTATCTGGGTTAAACTCCATCTGCCACTTCTCAGCCCAGTTTTGCATCCTATCGATGCCCTGCTGTAACCTCTGACAGCCCTCCACACTATCCAAAACACCCCCAACCTTTGTGTCATCAGCAAACTTACTAACCCATCCCTCCACTTCCTCATCCAGGTCATTTATAAAAATCACGAAGGGAAGAGGTCCCAGAACAGATCCCTGAGGCACACCACTAGTCACAGACCTCCATGCAGAATATGACCCACCTACAACCACTCTTTGTCTTCTGCGGGCAAGCCAATTTTAGATCCACAAAGCAATGTCCCCTTGGATCCCATGCTTCCTTACTTTCTCAATAAGCCTTGCATGGAGTACCTTATCAAATGCCTTGCTGAAATCCATATACACTACATCCACTGCTCTACCTTCATCAATGTGTTTAGTCACATCCTCAAAAAAATTCAATCAGGCTTGTAAGGCATGACCTGCCTTTGACAAAGCCATGCTGATTATTCCTAATCATATTATGCCTCTCCATATGTTCATAAGTCCTCCCTCTCAGGATCTTCTCCAGCAACTTACCAACCACTGAATTCCTCTGCATCAGTGAAGGCCAATGCAGATCAGAAGATTTTTTCATCGGGCATCTTCACTCTGCCCCCATGACAGTCAGGATCTCCTAGTGACCAACTAGTATAATTCCACTTCCCCACACCCACTTGCCTGTCCACAGCCTCCTCTACTGCCAAGTCAAAGCTAGTTGCAGACTAGAAGAATGTCATCTAATATTCTTGAAAAGGTGCAGAGAAAATTTGCAAGGATTTTGCCGGGAATTGAGGATCTCAGTTAAAGGAAAGCTGAAGTAGGTTATTCCTTGGAGAGTAGGAGAATGAGGGGAGATCTTACAGAAGTATACAAAATTATGGGAGGTACAAGTAGGGTAAATACATGCAGGTGTTTTCCCCTGAGGTTATGTAAAACTAGAACTACAGGTTTAGTATGAATGTACCACTCAGTTATATTGGCTCATATATGTCTAGGGGAAATCCCACCCAGCACCTGCCTCAACACTTCCCACGGAGTCAGTTGCTGCCCGAATCAATCCCAAACATCAATCGTCAGCCAGCACACCCAGTACATTTTACCAAGTACACTTTATAGATATTACTAATTCTATGACATTAATATAAATTCGATACAGAAAAGGAAGTAATGAAAAAAAAGGTGCCAAGACTTATCAAAGTCAAAGTTCTTCGCGCGCAACCATTGGAGCTCAATAGATTCCTGACGACTCACGGCTCGGGACCACCCGAAGTGATCAACTAGAGCCTTTCCACACGTCCACCGTCCTCCCCGTCTCTCCTCCGACTCCCCGTCAAAACCCTGTCCACCATCCTCCCCGTCTCTGCTCCAACTCCCCCCAAAAACCCCCGTCCACCGTCCTCCCCGTCTCTCCTCCAACTCCCCCCAAAAACCCCCGTCCACCGTCCTCCCAGTCTCTCCTCCGACTCCCCCCAAAAACCCCGTTCCCAGTCATATGATACAGCATTATCATCCGAAAACAAAACGATACGTGAACACCCGTTGGCTAATAGCACCCTGCTATCTGTACTAACCCAAGCAACTGTCTAGCTAGAGACTTCCTCAGCATTTAACATAATAAAGAAGCATTCCCCAGTATAACATAACAAAGAAGCCATTTTAAATTTAACATTAAAAAAAAAGAAAGACCCCGTACATGAAAGGTGAAATATTTAAGGGGGTCCTGAGGGGGAAACTATCCACTCATTGGGTGATGCAAATGTAGAACGATCTGCCAACAGAGGTGGTGGATGCAGGTTCAGTAGCAACATTTAAGAGAAGGTTAGATGGGCACACGGATGACAGGTATGGAAGACTATGGTCTGAGTGTGGGTCGATAGGACTAGGCAGAAAAACAGTTCAGTATAGACAAAAGGTCCTGTTTCTGTGCTGAAGTGCTCTGCGACTCTCTTCCACCTTGATAGTCTCCAACCTGATGACATGAACGTTGACATCCCTAACTTCTGGTAACCACCCCCTTTGTTTTCCCTCTTCCCATTGACTCCATGATCGCTTCTCTTCCCCATCCTTGCCCTCTTGATCTGCACATCAGCTACATATTCCTCAGTCTGGTTTTCTTCCTCACTTCCTTCTCCTTATACCATGATCCACTGTCCTCTTGTATCAGATTCCATCTTTTTTCAGCCCTTGGTCACTTCCTCCTAATACTTAACATCTTCCAACACCGTTTCTGCTCTCCACTCTTTTTAATGAAGGTTAGTGTTTCTATTCAAATAAATAGGGCCACTCTAGATGCCTGGTGTAAAGATCTCAAAGTGTATTCAATCCTTCAGCTCAGTTGTGAGGAGCAATATAGACTCTGCTGAGTCAGGTAGATTAGCATCTGATCTCCAGTGCAAACCACTGGCTAAAGATCAGTATGATCCAGCTCAGACGTTTCGTATTTTCCTTAACTTCCCCTTTTTATGCATAGGCACTGAATTCCAATCAACATTTCTTCACCAATCTTCCCAATTTACTACTGCTCGCCAAACTTCTCATGATTATTTTCAAACCTTACTTCCCCACCCCGATCTCAGTGTCGTTTGCTGTTCAGAAACAAAAAAAATCAAGAATGGATCAGTAACTAAATACAATATCCTGTGTTGGTCACCTGGTATACGTCGACAAGAAAAGACAATGTAAACCAGATGAATACCAAAAACCAATGCAAAAATGAGAGGAACAGTGACCCAGAGCATATTAGAATTGCTTCTATTGTGAATCAGTTCCATCTTTCTTCATTTCATTGTACCAGTCAACGTCCTCTCAATTTAGATTATGACCCATGTTTTGTTCAAAATGACAACATGTTAACATTACTATTTGTGTTTGCTACTGGTCATCTCTTTTATTGGAAGGCTGTGGAAGCTTTAGAGAGGGTGCAGACAAGTTCTAACAGGATGTTGTCTGGAGTAGAGAGCATGTATTATGAAGAAAGGTTAAGTGAGCTAGGGTTTATCTCTTTGGAGTGATAGAGAATGAGAGGTGACTTGACAGGAATGTAAGAGATGATTAGAAGCATAGCCAGAGTGGACAGCCAGTGCCTTTTTCTCAGGACAAAAATGGCTAATACAGTTTTAAGGTGATATGAGAGGATATCAGAGGTAAGTTTTTTTTTCTTACAGAGAATGGCCAGCCAGGGTGATAGAGGCCGATGCAGTTGAGATATTCAAAAATCTCTTAGATGGGCAGAGGTTTGAAAGAATAATTGGAGGGCTATGGGGGGGGGGGTTAAATTGATCTGAGAGTAGGTTAAACGTTCGACTGGAAGGCCTGTACTGTGCTGTAGTGTTTCTATGTTCAGGAACAGTCATCTTATTTGCAGAAACTTTCAATGTGTAATGGAACATGAGTGCAAAGATGTTTAGTGGAATTTTGTATTAAGCAGAGGTACAGCGGTATAAACCCTTCTAAGTAACTGAGCTAATATCTACACTATTATCCCAAAATGAAATGGCAATGCTGGAACTTCATGTGCCGAACAAAATGACTGGAGCACTTTGGTGTCTTAGAGGAAGAAATGTTTATCAAAATTACTTCTGTTCTGGGATAACTGTACATTATGTTTGCCAGGAACTTGTTACAGAGCAGAGGTGTAGAATGCAATTTGACACAGTGGTGTGTCTTTACTCTTTATTGAGAAAAAAATCCACCTGGACACATGTAAAGAATTAAATATTAATACTGTTTCAAAAAATGGCATGCTCAAATGTAAATTGTGTTAACATGATATTAACTACTTTTGTGCATGCCTTTTCATAATAAAGATAGATTTGTATCTATGAGAAATATATGAACTTTAATACTAATCCTGGCATCCAGTTCAACTAAATGCTGCCAACAGTAATGCACATTTGCCTCTGGCAGGATTTTCAGTTACATTGGTCAGAATACTAACAGGTCCTGTTCTCTGTCAGAGAAATCGATGATTCTGATGGCTCCAGACAAGTGCTTTTTACTGAATCAGCTATGTCTCTCCTGCAGTCATGGACAAGAGCTCTGCACAGTGCTCTGTGAAATGAACCTCAAACAGACTCACCCAAAATATGAAATCAGTGACCTTAGGATGACTCTGATTTTTGGCTACGACAGCAGTGTAAAGTCTTGTGATTGGTTGGAAGGCAACCAACTACAAGTACCTACATTGATCCAAGTCAAAAATCAGAGTTTCCCTAGCACTGGAACCTTGCCGACTCTCTCTGCTAAGAAATGCTAAGTATAATGCTTCTCTGCTTGGCAATGTGTTACACAAGTCATAATTACATAGCTCATCAATAAACTGGGGACCTGTCCATCTTTGATAAATGTGAATTCTACATTCAGAGCTGGAAGGGGTACTTTGCTGCATTGCCAGGGCTCACAAATTGACACAGATTCATGGAGGGAAAACTCATGGTCTTACAGATATATCCCTGACAACATCCTGCCATCATTGCCTCTGTACAAGGAGCTGCTCCTCAAAATTCCCTGCACGTTCCTTTGCCTGCACCTCTCTCAGGAGGAATCTGCTACCCTCTTGTGTTATATTGCTCATTTCTTGCCAAAAGTCTCTGGAATCCAATACATTCACAATTTGTTTTGTGTTTTTAAACAGTTTTAGGGAGGCGGTGTATTTTCTTTTAATTCTGGGGAAAATAACTACACAAGAATTTATTGGCTGCTAATTTTGTTGTCTGCAAAAATAACCACACATACAATAGAGTTTATGTTAAATGAACTCTATTGACAAGAGCATAGAACAGTGCAGCACAAGAATTCCCATTCTGATATGTCTATCTACGGCTCCTCTACTGTAAAGATGAAGCCACACTCAGGTTGGAGGAACAACACCTTATATTCCGTCTGGGTAGCCTCCAACCTGATGGCATGTACATTGACTTCTCTAACTTCCGCTAATGGCCCACCTCCCCCTCATACCCCATCCGTTATTTATTTATATACACACATTCTTTCTCTCTCTCTCTCCTTTTTCTCCCTCTGTCCCTCTGACTATACCCCTTGCCCATCCTCTGGGTTCCCCCCCCCCCTTGTCTTTCTCCCTGGGCCTCCTGTCGCATGATCCTCTTACATCTCCTTTGCCAATCACCTGTCCAGCTCTTGGCTCCATCCCTCCCCCTCCTGTCTTCTCCTATCATTTTGGATCTCCCCCTCCCCCTCCCACTTTCAAATCTCTTACTAGCTCTTTTTTCAGTTAGTCCTGAAAGGGTCTCAGCCTGAAACGTCAACTGTACCTCCTCCTAGAGATGCTGCCTGGCCTGCTGCGTTCACCAGCAACTTTGATGTGTATTGCTTGAATTTCCAGCATCTGCAGAATTCCTTGTGTTTACAAGAAAAGGCCCTTTGGCCATAGTGTCTGTGCCAAATTAAACCAAATCCCTTCTAGCTATATCCTTTACTCCCTGCACTTTTGTATGCTCATCTAAAACCCCTAGAGACCACCTTCATATCTGCTTTCACTACTACCCCTGGAAACCTGTTCCAGGTACCTACCAGCCTCCAAGTAAACAAAAACTGACCCTACACACCCTCTTTAAACTTCTGCCCTCTCACCTTAAATACATATTCTGTAATACTTGTCAAGTCTCCCTGGAGAGAAAAAGTAAGGTCTCTAAACCTATCTCAGCCACTGATAATTTTAGAAACTTCTTTCAGGTTCTGACCCTCCAGAAAAAATGACCTGAGTTTATCCAATCTCTCCCTTTATAGTCCACACCCTCTAATCTAAGCAGCATTCTGCTTAACCTTTTCCATACCCTTTCCAAAACCTCCACATTCTTCCTATAATGAGGCAACTTGAATTGAACACGAGAACTATATGTATCTGACTCTTCATTTCATTTGTACCCAAGAAAATTATTGGACCTGTTGACTGCTCTGACCATCTGTCCAAATGTACTATATTGTACTTAATCTTGCCAGAAGATTAAGTGCAATATATTGGTTTTCAACCACTGGAACCAAAGTAAATCCTGGACTATGGTGCCTGCACTGTGAGGCTGGGAACTACAGACAGATTTGCCTGGCAAGTGAATTCCAGAGTCCCGCAGAAAAGTCTGGTCTCTCATCAGTTGGTCTTCACCACATTGGCCGACCGATTGCCTCCCAGATATTGTGTCATTCAGATCGGCTGCATGATCTGACACTCGATTGGTTCCACTAGGATTCCAGGCCTGTAGCTGTGGGGGCTCAGAGGAAGGATAGATAATTTCTTGCAGTTCTTTTGATTTAGATGAATGGCTTAATTATATTTAAGTGGTTTATGTGATAATTAACCTGTTACTTGTAAAATATCTTTTTTAATTTTTATATTATTTACTTTAATCACATTGAACATCAATATCTATGAACGTTTATAGGCATTTAAAACCTGCTGATAGTTTAGACAGAAGACAAAGCTCCACACCCAGCTTTACCTCCGTATCAATACTTGTCAGGCGTGCTGAACAAGACCCCAACACCACAATGTCCGAGGCCAAACAGCATCCAAACCTCAGGAATGCACAGGGGTTGATCTCTCCGATCTGACAGCAGTTCTGCATGGCAGGCATGCAGGGACAGAAACATTCAGTTATTTACCTTTAACGACTATGAGATTGACAGTTCTTTGTTGTTTGACACTGCAGGGCGAGTTATTACAGGAAGGGTGGCCGTGCCATGCTCCCAGTGAAGTGGATGCCACCAGAAGCCTTCATGGAAGGAATATTTACCTCAAAAACCGACACCTGGTATGTGTGTTTCCTTACTGAAAAAGTGAACATTGTGACTACTAAAGTAACATATCTCATGTTTTAAGCGATAGCATACTGATAGTGATATGCAGAGCACAGACTACAAAAGAGAAAGAACTATCTTGCTATGTACATCATAAGTCTAGTGGAATTGCGCACATTCTTTTATGGTCCATAAATCTGGTTAAAATTGTACCTGGTGCCTCTGCATCATATATCTAAAAGGAAGTTCAACACCATCCGTGACAAAACCATCCCCTTGATTGGCATCACATCCACCATCCTTAACATTCCCTCCCTCCACCATCTGTGCAGTGGCTCATTACAAAATGCTGTGCACTTCAGCACCCCAGTCAAGCCTGTAACCTCAACCGGCAAGGTTGAGAAGGGCAGCAGGTGAATGAGAGCCCCACCACTTTGCTCCAAGACACAGACCAAGAAGGACATCACTTTAACCGGGACACCCTGGAGGTTCTGTTGCAGGCAAACACAAAGCAGCCACGAGAATTTATAAAAGGGCAATTCTCTTCTCATGACAATGTAAACAAACAAATCAAACTAAATACCATCTACGAACCCCAAAGAACCAAAGAAATGCGAGCCAATAGAATGCAAAGGTCAACTGAAGGGGTAGCCAATCAGGGCCAAGCCAAGTAAACAGAGGCCTATTTAAACACAAGCACTCCCAGAGAGGAAACACCAACAACTGCACACTGAGGATATCACCTCGACTGGTGATGAAACATCTGCAAGATAATTGCCAAGCTCGGTGAACATTGCAACATCACACATAATAATCTGATGTGGAAATATATTGCAGTTACTTCATTGTCATGAGGTCTAAACCCTAGAACACACTACCTAACAGCACAGTCGAAATATCTATGCCAGAAAGTCCATAGCACTTCAAGAAGGAGGCCAAACAAATTCTGGTTAATTGGGCCATTAGTTAATCAGAGTAGCTGTTTATTTGGGACAACTCTTAAAAAACAAAAACTAATCAAGAAAATAGCCGGGATTCCCTTAGATGATTTGGAACACTATGCCGCTTAATTGGGACAGGACACTGTTACCGAACAGTTTGCAACTCGCATCAGTTTTATGGTACTGTAGTAGTAGGAGCAGTGATCTAATTTGTTCTGTATTTCATTTAAGTACATAATTTTACTCAGTTAAATAATAGTTTGTCTTTTTTATACTTTTTATTTTCATAATATTTCAGCAATTGGGGCAGCCACTTAATTGGGCCAAAATGTATGGGTCCTGATGTATCCCAATTAACCAGAATCCACTGTATCACTGCTAACAAAGTAAACTTCACGCCTGCCCCATGCATTATCTGTTTGACTCAAAAACATATTCATTGAATGGGAGTAATGTCACCACTTTGAAACCACTGAGCTTTAACATAGGCCTACTTATCAGTCAGGTGGCTAAGGCAATTTCCATTCATATGCTGGAGTTAATTCAGAATATTCTCTCAAAAGTTCTTCACAGAGGCATGAGGTAAACAAATGCTCCACAGAAAGATGGTAATAACCAAAAGGAGTTTCTGAACAGAAATTTTAGAGGGAGATATTATTGCAACTGTTATAGAATCATAGATAATTTGAGAGATACAACATGGAAATAGGTTTTTTGACCCATTCACTCCACATCCATACACAAATCCTACCCTAACCTATCTTATTGTTTCATATGGTGGGAGAGTCTAAGACCAGAGGGAACAGCCTCAGAACAGTGGGACGTCCTTTTAAAACAGAGATGAGGAGGAGTTTCTTTAGCCAGAGAGTTGTGAACTTTGTTGTCATATGCAGCTGTGGAGGCCAGGTCTTTATGTACATTTAAGGCAGAGGTTGATAGACTCCTGATTGGTCAGGGCATGAAGAGATATGGGGAGAAGGCAGGAGATTATGGCTGAGAAGAAAATTGGATCAGTCATGATGAAATGGTAGAGCAGACTCAATGGGTCAAATGGCCTAATTCTGGTTGTATACGTTATGGTATTATGGTCTAATCCATTCTTATTATTTTCATGTTTCCATGGATTCCCCTTGGATTCTACCAGTCACCCACACTTGGAGCAATTTACAGAGGCCAATTACCCAAGCAACCTATGTGCTTGTTGGTTGTGGGAGGAAAGCAGAGTAGCTGGAGGAAATCCACTACGTCACAAGAACAATGTGCAAACCCAACACAGGCAGCACCAAGCATTAGGATCAAACCTGGTGTCGCGGGAGATGAGGCAGCAGCTCTACTTAGTCCCACCCCTGAAGACAGTACTGTTGTTGGGAGCAGGGTAGGAACAAGGGACTAGAGACAGAAAAATTCTTCTCTGGTTGAAGATGGTTTTTGATGTAGCACAGGCTAGGAATATGGAAATTAAAGGCAGCAGAAGGGACTCTTCTGAATTGGGGTTAAATACCAATATCTTTAATTAGAAAGTAGGTTTGCTAAATGGTGATAGTGGAAGACTTGTTCCCCAGCAATGTCAGTTGTCATCTTGATGAGTGCAAAAAATTAATCTTAAAATAATCACCATTCCTCAAAAAGACAAGAGCAGAGAACAACATAACTGACAATCAGCATGCAGTTAATTTTCAGTAAGCAGCTTCTGAAGACTCCACAGTGATATTTGATTTATCACTGTGTGCTTTAAAATGAGCAGTAATTTAATAGAATTCCACCACTTTTTTAGTTACGATGCCTAGAAATTCAATAAGATAATGCTTGGGAATGAGTTATAGTGGGAAAATAACTGCTAAAATTATAACCTTGTAGATAACAAGAACTCCAAGTCTCGCTACTTGATCACTTGAAAATATACCTTTCCTAACCTTTCCCCTTACTTGTAAAAATACCTTTCCTCTCCCTTGTAAAAATACCTTTCCTCTCCCTTCCTCGTGCCTGCTTATCCACTGCTTTGCATCTACCTCCCTAACAGCAATGTCACATTTCTTTCGACACCACGGCACCTCACAGCTTCAGTGACCCAAGTTCAATCCTAACCTGAGGTGTCATCCATGTAGAATTTGCAAGTTCTCTCTATGACTATATGGCCTTCTCCCAGATGTTCTGCTTTCCTCCCACGTTTCAAAATGTGGAAGTTGGTCACTGTAAGGTGACCAACAGTGTGGGTAGTGATAGAAACTAGGAAAGATGATGTAGACAATATTCTGGAAAGACGGGCGTTGTGATCGCAGACAAGAGCTGATTTTGCTCACTCTCCCACGTTGGTGATTCCTCTCTCTGGGGTATGGAGGCTATGAAGACTTCCCATGCACACTAATATGATGAACTGATAAGCAAGGCTTTGGGCCTACTCCGGGCTGCTCCAGGGTTCGGACCTAAGGACTCATTTTGGTTCGGAATGTTGTCGCTCACTTCTATTGTCTGCATGATTTGTGTTTTCAGCCCATTTCTCTGTAGGTTGGATATCGGTGCTTATTTTTTTTTTGTAATTGGGTTCTTTCGGGTATCTTGCTTTGTGGCTGCCTGTAAGCAAACAAATCTCAAGATTGAAAAATGTATACACTCTTTGATAAAAAACGTACTTTGACTGTTGGTAGAATAATTATGTCAAATTAAAATAAGTGGGTGCTGAATGTTTATATGGACTTAGTGGATTTAAGGGTCTGTTCCCATGCTGTGTGACAAACTTTGCAGCAAGGTAGGAAATGGGTTCTCACCAGCAGTAGCAAATAGGATGAGCAATAAACACAGACTTGCCTGTAATGTCCTTGCTGATAGCTCTATGTTCCATGAGCAATGCTAATAAATAGGAATTGAGTCCCCACAGTTACCATGTTTCTGATTATCTGTAACACGCACCCACAAACAAATCATCACAGCACAGAACCAAGCATTTCAAACTGTTTTCCACATCCAAGCAAGAGAATGAAGCCATGGCCTGTGGACTGTCTCTCCCTTTTCCATCCATAGTTTCCATGTGCCTTTTTCTGTTCCATGTCCACTGTGCTGTACTCCTCCCCAACCCCA
This sequence comes from Mobula birostris, assembly GCF_030028105.1. NCBI lineage: Eukaryota > Metazoa > Chordata > Chondrichthyes > Myliobatiformes > Myliobatidae > Mobula > Mobula birostris. Next base: position 29,242,598 of record NC_092377.1, read on the forward strand.
CCACCATAAGGTGAAGAAGACTGCAGTTGGGAAATGCAGCCAATTCGAGGCCATGGCAATCTGATTTGGGGCTGTAATTTATGCCACATATAGCAATAGTCTGAGCTGCCGGCTGACAGGCAACAGTTGTAACAGCATTGGCAGGGATGTTGTCATCCTGTCAATTCATTCCCCACACAGCCACTGGGATCTCAGGACTCTAGAATTCCACAATATCCTTGACAATAGTGGAATCCAGATGCATGAAGGCAGTAATTAAAGCTCACTTATGGCACTTATTTATTGGGTGGCTTCATCCTGTGAAGATTTGCTTTCTAATATTTTCTATTCTTTCACGGTTGTTTCAATGGGTGCTACCTTACTTGCTGGAAAGGAATATCCCAAGGCTTTGCATGTACTGTTCACAGGGTTGGAGCAGGATTCTCCCCATGCTTTGAGATAATGTCCCAAACATGTGTATGTACGACTATTTGCAGTATCTTCTTCGTTCTCCATGGAATGATACTTCCCTATTGCTGGAGCTGGATACAGTGGCTTATCATGAAATTACTTGGACTTAATGTGCTAATGAGGAAAGCTTCACAATCAGTACCTCTGAACCACAAAGCCTCAGTGAGATGTGCGTAAAAAAATTACTCACTAGTGACTAAAAGGTGCTCATCTCCTTCACTGTACACAGTAGTATCTGCTTAGTAGTTGAATTAATTTCTTGGTACATATTATTTTCAATTTATCTGGTTACTTTTGCTTTGCCTGAAAATGCCTCAAAACAAGATGGAAAAATCAAAGACAATATGCACTATGTTAACTGGCAGTTGCATTTAAGCAAAGATTTAAACAATGAAAACAAACATGGTGAAAGGAATTAACGTAAAGTTTAATGAAGTCTCAAATGGAAGAACTTCAGAGTTGATGTCCTCTTGAAAATCTGAGATATTAGCTTTGTGTTTGTTGTTGAACTGTGTAAGATTATGCATTGTTGTTTTGTTGCAGGTCCTTTGGAGTGTTACTGTGGGAAATCTTTTCACTCGGGTATATGCCATATCCCAGTAAAAGTAACCAAGAGGTGCTGGAGTTTGTCACTAACGGTGGCCGAATGGACCCGCCTAAAAACTGCCCTGGTCCAGTGTACGTAAGCTCTTCTCAAACTGATTTGCATAACTCCCCAGAAGGCTGATCTGGACAAATTAAACCTTCCTGTTACTCGTTTTCAGGCTCTAGTATAATCTGATTTTACTATCTTCTGTTGGGGTTACAGACATTTCATCAATCTAATCTACTTAATGACATGCTGGGACACAGATTATTAGATAGTTTGCATTTCTAAAAGTGACTCCCAATTAGCAAGCAAGGGAAAGGGCTTACAATAATCAATTTTATACAGATTTAATAATGCTGTATCTCATAGTTGTTTTTTTATTTGAACAATCTTGTATGTAGTCGGAAAAGGTTAATGTAGTCAGATCTCTACATAGGCTGCCTACACAATGCTAAAAGGGATGAATTTTAAACATAAAATATCTTAATCACCTAATCTGAGTAACAAAAAAAAAGTTAAGTATAAAATATTTCCAGTCTAATGTATAAATGTTTGGCTTTTATAGACAGTATATTGATTTAAAGCAATGGACTAACCATAATATTGAGAAAATTTCCAACAACAGGCTGTATGATCATGATTTTCTCACAGGAAAATGTTCTTAACTCTGGAAAAAATCCAAAATACACCTGAAAAAAATGGTTACTATCAGCAGCTACTGAGGATTGAGTAATTTTGGAATAAATGGAATTGTCACTTGAGAAAAGGAGACTAATTAGAGCCTTTAGGCTGAGCTTGATGTCTTGATCACACCCACAGAGTTGGTGTCTTGATCACACCCACAGAGTTGACAAGTGCAACGATCACACCAAATTTGACTTCAACTTTGTCCCTGTAATTAAAGGGAAATTACAAGCTGATTTATGTGTTTTTTCCTGTGTTAGTAAAGTTTGGAATGGTTTGAGAATGAAACACATAATGAACATGTCAAAGTGTAACTGTGCTTCTGTCTGTAGGTTAAATTTTGAAATGTGCAAGTATTTGACCTCCAGTCTTGACCATATTGATAGCTATGCTGAAGTCTGCTAAATGTAGAACAGACACTTTTTCCTGTGTCTTGAAGGACGAAGCAGTAAGTGGGCACAGGGCTTCACATATCTTCTACAGTATTTGTGAAAGTTTATTGCAAGCTGTAATGACTGCTACCTTGCAGAGTGCAGCTGTGCAAAATGTGTACCTAGTCATCCATTATTGCTTCCTGAAGAGCCCAATGGTAAATGTCATTAAATAAACAATAAGCAGCCACATAAATCTCCCCATAATGTCACAGTAAAAACACAAAATTGCTTCTGCCAAAAACACTATAGTGCCTCATGCTGTTTAGCTTGTTGCATCATAAGCTGATGGTTCTCCAGAGAATAGTGGCTACATAAACAGCTTTAAAAGTTTGTTGCAAAATCTGGTGAAATATCTAGGTTTATAATGTTATAGTATTACCAATGTTGAAAGAAAATACAAGTAAAAATTTACAATTTTAATTGAAATACTAGAAATAAATCATAAACCAAGAATACTAGAATTAAAATCAAGTTTATTATCACTGACATATGTTGTGAAATTTGTTGTTTTTCTTATGTTTTTTTAATATGTATTTCAGGTACCGAATAATGACTCAGTGTTGGCAGCATCAGCCAGAGGACAGACCCAACTTTGCAACTATATTGGAAAGAATAGATTACTGTACACAGGTAATCATTATTTCGGGGCAGAGTGATATTTATCTAACATTACAGCTATCCATTTCATCCTTAAGAGGAATAGGATAACATGGTGAATACTATAAATCAAAACTTTCAAAAGCGTTCAATTGGAAATTGCTGCAGGAACCAACAATGGAAGCCCAGAAGACAAAATTAAATTATGGAGTGGATAAATAATTGGTGAGAAAGGAAGAGGAGAAAATAGAAGAAAACAGAGAGAGGAAATACAAGACAAAAAAAATGAAGTAGGAGAAATTCCAAGGAATTGATTCTGGCTTGAGATTGCAATAGGGAGACACAAAAAGGTTTTGAAGAAAATTGATACTATCAAGGAAATAGAGAAAAAAGTTCATCCCAAGAAGTTAAATAACAGCATTCATACTTTCTCTTTAAACCATGAAGTGGCATAACCCTTAAAGTGTTTTGAAATCACAGGAAAAAAATGCCAAGATGGCATTCATTGTAAGGGGACCAATCTATCAGGAAGCCAACAATATTTGGTTTATAGTGAAAATCACAGCAGATAAGAGGAACAGGAGGAAAGCGATGGGAGAAGAATTAGGTGATCATGAGAAGGATGATGTTTCGATGATAGGGTTGTGACAGACAGGGTGACTAGGGCTATTCGGCAGTGGATGGAAGTGTAGATCTGCAAATTTGGTTCTTCTGTGGTGGTGGTGGTTAGAGGTGGTGTGAATCAGGAGACTGGAGATGTTTCAATAGTGGTGAGTTATAGAGGGTGTAGTGGATCAGCAGCAGATCAAGGATGGGAGATACAAGTACTCTGGGAGGTGGGGGAACGGATCAAGGTCTGCTCAGGGAACACAGGTCATTATGAGATTGGGGTGAGCATGCTGGGAATCGGAGGGAGGTGAGAAGCTGTGGGATTAGGGAGTTGAAGGATGAATGCAAGTTATTTCTCCACTGACAAGTGCCCCGGTCCAGTATGGTGTTGGGAAAACCTGGTTGTCCCAGGTCATCCCATCACTGAACAGTTCCCACATCCTACAGACTCACTTTCAATGATGTTTCATTTCATATTCTCAATATTTATTGCTGATTTATTTATTATTGTATATACAGTTTGTTGCCTTCTGCTCATTGATTGTTTGTCTGTCCTGTTGGGGGCGGTTTTTCAATTATTCCATTGTGTTTCTTGTATTTATTGCAAATACCCACAAGAAAATGAATCTTAGCGTTGTATATGGTGACGTATAAGTCGTCGTCGTGGCTATCCCTCGAGGTCGAGGATGATGGTCTTCATTCTGTTGATCTACTTATGGGCTCTCAAGTGGCTTATGAGTCCAATCTTGGCTTTGAAAGTTCTTCCACATTCAGGACAGGTAGTTCCAGATGGCAGATCGAGCCTTGGTTGTTGTTGCATCTCTTTCCATTTTCTTCTCAATTCTGCACATCTGTTGGCTTTGAAAGTTGCTGTTCCTTCTCAGATGATGCTTTGCCAGAGTTTCCTGTCCTTGGCGTTGGTTTCCCAGTTGTTGATGTCGATGTTACGTTTCTTCATGTTGGCTTTTAAGACATCTTTGAATCTCTTCTGTTATCCACTTCTTTTACGTTTGCCTTCTTTAAGCTGGGAGTAGAAGATTTGTTCGGCAGACGTTCATCTTTCATCTGAACAACATGACCACTCCATCTTAGTTGGTTCTTGATGACATAATCTTCAATGTTTGTTGTTTTTACTTCATTTAGCACGCTGACATTGGTTCTTCTGTCTTCCCAGCTGTTATTTAAGATGTTTCAAAGACAGCGTTGATGGAACTTTTCAAGTCCCTTTAGATGCCGTCGGTATGTTGTCCAGGTTTCTGATGCATACAAGAGCGTTGGGATCACCACTGCTTTGTACATTAACATTTTGGTGTCTGTTCAGATGTCACGATCATGAAAGACTCTTGTTCGGAGATGTCCAAAAGCTGGTTCCAGCACATTTAAAATGATGTTGGATCTGGTCATTAAGGTCAACGTTGGAGGAGAGGTGACTTCCAAGATACGGAAAGTGGTCCACATTTTCCAGGGTTGTTTTGCCAAGTTGAATTGATGGTTCTGTCCGATTTGTCTCAGTTGGTGATGGTTGGTAGATGATCTGAGTCTTCTTGGAATTTATGGTAAGTCCAAGTTTCGTGTATGCACGGTTGAAGGTAGTCAGAATTTGTCGTAGGGGTGATTTTCTGAGAGAGCTACAACACTGTTGTCATCTGCATATCGGAATGCGATGAGGGAACTCGTGGATGTCTTGTTTTTGGACTTAAAACGGGCAAGATTGAAAGGTCTGCCATCTGTTCTGTAGACAATTTCGATTCCTGGGGGTAGGTCGTCCTTGATGATGTGGATGATTGTCGCAATGAAGATGGTGAACAAAGCTGGGGCAATCATGCATCCCTATTTTACTCCTGATTTTACTTGAAAAGGCTCACAGTTACTGTTGCTGACCATGACCGTGGCAAGCATGCCATCACGGAGGAGCCTCAGGATTCGAATGTACTTTTCAGGAAATCCATAAGTGAATAGGACATCCCATAGGAATTCCTTTGATACCTAGTCAAAGGCTTTGGTGAGGTCAATGAATGCCATGTGCAAAGGTTGAAGTTGTTCACAACTTTTTCTTGTAGTTGTCACATTGTGAAGATCATGTTGATTGCTCAACGTGATGGTCTAAAACCGACTTGTGCCTGCGGAAGGATCTTCTCGGCTAAAGGCTTGAGTCAGTTGTTCATGATGCGGGTGAGGATCTTTCCTGCTGTTGCTAACAGGGAAATTCCGTGACAGTTTCCGCATTCGGATCGATTGCCTTTCCTTTTGTAAATGGTAACGATTGCTGAGTCTCTGAAGTCTGCTGGTACGTCTTCATTTATCCAGATCTTGATGAGATATTGATACAGTTGGTAATGAAGCGGGTTACCTCCAATTTTGTAGACCTCGGCTGGTATTCCGTCGAGTACAGCGGCCTTGTTGTTTTTCAAGGTTTTGATAGCTTCCTTGAGTTCTTCAAGTGTTGGTATTTTGCTTAGGGAGTGGTCAAAGGGCTGTTTTGGAATGCTGTTAATCACATTCCTGTCAACTGAGACGGTTTGATTTAGAAGATCTTCAAAGTGCTCCCTCCATCTAGAATTGATGTCAGCATTGCTCTTCAGGATGGTTGAACCATCTTTGCTTTTGAGAGGAGCTTGACCGTGAGCGAATGAGCCAAAAATAGCTTTAGTTGCATTTAAAAAAAAGCCTCGAGTGTCGTTGGCATCTGCTAGTTGTTGGATTTCCTGAGCTTTCTTCCTCCACCACTGGTTTTTCAGGTTTCAGGTGCTCTTCTGGACTGCAGCCTTGCATTCCTGATAGCACTTCCTTTTGGTAGCCGATTGTTGGTCATTTTGTAAGGTGATGAAAGTTTTTCACTTTTCGTCGATGAGTTGTTGGTCGTTATCATTGAACCATTCCTAATGTTTTTTTGTCTTGAACCCAATTGTTTCTTTGCAGGAGATGATGATAGCGTTCTTCAATTGATTCCAGTGTTCTTCTACAGATGATGGGATTTGTTGAGGCAGTTGTTCTTGAAGATTTTGTTGGAACTTCTGTACATGGTTGATGTCTTGAAGGATGTCAACATTGAATTTCTTAATAGTGTTCTGATTTTGGTGTTTCCTTTTGGGCCGAATCTTCATTCTCATAGTGGACGAGATGAGTTGTTGGTCTCGAGATCGTACAGTGATGTAGTCGATGAGTATTTGGAGCATGGATGCTGCCAGGAGACTTTGTGCCTGTTTTTCTGGCAAACTAGGGTGTTTGTAATCACCAGGTTGTGTTCAGCACATTTGGTGAGGAGGAGTGTTCCATTGGTGTTGACAACCCAACTCCTTGCTTGCTTATTATTCCAGTCCAGAGCCTATAATCTTTCCCAACTCTGGCACTGAAGTCTCCCAAGAGAATGATCTTGTTGTTGGGAACAGAGGAAAGGACGTCATCAAGTTGGACGTAGAAGTTCATCTTTACTTCATCTTCAGCGTCCAGAGTTGGAGCATAGGCGCTGATGATGGTGGCATGTTGGTTCTTGACGAGCTGGATTTGCGGGGTCATGGGATGTTCATTGATTCCCAGTAGTTGCTCTGTCAGCTTCTGAAGTAGGCTGTTTTGGATGGGAAAACCTACTTCACGGATCCTCGGTTGTTCAGGATCAAGTCCTTTCCAGAAAAAGGTGTATTGACCTTGCTCTTCCTTTAGTTGCCCTTCTCTAGCTCAGAGCAACAATGTCAAAGTTGAATTTTTGGAGTTCCCGGGCAACAAAGGTTTGGGTTATCCATCAGAGTTTGTATATTCCAGATCCCAAATTTCATGGTTTCACTTCTCAATGTTTTTCGACCGCATGATGGTGATCCCTCTGAATGCCGCTTTCCAGACAGAATGGGGTGAAGCAGACTATTTTTAGGGCACCTTTTCTAGCCCCTTCCCAGTTCGGGGTGAGCAGAGTGGATCCTAAATAGGGCTGCTCAGACATGAATACTGCTTCTGTCTAAAAGTTGAGTGACTGAATCAAGTATTCACCGTTTTCGTGCCGATTCTTGACTAGGAGCTTCCAGCCATCACATTGCCTGCTCCCGCCGCCCTCCCCTGATCGCCGAAAAACTTGAAGAAGTGGCCCACAGAGCCAAGACGCCTGTGCATGTATTTGTTTAATGTGTACTTGATGTTGCACTCCAAGAAGCACAGGATACTTCACAAATCAACCAACTGATTCCAGTGGCATGGAAACCACGACAATTGGAGCTGATGGATTTGTTGCAGCTTTCATCTGCCTTCACAGCCATTGAGTTCGAAGTAACTTCATCTGCCTGTTCCACCGTTGAGGTCTTGGTTGGATTGTTCTTTGTCAGGGACTTCACCCTCAACCTTACCGCCATGGGTGACCCTACCAGGATCATAGCTCCAGACGGCATCGCTCTCGGGATCTCAGGACCACACAAACTTCTCCACCTCAACAAGGTGACAATCCACGGAGAAGTGACGTATAAGTACTTTGATAATGAATTTACTTTGAACTTTGATTGTCCAAACATGGTTCAGGGAATTATCATGTGCACCCAGACTGTGAACATTTGGGGTTTAAAAATGTCTCAAATTTGGAAATGTCTAATCAAATTTACAGAATGAGGGGAAATAAAATGTAAATTCAGCATACAATGAAATTTCTGCTTTTTTATCATTTGATTTTTGAGCAATGTCATAACCAGCCAAAACATTTGTTTCATATTTGTAGATGGAAAGAGATTTAGATTGAGTGGAATGGATATGAGGTTTTTCAAACCAAGATATCAGACATATACCTTATTATCCACAAGTAAAACTACACTAAGTATGACATTAGAATTGAGTGCCTGTAGGGAGATACTAAAATGAAAGAATGAGTTTAGAAAATTAGTGTTATCAAATGACAGAGTGGACATAAATAATTGAGTGGGAACAATGGTCTATTGTCATTCCTGTTGCCTCATACTTTTTATGCCATGAGTTATAATATTAAACAGTGAAGAAGATTGTAATAGACCAGAACAAAAGATAGGTAATCTGATAAGGTTGGGAAGAAACAAATTAAATTTAACACAGAAAATTGAGTTGACGCACATCAACTGAAGGAATTAATAGAAACAATATAGATTCAATGGCATTGTTCTAAATTGAATAAAAGGAGCTAAGTCTTTGAACTTTCGATTTGATTTCCAAAGAGTGGTTCGTAATGCAAGCAGAATCCTGGCATTCAGAAGTAAGGGCTTGGTTAAAAGTTATGCTGAACATGTTAGGGGGGCAGTTTAGGAACAGTTGCCATTAGGTTGAATTGGGGCAAGACAGGTCTTAAGGTATTAAACTGAACCTTGGATAGGTTGATGGGGCAAGGTTGTTGGGGGCAAAGAAACCTTTAGCAAGTGGGAGGTACTTAAAGGTGAAATAACAAGAGTTCAAGGACTTCAAGATACACTGATATTCAATAAAGAGAAAACTGTGGTGATTGGCAAGGTAACTGGTTGGGCAGCAGATTGTCACCTGATAGTTTACAAATGATCATGTCTTTGAAATTAATTCCTTCTTTGGAGGTGGTCCTTCCCCATGAGTATCAGTATCAGTATCAGTACTCCTCTGCCAAGCCTGGTACTTCCACCTACCTAGAATAAAATCAGAAAATGCTGGAAATACTGAGCAGAAAAGCCAGTAGATACGAACAGAGAAAGAGGGTTTCTCTTTTAGTTTATTGTTATTTCATTGGCAGTTCACAGTTGTGTGTTCTGTGATCCTGTTAACAATATGTTGTTACATTCTCCCTAGGATCCAGATGTAATTAATACCTCTTTGCCTGTGGAATACGGACCTGCTGCAGAAGAAGAAGGAAACGTACCTGTACGCCCAGATGACCCTGATGGATTGGCACCACTTCTCGTTTCACCAGCCCAAGAAGCAGAGAATGAGCACGTCTCTACTGATCCTTCCTCACCACCCCAGCGTCCAACCAGCCTCTGCCTCGGTGACCATAGGATCAGATTTGTTCCAAGTGATACTGCCACTGTGCATACTGGAGGTTCAGCTGAGGAGGGGCCTCGCATCGCCAAGGCATACTCCAAAATGAACAGCTCTTCTACGTTACAACAAGGTAGAGGGTCCCGCAAAAAACCCACCAACCTCTGGAACCCCACATATGGGTCATGGTTCACAGAAAAGCCTGTTGTGCAAAACAACAACACTTTGACTGAGAGTCGACCACCAGAAAGAGAAGACTCCAGTTTCTGTGCCAGTGGCAGCATCTCTTCTGCTCCCACCCCAGCACCAAGGCTGCAGGCTTCTGCAGTTGTGCTAGAACCTTCTTCCCTTGTTGCCAATACATTGGATGTGCCTCTGTTCCGGCTGCACCAATTCCCCTGTGGGAATGTGAGTTATGCATACCAACAGCAGCAGAACCACCAGCAAGGACTGTCTTCTGAAGCTACATCTGCTTGTGCTTCCTGTAAGGAAGGTTACAACTCACATGTTAATAAGGGCTTACCTGCCCAACAGGACCCACGTGTTCACCCTGTTGCCAATATACCCACCTGGGACTCGGGACTCTCTCTTGCAGAGGACGTAAATGTTACTATACTGTAAAAGAGATAAAGGTGGTTTTATTTAGGCAAGACTTACACCAAATAGAAGCAGCAACAAGTACCATTTGGCTCACAGGACTAGCACAGGTTCTTGTTTTAATTCCAAAATAAAATGCAAGACACATTTGGATATGAAGCAAGCTCCAATGCAGCTCATGCATTTGAAGGTACCAAGCTTGTGTACTGTACTGGCAAATTTGTGCTGAAGTTATAGCTATAAGAGACTCTTCAGCACCTGCTGAATTAATTTATATGACTTTTGAACTAAAGTAGTGTTTTTAAGTAAAGTTGCACAACAAGCTAAACCTGCAACACTGAATTCTTCATTCTTTTATATTTGCTGGCTTTCATTCCTCTGCCTACCACCAACTCTCAGCAGCTGCAACATCTAAGGAAGGAAATGATCAGGCATTAACCCTATGAGGGGCATTGTGATCTCAAAATGAAGAAAATGCTTTTATTTATAGGGTACCTTTCATAATCACAACATCTCAAAGTACTTAACGGCAATTTTGAAGGGTGGCCACTTTAACAATGGACCAAAACCAACATGAAAAGTTATTCATGCAAAATATGAGGGAGAACAGAGATTTAGCACTCTCCATGTAATGTTAGGACCTCAATCATGGTTGACATTTGCTCTTGATCAATCAGCAGAAACAATGGATGGATGCTTAATCTGCACACAAATGACAGGCACCCTCACACTACACTAAAGGTGAAATCAAGATGCCCACTCGACCCAAAATGCTGCAATATACTGTGGGAGGGTGCTACTTCTCCCCAGGAAAGCAGTAAGCATTTCACCTCAGCTCAGGTTGTAAGTGAGTGCATGTAAGTTTAAAATAAAAATGATTTTTATCTTCAGGGGTTTATGCCTTTTTTTCTGATTCAGACCTCTAAGAGAATTCCATAAGTACTGAGAACCAAGTTACTACAAATCAGCAGACTATGAATACAAGTTTTCTGTGAGATTGGGGTTGTAGCAACTGCCTGAATGTGGATATCACCACTTTGTTCCCAGTCCTAACTCTCTGTATTTCACTGGACTGAAAGGGATGGATGGAGACTCAGACCAGGAGCGTAGGGGAACTAAGACACTAGCCCTGTATCTGGTCCAAATCCAGGCCTAATTACTGCACCTTCTGCTACATGACTATTACGTTAAGTGTGTATTAGAATGGTTAAGAAACTTCATTCCAATATGACAAACAAGCAAAAGCTACTTGCCCAAACTGTTACCAAAATGACCCCTATTTAAGATCATGTTTGATAATTTATTCATCTTTCCAAAACAAATTAATTTCCAATATTATACATACAAAGCTAAGAATTCTTCCAGTTCCCTACAAATTCCTCAACTATAGCAGTGGCTTGCACAAATCAACCATTGTAACAGACCTATTTGTAAACTAAAATAAAAGCAGAAAATACAGACAATATTCAGCAGATCAGGCAGCATCTGTGGAGAGAGAAAAAAAAGTTAATGAAGTGGAAGGTCATTAACCTGAACCTCTTTTTCTCTCTCAGCACAGATGCTGCCTGATTTGTTGTGTACACTTGTATTGTTGGGGGTATTTCCAATGTCTAACACAACTGGTTTAATTTTTCTTTTTTTGTTTATAACTAATTTTGACTTGCACTTCATTTATGGTGGAATGTAACCTCTGAATTAAATTGCTGCTAATTAGCCTATCATAAAGTACATTAATATAATCTTATTACAGTTGTTTGTATTGTTTCAGCAAGCACAGAACCTTGGATTTGACTCGGTCACAGTTTTTAGATTATTATAATATGGAAATGTGGCTGTCTGATTCTCCTTTACATCCTTTTTCTATATTTACATACAAGCACATCATTGTAAAGATATTTCATTTTTACTCTTCATTTTTGTGCTGCATAATACCCTACAGATATTAATGATTCAAATAACATAATTACTTTTATTGAAGACATCCATGCTGCTTTATTGAAAATTCCATGCCTTTGAATTAGTGTTGACTCAATTGCAATCTATTAAAATCTTGAAGATCTGCATCATCAAACATTGGAGGCAAGAAAACCAGCCAGAAGATTTCTGCTCGAATGAGAAGAAATTTCTTCACGCAAAAAGTAGAGAATCTGCAATTTTAAAAATAGCTACGTATTTTTTTAAATTTTGGAACCAGTAGAAGACTGAATAGTTTATTCAAACTTCTTTATCTGCTGTTTATTAAATTGACCTTTATTTACCTTTAAGTTTCCTTCTGAGCAAGGAGGATCAGCAATGTAGCAGAGATCCCATCCCCATATTCCTACAGTTACCTTGAGCCAATAACCATTCCAGCTTGTGCACCTACAGTGTCTTGTAAAAATATTCAGCCACCAACCCTTTCTTCACATAATTGAGTATTACAGCAAAGGATTTTGATCAATGTAATTAACAACTTTTATTTGTGAATCACATACTTTTTTTCCCCACTGTAGAGCCTATAAAAAAGTGAATAGCATGAAAAAGTAAAAATTCATAAACTGAAATGTCAGCAGTTCAAAAGTATTCATCCACCTTTGCTCAACTCTTAGTTCAACCATCTCTCACAGCTATTACAGCCAATATTCTTTTTGGATAAGTCTCTATTAGCTTTACACAATGTGATGGAGCAAGATTTGCCTATACTCTTTGCAAAATTGCTCAAGTTGTGCCAGATTAATTGGGAAGTGGCAGTGGACGGCATTCAAGAGGTCTTGCTAGAGATGTTCGATCTGGATAAGGTCAGGACTCTGTCTGGGCCAATGAAGAACATCAATTTTCTTTATTTCAAGCCACTCATTGGTTGATCTGGTAGCATGGTTTGGGTCATTAACCTGCTGAAAGATGAACTTCTCATCAATCCTGACCAGATTTCCAGTCCTGACTACCTCCAGCATACTTTACAGTAGGGATAGTGTTACCTGACTGATGCACTGTATTGGATTTACACCACACATACCTCTTAGTGTTCCAATTCAGTCTCATCTGACCACAGGACCTTCTTCCATATCCTTCCAGTATTTTCTAAATGATACTTTGCAAAATCTTTACGAGCAAGGATATGCCTTTTTTTAGTCAGGGTTTCTTCCTTGCCACTCTTCCATAAGTACCTTTTTTTGTACAGGCCTCAGAGATTGCGGAGCCATGAACCTCATCTCCATTGGCAGCCACTGACTTCTGCAACTCACTCAGAGTGAGTGTTGACGTCACAGTAGCCTTTCTTACAAGTGCCATTCTTCTCCAGTGACTACGTTTAGAGAGAAGGCCTGACCTAGGCAGTGTGACTGTGGTTTCATATTTTTTCCAATTTTTCTACAACTGACTGCACTGAGCTCTAAAGTATGACCAGTGCCTTTGAGATGGTCTTGTACCCTTCCTCAGATCTGTGCTTCTCTATTATCATCTCCTTGACTTGTCTTAAGTGTTCTTTTGTCTTCATTTTGATTTGGTCTGTTGAAAATCTACCATACTATTGGATGTTACATAAAGAGGGGTTTTTTTTTAATACATTGAAAACAAGTGATCCTCCAACTGTCTGCATCAACAAATTGGATGAGTTGGTAAGGTAATACCCTGTATTTCACCTGAGGAAAGTTAGCATAGTAATTACAAAGAGGATGAATATTTTTTCAACCTCTCCATTTTGAGTTTTATTTTTTAGTAAATTATTGACAAGTTTTGGAATTTTTCTTTAGATTTGATATGATGCACAATGTTTTGGAGATTATCCTACTTCAATAGTTTTTAATTTAGTTATGGAAGTTCTATAGTTCTCAAGGCACTGTACATCTGCACACCGTTGATTCCTTCTACTCTTAGGTGAGATTCGAAGCTTGCCTATGCAGGAGGTAAATCTCCAGATTTCAACATGCAAGCTTGTCGTTTTCCATTGCAGGGTTCCATTGAGTGTGGTGAGAGGACCTTCACAACTCTGGATTCAGTTCAGGGCAGCTGCTTCTGAAGTTAATGAACTTAGTGAGGAAACAGAGGAAACAAAGGAAACAGCAACAAGAAAAGAAATTTCAGTCCTCCAAGCTCATAGCATTGACTTGAAAATTCCATAACATACCTTTAGTGACATATCTTGGGGGCATAGCTCAATTTATCGAATCTATAACACACTGCTTCAAACCCTATCCAAGATAACATTCCCCACTGAAGGTTAAAGTAGTTAAATTCCATTTCATTTCTTACCCTTACCTCCTCTTACTTAATTTGAAATTTAGGTGTTCTAGGGGAGGGGCAAGGAATATTGAATGTGAATCTCCAAATTGTTGCTTTCCATTGCGGGGTTCCGCAATGCCTAAATTGAATGTGAATGTCTATTGTTACTTACTTAAGTATCTGTTCTGATTTTATAGAAACATTTGTCTGTGTATTGCTGCATTCCAAATGCAATTTACCGTGTTCATCACTTTGGGATGTTTTGATGTTTATCATAAATGTGAATATCTATTTCCTTTCCCTAAAGGAAGGAAATTCCTGTGCAAAAGTCCTGTGAGACCTTACAAGTTAAACTTCCATTCTCACCCCATCTGTTTCAATTAAAAAGGCTATTATTTGATACTCTGAACTTTCAGCTTCCTCAGAGTCATCTGACCTGTTAATAACTATGAAGCCAGCTCTTGATGCGTCATAAGCAAAATTCCAACTTACTGACAGAGAGAAACAAGTTTATTAGATCAATGCTCCACACTGAGCATGGGGTCTGCAAGTTGCAGGGAGCTACATTTCTATAGAAAGTACTGGAATCTTAAACAATATCAATGTTCATTATGTCTATTTCAGCACTGTTCAAAAACTCCTTGTCATGGTGAAGCCCGCTCATAACTGACTGCATGGTCACCAAGCCATTATACTTGATTACTTAGAACATGGTGGTGTCAATGTACAACTTCTTTTCATAGGATTTACCAATTGCAACTCCTCCCTGGTGATCAGTTGGCATTGTAAAGTTACTATTAGCTGCATGGCCCTTTGATTGTTTTACATGGAGCATAGTTATCAGTTACAATCAATAGGTTTTGAAGTTATGTATTTTAAAAAGTTGGATGTTAAAATCAAAATCAATAAAATGTAGAAATTGCATTATTACCATAAGATTGTTAATACATTTGTATGAATTTATTTTAATAGAGACATTAACCTTTTTATTTTAAATCGAATGACATCTCAGGTAAAGTGGACAGAAAATTGTCACAGACTGCTAGCACTGTATACAATAATTTCTCATATTAAAATTATTATAATTTAATCTTAAGATTCTTACTGCTGAAAACACTTTTTTTTTGGAGCAAATGTATGTTTTCAACAAATGCACATGTGGGAATCAGAAATTCCAGTAGCAGATATCTCATTTGTTAAATCACTGCGTGAACATGCAGTATCTCTCTTTGTAGTGAGAGCACTTAAACACTAATACATATTATTAATAAATGATTCATTCAGTTCATTACAGTTTGTTTATGGCATCCTTCAAAGTGCTAAGTTAAGTGAAGACATACTGATGACACATAAAAGAATTTCTTGTCAAACATGTAGTTTGCCACAGCCTGTGGGAAGTCTGCATAAGACAATCTACGTGTCAACCTAAATACTTCAGGTTAGTCAGCTTTTGAATGAACAATCTTTCATTCTTGTGATGGACATCTGAAATGCTAAAGTGCCCTTTGCTTTCACAAAATCTTCTAAAAAAAAATACAGTGCTGCATCATCCCAATACAGCAGCCAACTCTTAATAATAATGTTTCATTCACTCTTTATGACCTATTATCTGCTATTGAGCTCTAACATTTCATATTTCATTTCAGAGTTCTATTATCCTATATAGATCTGAACTCCATCTTTATACCAAATAATATACAAATCAAAATCCAAAACTTGCTGTGAATTTCAATGTCAGTTGAAGAATGTTAAATTAAATTATTTGAGGATTCCTCACCCGTATTTTATGTGTAGCATCCATCTATGCCTGAATTGTAATCACAGCTTAGGTCAAATCAATAAAAACTCCAGGTATTCAAAATTGTTTCGTAGTAGTGAAGTTCAAAATCTAAAATAAAATTTAAAATAGCTATAAACCATTTGAACAAGTAATATGATGGCTTTTCAACATTCTTAGTGAGAAAGTTTTTAAAAACTGTAAAAATACTGGCCTGTTTTGAATTTTGGTCAAGATCTAATGAGCAATACTTTATTATTAATTAATAAGTACACTTTCATAGTTCAGTTATTGAATAATATCCACTACGCTCTCCTTTTCCTTTGGATAGGGTTTTTGCAAAACCCTGTGGAACAATGAAGGTCATTTCTGTTAAAATAGTGTGGGTGGGAAATTGCATGGTGTCAACATAGCATACAAATGCAAATTAAAAAAAGAACACTGGGAAAAGGAATACACCACTAAGCCCCTGAAACCAGCATTGTCATTTGGTAAGATCATGGGTGATCCTTTGCCTCAATACCACCTTTCTAGACAACCCCCATATTCCTTCTTTCCCTTAATTTCAAAACATGGATCCATATCTGTTGATAATACTCACTGACTGTCTTTACAGTACTATTGAATAGAAAATTTTGAAGATTCATTATCCTCTGATTGAAAATACATTTTCTCATCTCAGTCCCAAATGGTCTCATTCTGAGAAAGTGAGCACCGGGCCATTCACCCACTCCAGGTATCAACATGCAAAACATAATTTGCCTTATTGCAAACCTTTTCTTCTTTGGGTAGAGAGGCTATACTTGTACACAATATTCCCGATGTTGTCCCACAAGAGACTTCCATAATTTCAGCAAGAAAACATTTTCCTGCAGTAAAATCAAACATACCATCTTTCTAATTGGTTGTTCTATGTGCATGTTAATTTTACGTGTACAGATTACTCATGCACAAAGGCATACAGCTCTCCTTAATCACTAACATGTTCATTCCCTCACTTTTAAAACAAATTGATTTTATTTTTTTTTCATCTGCCGTGATCTTAATATTCACTTACCCCAACTTTATGCCCCCTAAATTCCATCTGCAACATCCTCACAACACACACAACCACCAGCTTTCTGTTGTCAGGTAAGCTAGATGTATTACAGTTGGTCTCCTCAGCCAAATTATTGTGTGTGGTTTAGGTCAGCCTGTTATAGGAGAGATTAAGTTGGAAAGAGTGCAGAAAAGATTTACGAGGGTGTTGCCAGGACTCAAGGGAAGAGTTATCGAGAGAGGCTAAGCAGGATAGACTTTATCCACTGAGGGGTGAACTTACAGAGGTGTACACAATCATGAGGAGCACAGACAGAGTGAACGCACACAGCTTTTTATAGCCCAGGCACGAGGAATCAAAAAACTAGAAAGCGTAGGATTTAAGTGAGATTTATAAGGACCAGAGGAGCAAACTCTTCACACAGAAGGTGGTACATATATAGAAAAAGCGACTGAAAGTTGTAAAGGCAAATACAATAATAAGATTTAAGAGGCACTTGGACAAGTACATGGTTTGGAAATGTTTAGAGGAATATGGGCCAAATGTGAGCAAATAAGACTAGCTTAGATGGCTATCTTGGTTGCCATGGACTAATTGAGCCAAAGGGCCTCTTTTTGCATATGGTATTACACTATGTCTCCATGATTACACCCGGGGCTCAGCTCCAATCTCTGTGGCATGTAGTAGTCACTGCTATGCAACCTGAAAATACCCTGTTTACACCTCCTTATGTTTTCCATCTGTTAACCAATCCTCAATTCATGCCAGGATATTATTCCTCTCCTTTATTCTTCAATGTTGTATAATAGCCTCTTGTGTGGCCTTCTGAAAGGTCAATAAACCACATCAGCTGCTTTGCTCGTATCTATACACCCCTGTGCTTCCTCAATTAACTCCGACAGATTTATTAAATGTGATTTCCATTTCATAAGTTATTTTCCAAATATATTGCTGCCATTTTCTCGATATCAGATTCTAATATTTTTACATACTATTATAGTCATACTTACAGGTCCGTAGTTCTGTTTTCCTCTTCTAGTGGGGAGAACTCCTACCTCTCCTACCTCGCAACCAATATTTCAGAATTGATGCAATTTTGGAAAATGCAAACACCATCTCACTACCAGATCTTCCGGTCCTGAGGATTTAGCAGCTTTCAGTCCATTTAATTTCTCTCACTATTTTCCAGCCAAAGTTTAATTCTTCCAACTTTCCATTCACTCTGGATTTCCAGAATTCTTTTGTATCTTCCTGCTTAAAAACACACAAAAAATAATCACTAAATTTCTCTGCCATTTCTTTATTCATCAATGTAATTTATCCTGACTCAGTTGAATATTTAGCTAACCTTTTGATTTTCACATGTCCATTGAAGTTTTTACAGTCAACTATGAGGTTCCTCCCCTTTTATACTTCCCCTTTCCTTATCAATGTCTTGTATGTCCTTTAGCTGAATTCTAAACTTTTCCTTGGGTTTAAACAGTTTGGCAACACTTTTTCTTTGGCCGAATACTATTTTTAACACATTCGGTTACAAGTGATTGCTAGACATTCCTGATAGGACGGAGTAATCTCCCTTATAATTACGGTATCTCTTGCTGTGAAAGCCATGCATGAATATCAGCCAAGAAAAGGTGAGGATGCATGCATTCTGTGGTTAAATTGTCTTCTCAGACAGTTTAAACTCTCACATGGGTTATTAATTTAAATGATCAGATATTTGATGATATGAAATGACAAGATGAATGAAGAGTGTAGAGATTTAACCAGCCATTTTAAAATCAGGTATACCTGTTGTTATGGTTGAATCGTCTCCCTGATTTTCCTCCTAATTCTGATAACCAAGAAAAATCTACAATAGCTCATTCCCGTTGAACACAATTATTCAAATCAAAATATTTTTCATCAAGTATGACCATCATGGCACATGAAGAAATGCATTCCATGAGGAATAAATTTTCATTGGGTTAGAAGGCAGTTGGCAAAACAGCACAACTCCAGCGACGAAGAAGAGAAAATCTGCAGGTGCTGAAAATCCAGGCAACACACACAAAAAGCTGGAGGAACTCAGCAGGCCAGGCAGCACCCATGCACCACCGTCATACAGTTGGCATTTCAGGCCAAGACCCTTCACCAGGACTGGAGAAGAAAAGATGACTCCTCCAGTATTTTGTGTGTATTGCTCACAGCTCCAGCAACCCAAATGCAAATGACAGTATAAAATGTACGCATTCTCCCTGTGAAACTGAACATCACGTGTTCTGGTTTCCTCCCACATCCCAAGGACAGGCTGGTTGATTGGTTACTATAAGTAATCAAGTGGTAAACAAGCGGAGGAACAAGACTGATGGGATTTGTTCTGAGAGCTAGCCTAGATGCAACGGGCTGAATCACATCCTTCTATGTTGCAAGGGAACATGAAAACACTAAAATCTATAAGTCTACAATAAATGTAGAGGTGAACAATTTTAAATCAGTAAAAAAAACAAAGATGAGGAAGAATTTCTGTATCCAGAGGGTGGTGATGGTGAGTCAATGTTATGAACTATTGGATAAGGCCATGCTATTGGCACATATTATTTAATATTCTGCGGAGTTACAGAACAATTGAACATGCAAAAACATCAGGAAGCATACCCACTAGAACCTGGGAAGACACTCGATAGATACACCTGGAGGAAATCTGTTCAAGAGGGGAATGCACTACATCAGAGTGACCTGTGCTGTACTGCAGAGAACAAACTTCTAACCACAGCCACCATTTATTCTTGCCCATTCTGCATCAGAATATGTGGATCCTAGATCAACCTCTACACTTATTAAGGACCCACCAATAGACAACCCCTCAGAGAACATCATACTTGACCCAAGGGATTGTACTACTACTTTATGATGGAGAGATAAAGCAACTGAAGGTGAATTGACCTCCAACAATACAACATATTCCTTTACTATAGGCTCGACTCAAGTCTATTTCCTCCTTATCTCCACTAATTTTAATTCTACTAACACTCCTAGTTGCCACATTCAGTTAAAAGCTGTTTTGAGACCAAGTACAATTGCGCTCTCCTCATCTCACAGAAACATAGATAGAAACATAGAAAACCTACAGCACAATACAGGCCCTTCGGCCCACAAAGTTGTGCCGCACATGTCCCTACCTTAGAAATTACTAGGGTTACCCATAACCCTCTATTTTTCTAAGCTCCATGTACCTATCCAAAAGTCTCTTAAAAGACCCTATTGTATCCACCTCCACCACCGTTGCCGGCAGCCCATTCCACGCACTCAGCACTCTCTGAGTAAAAAAACTTACCCCTGACATCTCCTTGGTACCTACTCCCAAGCACCTTAAACCTGTGCCCTCTTCTGGCAGCCATTTCAGCCCTGGGAAAAGGCCTCTGACTATCCACACGATCAATGCCCCTCATCATCTTATACATCTCTATCAGGTCACCTCTCATTTTCTGTCGCTCCAAGGAGAAAAGGCCGAGTTCACTCAATCTGTTTTCATAAGGCATGCTCCCCAATCCAGGCAACATCCTTGTAAATCTCCTTTGCACCCTTTCTATGGTTTCCACATCCTTCCTGTAGTGAGGCGACCAGAACTGAGCACAGTACTCCAGGTGGGGTCTGACCAGGGTCCTAGATAGCGGTAACGTTACCTCTTGGCTCCTAAATTCAATTCCACTTTTGATGGAGGCTAATACACCATATGCCTTCTTAACCGCGGAGTCTACCTGCGCAGCAGCTTTTAGTGTCCTGTGGACTCAGACCCCAAGATCCCTCTAATTCTCCACACTGCCAAAAGTCTTACCATTAATACTATATTCTGCCATCATATTTGACCTACCAAAATGAACCATTTCACACTTATCTGGGTTGAACTCCATCTGCCATTTCTCAGCCCAGTTTTGCATCCTATCAATGTCCCGCTGTAACCTCTGACAGCCCTCCACACTATCCACAACACCCCCAACCTTTGTGTCATCGGCAAATTTACTAACCCATCCCTCCACTTTCTCATCCAGATCATTTATAAAAGTCACAAAGAGTAAGGGTCCCAGAACAGATCCCTGAGGCACCGACCTCCAAGCAGAATATGACCCATCTACAACCACTATTCTCATTTCTGGAATTCAGCTGTTTTGTTCATGCTTAGGCCAAGACTATAACAATATCAGGAGCTAAGTGTTCCTGGTATTCCTATACCAGGCATATGTTGGAAGATGATTAGAGTCAGTTGATTAACCTAATAACATTCACATGTTCAGCATCACACAAATCACACCTCTGCATAAAATATGAGATCACAGGCCACAGGCATACTGAGGTTGCCTGTCTCCTGCCCCACCCTGAAAGATGCCTAAAACAGATTTGTGAAGGTCATCTGGAGCAGGCGATCCTTCTTCTGCATGACAAACTATCAATAGCCACACTGCTGAATGCAATCCCCACAGTTTGACACCTTAATTAGCTGACTGATCGCCATAGATACTGTCTGGCCACAGTGCAATAACAAGAGCTAGCAGAAAATCAACATTGTTCAGCCAATATGGCATTTAAATGCAAATGTGTACAAATTGCAAAATTACAAAATCCAGGGTGCACTCTTGAAAATCTGTGCTCCATCCAAGCCATTCCAGTACTGGAAAAAAAACAGGCATCGACCTGACAATGTGGAAAGTTGTTCAGCTAAAACTTTTTGACGAAAAAAAGAGCAAAACTAATCTGATTAATTACTCCCCACCAGATGACAGTCATCAGAAAAGTGATGGAATATGTTCAAAGTTCAAAATACATTTATCAAAGTATGTATACATCGTACAACCTTGAGTATGTATACATCATCCTGGCGAAGGGTTCCAGCCTGAAACGTCGACTCATCGTTTCCACAGATGCTGCCCGACCTACTGAGCTCCTTCAGCTTGTTGTGTGTTGTACAACCTTGAGATATGTCTCCTAACAAAGAAACCCAGAAGAACCTATATAAAAAAACAACGAACACCTCTAAACATAGAGAAAAAAAATCAAATCATGCAAACAATAATCACAAGTAAATTGCATCTGAACTGAAGTCCACAAAGAGAGTCCAAGACCCATAGTCCAGCATGGAACCAAGTAAACATCACAGAGCAGCCAGCTGGACAGGCCCGTCCCTCGCCTCAGGCCCCAATACTCTGACCTTTTCAATCTCACCCAGCACCTAAATATTCGTCCAAGTATCGGGTTCAGTCACTTCAGTAGGCTCTGGGGCCTGGACCTCGCCACTGTGATTCACCTAAACCCGACCTTTCTGATTTCGCCTGGCGCTTAAATCGATCGAACCTCAGGTCTTTCTTGCTCTTGGCTACAGGCCCTCTGCTTCACCTCGCCTCAATTCTGCCACATCAAATTGCCTCCAAGTTCAAAGAGAAGTTACAGACTTTTGATTGCAATGATTATTTACCAGCAAAAGAGTGATTAACAAAGTATTCAGTTGTTTTCCTTGTTTCATCTGCCACCAGTCAGAAGTCGTTGACATTCACCAGCGACATCTTAAACCAAAAAATGTCATCAGTATTTGCTTGCCGAAAAGTTAGTCACTGATGGTTAGGATTTAGACCCACCAATGATGATATATTTCCAGACCTTGATGTGAGCAACTTGGAGGGGAATTTGCAGGACGTAGTGGTAATCCTTGTCTTTCCTTCATTGGCTTTTAGCAGGCAAGACAGAGAGCAACGAGTAGGAGCATAAATAATGTTAACACAAGTGAGATTAGCAGAATACTGCTCCATTGAGCCACATCCTGGGGTGATACCCAGTAATCTGTGGCAGGACACATTGACAGACCACTGTGATATCCTGCGAATAGACATTAACTATATTATCCACAGCTCCAACAGCAGTCTGAATTTGCATGGTAATCTACAAAAGCTCTAAACTGAAATTTGAAATAGAATATATTCAGCAGGTCAGATAGGATTCAACAATCTGATCTTACCTGACAGTATGCTGAGCTGCTTTCGGTGTAATGCAAGCAGCAGCATCAGCAGTCAAATGCTACATCATGGTCAGTTCCATAGCCCTATGAACGGATTTAGCAACTATATCCCCCCCCCCTAAAAATGATGGGCACCAAGCTCAATGCAAAATATAGTCTTATTAGCAGGGTAAACAGGTGTCCATAAGACCACTGGGGGCAGAATAAAGCCTTTTAGGCCATCAAGACTACTCCGTCAGTTCATCATGGCTGATCCATTTCCCTCTCAGTCCCAGTCTCCTGCCTTCTCCCTGCAAACCTTCATGCCCTGACTAATCAAGAACCAATCAATCTCTGTTTTAAATATACCCAATGACTTGGTCTCAACACAGCTTGTGGCAATGAATTCTACAGATTCACCGCTCTCTGGCTAAAGAAATCCTTCCTTATTTCCATTTTAGATGGACATCCCACTATTCTGAGGCTCTGTCCTCTGGTCTTACACTCTCACACCACAGGAAACATCCTCTCCAAATCCACTCTATTGAGGTCTTTCAACGTTCGATAGGTTTCAATGAGATCACCACTAGTCTTCTACGTTTCAGTGAGTACAGGTCCAGAGACACCAAACACTCCCCATATGACAAGCCCTTCAATCCCTGAATCATTTTTGTGAACCTCCTTTGAACCCTCTCCAATGTCAGCACATCATTTCTGAAATAAGGAGCCAAAAACTCCTAAAATACTCCAAGTGAGACCTCACCAGTGTCTTAAAAAGCCTCAACATTACACCCTTGCTTTATATTCTAGTCCTCTTAAAATGAATACTAACTTTACACTTGCCTTCCTCACAACAGACTCAACCTGCAAATTAAGCTTTTGGGAACTCTGCATGAGGACTCCCAAGTCCTTTTGTACCTCAGATTTTTACATTTTCTTTCCATTTAGAAAAAAGTACACAACATCCACTGATTCTCCTTCATCTATCCTGCTTGCTGTTTCTTCAAAGAATTCCAACAGATTTGTCAGGCAAGGTTTTCCCTTAAGGAAACCATGCTGACTACGGCCTATTTTATTATTTGCCTCCAAGTACCCCAAAACCACATCCTTAACGATTGACACCAACATCTCCCAACTACTGAGGTCAAACTAACAGGCCTATGGTTGCCTTATGTTGGTTTTTAGAAGCTTCCCAATCCTCTAACTTCCCACTAGTTTTTGCTCTATTAAAAGCTGTCTTTGGCTTTTATGTTGGCTTTAAATTCCCTGGTCTGCCACAGTTACGCCATCCTGCCTTGAAAATACTTCTTCTTCTTTGGGATGTATCTATCCTGTGCCTTCTGATTTACTCCCAGAATCTCCACCATTCTCTGTTCAGCTATCATCCCTGATGGTGACCCCTTCCAAGCATGTTTGGCCAGTTCCTCTCTCCTGCCTCCGTAATTCCCTTTGCTCCACTGCAATTCTGATACATCTGACCTTAACTTCTCCATCTGAAATTGCAGGGTGAATTATATCATATTTTGATTGCTAACCCCTAAGAGTTCCTGTACCTTAGGCTCACTAATCAATTCCACTTGCACAACACCCTATCCAGAATAGCTGATCCCCTGGTGGGCTGAACCAGGAGTCACTCTAAAAAGTCATCTTACCAACATTCTACAAATTTGTCCTCTTGGAATCCAGCATCAACCTGATTTTCCCAATTTACCTGCATATTGAAATCTCTCATGACAATTACAACTTTGCCTTTTGACATGCATTTTCTATTTCCTGTTGTAATGCGTAGCCAACACCCTTGCTACTGTTCAGAAGTTGGTATATAACTCCCATCTGGGTCTTTTTACCCTTGCAGCTTCTTAGCTCTTCCCACAATAATGTACACCTTCTGATCCTGATCACCTCTCTTAAGGATTTGATTTCATTTTTTTTACCAACACAGCCACACCATCCCCTCTACCGACCTACCTATCCTTCAGATACAATGTGCATCCTTGAATGTTAAGCTCCCAGCTAAATACTTCTTTCAGACATGATTCAGTGATGCCCACATCATCATACACAACTTTCTGTAACTGTGCTGCAGAATTACCTACCTTATTCCATGTACTGCATGTTTTCAAATATAACACTTTCAGTCCTGGATTCATCACCCTTTTCGATTTTGTCCCCCTTTTACATTGCACCTCATCTCGTTGACTGCAATTTGGCCCTATCATCAGCCTGACTTTGCTAGCAGTCTCACTGCACACTGCCTGTTGGTAAACTAGCTACCCCATTCTCAGCCCTATCACTCTGGTTCCCATCCCCCTGCCAAATTAGTTTAAGCCCTCCTGAACAGGTCTAGCAATCTTGCCCGTAAGGATATTGGTTCCCCTTGCGTTCAGGTGTAACCAGTCCCTTTTGTACAAGTCATACCTTCCTCAGAAGAGGTCCCATTGATCCAGAAATCTGAACCCCTGTACCCTGTACCAGTACCAGTTTCCTTTTCTTCTCCTAACAGTCACCCAGTTACCTGCCTCCTGCAATCTAAGGGTGCCTACCTCCCTGTAGCTCCTATCTATCACTTACTCAGTCTCCCATATGAGTCAAAGGTTATTAAGCTACAGCTCAGTGCATCCCCAGAATTCCCACATTTCACACACAGAACAAAACCTAGCTCCTGAAGCTATTCTCACTGGAGTAACTGTACCCTAACAGATGAGGGACAAGAAATAAAGAACAATAAAAAACTTACCAGATACTTACCTCACCCACATCTGATGAGCCAAAGCCATTGCAACACTGGCCCACTCACAAAATGGTCACTCTGCTTGCCCCTGCCTTATTTTCATTCACCTGTTCTAATGAGTATTATTCACTAATTGGGTGCAGTCCAAACTCCGAAAACTGCCGCAAAGCGCTGCCTTTTTAATCTTCAATTGCCCAAACTTGTGTGAAGTCGCCGCTCCTCCTTGTGCTCCAGTTCACTGACCAGACAGTCCCATCTCCAAAACCTGCCATGAAGCACTGCCTTTTTAAGCTACAATCGTGAACCTATGAGAACCTCTTGACCTTTTATGCAAAGTGTAGAGGAAAGCTGGACCTTTCATTCCCTAAAGCATTTAAATGAAATTTTCAAGACTTGCATCAAACTTTTAAAATGATGTTATCAAAACAAACTGTAATGACAAATGGAGTGAGTGCAGTTCATCTCTGATCTAATTGAATGATGT
Organism: Mobula birostris; assembly: GCF_030028105.1. Lineage (NCBI taxonomy): Eukaryota > Metazoa > Chordata > Chondrichthyes > Myliobatiformes > Myliobatidae > Mobula > Mobula birostris. The sequence continues at coordinate 29,268,697 of NC_092377.1, forward strand.
TGCAAAAGGACTGAAATGTCTTCTCCTAGTCCTTCTGTCTTCTCCTCATCCTTTTTCTGAAATTATAGATGTCTTAAATGTTTTGTATAATTTCTTACAGAGCCACATAAAGGCTAATATAAATTAAATTTACAAATAAAATTATTGAAACAGATTAAATTATTCCAATTCAATTTACAAAATGAGGTATATTTTTGGGCTAAAATATGATCATTTTCAAATAAGGTGATAAAAGTTGACAGCCTGTTTATGTTGGCAATGATTTCTGTGAGCACAATGAAAATCATCTTTCCTGGGACTTCAGCATTTTTAATTGTAAATTGAACTTCAAGGAACCAGAAAATATATTAAAGAATTCAAAAATGTTTATTCTGTTTAGGGGAAGAAAGGACAAAACAATCTACTTGAAGTTTCATTTCTACTCATGAAAGAAGTGGGTAAATGTCACACAACACAAAACGACACAAATAATGCATGATTCTAATCACAGTTGTAATAAGCAAAGGATTTTCAAATTGGTTTGTCTTTTACAGTATTAGTGCTGTAAATCTGTCTGACATTTATACGAGTACAATTTTAAAAATAAAGCTTGTCTATCTTAGCACAATGACAACAATCATTTTAGGAAAAAGGCGTACAATAAAATAGCTCTTATCAAACATATACATTTCTTAAAATTCATACAATAAAATACGGCATTTTTAAATTTTGTTTAGAAAGCATTAACTAACCCTCTGGGTGCCACTATAATTCAAAATAACCATAAAAATATCCAAAATAGCATAGACTTTATTGAAAGCTGTTGAATTTATTTAAGTATATCCATCTTGCTGTGATTTAATATTTTGAAGCAGTTGATTTTTGTTATCTTACATTTGAAATAAGTATTTGTGAGAGAAAGGGGTTGCAGAATTACAGAAGAAGAAATAGCCATTGCATTTCTATCATTTTAAGAAATATAGATACATTGCGATAACAATTCATTATGACTTTTTAAAAATTTCTTCTGTTCCACATGGATGTCTTGAAGCTTATTAAGAATAAATACTATATAGTTCAACAATCTTGCCCTATGAATTGGTATAGTTTAAGCCTGACAGCTCAGAGGCATCTGAATTCATGGCAACAAAGCTAGATCTTGAATCCCACAGTTTCCTATTAAACTGAAGCCACTAGGCCATCATAAATCTAATCCATCTGAATGAAAGCCTTGTATCTAAGCGCATCAATCATGTCTTACTCATAGAGATAGGCTCACTTCTAAAAAAAAGCGCAGCAAATCGCATCTGAACCATTGGAATTTGTTGAGGTGGGGTTTTATTATTTCAAAATAAAAATATTTATTTATTGTATACCCTTTAAACAACCTGATTTCTTCCAAAATCTATGCTACCAATCCATAAACGTCTCCCACTGATAGCAATTAGCTTATACTTGACAAATGCATACTGCATTTCATGGTAAATCACTGTAATTAGGGCAGATCAGCTTACAGTCATGGATCTTACTCAGAATAATGTACTGTTTGATAATGTAATTCAAAACTATACACAACTACTTACTTTATACTCAGCCATGCTCAGGTGATACTTAACATGGAGAAAGATTAACGTAGAATATCTGACATGTGTTTCTCTATTGATTTTGTAAAAACAAATTCTCTGACCTACAAATGGATAAAAATTTATTGATTGTACCAGGTACTGCCATTAATATATTTTGCTATGATCCTACAGTTCTAACAATGGGTTTTGCTGTAGAAATCTATTTATTGTTTCAGACTACTTGAATATTTTTTCTCAGAAATTAAAATATGATTTTAACTGTTAGGTGCTAAAGGCAATGCGTGTTATAGTCAGTGAAATAAGGTGCATTTCTGACAATAGGTTGTTCAAGTACTAACGTGCCAGCTCGATCTTGCTCCTCACTGACTGTAAATTGCCAGCTTAGTCAGTATTGATAAATACACAGTTTTGTGTGAAGACTTTTGTCTAGTTTCACTGTGTGCATTTGAAATAAAGCAAAATATCAAATATCTAAAATGCTTTTGACTTCAGAAATGGAACAGTGTAGAAAAAAGTCAAGCAAATGAAGATTGTAGGAAAAGGTGCTCACACACTATAGCAATGACAGTGAGTTTTTCACTGCACCTATTTGTATATGCAACTTGCCTTACAGGGAGGCCCAAATGCATTACACTCATGTGTTTATACTTTCTGCAGCTAAAACAGAAGGAAAAGAAAGATTCTAGGAAAAAGGATTACCATTGGAACAACATACTAACTGCCTGCACCACTCTGTCAACTACAAGAGGTATGAATGGATTGTTTAATTTGGCCCAAGGAATTTGTTTGATTTGGGAAGGCGGAGCTTAGGAGGGTTAATGGTGCCTAACGGTGGCTCCTTTACTTGCATCTTCGGAAACAGCTCTATTTCCATCTTTAATACCTCTATTTTTCTCTTTCAGGGTTCTTTTGAAGACCCTGACCTGGAGTTACATGCTGACTATGGTTCTTTGCAGGAATGGGACCCGCTCTTGGGTTTCACAACTGGCTGTTGCTCCACTCGCCTTCGGAGGACTGAGTTTTCATGGCTCTGGAGATGGGGGGATCGGATTCGGTGTCCGAGCAGAAGACGGGTGTGTTGTGGGACATGGAAGACGCTTTTTCTTCGCAATCATCCACGAAAACAGGGGAGTGCCCTCAAAGAATGAATGACAGTTAAATGTTAGAACCCCAAAGTCCCCTCCAGCTCCCCTTCCTCCCAGAGACCCGAGATCTTTGGGCACAGAGTTCAGAAAAAGCCACGCAACAGACTTTTAACATCATAAACCAGCGATTTGTTTCTTATGTCTCCCCTCTTGCTGTGAAACAGAGACACCTCTTTCTCTCTTATTAGGGAGAGAGAGAGAGCCTGTGGTATGTCGAATGCCAGGCGAACAAGTAGTCTTTGGAGTACTGCAAGCCTGTGCCTTTGCTGTTGCTTTGCTCACGCTTGAGTGCTCGGAGGCGGGTGCCAATGCATTTTTTTGCCAGTGAGGCGAGGGGGGATTGTTGCTTGCTGCCACTTACACGTGGGAGGGAGGGGAGCTGGGGGGACTTTGGGGTTCTAACATTTAACTGTCATTCATTCTTTAAGGGCACTCCTCTGTTTTCGTGGATGATTGCGAAGAAAAAGCATTTCAGGATGTATATTGTATACATTTCTCTGACACTAAATGTACCATTGAAACCTTTGAATTGTGTCTAACACAGATATTTGACAGCATTGTTGTGCCTGTTATTCAGGTACATTCAACTGATTTGAACAAATGGGTTATCATAGTTATTGGTAACCAAAACCATCAACACATTCAAATTTTTGACCCTGCCCCTTTTAGTCATATTCATACTTTATTGATCCCGGGGGAAATTGGTTATAAAAAAAATACAACAAATAACTAAGTTAAAAAGTTCAAAAGTAAGGAATTACGGAGCAACTGTAACCGGTTGCATGCACGACCGGCGCATGCGTAATTTTCAACTTGGCATAACCATTTGGTATACCATTGGCTGATGTGATGTTCCAAGAAGCATGGAATTAATTAGTTCATCAGTGAGTACAACAAATTGTTCAATCACTTTTACTGCTGTGCAACAACAGAAGGTTATAGAATACCAGGGCTACATTATCCAAAGTACCTTATTTGAGAGACGACAATCTTTAGGACAAATTGAGGTTTCAAAATATGCTTTGCAAGTGCAAATCATATTTTCCACAAGGAATCCTTTGTACCTACTATTCAGATAGTATATCACTTTTATCCTTTTATCTCCTGGAATAAGAAGAGCTACCTTTGAATAATATATGTACCTGCACTCAGTGGCCAGTGTGACTAAATATATAGAATTTATGCAGTTCTACATTTCACCTTTTGTCCAAGCTATATGCACAGAACATCAATTCATATTACAATGCTATATCTAAGATGCATCTGTCATGACATACATTGGAACGTACCAATGTTATTTTGTAAAAATAGCAGAATAAGCAGTAAGAAAGGACAAGTGAAAAGATGTAGGTAATAAATAAATAGTTCTGAGGTAAAAGATTTAGAATGTTCTGCAAAGTATCTTGGTCTTCAGTGCTTCAGATCTGGAAGTATTTGATGTGTTCTTTTTGTAAGCAGAGAATTACCCAGGACATACATTTGAAACACAAATTGACAGATGTGTCAAATATGAAGTAACCATGCAGGTCACAAAGTGACCTAAGCTATCTATTACAGTGGCTGTACATTCAAGGGTTTTAGTACTAAACCAGCTAAATAATGTGCCTGGTTTCAGCTGCAGTATATGCCACTCAGCAATGAAAGATCTGTAATAACAGCCTTAGAACAACTAGGTTGTGTACAGATGCCACTGGTTACTGTGACAGTAATGTCATTGTTTAAAAGATCTTGCAAGATCCAGAAGATTAAGATGCATGGGATCCATGGTGAATTGGCTGGTTGGTTTCAGGGCTGGCTTGCCCATAGAAGACAGAGGGTAGAGGTCAACGGGAGTGATTCCAGCTGGAGGTCTGTGTTTACTGGTGCTCTGCAGGGATTTGTCCTAATTGTGATATACATAAATGACCGAGATGAAAATCTAGATGGGTTATATACTGTCAAGTTTTAAGTTTTCAGATGATATGAAGATTGGCAGTGTTGTGGATAGTGTAAAGGACTGACAAAAAATACAGCAGGATATAGATCAGTTGCAGATATGGGCAGAGGAATGGCAGATGGAGTCCAACCCAGCCAAATGTGAAGTGTTGCACCTTGGTAAATAAGGTGTAAAGACAGGATACACTCTTAGGGCAAGACCTTTAACAGTGTTGATGAGCAGTGCCAACTTGGCATACAAGTTCATAGCTCCCTGACCCTGAAAGTGGTTTCATAGATTGACAGGGTGGTTAAGTAGGCAAATCGCATGTTTGCCTTTATTGGTCAAGGCATTGAGTTCAAAAGTCAGGAAGTTATGTTGCAGCTTTATAAACTCTAGTTAGACTGCATCTGGAGTATTGTACACAGTTCTGGTCGGCCAGGAAGGATGACAAGGCTTTAGAGAGGGTTTATCCGAATGTTGCCTGGATTAGAGGATGTGCTATAACGAGAGGCTGGACAAACTTGGGTTGTTTTCTCTAGAGCGGCAGAAGCTGGAAAGAGATCTGATAGAGGTTTATAAGATAATGAGAGGCATAGATAGAGTAGGTAGACAGGACCTTCTATCCAGGGTTGAAATGGCTTATACCAGAAGGCATATATTTAAGGTGAGAGGGGACAAATTTAAAGGAGATGTGAGGGGCAGGTGTTTTACACAGACAGTGGTGGATGCCTAAAATGCACTGCCTGAGGTGATGGTAGAGGCAGATGAATTAGAGATTACTAAGAGATGTTTAGATAGGCACATGATTGTGAGAGAAATGGAAAGATATAGACATTGTGCAGGCAGAAGGGAATTTGTTTAGATTACTAATTTAACTGATTCAACTCAACATTATGGGCTGAAGGGCCTGTTCATCTGCTCTACTGTTCTATGACCTATGTATTGCATTCAAGGCGAAAGGTAACCACTTTCATATTTTGAATTTATTTGGACATGGACTTCACTTGCAAAGGTGGTATTTTTGATGGCTCTTGAGCTGTTGAGGCAGTTAAGAGTCACCCACACTGGACAGTCTGGAGTCAAATATGGACTAGATCTATATGATAATCGTGGTAGAATTCCTTCTCTGGATGGCATTATTGGAACTTGATATGTTTTTATGACAATCCAAGGGTTTCATGATAGCCATCGTGGGTACCAAGGTTTTTATTCCAGATTTATTTAGCTAATTGCATTGAATTTAAATTTTTCAGATGCATGAGTGAAATCTGAACTTCAGATCAGGACACTAGTCAAGATTTAGTCTGGAAAACAGCACAATAACTTAGTCACTGTGTTACAGGCTCATCAGGGTTGATTTTGCCAGTAAGCTTCTCCATTAAATCTGGAGTAAGATTTGATGCTCATGTTACTCTGTCAGCACTCCATACCATTTGCCATTTTTCTGCATTGTTTTCTACAGTAATTATAACTTAATTACAAAAGAGATAACTATTTGTAATTGCAGGTGAGTCAATAAAGAAGGGAAACTTTAGAGAAGTCAATAAGGGCAACTTATTCTTCAGTATGCCAATTAACTAAAAGTTTTTGAAGTAATGATTGCAAATGTGCTAAAAATGAAAAAAAAAACTCGGAGTATTAACTATTTCTCATGCAAAGCCTGATCTGTAATGTTTATCTGGCACAGGAGTTCCCAACCTGGGATCCACAGACCCCTCGGTTAATGGTAAACTCCACGACATAAAAAAGGTTGGGAACCCCTGGTTTGCAATATCTTGTTTCTGATCCTGCTAACCAATACTTCGCATTTAATTTGCTTCATGTACTGTTCTTCCCATAAATCACAATGAACAGGATAATGCCTATGAGGTCTTCTGAGACATTGTTGGTATCAAAATTATAGGATCAGCAAATTTCAAAATTTAAAACTAAAACAATAGCCAGGCTTAATTTGCTCAGAATTATACTAAATTAACATTTTTCAGAATTTCAAAATAATGGTGTATTTCCTTTTAAAGGTCAACTCTTTCAATAATAAATTAATTATATTGAAATGGCAAATTAAGTACCATTATATTTCTGATTCCAGTCACTAACCAATTTAGTACTATAAAACTTTGTATTAGTTCCTATTAGTTATTGACAGAGGAACTCATCCAGACTACACTGCTGCGTTCTTTTGACTTAAATTTTTGATCTTTGAACACAAACACACGCAACTGATGCTATTTAAAAACTGTTCAACAACCGTCTCCTGCCCCAATTAAGTGGCATAATGTTCCAAATAAGTAGAAGGGAATCCCAACTATTTTCTCAACTAGTTTTTGTTCTTTAAGAGTTGTCCCTAATAAGCAGCTGACCCAATTAACCAATGGCCCAACTAACCAGAATCCACTGTATCACTATTCCAACAGTAATGCTATTTCTGGCAGCAGTATAAAAGCAATTAGTACTAAAAATGAAGCTGGTTTAGCAAATAGTCATGACTACTTGTTAAACCAAGCAACAAAAATGAATGTGCAATTCATGGTACACATCCAAAATAATTCTACTATCACCTGTTAAATTTCCTACCAGATTAACTACCAGAATAAAAGATAAAATAGAAGTCAATAAAGCTGCACAAACACGAAGTTGTTTATATTAAGTTTCTGTGAAATTGTTTATAAAAGTTAATTTCAACCTGACCATAGACAGAAAAGGGAGCCAGTAAATACAGTATTTATACCATTGTCAACCCATTGCTAAGTGGAAAGTTTAAAATTATCTCTTCAGGGAATCTTGCTAACTTGCTTACCTGGTGAGGCTGACAATGCGGCTGCTGCTAATAGCCGGTAAAGCAAATGCATCACAGCTGAGTCAATTTTCCTCCCTCTCAAAGCTCAGTGGTAATAATGGGTCATTGACTTCAGCTTTGTCACTTGCAGGAAGTGGCACTGCTAATTTAGATCAGATCACATTATTTATTGGTTAAAAAGGCCATTGACCTGAAACAACTCTTGAAATGACTCTTTCCTCCTTCTCCACAGATGTTGCCTGAATTCCTAATTGTTTCAAATATTTTCTGTTAATGCAATACTTTTTATGCTGTTTGCTTACAGGAATAAATAAACTAGACAAGTACATTCCCATTAGGCAGCTTCTTCGAAACTATGAAATACAACAACACTATGAAACACGGCATACTATAACAGTTATATTCAAAAATATCAACGTTTCTCTTTGAAAAATGCTCTAAATATAACATATATTATATAAAAGTCTCAAAGTGCATCACATTTCTTTCTGTCTTGTTCTAAGTTTGAATTACTCTTTCATAAAATAAAATGGTCTTTTTTGTGGTGGGTCTGGAGGCGAAGATAAAAATACATGTGGTTAGTTTAACTGTTATAACTTCAGTTTTGAACCAAGCATGTTGCTGTAAGTGAGCAATTAGCAATAAAACAGTGCATTGGCTTTGCTTGCACAAATATGGATGGCTAGAAGTGTTAGAGGGAACAAAAATAACCTTACTGACCTAACCGCAACATCACATTTTGTGCTTTCATTTACTTTTTCATTCATTGCACCCAATAGATATTCTATGGCACTTACATACAAAGAGGCAACAAATGCTAAAATGTAATCTGTAATGCAATTACTTTTCTATACACAAATCCAAAACTGATAATCAGGTAAAAGCTGGAGCATTATCTTAATTAAAAGTGTGCCAAACTGCATGGATTATTGAAGACATATTCATGCTCTCTAACAGCATTATAAAACTTTATCCCATATTTCCATCACACCTATTTTGGTTTTCTGCTAGAATCACAAGTCTGGAGTTTCCCTTTTGGATGTAACCTGAAGCAGATTCTAAAACTGCAACAAGTCTGATAGCCATAGTATTTTGCTGGTGAAAAATTATGCCCAAAAAGTCTCCCAAATTCATTAAAATGAATATAAGCTGGGCTTAATTAACATTGAGTATATTTTTCTTTTGACGCTTAAGATGCAAGTTTTTCTGTTCATTAAGCTATTATTCTTGTTCATTAGCCAGAAAAGCCTGTTTTGATAACCTGCACTTTAAGAAACTATATATCTTATGCAAAATTCACCCGACCTATATCAATGCTTAAAGGGTTAAATTATGGACCAAAATGTATTAACTTGACTGGCATTGTCCTGAGGCTAGAAGGTTAAGAGATAATGCAATTGAATATTTTACAACATGAAAGGGATTCTACAGAATCAATGGTAAGACTACTTCATCTTGTAGGGGGTACCAGAGCAAAGGGTATAATTTTACTATTAGAATTCATTCAGTTAGCAATGAGATCAGAATTATTTGTTCGCATAGAGGATAAAGGAAATTTAGAATTCACTCTGCAGAATGGCATGTTATTTGAAATTTCCAAGTTTAAGAGTGATAGAATTTCATTTGGTAACTGTACCAAATGATATGTAAAAGACAAGTAGTGGGAATAAAGTATAGAGTGGCCTTTATATAGCAGAAGGGCCAAATAACTTTTAAGAGATGAATGACCAATAATGTATTTTGTGCCAAAAGCCACTATATAGAAATATACAGAACTCACAAGACAAAACTTGGCTACGGTTCTATGTTGGTGTGCATGATCTTCTACCCATCATGAGTTTCATCCACTCCAGTACAGGTGTCCATCCATTCCTTTTTCCTCCATGTACTTAGCTAACTTCCTCTTAAAAGTCTTATGTTCCCAGCTCAGCTATACCAAGCAGAAGCAAGTTTCCCATTCTAACAAATACCTGGATTTAAAAAAATCTGTTTTTTAATTTAGTATCTTTTTTAATTTAATATTTAATTTATATTTATAACTCCTGGTTTTAGAGTTCCTCACAGATGGATTATAATCTCCACCTCTGCACTATGAAATCCTTTCATAATTGTAATGACCTCCATTCAGCCATCCTTCAGCTTGTCATATCTGAAGAAGAGTACCAAGATGTTCAATCTTTTTTGATAGTTATAACCTCTCAGTTATGGTATCGTACTTGTAAATCTCTCTTGCAGAGCAGTCACCTTCAAGGTAACGTGAGTGAGATATATGATCAAAATGAGTGAGATGGATTGAAAACCTATTGCTATGTATGAAATTCTGTACATTTTTAGGAATAAAATCTACCAAACAGGAAATATTTTTAACAGTAAAATGAATGTGTTTGTGCTCAAATGCTAAGAGGTGATGACATCCTTGTTATGTTAGCACTGTTTTCTGGAAGAAGAATAGCATGGTGCAGCATTCCTACAGCATCAACTCACATCAAAACAGAAAATATAAAGTATGTCTAAGTGAGGATAAGCAGGAAAAATTGCTCAAAAATTTGCAATTATTGGGCCACTTGCCTGTAAATTAATGTCTGATTAGTAAGGCTAAAGTCAAATAAATTTCATAGGCAGAATACAAGTGCTGATGGAACTACATAACAGGTTTAGTACTACCATACTGTCTAGGTTTAATGGTGTGCCCAAATATCTGATTTGCAAGAAAATCTAGGAGGATCAAGGAAACTTAGGCAAACTCTGCTTATCTTTGTGACTAACAAATTGTTGAATTTGTCTGCACCCATACTATGACTAACTTGTGTGCAAATAGACAGAAAACTCCAGACTTAGATGCATACGTTGAATTCACAGTTTCCGACAATCTCCTTACCTTGCTGAAAACAAAACATTTACCACTAAATATCATCCACTAGTTTTGTGCCATTAATGCCTCGGTAAGTTACACGGCTTGGTCGTACCAGAACTCCATAATTTGGTTTACAAGTAAAATAACGTTTTTCTCCCACAGAGCCATCATTTTTTCCTTTCGGTGAACGCAGTTCCAATCCAAGCCATACTCCCGGAGCAAAGTCAGTAGGTCCAATGTATCTAATGATTGCCATTTCACTGGAGCTGCTCAGTAGGACCTGTGACCCTTCATGTAACTTCACATTTCCCTCGGTGGTACTTGTGCTGCTCCAACTTCGCCTCATGGTTTGATTTTTTGGCCTAGAAACAGGAAATAGATGTTATTAAGAGTAAATCAGGCAGATTATGATGAGACATCTCTGCCCAAAACATTAGCCTCACTTTCCTGTGCACCTACAAATCAACCTGCTCTACATTTCTAGTATATCTGTTTTATTTATATCAGATTTCCAGCATTGTGCTTTTTTAATCTCTGTGAAGCACATTTTGACTTTAAGTAACTTTAATCTTCAAGGCTGACAGCTGAAAGAAACAACTGCCTATGATGAAACTGATTCTATCAAATTAAGATCCAATTTAATCTACTGGAAAGTGCATATCCCTATAAAAGCTGTTTCTACTGTTTGGATGTTAATTACTCTATAGGTACTGCAAAGGCACAAAATCCTACTCCCAGCAGACTGCAATAATACAAATTTCGAGGGTTTGAAAGGAAATAATTGAAAGTTTTTACTTTCGTACTCTTTTGCTTCTCTACTAATTTCTCCTTGAACACTAACCAAGCCATTTTGGATGGAAATTGGCTACAAAAAAAGGCTATTCATATTGCAATACAAGATACATCCCTGTGATGTGGCCACCTTCTTTTTATGCGAAAATACTTCGATTCCATACCTGCTGGCCAGTATTTCACGACCCCCTCTTTTAGACACATGATAAGAAATCGCAGACTCTAGAGTGCAAACCTGTATTTTACTACTACAGAGCATAAATTGTATAAATACCTACCCAGGAAATTTGATTTAGATTAATATTTCAAGCTTCAATTGTTTTAAACTATACTTAATTTTTCTGCTAACCTAAAACGCTTCTACTTCCAAAGACATGTCTAAATATATAAAACATATTGCTCTTTATTCTTTCCACTAGCAGAAATATATAATAAATTTAAGTTTAGTAAAATATATCATTATATGCACCCTATAACTAGTTTCATGTGGCTTCATATCTTTCTTTACTTCAGAAAAAATGCAAGATGTCAGGACACTAAGGCACTGGCAGCTACTGTACTGTTTAATTACACTTATTAAAATATCTTTAACGGTGTTAAAATAATGCAGGTTGTGAAGACAATTTAATAGCCACTTTGTAGAATTGCTGCTGATGGCAGTTCTAGACTATACTGGCAGCACCATAGGATAAATAAGACTGGGGAGGGCCCATGAGAGTCTAGTCAGTGTTTATGTGTTTCATAAACAACTCCATTCAAATTGTAGTTAAAAAATATATTAATTACTCTTCTAACAGCTGGCATACTAACAACTATGGGTTCTATTTGTATGGTCCTGTCACTGGTTTTGTATTATGGTGCTGGGTTTGCTGTTTTGTAGTAGTGCTAAATAATGAGATCAATATTTTGTTCATGAGTGCACATATAAATACAACCACTATTTGCTTCATCAACAAAAATATGCCATCATTTTTGTAATATAGTCTTGTGTAATGATAAAAAGTAATAAAACAAATCACTCCCAGCTGGAGGCATTGTGCCATCTGAAGCTTCTCTCATTTTCTCCAACATTACAATTCTCCCTTTCATCATCATTAGGCTTCTTCAAAGAAACAAAATTCTTGCAAAATACTGTAGTACTAATAGAATTCAGTTGTTAGATGGCAGCATCCTGCCCTTATATAAAAAAACAATTACATACTTTTCACAAAAAATGTTAAAGCATTATAAGCCTCATTACAGACACAGTATGGAGTCCAGATTGTCAAAATATTTATCCAACATCAAATATTCATCACACACAACAATTTCTGAAATGTTAATGTTCAAACCCATCATTCAAACAACATTTATATTCTTATACTACCTTTAATGTGGTACAACATCTCAAGGCACAAGACAAAACTGTTCTCGGGCAAGATGAAATAGAGGCACGTGACAAAATGTTTGATCAAAGAATTAGGTTTAAAACAAACATTTGAAATCAGGAAAGGTAGGGGTAGGCAGGTTTAGCTGGCACTCCAGGGTTCATCCGAAGTACTTGCTGTTCCTTGTATACATTCCACTCCCGAAGAACACCTTTGATAGTTTCATCCAAAGTCATGCTGTTATTACCCAGACATTGGCTCATTTCTTTGTCTCTCTCTCTGAATGTTCGTAAAGTCAAAACTTAACCATGCATAATTCAACTATCCTGTTTGTCCCAAAGGTGAAAATGCCATATCCCCAGAAACATTTATGAAAATGCATCTGCTTCTACCTCTGTGAATTGAACAGAAGATCGAAGTGAATGGCAAAAAGTAGCAAAATCTGGGCTGCTGGCTTTAACCTCCCCAATATATAATAGGAATGACTGCCCATCCAGTGGTAGCTTCAAACGAGTTGTCATTCATTTTTGTTATATTTATTTATGGAACGTAGCTGTTACTGATAAATCAGTGACAAGGTGATCTTGGACAGGACATGCAAATAGTTAAAGTGAAACTAATGAAAGGAAAGAGTCTGGAACTAGGGAAAGTGTGGAAAATCTCTGGTGCTGTGATTGAGGGAAAGGAAACAGAAAAGGCAACTGAACAGATGGTCACAAGCAGAGAACTTCATGATGTCCTCACTATGAATGGTTTACAATAATGAAGAGAAGTCCTATGTGATCTTCGCATTCTTTAGAAGAATAAGCAATCTGACACAAGACGGGAGAGCTCAGTGGTGTTTTATGTGTCCAGTTAATCAATGACTAAAGCCTGAAATCTACCACAAAGACTTAAAGGTATGTACAGTATTTGAATGATATGCTCAGGGGCCAACTGATGTACAATTCTTTGCTCTCCTTATGTTGCATCATCCTAAAAATCTCTTTATTTTTAATGTTACCCTTCTTTTCCTCACAGAGAAAGTTGAATCAGAATCAGGTTTATTATCACCAGCATGTGTCATGAAATTTGTTAACCTGAGCAGCAGCAGTTCAATGCAATACATAATATAGAAAATAAGTAAATAAAATACAGTTATACATATATAGTAGTGCAAAAACAGAAATAAAATTGCAGCAACACACATCAAAGTTGCTGGTGAACGCAGCAGGCCAGGCAGCATCTCTAGGAAGAGGTACAGTCGACATTTCAGGCCGAGACCCTTCGTCAGGACTAAATATAAAATTGCAGTAAGGTCGTGTTCATGGTTTCAATGTCCATTCAGAAATTGGATAGCCAAGGGGAAGAAAGCTGTTCCTGAATTGTTGAGTGTGTGCCTTCAGTCTTCTGTACCTCCTTCCTGATGGTAACAATGAGAAGAGGGCATGTCCTGTGCAGTGGAGGTCTTTAATAATGGACACCGCCTTTTTGAGGCAATGCTCCTTGTAGATGTTTTGGATGCTATGGAACCCAGTGCCCATAATAGAGCTGACTAATTTTACAACTCTCTGCAGCTTACTACAATCCTGTGCAGTAGCACCCCCCTCATACCAGACGGTACTACAGCCTGTAGTAATGCTCCCCACTGTACATCTGTAGAAATTTTCGAGTGTTATAGGTGACATTCCAAATCTCCTCAAATTTTTAATGAAATATAGCCGCTGACTTGCCTTCTTTATGGTTGCATCGATATGTTGGGACCAGATTAGGTCTTCAGAGATCTTAACACTCAGGAACTTTTGGTGTGTGTCTGGAAAGTCCTGGCAAAGGTATAATAGCAAAGCAACAACATAGCAGTAAGTTGACCAGGGTGATTTTAATTTTGATTCCAGACTATTTCCACTGGGGGGAGAGAGCTACCGTGTTTCTGCTAATAAATCAAAGCAACTCAAAAACTTCTATAGGTGTACAGTGGAGAGAATTCTGACAGGCTGCATCATTGTCTGGTATGGGGGCAGGGGGCTACTGCACAGGACCAAAAGAGGCTGCAGAGGGTCGTAAATTTAGTCAGCTCCATCTTGAAAGTACCCAAGATATTTTCGAGGAGCAGTGTACCTGGCAGCGTCCATCATTAAAGACCCTCCAGCACACCCAGGACATGCCCTTTTCTCACTGTTACCATCAGGCAGGAGGTACAGAAGCCCGAAGGCACACACCCAGCAATTCGGGAACAGCTTCTTCTCCTCTGCCATCCGATTCCTAAATGTACATTGAACCCTTGAACACTACCTCATTTTTATAATATATATTATTTCTGTTTTTGCATGATTTTAATCTATTCAATATTGTATTTAACTACTTGATATACATATATATATTTACTGTAATCAATTTTTTTTTGCTATATTATCATGTATTGCATTGTACTACTGCCATAAAGCTAACACATTTCACAATATATGCTGGTGATATTAAATCTGATTCTGATCAAGTATAAATTGCATTAATGCAAGAAAACTGATATCTTATGAAAGATTACAATTATTCTTTCCAAACTGTGGAATCAGATGTGAACACCATGCTGAGTAAAATCTGGTAGGTAAAAGATAGAGTTCAGAAAAGGTAAATACTCAAATTATTTTTTGTGGTTCTAAGATGAAGAGAATACAGCATAACGTGGGCAGCTGCATAGTAAAAATGCACCTATCCCACCTTCTTCCTCGTCTGCTTTCTGCAGGCCAATGTTTCCCTGTCTCCCCTTTGCAGAGAGATACTGAACACAGGTGTAAAGCTTCATGGACTAATACTCATCTAATACTTACAATTTTTATCTCTACAATAGTATGACCTAAAGTATTATTGCCTGCCATATAGTAAGTAGCTACCATTTTTCTCTCCTCATTCTGTAGTAACATTGCTTTTAATAAGTAACTTAAAACTTAAAATTTACATATCTATCATGTGTGCAAGAGCTTCCACTGACATTGAACAGAGAGCTTGGAAGAAACGTAATAGAATTATTACCCCACAGTATTTTAAACCACAGCATTCATCAAAAATCAGTGCTACCATGCATAAGGCTGGAATGACATATGTTGCCTAGGAACTGCAGTTTACTCTTTCTCACTGTGTTAAACAGACCCTGTATATTCTTCATAGTAAAAAAAGGTTCGCAACTTTAACATCCACCTTCCGTCTAGAATTGCCCCAGCTCTTTTTCCCATCATTGCCAATTAACCCAAAAATGATTACAAGCAAGACCTAATGTATCCAAAGCAGCCTAAAAAACAAACACAAATGAGTCCAGTTAATAAGCGCACATTTTCAGTTATATTAAGAAATGATAAACATTAGCTTCATTGGTCATGTGTACATCAAAACATACAATAAACAGCACCAAATCAGGTCAGCAAGATTGACAGTCTGCAAGTATAGCCATGTTCTGACAAAAACATAGCATTCACACAACTTATGAACTCTAACTGTATGTCTCTGGAATGTCAGAGGAAATTGGAGCATCTGGAGAAAACCAACACAGTGACACAGAGAATGTACAAACTCTTTTCAGGCAGCAGCGGAAATCAATCCCCAATCAGTGACTGCTGGTGCTGTAAAGCAATTGTGCTAACTACTACACCCGAAATAGAGTAAAAGAGAAATAGTGAGCAAAGACGAGAGAAAATCTGCAGATGCTGGAAATCCAAGCAACACACACAAAATGCTGGAGGAAATTACAGACTTATTAGTCTGACATCGGTAGTTGGAAAGATATTGGAGTCAATCCTCAAGGACGAGGTTATGAAATACCTCGAGGTGCATGACAAGATAGGCCGAAGCCAGCATGGTTTCATGAAGGGAAGATCCTGCCTCACCAACCTATTGGAATTTTTTGAGGTAATCTCGAATAACATTGACAAGGGAGAGGCTGTGGATGTTGTGTATTTGGATTTTCAAAAGGCCTTCGATAAGGTGCTGCATATGAGGCTGCTTAGCAAGATGAGAACGCATGGAATTACAGGAAAGATATTGGAATGGGTGGACCATTGGCTGATAGGCAGAAAGCAAAGGGTGGGAATAAAGGGATCCTATTCTGATTGGTTGCGGGTTACTAGTGGTGTTCCGCAGGGGTCTGTGTTGGGGCCGCTTCTTTTTACAATGTATATCGATGATTTGGATTATGGATTATATGGTTTTGTGGCTAAATTTGCAGATGACACCAAGATAGGTGGAGGAGCAGGAAATGTTGAAGAAACAGAAAGGTTGCAGAGAGACTAAGTCAGTTTAGGAGAGTGGGCAAAGAAATGGCAGATGAGATACAATGTTGACAAATGTACAGTTGTACATTTTGGAAGGAGAAATAATCAGGCAGATTATTATTTAGATGGGGAGAAAATTCAAAAATTGGAAGTGCAAAGGGACTTAGGGGTCCTCGTGCAGGATACCCTAAAGGTTAACCACCAGGTTGGATTGGCGGTAAGGAAAGCGAATGCTATGTTGGCATTCATTTCAAGAGGAATAGTGTATATGAGTAAGGAGGTGTTGATGAGGCTCTCTGGGGCATTAGTGAGACCTCATTTGGAATACTGTGTGCAGTTTTGGGCCCCCTATTTTAGAAAGGATGTACTGATGTTGGAGAGAGTTCAGAGAGGATTTACAAGGATGATTCCTGGAATGCAGGGGCTAACATATGAGGAGCATTTGTCGGCTCTTGGACTGTATTCATTAGAGTATAGAAGAATGAGAGGGGATCTCATAGAAACATTTCGAATGTTGAAAGGGTTGGACAGAGTAGATGTGGAAAGGTTGTTTCCCTTGGTGGGTGAGTCCAGGACAAGAGACCATAGTCTTAGAATTAGAGGGTACCCAGTTAAAACAGAGATGAGGAGAAATTTTTTTAGCCAGAGGGTCGTGGATTTGTGGAATTCATTGCCACATACGGCTGTGGAGGCCCGATCATTGAGGGTGTTGAAGGAGGAGATTGACAGGTATCTAATTAGTCAGGGTATCAAGGGATATGGGGAAAAAACCGGAAATTGGTAGATGGGTGAATAGTTTAGCTCATGGGGGAGCTGCAGAGCAGACTCAATGGGCCGAATGGCCTACTTCAGCTCCTTTGTCTTGTGATCTTGTGAAGTGCCTGGATTAGGGAGCATGCCTTATGAGAATAGGTTAAGTGAACTCGGCCTTTTCTCCTTGGAGCGACGGAGGATGAGAGGCGACCTGATAGAGGTGTACAAGATTATGAGAGGCATTGATCGTGTGGATAGTCAGAGGCTTTTCCCCAGGGCTGAAATGGCTAGCACGAGAGGACATAGTTTTAAGGTGCTTGGAAGTAGGTACAGAGGAGATGTCAGGGGTAAGTTTTTTTTACACAGAGAGTGGTGAGTGCGTGGAGTGGGTGACTGGCGGCAATGGTGGAGGCGGAAATGATAGGGTCTTTTAAGAGACTCCTGGATGGCTACATAGAGCTTAGAAAAATAGAGGGCTATGGGTAAAGCCTAGGTAGTTCTGAGGTAGGGACATGTTCGGCACAGCTTTGTGGGCCGAAGGGCCCGTATTGTGCTGTACGTTTTCTACGTTTCTATGTAAGTCAGCAAGCCAGGTAGCATTTATGGAAAAAAAAGTACAGTTTCAGGCCGAGACCCAATTCCTGTCTCTTCAAGTACATCATTTTGCCATTTCAGCACTGGTGAATCATAAGTAACCCAGGATGGTGCAGACCTGAAGACAGTTGTTTCAATGTCAAAAGATAGAAGATCCAAATATATATATTCAGGGCTTTTATGCCCTGTACAACTAATCAAGCACTACCTTCCAATTTGGTCAGCAAATGATCTGCTTGTTATTCTACTGGATATTTTATGTCAATGACTTTTGCTCATTGTTTCATCCGAGCAGAGAAATTTCCTTCTCTCTTCCCATTCCCTTCCTGCCATACCCTCCTCACTTTCGCTGCTATACAGACTAACTTCTTTTTTTCTCAGGTCAGATGAAGGATCTCAGATCTAAAACTGGTTTCTCTGTCCAAGGATGTTGCTAGACTGACAGCATTTCTGCTATTTTTTTCCAGATTCCAGCATCTGCATTTCTATTTTTTTTCCATGCTTGTTACTCTAGAATTGGGGATCCAGATTACATGAACATCACAGAGGAGTTTTCTAAATGTATCAAAGAATGCATTTTCACAATATCTTTACCCAAAGACACGAGCCATCAAGACAATTGAACCTAAAAAAAATTATTTTACTCTCAAACATTCTCAGCTTTTTTTTTAGATTATGAAGACACGCAGTCCTCTTTTATTCTCATTTAGTAATGCATGCATTAAGAAATGATACAATATTTCCTCCGATGTGATATCACAAAACACAGGACATACAAAGACTGAAAAAAAACTAACAAAACCACATAATTATAACATATAGTTACAACAGTGCAACAATACCATAACTTGATGAAGAAGTCCATGAGCACAGTAAAAATTCAAAGTCTCTCAAATGTCCCACATCTCATGCAGACGGAGAGAAGGAAGAAAAACTCTCCCTGCCATACCCGACCACAGTCCGACGTACACATACAAAATGTTCACAGTACATTTATTATCGAAGTATAAATGCAGTATGCAACCTTGAGATTAGTCTTCTTGCAGACAGCCATAAGCAAAGAAACAACATAGAACCCGTTTAAAGAACCCCCCCCACACAATGCCATCAGATGTGTGAAAAAAGAACAAATTGTGCAAACAGCAAAAGTGAACAAACAATCACACAAAAAATTAAACATCAAACCAAGGAGTTCCTAGAAGTGAATCCACAGCCATGAGCCGCTGAGGCAAGAAAAGCTAATCCAGGGGCTGATGGCCACAGCCACAGAGTCAGTCAGTTCAGTGCTATGTTGATGGTTTCAGAACACAGTTGCAGATACAATGGCATGCTAAAGTGCCACAATCAACTCATGCAAATAGGAAAGTGCTTTCAGTACTGAAGACCTTAAACATCAAAACACAGCTGAAAGTGAGCCCATAGCCACGAGCATGGGACACAAGACTCTTGCACCTTCCACTGGCACCAGTGAGAGGGAAACCAGTCAAACTCAGGCAGACAGCACGGAACAGCCGTTCATTTTCCACACTGGTCCTTGTCAATTTTAATCTTGCTCAACGCTTAAATCAATACGGAGTACTGGAGCTAACCACAGGTTCGTATTCCACCGTTAGGAATTGATGCAGTGTACACCCCCAGCAATGGCCATAGCTATAGTCCATGCTGAATGCCCCAGGAGGTCGCAGAAGCATCAAATCAGTCAGCCCAAAAATACATTCTTAAGAGGGAAGTTATAGGCTGCAGTGGATCCCGCTTCAGAAGAAGAATTGGTATATTTAGAAGAAGAAGAAGAACAGTATTCAGCAGTTCTCTAAGTTGTCTGCAAGATGTCACCACTAGTCAAAAATGCTGGATGAATGCTGGAATAACTCAGCAAGCCAGGCAACATCAATGCAAGGAAATGAACAGTCAAAGTTCTTAGCCATTCATCAGGAATGGAAAGGTGAAGATCAGAAGCAGGCACATATCACTGACATATGTCATGAAATTTGTTTGTTTTTGTGCCAGCTGTACATTGAATGACAAAAAAACTAGAAGTTACAATAAAATATTTTTTAAAATAGTGCAAAAGAGAAATAGTGAGGCAGTGGTCATGGGTTCGTGGACCATTCAGAAATCTGAAGGCAGTGATAAAGAAGCTGTTCCTAAATTGTTGAATGTGCAACTTCATGCTTCTATACCTCATCCCTGATGGTAGTAGTGAGAAGAAGATGGTGAAGGTGCTTAATGATGGATGCCTCCTTCTTGAGGCACATGTTGAAGTTGTCCTCAATTGTGGGGAGTGTAGTACCCATTATGGAGTTGACTGAATCTACAAATCCTCTGCAGCTTCTTTGATCCTGTGCAATGGAACCTCCATACCAGGCGGTAATGCAACAACTCAGAATGCTCTCCATGGTACATCTGTAGAAATTTGGCAGGGTCCTTGAATTGTGTTGTGTTGATTGTCAGCAAGGAAGAGATGAACAGAAGGAGTAGGAGCCAGAACAAAAAGGTATGGGGAGAGGCAGTAACAGAAGTTGGCAGGTAATTGGTGATGTTGATGCCATCAGGGTAGAAACTATGAACATGGTGCTATTCAGGGCCCTAAATTGTCCTCCCAGGTGAGGAAGAGCTTCATATGTGTATCCATCAGTGTCATTTATTGCATCCAGTACTCCTGATGCGGCTCCCGCTATATTTTCTGATGCAGACTGGGGGATCACTTCGTTGAACGTCTTTGCTCAGTTTCCCAATGGCCACACATACCAATTCATCTTCCCATACCCATAGCAATGCCTGTCCATGGCCTCCTCTACTGTCTTGGTGAGGTCAAACAGAAATTGGAGGAGCATCAGCACCTCACATTCCATAGAGCAGTGCAGAGGTACAGCAATTAGTGCCATCATGTTACAGAGTTAGCTGGTGATCAATAATCAGGGTTCCATTCCTGCCACTGCCTGTAAGGAGTTTCTACATTCTCTTTGTGGCCGCATGGGTTTCCGCCAGGTGCTCTGGTTTCCTCCCACATTTCAAAGACCGAAAATGTTAGGGTTAGTGATTTGGAGGCATGCTATGTTGGCACCAGAAGCATGGCGACACTTGCGGGCTGCCCAGCTCAATCCTCACTGACTTGATTTGATGGAAACAATGCATTTCACTCTATGTCTGAACTTACATGGGACAAATAAAGCTCTCTTTAATCTGAGGGCATGAACATTGATTTCCCTATGTTCAATTGTATAGCACATTAAAAAAAAAACACACAAAGAAAGATGCAATATGTTCGAGATAAAGGCATTTCACTTACCAGAGTAATAAGCTGCAGTGTAACAACTTCACTTTAATACACTAAGAGCCCAGTAGGATAACTAATATATGGGCTTGGAAAGGAGTTAACTAATAGGAAACAAAAATTCTGAATAAATGGGTCACCTTCAGACTGGCAATTAGTAACTAGCCATGTGTTCCAGGGATTAGTGCTGTGACCTTAATAATTTACACCTTGGATTAACAGAAGCAGAGCATTGTGGCCAAATTATCCTTATGGTCCAGAGATAGACAGAAGATCCAGCAGATGGACATAGATGCGTTCAGTTGTTGGCAGGATTTAACAGGTGTAATTTAACTGCAATATGTGAAGATATCTATTTTGGAAGGAATGCTTTAAAAACAAATTCTCCTTTAAATGGAATGAGACTACAAAATGTGATGAAAAACTATGGGTGTCCTACAGCATGAAACACCAAAAGTTGGCATGCAAGTATGGCAAGTAATTAGGAATGTTCGTCTTTTTTTGAATGGGGTGTGCAATATAAAAGAAGAGGAGATTTAAGAGCAGAATCCATATCTAGATCATTGTGTACAGCTCCAGTCTTCATTAACAATGACAGTCTTACATTAGAGGCAGTTCAGAGAATGTGACTAGGCTGGTTTCTAGGTTTGAAGGTTGACATGAAGAGTTGCACAGCCTATATTCACTGAAGGTTAGAAACAGAAGAACTGATCTTTTTGAAACATACACTATAAAGGGAATGAGAGGCTGGATGCTTACAAGGTGATATCCCTCGGTAAGGACATCTGACTCTGGTCAAGCTGCCACTAGTGAACAACAGTTCCTTGGGGGACATCTTCCAGATTGCAACTCTATCCAATTATTTCACTTTTTCTACAAGTTGTGCTTGTTCTTTTTGTCATCTGTGTTACAGAAAATATTGGAGCCTGTGATGTACAGCTTGGAACTTGATTGAAGAATCCAAGCAATGATGTGTCCGGAGAGCTGCCTCATGGAGATCAGAGACAGGGTGGGGTGGGGGGAGCTGAAAAGGTCCAAGAGTACAAACCGACTCATTGAAAAAAACAGAGACGAGGCGTGGGGTCATGAATGATTCCATCTTGAAGTAGCAAGGAAGATTGAAGCATTGAGGTGAATGCAGAGAGGGTCAAAGGTGACTCCCAACAGAGATGGTCAGCCACCAGATCAGGACACTTGACCCGGATCGGCAGTGTCTGAACCCAGTTCGGCACGTTCAACCCAGATTGGTGGTCACTTTTTACTGAAGGACAGAGTTCGTGCGGCTGCTCTCCTATGCAGACGAAAAGACGTTCCCTGTATTCTGAGATTTATGTGATTATTGGACTGTACTGTTTATTGGTTTCCTTCAGTTTTTCAGTGTTTTCTTTCTTGTAGACAATTGGCAGGTGGATGATCTGCTAATTTTTGTGTGTAAGAGGAGGGGTTGGGGGTTTGGTGCTACAGTCACTGCTCTTTTCTGTGAGTGGGGGATTGGGGATTGTTATGTGTGGGGGTTTGGTGATTGCTATTGTGGCTGTTTTTTTGCTGCTGGGGAGGGGGGAATTTTGGGGTCTGTGAGTTTCTTTTCTTTTTTCGAGTGGGGGGGATTGCTGGTATCTTTTCTTTCATCAACACCCATGATCTTTCTGTATTTCCTGGCCATCTGGAGAAGACAAATATTAGAATTGTATTGTACATACATGTACAAAAAGATGAGGAATAGAGTTAAAAGGTGTCCCACCTTTTAACTTGACCCCTTGTCTTTTTTTCTCCAGCCCTGATGAAGGGTATCAGCCCGAAACATGCCTGTACTCTTTTCCATAGATGCTGCCTGGCCAGATGAACCTTTGAACCTTTTTAGATCTAAGTGGTATTAACTGACTTCAGGAGGAGGAAACCAGAGGATCATGAGCCAGTCCTTATTGGAGGATCAGAGGTGGAGAGGATCAGCAACCTCAAACTCCTCAGTACTATTATGACAGAGGACCTGTCCTAGGCTCAACACCTTATGAAGAGAGCACAGCAACATCTCCACTTCCTTAGGAGTGCACAAAGATTCAACATGACATCTAAAACACTGACAAATTTCTATAGATGTGTGGTGGAGAGTATATTGACTGGCTGCATTACAGCTTGGTATGGAAACACCAAAGCTCTTGAACAGAAAATCCTACAAAAGGTGGTGGATACAGCCCAGTCCATCACAGGTAAAGCCCTCCCCATCATTGAGCACATCTACGCGAAGTATTGTCGCAGCAAAACAGCATCCATCATCAGTAACCCCCACCAGCCAGGTCATGCTTTCTTCTCATTGCTGCCGTCAGGAAGAAGGTTCAGGAGACTCAGGACTCACACCACCACATTCAGGAACAGTTATTACCACTCAACAATCAGGCGTTGAACCAAAGGGGATACCTTCACTCAACTTCACTTGCCCCATGTTCCAAAACAAAACCTATGGAATCACTTTCAAGGACTCTTCATCTCATGTTCTTGGAATTTATTACTTATTTATTTATTATTATTTATTTCTTTTTGTATTTGCACAGTTTGTTGTCTTTTGTACACTGGCTGAATGCTCAAGTTGGTGCAGTCTTTTATTGATTCTATTGTGGTTATTATTCTGCTATGGCTTTATTGAGTATGCCTGCATGAAAATGAATCTCAGGGTTGTATATAAATTACATATATGTACTTTGATAATAAATTCACTTTGAACTTTGAATTTGAGACAGAAAATCCACAACTTGCCAAAGGGATACATAGAAAAATCAGAATATTTTATTTTTATAAATGATTGTATCATTTACTTTGTAGAGTGCTTTAAATTGCCTTCCTGCTATGAAGAGTCTTAAGGAAGTACAAGGCTATCTTGATGTAGCTACAAGTACACATAAGCTAAAATCTGCTATTTTCCCAGGGCTGAAACAGTTGCCACAAGAGGGCACAGGTTTAAGGTGCTTGGGAGTAGGTACAGAGGAGATGTCAAGTTTTTTTACACAGAGAGTGGTGAGTGCGTGGAATGGGCTGCCAGCAACGGTGGGGGAGGCGGATACAATAGGGTCTTTTAAGAGACTTTTGGATAGGTACATGGAGCTTAGAAAAATAGAGGGCTATGGGTAACCCTAGGTAATTTCTAAGGTAGGGACATGTTTGGCACAACTTTGTATTGTGCTGTAGCTTTTCTATGTTTCTATGAAATCCGCTATTTTGCGTGTGTTACTTTGGATTTCCAGCATCTGCAGATTTTCTTGTGTTTCTATGTGAAATTATATTTTGATATATTATCACAAATTAATCTTATTTGAGATGAATGAACGTAGGAAACTTTGATTCCAACTCAGTCAACAAGTATTAACCAGAAATGTTAAAGCTGTAAATTAATTTTTAAAAATTAGATGGCATAAATATTTTAAGGTATTGACAAACTGCTTAGAAAAGGGGTTCAATACAACTGGCACTTATTCTATAAATGAGCGTCCAGCCTCCCTACTTCAACTAAATGTTATCACCATAACAACCTCTTTTGTCTATTGTGTATTTATCTGGAATAAAGAAAATCCAAATCAAATTCAGATCCAGAATCAGGTTTTTTATCACTATCCTATAAGACATGAAATTTGTTGTTTTGTGGCTGTAGTACAGCACAGACACAAAAGCTTCTCTAAATTACAAAATAAATAAATAGTGCAGCAAAAGGAATAACGAAGTATTGTTCATGGACCATTGCAAACAAAACTCAAGATATAAATGCAACAAAGGGTGCAAATAGTCTTCTGAAACAGCTACATGCTCCAATTTATTCAAAGCAACTATAATTGGCATTTAGGATATAAGAAAAATGCTCTGAATAATGAATCAGCATAGATTTTCATCCTTGAAGTAGCTTTCACAGCAATATGATTTGTGACATCCAAAACCCCATTATATTCCTGTAGTCAGTAAGTCAATTATTTTTGAAGAATTCCCCTTTTAATTATTTATTTATTTTTATCTTGGTAATATGACTGTTCTCTGCCTTGACTTCCTTTTCTTTTTACTGGTTCATTTTTTTATCAGTATAATAGATCTTTTTAGAATTTCTTATCCTTTTTCACAGGATGCATACATTAGGATGCTTTTTATTGACTACACCTCAGAATTCAATACTATCATCCTCTGAAAACTAATTAGTATGCTTCAAGACCTTGGCCTCAATATCTCCTTGTGCATTTGGATCCTTGATTTCCTCACTAGCAGATCCTAGTCGGTTTGGATTGGCAATACCTCCCTCCACAATCTCCATCAGCACAGGTGCACCACAAGGCTGTGTGCTTAGCCCCCAGTTCTATTCACTTTATATTTATGACTGTGTGCCTAAGCACAGCTCCAATGCCATATTTAAATTTGCTGACAACACCACTGTCATTGGCTGAATCAAAGGTGATGATGAATCAGCATATTAGAGGGAGACTAAAAATCTGGCTGAGTGGTGCCACAACAATGACCTCTCACTCAATGTCAGCACAAGACCAAAGACCTGATTGTTGACTTCAAGAGGAGGAAATCGGAGGTCCATGAGCCAGTCCTCATCGAGGGATCAGAGGTGGAGAAGGTCAGCAACTTTTAATTGTGTTATTATTTTGGCATGTAAATGCAATTATGAAGAAAGCATGGCAGTGCCTCAACTTCCTTAGATATTTCTGAAGATTCAGCATAACATCTAAAACTTTGAAAAACCTCTATAGAATCGCAGTGGAGAATATATTGACTGGTTACATCACAGCCTGGAATGGAAACACCAATCCCCTTATAGGAAAACCCTACAAAATGTAATGGGTATGATCCAGTCCATCACAGGTAAAGCTTCCCTTCCATTCTTCACATCTACATGAGGTGCTGTGACAGCAAAGCAGTATCCATCATCAGGGACCCCCACCATGCTCTCCTCTTACTGCTGCCTTCAGGAAGGTGGTACAGGAGCCTTGGGATCCACACCATCAGGTTCAGAAACAGTTATTACTCCTCAACCATCAGGCTCTTGAACCAGTGGTGGTAACATCACTCACCCCATCACTGAGCTGTCCCAAAACCAATGGACTCACTTTCAAGGACTCTTCATCTCATTGGGTTGCGTCTTTCATCAATTCTATTATGTTTCTTGGATTTACTGAGTACGTCCGCATGAAAACAAATCTCAGGGTTGAAAATGGTGACAAATATGTAGTTTGATAATAAATTTACTTTGAACAAACCAATCACTATGCTTTGATTCCACAGGTAGCAACATTAAAGGATACAAATACCCATGGAGGGAGCTGTAGTTGAATTACCTGATTTTGTTAAAATATAACCATATAACAATTACAGCACGGAAACAGGCCATCTCGGCCCTTCTAGTTCGTGCCGAACTCTTACTCTCACCTAGTCCCACTGACCTGCACTCAGCCCATAACACTCTATTCCTTTCCTGTCCATATATCTACCCAATTTAACTTTAAATGACAACATCGAACCTGCCTCAACCACCTCTGCTGGAAGCTCGTTCCACACAGCTACCACTCTCTGAGTAAAGAAACTTCCCCTCATGTTACCCCTAAACTTTTGCCCTTTAACTCTCAACTCATGTCCTCTTGTTTGAATCTCCCCTACTCTCAATAGAAAAAGCCTATTCACGTCAACTCTATCTATCCCCCTCATAATTTTAAATACCTCTATCATGTCCCCCCTCAACCTTCTACGCTCCAAAGGATAAAGACCTAACTTGTTCAACCTTTCTCTGTAACTTAGAAGATAAAACCCAGGCAACATTTTAGTAAATCTCCTCTGTACTCTCTCAATTTTATTGACATCTTTCCTATAATTCGGTGACCAGAACTGTACACAATACTCCAAATTAGGCCTCACCAATGCCTTATACAATTTCAACATTACATTCCAACTCCTATACTCAATACTCTGATTAATAAAGGCCAGCATACCAAAAGCTTTCTTCACCACCCTATCCACATGAGATTCCACCTTCAGGGAACTATTCACCATTATTCCTAGATCCCTCTGTTCTACTGCATTCTTCAATGCCCTACCGTTTACCATGTATGTCCTATTTTGATTAGTCCTACCAAAATGTAGCACCTCACATTTTCCAGCATTAAACTCCATCTGCCATCTTTCAGCTCACTCTTCTAACTGGCCTAAATCTCTCTGCAAGCTTTGAAAATTACCTCATCATCCACAACGCCACCTATTTTAGTATCATCTGCATACTTACTAATCCAATTTACCACCCCATCATCCAGGTCATTATTATATATGACAAACAAATATATGACAATATAATGGGTATCATTCTAGAAATTGGCCTAAACTGAATTTGGTGTGCTAAATTTGTGCTATTGAATTACTTCATGATTGTCTCATCCATACTGCAGCGACTCTAAAGCAGCATGACGCAACATTGAGATTCTGGCTGTGCATGAAGGATCAGATGGGCAGAGCCCCTCACACCACCATACAAGCACATCTTGGGATTTGTTTGAAAGTTCTAGTGATGAGCCCTTCTGTCAAATTACTTTGACAGTCTGCTCAGGGAACCATCTGAGAGAAATCACCATAGCACTAATCAGTGGAGTGCTTAGAGGTGCTGTGATCTTTATAAGTGCTGCCCTTTTCAACAGGCAGCACATTAAAAATAAGAATTGGTGAAAATACAAGAATTGTCACTGTATTCACATATGGTTTCCAACCATTAATGATGCATTCCATGTTTAAATTGAATCAACAATGAAGGTCATTAGCTGTATCTTTTACATCCATTTTCTGTTGGCAAGACAGAGATATGCCCACATGAATTTTGATGGCATCTACACATGCGCAAAATATTAAAGAGAGATGTCAGACATCACAGAGTCACAGAGATACAGCACAGAAGCAGGCTCTTCAACATACTTGGTCCATACTGACCATCAAATAGCCATTTAAACTAATCCTACATTAATCCGATTATCCCTATATTCTATCAACTCCACAAATACCCACATACTGGGGATAAGATGCAGTGGCCAATTAGACCATAAGACAAAGGAGCAGAAGTCAGCCATTCAGCCCATCGAGTCTGCTCCGCCATTTTATTATGAGCTGATCCATTCTCCCATTTAGTCTCACTCTTCCGCCTTCTCACCATAATCTTTGATGCCCTGGCTACTCAGATACCTAATCATCTCTGCCTTAAATACACCTAATGACTTGGCCTCCACTGCTGCCCATGGCAACAAATTCCATAGATTCACCACCCTCTGACTAAAAAAATTTCTTCACATTTCTGTTCTGAATGGGTGCCCTTCAATCCTTAAGTCATGCCCTCTTGTACTAGACTCCTCCATCATGGGAAACAACTTTGCCACATCCACTCTGTCCATGCCTTCCAACATTTGAAATGTTTCTATGAGGTCTTCCCTCATTCTTCTAAACTCCAAGGAATACAGTCCAAGAGCAGACAAACATTCCTCATATTAAATCCTCTCATTCCCGGAATAATTCTAGTGAATCTTCTCTGTACCCTCTCCAACGTCAGCAGATGCTTTCTTAAATAAGGAGACCAAAACTGCCCACAGTACTCCAAGTGAGGTCTCACCAGCACCTATAGAGCCTCAACATCACATCCCTGCTCCTATACTCTATTCCCCTAGAAATGAATCCCTTGAATAGCCTACCGGTAATTTCCTCAAAAAATTGTAATAGGTTTGTCAGGCAGGATTTTCCTTTAAGGAATCCATGCTGAGTTCTGCCTATCTTGTCATATGCCTCCAGGTACTCTGTAACCTCATCCTTGACAATCGACTCCAACAACTTCCCAACCACCGATGTCATGCTAACAGGTCTATAATTTCCTTTTTGCTTCCTTGCCCCCTTCTTAAATAGCGGAGTGACATTTGCAATCTTCCAGTCCTCCGGAACCATGCCAGCATCTATCGACTTTTGAAAGATCATCACTAATGCCTCCGCAATCTCCACAGCTACTTCCTTCAGAACACGAGGGTGCATTCCATTGGTCCGGGAGATTTATCTACCTTTAGACTATTCAGCTTCCTGAGTACTTTCTCTGTTGTAATTGTGACTGCGCACACTTCTCTTCCCTGCCACCCTTGAGTGTCCGGTATACTGCTGACGTCTTCCTCATTGAAGACTGATGCAAAAATTAACTCAATGATCTGCACATCTTTAGGATGTGGGCACACCCAAAGGAAATCTTCATAGGGAGAACTCCGCACAGACTGCACCCAAGTCAGAATTGAACCCAGACCTTTAGCACTATAGGGAAGTAGCTCCATTAGCTATGTCAGTGTGTTATCCTTGTTAGGATGAATCGCAACACGAGGTGCCTGGTCCAATTGCACATTGAACTGGATTCACAGAAAATGAGGCTGCATACTTAAAGGCATGCACACTTAAGAAAGGGCTTGTACAAAAGAGTTTATTTTGCTATTTTAGCTTTAGGCAATATTATTTTTAATGAAAGCCCTCTGATTTTGTGTGTTGCGAATGTGCTGTATGCAATGTGCAAAACAACTTGTTCATTTTTTATTTCTTTTTTCAAATGTAAAAAGCAGCCAGCCTAGATGAGGTAACTGGCCGAGTTCTAAAGACCTGCGCTGATCAACTGGCTAGTGTGCTCACTGGTATCTTTAACCTCTTGCTTCAGCAGTCTGAGGTACCCAGCTGCTTCAAGCAGACCTCAATCATACTGGTGCCTAAGAACATGGTAACCTGCTGCAATGACTAACATCTAGTAGCACTTACATCCACTGGAAAGTTGAGAGGTGGGTGATGAAGCACATTAACTCTTGCCTGAGAAGCAGCTTGGATCTGCTCCATCAACACACATCAAAGTTGCTGGTGAACGCAGCAGGCCAGGCAGCATCTCTAGGAAGAGGTACAGTTGACGTTTCGGGCCGAGAGCCTTCGTCAGGACTAACTGAAAGAAGAGCTAGTAAGAGATTTGAAAGTGGGAGGGGGAGGGGGAGATCCAAAATGATAGGAGAAGACAGGAGAGGGAGGGATGGAGCCAAGACTGGACAGGTGATTGGCAAAAGGGATATGAGAGGATCATGGAACAGGAGGCCCAGGGAGAAGGAAAAGGGGGGGGGAACACAGACGATGGGCAAGGGGTATAGTCAGAGGGACAGAGGGAGTAAAAGGAGAGAGGGAGAGAGAAAGAATGTGTGTATAAAAATAAATAACGGATGGGGTACGAGGGGAAGGTGGGGCATCAGCGGAAGTTTGAGAAGTCAATGTTCATGCCATCAGGTTGGAGGCTACCCAGACGGAATATAAGGTGTATAAGGTGTTATATAAGGTGAATATAAGGTAAGGTGTTCATCTTTAGGATGAAGCCACACTCAGGTTGGAGCACCTTATACTTTACACCTGTGACTGTGTGGATAAGCACCATTCCAGTGCCATATTTAAGATTGCTGACAACACTACTGTCATTGACCAAATCAAAGGTGGTGATGGATTAACATATAGGAGGGAGATTGAAAACCTGGCTGAGTTGTGCCACCACAACCTCTCACTTAATGATTCGTCAGGGCATCAAAGGGTATGGGGAGAAGACAGGGGAGTGGGGATGACTGAAAGAATTGGATCAGCCCATGATTGAATGATGAAGCAGTCTCGATGGGCCAAATGGCCTACTTCTGCTCCTATATCTTATGGTCTTAATGTCATCAAGACCAAGGAGTCAATTATTGACTTCAGGAGAAGGAAGACAGAGGTCCATGAGCTAGTCCTCATCAGGGGATCAAAGAAGGACAGGGTCAGCAACTTTAAATTCCTTGGTGTTATCATTTCAGAGGACCTGTTCCAGGCCCAGCAATTTTGAAGTGCAATTATGAAGAAAGCATGGCAGCGCCCCTGCTTCCTTTGAAGTTTGCGAAGGTTTGGCATAACATCCAAAGCTTTGACAAACTTCTATATAATTCGTGGTTGCAAGTATATTGACTGGTTACATCACAGCCTGGAATGGAAATACCAAGCCTCCTATTGGAAAATCCTACAAAAAGTAGTAAATACGATCCAGTTTATCAAGGATAAAGCTTCCCCTCCATTCCGCACATCAACATGAAGTGCTGTGGCAGCAAAGCTGCATCCATTATCAGGGACCTCCAACACCCAGGTCATGCTCTCTTCTTACTGCTGCCATCAGGAAGAAGATACAGGAGCCTCAGGGCTCACATTACCAGGTTCAGGAACCGTTATTAAACCCTCAACCATCAGGCTTTTAAACCAGTAGGGATAACTTCATTCAACTTCACTTGCCCCATGACTGAGCTGTTCCCACAACCTATGTACTCACTTTCAAGGATTCTTCATGTCATGTTCTCGTTATTTATTGCTTATATATTATTATTACCTTTCTCTTTTGTATTTGTAGCTTGTTGTGTTTTGCACATCGGTTATTTGTCCGCCTTATTGGGTGCAGTCCTTCATTGATTATATTATGATTTTTTGGATTACCATAAGAAAACAGATTTCAAGGTTGTATATAGTGAGATATATATATATATATATGTGTGTGTGTGTGTGAGAGACACACACATACATATACACACACATTGATAATAAATTAATTTTGAACTTTGAAAAGATAATTCTACTTTTAATTCCCAACTGCCTCTCAAAGTCTCTGAATTTTCACTGGTACTGCCAGAAAAAGTTCTACTTCGTACTATTAGATTGTTTTTTACACTATGGATACAGTCCAGGAGTTCTACCAGAGTTTTCAAAAGAGAAATTTTAGATCTCAGTGTGCTGAAATAAATTACCCAAATTGCCTCCTGCTACAAAAATCTGAAAATGTGTCAAGACATTGAGGAACAGAAATTACAGAAAAAAATGATTAATAAATGAGCAGACAGAAATAGGCAAGTTCTGAAAGGAAAAAAGAAACAAAGGATGCAAATTGAAAAGTAATGGAGGCAACAGATAAAAGCCTAATACTAACATAAATATTTGTGGATTCATAAAGAGTGTTTAAACCCTGAATATGAAGTTAATGTTCAAATATAAATCAAACACTTTATATCAATTCATCTCTTCCTGTAAGTCTAATGTACCTTACCATACTTCTATTCCATTATGTTGCTATTACCCCACTGTTATAACACAACAATTCTTCCAATTCTAGTGCCCAGAAGTTATTTGCATACAGCTGTTTCTCCCCCCAGTGTAATGCTACTGAAAAATATACTTTGTAACTATGGAAATTCAACCAGGTACTTCTGGGTATAATTCACCCCTACAATCCTGGAATATTGTAAGGAAGTATGACCAAGGTGTCCCACAATACTCCCATTTAACTTCCTTCCACAGCAGTGGGTTTGGCTGCCTGCAAGGTACAGAGCCTATAAGAAGTATTCACCCCGCCCCCTTGGATGTTTTCATCTTTAAATGTTTTACAACATTGAGCAGTAGATTTAATTTGGCTTTTTTTGACACCGATCAACAGAAAATACTCTGTTGTGTCAAAGTGAAAACAAATTTCCACACATTGGTCTAAATTTATTACAATTATTAAACACAAAATAATTGCATAATTAATTACACCCTTCAAGTCAGTTTTTAGTAGATGCACCTTTGGCAGCAATTACAGCCTTGAATCTGTGTGGATAGGCTCTATCAGCTTTGCACATCTGGATGGTGCAATTTTCCCCATTCTTCTTCGCAAAACTGCTGAAGCTCTGCCTACTATAAGCCTATGGACTCTCACAGCTATCCAGACTATTCCTCTTCTCACCCTGTCTCTTGCAAAAATGCCACCCCCTTCTCGCAATTCCTCCATCTCCGCCACATCTGCTCTCAGGATGAGGCTTTTCATTCCAGGACGAAGGAGATGTCCTCCTTTTTTAAAGAAAGGGGCTTCCCTTCCTCCACCATCAACTCTGCTCTCAAACGCATCTCTCCCATTTCACGCACATCTGCTCTCACTCCATCCTCCTGCCACCCCACTAGGAATAGGGTTCCCCTGGACCTCACCTACCACCCCACCAGCCTCCAGGTCCAACATATAATTCTCTGTAACTTCCGCCACCTCCAAGCATATCTTTCCCTCCCCCGTCTCTCTGCTTTCCACAGGGATCACTCCCTATGCGACTCCCTTGTCCAGTCATTCCCCCCCCCCCCCATCCCTCCCCACCGATCTCCCTCCCGGCACTTATCCTTGTAAACGGAACAAGTGCTACACATGCCCTTACACTTCCTCCCTCACTACCATTCAGGGCCCCAGACAGTCCTTCCAGGTGAGGCGACACTTCACCTGTGAGTCAGCTGGGGGGATATGCTGCGTCCGGTGCTCCCGATGCAGCCTTCTATATATTGGCGAGACCCGACACAGACTGGGACAGTGTTTCGCTGGACACCTACACTCTGTCCGCCAGAGAAAGCAGCATCTCCCAGTGGCCACACATTTTAATTCCACGTCCCATTCCCATTCTGACATGTCCATCCACGGCCTCCTCTACTGTCAAGATGAAGCCACACTCAGGTTGGAGGAACAACACCTTATATTCCGTCTGGGTAGCTTCCAACCTGATGGCATGAACATTGACTTCTCTAACTTCCGTTAATGCCCCACCTCCCCCTTGTACCCCATCCATTTTTTTTTATATATATATATTCTTTCTCTCTCTCTCTCTCTCCTTTTTCTCCCTCTGTCCCTCTCACTATACTCCTTGCCCATCCTCTTGGCTTCCCCCCTCCCCCTTCCTTTCTCCCTAAGCCTCCTGTCCCATGATCCTCTCATATCCTTTTTACCAATTAACTGTCCAGCTCTTGGCTCCATCTCTCCCCCTCCTGTCTTCTTCTATCATTTTGGATCTCCCCCTCCCCCTCTCAAATCTCTTACTAACTCTTCTTTCAGTTAGTCCTGATGAAGGGTCTCGGCCTGAAACGTCGACTGTACCTCTTCCTAGAGATGCTGCCTGGCCTGCTGCAATCACCAGCAACTTTTATGTATGTTGCTTGAAATTCCAGCATCTACAGATTTCCTCGTGTGAAGCTCTGTCAGTCTGTGTGGGGATTATGAGTAAACATATCTTTGAGTCCAGCTACGAATTCTCAATTGGATTAAGGTCTAGACTCTGACTTGGCCACTCCAGGACATTAACTTTGTTGTTTTTAAGCCATTCCTGTGTAGCTTTGGCTTTATGCTTAGGTCATTCTCTTGCTGGTAAACAAATCTTCTCCCAAGTTGCACTTCTCTTGAAGACTGCATCAGGTTTTCCTTCAGGATTTCCCTATATTTTGCTGTATTCATTTTACCCTCTTCCTTCACAATCCTTCTGGGGCCTGCTGCAGTGAAGCATCCCCACAGCATGACGCAGCTACCACTATGCTTCATGATAGGGATGGTGAGTTTTTGAAGGCATGATGGCATAGCATTTATCTGATGGCCAAAAAGCTCAATTTAGGTTTCATCAGAACATAGAACCTTATTCCAGCTGACCTCAGAGTCTGCCACATGCCTTTGGGCAAACTCTAGCCGAGATTTCACGTGTGTTTTTTTCAATAGTGGTTCTCTCTTTGCCACTCTCCCATAAGGCTGAGACTGATAATGCACCCAGGCAACAGTTGTATGCGCAGTCTCTCCCATCTTAGCCACTGAAGCTTGTAACTCCTCCAGAGTTGGTATTGGTGTCTTGGGACCTCCCTCTCTAGTGCCCTTCTTGCACGGTCACTTGGGCTATGAGGACAGCCTGCTCTAGGCAGATTTACAACTGTGCCGTTTTCTTTCCATTTCTTGATGATTGACTTAATTGTACTCCAAGTGATATTCAGTGACTTGGAAATTTTCTTGTATCTATCCCCTGACTTGTGCTTTTCAATAACCTTTTGTGGATTTGCTTGGAGTGTTCTTTTATCTTCATGGTGTAATCTTTGCCAGGAAACTGACTCAGCACCAGTTCGACCTTCCAGATACAGGTGTATTTTTACTACAATCACCTTGACAGCACACAGGTCTCCAAAAACAGATCTCTATTTAACTAATTGAGTGACATCTAAAACTAATTGGCTGCATCAGTGATCATTTGGTGTGTAATATTAAAGGGGGGGAGGGTTGAATATTTGTGCAATCAATTACTTTGTGTTTTACTTTTGCAATTAATTTCGATCACTTTGCAGAGAGCTGTTTTCACTTTGACACGCAAGAGCTTTTTTCTGTTGATCAGTGTCAAAAAAGCTAAATTAAATCCATTGTGATTTAATGCTGTAAAACAATTAAACATGAAAACTTCCAAACATGAATACTTTTCATAGGCACTGGAAATGAAAGGTTTCCATCATTCCTTGCCTTTGATTTTGCATTGGAGTTCTCTTTGCGGTCATAGACTGGGTGTTCCTGTGCTTGGGTAGCAATATGAAATTTGAAATTGATGCTGTCTTTTCGCCACTACATGGGAAGGGTTAGAAGGATTTGAGTTCAATAGTTAGAAAACAAAGACTGGGAAAAACAGAGCAGGGAAGTTAGAAAATACTCAGAATGAGGATACCAGAGAGTGAAATCACAGAGTTGCTGGGTTGCAGGGTCAAGGCAAGTGATTGTAGGACTGGACGACAGCAGATTAATGGAGCTGCCAGGAAATTTATGTGATTTGAGAAGCCACATTTAATGCAGGCATCTCAGGGAGGTCGATAAGTATCTTACATGTCACGCATGCTTCACAGCTGAGTGGTATGAGACTAAGTCATCCTTAGAATAACCGATCACAGGTGCCCCAGTACACCGTGATCCCTGATACCCTGCAATGCTCCAAAGGATACACAGAAAGGAACATCGTTACATGTGTACTGAATGCAGAAGTCAAGCTTGGGATACAAAGTGACTACTGTTTGGAAATGCCCATCAAATTTTCTGCATTACACAATACAATTTGGGGACAATCCTTTATTAAAAGACTAATTTTCATTTGAATAATGCTGTAAAAGGAATACACTGCCATTGAATTTTCAGGCATTCTGAATAACATTGTAACTAAAAGCATCTAATTTCATTTGACATTTTCACTACTAATTGGCTGCGAGGACAGATTCCGCATATTAAAGTATATGTCATCTTCAACTATTTTTAATCCAAGTATTTTCAATGACATAATTAATTCATTCATTAAAGCTAAAATTATAAATACTTAAAAGTAAATTACATAATTGATAATACATAAAAGTGAACATTGAAAAACACCTGATCCATACTTAGCAAACAGACCTTCGCTTCTTTTGGATGATCCAGTGCCGTGAATGAAGAATTATATCACCGAAATCTCACCTATTTCTACCCTAACTTTTCACACTCCCCTGCCCACCTCTCATAAACATGCCTTAACTCTGAAAGTAACAGCCATTCCTTTACTGACAAGTAAATACAATGAATTCCTCATTTATATCCCAGGACCCTTCCTATCCAAATTCTACTGTCAACCCTGTTTCATGAGCCCTTTGGAGGTTTGTTAATTCTACACTGTTACTATTTACATAGAACATAGAAAAGTACAGCACAGTACAGACCCTTCGGCCCACAATGTTGTACTGACCCTCAAACCCTGCCTCCCATATAAGCCCCCACCTGAAATTCCTCCATATACCTGTCTAATATTCTCTTAAACTTCACTAGTTTATCTGCCTCCACCACTGACTCAGGCAGTGCATTCCATGCACCAACCACTCTTTGAGTAAAAAACCTTCCTCTAATATCCCCCTTGAACTTCCCACCCCTTACCTTAAAGCCATGTCCTCTTGTATTGAGCAGTGGTGCCCTGGGGAAGAGGCGCTGGCTATCCACTCTATCTATTCCTCTTATTATATTGTACACCTCTATCATGTCTCCTCTCATCCTCCTTCTCTCCAAAGAGTAAAGCCCTAGCTCCCTTAATCTCTGATCATAATGCATACTCTCTAAACCAGGCAGCATCCTGGTAAATCTCCTCTGTACCCTTTCCAATGCTTCCACATCCTTCCTATAGTGCGGCAACCAGAACTGGACACAGTACTCCAAGTGTGGCCTAACCAGAGCTTTATAGAGCTGCATCATTACATCGCAACTCTTAAACTCTATCCCTCGACTTATGAAAGTTAACATCCCATAAGCTTTCTTAACTACCCTATCCACCTGTGAGGCAACTTTCAGGGATCTGTGGATATGTACCCCTTGATCCCTCTGCTCCTCCACACTACCAAATATCCTGCCATTTACTTTGTACTCTGCCTTGGAGTTTATCCTTCCAACGTGTACCACCTCACACTTCTCCGGGTTGAACTCCATCTGCCACTTCTCAACCCACTTCTGCATCCTATCGATGTCTCTCTGCAATCTTTGACAATCCTCTACACTATCTACAACACCACCAACCTTTGTGTCATCTGCAAACTTACCAACCCACCCTTCTACCCCCACATCCAGGTTGTTGATAAAAATCACAAAAAGTAGAGGTCCCAGAACAGACCCTTGTGGGACACCACTAGTCACAATCCTCCAATCTGAATGTACTCCCTCCACCACCACCCTCTGCCTTCTGCGGGCAAGCCAATTCTGAATCCACCTGGCCAAACTTCCCTGGATTCCATGCCTTCTGACTTTCTGAATAAGCCTACTGTGTGGAACCTTGTCAAATGCCTTACTAAAATCCTTAAAAATCACATCCACTGCACTACCCTCATCTATATGCCTGGTCACCTCCTCAAAGAACTCTATCAGGCTTGTTAGACACGATCTGCCCTTCACAAAGCCATGTTGACTGTCCCTGATCAGACCATGATTCTCTAAATGCCCAGAGATCCTATCTCTAAGAATCTTTTCCAACAGCTTTGCCACCACAGACATAAGGCTCACTGGTCTATAATTACACGGACTATCCCTACTACCTTTTTTTTGAACAAGGGGACAACATTCGCCTCCCTCCAATCCTCTGGTACCATTCCCGTGGACAACGAGGACATAAAGATCCTAGCCAGAGGTTCAGCAATCTCTTCCCTTGCCTCATAGAGCAGCCTGGGGAATATTCCGTCAGGCCCCGGGGACTTATCCTTCCTAATGTACTCCAACACCTCCTCTTCCTTAATATCAACATGCTCCAGAACATCAATCTCACTCATATTGTCTCCACCATCATCAAGTTCCCTCTCACTGGTGAATACTGAAGAGAAGTATTCATTGAGGACCTCGCTCACTTCCACAGCCTCCAGGCACATCTTCCCACCTTTATCTCTAATCGGTCCTACCTTCACTCCTGTCATCCTTTTTTTCTTCACATAATTGAAGAATGCCTTGTGGTTTTCCTTTACCCTACTCGCCAAGGCCTTCTCATGCCCCCTTCTTGCTCTTCTCAGCCCCTTCTTAAGCTCCTTTCTTGCTTCCCTGTATTCCTCAATAGACCCATCTGATCCCTGCTTCCTAAACCTCATGTACGCTGCCTTCTTCCACCTGACTAGATTTTCCACCTCACTTGTCACCCATGGTTCCTTCACCCCACCATTCTTTATCTTCCTCACCGGGACAAATTTATCCCTAACATCCCGCAAGAGATCTCTAAACATCGACCACATGTCCATAGTACATTTCCCTGCAAAAACATCATCCCAATTCACACCCGCAAGTTCTAGCCTTATAGCCTCATAATTTGCCCTTCCCCAATTAAAATTTTTCCTGTCCTCTCTGATTCTATCCTTTTCCATGATAATTATAAAGGCCAGGGAGCAGTGGTCACAGTCCCCCAGATACTCACCCACTGAGAGATCTGTGACCTGACCCGGTTCATTACATAGTACAAGATCTAGTATGGCATTCCCCCTAGTCAGCCTGCCCACATACTGTGACAGGAATCCATCCTGGACACACTTAACAAACTCTGCCCCATCTAAACCCTTGGAACTAATCAGGTGCCAATCAATATTAGGGACGTTAAAGTCACCCATGATAACAACCCTGTTATTTTTGCACCTTTCCAAATTCTGCCTCCCAATCTGCTCCTCAGTATCTCTGCTGCTACCAGGGGGCCTATAGAATACCCCCAATAGAGTAACTGCTCCCTTCCTGTTCCTGACTTCCACCCATATTGACTCAAAAGAGGATCCTGCTACATTACCCATCCTTTCTGTAGCTGTAATAGTATCTCTGACCAGTAATGCCACCCCTCCTCCCCTTTTTCCGCCCTCTCTATCCCTTTTAAAGCACTGAAATCCAGGAATATTGAGAATCCATTCCTGCCCTGGTGCCAGCCAAGTCTCTGTAATGGCCACTACATCATAATTCCATGTATGTATCCAAGCTCTCAGTTCATCACCTTTGTTCCTGATGCTTCTTGCATTGAGGTACACACATTTCAGCCCTTCTACCTTACTGTCTTTACACCGTTTATTCTGCTTCTCTTTCCTCACAGCGTCTCTATATGTTAGGTCTGGCTTTACTCCATGCACTTCTTTCACTGCTCTATCGCTCCAGGTCCCATCCCCTTTGCAAATTAGTTTAAACCCCCCCCCCGAACCATGCCAGCGAACCTACCTGCAAGGATATTGCTCCCCCTCGAGCTCAGGTGCAACCCATCCAATCTGTACAGGGCCCACCTTCCCCAGAAGAGATCTCAATGATCCAAAAATCTAAAACCCTGCTCCCTGTATCAACTCTTCAGCCACGCATTCAACTGCCATCTCCTCCAATTCTTACCATCTCTGTCACGTAGCACTGGCAGCAATCCTGAGAACGCCACCCTTACTAATATTAAATACATTAAAAAGATTTAGCTTTTATGGAAAAAAATCTAACATTCAATATTGAAGTTAAATGCAGTTTAACTTTAAATGAAGTTGAAATTATATTATGTCATGGAGAAATTATCAGGAACAGTAATTTACACAAGCTTCTGCACTCAATTAACTTGGTACCAATAACTAGATGATCTGCAAATGATAACATGGAAAATGAAGAAGCTTATGTAACAACAAATTGTCCAGCTGCAATGGGATGAAGATGGACAAAATGAGTCACCTATGGAATTCAGCTCTGTCTGAGGCATGGCTATAATGAGGTCTGAAGTCAAGTAATCCTGGGTATCAATTGTCAGGTTACTGAAGAACGATCATGAAAGCACTGTTGATAAATCCTTCCATTGCTTTAATGATGACTGAGAATGGACTAATTGGGTGCAGTTAGCTAGAGCGGATTCATTTGGCTTCTTGTATCACCATGGTCCACTCCTCAATTCCAAAAAGCAAACCACTTGTCTCAGTAGCCTCAAATGCAAGAACACTATGGCAACCTACCTCTTCCCACCATTTAGAACCCAAACAGTTTTATCAGGTGAAACTGTAATTCACTTGCATATCTTCCAACTTCATGAATGATATTCATTACTCTCATTCTGCATTACATTGGAGGAACCAAACACAGAATGATAAATGTTGTGCAAAATATCTCTCTTCAGTCTGCAGAGGCTACCATGAGCTTCCAAGTGCCTATCACTTTAATTCTCACACACTCACACTCACTGTGTTTTTCCAGTGAAATCCAAAGTAAGCTTGAAGAAAATCATTTGATCTTCTATTGGTACGCATGCTTTAAAGACTCAAGGTTGAAATCAATTATTTCAGATCACTCACTTTCTCCAACTGTATCAGAACTGGCCAGTTCTGCAGCAGGTAATCCAAATACTCATTCAAATTTGCATGTTTCGCTGATTTTCTCTCTGCCTCTGCCTCCACACTCCCCCCCACTACCTTCCTCACACTCCACTCATCCCTACCCCTACCATAATAACTTCATAAATCTGTTAAATAGCTTAATCAACTGCTTAGCATAATGGCAATCCTAGCCCCATGTCATAAATATTCCCTTTGCCTACCCATCCCCCTTCCATATTTTATTAAAAACTATTCATTACTCTCTGCATTTTCACCTTCATGCCACGTTTAATTCATGGACACTTAATGTATCACAAGATATGAAGACCAGTGTCAAATATAGTTTAATTAGAAGAAGCATATTGAACATCAACCAACTCTAAAACCTGTCCCATGGAATGGAAGAACCAATAATCACTATCATTGTACGAAGTGCTGCTTTCAGTTACCAATAGGAATCTCCAGGATCAAACATTACCTGTTTGAAGAGTTTTTTCGTTTTATCTCCCCTGGCGATGGAAAAGCAGATGGGGTGCTGTAACTTCGATGGAAACCTATACAGCAGGAACAATAAATAAAAGATTTTTCAAAATTGTCATTGTTTTTCTTAACATGCTTTCTGAGGCTCAGAGTGAAGTTTCAAAATAATTTAATCCGAGATAGAGTGAACATATAGGAAAATAATGATAAATTAGACAATGTCCTCAAAATGCAAAATATTTCCATAAAATTAAAAACAAGTCTGTCATTGCTTCAAAACCTTATGCCTAATTTGTTCCCTTCAGAGGGGTGGATACATATTGGCTTACTAGTTTCCATTTAAATATAAGACCATAAGACATAGGAGCAGAATTAGACCATTTAGCCCATCGAGTCTGCTCCACAGCTCATCCATTTTTTCTCTCTCCCCAGTCTCCTGCCTTCTCCCCATATCCTTTCCTGCCCTGACTAATCAAGAATCTATCAACGTCTACCTTAAATATACATGCAGACTTGGCTTCCACAGATTCCTCATACTCTGGCTTAAGAAAGTCCTCCTCACCTCCATTCTAAAAGGATACCCCTCTATTCAGAGGCTGTGTCCTCTGGTCCTGGAGTCTCCCATCATAGGAAATATCCTCTCCACATCCAGTCTATCATGGCCTTTCACCATTTGGTAGGTCTCAATGAGGTCACCCTTCATTCTTCTGAATTCCAGTGCATACAGGTCCAGAGCCATCAAACACTCTTCATATGACCGGGGTGGTGCTAAGGTGGTGCTAGCTGGTGTTATAGCCCTAGCAGAAATTACAATAGCACCACCAAAAAATTAACTGAAATTTCACATACAAATTGCAGCTTCTTTGCTTTCTCTGTATAGTTTTGAATACAGCTTATTTCTCCAGTTGATCTAGTGAAACAGCGCCCCCAATTACCATAGCGCCCACGCAGCAATAAAGTTATAAACTCTGTCAGATCCACTCTACACTTCTGCTTATTCATTTGTTGTCAATGTCTTGCCATTGCTGTCCTCAGATCAATTAAGCTAATCTAAGATCACTTAAGGTGGTGATGTTACTCACTCTCACTCACGCGAGAGATTGATAGTATACATCCTGGCACAGATCTACGATCTCGCGAGACTAACGGTTGACACACACACACAC
Organism: Mobula birostris; assembly: GCF_030028105.1. Taxonomy (NCBI): domain Eukaryota; kingdom Metazoa; phylum Chordata; class Chondrichthyes; order Myliobatiformes; family Myliobatidae; genus Mobula; species Mobula birostris. Next base: position 29,311,284 of record NC_092377.1, read on the forward strand.
ACACACACACACACACAGTGCTTTTATAAGCTAGCGTGGGCCTGGCACGTGCACTATTTTGGCCAGCGTGAAAAATAGATCGATTTTTAGTGAGAAAATGACGTCATCCAGAGGAATCAGTGGTGTCTCAGCCTGAGCCAGTCTTAATTGAAAGTGACATGCAGAAAGAAGTAAGTGGGGATGAGGACGACAGCAGTTCATCGAAGGAATGTGAGGGTGAAGTAGAGGAACAAGAAATGGAGCGGGATTCGGAAAAGAACCTGGATGAAGCTGCTTTTAGTGCTAGTGGGAATACTGTTAGCTATGTTAGCCAGCAGCCTGAGGAAGGACCCGGTCGGTCAGCATTGAAAAAGTACCCTTCGCTGCTCGCAACAGTTTGGCAATCAGCAAAGGAGTTTTATTCGTGGCTGGTTTGACTGACTGGAATATTCGATCACGAAAGATACTACGTTCTGCTTCGCATGCAGGAATTTCCTGTGTGGAGGACATGGTTTCCATTCTGAGTCTACCTTCACTGTCACTAGTTACCGCAACTGGCAGAAAGCTACAACAGCTTTCAAAACCCACCATGTAAGTGCAGCTCATAAGTTTGCGATGAAGGCATGGGCCAAATTCAGATTGAGAAAACAAGATGGTTCAAGATTGGGAAATATGCTTGACAAAGGACATGCAAAGATTGTCCAAGAAAACCGTGAGTATATGAGAGCAGTGGTTGAGTCTCTAGCAAGGACAGACAGTGAATGGCACAGTGGAATTTCTAGCTCTAATGAGACCCTACCACGATGCATTTATAGATTTATACAAACTAATCTGCATATCACTGACTGTACCTGTGACATCTGCCTCATGCAATCGGAGTTTCTCTTGCCTCAGACGCCTCAAAAGCTCCCTAAGGAATAGCAGCGGCGATGCTCGGAACAGCAACTTGGCCGTGTTGGCCATAAACAGTTGGAGGACCAAAGCACTTGACATTCAGAAAATCACTGATGCTTTCGCCACCAATCACAACAACAGACGGATTGTGCTTCTCTGAAAACATCAATGGTGAGTGCAGTTGATTTTTAAAAAATTTGGTCCAAGACTAATGCTGATTATTATTATTATTTTGTGGTGGATACCCCATCATCCTTATGTTTCCTGCAAATCTCAAAATAATACATTTACTGCTATTAAGCCTGCTGGTTTTGCTTAGACTTCTAAGCAGTGATTCTGTTGATTTTTGTTTTAAATTCAGTAGCTGAATTAATTGAGGTATTGCATGCTCAGAGTACGATTTGTCCAACTCCTGGTAAAGCCTTGCATCTGTTGTTTGCCTTATTTGACTTTAATAACGGAGTATCTTTTGGTATTGTCTGTCTATGTAATGTGAATAGCAGTGGACATTGTGGGTTAGTGTTGTGTTTTTCAGTTGAAAAGCACGCATTTGACGCTGATTGCAGGATTGGTGAGTGATTCACGTTGTGCGCTGTGGGTCGGATGCTCTGTTGGTTTGTTTGTTTATGCTCTGTGTAGCCTGGGTTGCCTCCAATACTGTTGACACTGTCACAGTTCACTTCTATATTATATTTATCAGTTGCTGTTGCTTGTGAATCGACAGAGGTGTTTATAGTAGGCACATAATGCTTGAAACTGACTTTTGAACGCCACGCATCTGGCCTTGTGAATACATATTACCATACAGTACATCCCTCAGCACCATCACTGAATAATTCAGCCCCACTGTAGCACCAGCAAGAAAAAATCTCTGGCGCCGCCACTGCAAATGACAATCACTAAACATGATATAAGAGTCCTGTAAAGGCATGCAAACAGTTGAAATATTAGAAAATTTTGCATGCCTCATTACTTATTTCAGCCCAGCAGTAGACTGACATCAAACCAGTTGATAGAGAAACAGCACATGGCTCATTCACTTAATTTTCTAATAACTTTATTGGTACATTCAAGATAGCAAAGTGGCAGAACAACCAACCAAAGAAAAGAATATGCAAATTCACTGATCGAGACCTTCAACAAAACTATTGGTCATAACTCCTGCTTGTCAGTGCCATTAAGTATACAGAAATATCACTCATACCATCTGAAACAGGATGGGGGTTTAAACTTCCAAGTACCAGGAACCTAGAATAATGCTGAGAAAATGTTAATGACCTCATCAGAGCCAACTGCAGATATTCTCTCCTTTTCCTCCTTTCTCATCTTCTTAACATTCTCCCAACCAGCTCTTTGCAATTCACTCTAGTTAAGAGCAGTTCTACCTTAGTATCCTGTGTTGTGGCTACCCAATTCTCCTCAAAGCAATTACTTACAATAAGACTGGATCAATTCCTACTTAAAAGTGTAACTACAGTCTAAAATTCTCACAACCAATTGTTACTCCAACAAATTCCATTGCCTCAGCTTCTTCACTCTGCACAACCATTTCAAAATCCATCTCCTCTTTAGGGGTTTTATCATCCATCTTAATTTCCTTTCCTTACACTGACATCTTTCCTTCAATTGAACACTTTGACGTTATTTAATGTGAACAGCAAGTTATTCTGGTCCTCATTATAATTGAGAACAAAGAAGACCTCAATTCAAGTTCAGTTACTGCTGAACAAATTAAACAGAAAAAAAGTAAAATTTAATTTATACTAAACTTTTTATCACAGCTATTGCTATTAAGTCTGATTTAGCTCAGAGGAACTAAAGATATTTACCAAGATTTCTATTATTATTTGGCTCTGCAGTCCACTGTTAAGAATACCTAATGTACTTTAACAGTGTAATAAATCACTGTCAATTTAGCAGAGTCACAAAACGTGTATCAAATAGAAAAATGGAGTATCCTTATAAACATCACCCTGTGAAATGAATGTTGAAAAGGAATTTCATGATCTTTTCCTCCACTGGGTAGTCTAAATGTGGGACAAACCAAGGAATATAAAGAAATGTCTCACTCAGTTAACCAATATATTGCAATGAAAACCAATACATTGCTCATTGGTTAACGCACATTTAAATAAATGCATAACATAGCGAATATTTTTACAATTAAATAATAGTCAGGTTAGAAGTACTGTCTGTCCCCAACTTTTGTAACATACTGTATATCATTTATTCACCTAAATGCAAATTGTTCTTTTATCAGCCTCTTGCCAAAATAGAACAAAAGTTCACACATTTCGGTGCAACTGTCATTGAAATCCAGACACTCGTGCTTATCCATGGGTATAAGTCTGAATGATTGCATAAGTAAGATCAATCTCGCATGCTCTAGCTAATTGCTGGAGAAATGGGCAGTGACACATATTATACAGTCCAACTCTTTTGAAAGTATCTACAGTATCTCAAGAGCGAATAGATCAACAACTAGTTGATGATGTCCTTCAAGTGGTACTTCAAACACTATTAGCCTTACATCTAAGATGCATTCTTTTTAGAGTGTTTTTCTTTTAGTACCAAAGTGCTAAGCCATATAAATAGCTGATCTGTTCCAAACTACTAAATTTCCTTCATTTGTGACCTGTCTTTGGCTTATGCTTATTTGGCTTAAGCCAATAAACAAATTGGCTTATGCTGATTTAAAAAGCAAGTAGGACCTGTCGGGGCTTTCTCCAAAGCTTGAGATTGTGCATGCCGTTACTTGTGGCAAGAACGCCAGATTTTAAAAAGCAAGAGGAGCCTGCTGGAGCTTTCCCTTGGATTATTAGGCACTAGGCAAGAAGCAATAAAAAGAAGTTAGGTTTAGTTGGGGTGACTATTGTGGGAGTGGCCATTGTGTGAATAGACACAGTTAGAGTGGGGAATTGAGGCTTTGACTCATGAGGCTTCTGTGCTGTGGCTAACTTGGGGTTGCTGTCATGTTTCTTTATTTTTTTTCTTTATTAATACCTAGCTAGAGTAGTGAGAATGGTTCCAGGGGAGGTGGTGTGTTCCTCTTGCAGGATGTGGAAGATCTGGTAGTCTTCCATATGCAATCTGTGACAGTATCATACATGCAGAAAGGGAGGATGTCATGACGGATCGTCTACTGAGTTAGTGTGAGTGTAAGTCAGAAACAGGAAGGGAGCAGATTGGAAGGCAGATTTTGGAAAGGTGCAAAAATTACAGGGTTGTTGTCATGGTTGACTTCAATTTCCCTAACATTGATTGGCACCTCCTTAGTGCAAAAAGTGTAGATAGGGTGGAATTTGTTAGATGTGCCCAGGAAGGATTCCTGTCACAATATATAGACAGGCTGACTGGAGGAAATTGTCATCCTGGATCTAGTACTAGGCAATGAACGAGGTTAGGTGACAAATCTCTCAGTGAGTGAGCATTTCAGAGACAGTGACCACAGCTCCATGACACTTACCATCGCCTTGGGCAGGGATAGGAGCAGACAGGTATGGAAAAGTATTTAATTCTGGGAGGACAAACTACAACGAGGCAGGAACTTGGGAGCATAACTTGGGAACAGATGTACTCAAGGTAATGCACAACAGAAATGTGGAGGTTGTTCAGGGTTCTGGATAGGTTTGTTCCACTGAGGGAGGGAAAGGATGTAGGGTGAAGGAATCATGATTGACAAGAGATGTGGAATATCTAGTTAAGAGGAAGTAAAAAGCATAATTAAGGTTTAAGAAGCAAAGATCAGATAGGGCTGTGGAGAGTTATAAGGAGCCAAGAGGGACTTAGAACTAGAAAGGGACATGAGAAGGCCTTGGGGAATAGGATTAAGGAAAAATCCCAAGCCATTCTACACATATGTGAAGAACAGAAAAATGACCAGAATGGGGGTAGGATTAATCAGGGGAAAAAAGAGGAAACATGTGCTTGGAGTCGGAGGATATAGGGGAGGCCCTTAATGAATACTTTCCTTGAATATACACACCAGTGAGAGGAACCTTGATGAAAGTGAGGACGGGGTTAAACAGGCTGAATGCTAGAAAATATTGACATTAAGAAAGAGGATATACTGGAACATTTGAAAGAGGACCAGATGAGATATACAGTATCCCAAGTTCCTATGGGAAGCACAAGAAGAGATTGCTGCATCTTTGGTGATGATTTTTGCATTCTCACTAGCCACAGGAATAGCACCACAAGATTAGAGGCTGGCAAATGTTATTCCCTTGATCAACAAAGGTAACAGGGATTATCCTCAGAATTATACACCACTGAGTCAGTGATGGGAAAGCTAGTGGAGAGGATTCTTAGAGATAGGAATTATGAGCACATGGAGAAGCACAGTCTGTATGGCTTTGTGAGGGACAGGTAGAGCCTTAACGAGCCTGATTGAATTCTTTGAAGAATTGACAAAACAAATTAATGAAGATAGAGTAATGCATGTGATATATATGGGTTTTAGTAAGGCATTTGACAAGGTTCCCCACAGTAGGTCAGGAACCATGGGCTCCAGGAAATTTTGGCTGCATGGATTCAGAATTGGCTTGCCCACAGAAAGCAGAGGGTGGTAGCAGATGGACCATATTCTGCCTGGAGATTAGTGACCAGTGGTGTTCTGCAGAGATCTGTTTGGGGATTCCTATTCTTTGTGATTTCTGTAAATGACTTGAATGAGGAAGTGGAAGGGTGGGTTAGTATGTTTGCGGATGACATGAAGGTTGGTGGTGTTATGGATAGTGCAAAAGATTATTGAATGTTACAATGGGACATTAATAGGATGCAGACCCGGGCTAAGAAGTGACTGATGGAGTTCAATCCAAGAAAATTTGAAGTGATATACTTTGGTAGTCAAGCTTGAAGGCAGAGTACAAGGTTAATCTTAGGATTCTTAGCAGTGTGGAGGAACAGAGGGATCCTGGGATCTATGTCTAAAAATCCCCTGAAGTTGCCACACAAGTTGATGGTTAAGAAGGTGCATAGAGTGTTGGCCTTCATTAATCAGGGCATTGAGTTCAAGAGCCACAAGGTAATGTTGCAGCTCTATAAAATTCTGGTGAGACTACACTTGAAGTATTGTGTTCAGTTCTGGTTACCTCATTATAGGAAAGATGTGGAAGCTTTGAAGAGCATGCAGAGGAGATTTACCAGGATGCTGCCTGGATTAGAGAGTATGTCTTATGAGGATAAATTGAGTGAGCTGAAGATTTTCTCCTTGGAGAAAAGGAGGATGAGAGATGACTTGATAAGGTGTATAAGGTGATAAGAGGCATAGATCAAGTGGACAGCCAGAAACTTTTTCCCAGAATGGAAATGGCTAATACAAGAAGGTGTAACTTTAAGGTGATGGGATTAAAGTGTAGTTGGGATATCAGAGGCATGTCTTTTTTTTTTTTTACACAGAGAGTAGTAGGTGCATGGAATGTGCTGCCAGGGTGGCAGTAGAGGCAGATACATTCAGGACACTTAAACAGGCACATTGATGAAAAAAATGGAAGACTATGTTGGATAGAAGAGATAGGTTGATGTTGGAGTAGTTTAAAAGGTCAACAAACATTGTGGGCCAAAGAGCCTTTACGTTGCTGTACTATTTTATGTTCTATTTTCAATGTCCTACGTGTTCTATGTTTCATGTTCAGAATGTGAGACTCAAACAGGATGAAGCCAGCTATAAATAATAAAAATCAAAAAAAGACTGCAGATGTTAAAAATCTGAAATAATAACAGAAAATAATCAAAATGCTAAGACAGATAGACTAGGCAAATCAAATTAGAAGGAACAGAGCAGAGGGTGAATTCATGGAGTGTAGAGAAAGTGTTTTTTAAAAATCAGAATGTTGAGGAATCAACATGGGAGCTATTTTAGATATAGTACTGCAAAAAGAGAAAAGGTTAATTGCAGATCCAGGTATCTAGAGGATCATTAAGGCAACCAATATAATGGAATTGTATATGAAATTATTCTCTTTCAACTCAAAAAGAAGATCTTAAATGTAAATAAAGCAAACAACAAAGACAAAATGTATGAGTTGCATTAGGATACTATATCAACAGACATTACAGTAAACACAAGTTGCTTAACAATGAATTGTAGTGCCCAGGGAATATTGAGAGAAGGAAAACACTAGAGTACAACACCAAGAATCCAAGGTGGTGGCAGCACTGATAGATAAGACAATGAACAAGGCTTATAGCAAACTTGACTTCACCTGACTAGTACACAGAATAAAACAGCAGGCAGATTATGGTATAACTTTATAAAACATTAGCTAGATGAGAATTGGAATACTGTGGTGCAGTTCTAACTGCTATGCTATACAAAAGACACGATTGCACTAGAGAGGATGAAGAATAGGTTATGAGGAAATTGCCTGAGAAGGAATGGTTCAGTTCAAAGGAGAGAGGTTTTTCAGGTTTATTGACTTCAGTTTGACATTCAATACAATCATTCCTCAGAAGCTGATGGGTAAACTGTCCTTGTTGACACCCCTCTCTGTAACTGGATCCTGGATTTCTTGACAGAAAGGCTACAGTTGATCCTTGCTGGCAGAAACATCTCTAGTTCCATCCCAACGAACACTGGTGCTTCCCAGTGCTGCATGCTCAGCCCATTGCTTATACATGACTGCACTGCTAGATCCAGTTCAAACCAAATCAAGTTCGCTGATGACACAACTGTGGTTGGAATCATCAACAATGATGAAGAGATGGCCGACAGCGGAGGTAGAGTCTCAATGCGCAGGCTTACCACTCCTCACTGCACATACACGACACCTCCTTGGAGAGAGTTAGGAGCACCAAGTTTCTGGGAGTGCACATAACGGACGATCTCACCTGTCCCTCAACTCCAATTTTTTGATAAAGAAAGCACAGCAGCATCTCCACTTCCTGAGGAGGTTGAGGCGAGTGAAGCTCTCCATCGCATTCTAACCAATTTTTACAGGAGCACCATTGGGAGTGCCCTGACCAGCTGCACCACTGTCTGGTACAGAGCTTGCAAGGCATCTGACCACAAGTCCTTACAAAGGATCGTGAAGACTGCTGAGAGGATCATTCTGACTCTCATTTGAGATATTTACCAGCACCCATAGCATTGTCGGTGATCACTCCCATCCATCCAACAATCTCTTTGACACCCCGCACCCCCCCCCCCCCCCCACCTTCAGGCAGGAGGTACTGTAGGATTAGGACAAAAACTGTTTGGATGAGAAACAACTTCTTCCCCCAGGCCGCAAGACTACTGTACTCGTTGCCAGCACCCAGATCTCATCACACATGAAATGCCAGTAGCATTATACTGTTTAACTTTTAACTTGTGCCCTAAAAGCAACATATTGTTTTTTACTTTACTAATGGCAAAATTGCTTTATGCATTATGTGTGTGAGGTATCAGAATCAGAATCACAATCAAGTTTATTATCACCGGCATCTGTTGTGAAATTTATTAACAGCAGCAGCAGTTCAATGCAATACATAATACAGAAGAAGAAGAAAAAAATAATAATAAATAAATAAATCACAGTATATGTATATTGAATAGGTTAAAAATCATGCAAAAAGCAAAAATAATATATATTTAAAAATTGAAGAACTGTTGATGGGTTCAATGTCCATTTAGGAATTGGATGGCAGAGGGGAAGAAGCTGTTCCTGAATCACTGAGTGTGTGCCTTCAGGCTTCTGTACCTCCAACCTGATGGTAACAGTGAGAAAAGGGCATGCCCTGGGTACTGGAGGTCCTTAATAATGGACACTGCCTTTCTGAGACACCACTCCTTGAAGATGTCCTGGGTACTTTGTAGGCTAGAGCAAACTAAATTTACAACCCTCTGCAGCTTCTTTTGGTGCAATAGCCCCACCCCCCACCATACCAGACAGTGATACAGCCTGTCAGAATGCTCTCCACGGTATATCTATCAAAGTTTTTGAGTGTATTTGTTGACATACCAAATCTCTTCAAACTCCTAATGAAGTACAGTTGATGTCTTGCCTTCTTTATAATTGCATCGATATGTTGGGACCAGGTTAAGTCCTCAGAGATCTTGACACCCAGGAACTTGAAACTGCTCACTCTCTCCACTTCTGATCCCTCTATGAGGATTGGTATGTGTTCCTCCATCTTATCCTTCCTGAAGTCCATATCAGCTCTTTCGCCTTATGATGTTGAGTGCCGGGTTGTTGCTGCGACACCACTCCACTAGTTGACATATCTCGCTCCTGTATGCCCTCTCATCTCCATCTGAGATTCTACCAACAATGGTTGTATCATCAGCAAATTTATAGATGGTACTCGATCTATGCCCAGACACACAGTCATGGGTATATAGAGAGTAGAGCAGTGGGCGAAGCACACACCCGAGGTGCAGCAGTGTTGATGGTTAGCGAGGAGGAGATGTTATCACCAGTACGCAAGGATTGTGGTTTTCCAGTTAGGAAGTCAAGGATCCAATTACAGAGGGAGGTACAGAGGCCCAGGTTCTGTAACTTCTCAATCAGGATGGTGGGAATGATGGTATTAAATGCTGAGCTATAGTTGATGAACAGCATCCTGACACAGGTGCCGGTGTTGTCCAGGTGGTCAAAGGCCGTGTGGAGAGCCATTGAGATTGCATCTGCCGTTGACCTGTTGTGGTGACAGGCAAATTGCAAAGAGTCCAGGCCCTTGCTGAGGCAGGAGTTCAGTCTAGTCGTGACCGACCTCTCAAAGCACTTCATCACTGTAGATGTGAGTGCTACCAGGTGATAGTCATTAAGGCAGCTCACATTATTCTTCTTAGTCACTTGTATAATTGTTGCCTTTTTGAAGTAAGTTGCAAAAATATCCTTGAATATTCCCACCAGTTGGTTGGCACAGGTTTTCAGAGTCTTAGCAGATACTCCATTCGGACCTTCTGCCTTGCGAGGGTTCACCCTCTTTAAAGACAGCCTAACATCAGCCTCTGAGACAGAGATCACAGGGTCATCAGGTGCAGCAGAGATCTTCACAGCTGTAGTTATATTCTCCCTTTTAAAGTGGGCATAGAAGGCGTTGGGTTCATCTGGTAGTGAAGCATCACTGCCATTCATGCTATTGGGTTTTGCTTTGTAGGAAGTAACGTCTTGCAAACCCTGCCAGAGTTGGCGTACATCGATGTCGCCTCCAACCTCATTCGAAATTCTCTCTTCACCCTTGAAACAGCACTCCACAAATCATACCTGGTTTTCTGGTACAGATCTGGGTCACCAGACTTGGATGCCACAGATCTAGCCTTCAGCAGATGACATACCTCCTGGTTCATCCACGGTTTTTGGTTTGGGAACATACAATAAATCTTTGTAGGCACACACTCATCCACACAGGTTTTAACGATGTCGGTAACAACTGCAGCATACTCATCTAGGTTCAAAGATAAATCACTGAATACTGATTCAAAGCAGTACTGTAAGCGCTCCTGTGCTTCCCTTGTCCATACCTTCTTGGTCCTCACTAGTGGTGCTGCAGTCTTCAGTCTCTGCCTATACTCAGGGAGTAGAAGTACACCTTGTTCCGGAGGAACATTGTTTCGTATGGCAGAATGCATGTGTATGCATGTGTATCATCAAGACCTATAAAGCTACAGATTAACTGCAGGCAAATAGGATTAGTGCAGAAGTATCTGATATTGCAAAAGACCATAAGACATAGAAACATAGAAAATAGGTGCAGGAGTAGTCCAATCGGCCCTTCGAGCCTGCACCACCATTCAGTATGATCATGGCTTATCATCCAACTCAGAACCCTGTACCTGCCTTCCCTCCATACCCCCTGATCCCTTTAGCCACAAGGGCCATATCTAACTCCCTCTTAAATAGAGCCAATGAACTGGCCTCAACTGTTTCCTGTGGCAGGGAATTCCATAGATTCACCACTCTTTATGTGAAGAAGTTTTTCCTCATCTCGGTCCTAAAAGGCTTCCCCTTTATCCTCAAGCTGTGACCCCTCGTTCTGGACTTCCCCAACATCAGGAACAATCTTCCTGCATCTAGCCTGTCCAATCCCTTTAGGATTTTATATGTTTCAATAAGATCCCCCCTCAATCTTCTAAATTCCAACGAGTATAAGCCTAGTCGATCCAGTCTTTCATCATATGAAAGTCCTGCCATCCTAGGAATCAATCTGGTGAACCTTCTTTGTACTTCCTCTATGGCAAGGATGTCTTTCCTCAGATTAAGGTACCAAAACTACACACAATACTCCAGGTGTGGTCTCACCAAGGCCTTGTACAACTGCAGTAGTACCTCCCTGCTCCTGTACTCGAATCCTCTTGCTATGAATGCCAGCATACCATTCGCCTTTTTCACCGCCTGCTGTACCTGCATGCCCACTTTCAATGACTGGTGTATAATGACACCCAGGTCTCGTTGCACCTCCCCTTTTCCTAATCGGCCACCATTCAGATAATAATCTGTTTTCCTGTTCTTGCCACCAAAGTGGATAACCTCACATTTATCCACATTAAATTGCATCTGCCATGAATTTGCCCACTCACCTAACCTATCCAAGTCACCCTGCATCCTCTTAGCATCCTCCTCACAGTTAACACTGCCGCGTAGCTTCGTGTCATCCGCAAACTTGGAGATGCTGCATTTAATTCCCTCATCTAAGTCATTAATATATATTGTAAACAACTGCAGCCCCAGCACTGAGCCTTGCGGTACCCCACTAGTCACTGCCTGCCATTCTGAAAAGGTCCCATTTATTCCCACTCTTTGCTTCCTGTCTGCCAACCAATTCACTATCCACATCAATACCTTACCCCCAATACCCTGTGCTTTAAGTTTGCACACTAATCTCCTGTGTGGGACCTTGTCAAAAGCCTTTTGAAAATCCAAATATACCACATCCACTGGTTCTCCCCTATCCACTCTACTAGTTACATCCTCAAGAAATTCTATGAGATTCATCAGACATGATTTTCCTTTCATGCTGACTTTGTCCGATGATTTCACCGCTTTCCAAATGTGCTGTTATCACATCTTTGATAACTGACTCTAGCATTTTCCCCACCACCGATGTTAGGCTAACCGGTCTATAATTCCCCAGTTTCTCTCTCCCTCCTTTTTTAAAAAGTGGGGTTACATTAGCCACTCTCCAATCCTCAGGAACTAGTCCAGAATCTAAAGAGTTTTGAAAAATTATCACTAATGCATCCACTATTTCTTGGGCTACTTCCTTAAGCACTCTGGGATGCAGACCATCTGGCCCTGGGGATTTATCTGCCTTTAATCCAATTTACCTAACACCACTTCCCTACTAACATGTATTTCCCTCAGTTCCTCCATCTCACTGGACCCTCTGTCCCCTACTATTTCCAGAAGATTATTTATGTCCTCCCTAGTGAAGACAGAACCAAAGTAGTTATTCAATTGGTCTGCCATGTCCTTGCTCCCCATAATCAATTCACCTGTTTCTGTCTGTATAGGAATAGGAATAAGGCATAGGAATTAGGCCATTTTGCCCATCAAGCCTACTCTGCCATTCTATTAAGGTTGATTTATTATATCTCTCAATGCATTCTCCTGCCTTCTCTCCATAGCCTTTGACTACAGTCCAGACTAAACAAGAACCTATCAACCTTTGCTATAAATATACTCCATGACTTGGCCTTCACAGCCATCTGTGGCAATGAATTCTGTAGATTCTCCACCGTATGGCTAAAAAAATGCATCATCTCTGTTCAAAATGAATGTCAATCTACTCTGAGGTGGTGCCCTCTGTTCCTAGATTCCCTCACTATATGAAACATCCTCTCCACATCCACTGTGGATATATCTTTCAATATTCAATAGCTTTCCATGAGATCAATCTTTTAAATCCCAGCAAGTACAGCTGTTACCCTTTTCATTCCTGGAATCATTCTCGTAAGCTTTCTCTGGACCTTCTCCAATGTCAGCATATCTTTTCTTAGATAAGGGGCCCAAAACTGACAACAATACTCCAAGTACAGTCTGACCAATGCCTTACAAAGCCTCACCAACGCATTCTTGTTTTTATATTCTAGTCCTCTCAAAATGAATACCAACATTGCATTTGCCTTCCTTACTAAAGCTAATCTTGAGTGACTCCCAAAGTCCCTTTGCACCTCTGAATTTTCTCCTTATTTCGAAAATGGTCTATGCCTAGATTGCTTCTACCTAAGTGCATGACCATGCATTTCTCTACACTGTATTCCATCTGCCACTTGTTTGTCTATTCTCCCAAACTGTCTAAGTACTCCTACAGACTCCATATTACCTCAATACTACTTGCTCCTCCAATTATTTTAATATCATCTGCAAGCCTGGCCACAAAGCATCATATCATCCAAATCGTTGACATATAATATGAAAAGAAGCAATCCCAATACTAACCTCTGCAGAACACCAATAGTCACCAGCAGCCAACCAGAATAGGTCTCTTTTATTCTCACTCCTTGCCCACTGCCAATCAGGTAATTTTCTATTCATGCTAGTATCTTTCCAGTAATCAGGGAGGCAGAGGGGGTAGAATTCCAACAGATTTGTCAGGCAAGATTTACCCTTAAGGAAACCATGCTGACTTTGGTCTACTTTATTTTGTGTCCCTAAGTACCCCCCAAACCTCATCTTTAATTATGGACTCCAACATCTTCCCAGCCACTGAGGTCAAGCAAGTTGATCCATAATTTCCTTTCGTCTGCCTCTCTCCCTTCTCAAAGACTGCAATGACATTTGCAATTTTCCAGTCCTTCGTAATCATGCTAGAATCTATTAACTCTTCCACAATCCCTTCAGCTAACTCTTTCAGAACCCTGGGATGTAGTCCATCTGGTCCAGGTGACTGCTCTACTTTCAGATCTTTCAGCTTCCCAAGTATCTTCTTTTTAGCAATTGCACTTTTACCCTCATATTCTCAAATTTCTGGCATGCTGCTAGTATCTTCCACAGTGAAGAATGATGTACAATACTTACTAAGTTCATCTGTCATTTCTTTGTCCCCCATTATTACCCCTCCAGTGTCATTATCCAGTGGTCTGATATCCACTCTCAGCTCCCTTTTAATTTTTAAATATCTGAAAAAAAACTTTTGGTATCCTCTTTTACATTTTTGACCAGCTTACCTTCAGATTTTATCTCTTCTCTCTTTATGGCTCTTTGGTTGTCTTCTATTAGTTTTTAAAAGCTTCCCAATCTTCTAACTTTCCTTAATTTTTGCTATATTTTTGTCCTCACTTTTGCTTTTATGCTTCCTTTGACTTCCCTTGTCAGCTTTGGTTGCCTCATCCTTCTTTTAGAATATATTTTCATCTTTGGGATGTATCTGTCCCACACCTTCTAAATTGCCTGCAGAAACTCCAGCCATTGCTGTTCTGCCATCATCCCACGTGGTGTCCCCTTCCAATGAACTTTGGCCAACTTTTCTCTCTGTACTTCCTTTCACTGCACTGTAATACTGATGCACCAGATTTTATCTTCCTCTTAAGAGTGAATTCTATCATGTTATGATTACTGCCTCCTTAGGGTCCCTTTACCTTAAGCTCCAGAATCAAACCTGGTTCAATACACCCAATCCAGAACTGCCTTTACCCTAGTGGGCTCAATCACAAGCTGTTCTAAAGGTCATCCTGTAGGCATTCAATAAATTCCCTTCTCTTGGGATCCAGCACCAACTTGATTTTCCCAATCTACCTTCATATTGAAATCCCACATGACTATTGTAACATTTCCCTTATTACATGCTCCTGTTGTAATTTATATTGTGCATTCTGGCTACTGTTCAGAGGCCAGGATATAACTCCTATCAGGGTCTTTTAACCCTTGCAAGTTCTTTACCCACAAGGATTCTACATCTTCTGATCCTATGTCACCTCTTTCTAGGGATAATAATTTCATTTTTTACCAACAGAGCCATCCACCCCCTCTGCCTACCTAATTGTCCTTTCAGTTCAATGTGTATCTTTGGATGTTAAGCTCACAATTATGATCTTCTTTCAGCCATTTCTTGGTGTTGACCACAATGTCATATCCACCAGTCTCTAACTGCGCTACAAGATCATCTATCTTATTCCATATCCCCAGTGCATTCAAAAGTAACTTCAGTCCTGTATTCATCACCTTTTTTGATTTTGCCCTCATTAACACTTTAATTCATCCCACTGATGGCAATTTTCCCTATCATCTTCCTGTCCTTCTTCACAGTCTCACTACCCACTGTATCCAGTTGTATGTCAACTACCCCATTCTCAGCCCTATCAGTCCAGTTCTCACCCCCCAACAAATTAGTTTAAACCTCCCCAACAATTCTAGGAAAACAGCCCACAAGGATATTAGGTCCCCTTGGGTTCAGGTGTACCATGCCCTTTTTGTACAGATCATACCTTCCCCAGAAGAGCTTGCAATAATCCAGAAATCTGAAATTGTACCTCCTGCACCATTCCCTCAGCCTCCCATCCATCTGTACTACCATCTTTTTCCCTCCCCGACTAGCACATGACACTAGGAGCAAAACAGAAATTACTACCTTGGAGGTTCTGTTCTTCAGACTTTTCCCCAACTCCCTAAACTCCATGCACAAGACCTCTTTCCCACAACTGCTGACTGCTCACTCTCCTTCCTGAGAATCTTCTGCAGCCTCTCTGAGGCATCCTAAACACTAGCACCTGGGAGGCAACACACTATCAATGATCATTGGTTAACTGGATCAACAAGTTTGTGGATGACACCAAGATTGAGGGTGTAGTGGACAGTCAGGAAAGCTATCATGGCTTGCAGAGGGATCTGCATCAGCTGGAAAAATGGGCTGAAAAATGGCAGATGGAATTTAATGCAGACAAGTATGAAGTTTTGAACTTCAGTAGGACCAATCAGGATAGGTCTTACACAGGGCACTGAGGAGTGTGGTAGAACAAAGGGATTATGGAATACAGGTACATAATTCATTGAAAGTGGTGTCACAGGTAGACAGGGTTGTAAAGAAAGCTTTTAGCATATTGCCCTTCATAGATCAATGTACTGGACAGAATCCCACTAACTATCAAATCTTCTATCACTATCACTCTGCCTGACTTTACCCTTCCCAGCTGAGCCTCAAAGCTGACCACTGGGATGCTGCTGCTGTGCTCTGATAGGTTCTCCAGCAGTATTTTAAAAGGGGTATACTTGATGCTGATAGGAATAACCACAGGGAAACTCTGCACTGACGGTTTACTTCCCTTACTTCTTTTGGTGGTCACCCACCGACGATCTACATTACAGTCTGGTGTAACCACCTCAGCAAAAGTCGCATCTATGAGGTTTGATTCTGAGTACATCCAACTCTAGTTCCTTGACTTTGTCAGTCAAGAGTTGAAGTTGGGTGCGCTTCCTGCAGATGTAGTTATCACGGAAACCCTACATCTAACAGGAGGAGCATTCTACTGCCTGAACTACCATCTTGCCTACCTATACTTGGTATATCGCCAACTTCTCAAGTTTAAGATCTAGCCTGTGGGTGTTGAGCTGAAACCTGGCCACTCTAACAGTGTCCACTCCAACAAAGGCCGCTCCGCTTACATCCTGCCTTTTATATTGGCCCCTACTGAGTGCCTAAGAGAGAGTTATGATTGCAGCCCACTGTTAAGTTCCAAAAGGGCCTGAGGTCTTTTCAACCTCACACTGCCTCACCAACGAATGCATGGACATGATGAACCAAAGATCCTGTATCTGTTATGTATTCCATTTTTGAGGAATTAATATATTATTTAAAAATTATGTAAACCTTTAAGGCAAAACCAGAAAAATGTGGCTTGGCAAAGGCTATCAGGGGAAGTCAAAGTAAGTATTGGATGAAAGGAAAAGGTTTATAATGTTTCCAAAATGAGTAAGCCTGAGGATAAACAGAGTTCAGAATTCAGCAAAGGAAGACCAAGACATTGATAAGGAAAGATAAAGGTGGAATAAAAGAGTAGCCTAACCAGGAACACAAGTACAGACTGTAAAAACTTCTATATATTTATAAAATAGAAATTATTAGTTAAAATCAATATGGGTCTTTTGCAGAATGAGATAGCTGAAGTTATAGTAGAGAATAAGGAACAGGCACAGATGGAAACTACTCCAGAAATAATGTAAAACTACAGATCCATAAACTCATGAACATTACTTTGTTATTCTTTTATTTTGCACAATTTATGTCTTTGCACTGTACTGCTGCAGCAAAGCAACTAATTTCACATCATATGTCAGTGATAATAAATCAGATTCTGATAAATGGCTAGGACCTGTATCCAAGGATTTTGAAAGGAATGGTGCATGCCCCTGACAAAATTTATAGAATTCTGCCCTGGATTCCATAAATTCTAGACAGATCACATAAATTGGAAAGTAGCAAATGTAACTCTACTGTTTAATAAAAAAGAGTAAAATAGATCAATTAGCATGACATCAGTTGTAGAAATAAAAATGATAGAATTTATTATGAAGGAAAGGAGGTACAACACTTAGAAAATAGTGAACGAGACAGAGTTAATGTGGATCTATTAAAGGGAAATCATGTTTGATAAATCTGTTGGGATATTTTGAGGTTTAAACTACATAAGAGTAGTTTAAACTACATTAGAATACATAAGAGTAAACCAGTAGAAAGCCTTTGATAAGGTTATATATTAGAGTTCACGAAATTGGGGCTAATATTCTTATGTGGATTGATGAGCAGTTCTTGTATGAACATTTAGATGGAGACGGAACATAAAGATTTTTACTCCTCATGTATGTGTAGGATGTAAGAAATAAAGTCAATTCAATTCAATTAGGTATCTTTGACCTCAAAATTTCACTGCTTCTCTTTCAACAGATGATGCCTTATCTGTTAAGTGTTTCCAGAAATAAAAACAAAAATTGCTGATTATTAGCACCTGCAGTACAGTTTATGTGAAATGATATTTTGAAAATCATATGAAAAATTGTGAGATCATACACACTGGTAGTAAAAAGGTGAAGTTTGTTTTAAGTGGTGTGGGATTGAAAATTTTGCAGTGTTCAGGAGCATTAGAATGGATTTTTGCAAACAGGTATGCACAGCGTACAAATAATAATTCAAGATTTAAGGAGAGAAAGGCTTGTGCCAAAGCGTATAATACACTGTCATTGTTATCTGTCAAAGCTGAATATTACAATACAAACAGTTCAAGAGATTATCCTCATTCCAACAGAAGTTCATGCAATGCTTTAATCATTTAATCTTCACTGACCAGCCATGCTACATTTCTTGAGACTTGTATTTCATGTTTTGGGAAACAAATATGTGACTCTGATAACTCCACATTACAACAGAGAAGCTTAGCATTGAATCAGAAGTAATGCTTTGTATGAGAGATCAGTTTCCATGTAACAAATACAATAAATTATCATAGCTAGAGAGAAGGTTCTTGGGAAACTAAAAGGACTGAAGGTAGATAAGTCAGATGTTATACACTTCAGAGTTCTGAAAGAGGTGGCTGATGAGATCATGGAGGCATAACTAATGATCTTTTAAGAATCACTAGATTCTGGAATGGTTCCAGAAGACTGGAACTTTGCAAATGCCACTCTACTCTTCAAGAAGGAAAACAAGGGGCCAGTTAGTCTGACCTTAATGGCTGGGGAAGATGTTGGAGTCGATCTTTAAGGATGAAGTCTTAAGGTACTTGGAGGCACATAATAAAATAGGCCATAGTCAGCATGGTTTCCTCAAGGGAAAATCTTGCTGACAAATCTGTTGTAATTCTTTGAAGAAATAACAAGCAGAATAGGCAAAGGTGAATCAGTTGATGTTGTGTACTTGGATTTTCAAAAGGCCTTTGACAAGGTGCCACACATGAGGCTGCTTAACAAGCCACAGGAAAGATTCTAGCATGAATAAAGCAGTGGCTGATTAGCAGGGGTCAAAGAGCGAAAATAAAGGGAGCCTTTTCTCGTTGACTGCCAATGAGTAGTGGTGTTCTACAGGGGTCTGTGTTGGGACTGAATCTTTTTATGTTATATGTCAATGGTTTGGATGATGGAATTGATGGCTTTGTTGCAAAGTTTGCAGATGATATGAAGATAGGTGGAGGGGCAAGGAGTTTTGAGGAAGTAGAGAGGCTACAGAAGGACAGATTACAAGAATGGGCAAAGAAATGGCAGATGGAATACAGTGTCAGGAAGTGTATGCACTTTGATAGAAGAAATGAAAGGGTTGACTATTTTCTAAATGGAGAGAAAATACATAAAACTGAGGCATAAAAAGACTTGGGAGCCCTTGTGCAGGATTCCCTACAGGTTAATTTGCAGGTTGAGTCTGTGTTTGCATTTGTTTCAAAAGGACTAGAATATAGAAGGAAGGATGTAATATTGAGACTTTATAAAGCACTGCTAAGTCCTCACTTGGAGTATTGTAAGCAGTTTTGAGACGCTTTATCTTAGAAAGGATGTACTGAAACTGGAGTGTGTTCAAAGAGGTTTACAAAAGTGATTCTAGGATTCACTGGCTTCTCAAATGAACAGCACTTGATGGCTCTGGGCCTAAATTCACTGGAATTCAGAAGAATGGTGAAAGGCCTTGACAGAGTGGATATGGAGAGGATGTTTCCAATGGTGCGAGAGTCTAAGACCAGAGAACACAGCCTTAGAATAAAGGAGCATCCTTTTAGAACGGAGATGAGGAGGAACTTCTTTAGCCAGACAGTGGTGAATCTGTGGAATTCTTTGCCACAGGCAGCTGTGGAAGCCAAGTCATTATGTATATTTATGGCAGATGTTGACAGATTCTTGATTGGTCAGGGCATGAAGAGATATGGGGGGTAGGTAGGAGATTGGGGCTGAGAGAAAAATTGGATCGGCCATGATGAAATGGCGGAGCAGACACGATAGGCGAAATGACCTAATTCTGCTCCTATATCTTATCGTCTGATGGTCTAAATCAATTACCTACCTATAACTGATTGATTGAATCTGCTGGTTGGAATATCTGAGAAGGAATCCAATGCCTCTGTTGCCCTATAGGAAAAAAACAGATAGATTCACACTTTAAAATGAATCCTGTCAAGAGCAATTTATAATGTCAACTTTCATCTTTAGCATCCCAATTGGAATGGGGCTGTTAAGATGAAGAAATCTTTTCATATTAAGGCTGATTTGGTTTATATTAATACCAGATTTGGGAAAGATTGTTGAAAGTACCATTTGAAATAAAGGGATTTTTTTTTTGCCAGTAAAATAGAGACAAAGTTGTCCACCATATTATTGTAGCTATTGGGTATTTACAAGAGCAAATCTCCACCATACCCAATGAAAGATGATAGGAAGAAAATATAGCTGCAGGAGTAATGCCTTTAAAAGAACCTTAGAAACCCATAACCAAAAACTTCATTGATGCTGAACCCAATATAGCAGGTAATGTGCACAGATATATTCTGCTCTAAAAGCCCACCATCAGCTCTCTTCAAAATGTCATGATGAGACATTCACCCTTCATTTTTGCTACAGGATTGTATTGTGCATTTGAGGCATATTTTCTACTTTTTTTCTAGCAACTGGGCACATTCTGCACAGTGAATCCTACAGTTGGTACTTTCAGGTGCTTGGCAGCCAGACAAACAGTCCTTGCATGTGGATTCTTAATGATATCCTAGAAGCACATTTTTCTCATTGTTGTACATGAGGTAAGGAATAAGCAATTAGAAATTATCTCTGAATCTTTTCATTTCCTTTAAAAAGATTATGTAAATGACTCATAATTGCCCAGAAGAATCCATAAATGTCAACTAATTAAATAAGTACTTTTTCAGTGTCGATGGAATTTTAATCACTACTTTCAAGACAATTTTGTCTTCTGAATAATTTCCTACAACAGTGCTTAGAATAATACTATCCCCAAGCAGCTGAAATATTTAGAAAGGGCATACTTTCTCCCCAAAGAATTCAGTGAATCAGGTTAATTTCCCTAACAGGAAGACTTTTATTGTGCACTTATCGACCAATATTCTCAAAGTACATTGCACATTAAGGCCAAGGACAGTCAGATTCACCAACCTAACATTATTGTTGCAGTTACCACGATTAACATCAATTTGCTCATATTAATCCAGTAATTGTAATCTTCTTTTAATTATTCCATATATTTTCAAAGTTTTATATGCTCAGGAGTTGGGAACAAAGAGGTATTATACATCATAAAGTCAGGCTGATGCATCAGTAAAGATCTCAATGAGAGCTCTCTGATGGACCAATCAGCATTAAATTACCTTGTGGAGCTTCAATGCGTAAGGACCTGCACAGGCGAGATAAACTTTCATTTTTATTAACTACATGTTAACTGGTGAGACACAGGCCTACGAAAAATGTAGGGGGTACAAAGTAGCAATTATACAACTTATGATTTTCATATTCTTTGTTAGCTTCAGAATAGTTTTTAAAGTGGCTTTATCAGTCATTAGGAATGAATGAATTTTCATGCCTTATTTCTTTCATTCAAGCATACCTGGGTGCAATTGAAAAATGCAAAAGGTAGAGTAGGCTTTATAGCCCCTCGAGCCTTCTCCAGCATTTAAAAATATCAAGGCTACATCTTGTCCACTTTCCCATCTAAATCTACCAGTGTCAAGAAATCTATCAATGTCAATTGTCAACCTTTACCATATTTAACAATTCAGCATCCACAGCCACCTATGATTGGGAATTCCCAAGATTCAATACACAATAAGTAAAGAATATTTCCTCATGGTCCTAAATGACTGACTCTGTATCCAAACACTACAGCTCCTAGTACTAGATACCTCAGCCAGAGGAAGCTGATTCTCACTGTCTACTACTCAATTCCTCTCAAAATTATTACGTTTCAGAGAAAACACCTCTCCTTCTCCTGAACTTCAAACTGCATAGTCTAATTGTTCTGCAGAGGGCAAACCCCTTATCCCAGGAATCAATCTGATGAATCCATACTGCACTGTCTCTGAGAGGTAACCTTGGTAATACTACACATAGCACTAACAAAACCCTGCAAAAATAGTAAGCAGATTTACTTTGTCTGCACTTCAAGCCTATTGTGATAAAAACCAAAATTTCATTTACTCTTTCTTGTGCACTTGTTATAACAACAGCCTAACTTTATAAACCAGCAGAACACGATCGCAACATTTACATGTTTCTCATCATTTCAACAATATTCTGTTTTCTATTAGGCTATCAAAATGAATAGTTTTTATATGTTGGTCTATCTGTCCCTATCATACTTAATTATTAAACATATGTTTAACCAATGGCAGTGTCTTTTCATTTTGCTTTCAGCTAACTTTGTATTGTCAACAAGCTTACACATTTCCTATGGCTAAGTTATTAATATGCAAACTAAACAGCTAAAGACCAAATATTGATAACTATAGCACTCCAGAGAAGCAGCCTGCTAACCTGAAATCAACCTGATTTTTCCTTATGTTTTCAGTTTTATCGTACCAAATCCCACCTGGGCCTCTGTACCTCCCTCTGTGATTGGAACCTTGACTTCCTAACCGGAAGACCACAGACTGTGCAGATTGGTGATAACATATCCTCTTCTCTGACGCTCAACACTGGCGCACCTTAGGGGTGCGTGCTTAGCCCACTGCTCTACTCTCTGTATACACATGACTGTGTGGCTAGGCATAGCTCAAATACCATATACAAATTTGCTGATGATGCAACCATTGTTGGTAGAATCTCAGGTGGCGTACAGGAGTGAGATAATGCCAACCAGTGGAGTGGTGCCGCAGCAACAACCTGGCACTCAACATCAGTAAGACGAAAGAGCTGATTGTGGACTTCAGGAAGGCTAAAATGAAGGAACACATACCAATCCTCATAGAGGGTTCAGAAGTGGAGGGAGTGAGCAGCTTCAAGTTCCTGGGTGTCAAGATCTCTGAGGATCTAACCTGATCCCAACATATTGATGTAGTCATAAAGGCGGCAAGACAGCGGCTATACTTTATTAGGAGTTTGAAGCGATTTGGCATGTCAACAAATACACTCACGATGATGACGACGTCAACTCAGACCTGAGAGGCCAGTGTCGGGCATTTTCATGCCTTACAAGGCACAGTTCAGGAGGCTGTGTGGGGCGCCACTCCTCGCACAGACATTTCGCGGTATTACTTTACAAGGCCGAGTTGCGAGCTCGACATCAACCCGGTGCAGATGGAGAGCGCACATGGGGGCGATCTGTCACTGGATCGAACTTGGGAACCTCCGTTCTCAAGCCCAGCACTGATCTCACTGTGCCACCAGCCGACCCCAAATACACTCAGAAACTTCCATAGTTGTACCTTGGAGAGTATTCTGACAGGCTGCATCACTGTCTGGTATGGAGGGGCTACTGCACAGGGCCAAAAGAAGCTGCAGAAGGTTGTAAATCTAGTCAGCTCCATCTTGGGCACTAGCCCACAAAGCACCCAGGACATCTTTAGGGAGTGGTGTCTCAGAAAGGCAGCGTCCATTATTAAAGACCTCCAGCACCAGGGCATACCCTTTTCTCACTGTTACCATCAGGTAGGAGGTACAGAAGCCTGAAGGCACACACTCAGCGATTCAGGAACAGCTTCTTCCCCTCTGCCATCCAATTCCTAAATGGACTTTGAATCTTTGGACACTACCTCACTTTTTTTTAATATACAGTATTTCTGTTTTTGCACATTTTTAATAATCTATTCAATATATGTTATTGATTTACTTGTTTATTTATTATGTTTTATTTTATTTGTTATTTTTTTTGTCTCTCTGCTAGATTACGTATTGCAGTGAACTGCTGCTGCTAAGTTAACAAATTTCACGTCACATGTCGATGATAATAAACCTGATTCTGATTTTGACATTACTTTTTTGACAAGGTCCCACACAGGAGATTAGTGTGCAAACTTAAAGCACATGGTATTGGGGGTAAGGTATTGATGTGGATAGAGAATTGGTTAGCAGACAGGAAGCAAAGAGTGGGAATAAACGGGACCTTTTCAGAATGGCAGGCAGTGACTAGTCGGGTACCGCAAGGCTCAGTGCTGGGACCCCAGTTGTTTACAATATATATTAATGACTTGGATGAGGGAATTAAACGCAGCATCTCCAAGTTTGTGGATGACACGAAGCTGGGCGGCAGTGTTAGCTGTGAGGAGGATGCTAAGAGGATGCAGGGTGACTTGGATAGGTTGGGTGAGTGAGCAAATTCATGGCAAATGCAATTTAATGTGGATAAATGTGAAGTTATCCACTTTGGTGGCAAAAATAGGAAAACAGATTATTATCTGAATGGTGGCCGATTAGGAAAAGGGGAGGTGCAACGAGACCTGGGTGTCATTATACACCAGTCATTGAAAGTGGGCATGCAGGTACAGCAGGCGGTGAAAAAGGCGAATGGTATGCTGGCATTTATAGCGAGAGGATTCGAGTACAGGAGCAGGGAGGTACTACTGCTGTTGTACAAGGCCTTGGTGAGACCACACCTGGAGTATTGTGTGCAGTTTTGGTCCCCTAATCTGAGGAAAGACATCCTTGCCATAGAGGGAGTACAAAGAAGGTTCACCAGATTGATTCCTGGGATGGCAGGACTTTCATATGAAGAAAGACTGGATGAACTAGGCTTGTACTCGTTGGAATTTAGAAGATTGAGGGGGGATCTGATTGAAACGTATAAAATCCTAAAGGGATTGGACAGGCTAGATGCAGAAAGATTGTCCCCGATGTTGGGGAAGTCCAGAACGAGGGGTCACAGTTTGAGGATAAGGGGGAAGCCTTTTAGGACTGAGATTAGGAAAAACTTCTTCACACAGAGACTGGTGAATCTGTGGAATTCTCTGCCACAGGAAACAGTTGAGGCCAGTTCATTGGCTATATTTAAGAGGGAGTTAGATATGGCCCTTGTGGCTACGGGGATCAGGGGGTATGGGGGGAAGGCTGGTGCAGGTTTCTGAGTTGGATGATCAGCCACGATCATAATAAATGGCGGTGCAGGCTCGAAGGGCCGAATGGCCTACTCCTGCACCTATTTACTATGTTTCTATGTTTAATAACATTTCATTTGGCATCCTATCAACTGTCTTTTGAAAGTTCAGGAATACTACATCCATTGGTTCCTATCCTAGTTACCTCCCCAAAAACTCTCTTATACCTTTCATCAAAACTGCATTGTCATTTCCAAATTACATGATTACTTTCTAAGTAGCTTATTACAAAATTCCTAATTTTGAATTATATATTACCCAATAACATGTCCAGCCAACTAATCAATAACTTCCTATTCTCTCTCTTTTTCACCTCTCTTGAGGAACAGCATCACATTTGCTATTGTCCAATCATCTAATACTGTTCCAGAATATAGGGATTTTTGGAAGATCATCACAAAGGCATCCATTATCTATACACTAACTCTTAGAGAGATTAGATTGCAGGCTGCAAGGCAGAAATTTGTTGATTATTGTTCTCCTTATTTTTGTCCATCACTTCTCGTATGTGATTAATCACCACACACCTTTAGCATTAGACAGAAATAAAGTGTGCAATCTTAAAGGCAGATTTTTCATTTTAATTGTACCTAATTTCCTGATGCAATGAAAATATATAATGAAGTATAATAGTTGGCAAGCTACTTACATTTGATTTCCAATGTTGAAACCTGGCAGAATCTCTTGGAGGCACAAAGACAAATACCAGGATTTTGGTGACTGAAAAAGCGTAGATAGATTTCTTTGCAAAGTTTAGTAAGTTTTGATTTTAGAATTAAACTTAGTTTGAAACATTTATAATTTCTTTCATTGTATTAACTAGTGATTAGAAAAATTGCCTTGCAGGGAAGGTTCAGAGTTAATTTGGCGGTGACTAGAGTAGTTAGGAGGAAATTACAGTCATCTGGGGCTGTCTCTGACCTTCGAAATTATTATGTGTAGCAAGTCCCTGGTAAAAAAAAAGGTAATATTCCAGCTATTAATTAACATAACAAGAACAGTTTAATCAATTGTTTATAATTTAGAACATCCACTGGGCCAGACTCAGAGCAGTCAATGTCTTTCAAAGGAGATTGATGATCAAGCACAACGAAGAGCACACAAAAAGCATTCCAGAAAAAAAGAGAGTTATTGGTCATTTATTAATAGCAAGGTGGTCAGAGTGGACAAGAATATGTAATCATAGCAAGGTGAGCCAAAGATGACTTTGTGGCTAGAAAATTAGAAAGATCAAAACTTCTGCGACTGACCAAATTTACCCATATATGAGGAGGGAGGGAGTTTCATAAATCAAACTAATACACTTATGGCTTACAATGAGAGTAGGCTGCCTAGAGATCAGTGGGGATTCTGTTTGGAAAACAGTTCACCATGGGTGGGGGGGGGGCGAACTAGGTGGGCTTTGATCAGCAGCTTAACAGTTAGGGTTGGAGGATACCTGGTTGAGAAGAATGCTATTGAGGGAAATGACAGCTAGTGGGTTTGTGCTGTTCTTGGTAAGGGGTTCAGTACTGAGGTCTGGATCAGTAGATTACTGGGAATAGAAACAGGCAGGAAAATTATGTGGATGGTCAGCGTAGGGCTTGGTTGAGGGTAAAAACATCAGAGAGAGGAGGGGTGGGAAACACTTTGGGCAGCAGAAAGAGGAGCATTTATCATCAGACACTAGGCAATGAGCGGAGAAGGGTAGTGGTGGTGCTTTCGTGCTATGTTGTCTTACACAGGCAGCGGCAGATCGAGAGGTCGTCTCCATTGCAAAGTAGATGGAGGGGAAGGCAGTAAAATGCTGCCGCCACCACCAAGCAACACTCAGCCAACCCTTGCGAGATGAGGAATCTGCTAATGACTTGCAATAAAAGGAAGCATGGCTCAGTTTCCAACAGCTTTTATAGACAACGGACAATAGGTGCAGGAGTAGGCTATTCGGCCCTTCGAGCCAGCACCGCCATTCTCCGTGATCATGGCTGATCATCCACAATCAGTACCCCATTCCTGCCTTCTCCCCATATCCCTTGACTCCACTATCTTTAAGAGCTCTATCTAACTCTTTCTTGAAAGCATCCAGAGAATTGGCCTCCACTGCCTTCTGAGGCAGAGCATTCCACAGATCCACAACTCTCTGGGTGAAAAAGTTTTTCCTCAACTCCGTTCTAAATGGCCTACCCCTTATTCTTAAACTGTGCCCTCTGGTTCCGGACTCACCCAACATCGGGAACATGTTTCCTGCCTCTAGTGTGTCCAATCCCTTAATAATCTTATATGAGGAGAGGAGAAGATGGCGGCGCGACGCAGCGCGCAGCGGCCACTCCGGTAATTAATATCTGTTATCTGTCAAGTAGGGTACCGTGCACAATCCTGATTTGATGGAGACAGACGTGAGAGTGCGGAGGAACATCTGGTGAAACTTCTGAAATACCTGTTTCACTGCCGCTGCTACTGTGTGATCCAGAATCTCCGGAGGGGAAGGCCCCAAATCCTTGGGTTTGCTTGTTGCGCAGCAACCGGGGCGGGGTCGAAGCACTCGGCAGAGATGGTGCTCGGTGTCGGAGGCTCGAAGTTTTTAGATGGACTCAGAGATGGCTGTGGTTGGGTGCTTCCAGGGTGCTGTATCGGCAACTTTGCAGCGCTGGAGGTTCATGGCAGGGAGAGTTTCTCCCTTCTACCATCTGCGTGAGATGATGGGCTATGGGAACTTTGAGACTTTTTTTTTTTACCGTACCCATGGTCTGCTCTTCATCAAATTACGGTATTGCTTTGTACTGTTGTAACTGTATGTTATAATTATGTGGTTTTTGTCAGTTTTAGCCTTGGTCTGTCCTGTGTTTCTGTGATATCATACTGGAGGAACATTGTATCATTTCTTAATGCATGCATTTCTAAATGATAATAAATGAGGACTGAGTGTCCTCATAATCTAATCTAATAATCTAATCTAATGTTTCAATCAGATTCCCTCTCATCCTTCTAAATTCCAGTGTATACAAGCCCAGTCGCTCCAATCTTTCAACATATGACAGTCCCGCCATCCCAGGAATTACCTCGTGAACCTACACTGCGCTCCCTCAATAGCAGGAATGTCCGTCCTCAAATTTGGAGACCAAAACTGTACACAATACTCCAGGTGTGGTCTCACCAGGGCCCTGTACAACTGCAGAAGGACCTCTTTGCTCCTATACTCAACTCTCCTTGTTATGAAGGCCAACATGCCATTAGCTTTCTTCACTGCCTGCTGTACCAGCATGCTTACTTTCAGTAACCGATGAACAAGGACACCTAGATCTCATTGTACTTCCCCTTTTCCTAACTTGACGCCATTCAAACAGTAATCTGCCTTCCTGTTCTTGCCACCAAAGTGGATAACCTCACATTTATCCACATTAAACTGCATCTGCCCACTCACCCAACCTGTCCAAGTCACCCTGCATTCTCATAACATCCTCCTCACATTTCACACTGCCACCCAGCTTTTTGTCATCTGAAAATTTGCTAATGTTACTTTTAATCTCTTCATTTAAATCATTAATGTATATTGTAAATAGCTGTGGTCCCAGCACCCAGCCTTGTGGTACCCCACTAGTCACTGCCTGCCATTCTGAAAAGGACCCGGTAACTCTTTGTTTCCTGTCTGCCAACCAATCTTCTATCCATGTCAGTACCCTAACCCCAATACCACGTGCTCCAATTTTGCCCACTAATCTCCTGTGGGACCTTATCAAAGGCTTTCTGAAAGACCAGGTACACTACATCCACTGGCTCTCCCTTATCCATTTTCATAGTTACATCCTCAAAAAATTCCAGAAGATTAGTCAAGCACGATTTCCCCTTTGGACCGATCCTGTTACTGCTATCCAAAGGTGCCGCTACTTCATCTTTTATAATTGACTCCAGCATCTTCCCCACCACTAATGTCAGGCTAACTGGTCTGTAATTCCCTGTTTTCTCTCTCCCTCCTTTCTTAAAACGTGGGATAACATTAGCTACCCTCCAATCCATAGGAATTGATCTTGAATCTATAGAACATTAGAAAATGATTACCAATGCATCCACAATTTCTAGGGCCACCTCCTTAAGTACCCTGGGATGCAGACCATCAGGCCCTGGGGATTTATCAGCCTTCAGTCCCATCAGTCTATCCAACACCATCTTATGACTAATGTGTATTTCCTTCAGTTCCTTCATTACCCTAGGTCCTCTGGCCACTATTACATCTGGGAGATTGTTTGTCTACCCTAGTGAAGACAGATCCAAAATACCTGTTCAACTCGTCTGCCATTTCTTTGTTCTCCATAATAAATTCACCCGTTTCTGTCTTCAAGGGCCCAACTTTGGTCTTAACTAATTTTTTCCTCTTCACATACCTAAAGAAGCTTTTACTATCTTCCTGTTTACATCCTTTTGTGGGGGGGGGGGGGAGGGGGGCCTGGATAGCTGTGCCATTACAGTGGAAGAAAGAGCTAAGCATGACCAGCAGTTTCTTAGCATTAAACCTACTGGTGGAACGATTACTGGTGATCAGGCGCGAAATTTCTTCCTTCAGTCCGGATTGCCTCCATCTGTTCTTACAGAGATATGGGTTCTGACTGACATGACTAATGACAGAAAGATGGATCAAATGGAGTTCTCTATAGCCATGAAATTGATCAAGATAAAACTACAGGGTCATCAGCTTCCCTCATCACTGCCTCCCATCATGAAACAAGCACCAATGGCTGCTCCAACAACACCAGCATTTGGTAAGCCAATGTTCCAGCTTTGTCCTCCATGGGTTCAGTAGCACCTTTGTCAATGGCGCCCATGCCAGTTGTGGGGATATCACCACTACTGGTATCTTCTGTTCTGTTCTTCTGTATAATCTTATCATATGATGGAGCAATTTCTGGGTAGTTATTTTTTGCTCATGTATGTTTCATTTGAAGAAAAGGATGTTTAGTCACTAACCATTAAAAATTATACATTCTCACTGAAAAACAGCAATAAATTTTATTTATTTATTTAGAGATGCAGCATGATAACAGGCCATTCTGGCCCAATGAGCTCACGCCACCCAATTACACATATGTGACCAATTAACCTACTAGCCCCTATGTCTTTGGACAGTGGGAGGAAACTGGAGATCCATGCAGTCACTGGGAGAACACAGAAACTCCTTCCAGCCAACAGTAGTGATTTAACTCCAGTCCCTGGCAGTGTAATAGCATTACCCTAACACCACACTCGGACCACATCACGGCCAATATTAAATTTCTCAGCCTTAACATTACGCACCTGTGAACGTAGTGTTTACATCCTTCATTTACTAATGTGAAATTTATATTTTATGTTATCTAGAGCAGTAACCAGTTATAAATAATCAATTTAATACACTTGTTAAAATAGCAAACACTATATTTAATAGGATTGTGTTAACTATTCTTCCATTAATATTTTGATTGCAATGTGACAGGTACCCATAATATTTTCATCATAAGTCTGGTTGTGATGAGACAGCTTATAATTGTGACAAATGGTATCAGGTAAGTTACCAACAAGGAATAGCATTGGTTACCCAACATTGCTATTTTTCCCAGACATATACAATGGATTCCGGTAATTGTGCCATCAGTTAATGAGGGCAGCCATTTATTTGGGACAGCTCTTAAAGAACAAAAGAATAAATTGAGAAAATAGTGTGGGTTCCCTTTGTTTATTTGGGACACTATGCTACTTAATCAGGCCAGGAGAACAGTTTCTAACTAGTGTCAGTTGCATACATTTGCGTGGCCATTGCGTGACACCTTGCTTAGAGTGATCAGCTTTTAAATACTGCCAGTTGTGTGTGCTTGTGTTCAAAAAGCAGTGATTTTTGTCACAGATAGTTGGCAAAAAATAAACAGTAAGACAATTTGCTAACCGTGGTTTCAAATCTTCATTAAGAGATGCCAGAAATGGCCAAAAGTAAAAATGACACAATTTTGCTACTTCAACAAGTTAGAAATTACAAAGAGTTTGAAGGCATCAACAATCATCTTGAATGTTACAATTAAAATATAAGATTTGGATGATGCAATCATCTATCCAAAGGATTGCATGAAGCCAGTTCATTATCTGCACTGATTTTGTTCATTTACAGTCAATCACAGCAGATGAATTCCTCCATTGGTAACTATTAGGAACTAATAAGAGAAACTCTGCAGATGCTGAAAATCCAAGCAACACAAACAAAGTGCTGGAGGAACTCAGCAGGCCAGGCAGCATATATGAAAAAAGTACAATCGACATTTGGGACCGTTGAAGAAGGGGGTGGGGATCAGTGAAGGAGGAGGGCATCTCCCAGTGGCCACCCATTTTAATTCCACTTCCCATTCCCAATCTGATATGTTAATCCATGGCCTCTTCTACTGTTGCGATGAGGCCACACAAAGGTTGGGGGAACAACACCTTGTATTCCATCTGAGTAGCTTCCAATCAGATGGCATGAACATCAATTTCTCAAACTTGCGGTAATTTCCACTCCCCCCCACCCCCCGAACCACCTTCACCATTCCCCATCCCCTTTACCCTCTCTCACCTTATCTCCTTGCCTGCTCTTTGCCTCCCTCCAGTGGTCCTCCCCTCTTCTCTTTCTTCCATGGCCTTCTGTTCTCTCCTATTGGACTCCCCTTTCTCCAGCCCTGTATCTCTTTCACCAGTCAACTTCCCAGGTGCTTACTTCATCTCTCCCCTTGCAGTTTCACCTTTCACCTTGTGTTTCTTTCTCCCCTCCCCACCTTTTATATCTACTTCTCATCTTTTTTTCTCTAGTCCTGCCAAAGGGTCTCGGCCCAAAACGTCAACTGTATTTTTATCCATATATGCTGCCTGGCCTGCTGAGTTACTCCAGCATTTTGTGTGTGTTTATTAGGAATTAATACACAGTTTTATAGCACTATAGAGGTATTGATAGTGTTCTAAGTTGTTCTGTATTTGATTTCGATACATATTTCTTTACTTAGTTAAACATGGGCTTGTCTTCTTTATCCTTTTAACTATTTCCATGAAACTGAGCTAATTGGGGCAGCCACTTAATTGAGCCAAAATATACTGATCCTGACATGCCCCAATTAACTAGAACCCACTGTAATTACAAAAGATAACAAATGCATCCTTGCACAAAATGACATCTGCTACACTGAAAGATTTGCAACACATCAGGGTCATAAGGCAATCCATGTGTTGACTGATGGATGGATCACTGCTTAATGAGGTCACAGCTGCCATTCATTATTTATCTACACCACTGCAGAAACAGATTAAAGCCCATAACCCTACCCAATGACAAGCAATTGAAAGACCCAAGCATTGCTCTCGAAGTATGCAGCAACATAATTAAAGCAATAACTTTGCTGCCCGACAAAATTGAATGGAAAATCTTTAAAGATACTGCACGAAGGGACAAAAGAATCCAGCATAAACAACTGAAAAGTGTAATGATGCTGGATATGTTCTTTATATTTTATTCTGTTTCATTTGATTGAAAATCATTTCTAGAAGAGGAAAATGAATTGAAGGCTATTTTTTTCTTAAATTCTACCAACAGTTTTGGCCATTTTTTTACATTACTATTTACTTGACACTAAGTTAATCAAGATTAGTTTTCACATCCTGAGCACTTGATAGGTTGAAGATGGTTCAAACCATCTCATTGATCTCACTTTCTTTCACTTTGATCTAGAAAATGAACTTCATAATACAAAAATGTGTTGCCAAATACTTCAATTGCTTATCTGAAAATGAACTGCTGGAATGCTTTCCTTTTTCACTTTTCACCATTTTAACCTTAATTGAAAAACTGATGAATGAAAGTAACTTCCATCACCCCTTCTTTGCAGGACAAACTAGAGAAGCACAATAAATAAACCTGAATAATTCAAAATCCTGACAGAAAATGTTGTAAAATATCTGCACGTGGATGGACAAAGTGAAAAAGTGTCAGGCACATCTCTGCTAGAAGCACTCTGGAAACAAAGTTGTAGGCTTAACCTCTGTTCTATAGATCTGAGGCTAAGAATCAGTTTGATACAACTGTGCAGAACTGAGAAAATGCAGCAGTTTATGGTGGTGTCACTTTACGAATGAGATGTCACACCAAAGTCTTGTTTTCCTTCTCAGGATGGATGTTCATTGTCCATAAAACTATAAGACATAGGAACAAAATTAGGCTATTTAGCCCATCGGGTCTGCTCCATTATTTCTTCATGGATGATCCACTACCTTCTCAACCCCATTCTCCTGCCTTCTCTTCATAGCTTTTCATGCCAAGACTAACCAAGAACCTATCAACCTCCACCTTAAATCCACCCAATGACAAGGCCTCCACCGCCGCCAGTGGCAATGAATTCCACAGATTCACCACCTTCTGGCTAAAGAAACTTTCTCCTCATATCCATTCTAAAGCGACGTCTATCCTTTCTGAGTCTATGCACACTGGCCCAAGACTCCCAAACATCCTCATCACAACCATTCTATCTAGTTTGTTCAACGTTCGATAGGTATCAATGAGATTCCCCCTCCTTATTCTTCTGAATTTCAGCGAGTAAAGGCCCATGGCCATCAATCACTCCTTGTACAATAAGCCTTTCATTCTCAGAATCATTCTCATCAAAGTCCTCTGAATATTCTCCAACATCAATACATTTTTTCTTAAATACTGGGCCCAACACTGCTCACAATACTCATGTAAGGCTTCTCCAGTATCTTCTCAGGCCTCAGCATTATGTCCTTGCTTTTATATTCTGGTCCTTTCAAAATGAATGCTAACATTACATTTGCCTTCCTCACCAGCAATTCAACCTGCAAATTAACCTTTAGGCATCTGCACAAAGAGCCCCAAGTTCCATTTCACCTTGAATTCCTTCTTCCAAAGTATATACTTCCCAACATTGGATTCCATTTTTCACTTCTTTGCCCATCCTCCTAATCTGACAAGTCTTTTTGCAGCCTCCCTGCTATCTCAACACTAACTGTGCCTCCACCTATATTCAAATTGTCCACAAACTTGGCCACAAAGTCATCAATTCCATCATCCAAATTATTGGCATACAATGCAAAAAGAAGCGGTCCCAACACTACTAGTCATAGGTCTCCAGCCAGAAGAAGTCCCGTTGACAACTATTCACTGTTTTCTATGAGCAAGACAATTCTGAATCCAATTCACTGTGGCTTCCACTTATGTTAATCTTTTGTTTGAATCTTTCTAAAATCCATAAAAAACAACAGCCACAGCTCTACCTTCATCAATCCCCTTCATTACCTTGAAAAACTCATCAAGTTAGTGAGGGACAACTTGCCCAAACAGGATGTTTCTGTAGAACAGTGTGGCCATGCTAATTGGCATCAGAAAGTGTGGTGACATTTGCAGGCTGCTTGCAGCACAGCTTTGAGTGTGCTAGATGGTAATGCAAATGATGCATCTCACTGTAAGTTTCAATGTATATCTGATAAATAAATCTAAATCTGAGTCTGACAAAGCCAAGCTGACTGTCCCCAAATTGGCCATGGATTTCCAAATGTTCATAAATCCTGTCCCTAAGGATCCTCTCCAGTACTTTCCCTACCACAGTCATGAGACTCAATGGTCTATAATTTTCAGAATTATCCCCATTTCCCTTCTTGAATAATGGAACAAAACTAGCTACTCACCAGTCCTCCAGAACCTTGCCAGTGCCTAGAGAGGACATCATGATATTGCTCAAGGCCTTAGCAATCTTATGGCTTGCCTCTCTCAGTAGCCTGGAGTATCTCCCATAATGGTCTGGGGACTTATCCATCGTAATGTTAATTAAAAGGCCCAGCACTACCTCCTTTCTTTACCTCAAATTTCCCCACCAATTCAGCATGCTCCACATTAATCCCCCTATCCTCCATGTCTTTTGAGGCCAAGTCATAGGGTATATTTAAAGCAGAGTTTGATAAGTTCTTGATTAGTAAGGGTTACAAAGAGAAGACATAAGGATAGGGTTGAGAGGGATAATAGATCAGCCATGATCAAATTGTGGAGCAATAGCCTAATTCTACTGCTATGTTTTTTGGTCTTTTCCTCAGTAAATACTGATGCAAATACTGATTATGCAGCTCTATAAAGCACATTTGAAGTGTTGAGTTCTGTTCTGGTTGTCATAGAAAGGATGTAGAAGGTTTAGAGACGGTGCAGAGGAGATTTACCAGGATGTTGCCCTGATTAGAGAGCATGCCATTTCTCCTTCAAGTCCCCATTCTCCCTCTCCTCAAGACTCCAGTCACCCTGCTTCGTCTCCCAGGGGCAACTCTTCTTCTTCATCCTCTCTTCCCCTCCTCCCATGATTCCATATACTCCAATCTTATTTTTCTTAATTCTAGACCACTTAAAATTTCAGTTCCACCACCACCACAAGCACATGTTCTCAATCCATGAAGTCAGACATCTACCTCTACCATTTCAAGGCAGTACCCCCTCTACCACCTGTAAATAGAGTGCTCAGTTCTTCACCTCCACATACTTCCATCCTCTGACAGCAGTTGTTCACTATGAGTCAACGTTCCAAGCAACAGCCAATGTTGGGCTTTGCTGGAAAGGCAGAAAAAAAATCTGATTAAAATTAACATGGCCTCACATCTTTGTCTCCCAGCTCCAGGTTAACAGCTACAGCCTCATTTTTTTCTCACTGTTTCCTCTGACACTAATGAGTTGGTATTTCAGACAGCAAAAGAGCAACCGAGCATTTATGCAATGAAATAATTGCTGAAGCAAGTCAAGAACATGAACCAATGCAGTTTCTGAAGGGATCAAGTTCCACTGTTCCATGATTCAGTGTTAAGTACATCTTAAGTGCTCACCTCATTTGAAAATAAAATTGGTGTACTGTGCTTTTAAAATCAGGGTTATGAAATCAAACCTTTTTGATGTGTTATTTTACTTGGAAACTGGCTCCATCAAAATCGAGGAGAAAATCACCAGACGACTTTGTTCTTTTCCCTTGGCAGTGATGTACCTTTGTTGGGAAGGCTGCCTTCAACCAGTGCACTCCCAAAATAAACCAGTACTTTAGTCAGCAATATTTCCTGTCGTCCTAACTCTATTTCTTTATTCAACAGGAAGAATTTTCTCACGCCTTGACTATATCAGCTGCATAAGCTGAGAACGTATGTAGATACAGAACAAGTGTTATATAGTTACGTACATAACTAGTTATATGTGAATATATAATTTATGGATTTGGCAATCCATAATGATAATGAAGGACCAGAAAATCGATTCCATAAATAATAGTGGTCAAAAGAGGGAGGAGTCATGTAAATAGATCATTAAAATCACATGCATATATATATATATATATATATATATATATACACACACACACACACACACACACACAAACAAGAGGTAGCCTATTCCCTGTATTGGGCATTGTAACTTAGAAAGAATATATTGTTTTTTTAGGAGGGTGGAGCTGGTTTACCAAAATGAGGCTTGTACTCCAAGAAGCAAATAATGAATTAGTAATTAAGAAGACTAGGTTGCATTCCCTGAAATCTAGGCTAAGGATTAATATGAACTGATCCAGTAAGTATGCTGATTGAGATATCCAAGACAAAGAACCATGGTCTAAAAATTAAAACTAAGTTTCAATTGGTGGCGAAAGTTTGAAACTATCTCCCATAAATGACAATTATTGCTAAGTCAGTTGTTCATTACAAATCTGTGACTGACAGAATTTTTCTTAAGCCAAGGTGTTAAGGGATATGCTTCAGTGGTAGGTATTTGCAGTTTGATAACAGATAACAGTTAGATTTCAGCATGAAAATGAGAAACAGAAACCCAAAGGATACCACGTGATTTAGAATAAGTATGCTGGAAATACTCATTTCATTTCAGATCTCAGGGTGACTAAAGCATTCTTCTTTTGGATTTTTCACAATTTTGGAATTATTGTTAGTGCTAAAAGTAAGGTACTGACATGTCTCATCATTCCAATAATATGGATATTTGTTCTGTTGCTCTAAGCTACTTGTTGTCATTTTTCTATGCTGTTCAAAAATGACAAGACACGTCAGTATTGTTTTGATTAAGCAACAATTTCATGATGCAAACTGTTTTCCTAAGCATGCTATAAAAAGCAGTTTTTTATTTATTTGCAGCATTAAGGCCAAAAATTTGAACATGAGATAACATGCTTTCAGATCATGCTTTAGGTCTCGGCCTGAAACGTCGACTGTACCTCTTCCTAGAGATGCTGCCTGGCCTGTTGCATTCACCAGCAACTTTGATGTGTGTTGCTTGAATTTCCAGCATCTGCAGAATTCCTGTTGTTTGCGAATAAATAATAGTTTTGTTTTCATAACAAGGGTAATTGGAAAGAGAGTTGTGTATATACATCTATTGATGCTTCTGGACACATCTTCAGTGATGTTCCTGGAATCATCGGGTGTTTCGGGTCTTTCAACATCATACAACCTCCTCCAGGTGACCCAGCCGGGGCTGATCAGACACCAGTTTGTGTCCAGATGGCTAGCTACTTATGACTCCATGGTTCCCCTCTTTTGAGCCACAGCCATCTTGAGGCCCTCTCTGCCGCATCGGTGGTACTCTGGATGGCTCTCCTCTTCCTCTCTCCCTCGATGCCCAAAATGCTGAAGGCTCTATCTAAAGAATGGGCTATGAATCCCCTACAACCAACCTCCAATGGGAGACACCTCGCTCTCCAGCCTGCTGACAGTTGCTGACCAGTCCTGCGTACTTGGAGAGCTTCCTTTCAAAGGCCTCCTCCAAGCTATCTTCCCATGGGACTGTCAGCTCCAGCAGCACCACTTGCTTAGTAGACTCAGACACTAGGACAATGTCTGGTCACAGGGTGGTGGCTGCGATATGGTTGGCGAATTTCAGCTGCCCTTCGAGGTCCACCAAAAGCTGCCAGTCCTTTGCAGAGGTCAGAATGCCTGCAAGATGTTCTTTTGGCAGGTATTGGCTGCTCCCCATCTCTGACAAAGGCAATGGTCTGCTTGGAGGGTCGGGACCACTTCGCCCACTCAACTCCTGCGCTGACGGCTTCAGCGATGGTCTTCAGGACCTGATCATGCCTCCACCTGTACCGTCCCTCACCAAGTGCCCTTGCACAGCCGCTGAGGATGTGCTCCAGGGTTCCTCGCTTGGAGCACAGTGGGCACGCAGATGACTCTGCCTTGCCCCATGTGTGCAGGTTTGATGGGCTTGGAAGCACATCGTACACTGCCTGGATGAGAAATTGGATGCGGTGTGATTCGGTTTTCCAAAGATCAGCCCAGGTCACTTTCCTCTCAACCGCATTCTGCCATCTTGTCCAAGCTCCCTGTTGCTTCATTCCCACCGCCTTGCAGGCTCTCATCTCCTCCACTACTGCTCTCACCTCCTCCTGAACTAGACGACGCCTTTCCTTCCCTCTGGTGTCCATTTGGGGAGTTGGAAAGGATCCTAGCCCAGCTTGGCCTCATGTGACCACTCCCACCAGCCTCCTGTGACGCAGCCTCGCCTCTGCCTCCTGAACAGCTTCCTCTGCCCTCCACTTCCTGCCAGTACTTACTTGGGTCCCTGCTCTAGCCACCTTCGGGTCACTTGAGTCCCTATACTGTAGCACTTCTCTGGCTCTTGTTACCTTGAATTCTTCCTCCAAGGATTTGAAGGGCAGTTGCAGTTTGTTGTGGTGTCCATAGAGTGCGATGCTGCTCAGGCTCTTTGGCAGCCCCAGCCATCTCCTGAGGTGGTTGCTAACCCTCCTCTCTAAGGTTTCGACTGTCAAGATCGGAACTGCATAGACGAGGAGGGGCCACAGGATTCTGGGAAGAATGCCATGCTGATACACCCAGGCTTTAACCTTCCCAGGTAGGCCAGACTTGTCCACAGATTTCAGCCAGCCATCCAACTCGGTGCAGGTTGCCTGAATGGATGTTGTGTCCCTTAAAGAGCTGTCAAAAACTTTGCCTAAGCTCTTTACTGGCTCTTCTGTGATGGTTGGGATGGCTGTGCCTGCGATGCTGAACCGGAACTTGTTCTCCACCTTCCCTTTCCTCAGCACCATCGATCTTGATTTGGCAGGTTTGAAACGCATCCGGGCCCACTCCACCAGCTTTTCAAGCCCTTGCAGAATCCTCCGGCAGCCTGGGACTCATTCTGTGGTGACTGTGAGGTCATCCATGAATGCCCTGAATGGTGGTTGCCGTTGAGCGGAATTCATTCTGGGCCCTCTGGACTCTGGTTCAGCAGACTTAGTGAGCATGTTCATGGCTAGGGAGAACAGTGTCACTGAGATAGTGCACCCTGTGATGATGCCGACCTCCACCTTGTGCCAGGTTGATGTAATTGCTCCTGAAGAGACCATCATCCTGAAGTTGCTGTAATAATTAGCGATAAGATCTCTGATTCTGCTGGGGATGTGATATTTGGTCAGCGTGAGCTGCACCAGCTTGTGCGGAATGGAACCATATGCATTTGCCAGGTCGAGCCACAACACTGACAGGTTGCCCTTGCTCTCTCGCGCCTCCCTAATGAGCTGTGTCACCACAACGATGTGCTCCAGACAGCCCGGCATCCCTGAAGTGCCACCCTTCTGGACTGATGTATCAATATAGGTGTTCTTTGCTAGGTAGGTGCACAATCAGTGGGAAACTGCACTGAAGAAGATCTTCACCTCGACACACAGCAGGGAGATGATGCGAAACTGATCTATCTGGGTGGCATTTTCCTCCTTTGGGATCCACACCCCTTCAGCCACTCTCCACTGCTCTGGGAGAGAAAATCCATGAAAATTCTCACTGAATGTGGGGTGTGGAAAGCACCAAAGGAGAAGGAAATTTCTCATCAATTAGATGAGTTTTTAGAGAGGAAGGAGATGGGAACTTTACAGGAGATTTGACCCAGAGGCAGAAGCAGCAGAGAACTGATAGACTATATACTTGTTATTGAAACTCCTATTTTGGATGACAATAAAATATTTTAAAATTCCTGCACCTTTCTGCAATATACTTAAAATAGACTTTTCACAGTCATTCCCAAATTAAAAGTTTTGATGATAACATGACCAGTTCACTCAAATGCAATGCATTGTTAAGATCTTATAATAAATTAGATGAAATATTTATTGCTTGCAGATTTTGAAATTTAGATCACTCAATTATAAAGTGTGTTCTGACTTTATTGTCAGATCTATGGAATTGTTGATAATCAGCTCATCATTGTGCAATACAAGTTTTTTTATTTCTGGAATGATGCACATCAGCAGAAGTACGGCTGTCTGCTAACATTATTTTTCATAATTATTTCACAATGACCTGCAATGTACTTTGGAGACCTATTCACCAGATGTTGAGATAACTCACTGTGAGAAACAAATGTAGCATCATCTTCCATATCTTCCATAACCAGACAAATCTTTCTCTTACCTCCCTTTCAAAATTTTGAAGGATTATGTCTTTTGTGACTCTGTGGGCTGCTCTTCCATCTCCACCTTTCCTTCTCACACACTCCTCCTGTAACCACAGGAAATGCAGCATTTGCTCTTTTACCTCACCCCTTCCCACCAACAAAGAAACTGCAGAATCATTTCATCATCTACATATTGCATTCAAACTCACAATATCTCCTCTGTCATGGAGAAACCAAACATAAGACCACAAGACATAAGAGCCAAATTAGGCCATTTGGTCCTTCGAGTCTGTTCCATCATTCAATCATGGCTGATCCCTTTTTCATCTCCTCAGCCTCACTCCCTGGCCTTCTCCCTGTAACCTTTGAAGCCATGTCCAATCAAGAAACTATCAAGCTTAGCCTTAAATATGCCCAATGATCTGGCCTCCACAGCTGCCTGTGGTAACAAATTCAACAAATTCACCACCCCCTGGTTGAAGAAATTTCTCTGCATCTGTTTTGAAAGGGTGCCCCTCTTCCCTGAGGCTCTGCCCTCTTGTCCTACACTCCACCAACATGGGAAACATCCTTTCCACATCTACTCTGTCTAGACCTTTCAATATTCAAAAGGTTTCAATCAGATTCCCCCTCATTCTTCTGAATTCCAGCGGATACAGACCCAGAGTCCTCAAATGTTCCTCGTATGATAACCCTTTCATTCCTGAAATCATCCTTGTGAACCTCCTCTAGATCCCCTCTCCAATGCCAGCACATCTTTTCTAAGATGAGGACCCCAAAACTGTTCACAATCTCAGGGTGAGGCCTCAGCATCACATCTCTGCTCTTCTATTCTAGACCTCTTGAAATGAATGCTAAAGTGGCATTTGCCTTCCTCACCACTGATTCTACCTGCAAGTTAACCTTTAGGGTATTCTGCACAAGGACTCCCAAGTCCCTTTGCATCTCAGATTTTTGAATTTCTCCCCATTTAGAAGATAGTCCACACATTTATTTCTACTACCAAAGTGCATGACCATGCATTTTCCAACATTGTAATCTGTCCAAGTTCTTCTGCAGCCTCCCTGTTTCCTCCAACACTACCTGACCCTCCACCAATCCTCGTATCATCTGCAAACTTGGCAACAAAGCCATCTATTCCATCATCTTAATCATTGATATATAGCATAAAAAGAAGCGGTCCCAACACCGACCCCCGCGGAACACCACTAGTCACTGGCAGCCATCCAGAAAAGGACCCTTTTATTCCCACTCTCTGCCTCCTGCCAATTAACCAATGCTTTAACCATTCCAGTACCTTTCCTGTAATACCATGGACTCTTAACTTGGTAAGCAGCCTCATGTGTGGCACTTTGTCAAAAGCCTTCTGAAAGTCCAAATATACAGCATCCACTGCATCCCCTTTATCTATCCTACTTGTAATCTCCTCAAAGAACTCCAACAGATTCATCAGGCAAGTTTTTCCCTTAAGGAAACCATGCTGACTTTGTCCTATCTTATGCTTGTCACCAAGTACTCCATCACCTCATCCTTAACAATTGACCCCAACACCTTACCAACCACTGATGTCAGGGTAACCAGTCAATAATTTTCTTTCAGCTGCCTTCCTCCTTTCTTAAAGAGTGGAGTGACATTTCCAATTTTCCAGTCCTCCAGCACCATGCCCGAGTCCGATGATTTTTGAATGATCATTACTAATGCCTCCACAATTTCTACCGCTACCTCTTTCAGAACCCTAGGGTGCAGTTCATTTGGTCAGGCTGACTTATGTACCCTTATGAGCACCTTCTCCCCCTTGTAATAATAATAGCACTCACTTCTCTTCCCTTACACCCTTCAACATCTGGCACACTGCCAGTGTCTTCAAGAGTGAAAACTGAAGCAAAATACTCATTTAGTTCATCTGCCATCTCCTTGTCCCCGGCTATTATTTCTCTGGCCTCATTTTCTAGCAGTCTACTCTCATTTCTCTTTTATTTTTTACAAACTTGAAAAAGCTTTTACTATCCACTTTGATATTGCTTGTTAGTTTGCATTCATATTTCATCTTTTCCCTCCTAATGATTCTTTCAGTTGCTCTTTGTAGGATTTTCAAAGCTTCCCAATCTTATATCTTCCTGTTAATTTTTGCTTTGTTGTATGCCCTCTCTTTTGCTTTTACATTAGCTTTGATTTCCCTTGTCAGCCACAGTAGTACTATTTTTCCATTTGAGTATTTTTTTGCTTTTGGAATACATCTATCCTGTACCTTCCTCATTTTTCCCCAGATACTCACGTCATTGCTGGCTGCTGTCATCCCTGCCAGCATCTCCTTCCAATTTACTTTGTCCAACTCCTCTCTCATACCACTACAATTTCCTTACTCCACTGAAATACTCCTATGTCAGACTTTACTTTCTCCCCATCAAATTTTAAATGAACTCAATCTTATTGTAATCACTAACTCCTACAGGTTCTCTTACCTTAAGCTCCCTAATCACCTCCAGTTCATTACATAACCACCAATCCAGTATAGCTGATTCTCTGGCGGGCTCAATGACAAACTGCTCTAAAAAGCCATCTCGTACGCATTCAACAAACTCACTCTCTTGAGATCCATTTCCAGTCTGATTTTCCAAATTGACCTGCTAGTTGAAATCTCCCATGACTATCATAACATTGCCCTTTTGACACGCCTTTTCTATTTCACATTGTAATCTATGGTCCACATCCCAGCTACTGTTGGGAGGTCTGTATATATCTGCCATCAGGGTCCTTTTACCCTTGCAGTTTCTTCACTCAACCCACAAGGATTCAACATCTTCTGATCCTATGTCACATCTTTCCATTGATTTGATGCGGCACTACGCCAAAAGATTCTATTCAGCCTGTGGTGACTTCCTGACATTTTCATTGCCTCTCCTTTTCATTTTTTCATCTACTTCCACTCTATTATATCTGCAGCTTCTCTGTTGCAGCCTAGATTGTGCCAATGGGGCCAGATACAAGCCAGAGGGATCGAGCCTCATCTTCCAGCATAGAACAGGTGTTAACATTCAAAATATTTCAGATTCCTGAACCCACTGACAGTACTGCCTGACTCACTGAGTTCCTTCAGAAATTTGATTATTGTTGCAGATTCCAGCATCTGCAGTCTCTTGTGCAGACAATTTCAGATAAGTTGCTTGTTTTGTCTATGTCAAAACTGGCCAGTTCTGTTTCTAAGATTAATAATAATTTAATTTACGCTCATTTTCTCTTCTGCAGAACGCTGTCAGTTGTACCAAGATAGTCAGATTATGAATTTGTACACTTTTTTTTCTATCCAACAATTCCCAATAATAAATATAAAACAGCAGAAGTTCATGTGCTGACTACATGGTACACCTGAAGATTAGGAGAAATGCTAGAGTGTTAGAAACTTCATGTTGGTACTATTCTTTCATTTATTGAGGATGGCATATCATCCAAAGACAACATTATACCATGAGTGACTGCATAACAATCTTAAAGAATATCCTTAAATAAATCTACAAAACACAAACATTATATATATTAACAGGGAAATTTCATTAATGATTTATTCTATCATCTTGCATCTGCTATGATACTTGTTATCAATTAAATTTCCATAGAAAACTTGTTGATGAGAACGCAAGCAAGAGTTATCACATATTTAATTTAGAGAACATCAAGGAAAGCATGCTAGCTTTAATAAAAAATAAAGTTGGTGTGGTTTAATTTGTTATTTTGATTTTCTCCACAACTACACAGTAAGTCTTGGAACTGATAACATGAATCAAATTCTCTATTCATTTTGTTTACCTCTATGCTTAAATCATGTCCAGCAGATAGAATTCACGTCCCTTACCTCTGAACTCTTGATGGAGGAGCAAACACCCCATGCTTTGGTTGACAGGTGAAATATTGCACGCCCCCCACAGAACCATTGTTTCTGCCATTTGGTTTATCCAACTCAATCCCATACCAATAACCTACGAAATGACACAGGTAGGAATTGCACAACATTAATAACACAATTTAAGCTACACACTCATCCTGAATAAAATACTCAAGGGTGATATTTGACTCTCATTAAATGGCTGCAATTTCTCAATTTTGGGAACCCAATCCAAAACCATACATGTAAGCTGCAAGCTGCAAGACAGATCAGGGGAGTTTTCAGTTACCCTTAATGGCTGCCTAAAGCAGTAAGGCCCTTTTATTAATGGGGGTGGTTGATGCCTGTTTTACGCCAAGCAAGGAAACAGAATAGTGATGAATGGAATAGAAGCCAGAGTAATTCTCTATAACACTTGCAAATGTAAAATAAAACTATTGTGGAGTCAAGCCAGCAACACCATAATGTCTAACTCACACTATTCAGAATTCAGAATCAGAATCAGAATCAGGTTTATTATCACTGGCATGTGACATGAAATTTGTTAACTTAGCAGCAGCAGTTCAATGCAATATAATCTAGCAGAGAGAGAAAAAATAATAAGTAAAATAAAACATAATAATAAATAAACAATAAGTCAACAGAATTTCAGCATTAAAGTACAAACTTAACCAAATACTCTCAGAAAGGATGTGCAGAGCCTTTATGTTTACAAAACAGAGTTTCTTTGAATTTGGTGATAGACCGCACAAATTGCTGGCAAGACAGCTACGCAAATTGGAAAATGAT
This sequence comes from Mobula birostris, assembly GCF_030028105.1. Taxonomy (NCBI): domain Eukaryota; kingdom Metazoa; phylum Chordata; class Chondrichthyes; order Myliobatiformes; family Myliobatidae; genus Mobula; species Mobula birostris. The sequence continues at coordinate 29,356,143 of NC_092377.1, forward strand.
CGGGCCATTCATAAAATTAAATCAGACTTGGGCGCTCCGTTGATGTCACAAAAAGATATTAATCAAAGATTCCGTCAGAATTATGAAAAATTATATGCATCTCAATCTAATGTACTGACGGGGAGCGTGCATACATGTCTGGACACTTGTAGGCTACCTTCACTCAATCTGATGGAGTGTCAGGCTTTGGAAGGAGAGATCATAAATGACTAAATAGTAAGAACAATAAGATCCCTGAAAAATGACAAGAATCCAGGTTCGGATGGAATAGGTAATGAGTTTTATAAGAAGTTTAGTGACTTATTAGCACCTTATATGGTAAGGATGCATAGAAAGGCGTTTGAAACCGGCAGGTTACCCCAAACCATGAATGAGGCTATTATCATGCTTATTTCAAGGAAGAACAAAGTCCCAGAGGAGGTAGGATCTTATAGGCCGATTTCATTGCTAAATTCTGATCAGAAAATTTTGGCTAAAATGCTGGAAAGGAGACTCAATCAGCAGATAAATAAATTGGTACACTCAGATCAAACAGGGTTTATCCCTAAGAGGAATTCTTTCCATAACATCAGGCACCTTCTTTATATAATGTATTCCCCAAGACATCCTAAGGAAGATCTTATAATATTAAGTTTAGATGCTGAGAAAGCATTCAACCAAGTGGAATGGCAATACCCCTACGAGGTTTTGAAAAAATTTGGAACGGGAGACAAATTTATAAATTGGATTAAGCTACTGTACGGTAACCCTAGTGCTAAAATTCTAACTAATCAGACCCTCTGGGAACCATTCAGTTTGCACAGGGGCACAAGACAGGGCTATATATTAAGTCCCTTATTGTTTGCATTGGCCCTGGAACCACTGGCGGAGACTATACGTTCTCACCACGAAATTTATGGGTACAATACGAAATATACTATCAACAAAATTTCCCTTTATGCGGATTATGTTTTGTTGTTTGTAACGAAACCATATATTACTATTCCAGTTTTGCTGGAAATAGTCAATTTATTTGGCACTTTCTCAGGGTATAAAATTAACTGGGGGAAAAGTGAATTATTCACGGTCTGAGTAGAAGAACAGGAGGGGCTTACACAATTTCCATTCAAAATAACCCCTGAGAAGTTTACTTACCATGGAATTGTAATAACCAAAAAGTATAGTTCTCTATTTGAAGCAAATTTTATCCTTCTAATTGAAAATACTAAAAAGAAAATAGAATTTTGGAAGACACTCCCAATTTCTTTAGTGGGTAGAGTAAATGCAGTCAAGATGATCTTTCTTCCCCAACTGCTCTATCTATTTCAGAACCTGCCCCTCTATCTTACCAGAATCTTTTTTAAAGGATTAGATTCAATAATTCTACCTTTTATATGGAATTATAAAGCCCATTGAATTAGGAAAAAACATCTCTGCAAGAATAAGACTAGTGGGGGGGCTGGCATTACCCAACTTTATTTTTTTTTTTATTACTGGGCTGCTAACGTCAGCCATATAGCATACTGGATAAATGATACAGTTGCACTTCCCAGATGGTTGGAGATGGACCATGAGGATTGCCTACCATATTCCATAGGGGCAATCATTATGTCCCCTATTCAGTTAAATAAAGCCTGTTACAGAGGCAATCCCATTATCCATAGCACCATTACAGATGTGGAGACAAATGGGGAAGCATTTGAAACTCAGAACATTATCTTTTCTTGTACCTATATCTGCAAACTCCTCTTTTATCCCCTCGCGTACAGATGGGGCTTTCGATGCATGGCGGAATTAGGGATTCACAGCATTGAGACTTCAGACATACAAGGGATTTTTGCGTCATTTCAGCAGCTCCAGGACAAATTCAGATTGCAAAAGAGTTATTTTTTCAGGTACCCCCAGCTAAGACACTATACAAGATCACATCTTTCTGGTTTTGAGACAGCAGAACCTGATAAATTAGATAAACATTTAAGACCACGTTTAGGGACAGAACAGATTATTGCATATCTGTATGATGCCATACGAAACAAGTGTCATACAACAATGGATAATATTAAAAAAAGAATGGGAAAATGAGTTGGGTACAGAGATAGAGGAGGTTATATGGAAAGAGGCTTTGGAGTATGTTAACTCCTGTTCCATCAATGCCAGGCATTGTTTAATACAATTTAAAATCCTACATAGACTACATTACTCAAAAGTAAAGATTCATAAAATATTCCCAGAGGTGTCCCCAATGTGTGAGAAATGCAAGTCCTCAGAGGCATATTTGTTACATAGTTATGCTTTATATCCCACGATACAAGAGTATTGGAAGCAAATATTTGGAGTCCTATCCAAGGTACTAAAGGTTCAGATAATACCAGACCCCATTTTAGTAATTTTTGTAACTTCTGCGAGGTCAAATAAATTCCAGGCTACCCAGCAACAACTCCTGACCTATGGCATACTTAATGCAAAGAAACTCATACTGATGTTCTGGAAAAAGGAGGAAACTCCATCACTCAGACAATGGCTGGCTGCATTAATGGATAATCTGCATCTTGAGAGGATAAGACACTTTATCAAGGACAGACTCAAGGAATTTGAAAACAATCTGGCAACCATTACTGTTGTATTTAGAAGAGACCGACAGCTGAACTAAGTGTGGGGGGTGGTAGGACCTAAACAGCACATACGGGAGGGGTGAGGGGAGGGCTGGGAAGGGGAAAGGAGACGGGGTGGTAGGGTTTCCTTTGCTTTTTGCTTGTTTACTATACATACATTCATTTGACTTTCATTATGTTGTTATGAGAAAGAAAAGAAAAAAGAAGCATTATACTTTAGGACATTGTCAGTTGTGGTTAAGCTGATGTTGCTTCACAATAAAAACATTTCAAAACACTGGAAAAAAAAATAAACAAGTAAATCAATTACGTATATTGAATAGATTATTAAAAAATGTGCAAAATCAGAAATACTGTATATTAAAAAAGTGAGGTAGTGTTCAAAGCTTCGAAGACGGAAGAGGAGAAGAAGCTATTCCTATCATCATCACACCATCCATTGTACCCTACCCTGACCTATAAGTTTAAATTTTGGGCCTCAGCTGGCACGGCAAATGTTGTGATAATACTCATCTTACTATCTCTAAAGCTGTCACCATTACAATATTTTTCCAAGATACCTGGCGATCTGGACTCCTCTGACTTGCGTGTTTTAAGTTTCCTGAATTCAATTACCACATCTTCAACTACAAAGGTTCCAAACTCTGGAACTCCCTTCCTACACCTTCAGAGTAGTCTCTCAATCTTCTTTTAAGGCTCTATAAAATCTAACTATTTGATTAAACTTTTAGTGGTCTAATAAATCCTCATGTGGTTAAATATCAATTTTTTTAATTATTCTTTATATGATGGGGCTTGCAGTGTTTTCCATATTAAAGATGGCATGGAAACCCAAGTTGTTGTGTTGTTATTGTTTCCATACAAATGATTATTCTTGGAGTATATTCTGTATTTTGAGGATTCTAATGATTCCCTATTTATCAGTATTTAAAACTACTGATATTAGAAAGTAAAAATAATGTTGCTGTTTTTACTTAAATTTTGTGCTTAAAGAAAATATCCAGCCCCTATATGCGATGGCATTTTAAAAAGTAGAAAGGTAATATTAAACACAAATACAGTGGTATGCAAAAGTTTGGGCACCACTGGTCAAAATTTCTGTTACTGTGAATATCTAAGCGAGTAAAAGATGACCTGATTTCCAAAAGGCATAAAGTTAAAGATGACACATTTCTTTAATATTTTAAGCAAGATTACTTTTTTATTTCCATCTTTTACAGTTTCAAAATAACAAAAAAGGAAAATGGTCTGAAGCAAAAGTTTGGGTACCCTGCAAGGTCGGTACTTAGTAACACCACCTTTGGAAAGTATCACAGCTTGTAAACGCTTTCTGTAGTCAGCTAAAAGTTTTTCAATTCTTATTTGGGGGATTGTCACCCATTATTCCTTGCAAAAGGTTTCTAGTTCTGTGAGATTCTTGGGCCATCTTGAACGCACTGCTCTTTTGAGGTCTATCCACAGATTTTCAATGATGTTTAGGTCAGGGGACTGTGAGGGCCATGGCAAAACCTTTAGCTTGCGCTTCTTGAGGTAGTCCATTGTGGATTTTGAGGTGTGTTTAGGATCATTATCCTGTTGTAGAAGCCATCCTCTTTTCATTTTCAGCTTTTTTACAGACGGTGTGATGTTTGCTTCCAGAATTTGCTGGAATTGAATTCATTCTTCCCTCTACTAGTGAAATGTTCCCCGCGCCACTGGCTGCAACACAAGCTCAAAGCATGATCAATCCACCCCCATGTTTAACAGTTGGAGAGGTGTTCTTTTCATGAAATTTTGCACCCTTTTTTCTCCGAACATACCTTTGCTCATTGCGGTCAAAAAGTTCTATTTTAACTTCATCAGTCCACAGGACTTGTTTCCAAAATGCATCAGCCTTGCTTAGATGTTCCTTTGCAAACTTCTGATGATAAATTTTGTGGTGAGGATGCAGGAAAGGTTTTCTTCTGATGACTCTCCCATGAAGATCATATTTGTGCAAGTGTCGCTGCACAGTAGAACAGTGCACCGCCACTCCAGAATCTGCTAAATCTTCCTGAAGGTCTTTTGCAATCAAACGGGAGTTTTGATTTGCCTTTCTAGCAATCTTACAAGCAGTTCTCTCGGAAAGTTTTCTGGGTCTTCCAGATCTCAACTTGACCTCCACCATCCCTGTTAACTGCCATTTCTTAATTACATTACAAACTGAGGAAACGGCTACCTGAAAACACTTTGCTATCTTCTTATAGCCTTCTCTTGCTTTGTGGGCATCATTTATTTTAATTTTCAGAGTGCTAGGCAGCTGCTTAGAGGAGCCCATGGCTGCTGATTGTTGGGACAAGGTTTGAGGAGTCAGGGTATTTATAAAGCTTTGAAATTTGCATCACCTGGCCTTTCCTAACGATGACTGCGAACAAGCCATAGCCCTAACAAGCTAATTAAGGTCTGAGACCTTGGTAAAAGTTATCTGACAGCTCAAATTTCTTGGGGTCCCCAAACTTTTGCATGGTGCTCCTTTCCTTTTTTCACTCTAAAATTGTACAAGACAAAAATAATACACTAATCTTGCTTAAAATGTTGAAAAGAATGTTTCATCTGTAAATTTATGACTTTTGGTGACCAGTTCATCTTCCACTCACTCAACTATTCACAGTAGCAGAAATTTTGACCAGAAAAACTCAAACCTTTGCATGCCACGGTTTGAGGAAGTCCACTTACACCCAAACTCAGGTTACCACTACAACTTCAAACATCTTGTGACTGACACGTGACCATTAAAAGTTGTGACATAAACCACACAAATCTACTAAGTAATTGAAGCTTAAAGATCAAGGATCAACTTCATTCGCCACATACATTTACATGTAATAGGAATTTCCTGTGGTGTGTTGGTTAGGGCACACAGAATAAAGAATTATTTTAAAAAGTAAAGTTAGGGGCTGGCTGGTGGCACAATGACATCAGCGCCAGACGCGGGAGCAGAGGTTCCCGGGTTCAAAACCAGTCGGGTCCGCTCCCGAGTACGCTTTCCATCCGTGCCGTGTTGAGTGTCCAGATCGCAACTCAACCTCGTAAAATAAAAGGGAAAAATACTGCGAAAATATCTGTGTGAGGAGTGGGGTGCCACACAGTCTCTCTCTCGCTCTGTGCCTTGTAAAAGCTATTAAAAAGACATCACTGTGGACGCATGCACACGCGCACACGCAGACGCACACGCACAGATGCACAGACTTGCACGCACACAGGCACATGCAAAAAAAAGTAAAGTTAGAGGTTAAAGTATGGATATGGAATAAAATACGTATAAATGGGGTGGCACGGTCCGACAGTGGTTAACACAACACTTTACTATACAGGCAACACAGGTTCAATTCCTGCCACTGCCTGTAAGGAGTTTGCATCTGTGACGAGAATACACATAGATAAGATGTTAGCTGTCCTGTGTGATCAGCAGTTGGTCTGCCACCTGTCCTCAGGGGGGAAGGAGAGATGAAGGAACAATGAAGCAGCATGTGGAGATGTTAATGAAGGAGCCATCAGTCTGGGTATTGCCAAGATGGGCTCCCCCTTTGAACCCTGAACTGTTTGAAGTGATGGACAGACGATACCCCAGCAGGGGGATAAAAAGGGACAGGTTCGCTAAGGCAGGACACACGACACCCGAGGTAACGAGACCCCGGAAGCGGTGCGCCTCTCACGAGTCGGTGGGAAGTACCGGACAACGCACAGGGTGGAAAGGTACGATCAGCGGGAACCCGGTGTGTGTCCGCCCTTGCTTGGGTGCCGAGTTCACTGCAGAGGATCGACCGCATCTGGAGGAGGGGTCACAGTCGGTGACCTCAGGTGACATCACCAAGGACCTGCCCGAAAGCTGCTTGTGAGCAATATCGCCGGTCTGTGAGTGGAAGCCGTGTCTGAATGATCAGTCGTTCCCGTTCTCTCTCCCTCCCCCCACGTTGTCCATCGCCATGGCAACGATTACTGCAAACTGAACTAAATTGGACTGAACTTTTGTGTCACTTTGAAATTTGGTCATTTACCCCTAGACAACGATAGAGCTTGATTGATGCTGTTATCTTAATTCTGTGCACATGTGTGGTTATCATTGCTGAACTGTTGCATTTATTATCCTTTCGATTACTGTGTTGCTTGTTTCTTTAATAAAACTTTCTTAGTTCTAGTAATCCAGACTCCAACTGAGTGATCCATTTCTGCTGGTTTGGCAACCCAGTTACGGGGTACGTAACATAAGTGGGGTTCTCGTCCGGGATTTTGAACGCTAAATTTGGGACAGAGTAAATTGGTTGGGTTAAAATTCCCAAAGGAAAGAAAAGACAAACAGCAGAAATGGAGGCTGAGGAATTTATAAAGGCGCCGACCTTGGAGGCACTAGAGGATGCCAGGAAATCGGAATTGGTAGCTGTGGTCAAACGGTTGAATCTTGCTAAGGTGAAGTCGACAATGAGGAGAGAGGAGATACACAGAGCTATCGTAGAGCACTATGTATCTAAAGGTGTGTTTCCCCAAGGCGAGCTGGGGGTGGTGTCTATTGAAAAACCTGCTGGAGACGCGGTACAGGTACAGCTTGAAAAACTGAGACTCGAGCACGAGTTCCGGGTACGACAGTTGGAGCGAGAAGAGAAAGAGAGGGACAGACAGTTGGAGAGAGAGGAGAAACAGAGGGACAGACAGTTGGAGAGAGAGGAGAAACAGAGGGAAAGGGAATTCGAATTGGAGAAGTTAAGGTTAAGGGCAGAGCAGGGGCTCGTGCCGAACCAAGCTGGAGGGTTCCGGGCGACCCAGGAGGTTAGGCTGGTTCCCCCATTTGACGATACCGACGTGGATCAGTACTTTCTCCACTTCGAAAAAGTGGCTATAAGTCAGGACTGGCCGAGGGATAAGTGGGTTGTCTTACTTCAGAGTGTACTGAAAGGGAAAGCCCAAGAAGCTTACTCCGCTTTGTCCGCGGAAGATGCCCAGAGGTATGAGGTGGTAAAAGAGGCCATCCTCAGGATTTATGAGTTGTTCCCGGAGGCATACCGGCAGAGGTTCCGGAATGCGAGGAAGCAGTGGGATCGCACATATTTGGAGTTTGCCCGTGAGATGCAGACATATTGTGAGCGTTGGTGCGCCTCGAAGGGGGTAGAGGGGGATTATGACAGACTACTACAGCTGATCCTGATTGAGCAGTTTAAAGGTTGTGTCCCTGAGGGTATGAGACCCTACCTCGATGAGAAAGAGGCTGCTAAGTTAGCGGATGAGTATGCGTTGACGCATAAAATGAAGGTTGCCCCGAGTAAAGGCTACCAGAAGGGTAGTCAGGACGGCGGGGAGACTCCGCCGGAAAAGTCAGAAAGTAAGCCGGGGACTAGTGAGAAGGGTAAGGTAGACCGGGAGCAGTCTGGCAGGAAGTCTCCTGGGGTCGTCTATTATAATTGTGGGAAAGCCGGACACTTTGCGTCCAGGTGCTTTGCCCCAAGGAAGGAGACGGGGAAAGGAAAAGCGGAAATTTTGAATGGCTGTATCGAGCTGTTAAGCGAACCGCTAGGGAAGGACAGGTCTGAAAAAGTTCAGGAAGGGTGCGAGAGGTTTATCTCGGCCGGATTGGTGTCAGTGAAGGAGGGGTTAAAACCAGTTCCAGTGCAGATCTGGAGAGACACGGGAGCGTGTCAGTCACTAATACTGAAGAGTGTATTAGAGTTTAGCTCAGAGACCCAGACTGGGGAGGTAGAGGTCAAAGGTGTTGGGGAAGGGACAGAGTTGGTAGGTGAAATGGTCATTGTAAATTGTCCTGTGATTAGGCTTGGACTCAATCGGAAGATTGCTGAGGGGCATGGCTCAACAGGCAAGAAGGGCCTATTCTGCACAGTATCTCAATAAATTTTTAAAAAATTTTATATACATAAACACCAGAATGTATTTACAATGTAAACAGCATTATCAAAAGTTATTTAAGCGTTTATAGTGCAGAGATGGGAATAGTTCAACTTTAAATATTTTACCTGATAGGTATAGTAATATTCTCAATAGAAAAGGTTTTCATTTTGTTTTTCAATCAGCACCATCTGGTGTATAATATAGCTCATTATTCAGAAAGCTGCTACATTTCTTTACAATATACCAGTTCACTATAGCTTTGCTTCAATTAGATGCAATCTTACAGCTTGTAATTTTTAGGTTCAAGGATCTTACTAGAAAGTGAGCCTATAATCCAACCTGACACTTCAGCACTTTACTGATGAAGCACTGCATATTAAGCTCTCATTGAGATTTTAACCTGACGCTCAATGGAGGAAATGGATAAAGTTCCACTGCATAATTCAATGAAGTGCAGGCGAGTTCTTCCTGTTCCATTAGCTAGCATTTATCCCTCAACCAATTTTTGAATAATGGTGAGTTATTTAAATCCTTTTTATGGTATATGAACGTGTTTTGCTTGTCAAATCAATACATTTCTTTAATGGCAGTAAGGAAGTTTGGGATGTCTGAGGTCAAGAAATCCACAGTAAGTTAGAAAATTGTAAATGTTTCTAATCAAGAAGCTTGCACATTGAGTAAGCAACCAGAAGGTCACAAAGAACAGCCTAATGTCTACCTAAAGTCTACCTAAATTTATTTAGAATACTCACAAAATATGTCACTAATGTTATTTTACCATCAACAATTCAAGTGGAGATCATTACTGCTAATATAATAAGAACTAAAGTCAATGCTGTTATTAAGTTTCCTGACATCTGTCTAGTTATCCACACTGGACATTTTTGTAGATTCACATTATCAGCCTACAACCTGCCAGTTCTTATTTATTTCTCTCATGAAATGTGGGTCACTAGCAAGAGGTCATTCCTCATTACCATTAAGAAGATAGTGGAAGCATTCATTAATTCAGATATTCCCAGAGCTGTTAGGAACCTCGGCATATCCGTTGATATAGTTGAGGTTGCATACTTGGCCCTAAGTGTGTTTAGCAGATGGTGCACGGTGGCACTGATGATGGAAGAAACAAGTGTTTCTGATGGAGAATAGCATGTTAACCAAATGGGCTTCACTGTTTTAAAAGGAGTACAAGTACCCCAGCGCTGCTGAGCTGCATTTATCCACAAAAATAAAGTAACTAATTACACACCTGGCTCATGATATAAGGATGGTGGAAAGACTTTGGAGACAGGAGGTGAAAGATTCTCTGCAGAACACCAAGCATCCAGCTAACATTGGACCATGTGTTATGTTTCCGGTCAATGCTAAGCCTGCAGCCTGCTGCCTGCTGATAGTTGAAGAATTTAATAATGGTACAAATGACGACTAATAGTATTACTCGTTTACAAGAGGTAGTTATTGACTGGCACTGAAGTGCCTTGAATATTACTTAACATTTATCACTACTATCTCTGTCCTTAATTATCCGTGAATGGAACAAAACATGGAAATCTTCAGCCCTATTTCACTTGGACTTATTTTTGCCACAATGCATTTTTTCACATATTCAAGCCCAGTGCTCTCATGTCATTCCAACTGGTTATTTAGTTGCCATAGTACTGCTATTGAAATAAACCTATTATAAAGGTTTATAATTAACCCTACATATTAAGGGAGTAAATATTTTTGCAATTATTACAAATATAATGGGTTAAAACTGGACCATAGAACATCACAGATTTCTGAAAACAAATTATAACATAACTAAAAGTCAATAGTCAATTAACTTTATGGAATTGAAAGATTCTGAAAAAGATTGTTGCTTGTTTAGTCATTTATCTTGCTGTATTGTTCTATTTAAGCCATTCTTCAGCATTGAGGATGACATGCTTCTCCAGTTAGCTGGATTTTCAGGTGACCAATGAGGCAAATGTGGTAACATTGTGAGGGATTTTGCTCATTTAGGGAAGTGGACCAAGGATTTGCAAATGGATTTTTAATACAGATAAATGTAAAGTGATGCAGTTTGGAAAAAAAAACTGAGTAATATGTATACTCTGAATGGTTGGGCATGAGGGAGTGTAATGGAACAGGAGGACCACGAAGTAGAAACCATAGAAAAACTACAGCACAGAAACAGGCCTTTTGGCCCTTCTTGGCTGTGCCGAACCATTTTCTGCCTAGTCCCACTGACCTGCACACAGACCATATCCCTCCATACACCTCCCATCCATGTATCTGTCCAATTTATTCTTAAATGTTAAAAAAGAACACGCATGTACCACCTCGTCTGGCAGCTCATTCCACACTCTGTCTGAAGAAGCCCCCCCCCCCATGATCCCTTTAAACTTTTCCCCCTTCACCCTTAACTCATGTCCTCTGGTTTTTTTCTCCCCTTGCTTCAGTGGAAAAAGCCTGTTTGCATTCACTCTATCGATACCCATCATAATTTTATGTACCTCTATCAAATCTCCCCTCATTCTTCTATGCTCCAGGGAATAAAGTCCCAACCTATTCAACCTTTCTCTGTAACTGAGTTTCTCAAGTCCCGGCAACATCCTTGTAAACCTTCTCTGCACTCTTTCAACCTTATTAATATCCTTCCTGTAATTTGGTGACCAAAACTGAACACAATACTCCAAATTTGGCCTCACCAATGCCTTATACAACCTCACCATAACATTCCAGCTTGTATACTCAATACTTTGATTAATAAAGGCCAATGTACCAAAAGCTCTCTTTACGACCCTATCTACCTGTGACACCACTTTTAGGGAATTTTGTATCTGTATTCCCAGATCCCTCTGTTCTACTGCACTCCTCAGTGCCTTACCATTTACCCTGTATGTTCTACCCTGGTTTGTCTTTCCAACGTGCAATACCTCACACTTGTCTGTATTAAACTCTATCTGCCATTTTTCAGCCCATTTTTCCAGCTGGTCCAAATCCCTCTGCAAGCTTTGAAAACCTTCCTCACTGTCCACTACACCTCCAATCTTTGTATCATCAGCAAATTCGCTGATCCAGTTTACCACATTATCATCCAGATCATTGATATAGATGACAAATAACAATGAACCCAGCACTGATCCCTGTGGCACACCACTAGTCACAAGCCTCCACTCTGAGAAGCAATTCTCGACTACCGCTCTTTGGCTTCTTCCATTGAGCCAATGTCAAATCCAATTTACCACTTCTCCATGTATACCTAGTGACTGAACTTTCCTAACTAACCTCCCATGCGGGACCTTGTCAAAGGCCTTACTGAAGTCCATGTAGACAACATCCACTGCCTTCCCTTCATCCACTTTCCTGGTAACCTCCTCAAAAAACTCCAATAGATTGGTCAAACATGACCTGCTATGCACAAAGCCATGTTGACTCATCCTAATAAGTCCCTGTCTATCCAAATGTTTGTAAGATTCTGTCTCTTAGTACTCCCTCCAATAACTTACCCTCCACCGACATCAAACTTACCGGCCTATAATTTCCCAGATTACTTTTCCATCCTTTTTTGAACAAAGGAACAACATGAGCCATTCTCCAATCCTCTGGCACCTCACCCGTAGACACCGACATTTTAAATATATCTGCCAGGGCCCCTGCAATTTCAACACTAGTCTCCTTCAAGGTCCGAGGGAATACCCTGTCAGGTCAATGATTTTTTAAATTTTAAAAATGCCTTGGAAACTGTTGAAATAACATAACTCCATAGAGTTGAAGTTAGAAATGTGGAATCATTATTTCTGAAAAACATACTCATTGGCACCAAGAACCAAGACCACCTTATTAGACATGTTAACTTAACAATGTGAAAAAGTTGTTCCTAAGTCTCTTTTCTCTTTTAGTAGTTTTAAATGGAATAAAACTGAAACCATAAAACATTAATCATCAAATTAATAAATATATTCGAAGGAGCTTAGACTAGACCCTCAAGGTTTACAACATTATCTGAATTCATTTATTTGATTATTGCACTGGGATTGCTCCTAGGTACCCATCAATTTTTATCAGTTCTAAAACTGATAAATGAAATTAAATAAATACTAATTTAAAGACAGGCATTCTTTGCATGCCTATCATTTGGCTACCAGTTGAATATTTAAAGGTTTTAATTAATGTAAGTTGCAAAAACTTGTAAAATTAGTCAGCTCCGTCATGGGTAAAAGCCTCCACAGTATCCAAGACATCTTCAAGGAGCAGTGCCTTAGGAAAGCAGCATCCATCATTAAAGACCCACACCACCCAGGACATGCTTTCTTCTCATTGTTACCGTTGGGAAGTTGGTACAGAAGCTTGAAGGCACACACTCAGCCTTCCAGGAACAGCTTCTCCCCCTCTGTCAATGGACATTGAACCCATGAACACTACCTCACAACTTTTTTTTATTTCTGACTTTTTTCCACTACTTATTTTAACATAACTATTTAATAGATATATTACTTACTGTAATTCATTTTTCCCCATTATATTTATCACATATTTCACTGTACTGCTACCATAAAGTTAACAGATTTCACAACATATGCTAGTGATATTAAGCATCATTCTGATGTTTAGAAGATCTGATGCTTTTCAGATGTTCCATCACTTTATTTGTAACTCGTCCCTCAGAGAGTAGATTAACATTTTGCACTAAAGATTTCGTTTCTAGAAACAGTAGCAACACAACTAACAACTTGCATTCATATAGCACCTTTAATGTGATTGATCACCCCACCAGATTTTACAAGAGCACAAACATTAAAAAATCTCAATATTGAGACACAGAGGGAGATACTAAGGCAGCTGACCAGATGTTTGGAATGAGAGGCAGAGTACCATGTTTTTGAGAGAGTTTGGGAAACCAAGACTCAAGTCAAAGTATCAAACCTCATAAATAATATTGTTTAGATCATTACAGGAACTACATGTACATTGCCAAAAACAAGCAGATTAGAGGATTAAATGCATGGCTGGATGATGCAGAATCAAAGACTTATAACTCCTGAGGCATTGTCGGCAGTTCCAGGGAAAGAAGTTGTTGTTTTGCTGGAACAGCTCCCCTTAAATTGAGCTGGGACCAGTGTCCCAGAGGATCTATTAAGTGAGGCAGAAGGAAGGATTTTAAACTAATGACATGCATTTGTGAACACATGTCATTAGAATTCAGAAAATAATTTATTCAAAAGAAGAGAAAAGCTGCAAAGCAGGGCAGCCACTTTAGGAAGAAAAGAGCACGAACAAAGAGAGAGACAACTTACAGTTAAGAAGGCAATTGTGATCAGAATGATGTTCAGAAAAGTAGAAACAAGTTAAATTTAAAGGGGGCAATACCAAAATGTGTACACTATAATAGATGAATTAACAGTACAGTTCAATAAAAGGAATATATAATAGCATGATTGCGGTGTGATAATGCTGGGAATACACGACTTTTCTAAGGAATAGGCAAAATAGAAAAGGAATTTTACATCAATTGCAAAGGAATAGACAAAGAGACCAAAGACTGGAAAATCAGAAGGCATAATCAATACTTCACAAATGCCTTAACTCAGCGGTCCCCAACCACCGGGCCGTGGACCAGTATTGGGCTGCAAAGCATGTGCTACCGGGCCGCAAGGAAACGATATGAGTCAGCTGCACCTTTTCCTCATTCCCTGTCACACACTGTTGAAGTTGAACATAGGATTGCCAACTGTCCCGTATTTGCCGGGACATCCCGTATATTGGGCTAAACTGGTTTGTCCCATATTTCCCCCGCTAAGGTAGAGCATTCCTATGAAACCTTTCGTGCTGAAATAGCGTGAAGCGAAGAAGCAATTACTATTAAATTATATGGGAAAAATTTTTAAGCGTTCCCAGTCCCAAAAAATAACCTAACAAATCATACCAAATAACACGAAACGGAAAATAAATAACAGTAACATATAGTAAAAGCAGGAATGATATGATAAATACACAGCATAAATAAAGGTAGAAACAATGTATGTACAGTGTAGTCAGGAAGATGAAGGCAAAACCCATTTGTGGGAGAAAAAAAATCAGCACGTACACACATGCGCACATGACGCATGCTCACACAGGTGCCCGCGCAAGGCTTCATGGTCATGGTAGTCTTTCCTGGGGTAAAGTGTCCCGGGATTTGACTGCTACTTTTGTCCCTTGGGAGTGAGAAAGTGGGCAACCCTAACTGTAAAAGACATGTTCAGGTGAGTTTAACCCTACTTGAACACCACCCCCCCCCCCCCCCACCAGTCGGCCAGTCCGCAAGAATATTGTCAATATTAAACCGGTCCGCAGTGCAAAAAAGGTTGGGGACCCCTGCCCTAACTGTAGATGTGACATAAGTTATAACTTATGTAATTTTCATATATAATGAAGAAAGCACATTTGCAGAAATATTTTGGTTGACCGTTTATGGTATTTAATATCAGAAGGGCTATTTACTTAAGTAAAAACACCCCATAAAGTTGTCATTGTTAAATTATAGCCAACTGTTAGATGACAGGAAGAAGATATGAAGTTGCCAAAAACCAAGCCTGAGAACTGGAAGGGTTTCAGATTATACAAGGTATGAGTCTAAGATTCACAAAGTAGAAAATAGATTGCAAAGATCAGCTAGAAGTAGGCCTAAGAAACCTGACAAACCGGATTACAATATTGAGGGGATTAAATTCATTGCTAATGTTAATTCCTTATGGAAGAGAGATGATTGTTTTGTGGGACCAGTCTGAAGCTGAAACAGGCTGTGTGCAACATTTGATCCGGAGGTGAGCTTACATACCATCTTTGACCATCTAGTTCCATTCACTTAGCAACACTACTTCTATGTCACCACTTCTTCTACACTGGCCTACTCTAAAGCTTTCCTGATTAGCCTCATAATCTGCCTTCGCCTTTCAAAAGCTTTTCCAACAAGTGCTTGCATATTGACTGACACCATTTATCATACTTGATAAACTGATGATCCTGTGGATCACCTTGATACATTTACCATATAAAGATACTGCTCTTCTAGGCAGATATTGAGGAAAAGTAAAGGAGTAGAATTATCACCAGAAATGAAAATTCAGAGCAGCAGGTGTGTCAAAAATGAGAAAGAAAGACCTTGGAAGTATGGAAAGTGAGCAAAGAAAAAGACATGTAACATTTTTAAAATTATTTTCATGAAACCAAATGAACATTCATGTTTATTTGCAGCCACTGTAGATTTATTTATTCTAATAAATAAAAGGGACTTGGAAGTCCTTGTGCAGGATTCCCTGCAGGTTTACTTGCAGGTTGGGTCTCTGGTGATGAAGGCAAATGCAATGTTAACATTCATTTCAAGGGGACTAGAATATAAAAGCAAGGGAGTGAAGTTGAACCTTTATAAAGCACTGGTATGGCCTCACTTGGAGTATTGTGAACAAGTTTGGGTCTCTTATCTTAGTAAGGATGTGCTGAAAGAGAAGAGGGTTCAAAGGAGATTCAGAAAAATTATTCCAGGATTGAATGACTTGCCATATGAAGACTGTTTGATGACTCTGGGCCTACATTCGATAGGATTCAGACTGAGGGGTGAACTCATTGAAACCTATCAAATGGTGAAAGACCCTGATAGAGTGGATATGGAAAGCATGTTTCCTATGGTGGGAGAGTCTAAGACCAGAGGACACAGCTTTAGAACAGAGGAGTGTCCTTTTAGAACAGAGATGAGGGGGAATTTCTTTAGTCAAAAAGTGGCGAATCTCCGGAATTCTTTGCCACAGGCAGCTGTGGAGGCCAAGTCTTTATGTATACTTAAGGCAGAGGTTGAAAGATTATTGGTTGTTCAGGGCACGAAGGGATACAGGAAGAAGGCAGGAGATTGGGGCTGAGAGGAAAATAGGATCAGCCATGATGAAATGGTAAAGCAGACTCAGTGGGCCAAATGGCCTAATCCTGCCCCTATATCTTACAGTTTTATGGTCTAATAATTCTAATTAACCTACCTGGTGCAAAATTAGTCTTCCCGTAGAACCGCACAGTTCCACTCCTTTGCCCAACAATAACCACACGGTCACCGATTTGAATATCAGCCTTACTAGTCTCATCGCAGTCCAGGCTGCCAACAGATGGAACCCTCTTCCGCAAACCTAAATCAAACAATCACATTAAATGTCATTTTAACGTAATTATTATTCACGTGTCTTCTTCTCTCCTTCTCATGCAGCACAAAGTAAATTTGTCTGTGGTTCTTCAAAGGCTAAGTCAAAGTTTAGCACTATCATCTTCAAAATGGTCTGTGGGAAAGGGAGAAATAAATTTCATTAAGAGATCAGTTACTATCATCACCAACATCAATTAGAACTAAAACATATATTCGCACTGCTCTTTAATGTGGGAAAATATCTCAGAGATGTAATGAAAAAAAGGATGTCAAGCAAAAAGCTTGATGCACGGGAGAGGCATCGAAAACACTGGCAATTGGCAAAGATATGGATTTTATGATAAGCCTGGTAGTTTCAGTGAGAGAACAAATTCAAAAACTGAAGGATTCTGTAGGTATAAACGTTAATGTGGGAAGAACGTGGGTGGTTGGGTGTGGGGGAGTTGAGGAAATGCCATAAACAGAGAACCTTAAGAACCAATTATGTAAGAAAGAAGTGAAGTCAAAGAACAGGAAATTTGGACAGGGAGATGGGCTGTTTGTAGGACTGCTTAAATAAAAAGAATGGGGTTACTAAATTGGCAAAGGAGGGGAATAATTAACGAGAATAGAATTCAGGAAGTTGAATTATAAATGCCCTTAAGCTTATAAAGTGTAGAAGTTACAAGGGTGCTGAGCTTCAAGGTAATCATTTGGGTTAAGGTGGTAAAAAAGGTAGAGTTAATAATGAAAGTGGACAATCTTACACATCTCCATTGCATAAATCCATCCAATACTTCAATAATTTTCATAATTCGATCAATCCAACTGCAAATGTTAAACCCATTCCATGCCTGCAAAAATCTTGAATATGCTATATACTCTGATGACATTATTAGTGCCCAAACTGCTACTTTAACCTTAGCCACACAAAGTGGTATAGCATTTCTGCCAAGGCAAATTGCAAAACAAAGGTCTGCCTGCTTGGAAGAAGACACCAAAACTGCTCAGGAACAGTGCAGTAGAACATTCCTAGGGTGAAATAAAAGCTACTACTACTACGTCGACTCAGGCCTAAGGGGCCAGCGTCAGGCACGATGACGGACTCTCCACTTCTCCCTCTCCCTCATCAGTGTGTTCGGTTCATCTACATTAGCCGCACCGCTGTCTTCTAGGAGCATGTTGACTGGCAGGTAGCTCGGGGTGGCGTAGACAGTGCCCCGCTAGTTGCAGTCTTCTCGCCTTGATTTTAGTGGAGAGCATCGATAGGTTGTTATAGAGCTCAACCTTCGTCATGTGCTGTTGCCAACTCACATCAAGAGCCATCCAAGGCATTTGTGTATAGCAACCATCTACAGACTTTCGTATCGTCTTGGTGAGTGTCCACGTCTTGCATTCGTACATGAGAATGGACTCTATGACTGCTATGAAAATCCTCCTTTTAAGCCCTCTGGTCAGGTTTGACTTCCAGATTTCCTTCATGTCATTCATAGCCCTCCATGCCAGCACCTTCCATATCTTTATGTCCTTCTCCGAACCCATCATTCTTGACCCGAGGTACTTGTAGTCAAAGACTTTATAAATGGTATTATTCTCTACGGTCTTGAGAGTACCTTCGGCGCAGTTAAACGTCATGTACTCTGTCTTTTTAGCGTTTAGCTGAAGTCCAACTTTATTGCATTCTATTTCCACTTTAGTCAGTAGCTGCTGTGCTTCCCCCATCTGGTCAGAGAGCAGGACTATGTCATCTGCAAAATCGAGATCTGTGAGTGTAACTGGTCTGACCCTTTTGGTTCGCCCTGGTTTTATGGCAAAACCAAGCTTGTCATGATCTTCGGTAGCTTGACGCAGAGCGTAATCAAGGACGATTATAAAGATGTAGGGTGCCAGAGATAAAAGCTGATGGAAATTAATGTTGGTAAAAAAATTTGCATGGACTAAAAGCCATAAGTCCCAGATTTCGAAGTGGTACAGATGCAGATTATGGTTGAACTGCTTGTTAACTTTTTAAATTCCTCAGAATAGAACAGTTTCCTCAGTTTGGAAGACAGCAAGCATAATGACAGTAAAAATGGAAATAACATATTCACAAATTTAGGACCTGCTAATGGACAGAAAAGAAACAACATAAATTAGTGGGCTGTCTTAGAGTTAAGAGCTATTATAATATGCTGCAGGGATCAGCACAGGAGCCCTAGCTGTTCGTTTTTATATAAATAATTCAGAAGAGGGTATTAATCATTGTACGTCCACATTTGCTTGTGATACAAAGTTGGGTGGTAATTAGAAATTCAAGAAAGATACACAGAGACTTTAGATCAGGGGTTCCCAATTTTTTAATGCCATGGATTCCTACTATTAACCAAGGAGTCCATGGATCCTAGATTGAAAACCCCAGCTTTAGATGAATATTGGCAGACTCAGTAACTTGGAAAGGACAGGCAGATAGAATATAGAAAACTGTGAGGTACACTTTGGTAGGAAAAACAGAAAAGCTGGATATTCTCATGCATGAATCACTGAAAGCTGCATAAAGTTTGCTTTTCATTTCATTATATTTATAGGATCTATGAATACAAGCACGTAATTTAGGTAGCATGTGTGGGAAGTTTGGTAGTGTAGGCATCGCTATACATCTGCAAGAAGTGCATCCAGCTTCTTTCAGACCATGTAAAGGAATTGGAGCTGGAGCTGGATCTGGATGAACTCTGGATCATTCAGGAGACTGAGGAATTAATTGGCAGGACATACAGAGTGGTAGTTACACCCAAGGTGCAGGACATAGGTAACTGGGTGACTATCAGGAGGAGTAAAAGAGATAGGCAGCTAGTGCAGAGTACTCCTTGAGGCTATTTCCCTCTTAAAATCATGTAGAAAAACAATAGGAATGCTATTTTGATTTATTATTACTGTAAGATCATCCCAAATTACAACATAAATAAGAACATAGTCAATACAGGTTTGAGTAGACCACTAAATCTCTCCAATCTGCTCCACGATTGTCTTTGAGGATACTGAGGAGACACTTCCCTGGAAAGCTACAGCACTACTAAGAGGAAACTTCAATATGGAGATTCATGAGAGTTGCTGCAACATAATGCATCAAGAAGCACAGAAAAGAGAGAAGATATTACTGTGTGTCCAAGAGTCCAAGTCACAGATATTAGCATATTAAGGTGACAGTTGCCCTTGCATTTTCAGATAGTGCAGCTTGAGGCTTCTCTTTATTATAGGGCTTTAACAGGTTGCTGCCATCCTTCTGGTACATGTTCAACACTGCAGGCATTGTGTTAATGTAATGAAATTCAGAGTGTTTAATGACAGTGCCTATGCAGCAGACAGCTTTGTGCTGAATAAGTTAAAGTTATTTATGTTTATATTTTAATATGTTGTGGGCTTTATCCAGAATTAAAGTAAAATTCGTTCTTCCTGTTCTTTTGAGCTAGACTCAGAAATAACAACTACGTATTCTCATGATCAGCGAACTATACAGAACGCATCACATGATGTAGTAAATTGGCTTCATGTAATTAAGAGCTGAGTTATTATTGCAACACCTCTTGCCACTTCTGATGTGTTATAGCAGCCACAGTCATGAGTGGTGATCCATGCGAAGATGCTTACGGAAAAGCTGAAACGATAATGCTGAATGTTGAATGATAAGATGAAACAGCAAGCTGGAAATCGTCACTGCCAGCTACCAGCACAGTACAAAGTCAAGTGAAAATTCTTTTAAAACTGCAGGTGCTGAAAATAAAAATAGAAAACTCTGTTATTACTCATGAGGTCAAGCCGCCAAGTATTGGAAGAGAAGCAGAATTATCATTTTGGGTGTGTGATGCTTCATCAAAACAGGGAAAGGGAGAGATACATGATAATTAACAGTATGAGAAAAGGTGAGGGAGAAATGCTAAAAACAATGAGAATATTTCTAATGACTCAATACTGAATTCTCTAACTTTCAATAACATACATAAGAACCTTGATTACCCAAAGGTCATTTTACATGGTCTGCTTTCCTCACAATGTGGTATGACTGTGAACTTTATCAGAATCAGATTTATTATCACCAGCATGTGACATGAAATTTGTTAACTTAGCAGCAGCAGTTCAATGCAATACATTATATAGAAGAAAATAAATAAATAAATAAATCTTATTCAGTATACTTTATACAGCTTTTTTTTGTGTGCCACACTCTGCCAGAGCCTCAGCGACCAGTTTTCAAGTGGTTGTCTTGGAGGAAAGATTCTGTGGGTGGTCCCCCATATCCTTCTCACAGCACAGTTTTTTTTTTGAGTCCGAGTTGCGAGCTCGACACTCAATCCGGCACGGATGGAAAGCATGCCCGGAAGCGGACCGACTGAATTCGTCGGGAACCTTCGCTCCAGAGTCTGGCGCTGATGTCACTGCGCCACCAGCCGGTCATTATACAGTATACATATATTGAATAGATATAAAATCATGCAAAAACAGAAATACTATATATTAAAAAAAAGTGAGGTAGTTTCCAAGGGTTCAATGTCCATTTAGGAATCAGATGGCAGAGGGGAAGAAGCTATTCCTTAATCACTGAGTGTGTGCCTTCAGGCTTCTGTACTTCCTACCTGATGGTAACAATGAGAAAAGGGCATGTCCTGGGTGCTAGAGGTTCTTAATAATGGATGCTGCCTTTCTGAGACATTGATCCTTGAAGATGTCCTGGTACTGACTAAGATAGAGCTGACTAAAGTTACAACCCTCTGCAGCTTCTTTCAGTCCTGTGCAGTAGCTCCCCCCCCCCCCCCCACCCATACCAAATAATGATGTAGCCGGTCAGAATGTTCTCCACGGTACATCTATAGAAGTTTTGGAGTGTATTTGTTGACATACCAAATCTCTTCAGGCTCCAAATAAAGTATAGCCGCTGTCCTGCCTTCTTTATAACTACATCAATATGTTGGGACCAGGTTAGATCCTCAGAGATCTTGACACCCAGGAACTTGAAACTGCTCACTCTTTCCACTTCTGATCCCTCTATGAGGATTGGTATGTGTTCCTCGTCTTACCCTTCCTGAAGTCCACAATCAGCTCTTTCGTCTTACTGACGTTGAGTGCCAGGTTGTTGCTGTGGCACCACTTCACTAGTTGGCATATCTCACTCCTGTACGCCCTCCCGTCACCACCTGAGATTCTACCAACAACGGTTGTATCGCCAGTAAATTTATAGATAGTATTTGAGCTATCCCTAGCCACACATGAGAGCACGATCCTTGTCTCTGCCAGACAATACCACCCCACCACCACCATTTGCTCTTCCTCCTCCTTCTGTTGCATGGCAGACAAGGGTCGTACTCTCATTATACCACATTGTGAACAAAGCAGAATATATCAAATGACCTCTGGGTAACCAAGGCAGCAGAGTGGATATTGAACACAGCAATAGGAGTTTCAGCTATGCTTTTCCTAGTTATGTGGCAGTGGGAAGACAGATTAGACAACCTTCATCCTGAAAAGACATATCTACCATCCTGCACAAAGGCTAAATTATGGCAGATTCAATGAATAATCTCAGGATGAATGCATCAAACAAGTTTCTAGAATGCATAACATTGACCATGTACATGATTAAGTAGAAATTTTATTTTGCTGAAGATCTGCATTGAATTGAAGAGCCTGAACATTTGGATGACCCACAATCTGGAAAAAAACTGTAAATGTTCAAAAACCTAATGCTTACTGATCAAAGAAGAGATTAAGTCTCCTCCTATTACGTAAAAAACTCTGCATGGTATATGTATCTAGAATTAGACCGCAAATTACGACATATGGTAGATGAAGACAGAAGGGAAATAGCAGATTCTAGAAATCTACAGCAACACACAAAATGCAGAGAAACCAATGGGTCAGGCAGCATCTATAGAAGGAATCAGATAGTTGATGTTTCAGGTCAAGAACTGGAAGGAAAGAGGGGAGGTAGCCAGTGTACAAAATTCGGGGGTAACAGTAGGACAATAGCTGTCAGCTGACAGATGGGTCCAGGTGAGTGGGGGATGATAGGTATGTGAAGCAGGAGGAGTGGAAATGATACAAGGATCTTGGAGGTGATAGGTGGAAGTTACAAAGGACTGAAGAAGATAGAATCTGATAGGAAAGGATGGCAGACCATGGAATAAAGCGAAGGAGATGAGGAGGTAAACCACAGATAGGAATGAGAGAGTGATGGACATATCAAGAAGGCAGGGGAGGGGAAAGAGAAGGACTGATAGGGTCAATGGGATAAGGGAAAATGAAGAACAATGGGGAGCGGCTAAGAGCAGTTAGAGAAATCAAGTGGTATATATCAGCCACAGCTACTTGGAATGATTCAGTGGTTAAAAACTCTGACCTTCACCTGTATGGGCAAGGTTGTCCAGGCATCATTGCATTGCTAGGGCTTTAACTTGAAAAAAGTGACAGATATTTGACACCATTGCTTCTAAGGATGCAAACCTCTGGATGTATGGCAACTCAGACAAATTGAGCAGCTTCCTTAAGGTCCCTCAAATTGCCCTCTTTTGCTCCTGGCTGCATGGAGATCCAGATGGATTTTAAATAAAAGAATCATAAATTTTGTTAAAAATAGTTTGACCACCAAAATTCCAGAGATTTAACAGTTGAAAAGTTCAATGCAGATGATTACAAAGACCTTTGATTCTAATGACTCATAACAAATGCACAGATAATTGTCAATTCCTGAAATTAACACAGACTTCATACAAGATTTATACAAATGCTAGAAACTAATCTCTTGCACGATCCACAATGAGTCACAATTCCATCTATTTTAAGGTAGAACTATCAATTGTGTGTTGTTTGACAACTGGTGTCACCCCTGGGTGCCTTTTGTGCCTCAGCTGAGCACCAAATGATGGGAAAGTGCTCAGACAAGGTGCAATACAAGATACCAAGAACACTTTGTTTCAAATGTAATGCTATAATTCAATCCTGGATCCATTAATGTTGATTCTTTAATTAAATTCATTAACTTTGTTCTAAATTGATTAAAGTGGTTTTAGCTTCAATGAATATAATTACCTGCATTCTTTTTGGTGATGGCGGGTACCGGTTTAGTAGCCAACTTCGTTGAGTGGGTCATGTTCCGTTGTCGTGGGAGCAGCTGCCTTTGTCTGAATTGCCTGCCCTCTATTGAAGAGGAAGAGGAAGAGGAAGAGCAGGATGTCCCAGGCAGAGAAGCTGAGTAAATGATATACAGTGCAACAGAGAAAAGTGTAAGAAAAGAGACCAAAGCAAATTGAAGACTCAAAAATACAGATTTTTAAAGCAAGCACAGTAGATCTACCATATTTTGACATGCAATTTATCTAAAACTCAAAATGATTGGTTAGGTAACAAGATTTTATTCAGCACAGCGGAACTTCAATAAATATACTTCCATTCCTAACAGTTTCTCTCATTCATTTGGCCATTTTGGAAATTATTTACTTTTGCAATATATTAATATTTTTAATTTTTCATTTTCATTCCTCAAAGCCATTGATAGAAATATTTCATGACACAGGGGTGAATAAATAGAGGTCAAGTTTGTTCTCCTGCTAGATTGTTAGTAGCATACTGGAAGAACACTAAATTGTAACACATCTAAAAGATTATGTTGAAATAGTGATAGATTATCACTCCAGCAGTGAAAATCCATCAAACACCAGGGCCAAGGCAGTGAGCGCGATATAAAAAAAAAGATTCTTCATGAAAAAAATTGCATTTCTTCTGAGAGCTTCCACAATAGAGCTTGTGAAGATCTTCAAGCAAGTGGATTGGGATTGGACAGGGGGAAGATGACCAAGGCAGAAGAGCAGAGGAATATTATGGATGGGAGAGAGAAAGGTTCTTCAGTGGGAGGAGCAGCTCAAGGGGAGATGTACTGTTAGGGTGAATGGATAGCCATAGCAGGAATGATGGAAAAGGGTTGAGAAACTGTGGGAGAGGGTGAGAATGTGGTGGGAATCCTGCTGATTATCCATAGCTGAAGGGTTACTTATCAGGCAAGTAGTTAACTGTGGGAGGGATCAGTCAGGAAGATGATCAAGTCAGTAAGTCACAAGAGGCAGCAGAAATTGGTGTGATGCGTAACCTATGAGCATTGGCAGTGAAGTGGAAAGTGGTAATAATCAATAATTTCTTAAGTTTAAAGGAGGCCTATGACAAAAGAAAGAGGATCTTCAGACTTCTGAGGTATGCAAGGATTTTTAAATAATGCCAAGAAGACATCAAGCCTCCAATTAGTAAACTGCTTTAGTATGTGAGGTAAAAACCACTAGCAGACCTGCAGGCAGCTTATTAGACCATGAGATCAGAAGATGTAGGAGCAGAATTAGGCCACTCAGCCCATTGAGACTGCTTCCATTTCATCATGGCTTATTCAATTTTCCTCTCAGCTCCAATCTCCTGTCTTGACCCCAAATCCCTTCATGCCCTGACCAATCAAGAATCTATCAACCTCTGCCTAAAATGTATATAAAGACTTGGCCTCCTCAGCTGCTTGTGCAAAGAATTCCACAGATTCACCACTGTTTGGTTCAAGAAATTCATCTTCATCTCTGCTCTAAAAGGACATTGCTCTATTCTGAGGCTCCCACCATAGAAAACATCTTCTCTATATCCACCCCATCATGGCATTTCACCGTTCGATAGGTTTCAGTCAGGTTCCCCCTCATTCTTCTGAATTCCAGTGAATACAGGTCCAGAGCCATCAAACACTCTCCATGTGACAAGCCATTCAATCCTGGAACCATTTTTGTGAACCTCTTTTGAACCCTCTCCAGTTTCAGCACATCCTTTCTAAGATAAGGGCCCCAAGCCTGCTCACAGTACTCTAAGTGAGGCGTCACCAGAGCTTTATAAAGTCTCAACATTACATCCTTCTTTTATATTCTCGTCCTCTTGAAATGAATGCTAACATCACATTTGCCTTCCTCTTCACAGACTCATCCTGCAAATTAACCTTTAGGGAATCCTGCACAAGGACTCCCAAGACCCTTTGCTCCTCAGTCTTTTGTATTTTCTCTCCATTTGGACAACAGTCAACCCTTTCATTTCCTCCACCAAATTGCAGATCCATACATTTCCCATCACTGTACTCCATCTGCAACCTCTTTGCCCATTCTCCTAATCTGTCTAAGTCCTTCCATAGACTCTCTACTTCCTCAAAACTACCTGTCCTTCTACCTATCTTCATATCGTCTTCAAACTTTGCAACAAAGCCATCAATTCCATCATCCAAATCATTGACATATAACGTAAAAGGAATCGGTTCCAAAACAGACCCTTGTGGAACACCATTAAAGACATCAAAATTAGTGTTATACATTGTTTGATGTTAATTCAATGTCCAGTGGATTCTGAACATATGCAGGCCATGTAAATTAAATTCAATGCTGTCAACTTTCTGGGTATTTGAAGCTGCTAGTTAACAATAGCCAGTCCCTATGAATTAACCTATACCAGATCTGCTGGGACAAGAAAAGCTTTTAAAACAATACATCTGAACATGCTGCACTTATTAGATATAAAAACAGAAATGTAAAATTCACAGCCCAAAGTCCAAGTCCAAAGCTGTTGAAAAGAGATAGGGAACAGTGACTTGATGTCAACGGTCAAGTGTGATAAATGGTTTGTCAGTGAAATCTTCATCATGGATGGGCCAAGGACTGGGGAAAGGGGACTTGGGTGCATTGAGGACTGTGGGTGGCTGAGTATTTGCAGAGCTAAAAATTAATGGGAGTAGCTACAAATCAAAGTCAAAAATCAGGGTGGTGATCACGCAAGTAGCTGAGATACGGTGAAAGGAATTTCAAAATTAATTTGCTGTCTGAGTAGAATTATATTCATTGTATTTTGCAAAGGAATAAAATAAAAATTAATTTCTAATTCATTATCTCATTGTCAATAAGCATTTATGAGTCAATACTGAGTTCTAAATGAAAGAAAGGATCAGCAAGAATGCCATGTTAATTAATGAAAGTTGTAAAATGTTAGTGCAGGAAAAGGGATAGCCAGAATAGGTTCCATATAAAGTTGACTTTATTAAAAATCCTCTGATAAAAGCTATTCATGGCATTCTTTGGCACTGTTACTTGCTGGTATACTGTTTTAATTTTTCAGAGGTTAAGATATTTATATCACCTTATACAGCTAATTAAAACTCTGTATTTTCATTTCTTTGCAGCACACAACTCATGAGTGATGGATTGGGTTTAGAGCGGGTGAAGCACAGTTTACCAAAATTATATAGGCCTTAAATTATTAAACTAGATTACAGAGATTGAACTTCAATGTAGAGAACAAAGGAGTAATCTAATGGAGGTGATTCAAATGATAATTTATAAGAGAAGCTGAAGAAGCTTTTTTCACCATGGGAGACTACGGAACAAGGAACAAAAACAAAACTACAACAAAGCCTTTCAGGAGCAATATCACCAATCAATGTTTCATATGGAAGGTGATCAAAATCTGGAAAACTGTCCCCTGAATGGCCCTTGTAATTAAATTGATTGGGAATATTAAAATTGCAGTTGATAGAATCTTGCCAAATAAGCCAAGGTACATAGATGAACTCAAACTACAGGTTAGGTGTGACCTAACTAAATGATATAAAGGGTAAACGGCCAACACCTGTCATGTAACTTTTGCCAAGATGTCTAATGTGGCCTAACCATTCTAGAAAATCCAAGGAGGAAAATGAAATGATTCAGGACACTTACCAACTCAATATTGGATACTTTCCTACCATCTACTAATACAATTTGCTCTTTTCAATGGGCAAGAAGAAACCGTGCAGGTTGGATGCCCATTACAGTATTATGGTACAAATAATAATAGAGTTTGTGCCAGAAAAGGTCCAAATAAAAAAATTTATTTTTGCTTTTCATAATTGGTCCTTGGCAAGTTCAAGATACCCAATGTCCTGTTCTTTCTGGTCAATGTTGCTGCCAACCTGGTTTTGTTCCACAAATAATGTCCCAGAGTTAAAATCACCTGAGCCCCATGCTAATGAGGTAAATCCCATATGTCATCACATAGTACCCACCTATGCAATTGTCATTCAAGCTAAATGTTTATTGACAAACCAGGAAGGTTGTCATTAAGTTTGCCATAATGATGCTTCTAAATAAATTGTAAATGACACAATTTCTGTTGCTTGAAGGAGAAAAAGAGAAAACACAGAGAAAAAAAAATAATGTTAGTATAAAAATCATTGACTATCAAGTGCAGTCCAACAGTGAGGAGACTGTGGCATGCATCCTCCAATGTACTCCTGATCTACTCTTCACTTTTGTTTTTGTGTTTGCTGCTAAGTTTTTGGTAGTTCATTCTCAAAATGAGTGACAGAGCTGCCCGGTTATCTCATCCTTCCAATGGAGCAACTCTGTGGTGCCAATTCAAATTGTGAAAAAAGTTGAAGAAAAAAATGAAGGGAAATAAATGAAATCAGAAAAGTAAAAAGTACAAACAACCACAAAGTAACAGAGAGAGATTAAAGTGGAAAAACAGTTAAGTTAGAAAAGAAATACTTAAACTGGAAGAGAAAGGGAATGAAGAAAAAATGTACAATACAAGCAAGTATTTCACAGTAAAAGGTGACCAGACAATTCTAGTGACTGGTATCATGTGTTAAATGAAAATTTCACATTTTACAGTGTCTTGCAGTACATGAAACTTTCATCATTTACTAGCCCTGATAATATGTTTACTAATCAGGTAGAACACTATAAAGTGTAAGAGCCAACAATTATAAACTTTATCAAATTTTGGTTCATCATCTTATCTTATTTTGGCAAAATATTGAACACAATAAACCAAAAATATACAGAAGAAACAATGCTTCCCAATCTTGGCAAAAAGCAAGGATTCAAGAGTTAGCATTTTATAAGCAGCTGTTCACTTTAGCACGTTAGGTTTGTATTAGGAATCAAATCTAATTCTAAATAAACATTATCAATGTATACCTTCCATTCCTGTCTGAGGTTTGGCAATGTCTTGAGTGGGAATAGGGGGTTTTGGAACATACTGTTTGGAAGGAGGTAGACCTTTTGATAAAAAAATATCAATGATCAAATGAAAGGTTGAAAACAGCAGGAATATATTTAATGGACTAAATTGCCTGATAAACTTTAAATGCAAGTTGTAAATAGTGAAATTTCAGGATATACTTGGCTAACAAATACTCTCAAGAAGAAACAAGAAGGTAAATTTTATAAAGCTGTCTTACAAGAGTGAACATAAATTGAAATTTAAGCAATAAAGATGTGTGTTATTAACAAGACAGCCCTGTGGCTAATTGTATCCATATCAGCTCTCTAACAGAGCACATCACCAGTTCCAACCCTCAGCTCCTTCTCATTATCCTTGCAAATTTTTCCTCACCATATATTTGTTCATTTGCCTCTTGAATATCATAACAGAACCTGGTTCCACCTTATCTGCAGGTAAAAGTATTGCAGATTCCAACCATATATTCCAAAAAGTATTCCCTCTTGTGACTGCTACTTATTTTCCTCTTTATTTTATACCTGTTACTTCATCCTCCCACTACATACTCTGTCCATGTCCTCATGCTTGCATTTTCCTATCAGACTCTCCGTTACCTTTCCTTACGAAAGAAAACAGTTGACTCCTCTCTAATCTGTCCATGTAATCACAATACCACAATCCAGCAACCACGTTCGTAAATCTCTGGATCCTAGTGCCTCCACACACTTCCTGTACTGGGGGAACCAGAAATGAACGTAATACTCCATTTGAAGACCGACCAGTGTTCAACATAACTTCTCTACTTTTATACTCTATACTTGCATTAATAAAATCCAGAATTGTCTATACCTTATTGTCACTTTCAACTTCTGTATCCATACCCATTTCCCTGGCCATCCACTCAATTCTGCAGCATCCGGACAGTAATCTATGTCAGGCTTTTGTTTATTGACTACAGCTCCATCTTCAAAACTATAATTCCATTCAAACTCATCATCATACCCCAGACCCTGGGAATCAATGCCTCCTTCTGCCATTAGATCCTCAACATGTTGATCATCAGACTGCAGTCGGTAAGAAGAGGCAGCAACACTTCAGACGATTATTATAAACAATGCTGCAGAAATGTGGTTCCAGGCCAACATGTATGTACCAAGACTCTACAGGCCATGACACTCAGGCACTTGGGCTATATTATTACTTTTTATTATATTATTACTACAGACCAAAGAACCTGCCGTCTCCAATGCCAGCAGGGCTGGAATTCTCCAGATCACAATCCTTGCTACCAACCTCAATGGCTCTAACAGTTCAGAACAGATTCAAAACCCAGACTCCACAGCGATCAGTGCAGTTTCCAACGACCTCGGACAACTCCAAGGTGCCAATTGTGCAACCTCCAACTCTGCCTCCAGCCTTGGCCTCCAGGCCGGAACTTCACATGCTGCCACTGAAACCCCTATCTCCTCTTCCCCCACCACTACTCCACAGTCCTGTCTCTCTCAGGTCCCACTGCCAGCTCTTGGGACCTCGAAGGCTCCATCTTCCTCTCACTCCACTATCCTTGAACACCCCAAATCTCCCATCTCCTCAGGCACTGCCAATCCTCTTTCCCCCTCTGATGCCAGCTCTCATCCATGCCAGGTCTTCATCATTCCCTCTGACCTTCCCCTCTCTGACACAGAACATTCTGTCCTCAGTAAGGGCTCCAGCTTTGTTCCCCTGTGCCCACACCTCAGCGAGTTCCATGCCCACCATGACGCTGAGCTTTTCTTCTGCTGCCTCCATCTCCAAGCCTACTTCTTTGGCAAGGATTCTCCACCCCACACCAATGACCCCTTCTCCTGTCTTCAACCCTTCCTGAACACCCCGCCCTGGTCTTCTGCCTGCTCTGGACCTTTTCATTGCCAAATGCCAACAGGACATCAACCATCTCGACTTCATCACTCCTCTCTCAGATTCCAACCTCACTCCTTCCAAACACTGGGCTCTCCACTCCCACCCTCCACACTAATCCTAATTTCACCATCAAACCCGCAAATAAAGGGGGTGCTGAGGCCCAACAACTCTCAGACACCTCCTCTTACTTATCCCTTGAACAGGATCCCACTAAGGAGCACCAGGCCATTATCTCCCATACCATCACCGACCTTATTAGCCCTAGGGATCTCCTATCCACTGCCACCATGCCCTCCCATTTCTACCTCCTATCCAAGATCCATAAACCCAGTTATCCAGGTAGACCCATTGTTTCAGCTTGTTCCTGCCCAACTGAACTCATATCTGCATACCTTGTCTCTGTCTTATCCCGCACCCCCCCGCCCCAGTTCAGTCCCTTCCTACCTACTTCCGTAACATGTCACACACTCTGGATCTTTTCAGTGATTTCAAGTCCTCTGGCCCCCATTATCTTATAGATGTCCAGTCCCTATACACCTCTATCCCCCACCAGGAAGGCCTCAAAGCTCACTGTTTCTTTCTGGACACTAGACCCAACCAGTTCCCCTCCATCACCACTCTCCTCCGTCTACCAGAACTCTCATCACTCTTAATAATTTCTCCGTTGGCTCCTCCCACTTCCTTCAAACAAAAGGTGCAGCCATGGGTACTCGCACGGGTCCCATTTATACCTGCCTTTTTGTCAGCTATGTGGAACAATTTATGTTCCAAGCCTAAACTGGTGTCAATCCCCTACTCTCTCTATGCTATATGGATGACTGCATTGGTACTGCTTCCTGCCCCTGCATGCATGTTGAGCTCGTCAACTTCATCAACTTTGCCTCCAACTTACACCCTGTTATCAAACTTACATGGTCCATTCTGACATCTCCCTCCCCCTTCTCAATCTCACTGACTTTATCTCCGGAGACTGTTGTCTATTACAAACCCAGGGACTCTCACAGCTACCTGGACTATACCTCCTCCCACCCTGCTACATGTAATATGCCATACCCTTCTCTAATTTCCTCAGTCTCTGCCACATCTGCTCTCAGGATGAGGCTTTTCATTCTAGAATGAAGGACATGTCCTCCTTTTTCAAAGAAAAGGGCTTCCTTTCCTTCACCATTAATGCTGCCCTCAACCACATCTCTTCCATTTCATGCACTTCTGCTCTTATCCCATCCTCCCACCACCCTATCAGGGTTAAGGTTCCTCTTGTCCTTACCTACCACCCCCACCATCCTCTGCGTCCAACACATAATTCTCTGGAAATTCCACAAACTCCAATAGAATCCCACCCACAAGCACCTCTTTCCCTCCTCCCCACTTTCTGCTTTCTACTTGGATCGCTCCCTATGCGACTCCCTTATCCATTCATCCCTCCCCTGATCTCTCTCCTGGCACTTATCCTTGCAAGTGGAACAAGTGCTACACCTACCCCTACACCTCCTCCCCCAGTACCATTCAGGGCCTTAAACAGTCCTTCCAGGTGAGGTGACACTTCACCTTTGAGTCTGTTGGGGTCACATCTGTGTCCGGTGCAGCCTCCTGTGTATCAGTGAGACCCGACGTAGATTGGAAGACCATTTCGTTGAGCACCTATGCTCCGTCCACCAAAAGAAGTGGGATCTCACAGTGGCCACCCATTTTAATTCCACTTCCCATTCCCATTCTGATATGTCAATCCATAGCCTCCTCTACTGTCACAATGAGACCATATTCAGGTTGGATGAACAACACCTATATTCCGTCTGGGTAGCTTCCAACCTGGTGGCATGAACACCGATTTCTTGAATGTCTGGTAATGACCGCCCTTTCACCATTCCCCATCCCCTTTTCCCCCTCTCACCTTATCTCCTTGCCTGCCCATTGCCTTCCTCTGGTACTCCCCCCCACACCCTTTTCTTTCTTCCATGGCCTTCTGTCCTCTCCTATCGGACTCCTCCTTCACCAGTCCTGTATCTCTTTCACCAATGAACTTCCTAGCTCTTTACTTCATCCCTCCCCCTCCCAGTTTCACCTATCACATTGTGTTTCTCTCTCTCCTCCCCCACCTTTTAAATCTACTCATCTTTTTCTCCAGTCCTGCTGAAGGGTCTCAGCCCGAAACACTGACTGTATTTTTTTCCATAGATGCTGCCTGGGCTACTGAATCCCTCCAGCATTTTGCGTGTGTTGCTTGGATTTCCAGCATCTTCAGATTTTCTCTTGTTGTTATTACTTTTTAATATGTTTTTGTAACTCAGCACATTATAATTCTTTCTGGTATTATACTTACATGTGCTGTGTGCCATGGGTGACTATTGGTTCTGTGTTCTGCACCGTGGCCTCAGAGGAGTGCTGTTCGAGTGTATGGTTGAGTGACAGTTAAGCTTGAATGTGAACTTGCTACATTTTTAGTCCCCTTGAACCACTGTACACATGACTGTGTCACCAGATTCTGCTCGAACTCCATCTACAAGTTTGCGAATCATACTACTGTAGTGGGCTATATCTCAAGTAACAA
Source organism: Mobula birostris (assembly GCF_030028105.1). Lineage (NCBI taxonomy): Eukaryota > Metazoa > Chordata > Chondrichthyes > Myliobatiformes > Myliobatidae > Mobula > Mobula birostris. The sequence goes on from NC_092377.1 coordinate 29,389,174, forward strand.
TGAGAAGGCGATAGAGAGCTTAGTAACATAGTGTCATAACAACAACCTTTCTTTCAACGTCAACAAAACAAAAGAACTGGTTGTTGACTTCAGGAAAGGGGTCAGTGCACATACTTCTGTCTTCATCAATGGTGCTAAGGTTGAGAGCTTTAAGTTCCTTGGAGTAAACATCACCAATCACCTGTCCTGGTCTAACCATGGCTAAGAAACCTCATCACTATCTCAGTTTCCTCAGGAGGCTAAAGAAATCTAGAATTTCCCCATTGACATATACAATTTTTATCATTACACCACAGAAAGCAACCTATCTGAATGCAGTGGGACTTGGTAATAGCAACTACTGTGCATGTGACCTCAAGAATGTACAAAGATTTGTGGACAGGACTCAGTGCATCTCAGAAGCCAGCTGCACCTCCATGGACTCTCTATACTTCTCACTGCCTCAGTAAAGCAGCCAACATAATCAAAGACCCCAGATACCTCAGACATTCTCTCTTTGCTCCACCCCCCCACACCTGCCATCAGGCAGGAGATACAAAAGCCTGAAAGCGCATACTACCAGGCTTGAGTTCAGCTTAAGTGGTTCCCTAGTACAATAAAACAGATTCTCAACCTCAGAATATGGTCTTGCACCTAATTGTTTGCCTACATTGTACTTTCTCTGTAGCTGTTACACTATTCTACATTCCTTTATTGCTCTATCTCAATGTGCTGTGTAATGATTTAACCTTCATGAACAATACGCAAGGCAAGCCCTTCACTGTGTTATTTCACATGTAACAATAAAAGACCAATTCCAATGCTCCTGCACACCATTTGAAACAGTAACCTTTATACTTCATGCTTTTTCTCCTACGTCCTTTCAAAATGTATCACCTTGTTTTTCTCTACAGCCAGCTTCAACTACCTTGCATCTGCTTATTGAACCAGACACTTACATTCTATCTATATACTACTAAAATTCTCATGCTCCGTTTGTCTGTGTGACCTCCAATTGGCCCAAACAGTGCATTACAGCGGCACTTTTTTTGACTAAATCAACTTAAAATGCGCTAATTTACAGAATGCACGCGAAGTTCATGGTTATATATTCGTATAAAATTGCTCACTCGTCAATCAACAGGCCCTGCTTTCCACAACTCAAGCCGATTCCACCTTCCATGGAAACCCTGACGCGGCACTACGACGCATGTGCACGGCCAACCTCAGCAGCGCCTCACGATGCTCACAGAGCCGATTCCACCTTCCATGGAAACCCTGACGCGACACCATGACGCATGCGCACAGCCAGCTTCAGCAGCGCCTCACGATGCTCACAGGGCCGATTCCACCTTCCAGGGAAACCCTGACGCGGCACCACAACGCGACACCACGACGCATGTGCACGGCCAGCTTCAGCAGCGTCTCACGATGCTCACAGAGCCGATTCCACCTTTCATGGAAACCACGACGCAACACAACACATGTGCACAGCCAGCCTCAGCAGCGCCTCACGATGCTCACAGCAGCAACACCAACCGCAGCAAAAGGGCAGGGCTATCACGTCCATTTAGGAAAGCGCCAACCACATCATCAAGAAAAATCAGCATCCTGGAGGCTTTGGTGTTACTGCTTCATACCTTCTATCAAGCATTAGGGTAAAAAAAAATGGACAGCCTAATTATGTCGTGTGGAAAGAGAAGGGGGACATTATGGTCAAGAGATGACACCAAACGTCGTCGGAAAGCGGCAAGGAGAGAGAGAGAACAACAATCGGGTGAGGCCAGGGCCGCACGACTCCAGGATCAAAGTGTCAGGACAAAAAAGGTGAGAGAAGAAGAGGAGAGCCATGCATGTCTCCAAAATGACAACAATAGGTAAAGAGGAGGAGAGCCATGCATGTCTCCAAAATGACAACAATAGGTAAAGAAGGAGGCGAGAACAAGGATCGGATCAGGCCAGGGCCGCACGACTCCAAGAATCAGAGAGAAAGAACAAATGGTAGAAGAGATGAAGAGACAAAGGATGAAAGGGCTGCGCATCTCCAGAATGACAAAAACAGGCAGAGCAGGAGGAGAGAGGAAGAGACAGAGGAGAAAAGAAAAGATCAAAGGAAGAGACAGAGGAGAAAAGAAAAGATCAACTTGAAAATATGCAGCAAAAAGTACCCTATTGAATAATGAGCAAAGAGAAGTATATGAATATGTGTGCAAACAACAGGAATTCTGCAGATGCTGGAAATTCAAGCAACACACATCAAAGTTGCTGGTGAACGCAGTAGGCCAGGCAGCATCTCTAGGAAGAGGTACAGTCGACGTTTCAGGCCGAGACCCTTCGTCAGGACTAACTGAAGGAAGAGTTAGTAAGAGATTTGAAAGTGTGAGGGTGAGGGGGAGATCCAAAATGACAGAAGAAGACAGGAGGGGGAGGGATGGAGCCAAGAGCTGGGCAGGTGATTGGCAAAGGGGATACGAGAGGGTCATGGGACAGGAGGTCCGGGGAGAAAGACGGGGGGGTGGGGAACCCAGAGGATGGGCAAGGGGTATAGTCAGAGGAACAGAGGGAGAAAAAGGAGAGCGAGAGAAAGAATGTGTATATAAAAATAAATAACAGATGGGGTACGAGGGGGAGGTGGGGCATTAGCGGAAGTTAGAGAAGTCGATGTTCATGCCATTAGGTTAGAGGCTCCCCGGAAAATTCCGTCTGGGTTGCCTCCAACATGATGGCATGAACATCGACTTCTCTAACTTCCGCTAATGCCCCACCTCCCCCTCGTACCTCCATTATTTATTTTTATACACACATTCTTTCTCTCTCCTTTTTCTCCCTCTGTCCCTCTGACTATACCCCTCGCCCATCCTCTGGGTTCCCCCCCACCTTGTCTTTCTCCCTGGACCTCCTGTCCCATGATCCTCTCATATCCCCTTTGCCAATCACCTGCCCAGCTCTTGGCTCCAAGCCTCCCCCTCCTGTCTTCTCCTATCATTTTGGATCTCCCCCTCCCCCTTTCAAATCTCTTACTAACTCTTCCTTCAGTTAGTCCTGACGAAGGGTCTCGGCCTGAAACGTCGACTGTACCTCTTCCTAAGGATGCTGCCTGGCCTGCTGCGTTCACCAGCAACTTTGATGAATATGTGTGCGACAGCTTGGAAAGGAAGCCCCCTTCAATGATTTTCATTGATGCACCAGGAAGAACGGGCAAGACATTTATCATCAACTTGATCCTCGCTAAAGTTAGGGGAGATGGAGGTGTTGCTATTGCTGTAGCATCATCAGGTATTGCAGCAACATTGATGCCTGGTGGTAGGACAGCACATTCAAGATTCAAAATACTCCTCAAAGTCAATGAAGATGCCCTTTGTAACATCGACAAAAACACCAATACTGCTATTTTACTCCAAAATGTGAGGCTTATTGTCTGGGATGAGTGCCCCATGATTAGGAGGGAGAGTTTTGAAGCCATGGACCGGACTCTTCGTGATGTATGCGGCAAGAATGAGACCTTCGGGGGTATTTTAACCACTTGCTCTGGCGATTTCTGTCAGCTTTTAGCAGTTGTGAAACGCGGAAATGATGCTGATATGGAGAATTCATGCATAAAAAAATCCTACTTAAACTCTTCAAGTTTCAATTGAAGAGAAACATGCGATTGAGTGAGGGAGAAGGACGATATTCTGGTTCTTATTGGATGTTGGAGAAGACAAGATTGAGAAAAATGAAAACAATGAAATCGAATTACCTGTAGATATGATTCTGCTAGCAAAAACTATGGAAGAGTGCATTGATTTCATCTACCTGACATTCAACAATCCTGCAGAACTGTTCTCGAGGAATCCTATCTTGGTTCCTCTCAATGAAATGATGTGAAAAATAAACTTCACGTGCATTAGACACTTGCCTGGAGTCATGAAAGAATACTGTTCCTTCACTGCCGTAAGTGAAGGAGCTAACACCACTCATTTTCCAACAGAATTCCTTGATTCGGTCGAACTCTCTGGATTGCCACCACATAAACTGGAATTGAAGAGGGGATCTCCCATATTTCAATGAGGAACTTGGATCCACCAAGGCTTTGCAATGGAATGCGAATGATGGTGGAAGAACTGCACGACAATCTCATCGTAGCAAAGACAAACATTGCTGCGTTCAAAAATGACATTGTCATGATCTCAAGAATTACTCTCAGTTTATCAGAAGGGGAAGGTGCCCCTCTTCAGCGGAGCCAGTTCCCGATACAGTCAAGCTTTGCTATGACTATACTTGAGGCGCAAGGCCAAACCATGGAGAATGTGTCGATTTATTTGGAGAGACCGGTATTCCAGCGTGGTCAGCTGTATGTGGCTTTAAGCCGGGGAAAAGGAAATGAAAACGTTAGAGTATTCTTGAAGGGTGGCAGATCAACCAGGAATGTTGTCATCAAAAGTGTCCTTCGTTAAACGAGGAGGAGCTATACTTTTCTTGCTACGCATCTTTCTTCTTTAATAAACGAAGTTTAATTTCCAAAGCACATCACATCAGACTACACTACCTTTCTCTCTGGATCACCCAGTTGCCTAGTTGAAATATATTACTGTTCTCTGTCCTCTTTGCAATTCACAATACTGCCAACTTCTGCGTCACTTACAAATTTAGTGAATTGCAAGTGACCGATTATTTTTAATAGGATATTAGTTAAAGTAGTGCAAGACTAAAATCATAGTTTTAATCATGGTTTCTTTTTTACTGACATAATTTGTATCTTAAACAAACTCATGCATTTTTCACAGTATGTGCTGGTTCATCACCACTTACTGGTGGGAATGCAGTAAAGCAGTTACGTAACAGTTTGCACCTTTTCATTTTTAATTGGCTAGGTGTTAGCATATTACCCACGTTTTATGATTATGCAACCATTCATTAGATTTTCTTATCTAAGGAATTTCTGGTATCAGAACGATGAAGGTTTTTCAAAGGTTTTTCTTTAATTTCTTGTTTTTCTCATTTTCATCTGCTTTGAATCACAATTCCTTTGTCTGCTTCGTATCCACTCCTTTGCCTAATCTTTAAAATAAATGATCGTGAAGAATCAAAATTTCTCACTTATTGCTGAATTCCTAAAAGAACCTGGGGATCAAGAATTACTGAAGTCTGACAATTTTCGGTGTCCAAAAATGGAATGGGTTATCTGAGAAAAAATAGAATTCAAAGAAATTATCAGGCAAAGAAAGGAAGTTTTAGAGCGGAACTAGAAGGTAAGAACTTCCTTCATTTCTTCATTGTCAGATTCTGCTTCAGTGCACTGTTTAAAGGAAGTTTAAGAGAAGAAAGCTGTACTTACTTTGTTTGTCACAGACCCGTACTAAAAAATTTCAGTTTGCAACTCTAATTAAGGCTATTAATAAGCCTTAATAAATTCAAGAGCTAAGAATAAGCTTTAAACCCACGAGTTGGTAAGCTGATATTTTGTGGATTATAACTCTATCATATTCTCAGTAGTGATAGAGTTGCAATCTAATAGCTGTGATTGAAGAGTACTCATTAAGATTGAACTTAAATCAATGGCTAAAGCTCAGAAACAAACTACTGAATCCTTAAAATCTTGAAGGAAAAAATGTAGCATGCTAAAAATGCAGTGTGAAAAAGACATTAAAAAAAATCTAAAGAGCAAATCTCTGCATTAACTGAGCAGGTGAAAGAACAGCATACATAGTTGCAAAATAAAATAAGGGAGTTCCGCGCTGCGCAGGAAGAACTTTTGATGGGTGATGCTGCAAACCGAGTGAGCAATTTTGACAGTGATCTCAATTATGTTGAAATGCAGCCAACACTAACTAGTCCCCAGAAACAGCAACACTTTGGGAACTCCAAGGAACTGCAAAATGATACTGATTCAACAGAGCAACTTTGATGTGTGTTGCTTGAATTTCCAGCATCTGCAGAATTCCTCGTGTTTACTGATTCAACAGAGACCTCTAGTGGCTTACATGACGATGAGAATGGTAATTGGTCTGGCAGCCATGGAAAACTTGCCTCGGTAAAAATTAGGGGAGTGAAACCATGCAAGAATGAAGAAGGAGATTATGAAAGGAGACAGGAGTTTTACCATCAACCACCAAAACCTGAAAAAATTAACAACTGGTCCAGAGAAATTACTCATCCTAAAAAAAGGAAACTTAAAGACTGGGCTGAACTTTAATGAATTAAGAACATAAACCAATTCCATCCATATGACAGAATTCAAATTTTAGCTACCATGCTGTCTTCTCATCAAATAAAATGGTGGACACGTTGAGTTGAGGATAGTATAGGAGACACAGAATTTATCAGCTGGTTGGGATGCCATTAAGACATTGTATGAAGAAAAGCCCCAAACCGGACTGATTGGAAGAAAGTGGTCAACTTGTAAACAAAAGGCTTCACAGAATATTTCTGAATATGAAGACTCCTATAGGACAGTATGTATCATCTTCTCAGGAGTTAGACTAGATTAGATTAGATAATGAGGACACGCAGTCCTCGTTTATTGTCATTTAGTAATGCATGCATTAAGAAATGATAAAATGTTCCTCCAGTAGATATCACAGGAACACAAGACAGATCAAGACTGAAAAACTGAGAAAAACCACATAATTATAACATATAGTTACAACAGTGCAAAACAATACCGTAATTTGATAAAGAACAGACCATGGGCACGGTAAAAAAAAAGTCTCAGAAGTCCCATCATCTCACGCAGACGGTAGAAGTAGAAAGAAAACTCTCCCTGCCATGAACCTCCAGCACCGCGAACTTGCCGCTGCAGCACCCAGGAATACTTGAAGACAATAGAGAATAATCTCCATATGGCCCCTGTAAGTCAATCTTCACGGATGGTTTGAAAACGGATGTTGCTAAAATGGAGAAGCTTACGAGAGCAAATTGGAATGAACCTGCCATTCCCTATGGTGCAGACTACTGAAGACATGGAGCAAGATATCGAAGACTGAATAAGATCAGTACAGACAGACCAACTTCCACACTTGCTTACCAACAGAACAAGATGAACCAGAATTCACAGCAACCCCAAGGTGATAAAAAACCCCAAGGTGGTAAAAAAGGACATTGGGTGAAAAATTGCTGGCAAAAGAGAGCAACTCTACCACAAAGTCAACCACAACAACAATTTCAGGCACAAATACAACAACAAGAAGTTAACTAACAAGTTCAAACACTGTTCAATTACAAGGTCATCAGCAAGTTCAACCCCCTTACCTCACAAGGGATTGGAAACTCTGATCTAATGGCACAACTTCAAACTACAATCGTGAATGTAATGAATGTGTGGTCAAGGTCGCAAAAATGACTAGGCCCTACCCTGCAGGAGCCATTGCCTGCCTTGATAGAGCAAAAATTGGACAGCTTATATGATAAATTATGAGTTGGATATGAACGTGTTGAATTCTCACTGGATACAGGAGCAGAGCTAACATGCATACCTGAAACTATTGCCCAAAAATGCAACATCCCATTGACTAGCATCAGTAGATATGCATGTGGTGCTGAAGGACAGAGAATTGAGCTAGTCTGAAGCAGACCAGCTGAAGTACAATTTGATCCTCATCTATGAGAAATACAATTCTGGGTGGAAGACATCTCGCAACCTCTTCTCAGAATGGATATCTTATTGACTTTAATCTCCACTCTCGAACTCATGGAGGGTAAAGTTATCTGGAATCTCATGTGGTTGGAGAAATCTAAATTAACCAGTCATCCTATATGGCCGTAAAACAATGACTATAGTTTTACTGGTTATGGCCGTAAAATAATGACCATAGTCCGCTGGAAACAGATTCTGCTAAATTTCCTGAGAAAATGCCAACTAGTAGCAAGCAATATCCTCCAAGTAGAACATCTATAGAAGGCATCATACCTATTGTTAAACAGCTGGAGGAGCAAGGAAATCCTGTCAAAATGCACAGTCAATCAAACAGTCCAGTCTGGCCTATCAAGAAGGCAAGTACATTTAGAGACTTACGGTGGATTACAGGATCAACAATATTGAAAAATTAACTCCTCTTGTGGCAGATCCGTCAACTATCTTTAACACCCTGAACACATTACACAAATAGTTCACAGTTATCGATATGGCCAGTGGTTTCTGTTTGGTACCACTGGCACCTGAATGTGAACTGTGCAGTTGTTGGTCAGTAATACCAGTGGATGAGGCTACCACAGGGACTTCACAATAGTCCTACTGTCTACCACATGGTATTGAAACAACATCTAAGGAACTTTACAGGCATTGACTCAACTATCATACAATATCTGGATGATATCCTGATCATCTCTGAGATCGTAGATCAGCATGAATGTAATGTACTTTATTCACTCAATAATCTAGCCTTCAGAGGATACAAAGCAAATGTGGACAAGGCACAATTGCAACAAAAGGAAGTGATTTACATGAGACAGAACATTACCCAAGGCAAATGAGAAATCACTGAAGATCACAGGTGGAGGCAAGGTAAGTAGGTAAATTCACTCCTTATTTCTTATTTCTATTTGCTTATTTAGCTCTTGAAAGAATAGGGGCTATGTCCACAGGGCCAGTGTTCTGTTCTAGATGTCAGATGTGGGATTTCCGAGAGATTACGAGCCTCTCTGATGGGCACATCTGCACCAGGTGCATGAGATACAGCTCCTTAGAGACCATGTTAAGGAACTGGAGCTGCAGCTCGATGGCCTTCGACTCATATGGGAAAGTGAAGAGGTGAAAGACAAGAGATAGAGGGAGGTAGTCACCTCAAGGCTACAGGAGACACATAAATGGGTGACTGTCAGGGAGAGGGAAGAGGGAACGTCAGATAGTAGAGAGCACCCCTGTAGCTGTCCCCTTCAACAATAAGTACTCCATTTTGAGTACTGTTGGAGTGGGGGGGGAGGGTGCTGATCTACCTAGGTGAAAAAGCAGCAGGCGTGCCTCTGGCACTGAGTCCAGCCCTGTGGCTCAGTAGAGTAGGGAACTGAAGAGGATGGCAGCAGTACTAGGGGACTCTATAGTAAGGAGGACAGACAGGCAATTCTGTGGACACAAAAAGGAAATTCGGATATTAATTTGCCTCCCAGGTGACAAGGTCTACGATGGTTCTGAACGCGTCCACATTATCCTGAAAAGGGAGGGTAAGCAGCCAGAAGTCATGGTACATATTGGTACCATCGATATAGGTAGAAAAAGGGAGGTGTCCTGAAATCAGAATATAGGGAGTTAGGTAGGAAGCTGAGAAGCAAGACCTCAAGGATAGTAATCTCAGGATTGCTGCTTGTGCCACATGACAGTGAGGACAGGAATAGAACAAGGTGGCAGATAAATGCGTGGCTGAAGAATTGGAGCAGGGGGCAAGGATTCAGATTTCTGGATAATTGGGATCTCTTCTGGGGTAGGTGTGATCTGTACAAAAGAGATGGGTTACACTTTAATATGAGGGAGACCAATATTCTTGTGTGCAGGTTTACTAGAGATGTTGGGAGTGGTTTAAACTAATAAGGCGGTCAAAGTTGTGGCGTAATTAGAGATTGGTTGGTATTACGTTGTGGGCAGCACTGAGTCAAGGCTGAGAGAATGAGATACTGTATCAAAAGGACAGGCAGGAAGGCATAAGTGGTAGTGTGGTTCTGTTGGTAAGAGATGGAATTACATCTTTAGAAAGAGGTGACATAGGGTCAGAGAATGTTGCATCTTTCTGGGTGGAGTTAAAAAACTGCAAGAGTAAAAAAATCATTATGGGAAACATATATTGGCCTCCAAGTAGTAGCCAAGAATTGGACTTAAGATCACAAAGGAAGCTGGAAAAGACATGTAATAAGGGTAATGTCACAATTGTAATTGAAGATTTCAATACAGTATGCAAAGGGATTGGAAAAATCAGGTTGGTGTCAGAATGCAAGAGTAGGAATTTGTTGAATGCCTGCGAGATGGCTTTTTAGAGCAGCTTGTGCTTTAGCCAGGTAGGGGAAAGGCTTCTTAGACTGGGGTGTTATATAATAACCCAGATCTTATTAAGGAGCTTAATGTAAAGGAACCCTTAGGAGGCAGTGATCATAATATGATTGAATTCATACTGCATTTTGAGAGAGAGAAGCATAAGTTACATGTATCAGTTTCGCAATGAAATAAAGGGAATTAAAAAGGCATGAGGGAGGAACTTGCCCAGGTGGATTGGAGGAGGATACTGGTGGGGATGATGGCAGAGCAGAGATGGCTGAAGTTTCTGAGAATAGTTCACAAGGTGCAGAATAGATATGTCCCACAGAAGTAGTAGTTTTCAGATGGCAGGAGCAGGCAACCATGGCTGACAAGGGAAGTTAAGAACTACAAGAAAGCCAAGGAAAGGGCATATAAGGTAGCGAAAGTAAGAGAGAAGTTGGATGATTGGAAAGCTTTTAAAATCCAAAAAAAGGCAACTAAAAAAGCTATAAGGGAAAAGATGAAATATGAGGGCAAACTAGCCAATAATATAAAGCAGGATAGTATACGTTTTTTTTCAGTTATATAAAGAGTAAAAGGCAGGTGAGACTTGATATTGGACTACTGGAAAACGATGCTGGTGAGGTAGTCATGAGGGACAAAGAAGGGGCACACGAAATTAATGAGTACTTTACATCAGTTTTATTGTGGAAGACATTAGCAGTACACCAGAGGTCTGTGAGTGTCAGGGAGCAGGAGTAAGTGCCATTATTATAACAAAGGAAAAAGTGCTAGGCAAACTCAAAGGTCTTAAGGTGGATAAGTCCCCTAGACCAGATGGACTACATCCCAGAGTCCTAAGAGAGGTTGTTGAAGAGATAACAGATGCATTGTTCATGATCTTTCAAGAATCACTTGATCCTGGCATGTTCCCAGAGGACTGGAAAATTGCAAAAGTCACTCCACTCTTTAAGAAGTGAGGAAGGCAAAAGAAAGGAAATTATTAGGCCAGTTAGCCTAACCTCAGTGGTTACGAAAGTGTTAAATTCTATTATCAAGGATGAGGCTTTGGGGTACTTCGAGTCTAATGATAAAAGCAGTTAAAATCAGCATGGTCTCTACAAAGAGAAATCCTGCCTGACAAATCTGTTAGAATTCTTCGAGGAAGTAACAAGCAGGGTGGACAAAGGAAAAGAAGTGAATGTTATTTATTTGGATTTCGAGAAGGCATTTGATAAGGTGCCACACGAGGCTGCTTAACAAGATAAAATTCTATAGTGTTACAGAGTAGGAATAAAGGGGGCCTTTTCTGGTTGGCTGCCTGTGAATACTGATGTTCCTCAGGGGTCAGGATTGGGACCGCTACTTTTCACATTGTTTGTCAATGATTTAGATAATGGAATTACAAACAAGAGAAAATCTGCAGATGCTGAGTTCCTCCAGAATTTTGTGTGTTGCTTAGATAATGTAATTGATGGCTTTGTGGCAAAGTTTGCAGATGATGCAAAGATACTGTGTCCGGTGCTCCCGATGCGGCCTTCTATGTATTGGCGAGACCCCAAGCAAGCTGGGAGACCGTTTCGCTGAACACCTACACTCTGTCTGCCAGAGAAAGCAGCATCTCCCAGTAGCCACACATTTTAATTCCACGTCCTATTCTCATTCTGATATGTCTATCCATGGCCTTCTTGACTGTCAAGATGAAGCCACACTCAGGTTGGAGGAACAACACCTTATATTCCGTCTGGGTAGCCTCCAACCTGGTGGCATGGACATTGACTTCTCTAACTTGCGTTAATGCCCCACCTCTCTTTCGTACCCCATCCGTTATTTATTTATTATTAATTTTTTTTTCTCTCTCCTTTTTCTCCCTCTGTCCCTCTCACTATACTCCTTGCCCATCCTCTGGCCTTCCCCCATCCCCCTTTCTTTCTCCCTAGGCCTCCCATCCAATGATCCTCTCCCTTCTCCAGCCTCATATCCCTTTTGCCAATCAACTTTCCAGCTCTTAGCTCCATCCTTCCCCCTCCTGTCTTCTCCTATCATTTCAGATCTCCCTCTTCCCCCTCCCACTTTCAAATCTCTTACTATCTCTTCTTTCAGTTAGTCCTGATGACGGGTCTCAGCCCGAAACGTCCACTGTACCTCTTCCTATAGATGCTGCCTGGCCCGCTGCGTTCACCAGCATTTTTTGTGTGTGTTGCTTGAAATTCCAGCATCTGCAGATTTTCTCGTGTTTGTGTAGTTATGATGAAGTATGCATTGCCTGGATTTTGTAGGTTAAAGCCTGTGCATCACCTTTTCTGTACATAATGCTGGCATTTCTCCGTGTTAATAACAGGCAAATTGAGTGTTTCTGCTCAAGTATGCACAAATGCGAAAACTCTGAACTCACTGACAGCTGTTAGCTGTCATTTCTTTAGCTCTATGCTGATTCTGAAGTTGAGGTACCCAGCAAGGGAGCACTGAATTACAGAAATTACTTATTCCTTATAGTAGGGAACATGCTCAGACTGTGCCAAGTTGTATCTGACACACACAACTCTTCTTGTATTTTTTAAATTGCACCATTATTAAAAATGTTAGAATTAGTTTTAATATTATACAGTATTTACTATTTTCTTTAATTGTGCAGGTGCTGCAAAAGGTCAAGTGGAAAATGAATTTTTTTTGTAGGTTCATCTCTAAAGCATCAATTTCAGTCAAATGTCAACAACAATTTGATACCCTACTGGGTAAATTTACAGATAGAATTTGAAAAACTATCCATTCACCTGTTAACTTTAATTAACAGAATGTAAATGGGTATTTGTAAATCACACTCAAGTCAAAGGAATTAAATGATAAACAGGCTTCCCTAACATTCTCTGTAATAATATTGTTAGAGACTTTGAAGAGGATGCGGATGAGGTTTACCAGGATGCTGCCTGGATTATAGAGCTTGTTCTATGAAGACAGTTTAGACAAACGTGGGTATTTTCTCTGGATACGAGTTCAAAAATTAAGAGAGGCATAGAGTAGAGAACCAGTATCTTTTTCCCAGGGTCTAAATGTTGCATTGTAGGTGGCATGTATTTAAGAATTTGTGTGGGGCTGCATTTTCTTCACAAAGAGAGTGAAGGATGCCTGGAATGCGTTGCCAAGGGTGGCAGTGAAGGCAATTATGATAGCGGCATTTGTGAGGTTCTAAGATAGGCACTTGAATGCACAAGAGAACAGAGGGATAGGGACATTGTGTAGGCAGAAAGGCTTAGCTTAGGTAGATATTTAATCACGATGTTAATTAATTAATTTGACACAATCTTGTGGGCCGACAGGCCTGTTCTTCTGCTGTAATGTTTTATGTTTTATAATCATCAAAAATCCTTGGTAGCATTAAAGAAACATTTATTCAATCTTTCAAAGTTGCAATAGAAAATCTCAAGAGTTGAAGAACAAAATCATATTAGTAAGAGATCTCTTAAACAATTGATTTTATTTTTGTTCACCGGAACATAACATTAATATACTCATACCCTGATCACTACAGTCCAAAAACTTGCTGAAATTGTTAACCAGATAGCTGGTCATGAGGATAGATTTGTTATGAAACTAAATCAGGAGGGAGCTAAATTAAAAAGTGCCCAAAAGTGAACACGGGAGCCAAACTGGACAATTAATTTGTATCATCATTTCCAACACAGGCAATATAACAAATCATTATGAACTGAACTATCTAAAATCCAGTTCTATGGAGAGTATAATTAACACACTATATTTTAAATGAACACCATTTCTTAATCCAAGCCTCAACTACTGAAACCAAGTTTGCCACTCTTAAAGGAGAGGCAAATCATCACTGCAACCAAAATTGACAGGTATTCTGGAACTTACGGAGGCCTTGAAGACTTTCAATAAAGTTAACATAGAAGATAGCAGGTTTTCCAAGTACCCAGATCTTGATGGAGGAAGCGCAGAGTGAAGAGATGTCCTTCACAGATACACAAAGTAAATGGGATGAGGTGGTTGTGTTAGTTCCTTAATGCCAGACTTGAAAACCTGGATGTAATATTTCTAAGAGTTTAATGACATCATCTGCACAATTGAACTTGGATAAGAATTTATCAGATGCTATATCACACCAGTATCATATTCTGATACTGCTAATCTACCACATCCTTACATGCTAACAACAAGCCATAAATCAAGATTTCATAATTTGCGTGCACCACTCTTTATTCAGCCCTGGAAGGCACGTCATCAAAACATATCGGAGAATAACTGACATATTTTCATTCCTCTTTTGGGTGCAGTTACCAGAAGGTGACAGGAGTACCTATGGCTGCTTATGACCATATGGAAGCAATGCCTTTATATGAGGCATTGATCGTGTGGATAGCCAGAGGCTTTTCCCCAGGGCTGAAATGGCTAACACAAGGGGGCATAGTCTTAAGGTGCTTGGGAGTAGGTACAAGGCGGAAGTCAGAGGTAAGTTTTTCACACAGAGAGTGGTGGGTGCATGGAATGCACCCCTGCCAGTGATAGTGGTAGAAGCAGATATGATAGGGTATTTTAAGAGACTCAAAGATAGGAACATGGAGCTTAGAAAAATAGAAGGTTATGCTGTCGGGAAACTCTAGGCAGTTTCTAGAGTAGGTTACATCGTCGGCACAACATTGTGCACCGAAGGGCCTGTAATGTGCTGTAGATTTCTATAGTTTCTATATTTTTTCTTCAATTAACAGACCTGAAAATTCCACATTTATCCTCAGTCAAGGTTTGTTCTGCCAGGACTAATGAATATTTACAACACCCTTAACCTTGTACATATATATTCAGCATTCTCCAACTGCTTATCTATTTGTAGATACCACCCCAAACTCCCGCCAAGTTGCGTGATACAAGGTATCTCTGGGAATCTTTCATGCTTGTTATGATGCAGAAAGAAGCCATCTGGCCCATGAGGTGAATGCCAGATTCCAAAATAGCAATCCCAATCTCCCCCTCCCTTTATTTCCCTATACTTCTGCAACTTGTTCTCTCTTACAAGCCCATCAACTCCCCTTCAATTATTTTGCTTCTTACCTAGCTAATTACAGTGAAAATCAAAGGAAATCAAAGACAAAAACAAAAAACGCCAGAAATAGTCATCAGGCCAATACAGACTCAAACATTTACAATATATATTAATGCCTTCTATGAAGGAATAAAAACTATCATAAAACACAGGATAAGATGTTAATATCCCTTGCGTTAATGGGTTCTGAGCACTTGCATGAGACTGCCTAGATGTTGGGAGTGGCACAGGGTTGACAAGTAGACAAGTTTTCTGACAATAGAAAAAAAGTGATAAATGAAATTCGATATAAGCTTCAAATAACATACATAAAGCAATCAAGGATGCCAATACCAGCCCAAATTCAAGTACCTGACCAATGGTCAGTTATAGCAGGGCTTACATGCTGACCTTGCACTTTATTGCCTTCCCGCATAGCATCTTCCCTATAACCGTAACACTTTCTCCTGTGCTCTGTTATTGCTTTATCTTGTACTACCTCAATGCAGCGCTGTAATAAATTGATCTGTAAGAATGGTATGCAAGTTTTTCCTCTGTACCTCAACACAATAACAAACCAATTTACTGATCAACCCCATTGTCCAGAAGCTGTAGAAAGGAAAATACAGAATTTACAAAAGGATACAGATAGGTTAGTGTGTGAGCACAAATTTTGCAAATGAGGAGTCATGTGCGGAAATATTAATTATTTAATTTCATAGGAAGAACAGAAAAAATATTAAAATCAAACACTATAGCATAGTACAGGTCCTTCAGCCCATGATGTTCTGCCAACCTTATAACCTACTCTAAGATGAATCTAACCTTTCCTTCTTATATGCCTCCATTTATATACCATCCACCTGCCAATCTAAGTGTTTATAATATCTCTAACATATCTGCTTCTACCACCACCCTTGGCAGGGTGTTCCATGCACACATCACTCTGTGTAAAAAAAACTTACATCTAACATTCCCCCCAGTTTTTTTCCTCCAATCATCTTAAAATTATGCTCTCTCATACGAAGCTAGCCTCTCTCTGGCTATCCACTCAATCTATGCTTCTTATCAACTTGCACACCTTTATGAAGTCACCACTCATCTTCCCTTGCTCCAAAGAGAAAAGCCATAGTTCACTCAGCCTATCCTCATAAGATATGGTCTCTAATCCAATCAGCATCATGGCAAATCTCTACACCCTCTCTAAGGTTTGCACAACCTTCCTATAATGAGGCAACCAGAACTGAGCACAATATTCCAAATGTGGTCTAATTAGAGTTTTATAGAGCTGCAATGTTACATTGTGACTCTTGACTTCAATCCCCCAACTAATGAAGGCCAATACACCATTAGTCTTCTTAACCACCCTATCAACTTGTGTGGCAACTGTGAGGGATCTGTGGACAGAGACCCCAAAATCTGCCTGTTTCTCCACACTGCTAAAAATTCTGCCATTAACCTTGTATTTTGCCTTCAAATTGATTCCCAAAAATAATCACTTCACGCCTTTCCAGGTTAAGCTCCATCTGCCACTTCTCCACCCAGCTCTGCATCTTGTCAATATCCTGTTGTAAACTGCAGTACCTTTCTACACTACCCACAACTTCATCAACCTTCATATTATCTGCAAACTTACTAACCTACCTTCATTCAAGTCATTTAAAAAAATCACAAAAAGCATGGGTCCTAGACAGATCCCTGTGGAACACCACTGGTCACCAATCTCCAGCAAAAAAAAATCATTCCCTTTACCAGCAACCTCTGCCTCCTATGGCCAAGCCATTTCTTTTTTTTAATACTTCATTTTCAAAATTTTCAAAAAACAATGAAATCAGCAAGAACATCTAAGCTCAGACATGTGTAACAATAAGGAAAAAAAAGGGACATAACATTAGAGGGATGTGCTCAAAAGTGCTAAACATTAAGTTGCAAATGAGGGCCGTGAGAAATCAGCAGGGGGGAAATTATTCATCTGCCCCCGGCCTCGTCTAGGTAGGCAAGAAATGGATCCCAGATAGCCGAAAATTTTATAATTGAATTGGTTCTCAAGAACCTAAGTCTCTCCATCTGTATGACTGAGATCATATCAGCCATCCATCTCCAAAAGGAAGGGAGAGAGGGTGAATTCCATTCCCTCAAGACAGTCTTTTGGCGACAGTCACCCCCAGCATCAGAGACTGTTGTATGGCTGTAGGGAAACATAGAGTGGATTGCGAACAGCCAAAGATGGCAAGACCAGCTTCCAAGGGGAAGGGTCTTTTATAGGCCCTTGAGTACCAGTCAGATATTTTAGACCAACATCCAGTCAGTGATGGGCAAAACCAAAAGGTGTGTGACAACGTGCCCTCCGTCCCTTGGCATCTATCACACATTGGCGAGACTGAAGGGTAAATCCTGTGCAATCTGAGTTTAGAGTAATGGAGACGGTGGACAACTTTAAACTGGATCAGTTGGTATCTGCTGTTAACAGAGCAAACTTGAATCATAGACAAACTCTGGTCCCAGGCAGCTTCAGATAGTTCAGTGCCCAATTCCTCTCTCCCAGCCTCCCTGATCTTCACAGTAGAGGCTATAGTACAACCATCAAACAAACATACAAACTTAGAAATGAGATGCTTGGAGTCAGGAGGGTTCTTTAAGATATCAAAAAATATATGCTTCCCTGGAAGGATTTCAAAATTACAAATCTTAGATTGAATGTAGTGTCTAATTTGTATGTAATGAGAAAAGTGCAAATGAGGCAGCTCAAATTTCTCTTTCAGCAGACTAAAAGTTGCAAACCATCCCTCTACGTACAGGTCTTCGATAGAAACTAGACCCTTCTCCCTCCAAGCATGGTAGGTTTTATCTGACCATGAGGGTAGAAAGGAGTGATTGAAACAGATTGATGTTTGTACAGAGGTCTCTGGTAAATTCAGAACACTTCTAATCTGATTTAGAATTCTGATGGAATTTTTCAAAACAGAACTTAAACTTTTAGAAATTCCAGGCTTTTCTAATTTAGAGAACAGCATGGCTGGCAACAAGGAATTGGCAACAGAGTTAGACTCCATATATAGCCACAAGGGGGCCCTAGGGACTAAGTTATCCAGAGCCCCCTGTTGCCAAAACATTAAAGCCCTAGCATTGACAGCCCAATAATAGTGTCTGAATACAGGTAATCCCAGCCCTCCTTCAGACTTGGGCTTTTGCAAATAGATTTTTGAAATCCTGTGATTCTCATAATTCCAGATGTAAGACAAAATTATGGAGTCCAACTCTTTAAAGAAGGCTGATGTAAGAAAGATGGGGAGATTTTGACAAAGATAGAGAAATCTAGGAAGAGAAACCATTTTAATTGAATTTATACAGCCAATCATGGACAGAGGTAGGGTTTTCCAACTTTCTGTATTCTGTTTAAGTTTTGAAATTAACTCCGCAAAGTTTAATTTAAATATTAATTTAGGATCTTTGGGTATTGCCAAACCAAGATAAGTAAAGTGATCTTAACTATTTTAAACAGGACACTTTCCAAAAAAACCAGCGTGTAGACATCAGAGGAGGGCATGAAGTCACTTTTTGTCCAATTGATTGAGTATCCGGATAGTCTGCCAAAAAAAGTGATTAAATCTAGAAGCAGGGGGACTGACTTTTCTGGGTTTTGTAAGTACAGTATCACATCGTCAGCATATAAACTAATAAATGTTTCAATACCTCCCACTTTCAAACCCACAATATTTGGATGACTTTAGAGCAAGGGGCTCTACCGCAACGGCAAAGAGGGCCGGCGAGAGAAGACAACCCTGCTGGACTGAACGGTGTAGAGGAAACATAGTTGAATTGTCACCATTGGTTATAATAGACCACATTGGGCTGGCATACATCAGTTTTACCCAGGATATAAATGACTCGCCAACCCCAAACCTGTACAGTGATTCAAACATGTAAGGCCACTCAATCTGGTCAAACGCCTTCTGTGCATCAAGGGATAAAATTGCTGCCCCACTAACTTTCCCATGATCAGCATACATAGTATTAAGGAGGCATCTAACATTGGAAAAAGAAAACCTGCCCGGGATGAATCCTGTCTGATCAGAATGAATGATAGATGACAAATGCTTATTTAGCCGGTTAGTCAGCATTTGTGATTACCTTTCTATCAAAGTTCTGGAGTGCAATGGGCCTATAGCTGACCAGGTCTGTTTCCTCTTTACCTTTCTTTAGAATGAGGGAAATGTTAGCCTCGTACAATGTTTTAAGCAAGACTTTGTCTCTCTTAGAGCAAGATACCATTCTGAGGAGAAGTGGGGCAAGGATATCGCAAAATTTCTTATAAAATTCGCAGCCAAATCCATCTGGCCCAGATGCCTTGCCAGACAGAAATGACTTAATGGCAGAAATTATTTCTTCCAACGTGAAATCAGAATCTAGGTCCTCTCTAGCAGCGACACTAAGTTTCAGCATTACAAGAGAGTCAAAGAAGTCATTCAAATCAGATTGAGTGGCATCGCATTTAGAACTGTAGAGTTCACTGTAAAATTCTTTAAAACAGTCATTTACCTCCTTGGGATTGGTTAACAGGGTGCCCGCCCTTGATCTAATGCGGTGGATTGACCTTAGGGCCTGGGCGCCCCTGAGCTGCCGTGCCAGGAGCCCCTCAGGCTTGTCCCCCATTTCAAAATGCTTTTGTCTTAATTTTAAGAGGAGGTTATTTATTTGACTACCCAAGATGCAATTGTACTCATATTTAAGCTTCATTATCTTATTGTAGTCTTCAGAGGATTTCGAGGCCTGGTATGTCGCTTCGAGGGTTGGGAGAGTGTTCTCAATCTCCAATAATCGCCCCCTCTCTCCTTCTTAGCAGCAGATTCATATGAAATTATATACCCACGAATTACAACTTTTAATGTCTCCCTGAGTGTGGAAGCTGACACCTCGCCATTATTGATAATTTCTATAAAATCTTTTAATCTGGTGGTGATGTTTTCTATAATTTTCTTATCTGTGAGTAGGGAAGGGTTAAAATGCCAGGAATAGATTCGTTTGGGAAGGGAGAGATTTAGGGACATTGCCAAGGGGCTTTGGTCAGAGATTAATATATTATGATATTTTGTATTGGTAACACGAGAAATTAAATGAGAATCAACCAAAAAATAATCTATAGGATTTGTGAACGTGAGAATAATAAGAATAGTCCTTGTCGGTGGGATGTTGAACTGGCCAGATACCTACTAAGTTCCTAGATTTAATCAAATTGTTTAGGACCTGCACTGACATGATATTTGAGGGTGGGCAGGAGGACAACCTATCTAAATATGGATCTAGGTAGCAATTCAAATCACCACCGATTATTATATTTGAATTACTGGCATCCGGAAGTAAATCAAAAGCTTTCCTAAAAAAAATTTGGCTCGTCTGTGTTTGGACCATAAGTATTAAGGAAGGTTAGCGGAAATGAATTAATGGTGCCAGAGACCATGATATACCTGCCGAGAGGATCCATGGTCATGGAAGTGAGTTGAAATGGAATATTTTTCCTAAAAAGGATAGCCACACTACGGGCATGAGAAGTAAATGGTGACTGGTAAATCTGTGATATCCAGCTAGACCTCAATATGCATTGCTTAGTTATTTTGATATGGGTTTCCTGTAGAAAAATCACATCTGCAGATAGAGATTTGAGATGTCTAAAAACTTGGTCCCTCTTAACAACATGACCAAGCCCCTTAACATACCACAAGACTATTGTAATATCTTTGCCCCCCCAGCTGCGTTCTACCACGAGACCTCTGCATATGAGAATAGAAAAGAGATTATTACAGTTGAACACAAACATAGTAAACAGTGCAAAATGGCTGGCAGCCTCATAAAAACACAACATACAAAAAAACACATGTCTAAGCCATAAACAAGAACAGCACACACCCTAACCCACCCCCCTTCTAGTCTCCCTGAACCAGACACATAGTTCCCCATTTCCATCCAAAAAGGAGCTGCTGGGCAGGTAGCTAACATTACACAATGATCACAAACTCCTTCTCCGAGAAAATTTATAACGCAAACTATATAATACTGTTAAACAAATGCTATTAGGGCTGGGAAGAGTTATCCAAGGTCCGCACCTGAAGCTGGGCATTCATAAAACCAACTCAAAATTAACCATTGTAATAACAGACATATTTAAAACATTCTCTGCAATTAAATCCCAGTGAGGCATACAGCACTGTATAACTACATATAGCAAGCAGGTCCCTCCCCTTATCCCAACATGTAAACCAGCACAAGTATAAGCTGAATAAACAGTGTCAGTATATCTACTCCCCTTTGCATGCGTTATTCCTTTCCAAGGATCGTGCTGCTTCCTTCGGGTCGTCGTAGACTATAGGCGCTCCTCCGTCCTGATGATAAATGTAGAGCCTAGCCGGGTACCGCAAGGTGTGCTTGATTCTTCCATCACGCAGAGTTTGCAGTACATCCCAAAAGGCATGACATTGAGTCATCACCTCACTGGCATAGTTCAGGAAGATCAAGACCTTGTTTCCCTTATACTCCATGGGTCGTAATCTGCCGCGGTGCAAGATTAGCGCTTTCACTTGAAAATGGTGGATACGTGCCAAGATGGTGCGTGGCTTAGCGCCAGTGGCTGGCTTCCGCTGGAGAGAGCGATGTGCACGATCAACTTTAACCGGGTGCGGGAAATACTCTTCCCCGAGCAACTTGGGAATCAGTCTGGAAACAAATTCAGTGGGATTACCATCCTCCTCACCCTCTTGTATCCCTATAATCTTAATGTTATGTCTCTGGGAACAGGCCTCTAAGTCAAGCACTTTAGCTTGGAGCTGGCTATGTTGTTTCATTAGCTCGGAGTACTTAGCTTCAAGCTCTTGCAAGCGTGCTCGAAGTCGCTAGCGGTTAGTTCTTGATTAGCCACACGGGCCCTTAGATAGACCTGTAAGGCCACAAGCCTCTGGAACTTGGTCTCAAAAACATCAAAGTGGTTGTTAATGTCACGCAGTGAACTGACTCAGAGATCTCCTCCCTAATTCCTTGGACATGGCGTAAGTTTTATCCGGCGGTACCTCAAACGCAGAGAAGTTGTTAGCATTAGCACTAGCTCTGGTAGTTTGGCAGTCGGCGGTCTTGGCTTTGTTTGCCTTCGGCATTGTCAAACTTTTCCATACACTTAGTTTAAATAAAGAGAGTAAACGCACACTGTTGGCCCATGAATAAATAAAACGCGGTATAATAGTAATTTTATCGAGGCCTCGGAGTGGAGCACTGACTAAAGACGTCTAATCCATACGCATGCGCACTGGCGCCCCATGGCCAAGCCATTTCTGAATCCACACCGCCAAGTTACCCCAGATTCTATGCTTCCTGACTTTCTGAATAAACCTATCATGGGGAACCTTATCAAACACCTTACCAAAATCCACAATATTATTTAAATGGAAAGAGACTACAAAATACTGCAATCCAAAGACACATGGATGTCCTTGTACATGAAATGTTGGAGGTTAAGACAAGAAAACATATGAAAGGGAATGAACAAATTCACCATATATGCAGGAAGGGTAATGGAATACATGCCTTAATATCAAAGTGTACAAGCACTGTACTAAGTTCAAAGAAGCTTCACTGGGATGAAGAACTGGACATACAAAGAACATTGAGCTAATTGGGCCTACACTCACTTAAAAAAAATGTAAGGTTTCAAGAGGTTAGATGTGTAAGGAGTTTCTCCTTTCATGTTATTTGCTAAGGCTAATGAAATGGCTTCTTTGTTATGTTATAATAAAATGGCTTCTCTGTAATGTTAACTGCTGAGTTCATGGTAGCAGCTTGTTTGGGTTATAATTACTGATAATGTAAATTGTATTCATTTGCTTACCAATTGGGATAGATGTTACTCTTTCTTGTGTGTCTGTAAGCTATTGTTTTCGTGGGCTTTGGGGAGAAGGTGTGATGGGGACAGAGAGATGAGACGCGATGAGAGAGATCGGACCCATGAGGGAGTCCGAGGCCCAGGGCTTTTTGGGAGGAGAACCGAAGAGGAAGGACGTGCTGGACGCACTCTGGTCGACCACTGTGGTTGGTCTCAGGTGGCGGGTCGAGGAGGTCGAAGGAGATCGAAGGGTTGTGCATGAAGTGGTTGAACTCTGCTAATTTTGGCACCTTTTACTTTCCTTTTATATTGTATCTCTATTAATTGCATAGTTCCAGTAAGATCTATAAAGTGTAATCTGTAAATCATACATTGTGTGCTGTCTGTTAATTGGCGGTGTAGAGTACATCACACGGCATCCACACAAACTTGATTACCCAGTTTGGCGGGGCCGAAGGCTGCTCCCCCCAGACAAAAGCGAGCTGAGCGAGCCTGAGGCTTACCAGGAGGCTACAGATGCAAGCAAGATATTGCCCTTGGAACTGGAGACTTTATTTCCAGAATAAGAGGCTGCCTTATTCTGAAATGAAAACCTTCTTTATATTACGTTCTCATATTCTTTCTGCAACAAGGCAACACTGCATTATCTTCACTTTCCCCTTTGCATTCATGCTGAGTATGTTTGTTCACCCATAAAAACTGGAATCACATTTTGTCATGGCTATAAACTGTTAGGTTGTGACTGGTGAACTGTCCATGTATTCCAGCCTTGACCCAACATCACTCAGTATTGGGGTCCAACTGACAACCAACTGTGAAACCAAAAAACGTTCATCTGAAGCTCATGTTTACAGCAATCTGTACTCCAGAAGAGGGCACCTGAAATATTCCTTTGGATTCATGATAACATTAAGTTTAAGCCACACAAATACTTATTTAACTTTGTCACTCTGAGCAATAGAAAAATCGTTTTCTGTCTAATTGCAAGTAACAGTTTTTTGCTTTGGACATAAACCTTGACTTTAAAAATTGCCAGATGCTCACTGCTATTCTCCACACTATGTGAAAAATAGCATAATGAACCAAAACCTATGAATTCATCAGCAACTGATTCAATCCTCCGAGATTTGTTTTTGTCCACTTCTGCTTCGTCTTAAGAATCAGTAATTCAGGTTGAGGACCTATCACTTTCTTTAAATTTGGCAGAAACATATAAAATATTTGAAAAGTCTGGGGGACACATCCAGCTTAGTAAAGTTGGTCATTCTAGAGGATTCGAATACTGTTTTAAACAAGAAATGCTGCAGTTGCTGGAAATACAGAGCAATACACACAAAACGCTGGAAGAACTCAGCAGATCAGGCAGCATCAATGTTTTGAGCCAACACCCTTTATCAGGTCTTGGCCAGAAACATCGACTGTTTATTCATTTCCCTAGATGCTGTCTGACCTACTGAGTTCCTCCAGCATTTTATGGCAGTTTCAACCTCACCTTTCACTAGGTGGAGTCCTGCACCTGTCCTAGGAAGACCATAGGACATAAAAATCTACAGCACATTACAGGCCCTTCGGCCCACAAAGTTGTGCCGACCATGTAACCTACTCTAGAAACTGCCTAGAATTTCCCTACTGCATAGCTCCATGTACCTACCTAAGTTCTCTTAAAACACCCTATTGTATCCACCTCCACCACTATCGCCAGCAGTGCAGTCCACACACCCACCATTCTCTATGTGAAAAACTTACCCCTGACATCCTCCCTGTACCTACTTCCAAGTACCTTAAAACTATGCCCCCTCATGTTAACTATTTCAGCCTCTGGCTATCCACAAGATCAATGCCTCTCATCATTTTATACACCCCTGTCAGGTCACCTCTCATCCTAAATTGCTCCAAGGAGAAAAGGCCAAGTTTACTCAACTTAATCTCATAAGGCACATTCTCTAATCCAGGCAACATCCTTGTAAATATCCCCTGCATTCTTTCTATTGGATTCACATCTTCCTGTAGTGAGGTGACCAGAAATGAACACAGTACTCCAAGTGGGGTCTGATCAAGGTCAGATAGCTGTAACATTACCTCTCAGCTCTTGAACTCAATCACACTGCTGATGAATACCAACACATCATATGCCTTCTTAACAACACTGTCAACCTGCGCAACAGTTTTGAGTGTCTTATGGACACGGATCCCAAGATCTCTCTGATCTTCCACACTGCCAAGAGTCTTACCATTAGTATTATATTCTGTCTTCAGATTTGACCTACCAAAATGAACCACTTCACACTTAACTGGGTTGAACTCCATCTGCCACTTCAGTTCTGCATCCTATCGATGTCCCGCCATAATCTCTGACAACCTGTCAGACTATGCACAACATCCTCAACTTTTGTGTCATCAGCAAACTTACTTCTTCATCCAGGTCATTTATAAAAATCACGAAGAGGAGAGGTCCCAGAACAGATCCCTGCAGAACACCACTGGTCACTGTCCTCCATGCAGAATACGAACCATCTACAACTAACCTTTGCCTTCTGTGGGCAAACCAATTGTGGATCCACAAAACAAGGTCTTCTTAGATCCCATGCTTCCTTACTTTCTGAATGAGCCTTGCATGGGGAATCTTATTAAATGCCTTACTGAAATCCATATACGCTACATCCACTGCTCCAACTTCATCATACCTCTAACCAAAACACATAATTCAAAATTCAAAGATGTTTTCACTCTGGATTCTTGAAAACCATGAAATACACTCCATAAATTCTCTTTATCTTCATCTTTCCTTGTATTCTCTTTTAACGTCTAACTTAATCTACTCATATGTTTACTCATACTCAGATAATGGGTGGTATGGTTGCACAATCGCTTTACACCAATCACCGATTGTGGTTCGATTGCCACCACAGTCTGTAAGGAGTTTGTACGTTCTCCCCATGATCATGTAGGTTTCCTCTAGGTGCTCCAGTTTCCTCCCACATTCCAATGATATATGGGTTAGGGTTAGTAAGTTGTAAGCATGCTATGTTGGAACATGAATCATAGCAACACCTTGCAGACTGCCCCTAACACAATCCACATTGATTTGATTTAACCCAAACAATGCACTTCACTGTATGCTTCGATGTGCATGTGACAAATATATCTAATTTTTAAATTCATAAAAAACTTAAATCTTTCTCTGAAGTTGAGCAAACAAATTATTAATTCATCTGCTTTAGCTTTCCTGTGGAAAATCTGTGGACAATCCTTCTCCGTGGATTGTCACCTTGTTGAGGTGGAGAAATTTGTGTGGTCCGGAGATCACTAGAGCGATGCTGTCTGGAGCTATGCTCCTGGTAGGGTCACCCTTGGCGGTAAGGTCGAGGGTGAGGTCCCTGACAAAGAACAATCCAACCAAGACCTCAATGGTGGAACAGGTGGACGAAGTTACTTCAAACTCAACGGCTGTGAAGGTGGATGAAGGCTGCATCAAATCCATCAGCTCCAATTGTCGTGGTTTCCATGCCATTGGAATCAGTTGGTTGATTTGTGAAGTATCGTGTGCTTCTTGGAGTGCAACATTAAGTACACGTTAAACAAATACATGCACAGGCGTCTTCACTCTGTACGGAACGAAGACCATGATCCTCGACCTCGAGGGATAGCCACGACAACGAGTTTTCCTGTTGATTATTAACTTGTAATTGCCACAGATTCTGAGGCTATCATCACTGCAAACTATAAGGTAAAGATTGTTCTTTGGAGAATCTAGATGAAATCTTTTTCAACAGGTAAATCCTGCACTTCATACTTCGAAGTTTCCAAGTTCATCATGAAACATCTGCAGTACTTATCAACTGTATACAATACAAATAATTTCTCCATCTCTTGATTTCTCCAAAATTTGTATTTACTTTCAATAGCTAATACCAGGCTATAAAATTAGAACTTCCACTTGTAACAATTTGTATCATCACAATGATAACATCTACATGAAAAGGTTCTTCTCTCTCCTCGATGATCTCGCCACACTGTTTTAATAGTCTGAGTATTTGCTGGATAATAAAGCAAATGATATACTTTCTTGATTGTATTGCCTACATAATATCAATTGGCAACTGTCTTTGGGTTTGCATATCTTTAAATACACAAACTATATACTCCCCCAGCAACTTGTTAAAACTTGTATCCCCAGTGTTCAGCAATCCAGTTCAAAGTCTACATCTCATCTAAATCCAAAATTGGCAGTTAAACATATATTGCTGCACTCATGAAATGGGGAAAAGGCAGTAATGATCAACCACTTTAACCAACTCTTCAAATGCCTTGGACTTCTGGTTTGGCTAGAGTCAAAGTTTTTAATGAATCAGAATCAGAATTTTTCTCACTGATATTAGTCATGTTTTTTTTGTTTTGTAGCAGCAGTACAGTGCAGGCATAACTACAAGTTACAATAAATAAATAGTGCAAAAGAGGAATAGTGAGGATAGTACTCATGGAACGTTCAGAAATCTGAGGGCATAGAGGAAGGAGCAATTCCTAAAATATTTGAGTGTGTACTTCCTCCCTAATAATAGTAATAAGATGTGTGCAGATCCCAAATGGTGAATGTCCTCAATGACGGATGCCACGTTCTTGCAGCACCACCTTTTGAAGATGTCCTCAACGGTGTGGAGGCCCGTGCCTGTGATGGAGCTGGCCGAATCCATAACCCTTTGAAGCTTTTTGCGATCCTGTGCATTGGAACCTCCAAATCAGGCGGTGATGCATCCAGTTGGAATGCTTTCCACAGTACATCTGCAGGAATTTGCTAGAGTCTTTAGTGACATATCAAATCTGCCTTCATCATGATTATATCAATACGGTGGGCCCACAATAGGTCCTCTGAGATGTTGATGCCCAGGAAACTGCTCACTCTTTACACCACTGATGACTCAATGAGATTAGTATGTGTTCTCTGACTTCCCCTTCCTGAAGTCCACAGTCAATTCCTTGGTCTTGCTGACACTGAGTGCAATGTTGCTGTTGTGACACCACTCGACCAGCCTATCTATTTCGTTCTGCACACATCTTCTTCACCATCTGAAATTCTGCCAACAGCAGTGGTGTCATTGGTGAATTAATAGGTGGCACTTGAGCTGTGCCGAGCCACACAGTCATGAATCTAGAGAGAGTAGCTGAGGGGAGATGTTACCACCAATCAGTACTGACAGTTGTCTCCCGATGAGGAAGTTAAGAATCCAATTACAGTGACAGATATAGAGGCTCTGGTTTTAATACATTTGATAGGTACTGAGTGGATGATAGTGCTGAATACTGAGCTGTAATTAATAAACAGCAGCCAGACCTAGGTATTGCTGTTGTCCAGGTGGTCCAAAGCCCAGTGGCAAGCCAGTGAGATTGTACCTCTGTAGACCTGTTGTGGCAGTAAGCAAATTGCAGCAAATCCAGATCCTTGCTCAGGAGTTAATTCTGGCCATGACCAATCTTTTAAAGTACTTCATCACAGTAGAGGTGAGAGATACTGGGAGATAGTCACTGAGGCAGCTCACCCTGCCCTTCTTGAGTACTAGTATGATTGATGTACAATTGAACAGTATGATCAATTTAGCAAGTCAGGAAACATCTATACAGCAGATTAAACATTCAATGTTTTAACCTGAGACCCTTCATCAGGAAGGAGGCAGAATCCAGAATAAAAAGATAGGGAAAGAGAAAGGAGTACAAGCTGCCAGGTGATAGGTGATAGGTGAGACCAGGTGAGAGGGAAGGTGGGGGGCAGGGGGGGAGAATGAAATAAGATGAGAGGGGATATCCCAACTTCTTACTTAAGTCCCCCTTCCCCAACCCACCTACCAGCTTCAGCTCTTCCAGGGCTAAAGGAGGAGAAGGATGATGGGAGAAAGGGAAGGAGAGAGGGCACCAAATGGAGATGATGGGTAGGTGAGAAAAAGAAAAGGGTTAAAAGGGGAAACAGAAAGAGGAATGGAAAAAGAGAGAAAGGGGAAGGGGGAGAAATTACTGCAAGATAGAAAAATCAATGTTCACGCCATCAGGTTGGAGGCTACCAAATGATCTATATAGTGTTGCTCCTCCAACCTGAGTGTGGTCTCAACATGGCAGTAGAGGAGGCATTGACCAATATGTCAGAATGGGAATGGGAAATTGAATTGAAATGGGTAGCCACTGGGAAATCATGTCTTTTGTGGCAAATGGAGCAAAGGTGTAAGCATAGTCTCAACAATGTCCTGTACAGTTGTAAAATGGCATTCCAACTCTTGTATTCAATGCCTTGACTAATAACGGTAAGCATACCAAATTCCTTCTTCAAAACCCTATCCACCTATACTACCATTATTAGGAAACTATGTACTTGTACCCCTGGGTCTCACTGTTCTACAGCACTCTCCAGGGCCCTGGCATGTACTCTGCAAGTCCTGCCCTAGTTTAGCTAACCAAAATGCAACAGTTCTATTTGCCATTCCTTGGTCTATCTCTCGTGCTGGTCTAGGCTCCCTTGTAAATTGAGATAACCCTTGTCATTGTCAACTGCATGGCCAATTTTGGTGCCATACACAAGCTAACTGAGTTAACAAAATTGTCATCCAAATTGTTAATAAAGGTGACAAATAAGAGGGGACTGAGCACCAATCCTTATGGCTCACTACTGGTCGCAGCCCTCCAGCATGAAAAATAACCATCTACAGCCACTCTCGTTCCTTCCACGAAGCCAACTGGCTAGCTCATCCTGGAGCCCATGTGATCCAACATTCTGGATCAGCCTACCATATAGAGCCTTATTAAAAGCCTTGCCAAAGTCCACGTAGACTGCTTTGCCTTCATCAACCTTCTTCAAAAATTTCAACCAAATTAAGGAGATATGATTTCCCACGTATAAAGTCATGCTGACTATCCCTAATAAGTCCTTGGCTTTGCAAAAGCAGGTGGATCCTGTCTCAAAGAATCCTCTAGTAACTTTCCCATCACAGATGTTAGCTCACCAGCCTGCTAGTCCCCTGGCTTCTCACTGCAGCTCTTCTTAAGTAAAGGCACAATAATAGACAGCCTCCAGGCTTCCAAAATTTCCAATTCCAGTTTGACATTTAGTCCAAACAACTTAAGACTAAAATTTATAGCAATAATTTTATTACTGTGTTAATATTTATGTATAAGTGCCTTTAACAAGAGAACCAATGAGTACGTTTTCAAATGTTTCTTGATTTACTTAATAAAGTTCAGAAATAAAAATTTACATAAGATAATTAAACAGCTGGAGAAACTGAGACATTAAAGGATATACCAGTACTCAAATAATTTAAGTGGACAGAAATTTGCCTTTGATAAATCGGATGAGACTATCAAACTAACTTTTTACCTATGCTAATAATTCCTTTCA
Source organism: Mobula birostris (assembly GCF_030028105.1). Taxonomy (NCBI): domain Eukaryota; kingdom Metazoa; phylum Chordata; class Chondrichthyes; order Myliobatiformes; family Myliobatidae; genus Mobula; species Mobula birostris. The sequence goes on from NC_092377.1 coordinate 29,419,352, forward strand.
TAATGTATATATAAAAAATACATACAACATTTGAAGGTCTGACAGTTATTCAAGAATTGTTCATCCTCATAGCAGTTTATTTAATTGTCCCAGCAGAATTACACTCGCAAATTATTCATGACAGCCATCATGTTCTCTCCCCTCTCATGTTTTTACTGCTTTCTTACAAAAAACATATCATTGTTAATTTATTCACCAATAAAATAACAATAGCAATAACAAAATTTTCTTTATTTATTTTTATCATTTCTTCAGAGGAACATTAAAGATCAAACAGCTTATGTTAAAATCCTTTTGTTTTAAACTTTTGGTAATGTTGCTTTACTTTTGCACTTAGTTTAAAAAGTTCTTCCAGGTTGGGAGAATTGCAAGCAATTCTTTCGATTAATTAATAAGAAATTGAGATCAGATTCCAAAGAATAGGTAACAGATCCCAAAGTGGTAAGGTCTTCTTCTTAAACAATTCCTCATGATCAAGGATGACTTATTTCCAGGTTGTTTTTCTGAGTTGTCTAATGAAGCCAGTGAGGGAACAACCAACACTGTGAGGGAACAACCAACACTTCTACAGAGGGATTTGATGGGGGCCATTAGGCAGGGTAAGTGAATGGGTCATTCCACTGCATATGCACAGTCTAGTGTGCTGCCAAATCTTGCCACTGATGTTCTCAGTACTATCCCAAAATACTCCTCCTCTCCTTAGAGTGGTCATGGACCAGAGATTCTCTGAAGACAGGAGATAGTGGTATTTCTAGAAGATGGTTTTGAGCACGTCCTTGAATCATTTCCTGTCTGTGCCCAGTAATCACTTGCCAGTAGTACATAAACTAGTTTTTTTTGCAAATAACATGCATTGAATAAATGGCAAGCAGTAGCACAATAAACAGTCCCCATACAAGTTACACCATTAGAGTATTTCAAATACATATTTCTAAATAAAAACCTCAGCCTGCAATTTTGGAGGCATTGTTGTTGAAACACAATTATAACGTACTGTTTAACAGTTTTATGAACAGAAACAGTAAAAGCAGAGATAACACTCTTGATATTCATGTACTTGGTTCAGTTGCAGAATCTGGAATTCACTGGACACAGTGGTACTTGTTCATCGCAAACTGTTACTGAGCTGAGGAGGCAGTTGAGAATGAAGCACATTGGTGGGTCTGGAGTCATGCTTGGGCAGAATGGGTAAGGATGGCAGAATTCCTTCCCTTAAGGTCATCACTAGATGCTACTAATGACAATCTCGTAGTTTCAGGTTTTCATTTAAATTCCAGATTTTTCATTTAATCTTGAATTTACATTCCACAGCTACCACAGTGTGATTCAAACATGTGTCTGGATTAATGCTCAGTAACTTTACACTATCCTACTCTGCCCAAAAGTAGCTGCTTTTCAATCTCTAAACTATCAGCAATGCCTCCAAAATGTCAGCAGGAAATACATCAGCCATACCATGAGCCGGAGATTGTACCTCTGACAAATAAGCATTGATTTTCTGTCTCATTGTGCTCAATTTCATATGGGATTTCTACACCCAAATCTCTGTAATTTTCTATGATGATGTTAATATAGGCAACTTTAAAATTTGATTTTAAGCACTCCACCATCAACATCTGTACCTTCTAGTTCCTAAGCTCTCAATTTCTTTTCTTAAATCAGCATATGGAAGGGAGATTTAAAATGTGGTTGAATGGTGCCACATCAATAACCTTTCACTTAACATCAGTAAACCAATGAGTTGATTATTGACTGCAGGAGGAGGGAATTGGAGGTTCATGAGCCAGTCCTCATCAGGAGATTGCAACCATCAGCTTGGCAGCACTTCTACTTTCTAAGAAGTTTGCACAGATTCAGCATGTCATCAAACTTCTCTTAAGCATGGTGGAGAATTTCCACTCAAAATCTGAAACAAAAACATAAGCAGCTGGAAATACACACCAGGTCAGACAGTGACAGGGAAAGAGAAGTAGTTAACATTTCAGGTCCAGGACCCTTCATCAGATCTGGATCTCTCATTTCCCAGATGCTGCCAAACCTGCAGAGTGGTTACTGCATTTTCTGTATTTATAATACAGTGACTATAAAAAGTAATCACTCTCTCCCATTGGAAGCTTCATATTTTATTGTTTTACAACACTGAATCACAGTGGATTTAATTTGGCTTTTTTGACACTGATCAACAGAAAAAGACTCTTTCGTGTCAAAGTGAACACTGATTTCTACAAATTGGTCTAAAATTATTACAATTATTAAACACAAAATAATTGATGGCATAATTACTCACCTCTTTCAAGTCAATATTTAGTAGATGCACCATTGGCAGCAATTATAGCCTTGAGTCTGTGTGGATAGATCTTTGTCAGCTTTGCACATCTGGACACTGCAATTTTTCCCCATTCTTCTTTACAAAATTGCTCAAGTTCTGTCAGTTTGCATGGGAATCGTAAGTGAACATCCCCTTTCAAGTCCAGCCACAAATTCTCAATTTCAGTGAGGTCTGGACTGTGACTTGGCCACTCTAGGACATTAACTTTGTTGTTTTTATGTCATTCCGGTATAGCTTTGGCTTTATGTCTTACTGGAAAACAAATCTTCTCCCAAGCCACAGTTCTCTACCAGACTGCATCAGGTTTTCCTCCAGGATTTGCCTGTATTTTGTTGCATTCATTTTACCCTCTACCTTCACAGGCCTTTCAGGTCCTGCAGCAGTGAAGCATCTCCACACAGCATGAAGCAGCTACCACCATGTTTCACAGTAGGGATGGTGTGTTTTTGATGATGTGCAGTGTTTGGCTTATGTTTGGCCAAACATAGCGTTTAGTCTGATGGCCAAAAAGCTCAATTTAGGTTTCATCAGAACGTAGAACCTTCTTCCAGCTGACTTCAAAGTCTGCCACAAGCCTTTGGGCAAACTCTAGCCGAGATTTCACGTGTGTTTTTTGAAACAGTGGCTCTCTCTTTGCCACTCTCCCATAAAGCTATGACTGGTGATGCACCCAGGCAACAGTTGTTGTACTCGCATTCTCTAGGCAGATTTATAGCTGTGCCATATTCTTTCCATTTCTTGATGTTTAGCTTAACTGTACTTCAAGGGATATTCAGTAACTAGGAAATGTTCTTGTGTCTATCTCCTGGCTCGTGCTTCTCAATAAACTTTTTGTGGTGTTGCTTGAAATGTTCTTTTGTCTTCATGGTGTAGTTTTTACCGGATACCGACTCTCCAACAGTTGGACCTTCCAGATTCAGGTGTATTTTATTATCAATTGAAACACCTTGACTGCATACTGGTCAAACAGATCCCTATTTAACCAATTATGTGGCTTCTAAAACCAAAGATAATTGGGTGTGTCATATTAAAGGAGGTGAATACTTATGCAATTATTTTGTGTTTTATATTTGTAATTAAATTTGATCACTTTGTAGAGATCTGTTTTTACTCTGACATGAATGAGTCTTTTTCTGTTGATCAGTGTCAAAAAAGCCAAGTTAAATCCACTGTGATTCAATGTTGTAAAACAATAAAACATGAAAACTTACAAGGGATGAGGATACCTTTTACAGGCACTGAAAATACCACTAGTAATTTTTGTTAAACTCATTCTTTGGAAGCGCTCCTCTCTTATCACCATATGCATTCTTCTCTCTTTTGATAGCTGTCAGATATTAAAATCTGTTTTAACTGTAGAAATTTTATTTTGAATAGGTGAAAAAACAAGACATAAAAATTAACTCAATCTTGTCTGACCAGCAGATTACAACCTAATAAATTAAAATGTCACAAAAAAATTATAATCTTCATCAAACTGAAGACAAACATCAAATTCTTGGAAAAATTAATGTAATTTGTAATGTAATTTGCCAAAGCAAATTTTTACCTACCTGTGTTCACCTTAGATGTGACACGTGACAAGTCTATTTTCTGAGATCGGAGAGGAGTTGGTGTTTTATGTGATGAAGTCCTGGTTAATCTCTTTTTTTCTGTAGATACTTTGCTAACCTTGGACAGTGGTGCAAAAATTCCTTAAAGGAAACAATAAACTGTTAAAAAAAACACCTGAGCAAAATACTTTCCAATAAGCACAACTGCAAAGAACTAATGATACAAATTCCATCTTCTACTTTATAGGGGAAGATTTTCTTCTCAAATGTTCCACAAGGGAAAACAGGAAAACTTTTTTTTTCTGTGTGACTGTATGTTTACTTGCTATCTTATTATGTGCTATATGTACCTGGTGCTGTGTATGACTGTGTTTTGCACCTTGGCCCCAGATTAATGCTGTTTTGTTTGACTGTATTCATTGGTTTCACATATGGTTGAATGATATTAAACCTGAATTTGAATTTGAACCATTTTCCTGCACTATCTTTATAACCCACAATTGTTCCAATATCCAAAAATCTATCAAATTTAGTTCTGAATGAAATCAGTGACTGGCAAAAGAAACTTTTTGCAACCTTCTTTATTCGAGAAGTCCAGTACACAAAATGCAGCAGGGTTAAACATTAGCAGCTAAGAAAGATTATTCTCTGTGTATTCTTCACCCAAATTACAGAGAGCTGCCAATAATTCTTCAGTATACAAATGATTTTCTTCCCTGAATGACAATGCTAAACACAATCTACCTATAACAACAAATTCCATACCATTTTCCATTTCTAAATGCTTAATGATTTGATCTTGAATTATACCCTTAAAAATATTCATGCAGCTATGTTAGGCTAACTGACCAATCACATTGCTTATACTTCTCCATGAAATTCAGTGCACTTCCATTTCAGATCTGCTATTAATAGAGTCAGGAAGATAACAATTAATGAATACAATTGAAAGCTCAGCAGAAAATAACTGTTCAAAATTATTCTAAGAAAATAAACAAGGGATGATAATACCATATTTCACAGGGCAGCTGAAGTACTGAATGCCACAGATACTTCCATCATTCTTCCCTTCAGGTTCATCCAGCTCAATCCCTGCCCACTGGCCACTGGCAAATTCAGTGGTACCACAAAATCGTAGTGTTCCAACCTAAGAGAAAAAGGATGAAGAATGAGAAATGCAAGACACTCTTAACATTGGCTACTCATTTGTTATAAATTTGTACTCTAGGTATCGTACATTACAATATAACAGTTGCATTTTATCACCCATTTTAAGGCCCCAGTGCTCGCATGAAAGGTGCACGGGCAAATAACATTGGAAAACTTCTGAACACATGTGAAAGGCCTGCAAATTTAAGCTATTGGGCCCCACTTACATAATCCATTTCAAACTTATATCCATTCAAAAAACAGCCTGGCTAAGACCCATGAGCAGAAGGGCAGGAACCTACAACACAAAACTACTGCAGGAGATCCATGGAAGCCATTTCAAACATAAAGAAAGCACTCTGGTTGTAATCATAGCTTCAAAATAACAATGAAAGGCCTTCAACATGAAACATTAACATTGTCTCCCTTTTTAAAATGTTGCCTGACCAACTGAATGTTTATCTAATTTGCCTTCATTTTTCAATAACCTTCAGCGAATGGCAATGAACCGTTAGTTCACATAAATGCGTATAACAACCAGGGATTTTGATCAATTTGACTGAGATTTTTTATTTGTGAATCATGTGCTCCCTTTCCCCCACACAGTTGAGTATGAAAAACTTAAAATTCAAAAACTGAAATGTCAACAACTCAAAACATGTTCACCACTCCCTCCCCCCCACTTTGCTCAGTACTTAGTTGAACCACCTCTTACAGCTATTACAGCCTCTCACAGCCATTAAAGCCTCTCACAGCCATTACAGCCTACCACAGCTATTACAGCCTCTCACAGCTTTTACAGCCAGTACTCATTCTGGATAGCTTGGCACATTCCTCCTTGCAAAATTTCTCAAGCTGTGCCAGGTTAGCTGAGAAATGGCAATGGACAGCAATCTTGAGGTCTTGCCAGAAATGTTTGATTGGGTTAAGGTCAGGGCTCTCAAGGGCATCAATTTTCTTCATTTGAAGCCACTCCATGGTTGCTCTGGCAGTACATTTTGTATTGTTGCCCTGCTGAAAGACAAACTTCCTCACCAATTTCACCTTTTTGGTAGAGGCTCGCAGGTTTTGATCCAGGATCTCTCTGTATTTAGTAACATTCATCTTCCCATCATTCCTGACCACATTTCCAGTCCCTGCCGCTGAAAAGCATCCCCACAGCATGATGCTACCTCCATCATACTTTACAGTGGGGATGGTGTTACCTAGCTGATGCACAGTACTAGATTTATGCCACACGTACTGCTTTAAAAAAAGCATTATCCTTCCCCTAAATACTTTACAAAGCATCATTTAGTAAATACTGTAAAGATGTGGAAGAAGGATTTGTGGTTGGATGAGACTAAAGTTGAACCTTCTGTCCTCAACCCTCCCTAAGCAGTACATGTGGCTTTATTTCTTTGTATCTTTTTACATTTGTTGTCTTTTACACACTGGCTGATGCCCAAGTTGGTGCAGTTTTTCACTGGTTCTATTATGGTAAGTATTCTATTATGGATTTATCAAGGATGCCCACAAGAAAATGAATCTCAGATTTGTATATGGTGACATACGTGTATTTTGATAGTAAGCTTTACTGTGCACAGGTACCCCTGTATATGTATGCACAAGTACAATGAAAAACTTAAATGCAACAATTTGAAAAGAAGCTCGATGCATTTCAAACAATTTACTGTGACAGGCTTTTTCTTGGAGTTTTGTCAAACAAAAAATAGAAGCTATAGGTCTGTGCATGAAATAGAGTGGGAAACTTGTTGCTAATTTATGGTATGAAAACTTCAGGAGTTCAACATCAGTAAGACAAAGGAGATGGTGATGGACTAAGCCTGCACTGCTCCAACGGTGAGGATGTGGATATGGCGAGGACCAACAAGTACCTGGGGGTGCACCTGGTTAACAGACTTGAGTGGAGCACCAACACAGAGACTGTATTCAAGAAGGGCCAGAGTCACCTTTACTTCCTGAGGGGATTGAGGTCCTTTGGAGTGTGCAGGCCTCTCCTTCACATGTTCTACCAGTCTGTTGTCATGAGTACAGTCTTCTATGTGGTGTAGTGCTGGGACAATGGCATCAACACAGGTGATGCCAACAGGTTCAATAAACTGATTAGGAAGGCTGGCTCTGTTATAAGAGTCAAACGGGACACAGTAGAAGCTGTGGTAGAACAAAAGACCCTACGGTAAATCCTGACAATTCTGGATAATGTTTCTCAACCTCAGCATTCCACCTTGGCTGAACCAAGGAGCACTTTTAGTAATAGACTAAGACAAATGCACTGTTCCAAAGAGCGATATAGGAGGTCATTCTTACCCTTGGCCAGAGAGAGGATGAACAGAGCAGAAACATACACTGTTTGGACACATAGGTAAACAGAAAAAAGGATAGTGATAGCTGTAGGTGATTAAAAGATTACTGAAAAAGTAAAAAGGACAGAACATAACTTATGAGAAGATCTATGAGATATTTTCTTGCAACCTTAATCCAATAGCAGCCTGCTGTATTAGCTAGCTCATCTAATCACGTCTTAAAAGATGTGAAAAATTCACCTACTTGCTAAAATGTAGAAGTAGTAACAAGAAACGCATATCAAATTAAGTTAATATTTCTGGCGCCAATATTCTCTAGAGATTTTGCTCTATGCAAAATCTCTAGATTTAAGTAAATACGTGAGTATAATCCCAACATTAAATAGCTTGATGGGTTTACAGAATTAACCAATAAAGCAAACAGACCTACAAATTCTAGATTTCTTCTTATTTATTCTGTTTTTCCATCCCTAAAGTTGGCCTTTCCTGGAATAAAATAAGGACATAGAACATAACAGCACAGCGGTGTTGTGGGATCACTGGAATTAAGTATGATGTTCTGATAAGGGGTCCTCAAATGCTGTAAAGACCAATCCAGGCTTCCACATGTTCTGATGCAATGTGGGCAAGAGTAAGTGGTGGCTGTAGTTAGTGGATGTATCTTTTGCTTGTTCAGTCTTGTGACAGATATTCACTGCTCTGGGCAGGGGTCTTCCTCTTTTTAGCCACGATCAAAATATTGTTTCTGAGTAAGCTAAACTTCCAACCAATACTCTTTGTTTAGCTTCTTGTTGTAAATGGGAGCCACTCTTCAGTTCTTAACGTGAATGGCAAGCAGTAATCAGTCTTAAGTTAAAAGGACAGCTTTGCAAACAAGTGCTTTCTATAGAGCAAAGTTGCAGGCCCACAGCACTCAGCTTATTGCTCAAGAGGTACATTGTATGACAATCCAGCTTGTTTCAAACTAGACAACACTGGCGAACCTGTTTAGTTCAAGGAAGCTTGCAGACCAGATTGATATTATTTAGCATATTAGCTGATCTGTTAATAGCTAGAAGATCTGTGAGCTTAAAGAGTCAGCTTCACAGCATTTACTGTTTGTACCCAGAAGCTTTTAGACAGTTTCTGTTCCAAGGTACCTGAAAAAATATCACATGGCAGAGAAACAGTTTAAATGAATAGAGCAGTCCAGGCTTTTTAGGAATGGTCCAGCAACATCAAGATGAATGACAGAAACACGGGTTGAATAAGAATCCATTCTCCTGCCTTCAATTGCTGCAACAGACCACTGATTCATCTGCAGTTTTTGGGTATGCCTTTCAGCTGATAGGAATTGCTCCTGTGTTTTGGAAATCCTTTGTATTTTAGAAATAGTTTGGAATGCGCAGTCTTTTATAAGATAGAAATCCTCTGAGTTTAAAACGGGTTTTAAGAATGTTGTTTGGATGTAAGTGTGAAACGCTGAAAATAAATGAACTGGGTTTAAAATAAACTATGTTAACTGGAAGTATCTTCTGTTTGGTAGGGACAGGGGACCCCCTACTCAAATAGTGGGTGTTGGCAGCTAAACTCGCAATGGAGGATAAAGAGGGAAGTGTTTGGGAAGTCTTTGAAGATTGGGTAGTTACAGTATAACCAAGCTTTAGTGAGGGTTCTTGTAGCTATCTAAATTGGAAAGGGCTTAAGATCTTCATTTGAGTTTCGCATTTCATGGTCAGCAAACCCAATACTATCACTCCTTTTGCAGTTGGTGCTTGTTCTCTGTAAAACAGCAGAGATCACTCTCTGCAGCTCTATCTTGAACAGATTTCTTCCAGGTATATCTATTGAGTGCAATGTCCTTCCAGTTTTTAGATGTAATATCAAATTTCTTCTAGCTGATTTTGATGTTATCTTTGAATCATTTCCTTTGTCCACCAGGGGTTCACTGACCTTCCTTCAAATGGAAGTAAAGGATCTGTTTGACAAGATGTGAGTTAGGCATTCAGATGACATGACCTATCCATCAGAGTTGGTGCTGCTTTATCATGGTAGAGACACTGTTCATTTAGGCCTCCTTCAGTACGCTGGTGTTAGTGATTCTCAGAACTTTGTGTAAGGATCTTTTGTGGCATTGTTCTAGGGATTTCAGGTGCCTGCTGTTGGTGGTCCATGATTCAGCTCCATACAATGGTGTAGGAAACACAACTGCTCTATAGTTCATGTGCTGACCTTTAAATTGTGGCCCAATTCAAATTACTTAAATATTAGAGTAGGAATGATAATGTGCAATTATTCTATTTCTCCACTTTTAATCTCTGTGTAGATGTAGATATAGCTGTAATGTAAGTGTGGAGATAAAATGAAAATGGCACCAGACTTCCCTTTCTCTTGTCAAAGAGTGTTGTCAAAGTTCCCATGGGTAATGGGCATCAAAGTATTGCAGACTGACTTCTGACTTCTGTCCAGTACAGAATGACAGCTATGCTATTGAAAGAATGGAGAGTAAATTGATATGGAAGAAACGTACCGCAAGGTTTTAAGTATGTGATGAGTCTACAATATTTTCAATACAGTAATCTCACTAAAAGGACAATAGGATAGAAAATGGACAATAAAGAAGCATCTGTCTTTGCAATAGTTCTATGATGAGGATTAAGATGAGGAGTCATCATAGTTCTTCTGTGCAGCTGTTCTAAACACAAATTTAAATGAAAATGCTCAAGATTAACACCGGAGATTTTTCTGGTATCTCCATCCGTCTTGCAGTAATTGAGGTGGATTTGAGAATATTGTAATGGGCTTTATTCCAAAGCGAACAGAAACTCGACTCCCTGAATTAATCATAGGCTTGCAGCTTGATCCTGCAGATAAGATATTCTATGCCCTATGCAAATAGCACCTGCCATTTTGATATTGCTTCAGTGAATTACATTTCAAACAGAAAATGAACATGATCAAAAGTGTTGCAGTCAACTTGCCCCATGTTCAATCTCAATCAAAATTTTAACAACACGGTTATATAATAAAGTGTATTTAAAAAAGAAAAAAAGACTGAATAATAAAATCACAATTTCACATAAGCTTAAACAAGCACAGAACTAATTTAACCAATTCATTGTTCTTTTAGATTTTTGTAAATAGTTTATCATGTGCAAAAACTGTGCAACAAATATCAGTCTAACAGTGTATAAAAGTTTTATCCCTTGTGTGTTATGTAACAGTTAATTGACCTTACATCGCTTACTTCATCACTCTTCTAAATGGTTCAGACTAAACAGCAAGATACAAGCACAGTTTGTTTTACCTATTCTCATCACTATTGAATCTGCTTAACAAATACAAGTTTCACAATTACATTGATTTCTCTCAAATACTGAGACTATATTTAATGGGAAGCACTGTACAGTCGATGCTCAGCACACCATATCAGATAGCGCTACTGGAAGTCAGAAACAAGAAAAAGTCCTGGAAACTTTTAATTGATGAACCTTATTAAAATAAGATTTATGGGCTGATCAGTGTTCAGACTCGCAGCAGGATGTAATCCAATCTAACTATGCAATTAACACTTGAATTCCCAGGCTACTATTAAAAGTATGAACACAGCTGTTAAACAGAAGCTGCATTCATTCAATTCCAATTTAAATATTGCTTCCAGTTTCACGTATTAATATGCTGCAGAATGAATGGCAAGTCCATGGTCAGATTTTCAGATGACACCCTCGAGTTGCTCCTAGCTAAAGGCACAACAATGGTTTACTTTACCCTTAACATAACAAAGGAATGCACAACAACATATCCAAAAGAATCTGATTGAAAATCTCAGACCTTAACAGCAGAAACATAATCACTGGGGCTCAGAATCCAGTGCCACAAGAAATTCAATTACATTGTTAGATTTGGAAAGTGCACATCTCCCTATTCCCATCTCTTACAATGCACCTGTTCAGATCTTCCTTTTACTCCCGCAACAATGAGTCTAGTTATCATGCCCATGTCTATCTTTCTCAAAAGTAAGTTGGGCACATTGCTATTTGGAATTGGATTTGTATTATTATTGTCACATGTCATGAGATACAGCATGTTGCATATTGCTCTTACAGATCAAATCATGACATGTTGCATTAAGGTAAAACAATAACAGAGTGCAGAATAAAGTGCAGACCTCAATCAGTATTGTAATGCCTTTCTCTGCAAATGCCCACCCACTCACTGCTATCTAACATTTGTCCAAATCTTCTAAGTCCTTCTCAGTAGCAAGAACAGCACCAAAGGTCCTCAGAGGACAGATGCCTCCCGACAATCAACAATTACAGGATGCATCAGAGCACTCACACAACATACAAGTCAACTAAGCAATTCTGAAGAGGAACAGTAACAAGAGGCGACTATTGGTGGCAGAGACAACGCGGAAGAAAATCTGCCAGAGTTCAATGGAATCTGTTGGCTCTCTCATCACATTGGAAGCTTTAATTAAAAACAGTTGGCTGCCATTCAGAATCTCAGCCAAAACATCATCTTTGCCTTGTTAAGTACAGTCGATTACCTAACAATCTCATCAGGAAGTTCAAAGGCATAGTGGTTGATGAAGACTGAAAGTTCCATCACAAAGCTGCAGCATCCAGCCACACTCTTATTCATCTGATCTTTCAGGCTGAAGGGACCACATTGATACAAACCTCTATATTATGCATGAAACTTTGGAAAGAAGTCCATAAAAAGTATAAAAGCCACATAGAACACTGGCCTGTTGGTGATTTAATGATATTTCCTGTGCAAGCAAGACAACTGCCTAATATATTCAGTTTATCTTGCAGTAGCAATAATCAAGTCAAATCGTCAAATGAAGTTACTGTCATTTAACCACATGTATGGGTATAACGTATATAACCATATAGAAACGAGATGTTTCTTCGAACCAGGGTGTAAAGCACATAACACACGATAACTTATTAAGGTAAGGATAAAACCTACAGATGAATCACACATAAGTGACAAACTAAAGTGTATTCATATTAAATATTGTAAGGTACAGAACAGATTAACCAGTGAGACTTCGAATACGAAGCAGCTGGGAGTTCAAAAGCCCAGTGGTTTAGGGAAAGAAACTGTTTGCATCCTGACCATTCTTGTTTTTATGCATCACAGTCTCCTGCTTGATAGTAGAAGGACAAAGAAGATCCTGGGTGGACGGGTGGAATTCTTAATAATACTAAGTAAGGACCCTGCATATGCAGTACTCCTAATAAATGTCCCTGATGGATGACAGGGACACTGTGATCTTTTCAGCTCTTCTCACAATCCTTTGCAGGGACTTCTGGTCTGATCTTCAACTGCTCCCATACCAGATAGAGATGCAACTTGTCAGGATGCTTTCAATGGCGCTCCTGTAAAACGCAGGTAAGATGGGGGGAGAGGGTTGGAGCCTTGTTTGCTTCAATCTTCTTAGAAGGTAGAGGTGGTACTGTGCCTTCTTGTTCGGGGAGATGATATTAAGGGACCAGGTGCCGTCGTCCATGAACTCCCAGGATTTCATAATGGTTAATGTTAATGCCACCAGATGATAGTCATTTAGGCAGATTACTGTTGCCTTCTTAGGCACTGGAATGATGGTTGCCACCTTGAAAACCAAGGGGACAATGGATTGCTTCAGGGAGATGTTGAATATATCCGTCAGCTGCGCAGTCTTTCAGAACCCAACCTGGTATATTATCGGTGGGTTCACTCTAGCCAGGGTCTTCCCCACCTCAGCTTTAGCCAGATGGGGTGTCTGCTTTTCTGGGGGGAGGGGTGCCTCCCTTGCCAGCACTTCATTCTTCACATCAAACTGGGCATAGAAGACATTCAGTCTCTCAGGAAGACCAGTCTCTTAGTCACTGATGCACAGGGTGGACTTGTAGTCAGTAATCGTCTGAATTCCCTGCAAAATGCGCCTCGTGTCTCTGGCATTGTAGAAATAGCTATAAATCTGAGAATGCTCCCATTTTGCCTTCCTGATGGAGCTGGAAAGCATAGTCCTTGCGTCCCTGAGAGCTGTCGCATCTCCCGACCTAAAAGCAGCATCATAATCCCTCATCCTGGCACAGGCCTCTGCAGTAAGCCATGGCTTCTGATTTGCCTTCACCCAGATGTGTTACATGATGGTAACATCCTCAGTACACTTCTCTATGTAGCTGGTCATAGAATCCATAAATTCCTCAATGTTAACATGGTTACCCTAGGTAGCAACCTCCATGAACGTTCCCCAGTTCGTATTATCAAAGCAGTGTAGAGATTCGGCAGAGTCTTGCTGGAGGGTCTCGACCCAAAATGTCAACTGCACCTTTTTTTCCCATTAATGCTGCCTGGTCTGCTGAGTTCCTTCAGTATTTTGTGTGTGTTGCTTGGATTTCCAGCATCTGCAGATTTTCTCGTGTTTGCACCCTCAGGCTAGGTTTTCACCTCCTGTAGAAATGGTTTGACCCGTTTGATCACTGGTTTGTGTGCTGGAATAAATCTTACCGTTAAGTGATCTGAGAGTCCAATGTGGGGTCGAGGTACTGCTTTATAGGAACCTGGTATAGAAACATAGAAAACCTACAGCACAATACAGGCCCTTCGGCCCACAAAGTTGAGCCCAACATGTCCCTACCTTAGAAATTACAAGGGTTACCCATAGCCCTCTATTTTTTCTAAGCTCCATGTACCTTTCCAGGAGCCTCTTAAAAGACCCTATCATATCCGCCTCCACCACCGTCACCGGCAGCCCATTCCACGCACTCAGCACTCTCTGAGTAAAAAAACTTACCCCTGACATCTCCTCTGTACCTACTTCCAAGCACCTTAAAACCGTGCCCTCTAGTGCTAGCCATTTCAGCCCTGGGAAAAAGCCTCTTACTGTCCACATGATCAATGTCTCTCATCATCTCGTACACCCGTATCAGGTCACCTCTCACTATCAGGTATGCTAGTGTAAAATAGGTTTAATGTATTTTCACCTCTGGTAGCAAAATCAACACGCTGGTGGAACTTAGGTAGGACTATCTATAGGTTTGCATGGTAAAGTCGCCTGTGGTAATGAAGATATCATCAGGGTATTTGGTTTGAAAGTCACTAATGGTGCTGTAGAGCTCACACAGTGCCTCGTTGGCAATAGTAGAGGGAAGGGATATATATATATACAGTGGCAGCAAAAGTTTGGGCACCCCTGCTCAAAATTTCTTTTACTGTGAATTTCTTTTACTGCCAAAAAGTTCTATTTTAACTTCGTCGGTCCACAGGACTTGTTTCCAAAATGCATCAGGTTTGTTTAGATGTTCCTTTCAACCTTTTGAATAGAGCTTTTTGGCCGCAATAAGCAAAGGTATGTTTGGAGAAAGAAGGGTGCAGAATTTCATGAAAGGAACCCCTCTCCAACAGTTAAGCATGGGGGTGGACCGATTATGCTTTGGGCTTGTGTTGCAGCCAGTACACAGGGAACATTTCACTGGTACAGGGAAGAATGAATTCAACTAAATACCAGCAAATTCTGGAAGCAAACATCACACCGCCTGTAAAAAAGTTGAAGATAAAAAGAGGATGGCCTCTACAACAGGATTATGAACCTAAACACACCTCAAAATCCACAATGTTCTACCTCAAAAGGCACAAGCTGAAGGTTTTGCCATGGCCCTCACAATCCCCTGACCTAAACATCATCGAGAATCTGTGGATAAACCTCAAAAGAGCAGTGCATGCAAGACGGCCCAAGAATCTCACAGAACTAGAAGCCTTTTGCAAGGAAGAATGGGCGAAAATCCCCCAAACGAGAATTGAAAGACTCTTAGCTGGCTACAGAAAGTGTTTACAAGCTGTGATACTTGCCAAAGGGGGTGTTACTAAGTACTGCCATGCAGGGTGCCCAAGCTTTTGCTTCAGGCCCTTTTCCCTTTTTGTTATTTTGAAACTGTAGAAGATGGAAATAAAAAAGATTTCTTGCTTAAAATATTAAGAAATGTGTCATCTTTAACTTTATCCCTTTTGGAAATCAGTTCATCTTTTACTCGCTTAGCTATTCACAGTAACAGAAATTTTGACCAGGGGTGCCCAAACTTTTGCATGCCACTGTATATAACTACCAACACAATTGTAGTGAACTTCCTTGGTATATAAAACGGCCTGCACTCACAAAAATAAAGTCAATCATTCAGGACAAACAAGAGAAATTCTGCAGATGCTGGAAATCCAAACAACACACAACAAAAAAATGCAAGAGGAACTCAGCAGGCTAAGTAGCAGCTATGGAAAAGAGTACAGTCGACATTTTTTCAGGCCAAAACCCTTCATCAGGATGGGTCATTGGTGAATAATGGGACGTCACTGCTAAAGCATCCATACACCAATTCTTATTTATGCAAGTACAGATACCGCTACCACGAGTCTTGCCTGAGATCACTGGAATCCTGTCAGCCTGAAACACACTGAAACCCTCCAGCTGGATGGCCGTATCTGGGATGGAGTCATGAAGCTATGATTCTGCGAGAATGAGTGCGCAGGTATTTGTTCTCTCACTAGCTCACTCTCAGGCACAGGTAGTCCAGTTTATTTTCCAGTGAGCGGATGTTTGCCAGTAAGAACGATGGGAGAGCTAGCCTGAAGGGCATCAACCTAAATTGTTCCCAGATTCCAGCATGTTGTCCCCGTTTTTGTTTCCTTGTGCACCTTTTCCTCTGGTGTTGCTCACAGAGGTCTGAAGCAGGCGATAGTGTACGCAGTACGACCAAGCTGCAGAGCTCCTCTGCAGTCCAACAGTCCACTCGCAAGGAGAAATTGCTGGGCACAGTATATTTAATAGCCGGCAACATTTTCCAATCATAAAAAAGATGTGCATCGATGGAAAGGTGTACAGTCGACATTTTGGGCCAATCCTGCCAAAGGGTTTCAGCCCGAAACATTGGCTGCCTGGCCTGCTGAGTTCCTCCAGCGTTTTATGTGTGTGTTACAATACTTTTACACCACCTTATTGGCTGAGGAAGCAACTATATGTGTTAAAAATGTATAGGCAATAGATAACATCTGAAATAACCCCTATGCAGATGAGGCAACATCACCAATATTGAGGGATTATGCTTTCAAAAGCATCGGGCAACAAGAAGATCCAAATACCACTTGTTTCTCAGGTATACCATCTAGAAAGGCACTGAGGAGTCTTCAGTTAGGGCAACAGGCTGCAGTTCCTATGAAGTAATTACTTAAAACAATATGTTATCTGATGGTTGGCATACAACAACCAGGGCAGTGAAGAGAAAATAAAAATTGGAACAAGTGCAGAAACTAGGTAGCTTTCTATGAGACACCATTAAGGCAGCAACTCGTGTAAGTAGCTCCAACGGAAATATTCAAATATTCAAATTTTAGACTGCTACAGCTGAAATCCATGGCTACAGCAACGTCATTTTAAAGTGTTTATCAAATCTATTGCTACTCGAAGTCAACGAATCTCGGATGGCAGTCTTCAGTCGTAAGTGCAATTCCCTTTTAAGACAGTGGAAGAGAGGATGCCGCGCTAGAGAAAAGGGTTCTAACTTCCACTACCATCTACTCTGCTGGGAAACGTACAGTTTCTTGAAAATAAAACTGAAGACCTCAGAGCATGATTGCTGTACCAAAGAACCACTGGAGACGGCTGTGTTTTTGTTTCATGTTGACTTGGTTATCCCCCACTATACCGGACACAGTGATAGTTAGCTGGCTTCACAATGATTCACCATTAAGAAAGGACTTCTGAGTCTTGCAGTGGCAGAGGAGGTGGAGTATGCTTTATGATTAACTCGTCGTGGTGCACAAATGTGGTGGTTCTGTCCCAGTCCACTCGAATTCCTATTGATCAGGTGTCATCCATTTTATCTGCCATGAGAGTTTTCAGCTATCATCTTGGTAGTGGTGTACATTCCACCTCAATCCCATGTGAAAAAGACTCTAAGCAAACTGAGCAATGTAACCAACAGGCATGAAACACCACACCCTGATGTCTTTCCCACCATTTTGAGGGATTTTAATCAGTCCAGCTTGAAAAAGTTCCTAAATAATTATCACCAACATATCAGGTGGAACCAGGAGCCAACACACAGGACCACTGTTGTACTACCATCAAGAACGCAACCGTGCCATCTCATGTTCACACTTTATCATCTGGCTATACTTTTACTCTGCACATAGACAGAGACTGAAGACCACAGCATCAGTAGAGGAGGTTAAAAGCGATGCAGAGGAATGTTGACAGGACTGCTTTGAGTCAGTGAACTGGGCAGTATTCATGGATGAAAGAATACTCCAGTTGTCACTGACCATTAAAACCTGGGTGGATAAGTGTGCCCCTACAAGAATATACTGTACACATTTGAATGAAAAGCCATGGATGAACCAGGAGATTCATGATCTACTGAGGGCTACATCTGTGACATTCAAGTCTGGTGATCCAGGAGGAGGCCAGGTATGTCTTATAGAGGGCTATCTCAAGAGCAAAAGAACAATTCCAATTGAGGTTTGGGGCGGAATTTGATGCACATCAACTCTGGCAGGGTTTGCAGGCCATTACTTCCTACAAAGCGAAACCTAACATTATGAATGGTAGTGATGCTTCACTCCCAGATGAGCTCCTTCCCTTTTATGCATACTTTGAAAGGAAGAATAAAACTACATTGGTGCAACAGGCACCAATGGTGTACCTGGTAGGGCTCTGAAAACCTGTGCCAACTAACTGCCAGGTGTGTTCAAGGACATTTTCAATCTCCCAATGTTACAGTCGTAAGTTCCCACCTGCTTCAACAGGGCAGCAATCACACTTGTGCCCAAGAAGAACAGGGTGAGGTGCCTTATCAACTATCGTCCAGTAGCAGCAGTTCAAAGTAGAATTTATTATCCGAATACAAACATCTCACCACATACAAACCGAGATCCTTTTTCCTGCAAGAATACGTAGCAAATCTATAAAACAGTAACTATAAATCAGGATCAATGAACAACAAACTGTACAAATGCAAATATAAATAAATAGCAATAAATAACAAAAGCATGAAATAACAAGATAAAGAGCCCTTAAAGTGAGACTATCGGTTGTGGGAATGAGTGTAGTTATCCCTTTTGTTCAAGACCCTAGTTGTTGAAGGGTAGTAACTGTTCTTGTACCTTATACTGATGGCAGCAGCGAGAAAAGAGATAGCCTGGGTGGGTGAGGATCTTTGATGATGTCATCTCTACAGTGATGAAGTGCTTTGAGAGGTTGCTTTGACTAGAATCAACCCCTGCCTAAGCAAGGACCTGGACCTACTGCAATTTGCCTATCGCCACAATAGGTCTACAGTGGGTATGAACTCATTGGCTCTTCATATGGCCTTAGATCACCTGGACTAATACTTACGTCAGGCTGCTGTTTATTGATTACAAATCAGTATTTAACACAATCATTTGTGCAGTTCTGATCAAAAAGCTCCAAAACCTGAGCCTCAGTATCTCCCACTGCAACTGGATCCTTGACTTCCACACCAGGAGACCACAGTCTGCGTGGATTGGAAACCACATCTCCACCTCACTTATAATCAACACTGGCTCACCTCAAGAGTGTGTGCTTAGCCATCTGTCCTATTCTCTTAACAATCATGACTGTGTGGCTAGGCACAGTTCAAATGCCATCTATTAACTTGCTGATTACACATCAGCTGTTGGCAGACTTCCAGCTGGTGATGAGAAGGTGTACAGGAGCAAGACAGATCAGCTGGTTGACTGGTGTCACAGTAACAACCTTGTACTCAACATCAGTAAGACTAAAGAATTGATTGTGGGTTTCAGAAAGGGTAAGAGATAATACACGCCAGTCCTCACTGAGGGATCAGAAGAGAAAAAGGCGAGCAATTCCAAGTTCCTGGGTGTCAACATCTCTGCGTATCTATCCTGGGCCCAACATATTGATGTAGTTAAAAGGACATTGCAGAAAGTTGTGAGCTCAGTCAGCTCCATCATGAGCACTACTCTTTCCACCATCGAGGACATCTTCAAGGAGTGAATCCTCAGAAAGGCTTCATCCATCACCCATGACATGCCCTCTTTTCATTACCACCATCAGGGAGGAGGTACAGGAACCTGAAGGCACACACTCAATGTTTCAGGAATAGGTTCTTCCCCTCTGCCATTAGATATCAGAATGGACACTGAACCCATCAACACTACCTCATTACTTTTTTTTCCTCACTTTGTACTTCTTATTTAACTTTCATGTCAAAGTGAAAACAAATCTCCACAAAGTGATCTAAATTAATTACAAATATAAAACACAAAATAATTGATTACATAAGTATTTACCCACCAAATATGACACACCAGATCATCACTGGTGTGGCCAATTAGTCTTAAAAGACACATAATTAGTTAAAAGGAGATCACCTATGTGCAGTCCAAGAGTTTCAATTGATTGTAGTAAAAATACACCTGTATCTTGAAGGTCCAACTGGTGGTGAGTCCATATCCTGGCAAAAGCTACGCTATGAAAACAAAAGAACACTCCAAGCAACTCCATGGAAAGTTTCTTGAAAAACACAAGTCAGAAAATGGATAAAGGTAAATTTCCAAGTCACTGAATATCCCTTGGAGTACAGTTAAGTCAATCATCAAGAAAAGGAAAGAATAAGGCACCGCTGTAAACCTGCCAAGAGCAGGCTTTTCTCAAAAATTGAGTGACCATGCAATAAGGAGACTAGTGAGGGAGACCACCAAGAGGCTTATGACAAAACCTACAAAAGAAGAGTTACAAGCTTCAGTGGCAGACGTAGGAGAGACTACGAGTACAACAACTGTTGTCTGGGTGGTTCACCAGTCGCAACTTTATAGGAGAGTGGCAAATAGAAAGCCACTGTTGAAAAAAAACTCACATGAAATCTCAGCTAGAGTTTGTCAAAAGGCTTGTGGGAGACTCTCAAGTCAAATGGAAGAAGGTTCTACAGTATGATAAAACTGAAATTGAGCTTTTTGGCTATCAGACTAAAGGCTATGTTTGGCATAAGCCAAACACCATACATAACAAACACACCATCCCTACCATGAGGCATGGTGGTGGCTGCATCTTGCTGTGGGAATGCTTTACTGCAGCAGGCCCTGGAAGGCTTGTGAAGGTAGAGGGTAAAATAAATGCAGCAAAATACAGGGAAATCCTGGAGGAAAATCTGATACAGTCTGCAAGAGAACTGCAACCTGGGGGAAGATATGTTTTCCAGCAAGACAATGACCCAAAGCATAAAGCTAAAGCTACACCAGAATGACTTAAAAACAACAAAGTTAATGTTCTAGAGTGGCCAAGTCAGAGTCCAGACCTCAAACCAACTGAGAATGTGTGGCTGGAATTGAAAAGGCGTGTTCACTCACAATTCTTATGCAATCTGACAGAGCTTGAGCAGTTTAGTAAAGAAGAATGGGGAAAAGTTGCAGTATCCAGATGTGCAAAGCTGATAGAGACCTATTCACACAGACTCAAGGCTGTAATTGTTGCCAAAGGTGCATATACTAAATACTGACTTGAAGGGGGTGAATACTTACACAATCAATTATTTTGTGTTTTTTTATTTGTAATTCATTTAGATCACTTTGTAGAGATCTGTTTTCAGTTTGACATGAAAGAGTCTTTTTCTGTTGATCAGTGTCCAAAAGGCAAAATTACTGTGATCCATTGTTGATCTGTTGATCAGTGTCCAAAAGGCAAAATCACTGTGATCCATTGTTGTAAAAACAATAAAACATGAAAACTTCTGGGGGGATGAATATTTGTTATAGGCACTATATTATATTATTTGTTATAGGCACTGTATATATTTTTTACATATACATACACACTTCCTCCTGTGATTTGCAATTTTTATTATGTATTGCAATGTACTGCTGCCACGTAACAAATTTCACGACACATGACAGTGATATTAAACTTGATTCTGATTCTGAGTGCAAGTATGTTGCAACCTTGAGGAATGTGAAGTTTGGACTGAAAGCTGTGTAAGGTAAATTCTTCATGGGAAGAAGCAGGCTGGCAGCTTTCTGAGACATGCAGACGTCAAGTGCAAGATAAATTGAGAAATGAACAGTGATATACAGCAAAGAGCTGTGATAAATCCTCATGGAATTGAATGGAAGCATATCTTCAGAACCAGGTTTATTATAAGAATGAGTGGTACCAACAAAGGTATTTTACTTTCAAATACAAAGAGAATATTGGGTCTGTGAAGTCCATCATGAGTACCCTTGGTCATTTGGACAGTGACTTCATATTTTCAGAACAATGGAAATCTACAAACCTCAATGATTAGTAGAAAGGAAGAATCTCTACTGTTGCCAGAAATTTCAGAACAAGAGTTGAGTTCACAACCAAGCCTAGAAGTAAAAGCACAATGTGCAGCAGCAAGGTAACCATGGAACTGCTAAATACAATAGATTCATTCATACATTCATTTATCACTTGCACATTGAATCATCCAGTGAAATGTATTGTTTGTATTAACAATGAACACAACCTAAGGATATGCTGGGGGCAGCCCTCAAGCATCGCCACACATTTCAGGTCAGCAAAGCATATAACGTTCAGCAGAACAACACAAGCAACAAAACAAGCCACTTTCCTCCCACCCACACACACATAGGCCTCCAACCCCAGAAGAGGTCACCTCCAAGCCTCCAACCTATAGAACCTGGCCTGGACAGCAGGTCAAGACTACTGGACTTCCTGACTTTCAACACCAGGAATCAAGGATCACAGGAATTCAAACTCCAGGCCTCAAATTCTCAAATCTGTTCTGGGGTGGGCGGTGGTGTGTTCATTGGTCCTTGTGCCTCCTGACTAAATGGACCCCTGATCCCAGAACCCACCAATCTAGGAGCTTATCCGTCATAATTCATGGGGCCTCCAGAAGAATCACTGGTCTATGTCTCAGTGCCCACTGCTCCAAAATCCATCCAAAGGGATCACAGGCTTTTTACTGTGGAGCATTCTGAGCTGGATTTTGGTTCCTGCCTCTAATTCTTCATTTACTGCCCCTGACTACCAGCTCTCCTCATCCCTATTTGTAAACCCTAATTTACCCCTTAACCACCCATGCTGCCTCTAAAATCATCCCTACGAGCTTAAAAAGCAACTCCTGAGCTATGACCTCAACAAGCATTGCAGCTCAGCGCTATCTTGACCGTTCGATGGAACTGATGAAATCGTGTCATTTTTGGGGAAAACTCCATGTCTACAAAGCTTTTGTGGTTTACAGAATTACTGGGTGCTCTATTTCATACTCAGATTGAGGTAAATGTTTTGAGAGAAGATTGCATTACAATATAGTCAATTCAATAGTTTCAAATGAGGCATGGGCTAACTAACTTCAACTTAGTGCAATGTAACTGAAATGCAGCAAGGCCAACACTAAGGAGTGTTGGATCCAGCAAGAAAAGCTCAGCTGAGGTTACTTTGTGAGCTTATAAGAGACAACAGAAACAGCACTGCAGTTAGTAGAGCTACATCCTCACAGATCCAGTGACGTGGGTTCAAAACTGCCAAAGTTGAGTCTATACATTCTCACTGTGCATTTCCTTCATGTGCACCAGTATCCTCCACATCCCAAGTGTTTACTCACTAATAGGTTAACTATCTACTGGAAAATGGCCTGTGTGCATGAATGAATGGCAGAATTTGGGGGTTTTGATGGGAATATAGAGAGAATTAAATGGGAGACACACTGCTTCTGTGCTGTATGGCTCAGTAAAAATGAAAATTCCTGTGTTAGGCTGAGAGTCAGGATACAAGATGGAATAGTGCAGTCAAAGGTGGAAAGCAGTAAGTAACCAAACAAGTAGACATTGTTGGCTGAATATATGCTGTGCAATAAAATGCCAAATACAATGCATTATTGCAACAAATAAGTTTCTTAATGTGAACAGTTGGGTGACACCAGGAAGATGGTGGCCATAAAATTTCAAAGTATACCACAATGAAGGTGAAAATTATATTCAAGTAGCAAGTGAAGAACACAATGTGAGATAAGATGTACATTAACCCTGTTTAAAATTGATCGATTGGAATTAACAATCCCTGAAACAGATCTTTCAGACATGTCGTCTTTGAGTGAGAAATTCAGTGGGGAAAAAAGAGACCAAGTGATAAAATGAATTTAGAACTATTTATTGCTATAAGCAATTGTTGGTGTTACTGGGTGTATTCAATTTTTAATTGATGGATTATACAAGCTAAATGATCCTTGAATTTTGGTACTATTTGCAATAATTTCCTGAGTTTACGGCTCTAACCCTCCTGACCTAACAGGAACGGTGACCATTGTCGACAGATGCAGAATGCCAATTTTTCTGTAGTCAAATATTCAAGAACCCGATTACCTGACCATCAGGAGGTGCATAACAATGCAGTAAGGAGGCTTGATTTCAAAGTACCCTGAAAACTTTAAAACCCTCAAAACCTTGACTCTAGCTACGTCAATGGTTAACAATTGTGAGATGTTTAAACTTTTAAATGTCTTTGATATTCAAAAGTGCAAACTATTTAAATACATTAAAAATTAAAATTTTATCCAAAAATGCATAAATATTTAAAAATAAACTAGCATAAAACAATAAACATGTAACTTACCTTCCGCTTTACCTACTAACCTGAAACCCTACAATCCCCATGAAAGAGTACTAATAAAATATGCAACAGAATAAGTAGAATTTATTTGTTTTCTTTCTTCAGGCTACAGGCAATTTTCCTATTTGCAAAAAATGTTCTTAATTAGACTTTTAAGACTTCTATGCCAGGGCATTACTGTGCCATGGTATCTGCTTCCTTCATTGTGCTAAGATATACAGTGGATTCCGGTTAATTGGTACACATCAGGACCAGCAGATTTTGGCCCAAGTATGCCACTGTCCCAATTAACCAAAGTTTCATGGAAATAGTTAAAAAGGTATCAAAAAAAGACATGCTACCAAATAACTGATGAAAAATTACGTATTTAAATGAAATACAGAGCAAATTAGGACATTACTGATACTACTACAGCACTACAAAACTGTATATTAGTTCCTAATATTTATTGACGAAGGAATTCAGCCAGTGTACGCTGCTGTTTTTTGATTGACTGTAAATAAATAAAAGCAGTGCAGACAATGAACTACCTTCATTGCCTTCCAACAAAGAGTCATGCAATAATCCAACAACAAATTTCCTGCCACAAAATTATCAAAAATCGCTGCTTTTTGATTTGGCACCTTTTGGCCGAAATGGATAACGTAACGTTTATTTATTTACTTACTTCATTTATTTACTTTTTTTATTTGCAGCTTTTTTTTTGCACACTGGTTGTTTGTGAATCTTTATGTGTAGTTTTTATTAATTATATCATATTCCTTTGTTCTATTGTTAATGCCTGGAGGAAAATAAATCTTAAGGTAGTATATGGTGACATATATGTACTTCGATAATAAATTAACTTGGAACTTGAAAACAATGGTAAAAAGGAGTTAAATCTTAGCAAAAAGGTTAGGTGTTTTTAATGTTGAATTAGTCCTCCATGCATTTTCCAAGCTAACATGCGAAATTATGCTGCCATACTCAGGTAAATCCATCCTGGATTACGCAGACCTGCCTAAACTAAATGACAAGCGTCAGTCCATCTATCACTGGATTCTAACAAAGCCACCTGAATTGCTGAGATGTGCTAGGGAATCCTATCGTAAACACAAAATACTCTGCAGATGCTGGGGTTAAAGCAACACTCACAACACGCTGGAGGAACTCAGCAGGTCGGGCAGCATCCGTGGAAACGATCAGTCAACGTTTCGGGTCGGAACCATTCGTCAGGACTGAAGAGGGAAGGGGCAAGCCTTCTCCTTCCCACCCTCCCCCCACCTTCTTTATAGGGCCTCTGCCCCTTCCCTCTTCAGTCCTGACGAAGGGTTCCGGCCCAAAATGTTGACTGATAGTTTCCACGGACGCTGCCCGACCTGCTGAGTTCCTCCAGCCTGTTGTGAGGAATCCTATTGTAAACTGGCCAGATCTTGGAAATTCAAAGGCAAAATGTACATGATTTTTTACTTGTTTTATTTTTAATTTTAATAACTCCCAAGTGTTTTAATTAGCTTAATGTTTGCCTCTTTAATTAACTTTTCAATAATTTACACAGGTCCAAGTAATCAGACATGTAAGAATTTAAAATGCCCATCAATTTTGACAAAAAAACAAGGTTCTCACCTCAGTGAAGTACCAGGGCAATCTGGGACATAATTTCAGTGGTATACTATCTGAGACCTCATTGCATCTCACCACAAAACACTTGTGGTGGAACATCAAATGACTGAACCCACCTTCATTAGGCACATTAACAATTGCTAGCTTTTTATAGTACAGAAATCTTTCAAAACTTAATTCAGATACAGCAAAGTCATTAAAAATGCAAAATCATCCACTAAAAAAGAAACCAGCATCAGCACTCAAGGCCTCTGGATATGCTTGGCTTTTCAAACTTAATGCCTCTTAAAAGCCTACTTAAAAACTCAGCCAATGTACAGATTTTGATTCTATTCTTTCAATTTCCAAAGATTTAGTTAAAAAATTTCAATCTTATCCTACTTTGTTTATTGATAAAATGGGAATAAGTCAGAAGTCTTTTATATATAAAAGGAATCAACTACTATGGGATTAGTAAAGGAAAGTGATGCAGAAGTAATAACTGAACTTTGAATCTTAATGAATGGTTCAGAAGGTTCCAAAGGCAAATAGCCAGCTCCTGCTTCTACTTTTTATCCTCTTTTGTAAGCTACAATAGTGAACTCTTAAATGCCACACATTTTCAAAATTGCATGTATAGTGGATGCTATCCGTTTAATACCCTTAAAAAGATCATCAAATAATGCATGCAATTTACAAACAAAAACCCTGGATGTTCATAGGTCCTTTATGTTGATTTCTCTGAAGCTGAAATACATTCTGCAATATTTTAGCAAAAAAAAACCCTCCAGATTCTGGAAGTCCAAAATAAAAACAGAAAATGCTAGACTCAATAAACAGATCAAATATCAATTTTTCCATTTTCCACACACATCACACTTGCTACACTTTCCACAGTGAACAAACTTGTGAAAAACTTTATCAGTACATGCACAATCACTGCCGTTTTGAATAGGGAAAGAACTTCATTCATTTAGGACATCTGTGACAGCGCCAACAGATAATGCAAATAAAGTATGGCATTAATACCAGCAAAAATCTCTTGCACAATCATTTACAAGGATTTATTTGCTAAAATATGTCATAAATCCTTAAATGAATTATTACCATTTTATCTGCAAATTCTGGGCTAAAAGCAAGATTATATTGTTTCCTTCACTGTATGTGACATTCACTGGTAAGGAGCTTGATGGGGAAATGATATTTATGCTTTGATGCACATAATTTCCTGTGTTGATGCAAGAGATAACGGCAATAATGATCTTCCAAGATACATCAGCCTCAACTGATGATTTTGTTTTAAGTATAATGATCTAGTCAGATCAATGAAGAGTGAAAATGAAGTCACAAATAACTTCACAGCAACTTTGCACAGTCACGTCATCACAGGAGAAATGAGCTTGGCAAAGGACACAAGAGCATTAAGAAATAGGAGCAGCAGTAGGCCATCTGGCCTGTCGAGCCTGCTCCACCATTCAATAAGATCATGGCTGATCTGGTCATGGACTCACCTACCTACCTTTTCCCAATAACCCTTAATTTCCCTACTATACAAAAATCTATCCAATCTTGTCTTAAAAATATTTACTGAGGTAGCCTCCACTCTTCATTGGGCAGACAATTCCACAGATTCACCACCCTCTGGGAGAACCAGATCATCCTCATTTCCATCCCAAATCTACTCCCCCAAGTCTTGAGGTTATGTCCCCTAGTTCTAGTCTCACCTACCAATGGAAACAACTTTCCTGCCTCCATCTCATCTATCCCTTTCATAATCTTATGCATCTCCGTAAGATCTCCTCTCATTCTTCTGAATTCCAACAAGTACAGTCCCAGGTGACTCAATCTCTCCTCATAGTCTAACCCCCTCATCTCTGGAATCAACCTGGTGAATCTCCTTTGCACTGCCTCCAAAGCCAGTATATCCTTCCTCAAGTAAGGAGAACAAAACTGTACACAGTACTCCAGGTGCAACCTTACCAGTACCCTGTATAGTTGCAGCATAATCTCCCTGCTCTTAAATTCAATCTCTCAAGCAATGAAGGCCAACATTCCATTTGCCTTGATAGCCTGCTGCATTGTAAAGCAACTTCTGCGATTCATGCACAAGCACTCCCAAGTCCCTCTGCACAGCAGCATGCTGTAATTTTTTTACCATTTAAATAATAACCTGCTCTTTCATTTTTCCTTCCAAAGTGGATGACATCGCATTTACCAACATTGTAGTACATCTGCCAGACCCTTGCCCACTCACTTAACCTATCTATATCTCTCTGCAGACTTTCCATAAATATGCACAAATTGCTTTTCCTCTCAATTTAGTATCATCAGCAAACTTAGATACACTACACTCGGTCCCCTCTTCCAGATCATTAATGTAAATGGTGAATATTTGAGGGCCCAGCACTGACCCCTGTGGCACACCGTTCACCACTGTTTGCCAACTAGTGTAACACCTATGTATCCTAACTCTCTGCTTCCTATTAGTTAACCGATCCTCTATCCATGCTAAATATATCACCCCCAACTCTATGCATCCTTATCTTATCTTAGTCTTTTATGCAGCACCTTATCGAATGCCTTCTGGAAATCCAAATAAATAACGTCCATCTGTTCCCATCTATCTACTACACACATTATATCCTCAAAGAACTCCCATAAGTTTGAAAAACAGGCCCTGCCTTTGCTGAATCCATGCTGCGTCTGCCTGATTGATCCATTTCTTTCCAGATGCTTCACTATTTATTCTTTAATGATAGCTTCTAGCATTTTCTCAACTACAGATATTAAACTAACTGGTCTATAGTTATCTGCCTTTCACCTACATCCTTCTTTGAACAGCGGCATGACATTCGCTGTCTTCCATCCGCTGGGACCTGCCTAGAGTCCAGAGAATTCTGGTTAAATTATCACCAAAGCCTCTACTATAACTTCTGCCATTTCTTTCAATAACCTGGGATGCATTTCATCAGGACCAGGAAGTTATTTTATTTTCAGATTGCTCAGTACCACCTCTTTGGTGATTGCTACTATATCAAGGTCCTCATCTCCCATTGTATCCATAACATCTCTCCTTGGCATTTTAGACATGTCCTCTTCCTTGAAGACCGTCACAAAATAGTCATTCAAAGCCTCAGCCATTTCCTCATTACCCAATATCAATTCCCCCTTCTCGTTCTCCAAGGGACCCACGCTCACTTTAGCTACCCTTTTCTGCTTTATATAATGATAAAAACTTCTACTATCCATTTTTATATTTTGTGTTAGTTTATTTTCATAAACTAGCTTCCCTTTCTTTATTGCACACTTCATAGTTCTTTGTTGCTTTTTAAAGTTTTCCCAATCTTCCAGTTTCCCACGACTCTTGGCAACTTTGTACACACAAGCTCTAGTTATTGCCTTCGTTTATTTCCTTAGTTATCCAAGGCTGACTCTACCCACTTTACTGTCCTTGCTTTTAAATGGAATATACTTTTGTTGAGCTCCATGAAAAATCTGTTTGTAAGTCAACCATCCCACCATATAGCCTGTGTTCCCAATCTACACTAGCCAAATCCTCCCTCATCCCATTGTAGTTTCCATTGTTTAGACATAATACACTGGTTTTAGATCAAACTACTGCATCCTCCATTTGTACGAAAAACTCAGTCATACTGTGGTCATTATTTCCAACAAGATCCCTAACTACAAGATCACTAAATTTACCTGTCTCATTGCACAGGACCAGATCTAAAATAGCATGTTCCCTTGTAAGTTCAGTAACATGCTGTTCCAGTGATGCATTCTATCAAGTTCTCCTTAAGACTGCCCTGACCAACTTGATTCACCCAATCAATGTGCAAGTTAAAGTCCCCCATGATAACTGCTGGTCCATTGTTACAAGCCTCAGATATTTCTCTGTTTATTGCCTGTTCATTCTCTGTCTATAACTGTAATGCTATTATTCCATGGCCAATAGGCAACTCTCACCAGACTTGATTATAAGGAAAGCCCTCATGTTACTGTAAAGACTACTTCTGAAAATAAAAGTCTGTCTAAAATTGTAATAACTACAGGCTGACCACCGATTTTCTAGCACCCTCAATTCTGAGCCTTGCTGGATTAATGTTTTTGCTGGATTAAAAGAGGTCACGCAATAAAAATGGTAAAAATGGACTGTAGAACCTTAAAAAGAATTATTAAACAAAAATTAAATGTAAATTAATTACTGTGCTTACAAAGAATATTGCTTCTCAGTTATCTTTTTAAATATTTTATCCATGCAAAGTTGTTTCATGTGTTTTGATCTCTCCCTAGGTACCTTCTCTTGCATCAAATAAAAACTCATTAGCTCTTGTTCCGTCACGAAGGTATGTTTCTCTAATCCTTTGATTAAAACACCCAGCAACTCCACTAACTTGTCAATAATAAACCTTTCAGTTTCATCTGTTTCATCATCATCGCTGCCATCTTCATCACTTGCAGTGTTTTTACCTGCATTCAGAACACTGTCAATGATTTCTCAGTCTGTAAGGTGGTGCACAACAGGTGTTTTGTCATTGACAATCATCCCCTCACGTAGATTTTTTTCATTAGGACTACTTGCTATGTCTTTGAAAGCAGGTCCTGAAACACATTTTGCGTACACAAGCAAATCATGAACAACTACTTTTTCCTTTGGAATATGAAATCCTGTAAGGTCATCGTCATCTTCACACTTTTCTTCAGGCACATCATCAGACATCAAGGCAGGCCACAATTTATGCCAGTCTTTCTTTAGTGTTGAAGGTTCCATCTTCTCCCACCCTCAAAGCAAAGAACCAAAGAAAGTCCTTCATGTTAAATTCTATATAGAATTGCCAACATTCACCTCATCTAACAGACATTTCACGAGAAGTGAGGGATACCTGACCTTATAATTTCACCTGAATTAAAAGAGGTGCTGGAACATCAGTTTCTGGAATCTCGGTGGTCAAACTGTTTTAAGCTCTGAGAAATAGAGTACAAGACATGAACATGTTCATTTTGGCAAAAATTTTTAAGAAAGCATACTAACTGGTTGATATGCAGTGTTGCAAGATGCAGAGGATCTTGGATCTTGTTCATGGTTCACGAAAGGCTGGCTGACTGGTACAGCAAGTAATTAAGAAAACGAACAGAATGCTATTGTTTGTCTTGAGGGGAACTGAATACCAAAATAGACAGGTTTTCCTTCAGTTACATAAGCATTGCGAGGACTACATCAGAGTACAATGTACAGTATTCCTTCTATAAAGATGTAAATCCTGGAAGCAATATGAGAAGGTTTACTACACTGATATTTGGAATGGATGAATGATCTTACGAGGAAAAGGTTGTACAGGCTCTGATTGCATGCACACATTTTTGAGGAACATACAGTGACTTAATTGAAACATACAGAACTTTGATGGTTTTTAGCAATGTGGAATGTGCAAGGAAAGTATGTTTCTGCTCTTGGGAGAACCTAGAACCAGTGATCACTGTTTAAAAATGAGCCAGAAATTAGGTCTTTCTATCCTCTCAAAGGTCCTTTAAACTCTCTTCTTGGAACACAGGAAGCAGTCTTTGAATATTTTTAGGCCGAGTTAGATAGACACTTAATAAGCAAGGGATGAAAGGTTATCCGGAAAGGTGAGGACGTACAGTGGAGGTAATGATCAAATTAACCATGAATGTTGGAGCAGTGTCAAAATCAGTCATTTTTCTCAAGCTATTTCTCCACCAGGGCATTTTTAATATTATAGATACAGCAGAATTCTGAACAAATTTTCAAAATTGTGGAATAATGTCAAGAGTAATGTACCCTAAAGGAATTCTTTCTAAGTTTGCAAGTTTGTTAATACAACTTTGTCTTCACCGTCATTAAGCCTGTTTCCTACATGTTGCCTTATGACATACCAGGTCGTCATTGCAGCACATCATGTCAAAGCTGGATCACAGAGCAATCCTATTTTTTCATATTATCAATTCACTTTATATTCTCCACATTTTCATCAGTTCTCCCCAGATTCTACCATTCAGCCTGTATACTAAGAACAATTTACAGTGGCTATCTTTGGAACGTGCAAGGAAACTGTATTAGTGGTCAGGGGCAGAATTTTCATTTATTTGGATTGAATCTGGGTTGCTGGAGCAGTGAGACAGTGGTTCCTCTAACAACGCCACGAGGCTACTTGTTCACCCTTTTGAGCTAATGTCCCACCTTTCAATTCTCATCATCTGATTCCCACCTACTCGATGGTCACAACAGTAACTAACAAAGAGCATTTATGGACATTCAACATATGAATTAGGAGTAATAAAGACCTTTGCACATTTTAACCAAAGCTATTAATCCAGGTTCTCAGGATTATCACCTTGCAATACATACATTATGTATTATTCAACATATGAATTAGTACGCCAGAAATTCCACAGATGCTGGAAACCCAAAGCAATACACACACAAAATGCTGGAGGAACTCAGCAGGTCAGGCAACATCTATGGAAATAAAAAAAAAATAGATGCCATTTCAGGCTGAGACACTTTTTAGGACTCATGAATTAGTTGTAGAAGCTTTTGAATATTTTAACCAACTATATTAATCCAGATTTTCCTGTACGCTAAACAAGCATGTCATCTGTGTTTATATACATTTAAACACAGTTTCTTAAAATGCCTTACTTTGGTATTAGCAAACTCATCTAAAAAGTGATGTAAAAATTAATGTGGTTCTGAACACAAATTTTCTTTGAGGAAGACTAAAACTTTTGAGCAATCACTGCCAGTTATCTCAAAATAATTTATTTTTCTCCCATCATTGCATTAGTTCACACCCACAAAGTATTTGGTTTTACTTAAGGTTACATTTCATTTCTCAGCAATATGTTTTAGAGTAGTAGGAGCATGAAAACTAGTCATTTAGCCCACCACATCCATACAGGGCCGTGGAACCCAACCATATTAATACCATCCTCCAGGACTTGGCCTGTAACTCTCTTCGTGTGATTTAAATTATTGTCTAAAGACCGTTTTTAAAATGGTGCCAGGAACTCTGCTTCCATCACTCTCTCTAATCAAAACCTTCTGGCTAGAAAAGATCTCCCCTCAGATCCTCAATTTTATATGGTTTCTGAGACTCGGTGAATTTACTGGGATTCAAAAATAGATACAGTCATACGGCAAATAAACAGGCCTTTCATCCAATTGATTCTACATAAACCATAAAGCCATTTACAGTAATCCATTTTATTCTCCCCACATGCCCTTCAGCTCACCCAGATTCCACCAGGGGAGTTCATAATTGCCAATTAACCTACTTACCAAGCTACCTTTGGGAAGCAGAAGGAAATCTGAGCACCCATAAACCAAAAAGAAAAATTGCATAGTCATGAGTGGAAGTCAGGACTGAACTTGAGCTGCTGAAGCTGTGAGCAGTTACTGTACATTCACTCCACTACTCTGCTGCCCTTCTTCCTCTAAAGATCAATTATATTTCATTCAATTTTATAACTTTTAATACCTGTGTTTACTTCAGATTTCCATGTTACCTTACAGCAATACAATAATAATAGAGGGAAAACTGGATTAATATAATTGGTTAAAATATTCATTTATTGAAATGTATTGATTATATTTCTTACCATTGTGATAGAATGAAATAAATACTGCAATATTTCATTTGTATAATGTTATCATATTGAAATATCTGTAAGTGTCTCACCTAACGAATTGTTCTTGAAGTACATTGACTTGCTTGTCAAGTAAATTATGAGAACTGCCAAATTATACTGAAAGACTCATGCCCATTTCTCAGAAGGACAGATAACTGAGAAGTGACCGGGTAGAAGTCTTTAAAATGGTAAATTGGATCAGTAAATTTGCTGATGATACAAAGATTGGAGGCGTAGTAGACAGTGAGGAAGGTTTTCAGAGCCTGCAGAGGGACTTGGACCAGCTGGAAAAATGGGCTGAAAAATGGCAGATGGAGTTTAATACAGACAAGTGTGAGGTATTGCACGTTGGAAGGACAAACCAAGGTAGAACATACAGGGTTAATGGTAAGGCACTGAGGAGTGCAGTAGAACAGAGGGATCTGGGAATACAGACACAAAATTCCCTAAAAGTGGCGTCACAGGTAGAGAGGGTCGTAAAGAGAGCTTTTGGTACATTGGCTTTTATTAATCAAAGTATTGAGTATAAGAGCTAGAATGTTATGATGAGGTTGTATAAGGCATTGGTGAGGCTGAATCTGGAGTATTGTGTTCAGTTTTGGTCACCAAATTACAGGAAGGATATAATTAAGGTTGAAAGAGTGCAGAGAAGGTTTACAAGGATGTTGCCGGGACTTGAGAAACTCAGTTACAGAGAAAGGTTGAATAGGTTGGGACTTTATTCCCTGGAGCGTAGAAGAATGAGGGGAGATTTGATAGAGGTATATAAAATTATGATGGGTATAGATAGAGTGAATGCAAGCAGGCTTTTTCCACTGAGGCAAGGGGAGAAAAAAACCAGAGGACATGGGTTAAGGGTGAGGGGGGGAAAAGTTTAAAGAGAACATTAGTTGGGGCTTCTTCACACAGAGAGTGGTGGGAGTATGGAATGAGCTGCCAGATGAAGTGGTAAATGCGGGCTCACTTTTAACATTTAAGAATAAATTGGACAGATACATGGATGGGAGGTGTATGGAGGGATATGGTCCATGTGCAGGTCAGTGGGACTAGGCAGAAAATGGTTCAGCACAGCCAAGAAGGGCCAAAAGGCCTGTTTCTGTGCTGTAGTTTTCTATGGTTTCCAAAATGATGACAGATTTTAAGAAGCAACATAAAGAATATATTCCATTTGACAGCCAAGTCCAGGAGTCATGAATATAAAAATGACAGTGTGTTGTGGATTTATAAATAAGAAATTTAAGAACAATTCATAACTCAGAATAGTGATAGTTGGGGTCTTATTATCACGTTGAATCACTGAGGGTTGAAAGTGAAGTCCAAATGGAACATGAACACTGATGCATTTGAACCAAATGAGATTAGATTATAATAATTATATATAATACTGCTTTTATGAAATCAATAATTTCCGACATGATCATTGTTATATTAATCTTAACGTCAACAAGTGAAAGTAGTACAAGCAGCATCATTTTGTTTAACAGCAACAGTAACTTGCATCCTTAAACAAAGTTAATGTAGAAAATATTTCAAGACTATTTACAGAGATGTGTGAAAATCAACAGGCTGTTAAAAAGAGAGATGGGTAACGGGGTGGAGGGGAGAAGGATGGGTATAAAGTCCGAATACAAAAAAACTAAATATTGTCGAAAAGTCGGATGTTAAAATAGGTAAAATGGAGATAAAGCCACAGAATAACTTAAAAACAAGATATTTGCATTTAATTAGTTGGACATCATGAGCAAGCAGGTCTAATCTGAAAAAAAGGATAAGCAAAGTAGGTGAAGAAATTATAACATTCTAACCTGTATATCAATGACTTTGCAACCATTTTAGATAATTATCTGACATTGCAAATAGTGTTTATCAAAAGTCTTGATTTCTTTTAAGATACTGAAAGTCATCTGAGATACTGCAAAAATAAGTGCAAAAAATGGAACAGTGTGATAGTGTTCATGGGTACATGGAGAGTCCAGAAATCAGATGGAAGAGGGGATGAAGCTGTCCCTAAATCATTAAACATGGGTCTTCAAACTGTTGTACCTCCTCCCTGAACGTAGTAACAAGAAGGTGGTATATCCCAGATGGTGAAGAGCCTTAATGATGGATGCTGCCTTCTTGAGGCACTGCCTTTTAAAGATATCTTCAATGGCATGTACTCATAACGACATTGCCTGAGTCTCTAATTCCATGCAGCCTCCTGCAATTCAATGCATTGAAAATTCCTACCAGGGTGTGGTACAACCACTCAGAATGCTCTCCAGCATACATTATGAAAATCTGTAGGTCTTTGGTGACATATAAATCTCCCCAAACTCCTAATGAAGTATAGCTACTGACATGCCTTCTCCATGATTGCATCAATGCATTCGGCCCAGCATAGATACTCTGAGATGTAGAGGCCCAGGAGCTTGAAGCTGCTCACCCTTTCCACCACTGCCCCTTCAATGAGGAGTGGTGTGTGTTCTACCAACTTCCCTTTCCTGAAGCTCATAATCATAATGTACAGAGGAGGCACGACAGCTTGAAGGTCCATTTTTGTTTGTAACTTATAGATTTTTAATTCTTTGCAATATAGTTCTGCTGCAAAACAAACATGTCATGACAATCAACATTTTATGTCAGTGATAATAAATTTGAATCTGATTTTGCATTTCTTTAAACCTTAAACTGTAGGTTCACCCACGAATGGTCAAGTCCAGTTTAATGAAGTCATCTCATTTCTCACACCTTCAAATTTACCAGCTTAAATATAAAACAAAAATCAAATTCAATGTTAGAAACACAACTTGAAAGATACTTCCATTCCATCAGCTAATGAACTACTTCTGCAATTTTAAGTTAGCAACTCTGCATTAAACTGCCACCTACCCCTTTTCTAGCACTCTGCATCACAGTTAGAGGCTGAAAGTTTAAGATTTCCATTTAATATTTTAATACATCTTGAATGTTTCTCAATATACAAAAACAATGCCACCCAACAGGATATGCATCTACAAATTTAGAAATATTATGCAATCCCTTCATCCTGTCCCTTAATCAATGTTCAATCTACCTCAGCATGCACTCTGAATTTGTTTAAAAGATCTCCTGTGACTTCATTTCATCTCTCTTTATTTTTTAGTCTTTTGTATTTCAAAATACAGAACATCAAATGGTTCACTCTGAGCAGTTCAACAAAAAAATTCAACAGATTTGTCAAACACAATGTAACAATCAAACAAATTGTTGATAAACAGAACTCCTTTTGCCAACTTTATCTATGTAATATGAAATGCATTTTGCATAAGCGTTAACACAAACATAGTAATGTCCCAATTTCAATTTTTTTTAGATTTACAATTATCACTCAGTCTTGTAATAGACACTGTGCATCTAATCTCCAGCCACTCAAAAACAAATTATACTTTTCATGAGCTATTTTACATGCTTTCAGATTTTCCCCCGAGGAGCCCAAAGATCTCAATTTCCTGTTCAACTTCTCATTCCAAATTCTAAATATTATTGAGGCAAATAGTCAAAATATCTAAACTAACTAGATAAGTATTAGATCAGAGAATCATAGGCTGCAATAATGATATGAGAAGCACACTGTAACTGGGATTCATTTGCATCCGCAACTTTCCAATGCAGCCAGCACAATAGCTTTTTACACTGGTGAGCAAAATCTGCTGGCAGAGACTTGACTTGTCAGTGGTGATAAGTGAATATGCTGCAAGAAAGATGATGAAGAGAGGTATTGGGACCTTCCTTCTCATCTCTTCTGTCTGCTTGGGATTGTTGAAAGTAGATCTATACTTTGCATCCGACTGTCCTGCAAAATCAGACTTTTCCACTGACTGATGTTACCAAGTACACTATTAACTATTTGTGTGTATTTTCTGCTGATAATTGAAGGGTACCTCTGAATCTCTCCAGGAATCAGGAGTTTATGTTCATTTTAGAAACACAGAAAAAACACTGAAAACCTGCAGCACAATACAGGCATTTCGGCCCACAAAGTTGTGCCAAACATGTCCCTACCTTAGAAATTACTAGACTTCCCCATAGCTCTCTAGTTTTCTAAGCTTCATGTCCCTATCTAAATGTCTGTTAAACAACCCTATCATATCCGCCTCCACCACCGTTGCCGGCAGCCCATTCCACGTACTCACCACTCTCTGTGTAAATAAACTTACCCCTGACATCTCCTCTGTACCTACACCCAAGAACCTTAAACCCGTGCCCTCTTGTGGCAGCCATTTCAGCCCTGGGAAAATGCCTCTGACTAAACACACGATCAATGCCTCTCATCATTTTATAGATCTTTGTTAAGACTGTGCTTATGGAAGTAAATTCACTTTTATCTAATTTGGCAACACAAAATGCTGCAGGAATTCAGCAGGCCAGGCAGCATCTGTGGAAAAGAATAAAAAGTCAACATTTCAGGCTGCGATCCTTCATCAGGACTCTTTTCTATGGATGCTGCCTGACCTGCCAAATTTCTCCACCATTTTGTGTGTGTTGCTTTGGATTTCCAACATCTGCAGATTTTCTCATGTTTGTGATTCAGCTAATCTGGACTTGTTTGTGAATGTGATTTTTGAATACATGAAGACTCACCAGCAGATAGAATGTACTTCAATTTCCGGATGACTTTTTATTAAATAAAAACCACAATGTCCCGCTGAGAAGTGGCAGACAGAGTTCAACACAGGTAAGTGTGAGGTGGTTCATTTTGGTAGGTCAAATATGATGACAGAATATAGTATTAATGGTAAGACTCTTGGCAGTGTGGAGGATCAGAGGGATCTTAGGGTCCGAGTCCATAGGACGCTCAAAGCAGCTGCACAGGTTGACGCTGTGGTTAAGAAGGCATATGGTATATTGGCCTTCATTAATCGTGGAATTGAATTTAGGAGCTGAGAGGTAATGTTGCAGCTATATAGGATCCTGGTCAGACCCCACTTGGAGTACTGTGCTCAGTTCTGGTCGTCCTACTACAGGAAGGATGTGGAAGCCACAGGAAGGATGCAGGGGAGATTTACAAGGATGTTGCCTGGATTGGGGAGCGTGCCTTATGAAAACAGGTTGAGTGAACTCGGCCTTTTCTCCTTCGAGCTACAGAGGATGAGAGGTGACCTGATAGATGTGTGTAAGATGATGAGAGGCATTGATCGTGTGGATAGTCAGAGGCTTTTTCCCAGGGCTGAAATGGTTGCCACAAGAGAACACAGGTTTAAGGTGCTGGGGAGTACGTACATAGGAGATGTCAGGAGTAAGTTTTTTCACTCAGAGCATGGTGAGTGCGTGGAATGGGCTGCCGGCAATGGTGGTGGAGGCAGATATGATAGGGTCTTTTAAGAGACTTTTAGATAGGTACATGGAGCTTCGAAAAATAAAGGGCTATGGGGAAGTCTAGTAATTTCTAAGACAGGGACACGTTCGTCTGTATTGTGCTGTAAGTTTCTAAGGTTCTTGGCACAAAACATTGTCTGTTTATTCATTTCCATAGATGCTGCCTGACCTGCTGAGTTCCTCCAGCATTTTGTGAAAGTCTTAATGTAATTGTATAGGACCTTGGTGAGCCCACACCTGGAATATCATGGGCAGTTTTTGTCTTCTTACCCATGAAAGGATGTTCTTGCCATAGAAGTGAAGATTTTCTAGACTGGTTTCAGGTTTGCCATATGAAGACAGATTAAATAGACAGTGACTATATTCTGCAGAGTTTAGAAGAATAAGAAGGTATCATCTTGAAATTACAGGCTTGATAGTTTAGATGTAGGAATGATATTTGCCTTGACTGTGGGGAACAGTTTTGAAATAAGCAAACTGTGTAGGACTGAGACGATGGACATTTCTTTCCACTCAGAGCATGGCCAATCTACAAGCATAAGCTTGTAGATGCTACTGATTTCATTCAAAGCAGATCAATAGATATCTGGATACAGTATTCATAAAATCAAGGAATATAAATTGATAAAATTGTTTGTCACATGTACCAAGGTAGAGTGAAAGACTTGATTTGCATAGTGTTCATATTTATCAATTCATTACACAACAGTGCATTGAGATAATACAAAGTAAAACAATAACAGAGTGCAGAATAAAGTGTTACAATTACAGAGAAAGCTCAATGCAGGTAGACATTAAGGTGCAAGGTCATAACAATGTAGAATGTGAGGCCAAGACTCCATTTTATCATATTCTTAAAACAGTGGGATTGAAACTGCCCTTGCACCTAATGGTACATGTATTTAGGAGTTTGTCACTTTTGCCCGATGAGAGGGGACAGAAGAGAAAATGTCTGAAAAGGGTGAGACATTTGATCATGCTGG
Source organism: Mobula birostris (assembly GCF_030028105.1). Taxonomy (NCBI): domain Eukaryota; kingdom Metazoa; phylum Chordata; class Chondrichthyes; order Myliobatiformes; family Myliobatidae; genus Mobula; species Mobula birostris. The sequence goes on from NC_092377.1 coordinate 29,458,840, forward strand.
CTGCTTTATTGAGGTATGAAAAGTGTAGACAGAGTCCATGAGTGGGGCAGGTTAGTTTCTGTGCGAGCTGTGTCCAGAACTTTCTGCAGTTTCTAAATGTCAAAGGCTGAGCAGTTGCAATGGACAACCATGATTTATCCAGATTGCATGGCTTCTATGAGCATCGACTCCATCAATCTATGTACATAAGCTATCCTGTGTATTTGTGTTTATGGTGTTTTTTTATTATTACTGTGGTTTCTATCTTTTTTTGTGCTGCATTGGATTAGGTGTAACAATTATTTTGTTCTCCTTTACACCTGTGCACAGGAAATGACATTAAACAATCTTCAATCAATAAAAACTGGTGAAGGCCAAAGGAGATCTGGCAAATTTCTTTAGCCTCCTGAGGAAGTAGAGGCACTGGAGAGTTCTCTTGGGCATGGACCAGGACAGCCTACCGGTGATATCCTCTCCTAGGAACTTGTAGTGCACCATCCACCACCCCCCCTTCCTGAAGTCAACAACTAGCTTGTTTGTTTTGCAGACATTATAGGAAAGGTTATTGTTATGACACTAATCACCATGTCATTTGGCTCTCTATCTCCATCCTTTACTCTAACTCATCATTATTTGAGATTCGGCCCATACTGTGATATTATCTGTAAATTTGTAGATTGAGTTAGAATAGAATCTGACCATGTAGTCCCGAGTTTCTAAACAGTAGAGTAGGGGGATATTAAACACCAATGTTGAGACTAATCATGGCAGAGATATTGCTGCCTATCCTATATAATGATGAAAATACACTGAAGTAGATCAGCAGGCATCTTGATGAACGGTGGAGCAGGCTTGATGAGCTGGATAGCCTATTCCTACCCTGAGGTCTTCAAGCTTTATGTCTGATGTAATTTTTTTTTACATTATCATATCCTCTTAGAAGTTAGTTGCACAGGGCACCATAAGCTAGACAATCTTATCCACTCTCTGCAGGAACGTGTTTATCCTAAATCTCTTCAATCTCCTCAAATACTTCCCAATGATCCAAGATTGATTTACCATCAAATCGCTGCTTCCAATTCTCTTTTGCTAATTATCATTTCAATCAAGTAACATTTCCTTTATTTCTACTTTATTCTTGCCTTTTTCTTAAACCACAATACATCTAAATGAATTTCTATCACAACCACAGCAACACTGTCCCACTAAAACTTCCTGCACCCACCTCATTTGCTAAAACTGGATGCAGAATCACACCCCTGAAGCAAGCCCAAAAATGACTGAAGCTACTTTCACAATGATATTGGTTACAAGGTTCCTGCATTTAAACCCATTAATGGTGAAACAACATCAATACATTTCCAAAACAGAATGTAATTAGACTCAGAAATTTTTCTTTCTATTAATTTGATGCTCTTCTTTGTAGCATAGGTTGTGGGGTTGGGGGCCACCAAAGTAGCCTAAATGCAGAGCATTTTGCAAATGCTAAACGCAGCAGCCATGGGCATCAGGATGGCTTCAAGTTTATCAAGTGTTATTGAAGCTGCACTCATCCAAGAATATGAAGAGTACTCCTTCACTTAACTGACTTGTGTCTTGAAGATAGTGAAAAGGCTTTGCCGTGAATATTTTGCTGCAGGAAACCTTGCCGAGATTGTACCTATTTACATAGTGGGTTCAGCTGAGCTTCTGCTCAATGGCAATCTCCAGGACAGTGAAGGACACAAGGCAATGGTAATGTCATTACATGTTTAATGTAGTAACTTGCCTGAAAGGGTTGCTAATATTCGATGCAAGTCTTTAATACTTCAAAGCTTCAAAGCCAGGATTCAAAGTTTAAAGTAAACTTATTCCCAAAGTACATGCGCTACCATATACTACCTTGAGATTCATTTTCTTGCACTTAGAGGGAAAAATTACATTAGAAATTCACGAAAAACTATACATGAACAGTTAAATCAATGCAATCAATGTGCAAAAGGAGACAAACTATACAAGCAAAAAGTATGAGAACAAGAACTCTAAAGAATCCTTGAAAGTAAGTTTGTAGGTTGTAGAATCAGTTCAGGATAGTGGTGATTCAGTGCTGGTTCAGGAGTCTAATGCTCCTGAATTGGGTGTGTGAGACCCACGCTTCTGTACCTCTTACCCATGGGGTGTATGGGGTGTCAGGGAGGGGTAACACCTCTGGTGGGGGGAACATGTCACGTCCTTTTCAAGGCAGTTAGTCCACCTTTGGTCCCCACCTGGCACTCAGCTCTCACCTGTGGCTCCCGTAGCTGTTTGCATGAGACAGCCGCCACACCCCAGGAAACGGCTTCGACAAGCCGGCTAAACCAGGTGAGGGTAGCCGACGGGTTTCAAACCCTCGGTGAGATAGGGAGTTATCTATCCCAGCATATGAAGACAGACTCCAGCAGGTTGAGCGGACGAGACAAATGGAAGGTCCAACGGTCAAGAAGGCGGTCTCTGCAAGCGTCGTGGAATGTGCAGAGCAGGACAAGACACAGAAGACATCCTGGTCATCCACTGCGCCTAGTCCCATCTCCAGCCGCCTTGACACTGTCTTGCCACTGGATTCAGATGGGAATTGGGAAGAGAGAGTGAAGCTGACGTTGCGCAACTCTCCCTCACTTAAATCCAAATCACGCGCTAGTCTCGACACCATCATAAGGGGAACACTATGCCTTGCATTCTGAGAAAGGATTTTTTTTTATATGCATAGCAACAATCTCAGGTTTATTCCCTGTTCTGCAAGGAATCAAGATCTTTGGTTTGATTAAAGCTAAAACAAGACATGAATCTGGAAATTTTGAAGATTAAGATTTACAGTAGAATCTTGATTATTTATTAATTCTATTTATTAATAAACTATTCTATTTATTAATGAACATTTATTAATTCTAAATAAATCTAGTATAACAAAACCCATTAAAATAATTTTAAACAGTACAGGTTTCTTATTCATTTGACAAGCTCGTTGCTCAACATTGACATAAAATGAACAAAAATTAAGTACTAATTTATATGTCCTTCATATAAATATGGCAGATTTAATATAGCATGACTGTAGTATTATATAGACAATCAATACTACAACTAATTAGATTGAAAGTGCACTCTTTTCCTTTTGAAATCTACGATCTAGAAAATAGGCACCACCTTTTAGTTCAATACAGGTATGTATTTTTAAGAAAAAGGATGATTTGTGTGCCATGAGTTAACAAGGGATGCCGCAATGAACAATTTACATTGCAGCATATGTGTAAAGGAAAAACATCATCATTTAGAAAAATATAACTGCCTTTCCTCACTGCTAAATAAAATAAGTATCATATAATGGATATGATATCTGACACCCTGAGTGTGGAGAGTTTAAAAAGGAAGGGGACTTCCAACGGCTGTCTTTTGGATCGGGACAAGAAGAGCGGTGTGAGAGCTGAATTCTGAAGGAAGGCAGTTTTTTAAAAAACTTCTTCGAGTGAAAGAAGGACAAGACTGCGCAGGCGCATGACACAGACAGGACAGTGTGAAGCGTTTAAAAAGGAGACCACCCTATACAGCGGGCAGCAGAGTGAGTGGCAGAAGAGTGTAGAGCTTTGGCTCAACGGGCTTAGATGGTAACGGGAAGAGGCATGAGCAAGGCACCAACTCTTTTTTTCCCCTTGGCGAATCGGCCCGGATAGACAGAGAAACAGCAGGGCTCATACAGCTAACAGTACGAGCTAACGATTTAAAAAGTTTGTGTGTTTGGTGAGGTAAGTGGGTGAGTAGACGTATTTTTCCTGTTTCATTCCTGCAGAATTAGGTAGCATGCTTGCAGGGTTAGTGCTTTGTTCGAGGTGTCAGATGTGGGAATGCTGGGAGACCTCCAGCCTCCCTGATGGCCACATCTGAGCCGGGTGCACCGAGATGCACCGAGATGCAGGTCCTGAGAGACCGTGTTAGAGATCTGGAGCTGCAGCCTGGTGACCTACTGCTTATCAGGGAAAGTGAAGAGGTGATAAACAGGAGCTACAGGGAGGTAGTCATCCCCAGGTTACAGGGGTCAGAAAACTGGGTGACTGTCAGGAGAGGGAAGGAAAATGCCCGGACAGTGGACAGCACCCCGTGGCAGCCCCCCTCAGCAACAAGTATCTCGTTTTGGATGTTGTTGAAGTGGATGACCCGACAGGGGACGGCCACGGTGACCGGATCTTTGGCACTGAGCCTGGCGCTGCTGTGCAGGAGGGAAGGAGGGAGAAGAGGAATGCGGTAGTCATAGGGGATTCCATAGTCAGGAGAATCTGTGAGCCTGATAGAGGTAGCTGCATGGTGTGTTGCCTCCCAGGTGCCAGGGTACAGGATGTCTCAGATCAGGTCCAAAATATTCTGAAGGGAGAGGGCGAGTAGCCAGCTGTCTTGGTACATGTTGGTACCAATGACATAGATAGGATAAGGGAGGAGGTCCTGAAGAGAGATTTCTGGGAGTTAGGAAGGAAGCTGAGAAGCAGGACCTCCAGCGTAGTAATACAGGTTTCCCCCGCTATCCGAAGGTAGAGCGTTCCTATGAAATGGTTCATAAGTTGGAATGTCGTAAAGTGAATAAGGAATTACCATTTATTAATATGGGAAAAATTTTTGAGCATTCCCAGACCCAAAAAATACCCTACAAAATCATGCCAAATAACACATGAAACCTAAAATAACAGTAACATATAGTAAAAGCAGGAATGATGTGATAAATACACAGCCTATATAAAGTATAAATACTTTTCAGCACTGTCTAGCACAGTGAAAATCTTACGACGGCACTCTCGGCGCAAGCACTCTCGGCAGAAACACTCTCTCCGGTAACCTTGAAGCTATGAAGCTGCCAAATCATACCAAATAATACATAAAAATGCACAGCCTATATAAATTAGAAGTAATGTATGTACAGTAGCCAAACTCACTATTGCTGTATTTATTGTTGATGGTTCGAAGCCTTTAAAATCATTCACTGCTTCGGGAAAACATGGTTTCTTCCAAACGCCATTTCTCATCGAGACTGTCAGCCTATTGAGAGCATCGCCAATGTTGGCGATTGCCAATTTTATATTGTATTCTTTCCAGATCTCTCGCAAAGACACTTTGGAGTTGCCCTCTCCATCAATAATACTTACAATAAAACGCATCACATTTTGCGTATAGTAAGACTTAATTGTGGCTATTAGGCCTTGGTCGCACGGCTGCAGCATCGGTCGTATTCGGCAGTAAGAACACAACACGAATGTTACCGCCATACTCGGTAATGCCAGGCGGATGAGCAGCACAATTACCGACAATCACAAGACACCTATTATCGAGGTTATTTTCTCTTAAGTATTTTTCAACAGAAGGACTAAAGTATCCACTCATGTACTCAGGAAAAAGCACTTGGGTACTCCAACCACTTGGATGTCAACGGAACACAACAGAAAGTGTTTTCTTATCAACGTCTTTAAGTGCCCTCGGATTTTCTGAATGGTACACTAGTAGAGGCTTAAGGACAGCATCACCAGTGGCGTTAATAATAGGCATTAGGGTAAACCTGTCCTTCGATGCCTTGTGTCCCTTAGCCTGCTTTTCTTCTTTCGAAATAAATGTCTTGCTCAGCAATTTTTTCCAATAAATTGCAGTTTCATCACAGTTAAACATTTGCTTATACGAATAACCAAACGCTATTTCTATCTGCGTATCAATAGTGCGAATGGTGGACGCAGGCAAGTTCAATGCATGAACAATGTCCTTACTTCATTCACCTCGATTGAAACGCTTAATTATGTCTAGTTTTACACTAAGTGTAACACCCTTACGAGCTCTTCCAACGCCCTCGAATTCATCTTGCTAACGGATGCACAAAATAAGTCGAGATAAAGCATGTGTTTAAGCAATGCCGGCTAGAATGCAGTTCTGGGAGAGGAGCTTGGCTGTTCAGGCATGCGCTGCCTCTTTTCGTAACAGTGAAAACACCTTCTGTTAGCGAAAACAGGTAACTTATGTAGGTCTTTCGTAACAGCGAGGTGTCGTAAAGCAAACGTTCGGAAAACGGGGGCCACCTGTAGAAGGATCAGGCAGATGAATGCGTGGCTGAGAGACTGGTCCAGGGGACAGGGCTTCAGATTCCTGGATCATTGGGACCTCTTCTGGGGAAGTATGACCTGTTCAAAAAGGATGGGTTACACCTGAACCAGAAGGGGACCAGTATCCTGGCGGGAAGGTTTAATAAAGCTGTTAAGGAGGGTTTAAACTAATTTGGCAGGGGGATGGAAGTGAGAATGATAGAGCAGAGGAAGGGGAAAACAGAAATAAATCTAAGATAGTGAGCAGTAAAGATATCAGAAGACAGGCAGGTGATGGGGCAAATTTGCAGCCATTGGGATGAGTTGCAGTGCAATAAAGTTGCAGTGAAATCAAAGCAAAAAGTACCAAATACTGGTCTTAAGGTGTTATACTTAAATGCACGTAGCATAAGGAATAAGGTGGATGATCTTGTCTTACAGCTACAGATTGGCAGGTATGATATTGTGGCCATCACTGAGACGTGGCTAAAGGATGCGTGTCTCTGGGAGCTAAACGTCCAAGGGTACACGGTGTATCGGAAGGATAGGCAGGTAGGCAGAGGGGGTGGCATGGCTTTATTGGTAAGAAATGATATTAAATCATTAGAAAGAGGTGATATAGGATCGGAAGGTGCAGAATCTTTATGGGCTGAGCTAAGAAATTGCAGGGGTAAAAAGACCCTGATGGCAGTTATATACAGGCCTCCAAACAGCTGCAGTGATGTGGCCTACAAATTACAACAGGAAATAGAAAAGGCTTATGAAGGGCAGTGTTATGATAATTATGGGGGATTTTAACATGCAAGTAGATTAGGAAAATTAGGTCGGCACAGGATCTCAAGAGAGAGAATTTGTAGAATGTCTGCGAGATGGCTTTTTGGAACAGCTTGTTGTTGAGCCCACTAGGGGATCGGCTGCACTGGATTGGGTGTTGTGTAATGAACCAGAGATGATTAAAGAGATTGAGGTGAAGGAACCCCTGGGGAACAGTAATCATAACATGATTGAGTTCACTGTGAAGTTTGAGAAAGAGATGCCGAAATGTGATGTGTGGGTATTTCAGTGGAGTAAAGGAAATTATAGTGGCATGAGAGAGGAACTGGCCAGAGTTAACTGGAAAAGGACACTGGCGGGAAGGACGGCAGAGCAGCAGTGGCTGGAGTTTATGCGAGAAGTGAGGAAAGTGCAAGACAGATATATTCCAAAAAAGAAGAAATTTTCGAATGGAAAAAGGATGACATGAGACGTCAAAGCCAAAGTTAAAGCAAAGGAGGGCATACAAGGAAGCAAAAATTGGTGGGAAGACAGAGGATTAGGAAGTTTTTAAAAGCTTACAAAAGGAAACCAAGAAAGTCATTAAGAGGGAAAAGGTAAACTATGAAAGGAAGCTAGCAAATAATATCAAAGAGGATACTAAAAGCTTTTTCAAGTATATAAAGAGTAAAAGACAGGTGAGAGTAGGTATAGGACCGATAGAAAATGATGCTGGAGAAATTGTAATGGGAGATAAGGAGATGGTGGAGGAACTGAACGAGAATCTTGCATCAGTCTTCACTGAGGAAAACATCAGCAGTATACTGGACACTCAAGGGTGTCAGAGAAGAGAAGTGTGCGCAGTCACAATTACGACAGAGAAAGTACTCAGGAAGCTGAATAGTCTAAGGGTATATAAAGCTCCCGGACCAGATGGAATGCACCCGCGTGTTCTGAAGGAAGTAGCTGTGGAGATTGTGGAGGCATTAGCAATGATCTTTCAAAAGTCAATAGATACTGGCATGGTTCCAGAAGACTGGAAGATTGCAAATGTCACTCCGCTATTTAAGAAGGAGGCAAGGAAGCAAAAAGGAAATTATTGACCTGTTAACTTGACATTGGTGGTTGGGAAGTTGTTGGAGTCGATTGTCAAGGATGAGGTTACGGAGTACCTGGAGGCATATGACAAAATAGGCAGAACTCAGCATGGTTTCCTTAAAGGAAAATCCTGCCTGACAAACTTATTGCAATTTTTTGAGGAAATTACAAGTAGGCTAGACAAGAGAGATGCGGTGGATGTTGTATATTTGGATTTCAGAAGGCCTTTGACAAGGTGCCGCACATGAAGCTGCTTAACAAGCTAAGAGCCCATGGAATTACAGGAAAGTTACATACGTGGATAGAGCATTGGCTGATTGGCAGGAAACAGAGAGTGGGAATAAAGGATCCTATTCTGGTTGGCTGCTGGTTACCAGTGGTGTTCCACAGGGGTCCGTGTTGGAGCCGCTTCTTTTTACGTTGTACATCAATGATTTGGATTATGGAATAGATGGCTTTGAGGCTAAGTTTGCTAATGATACAAAGATAGGTGGAGGGACCGGTAGTGCTGAGGAAACAGAGTCTGCAGAGAGACTTGGATAGATTGAGAGAATAGGCAAAGAAGTGGCAAATGAAATACAATGTTGGAAAGTGTATGGTTCTGCACTTTGGCAGAAGAAATAAACGGGCAGACTATTATTTAAATGGGGAGAGAATTCAAAGTTCTGGGATGCAACAGGACTTGGGAGTCCTCGTGCAGGATATCCTTAAAGATAGCCTCCAGGTTGAGTTGGTGGTGAAGAAGGCAAAGGCAACGTTGGCATTCATTTTTAGAGGAATAGAGTATAGGAGCAGGGATGTGATGTTGAGGCTCTATAATCCACACAGAGGATGCAGAGAGGGATCACAAAGGCGAGGAAAGAGGACCGGGTCGAGACAACAGAGACTTATGGAGAGGAGGAGTTCGGTGGGTAATAGAATGGACGAGTTCACGGCGCTAGCCAGGCGTCAGAGAACATTTTGGGAGTGCAGTGTTATGTGTTTTACTGGAACGGGGCTGCACGAGGACATACCCGATCAAATCTTTTCCATGGACGGCTTCCAGACCATTCGGGCTGACCGGAAGTGCACTGAGAGCAGTAAGCGTCAAGGAGTTGGGTGCTTACTGTTCTGGCTAACAATGGATGGTGCAATCCGGCTCATATTACGATCGAGGAACGTGTTTGTAGACCGGCTATTGAACTTTTTGCTGTTGGACCCTGGCCATATTCCACCGAGATACAACACTGGGCGTCACGTGAGGTTGTTCCTGCCTGTGGCCATCAAACTTTGCAGCTCCTCCCGTGGAGGGTCAGACACCCTGAGCCAATAGGCTGGTCCTGGACTTATTTCCATCTGGCATAGTTTGCATTTTGTTGTTTGATTGTTTGTGGTTTTTGTATTGCTATACTTATGCTCTATTCTTGGTTGGTGCGGCTGTAACAAAACCCAATTTCCCTCAGGATCAATAAAGTATATTTATCTATCTATCCATCTATAGGGCACTGGTAAGACCTCGCTTGGAGTACTGTGGGCAGCTTTGGGCTCCTTATTTAAGAAAGGATGTGCTGGTATTGGAGAGGGTTCAGAGAAGATTCACTAGAATGAATCCGGGAATGAGCGGGTTAACATATGACGAACGTTTGTCCGCTCTTGGATTGTATTCCTTGGAGTTTAGAAGAATGAGTAGGGACCTCATAGAAACATTTTGAATATTGAAAGGCATGGACAGAGTGGATGTGGCAAAATTGTTTCCCATGGTGGGGGAGTCTAAGTAAGGATTGAAGGGCACCTATTCAGAACAGAGATGCGAAGAAATTTTTTTAGCCAGAGGGTAGTGAATCTATGGAATTTGTTGCCACGGGTGGCAGTGGAGGTCAAGTCATTGGGTGTATTTAAGGCAGAGATTGATAGGTATCTGAGTAGCCGGGGAATCAAAGGTTATGGTGAGAAGGCGGGGGAGTGGGACTAAATGGGAGAACAGATCAGCTCATGATAAAATGGCGGAGCAGACTCGATGGGCCGAATGGCCGACTTCTGCTCCTTTGTCTTGTCTTGTCTTATAATGCAAAATCAACTATTTGCATTGAAATAACTTGTAAGAAATATAATTGTCCATATTTTGGTGTAAGAACAGCATAAAGCTGAGTGCAGCAACTTTGTTATCGCAAAGTAAACCTGACTGGATTTTTTAACATTTACTGTTACAGTTTTCAGGAATGGAATCTGCACTGCAATCAATACATGAGGTAAACTTGGGTGAATTGCTCACTGGCATCTCTGGATAGGGACAACAACTATAATTCTACTCTTCCAATTATTCTATTTGAAAATAATTTGCTTCAATTCTGACATTAGTCAGGCAGTCCAACAGCATTTGGGTAGGAAAAGGCCATAAAATTCCACAAGCCTGTTCCATCATTCAACGAGATTTGGCTTACCTGAAATTTTAAAATAAAGAATTCAAAATGGTAATCTAATGTTGGGAATATGAAATAAAAGCAGAAAATGGTGCATATAGTTATTGCAAAGAAAGAAATACAATTAATGTTTCAGATCAATGATCTTCCATCAAAATGAAGAATATGAAGCACGTTTAAGTTGAAGGTAAGGGAAAGAGAACAAAGGGAGTATCTATATGTGAGACACTAGAAACCGAGTGACACAAATGATGGTGATGCTAGCTGAGAGAAGATGGTGAAGGCCTGTAAATTGCATCTAATTTATCTAGAGGAGATGAATGAAAACAAAGGAGAGTCATCCAACTCATCCATGGCAACCAACTTGATCAAGTCCAGTATCTCTGTAGTTTCTCCATATCCCTTAAGTCTGTTCTACTTCATTCTCCGGGTCCCTACCATTTATTGTACAAGTCTGCCTTGGATTAACTGACTTAAAATGCAAAACCCTGCACTTGCCAGACTTCAATTCTATCTGCCATTCCTTCCCCAGTTTATCAGCTTCTGTATCTTAGGTAACTAGTTTCACTATCTAATACACCGTTAATTTAGATGCCATGCACAAACTTACTAGCCACATTAACACTGTATCCAAATCATTAATGTAAATAACAAACAGTGGCTCCAACATTGATCAAATAGCTTACCACTGGTCACAGGTCTTTGATGGGAATACTTCCCTCGAAAGCCTCTGATTCCTACTGCAATGCAAATTTTGCACGATACAATGTTTTCTCTGTTTTTTGTTCATTTCCTATACATGCATTTCCTGCAGCCATATCAGATAAGATGAACTAGCCTTTCTTTACTGGTGCCACCACTGTTTTTGGTTTCCACCTTGTCACTCCTCAAATCAGTACTCCATTACTCTGGTTGCCATTAAAAATCTGAAATTTGACTCCTACTTATAAAAAACAAAGTAGCTTCAAAATCCAATGGCTAAGAAGACAGACAAAAAGGTTCACAGACTGATAAGAGACCCGTTGTCTACAAACAAAACTATTTTCCACAATGGAAAACAAATAATGGCCTTTAAATGCACAATATAAAAAACAAAGATTACACACTATAGTTGGAGGCTGTACAGTTTATAAACCAGAGTAAATAGTTAAACAGTGCCTAACAGAGTCATAGAGCTATATTGCAAGGAAACAAGTATTTCGGCCCATTTGACAACATATGGCCAGTAACCTTCTAAACTTTTCCTATCCATGTACCTTTCCACTGTCTCTTAAAAGTTGTTACTATATTGGCCTCAAAAACTTTCTCTAGCACATCATTTGCAAGATGTATTGCATTGAACTGCTGCTGCTGCTGCTACGTTAACAAATTTCACAACACATGCCGGTGACAATAGACTTCATTCTGATTCTGACTCTGATTTCACATAACCTTTGCCTGAAAAAGTTGCGCCTCAAGTTCCCATTAAAAATCTTTCCCCTCTCACCTTGCAACTATGTCTGCTAGTTCTTGATTCCATAATTTGGGGAAAATGACCAAATACATTCACCAGATCTATGCTTCTCATGATTTTGTATACTTCTATAAAATCAATCTTTATTCCTTGAAGTGTAGTAGACTGCAAGTTCAATTAGTTTCAACAGGTACATTTAATGTCAGAGAAATGTACACAACATACATTCTGCAGGGAAAAAGAACTTCAGGATGTATATTGCATACATTTCTCTGACATTAAATGTACCTATTGACCCCTATTGAACTCTCAGTCCACTACACTTCAAAGAATATAGTCTAGCCTGTCCAATATCTCTTTATAACATAGTCCCACAAGTCCTGACAAAATCGTTGTAAACCTTTTCTGCACTCCTTTTAGTTTAATAACATTTGTTCTATAGCAGAGCAACCATAACTGAACACAAAACATCAAATACAACACAATATAATACAAATATAGAATACCACAAAACACAATAGCAAACACATACTGTAACGTCTAATCAATGTTTTAAAGTTTTAAAGAAATGTATTATTTACTTACATATATGTCACTATATACTGCCTTCATTTATATACCCATGCCGCAACTGCTAGACAGAGCACTACCAAATCCACTATTACTTCCAACAATTCTCAAACCCCAACACACAAGGCCCCATCTCACTGAGAGCCTGAAGTGAGTGAGAACTCATCAGGGCCATAAATACAATCAATATCCACTGGAAGTAAAACTTTTGAAGATTTACTCAACTAGTTCTTTGTCCACAAATACTCCATCCCATTAAAGACTATCCATGCTAGCCTTGCAGCCACTGGCATGTCCAAGAGAAACCATAATGCATAGTGTGAAGAGCTTCAGTCAAAGACTTTCAGTCTCAACTATCTTGCCCGTGTCAGGGAAAAAGATAATCAAAGAGAATCTCAGAGAGGCTGTAATTTCGACAACCTATAAGAACGGAAACTTCATCTGTAGAGAAAGTTATCATGCGAGTCTCTTTCAATTACTCCCTCCAAATGACTGAAGTGCTGCTCGCAAAAATTGCAGAGTGGATTATGTATACAGTGAGGCAAGCTGAATCTTTGCTTCACCATATGACACACCAAGAAAAATGTAGGAGCAGCATGAGCTACACATGAATTTATTTGATTCAATATCAGCCTTTGGGCTTATCAATAGGGAGGAACTGTATTAAGCCATTCTCAAATTTGACTGTCCACAGAAACTAGTGTCTATCTCACATTTGCTCAAGTGTAAACCACTATACTTCAGAACTAATTCTCACTGAAGGCCAGTGTAAAATAAGGCTGCATCACTGCCAGCACTTCTCAAGTTTCCTCATTGTTAATTTGCATCTCAGTTCACTGAATTTCCCCACAGCGGAGCTTTTCTTCAGAACTAACTGTTCAATTTACAGCAACATCATTCCAGACCATGATAACACAAACTTCAGTATGGGAATAAAAGGTTAGTCAGGAAAGAGGTACTGAGGTATGACATTAGCCAACAATGACATTGGAGGCGACATCGGGTGTACAACTCTGGCAGGGTTTGCAAGACATTACTTCCTACAAAGCGAAACGCAATAGCACGAATGGCAGCAATGTTTCACTACCAGATGAACTCAACGCCTTCTATACCCGATTTGAAAGGGAGAATATAACTACAGCTGTGAAAACCCTTACTGCACCTGATGATCCTGTGATCTCCGACTCAGAGGCTGATGTTAGACTATCTTTAAAGAGAGTGAACCCTCGCAAGTCAGGAGGTCCCGATGGAGTATCCGGTAAGGCTCTGAAAACCTGTGCCAACCAACTGGTGGGAGTATTCAAGGACATTTTCAACCTCTCACTGCTACGGGCCAAAGTTCCCACTTGCTTCAAAAAGGCAACAATTATTCAAAAAGGCCCAAGAAGAATAAAATGAGCTGACTCGATATCTATCACCTGGTAGCACTCACATCGACAGTGATGAAATGCTTTGAGAGGTTGGTCATGATTAGACTGAACTCCTGCCTCAGCAAGGGCATGGACAATTTACAATTTGCCTATCGCCACAATAGGTCAATGGCAGATGCAATCTCAATGGCTTTTCACACGGACTTAGATCACCTAGACAACACAAACACCTCTGTCAGAATGCTGTTCATCGACTATAGCTCAGCATTTAATACCATCATTCCCACAATCCTGATTGGGAAGTTGCAGAACCTGGGCCTTGGTACCTCGCTCTGTAATAGGATCCTCGACTTCCTAACTGGAAGACCACAATCTGCACAGATTGGTGATAGCATCTCCTCCTCGCTGACAATCAACACTGGCGCACATCAGAGGTGTGTGCTTAGCCCACTGCTCTATACCCATGACTGTGTGGCTAGGCATGGCTCAAATACCATCTATAAATTTGCAGATGATACAACCATTGTTGGTAGAATTTCAGATGGTGACAAGAGGGTGTACAGGAGCAACATATGCCAACTAGTGAAGCAGTGTCACAGCAACAACCTGGCACTCAACGTCAGTAAGACAAAAGAGCTGATTGTGGACTTCCAGAAGGGTAAGATGAAGAAACACACACCAGTCCTCATAGATGGATCAAAAGTGGAGAATCTAGGTAAGAGCGAACTTTTTCCATTAAATATGCAGGTTCCCATTTATAGACGTTCTCCATTCAGAGTGACTACCGACTATTTTACTTATTTGGGAGTTAAAATTACTAAGAGACATAAGGATCTATTCAACTTTAACCTTTTACTGTTAATTACTGTTAAACAACTTATTACTCAGTGGTCCCCACTGTCTCTATCACTGATTGGCCAAATTAATGCTATTAAAATGATTATTTTACCTAAATTTTTATATTTATTTCAAACGATACCAATTTTTATTCCTAAATCCTTTTTTGATACCGTTGATTCTAAAATTTCCTCTTATATATGGCAGAACAAAAATCCCAGATTAAGTAAAAAATATTTACATAAGTCCAAGAAAGATAGTGGTTTAGCACTGCCTAACCTAAGCTTTTATTATTGGGCAATTAATATTCGATATTTAATATTTTGGATACAAGATTGGAATATAACTCCAAGCCCATATTGGGTAAACCTTGAAGGCAACTCTGTACGAGGGTTCTCTTTAGCTTCCATTTGAGGAACTTCACTTCCTTTTGTACTATCTAAATTGAATAAACAAATGGTTAATCCAATAGTTAAACATACATTGCAAATATGGTTTTAATTTTGTAAATTTTTTGGTTTAACAAATTTATATTATCAAGCCCTATTATATCTAATATTTTTTCAACCCTCGGTTATGGATCAAGCCTTTTTGATGTGGAAAACGAAAGATATAACATGTTTTCGTGACTTATTTCTGGATAACTGTTTCATGTCTTTTGAAAAGTTATCTAAGAAATTTGATTTGCCCAGATCCCTTTTTTTTTGGTATTTACAAATAAGAAATTTTTTAAATCCTATGTTGCCTACCTTTCCGACCTCATACCCTACTGATATCATCGATAAAATTTTAGGTTTAAATCCCCTTCAGAAGGGATTAATAGCATCTACCTATGATATAATTATGAAATTACAGCCAGGTATATAGCTGATAAAATTAAAAATGAATGGGAAAGGGAACTTCAACTTTGTCTACCTATAGAGAAATGGGATAAATTTTTTCAATTAGTCAGTACTTCCTCTATATGTGCTAAACATACATTAATATAATTTAAAGTAGTGCATACAGCCCATATGTCTAAAGATAAATTAGCCTGTTTTTATTCCCATATAAACCCTATTTGTGACAGATGTCACTCTGAGGTGGCTTCTTTAACTCATATGTTTTGGTCCTGTCCTCTTTTGGAAAAATATTGGAAAGATATTTTTGATATTATCTCAACAGTTCTATGTTTTGACTTACAACCCTACCCTATTATAGCAATTTTTGGATTGCCAATGGTAGAACATAGATCTTTGTTTTCTTCAGCCTGTCGGATGATTGCATTTGTTACTTTCATGGCCAGGAGATCTATTTTATTGAAATGGAAGGAGACCAATCCTCCTACTACATTCCAATGGTTTTCCCAAACTATATTATGTTTAAATTTAGAAAAAATTAGAAGTGATATTTTTGATCCTTTGGTTAAATTCGAAGAAACTTGGAAACCATTCATTCAACATTTTCATATGATGTAATTTGACCTTTCCGAATCCTTCTTATTACTTAAAAAATATGAATAGCGGAGCAGAGTTGACGACATTACTGAACATGTTCGATTTAAGATATTGGTCCAGCCCTGTTTTGTTCCGTTTGCTTTTTTGGGTTTAGTATTTAGTTCTTTTTCTTTCTTTTTTTTTTGGGGGGGGGCGTTCTTTGTATTTTTTCTCTTTTTATTTCTTTTTTTCTTTATGATTAATTACATCATGAGTTTGGAAGTCTATTATACCTGTGTTATCTGAAATCTTTTCTGTATATGTTTATTAACAATAAGATTATTCCAATCTCTTTGTATCAACATTGTTATTTTGTTTATAATTTTGGAAAAATTAATAAAAAGATTTTTTTAAAAAAAGAAAGATGTACTGTGGAAAGCATTCTGACAGTCTGCATCACTGTCTAGGAAGTAGAATACTCTACAGAGCATCAACTGGAAAAATTGATAATAAAGGCAAACTGAGAATACCTATATTCAAACATTTCAGCAGTATTTTCCTCTTTGTTGATTACTCCATCCAGACATATTGCCACATTGATTCAAGTTTAAAATATCTATATAATTAATAAACAGAGCTCCAGAGTGATGTGCTTCTCTTAAACTAAATGGAATTTTCTGTCCAGCAAAAAAATGAACATGCAAACTAAATTCAAATTTTGAACTAAATTTTTGAAAATTAAAATCAGGCATCCATGAACAATTTTGCTACAGTAAATATAGTATGCAGGTTATTCGCTGGAATAAAAGATTTTGCTATAGAAAAATTTGTTTTGATCATAGTTTTTTTTATTTATCATTAGAATTTAAAGTTACGATATTCTTATTTTGCATTTTAATTTGCATTCTAGTTTACATTTTTAAAAATTATTTTAACAATATTATCCAAGATTCATGCCTGCCTTATTTAATATTTTTATTCATGCACTGAGATTACATTAGCTATGATCACAGACAGACGAAAAGTGACACAAGGTTGAAGTGGTTAAGAATCCTCACATATTGACCGAAAATGATAAATGTTATACAAAAGCAGACAGAGATCAGCAAAACTTACTTCATTTGCTCATGTCACTGAAAGCACAGTGGGGCCCATGAATACACTAATTCATCCTTATGCTTATTCACTATTTACCTTCTGCCCTCCAATCATCACTCTCTCTCCCAGCTTCAGGCCCAGTGACTTCAGTAGTGCCTTCCCTGAGATGTGATCATAGTTTGTCAGCATCGACTTTGATATGTCACAGGTCAGTGGTAATGCATCCAGCAGCATCTGCTTTAATTCTTTGGCAATTGCTGCTGCTTCTGCCATATCCAGGGGCATGTCCAAAGGATCAGGGACAATGTCTGCTGGCATCTCCCCTTTATCATTCTGTCCAAGAATACAAAAGGACAAATTTAAGTGCAACTGAAAATCATGCAAGCATTTTCCTTCTGATTTTTATTTGCTTACTTATTAAATTCAAAAGCACTTCACACATATTTCTAGTAACAGTTACAACAATTGAAAAATACTCCGATAGGTGGCACTGTAAACCCAATTTTTGTACAGGTCGACCTTCACTAATCCGACTACCTCTAATCCGGTTCCTTCGCTAATCCGGCACTGATTATGCTGAATGTGATCCTTCTGTAATTCAGCATTTTCACTAATCCGGCACTCCTCAGGTCCCAATAGTGCCGGATTAGTGAAGGTCGACCTGTGCCAAATCAAAAAAAGCCCAAAATGTGAAAAGTGGTTCGGTGATCAAATGGGTCAAGGTTGCTTTAAGGAGATCCAAAGGAACAAACCATTATAATTTATGTAACGTCTTTTTATTCTGGTCCAGAGTTAGAATGAGAAATTCAAGGCTGCTTCTTAAAATCAGCTACTCACAGCATAGATGCTCATTCTGAAAAGTATTCTGCCTATTTTTTGCTGGTTGTGTTATTGTTCAAAGAGGACATTATGGTTACTGTTCAGAGAAAAGCAATTCATCCTACAGAGTCCATACTGACTCCATGCTTCCTACAGCCATGGAAATTCTTTCCTTCAAAATACTTAATCAGCTCCCTTTTATGTTATAGCCTTAAAAGCTGGAGTGTTCAAAGTTAGCAGAAAAATTCAAATCAGCATGATAACCAGAATTGCAAGAGCCATGCAAAACATAGTGGGGTATTGCATGTGTAATCTGTAATAGGGAGCAAGTGTATGGTAAACATGAGGCACTCCTTCATGACGGCAATTTCTTTCATCAAAGATTGCCACCATCCACTCCATGCTACCTTTTCACAGCTATCCGGCAGGAAGTACAGAAGCCTGAAGTCCCACCTTCCAGGTTCAAGAATAGAAACTTCCTTTCAATCATTCAATTCCTAAACTAATTCCTGAGGCAAAATCATAATCACCATAGCTTAGGAACACTACGATCACTTTGCCTTAAGGTGGACCATATTGTTCAAATTATTCTTTCTTGTAAATATGGTTGTAACTTATGTTTAAAATTATATTTTTCTTGTGAATGCTATTATATAAATCTGTGCTGCTGTTACAAGAAAGATTTTCACTGTACCTGTATATAGATGTACATTTGACAATAACCTCAACTTGATAATAACATTGGTGGCAAAAAGCTCACAAGGGGCCTAAATTTTCTTGAGAAACATAATTATTTTATAAACACAAGGGGTTCCACAAATGCTGGAAAACAAAAATAACACACACAAAATGCTGGAGGAACTTAGCAGGCCAGGCTGCATTTCTGGAGAGGAATAGATAGACAATATTTCAAGCTGAGACCCTTCATCAAGACTGGAATGGAAGAGGGAAGAAACCATAATAAGAAGGTGGGGGAATAGGAATACAAGCTGGCAGATGATAGGTAAATCCAGGTGAGGGGAAGGTAGGTGGATGGTGGAGGTATTGGACAGTTGAGAAGAGGTAAAGGGGAAAATGGGGAATAGAAGAGAGAAGGGGAAGGGGGGAGAAATTTACTGCAAGTTAGAGAAACTGATGTTCATGCCATCAGGTTTGAGGCAACCCAAACAGAATATAGGGTGTTGCTCCTCCAATCTGAGCGTAGTCTCATCATGGCAATGGAGGAGGCCACACTCAGGATGTCAGAATGGGAATGGGAAATCCAATTGAAATGGTTGCCACTAGGAAATCCCACATTTTGTGGTGGATGGAACAAAGGTGTTTGCCAAAACAGTCCTCACCCCAAGTCGGGTGTCACAGATGTAGAGTAGGTTGCACTAGGAGCACCGGATACATAGATGACCATAAGAGACTCACAGCTGAATGTCATCTCACCTGGAAGGACTGTAGGTTTGTTTGGGGCCCTGAACGGTGGTGGGGGAAATAGGTGTAGCGGCAGGTGTAGCACTTGTTCCACTTGCAGAGACAAATGCCAGAAGGGAGATTAATAGGGAAGGATGAATGGACATGGACAAGTCTTGAAGAGAGCAATCCCTATGGAAAGCAGAGAGAGGTGGGGAGGAAGAGAAAGTGGTGCTTTGTCGTGGGATTCTATTGCAGATGACAAAAGTACAGAGAATGTTGTGCTTGATAAGAAGGCTTGCGGATTGATAGGTAGACAAGGGGAACCCCATCCTGTTATGGCAGCAGGAAGATGGGGTGAGTCCAGATGTGTGGGAAATGGAGGAGATGCTAGTGAGGGCAGCATCAATGGTAGTAGAAGTGAAACCTCTCCTTTTGTTTGAAGAATGAGGACACCTCAGATGTTTTGGAATGGACAGCCTTAGTGAAAACAGAGGAACTGACAAAAGGAAATAGCATTTTTACAAGTGGCAGGATGGGAAGAGATAAAGTTAAGACAGCTGTGAGAGTCAGTAGGTTTATAAAATATATCAGCAGATAGTCTGTCTCCAGAGATGAAGACTGTAATTTGAGAAAGAAGAGACGTGTCAAAGATGGACCAAGTAAATTTGAGGGCACGGTCAAAATTGGAATTGATGAAACTGATCAACTCAGCTGTGTTATAATTATGTCTATTGTTAGGATTTACCAATGAGGAAGTGGTTTAAAAGGTTCTTGCTGCAGATCGATAACAAAGGTGTTTCATTAACCAACTTTAAAATCAGATTTTCAAAATGACCTGGATAAACCCATGTAAGGATGTCTTTGTCTCATTCTAATAAGAGCTTTACTTAAGCAACACCAGCACTGGAATACAAGATTACTCCAGGTTAAGATGATTACATATAAAACTATCTCCACCCAACACAAAGAAAAGTGGTTTAAACCAAAACTCTGTTGAGCACCATCATCATGCTAGTGCAATTTTTTCCCTTCTCAATACAAACTTTATGCCCTACTTTGCAGAGTATAAATTTATGTTATTCTGTGGGAAATTGTGCTATTTTCCCGATTTATTTTATATTGGCTAATTATAGATAGCAGGATTCTGGAGCATTTTTTGACAGAATTTGAAACAAAATCTTAGATATGATGTATTTTAGAAGGGAACCTTTCTTCAGCCATTTTACAGAATGGACAATAAATTACCCTCATCGTTAACCAAGCATCATTAATTTTTCACTTTTTACAGAAGACCTCAAAAACAAAGCCAATTAATATCTTACTGTATTTTTCCATTTTTATTTACCATCTGCTTTTCTACTACTACTACTACGTCGACTCAGGCCTAGGGGACCGGCATCGGACAAGATGACAGACTCTCCTCTTCTCCCTCTCCCTCATCAGTGTGTTCAGTTCATCTACATTAGCCGCGCCGCTATCTTCTAGGAGCGTGTTGACCATAGTCTTAGGAGGGCGCCCAGGGTTCATCCTCCCGTGCTTGGGCTCCCATATGATGACTAGGCTGGCAGGTACCTCCGGGTGGCGTAGACAGTGCCCCGCTAGTTGCAGTCTTCTCACCTCGACTTTAGTGGACAGCATTGGTAGGTTGTTTTGGAGCTCAACGTTTGTCATGTGCTGTTGCCAACTCACATCAAGAGCCATCCTGAGCATTCATGTATAGCAACCATCTAGAGACTTTCGCATCGTCTTGGTGAGTGTCCGCGTCTCGCATCCGTACATGAGAATGGACTCTATGACTGCTATGAAAATCCTCTTTTTAAGCCCTCTGGTCAGGTTCAACTTCCAGATTTCTTCATGTCGTTCATAGCCCTCCACGCCAGCACCTTCCGTATCTTTATGTCCTTCTCCAAATTCATCATTCTTGACCCAAGATACTTGTAGTCAAAGACTTTCTTAATGGTATCATTCTCTATGGTCTTGAGAGTACCTTCGTCGCAGTTAAACGCCATGTGCTCTGTCTTTTTAGCGTTTAGGTGAAGTCCAACTTTATTGCATTCTATTTCCACTTTTGTCAGTAGCTGCTGTGCTTCCTCCATCTGGTCAGAGAGCAGAACTATGTCATCTGCAAAATCGAGATCTGTGAGTGTAAACACCAGGAATTCTGCAGGTGCTGGAAATTCAAGCAACACACATCAAAGTTGCTGGTGAACGCAGCAGGCCACGCAGCATGTCTAGGAAGAGGTACAGTCGACGTTTCGGGCCGAGACCCTTCGTCAGGACTAACTGAAGGAAGAGCTAGTAAGAGATTTGAAAGACAAAACTTGAAGATTATGCTCCACAAGTTTTGAGGCTGCGTGCCGAATACAAAGTCGTTATGAAAGAGTTCTACAATCGTGGAATCAGGTCCTCTCTGCGTTATCCTGCCCATATCCAAATAACTCTTAGTACTGGGGACAAAAAAATGGTTCAAATCTGTTACAGAAGCTCAGGAATTCATCGATAGTCTCCCTGCCATTGCGACTTCTTCAGACCCGATTTGATTATTTAAAATGACCGATTACTACTTTTATTTTCTCCCTTTGTTTTTTTTTTTATTTTTTGTTTTCTTTTTAAACTAAATTTTTAATTACTGAATTATTTTTTTATAGTTTTTCGTGGGTATGGTGCTCTGGATTATTATTTTAAGTTAAGTCTAATACTTTTTGATAGTACTGTTCTTTTTTTTTTCCTTTATGTACAATTTTAATTCAAAATGCATAAGCTCTCTGTTTTTTTTTTATGAACTGTTAATTTAACAGAGCCTATGAAGATATTCAGAAACTGGAAGCTGGGTTTAGGGGTAGTTTTTTTTTCCCTGAAGAGCTTACTGCTATTCTTTGGTAGCTTTCTTGCTTTGGGCTTGGGGGGGGGGGGGGGAGGGCTCCCTAGTGCCAATACAATTTATACAACCCTTAGTTGTCCTTTGTTACTCAAAATAAAGTACATATTGCTGTGAAGTACAGGGAGAATTTCAAGCAACCTGATCCAACCCTGAACTCATGAGTTGGCAAGTGATGAAGCACAGTTCAGAAATCTCTGGCTGAACTTGCCCAGCAGTGCCCAGCTCCCAAGCAGCAAAATCTGTGACATTGATCTTTCAGAGAAAGTTAAAAGATAAACACTATTTATCATCCATTCCTATAGAGTATCTCTACTCTCAAATACATTCTCTGTTTACTGGTTAATTAGAGTTTCTTTCTTAAGATTTTGGAAAATAATCAGTAATTCAAATTAAGCAAGTGTTTTATTAAACAAAAGAACTCAGATAGAGAGGAACCACATTCTTCTACTTTCTGCCCATCATCAGATAAGCAAAATCAGTATATCCTTTTCTACAAAGACAGCAATTAGTCTCATGCTATGCTACAATTCTTAAGAGGGTACTTATCTAATTGTACATATGGCATGTCACATATCTTCTTTAATAATGAAGAAAAAAGAAGAAACAAATGCCTATCTCTTGGGTGTCTTACTTGGACACAAAATTTACCAGATCCTTCCATAATCAGTTACGAATGGCTGTGATTTTCATGGTATCTGTTTTGGTTCAGCTATGTTCTCATTTGGAGGATTAGCACAACACCCTCTGGTATCTCCAACCTGTGAATGTCAAGCCTCCATCTTCCCAACAGTCTTCCTGAGATAATGCTGTTCCTCAGAAATAAGGCATGCTTCTCATTTGTGACACTGCATCATCAGATGGTGTACTGTGTGTCAATTTATCATTTTGTTCTTCCATGTCGTGCCCTCTGGTACTAGAAATGTCAAGTCTGATAAAAAAAAAAGGCACTGCCTGTCTACTCTCTATTTATGTCCCTCATATTCTGATATCCTCACAGTCTCACTATACATTGCATCAATTTGGATACCAACTGCCCCATCCTCAGCCATATTCCTCCAATTCCCATCCCTGCCAACTTAATTTTCATGCTCCCAAACAGCTCTAGCAAATCTGCCCACAAGGATATGGGTCCCCTCGGGATCAGGTGTAACCTGTCCTTTTTGTACAGATCATACTTCCACAGAAGAGATCCCAATGATCCAGAAATCTGAAACCCTGTCCGCTGCATCACTTCCTCAGCTGCTCAATCATCCTACTCCTGTCCTGACTAGTACATGGCACTGGAAGTCATCTAGAGATTACTACTTTGGAAGTCCTGTTCTTCATTCTTTGCCCTAACTCCCTCTACTTGATGCGCAAACTTATCTTTTCTACTCAAGTCATTAGTAGAAATGACATAGCTTCCTCCACTCTAGCGAAGACAACCCAAGTTTGTCCACCCTCTCCATTAACTCGTGCCCTCTAATCTGGTCAGCATCCTGATAAACCTCTTCTGCACCTTCTTCTAAGTCACCACATCTTTTGTATAATGGGGGACCAGAAATGAATACAATACTCTAGTTGCAGCCAACTATAGTTTTATAAATCTGCAACACATCTCCCCAACTCTTGAACTCACATCTTTGACTAGTAAAAGTAAGTATGCCTTATCAGAATCAGAATCAGGTTTATTATCACCGGCACGTGTCTTGAAATTCGTTAACTTAGCAGCAGCAGCTCAATGCAATACGTATTATATAGAAGAAAAATAAATTACAGTACATGTGTACTGAATAGATTAAAAATTCTGCATAAACAGAAATAATATATTAAAAAGTGAGGTACTCTGCAAAAACAAAAATTATATATATTAAAAAGTGAGGTAATAAAAAAGTGAGGTAAAGTAAGGTATCTATTAAAAAAGTGAGTTATTGTATCGCGGGTTCAATGTCCATTTAGGTATCACATGGCAGAGGGGAATAAGCTGCTCCTGAACCACTGAGTGCCTGCCTTCAGGCTTCTGCACCTCCTACCTGATGGTAACAATGAGAAAAGGGCACGTACTGGGTACTGGGGGGGGGGTCCTTAATAATAGATGCTGCTTTTCTGAGACACCGCTCCTTGAAGATGTCCTGGGTACTTTGAAGGCTAATACCCAAGATGGAGCTAACTAAATTTATGACCCTCTGCAGCTTGTTTCGGTCCTGTGCAGTAGCCCCCCTGCATACCAGACAGTGATTCAGCCTGCCAGAATGCTCTCCATGGTACATCTATAGTAGTTTTTGAGTGTTTTTGTTGACATACCAAATCTCTTCAAACTCCAAATTAAGTATAGTCACTGTCTTATCTTCTTTATAGCTGCATTGATATGTTGGGACCAGGTTAGGTCCTCAGAGATCTTGACCCCCAGGAACTTGAAACTGCTCACTCTCGCCACTTCTGATCCCTCGATGAGGATTGGTTTGTGTTCCTTTGTCTTACCCTTTCTGAAGTCCACAATCAGCTCTTTCATCTTACTGACGTTGTGTGCAAGGTTGCTACTGCAACACCACTCCACTAGTTGGTATACCTCGATCCCGTATCCCCTCTCGTCTCCATCTGAGATTCTACCAACAATAGTTGTATCATCAGCAAATTTATAGATAGTATTTGAGCTATGCCTAGTCACACGTCATGGGTATAGAGAGAGCAGAGCAGTGGGTTAGGCACAAACCCGAGGTGCACCAGTGTTGATCATCAGCGTAAAGGAGATATTATCACCAATCCGCACAGATTGTGATCTTCCAGTCAGCAAGTCAAGGATCCAATTGCAGAGAGAGGTAAAGAGGCCCAGGTTCTGTAACTTATCATTCAGGATTGTGGGTTGCCTCCTTTACCACTATATCAACCTGTATAGCCACTTTCAGGGAGTTATGGACCGAGACCCCAAGATCTGCACGTCAACACTGATAAGGGCTTTTCCATGAACAAAGTTCTGTCTTTTTACATTTAATCTCCCAAAGTGCAACAGCTCACATTTGGTCAGGTTAACACCTCATGCCATTTCTCCAACCATAACTGCAACTCATCTATATCCCATTGTATTCTTTGCCAGTCTTCTACACTATCAATATTAATTTGCAAACTTACTTGCCCACCCATCTACATTTTCATTCAGGTAATTTTCATACATCACAAACAGCAGAGGTCTCAGTACAGATCCCTGCAGAACACCACTAATATCGGATCGCCAGCTGGAAAAAGTCCCTTCAGCCACCACCCTCTGGCTTCCTTTGGCAAGCCAATTCTAAATCCAAATTATCAATTCACCATGGATCCCATGCAACTTAATTTTCTGGATGAAGGAACTTCCTAAAATCCATGTAAACAACATCCACATCTCTGCGTTCATCAATCAACTTCAACAACTCCTCGAAAAACTCAATCAAGTTACTAAGACATGACTTGCCCTCCACAAAATCATGCCAACTGTCCCTAATTAGACCCTGAATTTCCAAATGCTCATAAATGCCATCCTCAAAAATCCTCTCCAGTACCTTCCCTACCACTGACATAAGACTCAACAGTCTTCTGTTTCCAGGATTATCCGTACTTAACCTTCTTGAATAATGGAACATCATTCACTACTCACCAGTACTCCAAGAGACAACATGAATACATCAGTCATAGCCTCAGTAATTTCATCTTTTGCCTCTGACAATAACTTGGGGTATATCCCATCAGGTCCTGAAAACTTATCCACCTTAATGTTCTATAACAGACCCAACAATATCTCCTCCTTTATTTTGAATACTCCAGGTCCTTTGAGGTTATTAACAGGCAGGATAGATGAAGAGTCAATGGTGTTGTCTGCTTGGATTTTCAGAAGGCCTGCCATACATGAAGCTACTAAACAAGATAAGAGTCAACGATATTACAGGAAACATATTAGCATAAATAGAAGATTGGCTGACTGGAAAAAGGCAAAGAATGTAAAGAACGTTGCTCCAAGGAGAGTAAAGTTATTTTTGGCTGCTTTTTTCCTCATAACTCGAGATGAAACTGTGCAATAGCATCCTTTTCCAGAGAGGCTTGGCCTCTTTATACTAAATGTTTGTTTCAGAGAACTGTCACTTCCATTGAAGACTCATTCAGCTCCCTTGAAAAACATTCTGTCCTGATGGAATTTTTCCTTGCTACCATTCCCCACAAAGCAAATATTCAGCCATTTCTGCTGCTGAACAGGAATTTTAAAAGTTAGATCAAGCTGCACACAGACAAAATTAGAAATACTGAAGAATTAACCAGTCCAGCAACACCTGCATAGTAAAAAAAATGTTAAAAGATTCATCAAAGAAAACCCTTCCTCAGAATTCCCCAACCCAAAATGTTAATAATTTACTCTTTCATTGATGCAGCATGGCTGGCTGCAACATTTTTGTTTTTGTTCGTGGTTGCAACATCTGCAGTCCCACTTGTTTTCCATTCCTCTCACATAATGATTTTCCTTTGTCCTGAATCACCATTACCTCAGTGCCTAATCCTGTAACCACAATCTCAACCCTTTTTCTATCCTTTCCATTATAACATCTCTGCCTTCATAACATTTTTAGGGCAACATTCTGGGCACCAAATTTTATCTTGTCAGTGTGTGAGGGATGATTTGCAGCTACAATGTTACAAGATTTAAGCATTAACTAATTCCACTAAATGTTCACCTCTTTCCTCATTTAGTCTATTGTGTATAGACAATGCTTGGTTGTTGATAGGTAGGGTTAATACCCGACTTTCAAGAACACTTGTGAGTTATGTTCCGGCTGGACTTAGTCCTTAAACTGCTGGAGAACAGTGCAGAAAGAACAGGTGCTGTTTTCTCCCAGTAGGGATTAGTTTTTAGTTCCAAGTGCTCCAGCCACGTTTTGTCACTCTGCAACCTTATCCTTCAATCTCTTTGAATTATGAAAGACAGCATGTGTATAAATGTCTCTCTCTAGCAGACTTCATCATGATCATCATGACTCCAGTATTTCTACTATTTTTTAATGTTTCTTAATTGTATATATGATTTTTTTTGTGTTCTATTGCTGAGCAGCAGTGAACCAGCTGATTGGCCTATCAGAGTTCTCTTTGGGAGCTAGTTGACTTGATCAGCATTTCTGATCTGGCTATTGTTCACGTTTGCACTTAATAAAAAAAATCACACTTCTCATTACAGTAAAAAATAGTTTCATAAACTGATGACTACCCCAGAGTCGACGGCACAATAATGAAAATTCATTATCAAGTGTTTGTAAATCAATGAACTATTGTATTTGCCGAGAATCTTCACTCCATTAGAAAAGGTATCAAAGGGTTCACATTGCTCTAGTTCTATAGGGGCATGATTGAGAGCTTCCTGACTGGTTGTATCACTGCCTGGTGTGGGAAATGTACTTCCCTCATCACAGGAATCTGCAGAGTGTGGTGAGGAGAGCGTAGAGCATCTGCAGATGTGACCTTCCCACTATTCAGGGCATTTACAAAGACAGGTGTGTAAAAAGGGCCTGAAGGATCACTGGAGACCCAAGTCACCCCAACCACCAACAGTTCCAGCTGCTACCATCCGGGAAATAGTACCGCAGCATGAAAGTCAGGACCAACAGGCTCTGGGACAGCTTCTTCTCCCAGGCCATCAGACTACTTAATTCGTACTGACGCAACTGTATTTTTATGTTATATTGACTATCCTGTTGTACATAATATTATAAATTACTATAATTACACATTGCAGATTTGAACAGAGACGTAACGTACAGATTTTTTCTCATGTATATGAAGGATGTAAGTAATAAAGTCAATTCAATTCAATGAGTTAAAAAAAGACTATTAATGCTCAACTGTTTCATATGTAGCTGGGTTGCAATATGCTTGAAATACATCTAATGCATTCCCCAGAATCTCATTTGAGGGCTTTATGGTATGACGCAATTCTCTCTCCTTCTAACCAATGAGACAAAGAACATCTTAACTGTTGTTTGTTCTGGTGTATCTGTCATAACCAGTCTGACATACAATAGAATGCAAACTATTTCCTTCCTTTGTCTCAGTTCTAGAAATCCAATGGCTCAGACATCTTCATTAATTCAATTGTACACTCCCACTGTAATGACAGATTATTGTTTCATTACTCAACTCACTGTTTCGCACTAAACTAGTTATTTCAAGCTCAGGATAAATTTCATTGTTTCATTAATCTACATTTCAAACATGATGCTTTAGTATCTCTAGGTAAGATGTGGAAACTAAAATTAACAAATCAGGAATTACAGAGGGAGGAGACATAAGAGACTGCAAATCAGATTCAGGTTTATTATCATTGACATATGTCGTGAAATTGTTTTGTGGCAGCACAGTGAAAGATATTAAAAAGTTACTATCGGTTGCATTAAATAAAAGAGGAATAGTGAGGTAGTGTTCATGGACTGTTCAGAAAGCTGATGGCAAAGGGAAGAAGCTGTTCCTAAAAAGTTGATTTGTGGTTTTTCACGCTCTTGTACCTCACCCCTGATGGTAGTAATGAGAAGAGAGCAGGCCCAGGTTGGTGAGGGTCCTTCACGATGGATGCAGATTTTTTGAGATACCATCTTTGGAAGATATCCTCAATGGTAGGGAGGCCTGTGCCCGTGATGGATCTGGCGTGCATCTGCCAGCCTCTTTCGATCCTGTGCATTAGAGCCTTCGTCACAATGCTCTTCACAATACACCAATACAAATCTGTTAGTCTTTGGTACCATAACCAAATCTCCTCAAACTCCCAATCAGATCCAGCCAGTGGAGTGCCTTCTTCATGATTGAATCAATATGTTGGGACTAAGATAGATCCTCTAGGATGTTAAATTATTAATTTGAAGCTGCTTACCCTTTCCACCACTGACTCTCCACCCCCCCCCCCACCTTCCTGAAGTACACAATCAATCCCTCGGTATTGCTCCAGGTTGTTGTTTATAACATAGTTCAACCAGCTGATCTATCTTATTCCTGTAGACCCTTTCATCACCATCTGAGATTCTTCCAATAGTTGTGTCATTCACAAATTTATAGGTGGTGTTTGAGCTGTGCCTAGCCACACAGCCATGAGTGTAAAAAAAAAAGTAGAGCAATGGGGTAAGCACACATCCTTAAGGAGCGCCTGTGTTGATCGTCAGTAAGGAGATGTCATTACCTATCTGCACTGATTGTTGTCTCCTGTTGAGGAAGTCAAGGATTCAGATGCAGAGGCCCAGGTTTTGAAACTTTTTGATAGTATTCAGGGAATGATGGTGTTGAAAAGAAGCCTGCTGTAGGTAATGCTGTTGTCCAAACCAAGTGGAGAGCCTGTGAAACTATGTCTACTGCAGACCTGTTGTGGCAGTATGTAAACTACAGTGGGTCCAGGTCCTTGCTCAGGCAGGAGTTAATTCTAGCTATTACCAGAATGACTATGCTGGATCTAGACACAAGAAAAACTGAAACTGGAATTAGAATTTACTAATGTGACATTTACCAGGATACAGTGAAAAGCTCATCTTACATACTTTTATTACAGATCACACCTTTCCCCTACAGTTCAACACGTGGATGAACAACACAGGCTACCACTGTCTACATCCCCTCCTTGCCCTGCAACTACTATTCACACCTCCATATATCAACTGCTATCATCTCAATCTTCACCTTCTCCAGCCCCCACCTTCCACCAGCTCCCCAGTTATCATGGACTCACCTTCACTACTGAGCAGGTGAGAAGGGCTCTGGGGAAACTCAGACATGGCAAAGCATTGGGATTGGACGGTGTGAACCCCAAGGTCCTGAAAGAGTGTGCTGAACAGCTGTGTGGAGCTCTCCAGTGTATTTTCAATCTGAGTCTCAGCCTGGAAAGGGTCCTGAATGTGCAGAAAATATCATGTGTGGTCCCAGTACCCAAAGAAGACCAACCGAAACTCCAATGGCCCTGACCTCACACATCATGAAGACCCTCGAGGGGCTGTTCTTGGTGCATCACCAACCCCTGGTCATATCAGCCCGCGATCCCCTGCAGGTCATACAAGGTTAAACAACAACAGAATGCAGAATACAGAGAAAGTGCAGTGCAGGTAAACAACAAGGTACAAGTTCATAGAGGTAGACGGTGAGGACAAGAGCCCACCTTATCAAACTGTAGGGTAATGTAGGGGGACAGATGACACGTATTGTTCAAAATAGAAACTGTTCCACATAATCCACAAACACTGTCAATGAATTTTTGTGTTCACGTTAAGAGACGGTGTCTGACGTAATGATGTCAGTGTAAGGCACCTACTCTTTGGTTTGTTTATAATGGAAATACACAGCTGCTGCTTTTGTTAAGCACACAAAACAACTCTTGCATGTTTTATTCACAAAATCCTAAATTGGTTACCACGGACACTCTTGGACAATTCCAGAGTTGCTCAACAACATATTGATTAACGCAATCACTTTGAAGTTGCCAGAGTTTTGGGAGCAGCATGCTACCATGTGGTTTGCACAGGTGGAAGCCCAGTTTGCGCAGTGAGAAATCATTGTGGACAATACCAAATTTTACTACATCGTAGCATCACTAGGTAGTTCCACTGCAGTCAGAGTGGCGAGTCAACTGGAAAATCTGCCTGCATGGGATAAACATATCACTCTCAAAACCCACCTATTACACACTTTTGGACTGTCTGACTGCATGCCATGCAGTTTCTCTCCTTGCCCGGCCTGGGTGACGCTCGGCCTTCAGAACTAGTGGACCACATGCTTTCTCTCCTATTATATTTTTTTTATTAAATTTTTTATGCATTTCTACAATAGAGCTACAGGGAAAAAAATCAACAAAATGGAGATTTATACAGTGCAAAACAAACATGTCCAATATATAATTCATAACAATAAAAAAGCACCCAAAAGAAAATCATGTAAGATTAGTATCCACCCCAACCTCCCACTGAAAAAAAACCCAGGCCAACCATTTCTGTGTATAAAGGAAAAAAAATTAATCTGAGCATTCAACCCCACAGAGCTGTAAATATGAAAAAAGAAAATATAATGCCGACTACCAAAACTATAATGTAATTCATAACAAAAAACCATAAAACTTAGAGGGAAAAAAAAAGCTGAAAGTAAGGGATTTAGTATACAAAAAAAAGTATAAACTTAACCTAAAAAGTTATGAAAATATTCAAGAAAAGGTCCCCACACCTTATAAAACTTCATGTCCAAATTAAGAAGTAAATAATGAATCTTTTCAAGGTCCAAACAGGACATAATATCACTAAGCCATTGAGTGTGAGTGGGTGGGGCCGCATCTTTCCACCTAAAAACTAACCATCTAGCCAAGACAGAGGCAAAAGATAATGTTCGACATTTAGTCGGACTCAAGTGCATGTCTACTTCACCCAAGGTGCCAAAAAGAGCAACCAGAGGGTTAGGTTCTAAATGGCAATTAAGAATATGAGATAAGGTTGAAAAAATTTCTCTCCAGAATTTCTCTAGACTAGGACAGGCCAGTACAGATGGGTAAGAGAAGCCTCACCCCCTTTACACTTATCACAAACGGGACTAATGTCAGTGTAAAGCCGCGATAACTTAGTTTTAGACATATGAGCCCTGTGTACAACCTTAAACTGCAAAAGGCAGTGGCAAGCACATAAAGAGGTTGAGTTGACTGACTTAAGAATTGAATCCCAAACCGCATCAGATAAGGAGATATTTAGATCATGTTCCCAGGCAGTTCTAATTTTATCGAAGGGGGCACGTTTCAAAATCACTAACTTATCCCGAATAGCAGATATTAAACCTTTACTCAATGGATTGATACAAGGAAACACGTCCAGAATGTTTTTCTCAGGCATCTCAGGAAAGTTTGATATTAAAGGGTTAATGAAATGTCTAATTTGAAGATATCTAAAGAAATGAGTATTAGATAGGTTAAACTTTACAGCCAGTTGTTGGAAAGCTGCAAAACGATTATCTGTAAAAAGATCTTCAAAGCGCCTAATACCCTTTCTATACCAATCGTAAAATGTTGAATCCCGCATAGAAGGTAGGAAAAGATGATTGTGTAAATAGGGCTAGAGAGAGAAAAACCATGAAGACCATTAAGTTTTCTGAACTGAGTCCATATTCTCAGAGTACGTCTAATAAGAGAATTAACAAGGAAGTGTGGATCCGAGAAGTGCAGAAATGGAAGTTCCTTAGTAGCATTCAACTCCATTGCCACCCATTTTGGGCAGTCAGACTGATTATGAAAGAAAGACCAAAATATAAGACAACAAATATTGGCTGCCTAATAATATAAATGAAAATTAGGCAAGGCCATACCACCTTCCCTTTTAGATTTTTGAAGGTGAACTTTATTACGTCTAAAGCGTTTACCCTTCCATAGATAGGACGAAATAATAGAATCTAACGCATCAAAAAAAGCTCTAGAAATAAAAAATTGATAAAGACTGAACTAGATAGAAAAAATTTAGGAAGAATATATATTTTAATAATATTAATTAAACCTACAAGAGACCTGAACAAGGGTGACCACTGTGTCAAATTCTGTTTTGTAGAGTTTAGAAGATTGGTAAAATTTTCTCGAAAAAGATTCTTAAAGTTCCTTGTTATTGTAATACCAAAGTAAGTGAATTGATTGTTAATGACTTTAAAAGGGAGGTCATGGAATACTAAAGCTTGTGCTTCTCTATTAATTGGAAAGAGTTCACTCTTATGTACATTAAGTTTATAACCAGAAAGCTGACTAAATTTATTAAGAAGTGAAAACATTTGGGGCAAGGAGGTAGTCGGGTTTGATATAAAAAGTAAAAGATCATCAGCATAAAGGGAAACTTTATGCTCAACACCTCCCCTCCAAATCCCCATCAATTCAGCACAGCTATGGAACACAACCGCCAGTGGCTCTGTAGCCAAATCGAGGAGTAAGGGACTTAAAGGGCAACCTTGACAAGTGCCACGTTTGAGGCTGAAAGACTGGGATTGCCGAGAGTTGGTCAGAACAGAAGTGGTGGGACATGAATATAACAATTTAATCCATGCAATAAAACTTTGTCCAAAATCAAATTTTTCTAAAACGGCAAAAAGGTAATTCCATTCCACACAATCAAACGCTTTCTCCACATCAAGAAATAACACATTCAGGAGTCCCAGTTGAGGGTGAATATAAGATATTAAATAAGCGCCGTATATTAAAAAAGGGAAGACAATTTTTAATAAAACCAGTTTGATCCTCAGAAATAATAAGTATAATGTTCTCTAATTTACGAGCCAAAACTTTAGCCAAAATTTTAACATCGACATTTAACAAAGAAATCGGCCTATATGAAGAACACTCTGTCGGATCTTTACCTTTTTTGGCTAAAAGAATGATACAAGCCTCGTTAAATGATGCTGGCAATTACCATGTTTAAACGAATCAGATAGAACTAAAAGTAATTGAGATGAAAGCAGTGAAGAAAATGATTTATAAAATTCTGCAGAAAAGCCATCAGGTCCAGGAGATTTACCCAACTGTAATGCAGAGATGGCAGATGATAATCCCTCTAAAGATATTGGTTCATTGAGTTTTGCTTTAAAGTCGGAGGAGAGCGAAGGAATATTTAAACTATTTTAAAAATGCTCAACAGAGATACTACCATCTGAAGATTCAGAGGTGTAACGTCGAGAATAATAGTTCTTAAATGTATCATTAATATCAGAATGATTTGAAGTAATGTTCCCACTTCCCATACAAAATTTTGTAATTTGTTGTTTAGCTTTAGAGCATCTTAGTTGGTTAACTAAAAACTTACCGGACTTATCACCATGAATATAAAATCAACTCTTACTTTCAAGAAGTTGGCGTTCAACTGGCTGAGTGGAGAGGAGGTCAAAACTAGTTTGAAGTTCTACCCGCAGTTCGGGATTTTTGGTCTGGGCATATAAATGGTCTGTTGCTTTAATTTGACCAATCAAGTCTAACCGCTCTAAATAGGTCTTTCTTTTCAGATTCACAGTATATGAAATTATTTGACCCCTCAAATATGCTTTCATAGCATCCCAGACAACCTGGGATGAGATTTCAGATGACATGTTAGTACTTTAAAAAGTTATCTGGTCCTTAATAACTATTACAAAATCATTATCCGACAACAAGGTCGGGTTAAAACGCCAATGTTTATTCATTTGAGGGAAACCAGGGAAATTTATGGACAGGGTAACTGGGGCACGATCCAAAATCAATATACTCTGATAATCGCAAGAGCGAACAGATGGAATCAGCTGATTATCCGTTAAGAAATAATCAATTCTAGTAAAAGTATGATGGACATGTGAAAAAAAGGAATAATCTCTCTCAGTAGGATGGAAAAAACGCCACACATCAGAGATACCATAATTAGAAAGGAAAGAGTGAATAGATAAAGCAGATTTAACTGGGGAGTCTAGGAACAGACGAGGATCGATCTAATACTGGATCTAACCAACAGTTAAAATCACCACCCAATATGAGGGAATATCAAGTCAGGCAATAAAGAGAAAAAACTATCAAAAAAGTCCATATCAGCTGAGTTGGGACCATAGAGGTTAGCCAATACAATTTCCCAGAGACAATAATAAAATGACTATTTGTATCCGATATTTTGCTGTGAAGCTCAAAGGGAACATTCTGATTAATAAGGATTGAAACCCCCCCGGCTTTATCCGGAAAAGCAGAATGGAAGTGCTGTCCCACCCACCGAGACAAAAGGCGAGAGTTACCAAAACTACAAGCGCTTAAGTTGTGAAAACACCTTCCTTCTTTTAACATGATGGTTCAATCCCTTAACATTCCAGTTTATAAGATTCAATTTTATTGTCACATAAAAAAGCATATAGGGTAATAGGCATAAATAGGAACAAACATTCTAATAACAGCTCTGGGGCAAAAGTATAATACAAGAAAATCAGGACAAAAAAAAGTCCTGAGTAACAAAGAACAACCAAGGGTTGTATAAATAGTATTGGCACTAGGGAACCCAACCCCCGCCCCCAATCCCAAAGCAAGAAAGCTACCAAAGAACAGTAACAAGCTCTTCAGAAAAAAACTACCCCTAAACCCAACTTCCAGTTTCTGAATATCTTCATAAACTCCATTAAACTAACAGTTCAGAAAAAAAACCAGAGAGCTTATACACTTTGAATTAAAATTGTACATAAAGAAAAAAAAGAAACAGTACTATCAAAAAGTGTTAGACTTAACTTAAAATAATAATCCAGAGTACCCATGAAAAACTATAAAAAAGAATTCAGTAATTAGAAAAACAAGTAATTAGGGGAAGAAAAACAAAGAGAAAAAGGAGTCGCTATGGCAGGGAGACTTTCGATAAATTTCTGAACTTCATATAACAGAGTTAAACCATCTTCAGTAATTTAAAAAATTAATTTAAAAAGAAAAAAAATAAAAAAAAAACAAAGAGAAAAAAAAGTAGTAATTGGCCATTTTAAATAATCAAATCGAGTCTGAAGAAGTCACAATGGCAGGGAGACTTTCGATGAATTCCTGAGCTTCTGTAACAGATTTGAACTGTTTTTTTGTCCCCAGTACTAAGAGTTATTCGGAGATGAGCGGGATAACAGAGAGAGGGCCTGAATCCACGATTGTAGAACCCTTTCATAGTGACTTTGTATTCGGTACGCAGCCTCAAAACTTAAGGAGCATAATCTTCAACAACACGAATGGAATGACACTTACAATGCAATTTTCCTCTCCCACATGCTTCCATAATCAAAAGGTTTTTCACCTGATATTAATGAAAACAGAGTGTAACTGGGCGTGGCCGAGAGCCTAACTCGAGCTTGGCCCGAAATGTATGGTGAGCTCTGTCTAACTCAGGTAAATTCAGAAGAGTATCTTTCCCAAAAATCTCACAAAGAAAAAAATTCAACAGGAGCTCCGCTTTCGATAGCCTCTGGTAGACCAAGGATTCATAGATGATGCCTTCTGCTCCGACCTTCGAGATCAGCTATTTTAGATGATAACTTGGTGTTATACTCACTCAAATTAGAGCAAATGGCTTCCAGCTGCTGAACACGACATTTTAAATCCTCGGTTTCTGAGTCAAGATGAGAGAGACGAACGGCATGATCCTCCACTTTGGAATTAATTTGATCCAATTTTGACTCCAAAAAACTGAAAGACAACTTAAATTCGGACTTAAGTTCAGATATAATCTCTTGTCGGTGCTGGTCCAAACTGGCGATAATATCGGCAGAGGAGCCAGAGACCGTCACATTCATAGAGACTTCTTTTTTCCCAGTTTTAGAAGGCTTGTAAGCCATTGTAGGACAGATGTATTTGCAGGCAGGTAGGAGAACAAAAAAGCAGTCTGGGGTAGAAAAAAGAAGATAAGAAGTGCGGAGGTAAGAAATGAAACGGAGCGACAGTTTTAAGCAATTAACTTATTGCTGTCTTACCGAAGTCTTGTTATATTTTTAGAAAACTGTTTATGGAATAAATCCCTAATTGAGTCTGCACAGCTCATACCAATGCACCATGAAAAACTATTGGACTAAAATGGCTGATAGTCTACACTCAGACAGAGAGAGGTACATTGTTCCTCCTTTCTCTATCTTAATAAACCCTGTCAGCAGAGCCTCCAGCAGACTCACGGCTCCTAACCAGATAATGGTGGGTCTATGTTTTTACCACACACACTTTGATACAAGTGCCAAGAAATGCCGACACATTGCAGCTTCAACAGTGTCAGTGCTTCGGGTCATCAAAAGTCTGTGAACTGTAGGTTCCAGCTGCTAGGGTCGTCTATTGTTCACTATAGTTACCTTTTCAGGGTGACGCTTCTTACGTGACACGGGCACTCAAGTGAGTGTGCTGCCAGCACTGCCCATTGATTATAAGGCAGACAGCGACGAACCCTCTCTGGAGGTCACCGATGGCAACAGGATCCGGACTTACGGGACATGACACATGATGCTGTTTCAGTGGACAACATTACACATGGGACTTTGTCTTGGCTCAAGTTGCACGACATCTGCTTGGCACAAATTCCTCATGTGCCAAGGACTGTTAGTAGATCTTAACCACTACCAGCTTGTGAGCACAAAGAACTTTGCATCATTACCCTTATACCCCAGTAAGTTCATGCCTTATGCAGGCTTCTCATGGTCTGAGTCAATGTTCCCCTCCCCCAGTAAGTTCCCCACGATGACTCTGTCCAGCGCATGCACCACCAGAAGTGAATTCACTCACTTGCTGGGTAAATTCTCAACACATGCTTGAGTAAAACATAGAAACATAGAAAACCTACAGCACAATACAGGCCCTTCGGCCCACAAAGTTGTGCCAAACATGTCCCCTACCTTAGAAAATACTAGGCTTACCAATACCCCTCTATTTTTCTAAGCTCCATGTACCTATCCAAAAGTCTCTTAAAAGATCCTATCGTATCCATCTCCACCACCGTTGCCGGCAGCCCATTCCACGCACTCACCACTCTCTGTGTAAGAAACTTACACTGAGTATGGGACCCGAGCTGGGCACCCCTTATGCACACCAGACAGATTCACAATGGCAGTTTTGGCGAATTCCGGGGTGTGGGGGTGGTCTGAGTAGGGTAACGAAATAGGTGACATAGACGACACATTCTGTTCATAAGAGAAACTGTTCTACATAATTCACAAACACTGCCATTGAGAAGATGTGTTCACTTTTAGAGACAATGCCTGACATAATGACGGCAATGTAAGGCAGCTGATTTTTGGTTTGTTCATAATGGAAGTAAATAGCTGTGGCTTTTGTTAAGCACATAAAATGACTTTCACATGTTTTATTCACAAAATCCTACAGTACCAGGGAACCATTGCAAGTCTGTATAACAGCTGTTTTTAAGCCTGGTAGGTATGGCTTTCAGGCTATTATATCTTCTGCCCAGTGGGAGAGGGGAGAAGAGAGAAAGTCTAAGGTGGGTAGGGTCTTTAATTATGGTGGCTGCTTTACTGAAGAAAGCAGCAAGAAGAATAAATAGAATCCATAGAAGGGAGGCTGGTTTCCATGAAGTGCTAAGCTGTATCCACAACTCTCTGCAGTTTCTTGCAGTCACGTGCAGAGAGTTGCTATACCAAGCCGCGATGTATCCAGATAGGGTACTTTCTATAGTGCATCAATAAAAAGTGGTAAAGGTCAACGGGGGACATGCCAAATTTCTTTAGCCTCCTAGGGAAGTTGCGATGCAAGGAGGCTTTCTAGGCCATGTTGTTGACCAGGACAGGCCTTTGATGACGTTCACCTCCTTGGAACTTGAAGCTCTCAATCCTCTCAATGTCAGTTCCGTTGGTGCATGTGCACTTCTCCCCTTCCTTGAGTCAATGGCTAGCTCTTTTGATTTGCTGACAATGTAGGAAAGTTTGTCATGACACTATGTACCAGGATCTCCATTTCATTCCTGCACTCAGATGGAATACACAGAATGAAATTGCTGAAAGAATTCAGTGATCAGGCAGCATCTGTAGAAGCAAAAGGATACTCAACATTTCAGGTTGAGACCCTGCATCAAGACAGAGTGTCAACACTTCTCTCTGTAACTGTATCTTGGACTTCATAATAGAAAGACCACAGTCAGTACATGTTGACAGCAGCATCTCCAATTTCATCATGCTGCCCCCTAAGGCTGCGTGCTTAGTCCACTGCTGTTTATGTTGCAGATGCATCACTCTGTTGCTAAATCTAGATCAAATTGAATCAAGTTCACTGATGATGCAACAATGGCTAGCCTTATCAACGATGTTGATGACGAGGCAACGTACAGAGAGGAGGTAGAACAGCTGGTGCAATGGTGCGACCTTTGACAACTTCACTCTCAACGTGAACAAGGCCAGAGATGATTGTGGACTTTAGGAAGGTGTAGGCTGACCCCTTTTCACTGCACATAAACAGCTCTTCCATAGACAAGAGTTAGGAGCACAAAGTTTCTGCAAGTGCACATAATGGACAATCTCACTGGTCCCTCAACACCACCTCTTTGGTGAAGTAAGCACAGCAGTGTCTCCACTTCCACGGGACACTGAGGTGAGCAAGGGTCTCCCCATCATTCTAAATAATGTTTGCAGGAGCATCATTGAGAGTGTTTTGACCAGCAGCTTCACAGTCTGGTACGGGAATTGCAAGCCATCTGCCGCAAGTCCATACAAAGGATTGCAAGGACTGCTAAGAGGCTCACTGCGGTCTCTCTTTCACCCTTCAGAGATATTTATCAGGAGCACTGCATATGTAGGGCCCTTAGCATTGTCAGTGTTCCCTCCCATGCATCCAACAATCTCTGACTCCTTACCATCAGGCAGGGGTACCAAAGCATTAAGGCCAGAACTGTTAGGATAGGAAACAGCTTCTTTTCCCCAGGCTGTGAGAGTACTCATCTCCCTGCCACCATCCAAGTTACATTACGCATGAAACACCAGTAGCTGTATACTGTTTACTTTTTAGCTTGTATCATAAATGCACCAGAGTATTTGTCAACTTATTTATGGTAATATTATTTACATGTTGCGTATGAGTTTTATGTACTGTGTTGTGCACCGTGGTACATACATTGTCATTGTTTCGTTGGGCAGTATACATGTGTACAGTTTTATAGACAATAAACTTGAACTTGAAATCTTCAACAATTAAGTCTCTACCTGTGAAGTTGCTGCAGAAGCTCACCATGCCTATCCATAGCACTTGTTGAATCTAGTGCAGACCATTCGAAATCATCAAACTAATATCAAATTCAGTGCATTTTAGATGCTTGTAAAGTTGAGAGAAAGTACATCTCATTTTGAGTGACTGAAATCAGTGATATCTCTGACAAACCTCAGCAACAGAAAGAAAAAGGTTGATAGGCATAAACAAAAGCAAACAAATTACAGTAAAATGCATTAGCATCTTGGGTGAACGTATTTACTGCACTGCAGACAAGTCTTCTTTCAAAAGCTTTGGGAAATTTTCTCTGAGTACCTATCTCCCAGAAGATAAGCAAATCCATGCTGCTGAATTTCTCTGTGTCATCTGCTACATCAGAAAATTTGATATCCCTCATTAATCTGTGTTGCAGCTACTCCAGGAATCGCAGGGCAGAATAAACTCTTTGTAGCTATGTCTTTTTTAAGGACAGTAGGATCCCTTGAAGCTGAGTTCACAGATTTCTCACCCTTCAATCACTGAAAATGTGTTTCATGCAGGCAGATTACCAAGTTCATTTACAAACAGCCACAAAAATGCAATACAAGTTCACACACCCTATATTTATTGCACCATGCACCATGTAACGGCCTTGTGCAATTTTACTCAAATGTGGCTCACAAAAACAAATTAAATTGCAAAGATACCAGGGCTCTTACTACCATTATTGTGATTTTTTTTTTCTTGCAGTTCAGTGTGTAATTGAAACAGAAGACATTTAAGCATATGACAAAGGGGGAAGAAAAGGCAAAATTCAGCAGTGTGCATTGTCTGATACCATCAAATAATCTGCAATTCACTTCTAGTTTAATGCTGACCTCTTGTGACAGACATCTTATATTACAACTTGTCAGACGAAAAAATGGTTAAAAAAAAACCAAACAAAAGTCTGAATGCACACAGCTCTCATAACATGAAGGAACTAATAGAAATAAATGGCCATTATGAGATATACACAAGGGGTAATGGTAAATAAGACAATACAGCATTGGTTTAAGTTG
Organism: Mobula birostris; assembly: GCF_030028105.1. Lineage (NCBI taxonomy): Eukaryota > Metazoa > Chordata > Chondrichthyes > Myliobatiformes > Myliobatidae > Mobula > Mobula birostris. The sequence goes on from NC_092377.1 coordinate 29,499,650, forward strand.
AGTAAAAGAAGTAGTCATGGTTAAAAAATGTTAATTCTCTGTTTAAGAAAGAAGTAGGTACACCCTGGGAATTAAAGACCAGTGAGTCTTACCCCAGTAGCAAGAAATTATTGGAGAAGATTCTTAGAGACAGGACTTATGACTATTTGGAGCAGTATAGTCTAATTAGGGACAGTCAGCATGGCTTTGTGTGGGGCAGCTTTTGCCTTATAAACATGAGCAGCCAATGTGGTACATATGGATTTTAGTAAGATGTTTTGATAAGGTTCCCCGTGGTAGGCTCATTGAGAAAGTCAGGAGGCATGGGATCCAGGTAAACTTGGCTGTGTGGATTCACAATTGGCTTAGCCATAGAAGGCAAAGGGTGGTTGCAGATGAAGTGTTTTCTGCTTGGAGGGCAGTGAGCAATGGTGTTCTGCAGGGATTTCTTCTGGGACCACTGCTCCTTGTGAATTTTATACATGGTTGGATGAGGAAGTGGAAGGGTGAGTTACAGCGGTAAGTTTGCAGATGACATGAAGGTTGGTGGAGTTGTAGATAGTGAGGATTATCATAGGTTACAACAGGACATTGACAGGGTGTAGAACTTGGCTGAGAAGCAACAGATTAAGTTTAACCTTGAAAAGTTTGAAGTGATTCACTTTAAAAGGTTGAATTTGAAGGCAGACTATAGAGTTAATGTTAGGATTCTGCCATCAGTGTGGAGGAACAGAGGGATCTTGGATCCACATCCATAGATCCCACAAAGTTGCCACGCAAGTTGATTGTGTTGTTAAGAAGGTGTATGTATTGGCCTTCATAGTAAGGAGATTGAATTCAAGAGCCACAAACAAGGTAAAGTTGAAGAATTGGCTTGCCTGCAGAAAGCAGAGGGTCGTGGTGGAAGGAGCACGTTTGGATTGGAGGGTTGTGACTAGTAGTGTCCCACAAGGATCGGTTCTGGGACCTCTACTTTTCATGATTTTTAATTAATGACCTGGATGTGGGGGTAGAAGGGTGGGTCGGCAAGTTTGCAGATGACACAAAGGTTGGTGGTGTTGTGGATAGTGTAGAGGATTGTCAAAGATTGCAGAGAGACATTGATAAGATGCAGAAATGGGCTGAGAAATGGCAGATGGAGTTCAACCTGGAGAAGTGTGAGGTGGTACACTTTGGAAGGACAAACTCCAAGGCAGAGTACAAAGTAAATGGCAGGATACTTGGTAGTGTGCAGGAGCAGAGAGATCTGGGGGTACAAGTCCACAGATCCCTGAAAGTTGCCTCACAGGTGGATAGGGTAGTTAAGAAAGCTTATGGAGTGTTAGCTTTCATAAGTCGAGGGATAGAGTTTAAGAGTCACGGGGTAATGATGCAACTCTATAAAACTCTGGTTAGGCCACACTTGGAGTACTGTGTCCAGTTCTGGTCACCTCACTATAGGAAGGATGTGGAAGCATTGGAAAAGGTACAGAGGAGATTTACCAGGATGCTGCCTGGTTTAGAGAGTATGCATTATGATCAGAGATTAAGGGAGCTAGGGCTTTACTCTCTGGAGAGGAGAAGGATGAGAGGAGACGATAGAGGTATACAAGATTTTAAGAGGAATAGATAGAGTGGATAGCCAGCGCCTCTTCCCCAGGGCACCACTGCTCAATACAAGAGGACATAGATTTAAGGTAAGGGGTGGGAAGTTCAAGGGGGATATTAGAGGAAGGTTTTTTACTCAGAGAGTGATTGGTGACTGAGTCAGTGATGGAGGCAAATACACTAGAGAAATTTAAGAGACTACTTGACAGGTATATGGAGGAATTTAAGGTGGGGGGGTTATATGGGAGGCAGGGTTCAAGGGTCGGCACAACATTGTGGGCCAAAGAGCCTGTACTGTGCTGTACTGTTCTATGTTCTATGTTCTATAAAATCCTGGTTAGACCACACTTGGGGAACATTGTGTTCAGTTATGGTTGGTTGGCTCATTATAGGAAGGATGTGGAAGTATAAGAAGGGGTGCAGAGGAGATTTATCAAGATGCTGCCTAGATTATGAAAGAGGACCAGGGCTGGGAAATGAATATTCAGGGATACATTCTATCAAAAGGACAGACAGGATGGCAGAGGGGGTGGGGTGGCTCTGTTGGCGAGGAATGAAATTCAGTCACTTACAAGGGGGGGCATAGAATCCAGAGATGTAGAGTCAGTATGGATAGAACTGAGAAATTCTAAGGGCAAAAAGACCCCAATGAGAGTTATCTCCAGGCCCCCAAACAGTAGCCTGGATATAGGGTGCAAGTTAAATCAAGAGTTATAATTGGCATGTCGCAAAGGTAATACTACGGTTGTTATGGGGGATTTCAACATGCAGGTAGACTGGGAAAATTAGGTTGGTACTGGACCCCACCAAAGGGAGTTTGTGGAATGCCTCAGAGATGGATTCTTAGAGCAGCTTGTATTAGAGCCTACCAGGGAGAAGGCAATTCTGGATTTAGTGTTGTGTAATGAGCCAGATTTGATAAAGGAACTCGAGGTAAAGGAGCCATTAGAAGGTAGTGACCATAATATGATAAGTTTTAATCTACAATTTAAGAGGGAGAAGGGAAAATCGGAAGTGTCAGTATTACAGTTGAAGAAAGGGGACTATGGACCCATGAGGGAGGAGCTGGCCGAAGTTGACTGGAAAGATACCCTAGCAGGGATGACAGTGGAACAACAATGGCAGGTATTTCTGGGAATAATACAGAAGGTGCAGGATCAGTTCATTCCAAAGAGGAGGAAAGATTCTAAAGGGAGTAAGGGGCCACCGAGGATGACAAGGGAAGTCAAGGACAGTATAAAAATAAAAGAGAGGAAGTATAACATAGCAAAGATGAGCAGGAAGCCAGAGGATTGTGAGACTTTTAAGGAGCAACAGAAGATAACTAAAAAGGCAATACGGGGGGAAAAGATGAGGTACGAAGGTAAGCTAACCAAGAATATATAGGAGGATAGTAAAGGCTTCTTTAGGTACGTAAAGAGGAAAAAATTAGTTAAGACCAAAGTCGGGCCCTTGAAGACAGAAACGGGTGAAATTATTATGGGGAGCAAGGAAATGGCAGACGAGTTGAACAGGTACTTTGGATATATCTTCACTTGGGAAGACACAAACAATCTCCCAGATGTAATAGTGGCCTGTAGCGATGTGCTACACACAGAGCTAGAAATAATGACACGCAGTCTGTAAGTCGCACTCGAGACTCGTTTATTCAAACTTCACAGCACTGGCTTTTAAGCAATTCCCTTCCAGCCCTCTCCGGGCAGAAATGACATCAGAGGTGCATTACAAAAATCTTTCCCCGCGCGCGGGCTATTTTGTGAGCCGGTTCGCTTGTGTAGAAAGTGGGTCGCCACATAACCCCCCCCCCCCCACCCCAGAACCAGCGATACACCCTCAATGTCCACAGCCTGGATCAGTCTCTGTTTGGGCTGTCTGCCTCTGCGCCGCAGTGCCTGAACCTCGACTGGCTGCGCCAAGTCCACATGGGCCGGTTTGAGTCGGTCCACCGTGAAAACCTCCTCTTTCCCTCCAATGTCCAGAATGTACGTGGACCTGTTGTTCCTGATCACCTTGAGCAGCCCCTCGTACGTCCGCTGTAGCAGTGCCCGGTGTGCGCCCCTTCGTACGAATACAAACTTACAGTTCTACAGGTCCTTGGGTACACAGGTCGGGATCTGTCCGTGCTGTGAAGTCGGTACGGGGGTCAGGTTGCCGAGCCTTTTGCGTAGTCTGTCCAGGACTGCTGCGGGTTCTTCGTCTTGCCCCCATGAGGCTGGTATGAACTCTCCTGGGACGACCAGGGATGTGCCGTACACCAGCTCGGCTGACGAGGTGTGCAGATCCTCTTTGGGTGCTGTGCGGATTCCAAGCAGGACCCAGGGAAGATCGTCCACCCAGTTAGGCCCTTTCAGGCAGGCCTTGAGAACCGACTTCAAGTGACGGTGGAAGCGTTCCACTAGTCCGTTTGACTGTGGGTGGTAGGCAGTTGTGTGGTGTAATTGTGTTCCCAACAGGCTGGCCACAGCCGACCACAGCCGACCACAGGCTGGAGATGAACTGGGCACCTCTGTCAGAGGTAATGTGGGCCGGTATCCCGAAGCGTGCTACCCAGTTTGCAATCAGCACTCGGGCGCAGGAATCGGCGGTGGTGTCGTTCAGCGGGACCACCTCTGGCCATCTCATGAACTGGTCTACCATAGTTAGGAGGTACCGCGCTCTTCGCACAATGGCAGGGGCCCCCCAGTAACCACATGAATGTGGTTGAACCTCCGGCGGGTGGGTTTGAACTGCTGCGGTGGGGCTTTGGAATGTCGCTGCACCTTGGCTGTTTGGCACTGAGTGCATGTTTTGGCCCATTCGCTGACCTGTTTGTGAAGTCCATGCCACACGTGCTTAAGTGCTTAAGGAAGTAGCCCAAGAAATAGTGGATGCATTAGTGATAATTTTTCAAAACTCTTTAGATTCTGGACTAGTTCCTGAAGATTGGAGGGTGGCGAATGTAACCCCACTTTTTAAAAAAGGAGGGAGAGAGAAACCAGGGAATTATAGACCGGTTAGCCTGACGTCGGTGGTGGGGAAACTGCTGGAGTCAATTATCAAAGATGTGATAACAGCCCATTTGGAAAGCGGTGAAATCATTGGACAAAGTCAGCATGGATTTGTGAAAGGAAAATCATTCTGACGAATCTCATAGAAATTTTGAGGATGTAACTAGTAGGGTGGATAGGGGAGAACCAGTGGATGTGGTATATTTGGATTTTCAAAAGGCTTTTGACAAGGTCCCACACAGGAGATTAGTGTGCAAACTTAAAGCACCCGGTATTGGGGGTAAGGTACTGATGTGGATAGAGAATTGGTTGGCAGACAGGAAGCAAAGAGTGGGAATAAACGGGACCTTTTCAGAATGGCAGGCATTGACTAGTGGGGTACCGCAAGGCTCAGTGCTGGGACCCCAGTTGTTTACAATATATATTAATGACTTGGATGAGGGAATTAAATGCAGCATCTCCAAGTTTGCGGATGACACGAAGCTGGGCGGCAGTGTTAGCTGTGAGGAGGATGCTAAGAGGATGCAGGGTGACTTGGATAGGTTAGGTGAGTGAGCAAATTCATGGCAGATGCAATTTGATGTGGATAAATGTGAAGTTATCCACTTTGGTAGCAAAAACAGGAAAACAGATTATCTGAATGGTGGCCGATTAGGAAAAGGGGAGGTGCAATGAGACCTGGGTGTCATTATACATCAGTCATTGAAAGTGGGCATGCAGGTACAGCAGGCGGTGAAAAAGGCGAATGGTATGCTGGCATTTATAGCAAGAGGATTCGAGCACAGGAGCAGGGAGGTACTACTGCAGTTGTACAAGGCCTTGGTGAGACCACACCTGGAGTATTGTGTGCAGTTCTGGTCCCCTAATCTGAGGAAAGACATCCTTGCCATACAGGGAATACAAAGAAGGTTCACCAGATTGATTCCTGGGATGGCAGGACTTTCATATGATGAAAGACTGGATGAACTAGGCTTATACTCATTGGAATTCAGAAGATTGAGGGGGGATCTGATTGAAACGTATAAAATCCTGTAGGGATTGGACAGGCTAGATGCAGGAAGGTTGTTCCCGATGTTGGGGAAGTCCAGAACGAGGGGTCACAGTTTGAGGATACAGGGGAAGCCTTTTAGGACCGAGATTAGGAAAAACTTCTTCACACAGAGAGTGGTGAATCTGTAGAATTCTCTGCCACAGGAAACAGTTGAGGTCAGTTCATTGGCTATATTTAAGAGGGAGTTAGATATGGCCCTTGTGGCTAAAGGGATAAGGGGGTATGGAGGGAAGGCTGGTGCAGGGTTCTGAGTTGGATGATCAGCCATGATCATACTGAATGGCGGTGCAGGCTCGAAGGGCCGAATGGCCTACTCCTGCACCTATTTTCTATGTTTCACACGAACTTGCTGGAGACCATCTGGACAGGTGTCCTGATAGATGGGTGTGCCAAGCCGTGTATGGAGTTGAAAACTCGCTGCCACCAGGCTGCCGGGACGATGGGGCGAGGTTGGCCAGTAGCCATGTCGCACAGAAGGGTCCTCTCACCTGGGCCTACGAGGAAGTCTTGCAGCTGCAAACCCAAGACTGCGGTCCTGTAGCTGGGCATCTTGTCGTCTGCCTGCTGCGCCTCCACCAGTGCTGCATAGTCCACCCCCTGGGACAGGGCCTGGATAGTTGGTCTGGAGAGTGCGTCTGCCACAACGTTGTCCTTTCCCAAGACATGCTGGATGTCCATTGTGTACTCGGAGATGTCGCTGCTGGCAGGCCGACTAGGGATCGGACACCTTTGTGAATGCGAAGGTCAACGGTTTGTGGTCCGTGAACGCGGTGAACAGCCTGCCTTCTAAGAAGTACCTGAAATGCCGGATTGCCAGATATAGTGCCAACAGCTCCCAGTCGAAGGCACTGTACTTGAGTTCGAGTGGCCGTAGGTGCCTGCTGAAGAACGCCAGGGGTTGCCAGCGCCCCTCGATGAGTTGCTCCAGCACCCCACCGACTGCAGTGTTGGATGCGTCCACTGTGAGGACAGTTGGAACGTCCGTTCTGGGGTGCACCAGCATCGTGGCATCTGCCAAGGCTTCCTTGGCTTCAACGAAAGCGGCCACGGCCTCTTCGTCCCAAGTAATGTCCTGCCTTTACCGGACATCAGGGTGAACAAAGGGCGCATGATACGGGCTGCTGAGGGGAGGAAGCGGTGGTAGAAGTTCACCATACCAACGAACTCCTGCAGGCCTTTGACTATGTTGGGCCAGATGAAATGGCGGATCGCGTCTACCTTGGCGGGCAGAGGTGTTGCCCCATCTTTGGTAATCCTGTGGCCCAGGAATTCAATGGTGTCGAGTCCGAACTGACATTTGGCCAGGTTGATCGTGAGGCCGAAATCACTCAGGCGGGAGTGGAGCTGGCGGAGGTGGGACAGATGCTCCTGACGACTACTGCTGGCTATGAAGATGTCGTCCAAATAGATGAACGCAAAGTCCAGGTCGTGTCCCACCGCATCCATTAGTCGCTGGAACGTCTGTGCAGCATTCTTCAGGCCAAACGGCATTCGGAGGAATTTGAACAGGCCAAACGGGGTGATGTGTGCTGTTTTGGGGATGTCTTCAGAGTGTACCGGAATTTGATGGTACCCCCTAACGAGGTCTACTTTGGAAAAGATGCTTGCCCATTCAGGTTTGCTGCAAAGTCCTGTATGTGCAGCACAGGGTAGCGGTCTGGAGTTGTAGCCTTGTTCAGTCTGCGGTAGTTGCCGCATGGTCTCCAGCTCCCGGCTGCTTTGGGCACCATGTGCAAGTGGAGGCCCATGGGCTGTCAGACTGCCGTACGATCCCTAATTCCTTCATCCTCTTGAAGTCCTCCTTCGCCAGGCGGCGCTTGTCCGGGGGGAGCCTTCATGCACAGGCATGGAGGGTTGGTCCCTGGGTCGGAATGTGGTGCTGTACTCCGGGTCTGGGCATGGCTGCCGTGAACTGCGGTGCCGGAACCGATGAAAAGTCCGCCAGGATTCTGGTGAATTCATTGTCAGACAGCGTGCTGGAGTCCAGGTGTGGGGCCGGCCACTTGGCTTCACCCAGGGAGAATGTCTGGAAAGTCTTGGCATGGACCAGTCTTTTCCCTTGCAAGTCGACCAGCAGGCTGTGGGCTCGCAAGAAGTCCGCCCCCAGGAGTGGTTGGGCCACGGTGGCCAGTGTGAAGTCCCACATGAACTGACTGGCGCCAAACTGTAGCTGCACTGTGCGGGTGCCGTAGGTCCGAATCATGTTGCCATTTGCGGCCCTCAGGGTGAGTCCCATCGCCCTGTTGCGGGTGTCATACCCCGTCGGGGGTAAGACACTGATCTCCGTTCCAGTGTCGACCAAGAAGCAGCGTCCCGACTGTTTGTCCCAGACATACAGGAGGCTGTCCTGGTGGCCAGCCACCGTAGCCATTAGCGGCGGCTGGTCCTGGTGTTTCCTGGGAACTTGCAGGGCGGGCGACAACGGCGGACTTCTGTGCCCCACCGCTGCTGGTAGAAACACCACTGTTCATTGGCCTCCTCACTCCTTCCTCTGGGTTGTGTGCGCTCTGTTGTCGGGCCTGGTTTGGCCTGCTGTTGGGCGCGTGGCTTGGTAATCTGTCCCGCTCTCCCTCTTGGCTTTCCACAGCACGTCTGACCGGGCCGCCACTTCTGGGGGTCACTGAAATCTGCGTCGGTCAGCAGCAGATGTATGTCCTCGGGCAGTTGTTCAAGGAACACCTGCTCAAACATGAGGCAGGGCTTGTGTCCTTCAGCCAGGGCCAGCATCTCGTTCATTAATGCTGACGGCAGCCTGTCTCCCAAACCGTCCAGGTGCAGCAAGCAGGCACCTCGCTCACACTGTGAGAAGCCAAAGGTCTCTAAGAGCAGCGCTTTGAATGCTGCATATTTGCCTTCTTTGGGGGGTGACTGTATGAAATCCCCAACCCGTGCGGCTGTCTCCTGGTCAAGGGAGCTCACCACGTAATAGTAATGTGTGGAATCCAAAGATATCTGCTGAATCTGGAACTGGGCTTCTGCTTGGTCAAACCACACACGTGGTCGCAGCGTCCAGAAAGTTGGCAGTTTTAGCGAAACTGCGTGAACAGATGAAGAGTTGATCATCTTTGGTCCAAATCCCGTTTGGACCGTCAGGGTCACCAATGTAGCGATGTGCTACACACAAAGCTAGAAATAACGACACGTAGTCTGTAAGTCGCACTCGAGACTCGTTTATTCAAACCGCGGCCCTGGCTTATAAGCAGTTCCCTTCCAGCCCTCTCCGGGCGGAAATGACGTCAGAGGTGCATTACAAGAGTCTCCCCCTGCACGCGGGCTATTTTGTGAGCCGGTTCGTTTGTGTAGAAAGTGGGTCGCCACAGGCCAGAGGACCTAGGGTAACAAAGGAACTGAAGGAAATTCACATTAGGCAGAAAATGGTGTTGGATAAACTGATGGGACTGAAGGCTGATAAATCCCCAGGGCCTGATGGTCTGCATCCCAAGGTACTTAAGGAGGTGGGTCTAGAAATCGTGGATGCATTGGTAATCATTTTCTAATGTTCTATAGATTCAGGATCAGTTCCTGCGGATTGGAGGGTAGCTGATGTTATCCCACTTTTTAAGAAAGGAGGGAGAGAGAAAACAGGTAATTATAGGCCAGTTAGTCTGACATCAGTGGTGGGGAAGATGCTGGAGTCAATTATAAAAGATGAAATAGCAGCACATTTGGATAGCAGTAACAGGATCGGTCTGAGTCAGCATGAAGGGGAAATCATCCTTGACCAATCTTCTGGAATTTTTTGAGGATGTAACTATGAAAATGGACATGGGAAAGTCAGTGGATGTAGTGTACCTGGACTTTCAGAAAACCTTTGATAAGGTCCCACATAGGAGGTTAGTGGGCAAAATTAGAGCACATGGTATTGGGGGTAGGGTACTGACATGGATAGAAAATTGGTTGGCAGATAGGAAACAAAGAGTAGGGATTAACGGGTCCTTTTCAGAATGGCAGGCAGTGACTAGTGGGGTACCACAAGGCTCGGTGCTGGGACCGCAGCTATTTACAATATACATTAATAATTTAGATGACGGGATTAAAAGTAACATTAGAGCAAATTTGCAGATGATACAAAGCTAGGTGACAGTGTGAAATGTGAGGAGGATGTTATGAGAATGCAGGGTGACTTGGACAGGTTGGATGAGTGGGCAGATGCATGGCAGATGCAGTTTAATGTGGATAAATGTGAGGTTATCCAATTTGGTGGCAAGGACAGGAAGGCAGATTACAATCTGAATGGTGTCAAGTTAGGAAAAGGGGAAGTACAATGAGATCTGGGTGTCCTTGTTCACCAGTCACTGAAAGTAAGCATACAGGTACAGCAGGCAATGAAGAAAACTAATGGCATGTTGGCCTTCATAACAAGGGGGGTTGAGTATAGGAGCAAAGAGGTCCTTCTGCAGTTGTACAAGGCCCTGGTGAGACCTCACCTGGAGTATTGTGTGCAATTTTGGTCTCCAAATTTGAGGAAGGACATTCTTGCTATGGAGGGAGTGCAGTGTAGGTTCACTGGGTTAATTCCAGGGATGGCGAGAATGTCATATGTTGAAAGATTGGAGCGACAGGGTTTGTATACACTGGAATTTAGAAGGATGAGAGGGGATCTGATTGAAACATATAAGATTATTAAGGGATTAGACACGCTAGAGGCAGGAAACATGTTCCCAATATTGGGGGAGTCCAGAACCAGAGGCCACAGTTTAAGAATAAGGGGTAGACCATTTAGAACGGAGTTGAGGTAAAACTTCTTCACACAGAGGGTTGTGGATCTGTGGAATGCTCTGCCTCAGAAGGCAGTGGAGGCCAATCCTCTGGATTCTTTCAAGAAAGAGATAGAGCTCTTAAAGATAGCGGAGTCAAGGGATATGGGGAGAAGGCAGGTACTGATTGTGGATGATCAGCCATGATCACAGTGAATGGTGGTGCTGGCTCGAAGGGCCGAGTGGCCTACTCCTGCACCTATTGGCTATTGTCTATTAGAGAGCATGCTTTACAAGGATAGGTTCAGAGTGCTGGGATTTTTCTCTTATATTACTTGATAAGAGGTGTACAAGATGATAACAGGCATAGGATCGAGTGGATAACCAAAGACCTTTGCAAAGCACATAAAATGCTGGAGGAACTCAGCAGACCAATCCGCAATGGAAAAGAGTGAACAGTCAACTTTTCGGACCAAGACCACTCATCAGGGTGGAGTCTGATGCTGCCTGGCCTGCTGAGTTTCTCCAGCATTGTGTGTGTGTTTCTTTGGATTATCAGCATCTGCAGATTTTCTCATGTTTGTGACCACAGACTTTTTCCCAGGGAGGAAATGACGAATGCGAGGTGACATAATTTCAAGCTGATTGGAGAAATGTATAGGGACGATATCAGAGATAAGTTGTTGTTCAACCCCCCCCCCCCCCCCACAGTGCGTGTTGGGTGCGTGAAGCACGCTGCCAGGAGTGGAGGTAGAGTCAGATATATTAGTGACATTTAAAAAACTCTTAGACAGGCACATGAATAATAGAAAAATGGAGGGTTATGTCTCTACTCCGAATAAGTGCAGACACAGAATAACTAAATATATTCAAGGCCAAGACAAAGGTACTTGGTTCACAGTAGGATTAAGGATTATGAAGGACAGGCAAGAAAGTGGATCTGTTGGAAGATCAAATCTACCATGATTTTAATGAATGGGTCAGAAGACTTATAGAACTAAAAGGCCTTGGAAATGTCATTAGAAAATCTAACCATTCTGTCCTTGTTGGAAGATGCCCAAGAACAAAGAGAATACCTTGCTGAGGGAATATCAGCAAATGGAAACTAAATTTTAAAAAAAAAACAGGGATCAACATACTGTGTTATACCCTAGTGGACCTAATCTGGTATAAAACAAACATGCAAGAAAATTAGCAGATCTAAAGATCAGTGTGGGAAAGGGTGTTTCCTTTTCCACTGGAAATCAATACTCTCAGAACATGAAGTTAATTGGGGAAAAAACACACACACACTTCATTTTAAACATAGGAAACATACAGGAAGTTACAAGGGGAGGATTTATAAGAAACTATAGTCTAAATACTAACACAAGAGATTATCGTACCAGCAAATTCAGACCCCTGTAAATTTGCAGTTGACATCATCCTTTCAACAGAAAACTCTGATTTATTTATGTATTAATACCCAAATGTTTTCAGGTAGCTAATAATATTTGTCTGGATTATTTTCATACTATCAATGCTGTATTTGCTTCAGTGACCTTCCTGGTCGCCAAAGCAGTGTTGAATGAGAGGGGCATTAGTGAGCTTTAGTAAAATTCAAGTCAAGGTGAATCAATGATAAAACTTTCCACTGGCTAGAGTTGTACCACAGGGGGAAATTCAAGAGAATGGAAAAAGGCTCATGGCAACAGTATCCAGTCAGTCCAATACTCCTTTTCTCATACCCTTGATCTTTTCTTTCTTATATTTATCCAATTTTCTTTTGAGCATCCCAAGTATTACACAAAATCTAATGTTATTTTTCAAGTTTTCCTATTTCTTTAAACACTTAGTAGCTATAAATTCTAGTACGCTAACTGTGCTCCATCACTTCAAGCATTTATAAAAGAGAATATAAGGAAGAGAAAAATAAAAGGAAACAATGGGCAATTTCTGAATCATAAAATCAACTAAGCTTTTAAAATAAAAAGTTACTAATTCATATCTAATTATTACATTTTCATGCACACAAACTTGCCTTATATTTAATTTTCCATTCATAATAATACATTTAATGATAAAAATGATGTTCATGAAAGCAGTGAAATGTATAGCAGAGAAACAACATCATTACCCCATTGCCATAAACTGTAATTGCTCCAAGTTCAATCATGACATTAAAAGTAGTTTTCCTTTACTCCCTGTCCACAATGTTATTTTATCACCTGCTGACAACTTTATCAGTATTACCATTTCCTTCACCCTTTTCACAAATACCTTGTTTGAGTTTTGAAGTGATTCACATAATGAATTCTGCTGCGTTCCTAATAATTACTTCATAAAAGACTAATTTCTAAGAGATTTGTTAATTTCTCAATATTCTCTAAAACATTGCAGTTATATTTTCACAAGTTAATTTGTGTATTACTACCATGTCTAAAGAGTGGTTAATTGAATTCTAAAATACTAGTTTCTTACCCTAAATACAGGGTTGGCTCCATGTTCCAATAAACATTTCACAGCTGACAAGCAAAGATTTGATGCTGCAATGTGTAAAGGTGTTCCAAAATTGAAGTCACTGCAGGTGGCATCTACTTCTGACAATAACAGGTACAAAACAAATAATCAAATTCTGTTTCAATCAAACAAAATTGTTAGATCAACATTAGATGATTATTTTTTAATTTTTTTGTCTTCAAGTTATTATCATGAACCTGAAAAGTTTTTAGTAATCTTCAACTTTTGTAAGCATGAGGTCAGACATCACCAAACATTCTAATATTGCAACTGAATATTACAAATTCATAAAGCATACTTTTATTCCCACAACTATTTTGTGGTTTGAAAAGGAAATATAATTTTGTGATGAAATACAAAATAGATTCTTCACATTGATTTTCATATGACAATATTTTGGATTAACGCTAATAATGAATATTTTGCATGATTTATTTGTAAAAAAGACGAATAGCTCCAAATAGGCCATAAGCATGAGGAAACTGACTATTTTGGAGACATTTAAACCCAGTTCACAAGATCAGATGACATATGGAAGATCTATTCTAACGTGCTTAGAGATGTTGGATTATACAAATTAAAAACACCTCCCACCCATATTCCTATCATCCTACTGTTGTCAGTATCTCGATCCAAAAAGGGTGTTTTGGGGTGTACCAACAACGACTGTAGAGGTTATTCAAAACACAATCTTTAAAAGGCAATGCCTCAAAAAGGTGGCATCCATCATTAAGGACCACACTCCCCCCTCCCCATCACCTAGGAGATTCCCTCTTCTCCTTACTACCATCAAGGAGGTGGTATAGGAATATGACAACACACACTCAGCATTTCAAAAGAAACTTCCCCTCCGCCATCAGATTTCTGAATGGACAAACAACCCATGTGCACTAACTTACTAGATTTTCCTCTCTTTTTGCATCACTTATTTAAATTATATTTTTATTTTATATTTTAATTTATATTTTTGGTGTGTATGTGTGTATATATATATATATATATATATAGAAACATAGAAAACCTACAGCACAATACAGGTCCTTCGGCCCACAAAGTTATGCCGAACATGTCCCTACCTTAGAAATTACTAGGCTTACCCATAGCCCTCTATTTTTCTAAGCTTCATGTACCTATCCAAAAGTCTCTTAAAAGACCCTGTCGTATCTGCCTCCACCACCATTTCCGGCAGCCCATTCCATGTACTCACCACTCTCTGTGTAAAAAACTTACCCCTGACATCTCCTCTGTACCTACTCCCCAGCACCTTAAACCTCTGTCCTCTTGTGGCAACCATTTCCGCCCTGGTAAAAAGCCCCTGACTATCAACACCATCAATGCCTTTCATCATCCTATACACATCTATCAGGTCACCTCTCATCCTCCGTCGCTCCAAGGAGAAAAGGCCAAGATCACTCAACCTATTTTCATAAGTCATGCTCCCCAGTCCAGGCAACATCCTTGTAAATCTCCTCTGCACCGTTTCTATGGTTTCCACATCCTTCTTGTATTGAGGTGACCAGAACTGAGCACAGTACTCCAAGTGGGGTCTGACCAGGGTCCTATATAGCTGTAACATTACCTCTCGGCTCCTGAATTCAATTCCACAATTGATGAAGGCCAATACACCGTATGCCTCTTTAACCACAGAGTCAACCTGCGCAACTGCTTTGAGTGTCCTGTGGACTCAGACCCCAAGATCCCTCTGATCCTCCACACGGCTAAGAGTCTTACCATTAATACTATATTCTACCATCATATTTGTCCTACCAAAATGAACGACTTCACACTTATCTGGGTTGAACTCCATCTGCCACTTCTCAGCCCAGTTTTAGATCCTATCAATGTCCCGCTGTAACCTCTGACAGCCCTCCACACTATCCACAACACCTCCAACCTTTGTATCATCAGCAAACTTACTAACCCATCCCTCCACTTCCTCATCCAGGTCATTTATAAAAATCACGAAAAGTAAGGGTCCGAGTCCCAGAACAGATCCCTGAGGCACACCACTGGTCACCGACCTCCATGCAGAATATGACCCGTCTACAACCACTCTTTGCCTTCTGTGGGCAAGCCAGTTCTGGATCCACAAAGCAATATCCCCTTGCGTCCCATGCCTCCTTACTTTCTTAATAAGCCTTGCATGGGGTACCTTAACAAGTGCCTTGCTGAAATCCATATACACAACATCTACTGCTCTTCCTTCATCAATGTGTTTAGTTACATCCTCAAAAAATTCAATCAGGCTCATAAGGCACGACCTGCCCTTGACAAAGCCATGCTGACTATTCCTAATCGTATTACACCTCTCCAAATGTTCATAAATCCTTTCTCTCAGGATCTTCTCCATCAACTTACCAACCACTGAAGTAAGACTCACTGGTCTATAATTTCGTGGGCTACATCTACTCCCTTTCTTGCAGAAAGGAACAACAACCGCAACCCTACAATCCTCCGGAAACTCTCCCGTCTCCATTGATGATTCAAAGATCATCGCCAGAGGCTCAGCAATCTCCTCCCTCGCCTCCCACAGTAGCCCGGGGTACATCTCATTCGGTCCCGGCGATTTATCTAACTTGATGCTTTCCAAAAGCTCCAGCACATCTTCTTTCTTAATATCTACATGCTCATGCTTTTCAGTCCGCTGCAAGTCATCACTACAATTACCAAGATCCTTTTCCATAGTGAATACTGTATTCATTAAGTACCTCTGCTATTTCCTCCAGTTCCATACGCACTTTCCCACTGTCAGACTTGATAGGTCCTACTCTTTTACGTATTATCCTCTTGCTCTTCACATACTTGTAGAATGTCTTGGGGTTTTCCTTAATCCTGCCTGCCAAGGCCTTCTCATGACCCCTCCTGGATCTCCTAATTTCCTTCTTAAGCTCCTTCCTATTAGCCTTATAATCTTCTAGATCTCTAACATTACCTAGCTCTCTGACTCTTTTCTAAGCTTTTCTTTTCTTCTTGACTAGATTTACCACAGTCTTTTTACACCATGGTTCCTGTACCCTACCATACAAATACCCGCTGAACATTTGCCACATTTCTGCCGTACATTTCCGAGAACATCTGTTCCCAATTTAAGCTTTCAATTTCCTGCCTGATAGCCTCATAATTCCCCTTACCCCAATTAAATGTTTTTCTAACTCGTCTGTTCCTATCTCTCTCCAATGCTATTGTAAAAGAGATAGAATTATGATCACAATCTCCAAAATGCTCTCCCACTGAGAGATCTGACACCTGACCAGGTTCATTTCCCAATATCAAACCAGTACAGTCTTTCCTCTTGTAGGCTTATCTACACATTGTGTCAAACAACCTTCCTGAACACACCTAACAAACTCCACCCCATCTAAACCCCTTGCTCTAGGGAGATGCCAATCAATATTTCAGAAATTAAAATCTCCCATCACGACAACTCTTATTATTACACCTTTCCAGGATCTGTGTCCCTATCTGCTCCTTGATATCCCTGTTACTATTGGGCGGCCTATAAAAAACACCCAATAGAGTTGTTGACCCCTTCCTGTTCCTAACCTCCACCCACAGAGACTCTGTAGACAATCCGTCCATGACGTCCACCTTTTCTGCAGCGGTGACACCATCTCTGATCAACAGTGCCACGCCCCCACCTCTTTTGCCTCCCTCCCTGTCCTTTCTGAAACATCTAAAACTCGGCACTTGAAGTAACCATTCCTGTCCCTGAGCCATCCAAGTCTCTGTAACGGCCACCACATCATAGCTCCAAGTACTGATCCACATTCTAAGCTCATCCGCTTTGTTCACAATACTCCTTGCGTTAAAATAGACACATATCAAACCGTCTGTCTGAGCGCGTCCCTTCTCTATCACCTGCCTATCCTCTCTCACACACTGTCTCCAAGTTTTCTCTATTTGTGAGCCAACCACCTCTTCCCCAGTCTCTTCAGTTCGGTTCCCACTCCCCCCAATTCTAGTTTAAACTCTCCCCAGTAGCCTTAGCAAACCTCCCCGCCAGGATATTGGTCCCCCCGGGATTCAAGTGCAACCCGTCCTTTTTGTACAGGTCACACCTGCCCCAAAAGAGGTCCCAATGATCCAGAAATCTAAATTCCTGCCCCCTGCTCCAATCCCTCAGCCACTCATTCATCCTCCACCTCATTCTATTCTTATACTCACTGTCACGTGGCACAGGCAGTAATCCCGAGATTACTACCTTTGCGGTCCTGCTTCTCAACTTCCTTCCTAACTCCCTGTAGTCTTTTTTTCCCAGGACCTCTTCCCTTTTCCTACCTATATCATTGGTACCAATATGTACCACGACCTCTGGCTGTTCTCCCTCCCACTGCAGGATATCTTGGACGTGATCTGAAATATCCCGGACCCTGGCACCTGGCAGGCAAACTACCATCTGAGTTTCTTTCCTGCGTCCACAGAAACGCCTGTCTGACCCCCTAACTAAAGAGTCCCCTATCACTACTGCCTTCCTCTTCCTTTCCCTATCCAGTGCCACAGGGCCGGACTCCGTGTCAGAGGCACGGCCACTGTTGCTTTCCCCAGATAGGCTGTTCTCCCACCCTCCCCCAACAGTACTCAAACAGGAGTACTTATTGTCAAGGGGAACGGCCACAGAGGTACTCTCTAGTACTGACTCTTCCCCTTCCCTCTCCTGACTGTGACCACTTGTCTGTCTCCCGTGGCCCCAGTGTGACCACCTGCCTAAAAAGTTCATCACGTTCATCTATAGTATGATTTAGACCTTAAAACCAGAAGTGTGCTGACATAATTCAATTCCAAACATCATCTGAGTGGGTGAAAGGAGATGTGATTCAAACTATGACACCAACATCTCCTGGAGGGTGGATCAAATTCACACCACCAGGCAGAAGGTTGTGCATGCATTGAACTACAGTGTAGCCAATATGCTCATTTGTCATCTACTAGTGCCATTAAGAACTAAATCAATTATTCCGCTCCTATACATGACACACAAGTTTTGTTGTTGCACTTGCTTATTATTATTATTACCAATATTCTTAATATTATTCATCTGATCAGATACTGACCCTCAATCTCATTTGGTGCACACCATCACCAGCTTGTAAGGAACAACTCATTTTTAAAAAAGGGCATCTCATGCTACTGGCTAGAATTTACTGGTTTCACAGTATTTTCAAAACAAATACCAGTGCATCTTCCACAAAGTTTAAAATGATTTACCTCCAGCATTTGCCCCCTTCAAAATTATTCTTATTAGTTCAGGAACATCGAAATATGCAGCATAATGCAATGCATTCATGTTAGTCCATCGGCTTCGAATTTTTACATCTGCTCCCATCTCAATCAACTCTAAAGCAAACTTGACTGCAACTTCTGCATCTCCTGCAAAATAAGAATATAATGCAAAATCTGTGCAACATGTCAATAAGGCATAGTTTAGATTAAATGTCACAATAAAGTAACATGTAAGGTGCTACAATGAATAGCAGTTTATAGGAAACAGACCGAGCAGAACAACTGTTCCAGAATTAGAAAAGATCCTAAGCACATAAAGAACCGAAGTGAAACAGAACCTGCATGAAGCAAAAGCCTTACAAATGACATGGCTTGCAGTTGCGAATGGCTTGGAGATGATGGAGATGATGGATATGTTGGCAAGGGAAAGAATGGGGTAAGAAGAGTGGTGGGGAAATAAAATAGCTGTATCATAGGAATTAATGCATGTTGCAGTTATTCGGATTTCAAAGTCTGACATCAGATAACAAGGATAAAAATATCAAATCTAAGCCCAAATTTCAGAAAATTAAAGCAATGTATAAAAAATGGCATCATGACAAATAAATTTAGTGAAATAAGTATTAATAAAATTTTATTTGACCCTGTTTTTCAAATTAGAAATATATGTTCCAAAATGTAATCAAGAGAGCATCACTGATTGCATTTAAGCTGAACAGGCATGTGAAATATAAATACTGTAATCGACACATTACTTCTGAATGCTTAACAAGCTCTTCTATTTCAGAAGCAGCCACTCAATCTCTTTCTACTTCATTTTCATGGGTTCTGGGCAATTAATGAATCTTATATTGGATCTTCTGATCTTGCCACAGCTGTGATGATTGGAATTAAGGGGGCAAATGGATGGGGTGTTTCTGCTGTTGTACTCGGACTTCCCAGATCAGAGAGATCCCAATTCTTTGTTTGTGATGCATGATGGTACCAGTTTGTGAAGGACCTTCATCTTTTGGATGCTTAATGCAAGGTTCATCCTCTTGAATATTCCGGTGAAGGAATCAACAATAATTCCACAAGTATCTGAAACTGAATGATTAAACGTGACATGATTTTGATTCTGAAGGTGACCCACTTATTATGTAGATTAGCTTCATTTCAGAAGATAAAGTACAGTTGCAAAAAAGGTTAAACTGAGAAGCAATGTAAAGATTTCGGCTTAAGCCTAACTTGTATTGCAGTAGTGGATCTGTGGTTAAGGATCATGAATTGCATTTCATTGTGTATCAAATATAATTATGAGGACAGTCAAAGCTGAGAAGAACTCTTGATTATCATTTTAGTTGATGGAGTTCAAAGTTTTCTTGTGGTCATGCTGATCCCTCTGTTCTTCTGGAACATATCATGAAGCAAATGTATGCCCTTTGTGCTCCTTGCTGCATTATGATTATGAAAAGAACTATTTGGTCCCAGGAAAACTGTTCTAATGCCTGGATCAAGATCAATATCATGAGAGCTTGAACTTGTTTCTTTCACAAATATCAGTGTTATGACAAGGCACTAAGTAATCTTTGACAGGTTCAGTACATTGCACGGCACCATAGAGGAAAAAGTAATACCCTTTATCATCTGTTTCCAATTTCCCCTAAACTGGAGGGGCAACTAAAGCCAACAGCATTACTGAATCTGCTGTCAGCAACAGGTCAATACAGGCAAGGATGACAGATTTCCTTCTCTGAAGGCCATTAGCAAACCAGCTGAGTTTTTATGAAATTCATCATCATCATCATCAGTAATTTTACCATAATTGTTACAAAGATGAGTTATTTTAATTCCAGGTTTACTCGAATATAAATTCCTCTGCAATAATTGCTGGATAATTGCTTAAACATATATTGCACCATTCCATAAGTAAAATGCCAATACCCTAATCGTGTCTACATCTCCAGTGGCATCATAAATAGTACTTTTAAAGATCTAGTGTTTATAAGAATAACATGCAATTTAAAGCTCTCAAATGTTTATATGTAAACATGTAGCAAATTAGCAATGTGGTCAACTAAAATTTAAAACTTCATTTGACATATTTAAACTTAGAATTGCACAATATGATATAGCATGTTCTAGCTGTCCATGAGGTGCCCTGACATTCCAAGCCCCAAACAGCAGTGTTGAATGGACATTGCACCCTAATCTGACCATAATTCTGGTTCTGACGACATAGAGGCATCAGCAGAAGGCAGTTGGAGCACCACCAAAAGCAGTGAGTTCTTTCTCCTTGCTTTGGGGGGGTGGGGGGGGTTCTTAATTTTTTAAACCATAATAGAGAGAAACGGTCTAGCAGAACAGCTATCATTGGAGCAGCCATCGTCACCGAGTGGGAACCTAGAGGCTTTGATGCAAGGAGGCCAAGGCCAAAGAAACAGGTAAGAAGGATAGGTTTTTCTTTTCGTTATTGCTGATTTGGTCTTGGTTGCCCCTTAGTGCAGTGCACGCAGGATGGCAGATATGACAGTGGAATGCTCTGCCTGTAGGATGCGGGAACTCATGGAACCTGATGGTCTCTCTGATGACTACACCTGCGGGAAGTACAGCCAACTCCAGTTCCTGAAAGACCACATTAAGGGGCTGGAGCTGGAGTTGGCTGAATTAAGGATCATCCAGGAGGCAAAGCAATTGATAGACAAGAATTTTGAGCAGCTGTTACACCCAGAGTGCAGAATTCAGGGAGTAGATGGGTGAACACTACAGGAAGTAAAGGGAGAAAGAAGTCAGTGCAGGGTCCCCCTGTGGCTATTGCCCTCAGCAACAGGTACACCCGTTTGGATACTGGGGGGGGGGGGGGGGGGTGACCTCTCTGGGCAAGTCAGCAGCAGCCAGACCAATAGCACTGTGGTCAGCTCTGAGTTTCAGAGGAGTAGGGTGAAGTCAAGCAGAGCAATAGTCGTAGGGAACTCAATAGTTAGGGGGGCAGGTAGGAGATTCTGCGGCAGCAAGAGATGCCAGAATAGAGTGTTGCCTCCTGGTGCTAGGGTCCAAGATGTCTCTGAGCAGTTGCAGAATACCCATGAAGGGGAGGGTGAAGAACTAGAGGTCATGGTACATATTGGTACAAATGACAAATGCAAGAGAGGGTTAGAGTAAGTTTAGGGAGTTAGGAAGGAGCCTGAAGAGCAGGACATCAAGGTGGTAATCTCTGGATTACTCCTGGTGCAACAAGCTAGGGAAGGTCAGAACAGGAAGACAGCGCAGATGAATGAGTGGCTGAGGAGACAGTGCAGGGGCAGGGTTTTAAGTTCTTGAATCATTGGAACCTTTTCTGGGAAGGAACTGACCTGTAGAAGTGGGATGGGTTGCACCTGAACTGGAGGGGAACCTCTATCCTGGGAGGGAGGTTTGCTAATGCTGTTGGGGAGGGTTTAAACTACATGCAGGGGGGATAGAACCGAAGTGAAGAGGCAGAGGATGGGGTGGTTGGAGCACAAATAGAGACAACTTTTTGGGAGCTTGTGAGGAAGGATAGGCAGATCACAGACCAAAGACGCACTCAGCCTGATGGTTTGAGATGTGTCTATCTTAATGCAAGGAATATCATAAACAAAGCATGGATCAGTACATAGAACTATGATGTTGTGGCCATTGCAGAGACTGAGATGTCTCAGGGGCAGGAATGGCTGCTGAGTGTGTTGGGTTTTCGATGTTTCAAAAAGGACAAGGTGAGAGGCAAAAGAGGTGGGGGCGTGGCATTGTTAATCAGGAATAGTATCATGGGTGCAGAAAAGGAGGAAGTCATGGAGGGATTGTCTGCTGAGTCAGTGTGGGTGGAAGGAAGAAACAGGAAGGGGGCAATAACTCTATTGGCTGTTTTTCATAGACCTCCCAATAGTAACAGAGACATTGAGGAGCAGATGGGGAGGTAGATTCTGGAACGGTGCAATAATAACAGGGTTGCTGTGATGGGTGATTTTAACTTTCCTAACATTGACTGGCATCTCCTTAGAACAAGGGATTTGGATGGGGTGGAGTTTGTTCAGTGTGTTCATGAAGTTCTCCTGACGCAATATGTAGATAAACCAACTCGAGGAGAGGTTGCACTTGATCTGGTGTTGGGAAATTAACCTGGACAGGTGTTCGATCTCTCGGTGGGGAAGCATTTAGGAGGTAGAGCACACAACCTTACCTCCATTACCATAGTGCTGGAGAGGGATAGGACCAGACAATCTGGGAAACACTTAATTGGGATGGGGGAAATATGATGCTATCAGGCAGAAACTTGGGAGCATTAATTGGGAGCAGATGTTTTCAGGAAAATGCACGGCAGAAATGTAGCAAATGTTCAGGGAACATTTGCATGCTGTTCTGCATAGGTATGTTCCATTGAGGCAGGGCAAGGATGGTGGGGTAAAAGAACCATGGTGTACAAAGGATGTAGAAAATCTAGTTAAGAAGAGAAGTTTACCAAAGGTTTGAGAAACTAGGTACTGTTAGAGATCTAGAAAATTACAAGGTTACCAGGAAGGAGCTTAATAATGAAATTAGGAGAGCCAGAAGAGGCCATGAGAAGGCCTTGGTGAGCAGGATTAAGGAAAACCCCAAGGCACTCTACAAGTATGTGAAGAGCAAGAGGATAAGCCATGTGAGAATAGGACCAATCAAGTGCAACAGTGGAAATGTGTACATGGAGTCAGACGAGGTAGTGGAGATACTTAATGAATATTTTGCTTCAGTATTCAGCTGGGAAAAGGACCTTGGCAATTGTGGAGACGACTTACAGCAGATGAAAACGCTTAGGCATACAGACATTAAGAAAGATGTGCTGGAGCTTTTGAAAAGCATTAAGTTAGCTAAGTCGTCGGGTCCAGATGAGATATACTGTAGGAAGCAAGGGAGGAGATTGCTGAGCCTCTGGTGATGATCTTTGCATCATCAATAGGGATGGGAGAAGTACCTGAGGATTAGAGGGTTGCAAATCTTGTTCCCTTGTTCAAGAAAGGGAGTAGAGATAACCCAGAAAATTATAGACCAGAGACCCTTACTTCAGTGGTGGGCAAGTTGTTGGAGAAATTCCTGACAGGCACAATTTATGAGCATTTGGAGAGGCATAATCTGATTAGAGATAGTCAACATGGTTTTGTCAAGGGTAGGTGGTACTTTATGAGCCTGATCGAATTCTTTGAGGATGTAACAAAACACATTGATGAAGGTAGAGCCATGGATGTAGCATATATAGACTTCAGCAAGGTATTTGATAAGGTTTCCCATGCCAGGCTCATTCAGAAAGTAAGGAGGCATGGGATCCAAGGAGACCTTGCTTTGTGGATCCAGAATTGGCTTGCCCACAGAAGGCAAAGGGTGATTGTGGATGGTTTGTATTCTGCATGGAGGTCGGTGACCAGTGGTGTTCAGCAGGGATCTGTTCTGAGACAGCTTCTCTTTGTGGTTTTAATAAATGACCTCATGAGGAAGTAGAAGGGTGAGTTAGCAAGTTTGCTGATGACACAAAATTTGGGGATGTTTTTGATAGCCTAGAGCACTGTCAGAAGTTACAGCACAACTTTGATAGGATGCAGAACTGGGCTGAGAAGTGGCAAATGGAGATCAACACAGGTAAGTGTGAAGTGGTTCATTTTGGTAGGTCAAAATTGATAAGATTGATTGATTCCTGATTGATTCCTGGGATGGCAGGACTTCTATATGATGAAAGACTGGATCGACTAGGCTTATACTCTCTGGAATTTAGAAGATTGGGGGGGGGGGGGTCTTATTGAAACGTATAAAATTCTGAAGGGATTGGACAGGCTAGATGCAGGAAGATTGTTCCCGATGTTGGAGAAGTCGGGATGTTGGGGAACGAGGGGTCCAGTTTGAGGATAAAGGGGAAGCCTTTTAGAACCGAGATGAGGAAAAACTTCTTCACACAGAGAGTGGTGAATCTGTGGAATTCTCTGCCACAGGAAACAGTTGAGGCCAGTTCATTGGCTATATTTAAGAGGGAGTTAGATATGGCCCTTGTGGCTAAAGGGATCAGGTGGTATGGAGAGAAGGCAGGTACAGGGTTCTGAGTTAGATGATCAGTCATGATCATACTGAATGGTGGTGCAAGCTCAAAGGGCCTAATGGCTTACTCCTGCACCTATTTTCTATGTTTCTATGACAAGTTTGAAGACAGAATATAATATTAATGCTAACACTCTTGGCAGTGCAGAGGATCAGAGAGATCTTGGGGTCAGTGTCCATAGGAGACTCAAAACTGCTATACAGATTGACAGTGTTAAGAAGGCATACAGTGTGTTGGCCTTCATCAACTGCGGGATTGAGTTCAAGAGCCTTCAGCTAATATTACTGCTATACAAGACCTTATTTAGACCCACTTAGAGTACTGTGTTCCACTCTGGTCACCTCTATACAGGATGTAGATACTAGAGAAAGAGTGCAAAGGAGATTTACAAGGATGTTGTCTGGATTGGATGACATGCCTTCTGAGAATAGGCTGAGCGAACTTGGCCTTTTCTCCAAGCGATGGGGGATGAGAGGTGACCTGATAGAGGTGTATAAGATGATGAGAGGCATTGATCGCGTGGATAGCCAGAGGCTTTTTCCCAGGGCTGAAACTAGAGTGGGCATAGTTTTAAAGTGCTTCGAAGTAGATACAGGGGGGATGTCAGAGGTAGGTTTTTCACAGGGAGAGTGGTGGGTGCATGGAATGCACTACCAGCGATGGTCGGTGGTAAGGGGGGGGGGTACAAAAGGGTCTTTTAAGAGACTCTTAGATGGGTACATGGAGCTTAGAAAAATAGAGCGCTACATGGTAGGGAAATTCTAGGCAGTTTCTAGAATAGGTTACATGGTCGGCACAACATTGTGGGCTGAAGGGCCTGTAATATGCTGTAGATTTCTATGTTCCATGTTCTGATTTGCCCAGGTACTTGGCCCTGGCTGTGGCCACACACCCAGCAGCCCACCTCCCACTCTGCCTGGCATGTTTTCACCCCATTCTTGGCTTACGCCTCTGGTCGCACACTTAACCTACATTCCAACATCCAACTTAAGACTTTACTTGCGCTGTTATTCAAAGATAAGCTCAAATCATGCAGGTATTTACAAATATTGACGTTCCTTTGAAAAGCAGTACGGTACCATTATTCAAATAGAGTCTACATGGGCATAACAGAGGTGTTATTCCCATGTGAAGTCTGTTGAAGGGGAGGCACAGTGCAGAAGCAAACCTAAACAAAGTATCATGACAATGATACAGGCTTATTTAACAACATGAATTAATGCACCTGTAGAACTGTTAAGATCATGGCTTGCATGCTATCGTAAAGCAAATATAGCTGAGGAAAAGTTATCTGAAGAGAACGCTAAATAGTCTCTTCATGGTCATAGAACCAAAGACTTTAGCAAGAGAAAACAGCCTTTCTAAAGCCTTTACCCCTATTGATGTTTACCAAAGCAGTCAGCTGCAGTACATAGATGTAGTTGTGTTTGTGCTCACAGGATGACCTCCAGCCCAAGAAGTTCTCAATCCACTGGGTGGCAGCATCTGCTTCATGATAAACTCATCATGGTGCTCGGACATGGCAGTCCTGTCTCACTCTCGATCACAGCTAGAAACATTAATTCATCGTTCATTTCCACAGATGTTGCCTAATCTGCTGAGTTCCTCCAGTATTTTGTATGTATTTTCCAGCATCTGCAGAAACTCGTGTTTATAACTTGTCTTGCTCTTATTCCCCTGACCTAGAACATCGAATGATAAAGTGCCAACTACTCTACGTACCAAGAGACTTCTCCGCCATGATCCTGATTGCAGTTTACATACCACCAAAGACGGATGTCAAACTAGCACTCGAGGTATTGAATGTCATGATTAACAAACAAGAAATGGCCTACCCTGGTGCCTTTCACATCACTGCTGAGGATCTCAATCAGGTTATCTTCAATAAATCTCTGACCAGCTACAATGGGTACATCACCTACAGCACCAGAGCACCCGACGTGCTTGAGTACTCCTGCACAATAATCAAGAATCCCTACTGTTTTATCCCACAAATGCACTTCAGAAAATCTGACCATCTGGCTGTCCTCCTCCTACCTGCATATGTAAACAGAATCTAAGGAGCAAGGCACCATGTAAGGACAAGCACGAGGTGGTCATGGGAGGAAGAAGAGCAGCTGCATGACTGCTTCAAATCAGTGGACCAGGCCATGTTCAAGGACTAATCACGGACCTGAATGAATATGCCATGGTTGTCATGAACTTTACAGAGACACATACGGGTAAGTGTGACCCCACTAAATAATGAGACAGTTGCAGGAAGGGCAGGACTGGCAGCTCAATATTCCGGGGTTCCGTTGCTTTAGACACGACAGAGCAAGAGGCATTAAAGGATGACAGGTGGTGTTACTAGTCAGGGAAATTGTCACGGTAGTGCTCCATCAGTACACACTGGAGAACTTAACTACTGACATGTTATGGGTATAACTGAAAAAAGAAAGGAATGACCATGTTATTGGGGCTAAATTACAGACGACCCAACTGCCCTGGGGATTTAGAGGAACAAATCTGTAAGGAGATCGCAGACTGTTGCAAGATACTCAAGGATGTTATAGTAGATGATTTTAACTTTCCACATATTGACTGGGATTCCTATTCTGTAAAAGGACTAGATGGGATAGAGTTTGTCAAGTGTGTTCAGAAAAATTTCCCTCATCAGTACATAGAAGTCACAACTACAGAGTGTGTGCGATTCTGGATCCGCCACGAGGAAATGAGACATGGCAGGTGTTAGAAGTTTGTGTCAGGGAACACTTCGCATCCAGTGACCACAATGCCATTAGTTTCAAAGAAAATATGCAAAGAGATAGGTCTGGTCCACAGGTTGAGATGCTAAATTGAAGCAAAACCAATTTTGATGGTATCAGAAATGATATGGCAAGCGTGAATTGGGACTGGACGCTTTCTCACAAAAGTGTACTTGGAAAGTAGGAGGCCTTCAAAAAGCAAAATTTTGAGAGGACAAAGTTTGTATGTACCTGTCAGAATAAAAGGTAAAGATATCAGGTGTAGGGAACCTTGGTTTTCAAGAGATATTGAGGCCCTGGTTAAGAGAAAAAATGAGGTACATAGCAGGTATAGGCAAGTAGGAACAAATGAGTTGTTTATGAAGTTGCTAATGAAATGCAAGAGAGCGCTTATGAAAGAAACCAGGAAGACTGAAAGCATAAAGTTGCTCTAGTAGTTAAGGTGTAGGAAAATCCTAAGGGATTCTACAGGTATATTAAGAGCAAAAGAATTGTGGGGGACAAAATTGGTTGTCTGGAAGACCAGAATGATAATCCATGTGTGGAGCCAAAACAGATGGGGGAAATTTTAAATGCATTTTTTGTACCTGTATTTTGTCAGGAGACAGATACAGAGTCTATAGAAGTGAGGCAAAGCAGCATCAATTTCATGGACCCTGTAAAGATTACAGAGTACAAGGTGTTTGCTACCCTGAGGCAAATCAGGGTGGATAAATCTCTAAGGCCTGATAAGATGTTCCCTCAGACCCTATGAAAGGCAAGTGCAGAAACTGATGAATTGCTCCTGCAATGATATTTAAAACATCCTTAGCAACAGGAGAGATAGCAGAGGATTGGAGGATAGCAGAAGTTGTTCCACTGTTGAAAAAGGCTCTAAAGTAAAACCAGGAAATTATAGGCCAGTAAGTTTGACATCAGTTTTGGGAAAGTTATTGCAAAGTAATCTAAAGGACAGGATATAGGTATTTGCATAGTCATGGACTGATTCAGCATGGCTTCATGCATGGTAGGCAATGTCTAACCAATCTTAGGGAATTTTTTTTGAAAACGTTACCAGGAAAGTGGATGAAGGCAAGACAGTAAATGTTGTCTGCATTGGCTTTAGTAAGGCATTTAACACGGTAACACATGGGAGGCTGGACATGAAGGTTCAGTCGCTGAGCATTCAGGGGGCAGTAAATTGAATTAGACATTGGCTTTGTGGGAGAAGCCAAAGAGCGGTAGTTGAGGGTCACCTCTCTGACTGGAGGCCTATGATTACAGGTGTGTCACAGGGATCAGTGCTGGGTCCTTTGTTGTTTGTCATCTACATCAATGGTCTGGATGATAATGTGGTTAACTGGATCAGCAAATTTACGGATTACACCAAGGGCTGTTGTGGACGGTGAGGAAGACTATCATGACTTGCAAAGGGATCTGTATCAGCTGGAAAAATGGCAGATGGAATTTGATACAGACAGGTGTGAGGTTTCACACTTCAGTCGGACCAATCAGGGTAGTTCTTACACAGTGAACAGTAGGGCACTGAAAGGTATGATAGAACAAAAGGATCTGGGAATGCAGGTCCATAATTCATTGAAAGTGGCATCAAAGGGTCGTCAAGAAAGTTTCTGGCACTTTAGCCTTCATAAATCAATGTACCGAGTACAGAAGATTGGATGTTATGTTGAAGTTGTACAAGATACCTGATTTGGAGTACTGTGTGCAGTTTTGGTCACCTACGTACAAGAAGGATATAAACAAGGTTGAAAGAGTGCAGAGAAAATTTACATGAATGTTGCTAGGTCTGGAGGATTGGAGTTATGAGGAAAGGTTAAGACTGTATTCTTTAGAGTGTGGAAGGTTGAGAGGAGATTTGATAGACGTATACAAAATTATGAGAGGTAAAGATAGTAAATGAAAGCAGGCTTTTTCCACTGAGGTCGGATGGGACTACAACCAGAGGTCATGACTTAAGAGTGAAAGGTGAGAAGTTTAAGGGGAACACGAAGGGAAACTTCTTCACTCAGAGTCATGTGAGGGTGGAATGAGCTGCCAGCACAAATAGTGCATGAAAGCTTGATTTCAAGGTTTAAGAGAAGTTTGTATAGGTATATGGAGGGCTATAGTGCTGGTGCAGGTGGTTGGGAGTAAGCAGTTTAAATGGTTTTGACATGGACTAGATGGGCAGAAGGGCCTGTTTCTTTGCTGTACTTCATTTGACTTTAAATCTGTCTTCCACAACCAAATACACTGTATAAACCAAGAGATTCGCAAGCTAGATTAGTGTGCTTAGGTGATCTGTGAAAGTACAGGGAAGATGGCCAGGTATGACCTCGGGAAAGACATCTCACATGCAAAATGACACTTCACCTGTGAGTCGGCTGGTGTGATGTACTGCGTCCAGTGCTCCTATACATATTGGTGAGACCCGACGCAGACTGGGAGACAGTTTCACTGAACAGCTATGCTCATCCACCAGAGAAAGCAGGATCTCCCAGTGGCCACACATTTTAATTCCTCATCTCATTCCCATTCTGATATGTCTACCCATAGCCTCCTCTACTGTCAAAAATGCAATAAGCCAATATATCATTGTTAGATACTGTCCCAACCTTGGGAATGATAAGAGTCTGTATTTATTTAAAACATCCTGAATAGAAAAATACCAGAAGAGACAGTTAAGTGGGCTCTTAAATGGTAGACATACACTAAATATGGAAAATTAGTAAACACTGCCACAAACTGCATAGCTTTTCTGCCTAGATTTTTCAAATATAGCTCAATTAGCTATTTTGTGTTTTTTAAAAATAATTGACTGTTTTTAAAGTATGCTGCCAGAAGGTGATAAGATTAAATGAAACATGATGGAAGGAGACTTGCTAAAACTAGGTGGATCATAATGCCTGGTTCTATATAAAAAACTGTTTATCACTGTGATACAATTATAATGATCTTATATTTTAAAATGTGTTCATGAGGGTATACTAGATGTTGATAACAAAATGGTCTGATAAACAATCACATTTCAAAAATAAATAGCATTATCCCACAGGCTTTCATGTTACGTTGCCAAATATTTGCTCAATAAAT
The DNA here is from genome assembly GCF_030028105.1 of Mobula birostris. Lineage (NCBI taxonomy): Eukaryota > Metazoa > Chordata > Chondrichthyes > Myliobatiformes > Myliobatidae > Mobula > Mobula birostris. The sequence goes on from NC_092377.1 coordinate 29,529,544, forward strand.
GCTCAAACTGTTTAAGATAATTCCACTGTACCAGTTATTTTGAGTGAAAGACAATAGGACCCACCAGTAAAATATTCATGTTACCAAATGCACTGATGAAACTGAGGGTACAGAGCAAAATATTAACAAAAAAATCATTTAATTTACAATTCATTTACAACTCACCAATTCCTTGAGCCCCAGCTTTGCAGGTGTAATGTAGAAGAGTCATATCTGTCAAACCATCTCTGTCATTCACATGACATCCTCGATTCAGAATCTAAAACAATTACATGAGAAAGAAGATAATCCAAGATTCCTTTGTTTTCTAAACTTTGGGTAATTGCACATGACAATTAACTAAGGAAAATAAAACTGCAGATGCTGGAATTTGAAATAAAAGCAGAAAAACAGCATTTGTGGAAAGAAAAATTAGTTTTAATGCTTCAGGTCAGTTGCCTTTCCTCAGAGCTGGGGATAGAGTGAAGGGTGTACAGTTTTCAAAGCAGAGCCAGGTTGGAGTAAGACAAAAGGATATGTGGAGCTAGGTTAAGATTAAAGATAAAATGTTGTTCTTCTTGATTATACTGGGCCTCCCTATAGCAGTGGAGGAGGCCTCAGACAGATAAATTGAAAAGGCTGTGAGATTGAGATTTAAAAAGGCACTGAAGAGGAAACTGCGACTCAGTAAAAAGAATGGAACTCCACATCCTATCACACAACACTCATTAATAAATACACATTTGAAACAAAACCGTTAAGGTAAAATCAGCTTTATTTGTCACATGAATGTCAAAACATCAAAACATATGCATTGTTTGTGTCAGCAACCAATGCATCCTGAGGATATGCTGGGGGCAGCCTGCAAGCTCCTTCAGGCTAGCATTCCCACAACTTACTGACTGTCACACCTCACTATCAGGTGTGGGTAAGCATGCCTGACAAGGGTCACCAGTTGAAAAAAAGACCACATGGTAAGCAGCAACAGCACGGGGTTTTATTTCCAGGTGAAAAAAAAATGCAAAAGCTGCCCAAAATTTGTAAAGAAAAAATGTATTTTAAAATACCTGGACAAATGAAAACAAACATGTATGTACAAAATTTACAAATATACACAGGCTTTCCACATGACACACTTTGTCTTTAACTTTCCAATATCACTATCCACCAACCATCAAATCCAGCCTCCACACCTCTCTAGCAAAGCCATATTGAGCATTTAAATCTGCCTTCGCCTGGTCGAGAAGAAACAGGAAATTCTACTGTTGGTCAGTGGGGGTTGGTGATCACATGACCAGACCACTGTAATTATTTCAGATGCAGAATTGGAACATTTTAAATAGGGATTCTAACAACCTACAGTTTTATTCCACAACAAGTGCCTTAGTTAAACCCATACACCAGTGTCAGCATGCTCAGACGAATATAAAAGAATAATGCCTCCCCAGCAGTGGTATTGTCTGCGCAAGGTGTAGGACACCTGCTCCCACTAACACAGGCATAGCTTTAGGACAAACCATACTTCCCTTGGGTCTTTAGGGCCCTTCTGCTGTCGACAAGCCGATGTAACCAATGTGACTGAAAATAAATGAAACTGTTTGGAATGTCTTTATCTAGAATACTTATTTTTATGAGTTATAAACCAACAAAGCACACTCACTGAAGGGATTGTTTGATTAGTCAAGCTGGCAATTGTTTTACTGTTGGGGTGTGTAAATGGTGAACGCCAGAACGGGAGAACAAAGTGTGAGAGCTACTGGGGAAATTAGAGCAGGAACAGAACGAGCAGTGACGAACCAGGCAAAGGGGCAAGGTTTGCGGGAGAATTAGGATTGCTAACCTGTTCTGTCACACTAGCCTTCACTAACCCATATGTCTTTGGAATGTCGGAATGTGGGAGGAAAACAGAGCACCCAGAGGAAACCCACGCAGTCATAGGGAGAATGCACAAATTTTTTTTTACAGGTAGTGGTGAGAATTGAAACCCCATTGCGGGCCCTGTAAACCATTCTAGCCACTACACATCCATGCTGCCCTACTACACTGTTGTGTGTTACTGAGCGATCTTCAGAATAAACATTTTTTTGTGAATGCATCTAGGTCCAGTGCTTAAAAAAAGTTTGAAAGCCTCATACAGTTGGTCGAGGTTAGAGCATCTATTACCAGCAGTATGATAACTCTCGCTGTCACTGCTCATATATTTCACAGACCAACAATTCAGCCATGGCAAGTACATTAAACACATTGACACTGCAAGACACTCACAAAATCTCTTCCCTCTCTTGTGGCAGAAGGCTTCCAATGTCATGGCTGAAACATGGTGAGCATAGTAAACAGTCATTGAGAAGACTGAGACGTGTCGCTTCTCAGAGGCATAGCGCTGACCATAAGGATGCACAGTAGGCACTCAATCTGGACATTCAGAAAATGCAAGGGTTTCCCAGGCTGAAGAAATCTTCAGTCTGGAGTGACACACAAGACCATAAGACATAGGAGTAGAATTAGGCCATCTGGCCCTTCGAGCCTGCTCCGCCATTCAATCATGGCTGATCCTTTCTTCTATCTCCTCCTCAACCCCAGTTCCTGGCCTTCTCCCCATAACCTTTGATGCCATGTCCAATCAAGAATTTATCAATCTCTGCCTTAAATACACCCAATAACCTGGCCTCCACAGCAGAACATGGCAACAAATTCCACAAATTCACCACCCTTTGGCTAAAGAAATTTCTCTGCATCTGTTTTGAAAGGGCACCCTTCTATCCTGAGGCTGTGCCCCCTTGTCATAGACTCTCCCACATGGAAAACCTCCTTTCCACAGCTACTCTGTCTAGGCCTTTCAACATTCAAAAGGTTTCAATAAGATACCCCTCCCCCCCCCCCCCCCCCCCAGTACAGTGAGTACAGACCCACAGCCATCAAACATTCTTTGTATGATAACCCTTTCATTCCTGGACTCATCCTTGTGAACCTCCTCTGGACCTTCTCCAATGCCAGCACACCTTTTCTAAGAGGAGGAGCCCAAAACTGTTCACAAGGCCTCACCAGTGCCTTATAAACCCTCAGCATCACATCCTTGCTCTTATATTCTAGACCTCTTGAAATTAATGCTAACATGGCATTTGCCTTCCTCACCACTGACTCAACCTGCAAGTTAACCTTCAGGGTGTTCTGCACAAGGACTCCCAGGTCCCTCTGCATCTCAGATTCCTGGATTTTATCTCCATTTAGAAAATAGTCCGCACATGTATTTCTACTACGAAAGTGCATGACCATGCATTTTCCAACACTGTATTTCATATGCCACTTTCATGCCCATTCTCCTAATCTGTCTAAGTCCTTCTGCATCCTGCCTGTTTCAACACTACCTGCCCCTCCATCAATCCTCGTATCATCTGCAAACATGGCAACAAATTCATCTATTCCATCATCTAAATCATTTATATACTGTACAACATAAAAAGTAGTGGTCCCAACACCAACCCCTGCGGAACACCACGTGTCACTGGGAGCCAACCAGAAAAGGATCCTTTTATTCCCACTTGCTGCCTCCAATCAAGCAGCCAATGCTCTAACCACGTCAGTAACTTTCATGTAATACCATGGACTCTTAACTTGGTAAGCAGCTTCATGTGTGGCACCTTGTCAAACACCTTCTGAAAGTCCAAATATACAAAATACACTGCATCCCCTTTATCAATCCTACTTGTAATCTCTTCAAAGAATTCCAACAGACACATACATGCAGTCTATCCCTCTCTGACCTTCAGGAAACCATAATCTGAGTAAAGTGACATTCCCAAGCAATATAAAAACTCATTATTCAAGGAGCAAGTAAAATCACCCTCCCTTGTACAGGCAGAAGGTGTCACATGTTCAACAGTATACTGCATGTTGAAACACAAGATCATATATTAACTGTTTGACATCATGCCATCTACTCCAGTCACTAAGGCTCTCACTTTACAAATGTGAAAGGTAACCTTCACCTCAGGGTTCATTATAAGTCACAGCAAGACTATACAACCGCTTTCAACCTTGTTCAAATATTAAATCATGTCAACCTGGTGCTATCAACATTTACAAATAATTAATTACAGTATCTCTTCAAATATGCTAGTTCCCAGGCTTCTATGTGTTGGTGTTAAAACCTAATTTCCTATAAGTGGTCCTAACAGAGTGGTAATCGCATATTTTTTGAATAATTTGTGACATTACCTGTCAGTTCCAGGTGCTCTGGGCATTAACACATTAGATTAGATTAGATTATGAGGACACTCAGTCCTCGTTTATTGTCATTTAGAAATGCATGCATTAAAAAATGATACAATGTTCCTCCAGAAAGATATCACAGAGACACAGGACAAACCAAGACTAAAACTGACAAAACTACATAATTATAACATATAGTTACAACAGCACAAGGCAATACCGTAATTTGATAAACGGCAGACCATGGGCACGGTAAAAGTCCGATAACCTCATCATCTCACGCAGATAGTAGAAGGGAGAAACTCTCCCTGCCATGAACCTCCAAGTGCCGCAAACTTGCCGATGCATTGAAAGCACCCAACCGCAGCCGACTCTGAGTCCGTCCGAAAACTTCGAACCTCCGACCAGCCCTCCGACACCGAGCACCATCTCTGCCAAGCGCTTCAACCCCGCCCCAGCCGCCGAACAACAAACAAAGCCAAGGACTTCGGGCCTTCCCTTCCGGAGATTCTGGATCACACAGTAGCAGCGCAGCAAAAACAGGCATTTCAGAAGTTTCACCAGATGTTCCTCTGTGCTCTCACGTCTGTCTCCATCAAATCAGGATTGTGCACGGCACCCTACTTGACAGATAACTGATATCATTCACTGGAGTGGCCGCTGCAGGCTGCATCGCGCCACCATCTTCGCTTCTTCTCCTCATGAGGAACATTATGATTGAAAGCCAAATTACAAGGATTCTAATCACAAACAAGAGAAAATCTGCAGATACTGGAAATCCAAGCAACACACACAAAATGCTGGAGGAACTCAGCAAGCCAGGCAGCATCAATGGAAAAGAGAACAGTCGACATTTCGGGCCAAGACCCTTCAGCAGGCCTGATGATGATTGCTACAAAGTACCCACTACATTTAAAAACTATTTATGCAACAACTAATTTCTCTGTGACAAAAAAATGTCGCACAATTGAATTCCCAGGATGCCGGGTATAGTAACGAAGAAAATGTAAATTATGGATTACCTCATTTCCAATCACATCAATATGCTGCTGAACTTGTGGAACCCATTGACGCAGGATAGCGAACAATTCTGGCACGGTTGTTTTAGGATCATGTAGGATTTGCCTGCATGCTGGGTCTTGTGGATCAAAGAAGGAAAATTCTGAAAACGAAAAATTTAAATAAAATTATTAGTCTCTAACTGGTATTTTGATAACAAATTTGCGAAAGAAATACCACTCCATTACTCAAACCCACTCACTTTGTCACAAACGTTCCAGCCCTTTCCCCCCCCAAGTGCTTGCTACCCACATAAAAACTGGACATTCCCAATTTTACAGCTTTTTACAAGTTACAAGCAGTGATACTATTTTATTTTTGTTGGGAACAGGGTTTAACAAGAGGCAGATGTTATTGATCATGAATTATTGCCATACAAGACAGGAGAAGAAACAGTGTGATAGAAGGGAAAGAGCAGAGGAAAGTGGCAGACAGATTATTTGGGAGAGGGGAAAAGGGAATTAACAGAAACAAACTGAACAGAAAAATGGCAGTCAATTGTGCTTGTAACAACAAGAAAAGAAAATAAATTGCAAACAGAAGAGCCACAAACAGCAGGATCCCCACAGGCCATTCATTTCAATTTGACTTTCCATTCCCATTCAATATGTCTGTCCATGGACACCCTCTACTGCCACGATGAGGCCACTGTCAGACTGGAGGAACAATACCTCAAATTCCATCTGGGTTGACAGCATGAACATCAATTTCTCCAACTTCTAGTGATTTCTTCCACCACCACCCCCCCCCCCCACCCCTTCTCTCTTTTACAATTCTCCATTCTGGTTCTCTTTCACTTCTCCTCTTCTGCTTGCCTATCCAGCTTCTCCATCTGATGCCCTTCCTCTTTCCCTTTCTTCCATTTTCCACTGCCACCTCAGACTAGATTCCTTCTTGTTTTGTCCCTTTTCTTTTCCACCTATCACCTCCCAGCTTCTTACTTCATGCTCCTTCCCCCACTCATCCACCCTCCCTCTCCCTCACCTGGTTTCACTGATCAACTACCAGCTTGTACTCTTTCTTTTTCTAGCTTTTGCTCTTTTCTTTTCCAGTTCCAATGAAGTCTCAGCCCAAAACATCGACTGTTTATTCCCTTCCATTCATGTTGCCTGGCTTTAAGAGGTCCTCCAGCATTTTGTATGTATTGTGCAAAAATTGCAAACATGTATTTGTGAACAAATAATTAACTTACCATTTTGAAATGTTATCATGTACTTAAGTACTTCTGTGTTTTAACATTTCTATTTACATATATTTTAGATGTTTGTAGAATTTGGAAGTTTGTGTGCCTCAATGACCCAGAGAGCTATGGTGGCTAGAGTCAGGGCATTGTGCTTTTATTCTTGGTAGCGCCACCCATACCAAGCAGGCCAAATGACTAAGAGTGCTCCAACGGTCCTCCAGTTTTGGAGGTTCAGCTCAGGGCAAACAACCTTGACTGGTCAAAACAAATTGTTACAGAAATAGCAATGAAGATCCTTCTATATCTGTGTGCAATGACATTCCAGAGTCTCCATTCAGAACTTACATGGCTGACAGTAGTGAAAACCAAGAGAAAGCCACTGGCATGATGAAGGAAGCCCTGAATGCTGCCAAGATCAAGACCAAAATTGTTTTTTGGAACCATGTACAACACTGGCAAGTTAGCAGAAATAACGACAGAAATGCATTGTTACAACCTGGGTGCCGGTGAAAGCAAATGGACAGAAACTGGCAGACTAAAGGCAGTAACTGGAGAAAAAAGTTTTATACTCAAGAAGGTAAGATGGTCAGCTGTCATTTTGAAGAAGGGCATTGAGAAATGCTTGCTAGAGTGAAAACCAATCGACAGTAGGCTGATGAGAGTCAAATTGAAAGGGAAGCAAGTGAACATGCCTGTGATCCAACAAATGATAGTGATATTGAAGAAAAGGACATCCTCTATGATCACCTGTAATCGGAGGTAGAGTTAACATCACACCGTGACCTGATCATACCAAAGTGAGAAATAACAACGCACACTTCACTAGGGTCATGGGCACACATGAATGTGCAATGATGAATAACAATGGTGAAAGACTGGTGTAATTCAGTCCCATAACATTCTGGTCACAGGAGGGATGCTCTCTCCACACCATGAAGTCCACAAACTGACACGGTGCTCATCCAGTGGATGTGACAAGTACCAGACTGACCATTTGATGACCAATGGAGACAAATCTTGCAGGATGTAAATGTGAAGAGAGGAGCAGATACAGGAAGTGATCACCACCTCATTGTAGCAGTGATGAAATTCAAGCTGAGAAACACTGGGACTAGAACACATGTATAAAGACATTTTGATGTTGAGAAGCTCAAGGATACTAGTGTGAGATCTGCCTTCACCATTCAGCTTAAGAACAGATTCCAGGCCTGGCAAGACCTTGACGAAGATGTGTCAGTAAACAAGATCGACACAATATGGAAACGGATTGCCTCAGTCTTCATGGAGAGCAGCGAGGCTTGGTCTAGGATATAAAACTGGAAAGAAGAACAAAGCAGCACCCGCAAAATGCTGAAGGAACTCAGCAGGCCAAGCAGCATCCATGGAAAACAGTACAGTTGACATTTCAGGCTGAGACCCTTCAGCACAACTGGTGAAGGGTCTTGGCCCAAAACGTTAACTGTACTCTTTTCCATATATGCTGCCTGACCTGCTGAGTTCCTCCTGCAGTTTGTGTGTGCTACTCAGATTTCCAGCATCTGCAGATTTTCTCTTGTTTGCGTATAACAACAAAGCATGGGCACAGCAGGAAATATGCTCAGCTATAGAAGAAAGACAATAACTAAGGTGTTAGATGCAAAGTCAACATGAATTAAGGTGAAACTTCAATGAGCATATATTGAAGCTAAGAAGAAAGTAAAGAGACTTGTAAGAAAGAACAAGGTAGTCTACATTGAAGGCCTTGCAGAGCAGGCTCAAGCAGTATCCAGTTGAGGTGATTAGGGAAATAGAAACAAAATTTCAAAATTGGTATCTGGAAAGTTCCAGGCCAGATCCAGTGGTCCCATGAGAGATAATAACTGTCTGCTTTTGACAACTACGAAAGAGCAAGAAACACTATGGACAAAGTATTTTAGAGAATTACCGAACAGACCACCACCAGATGAAGAACCTGACATTCAATAATCTGCAGAGGACCTCAACATCAACACTGATCCACCCAAAAAATGAGATAATTGTTGTGATTAAATTAAAGAACAACAATACTCTAGGACATGACAATTTGAACGTTGAATTGTTCAAAGCTGAACCAAACGTTGCAGCAGCCATCCTGCAACCACTGTTTACTATAATCTGGGAACAGGGACAAACCGAGTTATTGTTAGGATATCCAAGAAAGGAGCACTAAGTGATTGCAACAACCAGCGTGGCATCACACTTTTGTCAGTGTCCAGCAATATTCACGCCAAAGTCATTGTCCAATTGATTACAGATGCTGTTGATGTGTGCTTGGAGAAAGAGCAAGCTGACTTCAGGAAGAATAGAGGCTGTGTCGAACAGATCTTCCTGCTGCGTAACATCATAGAATAGTACACAGAGTGGCAGAGACAAATGTTCTAAATGGCCTACCCCTTATTCTTAAACTGTGGCCTCTGGTTCTGGACTCACCCATCAGTGGGAACATGCTTCCTGCCTCCAGCATGTCCAATCCCTTAATAATCTTATATGATTCAATCAGATCCCCTCTCATCCTTCTAAATTCCAGTGTATACAAGCCCAGTCACTCCAATCTTTCAACATGTGACAGTCCCGCCATCCCAGGAATTAACCTTGTGAACCTACACTGCACTCCCTCAACAGCAAGAATGTCCTTCCTCAAATTTGGAGACCAAAACTGCACACAATACTCCAGGTGTGGTCTCACCAGGGCCCTGTACAGCTGCAGAAGGACCTCTTTGCTCCTATACTCAATTCCCCTTGTTATGAAGGCCAGCATGCCATTAGCTTTCTTCACTGCCTGCTGTACCTGCATACTTGCTTTCAGTGACTGATGTACAAGAACACCCAGATCTCGTTGTCCTTCCCCTCTTCCTAACTCCATTTAGATAATAATCTGCCTTCCTGTTCTTACCAAAGTGGATAACCTCACACTTATCCACATTAAACTGCCATGTATCTGCCATGCATCCGCCCGATCACAAGACATTCGGCCCATCGAGTCTGCTCCGCAGCTCCCCCATGAGCTAAACTATTCACCCATCTAGTTCCAATTTCCGGCTTTTTCCCCATATCCCTTGATACCCTGACTAATTAGATACCTGTCAATCTCCTCCTTAAACACCCTCAAAGATCAGGCCTCCACAGCTGTATGTGGCAATGAATTCCACAAATCCACGACCCTCTGGCTAAAAAAATTTCTCCCAATCTCTGTTTTAACTGGGTACCCTCTAATTCTAAGACTATGGCCTCTTGTCCTGGACTCACCCACCAAGGGAAACAACCTTTCCACATCTACTCTGTCCAACCCTTTCAACATTCGAAACGTTTCTATGAGATCCCCTCTCATTCTTCTATACTCTAATGAATACAATCCAAGAGCCCACAAAAGCTCCTCAAATGTTAGCCCCTGCATTCAGGAATCATCCTCGTAAATGTTCTCTGACCTCTCCCCAACATCAGTACATCCTTTCTAAGATAGGGGGCCCAAAACTGCACACAGTATTCCAAATGAGGTCTCACTAATGCCCCATAGAGCCTCATCAACACCTCCTTACTCATATACACTATTCCTCTTGAAATGAATGCCAACATAGCATTCGCTTTCCTTACCGCCGATCCAACCTGGTGGTTAACCTTTAGGGTATCCTGCACGAGGACCCCCAAGTCCCTTTGCACTTCCGATATTTGAATTTTCTCCCCATCTAAATAATAATCTGCCTGATTATTTCTTCTTCCGAAATGTACAACCGTACATTTGTCAACGTTGTATCTCATCTGCCATTTCTTTGTCCACACTCCTAAACGAACTAAGTCTCTCTGCAACCTTTCCGTTTAGACATAGACATAGAATAGTACAGCACAGTACAGGCCCTTTGGCCCACAATGTTGTGCCGACCCTCAAACCCTGCCTCCCATATAAGCCCCCACCTTAAATTCCTCCATATACCTGTCTAGTAGTCTCTTAAACTTCACTAGTGTATCTGCCTCCACCACTGACTCAGGCAGTGCATTCCATGCACCAACCACTCTCTGAGTAAAAAACCTTCCTCTAATATCCCCCTTGAACTTCCCACCCTTTACCTTAAAGCCATGTCCTCTTGTATTGAGCAGTGGTGCCCTGGGGAAGAGGTGCTGGCTATCCACTCTATCTATTCCTCTTATTATCTTGTACACCTCTATCATGTCTCCTCTCATCCTCCTTCTCTCCAAAGAATAAAGCCCTAGCTCCCTTAATCTCTGATCATAATGCATACTCTCTAAACCAGGCAGCATCCTGGTAAATCTCTTCTGTACCCTTTCCAGTGCTTCCACATCCTTCCTATAGTGAGGCAACCAGAACTGGACACAGTACTCCAAGTGTGGCCTAACCAGAGTTTTATAGAGCTCCATCATTACATCGCGACTCTTAAACTCTATCCCTCGACTTATGAAAGCTAACACCCCATAAGCTTTCTTAACTACCCTATCCACCTGTGAGGCAACTTTCAAGGATCTGTGGACATGTACCCCCAGATCCCTCTGCTCCTCCACACTACCAAGTATCCTGCCATTTACTTTGTACTCTGCCTTGGAGTTTATCCTTCCAAAGTGTACCACCTCACACTTCTCCGGGTTGAACTCCATCTGCCACTCCTCAGCCCACTTCTGCATCCTATCAATGTCTCTCTGCAATCTTTGACAATCCTCTACACTATCTACAACACCACCAACCTTTGTGTCATCTGCAAACTTGCCAACCCGCCCTTCTACCCCAACATCCAGGTCGTTAATAAAAATCACGAAAAGTAGAGGTCCCAGAACAGATCCTTGTGGGACACCACTAGTCACAACCTTCCAATCTGAATGTACTCCCTCCACCACCACCCTCTGCCTTCTGCAGGCACGCCAATTCTGAATCCACCTGGCCAAACTTCCCTGGATCCCATGCCTTCTGACTTTCTGAATAAGCCTACCATGTGGAACCTTGTCAAATGCCTTACTAAAATCCATAAAGATCACATCCACTGCACTACCCTCATCTATATGTCTGGTCACCTCCTCAAAGACCCCTATCAGGCTTGTTAGACATGATCTGCCCTTCACAAAGCCATGCTGGCTGTCCCTGATCAGACCATGATTCTCTAAATGCCCAGAGATCCTATCTCTAAGAATCTTTTCCAACAGCTTTCCCACCACAGACATAAGGCTCACTGGTCTATAATTACTCAGACTATCCCTACTACCTTTTTTGAACAAGGGAACAACATTCGCCTCCCTCCAATCCTCCGGTACCATTCCCGTGGACAACGAGGACATAAAGATCCTAGCCAGAGGCTCAGCAATCTCTTCTCTCACTTCGTGGAGCAGCCTGGGGAATATTCTGTCAGGCCCCGGGGACTTATCTGTCCTAATGTGTTTTAACAACTCCAACACCACCTCTCCCTTAATATCAACATGCTCCAGAACATCAACCTCACTCATATTGTCCTCACCATCATCAAGTTCCCTCTCATTGGTGAATACCGAAGAGAAGTATTCATTGAGGACCTCGCTCACTTCCACAGCCTCCAGGCACATCTTCTCACCTTTATCTCTAATCAGTCCTACCTTCACTCCTGTCATCCTTTTTTTCTTCACATAATTGAAGAATGTCTTGGGGTTTTCCTTTACCCTACTCGCCAAGACCTTCTCATGCCCCCTTCTTGCTCTTCTCAGCCCCTTCTTAAGCTCCTTTCTTGCTTCCCTATATTCCTCAATAGACCCATCTGATCCTTGCTTCCTAAACCTCATGTATGCTGCCTTCTTCCACCTGACTAGATTTTCCACCTCACTTGTCACCCATGGTTCCTCCACCCTGCCATTCTTTATCTTCCTCACCGGGACAAATTTATCCCTAACATCCCGCAAGAGATCTCTAAACATCGACTACACGTCCATAGTACATTTCCCTGCAAAAACATCATCCCAATTTACATCCGCAAGTTCTTCAACATTTCCTGCTCCTCCACCTATCTTGGTGTCATCCGCAAATTTAGCCACAAAACCATTTCATCCACAATCCAAATCATCGATATACATCATAAAAAGAAGCAGCCCCAACACCGACCCCTACGGAACATCACTAGTAACCGGCAACCAATCAGAATAGGATCCCTTTATCCCCACCCTTTGCTTTCTGCCTATCAGCCAATGGTCCACCCATTTCAATATCTTTCCTATAATTCCATGGGCTCTCATCTTATTAAGCAGCCTCATATGCGGCACCTTATCAAAGGCCTTTTGAAAATCCAAATACACAACATCCACAGCCTCTCCCTTGTCAATCTTATTCGAGATTACTTCAAAAAAATTCCAATTGGTTGGTGAGGCAGGATCTTCCCTTCATGAAACCATGCTGGCTTCAGCCTATCTTGTCATGCACCTTGAGGTATTTCATAACCTCATCCTTGAGGATCGACTCCAATATCTTTCCAACTACCAATGTCAGACTAATAGGTCTGTAATTTTCTTTTTGCTGCCCCCTTCCTTCCTTAAATAGCGGAACTACATTTGCGACCTTCCAGTCCTTCGGAACCATGCCAGAGTCTATTGATTCCTGGAAGATCATTTCCAATGCTTCCACAATCTCCAAAGCCACCTCCTTCAGAACCCTTGGGTGCGCCTCATCCGGACCACGAGACTTATCTATTCTTAGTCCACTTAGCTTCCCAAGCACTTTCTCTCTAGTAATCTTGACTGTACCTAATTCTATTCCCTGATACCTCTGGTTATCAGATATATTGCTCATGTCTTCCACTGTGAAGACTGATGCAAAATACTCATTCAGTTCCTCCGCCATCTCTTTGTTATCCATTATAATTTCTCCAGCATCATTTTCAATCGGTCCCGTATCTACCCTTGTTACTCTTCTACTCTTCATATACTTTTAAAAAACTTTTAGTATCCTTTTTTATGTTAATCGCCAACTTCCTTTCATAATTCATCTTTTCTTTCCTAACGACTTTCTTAGTTTCCTTCTGTAAGTTTTTAAAAGTCTTCCAGTCCTCATTTTTCCCACTAATTTTTGCTTCCTTGTTTTCTTTAGCTTTTATTTTTGCCTTAACCTCTCTCGTTAGCCACATTTGTGTCATTTTTCCATTGATAATTTTGTTTTTTCTGGGAATATATTTTTCCTGCATTTTCCTTATTTCTTGTAGGAATTTCATCCAATTCTGATCTGCTGTCTCTCCATTTAGCTTACTTTTCCAAACGACTTGGGCCAGTTCCTCTCTCATACCACTGTAATTTCCACTGTTCCACTGAAATATCGATACACCTGATACCAGCTTCTCCTTTTCAAATTTGAAACTGAACTCAATCATATTATGATCACTACTTCCAAGGGGTTCCTTTACCTCCAGCTCCCTAATCGCCTCAGGTTCATTACACAGCACCCAATCCAAAACAGCCAGTCCCCTGGTGGGCTTCTGGACAAGCTGCTCCAAAAAGCCATCCTGTTGGCATTCTACAAACTCCCTCTCCTGAGATCCATTACCTTCTTGACTTTCCCAATCCACTTTCATATTAAAATCCCCCATAATTATCTTGACATTTTCCTTCTGACACGCTTTTTCTATTTCCAGCTGCAACTTGTAGTCCACATCCCGGCTGCTGTTTGGAGGCCTGCATATAACTGCTATTAGTGTCTTTTTACCCTTGCCATTTCTTAATTCTACCCATAAGGATTCTACCTCTTCTGATCCTATGTCCCTTCTTTCTATTGATTTGATATTAGGGCCACGCCACCCCCTTTACCTACCTTCCTATCTTTCCTATACACTGTGTATCCTTGGATATTCAGCTCCCAATCACATCCATCATTTAGCCATGACTCGGTGATGGCCACAATGTCATATCTTTTAACCTGCAGCTGTGCAGCAAGGTCATCCACTTTATTTCTAATGCTGCGTGCATTTAAGTACAGTACATTTAGATCAGTATCTGTTGCCGATTTTGCTATATTTCTATTTTGCAGCAAATTATCCTGTATATTCTCCGGCTTGTCCTTCTTCCCATCTTTGCTGCACAGTATTTTTGACTTATTTCTATTTTCCTCTTCCTTGACCCCAACACCTTGGTTTCCTTCCCCTTGCCAATTTAGTTTAAACCCTCCCTAACAGCTATATTAAACAATCCTGCCAGGATATTAGTACCTTTTGAGTTCAGGTGTACTCCATCTTTTTTGTATAAGTCATATCTTCCCCAAAATCAAGAATTTGAAGCCCTGCCCCCTGCACCAGTTACTTAGCCACACATTCATCTGCTTAATTCTGCTATTCTTTCCAACTTTCGTGTGCAGCTCAGGCAGCAATCCTGATAATATTACTCTGGAGGTCCGGCTTTTCAATTTTCTTCCTAGCTCCCGGTAATCTTTCTTCAGGACCTCCTTTCTTTTTCTGTCTATGTCATTGGTACCAACATGTACCAAGACTTCTGGCTGCTCGCCCTCTCTCCTCAGAATACTGTGCACTCGATCTGAGACATCCCGTACCTGGGCACCAGGGAGGCAACACACCATCCGGGTATCCTTGTCTGGCTCGCAGAATCTCTTGTCCGTCCCCCTTACGATGGCATCCCCTATAACAGCGGTCCCCAACCACCGGGCCGCAGAGCTGGCGCTACGGGGCCACGAGGAAACGATATGATTTGGCGATATGAGTCAGCTGCACCTTTCCTCATTCCCTGTTATGGGCGGCACCTTTCCTCATTCCCTGCCGGGCCGTGAGGAAACGATATGATTTGGCAATATGAGTTAGCTGCACCTTTCCTCATTCCCTGTTATGGGCGGCACCTTTCCTCATTCCCTGCCGGGCCGTGAGGAAACGATATGATTTGGCAATATGAGTCAGCTGCACCTTTCCTCATTCCCTGTTATGGGCGGCACCTTTCCTCATTCCCTGCCGGGCCGTGAGGAAACGATATGATTTGGCAATATGAGTCAGCTGCACCTTTCCTCATTCCCTGTCACGCCCACTGTTGAGCCATTACGCATCCATGTCAGCGCGGGAAGGAGATCAACTCCTCGAGCTTGCAAATGACGGTGGGCTGTAAAGTATGCTTGACATAACATCTCTGCCGGTATTCGGGATCAAAGTCAAGGCTAAATATCCTGAGATAGCCACAAAAGCACTGAAAACGTTGCTTCCATTTCCAATGTATTTCTGCGATGAATGCAACAAAAACTAAATTGCGGAATAGACTGGACATAAGGAACCTCGTTCAAGTATCGCTGTCTCCCATCACCCCTCGATGGCACCGTCTTGTTGCAGGGAAACAAACCCAGGGCTCCCACTGGTTCAGCGATATTGGTGCGTTGCAATGACTTTATATGTTCATAGGGGGAAAATATGCGCTGTGTGTTCAATATCCAAACGTTACTTAAAATGTTATGATGCTTTTGACTTATATAACCATATAACAATTACAATATGGATACAAGACATCTCTGCCCTTCTAGTCCGTGCCAAATGCTACTCTCACCTAGTCCCACCAACCTGCACTCAGCCCATAACCCTCCATTCCTTTCCTGTCCATATACCTATCCAATTTAACTTTAAATGATAATATCGAACCTGCTTCTGTCACTTCTACTGGAAGTTCATTCAACACTTACTTCAAGCTCCCCTGTCCTCCCCTGGTAATTGACTTATCACTATATTCATGCGAGGAAAATATGCGTTGTGTGTTTAATATTAAATTCGTTAGATAAACCCTTTTAGAAATTAAATTGAGTGTATTAGCCACTTATAAGTGACTTCTAGTTGACTTATCACCTATATTCTGGCCGTGATTAACACCCCCCCCCCGAACAGAATCGCCAAAAACGATTTGTAGAAAAATAATCGGCACGTGCACGCATGTGCAAGTCACACATGCACACTGGTGCCCACGCAAGGCTTCATGGTCAATGTAGTCTTTCTCGGGGTAAACCCAACGTATTTGACTGCTACTCTTGTCCATTGGCAACCCTACCCACCCCGTCGGCATGTCCACAAGAATATTGTCAATATGAAACCGGTCCGCAGTGCAAAAAAAGGTTGGGGACCCGTGCCCTATAACTACCACATTTCTTCTTGCTCCCTTGATTTCGGCTCTGGGCAGAATGCCAGAGTCTCGTTCACTGTGGTCCCCCTCTGTCAGGTCTGCCTCTTCAACAGTACCCAAAACAATATATCGGTTTCTGAGGGGGATTGTCACAGGGGTGTTATCCACTACCTCTCTATAGGTAGTATCTATCACCTCCTCACTTTCCCTAATTAACCGAAGGTCATCAATTTCCATCTCCAGCTCCTTAACACAGCCCTTCAGGAGCCTCATCTCAGTGCACCTGGTGCAGATGTAATCCTTTGGGAGGCTGGGAGTATCCCAGAGTACCCACATCTGGCACTCCAAGCACAACACTAATCCTAGATGCATACCTCTCGTGCTACTGTTTGTACTAAATACCAAAAAACTGTAACTTATTCCATTACTATGAAACTCAATGGTCGCAGGAAGCCTCTTCCCGTCTCCGCCGAAGCCCGTTGAGCCAACCCTTTTACTCTGCACCCTCTGACTCCACAGCCCGCTCCGACACTGCCCACTGGATATGGCGGTTTTCTTTTTAAACTGTTCGCGCTCAACTGGCTGACGTCACGCGCCTGCGCAGTCTGGCCTCTCTCCTACTCTGAGAAATAAAATGTCTTCTCATTGGAAATCCTTAGCCTCTTACTGCTGTCTTCTTGATCCGAAGAGAGAACTCACCCAGCCTGTCCAAGTCACCCTGCATTCTCATAACATCCTCCTCACATTTCACACTGTCACCCAGCTTTGTGTCATCTGCAAATTTGCTAATGTTACTTTTAATCCCTTCATCTGAATCATTAATGTATATTGTAAACAGCTGCGGTCCCAGCACTGAACCCCGCAGTACTCCACTGGTCACCCCCTACCATTCCGAAAGGGACCCGTTAATCGTTACTCTTTGTTTCCTGTCAGCCAGCCAATTTTCAATCCATGTCAGTACTCTGCCCCCAATACCATGTGCCCTAATTTTGCCCACTAATCTCCTATGTGGGACTTTATCAAAGGCTTTCTGAAAGTCCAGGTACACTACATCCACTGGCTCTCCCTTGTCCATTTTCATAGTTACACCCTCAAAAAATTCCAGAAGATTAATCAAGCACAATTTCCCCTTCG
Organism: Mobula birostris; assembly: GCF_030028105.1. Taxonomy (NCBI): domain Eukaryota; kingdom Metazoa; phylum Chordata; class Chondrichthyes; order Myliobatiformes; family Myliobatidae; genus Mobula; species Mobula birostris. Next base: position 29,547,170 of record NC_092377.1, read on the forward strand.
TAAATCCATGCTGATTCAGACCGATCCTGTTACTGCTATCCAAATGTGTCGTAATTTCATCTTTTATAATTGACTCCAGCATCTTTCCCACCACTGACGTCAGGCTAACCGGTCTATAATTCCCTGTTTTCTCTCTCCCTCCTTTCTTGAAAAGTGGGACAACATTAGCCACCCTCCAATCCACAGGAACTGATCCTGAATCTATAGAACATTGGAAAATGATTACCAATGCGTCCACGATTTCTAAAGCCACCTCCTTAAGTACCCTGGGATGCAGACCATCAGGTCCCAGGGACTTATCAGCTTTCAGACCCAACAGTCTATCCAACACCATTTCCTGCCTAATATAAATTTCCTTCAGTTCATCCATTACCCTAGGTCCTTTGGCCACTATTATATCTGGGAGATTGTTTCTGTCTTCCCTAGTGAAGACAGATCCAAAGTACCTGTTCAACTCGTCTGCCATTTCCTTGTTCCCCATAATAAATTCACCCGCTTCTGTCTTCAAGGGCCCAATTTTGGTCTTAACCTATACTTCTTCTCTTTTATTTTTATACTGTCCTTTACTTCTCTTGTCAGCCACAGCCTCCCCTTACTCCCCTTAGGATCTTTCTTCCTCTTTGGAATGAACTGATCCTGCACCTTCTGCATTATTCCCAGAAATACCTGCCATTGTTGTTCCACTGTCATCCCTGCTAGGGTATTGTTCCATTGAACTTTGGCCAGCTCCTCCCTCATCGCTCCATAGATCCCCTTGTTCAACTGTAATACTGACACTTCCAATTTTCCCTTCTCCCTCTCAAATTGTAGATTAAAACTTATCATATTATGGTCACTACCTTCTAATGGCTCCTTTACCTCGAGATCCCTGATCAAATCCGGTTCATTGCACAACACTAAATCTAGAATTGCCTTTTCTCTGGTAGGCTCCAGGGCAAGCTGTTCTAAGAATCCATTTAGGAGGGACTCCACAATCTCCCTTTCTTGGGGTCCAGTACCAACCTGATTCTTCCAGTCTACCTGCAAAGGATGGCATCCACTGCAGACTCAGCAAAGCTAGAAATGTTTTCAGATCAATGAGCAATACATGGGGATCACCAAGTACAGTCTCCACACCAAGCTGAAGCTGTACCAGAGCTGTGTTCTGTCCACACTCTTGTATGGGTCAGAATGCTGGCACATGGCAGAGAGCTGTCATCATTATGCACCATGAGTTCCGGAAGATCTTTATTTTCTGGCCGAGAAAGATCTCCAACCATGCCCTATTCCCTCAGTGTCATCAAGAGGACATAGCCACAATCACCATGAAAAAACGTTGGCAATGGATTGGGCACATGATGAGAAGAGAGGCTAACTCCATCATCAAGACAGCACTTCACTGGACCCTTGAAGGGTGGAGGAAATGTCGGACACCAAAGACAACTTGGCACCATATCATTGAGGCAGAAATGGGGACCCTGAACCACACCTGGGGCGCAATAGAGAAAATGGCCAAGGACAGACAGAATTGGAGGACCTTCATTGTTGCCCTAAGTACAAGCAGTGTAGTGGGCAGTAAGTAAGAAAGACAGGAATTACACTAAAATTAAATGACATGGAGTATACTAACCACTCAGCTCAAAAAACAAAACCTGAGAATTAATCTCAAACACAAGAAAGTCTGCAGATGTTGGAAATCTAAACCAACAAAAGCAAGATGCTGGTGGAATTCAGCAGGTCAGGCAGCATCTATGGAAAAAAGTAAATGAGTCAACGTTTCAGGCCGAGACCTTTCTTCAGGACCAGAAAAGGGTCCTGAAGCTGGAATGCAACCCAGAGCGTCAACTGTTTACTCTTATCCATATATGCTGCCTGGCCTGATGAGTTCCTCCAGCATTTTGTGCATGTTGCTAGAGAATTAATCCGTTGGTGCAGATCAACATGCTCTAACTTAATGCATTTGATTATATTCAATATATTATTTGAGCAAATGAAGTAACTGGCAATTTCTGGAGATATGCTGTTGAAAATTAATTATTTCTAATATTCCAATCCAGACAAATATAGGGCCTTGTAAAAGAATTCACTCCCCAACACTTTGTTCACATAATACAACCAAGGATTTTGATCAATTTAACTGAGAATTTTTACTTGTGTATTGCACGCTCTTTTTCTCACAGCAGAGCCCAAAAATCATGAAAAACTAAAACTTCAAAATGTCAGTAGTTCAAAAGAATTCATCCCCTTTGCTCAGTACTTAGTTGAACTACCTCTTGCAGCTACACAGCCAGTACTCTTTTTGGATGTCTACATGAGCTTTGCACAACATGATGGAGCAAGGTTTGCCCATCCCGCCTTGCAAATTTCTCAAGCTAGGCCTGGTAAGTTGGGCAGCGGCAGAAGACAGCAATCTTGAAGATGTTTGATCGGGTTAAGGTCAGGACTCTGACTGGGCCACCCAAGGACATAAATTTTCTTAGTTTGAAGCCACTCAATGCTTGCTCTGGCAGTGTGCTTTGGGGCTCTGTTCTGCTGAGAGATGAACTTTCTCTCCAGTTTAAGCTTTCTGGGAAAGGTTAGCAGGTTTTTTTATTCAGGCTCTCTCTGTATATAGCAGCATTCATTCTCCCATCAATCCTGATCAGGTTTCTGGTACCTGCTGCTGAAAAACATTCCCATAGTATGATGCTACCTCCACCATACTTTATACTGAGTGTACCATGTACCATTTAGTGATGAGTCCAAAAGGTTCCACTTTACTCTCATCCGACCACATCTTCCACATCTTTACAGTATATTCTAAGTGATGATTGCAAAGTCTTTATGAGCAAGGATATGCTTTTTTTTAAGCCAGGGCTTCTTCTTTGCCACTCTTTCAATAAATACTCTTTTTGTGCAAGGCCTTAGAGATTGTGGAGACATGAACTTCATCTCCAGTTGCAAGCACTGACTTCTGCAGCTCACTCAGAGTGACTGTTGGTGTAAAAGTAGCCTCTTTTACAAATGCCATTCTTCACCAGCAACAAAGTTTAGAAGGGTGGCCTGACCTCGGCAGTGCGGATGTGCTGTCATATTTTTTTCCACTTTTACATAATGAACTGCACTGAGTTCTGAGGTATGCTCAGTGCCTTTGAGATGGACTTAGACTCTTCCCCAGATTTTTGCTTCTTTATTATCATTTCTCTGACTTGTCTTGAATGCTCGCCTTCATTTTGGTTTGGTCTGTTGAAAATGTACCATACTGTTGGGCCTTACAGAGAGGGAAGGTGTTTATTCTTGTGAATTCCTTGAAAACAGGTGATCCTCCAATTTCCTACATCAACAAATTGGCTGATTTGGTAAGGTAATACACACCGCCCCCTGGAAGTTTTTATGCTTTATTGCTTTACAACATTGAATCATAGTGGATTTAATTTAGCTTTTTTTTTTGACACTGATCAACAGAAAAAGATTCCTTTGTGTCAAAGTGAAAACAAATCTCTACAAAATTATCTCAATTAATTACAAATATAAAACACAAAATAATTGGCAGCATAAATATTCACCCCCTTCAGTCAGTATTTAGCAGAAGCATCTTGGATTCTCCAGGAGGCGCTCATGGAGTGAGGTTGTTTTTGGCTTCGCTCCATTACCATTACTTTTTTTTTAAACCTATGATCTCCCTTACTTAATTTATTTTTACCTACACTAGAAGATTTATTCTATACTATTGATTTATCCTTGAACTGTAACTGTGAAACTTGAAGAAATGAGCAAAGAAATAAGTACAAGATCTAAAGTGCAAGATCCTAAAAATGGGAAGGACTCCTACAGGAACGAAAAGGTGAATCCAAACAAACTGAACTATCTTATGATACTCTTTTGAATCTTTTAAATGAAAAATTTGAACAACAAAGTCAAAGTTTAACAGAAAAATCTGAACAACAACGTCAAAGCTTTAAAGAAGATTTAAAGTCAATTATGGACTTTGAAATCGCTTGATTGTGAAGTTAAGCAACATCAAAGTAAAATTACTGAATTGGACATTGAAGCTCAAAGGAGAGATTTGAAAATTGAGAATTTGGAGCAAAAATTATCTTCGCGACTAAACAACTGGAACGTTTTAAATCCAAGGTTACTGATCTTGGAAATCGATCTAGAAGACAGAACTTATGTATAATTGGTCTCCCCGATGATGGGGACCCTTCAAAATTCTTCTCTCAATTTTTAAAGGATGCGTTTAGCTCTGTATTCCCGGACAATCCTCCATTGCTTGACTGTGTTCACCATACACTGCGTCCCAAACCATCCTCCGAATTTAAACCGAGGCCAGTGATTCTCCATTTCCATTATGTTCACGTTAAAGAGCATCTCATTCAAATTGCCCGTCGGCAAGGTATGATTAAATTTCAACAATATCTGTTCCACTTAGTGGAGGACTACAGTCCAGAAGTGATGAAGGCATGGCTGGCTTTTAAACCTCTGATGTCGGAATGCTACCAAAAAGGTCTCAGACCAGCCCTATTGTATCCTGCCCATTTAAGAATTTCTCCTTCGGAGAGTCCACTTTGTGTCTTCCATTCCACAAATGCGGCTCGAAGATTTTTGGATGAGCACTATTCAACCGCCACGGATACTTCACTCTAATTAATGTCTAGCTCTCATAGCATCGGCTCAGTTTTTACGTGCTTTTTCTTCAAAGCCTATAATCATCATATGAAGAAGGTCTTTTATAAGTTCAAGATTTTCATTTTCGGTTAGTAGTGTAGGCATTTTTCACATCTCAATTGAAGTTTTTTTTTCTTGTTGATGAATTCATTTTGTTTTGCATAATTAAGATGGCGGTCTGTTTACCTTCTTTCATAATATCTTTTGCTCTTTTCACCTCGCCATCTTTTCGAGCTTCTTCTCCCCATAATTCCTTTCTTTTTTTTTGAAGTGCCATTTTTAATTATTTATGCTTGTAATTGATTAATAATATGTATCAGCGCTCACTTTTTTTCGTTCATTTTAGAAATCACAATATGAAGATTATTACAGTACAGTGTTTAATTTTTTTTTTCCACTTTGGGGGGTTCTTTTTTTAACATATATCTTTGGAGCTGCCTTCTGGAAAAATGGGGGTAGATTTAGTATTAGTTCTTAGTTCTTTTTCTAGCCCTTTCTGGCTTAATTTGGGACTTTATGGGTGGAGGGCGGGGGGTTCTTTACTTTTTTTATTAATATTTTCTATTGGGCTGATTCAGTACTACAAAGACGTCTGCAGTGTCATGACTTCCGGTTCCATTCTGAATATTTATTCCTCTTCCGATTTCATGAGTTTACATTATGGTTAACTTTTTATATACCAAAGGGTTAACTTTAAACTATGGCTCAGGTAATTAATTTTGTCACTTGGAATACAAATGGTTTAAACCATCCAATAAAACGGAAAAAAGATTTTTAAAGTATTCCAAAGACTGAATGCTCATATTATTTTTGCACAAGAAACTCATGTAAGGAAAGAGGATAATCAATGTTTCTTTAGGTTTTGGGACAACAGTATCACTTGAACTCTCAGGCCAAAGTGAGTTGTTTCAATTTTTATAGATTCCTCAATCACATTTACTCATCAAGACATTGTTTCAGATCCGAGTGGTAGATTTTTGTTAATTACTGGGTTACTTTTCAATAAAAAAGTTGCCATGGTTAATGTTTATGCTCCAAACGTGGATTATCCCGAATTTTTAAGCAATTATTTACTTCTTTTCCTAATTTAAACGGATATATGTTGATAATGGGTAATGATTTTAATTGCTGTTTAAATCTCATGATGGACAGATCCATTTCTAGTCAGGCTTTACCGAAAAAGTCGGCTACTCTTATTAACTCTTTTATGATTGACTATGGAATTTCAGGAATTTGCAGATTTCTACACCCTAAGGATAAAGAGTTTTCATTCTTCTCACATGTTTATCATTCTTATTCTCCAATTGACTACTTTTTTATTGACTCTCGTTTAATTCCATCTGTAATTGATTGTAATTATGACATTATCGCCATTTCTGATCATGCTCCAATCAAACTTTCTATCAACATAATGCATACTTCTTATACTATTAGACAAGGGCGATTTAATTCTAATTTGCTTCAAGACCCGGATTTTGTTAAGTTCATGAAGGAACAGAATGATCTTTTCTTTTCAACTAATATTACAGAAGATATCTCCAACGGGTTAGTATGAGACACTTTTAAAGCATATATCTGTAGTGGTCAAAGGACCGAGGGTAATGGATGAATTGAAGGGAATTTATATTAGGCAGGAAATGGTGTTGGATAGGCTGTTGGGTCTGAAGGCTGATAAGTCCCCGGGACCTGATGGTCTGCATCCCAGGGTACTTAAGGAGGTGGCTTTAGAAATCGTGGACACATTGGCAATCATTTTCCAATGTTCTATAGATTCAGGATCAGTTCCTGTGGATTGGAGGGTGGCTAATGTTGTCCCTCTCTTCAAGAAGGGAGGAAGAGAGAAAACAGGGAATTATAGACCGGTTAGCCTGACGTCGGTGGTGGGAAAGATGCTGGAGTCAATTATAAAAGATGAAATTACAACACATCTGGATAGCAGTAACAGGATCAGTCCGAGTCAGCATGGATTTACGAAGGGGAAATCCTGCTTGACTAACCTTCTGGAATTTTTTGAGGATATAACTATGAAAATGGACAAGAGAGCCAGTGGATGTAGTGTACCTGGACTTTCAGAAAGCCTTTGATAAAGTCCCACATAGGAGATTAGTGGGCAAAATTAGGGCACATGGTATTGGGGACAGAGTACTGACATGGATTGAAAATTGGCTGGCTGACAGAAAACAAAGAGTAGCGATTAACGGGCTCCTTTCGGAATGGCAGGCGGTGACCAGTGGGGTACCGCAGGGTTCAGTGCTGGGACCGCAGCTGTTTACAATATATATTAATGATTTAGATGAGGGAATTATAAGTAACATTAGCAAATTTGCCGATGACACAAAGCTGGGTGGCAGTGTGAAATGTGAGGAGGATGTTATGAGAATGCAGGGTGACTTGGACAGGCTGGGTGAGTGGGCAGATGCATGGCAGATGCAGTTTAATGTGGATAAATGTGAGGTTATCCACTTTGGTGGTAAGAACGGGAAGGCAGATTATTATCTAAATGGAGTCAAGTTAGGAAAAGGGGAAGTACAACGAGATCTAGGTGTTCTTGTACATCAGTCACTGAAAGCAAGTATGCAGGTACAGCAGGCAGTGAAGAAAGCTAATGGCATGCTGGCCTTCATAACAAGGGGAATTGAGTATAGGAGCAAAGAGGTCCTTCTGCAGCTGTACAGGGCCCTGGTGAGACCACACCTGGAGTATTGTGTGCAGTTTTGGTCTCCAAATTTAAGGAAGGACATTCTTGCTATTGAGGGAGTGCAGCATAGGTTCACAAGGTTAATTCCTGGGATGGCGGGACTGTCATATGTTGAAAGATTGGAGTGACTGGGCTTGTATACACTGGAATTTAGAAGGATGAGAGGGGATCTGATTGAAACATATAAGATTATGAAGGGATTGGACACGCTGGAGGCAGGAAGCATGTTCCCGCTGATGGGTGAGTCCAGAACCAGAGGCCACAGTTTAAGAATAAGGGGTAGGCCATTTAGAACGGAGTTGAGGAAAAATTTTTCACCCAGAGAGTGGTGGATATGTGGAATGCTCTGCCCCAGAAGGCAGTGGAGGCCAAGTCTCTGGATGCTTTCAAGAAAGAGATGGATAGAGCTCTTAAAGATAGCTGAATCAAAGGTTATGGAGATAAGGCAGGAACTGGATACTGATAGTGGATGATCAGCCATGATCACAGTGAATGGTGGTGCTGGCTCGAAGGGCTGAATAGCCTACTCCTGCACCCATTGTCTATTCTTGCCAAATGATATGCTCAGGTAGATGAATCTGCTGGTGCTGGGTAATTCAATGCTGTATGCCTTGATGGGCGGAGGAGACTCTACGTTAAGGGTCATGGTCTCAGTTTTTCTCTGGCTGATTCTTAAGTTCAGCCTGTCCACCAAAGATACACAGGTACACAGGTACTGAGGTATTAGTAATACGAGGTCATCCGCAACGTCAAGGTCTTCTAAATGGAGAATAGGGTCCATCTAATGCCTCTCTGCTTATTTTTCATTGTTTGTCTCAACCCCATCAATCATCAGGGTAAACAATATCGCTGACATGGCAGCTTTTCCTAACCCCTGTCTTAACATCGAAGCTCAAATTGCAGTCCCCTACTGGGTACTGCAACTGGGTACTGATTGTGGATGAATGGCCATGATCACAGTGAATGGCGGTGCTGGCTCGAAGGGCTGAATGGCCTACTCCTACACCTATTGTTTATAATTACGTGACTCCTAAAACCGATTGGCTGTACCTGTGATGATTGGCTGTGTTACATTAAACATAGAAAACCTACAGCACAATACAGGCCCTTCGGCCCACAAAGCTGTGCAGAACATGTCCTTACCTTAGAACTACCGAGGCTTACCCACAGCCCTCTATCTTTCTACGTTACATGTACCTATCCAGGAGTCTCTTAAAAGACCCTATCGTTTCTGCCTCTACCCCCACCGTCGGCAGCCTATTCCGAACACTCACCACTCTCTGTGTAAAAAACTTACCCCTGACATCTCCTCTGTACCTCCTTCCAAGCACCTTAAAACTTTGCCCTCTCATGCTAGTCATTTCAGCCCTGAGGAAAAGCCTCTGACTATCCACATGATCAATGCCTCTCATTATCTTGTACACCTCTATCAGGTCAACTCTCATCCTCCATAACTCCAAGGAGCAAAGGCCGAGTTCACTCAACCTATTCTCATAAGGCATACTCCCCAATCCAGGCAACATCTGTCCGTGGACTCACTTTACACCAAACGCTGTCGGAGCAGTGCTGCCAAGATAATCAAGGACACGACCCACCCAGCCAACACACTTTTCATCCCTCTTCCCTCCGGGAGAAGGTTCAGGAGCTTGAAGACTCATACGGCCAGATTTGGGATCAGCTGCTTTCCAACTGCTGAATGGATCCTGACCCAGATCTGGGCTGTACCCTCCAAATATCCGGACCTGCCTCTCAGTTTTTTTTGCACTACCTTACTTTCCATTTTCCTATTTTCTATTTATGATTTATAATTTAAATTTTTAATATTTACTAATTTTAACTATTTTAAATATTTTTAATATTTAATAATTGTAATCCAGGGAGTGTGAAGAGCAGAATCAAATATCGCTGTGATGATTGTATGTTCTAGTACCAATTGTTTGGCGACAATAAAGTATAAAGTAAATCTCCTCCACACCCTTTCTATGGTTTCCACATCCTTCCTGCCACGAGGCGACCAGGATTGAACACAGTACTCCAAGTGGGGTCTGACCAGGGTCCTAAAGGTGAATACTTATGCAATCAATTATTTTGTGTTTTATATTTGTAATTTATTTAGGTCATGTTTAGAGATCTGTTTTCATTTTGACCTGAAAGAGTCCTTTCTGTTGATCAATGTAAAAAAAAGCTAAATTAAATCCATTCTGATTCAATGTTGTAAAACAATAAAACATGAAAACTTCTAAGGAGGGGGGAGGGTGAATACTTTTTAAAGGCACTGTGTGCCCTTACTTCCGGTAATGGCATACTTCAGAAGTTTGGCAAGCATGACCAGCACTAACTAGCGTCATTGGGATGCATCACTTACTTTTAGCACAGGAAGGTTACATTAAGTCATGCTTTGTTTCTACAGACGGAGAATATTTTCACAATGCTCCATTTGTTGCAATGCCAAATTTATAGCGTCACAAACACATTTGACACTCACTCAACTCAAAAGAGCAATGGTACTTCCTGATTCAGGAGCTTTTGCTATGAAAGCTGGTTTGGACATACTGACTTTGGCGAAGATGGACTGTACATTACCTCTTCATGATTGCTGGATAAACAGACAACATGCTAATGCAAACACAGGAATCAAAAACAGTCTAGATTTGCCTAAAGGTCCCAAGGCAGAAGGGGAGGCACTCTGGAAAAACAACAGAGTTTGCTGAGATCTGCTATCTCCTGGACAACCTTGCCTTTGCCCCACGGAACCAGCGATAAAAGGAGGAAGAGATGGCGGAACAATTCAACAGGTGGCAGGAGAGGTGATTCCTGGCTGAACCTGCTATCTGGGCCAATCTGTCAAGAGATATTGAGGATTCTACCAACAAATATCTAAAAGCATTTTGCCTTTCTGCCTTCCAGCCTTCCAATTAGATTTGTTGGCCCTACTCCATCCATGAAAGTACTCTAGAAGCCGAGTCAGGCTGATAGAATGTTGTTCCCTTTCAGCTGGCTGGACTCCAGATAGCTATGATGAATGGCAATGAACAACTTTGGCTCTGAAAGGAGTGTGGGTGGTGATAATGTGATTGTATTGGCATTTCCTGAGATTCTGCAACAATAAATGTAAAAATAGTATGAGAACATGGTACTATAATGCAAACTGACTAGGAAACTGTATGTGCAAAATAAGATAGAACATACTGCTATGAGGGAAGGTAGGACCAATTAGAGATAAAGATGGGAGAATGTGCCAGGACGCTGTGGAAGTCAGCGCGATCCTCAATGAATACTTCTCTTCGGTGTTCACCAATGAGAGGGAACTTGACGGTGAGGACACTATGAGTGAGGTTGATGTTCTAGAGCATATTGATATTAAGGGAGAGGAGGTGCTGGAGTTGTTAAAAATATATTAGGACAGATAAGTCCCCAAGGCCTGACGGAATATTCTCCAGGCTGCTCCACGAGACAAGGGAAGAGATTGTTGAGCCTCTGGCGAGGATCTTTATTTCCTCGTTGTCCACGGGAATGGTACCGGAGGATTGGAGGGAGGCAAATGTTGTTCCCTTGTTCAAAAAAGGTAGTAGGGATAGTCCGGGTAATTATAGACCAGTGAGCCTTACATCTGTGATGGGAAAGCTGTTGGAAAAGATTCTTAGAGATAGGATCTCTGGGCATTTAGAGAATCGTGGTCTGATCAGGGACAGGCAGCATGGCTTTGTGAAAGGCAGATCATGTCTAACAAGCCTGATAGAGTTCTTTGAGGAGGTGACCAGGCATATAGATGAGGGTAGTGCAGTGGATGTGATCTACATGGATTTTAGTAAGGCATTTGACAAGGTTCCACACCGTAGGCTTATTCAGAAAGTCAGAAGGCATGGGATCCAGGGAAGTTTGGCCAGGTGGATTCAGAATTGGCTTGCCTGCAGAAAGCAGAGGGTCGTGGTGGAGGGAGCACATACAGATTGGAGGATTGTGACTAGTGATGTCCCACAAGGATCTGTTCTGGGACCTCTACTTTTCATGATTTTTATTAATGACCTGGATGTGGGGATAGAAGGGTAGTTTGGCAAGTTTGCAGACGACACAAAGGTTGGTGGTGTTATCGATAGTGTAGAGAATTGTCAAAGATTGCAGAGAGACATTGATAGGATGCAGAAGTGGGTGAAGAAGTGGCAGGTAGAGTTCAACCCAGAGAAGTGTGAGGTGGTACACTTTGGAAGGACAAACTCCAAGGCAGAGTATAAAGTAAATGGCAGGATACTTGGTAGTGTGGAGGAGCAGGGGGATCTGCGGGTACATGTCCACAGATCCCTGAAAGTTGCCTCATAGGTAGATAGGGTAGTTAAGCAAGCTTATGGGGTGTTGGCTTTCATAAGTTGAGGGATAGAGTTTAAGAGTCGCAAGGTAATGATGGAGCTCTATAAAACTCTGGTTAGGCCACACTTGGAGGACTGTGTCCAATTCTGGTCGCCTCTCTATCGGAAGGATGTGGAAGCATTGGAAAGGGTACAGAGGAGATTTACCAGGATGCTGCCTGGTTTAGAGAGTATACATTGTGATCAGAGATTAAGAGAGCTAGGGCTTTACTCTTTGGAGAGAGGGAAGATGAGAGGAGACATGATAGAGGTATACAAGATATTAAGAGGAATAGATAGAGTGGACAGCCAGCACCTCTTCCCCAGGGCACCATTGCTTAATACAAGATGACATGGCTTTAAGGTAAGGGGTGGGAAGTTCAAGGGGGATATCAGAGGAAGGTTTTTTACTCAGAGAGTGGTTGGTGCGTGGAATGCACTGCCTGAGTCAGTGGTGGAGGCAGATATACTAGTGAAGTTTAAGAGACTACTAGACAGGTATATGCAGGAATTTAAGGTGGGAGGTTATATGGGAGGCAGGGTTTAAGGGTCAGCACAACATTGTGGGCCAAGGGGCCTGTACTGTGCTGTACTATTCTATGTTCTATGTTCTATTCCCTGGTTACTTACACATCTAGGATATCAGCTGCATTCTTGGTTGTTCAGGGCTAAGTCTTCAGTTACCCAGTAGCAAGCCACTTTACCAGACGGTTCCCCTTAAATTCGTTGTAGGTAACAAATGCCAGGAAAACAACATGTGGAAAGAATAACGAGTAGACATTCTTCCATATTAAATTCTTTTCTAACTTGTCTGTTGACTACCATATTTCGTTGGAGCCCTTTGAGTTTAAACTAGAATTGTTGGGGTGTGGGAACCGAACTGAAGGGACTGGGGAAGCGGCAGTTGGCTCACAAATAGAGAATGCTTGGAGACAGTGTGTGAGGGAGGATAGGCAGGCGATAAAGAAGGGACGCGCTCAGACCGACGGTTTGAGATGTGTCCATTTTAACAGAAGGAGTATTGCAAACAAAGCAGATGAGCTTAGTGTGTGGATCAGTACTTGGAGCTATGATGTTGTGGCCATGACAGAGACGTGGATGGCTCAGGGACAGGAATGGTTACTTCAAGTGCCGGGTTTTAGATGTTTCAGAAAGGACAGGGAGGGAGGCAAAAAAGGTGGGGGCGTGGCACTGTTGATCAGAGATAATGTCATGACTGCAGAAAAGGTGGATGTCATGGAGGGATTGTCTACGGAGTCTCTGTGGTTGAAGGTTAGGAACAGGAAGGGGGTCAAGCACTCTACTGGGTGTTTTTCATAGGCCGCCCAATAGTAACAGGGATATTGAGGAGCAGCTGGGGAAACAGATCCTGGAAAGGTGTAATAATAACAAAGTTGTCGTGGTGGGAGATTTTAATTTCCCAAATATCGATTGGCATCTCCCTTGAGCAAGGGGTTTAGATAGGGTGTAGTTTCTTAGGTGTGTTCAGGAAGGTTTCTTGACACAATATGTAGATCAGTCCACATGAGGAGAGACTGTACTTGGTTTGGTACAGTATTGGGAAAAGAACCTGGTCAGGTGTCAGATCTTTCAGTGGGAGAGCATTTTGGAGATAGTGATCATAATTCTATCTCCTTTACAATAGTATTAGAGAGCGATCGGAACAGACAAGTTAGAAAAGAATTTAATTGGAGTAAGGGGAATTATAAGGCTATCAGGCAGGAAATTGGAAGCATAAATTGGAACAGATATTCTCAGGGAAAGGTACGGAAGAAATGTGGCAAATGTTCAGGGGATATTTGTGTGGAGTTCTGCATTGGTGCGTTCCAATGAGACAGGGAAGTTATGGTACGGTACAGAAACCATGGTGTACAAAGGCTGTGGTAAATCTAGTCAAAGAGAAAAGAAAAGCTTACGAAAGGTTCAGAAAGCTACGTAATGTTAGAGATCTAGAAGATTATAAGACTAACAGGAAGGAGTTTAAGGAGGAAATTAGGAGAGCCAGAGGGGGCCATGAGAAGGTCTTGGTGGGCAGGATTAAGGACCCCCCCCCCCAAGGCATTCTACAAGTATGTGAAGAGCAAGAGGATAAGACATGAAAGAATAGAACTTATCAAGTGTGACAGTGGGAAAGTGTGTATGGAACTGGAGGAAATAGCAGATGTACTTAATGAATACTTCAGTATTCACTGTGGAAAAGGATCTTGGTGATTGTAGTGATGACTTGCAGCGGACTGAAAAGCTCGAGCAAATAGATATTAAGACAGAAAAAGGGCTGGAGCTTTTGGAAAGCATTAAGTTGGATAAGTCGCCGGGACAGGATAAGATGTACCCCAGGCTACTGTGGGAGGTGAGGGAGGAGATTACTGAGCCCCTGGCGATGATCTTTGCATAATCAATGAGAACAGGAGTGGTTCCAGAGAAATGGAGGGTTGCGGATGTTATTCCCTTATTCAAGGAAGGGAGTAGAGATAGCCCAGGAAATTATAGACCAGTGAGTCTTACTTCAGTAGTTGGTAAGTTGATGGAGAAGATCCTGAGAGGCAGGATTTATGAACATTTGGAGAGGTATAATATGATTAGGAATAGTCAGCATGGCTTTGTCAAGGGCAGGTTGTGCCTTATGAGCCTGATTGAATTTTTTGAGGATGTGACTAAACACATTGATGAAGGAAGAGGAGTAGATGTGGTGTACATGGATTTCAGCAAGGCATTTGATAAGATACCCCATGCAAGGCTTATTGAGAAAGTAAGGAGGCATGGGATCCAAGGGGACATTGCTTTGTGGATCCAGAACTGGCTTGCCCACAGAAGGCAAAGAGTGGTTGTAGACGGGTCATATTCTGCATAGAGGTCGGTGACCTGTGGTGTGCCTCAGGGATTTGTTCTGGGACCCTTACTCTTCGTGATTTTTATAAATGACCTGGATGAGGAAGTGGAGGGATGGGTTAGTAAATTTGCTGATGACACAAAGATTGAGGGCTTTGTGGATAGTGTAGAGGGCTGTCAGAGGTTGCAGTGGGACATTGATAGGATCCAAAACTGGGCTGAGAAGTGGCAGATGGAGTTCAACCCAAATAAGTGTGAAGTCGTTCATTTTGGTAGGGCAAATATGATGGCAGAATATAGTATTAATGGTAAGACTCTTGGCAGTGTGGAGGATCAGAGGGATCTTGGGGTCCAAGTCCATAGGACGTTCAAAGCTGCTGCGCAGGTTGACTCTGTGGTTTAGAAGGCATACGGGGCATTGGCCTTCATCAATCGTGGAATTGAATTTAGGAGCTGAGGGGTAATGTTGCAGCTATATAGGACCCTGGTCAGACCCCACTTAGAGTACTGTGCTCAGTTCTGATTGCCTCACTACAGGAAGGATGTGGAAACCATAGAAAGGGTGCAGAGGAGATTTACAAGGATGTTGCCTGCATTGGGGAGCATGCCTTATGAATACAGGTTGAGTGAACTCGGCCTTTTTTCCTTGGAGCAACGGAGGATGAGAGATGACCTGATAAAGGTGTATAAGATGATGAGAGGCACTGATCGTGTGAATAGTCAGAGGCTTCTTCCCCAGGGCTGAAATGGCTGCCACAAGAGGGCACAGGATTAAGGTGCTTGGGAGTAGGTACAGAGGAGATGTCAGGGGTAAGTTGTTGTTTTTTTACACAGAGAGTGGTGAGTATATGGAATGGGCTGCTGGCAACTGTGGTGGAGGTGGATACAATAGGGTCTTTTAAGAGACTTTTGGATAGGTACATGGAGCTTAGAAAAATAGAGGGCTATGGGTAACCCTAGTAATTTCTAAGGTAAGGACATGTTCGGCACAACTTTTTGGGCTGAAGGGCCTGTATTGTGCTGTAGGTTTTTCTATGTTTCTAACATCTGTGCATAGAAAACTTGTCACGAGGTTAGTAGTATTCAAGTCAGAGAAGTGGGTCAATTCTGCCACCCATTTTATGCCTTAACCTCCATCAAAGAGCCCAGTCAAAAAGAGAACCAAAATGTAGCCACCCTGCTAAGCCACAGCCCTGTGTTTTGCGAGCTTCCAAAACAGAATGCTTCATAAACACATTGCAAAAATCTACAAAAATAGTATTAAAATTATTCCATTAATTCTTTAAATACAAAAGAAACTTAACATTTCCAAAAAGTCAAATAGCCAGAATCTAAAAATCACTTATATTTACCCATATCCCATTGAAAACAATGAGAAAGAATTCTTTATGCCACATCTAACCAGGCACAGGTTGCTTCAACAGATTCCCAACCATAAGTGGGGAGGAACCTCTTCAGCTTGTGCTTCCTTGTTGGTTGTTGAAGCTTAGTGGAGGAGATGCCAGCAAATAATTGGCAGCAAGTTCAGAACTTCACAACCATATGCACACACATGAAAAATCTAAACTTGCTGGCACTTATACAGAATGTGCTCGCAGATGTAATTCCCTGAAAACTTTGAGTCTGTATCCACAGAATTCTTTTGAAAAACAGAGCATTTTAAAATAATCTTAAATTTCAGAATCTATCAGAATCCAAAAAACAAAATAATGCAGACATGGGAAATCTGAAGAAAAAATGCTGGAGAAGGCAAGGAGTCACCTTTAACTATTTCTTTCTCTGCAGATGATGCTTGACTTGCTGAGTACCTTCAGCATTTTGCTTCTATTTACAGAGCAGTGTTATTTGATTATTACAGATAAGCAATACAAAGCAAAGCCCAGGTCTCACAGTTAGTCTATAATTATCCTGTCATCCACATCATGCAATCAGTACCATAGTTTATGTTGAGCTCTGTATGCCTGATTTGCAAGTTTTACATGAAATTCAAAATATCCACCATGTTCTATGAACATAAATATAACACATACAATTAAAATTAGTTTAGTTTATGAAGAGAATGATGAAAGATATTTTTTCCAAAGCTAGCTGTTATTTTTTTTTAAATTACTTACCACAATCTGTAGGCATAGGTGCTGAAACTACTGGATGTACAACTGGTCTCTCAGAATCTGAGGATATAGTGCTATAATTTCCACTTACGGAGTCCTCATCATTGGAAGGTTCTACATAAGAATCTTCTTTTGTCATTTCAGTGCTACTTTCTGCAAAGAGTAAAGAGAACATGAAAGCTTGGCTTATTCACTCATTCCATTCAACTTTTACAAATTTGTTCTAGTATTACTTAATGAAAGTAATTGGTGTGAAACTTCCAATTGCTGCAAATTTTCTTTGTTAATTATTAACCTGCAGAGTTTTGTTTTAGAGATGCACAATGACAAGACTCCTCATTAGTTCAGTAAGTTTATCAAGAAACTGACTCAATCATCAGACAGAGCTCTCTTTATAATCACTTTAAATTATGGAGCTTCTTGCCAATACTAATGGCTTAAAGGTCTTCTGACCCACATAGAGCAGGAAGATGCTTGGTTTTAGTCCAATTATGCAGAGCAAACAGATCTCAGCCAAAACAACAGTGCAATCAAAACAAAAACAAAAAATGTTAGAAAATGTTCAGATGTGGCCTGAGCTGCTGAGAAGATGGAGAAATAGATGTTTCAAGTTGATGACCTCACTTCAGAAATGAGAAAACCTGCGAAGGAAGGAAGGATGGAGAAAATAAAAGGAATGTCTGCAGTAAACACTTTCTCAATTTCAAGGACTCTTTCCAAGTTATGTTCTCATTATTATTATCTATTTATTATTTGTTTTTCTTTTTTATTTATGCTTCTCCCACCATTGGTGCCTTTTATTCCAGATTTCTAGCAACTATCATGCTCCCAAATAGTGAGATAGACAACAAGGCAGCTTCTGGTAATCAGAAATAAAGGAAAATGGTAGAAAATTTTACTTCAGCATTCCCAGATTGGGCATTGAGTACCGAAGTTGCACACCCCACATCCATGATTTTCCAACAATTAAGCAATTTTTTTCCCGCTAATTGACTTTAAGAAAGGGTTCCTGGACAATAGGAAACTATTTGATACAAATCTTGGGTGCCAAAAAAATGGTTAATGAACCATAATCAGGTTGATATAAAATTTAAGATTCTAAATTGGAAAAGCAAACTTTGATGCATCGGAGAGGATCTGGCAAGCATAAACTAGGATAGGTTGTTTTCTGGCAAAGAGATGTTTGGCAAGTGGGAGACCTTCAAAGCTAAAATACTGAGAGTACAGAACAATGGAGAAAGGGAACCCCCATTCTTTGAAGAAGGTGGACATCTCTGATTTTCTGGAAAGGAAAGTCTTACATTGGGAACAGATGCAGCGAGAAAAAGGAACTGAGAAAAGGGAATGGCATTTTTACAGGAGACAGGGTGGGAAGAGTTATAGTCAAGTTAGCTGTGCGAATCGGTAGGTTTATAAAAGATGTTGGGAGATGGTTATCAAGAAAGTGGAGAGATGCATCAAACATGGGCCAAGTGAATTTAAGGGCAGGGTGGAAGTTGAAGGGAAAGTTGATAAAATTGCCGAGCTCAGCATGGGTGCATGAAACAGCACCAATACAGTAGTCGATGTAGTGCAGAAGATGGTTCTCTCTGTGACTGCGGTCTGAGATTACAGACATGCCACAGGGATCAGGGTCATCAATGTGTTGATTATCATCAATATTAAGGATTTACATGATAATATTTTAAACTTAATCAGCAAATTTGCTGAGAACACCAAGTTTGGGGGCATAGTGGACAGAAAGGAAGGCGATCTTCACCCACTGGGATAATGCGCTAAAAAATAGCAGATGAAATTTAATACAGACACGTGTGAAGTGTTGCAGTTTAGGAGGTCAACCAGGAAAGACTACACAGTGAATGGTAAGGCACTTGGGTATGCAGTAGAAAAAAGGGACCTGGGAATACAGATCCATAATTGCTTGAATGAGGCATTACAGATAGGAGGGGTGAAATAAAGAGAGCTTTTGCACAGCAGTAATCATAAACCAGGGCATCGAGAACAGGAACGACACACACAAAATTCTGAAGGAAATCAGAGGTTCAGGCAGGATCTACAGAGCAGAATAAATAGTCAATGTTTCTGGCCAAGACCCTTCAATAGGACTGGAAAGGAAGGAGGCAGAAGGCAGAAGAATGAGAAGCATAAGGAATAGGAGAGGTGGTGGGGAGGGGAAAGGCACAAGCTGGGAGGAGATAGGTGAGGGGAAATGTGCGTAAGCTTGGGGGGAATGATATAAGAAGGTGGGAGGTAATAGATGGAAGAGGTAAAGAGCTGAAGGAGGAATCTAATAGGAGAGGATGGTGATCAATGGAATAAAGGGAAGGAAGTGGGAACCAGAGGGAGGTGATAGGCAAGTCCAATAAGACCTTACAACTAGCCAGATCTTTTCCTACCAATCTTCTCTGATTTCCATGGAGATTACTCTCTTTGTGACTCCCTTGTCCATTAGACCCTCCGCACTGATCTCCCTCAGCACTTATCCCTGTAATCCTGACAAATGCTACATCTATCCCTATACTTCCTACCTCATCACCATTCCGGTCTCTTAACAGCCCTTCTGTGTGAGGCAAAGCTTCACCTGCAAGTCTGTCAGGGTCCTGTACTGTATCTAGTGCTCTGGGTGCAGCGTCTTCTACATTGGTGAGACCCAATGCAGACAGGAAGACTGCATCTTTGAGTACCTTCACTCTGTCTGCCACAACGGCAAGATCATGGTGACCACCCCAGTTCAATTCAACTTCCCATTCCTATTCCAACATTTCTATCCATGGCCTCCCCTACTGCCCCAATGAGGCTAAACATGTTGGAAGGGCAACACCTCTTATTTCATCTGGGTAGTCTCCAAAATGATTGCATGAACATCGTTTTCTCTGCCTTCCAGTAATCATTCCCCTCCGTTCCCTCTGCCACACCCCTTCTTTCCATTTCCATTCCCCATTATGGTTATTCTTTCACCTCTCATATTCTTTTCCTATTCTACTCTGCCCATATGACCTGCCCAACACCTTCTTCCCTTTTATTCCATGGCCCACTGTCCTCTCCTATTAAATTTGTTCTTCCTTCTTCAGCATTTTACTTCTTCCATCTATCAGCTCTCAGCTTCTCACATCATACTGCCTCCCCCACCCACAAAACCACCTTCCCCCTCATCTGGTCTTACCTATCACCTACTAATTTGTACTTCTCCTCCTCACCCCTTCTCCCACCTTCTTATTGTTGCTTCTGCCCCCTTCTTTTCCAATCCTGATGAAAAGTCTTGGTCCGAAATACCATCTGTTTATTCCCTTCCAAAAATGCTGCTGAATTTTCCTAAGTTCCTTCAGCATTTTGTGAGATTTCCAGCATCTGCAGAATCTCTAGTGTCATTGATTATGATAGTTGGATGTTATAAGATGCTGGTGTGACCGAATTTGGAATACTGTGTGCAGTTCTAGTCACCTACCTACAGGAAAGGTAGCAATAAGCTTGAAAGAGTACAAAAAATGCTGACATGACACAAGGACCTGAGTTAAAGGGAAAGGTGAATAAGACTTGGCCTTTTCTCCTTGGAGCGATGGAGGATGAGAGGTGACCTCATATAGGTGTATAAGATCATGAGAAGCATTGATTGTGTGGATAGTCAGAGGCTTTTTCCCAGGGCTGAAATGGCTAATGTGAGAGGGCACAGTCTTAAGGTGCTTGGAAGTCGGTACAGAGGAGATGTCAGGGTTAAGTTTGTTTGTTTGTCTTACGCAGAGAGTGGTGAGTGTGTGGAATAGCCTGCCAGCAACGGTGGTGGAGGCAGATACAATAGGGTCTTTTAAGAGACTCCTGGATAGGTACATGGAGCTTAGAAAAATAGACGGTTATGGGTAACCCTAGGTAATTTCTAAAGTATATGTTAGGCACAGCATTGTGGGCCAAAGGGCCTGTATTGTGCTGTAGGTTTTCTATGTTTCTAAGACTTTATTCACTGCAGCACACGAGAATGAGGGGAGAGCTTATTAAACTATGCAAGATTATGAGATGTATATATAGGGTAAATGCATGCAAGCGGTTTTCCCTCAGTTTGGGTGAGACTGGAACGAGAGGCCATTGGTTTTAGGAGAAAAATGAAATATTCAAAGAGAATCTGAGGGGGAGCTCCACTTCAAGAGTGGTGCAACTGTGAAACGAGCTGCCAGTGGAAGTGTAGGTGCAGATTCTGTTCCACTTATCTTAAAAGTCTGGATAGATACATGAATGAGAGTGACATGGAGAGATAAAGTCTCAGTGGAGATAGGTGGGATTAGGCAGAAGATCAGGTCAACATGGACTAGAAGAGCCAAACAGCCTATTCCTGTACTTTATAGGGGATTGGGAAGCTTTTAAAAACCAACAGAAGGCAACTAAAAAAGTCATTCAGGAGACAAAGATAGAATACAAAAGTTAGCCAGTAATATTAATGAGGATACCAACAGTTTCTCCAGATATATAAAGTGTAAAAGCGAGGTAAGGCTGGATATTGGACCACTGGAAAACAATGCTGGAAAGGTAGTAATGGGGGACAACAAAATGGTAGAAAAACTGAATTAAGTATTTTGTATCAGTCTTCACTGTGGAGGACTTGAACAGTATGGTAGAAATTCCACTTTAGCAGAAGAAATGAAAAGGTTAACAATTTTCAAAATGGAGAGAAAATACAAAATTGAGGTGCAAAGGGATTTTGAAGTCCTTGTGCAGGATTCCCTAAAGGTTAATTTGCATATTAAGTCTGTGGTGAGGAAGGCAAATGCAATATTTACATTCATTTCAAGAGGACTAGAATACAAAATCAAGGACCTAATGTTGAGACTTCATATTAAAAAAGCACTGGTGAGGCCTCACTTGGAGTATTGTGAAGTTTTGGGCCTCTGAATAGAGGGGTGCCCTTTTAGAACAGAGATGAGGAGGAATTTCTTTAGCCAGAGGGTGGTGAATCTGTGGAATTCTTTGGCACAGGCAGCTGTGGAGGCCAAGTCTTTATGTATATTTAATGTAGAGGTTGACAGATTCCTGATTGGTCAGCACATGAAGGGATGCGGGGAGAAGGCAGGAGATTGGGGCTGAGAGGAAAAATGGATCAGCCATGATGAAATGGCAGAGCAGACTAGATGGGCCAAATGGCCTAATTATGCCCCTCTATCTTATCGTTTTATGCTCTTATGACTCTATCTGATTAAGGGTTGATAGTTAAAACCGGCCAATTTAAGATTGGATCATGCTCTCTTGTCCACCAATTCCTTCCAAAAAAAATCACAGATGCTGTCGACCTCCTACATTAACTCAGCAAGCCTCCTAAATTATCAACTTAGTACTGCTAAATCTTACTGAGTTCAAAAGTTGTTTCCTTATTCCCTCAAACTAAAACACTATCTTCATGCTAACAGGTCACTACTTCACATAGTCTGGACTTCCCAATCCAAAAAATACACATTTCCAGACCCTAAGACCCCTCTTCCAGCACTGAGAACCATAAAATAGATATACATTGTATGAACAATATTCCTGCAACTTCTGGAATATTGGATGATTGCTCCAAAAATTGTAACTTGTAACCCATGTTCAGAATATTGCAATACACTGATACACCACCCTCACTATTACTGCCAGACATCAAGCAACTTTCCTGTACTGGGTGCCACCGAAATGCCAAAGCAATAGCCATATTATAATATTTTTTCACAACCGATCCTCAGTAAGGCCTCTGGTTTACCACAAGCCACACAACCAAAATTTCTGGTGTCCACTTATAACTCCTACTTCCAAAATCTTTCTTACTGTTGTAAGTTCCTTCAGCAGCCCTTCTACTAACCAAATTCCAGTAATAAATTCAAAATGGAAATCACTGAAGTACAAATGTTATACAATTCTACCACCAAGTAAACTTCATAATTTTAGCTCTAAATGCTTCTTTTTTAAGCTAATGTCTGAAACTGAAAATTTTAATACCCCTATTAATTGATTAAATAAGACATGAATTATGTGACAAAATAACAAGAAAAGTGATCAACCGAAATTTCTTTTCATGACTTTCTCAATAGTCTTAAGTTTGCAGAAATAGCTTTATGCAGGGAGTCACTATATCTCTAAGGACGCACAATGCAGAGCTGTTCAAGACTTTGAACCAATCTTGGGATTCACTGAGGGAGAGAGACATGACAGTTGGAGATCAATTTGAGACTAGAGAGAAGGGTTTGCTATAGCTGTTAGAGGTATGGGGCCAGGGTGCCGGGGCCAGTGAGGGAGAAAGGATGGAGGTGTCAGCTGGCCAGAAATCAGTCCCAGTGAATCTTGAGGAGATGCAAGGTAGTGATCAAGTTCTCTAAAGGGGAAGGAAAAGAAAGAGAAGAGGCAGACAGGGTTATGAGTCCTGATGTCCAATCACTCAGAATTCAGGGTTAATACAGTGGAGAGGTAAATTCTGAAATTATTGTCTACTGAAGGAGTTTTTCCCCCAAGGAAAGAAGGCATACAGGTTGACTTAATATACCCAGACCACAGTCAATCACAGAACTTCCTTTCAAACAATTTCACGACGGATTTCCTAGCTTGAGTCGGTTTACTTCTTTAGTTTCATTCCCCTTCCAATGTCCCTTTTGATTTAGTGGAAGAGGAAGAAGACCAAACAAGTGAACAAACTCAACCCAGGAAGTCCCCAGTTAAATTTTCTTTTCAGAGTGATGCAAACAGCATGGAAATGGATACTACCTTACCCTGGGAAAACTTCATTTTCTAAAACTTGCACCAAAATTAACACTATTACCTAATCTAATTTCTAAACTGAAATGGGCAACTTGATATTAATTATAAACCGAACTATTTCAAAAACACAGCAACATCTAAACAGCATGTTAAGTCATTGCAATTTGTGCATCCAATTATCTCTATTCACTTAACTTTCACCAAGTACTTCCAATTATTTAAAACAATTTTCTAATTGGACCTAGAACTTCAATATATTTTCATCAAAAAATTGCACAATAACAAGTTTCTTTTAAGCTGGAGATGGCCATTTGAGTCATGCAAATTGAGACTTAATACTCACGAGCTTGGAGCATTGTGAAATACTTTTCAAGCTTGCCCAGTTGGAACACAACTATCACTCAATCACACTGATTTTATGCACCAATAATCCAAATTTTGCAAATTAGTGCTGGTCAAACTACTCAAAAAAAAAACTGCAAGAAATACTGGTTAAAATTAAAGCCAACAAGTACAACTACTACCAGTGTTACAGTGAAGATTCATGAGTTAATGATAGTTTTTAAATAGCTCAGCTGCTATTTCAGGTGCTGAAAATCCATCCAAGTATTTATTGACTCAATGTACATCCAAATCACATGAACACTGAGCACTGCTCAGATGACATTGATGCCAAATTAACTATCACAGTCCTGATCAAAGTTGAGGCATGTCAAATTAAACTTCTAGTCACTTTAAAGCTAAATCAATCACATCTAATATTCACTGCTAAGTTTAACTGACGCAAGCAAGAGCATGAACTCTTTTACTCTGAGAATCAAATTCCAATCAAATCAACTGAGATTATTGTTGAAAAATCTAAATCATAGATATGTTAGTCAAAGATGATTTGGATAAATAAAATCACAAGTAATCAAGCAACACACATCAAAGTTGCTGGTGAACGCAGCAGGCCAAGCAGCATCTGTAGGAAGAGGTGCAGTCGACGTTTCAGGCCGAGACCCTTCGTCAGGACTAACTGAAGGAAGAGTGAGTAAGGGATTTGAAAGTTGGAGAGGGAGGGGGAGATCCAAAATGATAGGAGAAGACAGGAGGGGGAGGGATAGAGCCAAGACCTGGACAGGTGATAGGCAAAAGGGGATACGAGAGGATCATGGGACAGGAGGTCCGGGAAGAAAGACGGGGTGGGGGACCCAGAGGATGGGCAAGAGGTATATTCAGAGGGACAGAGGGAGAAAAAGGAGAGTGAGAGAAAGAATGTGTGCATAAAAATGAGTAACAGATGGGGTACAAGGGGGAGGTGGGGCCTTAGCGCAAGTTAGAGAAGTCGATGTTCATGCCATCAGGTTGGAGGCTACCCAGACGGAATATAAGGTGTTGTTCCTCCAACCTGAGTGTGGCTTCATCTTTACAGTAGAGGAGGCCGTGGATGGACATGTCAGAATGGGAATGGGATGTGGAATTAAAATGTGTGGCCACTGGGAGATCCTGCTTTCTCTCAGATTCTCTCTGAACTTCAGATTGCGGCTCCTGCCATTGATCTCGCCGGCTCCAACACCTCAGGGCATATTCAAAACCTGGACTCCAGCAACGACCATGGACACCTTCACAGCGATTGCGCAACCACCAACTGCGACGCCAGCCCTGAACTCCAGGCCGGGTCTTCAAGTGCTGCTGTTGTGACTCCCGTCTCCCCTTCCCCCACCAATACTCTGCAATCCCGTCTCCTTCAGATCTCACCGTCAGCTCCTGGGCCCTCAGAGGATCCATCTTCCTCTCACCCCAACCCTCCCCCCTCCCGCCTCTGATCCCAGCTCTCAAGATTCCAGCCTTGAACTCCAGGCCGGGTCTTTATGTGCTGCTGTTGTGACTCCCGTCTCCCCTTCCCCACCACCACTCTGCAGCCCTGTCTTCCTCAGATCCCGCCGTCAACTCCTGGGCCCTCAGAGGCTCCATCTTCCTCTCACCCCAACCCTCCCCTCTCCATTGACACCCCCAGCCTCCCCCCTCCCCCCACTGATCCCAGCTCTCATCCGTGCCGGGTTTTTACCATTCCCTCCAACCTTCAACTGTCGGAGGCAGAACGCTCTGTTCTCAGTAAGGGCCTCACGTTTGTCCCCCTTCGCCCACGCCTCAGCGAGTTCTGTGTTCACCATGATGCGGAACTTTTCTTCCGCCGTCTCCGTCTCCGAGCCTACTTCTTCGGCAAGGACTCTTCCACCCCCACCGATGACCCCTTCTCCCGTCTTCAACCCTCCTCTTCTTCATGGACACCCCGCTCTGGTCTTCTGCCTGCTCTGGATCTCTTTATCGCTAATTGCCGACGGGACATCAACCGTCTCGACTTCATCGCACCTTGTCCTCATTCCAACCTCACTCCTTCGGAATGCTCTGCTCTCCACTCCCTCCGCACTAATCCTAACCTTATTATTAAACCCTCCGATAAGGGGGGTGCTGTTGTAGTCTGGCGTACTGACCTCTACCTTGCCGAGGCACAGCGACAACTCACGGATACCTCCTCTTATTTACCCCTCGATCGTGACCCCACTAAGGAACATCAGGCCATTGTCTCCCACACCATCACCGACTTTATCCGCTCAGGGGATCTCCCATCCACTGCTACCAACCTTATAGTTCCCACACCCTGCACTTCCCGTTTCTACCTCCTACCCAAGATCCACAAACCTGCCTGTCCTGGCCGACCTATTGTCTCAGCTTGCTCCTGCCCCACTAAACTCATTTCTGCATACCTCGACACTGTTTTATCACCCCTTGTTCAATCCCTTCCGACCTATGTTCGTGATACTTCTCACGCTCTTAAACTTTTCGATGATTTTAAGTTCCCTGGCCCCCACTGCTTTATTTTCACCATGGATGTCCAGTCCTTATATACTTCCATCCTCCATCAGGAAGGTCTTAAAGCTCTACGCTTCTTTTTGGATTCCAGACCTAATCAGTTCCCCTCTACCACCACTCTGTTCCGTCTAGCGGAATTAGTCCTTACTCTTAATAATTTCCCCTTTGGCTCCTCCCACTTCCTCCAAACTAAAGGTGTAGCTATGGGCACCCGTATGGGTCCTAGCTATGCCTGCCTTTTTGTTGGGTTTGTGGAACGATCTATGTTCCGTGCCTATTCTGGTATCTGTCCCCCACTTTTCCTTCGCTACATCGACGACTGCATTGGCGCTGCTTCCTGCACGCATGCAGAACTCGTTGACTTTATTAACTTTGCCTCCAACTTTCACCCTGCCCTCAAGTTTACCTGGTCCATTTCCGACACCTCCCTCCCCTTTCTAGATCTTTCTATCTCTGTCTTTGGAGACAGCTTATCCACTGATGTCTACTATAAGTCTACTGACTCTCACAGCTATCTGGACTATTCCTCTTCTCACCCTGTCTCTTGCAAAAACGCCATCCCCTTCTCGCAATTCCTCCATCTCCGCCGCATCTGCTCTCAGGATGAGGCTTTTCATTCTAGGACGAGGGAGATGTCTTCCTTTTTTAAAGAAAGGGGCTTCTCTTCCTCCACTATCAACTCTGCTCTTAAACGCATCTCCCCCATTTCACGTACATCTGCTCTCACTCCATCCTCCCACCACCCCACTAGGAATAGGGTTCCCCTGGTCCTCACCTACCACCCCACCAGCCTCTGGGTCCAACATATTATTCTCCGTAACTTCCGCCACCTCCAACGGGATCCCACCACTAAGCACATCTTTCCCTCCCCGCCTCTCTCTGCATTCCGCAGGGATCTCTCCCTACACAACTCCCTTGTCCATTCGTCCCCCCCCATCCCTCCCCACTGATCTCCCTCCTGGCACTTATCCGTGTAAGCGGAACAAGTGCTACACATGCCCTTACACTTCCTCCCTTACCACCATTCAGGGCCCCAAACAGTCCTTCCAGGTGAGGCAACACTTCACCTGTGAGTCGACTGGGGTGATATACTGCGTCCAGTGCTCCCGATGTGGCCTTTTATATATTGGCGAGACCCGACGCAGACTGGGGGACCGCTTTGCTGAACATCTACGCTCTGTCCGCCAGAGAAAGCAGGATCTCCCAGTGGCCACACATTTTAATTCCACATCTCATTCCCATTCTGACATGTCCATCCACGGCCTCCTCTACTGTAAAGATGAAGCCACACTCAGGTTGGAGGAACAACACCTTATATTCCATCTGGGTAGCCTCCAACCTGATGGCATGAACATCGACTTCTCTAACTTGCGCTAAGGCCCCACCTCCCCCTCGTACCCCATCTGTTACTCATTTTTATGCACACATTCTTTCTCTCACTCTCCTTTTTCTCCCTCTGTCCCTCTGAATATATCTCTTGCCCATCCTCTGGGACCCCCGTCTTTCTTCCCGGACCTCCTGTCCCATGATCCTCTCGTATCCCCTTTTGCCTATCACCTGTCCAGCTCTTGGCTCTATCCCTCCCCCTCCTGTCTTCTCCTATCATTTTGGATCTCCCCCTCCCCCTCCAACTTTCAAATCCCTTACTCACTCTTCCTTCAGTTAGTCCTGACGAAGGGTCTCGGCCTGAAACGTCGACTGCACCTCTTCCTACAGATGCTGCCTGGCCTGCTGCGTTCACCAGCAACTTTGAAGTGTGTTGCTTGAATTTCCAGCATCTGCAGAATTCCTGTTGTTCACAAGTAATCAGTTTGACCTCTTGTGTCTGCTCCACTGTTCAATAAAATTGTTTATCTTTACCTCAGCGCCACATTTCTGCATTTACTCCATATCCCTCAATTCTCTGATATTTAAAATCTGATCAATCTCCATTTAAAATCTGCTCAGCAATGAACATCAACTGCTCCTCTAAAAGGAACAGAATTCCAAAGAATCATCTCCTTAGGCAAAAAGAATATTACTCAACCCTGTCCACAACTGCCCAACCTTTATTTTGAGCGTGTAATCCCTGGTTCTGGTACCCACCCTGTCAAACCTCTTAGGGATTTTGTACATTGCAATGAGATCACTTCTCTTTTTTCCTGAATTTAACAGAGCGTCGGGCTAGCCTCTCCCCACAGTCCCAGGAGTTGAAACATTGCTGTACCCCCTCAACTTTAAGAATATCCTACCTTGGTAGAGAGAACTAATATACCACTTGTGTTCTCGTCAGTATTCTCTATAATCAATACAAATCCTCTTATTATTTAGATTTGCCACTTTAATTCCTTGCTGAACCTTCACACTAAATTTCAGTGACTAATATAGAAAAAGGGCACTCAGAATCCTCTAAAAGCCAACACATTTCAAGTTTTCAGTATTTAACAAAATATTTTGTCTTATTTTTCTCCCCATGAAAGTGAATAATTTCTTAACTCTAATTTTGTTTATTAATCTCTTGTCTGGCATCCTGTCAAATACCTTCTTAAAATCCAAATATATGACATCAACTGAAGTCATTTTACATCTAATCTGTAGGTTACAACTCCCAAAAAAATTCCAACATTCAAACACAATTTCATTTTCAGAAATCCATGTTAACTCTGCCAATTATTATTTTCCAGCACTTTCCCATCAACAGACAGCAAGCAACTGAGTTTATACTCCCCTATTTCATCTCTGTATCTCTCTCTTTTCATAAATAGTTGGTTACAATTGCTAGTTTGCAATTTTGGCAAATAATAATTGGTACATCCTCTCTCTCCATATCCACCTCTTATAATACCTAAGGAAGCACATGTTCACGTCCAAGGAATTTAATCAGTGTACTGCAACACAAGGTCAAAGGATTTAGAGTAGATAATCCAGATATAGTTGCACACGCCTCAATTACAAGCAGATGTTAAATCCATTTCCTCAGTGAATAACTTGAGATTTGTTTTTTTAAATTTCCTGTATATTGAACAACTTGACTTCCATTTGTTATTACTTTATTGTCACCAAACAATTGACACTACAGCGTACAATCATCACAGCGATATTTGATTCTGCGCTTCGCGCTCCCTGGATTACAAACCAATAGCAAATAGTAAACATTTAAATTATAAATCATAATCATAAAATTATAAATCATACAGTTATTTATTAACTTTATATTAAACTGACACAAAAAGGGGCAAATCAAGTGAACAATGCTGAATTTCAAGTGTAATATTTACATTCCTTAACAGTGCTCATTTGCAACAGCACTGAGCACTTGCAAATACCTTCAGCAAGAAGCACTAAGTGGATGATTCAGTTCAAACAAACAATAAGTTCCTAGCTTGGAAGAGACAGGTAAATGGGTGACAGCCAGGAGAAAGTAAGGAAGTACACAACGAATACAGAATACACCTGTGGCCATTCCCCTCAATAATAAGTATAAAACTTTAGATACTATTGAGGGGGACAATCTACCGGGCGAGCCAGGACTGACTGGGTTTCCAGCACTGAGTCTGTTGCTGTGGCTCAGGACAGCAGAGAAATGAAGAGAACTGCAGTGTTGACAGGAGATTCCTTAATCAGAGGAACAGAGACGAGGTTCCATGGGCTCAACAGAGACACACTGACGGTATGTTGCTTCCCTGGTGCCAGGATCAGCAATGTCTTGGATTGTATCCATGACATTCTCAAGGGCAAGGGTGAGCAGCCAGAAGCCTTGGTACAAATTGGCTTCAATGACATAGGTAGAAAAGGTGAGGAGGTCCTGAAGAGAAATCCTAGGGAGCTTGGTAGAAAGCTGAGAAACAGGACCTCCAGGGTAGTAATCTCTGGATTGCTGCCTGTGCCACGTGCCAGAGAGTGCAAGAATAGGATGATTTGGCAGATGAATGTATGGCTGAGGAACTGGTGCAGGGGGAGCGGTTCAGATTTATGGACCACTGAGATCTCTTCTGGGGTAGGTATGACCTGCACAAAAGGGACAGGTTACACCTGAACCCGAGGGGGTCCAAAATCCTTGTGGGCAGATTGTCCAGAGTTGTTTGGGTGGGTTTAAATTAATTTGGCAGAGGGATGAGAACTGGAGTAATACAGCTGAAGATGGGGTAGTTGGTTTACAAACAGAGGCAATGTGTAGTGAGACTCTTAGCAAGGAGAGGCTGATGATAGGGCAAAATTGCAGCCAACAGGATGAGTTACAATGTAAAAGGTGGACAAAATTGAAAAAGGTGAATATAGGACTAAAGGTGTTGTATTTGAATGTGTGCAGTCTATGAAATTAGGTTAATGAACTTGTACCACGGTTACGTATCGGCAAGTATGACGTTGTCGTCATCACTGAATCATGGCTGAAAGAAGATTATAACTGGGAGCTTAATGTCCAAGGATACACACTGTAACGAAAAGACAGACAGAAAGGCAGAGGGGCTGGCGTGGCTCTGTTGGTAAAAATGAAATTAAACCATTAGAAAGAGGTGACACAGGGTCAGAAGGTGTTGAATTGTTGTGGATAGAGCTAAAGAACTACAAGGGTAAAAAGATCCTGATAGGAGTTACATACAGATCCCCAAACAGTAGTAAGGATGTGGTCTACATGCAAATGGGAGAGAGGTAATGCATGCCAAAAGGGCAATATTATAATACTCATGGGAGATTTCAATATGCGAATAGATTGGGAAAATCAGGTTGGTGCAGGTTTCAAGGGGAGGAATTTCTCGAGGCCTAAAAGGTGACATTTTAGAGCAGCTTGTGGTTGAGCACACTAAGGGGATCAGCTATTGTGCAATGAACTGGAATTGTTTAGCGAGCTTAACGTAAAAGAACTCTTAGGGGAAAGTGATCATAATATGATTGAATTCACCCTACAATTAGAGAAGGAGAAGCTAAAGTCAGATGTCTCAGTATTACAGTGGAGTAAAGGAAATTACAGAGGCACGAGAGAGGAGTTGGCCAGAACTGATTGAAAAAGAACACTAGCAGGGTGATGGCAGAGTAGCAATGGATGGAATTTCTGGAAGCAATTCAGAAAGCACAGGATATAAGCATCCCAAAAGGGAAAGAAGCATTAGAAAGGCAAGATGACATAACCATGGCTAACAAGGGAAGTCAAAGCCAACATAAAAGCCAAAGAGAGGGCATAAAATAGAGTGAAAAAATAATGGGAAATTAGAGGATTGGGAAGCTTTTAAAAACCAACACAAAGCCACCAGAAGTCATTAAGGTAAAAATGGAATATGGAAATAAGCATCACTGAGCTGCTCTCTATACACTCCTGAAGTAAGGCCAACTTCAGACATTATTTCTTCCACGGGATATTATCATATCTCTGGGAAGACCAACTACAGCCTGCCAGACAACAGAGGAAAGGCAAGGGACAGGTGGTTGCAGATGGAGCAAATTCTGCCTGGAGGTTGGTGGCTAGGCGTGTGCTGCAGGAATCTGTTCTGACAGCCCAGCTCTTTGTGACTTTCACAAATGACTCAGATGAGGAAGTGGAAGACTGTGTTACTAAGTCTGCAGATGACAAACACTAGAAGAGTGGATGGTGTAAAAGTTTGTCACAGGTTACAGTTGGATATAGACAGGATGTAGAGCTGGACTGAAATGTGGCAAATGGGGTTCATTACAGAAAAATGTTAAGTGATTCACTTTGGAAGATCAAACTTAAAGGCAGAGTACAAGGTTACTGTCAGAATTGTCAGCAGTGTGGAGGAAGGGAGGGGCTTTGGGGTCCAAGTCCATAGATCCCTCAGTTGACACACAAGTTGATAAGTGTGTTTAAGAAGGCATATGGTGTGTTGGTCTTCATTAGTCACGTTCAAGAGTCATGGGGTAACTTTACAAAACTATGGTTAAAAGTATTTGTTTCGTTCTGTACTGGGTGCCTCATTAGAGGAAGGATGTGAAAGCTTTAGAGAGAATGCAGAGGAGATTTACCAGGACATTGCTTAGTAATGGATTAGAAAACACATCTTATGAGGAAATGCTGAGCGACCGTGAGTTTTTCTTTTGTGAGCGGTGGAAGATGAGACAACAGTAGAAAGCATCAGAAGAAGAAGAGACATCAGTTCAAGGACCCAGCCACCTGTTTTTCAACCACTAAAAAGGATTTTATGCCTTTGCAAGAGTTGCCTTTTGGTGAGTTCTCCACCAACACAAATTCAGTCAGAAGACAGGAAAAAGCCATCCAGCCTCTCAATCCAAGCAATTCCTCTCCTCCCTGTGACTCAGCCTACATTCTCTATTCATCCGAGGGTTCCTCCAAATATAATCCCATCCCCTTCACTCATCTAAAGAATTAGTTCCTCTCCATTCGGAACCACTCACTCTGCTTAGCCTGGTGAGCCTGCCTTTACTGCAGGATTCCCTGAACTCTGTATTGATACTTTCCGATACCAGGCAGTTCCTGTCACAGGAAAAGTCAACAAAGAGCTTCTGGTCAACAGCTTATTATGTTAGAAAATGCAGGTATTGGAGCTTCTAGTCTGCAGCGCAATACAGAGAGATTTTAGGCCTGACATCTTGCTAGTCCCAAGAGCCGATTGGATGTGAATTTTCCAATGATTCACCACAATCTGAGGCTGGAAATTTCACCCTCTCTCCTTCAACTGGTGGGTATTGAAGCATTAAAACAGCCTGCCTTTACTGTATGATCGTCTATATGCATATCATTTCCTTCACCTATTTTACTTATTTTCCTGTCTCGGTATCCCTGGGTCAGATCCATTCCAGATCTCTCTCTCTCTCTCTCTGGCTATCCATAGGATGATGATGGTTCCTTTCAGTCAGTTAGTGGGGTAACTACCCCACTCCTCAGAAAGGAACAGCATGTGCGTGAATGGATTTTAGGTGAGTAGAGGGTTGCACAGGTCCAGACCCACCCTCTCGATATCCTCTCCCAGATCCAGCAGCATGGTGGGGTCCAAGACGGCTGGGGGATGTTCTGTTGCAGTGAATGGTCAGACCAAGCTTTGATGCAAGGGATGCCCTTTCCACACTTCATGGCACGTGTTTGTTAGATGGCCGTTGACCGTACGAAAGGGTTCATCTGCCCTTTGACAGGTCTTGTTTTTCATCCTGCAGGGTGTCTAGCCACCCTCCTCACCAGGCAAGCCTGGTGGGGGAGCCAGTTTAGTCGCCCACCGCCCAACCATGTGACAGGTAGTACTGGGTTACACGGTACCAGTAGCACTCAGACAAGTGACCTGACAATTCCATTCCATTCCAGATGCACAGTGTACATTTCCCGTCTCTGTATTCCTGGGTCAGATTCACTCCAGGTGTACAGTGTACATTTCCCATCTCTGTATCCTTGGGTCAGATCCATTCCAGGCAGATAGTGTACATTTCCAATCTCTGTATCCCTGGGTCAGATTCACTCCAGGTGTACTGTGTACATTTCCCATCTCTATATCCCTGGGTCAGATTCACTCCAGGTGTACTGTGTACATTTCCTGTCTCTGTATCACTGGGTCAGATTCACTCCAAGTGTACGGTGTCCATTTCCCATCTCTGTATCCCTGGGTCAGGGGGCACAGGAGGAGAAAGTGGAAGCGCGCCATGGCACAGATTTTCCATCCCCCAAACACTCACCTCTTTCCCTCCATCTTCCAGGAATCCACCAGCGACTCACCACCACCACCAGCCAGAATCTGTACTGCGAGGAATCCTGCTGCGTGTTTGGATATGGATCTGCAGATCACTGAAGTAACACCGACATGGGGCAGCCATGTTCCAGACCGCTCGGACCAAAGCCCAGAGATTAGCAGGAGCCGGAGTCACATGATGACATTGGAACTTTGCAATTTTCTTCAGTTTTTTTAAACACACACAGGGAGAGTGTGTCTGGAATGTGCTACCAAGGATTGGCAGTAGAGACTGATACGATGGAGGTGTGTAAAAGTCTCCCTGTCCCCTTCCCATTCTCACTGCACACCAGAGACTCAGTTCAATTCTCCTACCCCATTTGCCCCTTTCATCAGCCGTCTCCCCCAAACCTCCTCACACTGACAACCTCCCCATCTACCCACTCCTACCGGAAACAGGCTTCCTGACCCCGAAACATCGAGTGTCCCTCTGCCCCCACAGATGTCGCTCAGACCACAGAGTTCCCTCCACTGGGGACACGAGAGATGCTGATGCTGGAATCTAGAGCAACACGCTGATTCTGTAACCCTTCTCCGACAGGGAGGGTTATAGGGGCTGGCGTAGTTTATAGAGATAAGGAGGGGTCTAGGGGCCGGAGAATTCTCAGGGACAGGTAGGAGTGTTTGGGTTGGAGCTGGTTACAGAAATAGGGAAGGGTTTAGGGGGTGGAAGAGTTTAAAGAGCTGGCGGAATTTAGGGGCAGGTGGAATTTACAGAGATAGAGAGGGGTGCAGAGGATGTAGAGGGTTACTGAGAGAGGGAGTAGTGCAGGAGCCTGTGGGGTTCACAGAAACTGTTAGGTGTGTAGGAGCTAGAAAGTTTACAGAGAGAGGAGTGGTGTAGGGGATTGAAGGGGCCCCATGCATGCACAGGAGAAATGCTGTGGTATAGTAATGGGGAACAAAGAAATGGTCAACAAACTCAAAAAGTATTTTGTTTTAATCCTCACAGTGGAAGACACCACTAGCACTGTTCTGCAAAGGTCGGTTTTGGATTTTCTCATTATATGCCAAAGAACTCAATGAGGGAATTGATGGTCTTGTGGCCAAGTTTGCAATTGAGACAAAGATAGGTGGAGAGGCAAGTAGTGTTGAGGAAGCAGGGAGTAAGCAGAAGGTGCTGAGAGATTAGGAGAATAGACAAAGAAGAGACAGATTGAAGACAGTGTTCCGGATGTGTATAGTCATGCACTTCTGTAGAAGGAACAAAAGCCTAGACTACTTTCTAAACAAGGAGAAATTTTTTAATACAGTGAAGACTAAGGAGCTAATTATCAACTTTGGAAAGTCACGGGATAACGAGTACGCTCCAGTCTACATTAACGGAGACACAGTGGAGAGAGTGTCCAGTTTCAGATTTCTGGGAATACATATCTCAGAAGACCTTACATGGTCCACTAACACCACAACAATAGTTAAGAAAGCACAGCAACACTTATTTTTCCTCAGGACGCTGAAGAAAGCTGGTCTACCTGAACAGATGCTGGTGACCTTTTACCGCTGCACCATAGAGAGCATCTTAACATACTGTATCTCTGTGTGGTACAGTATCTCAGTTGTACAGCAGCTGATAGGAAAGCAGTTCAGCGGGTCGTCTCTAGTGCACAGAAGATCATCGGGACACAGCTCCCAGCCCTGGAGGACACCTATAGCTCACACTGCCTAAGGAAAGCTACAAGCATCTGTAAGGACAATACACATCCATGCAATCATCTGTTTGAACTTCTTCCATCCGGCAGACATTATAAGATTTCCTATGCCCGCACTTCTAGACTGAAAAATAGCTTTTTCCCCAGAGCTATAATTGCTCTGAACCAATCAATCAAGCGTCATCCATAAATCTGTTATATTGCTACTTTTAATACTGGTTTTATGGCTGTCATGCATCTGAGTTGCGCATTTGTACTGCTGGACATTGCTTGTACTGGCTGGTTACTTGATTTTATTTATTGTTTATTTATTTTATTTGTTGTTTTATAGCATTGAGTACGAGAGTTGCAAACTCATTTTCGCCATATTGGTGCATGACAAATTGTACTATGCAATGACAATAAAGATATTTCATATTTCATTTCAAAAACCAGAGGTGCAAAAGGACTTGGGAGTTCTCATGCAGGATTCCTTAAAAGATAACTTACAGGGTGAGCTGATAGTGAGGAAGGCAAATATAATGTTAACATTCATTTTGAGAAGACTAGAATATAAAAACAAGGAAGTAATACTGAGGCGTTTCTGCGGCCAGATATTGTCTGCAGTTTTAAGAAAAGATGTGCTGACCAATTGGAGTGGGACCAGAAGGCATTTACAAGAATGAAAGGGATAACATGTGAAGAGCCTG
This sequence comes from Mobula birostris, assembly GCF_030028105.1. Taxonomy (NCBI): domain Eukaryota; kingdom Metazoa; phylum Chordata; class Chondrichthyes; order Myliobatiformes; family Myliobatidae; genus Mobula; species Mobula birostris. Next base: position 29,583,340 of record NC_092377.1, read on the forward strand.
TACTCCTTGGAGTTTTGAAGAATAAGGGGGAATCTCATTGAAACCTATTGAATACTGAAATTCTGAGGTAGAGTGGATGTGGAGAGGATTTTTTAATAGTAGGAGAGTCCAAGACCAGAGAACACACCTCAAAATGGAAAGATGACCCTTTAGAACAGCGATGAGGAGGAACTGCTTTAGCCATAGGGTGATGCATCTGTGGAATTCATTGCCATTGATCACTGTGGAGACCAAGTCATTCAGTATGCTTAAAGCAGATGTCGATAAGCTCTCAAATGGCAAGGATTTTAACATGGGAGCTGTAGGTGGTTACAGAGACAGGTTGAGGTCTAAGGACTGGAGGGGTGAATAGCTTATAGAGGCAGGAAGAAATGCAAGAGCTGGAAGGAGTCAACAGAGACAGGTTAGGATGAGGGGGCTACAGAGAATTAAAGAGTCAGGAGTGCTGAGACGAGTTGTTTACAGAGTCAGAAATGAGTGAGTGTTTTACAGAGATAGAGTTGTGCTTAGGGCCAAGAGGGGTAAGGGGTGCAAGGACAGCAAGGGTGAGGGGTTTAAATAGCTAGTGAGGGGTGCAAGGGCAGCAAGGGGTGAGGGGGTTACAGAGCCAGTGAGAGGTGCAAGGGCAGCAAGGGTGAGGGGGTTACAGAGCCAGTGAGGGGTGCAAGGACTGCAGGGAGACAAGGGGTTACAGAGCCAGTGAGGGGTGCAAGAGCAGCAGGGATAGAGGGGGTTACAGAGCCAGTGAGGGAGGGCAAATGCAGCAGGGGGAGAGGGGGGGTTACAGCCAGTGAGGAGTGCAAGGACAGCAGGGGAGATGAGGTTACAGAGCCAGTGACGGGGGTGGGGGAACTGCAGCTGGGATAGAGGGGGTTACACAGCCAGTGAGGGGGGTCAAGTGCAGCAGGGGGAGAAGGGGTTGAAGAGCAAGGGAGGGGTGCAAGTATGCAGGAAATTTACAGAGACAGGGGCAAGAGTGCTGGGGGGTTTCAGAGAGAGAGGGAGGTCTACAGGGGCTGGAGGGGTTAACAGAGACTGGAAGGGGTGCAGGGGCTGGAGGGGTTTACAGAGACTGGAAGGAGTGCAGGGGCTGGAGGGGTTTACAGAGACTGGAAGGGGTGCAGGGGCTGGAGGGGTTTACAGAGACTGGAAGGGGTGCAGAGGTTAAGGGTTTCACAGAGAGGCACACAGAGACAGGTGTGTTGGGTCCAGTGGGAGGTTGTTGAAACAGGTACATAGGTAGGTCAGGGTTAGATAGGGTTGTGGAGGATAGAGAAGCACTAGGGGCCAAAGCTCATTAGGGAAGGAGAGGATGTGACTCTGTAACGCACTCCAGCCTCTACACCCCTTCCTGTCAGAAAAAGATTATAGAATTTGTGTGTTGTTCCAGATTTCAGCGTCAGCATCTCTCGTGTCCCCAGTGGAGGGAACTCTGTGGTCTGAGCGGCATCTGTGGGGGCAGAGGGACACCCAACATTTTGGGATCAGGAACCACATGTTGAGATGGAGAGAACAGACTGGAGGAGGTTGTCGGTGTGGGAAGAAAAGGGGGAGAGCAGCTGAGGAAAAGAGCTGGTGGGGCAAAAGGAGGGTCAAACTGATTCTCTGGTGTACAGTGAGAAAAGGAAGGGGGCAGGGAGAGGGGAATGTAGCATGTGAAAGGGGGTAGGAGGGAGAGAGAGACATCCCTCCATTCTCGACATCTTCACATGCCAATCTGAGAGACCTTTACACACCTCCATCGCAGAAGGATCCAAATTTCTCTTTGTAATTCTCCCTTTTTGCATTATATTTTCATTTATTTCTTATTGCAACTTATAGTAATTTTATGTTTTGCACTGTACTGTTGCGACAAAAATAAAATAAATTTCATGACATTAATAACGATAAACTGATTCTGATATTGGTCTCTATTGTGGGGTGAGAGTGGGAAGGGGGCAGGGAGAGGGGAATCATGGTTGAGAAAAGGGCATGGGGGAGGAGTGGGAGTGGGAAGCACCAGAGAGATGTTCTGTATTGATCAGTAAACCAATCGTTTGGAACCAAGTGACCTTGCTTGGTGGTTCAGGGCTGGGTGCATCTGCAACATCACCACTCTCCCATGCACTCCTTCCCTGTCACCTGTCCCACATCCCTCCCACGGCACTCCACCCTCAGCATTCCCAACATCCTCTACTCCCACCAGATTTACAAACTCACTCTCAGCTCCACATTGGCAAATATTTAAAATTTGTCATCAGTGAATAAGCTCCTGTAAACCGGACATGAGACCCCCGAGTAACAATGGTGTCTGTGCCCCTGATCTAACAGCTCTGCAGAAAGGGGTGAAACTCCCCAGTGGTCTGGGAAGAGAAGCTCCACACAATGACTCCACAATCAAAGTTTGACCTGCTTGCCTAGTTTTGTTTGAGGGTGACTGCAATCTATTGTTGTCAAGCTCCACATCTCTACCTTTTCCCCCGCTGCATCAACACTTGTCTCAGTTCCTCACCTTCAACTCACTTTTCCTGCTCTTCCACTGATTCAAATCAGCCACTATCATCACTACACCAAAGCACACTACACCTTCACACTGATGTCAGTCATGAAGTGATTTGAATGGCTGATGAAGGCACATACAAAAATTCCATTCCTTGCCACACTGGACACTCACCATTATGCTTACTGACAGAACCACCCCACAACAGATGTCACAGCATCGATCATGAACCTGGCCCTGAACTGTATATAAAACAAGGACACATGTCAGAATGCTGTTTCTGGATTTCAGTTCAGCATTCAACACTATTGTCCCACAGATCTTGGTGAACAAACTCCACCTCCTCGGTCTAAAGACACCATTATGCAACTGGGTGTTGCACTTCCTAACTAACAGACCTCAGATAGTGAGGATGCACAACACTTCCTCCCTCTCCATCATCCTCAACATGGGTGTCCCCAAGGGATGTGTGCTGATCCCATTGCTGTGTACACATTGCTCTGCTTACACATGACTGCTCGGCCAAACACCCGAGTAATGTCATTGTCAAGTTCACTGAAAACACAACAGTGGTGGGGCTCCTGACCATCAATGATGAGAAAAGGTGGAAGAGCTCAACGCTTGGTGCCAGACAAATAACCACTTTCTGAATGTCAACAAGACAAAGGAGATGGTTATCAAATTTAGGAGAACTCACATCACTCACACCCCTCTTTACATCAGTAGCTCAGCAATGGAAACAGTGAACAGTTTCAAACTCCTGGGAGTGGACAAATCACACAACCGTTCAAGGCCCCAGAACACTGCACATTGTCACGAATGCTCACAAACACCTCTACTCTCTCTGGAGGCTGAAGAGAGCTGGACTGTGTACATCTACGCTCATGTCCTTCTGCAGATGTGCAGCAGAGAGCATCCTAACATGCTACATCTCTGCAGAGTACAGAAACTTCTCTGTGGAGGACAGGAAGGCTCTACAATGGGGATAATTCATACTGCCCAACACAGCAGTACCCACCTACAGAATATAGCTACAGAAAGAGTTGTCTATTTAATATTTCAGTAATATTTGAGTAATCCTGTAACTATATTGTCTGTTGAAACATTCTTTGGTGTTTGTATAATTCATTCTGATTATATGTGAAAAATACATGAATTGCATACATCATGACACCACCACATAACACATGTGTACCTTGCGTAAAGGAAAAAATTAAGTGCACACAATTACCTTCCGTCTCCTTGTTTTCAATTTGATTAATTTAATGTTTTAGAGTTACAAAACATAACAGAAAGTTGCTGGAAAAGGGCCAGTAGCATCATAAACGATCACACAAACCTGCTAATGACACATGTGTCCCACTCCCATCAGGGAGGAGGCTACATAACATCCACGCCAGGACCACCAGACTCAAAAACAGTTACTTTCCCCAAGCAGTCAGTCTGATCAACACCTTCCCACCCCTCCACACCCCCAACGCCAGTACTTTATCATTTCCTGTCGGAGTTACCTTATGTACAAAAAGCCCGTGCTTAGCATTACTTTATGGACATACACTCGCTGTATCTATATAAGCTATCTTATGTATTTATATTTATTGAGTTTTTATTTTTGTGTTCTCTATCTTATTGGGTTTATTTTGTGCTGCATTGGATCCAGAGTAACAATTATTAATTCTACTTTCCACTTGTGTACTGGAAATGACATTCAACATCTGGAGCATTTTATACTGGCCCCAGAATTTTTGTGAAACTGTTACGAAACAGTGCAGTCCCGATAATAGTCCTGTGGCATCTCACTAATACCACATTTCTGATTGAGATTCTAAACCTTGGATTGTTTGTCCTTCCAGATACCTAAGAATTACACTGCATCTCGTTCCTAAGGTTGTCATAGCTGTTGGTGGTAGTGGGGATAAGCTCTCACTACCTATAATGGTGTGAGTCTCTAACAGCCTCTGGCAACCAAGTCCAACTCTTGGCTTTCATGTGTGGCTAGCCACTAGGCCTGGTGGAACCATTTCTACTGACAAGAGAAGGGGTAAAAGCACACCACTGGCCCCTCAAAACCAATTCCTTCAGGCAGGTGGGGCTCGTCAGCCTTGGACAGCAGACCGCCTAGGAGGAAAACTCTGATATTAAACCACCCATGGGAGAGGCTTCAAGAGTAACCCCTGAGGAAGAAACCCAGAGCCAGAGTCCCAAAGGCAGTTTGATGTTGTTGACAACCTCACTCTGGCAACCTCTGTGACAACACTAGTGCCAAGTTGTATTGGTGCTTGCCCTTCCTTTGGACTACATCAGTGATGTGAAGAGGAGGAACCGGTGTATGGGCAATACTGGTTCTTCAAATCTTCCTGCCCAGGCTTGAGCACAATCCACCAGAGGTGCAAACCCATGATCCCCCAGGATCGACAGGTGCCTACCATGTATACGGAATACAACTCTGAAAGTTATCGTCTCCAAATAGTCATAGTCATACTTTATTGATCCCGGGGGAAATTGGTTAAATAGCCATGAAATACAGAAAAACTATGCAAGTTGTTGAAAGACATCAAACCCTCCAACAAGAAAATGAAACAAAAACTCACAAGCTCCAAACCCCCAATCCTCTCCCTCACAAAAAACTAATACATCACCCACAACAAAAAAAAGTGACAGTAACATCAAACCCCCAACTCCCTCTCTCACACACAAATAACTAACAGATCGCCCACAAGAAAAACATCAACATCATCACACCTCAAATCCACAACTCTTCTCTCGCACAAAAAATAACGCATCTCCCACCCAGAGAATGGCAAGGCCATCAAACCAACAACAGTCCAATCAGCAACAAGAAAGAAAAACACAAAAAACTGAAGGAGACCAATATAAACTGCATTCCACACCAATAATCACATAGATCTCAGTATCTGGAAAAAGTCCTTCGTAACTGCAAAACTCAGTCCTTCCGTGAAGAGCAACCACCACCACCACGCAGCCGCCATGGAGAGCTTCCGCCAACTTGCCTCCTCCACATTTTCCTTGATGTTTCAATCTTCCATGATGCTTTGATTGGCAAGAAATGCAGTCAATCGTGACCCCACACCCCATCACTGGTCTTCTCTTCAAGGCGGCTGATGCTCACAATTCTCTCCTGGAATTTTCCTCGGAGACAGCAGAGCGCTAGATCACTCGATCGAACTCCAAACTCTAAGTCACAGGTCCCAACAGTTTCAGACATCCCACCTCTCCCGGAAGTTCTGGGAGTCTCCCGCATATCGATAGTGGCTCCCTGATGCCCGGAAATTATATACAATATCCCGAAAAGCGATTTCTTTGACAAAGAGAAGGAGAGGGAGAGCGAGCATCCTGATTGGTCTCTCCTCGTGCTAAGAGTGGTCCCCAACCACCGGGTCGCGAGGAAACAATATGATTTGGCGATATGAGTCAGCTGCGCCCTTCCTCATTCCCTGTCACGTACTGTTGAATTTGAACGCACGCTAGGTCATTATGCACGAGTCATCCATGTCAGTGCTGGAAAGAGATCAACTCCTTGAGCTTGCAAATGACAGCGAGCTGAAAAGTATGTTTGACATAACATCTCTGCCAGCATTCTGGATCAAGGTCAAGGCTGAATACTCTGAGATAGCCACGAAAGCACTGAAAACGTTGTTTCCATTTCCAATATCATATCTCTGCGAAGCGGAGTTTTCTGCAATGAATACAATGAAAACTAAATTGCGGAATAGACTGGACATAAGGAACCCCCTTCGAGTATCACTGTCTCCCATCACCCCTCGATGGCACCGTCTTGTTGCAGGAAAACAAGCCCAGGGCTCCCACTGATTCAGCGATATTGAAGTGTTGCAATGATTTTATATGTTCATACGAGGAAAATATGCGCTGTGTGTTTAATATTCAAACGTTACTTAAAATGTTATGATGCTATTGACTTATAATTGACTTATCACTATATTCATGCAAGGAAAATATGCGCTGTGTATTTAATATTAAATTCGTTAGATAAACCCTTTTAGAAATTAAATTGAGTGTATTAGCCACTTATAAGTGACTTCTAGTTGACTTATCACCTATATTCTGGTTGTGATTAACACTCCTCCTCCCCCCTGCCCCGGTCGGATGGTCCGCAAGAATATTGTCAATATTAAACCAACCTGCGGTGCAAAGAAGGTTGGGGACCCCTGCTAAGTAGGCCTATCAATTTTCTCTGTGAGCAGGCTTTACAGTTGACCTCAAAAATAATGACAGTGTTGCTCGCTGCACTGTTTGCAACAGTGACTTTTCTATTGCCCATAGTGAGTTAAAATGTAAAAGACATGTTGAGGTGATTTTAACAGGTGTCATTTGTTCATTAGCATAGCTAACGTTATTTAAACTAGCTGGCTGGCTGCTAAGGAGCTACGCTATTGATGTCTTACGTGATGAGGCCAAACTCCCTGTAGACTTACTTAAAGTTGTAATAGAATAAACATGATAATATATTAGTACATATTTTAATGTCACATTTTCTGCATATACCCAACTTGGTTTACAGTTTAGACAAAATCACTAAACAAAGTATTACATACACCCTTGGAGGTCCACCAGGAAGTGGGGGGGAAATATGGGGTTGAGGGGGCAGGGGTGCTACCTCCCTGAAATGAGTTTTTGCAGGGTGGGATGTCTGCAGTTTCCAAAACACAATTAAGATAAAAAGAAAAATAGAAGACATAGAAAAACTGAAATAATTGACTATGTGGAAGATGTCGCCCAAGAAATCGTTGTTCACTGGCGCCATCTTGACCATTATTTATGTAGTCAGTAGCAATAAGAAAGATTTTGTCAACTTCTAAAGTTTATTACTACCTTTTACTGGCAAATCGAAAGTCATGCGGCAAAACTCACTTCACCACCTCAAATTCTTTAAATTTCAAGGTTTCCTTTGTAATAAATAAAACTCCCACAAAGTAGAGTGAAATTCTATCACCATCTTTGTTAAATTACATAGGGCAAGAATACTTCAGGTCAAATACTTCTCATATTATATCACAACAGCTAATCATCTATTGCAATTCAGAAAGGCAGCCCAATAAAAACAAACAGAAGAAACTTCCACATTCCATGATTATAAAACACAGCAATGATTGTAATGCACTTTACGTGACAAAATTATAGTGCATATGATACTTATAATCAGCAAACTTGCAAGTATGCTGCAATTTGACCCATTTGAAACATTGCTTGTACAACATTGTACATCCAAGTCAACAAACTCATTGCATTTGGAAATAATTCCATTTGAGTTGCACTTCAAACACTTGTACATTTTGTCCCATTATCAATTACACAGTATAATCAGTTTACCACAGAATATACTGAACAGAACATTACAACTTTGCAACATTATTTCCCAAAAAAAGTGACAATAAATATATCTTTTACTGGCCTGTATAAATCTATTGGGCAAATGCTATCCTCTTCGTTTCCAGGTGACCAGATTACCAACACTCTTTCAAAGAAAATGAACAAGGAAACAAGCTTTTGAGCCAATGAACCAACTATCCTGCTAGAATTCCCCAAGTGAAAAGTAGTATAGAAGAAACAGCATGTATTTTAACTAAGATACCGAATTTAAAACTCCTTTTTTGTGAAGTTACATTTTAAAGCACATCATATAGAATTCTACCAAAGCTACCCATAAATTTATCCCAATTTTGCTCCAACTTTCTCTATTTTTTTAATCCTCCTACCCTATCCAAGCTCCTTTTGTCAAGATATGCAAATCACTCAACCTATCCTTCCTAATTTGCTACATCATCAACTTTGTGCCTCCATATTAACTGATATTGTGAATAGTTTCAGGAGATTCAAGATTCTCTTTTTCCAAAAGTGTCACGATCATTCTCTCATTCAAAAATTATCCTCAACATTCCTGTCCTAAATTACTGTTTAATCCACAACTTTAATTTCTTCCCCATAGTTCTTGAATATAATGTTTAAACCTCTTCCATCAGGTCTCTATTCCTGCCCGCTACTTTTTTGAAGATACATTGTGTGCCCAAGATGCACTAATGTTACTCATTCACAGTTGTTCTTCAGCCTTTGATCCAGGTGAACATACAATCCTCTTCCAATGCCTCTCCCCCATCAAATGGGTGCCATATTACTTATCCAATCTTAGCCAAAGAATCTCTTCCCATAACTTCTATACAAACTTGACCCAGCCCCATTTCTTATCTATGTCCTGCCACTCAGCAAAACCATTCAAAAATACATAAGAACATAAGAAATAGGAGCAGGAGTAGGCCGGCTGGCCCGTCAAGCCTGCTCTGCTATTCAATAAGACCATGGCTCATCTGGCCATGGACTCATCGCCACTTACCTGCCTTTTCCCCATAACCTTTAATTCCCCACTATGCAAAAGACTATCCAACCTCACCTTAAATATATTTACTGAGGTAGCCTCCACTACTTCATTGGGCAGAGAATTCCACAGATTCGTCATTCTCTGGGAAAAGTATTTCCTCCTCATCTCCGTCTTAAATCTACTCCTTCAAATCTTAATGCTATGTCCCTTAGTTCTAGTCTCACCTAACAGTGGAAACAACTTTTCTGCCTCTATCTTATCTATCCCTTTCATAATTTTATATGTTTCCATAAGATCTTCTCTCATTCTTCTGAATTCCAGCAAGTACAGTCCCAGGCAACTCAATCTCTCCTCATCGTCTAACCCCCTCATCTCTGGAATCAACCTGGTGAACCTTCTCTCACCGCCCCCAAAGCCAGTATCTCCTTCAAGTAAGGAGACCAGAACTGCACACAGTACTCCAGATGCAGCCTCACCAGTATCCTATACAATTACAGCATAACCTTCCTGCTCTTACATTCAATCCCTCCAGCAATGAAGGCCAACATTCTTGATAGCCTGCTGCACCTGCAAACCAGCCTTTTGTGATTCGTGCACAAGCACTCCCAAGTCCTTCTGCACAGCAGCATACTGCAATCTTTTTTTACCATTTAAAAAATAATCTGCTGTTTCATTCTTCCTTCCAAAGTGGATGACCTTGCAATTACTAACATTGTACTCCATCTGCCAGACCCTTGCCCACTCACTTAACCTATCTATATCTCTCTGCAGATTCTCCGTAGCTTCTGCACAATAAACTGTTCTATTCAATTTAATATCATAAGCAAACTATACTCGGCCCACTCTTCTAGATTGCTAATATATATCGTGAACAGCTGCGGGCCCAGCACCAGCCCCTGCAGCACACCATTCACCACTGATTGCCAACCAGAGTAACAGCCATGTATCCCAACTCTCTACTTTCTATTGGTTAACCAATCCTCTATCCATGCTAATACATCACCCCCAACTCTATACATCCTTATCTTAAAGACTAGCCTTTTATGTGGCACCTTATTGAATTCCTTCTGGAAATCCAAGTAAGTACGTCCATCTGTTCCACTCTATCCACTGCACTCGTTATTTCCTCAAGGAACTCTAGTAAAGTTGTCAAACAGGACCTGCCTTAACTGAATCCATGCTGTGTCTGTCTAATAGATCCATTTCTTTCCAGATGCCTTGTTATTTCTTCTTTTATGATAGCTTCAAGCACCTTCCCAATGACAGATGTTAAACTATTGCCTACATCTTTTTTTGAACAGTGGTGTGACATTCACTATCTCCCAATCCACTGGGACCTGCCCAGAGTCCAGAGAATTGTGGTAAATCATCACCAAAGCCACTTCTATAACTTCTGCCATTTCTTTCAGTACCCTGGGATACATTCCATCAGGACCAGGGGACTTACCTACCTTCAGGCCCACAAGTTTGCTCAGCACTACCTCTTTAGTGATAGCAACTGTATCGAGGTTCTCACCTCCCACTGCATCCACAACATCTCTCTTTGGCATATAAGATGCATCCTTCACCATGAAGACAGACACAAAAGAGTCATTCAAAGCCTCGGCCATTTCCTCATTACTCAATATCAATTCCCCCTTCTCATCCTCCAAGGGACCTACATTCACTTCAGCCACCCTTTTCCGATTTATATAATAAAAACTTTTATTATCCATTTTTATATTTTGTGCTAGGTTATTTTCATAATCTATCTTCCCTTTCTTTAATTGCTCGCTTAGTGGTACTTATGTTGCTTTTTAAACTTTTCCCAATCTTCCAGTTTCCCACTACTCTTGGCAACTATATATGCACGAGCTTTTAGTTTGATGCCTTCTTTAATTTCCTTAGTTATCCAAGGCTGGCTCTCCCCACTCTTACTGTCCTTGCTTTTAAATGGAATATACTTTTACTGAGCACCGTGAAAAATCTCCTTAAAAGTCTTCCACTGTTCCTCAACTGTCCCACCAAATAGCCTGTGCTCCCATTTTACACTAGCCAAGTTCTCCCTCATCCCATTGTAGTCTTCATTGTTTGGGCATAATACACTGGTTTTAGATTGAACTATTGCACCCTCCATTTGTACGAGAAAATCAATCATACTGTGATCACTCTTTCCAAAAGGATCCTTAACTACAAGATCACTAATTTTACCTGTCTCATTGCACAGGACTAGATCTAAGATTGCACATTCCCTTGCAGTTCAGTAATATGCTGGTCAAGAAAACCAACTCGGATGCATTCTATGAAGTTCTCCTCAAGACTACCTCAACCAACTTGATTGACCCAATCTATGTGCAAGTTAAACTCTCCCATGATAACTGCTGTTGCATTCTTACATGCCTCATATATTTCACTGTTTATTGCCTGTGCCTCTGTAATATTATTATTCGGTGGCCAATGGAAAACTACCACCAGTGAATTTTTTCCCTTTACTATTCCTAATCTCCACACAGATGGATTCAACATTCTGCTGCTTAGATTTTATTTTTTTATTAATTTTTATTGCAACACCAACAAATTACATTCAATACAACCAACTGCCAATTACATTTTGACTGTTTAACCCAGCCACCCCCCAACCTTCATCACCGTCCCCCCCTCCACCCCTCTCTCCCCCCATCCCTCCCCTCTCCACCAACCAACTGAATAGTAGTACATACACAGACAAAGCATTCCTATTTTAACAAAAGATCTTTTTAAGTTAGATATCAAATTTGTCCACATTAAGATTGTGTTTGCTCGTGCATCATTTACTCTTGCTGATGAAAGTTCCAGGTAAGAAATGTCCAAAAAGCTCCAAAGCCAGTGAGTATTTGAAATATCATGGGGCGGTTTCCACTGCTGGACTACAATCTTCTTAGCTGCAGTCAGGCCTGCCAGCCAGACTTTGTGTGTTTTTCCCGTAAGGGAAAGGTGGGAGTCATCATTTAGAAGATGTACAGCAGGATCCATTGGTTATTGTACCCCCCCCCCCCCCCGTTAGTTCCGTAAGAGTACTGATAACCTTCCCCCACAAACCAAAAACCCCTGGACATTCCCATACAACATGTATAAAAGAGCCAATGGCTCCATGAGGGCAAAATGAGCAATATGAGTCCGGAACCAGTCCCATTTGATGTCTAATTCTCGTTGTTAAATATGCTCTATGACAAAATTTCAAGTGTATATACTGATGATCTGGGTTTTTCGAAGCACCGGCAGCATTATCCCAAATCGCATCTGTGACGAGAATACACATAGATAAGATGTTAGCTGTCCTGTGTGATCAGCAGTTGGTCTGCCACCTGTCCTCAGGGGGGAAGGAGAGATAAGGAACAATGAAGCAGCATGTGGAGATGTTAATGAAGGAGCCATCAGTCTGGGTATTGCCAAGATCGGCTCCCCCTTTGAACCCTGAACTGTTTGAAGTGATGGACAGGCGATACCCCAGCAGGGGGATAAAAAGGGACAGGTTCGCTAAGGCAGGACACACACAACACCCGAGGTAACGAGACCCTGGAAGCGGTGCGCCTCTCACAAGTCGGTGAGAAGCTCTTGGACGGCTGATCGGGGGATCAGCCTTAAACGCACAGGGTGGAAAGGTACGATCAGCGGGAACCCGGTGTGTGTCCACCCTCGCTTGGGTGCCGGGTTCACTGCAGAGGATCGACCGCATCTGGAGGAGGGGTCACAGTCGGTGACCTCAGGTGACATCACCAAGGACCTGCCCGAAAGCTGCTTGTGAGCAATATCGCCGGTCTGTGAGTGGAAGCCCTGTCTGAATGATCAGTCGTTCTCGTTCTCTCTCTCCCGCCCCCGACATTGTCCATCGCCATGGCAATGATTACTGCAAACTGAACTAAATTGGACTGAACTTTTGTGTCACTTTGAAATTTGGTCATTTACCCCTAGACAACGATAGAGCTTGATTGATGCTGTTATCTTAATTGTGTGCACATGTGTGGTTATCATTGCTGAACTGTTGCATTTATTATCCTTTCGATTACTGTGCTGCTTGTTTCTTTAATAAAACTTTCTTAGTTCTAGTAATCCAGACTCCAACTGAGTGATCCATTTCTGCTGGTTTGGCAACCCAGTTACGGGGTACGTAACACATCCCAGTCCAAGTCTTGTCCCAATTCAGATATGTCCCTATCCCAGGCTTTCATTCCCAATGTGGGCATATAATTCTGGGAGTTTAATTTATCATAGATATATGACACTATCTGTCCTGGAGCACTCTGTATCCAATTTAAAATAGGACGGTCCTTTAAATCTGACCCCCAGGGAACGCCATAGGCTTTACAAGCTGATCTTACTCGAAAGTAGAAGAAAAGAGAGTGTTTATCAATATTATATCGAGATATGTTCTTGAAAGCTGATAGTACTTGCCCCATTAATATCTTGAAGAGTAGTAATACCTTTATCCTCCCAAGTTCTGTTAGTGAATGGTTTCCCCCAAGATAGAAACGATTATTGTTCCATAATGGAGATGATGTGCACTATACGCTTTTAAATTTTAGTAATTTTTCTGCTGCTCTAAACATTTGTAGCATATGGGTTAAAATTGGACCGTAATACAAATCAGATTTTTTGGTAGACATACCTATAAGGAGAAAGTCCTTCAACCTTATTGGTGTTTTTAGCTCTTGTTCTATATTTTTCCATTATGAAACTTTATCCTCCTCCATCCAATCGCTAAGACTTTTTAATACAAATGCCCAGTGACACAATTTAAAATCTGGACATGCCAATCCCCCATCCGACTTTTTGAATTGTAGAGCTGACCATTTTATATTGGGTCGTTTACCATTCCAAACATAGCATCGTAGTAAGGAGTCCAGTTTTTGCCAATATCCTGCTGGAGGTGCAAGTGGGATCACTGAGCTGAAAAAATTAATGCAGGGCAAGATGTTCACTTTAATGACTGATATACGGGCTGGGACTGATGCTGGCAGGTGTCTCCATCTATTAATATCTTCTATTTATTTCAAAATTAAAGAGTAATTTGTTTTAGCCACAGATGATAGGGAAGTACTAACTTTAATACCCAAGTAGAGGACCTCATTTGTAACTTGCTTAGATTTTATATGGTCTCTCACTATCGCCCTGATCTCGTCTTTAATTAAGAGTGCTACCATCTCCCTTACCTTCCTGCCTATCCTTCCGTATTACCTGATATCCTTGGATATTAATTCCCAATCCTCTCCACCCTGCAACCATCTGTATCTCTCTGCAGACTCTCCATATCTTCTGCACAATTTGCCTTATAGACATATAGATTTATATAGATTTTGTATGTCATCATCTATAAATAATATATACATTGACAAAACCTAACTGTACCAGCTTTCTGGACTCAGAGTTATCATCACATTAGCAGAACATACAGCCCCAAATGAGCTTCAATCTCAACTCGTTAAGCACTGGGAATACAAAGCCACTGTTTCCAGGGCAACTTCAACCTCCTGGCAAGTCCTCGTTGTCAGGCTGAATCAAATTGTTTACCTATTCCCTCCACTATTTAATTATAAATTGGGTTTCTTCTCCATAGCCCATTTTGTTTCTTTAAAAAAAACGATCAGTTACTTCCACCTCTGTAACAGCTCATATCCATCCCTGACCAGGTTGTCTGTTGCTCAAATTCTCATTGATAATTGTTAATTCCTAACTGGATATTCTGAAGAGGGATTGGCTAGTAGTCCATCTTCTACCATAAGTATGTCTTCTGCTTATCCTAGCATACTCTATTCACATAATTTCCACTTTTCCTTGATTTTATGGTAGTCTTTACAATTAATCTTCCGGATGTTATTTTTCCAAAGGAAGCCTTTACCTTTTCTGGAGCATTTATTGTACAAAAAAAAATTATTTGAAAACTTCCCATTGTTTTCACACTCACACAATAAAAGCTCAATTTAATTTTTTGCTCATCACTATACAATTCAACCAGCTTAAATTTATAATTTTTCTCAATTTAGATGAAATTATTCATCAGTCACACCATAACGTTGTTAACTTAACCTACTTCATATTCTCTCTCAAAACATGGCTGTCACCACGTCAATTCCAAAATTTTCTCAAATACACCAGGAATTTATAGTCTTAATAATTATCCTGTACAGATTATTTGAATCAATGTCAATATTAAAAATCACACCATAATCAGTTTCTGCTACATCCTTAATTTTAGTATTTATCCATCTCCTACTGCAGTACCATGATTCAGAAGTCTCCAACTAATTCTCACTCAAGATTTTTAAATATCCTTACTTCTCCCGAGTTTTGTCTACAGTGTCATTGGTGGATTTGATTTTTTCTATTTTTGTTTTTGGCCTTTGTTCCCATGTTCTCATTTTGTAAATCTTTTGTTTTTTTTTAATTCTGTCTTCATGAAATCATCACCAACGAAAGTTCTGAAATTATTCCCCCCCCCCTCGGTGTTCTCAATGCACTTCAGCCTCTGCAGTACCCATCCAGAAAAAGCCCTCATCGAGCCAGCAGACACCGCAAGCTTACTCTCCAAATACACTTGGACACCAACAGGCATCAGGAGGTGGGCCAGCAATTTGTATGGAGTGGTCAGGCCTGGGAGCAGACCAAACAGGAGGAAATGACCTGCTGCCTGAGGGTCAGCATAAAAATTGGATGTACTGGGCCATTCAAGGCAACATCCTCCTACTTCAATGCCCAATGTAAAAGGGAGCATTTCACATTGAGACCTCATCTGGGGTCCTCTCACTGTCAGATAGCCGAGAAGACTACCACAACATGTCAGATCAGCTGGTGAGGGCAGAGAAGAGGAGAATATACTGGCGCACCCTGTATAAGAAAATAAGATGGAATTAGCTGAAAGGCATTTTAGCACCTGACTCAACTCTCAAGGATCGTTGCGGGGTCCAATGAATGTGGGGATCAGGTCAATTAGGATTGCTCTGTACCTTTGTGTCCATTGTTGTGATTGTGTCTCATCTGTAATGATACTCCCCTCTTCACTTTCTAAAGGACCTATAGAGTTTAGATCCTACGCATAACCAGCTTTGCCTGCCAGGACAGGATTTCAAGTTCTTGGATCACTGGAACCTCTTCTAGGGTAGGGTAACCTGTACCAGAGGGACAGATTGCAACTAATCTGGAGGGGAATTAGTATCCTAACCAGGAGGTTCACAAGTGCTACTCAGAAAGGTCTCAACTAGTTTGGCAGGGGGATGGGAACCAGAGCGGCAGGTCAGAAAATGGAGGGATGGAGAGGAAGGTAGACGTCAATGCCAGTAAAAACAGGCAAATGCAAAGAAATAAATACGACAGGACAGGGGTCCCCAACCTTTTTTGCACCTCGGACCAGTTTCACATTGACAATATTCTTGCGGACCGGCCAACCAGGGGGTGGGGGGGTGTTCAAGTAGGGTTAAACTCACCTCAACATGTCTTTTACAGTTAGGGTTGCCAACTTTCTCACTCCCAAATAAGGGACAAACGTAGCAGTCAAATCCCGGGACACTTGTGTTTACCCCGAGGAAGACTACCACGACCATGAAGCCTTGCGCGGGCACCTGTGTGCGCATGCGCATACATGCCGATTTTTTTCCACAAATCAGTTTTGGCTTAATCTTTCCGACTATACTGTACATACATTATTTCTATTTTATATAGGTTGTGTACTTATCATATCATTCCTGCTTTTACTATATATTAGTGTTATTTTAGGTTTTATGTGTTATTTGGTATGAATTGGTAGGTTATTTTTTGGGTCTGGGAACGCTCAAAAATTTTTCCCATATAAATTAATGGTAATTGCTTCTTCGCTTTACGCCATTTCGGCACAAAAGGTTTCATAGGAACGCTCTACCTTAGCGGGGGAAATACGAGACAAGGGCAGTCCCGTATGGGACAAATCAATTTAGCCCAATATACGGGATGTTCTGGCAACAGTGTGGGACAGGGAATGGGAAAAAGCTGCAGCCGACTCATATCGTTTCCTCGTGGCCCGGTAGCACATGCTTTGCGGCCCAGTGGTTGGGGACCACTGCGATAGGACACATAGTTTGAAATGTGTGTATTTTTTTAAATATTTTTTTATTGCAAATGTGTGTATTTTAATGCCAGGATAGAGGTCATCAACTTAGGACATCAATCAGTACCTGGAGCTATGAACTATGGATATTAGAGACATGGTTGAGGGAAGGACAGGAATGGGTGCTGAATGCCCAAGGGTTTCAGTGTTTTAGAAAAGCGAGAGAGGGAAGTAAAAGTGGTGGGGCGGCGGGGGGGGATAAGCAGTTGCACTACTAATCAGGGACAATATCATAGCTGCACTCAACGGAGACACAAAACTCATCTACTGAGTCTGTACAGGTAGAAGTCAAAAATAAAAAGGGTGCAATCATTCTGACCAGATTGTACTACAGATCTCCCAGTAGCCACCGGAACACTGAGGAAAAAATATCCAGGCTGATTAAAGAAAGGTGTAAAAATAATAAAGTTGTTGTCACAGGGGATCTTCAACCTCCCTAAAATAAACTGGGACCTTCTTAGTGCAAGAAGTATATATAGGACAGAATTTGTTAAGTGCATCTAGGAGGATTTCTTAAATCAATATTGATGTTGAGTAATGACCCTGGCCAGGTGACCGACCTTTCAGTACATGAACAGTTAGAGAGCAGTTTGCACACTTTTAAGTTTTAAGATAGTTATAGATAAGGATAAGTATAGACCTTCCGTGAGAGTATTAAATTGGAGCAGGGCAAATTACGAAAGCATCAGGCAGGAAGGGTTAATTGGGAAGAGATGCATTCAGGCAAGTACACATCTGATATGTGGAGTGTGTTTAAAGACCAACTGCACAGAGAACACGGCAGATATGTTACAGTAAGAAGGAAAAAAAAACAAAGATAGCAAGGTAAGAGGACATTGGATGTGGAGGGAGGAGGGACCATGAGAAGTCCTGGGCAAGTAGGAATAAAAAGAATCCCAAGATATTCTAGATTCAGAATTGGCTTGCCCATAGGTCCTGCCTTCATCAACCCTAATGAAAGGTCTCAGCCCAAACGTCGACTTCTTATTGCTTTCCATAGATGCTGCCCCAACTGCTGACCTTCTCCAACATTTTATATATGTTCTTCCAGCAATTTGTTTAATCACTCCAGATTCCAACATCAACAGTTTCACGTTTCCGAATTCTTGAAACCATCAGAGAAGAACTACAATGAAAAATGGGCAACTTTTTTTCCCCAAATCTTGGAAGTATAATTAAAGCCAGGACAACCCTAACAGTGGTGTGTAATCATGACCATTGTCAAGATAGGAGACAAGCTCAATTGTGCTAACACCAGTGTGTCCTCCCTGCTGTTTTTACAAGGAAAGGTATTGCCAAAGTGTTTTTCACTCACCTTCTCCTAGTTGCCACTTAACTGCTCTCAATATCACGGTGTGGATTTCTTTCACAGGTAGTATAATCATTACATAGAACTTCGAACAGTATTGCACAGGAACAGGCCCCATGACGAATGATGTTTGTACTGATCATGATACCAATTTGAACTAATCACATCAGCCTGCACAGACTCTACATCCCTTCATTCCTTGCCTATTCATGTGCCTGTCTAAGTACCTCTTAAACATTGTTATTGTAATAATTTAAACCACTTTCTCTGACAGTGTGTTCCGGGCTCCAACCACCAAAAAAACTTGCTTTGTAAATCTCCCTGTAACTTGCCCCTCAAGTCTGTGCCTTCTAATATTTCCACTCTGGAGAAAAAAAGACTACACAACAAAGCAAAGAGAAGTGAGGTACAGTAATAGTATCAACCACAATATATGGCATTTCTGACCATTAAAGCCTTTGGCTCCATCAACAGAGAGAGAATAAACTTCTCAAATTTGATTGCCTGGCAAAATTCATATCCAACATACGCCCACTTCACAATAACATGCAAACCCCTTAACCAAAGGGTCGACAGCAGGCCTAACCCCAAAGCAGACCAGAGTCAAGCAAGGCTGAATGATCATCCGAGCACTTCCTGCAATCTTTTTTGTCTCACCTTCAGCAACCAGAGCAAATGGGAAACTGTTCAGTTTATGTCACCTCCGTGACCGAACCCAAGTTCACTCATCAAACTTGTGTAGGCGACATTTATAAATGCACATACTCACAGGTCATGCTCCAAACCATCACTGACTCAGGATACTCAACAGTCTCTCAGAAAAGAGGTCTCACCTTACATCTACAAAACAAAGGTCCTCTGCCAATTTGTCCTCATGATGCACTGCCACCTCCAACAATCAAGATCCACAATGAGACATGAAATAAAAGAGAATAAATAAAGCATGAAACACTTCCTCCATTGTGGAAATCACCTCTAACTGAAGGGAGATAAAAGTTAATGGTGAAACTCACCATCGCCTTCAGTGCACTAACACAACCTTTGGACATCTGAGAAAAGAATCTGAAGATCAATCCCTACCTTCCTGCATAGTCCTGATTTACCAATTATTTCCAGCAAATACCTCAAAACAATGGTAAAAATCCACCAAAACTGTCTTTGTAAAATCTTCCACAACCACTGGGAAGCTAAGATGTCCCGCATGACATCTCTCACAATGAAACCTTAGTTACACCAAGTTTGTTCTGATGGGCAAGCCATATTGTTTGCTCACTAAACACCCAAGTCCGAGCTTTGTCTGAGGTGCAACACAGCAAAAGATGAATCAACTGACAGTAATCTTTCAAGGACACATTTAAAGCTTCATTGAAAAAAATCGTAAACATCCCCATGGGTGTTCAAAATTGAGGAATGCCTGCATTATCTCCAGTACACGTGTTAAGAGCACAAGAACTGCACCACCACCGAAGTTATTCACCTCAGCTCGTTAGATGGCAGAGAAGGTTTGGCAGCAAGAAGTTAAAGTTACAGAAAGTCTTTGACTGAATGTGTATTATGTTAATTACAGTTTGTAGGAACTACTTTTCCTTTCATTCTTGAGATCAGCTAGGACCTGCAGATTCTTTAACAGGTGGAACTTGAAGTACTAAGCAGAAAAAGCAGGTGGCTAACTTAGGGACTGGTACAATTTAATGACAGGTGCTTCAGTTAATAACATGGCCAACTGTCTTTGTGCAAGATATTTTAAATAATAGCCTAGTAAATCCATGTTAAAAATCCACCTTGTCCATATTTGCTTCATTTATTTTCATTTATCCTCACCTTTATTATTTCAACAAATTGTTAATTTAAACATGAAGCCACTGTGAAGTAACTTACATTTCTTCAGCTTTCTTAATCTTATTCCTTAAATAATGACTCCAACTTTTCACTTACAACCAAAGTAAAACTAACCTATCATATCTGTGGTATCTCATTAAAAAGTCTCACAACTGGAAGAGTTCACCCATCTGTAAGCTTTCCCAGCATACCCACACTCCTCCAATGCAAGTATTTTAAGCATTAAATTTTAAATCTCTCCACTACTAGTGACTGTCTTTAAGTGTGGAGCTCCCAACTGCCAATACTCCCTTCCGAATGTGTGCATCCTTTTCACCACTTTCTTTAACCTCAATTCTTTGACCGTCAGTCCGAACCTCTGCTCAAGTGGTGTGGCACTGACCTTAGCCGGTTAACGTTCCTATAAATCCCTTCAGTACGCTTTTGCTGAAGTTAGATGCGTTATGTTACTTGTTAATAACATTCCTATCTAATTTCCCTGTGACGATTCGATCTTTAATTGTCCTTATTTCTCTCTAAATCTGTGTGTGTATATGAGGCGAGGGTTGCTGTTGATTGACAGGTGAACTTGGCCTGCACTTGGCCCAGGTCCCCAGTTACACATAATGGTCTCCTGCGTCTAGCACATGTTCTGTTCCCTCTACAGAACCCACTGGATGACACTAGTGGCCTATAGTTCAGCTCCTTTTAATCAATATTCCTTCCACCATCTCTAACCACCCCTCAAAAAAAGTGAACACTTGGTACCGTTACTCACTGACCGCACCATGGAACCTGCAGTGTAGAGCGCGTTGACCGTTGAAGCGACCACGGTCGCTTAAGCAAGCGTACGCTGACGACTGGCGACCGACACGGGGATTTAGCTCCGGACCCTGACCGCTCCGAGCAACACAACAGCGGTATCATTCAGCGAGGCCTCGCTTCCCTTGCAGCCGCACGCACCTGAGCGCAGGCGCCACCACTCCCGCGCGTTCCCTCCCTCGGGCACGCGCTCAGTCGCGCTCCCTGAAATTGTCCGCCCGCCGTACCTTGTTGGTTGTCGTCTACCGAATGAGCAGAGTGGAGCCACCTCTGCCCGCCCCCAGACTCTGCCATGGCTCTGGAGGTTGAATTTACCTTCTCCTCTTGAATCTAGTTAGGTTCTTCATATCACCCTGAATGCCCTTTCTTCATTTTGAGCGGTCATGGACCAGAGATTCACATAAATCGGGTTAGGATTTTAACATCTTTAACTTGGGGTTTTTGACAATGTGCTTTTCTCTATCCAACAGGTTACTGAATATTGTCAAGAAAATAATTGCCTGAGCAATCTGGCCATCAAACAACTTGGCCTGCCACTAGAGCCAATTGAGTCATAGAAAAACACAGCACAGAAAAACAGCATAAATACAAAATTACAGCACTAGACCCTTTGGTCCGTCTAGTCCATGCCAAACCATTGAAACTGCCTAGTCCATCAACCTGCACCAGGACCACAGCCTTCCATACCCCTACCATCCATGCATCTGTCCAAACTTATCTTAAATGTTGAAATCGAGCTTGCACGCACCACTTGTGCTGGCAGCTCGTTAGACTCTCACGACCCTCCAAGTGAAGAAGTTTCCCCTCATGTTCCCCACACACTTTTCATCTTTCTCCCTAACTCATAACTCTAGTTGTAATCTCACCCAACTTCAATGGAAAAAGCCTGCTTGCATTTATGGTGTCGATACCCCTCATAATTTTGTATGTCTTCTTTGGAACAATTGAGGAGAGATTTCATAAAGTCCTACCTGTCCAACCTTTCCTTAAAACTCAACTCCTCAGGTCCTGGTAACATCCTTGTAATTTTTCTCTGTACTCTTCCAACCTTATTTACATCTTTGCTGCTGGTAGGTGACTGAACACAATACAACAAATTAGGCTTCATCAATATCTCATTTTCAATATAACTTCCCAACACCTGTACTCAATGCTTTGATTTCTGAAGGCTAATGTGCCAAACGCTTTCTTTATAATATTACCCTATGATGCTGCTTTCAATGAATTATGGACCTGTATTCCCAGATCACTGTGCCCACTGTTCACTATGTAAGACCTACCTTGCTTGGTCCTACCTAAGTGCAACATTTCACACTTGTTTGCATTAAATTCCATCTGCCATTTTTCCAGCTGGTTCAGATCAAACTGCAAGCTCTGATACTCTTCCTCACTGTCCACTACACCCCCAATCATGGTGTCATCTGCAAATTTGCTAACCACATTATCATCCAGATCGTTGATATGACAAACAACAACAGACCCAGCACTGATCCCTGCAGCACTCCAATAATCACAGGCCTCCAGTCAGAGAGGCAACCATATACTACCACTCTCTGGCTTCTCTCACAAAGCCAATGTCTAATCCAATTTACTACCTCATCTTGAATGCCAAGCAACTGAACCTTCTTGACCAACCTCCCATGCAGGGCCTTCTCAA
The DNA here is from genome assembly GCF_030028105.1 of Mobula birostris. Lineage (NCBI taxonomy): Eukaryota > Metazoa > Chordata > Chondrichthyes > Myliobatiformes > Myliobatidae > Mobula > Mobula birostris. The sequence continues at coordinate 29,605,869 of NC_092377.1, forward strand.
GTGCCTTGCTAAAGTCCATGTAGACAACATCCACTCCCTTGCCTTCATCAACTTTCCTGGTAACTTCCTTGAAAGACTCTGGTTAGACATGATCTACGACACACAAAGCCACATTGACTATCGGTAATCAGTCCAAGTCTATCCAAATTCTTGCATAAGTGGTACTTTAGAATATCTTCCAATAACTTTCCTACTACTGATGCCAGGCTCACCAGCCAATAATTTCTTGGTTTATTTTAGAGCCTTTCTTAAACAGCAGAACAAGTTCAGCTATCCCCCAATACTCTCGTACCTCACCTGTTGCTAAGGATGATTTAAATACCTCTGCTTGGGCTCCTGAAAATTCAGCACTTGTCTCCCACAGGTCTCCAAGGGAACATTTGTCAGGCCTTCGGTATTTAGAAACATTCAAACATAGAAAACCTACAGCACAATACAGGGCCTTCGGTCCACAAAGCTGTGCCGCACATGTCCTTACCTTAAAAATTACTAGGCTTGCCCACAGCCCTCTATTTTTCTAAGCTCCATGTAACTATCCAAAAGTCTCCAAAAAGACCCTATCGTATCCGCCTCCACCACCGTTGCCGGCAGCCCATTCCACGCACTCACCACTCTCTGAGTAAAAAGCTTACCCCTGACATCCTCTCTGTACCTACTCCCCAGCACCTTAAACCTCTGTCCTCTTGTGGCAACCATTTCAGCCCTGGGAAAAAGCCTCTGACTATCCACATGATCAATGCCTCTCATCATCTTATACACCTCTATCAGGTCACCTCTCATCCTCCGTCGATCCAAGGAGAAAAGGCCAACTTCACTCAACCTGTTTTCATAAGGCATGCTCCCCAATCCAGGCAACATCCTTGTAAATCTCCTCTGCACCCTTTCTATGCCTTCCACATCCTTTCTATAGTGAGGCGACCAGAACTGAGCACAGTACTCCAAGTGGGGTCTGACCAGGGTCGTATATAACTGCAACATCACCTCTTGGTGCCTAAATTCAATTCCACGATTAATGAAGACCTTCTGAACCACAGAGTCAACGTGCGCAGCTGCTTTGAGCATCCTATGGACTCGGACCCCAAAATCCCTCTGATCCTCCACACTGCCAAGAGTCTTACCATTAATACTATATTCTGCCATCATATTTGACCTACCAAAATGAACCACTTCACACTTATCTGGGTTGAACTCCATCTGCCACTTCTCAGCCCAGTTTTGCACCCTATCAATGTCCTGCCGTAACCTCTGACAGCCCTCCACACTATCCACAACACCTTTGTGTCATCAGCAAACTTACTGACCCATCCCTCCACTTCCTCATCCAGGTCATTTATAAAAATCACGAAGAGTAAGGGTCCCAGAACAGATCCCTGAGGCACACCACTGGTCACCGACCTCCATGCAGAATATGACCCATCTACAACCACTCTTTGCCTTCTGTGGGCAAGCCAGTTCTGGATCCACAAAGCAATGTCCCCTTGGATCCCATGCCTTCTTACTTTCTCAATAAGCCTTGCATGGGGTACTTTGTCAAGTGTCTTGCTGAAATCCATATACACTACATCGACTGCTCTTCCTTCATCAATGTGTTTAGTCACATCCTCAAAAAATTCAATCAGGCTCATAAGGCACGACCTGCCCTTGACAAAGCTATGCTGACCATTCCTGATCATATTTATACTTCTCCAAATGTTCATAAATCCTGCCTCTCAGGATCTTCTCCATCAACTTACCAAGCACTGAAGTAAGACTCACTGGTCTATAATTTCCTGAGCTGTCTCTTCTCCCTTTCTTGAATAACGGAACAACATCCGCAACCCTCCAATCCTCCGGAACTTCTCCCGTCCCCATTGATGATGCAAAGATCATCGCCAGAGGCTCAGCAATCTCCTCCCTCGCCTCCCACAGTAGCTTGGGGTACATCTGATCCAGTCCTGGCAATTATCCAACTTGATGCTTTCCAAAAGCTCCAGCACATCCTCTTTCTTACTATCTACATGTTGAAACTTTTCAGTCTGCTGCAAGTCATCACTACAATCACCAAGATCCTTTTTCATAGTGAATACTGAAGTAAAGTATTCATTAAGTTCCTCTGCTATTTCCTCCGGTTCCATACACACTTCCCCACTATCACACTTGATAAGTCCTATTCTTTCACATCTTATCCTCTTGCTCTTCACATAGTTGTACAATGCCTTGGGGTTTTCCTTAATCCTGCCCGCTAATGGCCCCTTCTGGCTCTCCTAATTTCCTTTTTAAGCTCCTTCCTGTTAGCCTTATAATCTTCTAGATCTCTAACATTACCAAGCCCTCTGAAACTTTTATAAGGTTTTCTTTTCTTCTTGACTAGATTTACTACAGCATTTGTACACCACGGTTCCTGTACCCTACCACAACTTCTCTGTCTCATTGGAACGTACCTATGCAGAACTCCACAAAAATTTCGCCTGAACACTTGCCACATTTCTTCTGTACTTTTCCCTTAGAACACCTGTTTCCAAGTTAAGCTTCCAATTTCCTGCCTGATAGCCTCATAATTCCCCTTACTCCAGTTAAACACTTTCCTAACTTGTCTGTTCCTATCTCTTTCCAATGCTATTGTAAAGGAGATTTATCCCAGCAATGTTACTGTTAGGGAAATTGTTAGGGATGTGGGCTTGAAACAGGATGCGGACAATGGTTCACTTCTGCCAGTGAACATGAACGTGTAAGCTTTTGTAGACATAGCATTAGTGGCCACAGTACAAGCTTATTTAGAGATAGCAAGTAAACGTGCAGTCTGGATGAGTATCCAGTGATCTTCCAATCATGCCACACAAGTTACAAAATGAAGCATGGCAGGTCTATTAAACATCAGAGAAGTGCAATTGAAAGAGCTGGTGGACCATGTGATGGCTTGCACCCAAACAACCCTCAATCAATAAATAATACATTTAATTGGGATCTTATATACAACTTTTCTGCTGTTTCCCCATTATCAAAAATCATACATTGGCATTCTTTAGTTCAAGTGTCATCAAACATGTTTTAAAGCACTGTATAGACTTTTGAAACCAAGCAGACTGAAAGGTATAATGCAAGTGCAGAATTATTAAGTAATATATGAAATGCAAGGAATGTAAACATAAAATGTAAGGAAATTCTTTAATGTATTTAGTAACTCAGCAAAAATAGCAACCTATATTAAGATTTGAATGAAAATTAAGCCCAAATGTGAACATAGTACTTTCTGGTGTATATGACAAATAAACTCCTATCGGGCTTCCAGTGGGGTACAGATATCATTTTTAACTGACATTTTGATGATAAGCTCTGCCATCTTCATCAAGGATGATGCCTGGGTATGTCTAGCCCAATGGTATTTCAACCCCTGATCATCCTTCCCACCTCATTGGTTAGTCCTCATCCAGTCAGGTTTTCACTCTCCCACCTTCTTTACAATTGAATTCCAGTTCTTACTTAGATCGAGACCTTCACCTTTGTTAAAATTAATTTCCTTTAGTTTTATTTCAATGGCCTCCTTCACCAGGCAGTCCCAAAAGTCATTGGCGTGGCCTAGTTTTGTGCCAAAGTCAATCATATGGCAATTGCAAATGCAATGTTCTGCTACACTGATTTCTCCGGGTACCACAAACGGGTACACCTCCTGTGCTCATTGATAGGGGTTTCTTTCCACTGTGCATCCTATCTGGCTGAAATACGCCAGACATCCTGGGTCCCAGGTCATCCTTGACCCGCATAAGCTATGATTTGAGCTTCCTTACGGTTTTGGAAGAAAGCCATTGAAATAAAACTAGAGGAAAAGAATGTAAGCCTTCATTGCCAGAAGGATTGAATTCAAGAGCCGGGAAGTCATGCTGCAACTATACAGGGTACTGGTGAAGCCACACCTGGAGCACTGTGTGCAGTTCGGGTCTCCATACTTAAGGAAAGATATACTGGCTTTGAAGGCAGTGCAGAGGAGGTTCACCAGGTTGATTCCAGGGATGAAGGGGTTAACTTTTGAGGAGAGATTGAGTTGCCTGGGACTATACTCTCTGGAATTCAGAAGAATGAGAGAAGATCTTATAGAAACATACAAAATTTTGAAAGGGATAGATAAGGTAGAAGTAGGAAAGTTGTTTCCATTGGTAGGTGAGACTAGAACTAGGGGACATTGCCTCAAGATTCAGGGGAGAAGATTTAGGACGGAGATGAGGAGAAACTGGTTTTCCCAGAGAGTGGTGAATCTGTGGAATTTTCTGCCCAGGGAAGCAGTTGAGGCTTCCTCACTAAATATGTTTAAGATACAGTTAGATAGATTTGTACAGAGTAGGGGAATTAAGGGTTATGGGGAAAAGACAGGTAGATGGAGCTGAGTTTACAGACAGACCAGCCATGATCTCATTGAATGGCGGGGCAAGCTCAATGGGCCAGATGGCCTACTCCTGCTCCTATTTCTTATCGAACCTGTTGGCCTACTCTTGCTCCTATTTCTTATGTTCTTATGTTTAACAAAACTCAAGGTCTTGCTCCAAGTAAGAACTGGAATTCGATTCAGGGTGGCACAGCAGAAGCCTAATTGGATGAGGACTAACCAGTCAGGAGGTTCGGGTGACTGAGGACTACATAATTCCAGATTAGACATGCCCAGGCATCATCCCTGATGAAGATGGCTGACTTTGTCATCAAAACATCTATTAAAATTGTTACCTGCACCCAGTCGGAAGCCTGAGAAGAATTTATTCATAATAAAATTAATTTAAATTTACTTGGACACATCTTGGCATTAATAACAAAGTGTAGTCACTAATTTAGCCAGCTAACCCCTAAGATCACAAATATCCTCAAGCAAGTTACAATTAAATACAATTGATGTTGAAAGTGATGTTGGATATCATTTGTAAAAAAAAACACAATCGACTTTAAGTCTGATACCCCTCATCAGAAGGGAGGAGGTGTTCAGTTTAGTTGTACTTAGTTTCACCAGTGTAGAAGAAACCACATTATGGATACTAAACATAGTGCACTAGATTGGAAGTGTGCTTAAGTTACTTCCATGAATTGTTTTGATCCCTGGATGATAGATAGAAAATAACCGCATGGCATTTAGGATCCAATGGAATAGTGCTAGGTAGTCCGAGGAGTTGCAAAAAGGGTGATCCCTACAAAATGCTGTGAGGTGAGGCAATTGCACATCTGGTAGTGGATTCTTGTTGGAAATTGCAACTGCTGAACTATTGATTGTGGAGGCTGGTACTGTGGAAAGTAGGATCCAGGGAAGTTCTATTCTCAAATGTTGTATGGGAAAATAGATGAATTGCAATCAAGGGTTATGTCTATATAGAACATAGAATAGCACAGCACAGTACAGGCCCTTTGGCCCACAATGTTGTGCCAACCCTCAAACCCTGCCTCCCATATAACCCCCCACTTTAAATTCCTCCATATACCTGTCAAGTAGTCTCTTAAATTTTACTAGTGTATCTGCCTCCACCACCGACTCAGGCAGTGCATTCCACGCACCAACCACTCTAAGTAAAAAACCTTCCTCTCATATACCCCTTAAACTTCCCACCCATTCCCTTCAAGCCATGTCCTCTTGTATTGAACAGTGGTGCCCTGGGCAAGAGGCACTGGCTATCCACTCCATCTATTCCTCTTAATATCTTGTATACCTCTATCATGTCTCCTCTCATCCTCCTTCTCTCCAAAGAGTAAAGCCCTGCCTCCCTTAATCTCTGATAATAATCCATACTCCCTAAACCAGGTAGCATCCTGGTAGATCTCCTCTGTACCCTTTTCAATGCTTCCACATCCTTCCTATAGTGAGGTGACCAGAACTGGACACAGTACTCCAAGTGTGGCCTAACCAGAGATTTATAGAGCTGCATCATTACCTTGCAACTCTTAAATTCTATCCCTCAACGTATGAGAGCTAACACCCCATAAGCTTTCTTAACTACCCTATCTACCTATGAGGCAACTTTCAGGGATCTGTGGACATCTACCCCCAGATCCCTCTGCTCCTTCACACTACCAAGTATGCTGACATTTACTTTGTACTCTGCCTTGGAGTTTGTCCTTCCAAAGTGTACCACCTCACACTTCTCCGGGTTGAACTCCATCTGCCACTTCTCAGCCCACTTCTGCATCCTATCAATGTCTCTCTGCAATCTTTGACAATCCTCTACACTATCTACAACACCACCAACCTTTGTGTCGTCTGCGAACTTGCCAACCCACCCTTCTACCCTCACATCCAGGTCATTAATAAAACTCATGAAAAGTAGAGGTCCCAGAACCGATCCTTGTGGGACACCGCTAGTCATAACCTTCCAATCCGAATGTATTCCCTCCACCATGACCCTCTGCCTTCTGCAGGCAAGCCAATTCTGAATCCACCTGGCCAAACTTCCCTGATCCCATGCCTTCTGACTTTCTGAATAAGCCTACCATGTGGAACCTTGTCAAATGCCTTACTAAAATCCACGTAGATCACATCCACTGCACTACCCTCATCTACATACCTGATCACCTCCTCAAAGAACTCTTATCAGGCTTGTTAGACATGATCTGCCTTTCACAAAGCCATGCGGACTGTACCTGATCAGACCATGATTCTCTGAATGCCCATAGATCCTATCTCTAAGAATTTTTTCCAACAGCTTTCCCACCACAGACGTAAGGCTCACTGGTCTATAATTACCTGGACTATCCCTACTACCTTTTTTGAACAGGGGGACAACATTTGCCTCCTTCCAATCCTCCGGTACCATTCTCGTGGACGAGGACATAAAGATCCTAGCCAGAGGCTCAGCAATCTCTTCCCTCGCCTCGTGGAGCAGCCTGGGGAATATTCCGTCAGGCCCCAGGGGCTTATCTGTCCTGATGTATTTTAACAACTCCAACACCAACTCTCCCTTAATATCAACATGCTCCAGAACATCAACCTCACTCATATTGTCCTCACCATCATCAAGTTCCCTCTCATTGGTAAATACCGAAGAGAAGTATTCATTGAGGACCTCGCTCACTTCCACAGCCTCCAGGCACATCTTCCCACCTTTATCTCTAATCGGTCCTACCTTCACTTCTGTCATGCTTTTATTCTGTCATGGGGTTTTCCTTTACCCTATTCGCCAAGACCTTCTCATGCCCCCTTCTTGCTCTCCTCAGCCTCTTCTTAAGCTCCTTTCTTGCTACCCTATATTCCTCAATAGACCCATCTGATCCTTGCTTCCTCAACTTCATGTATGCTGCCTTCCACCTGACTAGATTTTCCACCTCACTTGTCACCCATGGTTCCTTCACCCTACCATTCTTTATCTTCCTCATCCAGACAAATTTATCCCTAACATCCTGCAAGAGATCCCTAAGCATACACCACATGTCCATAATATATTTCCCTGCAAAAACATCATCCCAATTCAACCTGCAATTTCTAGCCTTCCTTATAGCCTCATAATTCGTCCTTCCCCAATTAAAAATTTTCCTGTCCTCTCTGATTCTATCCTTTTCCATGATAATTTTAAAGGCCAGGGAGCGGTGGTCACTATCCCCCAGATGCTCATCCACTGAGAGATCTGTGACCTGACCCGGTTCGTTACCAAATACTAGATCTAGTATGGCATTCCTCCTAGTCGGCCTGTCAACATATTGTGACGGGAATCCATCTTGGACACACTTAACAAACTCTGCCCTGCATAAACCATTGGAACTAATCAGGTGCCAATCAATAATAGGGAAGTTAAAGTCACCCATGATAACAACCCTGTTATTTTTGCACCTTTCCAAAATCTGCCTCCCAGTCTGCTCCTCAGTATCTCTGCTGCTACCAGGGGCCTATAGAATACTCCCAATAGAGTAACTGCTCCCTTCCTGTTCCTGACTTCCATCCATACTGACTCAAAAGAGGATCCTGCTACATTACCCACCCTTTCTATAGCTGTAATAGTATCCCCGACCAGTAATACCACCCTCTTCCCCTCCCCCCCCATCCTCTTTAAAGCACTCAAATCCAGGAATATTGAGAATCCATTCCTGCCCTGGTGCCAGCCAAGTCTCTGTAATGGCCACATCATCATAATTCCATGTACGTATCCAAGCTCTCAGTTCATCACCTTTGTTCCTGATGCTTCTTGCACTGAAGTACACGCACTTTAGCCCTACCTTGCTACCTTTACACCCTTTATTCTGCTTCTCTTTCCTCAAAGCCTCTCTATATGTTAGATCTGGCTTTACTCTTCGCACTTCTTTCATTGCTCTATCGCTCCGGGTCCCATCCCCCTTGCAAATTAGTTTAAACCCTCCCGAACCATGCTAGCAAACCTACCTGCAAGGATATTGCTCCTCGAGTTCAGGTGCAACCCATCCAATCTGTACAGGTCACACCTTCCCCAGAAGAGATCTCAATGATCCAAAAATCTAAAACACTGCTCCCTGCACCAACTCCTCAGCCACACGTTCAACTGCCATCTCCTCCAATTCTTACCATCACTGTCACGTAGCACTGGCAGCAATCCTGAGAACGCCATCCTTGATGTCCTGTTCTTCAGCTTTCTGCCTAGTTCCTGAAACTCACACTTCAGGACCTCATCCCTCTTCCTTCCTATGTCGTTGGTACTAACATGTATCACGACTTCTGGTTGCTTTCCGTCTCGTACCAGGATGTCGTGCACCCGGTCAGAGACATCCCGGACCCTGGCACCCAGGAGGCAACAAACCATGCGGGTGTCCTTCTCACGTCCACAAAATCTCCTGTCTGCTCCCCTAACTATAGAGTCTCCAATGATGCAAGCTCTCCTCTTCTCCGTCACACCCTTCTGCACTACAGGGTCAGACTCAGTGCCAGAGGCCCTGCCACCGTGGCTAACACCTGGTCGGTCGTCCCTGCCAACAGTATCCAGGACAGTAAACTTATTATTCAGGGGAATAGCTACAGGGGTGGTCTGCACTACCTGTCTACTCACCTTCGCTTTCCATCCTCTGAGCGTCATAGGAAGTCATTCCTGCCTGTGGCCATCAAACTTTACAACTCCTCCCTTGGCGGGTCAGACACCTTGAGCCAATAGGCTGGTCCTGGACTTATTTCCTGGCATAATTTACATATTACTATTTAATATTTATGGTGCAACTGTAACAAAAACCAATTTCCCCCAGGATCAATAAAGTATGACTATGACTGTCACCCAACGACCTGATTCTGGCAGCCTAGGTATGAGTACCTCCCTGTAGCTCTCATCTATGACTGCCTCATTCTCCCTTATGAGCCAAAGGTCATCCAGCTGCTGCTCCAGATTCCTTACATGGTCTTCCAGATCGCCCAGCTGCATGCATTTCTGGCAGATGTGACTCTGCGGGAGAGGGGAGTGCCCCCAAGACTGCCACATCTCACATGAGAGGCACATCATCGTCTCAGGAGGCATTGTAAAGACTAACTGGGAACAAGCTTGTCCTCTGCCTCTTCTTGTCGAAGCCTCTCGAGTCAAAGCCTCAAAGTGCCACTCCCTCACTGGCTGCTCTGCTTGAACTACCCCTCTATTTATTCGTTTGAGCTTTTCAAACTGCTTGGTCACCTGACCTTGATATAATTGTGAAGGGGAAGGAGGCAGCTTTTGGAAGCTATCTGTGCAGTGTGTTAGAATCCTGATTGCCACAGAAGATGAATATTACTAGGTCATTTAATCATGGACCAACCAGCATGAACTAGGGTAGATTTCATAGAACAACTGTTTAAGAATCCAAATAGGATGTAGGGCATAGAGTACCGCAGAACAGAAACAGGCTCTTTGTTCTATCTAGTCCCATCAACCTGCACCTAGACAATAGCCCTCCCATCCATGTACTTTCCCAAAATGCTCTTAAATGTTGAAGTCAAACCCACATCCACCACTTCTGATGGCAGCTCATTCCACACTCAAAACCCTTTGTGTGAAGTACCCAATGCTCCCCTTAAACATTTTACCTTTCAACCTTAATCTCTGGCCTCCAGTTTTAGTCTCACCTAACCTCAGTGGAAAAAGCCTGCTTGCATTTATCCCATCTATACCCCTAAATATTGTACGCCTCTATCAAATCTTCCCTAATTTCCCTACACTCCAGGGAATAAAGTCATAACCTAATTAAACTTTACCTACAACTTAGGTCCTCACATCCTGGCAACATCCTTTTAAAATTTTCCTGTACTCTCAATTGTATTTACATGTTTTCTGTAGGTAGGTGACCAGAACTACAGACAATGCTCCAAATTAGGCCTCACCAACATCTTACAAGCTTCAAGATAACATCCCAACTCCTGTATTCAACACTTCGATTTATGAAGGCCAATGAGCCAAAAGCTTTCTTTGAGCCTATCCTCCTGTTAAGGCTTTCCTCAAAAGACTTTCAAGAAATTACGGATCTGTAGCCCAGATTTGCATGAAATAAAATAAATCACTGTATTAACACTCAATTCAGCAATAAATTTAGGAACACTTGAAGCAGTCCAGGTAATCAACATTACCTAAATGTACATTACCTGGACTTTAAGCAATTGTTTATCAATTTTCAACAATATTTCTTTCATTGGAGAGCAAAAACAAATTCAATTTTTTGAGATAATTTAGACATATATTCTGTAAGTTTGCATGAACAAATAATTTAATTTATTTTTAATCTGGGAGCTCTGTAATATACTGTTAACTCTGCATCCATCTTGACCATCTCATCAAGCTACATTTTTTTTTCCCCTAAAAAGTTAACATAATAACTTGGCCAATATTTACACCTTCTCTGAAATCCCAGGACTACAAGTCATTCAGGTAATTATTTGAAATTTTGAACAAGTTTGCCAGGTATAGAACAAAATTAGAATTCTTAAACTTAATTAAAACAGCATCCTAACACAAGCAACAACTAATACATAGGCAAGTAAATCATTGGTAATAAAGTACAAAGGTGAAAGTTTGTTTGGGGAAGGCTGCATAGAACAAAAAACATGAAAAACAAGTTATAATTTTTTTCCACCTACATCAGCTGGATTTGTTGCAAATCATTATCATGTGTTTTAAGTTATTTATTGATACCAAGGCCAAAAAAGCAGTCTAGAATTCATTTTATTGAAATAAAAATCAAAGCAAAAATGACAATACTTTCTTCCAATTCATAATCATTCCTGTATTAAGCTTGAAAACAAAATGTTGAGGAAAATTGAACCTCAAAAAAATATTTAAGTCAAAGTCATGTAGCATTTCATAGTGTTCAAAGGAGCATTATGGGCCATCAGTTAATTAGTTTTAAAGCCAGACCAGAGATTACTCTAAGGAAACATGCAACATAAGTGCTTGAAGTATAAATAAAGAGCAATGCAACTTAACATGCCATATTGCGAATATAAACAAAGCCAAGTGTCAAATTTTAATACCTAATGCTCTTTTACAGTCGGCAGTTCTATTTAGAATTTAAGAAGCAAAGTTAACTTATACTGAAGAGGTGCCAAATGCTGACACTACAATCTTTTTCTTCCAAATGTGGATCACAATGTTTATTGCAGCAATAACAAATATATTCCTACTTCCAAAAGTGAAGTGTTTCAGTTAATAATGGTATGCCAAAATAGTGAGGAAAAATAAACTGAATACTTTGAGATTTTAATCTATTACTAACTAGTGAGCTCACACTGCAGGTACCATGCAGCTGGGAAAATGCTAAGCAGAAAATGGAGATTTGGTCTCCCTTACGGCCACTATAAAAGACTTCCACAAGAATTCTTGGAACAGAAACAGCCATTGCTTTAATGTTAATTTCCAGTTTGTTTTCAAAATCTACATTAAAACACATGGAAGGTGCAATGTGATAATGCTAAACGAAAGTTAAACACATTTTAAAATGAAGTTACTGATTCCCATTATTTTCTGCTTCTGAACTCAAAAGACTTGATTTAAAAACAAATCAATCTTCAGCAATAATGTGGGTCTGATTCTTGACATGCATTAAAGGTAAACTTTATACACAAAACTGGACTGACAAGTTTAATATTAAACAATGGCTTACAAAATATTTTAACAAAACTTCAATGTATTTTTCTGATTTATTTTTAAATACAACAAGCACAGACATTGTCAGGTTACAACACTTGGAAAACAGATTGCTGCAAACCCAATCTATGGATTCAATATTTGAAAAGGTTAAGGCATTTCATAACAATATACCACAATCAGTTCATTGTTCTTTCAACCATAAAATGCATTAAAATTTATTCAGGTTGGATAGTAGAATGCATAATGAAGATGTTTTGTGGGGACTTAACTTTCACCATCAGCAATCAACGAATTAGCAGAAGTATCTGGCTACCAAATTGTTATAGTTGGATTGATAAATCTTTAAGTTGGACAGTCATCTTGAAGTTGCCATGTTATGCTAATTTCCACTATGCTAATGATGATAAACACTTGACAACTAAAGACAGACTAAAAGTTAAAATCAAGATAATAAGGTCCATTTTACTTCCCATAAGCAAGAGAGGAAGTAACAGAGTCCAAGTACTCTTTATATGTCCTGAGCTCTTGGATCAAAGAGTGGAGTAAGGATATTGTCTTCAGTTGTTTCTTCGAAAGGTGTAGTGGGCTGTGGTTTTGGCTTCTTGAACAGCAAGGGCAAGTTTTTGATATGTACCTCTTTTTTGAACTTCTGCCCAAGCGGTTTCTGGAAAGGACAGAAAAAAGGTTAGTAAGGTTAGTTTTCGTGGAGTTCTAATAATTATTATTATTCAGCTATTCAATTTTGGACCAATTGTACACTTACTGAGAGAAAAGAGTATGACTTTCAATGAATTACATTGAGACCTCGCATAACATTACCCCACATAGCAATGATTCGTACAATGCGGTTATTCAATTCTTTATTTATATTTTTTAAATGACAAAATTAATTCTAAACAACACAATTTCTCAAGAGCAGCCAGCATTACAATAAACTTTCAATCAGCCAATGAGAGCGCTTTACATGCCCCCTGGAGCACAAATCACACATTAGTTCATGCTCTGCCTCCTCCGCACGTGTAAACGTTCTTGCTCCCTCACCAGTTTATTCAATTTTTTTTCACCCATAATGTCTGGAAAACAACCTGTAACTTGCAATGAGGATAGTAGATCTAAGATGTCTAGGAAAAGTATTAGCATGCATGTGAACCCGCAAACGATACAGCATTTGGAAGCTGGTGAGAATCAGGATGATGTTAGCGCCTCTTTAAAATTTGCAATGTTCAGCAATAATGACCCTGACTGGGAGCAAAGCGATAAGGCAAAGAGAGATGTTCTCGACATGACTTCCTGTTACCAAGAAATGCTTCATCAGAGGAAACTTAAGAAAAGGCAGTCGAATAAAAACATAGAAAACCTACAGCACACTACAGGCCCTTTGGCCCACAAAGCTGTGCCAAACATGTCCTTACATTAGAACTACCTAGGCTTACCCATAGCCCTCTATTTTTCTAAGCTCCACGTACCTATCCAAAAGTCTCTTAAAAGACCCTATCATTTCCGCCTCCACCGCCGCCGCCAGCAGCCCATTCCATGCACTCACCACTTTCTGTGTGAAAAAACTTACCTCTGACATCTCCTTTGTGCCTACTTCCAAGCACCTTAAAAATATGCCCTCTTGCGCTAGCCATTTCAGCCCTGGGAAAAGGCCTCTGACTATCCACATAACCAATGCCTCAAATCTCGACATCTACTTGAAGAAGCCAAAGTTAGAGGAGGGCCCACAGCCTGGTCCTTCTAATACAAGGGGTGATTGATAAGTTCGTGGCCTAAGGTAGAAGGAGTCAATTTTACAAAACCTAGTACATTTATTTTTCAATATAGCCCCCTCCTACATGTACACACTTAGTCCAGCGGTCGTGGAGCATACGGATCCCTTCTTTGTAGAAGTCGTCCACAGAAGGGGTGATTGATAAGTTTGTAGCCTACACTTAACTTCAAACTTTCTGCATTATCACTCAAAGAATTGAACTGCACGAGCATGTAACAAGAGCATCTTGGACCTCCAGGTGGTCCACAGCTGGGGTGATTGATAAATTCGTGGCCTGGGGTAGAAGGAGATGAGTTATACAGCTCTCGTTACATATTTTATGCTTTATTGTCGCCAAACAATTGATACTACAGCATACAATCATCACAGCAATATTTAATTCTGCTTTTCGTGCTCCCTGGATTACAAATTGATAGTAAATATTAAAAATATAAATTATAAATCATAAATAGAAAATAGAAAAGGGAAAGTAAGGTAGTGCCAAAAAAAACCGAGAGGCAGGTCTGGATATTTGGAGGATATGGCCCAGATCCAGGTCAGGATCTGTTCAGCAGTCTTATCACAGTTGGAAAGAAGCTGTTCCCAAATCTGGCCGTATGAGTCTTCAAGCTCCTGAGCCTTCTCCCAGAGGGAAGAGGGACGAAAAGTGTGTTGGCTGGGTGGGTCGTGTCCTTGATTATCCTGGCAGCACTGCTCCGACAGCGTGCGGTGTAAAGTGAGTCCAAGGACAGAAGATTGGTTTGTGTGATGTGCTGGGTTGTGTTCACGATCTTCTGCAGCTTCTTACTCTTGGACAGGACAACTTCCATACCAGGTTGTGATGCACCCCAGAAGAATGCTTTCTACGGTGCATCTATAAAAATTAGTGAGGGTTTCATGCACGTGCAGTTGAACTCTGAGTGATTATGCAGAAAGTTTGAAGTTAATAACTCATCTCCTTCTATCTTAGCCCACGAACTTATCAATCACCCCCCCCCCCCCCCGCTGTGGACCACTTTTTGGAGGTCCAAGGCGCCAACTTCTACAAAGATGGGATCCGTATGCTCCACGACCACTGGACTAAGTGTGTAAATGTAGGAAAAATAAATGTGCTAGGTTTTCTAAAATGGACTCTTTCTACCTTAGGCTATGAGCTTATCAATCACCCCTCGTATGTACCACAACTGCTTCCCTCCGCTGCTGTGATGCGTTGCTGCTCCACTGGTTAGGCCTATTTGCGTATTTGTTACTCCATGAATTACTCTGTATACATAAAATATCATATATCTGAAGTTTGATTTTTTTTTAAAAAAACAGGCACACATGTCCATTTACATAATGTTACAGTGACCCTGCATAGCACTGATTTACATAGTGCTCCACCTCTGAGGAACACATCCTCAGCGTTGAGCGGGGTCTGAGTATACTTAAGAAACATAGTCACCATTGTAGAACATTGCAGCTCAGGAATCACAATGGCCAAAAGTTTATATTTTAGTCCAAAGACATCCAACATAAACACAAGAGATTCTTCAGATGCTGGAAATCCAGAGTAACACATACAAAATGCTGGAGGAACGCAATCTTGGGTCCAAAAAGTCGATTGTTTATTAATTTCCATAGATGCTGCCTGAGCTGCTCAGTTCCTCCAGCATTTTGTGTTACATATCCAAAATGCAAATACTGCCAAATAGCATTTTTACTATCCATGAAAAAATTTGCATTGATCAAACAAGCAAGGCAAATGTAAAATTTAATGATTGAAGCCAGTGAGGTCAGAATGCGATTTCAGTTCAGCATTCAACACCATTATCCCAGACCTTGGCAAACAAACTCTACTCCTCAGACTAAATACACCATGGTACACTGGGTGGTGGACTTCCTAACCAACAGACCTCACTCAGGAGGTAAAACATCCTCATCCTCAAAATGGGTACCCCTCAGGGCTGTGTGCTGAGCCCACTGTTGTACACTCTGCTCACACAATTGCACAGACACCCGAGTAATCACATTGCCAGATTCACCAATGCACAACAGTGGAGACTAATCAACAATGAAAAGGCCTATAGAGAGGAGGTTTAAGAACTTGAAACTTGGTGCCAGGCAAATAGCCTCTTTCTCAATGTCAACAAGACAAAAGGAGATTGTTATCAACGTCACAGCTGTGGGCACTGAGCAGTTTCAAACTCAAAGAAGAGAAAATCTGCAGATGCTGGAAATCCAAGCAACACACACAAAATGCTGGAGGAACTCAGCAGGCCAGGCAGCATCTATGGAAAAGAGTAAACACAAACAAGAGAAAATCTGCAAATGCTGGAATTCCAGGCAACACTAAGTTCTGATGAAGGGTCTCGGCCCAAAACGTGAACTGTTTACTCTTCTCAATAGATGTTGCTTGGCCTACTGAGTTCCTCCAGCATTTTGTGTGTGTTGCTGCAGTTTCAAACTCCTGGGAGTACACATCTTGTATAACATCTCCTGGTCCCAGAACACATCCTACAAGCCCACCAACACCTCTACTTTCTGAGGCTGAAGAGAGCTGGACTATGCACATCAATACTCACTACGTTCTACAGACGCACAGTAGAGAGCATCCTAGCATGTTGCATCACTGCATAGTATGGAAACTGCACTGTGGCAGACAGGAAGGATCTACAGCATATAGTCAAATTGCCCAAAGCATCGCTGGCACCAGTCTACCCACCATCAAGGACACAAATACAGAAAGGTGCCAGAAATATCACGAAGGATGCCACCCACCCTGCCCATGATTGATCATCCACTTCCATTAGGGAACAAGCTGCTACATAGCACCAAGACCATCGGACTCAAAATCAGTTACTTTCCCCAAGCAGTAAGGCTGATCAACATCTCCACCTACTTACCCACCACCAATACTTAATCATTTCTTGTCACAGTCACTTGATGGACATACAATCAATGTAAATAAGCTATCTATCTCTATTACTGTGTTTTTTTATTATTGGGTTCTTTATCTTATTGTGTTTTTCTGTGCTGCATTGGATCCGGAGTAACACTTTGTTCTTCCTAACACTTATGAAATGGAAATGACATTAATCAGTCTTTAATGTTAAACAATCTTGAATTATTTTGGCATAGTCAGACAGTAAGTAAGGATTGAAGCCAATTATCTTGGCAATTTATTTATTACTGAACAGACAATGGATGAGGCTTCAGTTGTTTGAAGCTAATAGAATAAAACTGCACAAGATTGTTCTTCCTCTATGTGCAGGAACGTAAGTTTCTTTGCACAACGCAGTGAAGAGGAAGTTAAACAAAACTAAACACCTTTCTGCCATCTAACAAGATGTATCAGGACTGTGACAGAATACTCTCCTTTTCCCCACATGTACGATTTTCCAACAATGCTTAGAAACACAGAAAACCTACAGCACAATACAGGCCCTTCAGCCCACAAAGCTGTACCAAACATGTCCTTACCTTAGAAATTACCTTGGGTTACCCATAGCCCTCTAGTTTGCTAGGCTCCATGTGCTAGCCATTTCAGACCCAGAAAAAAGCCTATCCACATGATCAATGCCTCTCATCATCTTATACACCTCTATCAGGTCACTTCCCATCCTCCGTCGCTCCAAGGAGAAAAGGCCGAGTTCACTCAACCTATTCTCATAAGGCATGCTCCCCAATCCAGGCAACATCCTTGTAAATCTCCTCTGCACCCTTTCTATGGTTTCCACATCCTTCCTGTAGTGAGACGACCAGAACTGAGCACAGTACTCCAAGTGGGGTCTGACCAATGTCCTATATAGCTGTAACATTACCTCTCAGTTCTTAAACTCAATCCCACAATTGATATAGGCTAATTCACCATATGCCACAGAGTCAACCTGCACAGTAGCTTTGAGTGTCCTATGGACTCGGACCCCAAGATCCCTCTGATCCTCCACACTGCCAAGAGTCTTACCATTAATACTATATTCTGTCATCATATTTGACCTACCAAAATGAACCACCTCACACTTATCTGGGTTGAACTCCATCTGCCACTTCTCAGCCCAGTTTTACATCCTATCAATGTCCCGCTGTAACCTGACAGCCCTCCATACTATCCACACCTCCAACCTTTGTGTCATCAGCAAGTTTATTAACCCATCCTTCCACTTCCTCATCCAAGTCATTTATAAAAATCACGAAGAGTAGGAGTCCCAGAACAGATCTCTGAGGTACACCAATGGTCACCGACCTCCATGCAGAATATGACCCATCTACAACCACTCTTTGCCTTCTGTGGGCAAGCCAGTTCTGGATCCACAAAGCGATCTCCCCTTGCATCCCATGCCTCCCTACTTTCTCAATAAGCCTTGCATGGGGTACCTTGTCAAATGCCTTGCTGAAATCCATATATACTACATCTACTGCTCTACCTTTATCCTCATATACTCAAAAAACTTCAATTAGGCTCGTAAGGCACGACCTGTCTTTGACAAAGCCATGCTGACTATTCCTAATCATATGTCTCTCCAAATGTTCATGAATCCTGCCTCTCAAGATCTTTTCCATTAACTTACCAACCACTGAAGTAAGACTCACTGGTCTATAATTTCCTGGGCTATCTCTACTCTCTTTCTTGAACCATTCAATCTTCTGGAACCTCTCCCATCCTCGTTGATGATGCAAAGATCATTGCCAGAGGCTCAGCAATCTCCTCCCTCACCTCCCACAGTAGCCTGAGGTACATCTTGTCCGGTCCCGGTGATTTATCCAACTTGATGCTTTCCAAAAGCTCCAGCACATCCTCTTCCTTAATATCTACATGCTCAAACTTTTCAGTCTGCTGTAAGTCATCCCTACAATCACCAAGATCCTTTTCCGTCATGAATACTGAAGCAAAGTATTCATTAAGTACCTCTATGTCCTCCGGTTCCATACACACTTTTTCACTGTTACACTTGATTGGTCCTATTCTCTCATATCTTATCCTCTTGTTCTTCACATACTTGCAGAATGCCTTGGGGTTTTCTTTAATCCTGCTTGCCAAGGCCTTCTCATGGCCCTTCCGGCTCTCCTAATTTCATTCTGAAACTCCTTCCTGCTAGCCTTATAATCTTCTAGATCGCTATCATTATCTAGTTTTTTGAACCTTTCGTATGCTCTTCTTTTCTTCTTGACTAGATTTACAACAGCCTTTGTACACCATGGTTCCTGCACCCTACCATCCTTTCCCTGTCTCATTGGAACGTCCCTATGCAGAACTCCACGCAAATATTCCCTTAACATTTGCCACATCTCTTCCGTTTGTTCCATCCTGAAAACATCTGTTTCCAATTTATGCTTCCAAGTTCCTGCCTGACAGCCTCATATTTCCCCTTACTCCAATTAAACACTTTCCTAACTTGTCTGTTCCTATCCCTCTCCAAAGCTATGGCAAAGGAGATAGAATTATCAATACTATCTCCAAACTGCTTTCCTCTTGAGATCTGACACATTATCAGGTTCATTTCCCAATACCAGATCAAGTGCAGCCTCTCCACTTGTAGGCTTATCTACTATAAAAAGCGTGACACCATTCTGAACACTATAACCATGTAACTGATACCGCATCCACTATCAACTGCACAGTGGCTCATTGTGTGCCATCTACTAAATACATTGCACTTACTCATCTAAGCTGTTCAGGTAACCCCTCAAAACCTGCAGCCTCACCAGCAAGGACAACCAGAGCTAGAGAAGCATAATTACACAGACAAGTGTTGTATGAATTTACAGTTCAATTATCATTACATTATTAAAATATCACATCCAATGTCAAAGTCATGTTTTGGGAACTAGATCCCCCACTTACCCCAATGCAGCCAGTCAAGAGTTTCTTAAAAAGATCTTTTCTCTTCTTATCGCCCATTTTATGAGACGATGGGTTCAGAAGTTTTATATCAAATTGATCCAAAGCATCACTGGAGATTTGCGGAACCTGCTGCATCACTGTTTTTAACTCAGGATAACGTGGTCTCTACAACAGGATTTAAAAAAAAATCAGTAATGTAGTTGGTTTTCCGAGGACCCTCAAAGCTCCTGTGAAACTACAGAAAATTTGTTTAAAGAGGTGCTGTGAAACAGAATAGTGAACTTTGCTTGTGTAATGATTCAATCACAAACAAGAGAAAATCTGCAGATACTGGAAATCCAAGTAACACACAAAATGCTGGAATCCAGAGATGCTGCCTGGCCTGCTGAGTTCCTCCAGCATTTTGTATTTGTACTTCTTAAAGTATCCAAAACAACACAATCACAAATTCTTTCTGGAATTGTACAGAGACAGGCAAGGAAAATATTCAATATTAAATTCTCCATATCCTAATTAGCACTAATTTAAAATATACAGGGAATCAAAGATACAGTGAGAGAACAGAAAAAGGGTACTGAAGTAGCTGACCAAGTGTTAAGTGGTACAGCAGGCCCAAAGGGATGACACTGCTCCCATTTTCCATGTTTTTAAGAAACACTAGAGTGTATGGCACAATGTTGAAAACAGTCATTAAATAGTTGAAGAGAGCTCAGGAAGGAAGAAGATTAGATTATTAGATTATGAGGACACACAGTCTTCTTTTATTGTCATTTAATAATGCATGCATTAACAAATGATACAATGTTTCTTCAGAATAATATCACAGAAACTCATGACAAATGATAATATATAGAGGAAAGTTTTAAACAAACAACAGACAGCATTGCCAAGTCGGTAGTAGAGATGCTGCCTCACAGCTCCTGTAATTCAAGTTTAGTTCTAACTGCTGGCTCAAGGTCAAAGTTCAAAGTAAAATTTATTATGAAAGTACATACATGTCACCACATACAACCAAGATTCTTATTTCTGCGAGCATTCTGATTAAATCTATCGAACAGTAACAGTAAACAGGATCTGTAAACTAAACAAATTACGAGCATGAAATAACAAGATAAAATTTTGAGTCTTTAAATGTGAGTAGTTATCCACTTTTGTTCAAAAGCCTGATGGTTGAAGGGTAGTAACTGGTCTTGAACCTGGCGGTGTGAGTCAGGTCCTGAGTCCTGGTGCTGTGTGTGTGGAGTTTGCAAATTCTCTGTGACTGTGGGAACTTCCCCCAGGTGTTTCAGTTTCCTCCCACATTCCAAAGATGTGTAGGTTAATGGGTGAATTAACTACTATACATTGTGTTGGCAAGTATTAGTACCTGGGGGGAGTTGATGGAAGTGTGGGGGAAATAAAATGGGATCAGTTTAAGTGGGTACTTAAACTCTGTTAAATTCTGTTTAGATTAGTTTTTTTTGGGGTGGGGTTTGTTTTTTTTTCTTCTTTTTCATGATTTTTCTCCAATTTTTTTTTTGTCCTGTATTATTCATTGTTATCCTACATGATTGGGAGTTTTGTCAATTTATACTATTTGGTTTTATAATTACTCACCTTAAGTATAACAATGTATTTCCAACAATTTTGTATTATTGCTATGTTATGTTTATATTTTATGAAACTAATAAAAAGATTGAAAAAGAAAAGAAAGAAAGTGGGTACTTGATGGTTGGCAGAGGCTCAGTAGGACTCATTCATGAGATTGGTAGACCTAAATCCAGAAGACAGAATTGATGGATGAACATACTTAGTTAAAGCCAAAGCAATTTACAAGATAGTGATGGTTACTTGAACTACCAGTCAACCATTGGAGACTTAAAGAACAAAATGGAAAGCAGCACAATATAACAAGATTTTCTTGTCAGTGAAGCCAATGAAAGGCAACAAAAGGTCACTGCAAAGTTTTGGACCAATGAAAGAAATCCTTTCACTTAACCAATCTGCACTCTTAACTTGATGTTCAGAACAGTTTACGATTTAATTGCAGATTGTGGATCTTCTATTTGCAAATTGACTACTTTCTTCCTGACACCAATAAAGATACTTCAACAAAGTACACAACTTTGAGCATCCAAAATTGTGAGAAATGCTATGTTAAAGTGTTTTATTTGCCAGGTGCTTAAAATAAAGCCATTCCACCCAGTGAATTCTTCATAATGTTCAAATGAAATTTAGAGTCTACAGTGTTAATACACTTGCTTACAGTTAGATGCTTACCAAAGCCTCATATATCATGAAAGCAAGATTAACCAATGCTGCAAGGCAACCTTCATGTTGTCCGTGCATCTGTAATCCACGAAGCACATTCATGAAAAACCAACTTGCTGCATCAGAGTGTAGAGTTGCAGACAACACCTGAAGCAAAAATAAAATACAAACTGATTTGTCAAATAGAAAAAAAAGAGCACATCTTAGGGACAGAGAATAGAAACAAAGTTCATCTGCACCTTGGGAAAGCATGAAATAGCCATTGAAAAGTACAGCACAGAAATTTGCCCTTTGGCCCACCTTATCCTTAGACAGTGGTGTTCCACAAGGGTCCGTGTTGGGGCCGCTTCTTTTTACATTGTACATCAACGATTTGGATTATGGAATAGATGGCTTTGTGGCTAAGTTTGCTGACAATACGAAGATAGGTGGAGGGGCTGGTAGTGCTGAGGAAACGGAGAGTCTGCAGAGAGATTCGGATAGATTGGAAGAATGGACAGAGAAGTGGCAAATGAAGTACAATGTTGGAAAGTGTATGGTTATGCACTTTGGCAGAAATAATAAACGGGCAGACTATTATTTAAATGGGGAAAGAACTCAAAGTTCTGAGATGCAATGGGACTTGGGAGTCCTCGTACAGGATACCCTTAAGGTTAACCTCGAAGTTGAGTCGGTAGTGAAGGCGGCGAATGCAATGTTGGCATTCATTTCTGGAGGAATAGAGTATAGGAGCAGGGATGTGATGTTGAGGCTGTATAGGGCGCTGGTGAGACCTCACTTGGAGTACTGTGGGCAGTTTTGGGCTCCTTATTTAAGAAAGGATGTGCTGACGTTGGAGAGGGTACAGAGAAGATTCACTAGAATGATTCCAGGAATGAGAGGGTTAACATATCAGGAACGTTTGTCCGCTCTTGGACTGTATTCCTTGGAGTTTAGAAGAATGAGGGTAGACCTCATAGAAACATTTCCAATGTTGAAAGGCATGGACAGAGTGGATGTGGCAAAGTTGTTTTCCATGATGGGGGAGTCCAGTATGAGAGGGCATGACTTAAGGATTGAAGGGCACCCATTCAGAACAGAAATGCGATGAAATTTTTTTAGTTATAGGGTGGTGAATCTATGGAATTTGTTGCCACGGGCGGCAGTGGAGGCCAAGTCATTGGGTGTATTTAAGGCAGAGACTGATAGGTATCTGAGTAGCCAGGGCATCAAAGGTTATGGTGAGAAGGCGGGGGAGTGGGACAAAATGGGAGAATGGATCAGCTCATGATAAAATGATGGAGCAGACTTGATGGGTCGAATGGCCGACTTCTGCTCCTTTGTCTTATGGTCTTATCCACGTCAAACCATTTAAGCTGCCCACTCCCATCGACCTGCACCAGGACCAGAGCCCTCCATACCTCTGGCATCCATGTACTTGTTCAAACTTCTCTTAGTCGTGGAAATCAAGACTGCTGTGCCCCACTTGGGCTGGCAGCTTGTTCCACACTCTCACAACCCTCTGAGCGAAGAAGTTTCTCCTCATGTTCCCATTGCACTTTTCATCTTTCACCCGAACTCATGACCTTCCAACCTCAGTGGAAACAGCCTGCTTGCATTTACCCTATCTACACCCCTCAATTTTGTACACATCTATCAAATCTCCCCTCAATCTTCTACATTCCAAGGAATAAAGTCTTAAGCTGTTCAATCTTTCCTTGTAACCCAGGTCCTCCAGTCCCAACAACATCCTTGTAATTTTTCTCTATACTCTTTCAACCTTATTTACATCTTTCCTGTAGGTAAGTGGCCAAAACTGCACACAATGCTCCAAATTAGGCTTCACCAACATTTTATACAACTTCAACAAAACATCCCATCTGTTGTACTCAGTACATTGATTTATGAAGGCCAATGTGCCTAAAGCTTCTTTATGACCATATCTACATGTAACACTGCTTTCAATGAATTATGGACTCATTTCCCAGATCCCTTTGTTCTACCACACTCCTCGGTGTCCTACCATCCACTATGCAAGACCTACACTGGTTGGTCCGACCAAAGTGCAGCACCTCACTTGTCTGCATTAAATTATTTTCATCCAAGTTAATATAGTATAAACTTAGTGAAGTCTGGCATAAATGCTGCCATATATTAGGCCAGATCAATCTGATAGACAGTGGTCAGCTGTTTGGGCATCAGAATGTCTCAGACTTCAATGTATGTTCAGCCAAACACGAATGCTTGAGGTCAAGCAGAAGGTCAAATCCCAGCAAATATGATCTCCATGGTTCGGCTCACCATTGAACCCAGAAAAAAAATATGGGCAAACTAGGAAAACAGATGGTTTGCATTTTGCACCTTGCTGCTCAGTATTACACTGGAATGACAATGTGATCATTAACATGTCGAAAGCAGGTTCTCTCAACTACCTTACAAACAATCTAAAAAACTCAAACAACAGGAATTCTGCAGATGCTGGAAATTCAAGCAACACACATCAAAGTTGCTGGTGAACGCAGCAGGCCAAGCAGCATCTGTAGGAAGAGGTGCAGTCGACGTTTCAGGCCGAGACCCTTCGTCAGGACTAACTGAAGGAAGAGTGAGTAAGGGATTTGAAAGTTGGAGGGGGAGCGGGAGATCCAAAATGATAGGAGAAGACAGGAGGGGGGAGAGATAGAGTCAAGAGCTGGACAGGTGATAGGCAAAAGGGGATACGAGAGGATCATGGGACAGGAGGTCCGGGAAGAAAGACAAGGGGGGGGGGACCCAGAGGATGGGCAAGAGGTATATTCAGAGGGACAGAGGGAGAAAAAGGAGAGTGAGAGAAAGAATGTGTGCATAAAAATAAGTAACAGATGGGGTACGAGGGGGAGGTGGGGCCTAGCATAAGTTAGAGAAGTCGATGTTCATACCATCAGGTTGGAGGCTACCCAGACGGAATATAAGGTGTTGTTCCTCCAACCTGAGTGTGGCTTCATCTTTACAGTAGAGGAGGCCATGGATAGACGTGTCAGAATGGGAATGGGATGTGGAATTAAAATGTGTGGCCACTGGGAGATCCTGCTTTCTCTGGCGGACAGAGCGTAGATGTTCAGCAAAGCGGTCTCCCAGTCTGTGTCGGGTCTCGCCAATATATAAAAGGCCACATCGGGAGCACCGGATGCAGTATATCACCCCAGTCGACTCACAGGTGAAGTGTTGCCTCACCTGGAAGGACTGTTTGGAGCCCTGAATGGTGGTAAGGGAGGAAATGTAAGGGCATGTGTAGCACTTGTTCCGCTTACACAGATAAGTGCCAAGAGGGAGATCAGTGGGGAGGGATGGGGGGGACGAATGGACAAGGGAGTTGTGTAGGGAGCGATCCCTGCGGAATGTGGGGGGGGGGGGGGAGGGAAAGATGTGCTTAGTGGTGGGATCCCGTTGGAGGTGGCGGAAGTTACGGAGAATAATATGTTGGACCCAGAGGCTGGTGGGGTGGTAGGTGAGGACCAGGGGAACCCTATTCCTAGTGGGGTGGCGGGAGGATGGAGTGAGAGCAGATGTACGTGAAATGGGGGAGATGCGTTTAAGAGCAGAGTTGATAGTGGAAGAAGGGAAGCCCCTTTCTTTAAAAAAGGAAGACATCTCCCTCATCCTAGAATGAAAAGCCTCATCCTGAGAGCAGATGCGGCGGAGATGGAGGAATTGCGAGAAGGGGACGGCGTTTTTGCAAGACACAGGGTGAGAAGAGGAATAGTCCAGATAGCTGTGAGAGTCAGTAGGCTTATAGTAGACATCAGTGGATAAGCTGTCTCCAGAGACAGAGACAGAAAGATCTGGAAAGGGGAGGGAGGTGTCGGAAATGGACCAGGTAAACTTGAGGGCAGGGTGAAAGTTGGAGGCAAAGTTAATAAAGTCAACGAGTTCTGCATGCATGCAGAAAGCAGCGCCAATGCAGTCGTCGATGTAGCGAAGGAAAAGTGGGGGACAGATATCAGAATAGGCACGGAACATAGATTGTTCCACAAACCCAACAAAAAGGCAGGCATAGCTAGGACCCATACGGGTGCCCATAGCTACACCTTTAGTTTGGAGGAAGTGGGAGGAGCCAAAGGAGAAATTATTAAGAGTAAGGACTAATTCCGCTAGATGGAGCAGAGTGGTGGTAGAGGGGAACTGATTAGGTCTGGAATCCAAAAAGAAGCGTAGAGCTTTAAGACCTTCCTGATGGGGGATGGAAGTATATACGGACTGGACATCCATGGTGAAAATAAAGCGGTGGGGGCCAGGGAACTTAAAATCATCGAAAAGTTTAAGAGCGTGAGAAGTGTCACGAACATAGGTCGGAAGGGATTGAACAAGGGGTGATAAAACAGTGTCGAGGTATGCAGAAATGAGTTTGGTGGGGCAGGAGCAAGCTGAGACAATAGGTCGGCCAGGACAGGCAGGTTTGTGGATCTTGGGTAGGAGGTAGAAACGGGAAGTGCGGGGTGTGGGAACTATAAGGTTGGTAGCAGTGGATGGGAGATCCCCTGAGCGGATAAAGTCGGTGATGGTGTGGGAGACAATGGCCTGGTGTTCCTTAGTGGGGTCACGATCGAGGGGTAAATAAGAGGAGGTATCCGCGAGTTGTCGCTGTGCCTCGGCAAGGTAGAGGTCAGTACGCCAGACTACAACAGCACCCCCCTTATCGGCGGGTTTAATAATAAGGTTAGGATTAGTGCGGAGGGAGTGGAGAGCAGAGCGTTCCGAAGGAGTGAGGTTGGAATGGGGACAAGGTGGGGTGAAGTCGAGACGGTTGATGTCCCGTCGGCAATTAGCGATAAACAGATCCAGAGCAGGCAGAAGACCAGAGCGGGGTGTCCATGAAGAAGTGGAGGGTTGAAGATGGAAGAAGGGGTCATCGGTGGGGGTGGAAGAGTCCTTGCCGAAGAAGTAGGCTCGGAGACGGAGACGGCGGAAGAAAAGTTCCGCATCGTGGCGAACACGGAACTCGCTGAGGTGTGGGCGAAGGGGGACAAAGGTGAGGCCCTTACTGAGAACAGAGCGTTCTGCCTCCGACAGTTGAAGATCGGAGGGGATGGTAAAGACCCGGCACGGATCCGAGCTCTCAAGATTCCAGCCTTGAGCTCCAGGCCGGGTCTTTATGTGCTGCTGTTGTGACTCCCGTCTCCCCTTCCCCCACCAATACTCTGCAATCCCATCTCCCTCAGATCCCACCGTCAACTCCTGGGCCCTCAGAGGCTCCATCTTCCTCTCACCCCAACCGTCCTCTATCCATTGACACCCCCAGCCTCCCCCCTCCCCCCTCTGATCCCAGCTCTCATCCGTGCCGGGTCTTTACCATCCCCTCCGACCTTCAACTGTCGGAGGCAGAACGTTCTGTTCTCAGTAAGGGCCTCACCTTTGTCCCCCTTCGCCCACACCTCAGCGAGTTCCGTGTTCGCCACGATGTGGAACTTTTCTTCCGCCGTCTCCGTCTCCGAGCCTACTTCTTCGGCAAGGACTCTTCCACCCCCACCGATGACCCCTTCTCCCGTCTTCAACCCTCCTCTTCTTCATGGACACCCCGCTCTGGTCTTCTGCCTGCTCTGGATCTCTTCATCGCTAATTGCCGACGGGACATCAACCGTCTTGACTTTACCGCACCTTGTTCCCATTCCAACCTCACTCCTTCGGAACGCTCTGCTCTCCACTCCCTCCGCACTAATCCTAACCTTATTATTAAACCCTCCGATAAGGGGGGTGCTGTTGTAGTCTGGCATACTGACCTCTACCTTGCCGAGGCACAGCGATAACTCGCGGATACCTCCTCTTATTTACCCCTCGATCGTGACCCCACTAAGGAGCACCAGGCCATTGTCTCCCACACCATCACCGAATTTATCCGCTCAGGGGATCTCCCATCCACTGCTACCAACCTTATAGTTCCCACACCCCGCACTTCCCGTTTCTACCTCCTACCCAAGATCCACAAACCTGCCTGTCCTGGCCAACCTATTGTCTCAGCTTGCTCCTGCCCCACCAAACTCATTTCTGCATACCTCGACACTGTTTTATCACCCCTTGTTCAATCCCTTCCGACCTATGTTCGTGATACTTCTCACGCTCTTAAACTTTTCGATGATTTTAAGTTCCCTGGCCCCCACCGCTTTATTTTCACCATGGATGTCCAGTCCTTATATACTTCCATCCCCCATCAGGAAGGTCTCAAAGCTCTATGCTTCTTTTTGGATTCCAGACCTAATCAGTTCCCCTCTACCACCACTCTGCTCCGTTTAGCGGAATTAGTCCTTACTCTTAATAATTTCTCCTTTGGCTCCTCCCACTTCCTCCAAACTAAAGGTGTAGCTATGGGCACCCGTATGGGTCCTAGCTATGCCTGCCTTTTTGTTGGGTTTGTGGAACAATCTATGTTCCGTGCCTATTCTGATATCTGTCCCCCACTTTTCCTTCGCTACATTGACGACTGCATTGGCGCTGCTTCCTGCACGCATGCAGAACTCGTTGACTTTATTAACTTTGCCTCCAACTTTCACCCTGCCCTCAAGTTTACCTGGTCCATTTCCGACACCTCCCTCCCCTTTCCAGATCTTTCTGTCTCTGTCTCTGGAGACAGCTTATCCACTGATGTCTACTATAAGCCTACTGAGTCTCACAGCTATCTGGACTATTCCTCTTCTCACCCTGTCGCTTGCAAAAACGCTGTCCCCTTCTCGCAATTCCTCCGTCTCCGCTACATCTGCTCTCAGGATGAGGCTTTTCATTCTAGGACGAGGGAGATGTCTTCCTTTTTTAAAGAAAGGGGCTTCCCTTCCTCCACTATCAACTCTGCTCTTAAACGCATCTCCCCCATTTCACGTACATCTGCTCTCACTCCATCCTCCCACCACCCCACTAGGAATAGGGTTCCCCTGGTCCTCACCTACCACCCCACCAGCCTCCAGGTCCAACATATTATTCTCCGTAACTTCCGCCACCTCCAACGGGATGCCACCACTAAGCACATCTTTCCCTCCCCCCCTCTCTCTGCATTCCGCAGGGATCGCTCCCTACACAACTCCTTTGTCCATTCGTCCCCCCCATCCCTCCCCACTGATCTCCCTCCTGGCACTTATCCGTGTAAGTGGAACAGTGCTACACATGCCCTTACACTTCCTCCCTTACCACCATTCAGGGCCCCAAACAGTCCTTCCAGGTGAGGCAACACTTCACCTGTGAGTCGACTGGGGTGATATACTGCGTCCAGTGCTCCCGATGTGGCCTTTTATATATTGGCGAGACCTGACGCAGACTAGGAGATCGTTTTGCTGAGCACCCATACTCTGTCCGCCAGAGAAAGCAGGATCTCTCAGTGGCCACACTTTCTAATTCCACATCCCATTCCCATTCTGACATGTCTATCCACGGCCTCCTCTACTGTAAAGATGAAGCCACACTCAGGTTGGAGGAACAACACCTTATATTCCGTCTGGGTAGCCTCCAACCTGATGGCATGAACATCGACTTCTCTAACTTCCGCTAGGCCCCACCTCCCCCTCGTAACCCATCTGTTACTTATTTTTATGCACACATTCTTTCTCTCACTCTCCTTTTTCTCCCTCTGTCCCTCTGAATATACCTCTTGCCCATCCTCTGGGTCCCCCACCCCGTCTTTCTTCCCGGACCTCCTGTCCCATGATCCTCTCGTATCCCCTTTTGCCTATCACCTGTCCAGGTCTTGGCTCTATCCCTCCCCCTCCTGTCTTCTCCTATCATTTTGGATATCCCCCTCCCCCTCCAACTTTCAAATCCCTTACTCACTCTTCCTTCAGTTAGTCCTGATGAAGGGTCTCGGCCTGAAACGTCGACTGCACCTCTTTCTACAGATGCTGCTTGGCCTGCTGCGTTCACCAGCAACTTTGATGTGTGTTGTTAATCTAAAAAACTGTCACCCAAGGCCAGTCACTCAGAACCTGATCTACCCCTGAGCTGCATCAAGTTCAGCTTGTTCAAACCTCTGCATCTGGAAAAAATGCACAGGTTGTGGATATCAGCAGGGAATATGGTTCAGGACAAAATTTCAAAGAACATGTTCATTTGAATATGTTACAAGACAGACTTTGAAATCTTTAGTTTTCTCAGTGTTGGTAGACACAAAATTAAAAAATTAAGTGACATCAGATCACTATATAGGTGATACTAGCGGTTGTAATAAACACTAAATATAATCAGTAATTTCTGCAACATTTTGAAAATGCACTGCTTGTCAAGAAACAAGAAAAATAAATGATTTATTGTAAAAAGAAATGCTAGATGCTGAAATCTCAACTGGAAACGATGCCGGAAATAGTCAATTTCAACAGAAGTTTGTAATTTATCCATTAATATATAGAAAGCATGCTAAAACTATAGCTAAGTGCTATAGTTTTAGCACTTTTTCTATCTATTAATTGTTTACTCAAGACTACTCGTCATCCCTGATTAAGATGGCAGAACTTGTCATCAAAACGTCAATTAAAATCACCACCTGGACTGAGCTGGAAGCCCGAGAAGAGTGTATGTGCCGGGAAAGTACTAAATCCGTTTTCAATCAAAAATAGTTAGATTCACAAAATATATTTTGTTTTAAGCATTAATTCCAAACAATTTACTATATCAATCTACACAAATATACTATCCAGCTTGGTGCATCTCTGATGCATTGCTGGTTAACATTATGTTATTTGTATCATCAGTTAAGAGTTAGACAGTACAGAAACAAGCCCTTCGGGCCAACTGAACCCTGCTAACCAAGTCATTTACTTGAGCGGGTCCCATTTCCAAGAGTGTCATGGAGTTATACAGTAGATTAGCCAAATGAAGTGGGAAAAAATGCTATATACCCTATCCTCGTTATATGCGTCTTCAGACTATGCGGATTCACAGTTATGCAAGGAACTTATTTCTACCAATGTCTCGTTATATGCATCCAAAATTCAAAGTTATGCGAGGAGCACTGCCCTCCCGCCAATACAAGTCACGTGCGCACGCTTCACAGTCTCTCTGGTGGAATGAGAAGCACTGCTTTCCCGCCAATACAAGTCACGTGTGCGCCTCACAATCTCTCTCCTGCCACTCTCGCATTGGTTTTGGCAAGGTGTGGATGCGCGATCTTAAACTTTTGTTGGCTTTACCTACGGTGCAGTGATTTTGTGCTTGAAATATTTAACTATGCCTCTTAAGCGTCCAATGTCATGTCCTGGGCCGTCAGCGGAGCAGCAGAGAACCGCTTTAACACTTGAAAAAAAGTTGGAAATTATAAACAACACGGCATCAGCTGAAGGTAACACAGCTCTGGGACGCTACTGCCGGGAACAGAATACTGCCTTTAAAGTTCTTTTGTTGCTTGACAATGCACTAGCCCATCCTAAACATTTGGACAGCATTCATCCTAACATAATAGTGCGTTTCCTGCTGCCTAACACAACATCGCTAATTCAACCACTCGACCGGCGTGATCCATGTTTGAGGCATACATATTTTTTTTTTTAACGGTGAACTATCTCTCAGATGCTGCAAGCAACAGATGATTTTGAAAATCCCGGGAGTTTACCAACAGTGAGGGAATTGAGGAAGTCGGAACACTTGGCACAATTGGCAATGGACATGGACCCAAGTTTAGAACGGAGTCAGCATTTCAGTCGTTCCCTGCCGTCAACCCTTCTTCCCTACAAGCAAATTTATGCTGAAAAACAAAATGCTGCCAAGCAAAGAACCCTCACCACTTTATTCAAATTGCTGTAATCTCCTGCTGCCAGCAGTTCTAAGAGTTCTGAGAGTCTTCTTTCACCCTTTGCTGTGCTTGATATGATCCTGACGACCACAACCATCCACCTTATACATGTAAAGCTACCCAACCACTTATCTCAACCACTTATAAGTGGTTATTACAACAACCACTTATCTCCCGGAGCGAACACACCTGCCACTGTTGGTGAGTACTGTACACCAAAGGATGTTAACTTTCTATGATTTATTACATTGAATATTACATTAAATTGATTAAATATAATACAAATGTTGTAGTACTGCTTTTGTGTCATATTGGTATGAAAATATGAATAAATTACAGATAAAACATATTTAGGAAGCCCCCTGGAACGCATCCCTATTTTCTCCATTTAAATAATTATTCACATTATGCGATTTCATATTATGCGTCAACCTCGAGGAACATATCCCTCGCGTATAACAAGCATTTACTAATAATTACACACTGATCATCTGTTAGAAAGAAAGCAAAACCGCAGAAACAGGACTGCAAAAGCTATGAAGAGTGTTAAATTCAAAATATTACAATGCAGAATTTATAAGAAGGCTGTATAACTCTTAGCCACTAGAAAAGTTCTGTGAAACTCAACTCTTCATTGTGACCGACCAAATTCAGAAGCCTGATACTTACCTGTTTCATCAATGGCCAGCAAAGCTGCAGAGTTGCTCGTTGGCACGTTATAGTGTCATTCCAAGTCACGGCACTGTAAGCAGTTGCCAACAATGCTTTACAGATTTCCTAAATCAAAATAAAACAATTATAACGACTGACATCACACTTAAAAACCAATTGATTCAGCAAAAGTCCAATCTGCTCTAAATGAAGTCACATGAAAATATTATTTCCAGAAAAATCAAGTGGAATATTGCTCAAGGCTAAAATGCCTATCCCTTTCCTTAAAACACACTTAACCAATATTTTGCTTAAACCAGTAAAATGCAAATTTTACCTCAGACTTGAGCAGACATTTTCCAAGATCAGTAAGTTCTTCAGATCCAACATGTGGAGTGTCATTTGTGTTCATCATTTCATCATCTATTGTAAAGACCACATTTCATACAGCATCAACTATTCGCAGTAAATTCAATACTGCTGTACAGAATCAGGAACAGGCAGTATCCCCTAGTACATGAAGTTATAACATTGTACTAAATACAACTGAAGTTTTATAGATTTTGGTATTATTCAACTACAAAAGGACATCGAATTGAACAATGACTTTTACTTGTGTTTCTCTCCATAAACGCTGCCTGTCCAGGCACATTCCCAGCATTTGCTACTTCAGATTTATAGCATCTTCTGTTTTTGTTTTTAGGACATTTATATTCAGCAATGACAGCATCAACGGAAGTACTAGGAATTTTGTTTCTGAATGCAAGTCATCGAAAATTCTGTTGTCATCGTATTCCAAAGAAGAGCTCTGAGAACAATATAATTTGATGTCAGTCTATCACTAATCTTGCAAGAAATATATAGGGAAAAAATTCGCAAACTTGAGCCAATCCTTCGAAAAATAATAGCATCAAGTCTTTAGTCTAGAACTGGTTGAAGTAATTAGGACAGAACAGACAAGTGGGCCCAAGCTTTCTACTTGGCTAATGAAAATTGGAGAATTTCCATGCCAGCACATAAGGCGGCAGGAGGGTCACCATGATTTAAAGCATATAGTTTTAAAATAAAACAGTCAATTGTTTCAATCACAAAGCAAAACACGTTAATAAGTCCAAAGTAGTGGTTATAGTTTTGAAATGGAAAAATTAAGCCAAGTTTTGAAAAAAAAAATTCCAAACATAGCTGCATTTTTGCAACAGTTTACATCTTGTTCTGGTGTGCTGAAAGAACACAGAAGAATCCTTAAATCACACCCATGCCCCTTAATAGTATGGTATCATTTGTATATTTAAATAAAACTTGTATGGCACAATATCTGGTTTTGGCTTCTCCAATAATAACCCAGTTGTAGGAATAGGTTTATGAAAATGTAGATTTCTTACCCATCTCCTATAAAACGGCAGGGTCTGTACAACCTAACTAAGGATTAGTTTGATCCAGCACATCTGTGGATATGAACTTCCCACTATTCAGAACATTTACAGCGACAGGTAAAAGGGATCATTGGGGACCCGAGTCACCCCAACCACAAACTGTTCCAGCTGCTACCATTCGAGAAACGATACCGCAGCATTAAAGTCAGGAACAACAGACTCCGGGACAGCTTCTTCCACCAAGCCATCGGACTGATTAATTCATACTGACACAATTATATTTCTAAGCTACATTGACTGTTCTGTCGTACACACTCTTTATTACAAATTACTATATGTTACACATTGCACATTCAGACGGAGACTCAAGATAAAAATGTTTACTCCTCATGTATGTGAAGGAAACAAATAAAGTCAATTCAATTATTGGCTAGCTTACCTTCATATTTCAACATATCGATGCAGTTAAAAAAAAAAGGCAGGACAGGGCTATACTTCATTAGGAGTTTGAAGAGATTTGATATGTCAACAAATACACTCAAAAACTTCTACAGGTGTACCGTGGAGAGCATTCTGACAGGCTGCATCACTGTCTGGAATGGGAGGGTGGGGGGGGGGGGGGTGGGTGGAAAGAGAGAATACTGCACAGGGCCGAAAGAAGCTGCAGAGGGTTGTAAGTTTAGTCAACTCCATCTTAGGTACTAGCCTACAAAGCACCCAGGACATCTTCAAGGAGCAGTATCTCAGAAAGGCAACGTCCATTATTAAAGACCTCCAGCACCCAGGGCATGCCCTTTTTTATTTAGTGTTAGGAGTGAGGTAATCAGGTAGGAGGTACAGAAGCCTGAAGGCACACACTCAGCGATTCAGGAACAGCTTCTTCCCCTCTGCCATCCGATTCCTAAATGGGCATTGAACCCTTGGACACTACCTCACTTTTTCAATATATTTGTTTTTTTCCATGATTTTTAATCTATTCAATATATGTATACTGTAACTGACTTATTTATTATTATTATTTTTTTTTTCCTTCTATATTATGTATTGTATTGAACCAAGTTAACAAATTTCACAACACATGCCGGTGATAATAAACCTGATTCTCATTCCGAAATTTTTCTCTCCTTATTGCTTTTTTAAGTTGCCTTCTGCTGGTTTTTTAAAAGCTTCCTAATTCTTTAGCTTCCCACTAGTTTTTGTTATATTATATGTCTTTGGTTGCTTTTATGCTGTTTTTGATTTCCCTTGTTGGCCATGGTTGCCTCATCCTCCGTTTAGAATGCTGCTGCTTCCCTAGGATAAACCGATCCCACATCTTCCAAATTACCCTAGAAACTCCATCCATTACTGCTCTACCATTATCCCTGCTAGTGCCCCCTTCCAATCAACTTTGGCTAACTCACTTTGTCATGCCTCTAATTACATTTACTCAACTGCAATACTCACATATCCGATTTTAACTTTCCCCTCTCAAACCACAGTGTATTCTATCATATATGATCATTGCCTCCTAAGGGTTCCTTAACCTAATCAAATCTGATTCATTACACAACACCCAGTCCAGAATTTCCTTTTACCTCATGGGCTCAACCACAAGATGCACTAAAAAGTCATGTTATAGGCATCCTACAAATTCCTTCTCTTGGGATCCATCAACCTTGCCAATCTACCTGCATTTGAAATTCCCCCTTGCCTATCGTAACATTGCTCTTTTTACATGCCTTTTGTATCTCATTGTAATCTGTTCTCACATCCTGGCTACTGTTTTGGAGACCTGTATACAAACTCCATAACTTTTTTTCTTAAAATGCTTGCAGTTTATTAACTTTACCCACAAGAATTCTGCATTTTCCTTTGTCACTTCTATCTAATGATTTGATTTCATTTTTTTTAAACCAGAAAAGCTGCCCCTCCCCGCAGTAGGATGTGCATCCTTGGATATTATGCTCCCATCTGTGACCTTCTTTCAATCTGTAATGCTACAAGATCATCTACCATATTCTGAATACTACATGCACTTAACTACAACACCGTCCCGTACTTTTCAATTTTGTCTTCATGTTGCCTGAAGCTAAATTCTTATCCCTTTCTAAACTTAGTCTTATTCTTTATTCCAAAGAATCCTGTAACCTCTCCTGTGCTCTCTTTCCCTTTTACTCCATCCATACTTTTCCATGCTGCTGAACCCAACTCCTACTATTTTTAAGAACTCTATCCACAACCCTAGTTACGCGATTCACCAGAACCCTGGTCCTAGGTGGAGGAGCAGGTCGTGTTGAGGAAACAGAGAGCCTGCAGAGAGACTGATAGTTTAGGGGAATGGGCAAAGAAGTGGCAAATGAAATACAATGTTGCAAAGTGTATGGTCATGCACTTTGGTGGAAGAAATAAACGGGCAGAATATTATTTAGAGGGAGAGATAATTCAAAATGCAGAGATGCAAAGGGACTTGGGAGTCCTGGTGCAGGATACCTTAAAGGTTAACCTCCAGGTTGAGTCGGTGGTGAGGAAGGCGAATGCAATGTTGGCATTCATTTCTAGAGGTATAGAATACAAGAGCAGGGATGTGATGTTGAGGCTCTATAAGGCACTCATGAGACCACACTTGGAGTATTGTATGCAGTTTTGGGCTCTTTTAGAAAGGATATACTGACAGTGGAGAGGGTTCAGAGAAGATTCACGAGAATGATTCCAGGAATGAAAGGGCTACTGTATGAAGAACATCTGGCAGCTCTTGGGATTCCCTGAAATTCCGGAAATTGAGGGGGGACCTCATGGAAACATTCCGAATAGTAAAAGGCCTGAACAGATTAGATACGGCAAAGGTATTTCCCATGGTAAGGGAGTCTAGGTCAAGAGGGCACGACTTCAGGATTGAAGGACGTCCATTTAGGACAGAGATGTGGAGAAATTACTTTAGTCAGAGCGTGGTAAATCTGTGAAATTTGTTGCCACGAGAGGCTGTGGAGGCCAAGTCATTGGGTGTATTTAAAGCAGAGATACACCCTGGTTCTTGATTAGCCAGGGCATCGAAGGGTATGGGAAGAAGGCAGGGGAGTGGGGATGACTGGAAGAATTGGATCTGCCCATGACTGAATGGCAGAGCAGACTCGATGGGCCAAATGGCCTATTTCTGCTCCTATCTTATGGTTCAGCATTGTTCAGGTGCAGCCAGCCCAATCTGAACAGCACCCTCCTACCGCAATAGTGAACAATGTCACACAGATTCAAACCCACTTCTCCCACACCAATCTTAGCATAGTGCTTCTTGGCACCATGGGGAAATACTGTTCACTTTTTTGTTTCTGACTTTTTTGCACCATTTACGCAGAATATTTGTCCAAAATAAATTATAGATTTGTACTGCAGGACGATAATCAGCAATTTACTGTCAATAAAAGTAGTTTATGAATAATTTTGCTTTATAGTCTATTAAAGTGGCTGTAATTTCAAAGGCAAATAATTTATCTTGACCATTGGGTTTTCTTCTCCAAGCCATGCATTGTTAGCCTGGAATGGTACACTTGCTCAAAAGCACACATATATGGTCAGGCAAAATTTCATTACAGACTACTGTTATTACTAACCTAAACAAAAATTTCAAAACTATTTCCACAAACTTGAGATAAAGCTAAACATTATATTAATGTATCAAAATCAAGTCTTGGCCACTCACCATCCATATCCCCTGCCATGGACTCTGGGCCTTTCTTAACACAACAGCATACAGCTGGAAAAAAAAACAGATATTCAAATCCAGCTTTTATGCTACATTTACTACAAAATTGCAGAGCTCTAGACAGTGGAGAGCTAGGTAGGATCACATACATGGTATTATAAACAAAAATAATTAACTAAAATGGACAAGTTCACTGATTCTGACTATAAACAAAAGTATTTAACTAAATGGACAAGTTCATTGATTCCTGTCCTCCAGTTCAGTGACTTTGCATTTACTAAGTAATAGTGTGACAAAGTGGACAAAATGAATACAGCTAGATGGGTGGCGGAGAAAAGAATGGTGCTTAATCAAGGAACCATAAGAGTGAAAACTAAATCTAACAAAACAGGATTTTAATCAATAAAGTTGTCATCTCCTCTTGGATATGGTCTAAACTTAAAAGTTCGAAGTTCAAAGCAATTCCTGGCTCCTTTTAAGTACAAAGTAGATTTTTTTCAAATCACTAAATTTACTTTTGGATTTTGCCACACTGCTCAGCACCTAATAGCTATTGATACTGTTTCTTTGGAGTTCAAATTAACCTTTTTACTTTGATAAAAAGAAAGTCCACTTTGACAAGATAATATTTTTTATTAAATCCATCAGAAAATTTCTCCATATAGCTTTTCTTTCTTTGTGCAAGGAAGTAAGCTCCTTACTCATTAGATCAATGGATTCACGAGTGAGAAGACGTGTTAACTGTTCATCCAGCATTTCTTGGGACTCTGGATTCTCCTCAGGACCACCACTTTCAGCCCTTAATAAAGAAAAACAGCAAAAATCTTAGCTCTCTCAGCCAGAAGGAACATTAATTGGTTTTACTTAAAGCAAACTAATTTTTAAAATTAATTTTCAAAATGAGGGTTTGCATGATCTGTCACAGCATTTGAAATGCCAAATATTCACTGGCCTCAAGATGGTAGCTAACAGTCATTTTTAAAAAAAACTTCTACATTCTTTCAAATGGAAGTGCTTCCACTATAATGATAGTCATAGTCATACTTTATTGATCCCGGGGGAAATTGGTTTTCGTTACAGTTGCACCATAAATAATTAAATAGTAATAAAACCATAAATAGTTAAATAGTAATATGTTAATTATGCCAAGAAGTAAGTCCAGGACCAGCCTATTGGCTCAGGGTGTCTGACCCTCCAAGGGAGGAGTTGTAAAGTTTGATGGCCACAGGCAGGAATGACTTCCTATAACGCTCTATGCTGCATCTCAGTGGAATGAGTCTCTGGCTGAGTGTACTCCTGTGCCCAACCAGTACATTATGTAGTGGATGGGAGACATTGTCCAAGATGGCATGCAACTTGGACACCATCCTCTTTTCAGACACCACCGTCAGAGAGTCCAGTTCCATCCCCACAACATCACTGGCCTTACGAATGAGCTTGTTGATTCTGTTGGTGTCTGCTACCCTCAGCCTGCTGCCCCAGCACACAACAGCAAACATGATTGCACTGGCCACCACAGACTCGTAGAACATCCTCAGCATCGTCCGACAGATGTTAAAGGACCTCAGTCTCCTCAGGAAATAGAAACAATGATGGACAGGAACTCCAGGATTTAGATAATATTTGTGGTTTCTCCATTATATTCCCCAGTTACTTTCGTACATAACTTGGAGGAGGGGATTAAATAAGTAGGCAGTATTTCCAAGTACATTCCTATCTATATTGAAAAGGTAGCCAAGGCAGGGAACCATAGTGCATTTTGCCAGTGTAGCCATAGCACCCATAGTGCACCAATGATGGATAATGTGAATATTTAGGATGGTAAATGGAATGCTGATCAAGTAAATTTTCTTAGAACAGTCAAGCTTCTCAATTGTTGTTGAAGCAGAAATCAAAAAGGAGACAAAGCCAATGAGGCAAAGGAGATACAACTGAGGCCAGTTGCAAAAACAGGTGAAATACTTGCTAAAAGAACCGCATAAATTAGCAGCTCAGCAACAGTTTATAGCTTGCCAAAAGGATTCAAGGTCATGATAGAAACTGGACATCTATGATCATGAACACAAATCTTAATACGCAATTTCGTTGAAAACTAAACCCCAGTCAGTCCTGATTTCTCTATCTTTAAAAAGTGAAATTACCATAATCACAACATAAATCAAAATTATTGCATCAGGGAAAACACACCTGCATAATATTTCAACATTTACTAACTAATATTTAACAAATTCCTGGACAATGATCATCGTGGTTTTGGATCTTTACATTTACTTACTCCAATAAGCCTCTTTGGTTGATGACAATCCATTTGCCACTCAGTCTCTGGAAAAAACAATAATGTTGAATAGTGTACAGATCCATGGCAAGTCAAACACAAATTATGAACAGGTTTAAATGGAGAGCAGAAGAAAGGGAATCCCAGATTTAACAAGTCCCAAGATTTCTTTCACCTTCAAGCCCTAGTTCCTCCTTTGTACAAATGTACCCGAGCCTCTTGATCACATCCAAATATACACTTGCCCGAACTCCTGATATCCAGCCAACAAAAAAACCACACCATCAATATCTAATGCCCACGCATTTCCTAACTGTTGACCAACTCAAGACCCAAGCTTCCTATATTACCCTTCCTTGCCACCTATTTGGCCCTCATCATCTGCCCCTACTTTCTCGGGTATCCTTCTAGCCTTTCTATTACAGAAGTGCTGAAGGAAGCATTCACCATTCGTTGCCTACTCCATGACAAACCACACTTTGGACTTTAAGTATATTACAGTTTTGTGTTAAGACAGCCTCACAAAAAGATGGTCTAGCAAGCCCAGCTGCATTTATAGAATTTGTAGCCAGCTGTTACTTTCAAAACAATAGTTTTTTTCTATCATCAAACTCAAGGGCTAGATTTACTCTAATGGGGCCTGCCACACACAAACTCAGCACTCCCATTTTCCACTGTCCTAAACTAATCCAGTCTACATCCACATAACCAATCTTACAAGCCAATACCTTCCTGCAGTCAAGCAGCTAGTCTGTAAACAATGGCCATACTAACAATATAATTGGGGCATGTGGGTGGATTAAAACAGTATCAACAACTCCTCTGCAAGTCTTATTCAGCCAAGGACTAACACCAGCTGTCTTGGATTGATGCTTTTCATCCAGCAATTCATATTAAGATCTGTTCAGTTTATCAGAAATGTCCATTACATAGCATTCTAAAGTATTCTCCAATTCACTCTCCCACAACTCCTTTGATTTAATCAGATTAGAAACATAGAAAATAAGTGCAGAAGAAGGCCATTCAGCCCTTCGAGCCTGCACTGCCATTCAGTACAATCATGGCTGATCATCCAACTCAGAACCCTGTACCTGCCTTCTCTCCATACCCCCGATCCCTTTAGCCACAAGGGCCATATCTAACTCCCTCTTAAATATAGTCAATGAACTGGCCTCAACTGTTTCCTGTGGCAGAGAATTCCACAGATTCACCACTCTCTGTGTGAAGAAGTTTTTCCTCATCTTGGTCCTAAAAGGCTTCCCCTTTATCCTTAAACTGTGACCCTTCGTTCTGGACTTCCCCAACATCGGGAACAATCTTCCTACATCTAGCCTGCCCAATCCTTTTAGAATTTTATACGTTTCAATCAGATCCCCCCTCAATCTTCTAAATTCCAGAGAGTACAAGCCTAGTCGATCCAGTCTTTCATCATATGAAAGTCCTGCCATCCCAGGAATCAATCTGGTGAACCTTCTTCGTACTCCCTCCATGGCAAGAATGTCTTTCCTCAGATTAGGGGACCAAAACTGCACACAATACTCCAGGTGTGGTCTCACCAAGGCCTTGTACAACTGCAGTAGTACCTTCCTGTTCCTGTACTCGAATCTTCTTGCTATGAGTGCCAGCATACCATTCGCCTTTTTCACCGCCTGTTATACCTGCATGCCCACTTTCAATGACTGGTGTACAATGACACCCAAGTCTCGTTGCACCTCCCCTTTTCCTAATCGACCACCATTCAGATAATAATGTTTTCCTGTTTTTGCTACCAAAGTGGATAACCTCACATTTATCCACATTAAATTGCATCTGCCATGAATTTGCCCACTCACCTAACCTATCTAAGTCACCCTGCATTCTCTTAGCATCCTCCTCACAGCTAACACTGCCACCCAGCTTCGTGTCATCCGCAAACTTGGAGATGCTGCATTTCATCCCCTGGTCTAAGTCATTAATATATATTATATATATTAGAAAAAACATTGATCCAAATAGTCCTAAACTCAGGTGTTACCCTTGCTTTTGCCTCCTGCAGGATGCCCAAAGTTGCAAAGGCATTTCACAAGTCAGTGTGGTCCATGAGCAGTAATTTGACTCAATGCAGTGCAAACCAGGAGCCCAGCCATTGACAAGCGTGCAATCGAGTTGCACCACAGTGGTGCAGTTAGTGGAGCTGCTGCCTCACAGCCCCTAACCTCCACTGCTGTCTTTGTGAAGTCTGCACATTCTCCCTGTGACCTTGTAATGTTTTAACCAGGTGTTCCAGTTTCCAACCACGAACCAAAGATGTGTAGATGGGGAAGTTAAATGGCCAATGTAAACTGACCCTAGTGTGTAGGTGAGTGCATCTGGGATGGGAACTGAGTGGAAAATTGTGAAATGAGCTGGGATTAACAAAAAAAAAGTGCTTGATGTATCTTTGCATGAATATGACTATAACTGAGTGCCTTCTAAAAGCTTATGAGGTCAGAGGGCCTCTTCTACCTTCACTTAATTATCTTTGATACACAGACATTTACAAGAAAGCAAAAATAAAAATTTACTTTGAAAAGTGAGTTTTAGAGAAACGGAACATAAACACAGTTACCTTCACTTACCTTTCAGATGTATAGGGTTTCCATTTGTGTACCCAGCTTCTGGATCTCAAACCCGAGGCATCATATACAGTAAATTCTCCTCACCACCAGCTCAGTAAAATTAGAAACTACTCTATTACCCATGGTGAGTGGTGTTCCAGAACACACTGACTTGTGGACTGCAGTTTTGCACTCATTAGGAAAATCTGGCCCAACCTGCATAAACTTCCCTGACTAGCATCAGAAAAAGCCCACAGAATATTCAAATATTGAGGATACATAGAACTAACAAACCCAGAAACCGCTAAAGTTTGGACAATTGCAATATAGTTTCACAATAGCAGAACAATAACCCTTCAGACCTTTCTCTTTTAAATATAATTACCTGCAGTAGATAGGAGAATAGGGGTCCAAGAATTGGGCACAGCACGGCTTCATAGTGTTCAGGTGGGCAGGACTGGACCAAAGGCTTCACAAAGACACGTATGCACAAGTTAAGTATTACCTTGTATTTAATTGGCATTTTCTTCCTAACATTTCACAACAGACAGATAACAGCAAGAAATATTTCTGCCTCATCTCCCTTCATCCTGTTAAATGTATATCTTTAAAAAACTACATAAAAGATCTTGCTGGAGAGATAAAGCTATATAGCCCCATGCTACCATGCAAAATCCCTCAGAAAACAACAAAGTTTTGCATCACATCTTCACCTCAGTTAATTACAATTATTTCCACATGAATTTCACATCAAATCTAACCAAATGTCAAGCGAGGGAAATGCAGCAGTCAAGTTTTATATGGGCCTTTATTACATTTTTAAATAAGCAATTATGATTTTTTTTTATTAGTAAACTCTGAATAACTATTAATATGCTTCCAATTAAAACATTAAGCAATCTAAAAATTACTCTCAAAATGTCCTTCTTGAATAATGTACAAAACTGCTAAACATTAAAGGTAGTGTCTTAATATAAAAAAAACCTATCTTTCCAATAACAAATTCAAATGGGTGACTAAAATCCTGAATTAGAAATAAAACAGTTAACGTTTCAGGAACATCCTGAAACATTAATTTTGTTTCTCTTCCCACACCATTTTCAGTTTTTGCTTTAGATTTCAGGCATCTATTTTATTTGTACATTTTTAACAGGCCCTTTAAGCAGCATTGCCAGCAACCCCAGATTTAATCCTAGCCTAATCACAGGACAATTTACAATGATCAATTAACCTACTAACCAGTACATCTTAGACTGTGGGTGGAAACCACAGCACCCGGAGGAAACCAAAACATTCCACGGAGGGCGTACAAACTCCTTACACAGGACTGAACTCCAAAGCCAAGCTGTAATAGCACTGCGCTAATCACTGCACTACTGTGGTACCCCGTAGTTTTTGATTAGCAAAGATCTAGCTCAGACTAAATTTCTAGTCTCAGTATTCAATTATCCCAACATAAAGATATCTGCCCAAGGTTGTTTAATCAGAGTGGCAAAAAGGATATGGAGCACTGGACGGAGCCTATAGTCAGGAATATTCTCCAGATTCACAAAAGCAGAGTTTATTACAGACTCTGCAAAATTACTTATGTTGAAAAAATCTTGAAGCATACT
Organism: Mobula birostris; assembly: GCF_030028105.1. Classification (NCBI taxonomy): domain Eukaryota; kingdom Metazoa; phylum Chordata; class Chondrichthyes; order Myliobatiformes; family Myliobatidae; genus Mobula; species Mobula birostris. Next base: position 29,649,574 of record NC_092377.1, read on the forward strand.
TGGTCCAGCATTCCCGAGGATATGAAAACTGTTTAAGAATAAAGTCAGAGTAAATGTAATCTTTTTAATATCCAAGAAAACCAAAACAACTACTACAAACAGAATCAAAGTTACAAGATTAAAGTTTCATAGTTCTAAATGGGTTAGCATGCAACACATCACACAGAAAATTGAGCCACAGCTGGCCTCTGTGTCTGAAGTAACAAAAGGAACTACTAATCAAAAATGCTATGTATTGATTCATATTGTCCTGCGCAGTTAAATAACCCAACTCTCATCCATCTAGTACACACTTGAAGCAAGACACTAAAAGGATGCTGACAAGCAACTAATGTACTTTAGCACAAGCAGAAAGTATACAGCAAAAGTGTTAACAATTCTCAGATAAATTGGAGCACATTTGTTCTTTGCTCAAAGGCTAGTTCACCCAGCACAGAATATAAAGGGGGAAGTTAAAAACCAAAATTCAGAACTATAGTTTTGCAAGTTTGTGAACGAGAATGAAATTGTAGACCAGAGCAGTATTAATTTTTAACATTCTAAAAAAAAACTTGGGACACTGCCGTTTTAAAGTTCAAATTAAATACATAGTAAGATACCAACAAAATTTCTTCCTACCAGTTGTCATACAGGGTACAGAAGAATCCTTGCATTCGTTCTAGAACAGATTTGTAGACAGGAGCATCAACGTGATCTAGTAAAGGCTGTGGAATACCTGCATCAATGACAAGACTCATTAGAAACAGATTCTATCATTTACAAAAGTGTTAAACTTAGAGGACAAATTTATGGGATTACAACTTAGTCTAGGTCAAAGACCAAGATGGTTCATTAAAAGTCAACTTTTGTTGGGGATTTAAACTAGATCTGAGGGGAAAGCCAGTGCAGCTAGTGGAGTGGTTCTGGGGAAAATATATGTGGAGCTATCATACAAAGACAGGAACTGAAAGGTTGAGCATAGTGGGACTAACATGATGACGTGTCTATTTCAACGCAGGGAATATTATCGGCAAAGCAAATGAGCTTAGAGCTTGGATCAGCATGTGGAATTGTGATATTGTAGCCATTGGTGAGACTTGGTTGTAGGATGGACAAGACTGGCAGCTCAGTGTTCTGTGGTTCCATTGTCTTACACATAATAAAGAGATCTACTAAAGGAAGAGAGATGACATTACTCATTCGAGAAAATGTCACAGCAGTGCTCAGACAGGATAGCCTGGAGGGCTTGTCAACTATGGGTGAAGCTGAGGAATAAGAAAGGGAGAGAGAATCATGGTCTGATCAGGGACAGTCAGCATGGCTTTGTGAAGGGCAAATCGTGTCTAACAAGCCTGATAAGAGTTCTTTGAGAAGGTGACCAGGCATATAGATGAGGGTAGTGCAGTGGATGTGATCTACATGGATTTTAGTAAGGCATTTGACAAGGTTCCACATGGTAAGCTTATTCAGAAAGTTAGAAGGCATGAGATCCAGGGATGTTTGGCCAGGTGGATTCAGAATTGGCTTGCCTGCAGAAAGCAGAGGGTCGTGGTGGCGGGAGTACATTCAGATTGGAGGATTGTGACTAGTGGTGTCCCACAAGGATCTGTTCTGGGACCTCTACTTTTCGTGATTTTTATTAATGACCTGGATGTGAGGGTAGAAGGGTGAGTTGGCAAGTTTGTAGACGACACAAAGGTTATGTGCCTATGCAAGTGGCCTACGCCGTTGTAAACATGCGTTGGTGTGTCTACGTCGCTCTGCAATTCACCGTCCAAAACACTAGTTGGCGGTGGAGTTTCTATGCCACTGTGTTGAGTTTCTTTGTGTACTTCAAACAATGACGACTGAAACTGAGCGCATGTTGGAGCTGGAGCTAATAAATGTTGAACAAGAGTTACTTTTATTGAAATTACTGCAACGCAGAAAAGACAGAAGACGTCGGAGGAGATGGTGTGTATGACCATTGAATGAATTGAGGCAGAAGGAGGGTGAATTTTCTGTGCTTGTCCAGCCACTGACAGACATGGACAAGGAAATGCATTTCAAATATTTCTGGATGTCGGCAGGTAGATTTGACGAGAAAAAGCAACCGGAAATGCGACGCTACCAAGCGGTCCAATCACAGCTGTTGTGGTCTGTGTCACTGCGACGCGTAGTTACATTTTTGGGGGGATGCGTGTCAGGCTACGGCATAGGGTACGCAGCTACACTGTACCTACGGCGTAGATTCCACGCAGAAGTATAAATTGGCCTTAAGGGACTGAATGGGATAGAATGTGTTCAGTAACGTTTCCTTAATCAAGATATAAACGTAACAAACTAGAGAGATATTCCTCACAATTATTAGTGATTTCAAAAACATTCCCAGATACAAAAAAACTAATATGCAATTACCTGATACCTAATGAAAGTACATCCTAGCATTAACAAACCAATAACTGACAAAAACAAACTTAAACATCTGAAGTAAAACAATCACTAGAAATGTAAGAAAAGTGAGGAAAAATAAACACTAGAAAAGTTTTCTTTTGCTTTATTCAAAACCTTCACTTAAATTTCTTCCTGGCCCTTTGTATCCAGATTAGTACAGAAAATACAAATATTTATATTGAGAATCGCTGCCATGATTCAGCTTAAGGTTCAAACCCAATTTGAAGATATGTTGAAATTAACATGTTAAAAAGAAATTGAATAGGTATCTTGCAACAGATTATGTAGAAACCATAAACTATCTACAGCACAGAAACAGGCCTTTTGGCCCTTCTTTTTTGCCTAGTCCCACTGACCTGCACACGGACCATATCCCTCCATACACCTCCCATCCATGTATCTGTCCAATTTATTCTTAAATGTTAAAAAAGAACCCACATTTATCACCTCATCTGGCAGCTCATTCCACACTCCAACTTAGGGTGAAGAAGCCCCCCCTAATGTTCCCTTTAAACTTTTCTCCCTTCACCCTTAACCCATGTCCTCTGGTTTTTTTCACCTCTTGCCTCAGTGGAAAAAGCCTGCTTGCATTCACTCTATCTATACCCATCATAATTTTATATACCTCCATGAAATCTCCCCTCATTCTTCTACACTCCAGGGAATAATGTCGTAACCTATTCAATCTTTCTCTGTAACTGAGTTTCTCAAGTCCCAGCAACATCCTTGTAAACCTTCTCTGCACTCTTTCAACCTTATTTATATCCTTCCTGTAATTTGGTGACCAAAACTGAACACAATACTCCAGATTCGGCCTCACCAATGCCTTATACGACCTCCTCATAATATTCCAGCTCTTATACTCTGATTAATAAAGGCCAATTTACCAAAAGCTCTCTTTACAACCCTATCTACCTGTGACGCCACTTTTAGGGAATTTTGTATCTGTATTCCCAGATCCCTCTGTTCTACTGCACTCCTCAGTGCCTTACCATTTACCCTGTATGTTCTACCTTGGTTTGTCCTTCCAAAGTGCAATACCTCACACTTGTCTGTATTAAACTCTATCTGCCATTTTTCAGCCCATTTTTCAGCTGGTCCAAATCCCTCTGCAAGCTTTGAAAACCTTCCTCACTGTCTACTACACCTCTAATCTTTGTATCATCAGCAAATTTGCTGATCCAATTTACCATATTATCATCCAGATCACTGATATAGATGACAAATAACAATGGACCCAGCACTGATCCCTGTGGCACACCACTAGTCACAGGCCTCCACTCGGAGAAGCAATTCTCTACTACCACTCTGGCTTCTTCCATTGAGCCAATGTCTAATCCAAATTACTACCTCTCCATGTATACCTAGCGATTGAATTTTCTTAACTAATCTCCCATGCTGGACCTTGTAAAAGGCCATGTAGACAACATCCACTGCCTTCCCTTCATCCACTTTCCTGGTAACCTCCTCGAAAAACTCCAATAGATTGGTCAAACATGACCTACCACGCACAAAGCCATGTTGACTCTCCCTAATAAGTCCCTGTCTATCCAAATGCTTGTAGATTCTGTCACTTAGTACTCCCTCCAATAACTTACCCACTACCAACATCAAACTTACCGGCCTATAATTTCTAGGATTACTTTTCGATCCTTTTTTAAACAACGGAACAACATGAGCCATTCTCCAATCCTCACCCGTAGACACCGACATTTTAAATATATCTGCCAGGGCCCCTGTAATTTCAACACTAGTCTCCTTCAAGGTCCGAGGGAATACCCTGTCAGGTCCTGGAGATTTATCCCCTTTAATTTGCCTCAAGGTAGCAAGCAGCTCCTCCTTTTCAATCTGTACAGTTTCCATGATCTCATTACTTGTTTCCCTTAATTCCATAGACTTCATGCCAGTTTCCTTAGTAAATACAGATGCAAAAAACCCATTTAAGATCTCCCCCATTTCTTTTGGTTCCGCACTTAGCCAACCACTCTGATCTTCACAAGGACCAGTTTTATCCCTTACAATCCTTTTACTCTTAATATACCTGTAAAAGCTCTTTGGATTATTCTTCACTTTGACTGCCAAGGCAACCTCATGTCTTCTTTTAGCCCTCCTGATTTCCTTAAGTATTTTCTTGCACTTTTTATACTCCTCAAGCACTTTATTTACTCCCTGTTTCCTATACATGTCATACAACTCTCTGTTCTCCTTTATCAGAATTGCAATATCCCTTGAGAACCAAGGTTTCTTATTCCTATTCACTTTGCCTTTAATCCTGACAGGAACATACAAGCTCTGCACTCTCAAAATTTCTCCTTTGAAGGCTTCCCACTTACCGATCACATCCTTGCCAGAGAACAACCTGTCCCAATCCATGCTTTTTAGATCCTTTCTCATTTCTTCAAATTTGGCCTTCTTCCAGTTTAGAATCTCAACCCTAGGACCAGATCTATCTTCATCCATGATCAAGTCAAAACTAATGGTGTTATGATCACTGGAACCAAAGTGCTCCCCTACACACACTTCCGTCATTTGTCCTAACTCATTTCCTAACAGGAGATCTAATATTGCATCCCCTCAGTTGGTCCCTCTATATATTGATTCAGAAAACTTTCCTGAACACATTTCACAAACTCTAACCCATCTAGACCCCTAACAGTATGGGAGTCTCAATCAATATGTGGAAAATTAAAATCCCCTACCACCACAACTTTATGCTTCCTGCAGCTACCTGCTATCTCTTCAATATTTGCTCCTCCAATTCTCACTGACTATTGGGTGCTCTGTAATACAACCCCAAATAATGTGGCCATACCTTTCCTGTTTCTCAGCTCCACCCATAAGGACTCAGTAGACAAGCCCTCTAATCTGTCCTGCCTGAGCACTGCTGTAATACGTTTCCTGACAAAAAATGCTACCACCCCCCCCGCCCCCACCTTTCATTCCTCTGCCTCTATCACATCTGAAACATCGGAACCCTGGAATATTAAGCTGCCAGTCCTGCCCTTCTTGTAGCCAAGTTTCACTAATTGCTATAACTTCATAATTCCACAATTAAGAGTTCACAATTAAGTGACATCTTATTTTTAAGAGTACTGGCTAATTAGCCCATAGGTGAGATAAATTTCCAAAACTAAGGAATTATACATATACCGAGGATAGCATTTTTTTCCACTTCCAGCATGTCGTGGGCTTTCATGAAGTGGGGGCTCAGCTGCGCCAACATTTCCGGGAGCCAAAGATTGTTATGAGTCCTGTAAACAAGAAAACATAGTAACATTAATAAGTTCCATTTTTTAATCCCTTGTGGTTTAAACACGGTCATAAAAGGGACATGAAGGCCTTGAAGTGAAATAGATTTAAGACAATTCCACCAATCAAATCAGACAGGAAGATCACACAGTTATCTTCATTAAGTGCCACTACTGGGGAATTTTTGTCCCACTCTTTCAGCTTTTGGTCTTGTAGTGCAGAATCCCTCTGCAGAAGCCAAGCATCTGTTGAGAGCAAATGAAAGGCAACTGATAAACTGGAAGGCTTCTACAAATACCTCTAATCACTCCATTTTTAATTAAAGTGGCACCAGTTCTTGTCAACTACCAGAAGACTTAGATGGGGTAGAGTATTCAAAATAGCAATACTCCCCTGCAGATTCAAGGCTCTAATGGCACTAAACATAATTGGCACAACATCCCTGTCAAGTTAATACCAATTCTAATCCAAGACAAAGACAGCTTTTTAATTCATATTCATATCAAATAATTCATATTCATATCAAATGAGTCAACAGGTGCCCTGACCTTTTCCACCCAAATTGTGAACAGATTTCAGTCTCTCAGAGGTTGAATCTGCTGGCAGTCTCAGCAGTTTAAGGCAGAGAACAAAACTGAACAAGAAATTGATACCTAATTCAAATTATCTTCTGAAAGCATATTTGGGGATACAATCAAGTGTAAACAAATGTAAAAGTATCCCCCCAAAGTGAAATTTTAGTCCACATAATTTACTGGAATATCAAGGAAAACACTACAAACGAGATGAAAACAAATTCTGTTCAGGGGATGTAGTGTAGTGGAAAAGGTCAACAACGCTCTTCTGCCAAATCTAAGCTTGGTAATAAAAACCACAAAAATTTCTTGGTGATTATATCTTTAATTCTACTCCAGTTTTATATGCCTAAAATAATTTCTTCACACATCCACATTAATTTTATCTTCCCACACCCACATTCCCCTAAAAATTATGGTCCACTGAGAATTGGCTCCCAGAAGTGTTATACAAAGACAATGTTCCTGGATGACTAGAGAGCATCACTAAGTAACAGATGACATACTGATTGCACCAAATCTTAGATTATGGCAGAAGAATAATTTCTTTATTTGCTCATCAAAAAAATCTCAATTCCAAGTAAATATTTCAACACCATTTCTAGTAAATGCATTAAGTCATGACATACATGGAAAATAATTGTCAAGTACATGTTCTTACAACAAGCAAGAGAATAAAGAAAAGGAAGAGTTGAAACAAGAAGACAATAGGGTTGAAAAAGATGGATAAGCAGAGAACAATGAAAGAAACACAAACTACACAGTAATGCTGCGAAAATGCCACTTACCTGTATGTACTTAAAATTCATACACTCTACAGACTCCATTTTCAATTTAATTCATGAATACTAATTAAATAAATACCAGTTTAATACTTTTAAGCATTAATTGGGATGTAAAAAAAGAAATGATTCATTTTTCTAGAATTAACAATCTTACATACCTGGTTAGAGTGCAATCTAGCCAAACTGCTACTTCAAAGTACAAAAGCTTTATGTATTGCACAGCCTCCTCATTCTGCCTCAAACTACACAATCAACTCTTAACTCCTACAAAATGTGCCACCTCTCTCTTAAATTTCCTTTACTTCTCAATTTTAAAACATTTACTGTCCCATTTTAAAATGATCAAAATTCAGCTTCAAGTCCAAGACGATACCTTCTCCCCAACATGCAGCCAACAATTATACCACTACAATTAACAGAAAGACCAAACACGCTATCCTCCTACACCACTGATTCTGAATATGTTAAGTTCCAGATCAAAAGCAAGATATTCAGATAAACATGAACTCTTCACAACCTCTGAAAATCAAAATGCAACTTGTGCACTGCCAAGCTCAAATAACACTTCAATGAAAAACACTTCTGGCAAACTTGAGCAACGTAGGCATTTGCAAAATTGCAAACCATTAAAATATACTATGAAAAGCCAAATGAAGTATTTAAGAATTCTGAATAAAAGTTGCTGGAAATAGATAACATTATTTACAACAAAATATATACATTATCAGAGAACTAATCATAATTTTAGGTGTTGTCTTTAAAATATTAAATTTGTGCAACGAAGTATATTATCCAAATCTAATATATGAAGGATGAAGAGGTTTCCAAAAAGAAAATCCAGTGAACCACATCAATTATTGAAATATTTACTCAACTATTACGCAACACAATTCTATCGGTATCAAGAACACTTACAAGGTCTACAAAAGTTCAAAGTAAATTTATTATTAAAGTACATATGAGTCACTGTATACCATGCTGAGATACATTTTCTTGTGGCCATTCACAGTAGATATAAAGAAACACCATAGAATCAGTGAAAAACTGCACACAAGATGGACAAACAAACTATGCAAATGTAAAAGAAATATAATAAAAAATAATAAATATCAAGAACATGAGATGAACAATCCCTGAAACTGAATCCATAGGGCGTGGGAACAGTTCAGTACTGTGGTGAGTGAAGTTACCCCTCTGGTTCACAAGCATGATGGTTAAGGGGTAATAACTATTCCTGAACCTGGTGGTGTGGGTCCTGAAGGTTCTGGACCTCCTTCCTGATGACAGCAGCGAGCAAAGAGCAGAACCCGAATGACCGAGTCTGCAATGATGGATGCTACTTTCTTGCAACACCGTTCCTTGCGGATGTGCTCAAATGATGGGGAGGGCATTACTCGTGGTGGCCTAGGCTACATCCACTACTTTTTGTAGGCATTTCCATTCAAGGGCATTGGTTTTTCCATACAAGGCAGTGATGCAACCAGTCAGTTACTCAACTTATCTATAAAAGTTTTAGATGACATTCCAAATCTGTAAGAAAGTAGAGATACTGCTGTGTCTTCTTCGTAATAGCACCTACATGCTGGACCCAAATTTTCTGATTTCAAATCCTCTGAAATGTTAACACCAAGCAACTTAAAATTCGCTGACCCTCTCTGCCTCTGATCACCCGATGAAGACTGGTGCATGAACCTCCGATTTTCTACTACTTGAGTAAATAATCGGCTCTTGGGTCTTGTTGGCATTGAGTGAGAGGTTGTCGTTGAGGCGCCACTCAGCCAGATTTTCAATCTGCCTCCTATATTGCTGATTCATCGCCATCTTTGATTTGGCCAATGACAGTGGTGTTATCAGCAAACTTAAGTAAGGCAGCAGGGGGCTAAGCACACAGCCCTGGGTGCACCTGTACTGATGGTGATTGTGGAGATGTTGTTGCCAATCCAAACTGACTCAGGTTTGGAATTAAGGAAATCAACGATCCAGTTCCACAAGAAGGTACTGAGGCCTAGGTCTTGGAGCTTATTAATCAATTTTTCATTCTTATCACTCTGATAATGAAATTCTATCGAGTTTCTGGAGTCTAATGCTGACTTTATTTGCAGCCAGTAGCTTTCATCTTCTCTAGAAGATGAAATCTGTTTACTCTACCAGACCACTGCATAATTTTAAGGAGCACTGATTTGCCAACAGATCAATCCTTTACAGATGCTTTAAGCAAGTGAGATTACAAACAGATTTCAATACTGCAAAGCAGTTCAACAAAATTTCTTCAAGCACCAACATGTGAGCTGTAACATGACTTCACATATGCAAATGACTAATTATTGCTCAATTTTAAACACACCATAGACAAGACATATGTTGAGGAAGCTCCAGAAGTCAACAATAAGACATCAATTCTTCAGATATGAAGTACACAACAGAGTACTTCTTCTGCAACATCACAACTGTATGGCACACCTTTGATCTTCAAACTTTAAATTTATGTTATCTATGAAAATTTCCTGCTTTACCTAAAGTTGAAACTTCTCCAGTTGTGAGAACAAAAACATCTTCAATACATTGTTGATCAAATTTCTCTCATGTCATTCAATCAAGCATTCAGCCCATGCCATTCAATTCAATTAAAATTTAGTCAAGGTAGTTCTGCAGACTTCAACCTATGTTAAAAAAATCTTTCCAGTGCTTTCGCGTAGCTTAGCTTCATTGAATGGAATAGCAATGACAAGACTGGAGGAGTGCAGGTGAAAGGGCAGGGAGGACACTTTAGGAGCCACAACAAATTGTTTAAGTATTCCCATGATACAAGATAAAACATCAATGGTTGCCACTTATCGCCACATTCCAGTGACCATTTCTGGAGTGCATCAGCTGTCAAAGTATTAACAATAAGAAATTTAAAGTCTTCTTCATTTCCACGCACTTAACCACCCAAACACCACCAAACATTATGAAAAGAGCTCTAGGATCCAAAGAAAAGACATTTTAAAATTTTACCTACAAACAGCAAAAGTCAATGAAGCTACCGTCAGTTAGTGGGGGAAAGTTTGAGTGATTAAAACCCCGGAATAAAATTACACGGCGGGGGGGGGGGGGGGGGGGTGTTGATTAACTCAAAACAGACTTGTTCAAGTATTGAGAGAGACGTCAGAATACTGAAACACTTAGGAAACAAGAATGATTAACAATTGTTTTTGGAATAAAGTACAAAATTGGATCACACCTTTTTTTAAATGCTAAGCAAGACAATTTCAAAGTAGGTAAAAACATAAGCAGTGAGGAGAGGCAGACTTCAGTAATTCATTTATGAAATGAATAGAATCATTGTAGCTGCAATTTAATACACTGATGTACTAGTAATGCAATTTGAACAAGTGAAAGCTTAAATGGTTTAATCCTTTTAAAAAAAATACATGAACAGAGAACATGAACACAAATAAACTAATTTTACAGTGAAATTAGAAAAAAACTAGAATGGTTCTTAATGAAACTGAAACATTTAAATTGAGATATAATTTTGGCATTTTGGAGGGGGGAGAGAGAGCAGCCAGATGTCTTGGTACGTATTGGTATCAATGTCACAGGAAGGAAAAGCAAAGAGGTCCCGAAAGAGAATTTCGAGAGCTAGGTAGAAAGCTGAGAAGCAGGATCTCCCGGGTAGTAACTTCTGGACTGCTGCCTGTGCCACACACCAGTGAGGCTAGAAACAGGATGACTTGGCAGATTAATGCGTGGCTGAGAAGACGGTGCAGGGGGCAGGGCTTCAGGTTCTAGGATCATTGGGATCTCTTCTGGGGAAGGCATGACCTGCACAAAAGGGACAGGTTGCACCTGAATCCAAGGGGGTCCAATATTCTCACAGGCAGGTTTGTTAGAGCTACTGGGGAAGGTTTAAACTAAACTGACAGGGGGATAGAAACTAGAGTGAAGGAACTCAGGATAGGACGGATGGTTTAAAAAAAAAGATAGCGTGCAGATGACTGTCTGGAAGGTCAGGCAGATGATAGGAGGGATGCAGAAACGATGGCAAGTACAGAACTCAAAGTGTTATATCTCAATGCACGGAGTACAAGAAATAAGGTGGACAACCTTGTTGCACTATTACAGATTGCCAGGTATGATGTTTTGGCAATCACTGAATTGTGGCTTAAGGATGGTTGTCGTTGGGAGCAGAATGTCCAAGATTATACTTGTATCAGAGGGAGAGGAAGGTAGGTAGAGGAGGTGGCATGGCTCTGCTGGTAAACAATGGCATCAAATCAGAAGATAGGATCGAAATATGTTGAATCCTTCTGGGCCAAATTAAGGGTAGAAGGACCCTGATGGCAGTTATATACAGGTCCCCCAACAGTAACTGAGATGTGGGCCACAGACTACAACCGGAAATAGAAAAGGCAGATACAGGCCTCCCAACAGTAGCTGCGGCTTGGAACACAGATTACATCGGGAAACAGAAAAGGAGTGTCAAAAGGGCAATGTTATGATGATCATGGGAGATTTCAACATGCACGTCAATTGAAAAAATCAGATTGGTAAAGGACCTCAAGAAAGATAGTTGGTTGAATGCATATGAGAAGGACTTTTAGAGCAGTTAGTCGTTGAGCCTACAAGGGGATCGGCTTAACTGGAATGGGTGTTATGTAATAAACTGGAGGCGATTAGGGAGCTTAAGGTAAAAGAACCCTTAAGAGACAGTGATTACAATATGATTGAGTTCAATTTGAAATTTGATAGGGAGAAAGTAAAGTGTGACGTAGCAGTATATCAATGGAGTAAAGGAAATTAGTGGTATGAGAGAAGAGTTGGCCAAAGTAAATTGGAAGGAAATACTGGCAGGGATGACAGCAGAGCAGCAATGGCTTAAGTATCTGGGAAAAATGAAGGTGGTGCAAGATAATGTATCCCAAAAACGAAGAAATACTCAAATGGCAAACTAGTACAACCATGGCTGTCAAGGTAAGTCAAAGCTAATGTGAAAGCAAAAGAGAGGGCATACAACAAAGCAAAAATCAGCAAGAAGACAGAGGATGGGGAAGCTTTTAAAAACTTACAGAAAGCAACTAAAAGAATCATTAGCAGGGGAAAGATGAAATATGAAAGCAAACTAGCAAGCAATGTCAAAGTGGATACACAAACCTTTTTCAAGTATGTAAAAAAATGAAAGAAATAAGAGTGAAACATAAGGCCGCTAGTAAATGAGGCAGGAGAAATAATAATAGGGGACAAGGAGATGGCAGATGAAATAAATGGGTATTTTGCATCAATCTTCATTCTGAAAGACAGTGTGCCAGATGTTGAAGGGTGTGAGGAAAGAGAAGTGAGTATAGTTATTATTACAAGGGAGAAGGTGCTCAAAAAGCTGAAAGACCTAAGGGTACATAAGTCACCCGAACCAGATGAACTGCACCTTAGGGTTCTGAAAGAGGCAGTGGAGAGATTGTGGAAGCATTAGTTTTGATCTTTCAAAAAAATCAATGGACTGTGCGTGGTTCCAGAGGACTGGGAAACTGCAAATGTCACTCCACTATTTAACAAAGGAGGGAGCAGCAGAAAGAAAATTATAGACCAGTAAGCCTGACCTCATTAACTGAGAAGATGTTGGAGTTAATTGTTAAGGATAAGGTGATTGGTGACATAGGACAAGATTGGACAAAGTCAATATGGTTTCCTTAAGGGAAAATCTTGCCTGACAAACCTGTTGGAATTCTTTGAGGAGATCTCAAGTAGGATAGGTAAAGGGATGCAGTGGATGTTGTACATTTGGACTTTCCGACCAGTGCCACCCATGAGGCTACTTACCAAGTTAAGAGCCCCTGGTATTACAGGAAAGTTACTGGTATGGTTAAAGCATTGGCTGATTGGTAGGAGGCAGTGAGTAGGAATAAAAGGATCCTTCTCTGGTTGGCTGCCAATGACTAGTGGTGTCCCGCAGGGGTTGGTGATGGGACCACTTCTTTTTAATACTGTCTATCAATGATTTAGATGATGGAATAGATCACTTTGTTGCCAAATTTGCAGATGACACGAAGATTGATGGAGGGGCAGGAATGCTGCAGAAGGACTAAAACAGATTAGGAGAATGGGCAAGAGAGTGGCAAATGAAACACAATGTTGGAAAATGCATTCTCATGCACTTCGGTAGTAGAAATAAACGTGCAGACTATTTTCTAAAAGGGGAGAAAATCCAAATATCTGAGATGCAAAGGGACTTTGGAGTCCTTGTGCAGAACACCCTAAAGGTTAACTTGCAGGTTGAATTGGTGGTGGGGAAGGCAAATGCAATGTTAACATTCATTTCAAAAGGTCTGGAATATAAGATCTGGGATATGTTGCTGAGGCTTTCTAAGGCACTGGTGAGGTTCCACCTTGAATATTGAGAACAGTTTTGGGCTCCTCATCTAAGAAAAGATGAGCTGGCATTGGAGAGAGTTCAGAGAAAGTTCACAAGGATGATTCTAGAAATGAAAAGGTTATCATATGATGAATGTTTGATAGGTCTGGGTCTGTACTGGATGGAATTTTAAAGATGAGGAGGAGATCTCACTGAATCCTTATGAATGGCCTAAACAGAGTAGATGTGGAAAGGGATGTTTCCCGTGGTGGGGGAGTCTTAAACAAGAGGGCACAGCTTCAGGATGCTCATTTAATCTGTTCATTTAAAACAGATATGCTGAGAAATTTCTTAAGCCAGAGAGTGGTGTATTTGTAGAATTTGTTGCCACAGGCAGCTGCAGAGGCCAGGTCGGTGGGTATACTTAAGGCAGCTTGATAGGTTCTTGATTGGACATGGCATTAAAGGTTAGAGGGGAAGGCTGTGGAATAGGGCTGAGGAGGGAAAAAAGGATCAGCCATGAATGAATGGCGGAGCATAGTCGAAGGGCCAAATGGTCTAATTCTGCTCCTATGACTTTTGGTCTTAATTTTGGTCTTACATTTAAGATTCACATAGCAAATATTCACATAGAAAAATTGCTTACACTGACTGGAGAATGAGTAACTGAAAGATATGCTTAAATTTATTAAGCATAGGATTAATGATAGTTATTTTTAAAAAAAACAGTGGATTCCAGTTAATTAGTAAATCTGTTAATTGGGATAGCCACTTACTTGAGACAATACTTAAAAGAACAAAAACTAATCGAGAAAATAGCCACGATAGCCTTTGTTTATTTGAGACACTATGCCACTTATTTGGGGCAGCAGACTTGCCAAACAGTTTCCAAGTAGCGCCAACCTACATCTGTATGGTCATTAGACAATAATCAGCTTAGAGCAAACACTTTTTAAATAGCGTCAGCTGCATGTGCATGTGTTCAAAAAGCAGTTGTTTTTGTCACTGATAGTTGGTGAGAAATAAGCTATAAGACGATTCGTAACTGTTTTGCTCACTGTGGCTTTAAGCATTCACGCTTGGAGGTGCCAGAAACAGTCGGGAGTGAAAATAAAACCATTTCACTAGTTCAACAGGTTAGGAACTACAAAGAATTTGACATTATCTACAATCATCCTGAATGCTATAATGAAACTGAAGATTTGAAGGATGCAATTGTCGAAAGGATTGTATTGAGGCGGTCCATTATCTGCACTAAGTGTCAGTGCTAACTTTGTGCATTTACTGTGAATCAAAAGAACACAGCAGCACATTGGCTGTCCATCGTATCTGGCGATGACAATGAAACCAGTGCAAAGAGCTTTTGAATGGAAAATCCATTGCACTGGTACAGTTATACTCTCTCGATCTCAGAAGTCCGGGTCTATTGGTATGAGAAGTTGTCACAAACTGGGGTCTTGGTCGCTGTGGATGACCATGATGGCTTATGTGCCTTAACGTAACCTTTGCTCTTACACTAAGTGTTGCAGAACTGCCTTCTTAGCTGCTGGATCTCAGTGTTGATCTGATCCACCCAGTCCACCAGAACTGACTTCACATGCTATAACAGCCATGAACCTATGTAATCAGGATATGAGGCCTCCCAACTACCCTCACCTCGTTTAGCCCGCTTATTGAAGCAACTGACCAGGGTGTGGCTGCTGTCATATGCAAACAGCTACCTGGAGCCACAGGTACAAGCCAATTATCTGGTGGGGACCAAAGCTGCTCCAGAATGGACACAAGCCCCTTCAACAGATATGCTACTCCTCCCTGGGCACCCCATTCATGGCAGCATACACTGGATTAATTCCCCTGCCAATAAACGTTTTTTGGTACTGTAGAAGCACTCGTAGTGCTCCAATTTGTTCTGTGTTTCATTCCAATACATAATCTGTTACTCAGCTAAACGGTAGTTTGTCTTTTTATGAAATATTGTTTTAAATATTTCCATGAAACCTCAGCAGCTACTTAATTGGGCCAAAATATACTGGTTC
The DNA here is from genome assembly GCF_030028105.1 of Mobula birostris. Classification (NCBI taxonomy): domain Eukaryota; kingdom Metazoa; phylum Chordata; class Chondrichthyes; order Myliobatiformes; family Myliobatidae; genus Mobula; species Mobula birostris. The sequence continues at coordinate 29,664,962 of NC_092377.1, forward strand.
TATGTGTCCAAATTAGCTGGAATCCACTGTACATACAAAGTTGTCATTCAATGCAATTTGATACTCTGCAAACAAACTATGTTGTTGATTACTGCTTTCAATCCCATTAATTTTCCAAATACAATGAAGTGACTCAAATGTCTCCAGGAAAACTAAGCCATTAGTAGCTGGTGCCATTTAATGGGAAGAGACAACTGAAGTCTACAAAACATTAAGCAGCATAGTTCATATAGACATAGTCAGAAAATGATCTTTGCTGTTCGAACGAATGGAACCAGTTTCCACAAAGTGTAGAAGTGTAGCATGTTGACAGTCCTAGTTTTCATCCCCTCTCCTAACTAGATTAGGTGTTCTATTCTTTACTGATACTGCAGAAATAATTTAAGCTTATCTACTGTGCTCAAATTCAACTAGATAGCCAAAATGATAATGTTTCTCATTAATCTTAGTTAAGTAAATAAATGGAAAAGGTCTCATTAATAGGATTAATATAAATATGTCACTCTCATTAATAGATTCAATGAGACCCCAATTGACATATTCATAGCTCTACAACCTGATAAGAGACAGGCTTTACCATTGAACAATTAGGTACCGAGTAGAAATTGCCCACTATTGGGGGGGGGGGGCATGTTTGCACAAGTGTCTAAGCTGTATCTCAACATGGTAAAAATTATAAAAATCTAAATACAAAATATGCTTATAATTAAAACAAGCTTTATTTAATGTGTCATTTTATTTAAAATCCAGCATTTCCATATGTTTTACTGAACTATGCAGGGAAAAATGAAATGGAAGGATTCACCAAATAAACTGGCTATTAAGTAGATTAAAACATTTAGCAATTGTTTTATAATTTCAACAAGAAAGGGCTTAAGAATGCACATGAAAAATTACTTCCAGAGAATACAGGACTGAAGTATTTAAAAATATATTTTAGTTGCAGGTCAACTTGTGCAAATCTTACAAAAAATGGTATCAATGTATTCAATATATTATGCCAGGATTTTAATTCTATTCTCGTTAATCATGAATAGGAAAATATGTTAAGGGAAATGACCATACAATGCTTTGAAGAAAATGCATCGTCATTTTTTATTTTAAAAAAACACAATAGGCTTTCCAACTTCCAGATTTCATGATGCAAGTAAATTACTTTTGAACTTGTGTGATAAGTTACCTTGGTCAAAAAGGCCAATTTTCAAATTTTGATAGAATCCTACTCAAAAATCTATATCGTCATTAGGAATTTGTTCCAACCAGTATGGTCACCAGCAAGTCCAAAAGAACTAACTTACCTGGATACATACCTGAATTTTCTCCTTAGCGTAAAAATAAAATAAAACTTTGAAGAAAAATTAAAGTTAAGCAAGGGAACTTCTTCTGAATTGGGACATGACCTACGTTTAGAACTAAATGGTAATTTATGCAAAACAAATCACACTGTTGAAATTATTACTCCTCATCTTCCTTAATACAATAACCTGCAATACAAGATTTCAAGCAACAACATCCAATCTCAAATTAAGGAATAGGCAAAAGAGCACTATGCAGGCTGGCTGATAAGTGCACTTGTTTGTTTATTTTCCACTGATGCAAGACCATGTTCCTGGCCTAGATCCAGTGTTAGTGCAATGCCTTTGGTTTACGTGCTGCTACTCTTGTCCAACTTGATTCACCTTATCAGGGCGAGCAGGTTGTCAAGAAGTTTGATGACATGCTCAGCGCAGGCGTTGCGGTAGATCGGAGACCCGCTGGGTGTGAATCCAACCACGAACCCTCCGGCCTTTGCCTCCTCCAGGTCAGTAGGCCAGCGAGCCCGCTTCACAACTCCAAGTATGGTGTAAACACACAAGCTGATCTGTCAAAATAAGGTAAAAAGCAGAGATGAAAACTCCGGTAAAACTGAATTGACCTTTACCAGAAGTACCTGTGGCTCAATACCTCCAGGTTACTGCAGTGACAAATCCTGTTTGCAACTAATTGTATTGCAACAGTTAGGGACAAGAAGCTTCAATATGGAATATTGTGCATTGAAAACACTGGCAACGTGCATGAAAGTACAAGGAATATACAAATATAACACTGCACACAGACACTCTGCAAAATTTCTACATGCCAAGCACTTTTTTAATTTTGGAGACAAAACAGCAGATACACAATTAAATCTCACCACTTTCTGATTCCTTGCCTTTACCAGAAAACAAAACTACAAAGCTCTTTCTACAAAGTAGAATCAATGGACAGATCAGGATTGACCTCTGACCTCTACAATATCTGACCAACCTTTCACCTCTACAATATCTGACCAGACCCTTCAGGCTACTAACAGCAGAAAAACAATTTTCAGAAGGCAGTCGTTCTCCTCTCAACATTTTCATCCCAAAAGGCACAATTGTGGAACTGGCCAATAATATCTGAAGGAAATGCAACAATCACGAACTGGCTTCAGTATCTTATTACAATTCTGAATCATACAAGCTACTCCACAACATCCCAACAGAACATATTCTGTCCACCATAATGAAACAATGCCACAAACAAATGAAGCACTTTCTAAAACAATGGTTTTCACCGTCACCTAATAAATATTAGACAACCATTTTGTCTGAATGCATATCCCACTGCAAGTCACCATGCCACAATCATTTTATTTCATGTCTTGACAATTTAAAAAGCCATTTCATCAGCTCTTTAAATCCCTCCCAACTTAAAGAAAAAACACCTTACAGTTCTTGAGTTTTTTTTTGTAATATTTTGTTCAGATACACTGTTTGAAGTCTTCACCATGGACAGTTAACAGCAGGCCTTGATATTTTCCATGACCATCCCTTAAGATGGATTCCTTTGTTAAATGGTTTCTAAATTTAGGATTGAATAAAAGATAATTTTTGATGAAATGAACCATAACATTTACACATGTTAGCAGGATAGAGGTTAGTGGAGTCTTAAAACTAAAATGGTTCTCCAGTTGTTCCACAATCGACAGCTGTCAGTTTGATGATATTGAATTAAACGTTTCCTGGTAGAATCCACGCAAATAACTGTAATTCCTTTGCAATTATTTAACAATAAACATGCACGTACCCTAGATCTATTGATGCCTGCAGGGTCTTCTCGAATTGGATCATCGGGAGTGACATCTGCACCAATGTATGAAAGAAACATCGCTGGATCTGACAGCACACTGCAACACAAAGTGATCCTTAAGTGTATTATACCAATGCAAGATAACAGCCTCAAGTTATACTCATTGCTTATCTCGTGCTTGAAGCTCAAGTAACTAAATTGCTGAACTTGGCTTCAAATAGACTAATTTTTCAAGTTTGCTCTTAATAATATTAAGTTGTTAAAATTTAACAATTAAAGAGTCCAAGTCAGATCAGAATCAGGTGTAATATCACTGGCATATGTCATGGTATTTAATTTTGTTAAAGGGTCCCGATCCATCAGAGTAAATACAACCATCTTTCACATCTCCAACAAAATAAAAAAAATAAAGATCACAATAAGAAAATTACCAACTCTTCTTGACACTTCCTTTGTATTAACCTCTTGAATACTCCGTCTAGACTACATTTAGCTGTTCATGATGCATTCCAAATTAATGCCAACATGAACTCACTTTTCCATGGCTTCTCTTTCCTTGCCTCAAATATTTCAAAACTTCGAGTTTTAAATCACTACTCAATTATATTTGTACGTTTATTTCTTAAAAGGTTGCCAGCACCCTTGATATGCATCTCGGTCGCAATATTAAACATCTCATCTTATTTAATCTCAAATGCTCAAGTTCAACTAACTTGTCAATGACTTGGCTTCTTATACAGTTATAAACATTCATAAAGATATATTAAAGTAACTATACAAAATAGTCAGATACTCAAAAATATACCTTTGCATTTCCTCAGATAACCAAAGGTTAGTGACAGGGGCCATGAGCTCCTCCAGGAAAGCTTTCTGTCGTTCATAATTCTTGAACTGATTGCTCAGAAGAACTAGCGATTCCATTAAAGCACATTTCTCTAACTGTGTAAGTTGCCTTTCATCTTGTTGCAGACGTTTGACATGGGCATAGAACATTTCAAAGACTGGCTAAATATAAACAAAAGATTTAGATACAGCTTTTACAATTCAGGTGCAAAATAATAAATCCTATTGCAAAGAATATGAACAGCATTTCATTACCTCATTATTTTCCGCTGCAATCCATTAAAGATTTATTTTAACACTGGAAGCCATCATTCAGCCCATCAGTTCCGGGCTGGCACACGTTGGTTCAATTTCCCTCTTCCTCATTTTCTCCTCCAGCTTATTTTTCCTCACTTGCCCACCAATTATTCTCTTACTCTTATTCTTTTGACAGTTTTGGACTGCATATTGCCCTATGTCTTATGTTTGGGAACAATTTTTAGTCAATTAACCTACCAGCATGTCTGAATGCAAGGAAACATTCAGAGCACCTGGAGGAAATCAGTTTGGTCAGAAAGAAGCTCCAATGAATCAACAGTGGAGGATCAGACCAAGTCTCTGAGTCTGAGGCAAGTAACAGAAAACACTGAAAAATTCTAAGCAGATCAGGCAGCAACTGTGAGAAGATAAACAACTTGACCTTTCATCAGAACTGCGAAACACACAATAGTTTTCAGTAAGAAGAGTAAATTTAAGGAGCTCAATGAAAACAGTTATCAGCACATTAACTCCTTTCACTGATCAAAAGTTTAATGAAAATGTTGTGGAATCTGCCTGGCAAGCCAGACTCATGCAGGCAGGACAAGAAAAGTCGAGTCAATGAAATACAATGGTAGAAAAAAAAACTAAACAGGCCCGGAATCATCCAAGAGAGACAAACAATTAATTCTTCCGATTAGAAGCTTTTCAACAGACCAGAAACAGAAACAAGCTAGTCTAGGCAGTAGCAGAGGTAGGGTTAGGCAACAGGGGAATAAATAAAATGAAGTCACTTGTTAATTTTCTTCTTTCTACATTGAAACATAGAAAATAGGTGCAGGAGTAGGCCATTCGGCCCTTCGAGCCTGCACTGCCATTCAGTATGACCATGGCTGATCATCCAACTCAGAACCCTGTGCCTGCCTTCTCTCCATATCCCCTGATCCCTTTAGCCACAAGGGCCATACCTAACTCCCTCTTAAATATAGCCAATGTACTGGCCTCAACTGTTTCCTGTGGCAGAGAATTCCACAGATTCACCACTCTCTGTGTGAAGAAGTTTTTCCTAATCTCGGTCCTAAAAGGCTTCCCCTTTATCCTCAAACTGTAACCCCTCGTTCTGGACTTCCCCAACATTGGGAACAATCTTCCTGCATCTAGCCTGTCCAATCCCTTTAGGATTTTATACGTTTCAATAAGATCCCCCCTCAATCTTCTAAATTCCAACAAGTATAAGCCTAGTCAATCCAGTCTTTCATCATATGAAAGTCCTGCCATCCCAGGAATCAATCTGGGAGTGAACCTTCTTTGTACTCCCTCTATGGCAAGAATGTCTTTCCTCAGATTAGGGGACCAAAACTGCACACAATACCCCAGGTGTGGTCTTACCAAGGCCTTGAACAACTGCAGTAGTACCTCCCTGCTCCTGTACTCGAATCCTCTTGCTATGAATGCCAGCATACCATTCGCCTTTTTCACCACCTGCTGTACCTGCATGCCCACTTTCAATGACTGGTGTACAATGACACCCAGGTCTCATTGCACCTCCCCTTTTCCTAATCGGCCACCATTCAGATAATAATCTGTTTTCCTGTTTTTGCCACCAAAGTGGATAACCTCACATTTATCCACATTAAATTGCATCTGCCATGAACTTGCCCACTCACCTAACCTATCCAAGTCACCCTGCATCCTCTAAGCATCCTCCTCACAGCAAACACTGCCGCCCAGCTTCGTGTCATCCGCAAACTTGGAGATGCTGCATTTAATTCCCTCATCTAATTCATTAATATATATTGTAAACAACTGGGGTCCCAGCACTGAGCCTTGCGGTACCTCACTAGTCACTGCCTGCCATTCTGAAAAGTTCCCATTTATTCCCACTCTTGAAGTGTTGGTTATGAACCTCACAGGTTGAAACAGCATTAAATTACCCAACCCTAGTTGCGCTTCTCAAATTTCCAGCTAATACAGTTCATACATTTGGAAGCCACACATTTGCTGCTCAAGGAGCCTTGGTAGGCAGCTGTAGTGCATCTTAGAGTCCAAATTGTTCCTACTGTGCAATGGTGGTGTATGCAGTCGGATCAGATTAAGCTACCATAGCTGTGTAACTTGTTGTTAATGTACTTCTGGCATTTTAAGGTATGTCCAGCAGGACAAGCTATGCACAGGAAAAGAAAGATGGCAGGTTCAGAACAAAATGGTACTTAATGCAGAGAGGAAGAAATCTGATGTTACCTAAAGTTGGAGAATTCAATAGAGTATAGTAGGCTGCAATATACCCAAAAAGATAATGAGCTATTGTTACTTCTCAGCTTGCATTTTGAATTGTTGCAACAGTGCAGGAAACTACATGGACAGATTAGTCAGAATGAAATTATGGATTGAAGTGGCAGGATGTTCAAAGTAATTTCTGTAGATAACTCCAATTGTTTCAGAAAGTGATCACTCTGCATTTGGTCTCTCCAGTATGGAAAAGGAAACATGGTACTGCAATCGATGTCCGTGCTGCAATGGAAGTGCAACTTAATCACCATCTTAGCTGGAAAGATTGTTTGGGTCCAGAATAGTGGGGGGGGGAGGGGGGAGGAGGGAAGTAGTGAAGGACAGGTGGTGAATCTCCTGTGGTTTCATGGGAAAGTGCCACACCATGGGGAATGATAGAATGAGAGAGAAGTGCAAACAAGAGTCACATTGGAGGTAATCTTTAAAATGCTGGAAAGAGAGGTAAGGGGAAAGGAACATGTTTACTGGTAAGGAATCCTGATGGATCTGGTGAAAATTACAAGGACGCTTTATAACGAGAGGACAATGGGACCAACTACTGCATAAACATAAACAGAGTCAAAGTCACAGAGCACAGAAAAAGGCCCTTTGGCCCATCTCGACCACACGAACTATTGTCTAGTCCCTTTGCCCTGCACTTGGTCCACACCCCTCTAATTCATGCACTGAAACTACTCTAAATGATGCAATTGAACACGTCCACTACTTCTGCGAGCAACTCGTTCCACACTCACATCCCTTTCACCCTTAACCTATGACCACTAGTTCTCGTCACACCCAGCCTCAGTGGAAAAAAAGCTTTCTTACATTTACCCTATTTCCTTCATAATTTTGTATACTTCTATCCTATCTCCTTATAAACTTTTATATTTTCATAAGAACACAAGACAGGAGCAGAATTGGACGATTTGGTCCATCGAGTCTGCTCCGCCATGGCTGATCTATTTTCCCTCTCAGCAACACACATAAAATGCTGGAGTAACTCAGCAGGCCAGGCAGCCTCCATGGAAAAAGAGTGCAATCGACGTTTCGTTGTCTGCAGTGCCTGGTCCGCTGAGTTCCTCTAGCATTTTGTGAGTGTTGTTTGGATTTCCAGCATCTGTAGATTTTTTCTTGTTTGTGATTCCATCCCTCTTAACCCCATAACCTTTGCCACTCATACTAATCAAGCACCCATCAACCTCTGCTTTAAATACATTCAACGGCTTGGACTCCATAGTGTCCATGGCAATGAATTTCACAGAAGAAACAATCCGCTGGCTAAAGAAATTTCTCCTCATCTCTGTTCTGAAGGGACAACCTTTTGTTCTGACATTGTGCCTTCTGGTCCTAGACTCTTCCACTGTTGAGAGCATGCAGAATCAGAATCAGGTTTAATATCACGGGTATGTATCGTGAAATTTGTCCCTCATGCTCTTCGTGTCCACCTTATCTCAGACTTTCAATATTTGGTAGATTTTACTGAGATCCCTCCTCATTCTTCAAAACTCCAGCAAGTAAAGGCACAAAACCATCAAATATCCCTCATAGATTAACCCTTTCATTATTGGGATCACTCGCCTCTGGACTCTCTCCAATTCCACCATATCCTTTCTTAGATAAGGAGACCAAAATTGCTCACATTATGCCCAGTGCAATCTGACCAATATCTTATAAAGCCTCAGTAATTACATCCTTGCTTTTATATTCTAGTCCTCTTGAAATGAATGCTGACATTTCATTTTCCTTTCTTACTATTACATCAATCTGCATCTCATCCTTGGTCAAATTAAAAATCTAACATAGCAAAAGTATCAGACATTTGAAATTCCAAGCCCTTGCACTAACTACGTTCTTACTCAACACCGGCACATTTATTTATCCAGATAAGTTTTCTTTGAAAAGATAACACCAGCACCTCACCGTGTCCTGTGGGTCAAAGAAATGTGAATGAACTAAGTATTTTGTGCTGGTCTCCACCCTGGAAGACATCACAAGATCACAAGACAAAGGAGCAGAAGTAGGCCATTCGGCCCATCGAGTCTGCTCCGCAGCTCCCCCATAAACTATTCACCCACCTAGTTCCAATTTCCGGCTTTTTCCCCATATCCCTTGATACCCTGACTAATTAGCTACCTGTCAATCTCCTCCTTAAACACCCTCAATGATCGGGCCTCCACAGCTGTATGTGGCAACGAATTCCACATCAGTAGTATTTCAGAAAATCAAGAATGCCAGGGGGCAGAAGTGAGTGCAGAAGGTGCTTAGAAAGCTGAAAGATCTGAAAGTAGATAAGTCACCTGGACCAGATGGACCCAGGACCCTAAAAGTGGTAGCTGTGGATTGTAGAGGCATGAGTAGTGATCTTTCAAGAATCACTGGATTCTGGAATTGTTCTGGAGGACTGGAAAATTGCTAATGTCACTCCACTCTTTAAGGGATGGATGCAAAAGAAATTATAGGCTTCAGGATACTTTGAGGCACATGGCTGCCTTAAGGGGAAATCTTCTCTGACAAACTTGTTGGAATTCTTTGAGGAAATAGGGTAAGACAAAGGAGAATCAGCAGATGTTGTCTACTTGGAATTTCAGAAGGACTTTGATAAGATGCTGCACGAGGCTACTTACCAAGTTAAGAGCAAGTTGTATTACAGAAAGTATACAAGCATGAATAGAAGATTAGCCAACTGGTAAGAGACAGAGTGAGGGTAAAGGGGACCTATTCCTGCCGGTGACTATAGACGTTCCGCAGGGGTCAATGTTGGGACCACCCCTTTTCACGTCTTATGTCAATGATCTAGTTGATGGAATTGATGGTTTTGCAGCCAAGTGTGTGAATGACACAAAGATTGGTGGAGGGTCAGTTTGTATTGAGGAAGCAGTGGGACTTCAACAGTTTAAGAAAATGAACAAAGTGGCAGCAGATGGAATACAGTACAGGGAAGTGTATTGTCATACACTTTGATAAAAGGAATAAACGGTAGATTATACCCTTTATAAAAGGAATAAAAGGGGAAAAAATTCAAAGAAAAATCTGGAGATGCAAAGAGTCTATAGAATCCTCGTGCAGGATTCTATAGACTTTAACTTGCAGGCTGAAAGCAAATAAAATGTTAGCAGACATTTTGAGATGGCTAAAATACAAAATCAATGATGTAAGGCTTTATATGGTATTGGTCAGACCGCACTTCAGAGTATTCTAAGTACCTATGGGCCCTTTTTCTAAGATAAGACGTGCTGGCATTGGAGAAGGTCCAGGATGTTCATGAGAATGATACAAGGAATGAAAGGGTCAGCATATGAGGAGCATTTGATGGCTTTATGGCTATACTAGCCATAAGAAGAAATTTCATTGAAACCTATTGAATACTGAAAGGCCTAGATAGAGTGGAATGTGGTGGGGATGTTTCAAATAGTCAAGAGTGCACAGCCTCAGAATAGAGGGACGTACCTTTAGAGCAGAGATGAAGGAATTTTTTTTAGCCAGAGGTTGGTGAATTTGTGGAATTCATTGCAATAGTCAGCTATGAAGATCAAGTGATTATGCACATATAAAACAGAGGTTGATGGGTTATTGATTAGTCAGGGCAAAGATTACGGGGAGAAGGCAAGAGAATGGAGTTGAAAGAGAAAATAAATCAGCCATTATAGAATGTTGGAACAGATTCAATAAGCCAAATAGCCTAATCCTGCTCCTACAATATGTCTTATGGTCTTTCTGATTACTTAACTTCAAAGACCTTAACTCCTTTTACAGAAACTATTGCCTCAATCCCATTTGCCACTTTCAAAATTTATAAGCATAAAACATTGATAAAATATCCAGATATCAATCTCATAGTTGCAGTATCACTTTTCCAAAAAACAAACAAAAAAAAAAAAATTTCGGCAGGGTCAACTAAGCCAAAAGTAAGGCCCCTCAACTCATTTGCCCTGCAGTTAAACAAGTCCTAATGACACCCAAGATTAGCCTGCTTAGAGTAACCCAAAAATTTCCTGGACAGAGAAACATTACACGCATTTGAAAGCACAAGCTATAGCAAGTTTCCTGGTAGAGAAACTACAATATATTAACTTTAATATAAAAAGTGACCAAAATACCCAGACAATGGTCTCCAAGCTCTGAAACAAGAGCAAATAGGATGAAGCATCAGAAAAACATATGACCACTTAAAATGCTTCAGCAAAAAGTGCATGTTGAAATGCAATAATAAAACAAATTGCCCAAACCGGAGTTATTTAGACTGGATTTGTCAGCAAATGTGCATGCTTTGTAACGCATCTTGTGTATTGGCTTCAAAAGACAATGTTTCAATGCAGCCTTCACAGTAAGCAAATGTAATACCTGTTGCAGAAAAAAAAACAACTTTTTGGAACTTACCATTATCAGTTCTGGGTGATCTCGACACATCTTCAGTATAGAAGAACAAGCATGGCGACGAACATTTTTCACCGCTCTAGTCCTTGGAGCCTGCAACCCCAATAGGTGAACATTACAAGTATAGACCTGCTGGCAAATGCTAAACAAATTTTTTTTTTTGCTTATAACAAGGGAAGTTGTCCTACCTGGCTTTCCTCAACCACTTCAAAAGTAGCAGATGCAAAGAGCTAAAAACAAATGACAATTATATTTACTTGCCAAGTGAATATGGTGCGGAATTTAATTCAACAGTTGATGGAAGTTATCTGGACTAATGCTAAATACTTACTTAAAAATCCATAAACATACAAACCAAAAAAATAAATGAATCACTCTTGAGAAGAATGTTTGGTGAGGCATCTGGGGGAAATTAATGGAACACATTTGAAGATTCAAACTGGCTATGAAACTGTATTAACTGGACAACTTATTACAAACAACCCCACTATCAAAGGAGGGATGCATTCCTAGATCATCTATAAATCACAATTTTCTATTAACATTAAGTTGTGTCATCTATGCATGAAGCAAGAAATGAGTTGAAACAAAAAACCTATCAACTAATCTCATGTTTCTTCTCCCCAACCCATACCTATACAAATTTTGTGGATGAATTTTATTCCATTTCAAATTTTGGGGTAGTGATTTATGAAAGCTCTAAAGCAAGAGTATCCATAGCCGAAATGACACATGCAAGGCCTGCCTGTACAATTATATAACTGAGAATATATTAAAATAACTGAGGAATGCTACAGTTCATCTTCCAAAACAGATTAAAACCAGGAATAACCATTTCAGAGGCTTAATTGATCATTCAGCACCAAATACTACAGACAAATTCTGATCTCTCAAGTATCTGAATCTCTGGACAGCAATGTCAATATATTATTTACTTTGTTTGCATCAATAACTTTATCCTGCGACAGGAAAGGAAATCATAAAGCTTAAGGGTATACAACTGCTTAGTTTCATTAAGGTAGTCTTTTCAAACCAGTACATCAAATTTCATATAGTACTGCATTTCAACTAAATGATACATATTTTGAAAGCACAGGGTTTAGGGTCCATTTCCATCTCACTCAAATAATTACAAGATCGAGTTCAAGAGGACGACTAATCATGGAAATTGAAGCTCTGTCTGGTGGCTTGTGATAGATCAACAGATCGAGCAGCTTATCAGGCACAGTTCTTGATGCCAACATGTCCATAAGAAAGGTGTCCAGAGCTGTTGGAGCCACTTCCGACAGTTACAGAATCAACTCCTACAACCATCACAGAGGTGGCTCTCAGAAGACTTGTCCTGGGTCCAGCTCACAAGTGCAATTACAAAAAAAAGCACAGCTTCCTTTGAAGTATATGAAGATTCAGCATGACATCTAAAACTTTGTCAAAACTTCTATAGATGCATGGTGGAAAGTATATTGACTGGCTTTGTCACAGCCTGCTATGGAAACAGTAAGTAGTGGATATGGCCCAGTCCATCACAGGTAAAGTCCTCCCCACCATTGAGCACATATACACAAAAACACTGTCACAGGAAAGCAGCGTTCATTATCAGGGACCCCCACCGCCCAGGACATAGGGAAGGTGGTTCAAAAGCCTCAGGACACACCACCAGGTTCAGGAACAGTTACTACCCCTCAACCATCTGGCTGTTGAACCAAAGGATTCACTTGCTCTATTATTGAAATATTCCCACAATCAATGGACTCACTTCCAAGGACTCTTCCTCTCATGTTCTCAATATTTATTGCTTATTTATTATTATTTCTTCTTTTTGTATTTGTACATTTTTGTCTTCTGAACTCTGGTTGAACACCCTAGTTGGGCTGTCTGTTATTGATTCTGTTAAGGTTATTGTTCTTTAGATTTATTGAGGATGCCCACAAGAAAATGAAACTCAGGGTTCTATATAATGAGTTACATGTACTTTGATAATAAAATATACTTTGAACTTTGAACCATAGCCTTCCATCCCCCTCCAAACCATGTACTTATCCAAACTTCTTTTGAAGTTTACAATCAAATCCACATCTGTTGGAAGTTTGTTCTACACTCTTACCATTTTAGAGGATCTGTCATGGATCCAGCAGGTGAGTGCAATTACAAAGAAAGCACAGCAGGCCTGCTACATTTTTTAGAAGTTTGCAAAGACTTGACATGTCATCTAAAACTGTGACAACCTTCTATAGGCGTGCAGAGGAGAGTATACTAACTAGTTGCATCACAGCCTGGTATAGAAACCATGCCCTTGAACAGAAAATGATACAAAAAGTAGTGAATACAACCCAGTCCATCATGGGTAAAGCCCTCTCCACTATGAGCAGATCTACAAGGAGCCATATCACTAGAAAGCAGTATCCATCATCACGGACCCCCACCATCCAGGTCATGCCCTCTTCTTGCTGCTACCATTGGGAAGGATGTATAGGAGCCTCGATTCACATCACCTGGTTCAGGAACAGTTATCACACCCCAACCATCAGGCTCTTGAACCAGTGGGGATTACTTCATATCACCCCAACAATGAGCTGTTCCAACAACCTATGGACTCACTTTTAAGGAGTCTTTATCTCAGGTTCATGATTTTTGTTTTGCATTTGTACAGTTTGTTTTCTCTTGCACATTGGTTATTTTTCCATCTTGTGTGCGGTCTTTTATTGTTTCTATTGTGTTTCTTTGTATTTACTGTGAATGCCCACAAAACAATGTATCTCAGGATTGTACACAGTAACATCTGTATTTTGATAATAAATTTACTTCAAACATTGTTTGAACTTTGAAACTATACTTCAGAGATCCATTTGAAAGTCTCTGTAGCAGAGTTCCAAAGACTCATCATCAGAAAAAGTTTCACCGAATTAGTTTTAAAGGTCAACATCCTGTCAAGATTTGCAAGATTCTTAAATATTCTAATCAAGCCTCTCTCCATCTTCTAAACTCAAGCAAATACAAATTTTCCTTAAGATAACTTCTCCCATTTCATTCAAAAAGTTTGTCCAATAATTTTTGAGTTCAATCCAATTCATTTCCTTCCCTAAATAAGGAGACTGCTGTACAAATTACTCCAGATGACATTTTTAACTCTGTATGCAATTACATTACCTCCTTTTCTTCTATTTGATCCTCTTTGCATTAAGCAATAACACTGTCAGCTTTCCTAGCTATTTTCAATAGCCAGATGCTAACATTATGCCGACCATGTTATTATGACATCCTAAGCCCCTGTATCTCTCCATTCAGCTGGCATGCATCTTTTTCATTTCTCCTGAGGAAAATCTCTCTCATTTTACTCAATTTGCCAAATCTTTGCCCATTGATTTAACCCATCTCTCTCCTTTTGTAGCCTTATTTTATTCCCGTTGTTTAGCAGATTTATTTGAGGACCTTCCAGTTCTTCAAGCCACGCCACCCAGCAACCCCTGATTTAACCCAAGTCTAATCATGGGACAATTTACAATGGTCAATTAACCTACTAACCAGTACACCCTTAGACTGTGGGAGGAAACCGAAGTACCTAGAGGAAACACATGCGGTCAAAGGAAGAACATACAAAGCCCTTACAGGCAGCAGCAGGAATTGAACCCAGGGTTGCTGGTACTGTAAAGCACTGTGTTAGCCACTATGCTACCAATTTAGCAAGCACATCTCCAGTGTTTTCATTTACATAAGTTAGACAGTATTAAATCATACCGCAATTCCTCTACCTCACCAGTTGTTAAACTTTTGTCACCCAGAAAGGGAACTATTTATGCCAACTCTATTGTTCTTGCCAGTCAATCTTCTATCTACACGATTAAGTTACCTCCAACACCACAGTCTTATTTTCTGCAATAGCCTTTGATACAGCGGTATGTTAAATGCACTCTGGAAATCCAAGTACAGCACAACCACCTGTTAATCATTATCCAAACTACTTGTTACTAATTCAAAGTGGTCATGCATCATTTCCTGTTCACAAGGTCATGGTGACATTGCATATCCATGCTGAGTTTATGCAAATACCCTGCAATCATGACTTTAAATAGATACAAGCTAGTGCTGTGTTGTTTAACTCCCTCTTTTTTTTTTGAAATTAGGTTTCTTTATTGTTTTCCAAACTAATTTAACCTTCCCCAAATCAAGGGAATGTTGGAAAATTAGAGCCAATACAGCACTACATTCTTTTAAGATCTTAGGACAAAGTCTGTCACAACATTTATCAGCCAGCAGCTCTAAGAGTTTACTCAGTACCACTCCCCTGGTGATTGCAAATTTTCTTGGGCTGCTCCCTTCCTTCCAATACCCTATTTACAGCCATTCCTATGATATTCATTGTTGCCTCTGCAGTGAAGACGGAGGCAAAATACCATTTAATTAATTGGCCATCCTCATTTTCCCCATTTTTAATTAGATCTAATGCCATCACATTGTAAAATAAGAATGCAAACACTTTTGTGTTTTACGTGAAAGCACAGAATCAAAATAGAACACTGAAACCTCCAAATGTTCCGATTTGTTATCCACTCATCTTCCCCATTCAGTAGCACAACAAATATTCTGATTCCAAATACACCCTTTACCATTTTCGCAACTTCATCAGTATTATGCTTCATACCATTTTAGTAGAATAATGCTTCCAGAAGAAGCCAAAGTAACTTCACTTAAAAAAAAACACCAATCAGGCCACTGAGTTTCGTCAGGGTTTCCTCAACACATGAAGCAATAGTGTTCACCATCTACTGATCAGGAATGCCTTCCAGTTATTAACTTTCATACTGTGCTTACTATTTTTTTAAAATTAGCTTATATTAAAACAGACACGTAAATATACCTTCTCAAGAACTTGTGGCAGAACAGTAGCATCGTGGAGAAGGAAGGGAGAAAGTGTGGACACAGCTGTCAGGATGCAAGACAGGATGAGGGGATCATGGGTCTGATAACTTAAAACAGCTTTCAGAAGTTCTATCCCATCTGCCACTGGAAGTTGCTGCAAAAACAAATAAGTTCAGTTTCCAATTTATGTCACACAATAACAAGCATAACACATTGATTTGAGTTTATTAAATTGCAGTATAACATTTAGAATCAGGACTATTTTATGAAGAATCAAAATTGCAATTCACAATTGAACAGCTTCAATACGTTCCCACAAATATTTTCCTTGATTGTATTTTCAAAATCTTAACTGTGCCCTCCTCACTTTCCATACTTACATACATACATACTACTCTGCTATGGTTAAAATGTTGTGCACGGTGCAAAGGGTTGAAGCAGAAATCTCAGAAAAATGGACAGCCTATAGACTTCTGGAGGTCATCACATATAATGCTCCCAAGAAGTTCTCCAAGATCTAAGTACAAACTAAAAAAGAGACCCAAATATCTAGGATTAATCAACCACTGGATTCTAAAACAGGATTTTTTTTTTTTAAATGAAGCCTTAGGTGAAAATTAAAATTGTGAAATAAACACAACTACAGGATGGAACATAACCCAGATGGGAAGGGGACAATTTCCCTTTTTAACATTCTCTCAGCTTCACTTAGTGGCAATAATACATTGGGAAGTTAGCTCACTATTGTGATGAGATAAGAAACACATTCACAGTAAGCATCCCCAAATGGTATCCAGCATCTCAGCAGTAAGTAGAAGAGCTGGCTGTTGATACACCAGTAAGAGATAATTTGAGGCATTATTAAAAACAGAACTCAACCATGGACAGTTTCAAGCCCGGCTGCAAAAGGAGGAGGATCGAGCATGCAGTGAGCAACCCCATCTCATAAAAACCCAGAGCTACAGAAACAGCAACAGAAGCTCCAAAGACCTCATCCCTGGGAGACAATGGGTTACACCTGGGGATAGTTGGAAAGATTGGACCAGGACAGCCTACGCCCCAGTAAGGGTGATGGGCTTAAAAAAGTAATAAATTATAAAAACAGAAAATGCTGGAAATACTCAGTGGGCAACATCTGTGGAAAGAACACAATTAACAGTACATGTCCAGGACTCTTTATGAAAAGAAAATCAGTTACAATGGTCATGTCAGGTGAAAGGTCCCAAAACTGAAACACTAACTGTATCTCTTACCACAAATGATGCCTTCTCTGCTGAGTATTCCCAGCATTTTCTGCTTTTTAGATTTTTTTCTTAATTTTCACATTCAGAAGTTGAGTTTAATGTAGTGATGAGGCCTAGTAATGCAACCCATATGGAGAGCAAGGTGCTTGTAAAAAAAAAAAAAAATCAGGAGCCATGACAGACTTAGAACCAAGAACTACACAACTGGCCAGGTGAAAAACAGATGAAATTGTGGCAACTAATATCCAGCTTCACAGGGATGAAAATGGCCTAAGTCAATAATACTTGAATTGGACTGTCAACATGGTTTCACTGGAGAAGTGAAGGAATAAAGAGTAGATGGGCCCTGTACACTGGATTTAATTCCTTACCAAACTCTGGAACAGCACTAGAAAGATCCTGAGATTGCACAATAAACCAAATGTGTGAACAGGGGTCCAGCGTCTGGAACTCAAAACAAAGTGCAACCCTAGGTTAGACTGAGACTGATTATCTCCTGCTTTGATAGGTAGCACAATGTACAAGCTGCTGATGCCTGTATTTTTCTGCCAAAAATCTGAATAAAGCCTTATAGGAGTTGTCATTAGCCATCCTACGTTCCCCAAAATTCACACGTGATCAATAACATACGGGAAGAATTTTTAAAAGTGTTAACAACCTAGGATGGAAAGGCATAGCGAGGAAGTGGAAATTTTGAAAAACAAAAAGCAATCTCATTGATATGTAGTTTTTTCTCTGCTTGTACAATCTCAAGTGAAGGATCACAATCTCAGGATACGAGGCCAGCCATGAGAGGAGATCATGTAAATCTATTCAATCTCTACCAAACAGGCCGTGAATACAGCTCTCAAGTAATCATAAGGCAATTTTTATTTCGGCACCAAACTAATCAGAAGGTAAAAAGGTATAGGACAAGAGAGTGCAATCATTGCAGAAGTTCAGCTATACTCTAATGGACACTGGAGAGCTAAAGCTGCCTTAAGACATACTCGTGCTATCATTTCTCAAGTTCTTTTAGTTGACTCAATGATGGTTACCTCCATTTGGGAGAAAAAAGTTTGCCATTGTGGGCACTAGCTGGCAGCTGGATGAAGAGCCTATCGAAAATCTGTTTCCTTCCCTCATCATTCACACAAACCTCAGGTTCCATTGTTCGGAAAAGCTGGCTCATCACACTCTCCATGAAGAAGGTCAATGCATCCCACTGCACAAAAGATGGCGAAAATATCGAACAAAGTCCTTTGCCGGTCTTAGCTGCACAAAATAATAGAAAATATGACACTGACTCATTTGCTTATGAATACACCTACATCAAAAACAGCTACTCAAATGTCAAGTTCCACCATCATTTGCAAAGAAAATTAAAAAAATATATGGACAGCGTGGAGGGGTAAATGCAAGTTCCAGTGTTTCCATGTTCTTTTCCCTCTTGTGACTGGGGACATAAGGTTTTGGTAGTGTTGTCAAAGATCATTTGAACAGACTGCAATGCATTTTGTAAGTGGTGCGCATCAACTAATTTGCGTTTGTGATGAAGAAAATGAATGCTTAGGTGATTGATGGGACAATAATCAAGTAGCCTGGTTCAAGTAGAATATTACATCATGTTCCCTATTTCCTTGGTGTGTCAGGAGGTGAATAACTCATTGCAGAATTCTGATTGTCTGAGCTGCACTTAGGACCACAGTATTTATTTGACTGGACCAACTCAGTTTAGAACAGAAGAGAATACTTACTAAAGCATCCTATTCTATGAATCAACAAAATTTAAGTGAAATCAGAGTATGAAAATCTAGTTATCTAACCTAACTTTTCTAGCACTTTATTTAAAACCAGAAAAGGGAGACTTTTCTAGTACTTTCTAGTAATAGCATCACAGCAATTAACGTAATGCTTCAACAGTGCCAGTAATTGGAAGACCTTGTTGCTGTTTGTAAGGAGTTTGTAAATTTTCCCCATGACTGTATAGATTCCTCCAGGTGCTGCAGTTTCTTCCCACATTCCAAAGTCCCATGGGTTAGGATCAGTAGGTTGTGGATATTCTATGTTGGTGCCAAAATCATGGTGACACTTGTGAGTTGCCCCCAGCTCATCCTCTGACTGTTGGTCGTTGACGCAACAACACATATTACTGTATGTTTTGAAGTACATGTAAGAAATAAAGCTGATCTTTAATCTTTAAATTTCTTTAATTTTAATAAAAATGGCTAACAACATACACTAAGTCATTATAACAATAAATTTAGAATTTCTAACTACTCCCAGTTCTTAACTAATAATCATAACAATAAACAATCCAAAAAGCGAAACAATTCTTAAATCTTACACATAGTTGGACCAACATCAATCAGTGCTGTAAGCTGATACTGCAATGCCTCTGAAGCCATGTTGAATCCAGTCATTGGTGCTAAACGGCAAGAGAGTCTAATGGTTTCTCCTTGTTGTGCTCTGAATGCTGCAAAACACAAGTTACTCCACATAAAACATTTCTATCACTGTTAAATTCAAAATGTTTCAATAGGCTACCTCAACCACAGGCTAATGCTCCATCTAACTACAAAGCATGCCAATATGAATAATAAGAATTAAACATCACTCTTAAAAGGTTCAATTCTATAACTCACCAAAAGAAAAACAAAGAAAACTAGCAGAATATCATGATAGAGAACAAACAGTTTAAGAAAATAGAACCACACAATAGTTATGTTGTTACAAGAACTTACAATTGAAAAATGCATTGAAATCTTCATCATTGTCAAAATCTACACGGGAATATTCACAGCTCGGGCTGTCACTCTTAGAAGGAAATCCAACCTAATTAAAAAAGGAAATGTTTAAAGAAAAAGTTCTCCATACAATTTCTTCCTGCAAATTCAAACACAATAAATGTTGACGGAATTAAAGAAAATTAAGCTAAGCCCTTAAGTGACAATTATTTGCTTAGCTATAATCAGAAATGTTCATGTCAGTATGGTATTAATCCATTTAATCATCAAGGCCCTTCATAATCCCTAGCAATACTTAGATCAGTAATATTATTATGCTTCCTGTTCAATTTTTTTTTTCAGTTTAGTATGGGATTCCATGCTTCTAGTAGGAAGTAAAAGCCTGAGCTTGCAATATCCCAAAGTATGAAAAATGGCAAAAATAATCCATTAGCCGAATGGCTTCCATACCCTACATAACAAGAAATAGGCAAGTGAAAGTTTATTTTGTATTCTTTGGCAAGTTTTGCTATCAGAAGTAGTAAATTCAGATTTAGTTTTAAATCTTTAAACTTTTAAGTTTAGTTGGCTCTCAGACAACAGAAGCACCTTGTTATCTTCTAAGACAATTCACGAATCAAGTACAAAAATTTAAGTCACAAACCCACTACGTTTAGTCCACATCTGGGAAAAGGACAGTATATACCAAAGGATGTCATAACAGTTTTTGAGAAAGACAACAAATTCTGCTGTAGCAAGTACAGAGAATTCAATGCTGGAAAAGTCGGTTTATTGAAAAGGTCCACCTTAACTACATTCTCCCCGAAGCCGAAGAGTTGCTCCCCAAAAGGTAGCATGCATTCCATCTGTTTCAAAATGATGGGCCTGACCTTCACAAAGCAAGAGCCTTATAAATATCTGCTGAGTTTATCAATTTCAATTTACCGACACAGCATCCCCAATACCGAAGCCCTACTACACTTCGTCAGCTTCGATGGAAAGTCATTTAGTTTATGTATCTGACATCAGTCTCCTACACAGACACTACTCTGACCACTAACCTTTGTCTATTCACTCAATAACTTCTTACCCGACAAAGTTCTTGGTCTCCTTGAAAGTAAAGTTATGGACAAATCTATGGGAGTGGCACAGCTACACAGAGGAGCCCTTAAAATGCCACTTGGAACTTCAAATCCACAAAACAACAGGATATGGAAACCCAGACGAAATGGCAGGAGTGCGTCACTTCACAAACTACGCAACTACCCGTCTGGTACAATGTAGAGTCTGTTCCTCCCACAGTGGCCTCACTGGTTTTGTATATTTTAAGGTCATCAGAGTGGAAGTAAGCTAGCTCCGTCTCAAAGGACTGGCACAACTTATGACAAGGTTCTTTAAAAAAAAAGAGCACAAGCTGAACAAAATTGGGAAACTAATAAAAAGCCAATGAACAAGCCTGCATACCTTCAGAAGGTTCGCCATTGTTGCATGTAACAATTGTGGAATGACCTCCAGCAAAACAGGATCCTTAGAGACATGTTCATGTCTTAAAAATGAACACCAAGCTATCTGTGTTGAAGACCTTAAGTACTGAACAAAAAAAAAATTGAATTATATGATTAATTTTTAGTCTGTGATTTTTCTCACTTTGGACTGAATAATCAAATTGGAGCATTCAAGCAAATAACTTATTCCTATTATACATTAAGCTACGTTGCAAATGAATTTTGCATTTTAGAGAACATACATAGGGCAGATATTAAAACCTAAGGGCAGAAAACTAAAACTATTACACACAAAAGATCAAAAACACTAGCTTACAATACTTATACAATGATCATTAGTCACTATGCAAATTGAAGGTACAGTATCACTAGATATCTGCACCATACTTAAGAGAGTTACAATTACCTGACTGGGGTGATTAGTAAAAGCCAAGAATGCTTGTAAATATTTGTTAAAATTGGGAGGTTGGCCGACATCTTTATCAGTACCCTAGAGGAAAAAAAAAGGATAAAAATAAATTAATATAATATTGGCAGGCACGCATTTGTTTAAAAAAATAATTTCCCTAAACTAATAAAATTAACCTGCAAATAGTTGAGGCCCCAGTGCCAACAACGAGGATTCTTGTGTTATCCTGACACTTTTCTGTTCAGTAGCTTAATCTCAATCTCCATGCTTGCATCTTTCCTTGGGAGGGCATGAACCCTTATATTTCTCATACCAAGTAAGAGCTCCCTTTACCATCTACTGTTTACTGAGAAAACTAACATTTTCAATAATGATTTCACTCAAAATAAATGCCAATTTTGCTTAGTTGGAATACGGTTCTCTCAATCTCCTATATTAATGCTGTGGCTCAATATTATCCAGTGAAAAATGTTATGCCAGCTATTCCTCCACACAGAAGCATGGGAATTCAAAACGCCAATTCTATTCAATCATTTCTTTTAATGCTACAGCATGTAGGTCCTCGAGTACAAGGGACCCAATTGCTTTTAGTCCCATTAACCTACCCAGCTCGTACTCTAATGATACCTGCAATGTTAGTTAGTTAACAACAACTCTGGTCCCTGTTTGGTTCAAGGGAAGCCCACCCAATAAAACTGTTCCCGCTTTCCCCATGAAGAGAAACCCACTCCCCAAAATTTTGAACAACTGATGTTACCAATCCTATGCAAATTTATATTTGGCAAACGCATTGATCTCATGTTTCCGGAAAATAATTCTTTACAAAGATAAGATGGCTCTCATCTCCCGTCCCAATTGGCTGTAGCGTTTGGCTACAATTTACACAATGTGGAGCTGGATACATTCTTCATTGTACTTATATGCATAAGATTAAAAGGCCAGTTATTGACCTATAGCAACAAGCTCAGTGTGATTAATTGAAACACATATTCCCCAACATTTCCACCATACCTGGTGTTTTCATCAAGAACAAGCAATTTATGAAGTAGATTTGAGTTACAGCAACCTGGCACTTCAATAACACTAGCTGATGAACAGTCCAGCCTTTTGAATCCCGTACAATGCTAATCTCACTAGCCTGCAGGGGAAGCAACTTCATCAGCACCTCATGCACACCAGCAATGACATCATTTAAAACCATCTCACCCACATGCACCTCACAGCAATTCTATAACCCACAACAATTGATCATTGTTCCTAGGTCTACATCAAATGAAATACACGTGGAGTGAATTTGAAGCTCATGTCAGTATCCAACCTCAAATTCATTTACAGCAAAGATAACAATCTAATTATCTTTTTTTCCTGAAAATAAAGGAGAGTAAAGTCAGTTTGGATACAGCATTGGGAAAACAGGAGTGCAAGTCAAGGCAGTACACTTTTCCTTATGAGGTTTCTAAACATTACTCTTCTTAGCCACAAGACCTCACATAAATGAACACATGTATATTGTACACGCAAAAAGCAGCTCCACAACCAGATAGTACCAAACATTGTATTGTAGGAGAGGCAGATAAGCTCAGGGCAAGGATCAACAACTCTTCTACTTATGATATTGTTAACCATTAGTGAGACTTGATTGTGGGGCATTCAGCTCAATATTCCAGGGTTCCACTGTTATAAATGTGACAGAGTGAAGGGATTAATGGGGAAGGGGTAACGTTACCAGTCAGGGAGAATGTCACAGCAGTGCTCAGTCAAGACAGACTGCAGGACTCATCCGCAGAAGCTTTACATGTGCAACTGAGGAATAAGAAAGGTAAGACCACATTAATGGGTCTACATAATAGACCATCTAATAGTCCGCAGGATTGTAGAGAGATTGCAGACTTGCAAGAAACACAAGGTTGTGACAGGTGATTTTAACTTTCCCCATATTGTCTGAGACTCCCTTACTGTAAAAGACTAGATGGGATAGAGTCTGTCGAATGCATTCAGAAAAGTTTCCTTAATCAGTACAGTGATTTATTTAATGTGTACAGTGAAACAATATTACAAAAAATAAGAGACATCTTAGGAATCAAAGTTGGTGGTGAAAACCAATAATTTCAGATATGCAGATGACACTGTGTTAATTGCAAGTACCGAGGAAGAACTACAAAACTTATAGTTGTTGAAGAAAGTGCAAAAATGGGTCATCAATTGCAAAAAGACAGAATTATGGTGATATCCAGAAAGAAGGAGAATCCTATCTGCAGGCTGAGAATAAACGGGGAAGACATAAAACAAGTACAAAACTTTTGCTACTTAGGAAGCTGGGTGACATCAGGTGGCAGGAGCAACATGGACATCAAAAGAAGAATAGGGATGACAAGACACCTTTACGAGAATGAAGGGTATACTGACCAACACTAAACTAGGCATGACAATCCGCCTCAGAGTACTGAAATGTTATGTTTATCCAGTTAAGTTATATGGCTCAGAATATTGGACAATATCTAGTAACATGAGGAAACTAATTGTAGCAGCAGAGATGTGGTTTTTGAGGAGGATGCAAAGAATGTCATGGATGAAACAAGGGTGTCATGAACAAAGCAAACACAAAAAGAGAAAAAACGTATGAGATCATGAAAAGGCAACGTCACTTCATTGGACATGTGATTAGGAAAGAGGAATTAGAATGCACGGTAATTATGGGAAAGATGGAAGGGAAGAAAACAAGAGGAAGACAAAGACAAACGATGATGGAGACAGCAGCCAGAGAACTGGAAATGAATACCAATGAATTGATCCACTTGACCTGGAACAGGAGTGTGTGGGCCATGGCAGTCAAAGCTCAAACTGGGCATGGCACCTGATGATGATGAATCAGTACAGAGAATTCCTAATAAGCAAATGCGATAACACTAGCCAACAAAGATTTTACTTCCAGATTGCTTATGGATTTTGGGCTGCTGATTATTAAAATCACCATGAAATTTCTCTATCACGCACCAATTTAAATGGCCTACATTTGTTATTTCAAGTCATAATTCAAGTCAATTCAAAAGTTGTCAACAATGCAAGCTGGAAATTTTTATGTCTTGTCCAGGCATGCAGAAGCAGGGCAGATCAAGCATGTTTTTAGAAATGTTATAAATTTTCTTGAAGGATTTTGATTTTTGAGAACTATTTCCCCAGAATAACTGACGCTAAGGCGGCATTTTTGTTGGTCCGCAAATCAGACAGGTCAATCACAAGTAGTACGAAGAACTTACAGCAAAAACGGAGAAAATCCCATGGAAGGTATTCAAGGGTGCAGTTGAAAATTTTAGTGGCAACTACAGAGCACCAAACTATGTGCAGCTGGTTAACCAAATGCTTCAAGCATACAAAACCATTAACTGCAACATATCACTAAAGATTCATTTTCTACATTCCCATTTCGACTTCTTCCCTGCAAATCTTGGTGCTGTCAATGGCGAACATGGAGAATGGTTTCGGCAGGCACTGCAGTCATGGAGAAATGATGATCTGGGCAACTGGAATCCATCAATGCTGGCTGATTAATCTTGGACATTTAAGCGAGAGAGAACACTCAGACACCGAGTACAAACGAAAATCATCAACAAAACATTTTCAGCTTAGTTGAACTATTGCAAAGCATCAGCACTATTATGCAATTAAATGCATTATATTTAATAAAAGTTAAATTGTTTCTCCAAATTTCTATATGATACAAGTAGTCTGAAAAAAAATTCTGAGGAAGCCACACTTCGAAAAAATTTGTTGTCCAATA
The DNA here is from genome assembly GCF_030028105.1 of Mobula birostris. Taxonomy (NCBI): domain Eukaryota; kingdom Metazoa; phylum Chordata; class Chondrichthyes; order Myliobatiformes; family Myliobatidae; genus Mobula; species Mobula birostris. The sequence goes on from NC_092377.1 coordinate 29,690,275, forward strand.
ATCTATTAGGAAATGCGACAGGGCAGATGTCAGAAGCTTGTGTAGGGGAACACTTTGCATCTTGTAATCATAATGACCTTAGTTTCAAAGTATATATGGAAAAGGTAGGTCTGGTCTGCAATTTGAGATTCTGAACTAGAGAAAGGCCAATTTTGATGATATCAGAAAGGATCTGGCAAGTATGGATCGGGACAGGCTGTTTTCTGACCAGAGGTGCACTTAACAGGTGAGACACCTTAAAGTGAAATTTTGAGAATACAGAGCTTGTGTGTCCCTGTCAGAATAAAAGGTAAAGATAACAGATTTAGGAACTTTGGTTTTCAAGAGATATTCAGGCTCTAGTTAAGAAAAAAAAGTGTATAGCAGGTATAGGCAGATAGGAACAAATGAAGTACTTATACAGTTTAGAAAATGCCAGAGAACACTAAAGAAATCAGGATGACTAAAAGGCACAAGGTGAGGTGAAGGAGAACCTTAAGGGATTCTACAAAGATGTAAAGAACAAAAGGATCGCAAGGGACAAAAATCGGTCCTCTGGTTCACGTGCCTGGAGCCAAAAGAGATGGGGGAAGATATTAAATGGATTTTTGGCATCTATAGTTACTCAGGAGAGGGGAAAAGAGACTATATAAGTCAGGCAAAGGCCAGCTGGTGGCACAATGACATCGGCGCCGGACCCAGGAGCGGAGGTTCCCAGGTTCGAAACCAGTCAGGTCCGCTCCCAAGTATGCTTTCCATCCGTGCCGGGTTGAGTGTCGAGATCACAACTCGACCTCGTAAAATAAAAAGGGAAAAATACTGCAAAAATGTCTGTGTGAAGAGTGGCGTGCCACACAGTCTCTCTCTCACTCTGCGCCTTGTAAAAGCCATGAAAAAGACATCATCACCAATGCACGCACGCACGCACACACACACACAGGCACACGCTAAAAAAAAAAGCGAGGCAAAGCAGCAGTGAGGTCATAAACACTATACGGATTACAGAGGAGGAATGTTTGCTGTCTTAAGCCAATTAGGGTGGATAAACCCCCAGGGCCTGTCAAGATGTTCCCTCAGACCCTGTGGGACACAAGCGCAGAAAATAGAGGCTCCAGCAAAGATATCTAAATAATCCTTAGTGACAGGTGAGGTACCGGGGGATTGAAGGACAGCTAATGTTGTTTCACTGTTTAAAAAAGGCTCTAAAATCAAACATGGAAATTATAGGCCAATGAGCCTGACATCGGTGGTGGAAAAGTTGTTGGAAGGCATTCTAAGGTTATATGAGTATTTATATACGCACACTGATTAGGGAGAGTCAATAAGGCTTTGTGCATGGTAAGTCATATCTAACTAGCCTAATGGGAGTTTTTCGAGGAATTTACCAGGAAAGTTGATGAAGGCAAGGCATTGGATGTTGTCTACATGGACTTTAGGTGAGGTGTTTGACGAGGTTCCCATGGGTAGTTGATCAAGAAGGTTTAGTTGCTCAGCATTCAGGATGAGGTAGTAAATTGGATTAGACATTGGCATTGTGGGAGAAGCCAGAGAGTGGTACTAGAACAAAATAGAACGATGACTGCTGACATAACTGAAGCTGTACTAAAAACTGCAATTAGTGGGCTTAAATTAGGCAAGACACCAGGAACAGCTGGATATACGGCAGAATGGTATAAAGAATTTAAAAATGAGTTAATTCCTGTTTCACTCCCCACATTGAACTGGGCTCTAAAAAAGGCGCAAGTGCCACCCAGCTGGAAGGAGGCGATAATCTCAGCTATACCGAAAGAAGGCAAGGATAAAATGGAATGTCGGTCATTTAAACCAATATCTGTTCTAATTGTGGATTATAGATTATCTACCTCCATCATGGCCAAACGATTAGAAGAGTTTCTACCCACACTGAATCATAATGACCAGACAGGTTTTATACAACAACGCCAAACACAAGACAATATACGAAGCAACACTTCACATTATGGATCATATACAAATAAAATAAAATTGAAGCAATAGTGATAAGTGTGGACGGTGAAAAGGCATTTGAAAAGGCATTAGTGTTATTTTGTAAATAAAACTATTCTTTGCATTTCTGGTTAGTTGCTAACTGCATTTCATTGGCTTTGTATCTGTACTCAGCACAATGACCATAAAGTTGAATCTAATCTAATCTATTTCGGTTAATTGGAATTTTCTTTACAGAATTTTACATAGATTTGGTCTATATGACACAATTATTAAAACTATACAGACACTATATGACAATCCTACCGCTAGGATTAAAATCAATGGATATTTATCTAATAGTTTTACCCTAGAAAGCGGCACGAGACAGGGTTGTGCATGGTCACCGCTACTCTTCGCATTATATCTGGAACCATTAGCTCAATACATCAGACAAAATGAAAGTATCAGGGGAGTTACTATTAAAGGGACAGAGCATAAATTGGCCTGTTACGCGGATGATATTTTGATCTATCTAGGGCAACCAATACACTCTTTACCTAAATTGATGCAATCCTTTGAACAATACGGCCAATTATCAGGATACAAGATCAACAGAGATAAAACCCAATTACTTTCATATAACTATAATCCACCAAAAGAAATTGAAAGTAGATATCCCTGGGCATGGCAAACAAGAGTCTTTCAAATATTTGGGCATCATTATGCCAAAAGATTTGGCAAAATTATCAGAATGCAATTATCCACCTATATATAAAAAACTAAGGAAGATATAACAAGATGGAACTTAATTCCTTTTTTTAGTCTCAGCTCAGGATTGAATCCATTAAAATAAACATACTGCCTAGACTATTATATCTCATTCAGACCCTACCAATAGAGATTAACCAAAATCAATTCAATGAATGGAACAAAATGCTATCAAGATATATATGGCAAGGTAAAAGGCCTAGAGTTCGTCTCAAAACTTTGCAATTAGCCAAGGAAAAGGGGGAATGGGGCCTACCTTCTCATAGAGATTATTATTTTGCAGCACAGTTGAGAGCTGTGATATGCTGGTACAACCTATCTTATGACGTTCAATGAAAAAACATTGAAGAGAGGATACTTTCCATCCCCATACAGGCAATTTTGGCTGATAACAACCTACAAATTTATATAAATACTATTGACAACCCATGGGTGAAATGGACTCTTAAAATATGGAAAACTATTATAAAAGAACATAAAAACTAGAGGGAGATATTGCAATTCTTAAATGGTGTGCATATGACCCGGATTTCACGCCGAATAAACTGGATGCTAGATTTAAGGACTGGACAGCTAAAGGAATAACAGTTCCTTGCAATATAATGAAAGAAGGAACACTGTTCAGTTTTGAAGTGCTTAAAGAGAAACACTTATTAGAAAAACAAGACTTCTATCGATATCCACAGATGCGATTAACCAAAGCAAGTACATGTTTGATAGAGCTATTTAGAAAAGCATATAATTCTGATAACGGTAGTAGAATTTTTTCAAGCGTGTATAAGGGTTTGTCAAATCTTAAAACACATTCGACTTCATACATTAAAACAAAATGGGAGAAGGAAGGAGGGATAATAATATCCGAGGAAGAACGAACAACATGGAGGTATCAATGGAAGTGTACCAGTTCACAGAACCGGGGGGAGTTTGGATGGAAAAACTTGATAAGACATTTTATTACACCCTCTTAGAAATCCCATTATGATAGTAACCTCCCTGTTTGCTGGAGAAATTGTGGAAATCAAAATGGAAACCATTATCGTATTTTCTGGGAATGCCCCGCTATCAAAGACCATTGGAGTGGGATACACAATGCCCTACAAGACATCTTTAAATGTGAAATATCCTTAGAGAGTAAGATCATATATTTTGGCTATATACCTCAAGAATGGTTGAAAAGAGATAAATATTTAATGAATATACTGCTGGTGGCTGGTAAAAAGACTCTTTCCAGGAATTGGTTATCACAGGACAGCCCAACTTTAAACGCATGGATGGAAATTACAATGGACATTTACAAAATGGAGAAGATAACAACATCTGTTAATCATAAGTTGGAACAATTTGATTCATACTGGGAAAAATGGTTTAACTACATAACACCTCATAGGCCTGATTTTACTCTCACAAATCAATGAATATGTTGTAAAATAGAATCAATCCCTACTTGTACATAGTTTTCTCCTTTTGCTTCTTTCTTTCCTCTCTTTTCTATAAACGTATACTTCAGATAAATATTATGTGGAGATTTGTGGCAAATATAACTATATGAAATATATGTACAGTATCTGAAATACATCTTATGGAAATGTTTGTTTGGTGATGAACTTCAATAAAAAATTACAAAAATAAATACTCAAATGGCAAAATAGTACAACCATGGCTGACAAGGGTAGTCAAAGCTAATGTAAAAGTAGAAGAGGCATACAATAAAGCAAATACTTGCAAGAAAATAGAGGATTCAGAAGCATTTAAAAACCTACAGAAAGCAACTAAAAGCATCATTAAGATGGAAAAGATGAAATATGAAAGCAAGCTAGCAAACAATATTGAGATGGATGGAAAAAGCTTTTACAAGCATATATATTAAAAAAAGTGATGGGAGTGGACATAGGAAAATGATGCTGGAGAAATAACAATGCTGAAGAACGAGATGGCAGATGAACTAAATAAGTATTTTGCATCAGTCTTCACTGTGGAACACACTAACAAGGGGGCATGAGGGAAAAGAAGTCAGCACAGTTACTATTACAAGGGAGAAGATGCTCAAAAAGTTGTAAGACCTAAAGGTGCACAAGTCACCTGGACCAGATATGAACTATACCCTAGGGTTCTGAAGGAGGTAGTGGTAGAGACTGTGGAGACGTTAATGACCTTTCAAGAATTTTTGGACTCTGGCATGGTTCCAGAGCACTGGAAAATTGCAAATGTCACTCCATTCTTTAAGAAAGGAGGGAGGCAGCAGAAAGGAATTTATAGACCAGTTAGCTTGACCTCAGTGGTTGGGAAGATGTTGGAGTCAATATTAAGGATGAGGTTATGGAATACTGGTGACATAGGACAAGATAGGACAAAGTCAGCATGATTTCCTTAAGGGAAAATCTTGCGTGACAAGCCTGTTGGAATTCTTTGAGGAGATGATAAGTAGGAAAGATAAAGAGGACGCAGAGGATGTGGATTTCAGAAAGCCTTTGACAAGATGCCACACATGAGGCAGCTTACCAAGTTAAGAGCTCATAGAACTACAGGAAAGTTACTGGCATGGTTGGAGCATTGGCTGGTTTGTAGGAATCAGCGAGTAGGAATAAAAGAATACTTTTCCGGTTGGCTGCCAGAGACTACTGGTGTTCCACAGAGGTCAGAGTTGGGACCGCTTCTTTTTATGCTGTATATAAATGTTTTAGATGATGGAATAGATTACTTTGTTGCCAAGTTTGCAGATGATATGAAGACTGGTAGTGTGTTGAGGAAACAGGAAGGCTGCAGACCGACTTGGACAGTTTAGGAGAATGGGCAAAAAAGTGGGAAATCAAATACAATTTTGGAAAATGCAGGGTCATGCACTTTAGTAAAAGAAATAAATGTGCAGACTATTTTCTAAACAGGAAGAAACTTCAAAAATCTGAGATGCAAAGGGACTTGGAAGTCCTTGTGCAGAACACCCTGAAGGTTAACCTGCAGGTTGAGTCAGTGGTGAGGAAGGCAAATGGAATGTTAGCATTCACTTTCAAGAGGTCTAGAATTTAAGAGCAGGGATATGATGCTGAGGTTCTGTAAGGAACTAGTGAGGCCTCACCTTGAAAATTGTAATCAGTTTTGGGCTCCTTATCTAAGAAAAGATGCACTGGAATTGGAAAGGGTTCAAAGGAGGTTCACAAGGATGATTCCAGGAATGAAAGGGTTCTCATATGAGGAATGTTTGATGGCTCTGGGCCTATACTCACTGGAATTCAGAAGGATGAGAGGGGGGATCTAACTGAAAACTTTCGAACGTTGAAAGGCCTAGGCAAGAGTAGACGTTTAAAGGATATTTCTCATGGTGGTGGAGTTGAGGAAAAGGCGGCACAGCCTCAGCATAGAGGGAAATTTCATTCAAAACAGATGTGGTGAAATTTCGTTAACCAGAGGGTGGTGAATTTATGGAATTTGTTACCACAGGCAGCTGTGGAGGCCAGGTCTTTGGGTGTATTTAAGGCTGAGACTAACAGGTTTTTGATTGCTCTCAGTATCAAAAATTCAGGAAGAAAGCCAAGGAGTGGGGCTGGGCGCGGAAAGAAAGGATCAGCCCTGATTGAATGGCAGAGCAGACTCGATGTGCCAAATGGCCTAGTTCTCCTAATTCTGTTCCTATCTTTATGGTCTTATGGACTACAGCTTGGTATTCAATACTATCATCCTCTCAAAACTAACCAGTAAGCTTCAAGACTGAGGCCTCAGTACCTCCTTGTGCAATTAGATTCTCGATTTCCTTCCTGCAGTTTGGATTGGAAACAACATCTCTACCACAATCACCATCAGCACAGGTCCACCACAAGGTTGTGTGCTTAGACCCCTGTTCTACTCACCTTATACTTATCACCGAGGCTAAGGATGTCTCCAATGCCATATTTAAGATCGCTGATGACACCATTGTCGTTGGCCGAATCAAAGGTGACAAATCAGAATATCGGAGGGAAAATGAAAATCTGACTGAGTGATGTCACAACAACAACCTCTCACTCAATGTCAGCAAGACCAAGGGGCTGATTATTGACTTCAAGAGGAGAAAACCAGAAGTCCATGAGCCAGAGCTCATCAGGGGATCAGAGGTGGAAAGGGTCAGCAACTTTAAATTCCTCAGTGTCATCATTTCAGAGAATATATCCTGGGTCCAGCAGCTAAATGCCATTACAAAGAAAGAACAGCAGCACTCTACTTCTTTAGATGTTTGAGAAGAATCCACATGACATCAAAAATTCTGACATCCTTCTGTAGATGTTTGATGGAACGTATATTGACTGGCTGCATCACGGCCTGGTACGGAAACACCAATGTCCTTGACAGGAAATCCTACAAATGGTTACGGCCCAGTCCATCACAGGTAAAGCTCTCCCATCCACTGAGCATATCTACATAGAGTATTGTCACAGGAAAGCAGCATTCCACATCAAGGACCCCCACCACCCAGGCCATTCTCTCTTCTCCCTACTGCCATCAGGAAGAAAGAGGAATTAGTAGGTTCTCTCTGTGACTGTGTGGGTTTCCTCCAGGTGCTCTGCTTTCTTCCCACAGTCCAAAGGCTTACAGGTTAGTCGGTTAATTGGTCATTGTAAATTGTCCTGTGATTAGGCTGGGGTTGCTGGGCAGCACAGCTTGAAGGAACAGAAGAGCCTGCTCCATGCAGTATCTCAATAAATAGATAAAAAGTAACAAGAGCCTCAGGACCCACACCACCAGGTTTAGGAACAGTTATTATTTCTCAACCACCAGGCTCTTCAACCAGAGGGGAGAATTTCACTCGCCCCATCGCTGAACTGTTCCCACAATCTACAGACTTACTTTCAAGGACTCATCTCATGCCCGATATTTATTGTTTGTTTGTTTATTTATCATTATTTTAACTTTTTTTGTTTCTTTGGTTATATTGTGAACACCCGCAAGAAAATAAATATCAGGGTTGTATATGGTGACATACATGTACATTGATAATAAATTTCCTTTGAAATTTAATCTGTGACTCAATATTTTCTTCTATCCCAACAGCTACAATCTTCCCGCTCCCTGCTCCCAACTGAAGGCAGGTCTCATTCAGCCAGATACATCCCAGTATTTAACAAGCCATGCAGGAGCACTGCAGAAATTCTCAGCAGAGCCTGGATCACCTGAGGATGGCTACTAATACAGAGTTAGGAGATTTCAGCTCCCAGCAGCATGGCAATCGATGATATTGATAAGTTGTCAGCATAGAATCATGTGATTATTTCAGCAACTGACTCCAATTTCAAAAGATAATAAAATTTGGCAGTAAAAGTAAATTACCATTCAGCCAATCACTGCAATATGTAATTTTTAAGAAGAATAGATCACAAATCTTCCTTATGAAACAGTAGATGTGCAATTAGCAACATGAAGACAACACAAGCTTTGAGTTTAAGGTATGATGATAAAATTATATCTAAAAAGGTACTGTGTCTGTTTATGCCATACTCAATGCTGTGCAATTCCACATTTCACTTTTGTGAAAAAATTAATAAACACATTTTATTAAGACATCAGAAATATCAGAGGTTGTAGCTATTGGCAATACTGCAAACATACAGTAGCTGTCAGCTTGTTACCATAAAAACACAAATAAGGCACATACCCACAATGCAGTCAATTGTCCACCCAAGGCTGTTAGTACTTGACAAAGTCTCTTTAAAAAGATGTAGTGTTGTTCCCCAAGCCCAGCTCCGTGAGCTGTCCTGCAAGAGTAAAATGTTCAATCATTTCTGAAATGGATAATTAGAACATTAGAAAATTTTTGACAAGAACAGGCCATTTGGTCCAACAAAGCTTGCCAAATTCCTACTGACATAGTGCATTGAAATAACTATCGAGTTTAGATTTGAAAGTTTCTTAGGTACTACTCTCAACTACACAACTGAGTAATTTGTTCCATGTGTCCTGTGTAAAGAAATGCTTCCTGATGTTAGTCTGAAATTTCCCTTTAACCAGTCTCCACCTTCGGCCCTGCGTCCTTGATGATAGATAAATTTTGAAGTAGCAGCTGGCATCCACTCAATGATTTTGAACACTTTTATTATGTCTCCTCTCATTCTACAAACAAGGGAAAATCTGCAGATGCTGGATCTACTTAGGCTAGAAAGATTTAATTCTTTCAATCTTTCCTTATAGCTCATTCCCTGCAGACCTGCAAAGAGCTTAGTCGCCCTTCTCTGGACTCTCTCTAGTGCCTTCACATCCCTCATACAATATGGAGAACAAGATTGTACACAGTAGTAAAGGTGTGGCCTTATAGTGACGAGTCTACCAGGGTGCCCAACCCTTCTCATACAGTACACTTTCTAATTCAAGACACCCCATTGAATATTTATATCTAATATTTCTACTTCCAGTGTGTAATACTTCACATTTACTGTTACAGTTACAGATCCCACAACCCATCTGGGTCGTAAGGGTACCGTACAGATGAGCACTGCATCAGTTGTGAGTGAGCGCCTGGGTTGCGGCAAAGCTCTCTCCGGTCCACTCTACAATGTCTGCCCATTTCTTTCTCTGTCTGCTCCTTTTTCTTTTCCCCTGCATCGTTCCCTGAAGAATGGTCCTTCAGAATCCATTTGATCTTGTTATGTGGCCATATCATCTCAGTTTCTTCTTCTTTACTGTGGACAGTAGATTGTCGTAGTGTCTCATGCGCTGGGGGATGGTTCCTCATACTTCATCATTTGAGACATGGTCTATATACGACATGCCAAGGAACCTTCTGAGGTATTTCATTTCTACTGCCTGGATATTCTTTTTCGGTTCTGCCGTCTAAGTCCATAATTCACATGCATACAAGAAGGTGGAGAGCACAAGTGCATGCAGAAGTTTCAACTTGGATCTAACAGCAATGCTATTGTCTCTCCAGATTGTTTTCAGTTTAGCCAGCATTGTTGTTCAGGCCGTCCTTGCAAGGACTTCAGGCTTTGATCCTTCTTGGTTGATGATGGCACCAAAATACTTGAACTGTTTGTAAGTCTCTAGTCCTTATCCACTAACTATGACTTTTATTCTGATTGGCTCCTCACCCTTTCTCAGCAGCTTGGTTTTCTCTGCATTTTCTCCATACCATATCTGGTAAATGCATCCTCCATACAGTTCGCAAGGCAGATGAATTTGTCCTCACTTCCTGCCAGCCCATCAATGTTACCGGTGAACCTGAGGCTGGTAATGATCTGTCTCCAATGCTCACTGCGCCAATATGGTCTTCCAGGGCATCTGTCATTACTTGCTTCAGGAAAATGTTGAACAGCGTGGATAAAAGGAGGCAGCCTTATCGGACTCCTGCTAATGTATCATCGGACTCTAGCTGATGATCTACAAGGATGTTGCCTGGTTTGGGGAGCATGCCTTATGAGAATAGGTTGAGTGAACTCGGCCTTTTCTCCTTGGAGCAACAGAGGATGAGAGGTGACTTGATAGAGGTGTACAAGATGATGAAAAGCATTGATTGTGTGGATAGTCAGAGGCTTCTTCCCAGGGCTGAAATGGCTAGCATGAGAGGGCATAGTTTTAAGGTGCTTGGAAGTAAGTACAGATGTTAGGGGTAAGTTTTAAAAAAAAACACAAAGTGGTGAGTATGTGGAGTGGGCTGCTGGTGAAGGTGGAAACAATAGGGTCATTTCAGAGACTCCTGGATGGGTACATGGAGCTGAGAAAAATAGAGGGCTATGGGTAACCCTAGGTAATTTCTAAGGTAAGGACATGCTTGGCACAGCTTTGTGGGCTGAAGGGCCTGTATTGTGCTGTAGGTTTTCTATGTATGGGATCACTCTGCAACTGTGCCTTGAACAAGTACCACACTGCCAGCTTTGGTGTAGAGCTGCTTGATGGTTTGGATTAGCTTCTGGCCCATGTTTTATCTCTTCAGTGTGGCCTAGAGTGCATCATGTCATACCCCATCGAATGCCTTCTTGAAGTCTATGAACTCATGGAAGACATCCTGTTGTTGATAGTTGTACTTCTTCACACAGTACTCAGGAGGTTGAGCATCTGTTCTGTTGTACTGCTGAATCCAGCTTGCTCTTCAGCAATTACTTCTTCTGCCTGTGGTTTCAGTCTATTCAAGATGAATTACAACATCCCTTTGCCTGCATGCCTGATAAAACATGTGGTTCTATAATTCTAGCACTACTGCAAGTTGCCTTTCTTGGGGAGAGTGACGAGTTATTTTGTCCAGGATATTGGCCATTCTCAAGTCTGCCAGATTTTGTTGCAACTATTGGTCAGGATGTCTATCAGTTTCTCTCTTCCATGTTTTATTAGTTCAGCCGGGAAGTTGTCTATTCCTGCAGCCTTCCCATTCTAATGGCTGCTTCCAATTCCTCCTGCAGAATTGTAGTGGAGTCTGGACAGAAGAAGTACTTTTGATGTCTGGCAGCTGCACTCTACCTAGAAGGGTGAACAGGCTTCACTGGTCCTCATCCATCTCCTCAATCTCTCATGTCTGACAAGTAGCACACCGCGGTATGCCTCTTCAGTTGGTGGGCTAAACAACATGAGAGGGTGGCGCTAGCATGGCACCATTGGGCGAAAGACCTCATTGACGAAGTCACTGGATGAGTTCCCCAAAGAACTACAACAGTCACATGTTCAAGACCAGGTCAAGCCACCAAGTTGGAGGACATTGGCTGTGGTCTGTCCTGGAGAGGGATGGGCGCCGCCAGGCCTTACCAGCCAAAGGCACGCAGCATGATGAACACAGAATAGACCCCATACTGGATTGGTCGCCACCAGGGTCACCAAGGACCACTTCACCCGTTGCACACGAGGGCAGAGGTGCTAAGTATGCTACTGGTGTAACCTCACCACAGAAGATCCATGGGAGAAACAACATCTCATTAGCCACACAGAAAGTGAGAACACTTGCCCAAGCAGGGAAACTGCACAAGTTCGCATGAGCTAGAAGGGTATACCTGGCACACCACAGGACTCTGAAATGTCAGGTGGAAAAAACCTTGGTGAACATCTTACTAAGAAAGGCCATATACGATACTACAGTGGAGAATTTGACAAACGTATCAGTGGTGTGGGATTTCTGGCCAACAAGAGCATCAAGAACTCAGTACTAGGGTGCCGCCCAGTATCCAGCAGGCTTATTTCTATCCGCCTTAGAGCAGCACATTTCTACATCTCAGTGATTCAGGCCTATGCACCAACATCTGACCATGAAGATGACTAAGTGGAGAAATTCTGCAGCCAACTCCAGCGCGTTATTGACAAGGTGGACAAAAAGGACATTTTATCTTGGGGGGGTGAGAAATGGAATGCCAAAGTGGGTCCAGATGCACTGAAAGACTGGAAAGAACTCTGTGGCCCCTCCTGTAATGCCATAACCAATAAGCAAGGATAATGCCAACTTGAGTTTGCCAGCTGCAACGTGGTGCTTGCGAACACTCTGGGAGAGCACAGGACATCATGATGCTGGGTCTGGCATGCACCCAATGGAATACATCGTAGCCAGATCGATTACATACTGGTGCAGAACCCGCTTCAGTCTGGGATCAAGTGAGCCACAACAAGGATGTTCCCAGGTGCTGATATTGGAAGTGACCACAACCTGGTGATAATGACCTTTAGAATCAGGTTGAAGAAAGTCAAGAAGCCCAAGAACATCAGAATGAAATTCAACTTGGACAGAGAAGGACGCCTCCATCGTCGAATCCTTCAAAGCTACAGATGATGGAAAATTTGCACCACTGCTGATGCTTGACGAAGATGCAGAAACGTTGACAGCTAAGTTCATGAAGTGATGACAGAAACGGTCAATGAGATACTTGAAAAAGCTGTAGGAAAACTCAACCCTGTATAACAGAGGAGATCCTAGAAATGTGAGATACTAGAAGAGACCTGAAGAAAACTAAGAACACAACAACAGGAGCTGTAGCATACAGATAGATCTGCAAGAAGATCCAGAACAACACGATCAAGGCCAATGAAGACTGGATTGAGAGACTGTGTACAGAGATAGAAAGACAGCCTGAACAAGAACAACAGCAGGCAAGCATTTCAAATTGTAAAGGACCTCATTAAACAGACAGTCACGAGTCAGCACAATCCAAGACAAAGAAGGAAACTGACTCACAAATGATGAAGACATTCTCAAGAAATGGACTTGAGTATTGTTCATTTACAACCATCAGACCCAAGGAGACCCCAGCGACCTGTCAAACAATGATGACTTTCCAATTCTGTGCGAAGAAGTACTTTACATTTACTTACTTTAAATTTCATCTGCCATTTATCTGCCCACATCTGGATTTTGTTTAGATCTAAATGTATTGATTCTGTTGCCTGAATGTGATCAGCCCATCCCCCGAATTTTGTGTCATCGGCAAACTTTACTAGTTTATTTGTTATGTGCTTATCCAAATCATTAATGTAAATCTAAACAGCAGCAGTCCCAAAACTGATCCCTGCAGAACCCCACTTTTAATTATCTTTTGGGTGTGAAAATGATCCGCTCATCATAACCTGCACACCTCTTTTTCCCTTATTAGGGAGAAAAAGAGCCTGTGGTATGTTGAATTACCGGGTGAACGAGTAGTCTTTGGGGTACTGCAAGTCTGTGTCTTTATTGATGCTTTGCTGCATGCTTGAGTGCTCGGTGGGGGGTACCCATGCTTTTTGCTGGTGGGGGAAGGAGGGGGGGCCATTGCTTTGCTGCTACTTATGCATGGGTGGGGAGAGCTGGGGTGGTTTTGGGGTTCCAACATTTAACTGTCATTCATTCCTACGGGCCCTCCTCTGTTTTGTAGATCTTTGCAAAGAAAAATAATTTCAGAGTGTATATTGTATACATCTCTCTGACATTAAATGTACCTATTGAAACTTATTGAACTAATTGTTTTCTGTTTTTGAGCTAATTCTGCACCCATTCACATACCTTACCCTGAATCTATACCTCCTGTAATTTGATTATTAACCTCCTGTTGGGCACCGTATCAACAGCTTTCTGGAAGTCCAATTACATCCATCACCCTATTATTATCATAAATTTTAGTTGCCTCTTCATAGAACTCCAGCATATTAGTAAGACATGATTTCCCTTTTCTGAACCCATGCTGGCTTTCTGCTAACATGCCTGTTCTTTTCAGCTGCTTTTCAATCTCACTCTTTATTACTGTTTCCATTATCTTGCCGACAATACAAATTAAGCTTACTGGCCTAGTTACCAGGGTCAGTGCAGTCACCCTTCTTATACACTGGGACATTAGCCCATTTCCAGTCCTTGGGGATTTCACCAGTCTTCAATGACTTTTGATAAATACATGTTAGGGGTTTGTATATATAATCACAGACCTCTAAGTGCCCTTGGATATCTGTCGACTGCCCCTGAGATTTATTAACTTTCAGCCTTTTCAACTGAAGTAGGACCCCACTCCTAAGGTCTCTAAATCATTTAAAACAACCTTACTCCTAAGATCTTTGCAGGTGAATACTTTAGCAAAATATGAGTTAAGAGCATCCATTATGTCTTTCCCTGCATAGTTATTCCTAATCCACTTAACTTCCTCCTTGATTTTTCTTTAACTACTAAAATATTGAAAAAAAATCTCTTGGGGTCAATCTTAGCATTCACCAATATCCTTCTCAACCTGCCTTTTGGCAATCTGAATTTCCCTCTTGACTACAGCTTTAATATTTTCAAATGCCCTACAGTTAACAGTATTACTATCTTAGAAAGAGCAGTTTTTGAAATATTCCATTAAGTAAATGCACAATCTTACACTGCAAAAGTAAACTATTGCCCACTGGGTCTGCATTGGACCTTTGAACTTTTTCCAATTTAATCACACAACACAAATTTCTAATAAATAGTCTTTTTAAGTTACCATGGAATTAAATTCCATTAGCCCCTCTATTCAAGTACTCTACATCTTAACAATTTTTTGAAGTATCTCATACCTGGTTCTTTTTTTCAAATACCTTAACCTTAAACTTCTAAGTCCTCAGTAAAACTCTTGATTTAGCATTAATATTTCCCTTTTATTGTCTCTGTGCCAAATAATTCCTACAACAACAGCTCTATTTGATTGAATTCAGCTGCAATCAATTTGTTCCTCAGAGGCTCAGCAGGTCGGTTTGCCAAGAATTAATATTTCAGTAATTGAATTTAGATCTGTGAAACCTCTCAAGTGACTTGATATCTAAGCAAAATTACTTTCTCCTCTCCTTCAATTCAGTATCCCCCCCAAAGAATTTGTAATTTTTTCCGCTGCTAATGAATGACTTAAAAATATACCATTATCTTGTTTTTATTGTTTCACACAAGGACATGAATTTGCCATATCAACCCACTTCAACTGTGCCTCAGACCTGCTGAAAACCATACTGCTAAATTTTGCATTAAGCATATTTTATCCTGTTTTCCATTTGTGAATAATGCAATTATGTTTTCTCATTAATATTTCAGACTTCATTTTTATGACTCGTCCTGCACCCTAAACTCATCTGATTTCAAGTCATGTAAATAAAAGTGCTAATTCCAAACCAATATATTTACCTCTAGTCAGAAAAAAAATTGCACAAGCACATCACTGCCAATCCATAGCTTAATATGTAATCAAGTTGTTCTTTTATATTGTTCTATCTTCCAAATAAGTCTGATTCAAAGCACTTCATCACATGCCTTTTCAAAGACCATAAGTATCACACTACAGTTTGATACCACGCTACAGTTTTGCTTTTGTAACTTCCAGTCAGTTATTAGTAGATTAAAAAAGGGAAGTTAATTTTTATGCAAGCCAACTAATACCAATACACATCTCTGATTTATCCTTGACAATCTTCATTATTTTATAGTTTTTTTTGGGGGGGGGGGGGTGATTACTTTCCCTCCAAAATGTGTAATAATAATTTCTAACCAAAAACATGACTTGCAGGCAATGATTTTGATATCAGCCTGATTTTGACATTTTAAAGGCCAATACCAAGAAAAATGATTTCAAGTAACACGGTTTATGAAATTATTACTTCTGAAAACAGACTTACTGTGCAGCTGACAAAATACAGTGCATGGCAGCATCACTGAAGAGGACCAGCAAAGGTTTCCGATCCTCCAGTTTGCCCTAACAAACGAGAGAAACACAAGCCAGAGAAAATGGATTTAGAGTTTTGCACTTACACAATATTCTACATAAAATAAAGAGGACAGAAACTATTCAAATGGACAAGTCCCTTATGAATCAATAATGCAAATTTCATTATGCATTTAAAATACACTTGCTTATAACAACCTCCAAGATAAGATTAAATTGCCCACCATTTTTATGTTGACTAGATACACTTCCAAGAATTATGGGATCAAAATGTGTTGTGCAGAAGTATAAGCAAGTTTTTCAAACAATACACTTTAGGCTACCAACTGATAACTCTACCCTACCATAAATCTAAAGTAAGAATATTCAAATCACAAACAATATTGAAATACCAAATCTAATTCAACACTCTCAATCGCAATTTTAAATTATATTCTCATAAAATTTAGTGATTCAAGCTTATCCAGAAGTCTTTTTTTTGTTATTTCAGTGTAGTCCATTCAAAAGCATATTGTAACAAATGCCACTTCATTCATTAAAATTTTACCAGTGGGTAAAAAAATCATTATAAATGAAGCCCACTTTAGGTTTAAACCATTTCTAGGACACACACAACAGTGCAACATAGGAAAAGACCTTTCAGCCCACCATGTCAATGCTAACCATGATTCTACCTACATGTGCATGATCCATACTCCTCTATTCTGACTGTTCATCAGTCTCACTGGCTCTTAAATATTGCTAGTCTATCTGCTTCTATCACCTCTCCTGACAGCACACTTAAGTCACCTAGCACTCTTTAAAAAAGAACTTGCTTTGTACATCTCCTTTAAACATTCTCTTTTCACCTGAAACCAATGCCATCTGTTACTTTGGAATCTGGATCTTGGGAAAGTGACTCTCTCTCCTATCACCACTTCTCATAATTTTAGATATTTCTACAAGTACACTCCTCAGCCACTGACTATCCAGAAGAAACAATAAAATTTCTCCAAGCTTGGCAACACGCTGTTGGACTTTTTCTGCATCCTCCACAAAGCTTCTATATCGTTCCTAAATGCTACAGAACTGCACACACTACACCAAATGCAGATTATCCAAAGTTTTATGATTTCAGTGCCCCACATGACGAAGGCTAGCATGCTATATGCTTTCTTTACCAACTTATCCACTTACAGTATGTTGCACTTTCAGGGAGCAATGGACATGCACTCAGGACACTTCTGTACATCAATGCTCCTAAGAGCCCGGTCATTTGCTGCAGTATTTCACCTTGCATCTGATCTCCCAAAAGTACTCTCCTGGAACCCAGACCTAATCATTTCTTTGCCGTCAGGTATTACCTTTCTGCTCACGGCAATAAGCAGACACTCCGCTGCCTCCAGTTGCAGTTCTGGTTCAGTTAGTAACATACACAGCACTTCAAGCAGCTTGCAGCTATCAGCTGCAATATGGTGCAAAGCAACCCAGTCCACATATCCAGCCAGAGTACCAAGAGTTGCTATTGCAACGCGACAGTGTGCCTTGGCCTGCATGGGGAGAAAACAAGTTGGAAATTAACTTGTGTGTATAACCACATACCTAGTACATTAAACATGTGCAATATTTATAACACACATGATGCCTATTACTGCAGGATCATACATATCGAGTACCAAACCTAAATGAGGGAATAGGAACCAAACATTCTCTGATTAGACTATGAATAAGGAAGCTAATTTGGAAGGAAAGAAAAAAAGATGAGCCTTAAAGCTCATACTTAAAAACTGCAGATAAAAATATAAAATTCTGGAAACACTCAAGTCAGAACAGGCAAGTGTCCTCAAGCTGAAGCATCTCTTCCCACAGATGCAGTCTGACCTACTCGGCATTTCCAACATCGCTTTAATTCACTTTACATCTTAAAACCAGCCTTTTCATGTGCCTTGCAAGCACAGAAAAGTCAACTGCAAAACTGTTATTCAGAGAAGTGTGCAGGGGTAGCATTGTACGGTGGTACATGTGTTGCTGTAAATGAAAGGGTAAAATGTAAATGCAAGCCTACCTTACTTTCTTCAGTAGCATTTCCTTTCTATAAGAAATTGAAAGCAAAATCTTAGAAAAACAGTTAAAACATAGCACAAACAGTGGCTCAACAGATTCGCAGATAAATTGCTAAGTCAAAGGAATCAGTCAACCAATTCACAAGATATCCACAACTATATGCAATAAAAGCATACATCTCTGCAACTAGCCATTTACCAAGAAAAGCCACAGGCCAGTAAATAAACAATTCAGTCTACCATAGGAGCATCTGAGCTGAAGAATAATAATACTTTGTCCAAAAGGCATCCCAACCAAGAATTTTCAATACTTTATCCACACCATGGAAAATTTACATAATGACTAAATATAATTTTGGTGATTAAATATACCAAAGGTAGATTAATCCTAACCGCACACAACGCCATTCTTTTTCCAACAAATGTCACATCAATTGTGTATTGTAGATGCAACTCAGACATTATTTACCCCAGTCTAATCCAGTATTAGTAACATTATGACTCCTTATTAAATGTCTGGATCAACTCCTATACCCCTAAATATTTTGAACATACAAAAATGTATAAATTTGAAATTTAAAATTGACCTCCTAAATTACATTTAACAGGAATAGAGTCACCAGAGAAACCTTGCTATTTATAGGACTAACCACCCATCCCCACACAAAATGGGTAAAACTGAAATCAAGTCACTCCTTGATCGATATTGCTTAATCTCACCTCATAAATTAACCCTTGGAATCCAAGAATTACTTTGCCAAGTCTAAAACCACCCGTTCAAGAACATACACTCCCAAGACGTGGTGCTCGAAACTGCGTAAAGAACTACAGGTGTGAACTAACAAAGATTTGCAAAACTGTGGCACAACTTCTACGTTTAGTAGTCTCATCTCCAAAGATCAGGGCTCCACTATCCTTTTCAATTATTTTCTACACCTGTCCATGACATTTTGGTAATGTATGCAGTGGAATTCACAAGTCTCTTTAGATGATTGCCTGTTTCCACATTGTCATCAAGTTACCTTTCCTTCCTCTGATAAATTGAAACAAACTTCAAACGGCATCAGCATTGATTAACATTGGGAAAATGAACCTGACATTTTCTGGTTGTCTACTTCTGCCACTACTCCATTACGTAAATATTCTAAAAGGAAAGTTTTGAACTTCATTTAGTACGACTGGCAATAGTAATAAAAGTATGTCAATTACCAGTTGTTTGTAATTCTGTGTGTGTTCCTGCAAGATGTCTAATAGAAAACTGAAGAGCTGCATCATATTTTGAGCCAGTGCATGCTGGATATCCTTGCGTCGCTGAACGGGTATAGTCTGAAATGTTACCACATCTTCTACAAGTCGCAATAGAATCAACATTACCAGTTCTGTTTGAGTCTCCTGAAAAGAAAATAATTTCAAAATTGATCATCATTGAACAGATTACACAATTAGAAAACAAATCAGAGATTATTTCAGGAAGGGAATTAAAACCAAATGCAAAAGTGTAAGGCTTTCAGAATTTTGAGACTGATCTCTCTTTTCAAATCAAAACTTCTTTTCTAAATGACCAGAATAGGCCATTTGACCCCTTGAGCCTATTCTACCATCTATCAAGATCATGGTTGATATTCCATCTCAATTTCACTCTCCAGCACAATTCTCAAATATCAAACTATTTTACATGCTACAACTAAGCCTCTACAATCCTCAAGAGTGAGGAGTCCAATCATCATTACCCTGATGAATGAAGACATTTCTCCCATCTCCAATCCTCAATCGTCTACATTTCGTTCTCAATTTTTGTCCTTGGTCCTAGAATTTTCAAGAGAATCATCCTCCCTGCTTCTGGCCTGTCAAGTTCTTTAAGAAATCTATGTTTCTCTGGAATCTCTTCTCATTTCTCAAAATCTACAGAATGCAGTTTCAGTCTACTCACTCTCCTCACTTTGTCAAACCTGGGACCAGTCTACTAACCTGCATTCCCTCAATGGCAACAGCATCCTGTGTTAGATAGGTATCCAAACAGTAAAAATACTTCAAGTACAGTCTCAGCAAAGCCACATATAATTGCAGTAAGTCTGAAATCAAACCCTCTCGCCATAAAAACCAGCCTATCTTTGTCTTCCTGCTGCATCTACATGCTGGTCTTCAGAAGCACGTGTAAAACACATTTCAACAGCACCATCAATTTACTTTGAACATCAACACAATCAAATCTCTCACCATTTAACAAAATACTCGGCACTTCTGATTTGGGCAAGTGGCGGACTTCATTTTCCATTCCCAAAACTCCATCTGCCACATATTTTACCTGCTTACTCACCATGTCCATGCTCGTTGAAGCCTCTTTACATTTTCCTCTCTACTTACTACTACAATTAATTTATCAACATCAGCAAACAATGTCATCTTACCACCTGCCTACCCAAATTATCAATGAAGGTCATGACCAGCTGGGGTCCAAGCATTGTTCTCTGCAGTAATCGCAGAGAATTACCAGTGCATTAGTTATTCTGTCCAATAACCAGTTTTGTTAACTAAAGTTCTGTGTTGGTCTCTCATGTTGGGCTCGGTGGCATTCCAAGTAGTGCAGCGGCCTGCGTACAATTCTGACCTCTGATGCTGCCAATATGGAGTATTCATGTTCACTCCATAACCGCATGTGCTTCCCCCAAGTACTCCAGTTTTCACCCATATCCCAAATAGTATTTATTATTGTCATACGTAGAGAGATAGAGTTAAAAGCTTGTTTGCGTGCCAATCAGCAAGACCATTGCATACAGAAGTACATCACAATAGTAAAAAGAAAAAAAATGCAGGATATGGTAGAGCACAGGTAAACAAATAAAGTTCAAGGGCAACAAGAAAGTATATTGGGAGATACAAAGTTCCATTTCTGGATACGAAAGGCCCATTCAAGAACTGGCGAAGTAAGATAGAAGCTGTCATCTCGTCTAGTGGTACATACCTTCAAGCTTTTGCTTCTTCAGCACAGGACAGAAGAAAATAGAGAATAACCCTGATTATGTGAGCTGCTGGTGGTTAGGTTCACTGGTTACTGAAATTACTTCTGGTTTAAGTGGTTAGTCAGAGAATCAGGATGCTAATGGGCAAAGGAGAGATTAGATAAATCTGGTGGCAAATGGGATTAATGGATTTATTTATGTGAACTGGATACTCAATTGACCAAATGGCCTCCTATATTGCATAAGCCTTCCAGAAATTAACCAGCTCCATGATGAATACTAGCCTCTGTAGTATCCAAGACAACTTCAAGGTGTGGTGCCTGAGGAAGGTGGTGTCCATCATTAAGGATCCCCACCACCTAGGACGTGCCCTCTTCATACTGTTAACGTCAGGAAGGAGGTACAGAAGCCCAAAGGCATGCATGCAGTGATTCAGGAACGGCTTCTGCCCCTTTGCCATTCAATTTCTAAATGGACATTGAACCCATGAACACAACCTCACTATTGAATTGAATTGACTTTATTACTTACATCCTTCATATACATGAGGAGGAAAAATCTTTACGATATGTCTCCATCCAAATGTGCAATTTATAGTAATTTATAATAAACAGTATGTACAACAGAATAATCAATGTAACAGAAATATAGTTGTGTCAGCATGAGTTAAGCAGTTTGGTTTTTGCACTACTTCCTTTAACTTAATTATTTCATTATACTGTTGCCGTAAAGTTAACAAATTTCATGACATATGCCAGTGATATTAAACCTGATTCTGAAATTCATATCCACCTATTCCCCCTTATCTACACTACTTGTTACATCCCCAAAGAACTCCAACAGGTTAGTTAAACATAATCTAGCCTTACAAAACCAACGGTGATTTGGTTTAATCCTATCATTCTTTTCAGATTGCTGGATTATTATACCCTTTATGAGACTCCACCACTTTCCTACTATTGAGACTGACAGGTCAATGATTAATTGTTTTCTCTTTCTCTCCTTTCTTAAATAACTTCCTACCCTTTAATCCACAGAAGCAATTCCAGATTCTACAGAACAACAGATGGTGGCAACCAGGGAATCAACTATCCCAATAGCCATGTTTTTCAAAACTGGGATATTAAGCAAAAGTAATTCAGATGACAATGTACTCTGTACCACAATCTGTAATCTGGCAGCTATCACAACTGCAACTAATATGCTCCCAATATATTTTGTTGCAGAATGAGATCTGTAAAAACCCGCAAACCACATTTGAAGTGTTAAGTTCAAATTTCTATTATACGGAGGTGAGGGAGAAACAGACAAAGGGAGAACTAATTGAGCTCTTTAAAATAAAGTAACATTTTGATAGCAGGCAGAGAAGTTTGGGTAAAATAGTGGTGTGCTCAGACACAGCAGCCAATCCAAGTCCAATCAAAGGGGTAATTGTTTCTCTTTTACATATTTTTTTTAATGATCGCAAGACACCACTAGGTACCAAGAACTTCAAATACTGCAGGATTATCTCATCAGTGACTTGTTTGATAGCAATGGAGCTGGACATCATGTACCATTGTGGTATTGTCACCAGGACTTGAGGTATAACATTGTTGTGTTAAGGCCGTGCGCAGTAATTACCTTGGACATTTTTACTATGACAGCAAGAGCCTGTTGGACTTTGGTAATGTAGAATACTCAAGTCCGGTTCACTAACAGGACTGACGGCAGGGAAACTGTGTTGCCTCTGTTATGGGGTGGACCCCTCAAGCCAGAGTTGCCCGTTGCAGCCATCTAAGAGAAGAGATGCAGAGGCAGTATGGGAGAGATCAGAGGCCGATGTGGGCGTGCTGGAATCTATACTGAGAAGGGGACTGG
This sequence comes from Mobula birostris, assembly GCF_030028105.1. NCBI lineage: Eukaryota > Metazoa > Chordata > Chondrichthyes > Myliobatiformes > Myliobatidae > Mobula > Mobula birostris. Next base: position 29,712,892 of record NC_092377.1, read on the forward strand.
CTCCTCTCATTGGTGCTGCCCTCCAGTGCTCGCTCAGTGGAAGAACACCCTGAGCAGGACAACTTACCAGCAATCTGAAGTCCATGCCACTCAGGGTCTTAGGCTATATTCTTTTTTTTTCTTTGTGACTCTATACTCCTGCCATTATAACCGTATGTGCTATTTGTGCTATGAATATGCGCAGTAGTAATCTGTTTTGCATCTTGGCCCCAGAGGAAAATTGTTCCTTTAGCAACGTATATTCATGTATGGTTGAATAATAATTAAACTTGAACTTGACAACAGCACAGCAAAGCAATAAGCCTGGAAGAGAACAACCAAGTAGTAGCGCCTTCACTCACAGCAAGGAGCAGTGGAGGCAAATGAATTCTAACAAAAAGGGAAGAAATAATGGGTAAAAATTGAGGAATAAAAAGGTTCAAATGCAGCTAATGCAGCTTAAATATAGGCAGGGACAGGTTGAGTCAAATAGCCTATTTCTGCTAAATATTTGGAACTACTTATTCTATTAAAATGCGTAAAAAGTTGAAAAGGATGACCTGGAACTGTAGCTAAAAATTTACACAACAGACATATTCATATCAGAGCACCAGTCTCTGACCATTTTAGACTTACTCCCATGGCAGTTAGTTTGTCCATCTCATTTAACATATCGGGCCATTGCTGTGGCCACTCCCGCTTGATCATTTCTACCACAATCCGGGAAAGGGCATCTTTGATGTAAGCCTCTTCCACCATGATATTATGAGTACCCTGAGGAGACAAAAGAAACATTTAATCAATTGTATTGTTTCACTGATTGCAGAAATCATAACAAGACATCTGTAACTGGAACAGAGATCACTACAAGGCAGTGAATATGAGCTTATAAAAAACCATCAGAAATAGCAAGAGGCCATTCAGCCCTTCATGCCTGCTCCCCTATTCCATGAGACCAAGGCTGATCTTTTACCTCAACATAACTCTCCTTGACTAACCCCATGTCCCTTCACTTCTATTCCTTAATATCGTTTAAGGAAACTTCATCCATGTAGTTTCCAAAATTGCACTTCCTGTGTACAAAAAAGATGTTGCCACTTTAAATTAGAAAAAACGCACTCAAATTGAAGGCCAGATGATGATACTCAATGTGGCTCTCATCTCATGATCAACTTCCTTAAGATCCCTGTGGTCACACGTACCTTTTGCTGCCGCACAGTTCCCAACGTCCTCAAGGCCTTGCTGCCATGGCCGTTCTGGAAGACGGAGCAGTCTGCAAGTGGTGATATGGCCTCAGGCAGCACAAATTGAGGCCCCACCCCCAGACCACCCTGAAAGCACAGGCTGTCAATGGCTTTTTCCACTCTTTCTAAATGTCTAGAATCAGAAACATTTAGAAATAGTTGAAATACATTTAATTCTTTTTATTAAAAAATTTAAACACAAAATTTCATTTAAAACCACAACTTATGAAAGTTCAATATTTCAATTATGTTTTTAAAAAACCTCAGCTTCACTTACCTTTTTTGCCCACACACACTGGTGGATGAATGGATATTGCTGAGCTAGATCCACCAGCTATGGCTGATGTAAAGCTAAGAGGTCAATGACAAGCTAATTACATCTGGCTCCTCAGTTCAGCATCTTACAGAATGACCCAAAATTCAATACAGACTCCATGGTGGCACCAAGATCAGATGTGCCTGCAACTAAGTTAAGTGCTTTTCCATTTTCTGCAAAGCTGTGTGCAAATGCAGAAATAAGGAATGTACTGCCATGTGTCAATTCAATGCTAAAAGAAGCCAATGCTTCTGAATGGAACTGCAAGCCAGCCAGTGAAACAGCCTATCAACTAAAGCCACCTTAAAACAAAATACCTTTTTTTTAAAAATTTTATTTTTATTTGGATAAGGAATTCACAAATATCATGTACTTTTTTCACACATATAACCTTTTCCATTTTTTTATATGTATAAAACTACAATTATTTATACATTCTTAAGTACACATTGAGATGATATAAAAGAAAAATAAACATTTAAATAGATAATTATGTACTGTGGTAAATCTAACCTATTAGGCTAAGTAATGGAATTAGTTGTTAAGAAAAATGGTAATAACTGGTCCAAAATGTTGTATATAAGCCTATGTATCAACCATTGTAGGTGTTTATATCCTAATTTGTTCATGCTTGCTCCTGCCCGCAGACATAATTATCCAATCCCTATGTACTTATTTACTTAATTTTTTTCATTTTTTTATCCCTTTCCCAAATCTTTCCCTTTACTTGTGTTAATTCTCTATTTTCCAAAAGAAAACAAAAAAAACAAACATTTAGACTAGGGGTGCTTACGTTAGCAATATTACTGTGTTGATGAGAAGAGCAGTATAAATCATTAGGAGAGTCATCTAAAGTCTGCTCGCATTGGGGTTATATATTCAATCCATTTATTCCAGATTTGATAAAATTTTTCTTTTTGAGTTCTCAGGGAGTAAGTCAACTTTTCCATTTTAAATATTTCCAAGTTAATTTTGTACCAATCTTCTAATGTAGGTGGTATTGGATTTAGCCATTTTCTAGTGATTGATTTCTTACTTGCCGCTAAGAGGGCCTGCAGCAACTTCATATCTTCCTTCTGTTCAAGAAACAATACATGCCCCAAATAGAGCGTCTCAAAGTTCAGAGGTATCTGGGACCTAAGTACCTCAACTAATGTTCTATGAATACCTTCCCAAAATAGACTTAATTTAGGGCAATCCCAAAAAATATGAAAATGATTTGCCTCCTTGGAGCCGCACCTTCTCCAACACATCACATTTGTATCTTTATATTTTTCCTGATATGGGGTCTTGAAGTATCTTATAATGTTTTTCCAACAATGTTCTCTCCAAGTCAAAGAATTAGTCGAGGACCATTGAAAGCTGCAGATTTTCTCCCAAGCCTCCTCTGAAAGTACCAACCCCGTTTCTTTCTCCCACTTCTCTTTAATATACAGTGTATTTACATTTTTAGCATGGGAGAGTGCATTATATAATCGAGAAACTGATTTACTAGGTATTGTACTGCAAACCGAATTCAGAATTTTGAAAAATTCTAATTCTACTGTTGATAGGTCTGTATATCTACAACTCTGGTTAACATAGTTTCGTACTTGAAGGTACCTAAAAAAGTCATTATGTCCTAGGCCATGTTTGTCCTGCAGGATTTGGAAACTTTGTAATACTCTTTTATCTATAAATGAGAGGTAGGTTGTAAGACCTTTCTTTATCCATAGCTCAAATCTTTTATCTCCTCTTTTGGGAAGGAATTCGGTATCATATGCACACCATCTAAAGAGTTTTAACATGTTATTAATTCCACATGAATTAACCACCTTCTGCCATACTTTTAATGTAAGATTTATCCAAGCGTTTTTAAATTTTTCCAACTGGGCCATCAATCCTTTGTCAGCTATTGAGGCCTGAAGAGGAAAACTGTCAACTAATCCAAATTCTATTTCCTTCCATCTAGCCTTATATTCCCCTTTACACCAATATAGCAGAGGGGTTATCTGTGAGGCATAAAAATAATTTCTCAGGCAAGGAAGAACCATACCTCCTCCTTCTTTCCCTAACTGTAAGGTGTTATATCGAATTCTAGGTTTCTTTCCTTGCCAAATGAAGCGGGAAATCCATTTGTCCCATTCCCTGAATTGATTATCATCCACCTCCACCAGTAAAGTACGGAAGAGATACAATAACCGAGGAAGAATATTCATTTTTATAGTACTTATCCTTGAATTTAAACTTAAAAAGGGGATAAGATTCCATCTATGCATATCTGCTTTTATCTCTGAGATTAATGGCCCATAATTTACCTGTGACAGTGTTGAAAGATCCTTCGGAAGGGTTATTCCTAAATATTTTAATGATTTAGCTTCCCACTTAAGATCATATGTATCCTGCAATTTTTTGGATGGTATATAATTTAGGGACATAACCTGCGTTTTCTTTACATTTATTTTATGACCTGATATTTTCCCAAAGTCATCCAACAGTGTAAACAATCCTATAAATGATTTTTCTGGTTCACTCAGATAGACCAAAACATCATCTGCGAATAACGCCACTTTCTGTTCAATCCCTGCCACCTTGATACCTTTTACGATTTCGCTCTGTCTTATTAGTTGGGCAAGCGGTTCAATATATAGCGCAAAAAGGAGAGGAGAAATTGGGCATCCCTGTCTAGTGCCTCTCTCTAAGATGAAGGAGTCAGAGAGGTCCCCATTTATCTTAATTTGGGCTGTACGGCTGTCATATAGAGTCTGAATTACGTTAATAAACTTTTCTTGAAAGCCCAATCTTCCTAACACTCTGTATAGGAATGCCCAACTAACCGAATCAAAAGCTTTCTCAGCGTCCAATCCTACTACCATTGTCTCTGTCTCGTTCTTATTAACCTGTTCTAATATGTGCAGAGTTCTCCTTATGTTGTCCTGTGTTTGTCTTTGTTGAATAAATCCAGTCTGGTCTAAGTGGATTAGGCCAGGTAAAAGCTTTTCCAATCTAAAACAAAATATCTTATCCTCAGATTGATCCTTGCTCGATTGTCTCTAGAAACCAAACACCTTATTTTTTTCCAGGTGTTGATTTCTATTGTGTGTTACAAAATCTATGAGGTGGTATTTATATAATACTGTACTGAAGTAAGCAAACCCAGAATCAAGAGTCAGCTCAAAATGCAATGGCCATTCCTCCATTCTTCCCAGATGTGTCCCAGCGCATTCGAGGAGCTCATTCCAAATAGACATTGTTCCTAAGTTGTTCTTGATGTTTCTTTTCTTAAATCAACACCTTTATGTTTTAGCATACCACCTCTGTGGGAAAAGACTGTTTTACCCCATCTATAGTGCCTGTAAGGTGTATTCACTCCCCTTAGAAATTTTCATGTTTCATTGTTTTACAACATTTAAATCCAGTGATTCATTTGGCTTTTTTGACAGTGAACAACAGAAAGAGACTCTTTTGTGTCAAAGTGAAAACAGCTCTCTACAAAGTGATCTAAATTAATTACAAATATAAAACACAAAATAATTGATTACACAAGTATTTATCTACTTCAAGTCAGTATTTAGTAGATGCACCCTTGGCAGCAATTACAGCCTTGAGTCTGTGTGATAGGTCCCTATCAGCTTTGCACATTTGGACAGTGCAATTTTTTGCCTATTTTTCATACAAAACTGCTGAAGCTCTGTCAAGTTGCATGGGGGATTGTCAGTGGACAACCCTTTCCAAATCCAGCCACAAATTCTCAATTGGCTTGAGGTCTGGACTGACTTGGCCACTCCAGGACATTTAACATTTGTTTTTAAGCCATTCCTGTGTAGCTTTGGCTTTATACTTGGGGTCATTGTGTTGCTGGAAAACAAAGCTTCTCCCAAGTCACAGTTCTCTTGCAGACTACATCAGGATTTCCCTGTATTTTGCTACATTCATTATACATACCTTCACAAACCTTCCAGGGCCTGCTGCAGTGAAGCATCCCCTCAGCATGATACAGCCACCACCATGTTTCACAGTAGGGATGGCTTATGCCAAACATAGCATTGAATCTGATGGCCAAAAGGCACAATTTTGGTTTCATAAGACCAAAGAACCTTCTTCAGGCTGACTTCAGTCTCCCACATGCCTTCTGACAAACTCTCGGCAAGATTTCATGCGAGTTCCCCCCCCCCCCCCACCCCCATCACAACAGTGGCTTTCTCTTTTCCACTCTCCCATAAAGCTGAGGCTGGTGAAGCACCTGGGCAACAGTTGTTGAATGCACTCTCTCCCATCTCAGCCAATGAAGCTTGTAACTCCTCCAGAGTCATCAGAGGTCTCTTGGTAGCCTCCCTCACTAGTCTCCTTGCACGGTCACCCACTTTTTGCAGAAGGCCTGCTCTAGGCAGATTTACAGCTGTGCCATATTCTTTCCATTTCTTGATGATTGACTTAACTGTACTCCAAGAAATATTCAGACCTGGAAATTTTCTTGTATCCATCCACTGACTACTGCTTTTCAAGAACCTTTTTGCGGAGTTGCTTGGCGTGTGCTTTTGTCTTCATGGTGTAGTTTTCGCCAGGTTACTGACTCACCAGCAGTTGCACCTTCCACTTACAAATGTATTTTTACTACAATCATTTGAAACATCTCAACTACACACAGATCTCCAAAAACAGATCTCCATTTAACTAATTATGTGACGTCTAAGACCAATTGGTTGCATAAGTGATGATTGGTCTGTCATACGGGGGGGGGGGGGGGAATACTTATGCAATCAATTATTTTGTGTTTTATATTTGGAATTACTTTTGACCACTTTGTGAAGACCTGTTTTCACTTTGACACAAAAGAGTCGTTCTGTTTATCAATGTCAAAAAAGTCAAATTAAATCCACTGTGATGCAATGTTATAAAACAAAAGATGAAAACTTCCTGGGGGGGGGGGGGGAGAGAATACTTTTTACAGGCGCTGTATGCCCCTCATGAATTTGTATACTTAGAACCATAGAATATTACAGCACAAAAAACAGGCCTTTTGGCCCTTCCTGGTTGTGCCGAACCATTTTTCTGCCTAGTCCCACTGACCTGCACCTGGACCATATCCCTCCATACACCTCTCATCCATATACCTGTCCAAGTTTTTCCTTCAATGTTAAAAGTGAGCCTGCATTTACCACTTCACCTGGCAGCTCATTCCACACTCCCACCACCCTGTGTGAAGAAGCCCCCCCCACCAATGTTCCCTTTAAACTTTTCCCCCTTCACCCTTAACCCCTGGTTTTTTTTCCTCCCCCAGCCTCAGTGGAAAAAGCCTGCTTGCATTCACTCACTCTATCTATACCCATCATAATTTTACATACCTCTATCAAATCTCCCCTCAATCTTCTACGCTCCAGGGAATAAAGTCCTAACCTATTCAACCTTTCTCTGTAACTTAGTTTCTCAAGTCCCGGCAACATCCTAGTCTCTGCACTCTTTCAACCTTACTAATATCCTACTTGTAATCTGTTGACCAAAACTGTACACAATACTCCAAATTCGACCTCACCAATGCCTTATACAACCTCACCATAACATTCCAGCTCTTATACACAATACTTTGATTTATAAAGGCCAATGTACCAAAAGCTCTCTTTACGACCCTATCTACCTTCTATCAGGTTACCCCTCAATCCCCTACATTTCCCAGGAAATATAGTTCCATAGTCTACACATCTCGCCCATCCTCCTCCCCCCCGCCCCAAATCCAGGCAATATTCTAGTAAATCATCTAGAGTAATGACATCTTTCCTCCCAACAGGGTGATCAAAACTGTACACAATTCTCCAAGCACAGCCTTACTAACATTTTGTACTTAATTGCGACACAATTTCCCAACTCAGTGCCCTGACTGATGAAGGCCAATGTGCCACCTCTACCTGCGATGTCACTTTCAGCAAAGTATACACCTAGACTCCCCAGGGATCCACCATTCACTGTACAAGTCTTACCTAGGTCTGATCTCCCAAAATGTAATACCTCACATTTATCTGATCAAAAGACACCAGCCAATTTTCAATCCACATACCTAGTTGATCAACCCTACCCTGATTATCTTCTAGTCCAAGGCAACTTCCTATCAAGAAACTACATATACCCAACTATAACAATTACAGAATTCCTCATCTACCAGATATAAATTAAGAGCATTGTAGATGATTAGCAGAGGAAACCATTTATCAAGTCTCAACAGTTACCTTTTGAATTCTACTAACTGCAATGATGTGGAAAGGAAGAAAGCTACTTTTCCAATCTTCCCTCTATACAAGCAAAAACACTTATCCAGGAAGGAATGCAAAGGTTGGCAGGACATTCTAACAAAATCATTAATAACCACCTCCTTTACCACAGACAGATGTGGTTTCCTTTCCAAGATATTAAATGTCAATACTCTTGCCTCCTAGTTGCTCATAACCACTGTAAATAAATTACAGGTGAACAGTCACTAGAGGAGTCTTAGAACACTCCACAACATTAAAAGTTGACGAATAAATCAGAGTGCTATTGTAATTACATTGAAATGTGGAAAACCTTGAACCACTGCCGTTTCCAAATGTGCTAAAAATATCCAACAATTTCAGGAACTTCAAGAACTCCTGACAGCATTATTTTCAAACATTCTAGTGAATAAACAAAATTTTCAATTCAGGCCTAATTAATTAGGACAGTCCCAAGCCTGGCTGCGAAATGAAGAGGGTTGGGCATGGGCAAGCAACCAAAACCCAGTGTTACAAAAGCACCAGAAGCCCCAAAGACCTCACCCCTGAGAGAGGAAGGAAAAGATAACTTGAAGTCTGGCCCAGGACCCTGGCGAGCTGCTGCTGATGGACTATGCCCCCATAGGGGTGAAGGGCTTAAGCTAAGCAAAAGCTAAGTAATTTGCATACAGCATCCCTTATCTATAAAATGTTCAATGATTATACAGTGAATTGTATGAAACAAATATTGTTGGATTGCATCTTTCTTCCAGCATGCTGTTCAATTACTTGCCTTTACTTGTGGCAAATATACAGTCCTGTCAACATGTTGTAACTTTGAAGTTTTCAGTTAGATTGTCAGCATCTTATTATTAACAAAAATTATTGAAGGCATCTAAGATACTTGATCATACAAATTTGAGGATATCAAATCACAACAGCTCCAAGTACACAAATTCTACAAGCATCAGTGGACTTGCTTCATTTCGTCTCCCCGAAAACACCACGGATCCTTGGTTCATGGAAACTTGCCAAAGGCTGTGAAACTACAAATGACTAGAGGAGAAACCAAAATTCACTCCTTCCATCACTCATTCCCAAGGATCTTCTCAATTCCATACATTCCCAGAATACCCAATTATCTTACATCATCTGTGATTTCAGACTTCTTTTAAACATTTGCCTCTCTTCTACTACTTGCATCCGCCTTTTGGGTTATGGCATAGGCATGATGGGTTAAATGGCCTCCTTATGTGCTGTAATTTTTGTACAAATCTACATGTGCATCAGATCCACAGTAGAAAGTCTGTCCCTGTGAAAGTCTGTTGGAAGTGCCAAGAGATCACCATTAGACAATAGTCACTTTTCCTCCCACCCACCCCTTCCCCCATACAATCACCCCACACCTACCTGCTTGTTTTAAGGTAGTAACAGACAAGATGCACTGAAGGTGCCATAATGCATCATCTTACTCATGATAATCTTCTATTACTATGTAAGTTATCTAGGACTCATTTTCCTGAGGAAGTCCATTCACAGGGACTTAAATATAAAACACTAACAGGAACAAGATCAGAAACTATGGGAACAGATGATTAAAAAAAAACTCACACGTGAAAGAAGAGTCATCACACTATTCTTCAGCTGGACCTTTTCACGATGAAACATGCCATTCCATCGAAATCTTTAAAATAAAGCCAGAAGTTACAGATAAAATGCCTCATATCTTGTTCCAATTTTGTCTTAATATAATCTATTGCAGAAAAAACATAGAAAATTTAAAAGACAAGCTTTTAAAAGACACACACACACACACACACAAGCCAGAGGACTGGTGGAAGGAAATACAAGTGCTAATTTAAACAAGTACAGAAAAAAATGCAGTGAATGGAAGAAATATAGACCACATGCAGGCTGATGAGATTAGTTCAAATTGGCATTCATAGCATAGACACTATAGGGCTAACACACCTGTTCTTCCATTCACACAAAAAACGCTGGAGGAACTCAGCAAGTCAGGCAACTTCTACGGAGGGGAATAAAGAGTTGGCATTTCAGGCCGAGACACTTCTAAGCCTGTAAGGTCAACTGCTTATTACTTTTCATGACTGGCTGAGTTCATTCAGCATATCAAGAACATTGCTTAAGATTTCTAGCTTTTGAATTTCGTGCTTATGTTCACATGTCACACTGTTCAATGTTCTACATAATGCTGTAAAAATAAAAGAAAGAAAAACCCATTTAGTAATGAACTGTGTATTTGGACAGCTATACCTCAACCTGGAACATGCACATCTCAGAGTTCAAATGTTAAGTCCCACTCTGGACGAAGTAGCATGGCTGATGAAGTCTAACATCAGCTGTCATCTTTCACTCTAACATGAATTCATATGATCCCACAGGAGTGCTCTGAAGAGCAGAGAGTTATCTCACATGCTCTGACCAATCTTTATAATAATCATTCAAACAGATCATCTGGTCATCAATGCAAGACTGCAGAGGCTTTCAATGGATTGACTGTCATTTGTATTTCAAATTAAACTTCAAAAGTACTTTTGTAGCTGTAAGAATCAAGTGCTAAGCAAATTAAAGTATCTTGAATAATTTGAATATTCTAATTTACGTTGAAAAATTGTAGAACAAACAAGCTAGTATACTGGTACCCAAATTAGCACAAGTTCAGACAGCCAATTCATTACAGCTTTCTTGAATGCCTAGTTTGAACATTCACAAATATCTACTCCACTGCATTTAAAATAGATATCCTCTCAGGCTGTACCAACTGGGAATCTACAATATGCCATTGCTTTATCAATAACATGTAATAGTGAAGACTGAAACACTCAGAATTGTAATCTAGCCCATATGGTGACTGCAGATCATTGCTGGGGATTACTAGTAATTGCTCCAGATCTTCATAGTTTCCTCTCACCGTTTCCTGCCGAATGTGATATATGCTGTTGCCTCAACTCTTTCTTTGACTGAACTGCTCCCCCAGCCCAGAGCTTTCTTTATGAAAACGAGCTCCAGCAACTACAAAGCAATTCCCGTCCTCGCTACTTACCACATCTGACCCAACACAAGCTCTCAAAGGGAGCCTCTGCAAGTGATTCATTGATGGATATGTACCAAATTCGCTGCACATGGCTTACAACAAAGGGGAAAGCAGATGTTAACACCAAATTCCCAACACATCAGCACTGCAGCAACATATTTGACTATACATCATGCTGAAATGACTTTCTCAGTGCTGATTCCATGAGGACTCTCATGCCAGGAAAACACATCTTGCACACAAAGTCTACCATTAAACAACTGAGGCCAGGTGAAAAGCCACTTAATGATCACAGAGAAGGAATACGATTTCATGATTAGCCATCAAAAGAAGCTGATGCAAGAAAAGAAAATCAACAAATCCTGACTGAAAGTTTGCAGAAGAGCAAGAAAATACATCACAGTCAAAAGAGAGATGCACACTGAAACAGGCCCTTTGATTCACCAAGAATATCAACCACTTGCTTATGTTAATCCCCCTTTTTTCCAAAGAAAACTTCATCTCACAGTATCCTCAATTCCACCCAGATTCTACCACTCACCTGCACACTAGAGGCAAGTTATAGCAGTCAATTGATCCACCTACCCACACATCTTTAGGATATGGAAGGAAACCAGAAAAAGAGCAAACCAGAATCCAGTTGTCTGCCATCACAAAGATCATTCATTTCATGTCCGGAATAAGAGTACCATTGATCATCTCAAACATGTATATACCTACACCACCACTTTATGGACAGAAATCCCTTCTCCAAGGTTCATTCAAATATATATTGGGATCCTGCAAGTTATATCACTTTACACATTTACAGTTAAACGTCTGCAGCTTTTGGTACATCGAGGAGGAAGCTTCTGTGTTCTGGCACTGATCAAATCAAGGCATATGTGACCTTTACACCACATTAATTTGCTTACGGACTTCTCTGTAAAAAAATTATCAGGTGACTTTTCTTCTCTCAGGAAGAGGAATCAAACTTGAGGTACGCTTTATTTGCACATCACAGCAATGCCAGATGCATAAGGATTTATACCAGGCAAAACGATTTAACAGGAACTGCAATCCCTTCCAGTTTTGCAGAACAAAACCTAGTCAAAGATCAAGAACATTCTAATATTTGTCCTCTCAGCTTACCCCGTCTCACTCAGTAGCATTCATACCAGGTACTTGTCCACTAATATTCGGTAGGACAGTGGGCTACATTTTCTCTCCATACCCTCAATATACTATTACATAACAATCGGTCGCAATGGATTTTTTCTCCTCCATCTTGTCAAATAAAGTTTGCATTTTGCAAGGAAAGTGTTTAAAACATTAAGCAAGCTCAATGAAGGAAGGAAATCAAGAATCAAAAATCAAGATTCGCAAATTGATAATCAAATTTGCAGTTATGTGATGATCTACTTATAAGAACAGAACTTTAACAGGATTACATGAAAAGTTGACTCACTTAATGGAATGCTCCAGAATCTGAAGTCCCAAGTGGCGGACTATACCAGTATTGTTTTTCTCAGCAAGACGTAACCCACACTGCACTGTGTGTGGACATTTCTCCTTGAACTCTTCACAAAACTGCAATAATGAAATCAAAAGAGCATGCAAATAAGCCTGTTGTCCATAGATTATCATAAACATACTGAAAGAAAACCTATTTGAATTTCCTTGTTTTCCCATCTAAAATCTCAGATTTCTGTGCATTCCCCATAATGCCTGATTCTCCTCCACCCCCCCAGAGATGTGTCTATTTTAGCCGTATAGAGAAAGAATTCCTGGAAGTGAAAGGAGACATCTCTCTAGATCAGCACATTTAGATACTAAGATAACAGGTTATTTTATATCTAGCTATGTGTAACAAAGGTCAATAATCCAGTAGTTGAGCAGCCTCCAGAAAACAGCAATCATAATATGCCTTTTGCCCCATCTATTTTCACATCTTCTTGGTCAAGTCCACATCCCAACCTCCACCCATCTTCACCAATAGAATGAAAACAGTTGTAGCCAAAATGCACTATACATAATTAAAACTCATAGCATCAGCCAGCTTCTACAATTATTTGGATGTATATATCCTGAAGCTAGAAACTTCTGCCACTTGCCAAATCATATTTCAGTCTATCCATGAATTACTCTCACATTTATTTATCTTGAATATTTTATCTTGTTCCATTATTCTTACCTCCAGTTCTCTTCCTAAGCTCACCAATTTTTGAACAACTTTACGCTTCCCTTATTAGTCGCTGCCTTACCTCAAAACTCATTAATTTTTTTTTACTATCAATGCAGCAATTAAAGATAGAAAAGATCAGCTTTATTTGTCACATGTACAATGAAACATACAGAGAAATATGCCATTTGCATCAATGATCAACACAGTCCAAATACGTTCCCGGTGCAGGTCTACAACTTACTAACCCTAAATCACAATGTTTTTGAATGCGGGTTGGAACCGGAGCACCCAGAAGACATCCACGCACAGGAAGAATATACAAACTCCTTACAGGCAGCAGAGGGAAGTGAACTCCAATCGCTGACCGTTGGCACCGTAAAGCATTACTCCAACTGCTACGTTACTATGCCATCCTTATTGAATACACTTAATTGCCCTCCAGAAAGTAGTAGAAAGCCACACTTAAATTTTAAAAATACTTCTGAAAACAAACATATCATCAACCCCCTATACAAATACCCAAGTCAACAGCCAAATACTGTATACATGCAACATTAATTCTGGCCTCTTGATCCTCCACAATCTAGCCTCATTGTCAGCTTGCTATCCCAAGACTAATTTTTTCCTGCCCACATGTTTGCTACTTTTATTATCCAGACATCCTCATATACCAAAATTGTCTAAATCTTAGAAATAGGAAATAAAACTTTAATAGGTCTTTGACCCAAGAGATGAACTTTCTCCTCAAAGGCATTTGCTGATTTGAATATATTCAGGACTTTGTTTTATTCCTTTATCTCCAAACATATAGAGTCCATTCAACTAGCAAGCACTTCAAATATTAACCTTTTACTTTTCCAGTGAAGCTTTACAAAAAGGCAAGCAAGACCTCATCATTGTAATATACTGCAGTGACAATTTTAACCCAAAAGACCAGACTTACAAAAAATATCATGTGGTGACCCACTTCTTACGCAGGCAAACCGGCTCACAAAATGGCGCGCGCGTCGGCAGAGGAGCCAGCCCCAAAATGGCGCTGGGCCTTCTTTTCTCCAGCAAGGGGAGAAAGCCCGCGCGCAGGAAGAGATTTTTGTAATGCACCTGTGACACCATTTCCGCCCGGAGAGGGCTGGAACAGAACTGCGTACACCGGAGTGGAAATCAGCGTCTTACCCCCGACAGGGTACAACACCCGCAACAGGGAGCGGGGAGCCACCCTGAGGGCTGCAAACGGCAGCACGATACAGACCTACGGCACCCGCACAGTGCAGCTGCAGTTCGGCGCCAGCCGGTTCACGTGGGACTTCACACTGGCCGCCGTGGCCCAACCACTCCTGGGGGTGGATTTCTTGCAAGCTCACAGCCTGCTGTTCGACTTCCAAGGGAAAAGACTGGTCCATGCCAAGACTTTCCAGACATTCTTCCTGGGTGAAGCCAAGTTGTCGGCCCCACACCTGGACTCCATCATACTGTCTGACAACGAATTCACCAGAATTCTGGCGGACTTTCCATCGGTTCTGGCACCGCAGTTCATGGCAGCCATGCCCAGACACAGAGTACAGCACCGCATTCCCACCCACATTCCGCCTGGCGAAGGAGGAGTTCAAGAGGATGAAGGATTTGGGGATTGTACAGCAGTCCGACAGCCCATGAGTCTCCCCCCTGCACATGGTGCCCAAAGCAGCTGGGGGCTGGAGACCATACGGCGACTACCACAGACTGAACAAGGCTACAACTCCAGACCGCTACCCCATGCCGCACATACAGGACTTTGCAGCAAACCTGCACAGGGCAAGCATCTTTTCCAAAGTAGACCTCGCCCGGGGATACCATCAAATCCCAGTACACTCTGAAGACATCCCCAAAACAGCACTCATCACCCCGTTCGGCCTGTTCGAATTCGTCCGAATGCCGTTCGGCCTGAAGAATGCCGCACAGACGTTCCATCGACTAATGGATGCGGTGGGACACGAGCTGGACTTTGGGTTCATCTATTTGGACGACATCTTCATAGCCAGCAGTAGTCGTCAGGAGCATCTGTCCCACCTCCGCCAGCTCTACTCCCGCCTGAGTGATTTCGGCCTCACGATCAACCCAGCTAAATGCCAGTTCGGACTCGACACCATCGAATTCCTGGGCCACAGGATTACCAAAGACGGGGCAACACCTCTGCCCGCCAAGGTAGACGCGATCCGCCACTTCGCCCAGCCCAACACAGTCAAAGGCCTACAGGAGTTTGTTGGTATGGTGAACTTCTACCACTGCTTCCTCCCCTCAGCAGCCCGCATCATGCACCTTTTGTTCACCCTGACGTCCGGTAAAGGCAAGGACATTACTTGGGACGAAGAGGCCGTGGCCTCTTTCATTAAAGCCAAGGAAGCCTTGGCAGACGCCGTGATGCTGGTGCACCCCAGAACGGACGTTCCAACCGCCCTTACTGTGGACATATCCAACACTGCAGTCGGTGGGGTGCTGGAACAACTCATCGAGGGGCGCTGGCAACCCCTGGCGTTCTTCAGCAGGCACCTACGGCCACCCGAACTCAAGTACAGTGCCTTCGACCGGCAGCTGTTGGCACTATATCTGGCAATCCGGCATTTCAGGTACTTCTTAGAAGGCAGGCCGTTCACCGCGTTTACTTACCACAAACCGTTGACCTTCGCATTCACAAAGGTGTCCGAACCCTGGTCAGCCCGCCAGCAGCGACATCTGTCCTACATCTCCGAGACATCCAGCATGTCTCGGGAAAGGACAACGTCGTGGCGGACGCACTCTCCAGACCAGCTATACAGGCTCTGTCCCAGGGGGTGGACTATGCAGCACTAGCGGAGACGCAGCAGGCAGACGACAAGATGCCCAACTACAGGACCGCAGTCTCGGGTTTGCAGCTACAAGACTTCCTTGTAGGCCCAGGTGAGAGGACCCTTCTGTGTGACATGGCTACCGACCAACATCACCCCATCGTCCCGGCAGCGGCGAGTTTTTGACTTCATACACGGCTTGGCGCACCCATCTATCAGGACAACCATCCGGATGGTCTCCAGCAGTTCGTGTGGCAAGAACTTCGCAAACAGGTCAGCGAATGGGCCAAAATGTGCATGCAGTGCCAAACAGCCAAGGTGTAGCGGCATACCGAGGCTCTGCTGCAGCAGTTCGAACCCACCCGCCGGAGGTTCGACCACATTCATGTGGTTATCGGTGGGGCCCCTGCCAGTGTCACGAGGAATGCGTTACCTCCGAACTATGGTAGACCGGTTCATGAGATGGCCAGAGGCAGTCCTGCTCACTGACACCACCGCCGATTCCTGTGCCCGAGCGCCGATTGCAACCTGGGTAGCATGCTTCAGGATACCGGCCCACATTACCTCCGACAGAGGCGCCCAGTTCACCTCCAGCCTGCTGGGAACACAGCTATATTACACGACTGCCTACCACCCACAGTCGAACGGACTAGTGGAACACTTTCACTGTCACTTCAAGTTGGTTCTCATGGCCTGCCTGAAAGGGCCTAACTGGGTGGACGAGCTTCCCTGGGTCCTGCTTGGAATCCGCACAGCGCCCAAAGAGGATCTGCACACCTCACTGGCCGAGCTGGTGTACGGCGCACCCCTGGTCGTCCCAGGAGAGTTCATACCGGCCCCAAGGGGGCAAGAGGAAGAACCCGCAGCAGTCCTGGACAGACTACGTGAAAGGCTCAGCAACCTGGCCCCCGTACCGACTTCACAGCCCGGACCGATCCCGACCTGCAGAACTGTAATTTTGTATTCGTACGAAGGGGTGCACACTGGGCACCGCTACAGCAGCCGTACGAGGGGCCATTTAAGGTGATCAGGAACAACGGGTCCATGTATGTTCTAGACATTGGGGGGAAAGATGAGGTTTTCACAGTGGACTGACTCAAACCGGCCCATGTGGACTTGGAGCAGCCGGTCAAGGTTCAGGCACCGCGGCGCACAGGCAGACCGCCCAAACAGAGACTGTCCAGACTGTGGACATTGGGGGGTGTATCGCCGGTTCGGTGGGGGGGGGGGGGGGGTTATGTGGCGACCCACTTTCTACGCAGGCGAACCGGCTCACAAAATGGCACGCGCGCATCGGCAGAGAGGCCAGCCCCAAAATGGCGCTGGGCCGCCTTCTTCACCAGCAAGGGGAGAAAGCCCGCGCACGGGAAGAGACTTTTGTAATGCACCTCTGATGTCATTTCCACCTGGAGAGGGCAGGAACGGAACTGCATAAAAGCCAGTGCCGCAAAGTTTGACTAAACTAGTCTCGAGTGCAACTTACAGACTGCGTGTCATTATTTCTAGCTCTGTGTGTAGCACATCGCTACAATCTGACATTTTCTCTCATCCTTCTTCCTGCAAATTTCTATTCTCCAGTTTCTCAGTCTCTATTATATTTGTTACGACAATACCACTTAGCATACGATTCCTTTTCCCCTTGACCATAGTTTTCCAACCACTCTAGACAACAGGGTTTCAAACATGCTTATTCCATTTCTTACATGTCTGCTCTGTTTTCACAAAGAAAGTGGCTGGCCCAGGTGCCTATGGATGAGTTCTGAAACTGTGCCAATTAACTGGCCACAGTATTCAGTGATATCTTCTAGCTCTCACTTCAACAGTCTACAGTACCCATCTGCTTCAAGGAATGCTCCGTCATTCAACTCTCCTGGAAAATAATATGGAGAAGCCAACGCATAGGATCAGGAAAAAGCTGTCACCAGGGGCTCCCAAACTTTTTTAATGCCATAGAACAATATCATTAAGCAAGGGGCCCAGGTACCCCCAGTTGGGAACCCCTGCTGTAAACTCATCCAGCTCCACTTCCCTACCATTGCTGGAAAACGTCAAACTGGCACTGAAACTGAGCAGTTGTGAGCCAGCGCACCCCGATACCTTCCCAATCATCACAGGAGATTTCAACTAGGCCAGCTTGTAGAAGTCTCTGATAAATTACTACCAACATGTCACTTGCAGAAACAACACACCTGATCAATTATATCACCATCATGGCATTCCACACCCACATTTAGGCAAGCCCAGTCGCCTGGCATATAGGCAAAGTCTGAGGACCACAGCGCCAGTGGCTAAGACTACAAAGATATGTTCAAGGCATGCAGGAGTGTTTGTAGGACTCCTCTGAATTGCTGGACCAAACGACAATCAGGGATTCATCTCCAGATCTGAATAAAAATGCCACGGCTGTCATTGACTTCAATCAAGACCTATGTCAATGTGGACACACCTTCAAGAACAATTTTCCCAAATCAAAAGCCCCAAATAAACCAGAATCGCAGTCTGCTAAGAGCCAAGTCTGTGATGCCCAAGACCAGCAATAGGCCATAACCTCCCATAAGGTGAAAACATGACAGCATAAATGGTAGTGATGCATCACTCTAATGACTCAACACCTTTCACCAACGCTTTAAAAGGGAGGACAACACTATACCCTTATGATACTGTATTAGTGTTATCATTTCAGAGGATCTATCCTGGTCCAGCATGTAACTGCCATACTAAGAAAGCACAGTAGTACCTCTACTTTCTTAAACGTTTGCAGATTCAGGATGACATTGAAAATTTAAGACTTCTATAGATTGCAGTGGAGAGTACACCGACTGGTTAAATCACAGCCTGGAATGGGAACACCAATGCCCTTGAATGGAAATAAAATACAGAAAGTCGCGGATGCAGCCCATTTCAATTCAAATTCCCATTCCAACATATCAATCCATAACCACAATGAGGTCACACTCAGGTTGGAGGAGCAACACTTCATTCCACCTGCGTAGCCTCCAACCTAAACTTTGATTCTCTAACTTGAGAATAGTCACTACCCCTCCTCTTTTTCTATTCCCCATTCTGGTTCGTCTTTCACCTTCCCTTCACCGGACCATTACCTCTCTCTGGTGCCTCTTTTCCTCATTCCTTTATCTTCCATGTCCCCTGTCATCTATTAGACTCTTTCTTCAGCCATTTACCTCTTCTACCTATCACCTCCCAGCATCTTACTTCATCCGTCTTCCCACAACTACTCACATTCCCCTTCACCTGTCAACTTTTACTCCGTTCCACCCCTGCCCCCATACACACACTATTCCGGATTCTTCCTCCCTTTCCAGTCCTGATGAAGACCTTTGGCCTGAAACTCTGGCTGTTTTAATCATCTCCACTGGACCTACTGAGTTCCTCCAGCACCATGAGTGTGTTGCTCAAGATTTCTAGCATCTGCAGAATCACTTTTGTTCAGAAGTTGGGGAATTATTTTGCAGGAAAGAAGAATTCCCCATGCTTCACTGAAAACAGCCTTGGGATCTTCAATAAAACAGATTCAAATAGAGCACTTTTCCCTTAATGGCTTCTCATTTAAATATAACAAAGCACGCTTTTTCAACTTAACCCACCTTATGACAGCCAACATACTTCTAGTAATAGCTTTCTGCTTCTAAATTAACTCCACTGACATCACTGGGCCTTTATCCACCAATAAGGGTTCAATTTCCAAATATATGCTGATAAAATCGAGAACTCTGTCAATCTGTCATTGATTCATGAGTCCTTGCAGGAACTTGATCACAATCACCAACAGTTACTCAATAACCTCAAGAGCAAAGTCAGTTTACCAGCCCACAAACAAACATTTGCTAGCATTTTTTAAACCTTGCACTGATCACTCCAGGAGCCAATTCTTTTTGATGTGCATTCACTATAGTATTTCTGGAAAAATGGTAACCTACATCAACAGGACAAAAGACTTGTTTTTTTTTAAAAAGGCAGAGAGAAAACAACATGCAAGAAAAAACGCATGAAACCGAAGAGCTTTTTTCTTTAAAAAGTAGTGGATTGGAAAATGTTTAAACTCAGAGACCAAAGTATTCTTGTACACAAAACACCAAAAGCCCTGGTGAGAGCACTTTGAGTGTATTGTGCACAATTTCAATTTCCTTACCCAAAAGTAGAATATACTTGCTAATGAGGGTGTGCAGTAAATATTTACCAGGTTGGCTAGTGGAGTGGCAAGTCAGACACACTGAGCAGACTAACGAGGATGTGCAGTAAAGATTTACCAGAATGGCTGGTGGAGTGGCAAGTCAGACACATCGAGAAGACTAGGTGTCCATTATTCAAAGTTTAGAAGAATGAGATGAATCATTTACAGTAAATTTAAAGAAACGAAATAATGTTTTGTTGGCTGAGACTCTGAACCAGGGGTCAGAGTCTCAAAACAAGAGGCAGATCAAAATGAGGAGAAATCCTCTATCTCAGAGGGCTAGAGGGGCTCCGGTTATCAACTGCATTTAATGATGAGTTAGA
Source organism: Mobula birostris (assembly GCF_030028105.1). Lineage (NCBI taxonomy): Eukaryota > Metazoa > Chordata > Chondrichthyes > Myliobatiformes > Myliobatidae > Mobula > Mobula birostris. The sequence goes on from NC_092377.1 coordinate 29,733,166, forward strand.
TATCTGGACATTACTGGCATCAAGGGATGATGGGGATAAGGCAAGAAAGATAAGCTACAGTTGCAAGATAAAGTTTGTGAACCCTTCGCAATTACCTGGTTATTTGTATTAATTATTCATAAAATGTCATCTTATCTTCATCTAAGTCACAATAATGGACAAACACAAACTGCCTAAACTAATAACACACAAACAATTGTACTTTTCATGTCTTTATTGAACACACTGTTTAATCATTCACAGTCCAGGCTGAAAGAAGTATATGAACCCCTGCATTTAATAACTGGTAGATCTTCCCTCAGCAGCAATAACCTCCATCAAATGTTTTCTGTAGCTGCTGATCAGACTTGCACAATGGTGAGGAGAGGAATTTTAGATCGTTCCTCCAAAAAATAGTGTTTCCATTCATCAATATTTCTCGGATACCTTGCATAAACCTTGTGTTGGTGTGCAGTGCCCTTTTTCCCCCCGAAACATAGCAATGTGCATTTCTGCCAAAAAGTTTAACTTTTGATCATCTGTCAACAGAATATTGTCCCAGAAGCATTGTGGAACATCCAGGTGGTCTTTTGCAAACTTGAGACGTGCAGCAATCTTCCCTTTAGACAGCAGCTGTTCCCTCCATGGTGTCCTTCCATGAACATCATTCTTGTTTACTGTTTTTCTTATAATGGACACATGAACAGACATTAGCAAATTCTAGAGATCTCTGCAGGTCTTTGGTTGTTACCTGTGGGTTCTTTCTCACCTCCTTCAACATTGCACGTTGTGCTCTTTGCAGGATGCCCACTCCTAGGGAGGGTAGCAATAGTGCTGAGTTTCTTACATTTGTAGATAATTTCTCTTACTGTGGACTGATGAACACTCAGGTCTTTAGAAATGCTCTTGTAACCTTTTCCAGCTTCATGCATCTCTATAATTCTTCCTCTGAAAGTTGTTTTGATCGAGGCATGGTGCATGCAAGCAGATCTTTCTTGAAAAGAACAGGCTCAGTAACCTGAATTTGTGTGTCACCTCTACAGCCTACACCTCCAATCTCATCTCATTGACTGGAACACACGTCTCCAAATAGCTTTTGTAGAATACATTACCCCAGAGGTTCATATACATTTTGAATCAAGACTGTGATGGCTTAAATGTATACTCAGTATTGACAGAAGTACTGTTGTTTGTGTGTTAATAGTCGAGGCAGATTGTGTTTGTCTAGTTTAGTGACATAGAAGATCAGATCACATTTTATCAGTAATTATTGCAGAAAACCAGGTAATTGCAAAGAATTCACAAAAGGATTATGGGGATAAAGCAAGAGAAATGAGCTAGATCAGCCACAACATTGTTGAATGGCAGGGCAGGTCTGGTTAGTCCTACATGTACTAAATCCTACTTGTGTTCATATAAAATAAGTTATTTGCAATTATAGCAAAGTGTTTCACTCCAGTCTTCAAAACCTTCAGCATTCAAAACCATTTTCCCCATGTACCAATCAATCTCCTGCAATGCACACTACCGGGATCCTTAAACTTCTCTGTGATCCACTAGTTCAAATGTTGCCAAAACTAACCTCTCCGTTTTCTATATACATTTCAGTCATAATCAGCAATCAACCTTCTGTTGCAAAAACAACCCAGGATATTTAACTTAAAATCCTTAAAGTCAGTAGATTCCTTCTCAATTTTTGACTAACGCTACCCAAGGTGATCCCTTCACCACTTCAAAATTATAACAAAACTAACCTTGCCCACTGTCTGCCAGTAAGGGCACATTTTATCTCAATTACACCCACTGCTGAAAAACCATCAACTTTAAAGCTAACAACCTGAAACTTTTGGTTACCACCCCCAATTCTTCATATTACTAACATATTCCAATGTGAAGTTATTTTATCCTAAAGGCTTGACATAAATTCTCGTTTCCATTGTCATTAATTTTCCAAATGAATATAAATATCTTTACAAGAGCTGAAAGAGTGCACAACCCAGTAACCTTAACAAGTAAACCTAATCACAGAAACATACTACATATTAATTATGAGATAAGAGGCAAAGCCATTGAAAATACTGAACTATTGCAGGGAGCAGAAAGGAGCACTGGGCAGAGTTAGAGAAGCAAAGAATATTATGAGGATGATCAAAGATCGTAGGGGGAAAAAAAATAATCTAAGTGGTGCTGCTGTAAGCATCTTTCAACTCCAGCAACCTGTGTTCAATGGCCTTCTATATATTGGCGAGACCTGACGCAGTCTGGGAGATCGTTTCGCTGAACACCTACACTCTGTCTGCCAGAGAAAGCAGGGTCTCCCAGTGGCCACACATTTTAATTCCATGTTCCATTCCCTTTCTGATATGTCTATCCACGGCCTCCTCTACTGTCAAGATGAAGCCACACTCAGGTTGGAAGAACAACACCTTATATTCCGTCTGGGTAGCCTCCAACCTGATGGCATGAACATTGAACTTCTGTTAATGCCCCACCTCCCCCTGGTACCCCATCCATTATTGTCCATCCTCTGGGCTTCCCCCCTCCCCCTTTCTTTCTCCCTAGGCCTCCCGTCCCATGATCTTCTCATTATCCCTTTTGCCAATCAACTGTCCAGCTCTTGGCTCCATCCCTCCCCCTCTTGTCTTCTATCATTTCGGATCTCCCCCTTCCGCTCCCACTATCAAATCTCTTACTAGCTCTTCTTTGTTAGTCTTGACGAAGGGTCTCGGCCCGAAACGTCAACTATACCTCTTCCTAGAGATGCTGCCTGGCCTGCTGCGTTCACCAGCAACTTTGATGTGTGTTGCCTGTCTGTGACCAGGTGGATTTCCTGCAGCTGCTCTGGCTTCCTCCCATATCCCAAGCCTTGCAGGTTGGCAGTTCAGTTGCTGCAAGTTGTCCCACAGGGAAGTGAGAAAATAAGTGGGCTGTATGCAGATGGACACTTGACCATCACCAGAGCTGAGGAGGCTGTATCCAACTTCAACTACATAGAAGACCGCAATTCATATAAAACCAGAACCAAAATTATTCACTCTGACACAGCACATCTGCAATGTGTTAATTTACTTCAACAGGTCACAAATTTCCCAACTTCACTGTCTACATGGACAAGGATGACAGCCCTTGTCAGCAATAAAGTTGGGAATTTCAATCCAATCACATACACACCAGTTGAAATTGCTCTGTTTCCTGACAGTGACGTGCATTTGCAGATACTCTGACCAGTAACACCATGACTTCAGCTGACAGACAGGAGATCATCACCCTACCAACCAGTGATGTGCAATAATACTAGCAGTGTCAGCGAAACTTTATGCCTAATATGCAACTCCAGTTTAGGTCAAAGCTCGGCATATTAACAAACTTAATATTTGCCCCCTCTCCCCAGGTTTGCAAACATAATGACCAAACACATGCAGGTTAGGAACACTGTAAGTAGATGGAATCAAAACAGAAAACAACATCCCAGATCATTTTCCTTAAACTTAGTACAAGTAAAAAATTTCAGTTTGACTTTAACTCTTCACTAATAAGATGAATTACGCCACCAGAAATTGGACTTAAACGACATCTTTAAAAACATAAGCAGGAACCAGTAAGTTACCGACCAAATCTCTTTTCTCCCGCCCCCCCCCACACACACTTGCACCTTCATACTCGCTCCAAAAATGCACAAAACCGTAAGGAATATATTTGATTACCTCAGTTCAAATATCTAACCCATCTAAAGATGAAAGAATTAATTAGTACAAAGTCACACGCTCGATGACGAATGATCAGCTGCAGGTCAAAACGTATTTTGGCAGAAGGGACGTGAGTACAATGCCATTGGGATTTTTTAAAAAATTGGCCCACTAGCAAAACTGGACATCAAAATGAAAGCAAGCGCAAAACCACCTTCCATTTTTGTTTTTAAAATGCATTGCGATCAAACAAGTCCACAGAATGAATGAAAAAGCAAAGCGTGCCGCAATGACCCCGGCCTTAATTTTGAAATCTGTACTTTTGCAATGATCTTGTTTTATGCAAAAAGACACATTTGAATCACGCGCTAACGGGGACAAATTAAAGCTTCCAACGCGTTGCGCTGACTTGCTGCTGGAATGAGACTGTTTAAAACTCTAGCACGTTAAAAAGAAAAGAGGGATTTCGGATCCACCACTGGAAAAGCGAATCTAATTTGAAGTGTGGGGAGTACGCGGTTATTGCATTTGTGGTGCATCGCCTCCTCTCAAAGAAGAACTCGCCTTCAGGGCCTCCAGCCGGTAGCGCGAACTCGAGCCTCCATCCATGATCACGTTTACCGCCTTCATCAACTGCTCGCACAGCGAAGTGATTTGATCGCCCGACATGATTGCAACTTTCCTTTCCCTCTGTGATTCGGGATCTGCACAAGCCCGATTGATGCGAGGAGCAGGAGCCGGCGACGCTTATTGAACAAAGAGAACCAGCGAACGATGGCGCAACCCGTTATTGTCTGCAAGCACCGGTGGCATGGACAGGCCGACGCTCACACGCAGCCGGACGCGCATGCGTGTGACCCCGACCATTTATGGGAAAAGGTTAAAAAACGGTCGTCTGTTGACGTCCCCCCCACAAGTCGCTGGCTTCCGGTTAAGACCATCAAGGGGATTTCTGGGAGTTCGATTTCATATTAAACTACAGTTCCCATAATGCCATGATGGGACCTTTGATTATAATGGTTACGTCAAGGGTTCGGTGGCGTGTGTTTTCATTCAAGGAGTTCGCTGCTTCATGTTTGAATGGGAGGTTCTGACTTGTCAATAAGTTTTCGGCTATTCTAATCACGAAGTGCTGCATCATCTGGGACACAGTATAACTCTGGAGACTGGACTGACGCCAGAGGTCTTTTCCCTTCTCTCATCGTTAGTTACTTAACGTCGTATTACTCTGGGAAAAGAGAATACTTTAGATATATTTGTAAATGAATCGTTATCCTGAAATTTATAATTATTTCTCTCCACACAGAAGCAGTCTAACTCGTGTAAATACAATGTACCTTTTACTTTAGATTTATCGAGTTTTGTGTTACTGACTAAATGAGACTATTTCAGTCTCCCACTCAATTCAGCATTACTGCAAATCGGGTAGTCATTGTCGTGGCGTTAAGTCCTTTATGTTTCGAACTACGCGATGTCGATGACTGGGTCCGACAAGTACTGTGTATGAAAACACGAGACACTGCAGACGGTAGGCTCTGGAGACAATAAAAAAAACCCTCAGCGAGCGGGTCAGGCAGCATCAGCGGTGCACCTCTCGGGTCGAGACGCTGTATCGGAACCGATTTAAGTTGTAGAGAGGGTGGGGAGGGGTGAAAAGGGTAAAGTGAGTATTTCTGATTGGGGTAAGGTGAGCGGTAAATGTAGTTATCTGGTAGGTTATGAGGGAAAAGGAATATCTTTCTCTTCCTGACTGCCCTCATTTTACACTAACGAATCACAGTCAGGTTTAATTACAATAAGAGATATATATAGATATGTGTGGGTGTATCTATGTATGTAGAGATATAGGTAGAAGTATGTGTATATGTATATATATAATTTCTCATTGGCTGGTATGGAAGGCCACTGTACAGGCCTGGAAAAAGCTGCACGGGTAGCAAACTCAGTCAGCTCCATCATGTAGTCTCCCCAACAGAGAAGACATCTTGAAAAGGCAATGCCTCAGAAAGGCGGTATCCATCGTTAACAACCCCCATCACCCAGGCTATGCTTTCTTCTTATTTTACGATGAGAGAGAGGGGTATAGGAGACCAAAAAGCCCTCACTCCACATTTTAGCAACAGCTTCTTCCCCTCTGTCATCAGATTTCTGAACTGTTCTGTGTTGCTCTCTTTACATACCAGTGAGAATGCTCTCCACAGTATACCTCTAGAAGTTTGCTAGTCTTTGGTGACATATCAAATTTCCTCAAGCCCTTAATGAAATATAGCTGTCGTCATGCCTTCTTTGTAATTGCATCAATATGTTGGACCCAGGATAAATCCTCAGAGATGTTGACCCCCAGGAATTTGAAATTGCTCCCCCTGGTGAGGACTGGTGTGTGCCTCCCCAACTTCCCCTTCCGAAAGCCCACAATCAATTCCTTGTTCTCAATGATTTTGAGAGTAAGGTTGTCGTTGCGACAGGACTCAAGCATTCACTTCTGCACGCCTCCTCACCACCATCTGAGACTCTGCCAACAACAGTTATGTCACTGGCAAATTTAGAAATGGCGTTTGAGCTACAGTACTAGGTGAAGAGAGAGTCAATTGATTGTCAGCGAGGAGGAGGTATTTTTCCGATCTGCGCTGACTGTGATCTCCCAGTGGGGGAAGTCAAGAATCCAGTTGCAGAAGAAGGTACAGAGGGACCGATTTTGTAGCTTGATGATTAGTACTGAGCGACTTGGGAAAGATACAAGCCTAATGCAGGCAAATGGGATTGGCAAGCATCGGCATCAAGTTGACACGGACAAGGTTGGCTGAAAGGTCCCGTTTCTGCACTGTGATTTTATAATGCTATGGTTGCTGAAGGTCAACTATTCAAATGTCTTCTGGTTAGTTTCCCTTCATGTACTGTGAGTTCATCTGCATCCCTGCTGTTGTGTTGGTTAGTCAAACCATTCTGAAAACTTTTGTTTTCAGAACCACTCAAGGTCCTATTTTACAATTTTCATCATAAGTTTCATATCCTATGAGGCTTCTCATTTCCTCATACAGGTCCTCTCCGGGTTACAAGCACCTGACTTGTATACTGCCTGTGTGTCTGAGTTTTGTTATCATACATTGATAATACATTGCCACTAAGAAAGAACATGTAATTTTAAAAGGAAGTTGCTTCTGGAAGAAAAGCTTTTTTTTCTGAGCTAGAAGCTGATCTGAACACCTACGGCCACAAGCAAGATGTTATTTTGCCTGTACATCCAGCCTGTCATCCTGAGTTTTTCCAGCATTTTCTGTTTTATTTCAAATTTCAGAAATTTCCTTTTTTTTTACTTTTCATTTTGGATAAGCTTCAACCTTTGTTTTCACTTTTACTGTGACAGTCTTCACAATCCACAAAGTTTCTGCTCTGAAACTTCTAGCAACTTCAGTGTCATATGGCCACCAGGTGCCTTCCCCCACATACCTTTTGTGTTGCCAAGGGACTATAATTTATGCAACACCAGGTTCCTCTCTGAATTACCACCAACATTACACCAGCCCCTGCAGTGAAATGAGTCTACATTTCCCAATCATTCATATCTTCACTGTCCCCTGACCAGACACTGAAATGTGTTTGCCAAGTACAATAATGATTTCGTTATAGGTTATTCTATTCAATTTACTGTATTCACAGCTCACAATCTAGTTTATTTTGTTCTGGGGAAACTAAAATCAGAATGATTAACCACTTTGAAGACTATTTCAGTTCAGCCCTTAAGCATTTCCCCATACACATCCTCATGGTCTCTGTGTCTTGAACCAATTGTTGTTTCAGGCACCAAGCTTCAGACTCCTGAGATCCAGACATTTACTTTGCTGAAATAAAAGTATTCTTTCTTCAGTTTTTCATACAATGAGCGATTATTTTTCCATAAATGAAAAGCATTAGCAATATATTCAGCAACATGGACTTCATGGACAGCCTTCTATCAGTTTTGTTTTGGTATTTTATGTGTATCCACACTTGAAGTATGCACCGAAGTTGTGCTAAGGACAATGGTTACTGGTCTTCAGAGGTTATAACAAGCTGTCAATACATTTATTTTTGAGCATGAGGAAACTGGTTTTCTCTCTTTTTGCTTCTTGCTAATCTCCTGCTTGTTCTCCTAAAGCTTTATATTCAAGTAACTCTGTTTGAGTAGAGATTGATGGTTGATAATTGAGCCTTAGTAATTGCCAGCTCTCTCCATTATTGCCTGTATATAACTGAAGGAATATTGGAGGCAAGGTCTGTAGAGGTAGCCTCCCTCACTCCTTTTAATATTTCTTTTAAAAAGATGAAGTGTGTGGTTAAGCTAGCTAATGTTGTTCGTCTATCGTCGTCATCGATGAAGACCTCGACACCATTAGTCACTTTGAGACTGGATGCTGTGTGTCCGAAGATGACTGGTCAGGCCAATTCGGGCACGAAATGTCCTGGCACATGTTGGGCAGACATGCGTAGGCACTGCAGTTGTTGCGTTGGTGGCTCTGGACTTGCGCAGCTCACGCTTATGTTGTGCTTCAGAAATGCACCTTGCTTCGTAAGCTTGACAGCCCTTGTGGATGAGGCCGCGCCGGGTAGGGCGGTTTTGCACCAGCATTTCCCAGGTGGTCATGTCTATGTCAAGCAACCTAAGGGAGGCCTTTAGTGTGTCTTTGTAACATTTCTTCTGCCCACCATGCGAGCGTTTTCCAGCTGAGAGTTCCCCAAAAGGGAGCTGCTTGGGTATGCGCTCGTCCGGCATGCGGATGACATAACCTGCCCACCGGGTCTGTGCTCTCATCAGCAGTGTGTGGACTGATGGTAGACTTGCTCCAGAGAGAACTTCAGTGTCTGGTACTTTGTCTTGCCATCTGATGCCTAATATTCTGTGAAGACAAGTCATGTGGAAATGGTTGAGCTGTCTTGCATGCCTTCGATTCACAGTCCACTTTTCACAGGCACACAGGAGGGTAGTGAGAACCACGGCTCTGTAGACCTTCAGTTTTGTTGCTGGACTGATTCCTTGACGTTCTCATACAGAGGAGCGCAGTCTACCGAAAGCAGAACTTGCCTTTGCTATTCTGCAGTTAACTTATGTATCAATAGTCACTGCTTGGGACAGGGTGTTGCCAAGGTAAGTAAACTGGTCCACTGCCTGTAGTTTCTGTCCTTTGACTGTGATTTTTGGTTCTGTGTACGGTGCATGAGGGGCAGGCTGGTGCATGACTTCGGTCTTTTTGATGTTGATGGTGAGTCCAAAGTTGTCACAAGCCGTGGAGAATTTGTCCATATGGACTTGTATCTCTGGCTCTGAGCCAGCATACCGGGTGCAGTCATCGGCAAGCAGGAAGTCTCTCAGAACAGTCTCCTTCATTTTGGTAATAGCTTGAAGTCTCCTCAGGTTGAAGAGCTTCCCATCCACTCTGTACTTGAGGCTGACTCCAGCATCACTGTCCTGGAAGATGTCATTCAGCATGGCAGAAAACATCATGCTGAACTGTGTGGGTGCAAGCACACAGCCCTGTTTGACACCATTGTGTCAGGGAGGGGTAGCACCTCTGGAGGGGGAACATGTTGCGTCCTCTTCAAAGCAGTTAGTCCACCTTTGGTCCCCACTTGGCACTCAGCTCTCACCTGTGGCTCCTCGTTGTTGTTTTCATGCCACAGTGGCGACACCCTGGGCAATGGCTTTGACAAGCCGGCTAAACCAGGTGAGGGTAGTCGATGGGTCTCAAACCCTCGGTGAGATAGGGAGTTGTCTACCCCAGCATGTGAAGACAGACTCCGGCGGATTGAGCGAACGAGACCAATGGAAGGTCCAATGGTCAAGAAGGCAGTCTCTGCAAGCGTCGCGGAATGTGCAGAGCAGGACAAGACACAGAAGATGTCTTGGTCGTCCACTGCACCTAGTCCCATCTCCAGCTGTCTCGACTCTTGTCTTGCCACTGGATCCAGATGGGAATTGGGAAGAGAGAGTGAGGCTGACGCTGCGCAATTCTCCCCTCAATTAAATTCAAATCACGCGCCTGTCTCGACATCATCATCATCATCACCCTCAACCTTTGAATTCCTGTGGCGATGGGCGAGCGATGAAGCAACAGGTGTGGATACACTGGGAGTTGTAGTCACGGACCTGCACACAGGCGGCTCAGGTCTAATGGTCGCTTTTCATTGACCGAAGCAGCAGTGAAACTCAGCGTCTACCTGGGCAACTGAGCAGCCCTCTTTAGGAACGCACTGATCACCTCCGTAGCATGAGGAAGAGGCTAGAAAAGGTTCCCTAAATATTGCCTGTTTCATTACACCCTGGCCAGTTTACCGTGGCTGGCGGGGATCCTATCTTGGCGGTTGAACAAACACAACAAAACGCAAGGTGACTCTGCTCACCATTGGCACTTGGAATGTGTACACACTATTGGACAACCCTACAGCAAACAGACCAGAGAGAAGAATAGCCTTAGTTGCCAGAGAGCTTGCAAGATACAACATTGACATAGCAGCCCTGAGTGAGACTCGTCTTGCCAATGTAGGTCAGCTGACTGAAACTGGAGGCAAATACACTTTTTTCTGGAGCAGTCGTGGCAGCGATGAGCGTCGTGATGCTGGAGTTGGATTCGCCGTCAGGAGTCACCTTGTTCGGAAACTTGCCAGTCTCCCCAAGGGTGTGAACGACCGGCTCACGACACTACAGCTTCCGCTTGTGATGAGAATACACATAATTAAGATGTTTGCTGGCCTGGGCTAGCAACAGTGGCATAAGCAGTTGGTCTGCCACCTGTCCTCAGGGGAGGGAGAGATAAGGCACACAATGAAGCAGCATTTGGAGGTGTTAATGAAGGAGCCATCAGTCTGGGTATTGTCAAGAGCGGCTCCCCCTTTGAACCCTGAACTGTTTGAAGTGATGGACAGGCGATCTGGAGATGTGTAATGAAGGGACGGGAGAGAGAGCTGTCTAGAGCGGCTCCCCCTTTGAACCCTGAACTGTTTGAAGTGATGGACAGGCGATACCCCAGCAGGGGGATAAAAAGGGACAGATTCGCTAAGGCAGGACACACACGACACCTGAGGTAACGAGACCCTGGAAGCGGTGCGCCTCTCACAAGTCAGTGGGAAGTACCGGACCATAAACGCACAGGGTGGAAAGGTACGATCAACGGGAACCTGGTGTGTGTCCACCCTCGCTTGGGTGCCGGGTTCACTGCAGAGGATCGACCGCATCTGGAGGAGGGGTCACAGTCGGTGACCTCAGGTGACATCACAAAGGACCCGCCCGAAAGCTGCTTGTGAGCAATATCGCCGGTCTGTGAGTGGAAGCCGTTCTGAATGATCAGTCGTTCTCGTTCTCTCTCTCCCTCCCCCGACGTTGTCCATCGCCATGGCAACGATTACTGCGAACTGAACTAAATTGGACTGAATTTTGTGTCACTTTGAAATTGGTCATTTACCCCTAGACAACGATAGAGCTTGATTGATGCTGTTATCTTAATTCTGTGCACATGTGTGTTTATCATTGCTGAACTGTTGCATTTATTATCCTTTCGATTACTGTGTTGCTTGTTTCTTTAATAAAACTTTCTTAGTTCTAGTAATCCAGACTCCAACTGAGTGATCCATTTCTGCTGGTTTGGCAACCCAGTTACGGGGTACGTAACACGCTACAGAACAGAAGTCAAGCCACCCTGATCAGCACCTATGCCCCCACAATGACCAACCCAGACGAGATGAAAAACAGGTTCTTTGAAGAACTGGACGCCCTACTATCAGCAGTGAGCAGCACCGAAAACCTGATCTTGCTCGGCAGCTTCAATGCAAGAGTAGGGTGTGACTGCAGCCTGACAGGGAGTCATTGGGAGTCATGGACTGGGCAAGTGTAACAGTAACGGCCTACTCTTACGGAAGACCTGTGCAGCACACAACCTCCTCACCACCAACACAACTTTCTGCCTGCCTACCCGTAACAAGACCTCCTGGATGCCCCCCTGCTCTAAGCATTGGGATCTTATCGACTATGTCATTGTCCAGAGAAAAGACAGGCAGGATGTCAGAGTGACCAAGGCCATGTGTGGCGCTGACTGCTGGACAGATCACAGGCTCATTGTCTCCAAAATGAAGCTCCACATCAGACCCAAGAGGCGACCACAAGGAAGTAAGGCTATGAAAGGAATCAATGTGGCCAGGCTGAAGAACTCCAGCATTGCTTCAGCAATGGCTGAAGATTTAGAAACCAAGCTTGCTGACCTACACCTTGCAGACAGTGCTGTGGACGACTAGGATCATTCCATTCATCTGCACTGAAGATGCTTGGGCTCTCTACCCGCAAGCAGCATGACTGGTTCGATGAGAATGATGAGGAGATATAGACTCTACTTGTTGAAAAGCACCGTCTTCATCGTGCCCATCAGAACGACCCATCATCAGCTGCCAAGAAAAACGTCTTTACCAGTGCTCGCAGGACAGTCCAAAATAAACTGCATAAAATGCAAGATGCCTGACTGAGTGCCAAGGGAGATGAAATACAGGGATACTCTGACAGAAATGACTTGAAACGATTCTATGAAGACCTCAACACTCTCCACGGGCCTCAGTCTCTCGGGAGCTCCCCCTCCTGAGTATATGGTACAACTCTCATTACAGAGAAGGCTCAGATCCTGCAGAGATGGGCTGAACACTTTGAAGTCGTCCTCAACCGACCGTCATCTATTAACGATGAGGCGATAGACAGGATTCCCCAGGTCGACATCAACAGCGCCATGGATGACCCACCGGTAGTAGCCGAAGTCATGGAAGCTGTCAGCCAGCTATCCAGTGGCAAAGCCCCAGGGGCAGATGCCATACCTGCAGAGATCTACAAAGCCGGTGGTCCTGTACTTATAGAGAAGCTCACTGAGTTGTTCCAGTCTTTTTGGAAGCAAAGATCCATTCCTCAAGAACTCAAAGATGCATCCATCGTACACCTCTACAAGAGGAAGGGCAATCGACAAGTATGCGACAACCACTGAGGAATCTCGCGCTCTCCATTGCAGGAAAAGCCCTTGCAAGAGTCCTGCTAAATTGTCTGGTCACTCATCTGGAGCTGGGCCTGCTGCCAGAGTCACAGTGTGGCTTTCGCAAAGGTCGTGGGACTATTGACATGATTTTTGCCGCGCGTCAACTTCAGGAGAAGTGTCAGGAGCAGAATCGCGAACTCTACACAACTTCTGTCAACCTCACAAAAGCCTTCGACACTCTCTGCCGACAAGGCCTGTGGAGGATCATGTCAAAGTTCAGCTGCCCCGCCAAAGTCATTCAGATAGTACGCCAGTTCCATGATGGCATGATGGCCAGAGTGCTGGACGGCGGAGAATCCTCTGAGGCATTCCCAGTCACCAATGGCATCAAACAGGGCTGTGTGCTCACACCCACACAGTTCAGCATGGTGTTTTCTGCATTGCTGAATGATGCCTTCCAGGACAGTGATGCTGGAGTCAGCCTCAAGTACAGAGTGGATGGGAAGCTCTTCAACCTGAGGAGACTTCAAGCTATTACGAAATGAAGGAGACTGTTCTGAGAGACTTCCTCTTTGCCGATGACTGTACCCTGTATGCTGGCTCAGAGCCAGAGATACAAGTCCATATGGACAAATTCTCCACGGCTTGTCACAACTTTGGACTCACCATAAATATCAAAAAGACCGAAGTCATGCACAGCCTGCCCCTCATGCACAGTACACAGAACCGAAAATCACAGTCAAAGGACAGAAACTACAGGCAGTGGACCAGTTTACTTACCTTGGCAGCACCCTCTCCCAAGCAGTGACTATTGATACAGAAGTTAACTGCAGAATAGCAAAGGCAAGTTCTGCTTTCGGTAGACTGTGCTCCACTGTATGGGAACGTCGAGGAATCAGCCCAGCAACAAAACTGAAGGTCTACAGAGCCGTGGTTCTCACTACCCTCCTGTATGCCTGTGAAACGTGGACTGTGTGTCAAAGGCATGCAAGACAGCTCAACCATTTCCACATGACTTGTCTTCGCAGAATATTAAGCATCAGATGGCAAGACAAAGTACCAGACACTGAAGTTCTCTCTAGAGCAAGTCCACCATCAGTCCACACACTGCTGATGAGAGCACAGACCCGGTGGGCAGGTCATGTCATCCGCATGCCGGACGAGCGCATACCCAAGCAGCTCCCTTTTGGGGAGCTCTCTGCTGGAAGACGCTCACATGGAGAGCAGAAGAAACATTACAATGACACACTAAAAGCCTCCCTGAAGTCATTTGACATAGACACGACCTCCTGGGAAATGCACAAAACCGCCCTACCTGGCGCGGCCTCATCCACAAGGGCTGTCAAGCTTACGAAGCAAGGTGCATTTCTGAAGCACAACATAAGCGCGAGCTTCGCAAGTCCAGACCCACCAGTGCAACAACTGCAGTGCCTACACATGTCTGCCCAACATGTGCCAGGACATTCCGTGCCCGAATTGGCCTGACCAGCCATCTTCGGACACACAGCATTCAGTTTCAAAGTGACTAATGGTGTCAAGGTCTTCATTGACGACGATGGATGAACCATCTCCTTCCTAACGGTAACAATGAGAAGAAGGAATGCCCTGGGTGATGGGGGTCCTTAAGAATTTTGCCTTTCTGAGGCACCACTCCTTGAAGATGTCTTGGATACGATGGAGGCTGGTACCCAAGATGGAGCTGACTAATTTTACAACTTTCTGTAGCTTCTTTCGGTCCTGTGCAGTAGCACTCTCTGCCCCACCAACACCAGACAGTGATGCAGCCTGTCAGAATGCTCTCCATTGTACATCTATAGAAGTCTTCAAGTGTTTTAGGTGACAAACCAAATTTCTTCAAATTCCTAATGAAATATAGCTGCCGGCTTGCCTTCTTTGAAAATAAACACTGACCAGATGCAAAAGACTCTCAATTAGTCTATTTGAGAATTGTACAGTTCCACATTCCTTCAACACGGCAACAAAATATCGGCTGCATGTATCTGGGAGGGTCTTGACTCATTGCTGTATGACTCAGAGACAAGCATGCTATTTAGCGAGGCGTTGCTGACACAATGAAAGAGGACGGCCCACTATCAGTGCCAGATGTTCATTTGTTCTACTTGTAATTTCCTGGTGGTCAACCATTTTAATTCTTATCCCAATTCCCATTTGTTCTACTTGTTCTACTGACTGAGAGAATGGATGGTAAACTTTGGAAAAGGAAATACCATGCAACCATCACTTACCCCTTTAGTTGAGAGGCTAATGATGTGTTGATCTGCTTTATTAATTGCAACCTCAGTAATGATACAGTTGTGGCCAATCAACAATGCCTTTGGCTTGGAGAACATATTAGGATTCCAAAGTCAAACAATTTTATCTTCTCCTGGACATGAAATAAGAAATGGTTAATTTCTGGAATATTTCACATTTGAGTGTAAAACCTTCCTGCCTAGACCCTAAAGGGAAATTCTGATCACAGAAACTTGAAACCAGAGGTCTGGGATGGTACAGCAGAGCACACTTGATGTTGAGTTCCCAATTCCACATCGGTAAATAAGTGTCCTACTCCTTATTTTAAGTACAAGTTCAAATTGATTTTGTGCATATAGCTCAGGGACCAAGGTGCAAACAGAATACATATGTCACATACAGCACATAAAATATTTAACAGATAAAAATTGTATTCTTTAAAAAATATTATATATTATTATTTATTTTTAAAAGTATTCAGGAAGTTAACATTTCAAATAAAGTTAAGACACGCAGTTTGCATTTTTGTTGAACACTTTCACACATCCACCAAAAGCGGAATTTCCTGGTGGTCAACCATTTTAATTCTTATCCCAATTCCCATTCTGACATTTTGTATCATAGAGAACATATAGAACATAGAATAGTACAGCACAGTACAGGCCCTTCGGCCCATAATGTTGTGCCGACCCTCAAACCCTGCCTCTCATATAAGCCCCCACCTTAAATTTCTGCATATACCTGTCTAGTAGTCTCTTAAACTTCACTAGTGTATCTGCCTCCACCACTGACTCAGATAGTGCATTCCATGCACCAACTACTCTCTGAGTAAAAAACCTTCCTCCAATATCCCCCTTGAACTTCCCACCCCTTACCTTAAAGCCATGTCCTCTTGTATTGAGCAGTGGTGCCCTGAGGAAGAGGCGCTGGCTACCCACTCTATCTATTCCTCTTAGTATCTTGTACACCTCTATCATGTCTCCTCTCATCCTCCTTCTCTCCAAAGAGTAAAGCCCTAGCTCCCTTAATCCCTGATCATAATGCATACTCTCTAAACCAGGCAGCATCCTGGTAAATCTCGTCTGTACCCTTTCCAATGCTTCCACATCCTTCCTATAGTGAGGCGACCAGAACTGGACACAGTACTCCACGTGTGGCCTAACCAGAGTTTTATAGAGCTGCAACATTACATCGCGACTCTAAAACTCTATCCCTCGACTTATGAAAGCTAGCACCCCATAAGCTTTCTTAACTACCCTATCCACCTGTGAGGCAACTTTCAGGGATCTGTGGACATGTACCCCCAGATCCCTCTGCTCCTCCACACTACCAAGTATCCTGCCATTTACTTTGTACTCTGCCTTGGAGTTTGTCCTTCCAAAGTGTACCACCTCACACTTCTCAGGGTTGAACTCCATCTGCCACTTCTCAGCCCACTTCTGCATTTTATCAATATCTCTCTGCAATCTTTGACAATCCTCTACACTATCTACAACACCCCCAAACTTTGTGTCATCTGCAAACTTGCCAACCCACCCTTCTACCCCCACATCCAGGTCGTTAATTAAAATCACGAAAAGTAGAGGTCCCAGAACAGATCCTGTGGGCCACCACTAGTTACAATCCTCCAATCTGAATGTACTCCCTCCACCATGACCCTCTGCCTTCTTCAGGCAAGCAAATTCTGAATCCACTTGGCCAAACTTCCCTGGATCCCATTCCTTCTGACTTTTTGAATAAGCCTACCATGTGGAACCTTGTCAAATGCCTTACTAAAATCCATATAGATCACATCCACTACACTACCCTCATCTATATGCATGGTCACCTCCTCAAAGAACTCTATCAGGCTTGTTAGACATGATCTGCCCTTCACAAAGCATGCTGATTGTCCCTGATCAGACCATGATTCTCTAAATGTCCAGAGATCCTATCTCGAAGAATTTTTTCCAACAGCTTTCCCACCACAGACTTACTGCTCACTGGTCTATAATTACCCGGACTATCCCTACTACCTTTTTTGAACAAGGGGACAACATTCGCCTCTTTCCAATCCTCCGGTACCATTCCTGTGGACAACGAGGACATAAAGATCCTAGCCAGAGGCTGAGCAATCCTCACCTCATGGAGCAGCCTGCAGAATATTCCGTCAGGCCCCGGGGACTTATCCATCCTAATGTATTTTAACAACTTCAACACCTCCTCTCCCTTAATATCACCATGTTCCAGAACATCAACCTCACTCATATTGTCCTCACCATCATCAAGTTCCCTCTCATTGGTGAATACCGAAGAGAAGTATTCATTGAGGACCTCTCTCACTTCCACAGCCTCCAGGCACATCTTCCCACCTTTATCTCTAATCGGTCCTACCTTCACTCCTGTCATCCTTTTTTTCTTCACATAATTGAAGAATGCCTTGGTGTTTTCCTTTACCCTACTCACCAAGGCCTTCTCATGCCCCCTTCTTGCTCTTCTCAGCCCCTTCTTAAGCTCCTTTCTTGCTTCCCTACATTCCTCAATAGACCCATCTGATCCTTGCTTCCTAATCCTCATGTATGCTGCCTTCTTCCACCTGACTAGATTTTCCACCTCACTTGTCACCCATGGTTCCTTCACCCTACCATTCTTCGCCTTCCTCACTGGGACAAATTTATCCCTAACTTCCTGCAAGAGATCTCTAAACATCGACCACATGTCCATAGTACATATCCTTGCAAAAACATCACCCGCAAGTTCTAGCCTTATATCTGCATAATTTGCCCTTCCCCAATTAAAAATTTTCCTGTCCTCTCTGATTCTATCCTTTTCCATGATAATGCTAAAGGCCAGGGAGCGGTGGTCACTGTCCCCCAGATGCTCACCCACTGAGAAATCTGTGACCTGACCCGGTTCATTACCTAGTACTAGATCTAGTATGGCATTCCCCCAGTCAGCCTATCCACATACTATGACAGGAATCCGTCCTGGACACACTTAACAAACGCTGCCCCATCTAAACCCCTGGAACTAATCAGATACCAATCAATATTAGGGAAGTTAAAGTCACCCATGATAACAACCCTGTTATTTTTGCACCTTTCCAAAATCTGCTTCCCAATCTGCTCCTCTGTATCTCTGCTGCTACCAGGGAGCCTATAGAATACCCCCAATAGAGTAACTGCTCCCTTCCTGTTCCTGACTTCCACCCATACTGACTCAAAAGAGGATCCTGCTACATTACCCACCCTTTCGGTAGTTGTAATAGTATCCCTGACCAGTAATGCCATCTCTCCTCCCCTTTTTCTGCCCACTCTATCCCTTTTAAAGCACTGAAATCCAGGAATATTGAGAATCCATTCCTGCCCTGGTGCCAGCCAAGTCTCTGTAATGGCCACTACATCATAATTCCATGTATGTATCCAAGCTCTCAGTTCATTACCTTTGTTTCTGATGCTTCTTGCATTAAGGTACACACACTTCAGCTACCTTACTGTCTTTACACCGTTTATTCTGCTTCTCTTTCCTCAAAGCCTCTCTATATATTAGATCTGGCTTTACTCCATGCAGTTCTTCCACTGCTCTATCGCTCTGGGTCCCATCCCCCTCGCAAATTAGTTTAAACCATCCCGAACCATGCTAGCAAACCTACCTGCAAGGATATTGCTCCCCCTCGAGTTCAGGTGCAACCCATCCAATTTGTAAAGGTCCCACCTTCCCCAGAAGAGATCCCAATCATCCAAAAATACAAAACCCTGCTCCCTGCACCAACTCAACAGCTACGCATTCAACTGCCATCTCCTCCAATTCTTACCATCACTGTCACATAGCACTGGCAGCAATCCTGAGAACGCCACCCTTGAGGTCCTGTTCTTCAGCCTTCTGCCTAGTTCCCAAAACTCACACTTCAGGACCTCATCCCCCTTCCTGCCTGTGTCGTTAGTCTTTACATGTTGGTCCCTAAAGAGGATCCCAAAAGATTTTTC
Organism: Mobula birostris; assembly: GCF_030028105.1. Taxonomy (NCBI): domain Eukaryota; kingdom Metazoa; phylum Chordata; class Chondrichthyes; order Myliobatiformes; family Myliobatidae; genus Mobula; species Mobula birostris. Next base: position 29,752,024 of record NC_092377.1, read on the forward strand.
AGATTTATAAAGAGTAAAAGAGAGGCAAGAGTGGATATTAGTCTGCTGGAAAATGATGCTGGAAAAGTAATAATGGGGGCAAAGAAATGGCGGACGAACTTAGTAAGTGCTTTGCATCAGCCTTCACTGTGGAAAACACTAGCAGTATGCCAAAAATTTAAGAGTGTCAGGGGGCAGAAGTGAGTGTAATTTCTGTTATTGAGAAGTTGCTTGGGAAGTTGAAAGGCCTGAAGGGAGATAAGTCACCTGGACCAGATGGACTACTTCCTAGGGTTCTGAACGAGGTTGCTGATGAGCTTCTAAAGACATTTGTAATGATCTTTCAAGAATCACTAGATTCTGGAATGGTTCTTTATGGAGGACTGGAAAATTGCAACTGTCACTCCACACTTTAAGAAGGGAGAGAGAAAGAAGAAAGGAAATTATTGGCCATTTAGCCTGACTTCAGTGGTTGGGAAGATGTTGGAGTCCATTATGAAGGATGAGGTTTCGGGGTACTTGGAAGCACATGATAAAGTCGGCCAAAGTCAGCTTGGCTTCCTTCAGGGGAAACCTGTTGGATTTCTTTGAGGAAATAACAGGCAGGATAGGCAAAGGAGAGTCAATGGATGTTGTTTACTTGGATTTTCAGAAGGCCTTAGACAAGATGCTACACATGAGGCTGCTTAACAAGATAAGAGCCTATGGTATTACAGGAACGATACGAGCATAGATAGAAGATTGGCTAACTGCACGGATTTGAAATGAATTGAATTGACTTTACTTCTTACATCTTTCACATATATGAGGAGTAAAAATCTTTACATTACATCGCCGTCTAAATGTGTAATGTGCAATTTATAGTAAATTGTAATATCTAGTATGTACAGTAAGATATACAATAGAACAGTCAATATAACATAGAAACACAATTGTATCAACGTGAATTGCTCAGTCTGATGGCCTGGTGGAAGAAGCTGTCCCGGAGCCTGTTGGTCCTGGCTTTTATGCTGTGGTACCGTTTCCCGGATGGTAGCAACTGGAACAGTTTGTGGTTGCGGTGACCCAGGTCCCAATGGGCCTTCGGGCCCTTTTTATGCACCTGTCAGTGTAAGTGTCCTGAATAGTGGGAAGTTCATATCCACATATGCGCTGGGCTGTCCTCACCACTCTCTGCAGAGCCCTGCGATTGAGGGAAGTACAGTTCCCGTACCAGGCAGTGTTGCAGCCAGTCAGGATGCTCTCAATTGTTTCCCTGTAGAAAGTCCTTAGGTTTTGGGGACTCATGCCAAACTGCTTCAACCCTCTGAGGTGAAAGAGGCGCTGTTGTGCTTTTCTCATCACCCAGTCGGTATGTACAGACCACATGAGATCCTCGGTGATGTGTATACTGAGGAACTTAAAGCTGTTCACCGTCTCAACTCCAGATCCATTGATGTCAATAGGGGTGAGCCTGTCTCCATTCCTCCTGTAGTCCACAACCAGCTCCTTTGTTTTTGCGACTTTGAGGGAGAGGTTGTTTTCTTGACACCACTGTGTCAGGGTGATGTCTTCTTCTTTGTAGGCTGCCTCATTATTATTTGAGAAAAGGCCAGTCAATGTAGTATCATCTGCAAATTTAAGCAGATTGGAGCTGTGGGTGGCAACACAGTCATGGGTGGACAGAGAGTAAAGGAGGGGGCTTAGGACACAGCTAGGAGGGGCACCTGTGTTGAGGGTCAGAGGGGCAGAGGTGAGGGAGCCCACTCTTACCTGCCGACGATCTGACAGGAAGTCCAGAATCCAGCTACACAAGGCAGAGTGAAGGCCAAAGTCTCAGAGCCTCTTGTCAGGCCTCGAGGGAATTGTGGTGTTGAATGCTGAACTGTAGTCCAAGAAAAACATTTTCACATGAGCATCCCTCCTTTCCAGGTGTGTAAGGACAGAATGTAGAGCTGTGGCTATTGTGTCATCTGTTGATCGCTTGTGTCAGTAGGCAAATTGTAGGGGGTCCAGTGTGCGTGGTAGCATGATGCAGATGTGGTCCTTGACCAGCCTCTCAAAGCATTTCCTTATTGTTGAGGTGAGAGTGACAGGATGCCAGTTGTCCAGACATGTTACCTTGGTATTTTTACGTACAAGGACAATGATAGATATTTTGAAGCAGGAGGGCACTCTACACAGGGAGAGGGAAAAATTAAAAATGTCTGCAACACACCAGTTGTGCCGCGTACACTCTGACTACCCTCCCTGGGATGCTGTCCAGTCCCACAGCCTTGTGGCTATTCATGTGTTGGAAACACCTGCGTACTTCAGCCTCAGAGATGACCAAGGTGCAAGTTGCATTAGCTAGTCTCTTCGGGAGCTCAGTGTTAGCGACATTGAACCGAGCGTAAAAGAAGATTTAGCTCTTCTGGGAGAGAGTCAGCGATATTGGCAGCCCCACTGTTTTTAGCTCTGAAGTCTGCGATTGTGTTCAGGCTTTGCCATAGGTTGCATGTGTTGCTGGTGGAAAATCGGAATAAAGGGGGCCTATTCTGGTTGGCTGCCATTGACGTGGTGTTCCACAGGGGTTGATATGGGGACTGCTTTTTTTCGCGTTATATGGTAATGTTCTGGATGATGGAATTGAAGGCTTTGTGGCCAAGATTTTAGATGGTATAAAGAGAGGTGAAGGGACAGGTAGTGTTGAGGAAGCAGGGAGTCTGCAGAAGGACTTAAACAGATTGGGAGAATGAATAGATGTAAAATATTGTAGGGAAGTATATGGTCATGCACTTTGGTAGAAGGAATAAAGGTGTAGACTATTTTCTAAACAGAGCAATTCAGAAATTAGAGGTATAAAGGGACTTGGGAATCCTTGTGCAGGAGCCTTGAAAGGTTAACTTGCTGGTTGAGTCAGTAGTAAGAGCGAAGATACGGTGCTGAGTCTTTATAAAACATTGGTCAGACTGCATGGATTGTGATCCATTTTGGGTTCCTTATCTAAGAAAAGATGTGCTGGCATTGGAGAGGGTCCAGAGGAGGTTCACAAGAATGATTCCGGGAATGAAGGGGTTAATGTACGAGATGCATTTGGTAGCTCTGAGCCTGTACTCAAATGTTTACAAGAGTGAGATGGAATCTCGTTGAAACTTATTAAATATTGAAAGGTGTAAATAGAGTGGATGTGAAGAGGAAGTTTCCAATAGTGGGCAAGTTGATGGCACTAGCCAGGAGTCAGAGAACATTTCGGGAGAGCAATGTTATGTGTTTTACTGAAATGTGGCTGCACGAGGACATACCCGATCAAAACATTTCCATAGAGGGCTTCTAGACCGTTCGGGCTGACCGGAAGTGCACTGAGAGCGGTAAGCAGAAAGGAGGGGGGCTTGCTGTTCTGGTTAACAACAAATGGTGCAATACTGGTCATATTACGATCAAGGAATGTATTTGTAGCCCGGATACTGAACTTTCTGCTGTTGGACTCCGGCCATATTCCACCGAGATGCAACACTGGGCGTCATGGGAGGTTGTTCCTGCCTGTGCCCATCGAACTTTGCAGCTCCTCCCGTGGAGGGTCAGACACCCTGAGCCAATAGGCTGGTCCTGGACTTACTTCCATCTGGCATAGTTTGCATATTGTTGTTTGATTGTTTGTGGTTTTGTATTGCTATATTTATGCTCTATTCTTGGTTGGTGCAGCTGTAACGAAACCCAAAAATTTCCCTCGGGATCAACAAAGTATATCTATCTATCTATCTATCTATCTCAGACCAGAGGGCACAGCTTCAAAATGAAGGGGCGTCCATTTAGAACAGATGATAAGGAGTTTTTTTAGCTGGAGGGTGGTGAATCTGTGGAAGTAATTGCCGCAGATGGCTGTGGAGGCCAAATCATTAAGTATTTTTAAGGCAAAGGTTGATGGTTACTCGGGGGAAGCCGGGAGAATGGGGTTGAAAGGGATATTAAAACAGCCATGATGGAATGTCGGAGCAGACTCAATGGGCCAAATGGCTTAACTCTGCTTCTGTGTGTTGTCATCTTGTGGTCTCTGAGTTGGTGACCTGCCTATTTAGAATTTTAAGATTTGAGATTATTTAATGATGTGTCCAGTACACAAGTGTAAAGGAGACTGAACTAATTGTTACTCCGTATGCAATGCAGCACAAAAAAAACACAATAATAATAAAAACATAAGATGGCTTGTATATATAGATAGATTGTGTGTACATAAAGTGATGCTAGGTACAGGAGTGTATGTACATAAGGTGACTGACAGGAGTTTATAAAGTACTGTAGTGGTGGTGGGGTGGGTTAGTAGGTGGAGGTGTTGATCACAATAGTGTTGAATGCCAAACAGAAATGCAGAAAAAGTATTCTGACATAAGTGCAAATGGTGGCAATACAGATGCCTGTTTCATGTCCAAGTTTTAGATAAGTGTACCATATGTCTTACAGTTAATTCTACAAACAAACTTATTCTAGTTTGGTATAGAGCAATTGTGCAACAGAAGGACAAAATGTTTTCTGCAAAATGACATGTTAATATAATTTTCTGTTTGTGTAAGTATTTCAAAACAATTTTTCAGACAATGCATTTTTTTAGCAGTTTTAGCATTCTAAAAATGTTAACATTTTGCTGAAAGTGGTCCATTGTCACCAGTTGTCTGCTTTAGTGTGGTCAACATCTAAGATAAATTTTGGCTTCAAAATTTTTATTGAGAGATTCCAGATGTATGGCAATCAGGTGAGGACATAGAGTTAAGTCTGATTCTGTAATAACCTCATCATCACACATTTTAGATCACTTGATAATAATCAAGAAAAGAACTTCTGGAAGAATTTTCTACATCCCTTTTTATTGGAGGATGCCTAAACCTATTGCCACAATTGATTATGACTTTGTATGAGAATCCTCCAAGTGGACCACAGCCTTGTCACGGTTTGGAGGCTTGCGTGCCACAACGACCCAGAGAGCTACGTTGGCCGGAGTCAGCTCTTGGTAGGGTCACCCATGCCACACAGGCCAAAGGGTATAGGACAGACTAAGAATGGTCCACCAGTCCTCCAAGTTTGAGGGTTCAGCTCAGAGCTAACAACCCTGACTGGTAAGACAAAATTGTTACGGAAACAGCAATGAAGAATTCTTCAACATCTGAGTGCAATGGTATTCCTGAGTCTTCACCCGGGACTTGTATGACTGACAGTCGTGAAAACCAAGAGGAATCAACTGACACCAACAAAGATAGCCCTGAACACCGACCAAGATAGAGGACCTTCATTGCTGCCCTAAATGCCAGCAGCATAACAGGCAGTAAATTGTATAAGAATATCTAATTTGATCAATGTTGACGGTAGCATAATTTGCTGTGCAATGAATATGGATAATAGATAGATATTCTAGTTGGCAGGATCTGATAACAGCGTATTGAAAAAAATCAGTGATTCTGCAATAATTTACTGTATTTATGAAGTATGAGTGAAGTAACATATTTGAGTTTTACAGTGACTCAAAGATAGGTATCATTGTAAGCAGTGGAAAATTAAATTTATGAGGTGGTTAATAGACAAAGCAAAAATGCAAATTATAGCAAAGGTATTTCAAAATACAGGCAGTTCGTGAAAAGATAGAAACAATGAAAACTAATAAATATTTGTGGGTCTGTGTGCATAGATCATTAGTGTACTATGAAGAAGTATACAAAACAAGGTTAATGAAATGTTTTATCTAGAGGATTGGAAATTAAAGGTATTACTATAACAATAAAACTAAAGAAGTCCTGATAAAATTACACTTGAAATGAAGGCATCAGGAAAAGAAAAGAAATTAAAGATAGGTTGGCAAAGCTGCAATTGAAGTAGTAGAATCAATATCTAAAACATTTGAACAGTTAAGTTGAGAAGGATGAATTTTGCTTGATTTGAAGTTGAGATGCTTTTCCTCAAGGATAGAGAGTCGAGATGGGTTAGAAAATTAAGACCATACAGATGTAGCAGCAGGATTAGGCCATTTGGACCTTTGAGTCTGCTCCACCATTCCATCATGTCTGTTTTATTATCTACCTCAATCACATTATTTTTATCCCATCTCCTACACCCAATAGTTTGATTTATGAAGACCAATGTGCCAAAATCTTTCTTTGTGACCCTATTTACCTGTGATGCCACTTTCAATAAATTATGGACCTGTTTTCCCAGATCCCTTTGTTCTACCGCACACCTCAGTGCCATAGTTCCCTCTAAGCTGTGTGCGCACACACGTTTTTCAACCAGCGCACAAAGGAAATTAATGTGCGCACAAAAGGTTAGTTACCTAAAATAATGTAGTAGTTAATAATTATACTTATTGAAAATAATCTTTTAGCTAAATGTTTCTGTTAACTAGTTAGTCGGTTTTTCAAATACCACAATGCACGTCACAACATCACCTCACCTTTCCTGTTCTGGTTTGTACAGCTGCATCACAGCAGCAGCTATGTTTGGCGGATAGTGTTCATATCATAAAGTTTACAAAGATCTGTTTCAAATCCTGTAGATAGCTTACTAAGTTTTTATTGGAAAAATATTGATTCACTATGTGGAATTCAAAAGAAGCGAAGGGCATGTAGCACAAAAGAACTGCAAATTTGTTTAAAGTTGAATGGCTTAACAAAATAGTAGAAACTGTTACACCGAAAGCTCATGAGGTCATGAATGTTCAGCTACGAGAAATATTTATGTATGATTCGGAAACTGGAATAACCTGTTTGTATTGTTGTGATGCGAAAGTTGCTGGAGAATTTGCCAGTGGAAAGAAGTGGGATGATATTTGGAAACTTGACTTTTTGAAGTGTCATTTGGCAGGTAAATTGCATTTGGACAGTGTACAAAAGCTCAGGCAACAGAACCAGTCATTACCCGTTACAGGAGTGCTACACGTGTTACGGTTGAGTGCAGGTGAGCGAGAGCGAAAACGATCAAGCTCAGAGGAGATTAAAGTTGAGGTACAAGAATGGTCAGCTTTTGATTTCTCCGCAATTGCAGATTGTGACTTCACATTTGGCGATGAACAAGTTAATGCCTTATGTCTAAAATATCATGATTTTCTAGCTGAAAATATTGTAATAGTTAGACAGTTCAATGATTTCAAATTTTCTGTGCAAGAAAAAATTAAATCCAAACCAATTTCAAACTTTGCTCAAATGGTGGCATTTGTACTTCAAAATGAACAGTTTTGCGACCTTGCACAGTTCATGGACATTGGGGGAACCTTTCTTGCGTCTAGGGTGGACTAGTGAATCAACTCAAAAACAAGCTGGGAAATCGTTTAGGTGAATGTCATTTGGATATGTTAATAAGAATCAAAAGCTATCAATGGGATGTAAGTTCTATTAGTCGAGATAGAGTTTACAAAGAAAAAACAGGAGAGAGAAAAAATAACTGAGTGACTTAAATATGATACAAATTAAATATCTCCAACCTGATAGCTTGAACATCGACTTCTGTAACTTCTATTAATGCCCCTCCACCCCTTCGTACCCCATCCCTTATTTATTTATTTATTATCATTATTATGATTTTTTTTCTTTCCCTTTTTTTTCTCTCTTTTTTTCTCCCTCTGTCCCTCTCACTATACTCCTTGCCCATCCTCTGGGCTTCCCCCCTCCCCCTTTCTTTCTCCCTAGGCCTCCTCTCCCATGATCCTCTCCCTTCTCCAGCCTCGTATCCCTTTTGCCAATCAACTTTCCAGCTCTTGGCTCCATCCCTCCCCCTCCTGTCTTCGCCTATCAATTCGGATCTCCCTCTTCCCCCTCCCACTTTCAAATCTCTTACTATCTCTTCTTTCAGTTAGTCCTGACAAAGGGTCTCAGCCCGAAACGTTGACTGTACCGCTTCCTATAGATGCTGACTGGCCTGCTGCGTTCACCAGCATTTTTTGTGTGTGTGACTTAAATATGTATGTTATTTTGTTGTTATTCTGTGCAGTTTTATGTCAAATGTTTTGTAAACCTACATAAACTGTCCCATGTGTGCATTCAGTGCGCACATACTTTTGTCACAGGAAAAAAATTTGCACAACATAAGATTTTTGCGCACACTGACTACTAAAAATTAGAAGGAACATTTCTCAGTGCCCTATCCTTCACTGTATAGGACCTACCCTTGTTGGTCCTACCAAAGTGCAACAACTCACACTTGTCAAATTAAATTCCATCTGCCTTTTTCCAGCCCATCTTCCCAGTTGGTCCAAATCCCACTACGATTCATGATTGTATTCCACACTGTCAAATACACTCCAGTCTGGATGTCATCTGCAAATTTGTTGAATTTAGCGGAACATTAACTATCCTCCAATCCTCCGGCACCTCACCTGTTGCTAAGGATGATTGAAATAGCTCTGCTAGGGACCCGACAACCTCTCCACTATCTCTTCTGGCATTCCGGTTCCCAACCTGCTGCCACTCTAGTTTATATTGAAACCTAGCCTGGCATATTAAAATCCCCCATCACTATCATAACATTGCCCTTTCCATTTACTTACGCTGCTTGTGTTTAGGGCAGCATGAGGTCTTCCATCTCCAGCAGTGTTCAGTGCTTCCTTCATCATGTCAGTAGCTTCCTCTTGGTTTTCCTGTTGAGCCTAATGTTTATGACCATCACACTCAGACATAGAAGGATTCTTCATTGCTTTTTCTGTAATGATTTTCTTTGACCTGTCAGGGTAGTTAGGCTTGAGCTGAACCTGGAGGACCAGTGGACCACTATTAGTCTGGCCTGTACCCTTTGAGCTGTTTGGCAAGGGTGACCCTACCAAAAGCCAAAGCATAAAGCCCTGACTCCAGCCAACATAGCTCTCCTGATCATTGAAGCATGCAAGCCTCCAAACACAATGATAATGTTGTGGTCCTCTTGGAAGGCCCGTTCTATATCCCATTCGAATTTCTATCCCACATTCTGGCTAGTATTCAGAGGCCTGTTTATAGTTTCCATCAGGATCTTTCTTACCCTTGCAGTTTCTTGAGAGCCACCTGACTTCTGTGTACAACAGCAAGTGTTCAAACTCTTCGTCATTCTCAGTACAAAGCTCTTGAAGCAGTCAAGAATTGAGACTTGGGTTTATTTACTGTTGTGATAATATGATTTAATGATTTGTACAGCCGATCACTTAGGTTTTGTTTCAAAAAGATGTATTGAATGATAAATATGTTAGGTACATTTTTTTCTAGAAAGTAATGACTGTACTGTGGCATCCTTTCATTGATGGTGCCCCATCTTTTGCACGAGTAAGAATTTCGGTGAGCAGAATTTTCTTCTTTGAAAATTTGCTCAATATCCCAAAATATTTATCCCCCCTTTCGTTTCTGTGTTTAGTCTTCTTGCAATTAACAGCTCTTGAACTATGCTTTCATCCTTTTGAAGTGAACATAACTAAGAAGCAAAGATTCATTGCCTGGAAAAGTTGACATCCCAACTGCAGAGCAAATTTTGTTGTTCTAAGTATGTTGCACATTCTGAGAAATTTCATCTATTTGTCTTTGGACAGACTTGTTGAGTGGAACCGGTTTGTCTTTTTGGTCTGTTGACTTTAGCAAACCCGTAATTAGAACCTCCCTAACTGTGTGGGGCTTTCCAGATTTAGCAATGAGCAATGAAATGTTGTATGAAGCTCACAAATGTGGTGAAGTGCTGCCAAGAATATTCTGAAATGTTTTAATTTTCTGAAAGTTTTAACAAGGTGGTTAAAAGTAAGCTAGGTTTTTGTTTGCTTTATCAGAGTGTATCCTCTTCAAATGTTCAAGGAGCCTAGACTGTTCATTGCCTCATTTTGGGAAAAAAACTTTTTCACACAACAGACATATTGGCTGCTGTTGATTGGTATAAATCCATATTTCAGATGATCCACACTATAATGTCTACACTTCTTTTTCGTTTGGCCTGCTTCTGTCATTTTCATTTTGGATTAACAATTGCAGTTACTCTCCAGTTGTTTTAAGTCCAAGCTCAAGCGCTGCGATCCATAAAGGTGAAGGTTACGATGTCGTCATCGTTGAAGCAAAACCTGGCTCTCTGCCTGAAGATACTTAAAGTGGGGCAGATCTGGGTTGGGCTGTGGGCTCCAGAAGCACAGTCAAGATACCTGATTTCTCAGGAACTGAGTGACTGCGTGATTCAAGTATGGGAATCGTACTAGCTAACATTCTACTACAGTAGTGAACGGCAAAAAAATAGCCGCTGGAAATAAACCCGGAAATAACACGATTTTTTTCAGTCCCAATTTCTCATTATAAGCGAAATACAGAACTGTCACATTGCTTATACTGTACTCCGCTTCCAGCAACCCCTTCTCAGAGAACAGTGGGTTAGCAAGGGATGAGTTGATTACGTGATCATTGTAATCAATTACGAGGCAGAGGATCAAATGCTTATAGTAAGTAATTCGTTTCTGAAATTATACCTGTAATCCCTCAAATGACCCCTTGCTACCAAGTGGCCCTCTCCCCATCGCCCCCTTTATCGTTCCCACCTCCTTAGGAAATTACACCACCCGGGGAGGGGGCACACTTTGGGAACCACTCAACCAGCTCTTTCACAGGCACAACCATTGAGGATGTACAGTATTCATGAGGCTGTGTCTCAGGAAGGTGGCAGCCACCACTGAGGACTCTCACCATCTGCGACACGTCCTCTACTCATTACTACCATCGGGGAGCCTGTCAACCCACACTTAATGATTCAAAAACAGCTTCATCCCGTCCACCATTCAATTTCTGAATGGTTCCATCAATGCATGAAACCTATCTCGTTCTTATTTTGGCTTTATTTACTTATTTTGTAATTAATTGTACTGTAATTTTAATGTCTCTGCACGGTACTGCTGCTGCAAAACAATACATTTCACATCATACAAGCCAGTACTAATAAACCTGATTCAGGGGTAGATTATTCTCCAAATGGGGTGATTGTAAATGAGTGAAATTAGAGGAGCCTTTTTGTTCTACTGCACGAATCACAAAAAAAAGTTAGCGGGCTGGGCAAACAAGTCGTTAAAAATGGGAGGAATTGGAGTTTAAGTTCTGCAGTTTTTGTTACAGTTTTTCAAGATATTGATGAGGCCACTCCTGGGATAGTGGGCATAGTTTTTTCTCTCTTTACCCTTTAATGATTATAGTCGCATCGAATGCAACCCAAATGAGATTCACCAGACTAATTCCTTGAGATGAGTGGATTGTCCTATCAAGAGAGACGAGATACTTTGAGTCTGTATTCCTTGGAGTTCAGAAAAATGATAGATGACTTATTGAACACACACACACACAGGAGGCTTTAAAGTGTAGATGTTGAGATGCTCTCACTTGCGGAGCGTCTCGAACAAGGGGATATAGTTAAAATTAAGGGGTTGTCATTTAAAACTGATATATCCATTCTAAAAGAGCTCTTGAAGTCTGTTAGATTTTCGTGCTGATGTAAAAACCAGGACACTGGGAAGGATAGAAAATTTCTTTTTTTTTTGCAGATCCTGCCTATTTAAAAGTCAGCTTCAGTTCAAACAAGAACACCTACCAAGCACGGTGATCCCGTTTCTATTGCAAGGGCTGTGGACAGCCCATTTCCGGCCGTGATGTCATGAGGAATGCGTCATCGTGAGCCGCCTGTTGTGGTGGAGTGGTTGATTGTTGTGGAGCCGCAGAGTGAATGAGGGGAGTGAGGGAAGGAATGAGGAGGGAAGAGTGGTGATAAGCGGGCAGGCCTACGTGTGAAAACGGACCGACACTGACCGCCGCGCGAAGTCGCCTCCCGCAAGCTGTAAACGGGCAGGATCCCAGTCCCACCAGTCCAGGTTGGCGGATTATCTGGAGCCGAGAGCGGGCTGAAGGAGGAGAAAGTTTGTGAGGAGGGATCGGGGTGGTCGAGCAGGCCGCGGACACCGCAGCTTCACCCTTCCTCTCCGCTTCGGTTATTTTTCGCAGTAGAAAGAAAAAGTAACCAAAACCCGGTTAAATGCGGTTCGGGTCCAAAATGATGCCAGTAAGTTAACTTGTTCGATTTTGTTTTGATTAAATTTACACACCATTACTCTTACTATGTTGTCTGTTGATTATTCTGCTATTCTCGAGGGCATCTGCTAAGGGAGACATGCAGTTTATTCTCAGTGGCTGTAAATAATACGTCACTACTGAAAGGTATTTCACCGTTCATCAAAATACTGTAGCGAAAACACGAAGGCATAAAGGTAGCTCCCTGGGTTTTGTTTTTAAGGTTGCTTCATTCTGATCCATGACGAAATATGTATAGGGATTGTCTTCATTTTAAAATTTGCCTACTCGTACCTCTAATGGATTTTTTTTTTAGTGATCAAATTTCCAGTCGTTTAACTAAGTAAAGATTTTAAAGCTGGTTCTAATTATGTTATTTTAATTAGATCTTTTCCTCCATCTTATTATGATTTACGTGTGGTAACAACTTTCACGTCACATGCCGGAGATAATAAACCTGATTCTGGAAAGCTATAGGTTATAAATAAAAACTTATCAATGTAATTTACAGAATATTCAAAAAATATCCGACGCCGGATTGTTATTAACTGTAATGACATCTGTGCCTTTTGATTTATATGTTGCCTTTTAATATCTGAGCCACTCGTTTACGGGAACGGTACTTGGTTGGAAGAGAGAAAATCTGTTGATAAGTTGACCAAAAACCCAGGAATAATTAACCACTGACTAGTTTAATACCTTTGCCCCCTATTTAGATTAATGTTCAAATATGAAGCCTTTGTAGGAGTTGGGAGGAATAAACAGCTGTCCTAGATCTGAACTATGATTTGATTACTCTGGAATGTAGGAAGATTTTTGCTGAAGTATTCGCTATACATATTAGTGCATTTTTGGAGTTAAATTGGGAATTCAGTTTCTTTCCTCTACTGGTTTAATCTTTTGATTATGAAACTGCAGGGGCAAAGTGATGAGTTGCTTGAGATGTATAAATGTGGTGTTAGTAAGGTGAACAGAATCCTGGAGAAATTGCCAGAGATCCAAATGCAGTGATATTAATTAACTGCCACAATACATCAGTAGAACACTAGAAAAATGACTTTGATGGAACGATTTTTGACACTTCAAATTACATTTTCCACAAGATTTATTCAGTAACAGAATTGCCACCTACAGTTAAAACATTTTTTAAAAATTTGTTAAAAGAAGACCCAATTCAATTTCATTTTGTGGACTAGAAGTGTGAAACCTAATGGTCTTGCTCAAAATGCAAACATTTGAAATGTATAAGATCAATGGATTTATCAAATGGTGGGTGGGTATGGCAGGAGGAGAAACGAAGTCATTTTTATGCTTTGAACTATTCTCCTATCACTTTGAGACTTGAGATTATGAGATATCCTCCTGTTTACCATTCAGTTACAGAGTACAAGTAGTAACATTGATCTTGGCAGATGCTAGTCTGGATATGGATAACAAGAAAACCCAGATGATCTGGTTGTACAGTTTAAATGGAAGTATTTGTGTTATGTATTTAGGGTTATTACATGTGCTTTGCAGGGAATATGCTCTATATATGTTTCTTTAAAGACTGGATAATATTTCTAGAATTGGAGTTTATGAATGTTGAATTTGTATATGATGAAGGAACTTGGAATTATAAGCCTTGCCTCTTTCTCATTTAGGATTGTCAACAGTCCTGTGTTCTATGGGATTTACTGCCTCTAAAAAGCTGCCCTGTATGTTTTTCCTGTGGGATATCAGTATACTTACAAAGGGAATTCTGCAAATAGATAAATGTAATCACCATAAAATGAGTAGTTGGTGCCATAACCATGCAATTAACAACAAATATAAAATCTCACTGTTTGATAAGTGCAGTATAAATTATAAGAATAACTGACAAATCTGAGTTGCATCAACTGGAAACTTGCACCCAGATTTCTCCTTGCTCTAATGTTAATGTTCGCATCATCTACGTGACCTGCATTACCCCTTAGCTGCAACTGCTGCAGGTGATCGTGGACAGTGGGAGACTGTTGTGGAAATACACTGAACTCTTCAGCTTTTACCTCCCCCCCCCCTCCCCCCATGCTCCCTGTTTCTAACTGGCAGAAGACTTCTCTGATATTGGTCTTTCCTGGTAGCCATAAAGCAAACCCTCACCCAGTAGCAAACCTGGGAGGAACAGGAGTTTAGGAGTTTCAGCTTAAAGGCCTCTATTAGGATAAGAAATTAGCCAACATAGTTTGATTAATGCATTTTGCATTATACTCCTTTTATTGCCTCAACCCTTTTCTGGATTTAAACTGAACTTCTAGAAACTTTTCAACTACATGTTGATATGTGCTATTTGTAAAACAGCAAATATTCTGTCAGGCAAGTGTGATAATTTCAGTTTCTTCTGCTTTCTATTAGTTTGGCAGGTTGCTGCTTTTCCTTCATAACCACTAATTTACTTGCATATAATTTATTAGCACCTTTTGAATTTAGTTTGACATCAGTTTTCCAAATTGTGATAGTTTCGCTCTTATAAAGCTTCCCACATTTTTCTTGCAGATGCTGAATAATGATACTTAACAGAATTAAAAGTTCAATGCATCAGTATTGTGATCATATGTGTAGGGAAGGAGAATTATTCCATGATTATGTAAAATATTTTGAATGTAATAACAGCTGGGATATTTCCTAGCTGGGATATTATTTTCTAATATTCAGTGTCAAAATTACAGCACTTCTGGAAATTGTAATAACACCGGAAGATTTTTATATTTCATTGAGTTTATTCTGTCTTCCAATCCCATCATTTTTACTTCCATAATCCTGCAAATTTTTCCCTCTCTACTGTTTAAAAAATGCCTTTTATAGGCACTGATTCTGAGTATGCCACACTTACAAAATGGATTCCAGGTCCTAACTATTGTCACATTTGACCTTGCATCATTTTCAGAACAAAATTAAATTTGTATTCCAGTTCTTTGAGCAATCTATTAAGGGAACAGTTCCTTCCTTTGCACCTTATCCAGACTAGTGATCTCCATAAAATCTGCTTTCAACCTTCTTTGCTCCAGGAAAAAGAACAATGGTTTAATTTTATGGCTGCAATATAATTTCTGGGACCAATCTAGTACAAATCTTTGTTTTTACCTTCGCATCCTTCCTAAGCGGTGGTGACCAAAATTGCTCCAGTTTATAGCCCAATCAGTCTTTTGTTGTACACTTTTTTTGTTTTGCACTTTCTGCCTACTGTTTATGAATATTATTCATATAGTTTACCTACCACTCTTTCAACATACCCTGCTGTTTACTTTCTAGAGTCTATGCACATGTATTATAGTCTTTCTGAGATGGCGCCATTTTGTCTGTTGTCTTTCTTGATGTTTTGCCAAAAGTGTATAATTTCACAATTCTCTGCATTAAAGTTCATTTGCCTCTTGTTTATCTATTTAACTAGTCTTTCTCTCTGTAGCAAGAGAAATCACCAGATGAGTCTGTAGAGAAGCCAAATGATGCCTTTAATGAATGAATGAATGAATAGATTTTTGTTTGGGATTTGATAACAGGAGTGAAGCTTTCAGCATTGAGAATACAAATTATTTTAAAACTTAGAGTAAATAAGAGTTTAAGAGTTCCAATAAGGGAAGAAATTAACAGAGTAAAATACTTAAAGATATATCAGTAAAGGGAGTATCTTTTAATTGTGATGTAGCATCTATAACAATTTGTGATATGACAGTTGCCTTATTTACTTAATAAGAATTCTACTTCAGTTTTTACTGGAGATTAGGATATTATAAAAGTGCTTAATCTTCAACTGGTTGAGAGTAAGAGTGATACTAATGGGCAGAGAAAAGAAAGATCAGATGCCAATTGGTCTGAAGTATTGCATTCAAGAGGATGCATTACAGAATCCAGGAACAAATGGGGAAGGCAGACTTTCACAGATTAATTTAACGTTAAAGGGAACATATTAATCTCCAAAGATGAAATCATCATGTATCTAGATTCTCATGTGTAACAACCAATCTGAATTCCAAATGTTTACCTGGGGCTTGAGTAAGTAATATAAATACACTTACAGTGGACTGAAACGCTTGAGTGTATAGATATTAAGAAAGAGGATGTGCTGCAGCTTTTGAAAGGTATTAAGTTGCCAGATGAGCTATACCCCAGGCTACTGTGGGAAGCAAGGGAGGAGATTGCTAAGCCTCTGGCGATGATCTTTGCATCATCAATAGGGACAGGAGAGGTACCAGAGGATTGGAAGGTTTTGAACGTTGTTCCCTTGTTCAAGAAAAGGGAGTAGAGATAACCCAGGAAATTATAGACCAGTGAGTCTTATTTCAGTGGTGGGCAAATTGTGGGAGAAGATTGTGAGAGGCAGAATTTATGAGCATTTGGGGAGACATAATCTGATTAGGGATAGTCAGCGTGGCTTTGTCAAGGGCAGGTCGTGCCTTACGAGTCTGATTGAATTCTTTGAGGATGTAATAAAATACATTTATGTAAGTAGAGCAGTGAATGTAGTGTATATCGATTTCATAAAGGCATTTGTTAACGTTCCCCATGCAAGACTGATTCAGAAAGTAATGAGGCATGGGATCCAAGGAGACCTTGCTTTGTGGATTCAGAATTGGCTTGTCCGCAGAAGGCAAAGGGTGGTTATAGATGGTTTGTATTCTGTATGGAGGACAGTAACCAGTGGTGTTCCACAGGGATCTGTTCTGGAACCCCTCTTCTTTGTGATTTTTATAAATGACCTGGATGAGGAAGTAGAAGGATGGGTTAGTAAGTTTGCTGATGACACGAAAGTTGGGGGGTGTTGAGGATAGTCTGGAGTGTTGTCAACATGACATCGATAGAATGCAGAACTGGGCTGAGAAGTGGCAGATGGAGTTCAACACAGATAAGTGTGAAGTGGTTCATCTTGGTAGGTCAATTCTGAAGACAGAACATAATATAAGACTCATGGCAGTGTGAAGGATCAGTTTGAGGGTATTGTTAAGAAGATGTATGGTGTGATGGCCTTCACCAACCGTGGGATTGAGTTCAAGAACCGAGAGTAATGTTATAGCTATATAAGACCTTCATTAGACCCCACTTGGAGTACTGTGTTCAGTTCTGGTCACTTCACTACAGGAAGGATGTGGATTCTATAGAGAAAGTGCAGAGGAGATTTACAAGGATGTTGCCTAGATTGGGGAGCATGCCTTATGAAAATAGGTTGAGTAAATTTGGCCTCTTCTCCTTGGAGTGACAGAGGATGAGAGGTGGCGCAATGGCATCAGTGCCGGACTCCGGAGCGAAGATTCTCGAGTTCGAATCCAAGTTGGGCCACCCCCCGAGCACGCTTTTCATCTGTGTCGGGCTGAACATCAAGTTAGCCACTCGGCCTCATTTTTAAAAAAAAGGTTGAGTCAGGAATGTTCATATCGTGACCCGGTTAATCTGAAAGGAGACCAATCCTGATACCATGCGCCAGACAAGAATAGCTGACTGTCTGGTGCGACACGCAAAAAAAAAAAGAGGTGACCTGATAGAGGTGTATAAGATGATGAGAGGCATTGATCGTGTGGACAGCTAGAGGCTTTCTCTCAGGGCTAAAATGTCTAACACAAGAGGGCATAGTTTTTAGGTGCTTGGAAGTAGGTACAAGGGGGATGATGGTGAGTGAGAGAGTGGTGGGTGCATGAACTGCACTGCCAGTGACGGTGGTAGAGGCGGATACAATAGGGTCTTTTAAGACACTCTGATAGGTACATGAAACTTAGAAAAATAGAGGGCTATGCGGCAGGGAAATTCTAGGCAGTTTCTAGAGTAGGTTACATGGTCGGCACAATATTGTAGGCCAAAGGGCCTGTAATGTGCTGTAGATTTCTATGTTCATTTCAGCTGGAAGGGTACATGGACTAGGGAATCTGGTGTGTTTATCATGATCTAGTTTTATTTGAGCTGATATGGGGAGGTTGAAGATTTTTAAAAGACTTTCAGAGTTTATAATTTTGTAGTACAGGGTAGGTAAAAGTTTACTCTTCTCTATTAATGCATATATATTTGAATCAAGAGCAAAAAGAAAACACTATTGAGAATTAAAATTGAGGGATTTCCTTTCTAAGTTTATTAGTTGAGGTTAAAATAGTTAACATGCAGGATGCAATGCATGGTGAAAAATAATTTCATGGAGCTGTTATCAGAGAAAGAAGCCATTCAACATACCATGTATGTGCTAGCTGTCAGAACAACTCTCTGGCTTCACTTACTGGCCTTTTTTTCTACACTTTTGCAAATTTTTTTTTGCCAGGTATTCAGGTTTTTTTTGAAGGCAATAATTCCTCTATTACATCTGCAGCTTCCAATTACATACTGCAAAAATATTTCTTAAAAACTTTACTTTCTTCCCTACCCCACCAATTTTATGATATTTAGTTTATGACCCCCTCCATTAAATGGAACAGCCTCCCACTAACTGTACTTCCATTATGACTTTGTATTTTTAATCTGCATTCAATCTTTTTCAAAGACAATAGTCCTATCCTCTTTACAACAGTCCCTCACCCCAAGGAGTGTTCCCTAAAACTTTAGGAGCATGGAGTGAAGTTGAAATTGATAATGATGACAACTCAGTGTACTGCTCCGTATTCCTTCTAAAATGGTTTTGGTTGTTAGCGCTGAGTCATGTTGGTGTTTGGTAACTTTAATGTGTGTCATTGAGATCCAAATTCAAACCTCAAGATCTGATGCTTGAAAAGAAGAATAGATAGATTTATTCAGAAGGAGGAAGAACAGGAATTCCTGCCTAAATAACCCTTAACTTAAAAAAATGTTAGAATAAGTAGAATAAAATAGGAGCATGTATTAAGTAGAATTCTGTTTTCTCTGGAAGGTGACGTTCAGAATTGCTATTTCATACATCAATATTTTAAGAATGATTTTAGTTGTACTGTGAACAAAAACAAATGGCACAGAAATCTCAGCAGTTCCTTTTTGTTAACTGTACTACATTGAAGGTTTTGTTTTATTTTGGGAAGACTTGTTCATAGGGAGCTCTTGAAACTGTTGCCTTATTAACAAGAACATACTGAAGGCACACTGTTTAAAATAGCTACATTTTCTAAGGTACTTCATGACACAGAATGGCCCAGTGTAGGTCATTCAGCCCACAATGTTGTACTGACCCATGTAAACCTATTCCATGATCAATCTAACTCTTCTCTCCTACCCTCCATTCTTATTACATACATATGCCTGTCTAAGAGTTTCTTAAATGTCGCTATTGTACCAACATTTCTAAAACCTACCTTTGAGATCTGCACTCACCAGCTGAAATAGATGTCATCTGGTAATTGCTGACCTGGGTTTGAAGTATTGGTTATCCTCGCTGTCTGTGCTTCTCATAATCTTAGAAACCTCTATCGAGTTGCTTGTCGTCTTTCTTTCTTCAAAGTTCGAAGTAAATTCATTATCAAAGTATGTAAGTTTCTTGTGGATATTCACACTACAACAAAGAAATACAATAGAATGAATGAAAATCTACACACAAACAAGACAGCCAAGCAACCAATTTGCAAAAGAGGACAAAATTGTGCAAATACAAAAATAATAACAAATAAATAATAAATCAGTAACTCTAGAGTTTTAGAATCCTTGAAAGTGAGTCCATAGGTTGTGGAATCAGTCTGTGTTGAGGTGAGTGAAGTTATCCACACTGATTCAGAAGCCTGATAGTTGAAGGGTAATAACTGTTTCTGAATCTAGTGATGTAGCATCTAAGGCTCCTGTACTTTCTTCCTGATGGCCACAGTGAGAAGAGAGCATGGTCCGGATTTTGGGGGTCCTTGAATGATGGAACTGCTTTATTATGGCAGTGTTCCTTAGATGTGCTCAATTACATCTCAGCATTTGACACTATCTTCCCCTCAAAACTAATCAGTAAACTCCAAGACCTGTGCCTCAATCCCCCTTGTGTAATTGGATCCTGGATTTCCTCACTTGTAGACCCCAGTCAGTTTGGATTGGCAAAAACCTCTCCTCTACAATCTCCATCAGCACAGGAGCACCACAGGGTTGTGTACTTAGACCCCTGCTCTACACCTGTGACTGTGTGGTTAAGTACAACTCCAACTTCATATACAATTTTGCTGTTGTGGGCTGTCTCAAAGGTGGTGATGAATCAGCAGACAGGAGAGTGAGTGAAACTTTGATGAAGTGGTATCATAACAGCAGTCTCTCACTCAATGTCAATAAGACCAAGGAACTGATTGTAGACTTCAGGAGGGAGAAACCTGAGGGAGATCCGTGAGCCAGTATTCATTGGAGGATCAGAGGCAGTGAGGGTCAGTAACTTTAAATTCCTGAGTGTCACTATCTCAGAGGACCTGCACTGGACCCATCATATAAATATAATTACAAAGAAAGCACAACAACGCTTCTACTTCCCCAAGAATCTATGGATATTCAGCATGTTATCAGAAACCTGGACCTCCGGGGTTGAGTATGGCATGAGTCGGTGTGTGTGAGTGTGGCTCCTGATTTTTATTAAGAATCTACCTGTTTATCTTTGCTGCATGCTCGAGATAACTGAATATTTACCATTGTGAACAACGCGGGACATAGCTGGACATTGAAATGGCAAGTAGAACGTACCTTCGAAGTAAAACTGGGGAAAAACATAGCGAAGCCTCGAGCAAGAAGGCGGATGTTACAGTAATGGCGACGTTGCACGCTGCTGGACCTGGACCTGGACCTGCGCTACCCGATGACTTGGAGAGGCTTCGTTTAGTACTTATTACTGACATGACGCAAGCGGTGCATTCTGCCCTAAAAAGAGAACTTGAAGATGCTTTATCACCAGTGAATACTACCATGGAACAAATTATGTCTTCTTACAAGTCGCACGATGAACGCATTCATGGGGTTGAAGACGGCCTGAACGATTACAGTGACCGCCTGGTGAGCGCTGAAGCCGCCATTGCAGCGTTGCAGAGCGAAAAAGCATTTCTGAAGGGAAAGCTAGATGACCTCGAAAATCAGTCGCGGAGATCCAATTGAGAGTGGTCGGCATTCCTGAGAATTTGGAAGGTTCGGACCCTGTTAAATTTATGACCGAGTTTTTTGACGAAGTGCTGGGGACAAATTTTTTCTCAAGGCCTCTGGTACTTTCGCATGCTCACCGAGTCTGACGTAAACCATCCGGTGTCTCTGGAGCTAAGTAAACGAGACCAAGAGCGTTCCTGGTTTGCTTTCACTCCTTTCAAGATAAGCAACGCATCATCAATAGACGGAAGCAGGAGCTGTATTTCCGCAGACACGGCGTGTTTTTTTATGAAGATTTTAGTGCGGAGCTGGGTAAAAAACGAGCAGCTTTCAAGGAGGTGAAATCCCTGCTTTATGGGAAAGGGGTCAGGTTTGTCCTCTTGTATCCTGCCCAGCTCCAGGTCATGCGTGAAGGTAAAAAGCATTATTTCCATACACCAGAGGCGGCCAAAGAGTTTTACCATTCGTGCTGGGGAGAAGAAGAACGAGAGAAAAAAAAAGAATGACTTTTTTTTAGGTTATTCATGCAGCATTGAAGGGGCCTCATGCCGAGGCAAGCTGTTAATTTTCATAATCCACTTCTTTGTTCATTTTTTCCAGTTTAATTTGTGGAACGCGATCGGGTCGAACTGCTATGCTGCTGAAACTGATTAACAAAAACTTTCAACCAGCAAAATGTAAATACTTGGGATTTGTATCTCGGGCGTTTCAGTTGCCTAGTGTTTTTTTTTTGTTTTTAATGCTTAGCTTGACCTGTGTCATCTTTAGCCTATATGTTATATTAAAGGTAGTATAAGTGATAGGATAAATTTTAAGGAGGAGAGCCACCCTAGATTAGATTGAAAGTTGGGTTGTATGGGGAACGCCTTGGAAGTTTTTTGTTGGGTACTGCCTGCGAACATCCTCAATTGGAGAGGTAGATCTAGGTTTTGGGGGTTAATTGGGTTTTTTTGTTTTTTTGTTTTTGGGGGAGTGTTTTGGGGGATTACCATGGCAGTTTATTCTTTTGTGTGTTACGGATTGATCGGACTTTCTTTTCATTGTGCGTTATTGTGTGCGACTTATGCCCTCGCACTGTTTTGGATTGTAGGCCCTGTGTGTCTTTTGATATGGTTAACTTGAGTGCTGTTGATGGAGGCCACCCTGTGAGATTTATTTCTTGGAATGTAAAGGGGCTCAATGAGTTAAGAGGTTAAAAGAGCTCAATGAGTTAAAAGCGGTTAAAAGAGCTAAAGTTTCCTCTCATCTGAAACAATTAAAAGCAGATATACTATTCCTGCATGAGACACATTTAAGTGTGGAGGACCATAATAGACTTCGTAAAGCATGGATTAGTCAGGTTTTTCATTCCAGATTTAATAGTCGGTCCAGAGGGGGGGTGACAATATTAATCACCAAAAGAATGCAGTTCACACCATCTGATGTAATCAGTGACCCTAATGGTCGCTTTATTATAGTCTCTGGCTCTCTCTTTCAGATACCTGTTATTTTGGTAAATGTTTATGCTCCTAATTGGGACGATGTCCAATTTGCAAATATGGTTTTGTCATTATTACCTAACCTGAATACACATAAGCTAATCTTTTCTGGAGATTTGAACTGTGCTATTGACCCACTGCTTGATAGATCTTGCCCTAGGGGAATATTTTCTGGTATGGCAAAGGTCTTCTCGATGTTTATGCAACAAAATAGTTATATGGATCCTTGGAGATTTTTGATTCCATCAGTTAGGCAATTCTCTTTCTTTTCTTATGTTCACCACTCCTATTCCAGACTGGACTATTTCTTTATAGATAACTCCTTGATACCAATGATTAGACAAATTGAATACGCTGCTATAGTTATATCTGATCACTCGCCCGTGAAACTGGACCTATGTTTTCCTTTAAACGTTAGAGAATGGCCTCTGTGGAGACTTAACCCCCTTTTGCTTTCTAATGAGAAATTTTGTAGTTATATATCGGCTAACATTGACACATTCTTCGAGACTAACAAAACTGAGTTGGTATTGTACTCTTTACTTTGGGAAACTTTAAAAGCTTACTTGAGGGGTCAAATAATATCTTATACTTCACATGCCAATAAAGAGCGTAGGAAGGAAATGCAAGTGTTATTGCAATCTATTTTGGACCTGGATAGAAAATACTCTATGGCACCTACTGCGGAATTATATAAAAGCTGGGTTGATTTGCAAGGGAAGTTTAATCTTCTATCTACAAACCTATCAGAACAATTAATCCTTAAGACATGTGGCCTCTATTATGAATATGGTGACAAGGCGAGCCGGTTTATGGGTCATCAGTTGAAATGTCAAGCTGCATCACGACTTATTCCCCAGATAAGAGACATGCACCAAAACTTGACAAGCAATCCAAAGGAGATTAATAACATCTTTGCAACTTTTTATTCCCCTCTGTATGCCTCAGAGTTCCCCTCAGATAAAACAAATATGGAACTTTTTTAGATAATTTGGAAATACCAACTCTTGAACCAGAGGAGGTGGAGAACCTAGATCGGGCTCTTGGGCAGGAAGAGATTAATAATGCCATTAGGGCTATGCAGAGTGGTAAGTCCCCAGGTCCTGATGGTTATCCAATAGAATTTTATAAGAAATTTAAGGATAAGCTCATACCGGTCCTTCTAGAAGTGTTTCAGGAGAACGGCTCCTTACCCCCTTCTCTTTCACAGGCAGCTATTTCACTACTTCCTAAAAAGGGCAAGGACCCGACTCAGTGTGGATCATATCGCCCCATCTCACTTTCGAATGTAGATGTGAAAATTTTGGCTAAAGTGCTTGCATGCCGTTTAGAACGTCCCTTTCCCAAGATAATTTCAGAGGATCAAACAGGTTTTATTAAAAATCGCTATTTTTTTAAAAATATCTGTCGACTGGCTGATGTGGTTTATTCACCCAGTGATTCTCTAAGTCCAGAGGTTGTTATCTCCTTGGACGCAGAGAAGGCGTTTGATAGAGTGGAGATGTATACTTGTTTAGTGTTTTGGAGAAATTTGGATTTGGCAGAATATTTATAGCTTGGGTTAAGCTATTATACCACTCGCCTTTAGCATGCATACAGACAAATTATTTTCAATCTGACTATTTCCCATTAACACATGGCACTCGCCAAGGCTGCCCATTGTCCCCTCTTCTTTGCAATTGCAATTGAGCCTCTTTCTATTACACTTAAGTCAACTACATTATTTCAAGGTGTTAGAAAAGGGGACATGGAACACCGTGTTTCCCTATGTGCTGATGACCTCTTACTTTACGTTAGCGACCCTGTAGGTAGTAGTCCTACTATTGTCTCATTATTAGGTCAATTTGGAGCCTTCTCTGGCTATAAACTGAACTTTCAAAAAAGCAAATGCTTTCCCATTAATAACTTGACCCTACAGATCCGACAGGGATCTTTGCCTTTTCCTTTATCTCAAGATGGTTTTGTATACCTAGGAATACATAATACTCGCTCTTTTACATCTCTGTTTGAAGCTAACTACAGGCCTCAGGTTAGCCAAATGAAGGCTGATTTCGAGAGATGGCGCAGTTTGCCCCTTACTATAGCTGAGAAAATTCAGTCAGTGAAAATGACTATACTTCCCAGATTTCTTTATTTGTTTCAGTGTTAGCCAGTTTTCTTATCTAAGTTATTTTTTAAATCAGTAGACCAAGCTATAACCTCCTTTATTTGGGAAAATAAGGTCCCAAGGGTTAATAAGCACACTCTCCAAAGAGGTCGTGATGTAGGTGGAATGGGTCTTCCCAGCTTTATTCATTATTACTGGGCATCGAACATTCAAAAAGTATTATTTTGGCTCCACCGGCCAGATATAATCTGGTGCCTGCTTGAGTCACGGTCTTGCCACTCCTCGTCTCTCCCAGCTTTGGTGTAATCTTCCTTACCATTGAAATTCTCTCAATTCACATCTATCCCGATTGTGCTCTCCACCCTCAAAATTTTTAATCAATTTCGATGCCACTATGTTCATATCAGCTTCAGTTTTGGGCCCCATTCATAAAAACCATTTATTTCCTCCCTCCCCATTCGATTCAGCTTTCAGACAATGGGGTTTGAACGGTCTTATGCGCAATAAGGATTTGTATATTGATAACATATTTGATAGTTTTGATAACCTGCGCGGTAAGTATGGCCTTCCGCATAATCATTTTTTTTAATACCTGCAGATTCGCCACTTTGTCAAGGAAAAATTTCCCTCTTTTCCTGATCTACCACTTGCTATGTTAGGGGGAAAAACTCACTCTTAGCTTTAACAATAAGGGGCTGATCTCTGAACTATACTCTCAGCTGATGTCTTTGGGAGTTCAAGATCTAAACAAAACTAAGATTAGGTGGGAGGATGACCTCAGTATGGATCTGGCTGAGGAATATTGGGCAAAAGCATTGAATAGGGTTCATTTCTCATCATCATGTGCTAGACTGGGGCTCATACAATTTAAAGTTTTACACAGGGTACATTTAAGTAAAGCCAGACTGGCAGACATATACCCTGGGACAGACGCTGGCTGTGACAGGTGTTCCTTCTCTCCGGCTGGTTTAATACATGCATTTTGGTCATGCCCTCGGCTTGATGACTATTGGGCACTGGTTTTTAAATTGATCAGTGAGGTTTTGGGAGTGACACTGAGGCCTTGCCCGCTTATAGCTGTATTTGGTGTGGCAGATGATGATTTGGGTTTAAATGCAAGCCAGTCGGATATCATTGCATTTACATTGTTATTGGCCCGTAGGAGAATTTTGCTGGTTTGGAAATCTGCCACTCCCCCCAACTGCTGCTGCTTGGTTAGAAGATGTAATGTTTTTTCTGAAATTAGAAAAGATTAAATTCACTTTGAGGGGGTCTGTGAAAAAGTTCTATTCGAAATGGGGGCCTTTCTTGTCATATTTTGGGAGTCTTAAGGAATTACCTACTAGTTGAGAGCATTTGATTGTACTTGGGAAGTTGCCTTCCATTTAACACGCTTATAATTTACCTCACAGGGTGGTTGATGAATTGTAAATATGAGTGTATTTTGGATCATCTGACAGGGAAGGCTGGTACAGGGTTCTGAGTTGGATGATCAGCCATGATCATACTGAATGGCGATGCAGGCTTGAAGGGCTGAATGGCCTACTCCTGCACCTATTTTCTAAGTTTCTATGTTGCAGATGTGTGTGAGCCGTCGTCTTGAAGTAGTGTGAGGGTATGGTTGTGAAATGTCCGTACTTTGTGAATTGTTGTGTTGTAAATATATTAGCTGCTATGATATGTTTGGGGAGGGCGGGTGGGGGGAGGTTTGTTTTGGGGGTACGATATTAAAGCAAAATGGAGGAAAATGTAATCCATTATATATTCTGTATTGTGTCGTTCCTTCAATAAAAATAAAACATTTAAAATGTTATCAAAAACCTTGGCAAACTTCTGTAGACGTGTGGGGGAAAATGTGCGGACTGGCTGCAGTATGGCCTGGTTTGGGAATACCGATGCCTTTGAGTGGAAAATCCTGCAAAAGGTAGTGGATTCGGCTCAGTACATCACGGATAAAACCCTCCCAACCTTTGAGCACATCTGCATGAAACAGTGCTGTAGAAAAGCAGCATCCATCATCAAAGATCCTCACCACCCAGGCCATGCGGTTTTCTGGCTGCTGCCATCAGGTAGAAGATACAAGAGCCTCAGGACTTGCACCACCAGGTTCAAGAACAGTTACTACCCCTCAACCATCAAGCTCTTGAACAAAAGAGGATAGCTACACTCATTTAAAGATTCTTTTATCTTGTTATTTCATGCTCGTTATTTATTGCTATTTATTTATTATCTGCATTTGCCCAGTTGGTTGTTCATTGATCCCATTTACAGCCACCATTCTGTAGATTTGCTCAGTATGCCCACAGGAAAAAGAATCTCAGGGTTGTATGTGGTGACGTGTATACTGATATAAATTTTACTTAAAACTTTGATGGAGAGGGCTTTTCCTATGATGGACTGGGCTGCATTCACTACCTTTTGTAGGTTTTTCTGTCCTTGGGCTTGGTGTTTCCCTACGAGGCCATGATGCAATCAGTCAATATACTCTCCAATGTGCATCTATAGAAGTTCATCAAAGTTTTAGATGACATGCTTGTTGTAGCGTGGATGAAATTACAGGAGAGACAGAGTCACTGGTAGATACAAAGCAGCTTCTTTATTCGACACAACAAGGTACAGCAGGCATCTTAATGGATGGAGACACTTTCCGCAGAAAGGTCTGCTAGCTAAAATGTGGGCTCGATATTTATATGCTAAACACAAAGGCAATCGCTACTTAAAAAGTTACAGACATTTGAAGTTACATACAAACATCACACTTTCATCCTTTCCTTCTGACGCCAACATGTCTGTGTTGGTATCTACAGCCTTTAGGAATGTAAATTAAGTCTACGATACATTTATTTGGCATTTCCCGTGCTAACATAGAAGACAATTAATACAATTAATATTTATAATGTATTGGTGTGGTGATACTGCCTTCGAAACTACATTATCAGGTCATACTACCAGAAGTATCTGGTATTCACACCTTTTTGGAAGTCCATTGTGGTGGACTCAATCCACAGTCCTTTGTCAAACAGTTGAAATAGAAGTCTGGTGGCCAAAGTCATTTAAGTGTTAACAAGTCATCTACCCAAAAAGAAATCCACTCTAACAATGCTGAATCTGTGCAAATTTCAAAGAAAGTAGAGGTGCTGTAATGGCACTTACATGCTGGTCCCAGGATAGATCCTTTGAAATGATAATGCCAAGACATTTAAAATTGCTGATCCTCTCCACCTCTGATCCTCTGAGGAGGACTGGCTCTGGTTTCCTCCTTCGATTAATAATTAGCTCCTTGGTCTTGCTGACATTGAGTGTGAGGTTGTTATTGTGGCACCACTCAGCCAGATTTTCAATCTTCCTCCTATATGCTCATTTGGCCAACAACAGAGATGCCATCCAGCAAACATAAATATGGCTTTGGAGCGGTACTTAGCCTCTCAGTCATAAGTATAAAGGAAATGGAACAGAGGGCTAAGCACACAGCCTTTTGGTGCATCTGTGCTGATGGTATTTGTGGAGGTGATGTTGTCTGTCTAAGCTGACTGGGGTTTCCAAGTGAGGAAATCGAGGATTCAGTTGCACAATGAGATGTTGATGCCTAGGTATTGGAGCTTATTGATTAGTTTTGAGGAGATTAGTTCAGAGGGCTATGGATAACCCTAGGTAATTTCTAAAGTAAGCACAGTATTGTGATCTGAAGGGCCTGTACTGTGCTGTAGGTTTTCTGTGATAGTATTGAGTGCTGAGCTGTAGTAAATGCAGAGCATCCTAATTTCTGCATCCTCTGTCCAGATGCTGTAGGAGGGCTGAGTGAAGACCCAATGAAATGGCACCTGCTGGGACCTGTTATGATGGCAGGCAGATTGGAGTGGATCCAAGTCTCTCTGACTGGAGTTAATGTATTTCATGACCAACCTCTCAAAGCACTTCATCACAGTAGATGAAGAGAAAAACACTCTCACTTAATCTTTCCTCCTAGTTCATGTTCTCTAATCCAGGCAGCTCCTGGTAAATCTTCTCTGTACCCTCTCTAAAGCTTCCACATCCTTCCTATAAATGTGGTACAGTATAACCAAATTTTATAGAGCTGCAGCATTACTTTCCAGCTCTTGAAGTCAGTCGCCTGACTAATGAAAACCAGCACAACTTGTGTTTTCTTAACCTCCCTATCAACTTGCGCAGTCACTTTGAGTGATCTGTGAACATGGACTCCAAGATCAGTCTGTTCCTTCACACTGCTAAGCATCCTGCCATTAACCTTGTTTTCTGCTTTCAGGTTCAACCTTCCAAAATGAATCACTTCACACTTTTACGATTGAACCCCATCTGCCACTTCCCTGCCCAGCTCTGCATCCTGTCAATGTCCTGCTGTAGCCTATGACAACTTTCTACATTATCCATAACACCGTTTTTGTGTCATCTGCAAACTTCCTAACCTTCCCAGCACAGTCTAGGCTCCATTCACATGCTTTGTGTTTGTGTGAGGGGGAGGGGGGGAAGAAGTCAGAGAAATTCCCCCTCAGATACCTTTTACATTGTCTACCTTTCGCCCTAAACCTTGGCCATGGGTAAAATACTCATACTGTTCACCCTCTATGTTTGGTCACTCCTTAGACTACTTGTGGAAAAAGAAAAGAAACCCAGCCAATCTAACTTCACCTTATTACTCAGATGTTGCAATCCAGGCAATTCCTGGTGAATCTTCTTTTCACCTTTCTTCCGCAGTCACATCCATCCAATAGCGTGGCACCAGAACTATCCTCAACAATAATCTCATTTTGACGTTGAGTGGTATTAGCGTTGAATTACCCCACCTTTCTCATCCTGTGTCATTATAAACTCAATTGGATCGTCCAGATGATGAGCAGGTCAGAGTCTGCACATCCTGAAGCAAGTGACTCACCTCATGACACCCTGAAGCCTTTTCAACACCAATAGGGCCCAAGTTGGGAGTGTGATTGAGTACTTGGTACAATCATGAAGCTCCATGTCTTTCAAGATTAAAGAGTCCACTTCATTAGTTTTCAATTATCCTCATTCAAGTCATTAAAACCTCCTCTACTAGTGAACAATGGCTGCAGTGTGCACCATCTACAAAATGCACTGTATTTTGGCCTGGCAGCTCCCAACAACTTGTGCATCCCAAATGCACTGTTGGGATCATCGATTGCATCTAGTGCTCCCGGTGCGGCCTCCCCTACATCGGTGAGACCCGACGCAGATTGGGGGACTGCTTCGTTGAGCACCTCCGCTCCGTCCGCCACAACAGACAGGATCTCCCAGTTACCACCCACTTCAACTCAGCTTCAGATTCCCATTCGGATATGTCCATACATGGCCTCCTCTACTGCCATGATGAGGCCAAACTCAGGTTGGAGAAGCAACACCTCATATACCATCTGGGTAATCTCCAGCCCCTGGGCATGAACATTGAATTCTCCAATTTCCGGTAATTCCCTCCCCTTCCCAGTTTCACTCTGCCCCCTCCTCCAGCTGCCTATCACCTCCCTCTTGGTTCTGCCTCCTTCTACTACCCATTGTGCTTTCCCCTATTCCTTCTTCACCTTTCCTGCCTGTCTCCTCCATGCTTCTCCTCCCCCACCCCTTGATGTTTCCCCTTACAGGTTTTTTACTTGGCACCTACCAGCCTTCTCTTTCCCACCCTCCCCCCACCTTCTTTATAGGGTCCCTGCCCCTTCCCTCTACAGTCCTGATGAAGGGTTCCAGCCCGAAACGTTGACTGTTCGTTTCCATGGATGCTGCCCGACCTGCTGAGTTCCTCCAGCATGTTGTGAGTGTTGCTTTGACCCCAGCATCTGCAGAGTATTTTGTATTCCCAACAGCTTCATCCCATTTCTCCCAACAAGGTCACAGATAACTGGTGCACAGAAATGCTGCCTTCTGCCAGTTCCACTCCAAATTGCATACCATACTGACATGGAAATATATTGACACTCTTCATCACTGCTGGGTGTGAATCATAGGATCCCTACCTAGCAGTGAATATAGTGGTTCAAGAAAATGGATCACTATTCTGCGCTCAAACAATTAAGTTATGACAGGGTTGGAATCAGATTTATTGTCACTGACTTTCATAAAGTGAAATTTGTTGTTTTGCGGCAGCACTACAGTGCAAAGTCATAAAAATTATTATACATTACAAAAAGCAGTAAAACAGTGTTTAAAAAAAAAAGGAATAACAAGATAGTGTTCATTGACCATTCAGAAATCTGATAGCTGAGGGGAAGAAGCTGTTTCTGAATCAGTGAGTATGTCTTGAGGCTTCTGAAACACCTCCCCGATAGCAGTGATGAGAAAAGAGCATGTCCCAGTTGAGTTGAATTGAATTGAATTGACTTTATTTCTTACATCTGTCACATACATGAGGAGTAAAAATCTTTACGTTATGTCTCCTTCTTAATGTGCAATCATAGCAATTTATAATAATTTATAATAAATAGAACAGTCAATGTAATATATAGTAGACTCAAGTCAACGTGAGTTCATCAGTCTGATGGCCTGGTGGAAGAAGTTGTCCCGCAGCCTGTTGGTTCTGGCTTTCATGCTGCGGTACTGCTTCCCAGATGGTAGCAGCTAGAATAGAATGTGGTCGGGATGGCTTGGGTCCCCAATGATCCTACGGGTCCTTTTTACACACCTGTCCTTGAATGTTCTGGATCATGGGAAGTTCATAACTACAGATGTGCTGGGCTGTCTGCACCACTTTCTGCAGAGTCCTGTGATTAGGGGAGGTACACTTCCCATACCAGGCAGTAATGTAGCCAGTCAGGATGCTCTCAATTGTGCCCCTGTAGAAAGTTCTTAGGATTTTGGGGCCCATACCAAACTTCCTCAACCATCTAAGGTGAAAGAGGTGCTGTTGTGCCTTTTTCACCACACAGCTGGTGCCTACAGACCACGTGAGGTCCTTGGTGATGTGAGTGCCAAGGAACTTGAAGCTGTTTACCCTCTCAACCCCAGATTCATTGATATCAATAGGGGTTAGTCCGTCTCCATTCCTCCTGTAATCCACAACCTTTATTTTTGCGACATTGAGGGAGAGGTTGTTTTCTTGACACCACTGTGTCAGAGAAATAACTTCTTCTCTGTAGGCCACCGCGTTATTGTTTGAGATAAGGCCAATCAATGTACTGTATTAATTGTTATAGCTTGCCATAATTTCTTAGAAGGCATTGTTGTCTGAACAACTGTTATACTTTGAAGGATATTTACAAAGGATAAATTTTGGTGAATTCTAATAACAAGAGGGTTACAAGTGTAGCCCCCTCACTGGCCTCCTACGGAAACTTGGCTTGTTGCTAGCCCTGCTAACAGCCAGAGGACTCGGGTGAGAAGGCCACCTTTCATGAACAATGTTCCGATTAATCAAACCTTGATTTGAGGACATGTTACATAACTACTGCCCATAGACAATCGTCAGTGGACAAGAAATAAATTATAAAGAAAGTATATTTATACATTTTAGCTTTATCAAACAGATAGTAGGAAAAAAGAATAGGGGCAAAAATAAAAGAGCCCATTACAATTAAGCCAGTTTAAATCTGTAGAGTTCATTTTGAAACTGTCTTTTACTTATGCTCTGGATCCACAGTCTGCGTGAAAGCACACACTACATCCTGAATGTCGCTTGAAATCCATCTCGAACAAACGGCTGCTCCCTCTGAAGTATTGGCCCTTCCTCCTTGGAGCCATTCATCTGCACAAAGCACCTTGTGCAGTGGGGATTCTCCTTACCATGGCATCCTCAGCCATCTTCCCTCCTGTCTTCTCTGCAGCTACCACCAAAAAGACCATGAACCCCACCTGTGTCCATCACAAATCTCTGTCCACTCAGCTTTCTCTAGAACCTTCTCCCAATTCCACCATCCTGATTGGCTGACACAACATTCATAAGTTGAACATCACGACCCCTTATCTTTACCCAAACCCAAACATGCTATCAGCAAGACACACTGCTTCTACAGAAAGCTACAAAATGGAATACCCTACAATATTAGCAGTAAAAGTCTTAACTGGGGCATTACACAAGATAAAAGTCAAAATGGCACAGAAGGAAATACTGCATAAATGCATTATGGATAGAGGTTCGTATTCTTTTCGTTAAAGTTTTAGTGGTTTCAGAAATTGAAAGGGTGTTTTCAAAAGTCTGTAAATCTAATATTTGTTTATCTAGGAATACACATCATCTTGTACTGGCATACAGATGAGATTTACATTCATTTTTAGTCATTTTAAAAATACAGTGATTTTATTTTCTAACCTTTGGGGAAGTGTGTAACATTAAAGACTTGCAGAGCATCACTACGACTAAAGAAGGAAGCTCGGCTTCAGTTTGGGATATGGTATAGAGGGAAAAAAAAGTACTGTTGCTAGGGTCACTGTGATACTACAGTAGTTCAGCAACACATTTTTCTTATCACAATCCCAACTACAATACATCACTTCCTGTACCACTTTTTTCTTATCAGTTCAGTATTTGTTCATGAGACAATGGTGATTTGTGTAATTGAGATAATCAGTGTGGGAAGTTTTCAAAAGCTTCTTAATATAATCTTTGAGTTAAATGTTTGTATTTAGTAGAAAAACTTTGCTTCTTCCCTTAAAGTGACTTGCAAATATTTGGATGATGTCTGTTGTGCAGTAAATAATGACTGCAAAAGTTTTGCATCCGAGCTCTTAATTTATTTTCATTTCATTAAATTTCAAGTTATCATGAGAAATTTTATCAAATGTTTTCTGTCTCAATAAATATTACATTGACAGGTTATTTCTTCCACTTTAGACAACGTGTCAAAAACTCAACCAGATCCACCAGACATGACTTTGACTTTTACAAATACAGGCTGGTTTACTGAGATCAGCTAAAAATTTTAAAGCTGTGACTGAATGCTATTGCAAGCTACCTAATTTGGACCTACTTGCATTACAACTTCTTGGTAGAAAGGTCTGATCCAAGGGATTTATCACCATCTTTGGTTTCATTGAGTTGAATTTACTAACTGCATACTGGCAGTAATAAGAGCCTTGCTGACTATCAACTGTCCAACCCTCAACATGTCTTGGATTTTAGCATGTCTGGGTTGAAAAGTTTAATACTAGCTGTGGGTCAGGTAAAGGCCATTGCGCAACAGTGGGTAACACAAAGGTTTTTACTCCCTCATGTTGTGGGGTGGATGTAAATTTAAATAAATTCAATTCATTGAGCCCAGCAGTGATGTGCTATGGAGAGGGGCAATGTGCATTTCATATCCAATCTCTCAAATTTAGCTCAAAGGAAGCTGCCGTACAAATGGCATCTCTAGGTTACACAAGTTGCTGGAAGAAGTGGTTGAGCCAGGTGCAATACTATAATTTAAGACACGCTTGGTTAAGTACATGGAAGGGCGGGTATTAGAAGATGTGGTCCAAATGTAGGAATCAGGACAAACTGGTGGGCACTGTGGTTGGCATGGACTCGTCGTTGATTTAAATGGGGTCACCAGCCATATGGGAGGGGGAGTGGGGGAAATACTGGAGTTGTTTTATTTTTAATATTTTGGGGCTTTGTTTGGTTTTTAATGATTTTAGTTGAATATGGTAACTCATAAAATTATTTTAATAGAAAATTTATGTTGGAAATCTGACAAGTTTCTGTTACAGTGGTATCCATTCCTCATAACCTCAAACAGTCCCTTAATTAGCTAATTTTGTTCTAGTACACCATCCGTTCACTGGCACCTGCCCCCCTACCCCATCACTATCGCCTCCCTAAGCCTGTAGACTGGCCAGGTAATTATTTCATTGAACATAAGTATTTCTGAGAGGAAATTCCCCTTCAAATTGTGTTATATGATATTTGTGTTTACCCAAGAGGGATGGGTAGTTTAATGATTCATTTGAAAGCTGGACCTTTAACAGTGTTGCATTTCCTTACAGTAGTGAATTGTAGTGTCAGCTTTGGTACTCTTCCACAAATAGAGGTATTGTAATGGGCAGGGTAATGCTGAAATTAGATTAATAAAATAATGTTAAGCATTGGCTTTCTATGGACCCACACACAGCATAATTAAAAGTTAGGCCATCTTAGCGGTTTTGTTAAAGGACTTCGTAAATATTCACCAGCTGTATATTTAGCCTTTTGTTAATGATGAAAAATTTAGTTGATAGGAAATAAATTTTATTCTTTAATTTCTGTGAAATTCTAAAAAATCCAACATATGCTAATTGAATTAATAAATATTATTTAAATTGTCACTGCTTTGGGAAAGAAAGTATTAAAATGCTATAATTATGTATGTTTTGGAAAACATTTTTTAAAGCAATTAGTTTAAATCTAACAATGTATATTCATTCACTTTATTTAGTTTGCTATGAGTTAGTGCTGCTTCGGCTACTATTGGTTGATGAGAGAAAAGATTCAACCTTTGGCTTAATGTAAAACTATGGATTGGTTTGAACTACGACCTAAGTTGGGTTGATGGTTAGAGAAGCTCTGCCTTTTTAGGTAAATATCAAACTGAATAAAGCTTTTTCTTTTTTTTAAATATAGATGTTTCTCACAGTGTACCTGAGCAACAGTGACCAACATTATACAGAGGTACCAATCACTCCTGAGACTACTTGTCGTGATGTTGTTGGATACTGCAAAGAGCCAGGAGAGACAGACTGTCATTTGGCTGAGTGCTGGCATGGTGGTGGTAAGTAAATCGTGTTAGAGGTAGCAGTTCCATCTGTTTGGTGATTTGTACTATAATAGTTGACCAGTCACCTGTTTAGAATTAGTACTGGTGTCATAACACCAGCTGCATTTCTGTGGCAAATGTGTTTTGTTAATTATATAACAATGGTGTAATTGAATTGAGAGAAACTATAATGCCATACCAAAAATTGGTAGCTATTGGCCTTTGGATAATCCGTTATTCACAGTAAAATGAAGGTTTCCCGGACCTAATTCAAATTTATGGAGCTGGGCCTGAACACAGCACCTTTTTGACTGAAATGTAAAAACACTGTCTTCATTGGTATTTATGCTTGGCATTAGAGAGAGTAGATGAAATTATTAAGGTAATTTGTACATCATGAGTATATAGAGAATACTATTAAATTGTTGCAAGCCATGATAAGGAAGTATAATTTAGTTTCTCCTCTTATAGAACGTGCCATAGCAGACAATGAGCGTATATATGATATTCTGCAGCAGTGGGGAGCGCAGAGAAATGAAGTTTGTTTTTACTTGCGCCATGAGCGCCCACCAAGCACAGTTCGGGATACAGGTAAGAACTGTATTGCACTTTGCTCATGCCAGTATTGTGGAACTTTAGGCAGACTTATGTTGATTCATTTGAAGTTAACTTGTAGAGTCATAAAGCACAAAAAACGGGTCGTTCGGCCATCCCACCCCTCCACTGTACCTTCTCTGCCTCATTGCCCACCCCCGTGTCCATGCTGATCATTATGTACCCACCTATCCAATACTTATTCTGTAGCTTTCTATATCTTGGCAATTAAATTGCTTATCCAGATAATTTTTAATGTTGTTAGATTATCTTCCTCCCCCACCCTCTCAGGTGTTACACATTGTGACCATTCTTGGGGGAAAAATAACTTCCCCCTCAGATCTGCTCCAAACCTCATATTCCTCTTCTTAAACCTATGTCCTGTGGTTTTGGTTATCTCTGTTATGGGAAAATATTCCTTACTGTTCACTCCATCTGTAACCTTCATGATCTTCTATAC
The DNA here is from genome assembly GCF_030028105.1 of Mobula birostris. Classification (NCBI taxonomy): domain Eukaryota; kingdom Metazoa; phylum Chordata; class Chondrichthyes; order Myliobatiformes; family Myliobatidae; genus Mobula; species Mobula birostris. Next base: position 29,788,278 of record NC_092377.1, read on the forward strand.
ATCTATCAGGTACAACCTCATCCTTCCAAAGAAAACAAAACCAGCCTATTCACTTATTCCTCTTGACTGAAACATTCCATCCCAGGCAACATCCTCAAATATTTTCTGCAACTGCTCCAGTGCATTATTGTCCTTCTTAAAGTGTGGTGACCCAAACTACGCAGAATGCTCTCGGTGTGCCCAGCTAATGTTTTATAAAGTTTTAACATGACGTCTTAGCTTTTGTATTCTATGCATCTAAAGAAAGCCAGGATCCTTTGTCAGCTTCATTAGATACATTGAATGTAAGAGCTAGGAACTTATCTACCTGTGCTGTCATCTTTAGGAATCCATAGACTTGTGGACCAAGGTTCTTCTGTTCCTCAATTAATAGATTTCCTAAAATGTCGGGATTAAATTCCATCTGCCATTGTTCTGCCCAGTTTATCCTCCCCACTGTCACTGGTCAGTGGTTTACAATCGTAAAAGTAACCTTCCACCAGTACCTTCTGTCCCCAATTGCAAACCAACACGCCTTGGATCCACTGGTCTATAACCTTTTCAACTGGCCTTGCAATGGGGAATTTGTCATAAGTCTGACTGAAGTCCATTTAACAGCACTGCCCTCATCAATATATTCAGTAACTTTTTAAAAAAAACTGAATTAACCAGACAGGATCTCCCACCAACAAAGCCATGCTAACTATCTATCAACACTTGCCTTTTCAAGTCTTGACTAATTCTGTACCTCAGAATATTTCCAGTAACTTCCCTACCACTGAGGTTAAGCTCACTTGTTCGTAGTTACGTGAGTAGTCTCCGCTGCTGTTTTTCTACTGATTAAAATTGTATTTTCAGCCTGATCTAGTTCATATTCATGCAGTTTTTAAATGACAATAGCATGTATAATTACTTTTAGTTGATAAACAGGTTTGTATAAGCAGAACAAGTAAGTCTAGTTTGGTGCAAGTGACATAACTTCGTAGATAACAGGAATTCTGCAGATGCTGGAAATTCAAGCAACACACATCAAAGTTGCTGGTGAACGCAGCAGGCCAGGCAGCATCTGTAGGAAGAGGTGCAGTCGACATTTCAGGCCGAGACCCTTCGTCAGGACTAACTGAAGGAAGAGTGAGTAAGGGATTTGAAAGTTGGAGGGGGAGGGGGGAGATCCAAAAGATAGGAGAAGACAGGAGGGGGAGGGATAGAGCCAAGAGCTGGACAGGTGATAGGCAAAAGGGGATACGAGAGGTTCATGGGACAGGAGGTCCGGGAAGAAAGACGGGGGGGGGGGGGAACCCAGAGGATGGGCAAGAGGTATATTCAGAGGGACAGAGGGAGAAAAAGGAGAGTGAGAGAAAGAATGTGTGCATAAAAATAAGTAACAGATGGGGTACGAGGGGGAGGTGGGGCCTTAGCGGAAGTTAGAGAAGTCGATGTTCATGCCATCAGGTTGGAGGCTACCCAGACGGAATATAAGGTGTTGTTCCTCCAACCTGAGTGTGGCTTCATCTTTACAGTAGAGGAGGCCGTGGATAGACATGTCAGAAGGGAATGGGATGTGGAATTAAAATGTGTGGCCACTGGGAGATCCTGCTTTCTCTGGCGGACAGAGCGTAGATGTTCAGCAAAGCGGTCTCCCAGTCTGCGTCGGGTCTCGCCAATATATAAAAGGCCACATCGGGAGCACCGGACGCAGTATATCACCCCAGTCGACTCACAGGTGAAGTGTTGCCTCGCCTGGAAGGACTGTTTGGGGCCCTGAATGGTGGTAAGGGAGGAAGTGTAAGGGCATGTGTAGCACTTGTTCCGCTTACACGGATAAGTGCCAGGAGGGAGATCAGTGGGGAGGGATGGGGGGGACGAATGGACAAGGGAGTTGTGTAGGGAGTGATCCCTGCGGAATGCAGAGAGGGGGGGGAGGGAAAGATGTGCTTAGTGGTGGGATCCCGTTCCCTTGTTCAATCCCTTCCGACCTATGTTCGTAACACTTCTCACGCTCTTAAACTTTTCGATGATTTTAAGTTCCCTGGCCCCCGCCGCTTTATTTTTACCATGGATGTCCAGTCCTTATATACTTTCATCCCCCATCAGGAAGGTCTCAAAGCTCTACGCTTCTTTTTGGATTCCAGACCTAATCAGTTCCTCTCTACCACCACTCTGCTCCGTCTAGCAGAATTAGTCCTTACTCTTAATAATTTCTCCTTTGGCTCCTCCCACTTCCTCCAAACTAAAGGTGTAGCTATGGGCACCCGTATGGGCCCTAGCTATGCCTGCCTTTTTGTTGGGTTTGTGGAACAATCTATGTTCCGTGCCTATTCTGGTATCTGTCCTCCACTTTTCCTTCGCTACATCGACGACTGCATTGGCGCTGCTTCCTGCACGCATGCAGAACTCGTTGACTTTATTAACTTTGCCTCCAACTTTCACCCTGCCCTCAAGTTTACCTGGTCCATTTCCGACACCTCCCTCCCCTTTCTAGATCTTTCTGTCTCTGTCTCTGGAGACAGCTTATCCACTGATGTCTACTATAAGCCTACTGACTCTCACAGCTACCTGGACTATTCCTCTTCTCACCCTGTCTCTTGCAAAAACGCCGTCCCCTTCTCGCAATTCCTCCGTCTCCGCCGCATCTGCTCTCAGGATGAGGCTTTTCATTCTAGGACGAGGGAGGTGTCTTCCTTTTTTAAAGAAAGGGGCTTCCCTTCCTCCACTATCAACTCTGCTCTTAAACGCATCTCCCCCATTTCACGTACATCTGCTCTCACTCCATCCTCCCGCCACCCCACTAGGAATAGGGTTCCCCTGGTCCTCACCTACCACCCCACCAGCCTCCGGGTCCAACATATTATTCTCCGTAACTTCCGCCACCTCCAACGGGATCCCACCACTAAGCACATCTTTCCCTCCCCCCCCCCCCCCTGCATTCAGCAGGGATCGTTCCTTACACAACTCCCTTGTCCATTCGTCCCCCCCATCCCTCCCCACTGATCCCCCTCCTGGCACTTATCCGTGTAAGCGGAACAAGTGCTACACATGCCCTTACACTTCCTCCCTTACCACCATTCAGGGCCCCAAACAGTCCTTCGAGGTGAGGCAACACTTCACCTATGAGTCGACTGGGGTGATATACTGCGTCCGGTACTCCCGATGTGGCCTTTTATATATTGGCGAGACCCGACGCAGACTGGGAGACCGCTTTGCTGAACATCTACACTCTGTCCGCCAGAGAAAGCAGGATCTCCCAGTGGCCACACATTTTAATTCCACATCCCATTCCCATTCTGACATGTCTATCCACGGCCTCCTCTACTGTAAAGATGAAGCCACACTCAGGTTGGAGGAACAACACCTTATATTCCGTCTGGGTAGCCTCCAACCTGATGGCGTGAACATCGACTTCTCTAACTTCCGCTAAGGCCCCACCTCCCCCTCGTACCCCATCTGTTACTTATTTTTATGCACACATTCTTTCTCTCACTCTCCTTTTTCTCCCTCTGTCCCTCTGAATATACCTCTTGCCCATCCTCTGGGTCCCCCCCCCCCCCCGTCTTTCTTCCCGGACCTCCTGTCCCATGAACCTCTCGTATCCCCTTTTGCCTATCACCTGTCCAGCTCTTGGCTCTATCCCTCCCCCTCCTGTCTTCTCCTATCATTTTGGATCTCCTCCTCCCCCTCCAACTTTCAAATCCCTTACTCACTCTTCCTTCAGTTAGTCCTGATGAAGGGTCTCGGCCTGAAACGTCGACTGCACCTTTTCCTACAGATGCTGCCTGGCCTGCTGCGTTCACCAGCAACTTTGATGTGTGTAACTTCGTAGATATTCAGTTTGCAATTTTCATGACTTAGTGGGGAAAAAGCTCCTCCAACTCATTACAATTACGCCAATTTTCCAGAATGCTGGCCAGTTAATATAATTTCTTGAACTATACAACTGAAAAGTCAATATGTTAATTTAATGCAATGTCAAAAAAAATTACATACCTATTGCCTATTTGTCCTTTCATATGGTCATAGAAACATGCTCCACATAACTGGTCCTTACAGTCTGTTTTATGCATACCAACTATAATGCCTATCCATGCTAATCCAGTTTGTCTGTCTTAGACCTGTTTCCCTCTACTCTATTCCTATTCCGATACCTGTCCAAATGCCTTTAAACATTGAAATATTATATGCCTTGACTACTGTACTTCCTCTAATGTTGTATTTAGCAAAATTGAGGTTTTAAACTAATGATATATTTAATTCTTAAAAGTTATGCATTAATAGATAATTTTTCACATGTATTTCTATATTTTATATATTATCGTTTTTGAAAAATAAGTGAGGTTCGAGCCTAATGTCAGAAGTAAGAATTTGTATCTAAGTCACAATTTCCTTTTATTATTTTAAACATTTTTGGATAGAAAAATATCTTGACGTGAAAAAAAGCATGATAGATTTTGAGAATACTTATATGGAGCATCTATCCCCACTTATGAATACCTGACTTGCATATAACCCTGTACATTCATTCAGGCATTTGGGAGACTGGCTGATTTTGCCAGTTTCTGTGGGACTGTAGGAATCTTTTGCTAGCTGGGAACTCACTTTGTAGCCTCATTTTCAACTTGTGAACTGTTCAGGTTCCAGGCAGGAACAGAATCCTCCTATAACCTGAGGATGACTTGCTTGTTGAAAAAATAATGGAATGTACAGAAGACGGGCAGACATATTTCAGTATTAAGTAAAAACAAAAAAAAAATAGAAACACTTATCTCTGACAACATCTGTGATGAGAGAAATGAAGTTAAAGTTTTAGGACCAAACAATAACTTGTTTCTCTTTCCACAAATGAGTGCTACAGCATTTTTAGTTTTTATTTCAGATTTCTGGCATGTATTGTACAAGCAAGTATGATCCCAGGTTTCAGAAATATCTATTGCAAAATATCTATTCCCATTCTTTTGAGAATTGACTCCAAACACTTGAGAGATACTGCAAGCTATTTTAACTGATTATTTATTTCACATTTAATCATCTGTGCTATAATGGGTGCCTGAGGGAAAACGTATTCACTCAGAGGATGGTGTAAATATGAAACGAGCTGCCAATAGAAGTGGTGGTTGTGGGTTTGATTGCAGCACTGAAAAAAAAAAGTATGGATAAATACATGGATGGGAGAGTATGGAGGGCTATAGCCCCAGTTATAGATCAATAGCACTAGGTAGAATAGCAGTTCGACATGGTTGAGCAGGGCCAAATCGCCTGTTTCTGTACAGTTCTGTATATACCCAATGACTTGGCTTCCACAGTCATCTTTGGAAATGAATTCCACAGATTCACCACACTCCAGCTCGAGAAATTCTTCTTCAGCTCTGTTCTAAAGGGACATCCTTCTATTCTGAGGTTGTGCCCTCTGGTCCTAGACTCTTCTACTATTGGATACATCCTCTCCACATCCACTGTATCTTGGGCTTTTCAGCCCTTGGTAGGTTTCATGAGAACCCCTCACCCCCGATTCTTCTAAACTGCAGTGAGCACAGGCCCAGAGCAATTAAATGCTCCTCATACATTAACACTTTCATTTTCAGAATTATTCCAGTAAATCACCTCTGGATCCTCTCCAATGCCAACATATACTTTCTTTGATAAGGGGTCCAAAGCTGCTCAGAATACTCTGAATGTAGTCTGACCAATGCCTTATAAACTCTCAGCATTACACCCTTGCTTTTGTATTTTAGTCCTCTCAAAAAGAATGCTATCATTGCATTTGCTTTCCTTACTACCTGCTCAACCTGTAAGTTAACTTTTAGGGAATCCTGCCGTAGGACTCCCAAGTCCCTTTGCACCTGCAATTTCTGAATTTGCTCCCCATTCAGAAATTAGTCTATACTTTCATTCCTTCTATCAAAATGCACGAGCAAACAATGACACTTGCTCTTTTCAATGGTCCTGCTCTTACAAAATTATTCATCCTCGCTCTTGGATACATTAAAAGCAGTTCTAGATCTCTTAAATAGGCAAGGCTTAAACAAATATGGTACTAGTATGGGAAGGTTAATATAGATGGGCAATAAGGTTGTCATGAGGGATCAAAATCCCATTTATCTTGTGTTTGACTCTTTGACTCATAGTATTCTCTTGGCATCCACAGTCATTCTTTTTACCATATATGTACTACAGTTTAAAATCTTCAACTATTGTGTTGTTAATTAACTTCATATTCCTACAAATCTGGACTCTATGTAGTGCTAAATGCTAAAGATCGATGCGAACAAAGTCCATCTCCAATTTCAGTGGTACTGTTGGGCTTCACAATCAAATTAAAGCCCTATGATTTTCTCCTTTTAAAATGTAGATATTTACCACATAACGCTTTGTCTTGCTTACTTTGAGGATTATTTTTCAATATTGTACTGCAGTCATTGACCCTTAAACTTTCTTTATGTACTGGAACACGAACTTTGTGTTTTGTCAAAACTTTGTTTTTGTAAAACAATTGCTTCTGGGTGGACCCTAAAATCACTTCTGCTAAACACAATGATTTTCTTTTTGATGTGCTGCTTATAATTGTTACTTTAATAATTTTACTTTCAGGCTGTTTGAGACTCCAAGACCCAACGTTGAAGAGAAACAGAGTGCAGGGTACTACAGAAAGACGAATGGAAAATGGAGTAAGTATCTTCAACCATCTTTTAAAGGCTGCAGTATATTATTGACAACTCTGTCACCTAATGAGTTGGAAATGGTAAGCTGTGTATGACTCAGAGCAAACAAATTATTCCAGAGAAAAAATCCATTTGAAGAGAAGATGTTTTTTGGGTGATTTGTTTGCTATGAGTCATATAGAATAGATTTTTGTTGGAGTAATTTGCTCTGAGTGAAGAATAGAGTAAACAGAAACTACAGTACCTGGTGTTGTGGTTACAAATAATTTCCTCCTGAGTCTTTTTCTCCTCTAATTTCCCCACCACACCCTTGCTAGTTATAAGTTAAAATTGACATTCCTGAATTTGAAATGTTTGTAAACTGAATTCAGAAAAGAAATTCAGTGTTTGCAGAAGTTAACATAATTTATAATAAAATCAGAGAAGCCAATTCAGAATGGAAATAGGCTGTGAAAGATTAATTAAAACAAAGGAGGTTGTGAAGACTGTTGCCTCAGGGAAAGAAAAATGAAACAGTTTCACTGATGCGTAAAGCTTTATCATGTATGTAAATTTGACATGTTCATTATTTGTAGGTTTGATAAATTACTAGACCTGGTATGTAGAGCGATAAGCTATTGATCTGCAGATGCAAGTTTAAATTCCACCATAAAAATGTGGCAATTAGATTCAAATATATAAAAAGTTAATATCTGTAATAATAACCTTGAAGCTGCTGGAATGTAGCCTGTACTGACACCAGCCTACTGCCCTCTACTGTGCCTATTGTCTTGTTTATTATTTATTGTAATGCCTGCATTATTTTGTGCACTTAGTGCAGTCCTGGGTAGGTCTGTAGTCCAGTGTAGTTTTTGTGTTGTTTTACGTAGTTCAGTGTAGTTTTTGTATTGTTTCATGCAGCAGCATGGCCCTGAAAAACATCTCGTTTTTACTGTGAACTGTACCAGCAGTTATGGTCAAAATGACAGTAAAAAGTGACAACTTGAAAAGACATCTGATACACAAATGTTCTTCAGGGGAAGAATTGTTTTTTTCTTTTGTGATTTTTGAGAGCCACAGAAATATGATTGTTTCCTAACTGTCCTCCCAGATGTTGTAAGCCTCCCAGTTGAAGGTTGTTTTGGGATGGAGTAGACCTCATGTAAGATTCAGCACTTTGGATATTTATGTGGTGCCATACTAGACAGAGGCAGGGTAGAGATGATTCTGTACTTCTTCCTTTAAATGTCACCATGTACAACAGCAGATGGAATGAAGTCAAAGTTGTTTATTTTCATATGCACAGGTACAATGAAAATCTTACTTATAAATCATGTAAGAAGCATTCACAAGAAAAATATAAAGTAAAGATAAATGAAATATCTTTACAAGAAAGGAACAATTAAGTCAAAAGTCCCTTTTCATGCACATTGGTCAAAGTGGTCATAGTGTTGCTGAATTCTAGTGATTAGGGTTAAAACATGGAACACAAGAATATTATAACACAGTACTGGTCTTTTGGCCCATGATGTTGTGCTGGCTTTTTAACCTACACAAGGATCACTCTTGCTCTTCTCTCCTACATAACCTATTTTTCTGTCATTCAGGTACATATCCAAGAGTTAAATGTCCCTAATGAATCTGCCACAAGCACCACTGCACCCACCACTCTCTGTGTAAAGAACTTACCTCTGACCTCCCCCATATATTTTCCTCCAGTGATCTTAAAATTATGGCCCCTTGTAATAGTTATTTCCGCCCTAGGAAAAACTGTCTCTCTGGCTATCCTCTCTTCCTATGCCTCTTATCATCTAGCACACTTCTATCAAATCACGTCTCATCCCCTTTTGCTCCAAAGAGAAAAGTCCTAGCTCACTCCATAAGACAGGCCCTCTAGTCCAGGCTGCATCCTGGTAAATCCCCTCTGCACCCTCTCTAAAGCTTCCACATCCTTCTTGTGATGAGGCAACCAGAACTGAACACTATATTCGAAGTGTGGTCTAACCAGGGTTTCATTGAGCTGGAACGTTACCTCATGGCTTTTGAATTCAATCCTCTGACTAATGAAGGTGAACATACCATATGCTTTCTTAACAGCCCTATCAATTTGTGCGGCAACCTTGCGGAATCTATGGACGTGAAGCCTAAGATCCCTCTGTTTCTCCACACAACCAAGAATCCTGGCATTAACTCTGTATTCTGCCTTCAAATTAGGCATTGCAAAGTGAATCACTTCGCACTTTTCTATGTTGAACTCCATCTGCCACTTCTTAGCCCAGCTCTGCATCCTGTCAGTGGCCAATTGCAATTTACAGCAACCATCTACACAATGAATCAGAATCAGGTTTATTATCACTGGCATGTGACGTGAAATTTATTAACTTAGCAGCAACAGTTCAATGCAATACATAATCTAGAGGAGATATAAAAACAATAATAAATAAACAAGTAAATCAATTACAGTACAAATATATTGAATAGATTAAAAAACATGCAAAAACAGAAATACTGAAAATTAAATAAGTGGGGTGGTGTCTAAGGATTCAATGTCCATTTAGGCATCAGATGGCAGAGGGGAAGAAGCTGTTCCTGAATCACTGACTGTGTGCCTTCAGGCTTCTGTAACTCCTACCCGATGGTAACAGTGAGAAAGCAGCATGCCCTGGGTGCTGGAAGTCCTTAATAATGGACACTGTCTTTCTAAGACACCATTCCGTGAAGATGTCCTGGGTACTTTGTAGGCTAGTACCCAAGATGGAGCTGACTTGACTTACAACCATCTGCAGCTTCTTTCGGTCCTGTGCAGTAGCCCCCCCATACCAGACAGTGATGCAGCCTGTCAGAATGTTCTCTTTGGTACAGCTATAGAAGTTTTTGAGTGTATTTGTTGACATGCCAAATCTCTTCAAACTCCTAATAAAGTACAGCCGCTGTCTTGCCTTCTTTATAACTACATCAATATGTGGGACCAGGTTAGATCCTCAGAGATCTTGACACCCAGGAACTTGAAACTGCTCACTGTCTCCACTTCCAGTCCCTCTGAGGATTGGTATGTGCTCTTTCATCTTACCCTTCCTGAAGCCCACAATCAGCTCTTTCATCTTACTGATGTTGATTGCTAGGTTGTTGCTGCAGCACCACTCCACTAGTTAGCATATCTCACTCCTGTAAACCCTCTCGTCACACCTGAGATTCTACCAACAATGGTTGTATTGTCAGCAAGTTTATAGATGGTATTTGAGCTATGCCTGGCCACACAATGCCACCAACTTTCGTATCATCTGCAAACTTACTAACCCATCCTTCCACTTCCTCATCCAAGAAATTTATAACATTTATTTATTTATTAAAACTAAATTAATAAGGATTGGGCTGATTGGTTCAAGAACTGAATAGCTGAAGGAATTAGTTGTTCTTGAACCTGGTGTGTGGGATTTCAAGTTTCTGTACCTCCTGCCCAATGGTGGCTGCAAGAAGACGACGTGGATGATGAGGATCATTGATAGATGTTGCCTTCTTGGGGCAGTGCCTCCTAATGATGGGGGAGAGTTCTGCCCATTATGTATTGAGCAGAGTCACCAGCTCTCTGCAGTTTCTTGGGTTCCTGCACATTTGAATTGCCATACCAGACAATAATGCAACCAGTTAGTCACGGAGAATAAGAGGCCTGTCAATGTTTGAGAAAAGTAAGTTCACCTTTGCTGAGGTAGCTATGCTGCCCATTCTGTGTGGGTTACTGAGAGAAGTGCAGATGGAAAATGCAGTTGAGCATAGTCTGTCATTTCTGCAATAGTGGCACCAAAGTATTACATCCTTTTTCAAAAAAGGGACTTTTGGGACAAATCCAGCAAAAATACTGTTCTTCCATGCAAGTTTTTGCAATGTATTACCGAGGGGGAAATAATGGCCTCAAGAAAATTATGAATTGACAGATTTTTTTGGAGTGGCAGCACTGTTTAAGACAAATATGTTTTTAATAGGTCAGCCTTGGTGTCAAGGACTGGGGTACTTGGATTTTAATTGATTGGTGAAAGATAAGAGTGATGGGAATTAAATCATTTTACAAAACAATTGATTTACTTTAAATCAAAATAGAGAATTCTCATCCTGTAGATTATGTTGCCATTATATTACAACTCAACAACTCCACTGTAAGGAGTCTTGTACATCCTCCTTCTGAAATGCATTGGTTTTCTTTGGGTCCTCCGGTTTTCTCCTACAGTCCAAAGGTATATTGGGTTGGTTAATAAGGCATTGTAAATAGTCTTGTGATTAGGTTAGGGTTAATCGGGGTTGTTGGGTGTGTCTGGGTGGTGTGGCTCGAAGGGTCGGAAGAGCCTACTCCGCACTGTATCACTAAATAAATAAATAGTCTGCTATCAGACCATTTGGAAATCCTCATGTTTTAGTATATGACCCATCATGTGACATTTCCATTTCCAATTCCATTTGCCAAGTTCCCTTCCACTCTTCAGGTCTCTGGTTCCTGCATTCACTGAGTGTTTGGCGGAGCTCCGGTTCTCATGGGTTTTTCCTCTCACTGGGATCACAGTTCTCCTACTTTCTGGCCACTGGCCAGAAAGTGAATTAACTAGTTAAAAAGAGCTCACAATGTTGCATGGAATGGTTCTTAACATTGGTATATGGGACTTCATTGACCGTTATAATGTGCTTCTACACATATCTTTTCCTTTCTCCCCCCAGTAAAATTTTACTTTGATCAGAAGTGCAGTGAAGTCATCCCTTACTGTTGGTTCAACTTCAAATAGTTGCTGAGTCATGAGATATTTTTATTGGTTATCACTAGTGCTTCCGAATTTTTTCTCAAGCGATCAGGATTAGGTTGTTGTTGGACACTCAGCCACATAGATATGAGCAATATCTCCCCTTACAGTGCTTCTGAAAATACAGTCTAATATTTAGCTGTAAAGAATGTATAAACTGTATTCTCCTCTATGCTCCATGAGACCTCTCCCCCTCTCTCCCCCCACCTCCAGATTTTTCCCTATATTGATTATTAGTCCTGGTCTAATATTTATTTTCTTTAATTTTGTTTTGTTTCACAAATGGAAGCATTTTCTCCACATCTACTCCAATAGATTCTTTAGCATGGAACTTCTAAGTGTGCTGATCTAGCTTTTCTGTCTTTCCTGGTGGATATGAAAAGAGTCTTCTGATGTTACCCATTTTAGTATGAAGATCAAACAGTTTTTAAATAAGGTCTGAGGATCGATATGTACAAATTTAACTTTTAAATTTCTGTCCTCTAAAAAATAAACCCCAACACTTGGTCATGTTAACCTCTATTCGCTAATTTAGCCCCTTACTTCCAAGAAGTACGTTATTACTTTCTTTGAAAGTGGTCTGACATCAGACACATAATGTCAATCTTTCTGCTGAGTCATCCTTTAACTTTTGCATCTTATTTCTCTCTCTTACTTGAGTATCGTTTGCAAATTTTGAAATTATTATGAGTTCACAGCCTTTATTTTTCTATATAAAATGTGAATGTTTGTGATACTGGCACCAGTTTTTAGTGGAGGACTACTTCACTTCCTGAGTAAATATTCTGGATCCTTGAGCTGTTTTCTATTTTGTAACTAGGTTTCTGTTATGAATTTTAATATGTATGATTTTTCACTATTTAGAGACCTGCCTGCTGGTTGCTGATGGAGTAACAGTCTTTCCTGGTGCTCCTAGTTTACTTCCTTTTTTGTTTCCAACCATTTGAAATATTACTATTAAGTCTGTTATTATCTTACTATGTCTACCAAAGCAGCTTTGGATTCTATTACGGGCTTACTTCAAAAGCTGTCTACGTACTCGCAAAAGCTTACCGTGGAGTTTCATCAGTTTAGAAAAGAAACGTCGGCTGATTCACAACAAATCAGCTTTGAAGTTAAACAAATAGGTACAAAACTGGATGTTATTCAAGAAACTTTAATCGAGCATGATAAGAGGATAAAAGAGCATGGAGAGATTATAACGATACTGGATAAGAAAACTAATGATTTGCAAAAGCTGTATGAAAAACAATCCAAGTCCAATGGAAAACTGAGACAGAAGATTATTGATTTGGAAAATAGAAGTAGGAGAAAGAACTTACGAATCTTGGGACATAAAGAGTTAACAGAAGGAGATAATCCTAAGGAATTCTTTGCAAACCTTCTGATGGAATTATTCTCTGATATTATACAGTCTCTACGTGTTCACAGATCGCCTATTTATAGATCGACTTATGAATCAAGACCAAGATCGGTCATTATATGCTTTCATGAATTTCAAACAAAGGACCTTTCGATTCATGAATCCCGTCGGAAGGGTATGAGTGACTACAAGGGTCAGAAGATTTGTATTGTTGAAGATTTCTCATCGGAAGTTATGGAAGAATATGCTAAGTTTAAAAAAGTTATGGCGGAACATTATAGCAAAAACTTCAAGCCTTCTCTTTGCTATCTGGCTCGGCTGAGAATTACAATGCAAGATGGCTTAAAGAAATGGTTTCTTACGAACGAAAAGGCTCAGGAATTTTTAGACTTAGAAATACAACTGTTTGATATTTTTCAGTATGAATAATTGCTTCTTTGGTAGAATTGTACAAGCTTACTTTTTTACTGCATTTTGCTTTGTCTTGGTTGGAACAGTAATCAACCTTGAATTCTTTGGAGCGGTTCCAGCAGGCTTTTCTGGGGGAGATGATATTAGTGGGAGTAGGCATCAGCTGCCTTTTGGCCGATTTTCTGTCTTTGGGAGGAGGGAGCGGGATGGGGAGTTCTTTTTTCTTGAAGCTGACTTGGAAATTTAGTCAACTGTGTTGCCTAGTTACCATATCTCAAGGTTTGGGTTTAATATACATTCTTCTGATTGTTACTTTAACCTTTCTTATAAATAGTTTTAAAATGGATTAAAGTATTAATTTACATAGTTTTAATGTGAAAGTGCTAAATCACCCTGTGAAAAGAAATAAGATTTTTGCCTATATTAAAAAACTTACAGTACCAGTTGTTTGTCTTCAAGAAATTCATGTACGTAAGTGTGACAATTCACGCCTTTTTAATCAATGGACAGAGTCTCATTTCCATTCTTCATTTCAGGCCAAAGCCAGAGGTGTTTTGATCCTTGTAGATAATAAAGTTTCCTTTGTTCAACATAAAGTAATTTCTGATACTAATGGGCATTCTGTTATAGTATCAGGGAAGCTAGATAACAAATTAATGGTATTTGCCTATGTGTATGCGCCAAATATAGATGACCCAAGCTTCTTTGAGCATTTTTTTTCCATTTTTGCCAGATCTGAGTCTGTACTCATTGGTGATGGGAGGAGATTTTAATTGTTGTTTAGATCCAGCTTTAGATCGTTCATCTTCTAAACTAGTGATGCCAAATAGATCAGATGTGTGTATTAAATTTTTTCTCATGAAATGTGGTATGGTTCATGTTTGGTGTTTTTTTTCATACAGTAGACAGGGAATATTCGTTTTTCTCTCATGTCCATCATACATATTCCAGTATTGATTACTTTTTTATTGATAGCCAAATGATTCCGTTAGTTGAATCCTGTGAATATAGAGAGAATGTTGTCTCAGATCATGCTCCTGTGCTCTTATCTTTAAATCTCCCTGGCCTTCTTCAAACAAACAGGCTTTGGCATCTTAATCTAACTTTGTTATCTGCTAAAGATTTTTTAAAGTTTATGGAGAGACAAATTACTCTTTTTTTTGAAGAGAATATAGATTAGAGGAGACTTCTAGTCTTATTAGATGGGATGCCTTTAAGGCATATACTAGAGGACAAATTATTTCTTATACTGTAAGTATTCAGAAAAAAGCTAATAAAGAGAGAAGTGATTTAGCTAACCAGTTGAAACAATTAGACCAACAGTATGCCTTGGTCCAAATCCTGCTTTATATAAAAGGTGTATTGAAATTAAAACTAAATATGATCTCCTTTTAACTTATCCAGTTGAAACTCAACTCCTAAAAGATAAAAGTCAATTTTATATTCAAAACAGGAGACAAAACAGGTAAATTATTGGCTAATCGAATTAAAACCTTTATAGCTAAACAGCAGATTAAAGAAATTCGTAAAGCTAACGATAATAGGACAACTGATCATTTAGAAATAAATGATACTTTTAGAGAATTTTATTCTAGACCCTATAGCTTTGACTCTCCTAAAGATAACACTGTAATGAACAATTTTTTAGACCAATTAAACATTCCCACGATTTCTGTTGACAACAGAAAGCAGTTGGAACAACCTATTTCTTTTGACGAAATTGTTGAGGCTGTGCGTTCATTGCACTCGAGGAAAGCTCCGGGTCCAGATGGATTTTCTGGAGAGTTTTATAAGACCTTTTCCTCACTGCTTATACTTCATTTATGTTCAGTTTTTTCGGATTCACTTAAGTTGGGCAGGCTGCCTCAATCTTTCTATGAGGCTTCCATTTCGCTTATCCTCAAAGAATAAGGATCCAGTTGAATGCTCTTCCTATAGACCAATTTCTTTACTGACTGTTGATACTAAGATTGTATCTAAATTCTGGCCCGCAGGATTGAAAATATTTTACCATCTGTCATTTCTGATAATCCCAGACTAGATTTATCAAAAATCGATATTCTCATTTTAATATTCGTTGTTTATTAAATGTTATCTATTCTTCTTCTAAGGAGATATCGGAATGTATGGTATCCCTAGACGCTGAGAAGGCTTTTGACAGAGTTGAATGGAATTATTTATTTAAAATTTTGGAAAAATTCAATTTTGGACCTGATTTCATTCAATGGATGAAATTACTTTACTCCACTAGGTTATTACTAATTCTCAGAACTCCAAACCATTTAAGCTTCAACATGGCACCAGACAAGGCTGTCCGTTGAGTCCTTTGCTTTTTGTTCTGGCTTTAGAACTCTTAGCTATAGCCTTTCGAAAATCTAATGATATCACTGGTATTCTAAGGAGAGGCACTATCCACAAAGTTTCGCTTTATGCTGATAATCTATTGCTCTTTACTTCTAATGTCGAGACTTCGTTATCCCATGCGCTTTCTTTACTCTCCTGTTTTAGCCAGTTCTCAGGCTATAAACTGAATTTACATAAGAGTAAACTTTTTCCTTTGAATAATTGGATATTAACTACTTCTAACCTTCCTTTTCAAATTGTAAGAAACCAGTTTACTTAGGTATAACAATTACTAAAAATTATAAGTGCTTATTTAAAGAAAATTTTCTTACCCTATTGAATTATGTAAAAAGAACACTATCAAATTGGTCACGTCTTTCGTTATCATTGTTTGGTCGAATTAATTCTATTAAACTGAATATTTTACCTAAATTTATGTATCTTTTTCAGGCTTTACCTGCTTTTATCCCTAAATCTTCTTTTGATTTTCTTGATTCTATTATATTATTCTATATATGGAAAAATAAGCATTCTAGACTAAACAAAATTCATCTTCAGAAAGTTAAAAGAATGGAGGGCTAGCTTTACCAAACTTTAGGTTTTATTATTGGGCAGTTAATATACATATCTTACATTTTGGTTATATTACATTAATTGTGAGGATTGTCGGATGTGGGTTCCTTTAGAAGCCAACTCTGTTAATAAATTTTCTATTATTTCTCTTCTTGGATCCTCACTTCCTTTATCCCTGAGTAAGTTAACTGACAATTTGGTAGTTAAACATACTATAAGAATTTGGGTACAATTCTGAAAATACTTTGGCTTATTGAGATTTTCTCTTTCAAGTCACATTTTTTCTAAGTTTTAAAAAAATCTTCTATGATAGATGTGGCTTTTAAAGAATGGGATAGATTAGGTATTAAATGCTTCCAGGACTTGTTTGTGGAGGGAAGTCTTCTTTCATTTGAGCAACTGTCAACTAAATATAGCTTACCCAAAACTCACTTTCTTTGATACCGACAAATAAGAGACTTTTTACGGTTTCAAACATGTACATTTTTTTAAAAGTCCTGATAAGAATCTACTAGATGTAATTTTTAATTTGAAACCTTTTTATAATGGATCTATATCTAATATTTATAATATGTTGCTGGGAATGAGAAGTATTCCTTTAGATAAAATTAAAAATCTTTGGGAACAAGACTTGCAGACTTCAATTTCTGAGGAAACTTGGAATGAAATTTTTAAATTGGTTAACACTTGTGCTCACCACACTCTCCTACAATTTAAAGTGGTCTATAGGGCCCACATGACCAAGGATAAGTTGTCTCGCTTTTATTTGGATATATCTCCGTGTTGTGATAAATGTAATAATGGAGAAGCTTCACTCATTCATATGTTTTGGACATGTCTGAGTCTTGAAAAATATTGGAAGGAAGTATTTCGAACCTTCTCGGTACTTTTTAAAGTAAATCTTAAGCCTGTTCCTTTGACCTCTTATTTGATATTGTTGGAGGGAAGGATATTATTTTGGAGGAATCTGATTTGCACATTTTGGCTTTTATTTCTCTTATGGCTAGGAGGGCGCTGTTGCTTAAATGGAAAGATGCGGTCCCACCCACTCACATTCAATGGCTGCATGATGTGATGTCATGTTTAAATTTAGGGAAAATTCGATGTTTCGTTTCTGAATCTAATCAAGGCTTTCAAACATTGTGGGGACCTTTTTTGAATTATTTTCAAAACCTTTAATTTGCCATTAAAGCACAGATGATGGCTAATAATATACTTTTTCTTTTTTCTTCTTTACTAATCAGCTTCGGTCTTGGTAGTGATTTAGATTTTTTTCCATATAATAAATTTACTATATTTCAATATTATCAATTAATCAATTTGTATGAATATAGAATAAAGAGTTTGTATGTGCGATTCAGTATAATGTATTTGATGTATTTCTTTTTTCTTGAACTTTGTATTCTCCTATGTAGAAAATTAATAGAAATATTGGAAAAGAAACAGAGACATCCCAATCACTGTGATGACAAAATGCCTTCTCTACATCTGATTGCTATTCTAACTTGTTCTGTTCTTGTAATGTAATTCTACACGGGGAGTAATTGGCCTCTTGGAAGGATTTATAGACTGTCATATGGAAAACTGTATGGTAGTCTTCAATTGGATTGTAAACTTTTTATTCTTCCTTCAAATGACATGTTTGCCCAGTTGAGATAGCTGTTCATTGTAAACTAAAAGTGTATTTTCCCTGCTGAAGGCATCTCGGCCTGAAACGTCGACTGCACTCTTTGCCATAGATGCTGCCTAGCCTGCTGAGTTCCTCCAGTGTTTTGTGCGTATTGCTTGGATTTCCAGCATCTGCACATTTTTTCTTGTTAGTGTATTTTTTCTGTCTGCTTTCCATCTTCTCCTCCAAAACATTTTTATCTCCAAGCATTGTTTATACAGTTGAACATTGTGTACCAACTTGTGCCCTTTTAGGTATGGGCTTTATTTTAAATAAATCCCCTGATAGTTTACAAATTCAACTAATACCAACTGAATGTTCCCTCCATTGCTATCTTTATTTGCAGGCAAATTTATTATCTCTTCAAAATATGTTAGGGCTTGGCCTGATCAGTAATGGCATTGAACAGAATTGGGTTACTGTTGTCGCATATACTGAGATAGAGTGAAAAGCATGTTGCATACCGTTCGTACACACCGGATCATTACATAGTGCATTTAAGTAAAACAAGGTAAAACAATAACAGAATGCTGAATAAAGTGTAAAAGAAAATGCAATGCCGGTAAACAATAAATTACAAGATTGCGGTGAGTTAGATTGTGAGATCAAGGGTCCGCCTTATCATACTAGGGAACCATTCAGTCGTCTTACAACCGTGGGGAAGAAGCTATCCTTAGGTATTTTCAGCTTTTGTATCTTATGCCCAGTGGTAAAGGGAAGAACAGAGGATATCTGGGATGGGTGAGGTCTTGGATTTTGCTGTTTGCTTTATTGAGGCAGCAAGAAATATAGACAGAGTCACAAGCTTGAGCTTTTCAACTATGAAACAAAACAATAGCCAAAACAACATTTACAGAGCCACCTGAAATTCCATTGACCTTATATTGATAAGGACTCAGAACCAATGTGCGTTTATCACTTTCTTGCAACAGACACAAAATTCTGGAGGAGTCATTTATTTTTCTCCAGTCCTGATGGAAGGTCACAGCCCCAAACATCAATGTACCCTTTTCCATAGATGTTGCTTGTCCTGCTGAGTTCCTCCAGTATTTTGTGTGCGTTGCTTGGACTTCCAGCATCTGTAGATTTTCTCCTGTTCTTATAACTTCCTTGCTGGCTTCAAAATCCGAATTCATATTTCTCATTAAGGATCCATATTTAAACTGGGAAAGCAAGAAATCAAGCAAATTTTAAATTGCAGAGACAGGGAGGAGTGAAGATGGAATGTTTGTGACAGGCTGAGACCATATTTGTCAAGGCACTACTCTAAATACTGATAGATAGACACAGAAGAGGAAAAATATTGAATTTGGAAAGTAAATATATGGCCATATTTAATGAGGAGAAAGAATCTAGTTAGCTTAAATTTTTTAAACTTGTAGATGCTGCTTCCGTGCTTTCTTTATTGTTTAGATTGTATTGTAGTAACTTTAGCAAAGTTAAATATTATGCTGGAATTCTAAGAGAAAGCCGCTGGAGGATTGAAGAGAATGATGTAGAATATAGCTGACTCCTTTCTCAGAAGGGAAAGAGCCACAACTGCTTAGTTGCTAAATTTAATATTCAGGTTAAAGAAGAATTGCTGTTATCTAAGTTTCCACTGAAGAAATGTGAAACAATTGATTTGGAAAACAATTTTTCTCATGTTTATTTTCAGATTAGTGGGCCACGCATGGATATGACACTTGCTGAACTGCAGGAAATGGCAGCACGGCAACAACAACAGATTGATTCCCAACAGCAACTGTTGGCTACAAAGGTATTCATCAATAGACATTTTGAAGCCTTGTGAGACTGATACCAAAAGACAAATACCAAATCTGATTTCATTTTATTTTATTCTGTGGCAAATTAACTGGTCATTTGATATCTTCCCGAAATAACAGAACACTTTTTCACTTTTCAAATACAGTCAAACTCTGATAGCTTGCTACCCTTGGGACTTTAAAGCTGCTAGACACCAGGTTTTTCTGAACTATTACTATTGCTCTTATCAATATCTCAAACTATTTATTAACTGTCACACAGTATGTAACACATTTTACAGTGAACCAGTTGAATTCAAAGAGTGCACCAGGACAAAATCTTCTGAGTTTAAAGGAGATAGTGGAAATGGGAGGCCTCTGACTTTAAAAGTAGTGTGGTAAATAGGTCCCAATGAGTTGAAAAGAAGTGCTGGTAGAAGCATAAATTCACCAGGTTCTGTTTCCACAGTCCTTTAAACTCAGAAGTTTGTGAAAACAGCACCCATGTTAGTAAGATGTTAGGGATTTCAGCACAATCAGATAGCAGATCAGTGGATTATGTTGTCTTTAGATATACGCATTTATTGGTTTATTTTCATGTGAAGGATGTCTCACTTCATCAAAAACATTTCCTTCTCATACTGTTCTGAGCCAAATTGTGATTATAATTAAGTTTGTTCCATTGACCTTCAATAGCTAAGTGCCCTGATGACACACGATTTCTATGTCTTTGTTTTTAGTAAAAGTATTTTCTTATGTTTTTTTAAACTTATTTGATCACTTCAGAGTACTCCATCTTTCGTTCCCTGCTTTTTCTGTTTTGGTCCTCTGCTTAATATTTGTGCAGCCTGTGTCTTCTCCCCTCAATTATAAAGTCATAGAGTAATACAGCATGGAAATGGGAATTTCAGGCCAACTCATCCATGCTAACCATGGTGCTCACCAAGCTCGTTCCATTTGGATCATATCTCTCTAACCATCTCCTATCCATGTACTTATCCAAATGGATTTTGAATGTCAACCACTTTTTTAACAGCTCATTCTATATACACACCATCTTCTGCCTAACTAACAAGAAACAGAGGTCCCAGCACCAGCCTCTGTGGCACACCACTAGTGACAGGCCTCCCCTCTAAGAACCAACCTTGAGCCAACAATCTCTGCTTCCTACCACTGTGCCAATTATGAATCCATTTGGCTATGTCTTTCTGGATCCCATGCGATCTAACCTTCCAGTTCAGTATGCCATGTGGGATCTTGGCAGAGGCCTTGCTAAAGTCCATATAGACAACATCTACTACTTCACCCTTATCGATCCTCATGGTTACATTTTCAAAATGTCACACGTCTTCCCATGCACAAAACACTATGAACTCTCCCTAATTAGACCTTATCTGTCCAAATGTTGACAGATCCTATCCCTCAGAATCCCTTCCAGTAGCTTACTCTCTGCTGATGTCAAACTTGCTGACCTGTGGTTCCTGGTTTGTCTTTGCTGCCCTTGTTAAATAACGGTACAATATTAGCCCTTCGTCTTCTGGAACTGAGTTCCAGGGCTGAATTGGCTGGCACGAGAGGGCATAGTTTTAAAGTGCTTGGAAGTAGCTACAGAGGAGATATTGGGGTAAGTTTTTTACTTAGAGAGTGGTGAGTGCGTGGAATAGGCTGTCAGTGGCGGTGGTGGAGGTGGAAACGATGGGGTCTTTTAAGAGACTCCTGGATGGCTACATGGAGCTTAGAAAAATAGAGGGCTATAGGTAAAGCCTAGGTAGTTCTAAGGTAGGGACATGTTTGGCACAGCTTTGTAGGCCGAAGGGCCTGTATTGTGCTGTATGTTTTCCATGTTTCCATGTTCCTAACTTCACCTGTGCCTAAAAATAAAGCAAATATCTCAGCAGGGGCCTCTGCAGTTTCTTTCCTTGCTTCCTTTAAGATCCAAAGATGCACTTTGTTAGGCCATAAGTATTTATCCAACATAATGCACTTTAAGGCTGGCAGTACCTCCTCCCTGGTAACTTGTGTATGATCCAAAACCCTTTGGATCTCACTTCCCTTATTTCTTTAGCATCCTTCATTTTCTCCAGTAAAACTTAAGAAAAAGTGTTTAAAATATTGTCCATCTGTTGTGGCTCAACACTTTATCTAGAGGTATCTTTAAATGCTTTTTGACTTTTAGCTTCTCTGTTTTTAAAATTGTTAAGGTTTCATAGAGCCATGAGAGGTAAATTGTACTGTTGATTAGTCTGGGTAGCCTCCAACCTGATGGCATGAACATCAATTTCTTGAACTTCCGGCAAACACGCTCCCCTCCCACCCCTTCACCATTCCCATCTCCCCCGCTCACTTTATCTCCTTACTTGCCCATCATTCCCCTTAGCATTCCCTATCCCCTTTTCCCTCTCTCACCTTATCTCCATTGCCTCCCTCTGGTGCTCCTCTCCCTTTTCTTTCTTCCATGGCCTTCGGTCCTCTCCTCTCAGATTCCCCCTTCTCCAGCCCTGTACCTCTTTCACCAATCAACTTCCCAGCTCTTTCCTTCCCCGCCTCCCCACTTCCCAGTTTCACCTATCACCTTGTGTTTCCTCCCCTCTCCCCACCTTACTCTGACCCCTCATGTTTTTTTTCCTCCAGTCTTGATGAATGGTCTTGGCTGAAATGTTGACTGTACTCTTTGCACATGCTCTACATACATAACATATTGTGTTTTCGTTATAATAAGGTCATTTTCAGGAGTATTTGTGATATCAAAAATGTCTTGCTAATGTTGCAACAGCCACAATACGTTTTTTATACATACACACACACACACACAGTTGAAGTTTGAAGTTTACATACACCTTAACCAAATACACTTAAACTCCGTTTTTCCACAATTCCTGACATTTAATCCTAGAAAACATTCCCTGTCTTAGGTCAGTCAGGATCACTACTTTATTTCAAGAATGTGAAATGTCAGAATAGTAGTAGAGAGAATGATTTATTTCGGCTTTTATTTCTTTCATCACTTTCCCAGTGGGTCAGAAGTTTACATACACTTTGTTAGTATTTGACAGCATTGCCTTTAAGTTATTTAACTTGGGTCAAACATTTTGGGTAGCCTTCCACAAGTTTTTCACAGTAAGTTGCTGGAATTTTGTTCCATTCCTCCAGACAGAACTGGTGTAACTGAGTGACGTTTGTAGGCCTCCTTGCTCGCACACGCTTTTTCAGTTCTGCCCACAAATTTTCTATTGGATTGAGGTCAGGGCTTTGAGATGGCCACTCCAATACTTTGACTTTGTTGTCCTTAAGCAATTTTGCCACAACTTTGGAGGTATGCTTGGGGTCATTGTCCATTTGGAAGACCCATTTGCGACCAAGCTTTAACTTCCTGGCTGATGTCTTGAGATGTTCCTTCAATATATCCACATAATCTTCCTTCCTCACGATGCCATCTATTTTGTTAAGTGCACCAGTCCCTCCTGCAGCAAAGCACCCCCCACAACATGATGCTCCCACCCCCATGCTTCACGGTTGGGATGGTGTTCTTCGGCTTGCAAGCATCACCCTTTTTCCTCCAGACATAACTATGGTCATTATGGCCAAACAGTTCAATTTTTGTTTCATCAGACCAGAGAACATTTCTCCAAAAAGTAAGATCTTTGTCCCCATGTGCACTTGCAAACTGTAGTCTGGCTTTTTTTATGGTGGTTTTGGAGCAGTGGCTTCTTCCTTGAAGAGCAGCCTTTCAGGTTGTGTTGATATAGGACTCATTTTACTGTGGATATAGGTACTTGTCCTCCAGCATCTTCACAAGGTCCTTTGCTGTTGTTCTGTGATTGATTTGCACTTTTCACGCCAAACCTGACTCAGTTACACCAGTTCTGTCTAGAGGAATGGAACAAAATTCCAGCAACTTACTGTGGGAAGCTTGTGGAAGGCTACCCAAAACATTTCACCCAAGTTAAACAATTTAAAGGCAATGCTACCAAATACTAACAAGGTGTATGTAAACTTCTGACCCACTGGGAAAGCGATGAAAGAAATGAAAGCTGAAATAAATAATTCTCTCTACTATTATTCTGACATTTCACATTCTTAAAATAAGATAGTGATCCTAACTGACCTAAGACAGGGAATGTTTTCTAGGATTAAATGTCAGGAATTGTGAAAAACTGAGTTTAAATGTATTTGGCTAAGGTGTATGTAAACTTCTGATTCAACTGTATATCTCAAAGGCTGAGCATGACTCCACTTATTACGAAAGCCTATGAGCTCTACTTTGGGTGCAAAATTGGCGACCAAGACAAAACCTGGACTCCTTACATTTGTTGCATTCCCATTTAGCCATCTTCCCTGCAAATCTTGGCACTGTTCACGACGAGCATGGTGAAAGGTTTCACCACGTCATTGCAATCATGGAGAAAGAGTATCACGGTAACTGGAATCCATCAATGCTGGCTTGTTATTGTGGGACACAAGCAATTAAGCTCAGAAATGGAGTACAAATGAAAAATCATTAACAAAATATTTTTAGCTTAGTTGAACTATTGCAAAGCATCAGCACATTATGCGATTAAACGCATTACAGTCGGCCCTCCTTATCCACAAGTTCCGCATGCGCGAATTCAACCAACCGCGAATCGAGGAAACCCGGAAATGCTCTTCCAGCACTTGTTGTTCGAGCATGTACAGACTCTTTTTCTTGTCATTATTCCCTAAACAATGCAGTATACCAACTATTTTACATGGCATTTACATTGTATGAGGTATTATAAGTAATCTAGAGATGATTTAAGGTATACGGGAGGATGTGCATAGGTTATCGTGGATCGAGATTGAAAAAAAAATGGAAGTTCTATTACGAAGTAAGTCGGAACAGGTGCATCCGGTATTATTTAGCGTCAGTTAGTCAAATGTTTGTCTTAGTATATAGTATATATTTTAGCTTTCTGTGCATATAAAACACTTAAGAAACATATATTTCAGCGCCAGGCTTGGGAGTGGAAGTTCTCGAGTTTGATCCAGTGACAGACCGCTCCTGAGCGTGCTCTCCATCCGTGCCGGGTTGATGTGGAGGATCATAAACCCAAAACCCAGTAATTAAACCACTGCGTTGCTTAGTAATAATTGTAGCTTTCATTGGGGCAGGGCCTTTCTCACTTTATCCTTTAAAATTGTTCCAGTCGTTGACCAACTGCAGCCTAACGCTTTTCCAATGACCGATGGCGTTTCACCTCTTTCCGATCGCTTTATTATTTCCACTTTATTTTCGATCGTGATTATTTTCGTGAACAGAAACACTGCGGATTCAGAGCTCCGCCGCCGGGTCCTAATGTCCACAGCACTGAGATAGGTTAAATAAGGTCTGGGGTTCTGCTGGGTCCTAAGGTCCACCTCATTTAGACAGGTTGAATAAGGGACTTGAGCATCCATGTTTTTTGGTATTTGCGAGGGGTCCCGAAACCAATCCTTCGCGGATAAGGAGCGGCCGACTATATATTCAATAAAAGTTTGTTAATTTTTTTTCTTCAAATTCCTACGTGATACAAGTAGTCTGAAAGTATATTTGTGTTCAGCTTCAAGTGGTCTATCATAACCACATAAAAACTTTGAGGAAGCAACAATTCTGGAAAAATATTATTGTCCAGTGTAACCTTCAAACATAAATTGTTCCAGCCTCTCATCTACAAAGTAGGACTCAGTTTTGAAGTTATCTTACACTAGTTAGGTAGCTGTATAAAGTCTTGGGAAGCGACTGAGGGGAACACTTGGGAGAGGAGTCCAACAAGTTTACTGGAAATAAAAATTGAGTTTTTGTTAACCTCGGAAGAATCCACACAAGTTTAGCAGTGAGAGCAGCACCTCTCCGGTTATTAGTTCCTCTTGCTTTTGTGTTATGCTTTGAATGCATTTTGTACTGGGAAATGAATGCAGCACATAACCAAGATCTATCATTATAAATTGAAGATATGTTACTATTTTATGTTTCTTTAATCATGTCAATTTTCTCCTTTCCTAAAGATACTGACTCTTGTATAATTCTATTGCTGATTGATACTATGTGGTAACAGGGTCACGTGATGGTGAAAAATACTACTTTGGCATGGTAATTGGTTTGACCTGCCCCTCTCTTGATTTTTATAGTTGGCAGACGTCACAATTCTAGTCATTTAATACCTTTCCTAATAAATATATAAAGACCCTACAAATAGGCTAGCCAGTTTAATGTGGACTAGTTAATCAACCTATGACTTGGCTTCATTGAATGACATTGTATTTAATTAATACTGGACCTAGAAGCTTTTTTCTAAAAAGGCAAAGAAGAAGTTTTTTTTAAAATCAATTGTTTCTGTTTTGTACAGCAATGAACTGTTTGTCATTTCCTGGAATAATTTGGGGGGAGAAAAGAGGGAAATTGAACACGTAAGATTGGCTGTAACATGCACAAAATGCTGGAGGAACTCAGCAGGTCAGGCATCATCTATAGACAAGAGTAAACAGTTGACATTTTGGTAAACAGTCAACATTTTCCCGAAATGTCAACTGTTTACTCTTTTCCATAGGTTGCTTCACCATTTTGAGTTGCTTTGGATTTCCAACATCTGCAGGTTTTCTCGTTTTTGTGACATAAGATTGGCTGACTGATTTAATTAGGTTTTTTTTCCCCTCCCTGATAAAGAAGCTAAGTTTTGACACATCTGATAAGAATTTTTTGAGATGTGGCAAGTAGAGTAGGTGTACGGTTATCTTGCTTAAGAAAAGAAGTACTTGGCTTAGAAATAGTGCAGCGAAGATTTATTTTATTACAAAAGGAAGAAATATAGCAATGGCTGGAAATGTGAAATTAAACTGTTAACGGAGGTTTAACTCTACATTTCATAATGTTTTCTTTTTGCATATGAGCATTATAAATCTGATATTTACGTTCTTTTCATACAAATGTTTAGGAGCAGCATCTGAGATACTTGAAGCAGCAGGACCATCGTGACCAACAGTTAGCAGAACAGGAGAAGCTGAAAAAGCTTCGCGAGATCGCAGAAAGTCAAGAGGCCAAATTGAAGAATGTACGGACACTTAAAGGACAGGTGGAACAAAAACGACTAAGCAATGGGAGACTGGGTGAGTCATATCTGTCAAAAGCACTACTGGAGGGACTTGCAATCGAGAATGTGAATTTTAAAACTGAAATGATGCTTACTCTTCAGCTGTTTGCCGATGGGCACAGAGACATGGAAGAATGGAACATGGGATAGAACAGAAGAGTTGGATATCTTTCCCAAAGAATGAATCATTTTTGACTATCTACTTTCAAATCCCTTTCATTTGATTTTCAATGTACAAATGGTGGAGCAAGGAAGGCTAATCTGAAGTGTATTAAAGTAGTTATATCAAAAAGTAAAAGGGGTTCCAAGTGAGATAAGACATTGATTCTAGTGATGTTGCGAAAATGGTTATCACGTAGCTTAATATGAGCATCATTGTTGTCAGGTGACTTGAGAGCCTCAAGGTCAGTTTAGATTCCACATGACATTGATATTGCGAAAATGCTGTTTCAGTTTCACACAGTTCACAGACAGGAGAATCTGGAGCTTTAGTTTTGGGGCCCAGGCTTCTGATATTGATCAAAACCAATGCACAAACCTCTCCAATGTTCAGGTGAAAAGATATTCCACTTCCCACTCCTGGATGGCAATTTGGAGACAATGTAGAAATATAAGAAGATGGTAGAGATGGATATGTAAATAAGTTGACTCATTTTGCAGTATGTCGTTGGGGCACAGTATGCATACGAGAAATACAAAAGATCAAGGATAGGCTCTTGGTGACACTTGAGGTAACAAAGCAGTAACTAGAAGAGAAGCCACAGCTGGGCTTCAAAAACAATTGGATAGATAATAGTGGAACTTCTCAATTTCATTTTTTTTCCCTCTAACATATTGCTTACAAAGCTACCTCTTTTGCCAAGCTTATGGTCACCTGTTCTAATATATTCTTCTGTGAATCACATTATCCTATTGAGTTCCTGCATAGTCAAGGTGCTATTTCAATGTAATTTGTTGTTGATGAGTATAATGTTGTTCAATGAATCAACATTTTCATCTGTTCAAAGTTTAATGCTCTGAATTAAATAACTTAATTAAATCTGTTGCTCATTGCAAATCTATAACACATATTCTTTTAAGCATTGCACCCACCTTCTCACTGCACTTCTAATATTCTCAAAGGCAGAATGTTACCTGTGGAACATTTCCAGGATGTGCTCCAGCACTGTTCAACCCTAGTCACTGTCTTTGTTATTTCACTGTTTTTAATAAACCTATAACTTTATGTAATCCAAGCCACCATATTCACTTGTGTCTCTCACATTTCCTTATAGTATTGAAGTCAGTGGGATTATTTGTAGTATGAAAGGGTGACAAAATTGAAAAGGAACCCTTAGGAGACAGTGATCATATTATGAAAAAGTTCATCCTGCAATTTGACAGGGAGAAGCTAAAGTCAGATGTATTAGTATTACAGTGGAGTGAAAGGAATTACAGAGGCCTTGGAGAAGAGCTGGCCAAAGTTGATTGTCAGGAGACACTAACAGGAATGCTGGTAGAACAGTAATGGCTGGAGTTTCTGGGAGCAACTTAGAAAGTGCAGGATATATACATCCCAATGAAGAAGTAGTATTCTAAAAGCAGGATGACACAATGAGGCTGACAAAGGAAGTCAAAGCCAACATAAAAGGAAAAGGAAGGGCTATTAAGAGAGCAAAAATTAGTGGCAAGTTGGCGAATTGGGAAGTTAAAACTGGCATGAGAAGGGAAATGATGAAATGTGAAGGTAAGCTAGCCAATAATAAAGGATACCAAGCATTTTTTCAGATATATAAAGAGTGAAAAAGAGGAGAGAGTAGATATTGGACTGCAGGAAAATGACACTGGAGAGGTAGTAATGGGGGATAAGGAAATGGCAGACGAACTGAATAAGTATTTTGCATCAGTCTTCACTGTGGAAGACTTCAGCAGAATTCTCGGAAGTTGAAGAGTTCAGGTGTGAATGCAGTTGCTGTTAGGGAGAAGGTACTTGAGAAACTGAAAGGTCTGAAGGTAGATTAGTCATATGAACCAGATTAACTACACCCCAGGATTATGAAAGAGGAAACTGAAGAGATTGTGGAGGCATTGGTAATTTGTGGCCAAGTTTGTGGACAATATGAAGGTGGGTGGAGGGGCAGGAAGTGTTGCAGAAGGAGGAGGGCTGCAGAGGATTTAGACAGATTAGGAGAATGGGGTTAAGAGAAGTGGCAGATAGAATATAGTGTCAGGAAGTGTATGGTCATGCACCTTGGTAGAAGGATTAAAAGCATAGACTGTTTTTATAAACTGGAGAGAAAATCCAAAAATCTATATTGCAAAGGAGCCCCTTTGCAGGATTCACGCAAGATTATTTTGCAGGTTGAGTCAGTGGTGAGAAAGGCAAGTGTAATGTTAGCATTCATGTTGAGAGGGCCAGAATATAACAGTAAGCGTGTAGTGTTGAGGCTTTATAAGGCACTGGTAAGGCCTCACTTGGAATATTGCGAGCAGTTTTGGGCCCCGTATTTAAGAAAGGGTGTACAAATATTGAAGATGGTTCAGAAGAGATTTACAAGAATGATTCCGACAATGAAAGGCTTATCATATGAGGACTGATTGATGGCTTTGGGTCTTTTTAGATTATGAAGACATGCAGTCCTCTTTTATTGTCATTTAGTAATGCATGCATTAAGAAATGATACAATATTTCCTCCGGTGTGATATCACAAAACACAGGACAGACCAAGACTGAAAAAACAGACCACATAATTATAACATATAGTTACAACAGTGCAACAATACCATAACTTGATGAAGAACAGTCCATGAGCACAGTAAAAAGTTCAAAGTCCCTCAAATGTCCCACATCTCACGCAGACAGGAGAAGGAAGAAAAACTCTCCCTGCCATGCCCGACCACAGTCCGACTGAGTCGTCTGAAAACTTCGAGTCTCCGATCAGCTCTCTGACACCAAGTACCGAACACCATTTCTATCCGAGCGATTCGACCTGAATCTCGGTCGCCAATAGCAGGCAAAGCTGGGGATTTTGAGGCCTTCCCTCTGGAAGATTCACGACAGCAGCGAACGGGCGTTTCAGAAATTTCTCCAGATGTTCCTCTGTGCTTTCACGTCTGTCTCCATCAAATCGGAATTGCCCACAGCCCCTATTTAACGGATACAAAATCATTTTTCATTTTAAATCTTTTTTATTAATTATTATTGAAAATCAACAGCAGAGAAAAATACATCAAAATAATCAAGATAACATATCCATATGTAGAGTAAAGGTTAAACTATCAACCAGGCTGAACAGTATACCAATAATAATCAAAAAACAAAGTATTAAAACTTTTTTTTAATGGAAAAAAAGGAAAGAAAGAAAAAAAGAACCCCTACTAACTAAAACAGAGAAAACCCCTGTTAATTTAAAAAGAAAGGGGGAAAAAGAAACCATTTGGAGCACAAACCCGGAGCTATGCACCATACAAGCTTCCATTTAAAAAAAGACATCAAACCGCCAACCAAATTCATATAACCAAGCATCAGAAAAGGACCATCTTAATTAACTCAAGTCAAATGATAATAACAGGCAAAAGAACCCCACCTTTTCTCAAAGTCAAATTTAGGATCAAAAGTTTGACTTCTAATTTTTTCCAAATGAAGACATAACATCACCTGAGAGAACCATTGTATCAAAGTGGGAGCAGAGACATCTTTCCATTTTAATAAAATAGTCCTTCTAGCCAATAATGTGACAAATGCAATTACATATTGGTCAGATATAGAAACACCGTGAATATGTTGAGGAATTATACCAAACAAAACTGTCAATTTATTAGGTTGTAAATTGATTCTTTAAAGCTTCAGAGATTGTAGAAAAAATAGATTTCCAAAATTGTTTCAATACAGAACATGACCAAAACATATGTGTCAATGTAGCTATCTCAGTTTTGCATCTATCACACTGACTATTTACATTAGGAAATATTTTAGACAATCTCTCCTTCGTCAAATAATAACGATGTACAATTTTAAATTGAATTAGAGAATGACTGGCACAAATTGAAGAAGAGTTGACTAGCTTCAAAATTCGCAACCAATCCTCTGTTATCAAGGTCATATTAAGCTCTCTTTCCCAATCTTGCTTAATCTTAAGTAAAGGATAATTGTCCTGTTGTAATAATAAATTATAAATTTTCCCAATAAAACCTTTCACTAAAGGGTTCATTTTTAAAATAATATCTAACAGGTCAGAATCTTGTATATATGGAAAACTACTTAAATATTCTTGTAAAAAAATGTCTGACCTGTAGATATTGCAAAAATGTGAATATGAGAGAGAGTATTTAGTTACTAATTTCTCAAGGGACATCAGTCGACCTTCTTGAAACAAGTCCATAAAGGAAAAAGTTCCTTTATCCTCCAAAGAGAAAAGGTAGGATCATTAAATTAAGGTTTAAATAAACAGTTTCGATAAATTAAACTAAGAAGGTTAAATTTTTTAAGATTAAAAAACTTATGAAACTGATACCAAATTTGTAATGATTGATTAATTATAGGATTTATATTTAAAATAGAAATTTTGGCTAATTGTACAGGTAAAGGAGCTCCTAATAACGAAGTTAAATGAAATTGTTTCACAGTTTTCAATTCCAAATCAACCCAAGATGGTCGTTGCTTTTTATCGGTCCAATATAACCAAGAACATGCATAACGTATATTAACCGCCCAATAGTACATTCTTAAATTAGGCAAAGTAAGGCCTCCATCCTTTTTTAATTTTTGTAAATGACATTTTCCAATTCTTGGTCTTTTATTATTCCAAACATAAGATGAAATAATAGAGTCAACTTGATCAAAAAACTTCTTAGTTAGAAAAATAGGAATGTTTTGAAATACATATAAAAATTTTGGTAAAATCATCATTTTAACTGCGTGAATTCGACCTACTAACGAAAGTGTAAGTGGATTCCATCTAGAAAAAAATTGCTTCATAAAATCCACTAAGGGAACTAAATTAGTTCTATAGAGGTCTCCATAATTTTTAGTAATGGTAATACCTAAATATTTAAAAGAATCCATAACTTTTAGAGGAATGTTATCATATATAGAAGTGGAATCATTTAAAGGAAATAATTCACTTTTATGCAGGTTTAATTTATATCTTGAAAACAATCCAAATTCATTTAATAATTTCAATAAGCTCGGAATAGATTGTTCGGGATTCGAAATATAAACCAAAAGATCATCCGCATAAAGGGAGATCTTATGAATAGTCCCATTTATAGAAATTCCTTGAATATTTTTAGCTTCACGAAGTGCAATAGCCAGGGGTTCCAACATCAAATTAAATAACAGAGGGCTTAACAGACATCCTTGTCTCGTACCCCGAGAAAGTTGGAAAAAGGGGGATCTATAATTATTAGTGATAACAGTGGCAATAGAGCTTTTATGTATCAATTTGATCCATTTATTAAAATTAGTACCAAAACCAAATTTCTCTAAAACCTTAAATAGATATTTCCATTCAACTCTATCAAATGCCTTTTCAGCATCTAGAGAAACAACACATCGGGGAGTCTTAGAGAGGGATGAGTATATAATAATTAACAATCTCCGAGTAGTAGAAAAAGAATAACGGCCTTTTATAAAACCCGTTTGATCCTGAGAAATAGTTTTAGCTAGTATATTCTCCATCCGATTAGCCACTATTTTTGAAAGAATTTAATAATGAAATAGGTCTATATGAAGCACAATCAATAGGATCTTTATCTTTCTTAAGGATTAAAGAAATAGAAGCTTCATAAAATGTGGAAGGTAACTCTCCTAACAGAAAAGAATCTTTAAGCATTTCCAGCATATAAGGAGTAAGCAAATGTTCAAATTTTTTATAAAATCCTACAGTAAAACCATCCAATCCAGGAGCTTTACCAGATTGCATTGAGAGAATAGCTTTCTGAATTTCTCTTTCGGTAAGAGGAGCATCAAGAATTTGCTGATCTTCAACAGATATTCTAGGAAAGTCAGTCTTTTGTGAAAAGGCATACATATTAGAAATCTCTTACTAACTCTTCCTTCAGTTAGTCCTGACGAAGGGTCTCGGCCTAAAACGTCGACTGTACCTCTTCCTAGAGATGCTGCCTGGCCTGCTGTGTTCACCAGCAACTTTGATGTGTGTTACATATTAGAAGGGTCAGCTGGAAACTGAGATTTATAGAGTTCACTGTAATAGTCTTGAAAAATTTTATTAATATCTTCATGATTACAAGCTAAACTACCGTCTCTCTTACGAATTTTTAAAATTTGTCCTTTAGTTCTAACTGCTTTAAGTTGAGATGCTAATAGCTTGTTACTTTTATCTCCAAACGTATAAAATTGACTTTTTAATTTAAGCAAATTTCTTTCAATAGGATAAGTTAATAGTAAATTATATTGTGATTGAAGTTTGACCCTTTGTTTAAATAAATCAACATTAGGAGAAACTGCATAAGTATTATCTAGATCTTTAATTAGTTTGGAAATTCTATCTAATTCTATTTTTGTCTGTTTCTTGAGTTTAGCCAAATAAGATATTATCTGACCTCACAAATATGCTTTGAGTGTATCCCATATAATCAATTTTGAAACATCTCCCATATTATTAAAAAGAAAGAAATCTTTTATCTGAATCTCTAAAAAAATTTAACAAAGTCCGAACTTTGTAATAAATTTTCTGGAAAGCACCAAGGCAAGTTTACATTACTAACATCATTTAACTCAAAATTTAAACTTAAAGGCGCATGATTCGAGACTGCAATAGCATCATATTCACATTTCTGGACTTTGGACAAAAATCGGAAATCAGCTATAAAATAATCAATTCTCAAATATTTATTAGGAACATGTGAATAAAAAGAATAATCTCTGTCATTAGGATGTAAATTTCTCCAGATTTCTATGAAACCATAATCAGTTAAAAAGGAATTAATGAGTGTTGCTGAACAACTCCGAGGCTGCTGATTGGTTGAACTTTTGTTAATCAAAGGGTTGAAGCAACAGTTGTAGTCACCTCCCATCAGCAGCATATATTCATTTAAGCCTGGTAATAAACCAAATACATTTTTAAAAAAAGAAGGATCATCTACATTAGGTCCGTATAGATTAACCAGGACAATTTTTCTATTACAAATAGTTACTTTAATAATTAAAAATCTACCATTATTATCTGAAACAATGTCTTCTTGAATAAATAAAATATTAGATTTAATAAAAATAGATACTCCCCTTTGTTTTATTTTGACAAGTAGCATGATATTGAAGGCCCTTCCATGTTTTAAAAAATCTTTTTTGATCGCCCGATCTGATATGCGTTTCTTGAGCAAAAATTATATCGGGCTGGAATCGATTAATAACTTTAAGTGTCTTCCTTCGCTTAATAGGGTGATCCAACCAGCTACATTCCAACTAATAATGTTTATCTGATAAGTACCGTTGAATATTATTCTGAACACGACAATACACGCATACCATCGCGGGCTAATCAAAGATGGCGGTGATGAATATAACCAAATAGAAAACGCACATGCTCCGGAACTCCATAATGGGGAAAAAATACAAAAAGTGTGTGAGAAAAAAAAATCCCACAATAAACCCCAAAATACAAAAATACCCCCAAACATCCCACCAACCCCAAGGAAGAAAATCTGGCGAAAGAAAGAAAAAGCCGGACGCATCCCCAAGAAAAGAGACATAAGAACGGAGTTCCGCGTGCCGCTCAGTTTAAATAATGATTAAAAGTTTTTTCTCCATATTCCCCCCCTCCCCTTACAAAGAAAATACGTAATCTTAAGATAAAAAAGCCCAGCAAAGAAAAAAATGTTTATACTTAATCAATAAAAATAAGCTAAGAGAATGCAACGACAGTCTCCAAGGATGTCAAAACAATACTATTAACCCAAACAGTTTAATCTGTAAAGAGAGAAAAGCAGCGCCATTATTCTTTAACTTACTACCTTATTTAACAAAAGAATGAAAGCTAATTATCTATTACTAAACACTCCATAAAATAAAAAAAATCTATATAAGCTGCAAGCAGCCTATCGCTTAATTAATAAAGAAAAAGAAAAATAGAAACAGATAATCAAACCAGTTCACAATCTATCCGCTGTATTAATTCAGTCCGTGTACTAAACAGTCTTCAAAAAAAAAAGCCATTCTTTAATCAAACCAAGAAGACCACCTCTTCTTTAAGTAATCCATTGAACAAAAGATATCTTCAGCATGCCGAAGTCTTCAAAACCTGTTTTCTTTCGGAGAATTATTCAGAGACTCTAATATCTTTCATACATCAGACGATTCCACAATAGAATTGACAAAATCCAATGCCGCTTGGGGATCCAAGAAGACATGAGGGGTAGAATCTTTAGGAAAAAGCTTTAGTCTCGCTGGATATCTCAAGGATGGAAACAGTTTTTTCGTAAGCAATTTTCATGACCGGTATGAATTTGATCCGTTGTTGCATAACTTCTTGTGGATAAGCTTCATAAAAATGGATCTCAGAACCGTTAAATTTAAAAACTTTGTTTTCTTGCACATTTTATGATTTGGTCTTTAACTTTAAAGCGAAGAAAGTTGACTAAAATTGGTCGAGTTTTACCTGACGCAGTGAAAATTCTGTGAGCTCTTTCAATATCGGGAGGCTGAGATGGAATATCCGGGAACAGAGATTGAAACAGATTGGCAAAATAATGCAATAAATCCCCAGTTTCTGAGCCTTCTGGAAGACCTAAAATACGAATGTTGTTTCGCTGAGACTTTGCCTCTAAATTGACAATTTTGCGTTGAGCCTGTTCCAATCGGGTTGAAATATCTGCAATCTGACGTTTCGATTCTTTAAACTCAGTATTCAAGGAAAGAATATTTTCCTCAATAGTCTGTAAACTCTGTTGGAACGACTTCAACTCAGAAGTGTTATTATCCATTTTGTTACTGAGATCCATCAACATACGTTCCAAACGCTCAGCCCAGACAGGCATATCTTCTGATTTTTCTTTCGGAGTTTTTCCCTTTCCATTGCTTGGTTCAAAAGACTGTTTTCCACTTCTTAAAGGATACGACATAATAACCACTATTTCCCTCCAAGATCCAGAAAATAAAAGTTGAATAATTCAAGGTTTTGACTGGGGAAAAGGAGGAGTTAAAGGCAGGCACAGAATTTATGTGTTACTCCATTGAGCTGCAGGCGGAACTCCACGATATCATTTTTCACCGGAGGGCTGCGCACACACAGTGCACTGCACTCTCTCCTCCCGCCGATTTTCACTGGAATTTAAAAGAATGGGGCTGCAGATCTCAATGAAACCCTACTGAATGTTGAAAAGCCTAGATAGAGGGGAGATAGTGGAGCAAATGTTTCCTCTGGTTGTGGGAGTCTAGGACCAGAGAACACGGCCTCAAAATAGAGGACGTCCATTTACAACGGAGATGAGGAGGAACATCGTTAGCCAGAGGGTGGTGAATCTGTGGAATTCATTATCACAGGTAGCAGTGCAGCCAAGTCATTGGGTGTATTTAAGGCGGAGGTTGACAGGTTCTTGATTAATCAGGACATGAAATGTTATGGAGAGAAGGCAGGAGAATGGGGCTGAGAAGGAAATGGATCAGCCATGATGAAATGGTGGAGGAGACTTAAAGGGCCGAATAGCCTAATTCTGCTCCTACGTCTTAAAGTCTTATAGCTTAATATAGAAGAAAACCATATGGTGTATCAAGTCTGTGTCAACTCTTGTAATCCATCAATCTAATAGGGATGGTTCTTCATGGATTCTAAATGGTTGAACCGTATCTTCTTTGGAGGAGAATGAGAGGTGATCTTATTTAGACAGGAATCTCACTCATCTCTAATTATACATTTAACCTCCCAGCCAAGCTCTTCCTTCCCAATGCCTCTTCAGTCCTTGCTCTGATCCTCTCCTATCCTTCCTACCTTTTCTCCCTGTCTCACCACATTTATCACTATTCTCAGCTTTTCCTCCCTCTTTGCTCTTTCTCTGTCTCTCCCACACTGAACATTCTGATTTGCATTGGTAGCTATGCCTCTTATTTCTTCTTCTCCATCACCCAAAATAACTGGTTGAATTCACTTTATTAACATACTTCATTATGATGTCATCAAGGTGGGCACTGTTTATTTTGATTGTTTTGATAGTGAAGCCAATTGGCTTTCAGTATTCAAATTAGATATATTTGCAAGCTTTATTCAGTTTAATTTGCATTTTGGGAGAAATTTGGTGCAAGTTCTTTCATTTTGCCCTGAAAAATGATGATTTTGCGTGCTAAATGCCTGAATTTTTATTGTTTCAGTTGAGGAGATTGAACAGATGAACAGTCTCTTCCAACAAAAGCAGAGAGAATTGGTAATTGCTATTGCAAAGGTGGAAGAGCTAACCAGGCAACTGGATATGTTGAAAAGCGGAAAGATTGATGGTTATCATGACAACCAGTCTGCTGTGGCTGAGCTTGATAGGCTCTATAAAGAACTACAGGTAATGTATTGTGAAGGATCATACCCATAGGTGGCATTATCTTAACATACAGTGTGATGACTGTGTACAATAAGGATGATTGAACAATAGGTATCAGCTTCAGGGACTGATCCTGTAATTAACATTGCCTGATGCCAGAGACATATTAGATCAGTTTTCTATTTGACTATTAACCCATCTCTCTGGAGATTTTCCTTTGTCAGTAAATTTTTTTCCTATCTTTAGTTGTTTTGATCTTATCTGATTTACCGGATCTGATTCATTTTAATTTTTCCAAGACCAGTCTCTGGATTGTTAACTGATAGTACTTAAAGTCTATTTATTAATTCCTTTCCTTTATTGCTCTGTTGCTACCCAAATGACTGGAGATTTGTGGCCATTAGTCAGAAAGCTGGCATCTCACTTGCCACAGCTAGTTTTGAAGTTGGAATTCAGCACTGGAAAAGCCCAACAGCTTTAAGCTTTAAGTTGATGAATGAGCAAAATTGTTTCTCCCCCCCACCCCCCCCCCGCCTCACTGAGAAACTATAAGGTAGCTGGCAAAAGACCACTGTCTTCCTATTCATCCCTCCCCTCACCTCTTCTATTTCTTCTAATCTTTTGTTATTATTGCCCATTCATCTTTAGCCTTGACGACCTCAATATTGCTTTTGGTCTGGACTTTTCAAATGTACAGCCTCAAAGAATCATCTGGTTTATCCCTATATTGAACAGTTAGAAATTCCAGAGAAGGGCAGAAAGACTGAAATTCCATCATTTACGCTAACTGTAGCAACAAATTTATTCTAGTTTACTTTTGTAGACAGCGGAAAAATTAATTGGAATTCTACGTGATAATTTTCCAACTTCATAATACTGTAGAATATTTACTAAAGAAAAGAATTGTTTTTTTGTTTTGTGAACTAGTTGAGGAATAAATTGAACCAGGAGCAGAATGCGAAGCTTCAGCATCAAAGAGAGACCCTAAACAAGCGTAACTCTGAAGTTGCATCAATGGACAGACGTATTGGGGATCTGCGTGAGCGTCTGTGGAAAAAGAAGGCCGCTTTACAACAAAAAGAGAATGTTCCAGTAAGTTTGGACTACCTAAAAAAAAAATTTGCGTTTTTCAGTTGAATATGGTTAAATACAAATTGCTTTGTAGATTTTGCTGCTTTTTCTTTAGGTAATCTTGATATACTCTGAATTCTGCTTTGAATTTTGCTTCAGAGCCCTCTAGCCACTCTTTGTTTTCCCTTTACCCCCTTGCTCGGCAAACATTGATTTTCTTTTTAAATTTTTAATGTGCATTGATTAGTTAATTGTCATATACATTTGGATGCAATGAAATTCCTTGTTCTCCTGAAGCTCATGGAATAAACATAATAAATTATAATAAAAATAAAATAATAAATATGACAATAAGTACAAAAAACAGTAGAATAGAACAAGCATTGCAGTGCAGTCTGAAACATTGAAACAAACATCCTAAAGTGACAATACCAGAATATCAGAGAAAAGTGGAACTAAGAGTATGACAATATGATTGCACCATCAGGGAAAGAGTGTGAAAGAGGTGATTGGTTCAGGAATCTGGTAGCAATAGGGAAGAAGCTGTTCTTAAAGCTGGATTACAAGTCC
The DNA here is from genome assembly GCF_030028105.1 of Mobula birostris. NCBI lineage: Eukaryota > Metazoa > Chordata > Chondrichthyes > Myliobatiformes > Myliobatidae > Mobula > Mobula birostris. Next base: position 29,826,967 of record NC_092377.1, read on the forward strand.
TTCAAGCCTCTGTATCTTCACTCAGAAGGTAGAGCAGAAACGAATCTACTGGGTGTTTTGCATGCAAAGAAAGCTATTTGCATATTACAAATTAATATTATAATATAGAAGTTTTATGCTGTATCAAACATCAAATTCAGAAATTATGGCTTTAGGTTATGGTCAGACACTTATTCAAAAATTTGAAAGCAAGTTTTTATTGTAATGATGTTAATAGCTATTAAGGGCTTAATACCTTATTAGCATCAGCTGAAAATGACCGAGTCTAAAATCAGTCCATTAAGAAGTCCAACATTGATGGGAAAGAGTGTTAGGCAGCATCTTTGCAGATATAACAGTGCTATGTTTCACTTTCCACTCAGCATTTTTGACCACGAAGTACTATATTTGTGAGAAAGAAAGTGCAAATAATCCAGGTTCCTGTGCTGTACTAACTTCTTCATCGTCTGGAGTAGCACAAGCAAGTTGGAATTGCATACATCTTCAAGTTACTAAACATTAGCTTAGACTATGAGGACACTCAGTCCTCGTTTATTGTCATTTAGAAATGCATGCATTAAAAAAATGATACAACGTTCCTCCAGAAAGATATTACAGAAACACAGGACAAACCAAGACTAAAACTGACAAAACCACATAATTATAACATATAATCACAACAGTGCAAAGCAATACCGTAATTTGATAAAGAGCAGACCATGGGCACGGTAAAAAAAAAAGTCTCAAGTCCTGATAGCCCCATCATCTCACGCAGACACTAGAAGGGAGAAACTCTCCCTGCCATGAACCTCCAAGCGCCGCAAACTTGCCAATGCATTGGAAGCTCCTGACCGCAGCCGACTCTGAGTCCGTCCGAAAACTTCGAGCCTCCAACCAGCCCTCTGATACCGAGCACTGAGCACCATCCTCAGCCGAGCACTTCGACCCCGCCCCAGCCGCCGAGCAACAAGCAAAGCTGAGGACTCGGGGCCCTCCCCTCCGGAGATTCTGGATCACACAGCAGCAGCGACAGCGAAGCAGGCATTTCAGAAGTTTCACCAGATGTTCCTCTGTGCTCTCACGTCTGTCTCCATCAAATCAGGATTGTGCACGGCATCCTATTTGACAGATAACAGATATCGACCGGAGTGGCTACTGCAAGCTGCGTTGCGCCGCCATCTTCTCCTCCCACCTCCCGCACATAGTGCATTTAATGCACATAGTTCATTGTCATTAATTCTCTTTGTATTTACTATAAATATATAGTGTGACTGAACAAAGTTGGGGTTTGTTAATGAAATGGAAATCATGCCTCACAAATTTACTAGAATTTTTTGAAGGTGTAGCTTGTAAAGTGAGAGAACCAGTGGTTGTGGTGTATCTGGACTTTCAGAAGGTTATTGAAAAGGTCCCATTAATCAGAATTGGATTGATTATCACTGAGTTATATGATGTGAAGTGTGTTGTTTTGTGGCAGCAACACAGTGCAAAGGCGTAAAATTACTATACAATACAAAATAAATACAAGGATGTTGCCTGGATTGGAGAGTGTGCCTTATGAGAATAGGTTGAGTGAACTGGCCTTTTCTCCTTGGAGTGATGGAGGATGAGAGGTGACCTGAGTGTATAAGATGTTGAGAGGCATTGATTGTGTGGATAGCCAGAGGCTTTTCTTCAGGGCTGAAATGGCTAACACGAGGGGGCATAGTTTTAAGTTGCTTGGAAGTAGGTACAGAGGAGATGTCAGGGTAAGTTTTTCACACAGTGGTGGGTGGATGGAATGAACTGCCAGCGACAGTGGAAGAGGTGGATATAATAGAGTCTTTTAAGAGACTCTTATTAGGTAGATATGTGGAGCTTAGAAAAATAGAGGCTTATGCAACAGGGCATTTCTAGGCAGTTTCTAGAGTAGGTTAACACAAAATAATCTGCAGATGCTGTGATCAAAGCAACACTTTCAGTACGCTGGATGAACTCAGCAGGTCGGCAGCATCAGTTAGAAAAGATGAGTTGACGTTTCGGGCCAGAACCCTTCATCAGGACTGAAGAATGAAAGATGGGGAAGGATTTGAAGAATGCTTGTAGCTTCAGTTGAAAGACCACTAATTTGAAAGAGGAAGGGGTGAGGGAGGGGAAGCATTGACGTCATAGCTCTGAAAACAATGGGTAGTAGAAAAAGGAGGCGGAACCATGAGGGAGCTGGGGGAGGGGGTAGAGTGAAATAGGGATAGAGGAAGGGAGGGGGAGGGAATTACCGGAAGTTGGAGCATTCTGTGTTCATACCAAGGGGCTGGAGACTACCTAGACAGTATATGAGGTGTTGCTCCTCCAACCTGAGTTTAGTCTCATCATGGCAGTAGAGGAGGCCATGTATGGACATATCTGAATGGGAATGGGAAGCAGAGTTGAAGTGGGTGGCTACCGGTGGCTACTTCTAGAGTAGGTTACATGGTCGGCACAACATTGTGGGCCGAAGGGCCTGTAATATGCTGTAGATTTTTATGTTCTAAATACGTAGTGCAAAAAGTAAGGAATGATGAGGTACTATTCACGATTGTTCAGAAATCTGACAGCTGAGGGGAAGAAGCTATTCCTAAATCATTGAGTGTGGATCTTGAGGCACCTGTACCTCCTCCCTCATGGCAGTAACAAGAAGAGGGCATGTCCCAGATAGTGAAGGTTCTCAGTAATTATTCCTGCCTTCTTGAAGATGTCCTTGATGGTCAGTGCCTATGATGGAGCTGGCTGAGTCTACAACTCTCTGCAGCAATGCTGTGCACTGGAATCTCCATACCAGGTGGTTACGCAACCAGTCAGAATGCTCTTCACCATACATCCATAGACACTTTAAAAAGTCTTTGCTGGTGTACTGAATCTTTGTGATTGCATCAATGTGTTGGGCCTAGGATAGATCCTCTGAGATGTTGACTCCCAAGAGCATGAGGCTTGGTGCATATTCTCCCAACTTCCCCTTCCTGAAGTCCACAATGAATTCCTTGGTCTGGATGATGTTGAGTGTGTGGTTTTTGAGACACTACTCAATTGCATTTACTTCCAGATTGAAATACATGAACTTGAGGATACTATGCTGTATAACAACAGGAATTCTGCAGATGCTGGAAATTCAAGCAACACACATCAAAGTTGCTGGTGAATGCAGCAGGCCAGGCAGCATCTCTAGGAAGCGGTACAGTCAACGTTTCAGTCCTGATGTGTGTTGCTATGCTGTATAAAATTACTCTACATTACAAAATAACTGGTTGACAATTGGTTGATAAAGAAAAAAATGGGTCTTTTTCTAGGTGGCAGGCAGTGACTTTTTGGGTACTTGTGTCCCAACATTTCAGGGAACTAAATGTAATGTTATCAAGTGGCCGATGACACAGAGTTGGGAGGAATATGAGATGTGTGGAGGATTTGGAGAAGCTTCAATGTGACTTGCACATTAAGGAAGAATGCAAATACATGACAGATGCAGATTAACATGATTATGTGTGAGGTTGTGAACTTCACTCTAAAATCAAAGAGACCGACTATTGCAACACACACAAAAGGCTGGAGGAACTCAGCAGGCCAGGCAGTATCTATGGAAAAGAGTAAACAGTTGATATTTTGGGCCGAGACCCTTCATCAGTTCTGGAAGGTTTAAACTTCAAGGTAGGCATTCCTGGACAAGACTCCGCAGTATAGTTGTAGAATCACAAACACGAGAAAATCACACACAGATGACATTTTGGGCTGAGAGCCCTTAGCAGTCCTGATGAAGGGTCTCGGCCTGAAATGTCAACTGTTTACTCCTTTCCATAGATGCTGCTTGGCCTGCTGAGTTCCTCCAGCATTTTGTGTGTGTTGCTTTGATTTCCAGCATCTGCAGACTTTCTCGTGTTTGTAAGACTGATTATTAATTGATGTACATAGACTGAGAAAAGGGAAGGACACCCAGGAGAACACCACCAGTTACAAAAAGTGATTAAGGAACCCAAATGGTCCATGGACATTGTTGCAAGAGGATTTGTACACAGATACAAGGATATGTTGTTGTATCTGTGCAGACCATGATGAGTCTTCATCTGGATTTTTGTGTGGTTTTTAGTCTCCTTATCTGAGTAAGGAAATTCTTGCCATCAAGGGAGTATTAGCAACTGTTTCCTGTGATGGTTGGATTGAACTATAAGGAGAGGATGGGTCAAAGAGGCCTTTATTCACTTGATTGAGTCTAAAAGAATGAGAAGTGCTCTCACAAAGATTTAGGAATTTCTAACAGGATGATGACATGACACGGTTAGAAAGGTTGAACTTGAAAGCAGAGTGTAGCTTAATGGCAGAATTCTTGGCAATGTGGAAGAACAGAGGGATATTTGGGTCCACGTCCACAGATCCTTCAAAGTTGCCATGCAAGTTGATGGGGTGTTTAAGAATGAGTATGGTGTGTTGGCCTTCATTAGTTGGGAGTTGTGTTCAAGAGCCGCGAGGTAATGTGCAGCTCTGTAAAACCCTGGTTTTTCGGGGAGCATATCTTGCGAGAATAAGTTGAGTGAACTTGGCCTTTTCTCCTTGGAGCGACAAAGGATGAGAGGTGACCTGATAGAGGTATATAAGATGATGAGAGGCATTGGTTGTGTGGATAGTCAGAGGCTTTTTTCCAGGGCTGAAATGTCTAACACAAGAGGGCAGTTTTATGGTGCTTGGAAGTAGGTACAGAGGGGATGTCACGGGTAAGTTTTTTATTCAGGGAGTAGTGAGTGTGCGAAATGGGCTTCCGGTGATGGTGCTGGAAGAGTCTTTTAAGAGGCTCCTGGATAGCTACATGGAGCTTAGAAAAGTAGACCCTAGGTAATTTCTAAAGTAAGTACATGTTCGGCACAGCATTGTAGGCCGAAGGGCCTGTATTGTGCTGTTGGTTTTCTATGTTTCTAAAACCGTGGTTAGAGCACACTCATTGTGTTCAGTTCTGTCATCAAAAGGCATGAGTCAAGTGCATGATGGAATATCTTCAACATCCCTGGATGAGTGTTACTTCAATAACATGGAAGAAACTTCCTAATATCCAAACAAAGTAACCTAGTTGATTGACATCCCATTAGCCAACTTCAGCGTTCTCTCCATTACTGATGCACGGTGTCTTTGATGTTACTCACCATTGCTACCCCAACAGTCCTTTCCTAACGCGAGAATTCCACTACTAAGATGGCAAGTGTTTCAGGTACATGAGAAATGCCACTGTCTGCATATCCCCTTCAAAGATGTGTCTATCCTGACTTGGGAATTAATGCTATTCTTTCATCATAATTAAGTTTAAATTCTGGAACCTTGTATACAACTGCATTGTGGCAGTAGCTTTGCCAAAAAGACTCCAGGGAAAGTGGTTTTGGCAATAAATGCTGTTTTTGCCAGTAATGCACAAACCCTAAAAGCTAAATGGGTGAAACAAAAACAATTACACTCAGTGACCACATCATTAGGTACCACACATCAAAGTTGCTGGTGAACGCAGCAGGCCAGGTGGCATCTCTAGGAAGAGCTACAGTCGACGTTTCGGGCCAAGACCCTTCGTCAGGACTAACGAAGGTTAACAAGGGATTTTTGCCCACAGAGCTGATGCTCACTAGATTTTTTTTGGTTTTTCACACCATTCTCTGTAAACTCTACAGGCTGTTGTACGTGAAAATCCCAAGAGATCAGTTTCAGAGATACTCAAACCACCCCATGTGGCACCAGCAAAGTGATCAAAGTCACTTGGATCACGTTTCTTCCCCATTCTGATGTTTGGTCTGAACAGCAACTGAATGTCTTGACCATACTTTTATGCACTGAGTTGCTGCCACATGGTTGGGTAATTAGATACTTGCATTAACGCACAGGTGCACCTAAGAAAGTGGCCACTGAATGCATGTCTCTACCAGAATACAAATCTGTCTATTTGTAAATCTTGTTTATATATTTACATTATTTGAAACTGTTTAGAATTTTAAATTCAATTAAACATAATATGACTGACTTTGTTACATTTATGGGAGATTTTGTTTTATTGGTTGACAAAATACACAATGCAAAAGAATATTTTAGTGAGGCTGGAAACGATGATAAACTAATTGCTGTAATTGATTAAGAAATAAATGTACTGTTTGACTATGTTTCTGTGTGTAGGTTTCATCTGACAAGCATATTCCACAACAAGTGGTGTCTTCTGCACCCAGCCGTGTAGCTGCAGTTGGACCCTATATCCAGTCATCCACCTTGCCCCGTGCCCCACAAAAACTTGATCTCCTTGTAAAGCCAGCCTTTCCTAATGGATCATCTACTCTATCCAGTGTGCAGACACATGCTGTTTCAGTGAAAGCACCTGTTGGTAAGCAACTTGATCTTTTTCTCTCTCCCTCCCTCTGCTGGTTGAACGATAGTTAACTAGCAGAAATTAAGAGATACATTATTAAAAACAAAGCTCAATGTTTTGACAGGAATATGTGACTGTCACCTTGGCTTTCTACTTTGTTGACTTGTTAGCATTAGGGTCTTGGATCCATGGTGAGGTGGAATTTTTCACAGTGCAAGTAGCTGCATTCTTTCCTTCTTGACAAAGCTTTCCCTTCTAAATCTTCATTTCTATCATGTTGCCCTTTCTTTATGCATCATTCTCATCCTCTTTCCAGTTTCCTTTATGATATAGTACTAGAATTTGTGTGATTGACAGAGTTATATTTTTGCTAAATTATAACATCCCTCCCTTTATTACTTAAGAAAAGTGATTTGCAATGTCTAGTTAGAAATATATCAAGTGCATAGTGCAGATGGAGAAAAATTGTCAGGAAATAAGACAAGTTTTCTTCAGAGATGCTGAAAAGTATTAATATTTCAAATTGATACTCCTTGAATTTCTGGCCATAATACTGTAAGGAAATGGTAAATAGGACTTTTATCTGTTTCTGATACAGTTAATGTGATTTTATCTCTTTGAGAGTTGGGTAGGTTTTAAGCTATAATAAACCAGGACATTTTAAGTATAATATTTGACAGTGCATTAGATTAGTCAATTGATGAATTGACATAACTCCAGACTGCTTGCTAATTATTTTATTTCCTGCACTTTGCTTTTTCTTTGGATCGCTGTATGAATATGAATGTCATCTAAAAATTTGCCAATCTGTGTTTCAAGAGCATAGACTTGCAAATATACTTTGTTGGCTCATGCTCTTCATTTGGATTTTTATACCGTTGTAAAGTTATGATGCTGGGGAAGAACTCACAAGTTTACTTTTGAGTTTCATTTTCAGTGTTTGCTGAAATAAAGTGTTATGGACCTCAACTTATAAGTTTGAATAAACGTGATATTTTTGTGGCCATAAATGTGAACATTGTGTTGTTAACATAAATGTGAAAGATATAAAACATAAATCTGTATTCAGGTTAATATTTTAATGTTTCTTCTATATTCCAAGTTCTAGATTAATCACTAAAATAACAATTCTTGATCTGGATAGGTACAAGTTCCCATTGATACCAAACATGAATTTATTACTAACTTTTAAGATGCTCTTTTCCCTCTATTTTATTGAAATATCCAGAGATCTATTTAGTGCAATGGTGAGAATATGTCGAACTTGTTTATGGAGACCTGAAATGTAAGAACGTGCACAGTCTAATCAGCAACATTTTTACTGATTTTAAATATTCTTTGTTATAAATAACTTACAGGGAAGTTACAAAATTTAATATCAATTTAATGTCAGCATTGCCGTACTAAGATCTTGCTGATGGTCGTTTAAACAAAGTGCTGTAGCTATCCAATAGGCATTAATTTTTCAGTCACAATACTGGGTAATTGTTTGGAATGGTATGGGGGAAGGGTGGTTTGAATATGAATATAGAAAGATTATTGTGTGTTTGAATGTTCTAAAGGTCATTAATTCCCTTCATTCTTTCTTGAACCAGCAGTACAGTGATACAAAATTAAAGTAAGGTTTGGTTTATTTTGAAGTTTGCACTGTAATATCCTCAATCTGGAGCTCAAAACACTTTGTCAGTTACTTGTTTTTGTGCAAGTTGCTATCTTTGGCCAAATGCTGGTAAGATGATCATACTTTTAAATGTATATAAATACAATTTTTTTTCGCTAATTTTGTTTTCCCAGGTTTCACAAATCAGATTTCTTCTTGCAGCTAACGCAGTAGTTACCTTACTCAAAGACATCTGTAAATTAAAAATCTATTGGTAATTACTGTGTATTTAATTATTTTAGATATTCACAAAGAAGCTTTTATGAACTGCTAAAGTGTGCAGTTACTGGTTGTGTTGGGTACAGTGGTTGTGAATTGCAAATTAACAAGGCCTGGGACAGCCAACAGAAGGTATTATTGTCCCTTTGCAAGGATACAACCACCCAAAATTCCATGAGTCGCGGTAACATTGACAACTTCTGTTCTCAAACCACTTATAGCAGTTACTTTTACTTGTTCTCAGCTGGCATTGTGACTCAGGCACATTTGCAGACACCACCTCAGTCTGGTCCCGAAAGGAATGAACCAAGTTTTGGCGTTCCTGTTCGTCAGCCTTCAGCAACTGCTTCCTTGAATGTTAGTACTTCAAACCTGATCAGAGGTGCAGCAGTATCCAGTGCAGATCAAGGTAATATCTGTTTCTTCTTTTTACTTCCTGATTTGCAGATGACCAAGTGCACTCTACTCTTTGTGCAATTAGGTGGCTTTACAGTTTTTCTAGAATCATTAATCTGTTCACTTTTGCTCCATAGCAAGGCTGAAAAATGTTAGACTGTGAGGCAAATAGCTTTAAGGGTATAAGGTGTTGAAATTATATTTTTCTTCCCTTGATTTATTCAGTTCCATGGATCTGGCTGTTGCAGACAAGGGCAGCATTTATTGGCCGGTCCCAGTTGTCATTGAGAAGGTAAAGCTTAGCTGACCCCTTAAAACACTGCAGTCCTTCTGGCGAATTGTGCTGTTCTGTTGGGTTCCAGAACTTTGACCCTGGAAAGTGCTTTTTGTGTATGGTGCAAACTGTGACCTTGTTGTACTGCATATAGAAGGAATTAGTTTAGTGTGGAAGAGGGGGTACAATTCAAGTGGGCCCCTTTATCCTGGAAGATGTCAGACCAATTGAGTGGTATTGGAATTGCAACTATTTAGCAAGGTGGAGAGTATTCAGTCAGTTGTAGTAGTCAAAGGAAGCTGGATGAACGGGGAGAAGAACTGAGTTGCTTCTACATAGACTCATTATGAACTCAATTGGCTGATGGTCACTTGTGTGATATTTGGATTTGAGTGAGTGAATGAGGGCTCTGTCAGTCAGGGTCGACCATGGATGTTGCATCTTAGCTTAATAGATATACAAGCCTGGGCAGGACAATATGGAAAGCAAGCTGTTGCCCGTGTAGCAAACTGCTTCTCTCCATGCATCTGATGAACCCAAAGGAAAGGCAGAGACTGATACAATTTGGTACTAGCAGTGTCGACAGAGTTGCCAGTCACTGTTGTACTCAACATTAGACTGCTTTGGGGACTCCAACTCTGGATATTTACTTCGGGGTTTACTCCTCAATCCTCCCCCATGAGTAGGTATAGCCGCAAGACAGCAGAGACTTAAGATCAGAGTTTTCCTTCTTCGAGATGAGCTGCCAACCATGGCTGACGAGTCCCATCTGCCCGAAGCGCCTGGTTTTAAGGTACCTTTGCCAGTGAGAGGCCAGTGCCAGTGACCTCTCCTGTCAGTAGTAACAATTCCGTCAGGCTCGGTAGCTAAACAACACACGAAGGCCAGGAGCTGGACTTGGTTGTCCGAGGCTATTTGAGGCACACGCCATTAGGACCATGTAATAGGTAGTGGGAGCTTGTCCCCGTTACCTCCCTCGGCTATAACAACCTTAAGGAATCCATTCGATTTATAATATAAATAAACTACTTAATTTCGTGTATAGTGATGAAACTTAAGAGCTATCATAAAAGCTAAACTTAAGCAGTGAACCTTTAGTCAAATTCATTCAAGCCTATTCCCTTGTGTTAAGATTGCTTTGCCAAACGATTGCAATCCAGAGCTCCGTGGAACTTATCAATTCCTTTCATGGTACTGAAGAGCTAAGGTATGTTTAAAACATGTAAATCTTCCAGGTTTTAAGCCAGGTAGCCATTGCACCAACTGGCATTTATTTTTTGTTTGACACTGAAACCTGCTGAGATAAACGAGTGAACATAAATCTTTAAATTCATTTGACAGTTGGTGATGGTGATGTTGTGATGAGAGACAAGAATGATAAGAGAGTGCGTTGTTTCTCTATGTTTGAATCCATGGATCCATCAGCAGTAATTCCATCTTCTGGAACACTAAGGAAAAACCAGAGCAGTGAGGACCTTCTGCAGGAAATACAGGTATGGAAACAAAAAAATATTGTGTTTTACAGTATCACATGGCAAAATATGCTTTATGGCATTGATATCCTTCCTTCCAAATTATTGTAACAATAAAGTTGCATCCTAAATCAATAGATTCTAAAATCTTCACTAGTTACAAAACTCTTATAAAAATAAAAGATTTCCAGGTAAATGCAAATAAATTCATTCCCTCAGGCTTGTGAAGTTTGAAATACCATTTTTAATCATATATATGCTGCAAAAAATCACTGTTCATTCCCATCTTACATGGCATCATCCTCGGACATAATACTCATTTTAGCAATACAAAGGAGAATTGAATGAACGTTCTTCCACTCACTTGACTGATGTAATGCATTTTGTTACAGACGTCGACAGTTTGAATACCATTTCTTTTATAATTGTTGTGCTTTTTTCACTTAAAACTTGACAAAGGCTCACTATGTTACAGCCCATCTCCATGTTCTGAAATATCCCTTTGGCTGTGTAAATTCATAATTTTTGATGGGTTGAGAAGTAAAGAAATTTTGCTCTGAGTTTCTTGTGAAGGATAAAATAATGATTTTGTTTTGGTGGAATTGTTTGAATTTGATATTTTTTTTCCTGTCATGGAAGCCATTTCGAGCGTTGAGTTCATGCTGGCTCTTGGAATATTTCCATCAATCCACAGATTAATTTCCCCATGACCTGTTCGCTCTGTCTTGTGCCCATCAACTTGGCTCAGTTTTCCAATCACCTACCTACAGACTCAGTTTGCGCCAGTTCAATTAACTGTCTTTGGGATGGGGGAGGAAACCTACGTAGTCACAGGGACAGCATACAACCTCCTCACAGACATGTCCTGGGTTCACAGGCTGAAGTTGGGTCTAATTAATATATTATATGGTGAAATGTTGGAACGATACTTATGGAATCAATTTCTTCATGCAATTGTAAATAAAATTTGTAGTTAATATTTTGGCAAAGTTATTGTCCGATATTAAATGGTAAAAAATACTTTGGCGATAAGTAGTTCCCTTAATTACAACTATTGGGGGGTGGGGTTGGGGTTGGCGTTATGCACAGAATGAAGGGACTCCCAGGCAGCTGACAGATCTGCTGGTAGCATTAGAATGTTGAGAGTCAGAGGAGCAAAATGTGCAGTGAAGAAAAATGGTACCAGTGGAAGTGTCAGAAATGAGACAAGTGAGAAATTTAGTGGCACAACCAAAGTTTTGATCTTGGGGGAAAAAAAAAATGGGACTGTGACATGGTTTCAAAGGTACATTTAATGTCAGAGAAATGTATACAATATACATCCTGAAATGCTTTTTCTTCGCAACCATCCATAACAACAGAGGAGTGCCCCCAAAGAATTAATGGCAGTTAAATGTTAGAACGCCAAAGTCCCTCCCACGCGTAAGCAGCAGCAAAGCAAACATCCCTCACCCCCACCAGCAAAAACAGCATGGGCGCCCACCACCGAGCACTCAGTTGTGCAGCAAAGCAACAGCAAAGACACAGACTTGCAGTACCCCAAAGACTACTCGTTCACCTGGTATTCGACATACCACAGGCCCTCTTTCTCCCTAATAAGGGAGAAAGAGATGTCTCTGTTTTACAGCGAGAGGGGAGACATAACCAACAACTCGCTGATTTACGGTTAGAAGTTCATTGCGTCACTTTTTCTGAGCTCTGTGCCCAAAGATCTCAGATCACAGCCAGAGATCTTCAGACTCCCACGATACACTGATCTCTGCCAGGACACCGACCTCCGATGCGCCCATCTCCAGAGCCACGAGATCTTGGACCTCCGAAGTCGTGCTAATCTCTTAGGCCACATCCTTGGCATGTCAAATAACAGCCAGTCATGAAATCCCGAGAACTAGTCCCATTTCCACAAAGAACCGAAGTCAGTGTGTAACTCGAGGTCAGGGTCTTCAAAAGAACCCTGAAAGGAAAAATAGAGGTATTAAAGATGGAAATAGAGCTGTTTCCGAAGATGCAAGCAAAGGAGTCGCCATTTAGCGCCATCATAACTAAGCTCCACCCTCTTATCTCACATTGGTGAGTATGGATGGGGATTAAGGATGAACAGTATTTGGCATTGACTGACCAAGCTGGGGTTTAGGTGGGATGGTAGATTGGAATCAAGCAGGGAAGATAATAAGATCTCCATATCCAAAGGTGACAAAAGCTTGTCCTAGGATTCCAATAGTAGAGGGATTATGCCACTCTTCTGGTCATAACTCTATTTTTGTAAATTTAATGATGCAAATGAAAGTTGTGGTTAAGAAGAACTGCCAAATTGTTAGTTATCTGCATCAAACTGAGAGTGACCATGTGGAAGATGCAGTTTGTTTGTCAAGAGGAGAATTTTGTATGCAGCACAGTGGTTGATTCGTTAAGGACAAGATTATTTCAGAATAAAAGTTCCTGATGAATAAAAATCATAACTGTATAAAGTTATATTTTCATCTAACATGGTTTTATTTCAATCTTAACTTTCAGACTGGTAACAGGAATGTGGTTAAAGTACCGCCACCTGTTCCTACCAAACCTAAACAGATTTCCTTGCCCTTTTTTGGATCATCTGGTTTAGCTACTGCAGCAGAGAGTAAAACTGAATACAACTCACAAAAGTTTCCTGGGACTGCAGGTACTATGGCCAACAAACTTAAGCCAGCCCAAACCACAGGACCACAACAAATGCAACATTGTGCTTCAAATGCACAACTTCAGCCATCTACAGAGGCACCTCCTGCAGCTACAGTTAGGCCTTTTACCCCACAGCCATCTAAAGAACCTCCATCCCAGCCCCTGAGAAAACCAGAGACTGTGGCTGCCAGCTCTATCTATACAATGTACACTCAGCAACAAGCACCAGGCAAAAACTTCCAGCAGGCCGTTCAGAATGCCCTGACCAAAGCGCAAACACGGCCACAGTTCACAAGTGGTAAGTAATATTCATTTAACATGATTATTTAACTGCTTTAGTGGAGAAGTTTGTTGTTTACTCTTCCCAGTTTAATTGCTTATGTAATTCGTGGTGATCAAAGAAATAATCCTCCGCTTTCCTTATTCCAAAATAGTTTAATTTGGATTTCATGGCATGTTATTTTCTAAGCCTCCCTTTTATTCTTCAAGTGCTGGGACATTTTGTCACCCAGCTTATGGCTTCCGCTTCAAACACCTCTGTTGCAGAACTTCTGTCAAACTTTTTAATGTTAAAATGAAGTTTATTGTCATATTCACAAGTACATGTATGCACAGGTGCAATGAAAAACTTACTTGCAGCAGTATTACAAGCACATAACATCGCATGAGCACCAGTCATAAGAAAAATTAAATATAAATTGTACATAAATTTTACAAGAAGAAACATAACTTGAAAAAACAGGATGATCAGAGAGGTCACAGTGTTGCTAATTTGTAGTGGTGATTAGGGTTTTGCTGATTGGTTCAAGAAATAGAATTGGTTTATTAATGTCAAATGTATTGAGGTGCAGTGGATAAAACTTGTCTGACATATAATCAAATCATTGCACAGTGTATTGAGGTAGTACAAGGTAAAACAGTAACAATACAAAATTAGGTGTAATAACTACAGAGAAAGTGCAATGCAAGTAAACAATAAGATGCAAGTTTCCAACAAGGTAGAATGTGAGGTCAGTAGTCTTAGAACAGTGGGATAGAAGCTATCCTTGAAGTTGGTACGTGCTTTCAGGCATTTGTATCTTCTCCCCGATAGAGGAAAGAAGAAAGAATGCCCAGGTTCAGTTGGATCGTTGATCATGCTGGCTGCTTTACTGAGACTGCAGAAAGTATATTCATGGAAGTGCAGCTGGTTTCTGTGATGTGCTGAGCTGTGTCCACGGTTCTCTGTGGTTTCTTGTGCTCATGGGCAGAACAATTGCCATACCAAGTTGTTAAGCATGCTGATGGGATTTTTGTCTATAGTGCATCAATGGTGAACAAGTTAGTGAGGGTTGATGTAGACGCGCCAAATTTCTTTAACCTCATGAGGAAGTGGAGGGGTTGATGAGCTTTGTTTTCTGTGGTTGGATCAGGACAGGCTTTGGTAATGTTAACTCCTAGGAATCTGACGCTCTTAACCTCAGTACTGTTGAAATAGACAGGATCATGTACATCACCCCCTCCTTCCCTTTCTTAAAGTCAGTGACCAGCTTTTTTGTTTATGAGGGAAAGGTTGTTGTCATGTCACTATCATGGTAGCTGTTCTTGGACCTGGTGTGAGGGACTTCAACCTTTTATACCTTATGCCCAATGGTAGTAGTGAAAAAATGGCATTGCCCAGATGGTGATCTCTGATGGATGTTACCTTCTTGAGACCGTACTTTCTGTGTAGATACTATTGATGAAGGGGAGAGATGTGCCTTCAAAATGTTCAGCTTCTTGCATTCCTGTGTATTCGAATTTCCATACCAGGCTATGATATAATCAGTCAGGATACTTTTCAGCAGTACATCTGCAGAAGTTTCTTCGAGTGTTCAGTGACAAGCTGAATCTCCTTGCTCTACTAAGACGTAAAGACGCAAATATACTTCTGATTGCATCAATGTGCTGGGCCCAGAACAGCTTATCAGATTGTTAGCACCTTGGATTTAAAGCTGCTGACACTCTCTACTGCCTATTCCCCCATTGTAGATAGGTAAATGTTCATCCTTCCCCTTCCTAAGATCAACAATCAGCTTTTTAGCGTTGCTGACTTTGAGCAGTAGGTTGTCACCACACCACATGACCAAGTCTTGCTCTGATGACATCATCATGTGTGATTCATCTAATAGTGTTGTCAGCAAATTTGTATGTCACTGGACCTGTGCTTAGCCATTGTGCTATATATGGGGGCCAGAGCAGGAAGCTAAGCACACAGCCTTGAGGTGCATCTGTATTGACGATCAGTGAGAAGGAAACGTAGTTGCCCATCCTTACAGATTGAAGTTGCTGAAGTCGAATAACCAGACGCAGAGGGAGGTACAGAGGCCCAGGTTTTGAAGTTTGATGATGAATTTGGATGGCATGATTGTGTTATAGACAAAGGTGTAGTCGATGTACAGCAGCCTGATGTATGAGTTCTTATTGTCCATCTGATCCAGAGCAGAGTGAAGGGCCGGCAAAATCTCATCTGCCTTTGACCTGTTGTGGCAATAGGCAAACTGGGATGGCCCACGCCAGCAATTCTACCGATGTCTGTAAGGAGTTTGTAAATTCTGCCTGTGGCCGTGTGGGTTTCCTCTGGGTGCTCTGCTTTCTCCCCAAATTCCAAAGACATGCAGGTTGAGTTAATTGGTCACATGGATGTAACTGAGCAGTGTGGGCTTTTGGGCCAGAAGGGCCTGTTACCAAACTATATCTGTAAGTAAATAAATGCATTAGGCTAGAATTGATTTATGCCACAAGCAATGCCACAAATGAAGTACCTCATTTGTGCAGTTGACATCCAGTTAATTGTGAGCACAGTACATTTTCCATTCTTTTCACTTTGATCTCTCCACAGTTTGTTGAAATGATCATACATAACATATCATGGAGATAATGATGCCATGAAAATAGCCATCAAATCACCCTGGGAGCATCAACTGCCATTGATTCCTTAGGAGAGTCTCTGTTATGACACACTGCGTATTTGGAATGTGTTGAGGTTTTTTTTAAAGTCAGTACTAGAAGGACTGTTCTTTGGTCTTGGCTGTGAACTATGTATTTAGCATTGATATAATTGCTCTTCCTGATTGCTTTATTGGCCTGAAGCCGGGCTTGGACTTATCGTTTACCTACACTGCGTATTTTTGGTACCTTTTATCCAACATTGCTACTGCTTTACCCTATTGGAGCTCAATACACTGTGTACTTGATCTGTATAAACAATATGCAAGACAAGCTTTTCAGTGTATCTTGGTACAGTAACAAACCAATTCCATTATTTCTTATTACTGCCATCAGGGAAGAGGTACAAGAGCATGAAGACACACACTCAACGTTTTAGGAAAAGCTTCTTCCCCTGTGCAGTCAGATTTCTAAATTGTCTTTTGAACTCATGAGCATTACCTCATATTCCTCTTTTGCACTATTTATTTATTTTGTAATTTAAAAAAAAATCTTGCACTTTACTGCTGCCACAAAGCAACGCATTTCATGACACGTTAGTGATAACAAACCTGGTTCTGATTCTGAAGGTTATTTACTTTTCATCCATCACCCATGATGTATTCCACCTTGAACAAGATTTTGCTGCCTGTATTCTGTATGGCATTATCACTTAACCTGCAACATTTCTGTTTTCACTGATCCAGGATTCTGTCTGTCACTAAAGCAATCTTTCCACATCATGCTCTGCCCTGCCTCTAAATATTTCTAGACTTGTACAGGCATGTAACAAATGGGTTTCATTCTTAGAGACATCTAAAAGTTGATTTTGTCTGTGTGTTGGAAAATACACAAAGATCACTACATGGTTACCATACCACCACAGAATTGCAATGAATACACTAAGAGCACATAGGACTAATAAAGGAAAGATAATTATGAAAAGGAGAGGGAAAGGGATAAAACTAATTCTGCTGTTCATAGGAATGAAGCTACATGCATAACTCAAACTCCTGAATTAAATAATATTATGAGACTCTTTCATATGTAGAGGTGTCCGTAAGTTCATAACCTGCAAACTGCCTGTCTGTCCTTTCACTATTCAGCCCTCTGACTCATTCATTCCACAGATAATGCAAAGCTTCAAACATCAGCCTTTGTTTTAAATGCAAATCCTCACAGGTGCCAAGAATCTGAAAAATGATGCAAGTAACAATAATGTATTTGCCAAACATTTTTTTGCTTCTAGCTTTGCTGTGGAATGTAATTATTATCATAGCAATGTATTTATATTTGTGCTTTTTTACAATCTAAATGCAATATGAGAGGATCTGTGCCTGTTGAATAAAATTAAAAAGTTTTGCCTTCCTCCTGCTAAATATTTTAAGGTAATTAGCTATGTTTACCTCAGGGCTTTTTTGCGAAAGTTCTGTAGTCGTATGAAATAGTTATTTAACTCTTAGGTACTCTGAAGTGAAAATGTATTCTGCAAAAAATCTTGGCCTTAATTGAAATAGTCTGACTTCAATTTTGTCTCATAGCAATTAGGAAATGTAGCTGAATCACAGTTTTCTTTGGGGAAACATATGATAGTGCAGTTGCTGGAATCTGGAGCAACACAGAGGCACTAGAGGAACTCAGCAGGACAGGCAGCATCTATGGAGAAAAATTGACAGTTTGACATTTTAGGTTGAAACCCTTCATCTAGACCCAAATAAAGGGACTTGACCCAAAATGATGTCTAATCATTTCCCTCCATAGATGCTGCCTAACCTACTGAGTTCTTCCAGCACCTTTTGTTTTGCTGTACATTGGGGAAAGTTTTGATAACTTATTTGCTACATCAAAGGAACTAAGTGACCAATCTGGTGGTTCTGTAGTTTCAGAACCTCTGTCATTAGATTTTGCTTCATTTTATCTCAGCTTGGTCTCAAATTCAACAATAATCCCAGGTTTATTGTTCATAAAGAAGGCTTGCTTTATTTGCATTTATTTTCCTGTTACTTTGTTTTGCCCGACGCCAGCCCCCTAGGTCTGAGTCGAAGTAGTAGTTGTTTTAAAATTTGCAATAAACCATGTTGCTCATCAGTGGATGCCACACCCCTCCCCAACATGTTTTATCCCTACCAGAGCATTCAATCCATCTGTCTCCAATTTCCTCATTCTAGTTTAATTGAAACATAGATTTGTATATCAGATGTAATTTGCACATGCAAAGGTTACTTTTCACTTAAGCCCATCTCATCATTGATTCCAGGTCAGCCTGAGCAAGCTTTCTTGTATGAGCAATGTGATAGCTTGTTTCCTTTTGGAGGAAAAAATGAATCTTGTCAGTGGTTGTTCAAGCCAAGTTTTTGTTATAAACAGTGTTTGTCTGCTTCTGTTTATTTCCACATCCATATAATGTTACAGTATTGCAGTTTTAGTCTGCATCGGTAAAGACTAAAGGAAAGGTATTGATTTGGGTGTAAACTGAAAGATGACCAAAATCCTCAGTAAAATGCTGGTCCTGCTGTTTAGTACTTAAACTGATTTCATAGTTTAAATTTAAGGACGAAAATGCATCCGAAATTAGTCTTACAATGAATATATTCATATACAAATATTTTTTCATGTTGACCTGAACTGTATCTTATCTCTGAATCCTGCATTATTTTATTAATTGCAGTATATGGCAAACCGGTGGTTTCTGCATCTTCACAGAATTATATAAACAATCAGTCTCAAGCTGACCAGGAAATCAATACTCTGTATTTAAAGAGTCAAGACAAACCAGATTGCCCTGAATCGGAGACTGATAATGCTACATCTCTTGGAGACCACTCGGAGACTGAGCGCATTCCTCGTCCGCTGAGCCCCACGAAGCTTCTTCCTTTTATGTATAATCCATATCGAAATCAGAGTGATGCTGATTTGGAGGCATTAAGGAAAAAACTGTCCAATGCACCTAGGCCACTGAAGAAGCGTAGCTCAATTACTGAGCCTGAAGGACCAAATGGACCCAATATTCAAAAGCTGCTCTATCAGCGTACCACACTGGCTGCAATGGAAACAGCTAGTCCAATGCCATTCTATCAACCAAAGCAACCTGCTTTTTCATCAGCTGAAGAGAATACCATAACTGAAAGCAGAGATGTCAGTGCTAAAGTGGAAGATGAGACTACAGCATCAACAGTAGAAATTCCAGATCAAACAGAACCAGGTGTCAAAAAGGATACCGAGGTATCAGGTGCTGAAGAACTTGTGAAAACTTCCCCAGGAAGCTCAGCTCCTTTTCTGGAAGGACAGCTCGTAGTTCCTACTCTTTTACCTGCTGTGGAAGAGCAACCGAATCAGGAGAGCCCACTTTCACCGCAGGAATTAGCAGAAGAATATCCTCCTTACCCACCACCTCCTTATCCTGTTGCTGGTAATCATGACGCTGTTGGTGATGATAGCTATAATATGCGTCCACCTGAGATTACTGGACATACAGTCCTGCCACCTGTGAGTAGTATTTACTGCAGAAACCCTACTGGAATATTGGACTCATTAATCACTTCTGGGTATATAGAATAGATATATGCTGGATGTACAGTTTGTAAAATTTATTTCCACCATACTCAATTTAAATTTTATTAAATTTAAATAATTTGCCTAATTACCCCCAAATACTGTTTATTTCTCAAAAGTATGCTCAACAATTGAAAAATGTTTACCTATCTAGTAGCCAAATACTATATAATTTAAATTTTTTTACTATATAATTTAACTGTATTTGGAGGTTAAATGTTAAACTCAGAACTCTACTCTCCTGTCTGGGCACGTGGCCAAGTGATTAGGCATTCAACTAGCGATCTGAAGGTCGTGAGTTCAAGCCCCAGCCAAGGCAGCGTGTTGTGTCTTTGAACAAGGCACTTAATCGCACAGTGCTCTGCGACGACACTGGTGCCAAGCTGTATAGGTCCTGATGCCCTTCCCTTGGACAACATCAGCGTCATGGTGAGGGGAGACTTGCAGCATGGGCAACTGCTGGTCTTCCATACAACCTTGCCCAGGCCTGCGCCCTGGAGAGTGAAGACTTTCCAGGCACAGATCCGTGGTCTCGCAAGACTCTCCTGTATCCCTTGCCTTTCCCATATGCTTCAGGAGGGGAATTTTTGCATAAGTGTTAACAGTTGTAAGAACTTTTGCAAAACTTCCTTTTTTCTTTGGATATTGAGGCTGATTGTATAGCTCTGCCTCAGGTGTCCTACCAAATGCCAAGAATCAAATCTGGCATCTCCCTAACTTGTATTGTTTAATTGGTCAAATGTAAATCTCTCCAAAGAATCTGGTACATTGGCTCCTGAGTGATCTTTTTAGTAAGTGTTACTAGATATTGCTTTTACTATCTATATAAATTTTGTTGCTTCAGGGAAAAAGAACAAATCTGAAAAAGGTGGGATCAGAGCGTATAGGTCATGGTATGAGAGTGAAGTTCAATCCTCTAGCCTTACTGCTTGATTCTTCTCTGGAAGGTGAATTTGATTTAGTCCAGCGTATCATCTATGAGGTATGTTAAATCCATTGGTATACCTTAATGTCCAGCATTCATAAGCTTCTTCTGCATCAGTGTGCAGTTTTAGTGACCTTACTGGAGAGTTTTTTATATAACTTGTGCATCCCAATACTTGTTATCTGTAAACCTGTACCTGTTTTTTCATTTCTATGCCAGATACTATGCCTCCATTTGTTACTTGTGAATATATCTGCATCATTTGGCTGATCAAGGAGCACTGATTGTAATTCATTCCAAAAGAAAAGTGAACCAAATAATTGCATTTTTTCTTTCTATTGTGTGTTCCTTTTCCTGAAATAGTTTTCTAATGTGAATTCTGTAGTAAACTTAAACAGGAAATTAAATGTTATAAAATGAGTGACCCATTGTCCTGAATTGAAGACACATTTGCATTTGTATTGATTACATCCAGGTTGTATTTTTTTTAACTATTGACAGTACACTTAATTTTTTTCCAAAAGTTTCAAGCTTGCAGGTTCCTAATTGACATGAAAGTTTTCCAGAATATCATACTTCCAGTAACCATGAATTCTGATGCAATAGCTTGTTCATTTGTACTAAGAAAGTTTCAGGAAAAAAAATGGTTTGTTCTATTGTTCTACTCACTGGAATTTAGAAGGATTGGGGTGGGGTGGGATCTCATTGAAACCTTTCGAATGTTGAAAGGACTAGATAAAGTAGATGTGGAAAGGATGTTTCCCATGGTTGGAGAGTCTAGCACAAGAGGGCACAGTCTCAGGATAGAGGGGCGCCTTTTCAAAACAGTTGTGGAGAAATTTCTTTAGTCAAAGGTGGTGAATTTGTGGAATTTTTTGCCACATGCAGCTGTGAAAGCCAGGTCATTGGGTGTATTTAAGGCAGGGATAGATAAGTTTTTGATTGGACATGGCATCAAAAGTTGTGGGGAGAGGCCAGGAACTGGGGTTGAGGAGGAGTAGAAAAAAGGGACCAGCCATGATTGAATGGTGGAGCAGACTCGATGGGCCAAATGGCCTAATCCTGCTCCTATGTCTTATGGTCTTATGGTTTTATATTGTAATTTGTTATCGTTTTTGCAGGTGGAAGATCCCAGCCAACCAAATGATGAAGGAATAACCGCACTACATAATGCTGTGTGTGCAGGCCATACAGAAATTGTGAAGTTCTTAGTACAGTTTGGAGTAAATGTTAATGCAGCAGATAGTGATGGATGGTAAGTTATAGAATAATGTTGTTTCTGGTCTACTTTGTAACATTCTTGGTGCAATCTAAATGCCAACTTTATGGAAAATGACGTTGCAAATAGTTTCACAGCATATAAGAGAATTAAAACAAAAACAAACCTGTAATCTTAATTTTATTTCCAGTGTATTTAAACTGATTAATATAGTTGCATTGTCTTCTTGAAATATTTGCATTGACACAAGAAATTCCAGTTGAATTCAAGCAAACTACTGAAATAATGACAGATTGGCTATTCACTGCAAGCATTTCAGAGCTGTCTTCAGGTATTTTAACATAATTGTTCATCTCATGATTGAGACCGGTACAAGAATCAGATTGCAGTCTTGTTTGTCAAATACACTAAAACTCAGTTGTATTTTAATACTGTGAGAATAATTACAATTTACATACATCAGTTTTATTATAGGTCACTTTGCGTAGTAATTTTCATATTTTGGAGGAAATACATTTAATCTAACAGCTACTGTGTTAAAGTGCAACTTAACAGAATAATGTTCATATTCATGAACTTTTTAATATAGAGTAGAATTCAAATCTTGTGCTGCTTCTTCTTAGCCCATCACCCCTACTGGGGCATAGGTTGCAGACAACAACTCGCCAGAGTTCCTCTGTCCATGATTACATGCAGGAATTACGAATGAAAATTTGTCATTACCTATTTTGCTTTTTTTCCCTCATGGAAAAAATCCATTCCATATTATCCCTATACCAGATGCGTTTCTTCTGGTTTGTAGCTTTATTGCCAGGTGGGCTTTGCATGGGTGATTTTTTTTTCGTCTTGATAGGTAGTTCCTCAGGATCAAGGATGATTTGCTTCCAGTCCAGTTTTATGGTTACTTGGGTGTCTAATGAGGTCACTGTAGGAACCACATTATTCCACACATAGTGGATGACAGAGCAGGTGGATGGTTGTGTGGTAGTACGCTTCTGCTTTCATAAGGCCTCTGTGAGCTTCTGATGCTTAACCTAAAACTTAATGCTGCTTCTCCACTTTGAACAGTCAAGGTCCAAAGTTCCCAGGAGTCATTAGAAATTTTGCATTTTTGCAAAGAGTCTTTGAACCCATCCTTGAATCATTTCTTCTGTGCACTTGCTAATCTCTTCCCAAGACATAGTTAGGAATAAAGTGTCAGTATCAGGAGTCTGGTGCCAGGCATGCAAACGTCACAGTAAATTCAGTTAGGACTTCACTGTGACATTTACTGGAAATCTGGGCCTAGGAGTGACCTCTGCCATTGGTTTGCATATCCTTCCATCAAGTTTGGAGGATTCTGCAGAGGCCACATTGGTGGTATTTTTCCAGTGCTATATGATGCTGTACATAGATAATCTAGGTCAAGGTCCAGATGGACAACAATCACTGATACCCAAAAGCTTGATTTTTCTGTCAATTTTAGACTCTCTTCAAATACCCCTTCCAACTGACCAAACTTGGTGTCTTCAATGTGTCAGCAATGGTGAATTTCATCTTTGATTTTGCCTCCATTGAGAGGTTTTCCAGGGTTGTAAATATGGACCTTCATTGTTGAAGGGAGGTGTGTAAGATCCTTCCTGACAACATTTCATTCAATGCTTGGTTATATGATGCTACTCCACCTGGTGGTACAGTTGAAAACTGGGACAAATTTGCTATTGAAAGCAGAATAGTTTGAATAACACAAGGCTGAGAGTTTGTTGCCTTTTGTATAGGAATACAACATTCCCCTGTTAATGAAATGCTTCCAGCTGATGATATTCAAATTTTACTGCTGTGCTTAACTTCATAGTGTTACAAATTTCTGCAGTATATTTGTATTTTGACCAAGTTTGTTAATAATACCCAAATATTTATCAAATACTCAAATAAAATGAAAGCGAGGGATCCCATATTCTTGCCTGACAACATTAATCTGATGGCATGAGTTTTGACTTGTGTTTGGATTGCTAGTTTCCTTGTATCTGTTACAGAAAGACTAATGGTTTCCATCAATGATTTGACTGGGCAAGTTTTTGTGGAAATGTGAGGTGAGGGCCTCCATCAGTCAGAGATGACCATGAATATTGCATCCTGACTGCATGGGCAGTACGCTATGGAGAGCAAGCTGGTGCCCATGTAGCAAACTCCTCCTCTCCATGCATCTGATGAACCCAAAGTAACGACAGAGACCAATATAGTTTGGTACCAGCGGCGTTGCAGGAGTCAGGATTGAACTCAATGTAGGCCTTCCTTAGGGACTCCAGCACTGGATTTTTCCCTCTGGGTTTACTTCTGAAGCCCTCCCCATGAGTGGGTATAGAAGTGTAACCCTTGGGTTCTGTCGGCTGTGTAAGTCTAGGGAAGACCATCTCTGGTCCCACCGAATGTAAGGCGTGAAACCTCCTGTTTGGGTGGATGCTGCTTGATGAGTTATCCTGGTACAAATCAGTACCGCGAAATAACAGATAGTACACCATATGCAATTGAATGATTTAGCTTTATAATTCTTAATTTGACTAAAGGGTTAGTAAAGTAAAACAAAAAGAAAAAGGCCCATTTTAATGAAACATTTTTATGTGCACAAGTTGGAGCTCAGGGTTTCCCTTCTCCTGGCCCTCCATCAATTTCCCCGAGCTTCGTCGACTCCCAGCCCCACTCCAAGTCCACTCCTTTCTGATGTCTATGACCTCTCTTTTCAGGCATCTTCTCTCTCCATCTTCTGCCGAACAAAAGCCCCAGATCACCTCGGTGTCAGGCACACAGCCAGAAAAAACACTCCCCTCACTGGACGGCTCACATTCCAAATCTCTAACCATGAACCAAGCACTGCTGCTACAGAAAGACCATTACATTAGCAGTGCTTCTAAAGACCATAACATTAGCAGTGAAACCTTTCCCAGGGCGTTACAGCGGCAAGACAGCGAAGGTTTGAGATGTGAGCTTTCCTTCTAGATGAACTGACAACCCCATCTCCCCAAAGTGACTGGTTTTAAGGCATCAGTAACCTGCCTTTATCCCTTCTTTTGTTAGTAGAAACGGTTTTGCTGGACTCTGTAGCTAAGCCACACGTGAAGGCCAGGAGCTGGACTTGTTTGTCAAAAGCTATTTGAGGTGCATGTCATTGGGAGCATTTAATAAGTAGTGGGAGCTTGTCCCCATCACCACCCTTGGCTATAACAACCTTAAGGAACCTGTGAAAATGTGTAAGTGTAAATAAAATAAGCAAAGAAGTGAGAATAAGCTAGGGTCCTTTAAAAATGCTTTCTGCATTACTTAATAATAAAAGGTTAGTCAAAAAGTGCACTTGTTTGACCAAAATTAATATTTTCTTAAACAGGTAAGTGGCTGCATGAGGAGCTCAAAAGCACTTTATCTCCTGTAGAGAAGATTGTGTCAATAAAGGAGAACCCTTTCTAGTCAGAGATTCCCAGGAAAATAGAGCATGAACCTGATTATCTGCAAATAAGCAAGATCAACATGACTGGATTGGATGGGAAGCAAAAGTGGAAATTGTGTTGCGTCTAGTGGAATATCTATATTGCATCTGTTTTTTAAAAGAGAGGATATGTATCAGTAGAACAGTCAAATAACAAAAATCAGCATGGAAATGTTAAGAGATATCATGTGAGGATTGATCAGGCTGTTTAATCAATGGAGGGAATTGATAAAGATGGAATATTTTAATCTCAAAATGTCATAAACTTGTTAACAATGTCCAGAAGGTACAATGTGGATACAGAATCCACCAAGGGACAAAAAGTGGGATACAATAGTGAATGATAGTTTTCTGTGTTCTGAAGGAATTGTGAAGTGGTATTTCTTTGGCAGTACTGAAAACATCAGATCATTTTAAATACGTTTCATAATCTGGATGAAAAGAAAATGTCAAAAGCACTCCGCATATGTTGGAGTACAAATGGACAATGCTTCAAGTCTGAGATATTTTGCCTTAATCCCAGTTCTAACCAAGGATTCAGAATCTGAAACATTAATTCTTTCTCTTTTATAGATGCTGATTGACCTGCTGATTATTGCCAGCATTTTGTTTTTATTTCAGATTTCTAACATCTGCACATCTTCTTTTCATTCTTATGATTAAGATCATCAGGAGTGTTATTTGAATAGTCCATAGATGACACAAAACCTCTGATAGTATTAACCAAAGATCTGGAGGTAATATGAGAATTTTAGGGAAAAAGGTTATGAGCTGGAAGGCACTGCCTGAAATATGGCAGAAGCAATCAAATCATGAGTGAAAGAATATTATACACTAGGGGAACGTTGACTCAGACCATGAGAGGCCTGCGTCGGGCATTTTCATGCTTTACAAGGCGCAGATTGGGAGTCTGTGTGGGGTGTCACACCTTGCACAGACATTTGAGCAATGTGTGATTAAGTGTCTTGCTCAAGGACACAAACACGCTGCCACAGCTGAGGCTCGAACCAGCGACCTTGAGATCACTAGATGAACACCTTAACCACTTGGCCATGTGCCCAACACTATTATACAATAGCTGGGAGCTTTATGTTCAAAGATGCACTTTCTATTGAAAGGATGGGCAGGAAGGCAGAGGGGATTGGTAAAAAATGAAATCAAGTCATTAGAAAGAGGACACATAGGGTTGGAAGTGTTGAGTCATTGTGAACAGAGCTAAGGAACTGCAAGGGTAAAAAGACCCCGATGGAAGTTTGTATTACAGACTGTCAAACGGTGGTAAGGTTATGGTGTATTAATTACAATGGGAGATAGAAAATGCATGCCAAAAGTTACAGTAGTCATCAGGGATTTCAATATGGAGGTAGATTGGGAAAATTGGATTGGTGCGGGATTCCAAGAGGGGGATTTTCTAGAGTGCCTATGAGATGGATTTTTGGGCAGCTCATGGTTGAGCCCACTGAGGGCGATCAGCTATTCTGGATTGGGTGTTGTGCAATGAACTGGAATTGAGCAGAGAGCTTAGGATGAAAGGACCCTTGGGGAGAAATGAGAAGGAGAAGCTGGAATCAGATGTACCCATATTACAGTGGAGTAAAGGAAATTACAGAGGTATGAGAGAGGAGTTGGCCAGAATTGATTGGAAAAGAACACTGTCAGGGATGACAGCAGAGCAGCAATGGCTGGAATTTCTGGAAGCAATTTGGAAGGCACAGGATATATACATCCCAAAAAGGAAGAACTATTCTAATGGGAAAATGACATAACTGCGGCTAAGAAGAGAAGTCAAAGCCAACATAAAAGCCAAAAAGGGAGCAAAATTTAGTGGAAGTTAGAGGGAAGCTTTTAAAAACCAGAAGGCAACTAAAAAAAATTCATTAAGCAGGTAAAGATGGCCTACAAAAGTAAGCTAGCCAATAATATTAAAGAGGATGCCAAAAGTTTCTTCTGAAATATGAATTGTAAAAGAGAGGCAAGAGTGGGTATCAGACCTCTGGAAAACGATGCTGGAGCAGTAGTAATGGGGGACAAGGAAATGGCGGATGGACTGGATACGTATTTAGCATCAGTCTTCTCTGTGGAAGACACTAACAATATGTTAGAAGTTCCAGGTGTTAGGGGCATGAAGTGTGTGAAGTTACCACTATTAGAGAGAAGGTTCTTGGGAATCTGAAAGGTCTGAAGGTAGATGAGTCACCTGGTTCAGATGATGTACACCCCAGTGTTCTGAAAGAGGTTGCTGAAGAGATCATGGAGGCATTAGTAATGATCTTTCAAGAATCACTAGTTTCTGGAATGGTTTCGGATGACTGGAAAATTGCAAATGTCACTCCACTCTAAAAGAAGGGAGAGAGGCAGAAGAAAGGAAACTCCAGGCCAGTTAGTCTGACCTCAGTGGAAGATGTTGTAGATTATTAAGAATGAGGTTTATGGGTACTTGGAAACACATAATGAAATAGGCTGTAGTCAGTATGGTTTCCTCGAGTGCAAAACTTGCCTGACAAATCTGTTGGATTCTTTGAAGAAATAACAAGCAGGATGGACAAAGGAGAATCGGTTGATGTTGTGTACTTGGATTTTCAAAAGGTCTTTGACAAGATGCCACATGTGAGACTGCTTAACAAGCTTTGAGCACATGGTATTACAGGAAAGATTCTAGCACAGATAAAACAGTGGCTGATTGGCAGGATGCAAAGAGTGGGAATCAAGGGAGCCTTTTCTGGTTGGCTGGCAGTGACTAGTGATGTTCCACAGGGGTCTGTGTTGGGATTTATTTCTTCTTGCGTTATATGTTAATAATTTGGATGATGGAATTGATAGTTTTGTTGCAAATTTTTTAGACTATATTAAGATAGGGCGAGTGACAGGTAGTTTTGAGGAAGTAGAGAGGCTATAGAAAGACTTAAACAGATTAGGAGAATGGTCAAAGAAATGGTACATGGAATACATTGTCGGGAGTGTCTGGTCATGCACCAGTAGAAGAAATGAAAAGGTTGACTATTTTCTAAGTGGAGAGAAAATACAAAAAACTAAGGTGCAAAGGGACTTGGGAGTCCTCGTGAAGCAAGGATGTAATGTTGAGACTTTATAAAGCACTGGTGAGGCTTCACTTGGAGTATTGTGAGCAGTTTTGGGTCCCTTAGAAAGGATGTGTTGAAACTGGAAAAGATTCAAAGGAGGTTCACAAAAATGATTCCAGGATTGAATGGCTTGTCATATGAACAGCATTTTGATGGCTTTGGGCCTATATTCACTAGAATTCAGAAGAATGAGGGGTGACCTAATTGAAGCCTATTGACAGAGTGGATATGAAGAGGATGTTTCCTATGATGGGAGAGTTTAAGACCAGAGGACACAGCCTCAGAATAAAGGGGCGTGCTTTTAGAATGGAAGATGAGAAATTTATTTAGCCAGAGAGGGATGAATCTGTGGAAGCCAAATATTTATGTATATTCAAGGCAGAGGTTGATAAATTCTTGATTGGTCAGAGTATGAAGGGATATAGGGAGAAGGCAGGAGATTGGGGCTGAGAGGAAAATTGGATCGGCCATGATGAAATGGCGGAGCAGACTCAATAGACCAAATGGCCTAATTCTGCTCCTATATCTTGTGCTTTTATGGAATTGGGATGTATGTGAAATTAAAATGATATTGCTTTGTGAAGTAGAAAAGAATTAGAAAACTATAGATAATGATTTATAAAATTGCACTGGGCCAAAGATTATTCTCCTGTGCTATCACTTTCTATTTTAGAAATGATTGACACTTGCATTGTGTCAAATGAGTTATTGTGAACATATGCGTGGAAGAGCTCTTAACTTACTGTTCTTTCTGGTAGACGAAGCTTGTTGCAGGTAAAGGGCCACAAAAGAGATTTTTTTAATGTTACTATTTCTTTATATCCCTATTAGGACTCCTTTGCATTGTGCAGCCTCCTGTAATAATGTGCAAGTTTGCAAGTTCCTAGTTGAATCTGGAGCAGCAGTGTTTGCTACAACCTACAGTGACCTACAAACTGCTGCTGATAAATGTGAGGAGATGGAGGACGGTTATGTCCAATGCTCACAATTTCTGTACGGTATGTGAAAAATGAAGTTCCATCTGATTTCACAACTCTGCCTGTTTTTCCCCTTGTACCATAAACCTATTAATAATTTTTAGGCATAACTTAAATGTGGGATAATTTCTGCTGGAAATAGGAAAATACTGAAATAAGCATTTTCTTCCTTCAGGTGTGCAAGAGAAGATGGGTATAATGAACAGAGGCATAGTATATGCACTTTGGGATTATGAATCTCAAAATGAAGATGAATTATCATTTAAGGAAGGTGACTGTATGTCAGTGATTCGACGAGAAGATGAGAATGAAATTGAATGGTGGTGGGCACGGTTAAATGAAGGTGAAGGATACGTAGCTCGCAATTTACTTGGGGTAAGTTTATGGTGAGGATTAGAGTGAGTCACTAAATGAGTGTGTTCCTCTACCATAGTGATTAAATGCTGTTGAAGAACTTAAAAGATGGTGATCTGTGTTTTCAATGTAAATAACTTAATCCCATGATGTGAAGCAAACAATTGAACCCATACTTATATTTTCTGAAGCAATAAAACCTCCATTTTTGGGTATTAAGATGCATTCATTAATATGCGGGAAGTAATGACTAGGCAACCGCGGTTGTTGGTTCCACAGGTTGACTGATAGTAGTTTTGTTGGTCGTACAGCTGTCACTGACAAAGTCAGCAATTATTACCCAGTCTGAATTGTCCTCAAAAAATTGGTTGTGCAGCATGGTTGGGTAGAGGATTCCATATTTCAGGCCTAATAGCAGTGAAAGAATGGTGATGTATTTCTAAATCATGGTGACGTGTGACTTGCAGGGGAACCTAGATATTCGCGTGCACCTGCTATCCTTGTCCTCATTGATAGATGTTGTACATTTAAGTGGGCTGTTGGGATCTTGTTAGAATTGGAGGAAGAGAGTGACTGTTAGTTGATGTCCACCTGCGATACCATGCTCCACTAAACTATAATTGCTTCAGGAATTTCTACATTCAAACTAACTGATGTTTGCTTCATAAGCCTCCACAAGCAACCCAGGGACATGATATTCTATAAGTGTTTAGGAACTGTGTCTAGGAATTTCCTGGCTTTCTGACTTGGCACCATACTAAGCATTACATCTTGAAAGATACTCTCTCTCTTGCTGTATTTTTCTGAAATCCAAAGCTCACAATTTGCTTTGTATTTTTTCAGCTTTATCCAAGAATTAAACCAAGACAGCGAAGTCTGGCATAAAGCAGCTACCAGAAAACGTTACAGATAAAGACTACAACCTTCGTATATTTTTAAGGAAGTTGTAGCAATCCAGATCCAACAGAATATTTGCAATAAAATAATGATCTCCAGACGTAAATGAAGGAAAGTTCAATGTACACAAAGAATGCTTCTGTATTGAAGTTAGATATTTTTGCTCAGTGTTAATGATCACTTATTACAGATGGTGAACGAATTTTATGTTTTTGAAAACTGTGTGTATTTTGATGGACAATCATACAGATTTAGAATATTTTAAAGATCCTGTATAGATGGAGCACAGATGATTTGACAAAAAAATCTAAACTTGTTTCTCCTCCATCATTATTTTTTAAATCAAATTTGTTGTTACTGCCTTTGTTTTTTTTGGAATATGCTATCCAGGATAGTCTTTTGCTGGCATCAATAAGAAAATTATTTCTCTTTTAATAGAAACAGTTAGGAGAAGTTAAAATGGGAATCTTAGCAAAGAGTTTAATAGTTAAAGTAGTTTCAAACTGGATTATAGAAAGTCAATGCCTTAGTTTTTAGCTGTTTCTAGAGTCCAAATATTTTTATCTTGAGATATTACTCTTCACTATGATATATTGCAAATTCCAAAGCATGCAGCTAAAATTTGGAGGGTTAGTTCAAAAAATTTAAAATCTTATTTTTGATACTTTCAATGATGGTCTTTCAGACGCAAAACATTAAACAATATTATTTTTGTGGCTGACTTTGGCTTGTCCCTTTTATCTCTTTCTAGTTTCGGCTACAATAAATTTCCTTACATAAAAGAAGAATTTCATTTTTTGATCTTATTTCTATATATTAAACAATGATTGCAGAGGTAATATTTTGTATTCTCAATATCCCAATATAAAATTAAATGCAGTCTTTTTCAAAGACAAAATAATTTAGTATCACAGTTCTAATCCTTTTCCAGATTTCTATCCATAAAGAGATATAGGTTTAGTGTGGTATAAAACAATTAACATTTTATATACTAATATCTTTAAGAATTGATTACTAGGCATTCATTTAGGAACAGTTATTTTATTATTGAGAGTTTAATTCATTGCATAGACATGAAAACGTTATGATGTAAACACACATACCACTGTGCTTTGGACAACTTTCATTTCTCCACAGATGTGGATTGTTACCGGTTTAATAAGGTTTACAAGAAATATAAATTCTTGTGTGGATAAAAACTGCATTTTGCCCCATCTGTACACTGTCGAGCCATCTGTTGATAGGTGTTGACCTCCAGCCTTTATCTAATAGTAAATAATTGAGATTCAGAATCAAGCTTGTTGGTTGTTATCTGGAGGTTCTGCCATCTATGCCCCAAAAAAAACCTGTGGGTGTTGCACTTACTAACTTTTTAAAATGAAATTTATGACAATGGGGAAGCTCTGGCTTCCAAAGCACAGCTAAATAAGATACAAACATATAGTTGATCAGTATCTCAACTCCAATTTGTCTACTTTGAGTACAATTTTTACACATCTAGATTCAACTCATTTTTGTTGAAAGAGCATTCAAGATCCTTTTTGTGAAGAAGTGCTTCCTGGTATTGGTCGTAAACCAGTTTGATGTTTATGTCACCAGGTTCTGATCTACATAGGCAGAGGTTTCATGTTATTTACTCTAAATTTTATAATTGTTTCAAGCATATCATCCCATTGTATTTTAAATGAAGAGAGTACAAATCCAGACCATGCATTTGAATCTTGTGATCCAGTCCTAATTAAATCTGGTGTCATTCTGGTGATTCCTACTTTTGCTGTGTTCGCAAAAAGCGGGATTTCCAGTGGCCAACTATTTTAATTCCAATCCCTGTTCCTGTTCCAACATGTCGGTCCATGACCTCTCCTGCCGCAATGAGGCCACTGTCAGGTTGGGGCAGCAACACCTCATATTCCAACTTGGTAGCCTCAACCTGATGGCATGAACATTGATTTCTCCAACTTCTGGTAATTTTTCTCCTTCCCTCTTCAGTGCTCCACTCTGGCCTCCTCCTCCCTTACCTTTTCTCTTCTCACTTGCCTCTCACCTCCCTCTGGTACTCCCCCCCCCCCACCCCCCACCTTGGTCCACTCTCCTCATTTATCAGATTATTTCTTCTCTAGTCAATCTTTTTCACCCATCACCTCCTAGCTTCTTACTTCATCCCCTCTCCCACACCCACCTAGCTTCTCCTATCACTTTCTAGCTTATATTCCTTCTCCTTCCTTCACTTACTTATTCTGGCTTCTTTGCCCTTCCTTACCAGTTCTGATGAAGGGTCTCGGCCTGAAATATCAACTGTTCACATACTTCCATAGATGTTGCCTGACCTGCTGCGTCCCCCCAGCATTTTGTGTGTATCATTCTGGTGAATCCTTTCAATACGAGCATATGCTTTTGAGATGCAGTTTAACTTCATAGTATAACCTGCAAGCCCTCTGAACTGTAAGCCTCTTTAAGATCAAGGGTTCAGATTCCATTAGCTGTTTATTTTATATCTGTGTCCAGCATTATTTCTTTAATGATCATTTATTCAAATATTTAATTCTCATTGCCTCCCTGTTTTCTGTTAATTGTCTTTAGCTTTAGGTGCGAGTTTGATAATTTGCATTTGCAGAAACTAATTTTCCAAGGCTAAACAGCCCAAATCATAGATAAACAGCTGTAAAACAAAAATGTGGTATTGTTAACATTCAACACATCTTACAGGTCACACCTGCAGAATATAAAAATAATTCACAGCTGAATTCTTCATTAATATGATAATCATTGCTGTTCGTAGGAACAGTTCATATTTTAACCTAACAGTTAAAACAAATTGGTCCTCTAGTTCTCAATCACAGTCTGACTAATGAGTAAAATATTTTTGGTCGTCTTTGCTAGCAATTTTCCACAGAGTAGGAAGGTATGAGTATTCTATGCAGAAGGGGGACACTTATGCTCCTTCTGGTCTTACTTTTTTTAATTCCCTTGCCCAGATTGAGGAATCATGAATGCATTGTATTGCCTCCTGCGTTCATTAATACTTTTTCAAAATTAATGTGTTCAAAGGGGCTTAACGGTGCCACAAACAAATCTAACAAGTAGATTTGCAAGGTTTGATACCTTTGCAGGTGGGTATAAGCAGCGCCCTGCTAAATTAACAAACTCTGTCCATTTTTTATACCTAAAAAAAAAACTGGCAGTGTATGCTGATTTCTACTCTGAAACATATGTAAATGCAAGGCATCATTTTGAATCTTACAATCAGCACACAGTACCTGGATCACTCCTATTGTCACCCTTGGAGCACAACCTCTTTGTTGCTAATAATGATTAGATGCAAGTTAGTACTCAATTACCAGACTTAATTTTGTTATTTCATTTCTATTTCCCACAAAGAGCAAACTGAGTTGTGGTTTCCACTTTGGCATCAGAATCTTTTAAATTGGTTGATTGGTAACACATTTTATTATGTTTGGTGTTGCTTCATGTTTTTGTACTGAGAACTAAAAAAATAAACTGGAATACATGTTATGAAGTTTATCTCAAAAATGTATCTAGTTTGAGGAAATTTCAGAGTTTTGATTGGTGGATATTTTTTCTAACATGCAGAAAATGTGTTGCTCACCGTTATCCAGTACCAAAAGCTATTAGTACACTGCCGAGTTATCCTAAGAGTTGATCGAGTTGTATTTAAAATAATTTGAAATTGAAATTAATATTTATTTTACAAAATTTTAACTATTAATTCTAGTATTTCATTATCAAAATTAGAAATAGAAAGGCCAGTTTGTAGTTGTGTATTGTAAAGAGTACAGATTTATTTTAACTTAGTTTTGTTCTCTTATCTAATTTCATTTTATAGCATTTAAATAAAACGTACAGGAAAAAATGCATGATTTGGATGTGGGGCTGTGTATTGTAAAACCTGAATTTCTGCTTTGTGGAGAGCAAAAATAATGGCTTTGTGGTATATTTTGTTGTATTGTAAAAGTGTGAATCATCTGGGGAAATGGAGCAAGGTGTGCCACCTTTGATATTTGTGAACTGACAGTTTCAATTGACTCATGGTAATAATGCTTTTAGAATTGTTGTCTTAGAATTTTCTGGATGATTTCAAAGTCCTTGCCGAATGAGCACAACCACTTTGACATTCTCAAACCTTGCCACAAAGCCAAAATTTATTGTGACCAAAAAAGAGGGTGCAATCGAATGCAGAGTTGAAAATAAGTTGCTAATATTATTGTAATTTGAAAATGCACATTATTGGATACTTCATAAACTGATAGTTGCTGAAGCAATTTTCTGGTGGGTTAAAGTATTTGAGAAATGCTGCTTTCCATTCTGTGTATTGCTCTCTGTAAATCTTGTTTTTTCCACTCAAGCAATTTTAAAATGTAATCTCAGCAAAGATGGTGACCTATTTACTCCTCCATGTTATACTCTGTCCAAAAGTAAAATTTTATTAAATAACACAATTTATGAGAAAATTGGCATCATAAAGCAAACATGGATATGAGTAACCATGTATAATTACAATTGTTTACACTGTTGGGTAAATGGAGAATTTACAGTTATTGACAAGTCTTTAATACATGTTAGTAAAAAGTATTTGTATATTCTGTAATATCAAATTCTTCAATTTTCAGACATTTTTTCCCATTGTTAAAATGTCTTCTAGCAAAATCATGATCAAACCCTAAGGTATAGATCATGAATATCGCAGGAACCATGTGTATTTATTTGTTACATTGTTGAAATAAGTGCTATAGGAATTAGCAAGACCTCAAAAATTAGTAATGAAATATTCCAGTTATGTATTCAATTATTAGTCATTTATTGTACAACTTTGATTTTCTTATATTAAAGCCTATAAATCCTAAAGTGTAGTTTTTTCTATTCCAATAGATTAAATTAAATGTGCTGAATAAATTAAATCATGTAACCAAGAAAAATTGTTTTCTCTGAATTTTCAGACTAAAGCTTCTTTAATTTATTTGTAATTTGTACAGTTTCTTTATTTTAAGTACTGTTGCCGTGGAGGAAATGAACAGGTTGGGCCCATTCTTTACGAAGTGATACGTATGCATTATCAATTGTTTAGTTGTGTACAAACAAACAGAGGCACAAAAGCCCAGTGTCGGCATCAATTTTGATAAATGTTATTGTGATGACCTTACAATGGAATCTGCCACTTTAACAATACTTTAATAATGTGGGCTTTGATGTAATGCAATAGAAATGTGTCCTTGATCCCATTACCTAAATATGGCACTCCACTGTCAAAATATATTTCCATTGACTTCAAAGTGATTGTGGTATTTATCATACTATTACTGCATTTTAAAAATATAGTTTTTAATTTTAAACAATTTATCCCTTCAGGGCTCTCCAAATAAGGTAGAAGGATAGTAACTGTGTTGGAAATTCGTAATATATTTGAATTCTTCACCTACCGTTATTTTCTTCTCATTTTGAAGTGCCTTACAGTATAAATAAGCATTTTAAAAGCTAAAATTAAACTTTTCACAATACTGTAATGGAACGGTTTACAGTAAAGATATTTCTGTAAATTTTGACTGAACAAGTAATGTAAAACTTAAAGTACAGTAA
This sequence comes from Mobula birostris, assembly GCF_030028105.1. NCBI lineage: Eukaryota > Metazoa > Chordata > Chondrichthyes > Myliobatiformes > Myliobatidae > Mobula > Mobula birostris. The sequence continues at coordinate 29,862,964 of NC_092377.1, forward strand.
GTATATTTTATCTTGGTATATTACATCAAATGTGAAGTGTTTTGGTAACTTTATGCTCTGAGTCACGGTAAAGTACAGCACATAAGCAGGCCCTTTGGCCCATCTAGTCCATGCAGAACCATTTAAACTGCCTACTCCCATCGACCTGTACTGGGACCATAGCCCTCCATTCCCCTTACATCCATGTACCTACACAAACTTTGCTTAAATGTTGAAATCGAGCTCACAAGCACTACTTGTACTGGCAGCTCGTTTCACATTCCCATGACCTTCTGAGTGAAAAAGTTTCCCCTCATCTTCCCCTTAAACTTCTCACTTCTCACCCATGACCTTAGTTGGAGTCCTACCCAACCTCAGTGGAGAAAGCCTGCTTCCATTTACCCTATCGATACCCCTCATAATTTTGTATTCCTCCATCAAAGCTCTTCTCAGGAATAAGGAATAAAGTCCTAACCTGTTCAATCTTTCCTTAAAACTCAGGTCCTCAGGAGCCAGCAACATCCTTGTAAATTCCTCTGTACTCTTTCTACCTTATTTACATCTTTCCTATAGGTTTGTGAGCCAAACTGCACACATTACTCCAAATTAGGCCTCACCAACGTCTTAATACAACTTCAACATAACATTCATCACCTTCACTCAGTACTTTGACTTGTGAAGGCCAGTGTGCCAAAAGCTTTCTTTACAACCCTATCTATCTGTGACACCACTTCCAATGAATTTTTTACCTCTGTTCCCATATCCCTTTGCTCCACCACACTCCTCAGTGCCCTAACGTTCATGGTGTAAGACCTACCCTGGTTGGTCCTACCGAAGTGCAACACTAAGCACTTGTCTGCATTAAATTTCAAATCTCCTCTCAATGTTCTACATTCCAAGTCCTAAACTATTCAATCTTAATTTATACTCAGGTCCTGCAGACCTGCAACATCCTTGTAAATTTTCTCTGTATTCTTTAACATTAGTTGCATCCTGGAAGACTCCACAAACAAGGTCATATCGATTAGGAATGGAAAAAGTAACTTTGCAGTGGGTGTATTGTTAACCTCCAAACCAGCAACATGATGTTCAATGACAGGTATTAGGGGGAGATAAAAACAGGTTCATAGAACCAGCTATTGCCTACCAGCTTCAGCCTATCTCCCTTCACTCTGCTATATACTGGCAATCTTTCCTGTGCCCTCTTGACCCAGAATGTTGACTTGCACCTTTTGACTAGATGTAGCTTGACCTGCTGAGTTCTTTCAGCATTCTGATTTGCATTCTGTTTTTCATTCTAGATTTCAGCATCTGCGATCTTTTTGGTCCTCAGAGCCAGTACCTCAATGCCTACTGTTTTTGATGTGAGTCTTCATTTATATCAAGGCAGCCAGCAGCTCATCAGAAGTGCAGTTTGTGGTGTCTTGCTGTGAACTAACTAATGACGCAGGCTGCAGCTGAGTACTTGCAGATGTGTACGTGCAGCAGGTACCCAGGCAATTTGGCTCTTAAACTGCATTTGAAGCTTGGCTTGCTATTCAAGGAAAGAGCTCATGGAAATGGAGGTAATCTTTTACAATGGGTATTTCATTGAATTACTCAGAAAAGAGACTTTATGGGTCATTTTTAGTTGGTAAACAGTAACTAGCCACTTGGTACAAAAATTTATTTCCATTAATGATTAATTGGAGCAGTATGTATTGTGGATAAGTATGCTGGTAAAATGGGTACAAGGGTAAGTCTTTGAAAGGACATGGAGATTAAACCTGAAAGGAAAAATAATAGCAGAAGTGTGGTGTGATGTGATATGATTTTTCTTGGGTAGAGTAGAAAAGCAGATTATTGTTTAAAAAATTAACACCTTACAAAATGCTCTTGTATAGTGCTGTCTTTCATGAAATGATGTTACTGTGCAGCGGCTGCAAATAATTATGAAGGTTAATGGAAGGCTGCCCTTTACTGAACTACTAAAGGATGGAAGTCTTTTCCACAATTGCCTAGGGTGTCAATGAGACTATACCTAGAGTACTGCATATAATTTTGGTCTTAGTTTATGAAGAACGTGTTTAGATTTGAAGCAATTTAAATAAGGTTAATTTATTTTTAATAAAATGTTGTCTTACGGGGAAAATTTGCAGATACTTGGGCCTATGCAGAGTTTAGAATAAAAGGTAACCCCATTGACACACAATTCTGAGGGGCTTTGACATAATAGATGTTTTGAGGAATCTGGTTTCACTGGAACTGCTCTTGGCTTGTTAATTTGATTGTAATAATAGGAGGTGTGAATGAAGAAACAGCAGGATGATTATGTATAATCATCAAATTGGCTTGATTCATAATCTAGATTCATAAAATGCTGAAGGAACTCAGCAGGCCAGGCAGCATCTAGGAAGCGAGTTCAGTAAGTCAAATGCCAAGTTTCTCCAGCATTTTGTGTGTGGTGCTCGGATTTCCAGCATCTGCAGGTTGTCCCTTGTTCAGAATCTAGATTAGTGATTTGGCTGATGGGACCAAATGACATATATTCAAGTTTGCTGACATTGCTAAATGAGTTTTTGCTGTCTGTGGACAAACTGAATGACTGGATAGAACATGAAATATCTCAAAATGAGGAATTATCTGTTTTAGTGTTCTGTAGAATATTCATTGAATTGTGTATTCCTGATGTTCAAAGTCACCTGTATAATGTTTGTACATAAATCAGTAAGGGCCAACAGTAGACTGTGTTTTAAGTATTGTATACAGTTTTAAGGATGCACTTGCTATAGGATTGCAGCAAAAGTTGATTCCAGCTTGCACAGGGATTGAGGAGATTATGCTTTTAGAGTTCAGAAATTGAGATTTCCTCCTGAACGAAGAGTGTTGGACCATGGGTCATATTCTCTCTATAAAAATTAGGGCATCTAGGACTGAGCTGCGAAGAACCTTTTTCTCTTGCAGGACAAAGACTGTTTAGATTCTCAGAGCCTCCATAGCTCTCTTAGGGTAATCACCAGGTCTGGTCAAAAAATACAGATACATGTAGTTAGACATCTGGATTTTGGTACAGGCTGGGTTGGAGCAGCCAGATGGTCTCCACATGCTCTTGTTTATATAATGTGAACAGGATTTCTATCCCATTCCATTGAGATGCTTTACATAATATTCCCTAAAATAAATTTATCTGGAGTTGTGTAGACATAGTAGCATTTTTAATGATATTGGTGTATTATGTTGATTGACCACTATTGGTGGAGAGTATTTGGTAATTTTTACAGAAGACCCAAGTCAAACAAGGGAATCAAAGTTACGCACATTCTGTGTTTAATTTTAGATACCATTGTGCAAATAAAAACAGTTTTTAAATTTGAAGCATATTTTGATTTATATTAAATGCCTATATACCAAAAGCATCCAGCAAACATAATAAAAGCACCAGCAATTTAATAGAAATTAGATTAGTTTTCTTCAGTAACCAATTGGGAAAACATTTCTATGGCTGTATAGCACAAAACAAACTGTTTCTAAATGTAAGAGGTCAATTCAGTTTGAATATTATATTTGTTTTATAAACCAAGGTTCCAAAACAAGATTCCCTGATCACCATGGTTGTGATCTACTTGTGCCACATATATAGACTTAAGGAGGGATTTGCTAATTTTTGAATATTTGGACTTTCTTACAAAGGGTAATAATCATTAGTAAATCACTGATACAATGTGGCTGCTGTAAATATAAGATATGTAACTAATTTAAGATGTCTTTCAGGAATATTGATGCTCAATATGATCTGGATTGAAATAGTTTTGATTCCCACATTGCTGTGTAGCAACTCACCTTAAAATAAAAGACAGGATAGTAATGCAATGATAAAATCAAAACCCTATTCCCTTCGCTCTATGCCATACGTGATACCCAATAAATGTAATTATTTTAGTTCTCATGTTACTCCTTTATAGTCTAGAGATGTCCATTTCAGTATCTGGTTATTGATTGAAGACTGCCTTCTTGTAGCATAACAGCATTTTAGTTCAGTACCAGACACAGCCACTGTGGAAAGAGAAATTAAGATAATCCATTAAGTTCTGAAGGGAGAAAGTGTAAAAGAGATGTGTTCAATTTATTTGGAAGCAACACCATAAGGGAAATAGTAAAAAAGAAAAACGGGGTTCCGGTAGCCATATTCCTTTCGTCAGGTGAAAGCAAACTTTCTAACAGATGTGGTAGGGAGATTTTGCTGCATGATGTTGAAAAATTCCTGCTGGAGTGTTCCAATTTAAAATAGATTTGGAATTTTGCTTAGATCAGAGGATAAATGTTCCCCACTGCAGGTAAGTGTATATAATTGTCAACTGAACAGTGTTTATTTCAAGTAATGAACCACAGACCTGTATTTGTTTCCAACCTTAACAGGAACTTTTTAATTGAACTCACAGTTCCAAGTGTTGAGGGACTTACACTCATTTATATTAATTAGCATCAATCTTTTGGAATTGGAATGCTAAACATTTTACTTTACCTCTTGCCCTCCTTAGCCGTGGGGTATTAACCATTTTTCAACTTGGACTGCTCATCTTGGGGTGTATATTGAAATATATCATCTCTATTTAGATTAGATTAGATTCAACTTTATTGTCATTGTGCCGAGTACAGATACAAAGCCAATGAAATACAATTAGCATCTGACCAGAAGTGCAAAAGAATAGTGTTATTTACAAAATAACTGCGAATAAAAAGTGCTATAGCACACAAATATAAAAGTACTGAGACAGTCCAATATGGGTGCAGTACTGCTTAGCGCTGTGATGTGAGGTTCAGCAGGGTCACAGCCTCAGGGAAGAAACTCTTCCTGAGCCTGCTGGTGCAGGAGCGGAGGCTCCTGTAGCGCCTACCAGATGGGAGGAGAGTATAAAGTCCATGGTAGAGTGAGATGCATCCTTGATAATGCTTTTCGCCCTGCTCGGGCAGTGTTTATGGTAGATGTTCTCAATGGTGGACAATTGGGTGCTGATAATCCGCTGGGCAGTTTTCACCACCCACTGGAGTGCTTTGCGGTCCGATACGGGACAATTGCCATACCACACTGAGATGCAGTTGGTGAGTATACTCTCAATGGTACAGCGGTAAAAGTCTGTCAGTATCCTGGGACAAAGGTGAGCCTTCTTGGAGCTCCACAGGAAATAAAGCTGCTATTGCGCTGTTTTGATCAGGATGGAGGAGTTCAAGGACCAGGTGAGATCATCGAAAATGTGGACACCAAGGAATTTGAAGCTTGATACACGCTCCACTACAGCTCCTTGATGTAGGTGGGGACATGAGTGTGGCTCCTAGCATTTAGCAGAGACTCTACATCAAATGAAAATCCATTGCTTACCTTGAGCATTGAACATTTCCTGTTTAGCCTGGATGCCTTGTTTTTTTATCGTGACTCGTACCTTCTTAATCATTCTCTAGTTCTACACTTATTGCCGCTGTAAGTCCCCGTGGTTCTGGATGCAAGTTCATAGAAATGGCTATCCAGATCGAAGGGGAATTTGGATGATTGCAGCTCTTTTACAGCCTAACAAAAATCCCATAAATCCTATCCTTTGTTTGATAAATGATAGTAAAATGTTCATAATGAAAGTTTTCTCAAATACACACTCCCATAGTTTGCAGATTTCATATGGAAGTGCAGGGATCAAGAATTTGAATCTTAGTTAACAATCACAAAAGTAGTTATTCTTGTTTAATTAACTTTAATTCTGTTTCAATATCCTCCTGAAAATAGGGGAAGCACTGAATAGTGCTAGAAATGGATAAACAGAATATTCAGTGTATTTAAAATATGCTGTTCCAGAATTTCTTACAGGGTTGGCTGCTACTTACCTGATGCATATTCATCTCTGCTTCTCCATCAATCAGATCGAATTGTTTAAATATTCCTGAAAAAACAGGAAGGTAACAGTTTAAACATTGCCATTTATCTCAATTTTGATAGAATGTGGATCTTAAATATTTATCGCCCACAACAATGTAAATAAATATACTCACTATTAGGAAATTAATTTGAAATGAAAGCTTTTACCCAAATCTGTATTCAAATTGAACATGATTAATTTTAGTTTAGGAGACTCACTTGAAGTAGTTTACTTGTACCACCTGAATAATAAAGAAATGCAGCTATTGCTCACAAAGATTAGCACTTATTGTACTAAATTACATTAGGTGACCTCTCTGTGTTATTTCAGGTGGAACACCACAATTTGGAATGTAATTAAAGCAATTAGTGTAACCCAGTAGCTGATTCCACTTTCCATCAATATTTTCTTTAATTGTAATCATTTCTTAGGACTCTCAATTGTTTTGAACTGATCACAAAACTGCAAAGATCTGGGAGGTCCAAGTCCCTATTTTGCATGTAGAACTGGAGTAGAACTTTGGCTCCTGATGCAGTGGCCTGGCTCAGGAGTATACCTTGAGGTTGCACAATCAGAGCAAAAAATGAGCCTAATTTGGAGCACATTGAAAGGAAGTTCTTTGACTATTTCTTTAATTCTGTACAAAGTCTTATTAGAGCTTAAGTGAGCAAAAAGTAAATATTGTCATATGTTTGAAAAATGACTTTGCTTGTTAGTCCACCATAGGCCACTGTAACATTTCTGGTCTAATTGCCTTTAAGTTGTTGGGACAAGCAGGCGAAGATTACTTGCCATGCAAATCTGAATCATCCGATACTATATTTTTCAAAGAGTATTGATTAATATACACCCAAGATATCCAGATATTTGTTGTGACTGATTTCAGTATAGAGGTAGCCCATGGTTCAGTGAATTTGGATCTCAATGTACATGTTAAATATATGCTGTTAAAATGAAGTTCAAAAATCAGCTTACTGAACATGGTTTCCAATCGAATCAAACAGCCAACAAAGTTATCAAAGTCAATGACGAGGCTGGAGTTTGCATAACGTGCAACAATGTTCTCAATCAATGCATTGTTCAGAGTGAAACCTGAGGAGGAAAACAGAACTTTACATTCATGGTAATTTTATTTCTGTGTTCGTCTAATTATTACATCAGTATATAGGCATTATTTTGTCAAGGGCTGCAGCTGATAATCATGGAAACAAAGATTATGTACTGAAGAAAAGTAAGGGATAAATGTTGGAAATAACTTGGAAAATGTGTAGCTCGGGTGGTTGACGGTTGGGTTGCATTGTTCTCCAATCCTGGCAATCCACTTGCAAATATTTTGTCACCATACGAGGAGACATCATCAGTGTGCCGTTCATTTGTGGTGTGTTCTCTGAATGCTTGGCCTTTACATACTTATCAATCAGCTGATTGGTTGCATGGAAAACACTGATTTTCCGCAAACAATTCTGTAAACAGACGTGTAGACCTCAATCTTATTTATAAGCCAATGCGGGCAAAAATCCAGTGGCACTCACTCCTGCTCTCTGACACTCACGGAACTCTGGAAAACTGCTAGTGTCTGCCACGGTGAAGACAGTTGCAGATTACCCATTAAGTTTATCTGCCATTTTTTTGTCCCCCATTACTACGGGCATCATTTTCCAGTGGTCCGATATCAACTCTCACCGCCCTTTCACTCTTTATATAAAAAAATTTTGATACCCAGCTTTATATTATTGGCTAGTCTGTCCTCATATTTCATCTTTTCCTTTCTTATAGCTTTTTTAGTTGCTGTTTGCTGAATTTATAAAGCTTCCCAATCAACCAACTTCCCACTCACTTTTGCTACCTTGTATGCCCTTTCCTTAGCTTTTCGGCAGTCCTTTGTCAGCTATGGTTGCCTACCCCTGTCATTTGAGAACTTCTTCCCTCTGTGGGGCAAATATATCCTGTGCCTTGTGAATTATTCCCAGAATCTTCAGCCATCTCTGCTCTGCCGTCATCTCCGCCAGTATCCTCTTCCAATCCACCTGGGCAAGCTCCTCTTTCATGTCTCTGTAATTCCCTTTATTCCATTGCGATACATGTACATGTGAGTTATGCTTCTCGCTCTCAAACTGAAGTATGAATTTAATCATACTATGATCACTGCGTCCTAAGGGTTCCTTTATGTTAAGCTTCCTCATAAAATCTGGGTTATTGGACAACACCCAATCAAACATGGCCTTTCCCCAAGTAGGCTCAAGCACAAGCTAGTCCAAAATGCCATTTCGTAGGCATTCAACAAATTCCCTCCCTTGTGATCTATACACCACCTTGATTTTCCCAATCCCCTTGCATAATGAAGTCCCCATTACAATTGTGTCATTACCCTTATTACATGCATTTTCCAGCTCCCTTTGTAATCTCAATCCCACACCCTAGCTACTATTTGGAGGCCTATTTATGATTCCCATAACTTTTTTTTAAACCCTTGCAATTTCTTAACTCCACCCACAAAGATTCAATGGTCTCTAATCCCTGTCACCTCTTCCTAAAGATGTAATACCGTCTCTTACCAACAGAGCCACACCATGACCTATGCCTTCCTGCCTGTCCTTCAATACAAAGTATATCCTTTGATGATAAGCTTCCAGCTATGGCCTTCTTTCAGCCACGACTCGGTGATACCCACAATGTCATACCAACCAACCTCTAATTGCGCCACGAGTTTGTCTACCTTATTCTGAATGCTACTCACATTTAAATACAGCATTTTTTGTCCTGCATTCTTTGCCCTTTAGAATTTTGCCTCTGTAGTACAATTTAACTCTTTGCTCTGTCTGCATTTGTACCCAGTCATTGGCTTGTCCTTCCATACATTCATGTTACATCCATCATCTACTTGTGAACCTGTTGGCTCACCCTCAGCTCTGTTATACTAGTTCCCATCCCCCTGTCATATCAGTTTAAACTATTCTCAATATCTCCAGTAAATCTATCTGCAAGAATATTGGCCTCCTCGGATTCAAGTACAGCCTATCCCTTTAGTACAGGTTGTCCCTGCCCCAGAAGAGGTCCCAATGATCCAGAAATCTGAATCCCTGCCCCCGCTCCAATTCTTCAGCCACACGTTTATCTGCCACCTCATGCTATTCGTATCCTCACTGTCATGTGGCACAGGCAGCAATCCCGAGATTACTACCCTTGAGGACCTACTGCTCAGCTTTCTTCCTAACTCCCTATATCCTTTTTTCAGGACCACCTCCTTTTTTCTTCCTATGTTGTTGGTATCAATATGCATCACGACTTCTGGCTGCTCACCCTCCCTTTTCAGGATATTGTGGATGAGAACAGAAACATCTCAGACCCTAGCACCAAGGAGGCAAACTACCATCCGGTTTCCTTTTTGCACCACAGAATCGCCTATCTGTCCCCCAACAATAGAGTTCTCTATAACTGCTGCCATCCTCTTCAGTTCCCTACCCTTCTGAGGCACAGGGCTAGACTCAGTGCCAGAGGCACGGCCACTGTTGCTTCCCCCAGATAGGTATTCCCCCCCACCCCCACACCAACAGTACTCAAAATGGAGTAACTGTTGAGAAGGACAGCCATACAGGTGCTCTCCACTGTCTGACGTTCTTTCCCTCTCCTGACAGTCACCTATTTATCTGTCTCTTGCAGCTTGGGGTGACTACCTCCCTGTAGCTCCTGTCTATCACTGCCTCACTTTCCCTAACAAGCCTGTGCCCTCCTGTGTTCATTGAGAAAATCATAGTTACTCAAGAGATGAAAGAAAAAAGTGGAGATGTTTTGAGAGACATTCATCTTACCAGTGAGGAGCTATTTGCAGTCTTATAGCACATTGAGGTGGATAAGTTCCTTGGAATTCGTGGGAGCTTACAGGGGAAATTATGGAGACCCTTGCAGAGATAGTTCCTTCCTTCGTTAAGTTCCTGAAGATAGGAAGGTGGCTAATATTGTTCTGTTGTTTGAAAAATGCAGCAAGGACAAGCCAAGGATTTGCAGTCCAGTCAACCTGGCATCAGTTGTGGGAAAGTTACTGGAGGGAATTCTGAGGAACAGGATCTACCAGCATTTGGATAGATAATATCTGATTAAGAAGAGTCGGCATGGCTTTGTGCACGAGAATTCATTCTTGATGAACCTTGGAATTTTTTTGAAGAAGTGACCAGAAAGTTAGATGTAGGGCAGTGCGTGTTTTCCCATATGGTATGTTGCTCCAGAAGGTGTGGTCTCAGGGAAACCAGAGAGAGCAAGTTAGGTGGATTCAAAATAGGCTGGTAGGAAATAGAGGGTGGTGGTTGAATGCTGTTTCTTGGAATGGAGGCCAGTGACTGTGCTGCATGGGTCAGTGTTGGAACCCTTGTCATTCGTTTATTTTATGTAAATGTTTTGGATTCAGATGCACAAGGCTTGATCAGTAAATTTGTGGATGACATGGAATCAGGAGGTGTTATTGATAATGAAGTTTATCACAAATTCCAAGGAGATCTTGATCATTCAGGGAAGTGAGTTGAGGAGATGCAAATGGATTTTAATTAAAAAAAGTAAGTGTGAGGTGACGTATTTTGGAAAATCAAACCAGAATAAATGAATAGTAGAACACTAGGGAGTGTAATGGAGCAGAAGGATTTAAGGGTACAAATACAGTTTGACAGGGTGATTAAAAAATAGCAAGTTGGCTTTCATCAGTCAGGGCACTAAGTACAATTTTGGTTATCCTATTATAGAAAGATGTGGTTAAAATGAAAAGAATGCAGAAAAGGAAAACTGTTGTCAGTTCTAGAAGCCCGAGTCATAGGGAGAGGTTGACTAGATTACGTCTTTATTCCTTGGCCCTTGGGAAAATGAGGGGTGACCTTATAGAAATGTTTAAAATCATGAGGCATAGTTAAGGTGCATGGTAACAATCTTCTTCCGAAGGTAGGTGAGACCAAAATAAGGGGGCGTATATTTATGGTGGGGGGAGGATTTAAAAGGAACCTGAGGGGTAACCTTTTCCAGAGAGGACGGTGAGTATATAGAATAAGCTGTAAGAGGAAGTGGTTGAGGCAGCTATAAGTATTATTTGAGAAGCACCTGAATATGTACATGGAGGAGTTGGGGTTCAGGGGATAGGGGCTGAATGCAGGGAATTGGGACTAGGTTGGTTGGCATCATCTTAGACTCAGTGGGCAGAAGGGCCTGTATCATGCTCAATTGCTTTATGACTATTTTATTGCATATCAATAGAATTAAACTTTGTTGTTCCTTTTGCACCAGCCACTCAGCTTTTATTCAACATTACAGAAGAAAAGGTGGTTATCTAATTTATATTCTTGTAAGTGATACTTGGAGGTAAAAGCGATAGCACAGAAGTATCTTAATAGATATCATCTCTGACATGTGGATGGTCATTTCCATTTGAGCTAAAATATTTGGCCAAAGCAAGAGCAAGGAAAATCTTTACTCACCTTTTGAAAATTAGATACAAAAGGATGCTGGTTCAGATTAGTTAGCAAAAGCTTGAAAGGAATTGATTGATTGGACTTGAAACTAATGAGATTCAGGGAGCATATTTATACTAGTTGGATTACATTCATGCATTTTGATAGAGCCTGAGCAAAAATAGCAGAGGCACAATTTATGTATTATTGTTGGAAAAAGTCTACTGCCAAATGATTTATAGAATATTGATTACCTATATTTAGCATACCAGTGCTCTTCAGTATTAAGAATAGCAGCAAAATCAAATAAGGCAATGAAATATAATGAGAAGCTGCTCCACTAATCTCATTAAACTTTTCAGTGTTGTACCACATAACACACTAATGAAAAATCGGGGAGCAGTACCCAAGTTGGAAAGTGAGTTCCCTTAAGGAACATGACCATTTGCTTATAGTTTACAATAATGAATTAGCCTTTAAAATTTGTTTGGTGCAATAGTTAATGCCGAAGGCAACAATAAACTGACATAATTGATAACCTGACCTGTGAATTTTAATATAGACTAGTGAAGCACAACGTTTCTTGGAAAGCAAACTCGAGGATGAATGAACTCTTCTTGGGGCTTCCAGCCAGGTACAGGCACCAATGATAACTGACATTTCGATGACCAGCTCTGCCATCTTCATCAGGAATGATATCTGGACACATCTAGTCTGGTGGCATTTGTACCCCAGTAGTCCATACCTCCTGATTGGTTAGTCCTCATCCAATCAGGTTTCCACTCTCCCACCATGTTTACAATTGAATTCCGATTCTTACTTAGAGGGAGACCATTTTCCTTCTCAAAATTCTTTTCCTCTAGTTTTATCTCAATGGCTTCCTTTACCAGGCGGTCCCAAAAGCCATTGGTGCAGCAAAGTGGTTTTGTGCCGAAGTCAAGCCCATGGCCATTGCGAATGCAATGTTCTGCCACCAACCATTTCTCCGGGTAACCCAAATGAATACACCTTCCTGTGCTCCTTGACGTGGGCTCCGTCTGGCTGATATACACTGCTACGCTTTCATGGGCAAGTTTGTGGATGGTATTCATCTGGTATTTCTTCAGAATTCTGGTGATCCTTCCAGAAACTGTGGAAATATAGGGAAGACAGGCAGTAGCAACAGGTTCCTCCTCTTAGGTTTCCTGGTTTTTCCATCAGCCCTTTAAAGACCCAATTGATTTCCTTCACCTTGTAACCATTCTGTAGGAATGTCGTACATAATTATTTCTTTGGGGAGACTCTCCTGGTCCAAAATAGATTTCACTGGAAGCCCGGAAAGAGTTTATTTGTCATATACATCAGGAAAGCAGTAGATCCTCTTTCACTTACCTCTACAGGGAGGAAGTTCACTGCAATATTTGTCGCTTTGAATCATTGCATAAAGAGAAGGTGAGGCTTCTTTGTTCTTTAGCCTCCCTTCTGAGATGTCGGGACAAGGACATTAACTCCAAGTCCATGAGGTTGCATTCTTAGTGGTTTCTCCAGCAGCTAAACACATTCTACAATGAACTAGCCAAGCTTTGATTAGGGAGCATATGTATTACATTAGATCCGCTCTGGACATCAATGCGAACAGACAACTCTCCCTTCACCTGGGTCTGTCAGCCCTTGTCTCCTAGTGATTGGGATACATCAACAGGTCCTCTTCTGCCCAAAGTGAACTAGTTTCACTAAGGAACACTAAGAGGCAGGTCAGGAAATACAACAAACTATCCAAACGAAGTGTAGCCTTCCCACCATTGTAAGGATAAGGGGAAGTTACTCTATAAGGGGAACTACTATGAACAAACATTCAGAGTAGCCATGGGATCACCCTTGTTGCTGGCTATTGCTAATTTCAACATGGAGGACTTTGAGGAAAGGGCTCTAAGTTCATTGCCCTTATGCCCCAAATGCTGCTTCAGATATGTCGATGACACCTTCGTAGTATGGCCTCATGGACTCCAGGCACACCAAAGGTTCCATGACCATCTGAACAGCTTACATACAAATATTCAATTTACAATGGAGATGAAGAAGCATGGTTGCCACCTGTTCCTGGACATTCTAATATGACTGAAACTGGATGGTAGCCTTGGACACTGCGTCTATCAAAAACTCACCCACGTGGGCTTGTACCTCAATGATAACAGCCATCATCGCGCCTCCCAACGTAAGGTGGTTCTTTCTACTATGGTTAACTGTGCAAAAACTATTTCGGAACAGGAGAGGTACCCCGAGGAAATAAGATGATTACACATGACGTACCTACAGAATGGATACACGGTGAAGGAAATCAATCGGGCCCTTAAAGGAGCCAATGGAAATACCAGAAAACCTACCAAAGAGGAGGAAACCGTTGCTACTGCCTGACTTCCCAATATTTCCACAGTTTCTGGAAGGATCACCAGGGTCCGAAAGAAATACCAGACGGATACCATCCACAAACCCGCAAGGAAGCTCAAATTACAGCTAATGTGGGTCAAAGAGGATCTGGGACTCAGGTTGGCTGGTGTTTAGACCGTAAGGCGTAGGAACAAAACTAGGCCATTTGGCCCACCGAGTCTGCTCTGCATTCAAGTATGGCTCCCCAACCTTCTCCCCATTGGTGTCTTGTCCAATTAAGAGCCTATTAATCTCTGCTTTAAGTGCACCCAATGACCTGGCCTCCACAGCTGCCTGTGGTAATAAATTGCACAAATTCACCATGATTTGAAAGATCATTGCTAATGTCTCTACAGCCTTTACCGCTACCTCTTTCAGAACCCTAGGGTGCAGTTCATCTGGTCAGGGTGACTAAGGAAATTTCTCCGCATCTCTGCTTTAAGTGGATGCCCCTCGATCCTGAGGCTGTGCCCTCTTATCTTAGTCTCCCCTCACATCTACTCTGTCTAGACCTTTCAGCCTTAGAAAGGCTTCAGTGAGATCCCCCCCCCCACCATTTTATCCTTTTAATTTCCAGCAAGTACAGACCCAGAGCCATCAAACGTTCCTCCTATGATAATCTTTCATTCCCAGAATCAACCTTGTGAACCTCCTCTGGACCCCCTCCAACATCAGCACATCTTTTCTTAGATGAGGAGCCCAAAACTGTTCATAATACTCAAGGTGGTGCCTCACTAGTGCCTTATAAAGCCTCAGCATCACATCCCTGCTCTTGTATTCTAGACCTTTTGAAATTAATGCTTACATTACATTTGCCTTCCTCACCATTGACTCCATCTGCAAGTTAACCTTCAGGTTATTCTGCACAATGACTCCCAAGTCCCTTTGCATCTTAGATTTTCGGATTTTCTCCTCGTTTAGAAAATAGCCTGCATATTTATTTCTACTACCAAAGTGCATGACCATGCATTTTTCAACATTTTATTTCATTTACCACTCTGGCCCATTCTCCTAATCTGTCTAAGTCCTTCTACAACCTATCTGCTTCCTCAACACCACCTGCTCCTCCACCAATCTTTGTATCATCTGCAAACTTGACAACAAAGCCATCTATTCCATCATCTAAATCATTGATATACAGCATAAAAAGCAGTCCCAACACCGGCCCCTGCGGAACTCCACTACTCACTGGCAGCCAACCAGAAAAAATTCCTTTTATTCCCAGTCGCTACCTCCTATCAATCAGCCAATGCTCTAACCATGTTAGTAACTTTCCTGTAATACCATGGGTTCTTAACTTAGTAAGCAGACTCATATATGGCACCTTGTCAAAGGCCTTCCGAAAGTCTAAATATAAAACATCCACTGCATCCCCTTTATCTATCCTACGTGTAATCTCCTGAAACATCCCAACAGGTTCGTCAGACAATCTTGTCCTGAGTCTCCAAGTACTCCATAACTTCATCCTTAACAACTGACTGCAATATCTTCCCAACCACTGAAGTCAGGCTAATTTTCTTTCTGCTGCCTTCCTCCTTTCTTAAAGTGTGGGGTGACATCTACAATTTTCCAGTCCTCTGCACTGTGCCAGAGTCCAATGATTTTTGAAAGATCATTGCTAATGTCTCCACAATCTCTACCGCTACCTCTTTCAGAACCCTAGGGTACAGTTCATCTGGTCAGGGTGACTCTTGGGTCTGTCAGTCTTTTGAGCACCTTCTCCCTTGTAATAGTAACTGCACTCACTTCTAACCCTTCACACCCTTCGACATCTGGCACATTGCTAGTGTCTTCCACAGTGAAGACTGATGCAAAATACTCACTTAGTTCATTGCAGGGGGAGGGGAACCAGAGTGTTAGAGCAGATAGTGAGGTGGAGGAGGATAAAGGTCATGTGAGAACTGCAAGTTTAGTGCATGGAGTAAAGCCAGATCTAACAAATAAAGAGGCTTTGAGGAAAGAGAAGCATAATAAAGGATGTAAAGGTAGTAAGGTAGAAGGGCTAAAGTGCGTGTACTTCAATGCAAGAAGCATCAGGAACAAAGGTGATGAACTGAGAGCTTGGATACAAACATGGAATTATGATGTAGTGGCCATTACAGAGACTTGGCTGGCACCAGGTCAGGAATGGATTCTCAATATTCCTGGATTTCAGTGCTTTAAAACAGATAGAGAGGGGGAAAAAGGGGAGGAGGGGTGACATTACTGGTCAGGGATACTATTACAGCTACAGAAAGGGTGGGTAATGTAGCAGGATCCTCTTTTGAGTCAGTATGGGAAGAAGTCAGGAACAGGAAGGGAGCAGTTACTCTATTGGGAGTATTCTATAGGCCCCCGGTAGCAGCAGAGATACCGAGGAGCAGACTGGGAGGCAGATTTTGGAAAGGTGCAAAAATAACAGGGTTGTTATCATGGGTGACTTTAACTTCCATAATATTGATTGGCACCTGATTAGTTCCAATGGTTTAGATGGGGCAGAGTTAAGTGTGTCCAGGATGGATTCCTGTCACAGTATGTTGACAGGTCGACTAGGGGGAATGCCATACTAGATCTAGTATTAGGTAATGAACCCGGTCAGGTCACAGATCTCTCAGTGGGTGAACATCTGGGGAACAGTGACCACCGCTCCCTGGCCTTTAACATTATCATGGAAAAGGACAGAATCAGAGAGGACAGGAAAATTTTTAATTGGGGAAGGGCAAATTATGAGGCTATAAGGCTAGAAATTGCAGGTGTGAATTGGGATGATGTTTTTGCAGGGAAATGTATTATGGACACGTGGTGTATGTTTAGGGATCTCTTGCAGGATGTTAGGGATAAATTTGTCCTGGTGAGGAAGATAAAGAATGGTAAGGTGAAGGAACCATGGATGACAAGTGAGGTGGAGAATCTGGTCAGGTGGAAGAAGGCAGCATACCTGAGGTTTAGGAAGCAAGGATCAGATGGGTCTATTGAGGAATATAGGGTAGCAAGAAAGGAACTTAAGAAGGGGCTGAGGAGAGCAAGAAGGGGGCATGAGAAGGCCTTGGCGAGTAGGGTAAAGGAAAACCCCAAGGCATTCTTCAATTATGTGAAGAATAAAAGGATGACAGGAGTGAAGGTAGGACCAATTAGAGATAAAGGTGGGAAGATGTGCCTGGAGGCTGTGGAGGTGAGAGAGGTCCTCAATGAATACTTCTCTTCGGTATTCACCAATGAGAGGGAACTTGATGATGGTGAGGACAATATGAGTGAGGTTGATGTTCTGGAGCATGTTGATATTAAGGGAGAGGAGGTGTTGGAGTTGTTAAATTAATTAGGATGGGTAAGTCCCCAGGGCCTGACGGAATATTCCCCAGGCTGCTCCACGAGGCGAGAGAAGAGATTGCTGAGCCTCTGGCTAGGATCTTTATGTCCTCATTGTCCATGGGAATGGTACCAGAGGATTGGAGGAAGGCGAATGTTGTTCCCTTGTTCAAAAAAGGTAGTAGGGATAGTCAGGGTAATTGTAGACCAGTGAGCCTTATGTCTGTGGTGGGAAAGCTGTTGGAAAAGATTCTTAGAGATAGGATCTATGGGCATTCAGAGAATCATGGTCTGATCAGGGACAGTCAGTATGGCTTTGTGAAGGGCAGATCGCGTCTAACAAGCCTGATAAGAGTTCTTTGAGGAGGTGACCAGGCATATAGATGAGGGTATTGCAGTGGATATGATCTGATTGGATTTTAGTAAGGCATTTGACAAGGTTGCACATGGTAGGCTTATTCAGAAAGTCAGAAGGCATGGGATCCAGGGAAGTTTGGCCAGGTGGATTCAGAATTGGCTTGCCTGCAGAAGGCAGAGGGTCGTGGTGGAGGGAGTACGTTCGGATTGGAGGGTTGTGACCAGTGGTGTCGCACAAGGATTGGTTCTGAGACCTCTACTTTTCGTGATTTTTATTAACGACCTGGATGTGGGGGTAGAAGGGTGGGTTGGCAAGTTTGCAGACGACACAAAAGTTGTTGGTGGTGTGGATAGTGTAGAGGATTGTTGAAGATTGCAGGGAGACATTGATAGGATGCAGAAGTGGGCTGAGAAGTGACAGATGGAGTTCAACCCGAAGAAGTGTGAGGTGGTACACTTTGCAAGGACAAACTCCAAAGCAGAGTACAAAGTAAATGGCAGGATACTTGGTAGTGTGGAGGAGCAGAGGGATCTGGGGGTACATGTCCACAGATCCCTGAAAGTTGCCCCACAGGTAGATGGGGTAGTTAAGAAAGCTTATGGGGTGTTAGCTTTCATAAGTCAAGGGATAGAGTTTAAGCGTCACGAGGTAATGATGCAGCTCTATAAAACTCTGGTTCAGCCACACTTGGAGTACTGTGTCCAGTTCTGGTCGCTTCACTATAGGAAGGATGCAGAAGCATTGGAAAGGGTAAAGAGGAGATTTACCAGTATGCTGCCTGGTTTAGGGTGTATGCATTATGATCAGAGATGAAGGAAGCTAGGGCTTTACTCTTTGGAGAGAAGGAGGATGAGAGGAGATTTGATAAGAGATACAAAATATTAAGAGGAATAGATAGACTGGACAGCCAGCGCCTCTTCCCCAGGGCACCACTGCTCATTACAGGAGGACATGGCTTTAAGGTAAGGGGTGGGAAGTTCAAGCAGGATATTAGAGGAAGGTTTTTTTACTCAGAGAGTGGTTGGTACGTGGAATGCACTACCTGAGTCAGTGGTGGAGGCAGATACACTAGTGAAATTTAAGAGACTACTAGACAGGTATATGGAGGAATTTAAGGTGGGGGGTTGTTATATGGGAGGCAGGGTTTAAGGGCTGGCACAACATTGTGTGCTGAAGGGCCTGTACTGTGCTGTACTATTCTATGTTAGCTATCTCCTTGTCTACCGTTATTATTTCTGCAGCCTCATTTTCTAGCGGTCCTAGATCCACTCCATCTCTTTTTTTTACATACTTGAAAAAGCTTTTATTATCCACTTTGATGTTGTCTGCTAGCTTGCTTTCATATTTTATCCTTTCCTTCCTAATGACTTTTTAGTTGCTCTCTATAGAGTTTTAAAAACTTCCCCATCCTCTGTCTTTGCACTAATTTTTGCTTTGTTGTATGTTCTCTCTTTTGCTTTTACATTAGCTTGGTTGTACTATTTTGCCATTTGAGTATTTCTTTGATTGTGGAATACATCTATCCCGCACCATCTTTATTCTTCCCAGAAACTCACACCATTGCTGCTCTGCTGTCATCCCTCCCAGCAATCTCCTTCCAATTTACATTGTCCAACTCCTCTCTCATACCACTGTAATTTTCTTTACTCCATTGAAATACTGTCAAACTTTACTTTCTCTCTATCAGATTTCAAGTTGAACTCAATCATATTGTGATCACTGGTTCCAAAGGGTTCTTTTCCTTTTTTTTTTTTGGCGTGTGTGTGTGTGCGTCTGCCTGTGCATGATGTTGGCGGGATGATGTCTTTTTCATGCTTTTACAAGGGGAGAGAGAGAGAGAGAGAGAGAGAGAGAGAGAGACTGTGTGGCGCGCCACTCCTCACACAGACATTTCGCAGTATTTTTCCCTTTATTTTACGAGGTCGAGTTGCGATCTCGACACTCAACCCGGCACGGATGGAAAGCGGACCCGATTGGGTTCGAACCTGGGAACCTCCGTTCCAGAGTCCGGCGCTGATGTCATTGCGTCACTAGCCAGTCCTCAAAGGGTTCTTTTCCTAATTAGCTCCAGTTAATTACATAACACCCAATCCAGTATAGCTGATTCCCTAGTAGGCTCAACAACAAACTGCACTAAAAAGCCATCTTGTAGCATTCAACAAGCTCACTCTCTTGAGATCCATTGCCAACCTGATTTTTGCAATTGACCTGCACGTTGAGATCTCCCATGATTATCATAACATTGCCCTTTTGACACTACTTTTCTATTTCCTTTTGTAATCTGTGGTCCAGCCACTGTTGGAGTCCTTTTACCCTTGCAGTTTCTTAACTCAACCCCCATGGATTCAATATCTTCCGATCCTATGTCACACTTTTCTAATGATTTGATGCCATTGTTTACCAGCAGAGCCACGCCATTTCCTCTGACTACCTTCCTATCCCTCCAATACAATGTGTAACCTTGGATATTCAGCTCCCAACTACAACCAAAGCATTGATCTCTCACTACTGGCTGCAATTATGTCCCATCATCTACCTGCCCTCCTTGACAGTCTAACTGCATGTTATCTTTGCTTTTTTACCATTCGTCCTATCCTGAGTTCCTTCACTCCGGTTCCCACACCTCTGTCAAATTAATTTAATCCCTCCTCAACAGCTCTAACAAACCTGCCCACGAGAATATTGGTTCCCCTCCGGTTCAGGTGCAACATATCACTTTTCAACAGGTCATACCTCCTGTTTCCAATGATTCAAGAACCTGAAACCTTACCCCCTGCACTCAGCCATGTATTAATCTGCCAAGTCATCCTGTTTCTACCTTCACTAGCGCATGGCATAGGCAACAATCCAGAAATTACTACACGGGATGTCTTGCTTCTCAGCTATCTGCCTAGCTCTCCAAATTCTCTTTTCAGGATCTCTTTCCTTTTCCTTCCTGTGCCATTGGTACCAATATGTACCAAGACATCTGGCTGCTCTCTGTCTCTCTCCAAAATGTTGTGAACATGATCAGAGTCGTCCCAGACTCTGATACCTGGGAGGCAACATACCACCAGCATGTCCCGGTCACGTCCATAGAATCTCCTGTCTGTTCCCCTGACTATTGAGTCCCCTATCACTATCACTCCCCTCTTTTCCTTCTGCACCATGGACCCATGCTCAGTGCCAGTAACCCGGTCTCCTTGGCGTTCTCCTGGGAGGTTATCCCTCACAACAGTATCAAAAGGGGTATACTTATTTTTTAGGGGAATGGCCATAGGGGTGCTCTGTGCTAACTACTTATTTACATTTCTCCTGCCAGTCACCCAGCTACTCGCCTCCTGCAGCTTTGGGGTGACTACTTCCCTGTAACTCTGATCGATTATCTCCTCACTGTCCTGCACAAGCTGAAGATCATCCAGTTGCTGCTCCATATCCCTAACATGGATATGCAGGATAGAACAAGGAACTGCAGCTAGATCCGGTTTGTAGGATTCCCTGTGAACGTGGAGCAGCATATATCAGCCACACGTAACACACGGTGGAAACCTGCATCAAGGAGCACAGGTGTATCTGTTTTGAGCTACCTGGAGAAAATCAGCGGTAGCAGAACACTGTATTCGCAATGGCCATAGGCACAAAATGATTTTGACAGCACAAAACTATGTGCTGCGCCAAGGGCTTTTGGGACTACCTGCTGAAGGAAGCCATTGAAATAAAACTAGAGGAAAAGAACTTTAAAAAAGGTGGTCTTGCTCCAAGTATGAACTGGAATTTAATTGTAAACGAAGTGGAAAAGTGGAGACCTGATTGGATGAGGACTAACCAATCAGAAGGGACAGACGGGGATATAAATACCACCAGACTAGATATGCCTAGGCATCATCCCTTATGAAGATGGCACAATTGGTCATCAAGTCATCAGCTACAATTGATACCCAGATGGAAGCACAAGAGTTTATTCGTTATATATGCCAGGAGAGCAATAGATCCTTTTTCAGACTACAGGAGTTAAAGGAACAGATTTCTAGTCCATTTCTAGTAATAAAGTCAAAAATAAGCTTACAATTAGAGAGCTTACATTCAAAAATATAAAATGAATGCCAAATTTGCCACTGAATCTGGGTTTAACTAGACATTTGCACTGTGTATAGTTCTTATAGTTTAGTACTACAGTGCTGATTGAGAAGTTGCAGAACCTAAGCCTACGTACCTCCCTCCGTAAATGGATCCTCGACTTCCTAACTGGAAGATCACAATCCGTGCAGATTGTAAATAATATCTCCACCTCCCTGACAATCAACACTGGTGCACTTCAAGGATGTGTGCTAAGCCCACTGCTCTGCTGTCTGCAGCCATGACTGCGTCACTGGGCACAGCTCAAATGCCATCTTTAAATTTGCTGACAGAATTGTTGGCAGAATTTCAAACTATGATGAGAGGGTGCACAGGAGTGAGATATCTCAGCTAGTTGAGTGATATCAGCTAGATATCGCAGCAACGACCTTGCACTCAGTGTCAGTCAGACCAAAGAACTGACTGTGGACTTCAGGAAGGGTAAAACAAGGGAACACACACCAGTTCTCATAGAGAGATCAGAAGTGAAAAGAGTGAGCAATTTCAAGTTCCTGGGTGTCAATAACTCTGAGCATCTAACCTGGACCAAACATATCAATGCAGTTACAAAGAAGCCACAATAGTGGCTATATTTCGTTAGGAGTTTCAGATGATTTGGTACATCACCAAAGACACTCACAAATTTCTACAGTTGTTCCAAGCAGAGTATACTAGCTGGCTGCATCAGTGTCTGGTATGTGGGGGGGGTGGGTGGGGGAAGAGTATTCTATCTGGCTGCATCACTGGTCTGTGGGGAGGGGAAGAGTATTCTAGCTGGCTGCATCACTGGTCTGTGGGGAGGGGCAGAGTATTCTAGCTGGCTGCATCACTGTCTGGTATATGGGGGGGGAGTATTCTAGCTGGCTGCATCACTGTCTGGTATGTGGGGGGGGCAGAGTATTCTAGCTGGCTGCATCACTGTCTGGTCTGTGGGGAGGGGCAGAGTATTCTAGCTGGCTGCATCACTGTCTGGTATATGGGGAGGGGCAGAGTATTCTTGCTGGCTGCATCAGTGTCTGGTATGGGTGGGGGAGTATTCTATCTGGCTGCATCACTGTCTGGTATATGGGGGGGGAGTATTCTATCTGGCTGCATCACTGTCTGGTATGTGGGGCGGGCAGAGTATTCTATCTGGCTGCATCACTGTCTGGTATATGGGGGGAGTATTCTATCTGGCTGCATCACTGTCTGGTATATGGGGGGAGTATTCTATCTGGCTGCATCACTGTCTGATATATGGGGGGGGAGTATTCTAGCTGGCTGCATCACTGTCTGGTATATGGGGGGGGAGTATTCTAGCTGGCTGCATCACTGTCTAGTATATGGGGGGGGGAGTATTCTAGCTGGCTGCATCACTGTCTGGTATATGGGGGGGAGTATTCTATCTGGCTGCATCACTGTCTGGTATATGGGGGGGGAGTATTCTATCTGGCTGCATCACTGTCTGGTATATGGGGGGAGTATTCTATCTGGCTGCATCACTGTCTGGTATATGGGGGGGGGAGTATTCTATCTGGCTGCATCACTGTCTGGTATATGGGGGGGGGGGTGCTACTGCACAGGATCACAATAAGCTGCAGAACTTAGTCAGCTCCATCATGGGCACTAGCCTCCGTAATATCCAAGACATTAAGGAGCAATGCCTCAAAAAAGCGACATCCATCATAAAGGACCCCAATCACCCGGGTCATGCCTCATTCTCATTGCTACCATCAGGATGGAGATACAGAAGTCTGAAGACACACACTCAATGTTTTAAGAACAGCTTCGTCCCCTCTGCCATCCAATTTATGAATGGACAATGAACACATGAACACCGCCTCACTCCTTTTTTCAAGTTTCCTATTAGTTGTGCTTATTTAACTATTTATTTACTGTAATACAGTTTTATTCTAATGTATTGCATTGTACTGTTGCTGCAAAGGCAAAAAAATTATACAACATATGCTGATGATATTAAACCTGATTCTCATTATCATCATGTTGTATTGAAAATAGAGGCACTTGAGAGAATCTAACAGCTTGTCAAGTTGTAACCCATCACTAAGAAATAAAAATGGGGAATTTAGAAAAGATATTTTCCCCAGATTGTGGCCAAACAACAATAAGTATTGACATATTTAAGGTGAAGCTAAATGAGCACATGAAGGAAATATGTATACTGATTAGAATGGTTGAGTCAAATGACAGATTTTCATACTAGACACTTCCAGTAAAGAAAATACTGTTTCTTAAAACCTTCAACTTTTGGCAGCTGAGCAAACTATAAAATAAAGGAAATAAGTAATTCTGCCAATTGGTCTTGGAAAAGTACATTTGCCTGCAGTAGTGGACTATTCTGAAATCACCTGCTTCTTCAAGTGCCACTCGCATTTCATGTGAACTCATGGTGCCAGATTCATCAGCATCCAACTTCTTGAAGATTTTCTAAATGAAGAAAAGATGAATGTTTATTGTCGTATGGGCATGTGTTGATATAATGAAAAACTTGCTTGAAGGAGCATTAAAGACTGACAGGTGTGTCTGCTGAGCTGCGTTTCATGGGATAGGGAAGGTCAGGCATGAAAAAGTCACATTGTAAGCAATTGCACAAATTGAGCTTTTATAAAACAATGCATCTCATGTACCTCCCACTTATGTCTAAATTACAGTCACCTCCCTTGTATTTGACGATTGTATATTCACTTGTTCTAAGAATCTTTGTAAATTAGTTATTCAATTAGGAAATGGTGCATGTAATCACCACCACTATACTGCAGAGTCTTGGAGCTAATTTTCATAGACAGAATTAAACAAATTGATATCAACTCAAACACCTGTTAAAGGTCATCTCAACCAAATGGTGTCAGAGTGGGTCCTGATAAATGAAGTGTCTGTGGGCATGTTTTCTTTTAAAGCAGCTAATATGGGAGCACAGGAAACATCTTTATAAAAACACAATTTCAAATAGGAAACATCTTTATAAAAACACAATTACCAACATCTTCTGTAACTTGTTCCAAAACAGCTTGAATTCGACTAGTCCAATTTTTCCCGATCCATCCTTCTGTTTTACCATTCTTATTGAGGAAGACTACTTAGAAAAGGTATTAGAATATAGCAGCACAAGAACTGGCCCGTCACCCCATGATGTGTTACTGAACTAAATAAACTAATCCCTTCTGCCTGCTCAGGTCCATATCCCTCCTTTCTCTGAACATGTAACAACGAGCCCCTTAAATGTTTCCGTTATATTTTCCTTCATCACACCCCTGGCAACACATACCTGGTACCCACCACCCCGAGTATAAAAAAACCCTGCTCTGCACATCTCCTCCAGGCTTACTCATTTCTAACCATAAATGCATGCCCCCTTGTATTCGACATTTTGACCCAGGGAAAAAGATACTGCCTGTCTACTCTATTTAAGATCCCCATAATCTTATAAACTTTATTAGAGCTTCCCTCAGACTCTGCTACTCATGAAAAACATCCGAAGTTTGTCCATCCTCTCTTCATAGCACTTGCCCTTAATCCAGACAATGCTCGGCTTAACCTCTCACGTCCCTCACCAAAACCTTGACATCCTTCCTATACTGTGACCAGAATTAGATGTAATACTCCAAATGCAATCTAACTAGAGTTTTATAAAGCTGCCACATAAGTTCCTATTCCTGCATTCAATACCTCAACTAATAAAGGCAAACATGTCATATGCCTTCTTTGCTACCCTATCAACTTGTGTGGTCACTTCCAGGGAGCTATGGACTAGGACCCCAAGATCCATCTGCACTACACCACTGTTCAGGGTTTTGCCATCAACTGTGTATTGTCCCCTTGCACTTTCAGAGATCAACTGCAACACCTCACACTTGTCCAGACTATCTGTCTGCCATTTCTCTTAACATATGTCAATTCAATTTCTATCCCACTGTATCTTTTGGAAATCTACACTATGCAAAATGTCACTAATCTTTGTATCATCTGCAAACTTAACATGATTTCATCCAAATGATTTATATATAAACAAACATCAGAGATTACAACTATTTTTTTTATTTCTTTCAATCCCACCAATCCCCAGAGCAAATGATAATTCGGGGTGAATGCTCATCCAGGTCGACTGGGTTAAGACCAGCTTTTGGTGAGGCTATTTGGCATTTAGAAAAGAGGGACACCCAGTATATTGAGTCAGGAGCGCATGGCATGATGGCAAACATAATTCCTGTTGCAATCTCTTCAATCTCTGTCTGGTCATGTCAAAAAAAAAGAGAAAAGAACTTCTCCAAGAAAACAAAACAAAAAAGGCAATTAATTGTTCCTATAAAGCACTGTATGACTGCCGATCAGAGATCTAGGTGCAGAATACCTGCTTGGTAAGAGGGCATTAATAATGTTTGCATTGTGATTTTTCAATCAATTGAAAAGTTTTGTGTTCAATAGAGTAGACTGTGGAATCTGATTTTTCTCTCATCTTTATAGTTATTAAAAGGATACATCCATTAGACTGATTACATTTCGACAGGTCTCCAAAGAAAAGCCATCAGTTTTAATGTCTTCACCTTGAAGAGAAAAAATATATTTAAAGGAACAATATTTACACAACAGTACAGATGCAACCCGTCTTCCCGTGCAATTTACTTGGAAAGACCCATCCTTTATTTCATTCGCAATCCATGTAGTTTTTAAGCATTTCTCTCAGTAGAATGTTCAGCAATACCTGTGATTGTATTTATAGCTTTTATTAAATTTAGATGACACTCATTTCTTCCATATAGTGGATTATTTCATAGAGTACAGGAAGCTGAAATTCTTGTTTGTTTATTTCCATATTGACCATTACGAAATTGTAGGAAACCCATCTGTAAGCTGGGTTCTAGGATTCATGCTGAATTACACATCCATAGATCTAAGTAAATTCAGGGAAAGGGTAGAGTTTGGTGTTTTATTTTCTTCCAAATGGAACAAAGAAGGAAATTGACTTATTTCACTTAACTGAAGAAACCCTGATGTAACTTTGCAACATTAAACTGGTTCTGTCTTATACATGCACTGATCATACAAGAAACCTGCCGTTTTATTCCAGCTCTCCCCAACCTGGATCCATCACAGTAACTTTTCAAATTCCAACCCATCCAAAATCAGCAAATGGAACAATGACCATGATTAAATTTAGGCTTCAGGTATACCAAGGTTAGCACTCTATTCCACTGAATTACTCAAGAGTCATAGAACAATACAGTCCTTTGACCCATCTAGACCATGCTGAACTATTAACCTGACTAGTCCCATTGACTGACCAGAACCATAGCCCTCCATATCCCATCTATCCATATGCCTATCCAAATTTCTCTTAAAGGCTGAAATCAAACCTACACCCACCACTACCACTGGCAGCTTGTTCCCGACTCTCTGCACCCTCTGAAAGAAGCTCCCCCTCATGTTCACCTTAACTTTTTCACCTTTTACCATTAACCCATGACCTCCGGTTCTAGTCTCACCCAAACTCAGTGGAAAAAGCCTGCTTGCATTTACACTAACTATAGCCGTCACAATTGTATATACCTCTATAAAATCTCCCCTTAATCTTCTACGTTCCAGGGAATATATTCCCAACCTATTTAACCTTCCCCTAGAACTCAGGTCCTCAAGTCCCAGCAACATCCTTGTAAATTATCTTTCCCGTAGGTAGGTGACCAAACTGGACACAGCACTCCAAATTAGGCCTCACCAACATCTTATGCCACTTCAACATAGCATCCCAACTCCTGTACTCAATAATTTCATTTATGAAGGCCAATGTGCCAAACACTCTCTTTATGACCCTATCTACCTGTGACACCACTTTCATGGAACACACTGTCCTGCCTTACTCTTCAGTGCCCTACCGCTCACTGTGTAAGCCCTGTCCTGGGTTGTCGTCCCAAAGTGCAATGGCTCACACCTCTCTGCATTAAATTCCATCTGCCATTTTCAACATTTTTACAGCTGATCCAAATCCCGCTGCAAACTTTGATAGCCTTCCTTGCTGTACCCAATCTTGGTATTACGTGCAAATGTACCATGATTTTATTCATTCACTCAGTATGCAGGTAACAAATTCAAATTGGAGCATCAGTACCATCAGTGGATGAGCCTACATAATAAATTTACTTACGGTTGGATACAATTTTGTTCAGTATTCTTTGCAGCTCAAAAGCAGAAATCTCTGCATCCTGAGTTTAAAAAAAGCAAAAGAGAAGCAAAGTTCAAATAACTGCCATGTCAGTCTTACAAAGCCTGTCCCTATCTAAATGCCACGATCAGTCTTTTGCCTCAAAATGGGTAGAATGAAAAATATAATTTCACTCTTGGGGCTTCAGCTGTAAGGAGAGATTGGATAGGTTGGGCTTATTTTCAGTGGAATGTGAAAGTCTGAGGGATGACCATACTGAAGTTTGGGAAATGATGAGAGGCCCAAGTAGGCCATATAGTCAGTCTTTAACTCAGGATAAGGTATCTAGCAGGAGGAAAGTGCATAGTTTTAAGATCAGCAGGGAAAAAAATTAAAAGGGGATTGAGGGGCAAGTTCTTCCACAAAGGTACTGAACTCGAGGTAGCAAGAAGGAACTGCCAGTGAAGGGGATAGTGGCAGATACAATTACAAAGTTGAAAATCCATTCAGACAGGTACTTTGATAGGAAAGGTACAGAAGAATAAGGACCGTGGAAAAATGTTTACAATGTAAAGAGACAACATGTTGATGCGGACAAATAGAGACACGTTGGCCCTTTTCTGTGCTGTGCAATTCTATGAGAACCAGCTGTGGAGAATCGGAGAGTAATACAAAACAAAAACAAGCCCTTCGGCCCGGCTGTCCAAAATGTTCAAGGCATCCCCCTCACTAGTCGCACTTGCCTGCATTCGCCCCAAACTCTCCAAGCCCCTTCCTTCTATGTACCTATTCAAATACCTCAAACAGGACATGCTACACTGGTTAGATATTAAGGAAATCAAAAGGAACAAGGGTAGTCCAGGAAAATGGAGCAAGAGTGAATTTCACAAATTGCTCAAAGAGCCAGATAGATAACACTGCTCTAATTTTATATGTACAAACCTCAAATTTTAATTCCAATTTGAATGCATTTTACTGCCTTTTCTCATATTTAAATTGTTTTCTGGTGGAATACTGGTTAACGTAAAAAACCATTGGCAATTGAATCATAGTTATAAATTTGACTATAAACCATAGTGGGTTATTGTCATTATGTCCTAAATATTCTCCTGGGCCTCAAATCAGCTGTTTATAAAGTTGCAGAATCTGAAACTGCTCTGCATCTTCACGATATCTGAACACTTGCAATTCAACAAGGGACTTAACTAAATAGTGAAAATCCCTTGTGTGTTTGTCAAACCCATTTTGCCTCTGCCCATTTCAGTTCGTACTCATGGATTGTTTCTCTAATAATCAGTAAGATTAAGGTCACAAAAAATAACCTCAGTGGTAAAGCATTTGTCTTACCTCTCCCGCTAAATAATCAAACAAATTCGCGAAGTTCTTACTAATGTCTTCTTCATCAACCTTTAGAAATTTTTTTTCAGAAAAGAAAATAATTAAGAACACTTTATATGGTAATGAATATAGCAAGGAGAGAGAGAGACACACACAGACAGATAGAAATTAACAAGTATACATTACAGTGCAGCAGATCTGGGAATTTATCATTTCCAATGCAAAAACTTAAGTATTAAATGCACAAAATGCTTGCACTCTGCATAAAGATATCCAGTCATGTCTGGTACCCTGGGACCATCCTGAATGAAAACTCCATGTGTGAGTGGGGGAGTTGGGGGGGGGGGGTGAAAACAGAAAAAGGCCTGTCACCTTTATTGATATTTTTGGGTTAATTTTTACAATTTTTCGGAGGATCAATTTAAAAGTCATTGATTGCTCCATCTTTCTTCATCCACAATGAGGTTGAAAGATCACCTTTGCAGACTCCACAGTTCCATCAAACCATCTGCCTGGTCCTTGTATTATTCATAAATTTTCACCCTCACTTCAATGCAGTTTAATCTATATTCCTTTTTAAAACAATAGCTTTATGTCCCACACCTGTAACTCAGTTTAGAAGTTACTTGGATCTCACATTAGGTTTACACATTATCATGTTTACAACATTATTATATTGTCCAACTCCATTCCTTTCAAGACTGTAAACCTCATGTTTTTGTGTTCATCATGACCTAGAACACTCGATCATGTGGGAGCGTTTTGCTGGCTCACATTTACACACTTATGGTTGAATGCATCTGTAGCCACGACAGGAGAGATTACCCAAGCCACAATCAGACTGGAATAAACTATTGTTTCATCAGGGATTAATACTCTTTCATAGAAGAATTCCATTCAGTTCTGCCCCAACCATAACATATTTGGCAGGAATTTCACTACTTAGCCTGGTAGCAGCTAAAGAATACCAAACATTAAAAGAGTTTGAAAATCCCCAAAAAATAGGATTCCACATGGGAGAAGCAGGTACTGAGTCCTCATGGTTATTCCAAATCTTCCTAGTGAATGCCAGAAATTGGGAATTGTGACAACAATAACCTTTGTGACATGGAAAGACAAGCAAAGTGACTAAATGGTTATAAAACTTTGCAGCAAACAGAAAATCAGTCACCTACCTCCTCATCCTCCAGTACTGCATCAACTTCAACATCTATTGCCCTGTAATAAGAAACATGAAGATAATTTCAATTGAACATCCAGAAGCACCTTAGTCATAATTAATTTTTATTTTGTTTACTCTGATTTTCTCCCATTTTCATGCTTTAAAGCTGTGAACTGACAAATAAATGCTGGGAGTCCTGTTGAAGGGTCTTGGCCTGAAACTTCAACTCTTCATCCTTTTTCATAGATGCTGTCTGACCTGCTGAGTTTCTCCAGCATTTTGCGTGTGTTGCTTTGGATTTCCAGCATCTGATTTTCTCGTGTTAATAAATGGTGGGATCTGGTTCTATAGGCCCTAGCAACTCTCCAATGTTTCACTCAAAGACAGGTCTCAGTCAGAAACTGCTTGTAGACTACTTCATTCTGGTAGCAGTTCAGGCACCCCAAGTTCTACATTCAGCCAGGATCTGGGGAATGGTCAAAAAGGAAGCAAAGGAAACTTTGCCTCCTCTACAGCTGTAGAGATTGATTACTTCAGCAATGAAAAGAAATTTCTTGACTGTGAAGACCATGTATTATGTGAAATAGAAATGAGAGGAAGCTTGGCCAAACGCATTCATGGCATGCAATTTAATTCTATCCTGCATATTCAAAAAAGATCCTGCTTCACATATTCTTTAATTATGTAACTGTGCCAGTTGTTATACCAGCACAGAGAACATTTCCATCCAGTGGACTGGTAGAGGGACGGATAAAGGTGTCATAATGAAAAACAAAATGGCAGCATCACTTCCCAAACGTGCCCTTTGAAAGGTAAATTACCATCAGTGGTTACAGCATCTTCTAGTTTAAAACTCCTTGACTTGTGTTTTTACTACTTACCGTACTTCAGCTTGTTTCTCCGTAAATACACGGATTGCAAAGTCTCCATTTTTATTTGGCTCAAAAGTGGATGGTACAATGAAGTATTGTCCAGGTGGAAGAGCGTGTCGGTTCATGACCTCTCGCAGGTTGATGAAGGTTTCTGATCTAGCACGGGACGCATGGGTCACGAAAAAGTCCCTCCTCAGCTGAATATTAGTTTGGCCTTCATACTAATTTGTAGAAAGAGAGAAAAAAATGACTTGTCTATGTTTTTTGAAATACCATTTCAGCACAGCATGTAAAATATCTCACATTTAAGATACGGGCTACAATCTGCAAGTCATCAGTATAATACATCAATCTACAATGACAGCATCACAAACAGACAAGAAACAGAACAGTACAGAAGATGGGCCACATCCCTATCCTTCTCATTGTTTAGATTTGTCTTCTGTTGCACTGGAAAGCTGAATTAGAGATGGACAAGAAAATGCCAATTTTCATCCAATTTTTGTTACAAATGCATGCACTGGACTGTTTTAGCAAGAAACTACATAGCATCCAAGGAGTTGACTTTTATTGCAGAATACTGGATTAAAAGACAAAAACATGGCATTTATGGTGCAAACTTTATTTCATCAGAACATCCCATAGTACTTTACAGTCTACAGCATACTTTTTTTTTGTAATATAATTTTTATTGAATTTTCAAAAGGAATACATGAAAAAATAGAATCTACCCTCCCCCCTCCCCTTAACCCTCCCCCCCCCATATATAGTCCTACCTAAAAAGAAAGAAAGAAAAAAGAGAGAAAGGAAGAACCGCCTGGATATTGGAAGGTTTCCACATGCTCCATGGGATTCAAAATAAATTTGGTATAATTATTCGTTACTTTCCCCAAGTGACCAAAGTCTTTATTGGAGCACTTAAATATGCCATCCTATCTTTTGTAAATAAGGGCGCCAAATATTCAAAAATGTTACATATTTGTCTCTTAAATTATAAGTAATTTTTTTGAGTGGAATAGAACTAGCCATTTCATTATTCCAACGATCCATACTTAAATACGAATCAGATTTCCAAGTAACTGCTATAGTCTTTTTAGCTACTGCCAATGCAATTTTTATAAATTCTTTCTGATATTTATTCAATTTAAGTTTCGGTTTTATCCCTTCAATATCACCTAATAGAAATAATACAGGGTTATGTGGAAGTTGAGTTCCAGTAATTTGTTCCAATAAGATTCTTAAATTTATCCAAAAGGGTTGAATTTTAAAACAAGACCAAGTAGAATGTAAAAAAGTACCAATTTCTTGATTACACCGAAAACATTTATCAGATAGATTTGAATTTAATCTATTTATTTTTTGCGGTGTAATATATAATTGGTGTAAAAAATTATATTGTACTAATCTAAGTCGAACATTTATTGTATTTGTCATACTGTCAAGACAAAGTCTTGACCAATTTGTTTCATCAATATTAATATTCAGATCTGTTTCCCATTTTTGCTTTGACTTATGGGTTCCTTGTTTAATTGTCTGTTCTTGAATCAAATTATACATACAAGAAATAAATTTTTTAATTTTCCCTTTTTGTATTAAAATTTCAATTTCATTAGGTTTTGGCAAAAACATTGTTTGACCCAGCTTACCTTTTAAGTAAGCCCTTAATTGAAAGTAACAAAAGAAAGTATTATTAGATATTTTATATTTATCCTTTAATTGTTCAAATGACATCAATATACCTCGTTCAAAACAGTCTCCTATAAATTTAATCCCTTTTTGGTACCAATTATATAAAAGTTGATTGTCCATTGTAAAAGGAATAAGTCTGTTTTGGAACAAAGGCTTCCTTGCTAATAGAGATTTCTGTGTTTCATTATCAACATTTATCTTATTCCATAGATCAATCAAATGTGTTAATATAGGAGATTCTTTCTTTTCCCATATCAATTTAGATTCCCATTTATATATAAAATCTTCAGGTCTATTTTCTCTTATCTTGTCTAGTTCTATTTTAATCCATGCTGGTTTTCAATCATCCAAGAAAGATGCAATAAATCTAAGTTGATTTGCTTTATAATAGTTTTTAAAGTTTGGAAGTTGTAACCCTCCTAACCCAAATTTACATGTCAATTTT
Organism: Mobula birostris; assembly: GCF_030028105.1. Classification (NCBI taxonomy): domain Eukaryota; kingdom Metazoa; phylum Chordata; class Chondrichthyes; order Myliobatiformes; family Myliobatidae; genus Mobula; species Mobula birostris. The sequence continues at coordinate 29,896,034 of NC_092377.1, forward strand.
TCCAATGATATTCTTGACATTTTACCTTTCCAAAGAAATTTTATCACACATTTATTTAACTCTTGAAAAAATTTCTGTGGCAATTGTATTGGTAATGTTTGAAACAAATACTGTAATCTAGGAAATATATTCATTTTTACAACATTGACTCTACCTACTAATGTTATTGGTAATATCATCCATTTGTCAAGATCTTCTTGAATATTTTTCAATAGTGGTAAATAATTAAATTTATATAAATTTTTTACATCATTATCAAGTCTTATACCTAAATACTTTATACCATTTACCGGCCATCTAAATTGGGTTACTAATCGACATTGACTATAGTCTCCTTTAGTAAGAGGTAAAATTTCACTTTTATCCCAATTTATTTTGTAACCTGATACCTTCCCATATTCATCCAATCTAGAAGATAATTTATGTAACGAATGTTGTGGGTTTGTTAAATAGATCAAAACATCATCAGCAAAAAGATTAATTTTATATTCCTCCTGATTAACTCTAAAACCCATAATATCTGGATCAATTCTAATTAGTTCTGCTAATTGCTCTATCGCCAATACAAATAAAGCAGGTGATAGTGGACAACCTTGTCTAGTTGACCTTTTTAACTGGAATGGTGTTGAAATTTGAGAGTTTGTCACTACTTTAGCTTTAGGGTTAGAATTTAAAGTTTTAATCCAATTTATAAAAGATGTTCCTAACCCATATTTTTCTAGTACTTTAAATAAAAAATCCCATTCTAATCTATCAAATGCTTTTTCTGCATCCAAAGCTACTACTATACTCTTCTCATCCCTTTTTTGTGCCAAATGAATTATACTGAGTAGCCAGGTTACATTATCTGCCAATTGTCTATTTTTAATAAATCCTGTTTGATCCTTATGTATTAATTTTGGTAAATATTTAGATAATCTATTCGATAAAATTTTTGCTATTATTTTATAATCCGTATTCAATAAAGAAATAGGCCTGTATGATGTTGGTTTCATAGGATCTCTCTTTTTTTGGCAATACTATTACAATTGCTGTTGAAAAAGATTCTGGAAGTTTATGTATTTTTTCTGCTTGACGTATTAGTTCCATAAAAAGAGGAAATAATAAATCTTTAAATTTTTTTATAAAATTCAGGTGGAAAACCATCTTCTCCTGGAGATTTATTACTTTGGAGTGATCCTAAAGCTTCTTCAACTTCTTTTAATGTAAAAGGCATACCTAATCCCTTCTGTTCTTCCAAATTCAATTTTGGAAGAGAAACTTGTGATAAAAACCTTTCTATCTCGTTAACATCATTTTGGGATTCTGATTGATATAATTCAGAATAGAAATTTTTAAAGGTTTCATTTATTTCAAGAGGTTTATAAGATATTTTATTTGCCCTTGTTCTAACTGCATTTATTGTTTTGGAAGCTTGTTCTGTTTTCAACTGCCAAGCAAGAATTTTATATGCTCTCTCACCTAACTCATAATACCTTTGTTTAGTTCTTATAATTGCTTTTTCCATTCTATATGTCTGAAGCGTATTATACTGTAACTTCTTATTGACAAGTTGTTTTCGTTTTTCTTCTGACATATATCTTTGAGATTCTTTTTCTAATTTTGTAATCTCTTTTTCCAATTGATCTAGTTCTACCATATATTCTTTTTTAATTTTAGACGTATAACTTATTATCTGGCCCCTAAGATATGCTTTCATTGCATCCCATAATATAAATTTATCATCCACTGAATGAAAATTTGTATCCAAAAAAAATTGAATCTGTTTTTTCATAAAATCACAAAAATCTTGATGTTTTAATAATGTTGAATTAAATCTCCATCTATAAGCCACTTCTTCCTTATCAGCCATTATTATTGTCATTAATAAAGGGGAATGATCTGATAATATTCTTGCTTTATATTCCATATTTTTCACTCTGTGTTGAATATGCATTGATAATAGAAACAAATCTATCCTTGAAAAAGTTTTATGTCTATGGGAGTAGAACGAATAGTCTCTTTCTTTAGGATTGATTCTTCTCCATATATCAATCAGGTTTAAATCCTTCATCAATGATAAAGTTAAATTTACTACCTTCGATTTTATAACAGCCTTGGTTGATCTATCTAAGACTGGGTCTAAGCAAAAATTAAAATCTCCTCCAATTAATATTTTTTCATGCCAAATTCAGAAACGCTTCTTGTATGAATTTTGCATCATTTTCGTTTGGTGCATAAATATTCATAAAAGTCCATAGTTCAGAAAAAAGTTGACAATGTATAATCACATATCTCCCCGCAGAATCAGTTATTACATTTTGTATTCTAATTGGTAATGTTTTATTGATCAAAATTGCTACTCCCCTCGCTTTTGAATTAAATGAAGCCGCAACAACACTACCCACCCAATCTCTCTTTAGTTTCTGATGTTCTGTTTCCGTTAGGTGTGTTTCCTGTAAAAAAGCTAAATCTATCTTCATTTTTTTAATATGTGTTAAGATTCTTTTTCTTTTCACTGGTCCATTAAGCCCGTTAACATTAAAACTCAAAAAATTCAATAAATTAGTGTTTATTCTTAACAAAGTTACTCCAATCTAAAACATTATTTATCTTCTCAACTCTCATAGTTCCTTGGGGAATCTCTTTAAACTTCACCATGTTGCTATGTGTCTCCCTCCCAACCTTCCAGGCAGAAAGAAAAAAGAAGATAGAAAAAAAACAAAAAAAGAAAAAACAAAATACCCCCCCACTAATGTTGTGAATGAAAGGATACACAACACTACCCCCCTCCATTTTACGGGTCGTGGCAAAAGCCACGCTTGCACACATGACTAGCGCAGCAATCGATCAGTGCTTCTTCCAGCTCCCCCGCAACAAAAAAAATTATATATATATATATATATATATATATATATAGATAGACAAAATTAGTATTACTATTCCCAACTAATATTCCTCCAGTTTTAACCTTTCTTACTCCCCTCGTATAATTAATAATGCATTTATACATTCATCCAGCTTCAAAAATCCAACAAGTCCATTCTTTAAGCGAATCTTCATCTTCAATCTATCTCGCTCTCCTGGGTTTGTTCTTGTATCTGGTGAATATTCAGAGAATCTCGCACAAACTGCTCTGCTTTCTGGTAGTCATCAAAAAATCTTTTTTCTCCACCAGGCAAAAAAATCTTCAAGGTTGCAGGATAACGCAGTGTAAATTGATAACCATGATCCCATAGGGTTTTTTCCCACTGCGTTAAATTTCTTCCTTCTCTTCAAAAGTTCGTAACTTATATCAGGGTAGAAAAAACTTTGTTCCCTTTAATTATCAATGGCCCTTTTCTATCTTTGGCAGCTCAAGCAGCTGCCTGTAGAATCCTTTCCTTGTCTTGAAATCTTAAGAATTTTATTAAAATCGATCATGGATATTGGTCATCTTTTGGTTTTGGTCTTAAAGCTCTATGTGCCCACTCAATTTCAATTGGTCGAACCTCCTCTTCCATTTGCAAAACATCCAGGATCCATCTTTGAAAAAATTCTATTGGTTTATCTCCCTCCGTACCTTCTTTAAGACCAACAATTTTAATATTATTACGTCTGCTAAAATTTTCCAACATGTCCACTTTCTCCAAGAGTCGGTTTCTTTCCGAATTCCAGACAAGCAGATCATTTTCTGTTTTTTCCACTCTATCATTCATATGCCCCATTGCTCTTTCCATCTTCTGAAGCTTCTTATCCATTTTGTCCTGTCTTGTCATAACTTTATCATAGCACATCTTCGTATCTCTAAGCTCTTCTCTTACTTTTCTTAATTCAGCTGTTAACTGCAATATAGCCTCTCCCATATCTCTATCATCTCCTTTGCTTCCAATCGCTTCCAATTCTTCCTCCTCTTCTTCATCTGTGTTCTCTGCAGAATCCAATTCTGACTCTGAGTCATTTTCAATTGCAGTGGCTATCGGTTCTTGTAGTTTGCGTTGTGTCGATTTGCGCATGCGCTCTTCTTTGCGCCTGCGCATTTCTGGTGTCTTCTTCGAAGAAGCCGTTACCACCACCATTGCTCCCTGTTCTACCGAAGGAGATCCAACCTGAGTCCGAGGCTCCATCGTTGCAGTAGGCCCTTTTTTCTTCCCATCCCGCGGCTGCTTTGCAACAGCAGACTTCTTTTGTTGCGGTTTAGGAGGCATATCGTAAAGTAGTCTTACAAAGTTTATAAATAGTTTTCAGAAAATATTTACTAACTTTGTTTTGTTTAAACGGTACTTTACTGATTTGTTGCAGGAGAGCTGGATTTACACGTCTCAATCCCACGCCATCACGTGACGCCCCCAGCATACTTTTGAATTAAGCCCATCAGATATAGGAGCTGAATTGGGCCATTTGGCCCAATAAGTCTGCTCTGCCATTTCATTATGGCTGATCCAATTTTCCTCTCAGCCCCAATCTCCTGCCTTCTCCCCATATCCCTTTATGCCCTGACTATTAAATATACCCAATGACTTAGCCTCCAAGTCATTGTATTAACTCTATTAACACAGGAAAGAGATTGAACAAACACAGCAAATTCGGAAATCAATAAAGCTTGAATAATCACAGGAATATTGGGAATACTATTTAAAAAATAGTATTCCAAATATTCCTGATAGTTTAGTGAAATCATTAAATGTAGAACATAATGTTGGATTGTCATGCTAAAAGGTGGTTTTCTCAGCTGTAAATAATACAGCTTGTCTGATGCATGATTCCATTCAACAAAACAGAATTCTAGTCCCCAGTGAAACTCACTGGTTTCTTCTCACCCCTTACAAGGATACAAATTGCAAGGACACAACACCAACTGTTACAGAATAGAGACCATCAGATCCCCCCCTCATGCACTGTCTGGCTCATGACACAAGGCGTGTTACTGGAAGAAAACCATTTACCTGATCTTCCTTCCGGAGTATCCTGTATAAAAATACTTTAAGTATAATAATAATTGAAGAAAAGGTACCAGGTATTGTATACATGGACTTAGCAAGGCCCTGCATGGGAGGTCAGTCGAGAAGGTTCAGTGGCACGGCATTCAAGATGGGGTAGCAAAATGGATTACACATAGGCTTCGTGGGAGAAGCTAGAGAGTGGTAGTAGATGGTTGTTTCTCTGACTGTACGGCAGTGACTAGTGGAGTGCTGCAGGGAATTGCGCTGGGTCCGTTGTTGTTTGTCATCTATATCATTGATCTGGACAATAATCTGATTAACTGCATCAGCAAGTTTGCAAATCACAGCAGGATTGGGGCTGTAGTGGATAGAGAGGAAGACTAGCAGAACTTGCAGTGGGATTGGACCGGCTGGAAAAAGGGGTTGAAGAATGGCAGATGAAATTTATTGCAGGGAAGTGCGAGGTATTGCACTGCAGTAGAACCAGCCAGGGTAGATCTTACACAGTGAAAGGCAGGACACTAAAGGAGTACTGTAGAACAAAGAGATCTGGGAATACAGGTCCATAATCCATTAAGAGTGGCGTCACAGGCAGATAGAATCATAAAGAAAGCTTTTGGCACACTGGCCTTCATAAATCAAAGTAATGAGTACAGGAGATGGGATCTTATGTTGAGGTCATATGAGATGTTGGTGAGGCCTTATTTGGAGTATTGTATGCAATTTTGGTCACCTACCTAGAGGAAAGATATAAATAAGGTTGAAAGAGTACAGAGAATATTTAAAAGAATGTTGCTGGAACTGGAGGACCTGAGGTATAAGTAAAGATTGAATGGGTTAGCATTTTATTCCTTGGAATGTAGGAGATTTGATAGTATATAAAATTATGAGGGGTCTAAATAGGGTAAATGGAAGCAGGTTTTTCCCACCAAGGTTGGGTGTGACAACTAGAGGTCATAGGTTAAGGGTGAAAGATGAAACGTTTAAGGGAAACACAAGGTTAAACTTCTTCACTCAGAGCTGAAATGAGCTGCCAGTGCGAGTGGTGCATGTGAGCTTAATTCAACATGCAAGAGAAGTTTGGATAGGTACATGGATGGTAGGGGTAGGGAGGCAATGGTCCCGGTGCAGGTCGATGGGAGTAGGCAGTTTGAATGGTTTGGCACAGACCGGATGGGCCAAAGGGCCTATTTCTGTGTTGTACTTTTCTATGACCATGAAAACACACTTACCATTTCTTCAGCAGCCCTCTCAGGATCAGTTTGAAGATCAATTGTGCAATATTCAATGAGTTATTATAAACTATCTGAATGGTGCCTACATGTAAAAATCAGATTAAATGTGTACCTCTGGAACATAATCCAACGTACCTCATCAGGGACCTGTAAAATAAAAAAGGTAAATGAGCCTAAGGGCCTTCAAAAAAAAGGCTATAAAAACTGCCTGAACCATATAAATTGAGCACAACTAAAGTCATGTATTCAAGTACAGAATTAACATGAAATCCATAGAGGTATCTTAATAATATCAGAACAGGGTTTTCATACTAAATTGTATTTTACACTGGTGAAATATCAGGACCAATTGATGCAAACACACTTACACTAAGAGCAAATCGGATTGTCTATCATCATCTGTCCCCACGAGTTGCTCTTTTGTTTTGTATACACCGAGAATAACCTTGATATACAAAACTGCCTCAAAAACCTTTCGTCATTTCACAGAACAGACCCAATTGTTTTGTTCTATCATTAAAATGAACAAAACTCAAACCATTCCACCTTTCTTACTATATGTATGAGGAAGTGTCCAAAGATTCAGTGTCCATTTAGGAATCGGATGGCAGAGGGGAAGAAGTTGTTCCTGAATCACTGAGTGTGTGCCTTCAGTACTTCCTTCCTGATGGTAGCAATCTGAACAAGGCATGACCTGGGTGATGGGGGTAATTAATGATCGACGCCGCCTTTTTGAGGCATCATTCCTTGAAGATGTCCTGGATGCTACAGAGGCTAGCGTCCATGATGAAGCTGACGAAGTTTACAACTCTTTGCAGCTTATTTCAATCCTGTGCAGTAGCAACCCCACTCCTCCCGTACCAGCCAGTATTCCCTTATACTAGCTCTGGTAGATTTTAGCATTATAAACATACTTAGAAGCTAGTCTAGAGATGAATGGGTTTATTCTCAAGACTAGTGTATTACCAACACCACATCATCATGTAGTATTGTGGCCAGAGATAGCCTACTGTCTTGTCAGCAATGATTTATTGGTACTTCGATCAGTCAGGAAATCCTCAAGAGGCAGTGACTCAAAAAGGTGGCATCCATCATTAAAATACACTCACCATTTGGAACATGCTGTCTTCACATTACTACCATCAGGGAGGAGCTACAGGAGCCTGAAGACCTCTGCTGAATGTTTTAGGAACAGCTCGTTTCCCTTCACGATCAGATTTCTGAACAGTCCATGAACACTACCTCATCCTTTACACTATTAATTTACTTTTGTAACTTATCATCACTTTTCTGTCTTGCACTGCACTGCTGCCACAAAGCAACAAATTTCAGCAGATATGAAAGTGTTAATAAACCTGATTCTGAGTTTGAGGGTGGTGGAGGCAGGTACTCCTGCAACACTAGATGCAAATTTGAAAGCAAATTCCATAGGTGGCTTTAGGCCAAGTGCTTGGAAGTTTGGAAAAGTTAGTGAGGGCTTCAAAGGTCACAGGGAGAAGGTAGGAGAATGGAGTTAAGGAGGAATCTAAACCAGCCATGATTGAATGACAGAGCAGACAATGGGCTGAATGGCCTAATTCTGTTCCTATGTCTTTGTTCTAAATGGGGCTAGTAAATAGGTACTCAGGCAGTGCAAGCACCTTGGACCCTGTTTCTGAGCTATATGACTTCATTCTGGAGATTCGAATGCCAAATAGAACTAACCACTGTCATATTTTTGGTACAAAGACAACAACAGATCCCAGATGCTTGATGCCGCATCATCACTGAATAATGGAACCAATAAAATTAGAGAACTATTAAATGAAATTAAACTTGCAAAGATACAGATTAAGTGCGGGAGTAAACAACAGCACCTTCAGCCCATTCCGTTTTTCAGTATCAACACTAGCAATATCTTTGGTAATTTTTTTGTGTTGAATTTGTAAATCCCAAAAAGGCATTTTATTGGACTTCCTTCACCTTTTAGTTTATACAGCAATAACAGGCAAAATGTTGAAACTTGCCTCATAGATAGCAAAGCCTATAGTATGCATGTCCTCTCCCATTTTCCGTTGCCGTCTACGATTTTTCTGAATCACCCCAACTAGAAAACTGCACAACTCATCTTCATCATCAGGATCTTCATCTGCTTCATTCAGAACAATCTTAAACTGAGGATTTGTCCAAAATGTCCCTGTGAATGGAAACCAAGAGACATTGATGTTAAGATATGCAACAACTGATGAATGTACACATAACAGAACAACAGAAATTAGTTTCACTTTCCTACTCTGATCTGAAAAATGTCTGGGTAATGTGGGATATGAAGGCATGATTATTATGTACTGAGATAGACTAACAATCCAGAGAACTGGATTATCAATCTGGAGCCACAAGTTCAAATTCTGCCATGGAAAAAGGGAAACATTTCTGCAGATGCTGGAAGTCCAGAGTAACACACACAGAATGCTGGAGGAACTTAGCAGGTGAGGCAGCCGCCATGGAAAGAAATAAAGACTCGATGTTTCAGGCTGAGACTCTTCATCAGGATTCGAAAGAAAGGGGAAAGGAACTAGAGTAAGGTGGTGGGGTAGGAGTATGAGCTAGAAGGTGACAAGTGTTGCCAGATGCGGGCGAAGGTAGGTGGGTGAGGGAGGGGGGATGAAGTGAGGTAATGAGTGGAAAGGGGAAAGGGCTGAAGAAGGAATCTGATTGGAGAGGAAAGTGAGCTGTGGGCAAAAAAGGGAAAGAGGAGGGGCACCAGAGGTGATGAATGGCAGGTGAGAAGAGAAATGGTACGAGGGGAGCCAGAATGGGGAATGGAGGAAAAGAAAAGGAGGAGGGGCAAAAAATTACCAGAAGTCAAAGAAATTGATGTTAATGCCGTCAGGTTGGAGGCTACCCAGATGGAATACAAGTTGTTGCTCCTCCAACCCGATAGTGGACTCATTGTGACAGTAGAGGGGGCCATGGACCAATATAGGGGAATGTGGATTGGAATTAAAATGGTTGGCCAGAGGGAAATCCTGCTTGTCACAGATGGTACTGAGATGCTCAACAAAATGGTCCCTAAATCTACATTGGTGAAACCCAATGTGAAGGAAACCACACCCGGTGCACCAGGTACAGTAAATGACACCAACAGATTCACAGGTAAAGTGTTGCCTCACTGGAAGGGCTGTTTTGGGCTCTGAATGGAGAATAGAAATTTGAATTAAATTATGTAATCCAGAATAAAAATCTGACTTCAATTATCTGATCTCAATTATTAATACCTCAGCAACACACATCAAAGTTGCTGGTGAACGCAGCAGGCCAAGCAGCATCTCTAGGAAGAGGTACAGTCGACGTTTCAGGCCTTCGTCAGGACTAACTGAAGGAAGAGTGAGTAAGGGATTTGAAAGTTGGAGGGGGAGGGGGAGATCCAAAATGATAGGAGAAGACAGGAGGGGGAGGGATAGAGCCAAGAGCTGGACAGGTGATAGGCAAAAGGGGATACGAGAGGATTATGGGACAGGAGGATCGGGAAGAAAGACAAGGGGGGGGGGACCCAGAGGATGGGCAAGAGGTATATTCAGAGGGACAGAGGGAGAAAAAGGAGAGTGAGAGAAAGAATGTGTGCATAAAAATAAGTAACAGATGGGGTACGAGGGGGAGATGGGGCCTAGCGGAAGTTAGAGAAGTCGATGTTCATGCCATCAGGTTGGAGGCTACCCAGACGGAATATAAGGTGTTGTTCCTCCAACCTGAGTGTGGCTTCATCTTTACAGTAGAGGAGGCCGTGGATAGACATGTCAGAATGGGAATGGGATGTGGAATTAAAATGTGTGGCCACTGGGAGATCCTGCTTTCTCTGGCGGACAGAGCGTAGATGTTCAGCAAAGCGGTCTCCCAGTCTGCGTCGGGTCTCGCCAATATATAAAAGGCCACATCAGGAGCACCGGACGCAGTGTATCACCCCAGTCAACTCACAGGTGAAGTGTTTGGGGCCCTGAATGGTGGTAAGGGAGGAAGTGTAAGGGCATGTGTAGCACTTGTTCCGCTTACACGGATAAGTGCCAGGAGGGAGATCAGTGGGGAGGGATGGGGGGGACGAATGGACAAGAGAGTTGTGTAGGGAGCGATCCCTGCGGAATGCGGGGGGGGGGGGAGGGAAAGATGTGCTTAGTGGTGGGATCCCGTTGGAGGTGGCGGAAGTTACGGAGAATAATATGTTGGACCCGGAGGCTGGTGGGGTGGTAGGTGAGGACCAGGGGAACCCTATTCCTAGCGGGGTGGCGGGAGGATGGAGTGAGAGCAGATGTACGTGAAATGGGGGAGATGCGTTTAAGAGCAGAGTTGATAGTGGAGGAAGGGAAGCCCCTTTCTTTAAAAAAAATTAATACCTCAGTCTGGCTGATGTGTAACTCCAGACCAATTGATATAACTCACTTTTAATGCTGGGTTCAGAATATAAGACCATGGAGGTTATAATATAACTATATAAAACATAAGCAATAGCTGGAATCGTGGGTGCAGTTCTTGTCACCACAGTAGGAAGGATGTGACTGCAATGGAGAAAGTTCAGAGGAGATTCACTTGGTTACTGCCTGGATCAGAACTCTTCAGATATGAAGAGGATTGGATAGCCTGGGTTTGTTTTCCTGGGGGAGGGAGTGGGTGTACAAAATTATGAGAAACAATGCTGGGTAGATAATGAGAAGTTTTACTCTTGGGAGAAAGATCTTTAGAGAACATGGAAATAAATGTCAGGGACAGATTTCAAGTGGATTTGAAGAATATTTTCACCTTGCAAGTGGTTAAAAGCCAGAACAAACTGCCTGAGGGGATGAGATACTCTGACAATATTTAGAAACCACTTACATAAGCATTTTGAGACACTATGACATGGAAGACCACAGGCTATATGCTAGAAATTGAATTACAGGTAGCACGTGTAGACAGGATCATAAAAAAAGCTTTTAGTACATTGACTTCATAAATCTGGTCACTGAGTACAGGAGTTGGAATGTTATGTGGAAGAGCAGGTGAGGCAAAATTTAGAGTATGTGTGGTGTTCTGGTCACCTACCTACTGGAAAGATATCAGTACCTTTGTAGTAAAAAATTACAAGGACGTTGCCAAGATTTGAATGTTGAAAGTATGGAACAAGCTGTCAGCAGAAGGTAAGTGCAGGTTTAATTGTAACATTTAAGAGAAGTTTGGACATGGACATGGACAGGAGAGGTATAAGGGGGCTATGGTCTTGGGTCCGGTTGATGGAACTTGACACAAGATCAGGTCCAAGAAGAACTAGATGAGTCAAAGGGCCTGTTTCTCTATTATAGTGCTCTATGACTTTATAAATTGGGATTAGTTTCGACAGGTACTTGATGACCAGAATAGACACAGTGGGCCAAAGGGCCTGTTTCTGTGCTATCTGATTATGTTTGAAATAATTGTTCATATTAATAGCTCAGCAAACTGCTCAGCCCTGATTTCAGAAGATGGGCAATAACTGGTGGGTTTGTCAACAATGCCCATTTCTTAAACTCTTAATCCAATGAATGAATAATTACAAAATGTTAATGAACATAGTGTGTTGTATCTTTGCGTGATCTGCTATTTTATCACTGCATAAGACAACAATCTTAAATGGTTAACAGGTGCCTTTAGTCGAAGCCATGTGGAGAACAGGAATAATTTGATGTTAAAGTGAGAGTGGAGACATTTAATAGGAACCTGAGGGGCAACATTTTCACCCTGACAGTGACCAGTATTTAGAGTAAGCTGCTAGTGGAAGTGGTTGTGATAGGTACATTAATAACATTTAAAAGGTATTTGGACAGGTACATGATAAAGAAAGATCTATAGAGATATGGGCCAAATGCAGGCACGTGTTGCTTGGATGGGAATCTTGGTTGGTGTTGACCAGCTGGGCCAAAAAATAGATTTAAAATGATATGGTAATAAGCCTGATTTAAAAGGGCCAATTTTAATGCTCAAAAAATCTAAGTAATGACAGAATAAAAGTAATATCTTACTAATGAGAAAATGGGATAAGCACTTAATAAAGCAAACTAAAAAAAATCCATAATAGACTGAGTCTTGAAACAGAAACCACACCAAAAAATGTTTTCTTGTCATTAAGTTATCTCTGGCTGAAGTAAAGAGAACATTTTAGCAGACCAGAAATCTTTCCAACAGTTTGTTTCCAGGACAGTGTTACCAAGGAATACAATGGTTCTACAAGACAATCGCAATGATGAGGAAAATTGTAATTTTATACTTGGGTAGTTTCGACATCCCCCTGCAGAAGATCCAGTTCTCCAGGACCCATTGTGAACAACCATGCTCCATTTATGAACTTCATCGCTGGCAAGTGTGTCAGGGGTAAGATTGCAGATTTCCACTCGAGAGAAATTCCTTAGAAATTCAGAAAATGCCATCCTGGAATGTGGAGATGTAACAAAATAAAATTGAAACACTCTCAGGACAAAATCCTCACCTTGTCAAAGAATTGCAGACATTTATGAATGGATTTGTTTCTTATGCATTAAACAAGCTGGACAGACTGGTGTACATTAATTACTGCATAGGAATTGTAATTTCATCCATTTATTCTGGTGCTTGTTCAGAATCAGGTTTAATATCGCTGGTTTAATATATGTCGTGAAATTTGCTAACTTAACTGTCAATTACAGTAAGTATCTATATGCATGCTAAATAATTAAATTAAAAATAATGCAAAAACAGAAATAACGTAAAAATAAAGTGAGGTAGTTTTCAAAGGTTCAATGTCCATTTGGGAATCATACAGCAGCGGGGAAGAAGCTGTTCCCAATTGCTGAGTGTGTGCCTTCAGGCTTCTGCACCTCCTTCCTGACGGTAACAATGAGAACAGGGCACGTCTTGGATGATGGGGATCCTTAATAATGGACGCCGCCTTTCTGAGACACCACTCCCTGAAGAATGTTTTCGCTAGTACCCAAGATGGAGCTAATTTTATAACTTTCTGAAGCTTCTTTCGATCCTGTGCAGTCGTCAAAGTCACCTATATCACATTTCTTCCCCATGCTGATGTTTGGTTTGAACAACAACTGAACCTCTTGACCATGTCTGCATGCATCGAGTTGCTGGCACATGACTGGTTGATTAGATGTTTTCATTAACAAGCAGGTGTACAGGTGTACCTAATAAAGTGGCCACTGAATGTACATCTCATTTGGCATGGACACATTGGGCCAGAGGGCATTCTGTACAATACAAATCCATGACATTAACTCATCTACTCACATTAGATCTGTTTCATTTTATTCCTGGCCTACCTGAGTGCCTGTCTAAATTTCTATTAAGATAGTGATTTCATCCGATTCCATCAGCAGCAGCAAACTCCAAATATCAACCCTCTGTACAAAAGACATCGTTATCAAATCCCATTTACAACTCCTTCCTTTCACTTTGAATATAAACTCTCTGTACAAAAGACATCGTTATCAAATCCCATTTATAACTCCTTCCTTTCACTTTGAGCCAATGCCCTTTTATTTTTCATGCCCTAACTATAGGAAAACAGATTCTGGGATTCTACACCTCTCAATCTGATACCCCTCAAGGAGAGTCTCCTTGGATCAACAGAAAACAAGCCCACCCTAACCAACTTCTTTTCATAATTGATGTCCAGGCATCATCTTGGTGAATCTGTTCTGCACACTCTCCAGTACAAACCACATCCTTCTGATAATGTGGCAAGCAGAACTAGAACGGCCTAACCGGTGTTTTAACCTCCTAACTTTTATACTTTATGGCCCAACCTATGAAAGCAATTGTCTTTCATCTCCACTCTATCTACCCAAGAGTCCACTTTCAAAGAAATATGAACCTGAACCAAAGGTCCCTCTGTTAGTCGCTATTACTTAGTGTCCTTACTATTTACTGTATATAATCTATTTCTATTTTACTTCACATCGCACCTGTTGGGAATAAATTCCATCTGCCCACATTCCACTCAACTTTTCATCTCAGCTACTCCTTTCTGCAGCCTTAGGTAACCTTTCCTGCTAATCACACCAACAGCAACTTTCATTTCACCCAGAGCCTTAGTTATAATAATTTCAGATTATAAATATTACAACTACAAAACTTAATTATACATTTCGATCCAAGTTGGCAATTTTAAAAAAAATCACAAACAAGGGTCCCAGCACCGGTCCCTATACAATTGGTTGCAGACTCCCAAACAGAGAAACATCTTCTGCCCCCTTTCACCAATCCAATTTTGGATCTATTTAGCCAGTTTGAGTTGGATCCAATGTGCCTTAAACTGCTGGGTGGGACTAGTCAGTTGTAATGAAAATTCCTCGACCCAAAGCAAAGGAAGCCACCTAAAAAGCAGAATTCTTTCATCATTTTCTGTTTTTCTTTCATTTCTCCATCATCTGCAGCTTTTTTCCAGCTAATACATCAACGTGGAAGCCAAGATTTCAATTCCAAACCCTTTCACATGCTTCTTAAAAAGGTTTCTTTGGATCAGAGCTTGATAGCACTCACATTTAATCTTAAACTGTAAAAACTCACATGCTGGATTTCATGGGTCCCAGATAATCCAGCTTATTTGTAATCCAGTATTGCCTCCATGATTCACCAGCTGCCATCCCTTCAGGATCAGTTACCGCAATGTTCCTATTTGCCAGATAACTAAGCTTTTACTCATGGTTTCTTGATTCAGCATCCCGAGTACTAGCCTCACCAATTCCAACCACGTTCACAGCAATTATCAAGACTACAATCATAAAGTAATATAGCTATATAGAGTTACTACTCTCTGGCTAAAAAAAATCCTCCTTACCTCTGTTCTAAAGGGTGGCCCCTCAATTTTGAGGCTCTGCCCTCTAGTTCTGGATACCCTCACCATAGAGAACATCCTCTACACATCCGTCCTAGCTAGACCTTTCAACATTCACTACATTTCAATGAGATCCTCACACATTCTTCTAAATTCCAGAGAGTACAGGCTGAAAGCTGCCAAACACACCTCATATGTTAACCCCTCCATTCCCAGAACCATCCTCGTGAACCTCCTATGGACTCTCTCCAATGACAACACATACTTTCTGAGATATGGGGCCCAAAACTGTTGACAATATTCCAAATGCAGCCTGTCTAGATTTTTTTTTTATATAAAAAGGCTCAGCATTATCTCCTTGCTTTTATATTCTATTCCCCTTGAAATAAATGCCAACATTACATTTGCCTTCTTTACCACAGACTCAACCTGTAAATTAACTTTCTGAGAGTCTTGCACAAGGACTCCAAAGTCCCTCTGCACCTCTGATATTTGAACTTTCTCCCCATTTAGATAATAGTCTGCACTATTGTTCCTTTTACCAAAATGCATTATCATACATTTCCCAACACTGTATTTCATCTGCCACTTTTTTGCCCATTCTTCTAGTTTGTCTAGGTCCTGCTGCAAACACATTGCTTCCTTAGCCTACCTATCCCTCCACCTGTCTTCATATAATCCGCAAACTTTGCCACAAAGCCATCAATTCCATTACCTAAATCACTGACAAACAACGTGAAAAGTAGCGGTCCCAATACTGACCCCTGAGGAACACCTCTAGTTGCCAGCAGCCAAATAGAAAAGGCCCCTTTTCAGACATCTCACCCTGCAAAAACTCATTTCTGGGAGGTAGCACCATCAATTTGCGGCAGACTCCCGGAACTTCCGGGAGAGGTGGGATGTCTGCCTTTTATTCCCACTCGCTGCCTCCGGCCTGTCAGCCATTCCGCTATCCATGCCAGTATCTTTCCTGCAACGTCATAGGATTTTATCTTGTTAAGCAGCCTCATGTGTGGCACCTAATCAAATGCCTTCAGAAACTCCAAGTAAATAACATCCACTGCCTCTCCTTTGTCCACTCTGCTTGTTATTTTCTCAAAGAACAGATTTGTCAGGCAAGATTTCCCTTTACAGAAACCATGCTGACTTTGTCTTATTTCATCATTAGTCTCCAAGTACCCTAAAACCTCACCTTTAATAATAGACTCCAACATTTTTCCAACCACTGAGGTTAAGCTAACTGGCCAATAATTTATTTTGCCCTCCTCCCTTCTTAAAGAGTGGAGTAACATCTGCAATCTTCCAGTCCTCCGGGACCATGCCAGAATCAAGTGATTCTTGAAAGATCATGACCAATGCATCTGTTATCTCTTCAGCAACCTCTCTCAGGAATCTGGGATCTAGTCCATCTGGTCCAGGTGACTTATCCACCTTAAGACCTTTGAGTTTGCCTAGCACTTTTTCCTTTGTAATAGCAATGACACTCACTCCTGCTCTCTGACACTCTCAGACCTCTGGCACACTGCTAGTGTCTTCCACAGTGAAGACAGATGCAAAGCACCCATGAAGTTCATCTGCCATTTCTTTGTCCTCCATTACTATCTCATCAGTATCATTTTCCTGTGGTCCAATATCAACTCTCACCTCCCTTTTATGTTTTATATAACTAAAAAGATTGGTATCCTGCTTTATATTATTGGCTAGTCTGCCCTTATATTTCATCTTTTCCATTCTTGTAGTTTTTTCAGTTGCCTTTTGTTGGATTCTAAAAGCTTCCCAATCATCCAACTTCCCACTCACTTTTGCCATCTTATATGCCCTTTTCTTGGCTTTTATGCAGTCCTTAACTTCCCTTGTCAGCCACAGTTGCCTACCCCTGCCATTTGAGAACTTCTTCCTCTGTGGGACATAACTATCCTGTGCCTTGTGAACTACTCCCAGAAACCTTGGCCATCTCTGCTATGCCAGGGTCCTCCTCCAATCCACCAGGGCAAACTGCTCTCTCCTGCCACTGTAATTCCCTTTATTGCATTGGATATTGATACATGTGTGTTATGCTGCTCCCTCTTAAATTCAGCTTTACTTCTATCTCCTCAAGTTTTCATGTTGAATACTTCCTTTACACATCCAGCTACCAGTTTGCTTTGCTTGCCATTAATCTAGTTATAAAATCAAGGCAGCCAGAGGAAGAAATTCATCTTTACCAGAATTCTCCATTCTCTGATCGGTCACGAAGGCTCTTTCTTTCTTCATCAGGGATACAACTCCACTCTGGTGCACTGGCATTAGATGAAAAATATAAAAGGTAATTATGCCGTCGCTGTTTACAGGAATGGCACATGAGCATAAACATCATCTTTTCTCATGAGAGCTCAAAATTATCTAGATATACACATAATATTTGAAACACTTGGGAACAACATAACCAATGTTGGAGTACTCTCAGTAATGCACTTGGTTCCTTTTAAGGATGAGATTCAGACTTTAGTTTGGTTGCAAGCTGTAACTGGAATTTCAAAAATGGCTTAAAAAAATTTGTTGTTAATGTCATTTATCAAAAGCAGATTCACAGTTTGCACCTGAGAGAAACAGGAGAAAGGATAAGACAAAGCAAAAAAAAGAACAAGTTTGCAGCTGTTCACTAGGAGGTTTTGAATGTAATCTACATCGTCATTATGCATGCAGTTTAAAACTACAATCAGTCCCCAGGTTATGTAAAGATTCCATTACCGAGAACAGTCTGTTAATCGAAATTTCCAAGTCAAAAATGATCAATTTCAGTGAGGGCTGCTTAACATGAACATTTATCATTTTCCCTGTGTAATTACAATGGTACAGAGGTCCTACACCCAATTGGCAAGACTTGATGATCTTTAACTGTGAAATATATTGTTTGATATTTTATAAACATCAGTTGAAGAGATTGTCTTATTTGTTTCCATAGCAAATCCCTTATGCATGGGACCCAGGAGCTGCATTGTAATTATTGCAAATTAAATGTAAGGAGTTTGTTTTTTTCAAAAGTGATGCACTGTTAATACTAACAATTAGTCATCCACTTATATTTGACATAAATGTGATGAATCTCTGGAATTGTCGGCCATGGAGGGCTGTGAAGATTACATTGTCCAGAATTCCCACTTGAATGTCAGCACAGTAATATTCACTCCAGGATGCCAAAGCTCCTCTTGATAACTAATCAGAGGCAGGTACATTGCCCTGCTCACTTGTGGTTGAATGCCTCATGACCTCACTGCTTTTGGGAAGAGAGGACTTGGCTTGTTACATAAATAACTATCTATTAACATAGGTCAACAGAATTCAAAAGAATGTATTAAGGATCATAAACATTTGATAACCATCAACATAAAAATTACACAAAATAACCTACTTGTCAGACCAGCTTCCAGTCCACTCTACTTGACCCCAAGGATTCCTGACTCGGATCAATTTCTCCTGATCACCTTGATAGTTCACCTACAGGATTGAAACTACATCCTCAATTTGTTTCTACATTATTCATGACTAAGACAACAGTTCTTCAGTGCATCTACAGCAAAAATCTGGATTCATAAGTTATCTTTAATATAGGAAATTGCCTCAAGGTGCTTCAATTTCAGCAGATAAAACTTGGCATGGACAAAGCAGATGTTACAATATTCATCCAAAACTTGTACAAAGAGGAAACTTTTATGTATCCCTTAAAGTAAGAAAACAGAGAACACAAAGTAGGAAGATCTTTTGGGAATTGGGAAGGGCATGTCAGTTAAGAAATATGAAAAAAAAAGTTTAAAATATAGGTGCTATTTAACTGGGAAGCAAATCATAGATTTTAGGTAGAGGTGTGATTGAACAAAATTTGCAATGGATTAGACAAAAGTAGAAGAAATTTCCACAGATTCACCACCTACTGACTAAAGAAATTTCTCCTCATCTGTGTTCCAAATGGGTGTCCCCCTATTATGAGGTTGTGCCATTTGGTCATAGACTTCCCTACTATAGGAAGCGTACTCTCACATCCACTATCTAGGCCTTTCCAATAGTCGATTGGATTCAATGAGATCCTCCCCTCATTCTTCTACATTCCAGTGAGTACAGGCCCAGAGCTATCAAACACTCCTCATATGATAAGCCTTTCATTCCCAGAATCATTTTTGAACACTCTCCAAAGCCAGCATGTTTATTCTTAGATTTTGGGCCCAAAACTGCTCACAATACTCCAAAGTGAAGCCTCACTAGTCCCTTATAAAGCCTCAGCTCTAAATCCTTGCTTTTATATTCTAGTCCTCTCAAAATGAATGCTAACATTGTATTTACCCTCTTCACCACTGACTCAACCTGCAAGTTAATCTTTAGGGAATCCTGCATGAAAAGTCCCTTTTCAACTCAGATTCTTGAATTTTCTCCCCATTTAGAAAATAGTCCATGGCATTTTTGTTCCTTCTACTAAAGTCCATGACGATGCATTTCCCTACACTGTATTCCATCTGCCGCTTCTTTGCCCATTCTTCTAATCTGTCTAAATCCTTCTGCAGCCTACCTGCTTTCTGAACACTACCTGCCCCTCCACCTACCTTTGTATCATATGCAAACTCGGCCACAGCCATCAATTCCATATTCAAAATCATTGTTATACAACATAAAGAGAATTAGTCCCAACACCGACCCCTTTGAAACACTACTAGTCACTGGCAGCTAGTCAGAAACGACTCCCTTTATTCCCACTGTTTGCCTCCTGCTGATCAGCCACTGCTCCATCCATGCAAGAATCTTTCCTGTACTGTCAGGGTTCTTACCTGGCTAAGCAGTCATGTGCAGCACTTTGTCAAAAGCCTTTTGAAAATCCAAGTACACAATATCCACCGATTCTCCTTTGTCTGTCCTGCTTATTTCCTCAAAGAATTCCGATAGATTTGTTACGCAATATTTTCCTTTTAGGAAACCGTGACCTCCTTTGGCCTACTTTATCATTTGCCTCCACCTACTCTGAGATCTCATCCTTAACAACCGACTCCAACATCTTCTCAACCACTATCAAGCTAACTGTGGTACAATTTATTTTCTTCTTCCTCCCTCCATACTTAGAGTGGAGTGACATTTGCAATTTTCCAGTCCTCTGGAACTATGCCAGAATCCAGTGATTCCCGAAGGATCATAATCAATGCCTCCACAATCTCTTCAGATACCTCTTTCAGAACACTGGTCCAGACGACCTTGGATAATCAGGCAGAGTGTCACTGTCAAGGAGAAGGGTTATGGGTCAATCACCAGGTCTTCCTAGGACAGGCTATTGGTTACAAGTGTTGGGACATCACATTACACCAGTACAAGATGTTGGTGAGACTGCACTTGGAATATTGTGTGCAGTTATGGTCATCATACAGAAAGAGTTAACATGGAGAGGGTGCAGAAAAGATTCACAAGGATGTTTTCAAGACCAGACCAGACTATTAGTCTGGAATTTATACTTAAACCTTTAAAATGAAACTTCATTCCACAATCTTCTTACTTGCTCTAGGGTGGTACTAAATGAAAGGCTGTTGACAAAGTCAGGGTGTCAGTGCCAGAGGAAATGTATTTAGCACAGATGAGGCAGCTGCACCGTCATTCCAGGGTAGCCCCAGAATGTGGTCGAGCCAGATCAAGCAACAAGTACATTCAAGTTTGTGACAGGTGGACCCAACGATATGATGCAGCACCATAAAGGTTTTTCCTGGAGAGAGGAATTTGAAAGGACTGTATGAGCAAAAGTGCCAGATAGATCAGAGAGTTTGCAGGGACAGCTGTGCTTAATTGTTTTGGCAACAAATAGAATGCCATAGGCTCGCTGTACTTGTGTAACCACTTGTTTCAATCAGCACGACTCAACTGTTTAAAGGGAGAGGGGGACAAAAGAGTGACTCCCAGGGAAACTGCAAAGAAATGGTGAACGATGAGGAAAAGAATGATGAGGAAACACTGATTTAGAATTAGGAGTACAAGTTAATAAAACACTTGGTTTCAGACTTACTGTTTCTGCTCCGGTTACAGAGTAAGCATGTCCTTTGACCAGCTGCTGCGAAGTAATTGCCTCCGTTTCTGCTGAGCTTGTGATCTAATGCATAAAGTAAATATTCAAATAAGTCAGCATTTATTAATCAACATACATTCATCACACAAGTCAGTTAATTGAATTTATTAGTTATGTAATGCACGATATCTTGTGCTACTTTATTTTTCTATGAGTAGTACTACAGAGCACCATGAGTGGGCCATAGAAGTAATATCAGAACACTGGGGAGTGGTAAATGTTATTCCTTTGTTCAAGAAAGGTAACAGGGATAACCCTGGGATTTATAGAGCTGTAGTAGTGGAGGGCAAAATATTGGAGAGGGTCCTTACAGACACGAACATTTGGAGAAACAGCCTAATTAGGAATACTCAACATGGCTTTATGACGGTGGCCATGCCTCACTAATCTGATTGAATTCTTTAAGGAAGTGACAAAACATATTGATGAAGATAGAGCAGTGGATGTGGTGCACATGGATTTTAGTAAGGCATTCAGAAAGTTAGAAGGTATGGAATCCGGAGAAACTTGGGTACGTGGATTCAGAGTTGGCTTGCCCATGGAAGGCAGAGGGTGGTTGTAGAAGCAGTGTATTCTGGCTGGAGGTCGGTGACCAGTAATTTTCTGCAGGGGTCCCTGCTTTTGTGATGCTTATAAATGACTTGGATGAAAAAGTGAAAGAATGGATTAGTAAGTCTGCAGATGATATGGCAGTGTAGATGGTTGTAGGTTACAATGGGACATTGATAGGATGCAAGGCTGGGCTGAGAAGTGTCAGATGGAGTTCAACCTGGAAAAGTGTTAAGTAATTAACTTTGGCAGCTCAAACTTGAAGGCAAGTACAGATTAATGGTAGGATTCTTATCAGTATGGAGGAACAGAGGGATCTTGAGGTCCACGCCTATATATGCCTCAAAGTTGTAGCACAAATTGATAAAGTAGTTAAGATGGCTCATGGTGCTTTGGCCTTCACTAGTCAGGGAATTGAGTTCCAGGTGTATAAAACTCTGGTTAGATCACATTTGGAGTACTGTGTTAAGTTTTGATTGCCTCATTATAATAAGGATGTGGAAGTTTTAGAGAGGGTGCAGAGGAGATTTACCAGGATGCTGCCTGGATCAGAGAGTGTGTCTTATGAGGAAAAGTTGAGCGAGCTAGGGCTTTTCTCTTTGGGGAGAAGGAGGATGAGAAGTGACTTGACAGAGGTGTAGGATGATAAGAGGCGTAGATAAGAATGCCTTTTTCCCTCAGCACAGAAATGGCTGATACAAGAGGTCATCATTTTAAAGTGGGTGGAGCAAAGTACTTGGTCTGAGGAAGGATTTTTTTTAAAAATACAGAGTGGTGGATGCATGATAGAGGTAGGTACGTTAGGGACATTGAAGAGACTCTTAAATTGGGACATGGACGAAAGAAAAATGGAGGACTATGAGAGGTAAGTGTTAGACATGTCAGAGTTGGTTAAGAGATCAGCACAACATCGAGGGGCAAAGAGTCTGTACTATGCTGTATGGTTCTATGTTCATATACAATTACTCTTCTCCACAGCTTCCCACCACTATGTGACTGTGTGCTCAATCAGAAAGTTTAAAACTCTAACCAAGTTCAAAGGTCTTCAAATAGTTTGAATGGCAATACAGCTTAAGTAGGTAGCACCACATTATAAAACAGTGAGTCTATCTTTTCTACAAGGTAGATTTTGAAAAGCTTCTCATTAGGATTTGTCTCTGTTGCTGAAATTCTGCCAGCAATAGTTGTGTCATCGGCAAACTTATAGATGGCACGAGCTGTGCTTAGCCTCACAATCATGGATGTAGAGCGAGTCAGACATCCTTGAGGTGTGCCAGTGTTGATTGTCAGCGAGGATGAGAAGTTATTTCCAATCTGCATTGACTGTGGTCTCCCAGTGAAGTCAAGGATCTAGTTGTAGAGGGAGGAGGTACAGACCCAGATTTTGGAGCTTATTGATTATAACCGAGAGTATGATTGCGTTGAATGCTGAGCTTTAGTCAATAAATAGCAGCGGTGAAATAATCACCGATAAAATCAAGCAGATGGAACACTGGGTAGAACACTACTCTGAGCTCTACTCGAGGGAAAATGATGTTGTTAGCTTAGCCATTGATGCCATCGATTGTCTACCAGACATGGATGAACTTGACTCTGAACCAACCATTGAGGACCTCAGCAAGGCAACTAACAGCCTGGCCCCAGGGAAAGCTCCTGGCAATGATGGGGTTCCTCCAGACCTCATCAAACACTGCAAGAGCTCACTCCTCCTGATGGGGTGAAGGGGTAGGTAAATAGGGGTATAGACTAAGAACAATGATTAAGTAACGATCAATCACCTTGTGGGCGCCTTAGCTTACTGTTTTGGACAATCAAAAAGAAGCTTTACCCAGCAGCCGGTGACGTACTAGTCATTGTTCTCTAAAGATTGGCAAAGGCTCAAATAAGGAACTATCTGATCTTGCAGAAGCATCTCAAGGTATAGCTAAGTATGGGAAGTATAGTGTAAGGGCTAGAATATTCTGGGGGAAAAGGGGAAGGTGTCTGAATGAGGAACTGATGGGCTAGCTTTGGTTTAAAATAATTATAACTAACTGACCAATGATTATTTTACACACTTGGCGGTATAACCAAGTTCTCAGACAGCTGGCATCAATCTTTGAACAAAGGTGAATCATCACAAATGCTCTCCCACAAACATCGGTAGGAAATGTCCACATTACACGATTTGTACCAGCAGGCCAACCTCCAAAGCACCATATAACATCAAAAGATGTAAGCATTCTGCAGGTTGCTCGGGATTGGAAAATGGACGTGGACTTGGTAAAAAAAGCTTGTGTTTCCCCCAGACATTGTAGCTACAACACTCTGGCCAGACATGGTCCTGTGGTCCATAACAGCCAAGCTGGCATACGTTGTGGAATTGACAGTACCATGGGAAGATGGTGTTGAAGAAGCTTATGAGAGGAAAAAGACCAAGTACTCTGAACTGGCAACTGAAGCTGCCCAGAATGGCTGGAAGACCAAGATGTTCCCTGTAGAAGTGGGATGCAGGGGATTCGTTGCTACATCTACGACCAGTCTATTGAAGAAGATGGGGGTGAGAGGTCACTCCCTCCAACAAGCAATCAAGTCCTTGTCAAATGCAGCAGAAGAAAGTAGCAACTGGATTTGGATTAAAAGGAAAGACAACAACTGGGCTGCAAGATGAAGACAGGAGGGTATGGAACTGAGGGGGGTGTATCTGGGACGCCAGGTAGCACCGTTGAGCCCACTGGAGATGTCGTGGGCTTATCAACGAAACGTCAAAGAAGGAGGGTGCCCAACTGATGACCCTGATGACGTACCTACCCTCCCTCCTAGTCACCACTCCAAACCCACTGCCAACATCGAGAGTGCCAACTTACCATAGGGATTGAAACATCAAGTCCGAGTAGCTCTACATCTAATTGTATCTTAGCATGCGATTGAAATGATTCTAATATTATCTAAATTTGTAATCATAAGATTTCCTGCTACCTGATCAATGTTATAAATTGTGGAGAATTGTGTAATTCGGGGGCAGTGTCTGGACTAGCTCTTTTGGGAGATCAGTCTGTAACTTCCCCCTATGAGTAAAGAATAAAGGTTTGAAAAAGAATTACGTGTGTTAGTGTTTTTGTGGTACTTTTGTCTTTGCATTGGTCAGTCCAGTACGACGCTCTAACCCGTACACGAGGTCCTCCGTCAGTGCCAGAAGGAAGGAGCCGTACCACAGGACATGCGCGACTCCAAAATCGTCACCTTGTACAAGAACAAAGGTGATAGCAGCGACTGCAACAACCACAGGGGTATCTCCCTCCTGAGTATTGTCAGCAAAGTCTTTGCTCATGTAACTCTGGCACATCTACAAACTCTAGCAGAACAGGTCTACCCTGAGTCCCAATGTAGTTTATGCGCAAGGAGGTCAACTATCGACATGATTTTCTCACTCCGTCAACTCCAGGAGAAGTGCAGGGAACAACAGAAACCCCTCTATGTCACTTTCATCGACTTGACCAAGGCATTCGACTTTGTCAGCAGGGATGGGCTCTTTCAGATTCTCCTCAAGATCGGCTGTCCCCCGAAACTCCAAAGCATCATCAAGTCATTCCATGACGACATAAGGGCTACTGTTCAGTATGATGGCAGCTCATCAGAACCCTTCGCTATTCATAATGGAGTCAAGCTAGGATGCGTGTTGGCCCCAACATTATTCGGCATCTTCTTCTCTCTGCCATTGAAGCACGCGTTTGGGACGTCAACAGAAGGCATCTACATGCACACCAGGTCTGATGGGTGGCTGTTCAACCCTGCACGCCTGAAAGCAAGAACAAAGGTGCGAAAGATCTTAATATGTGACATGCTCTTTGCCAATGACGCTGCTATAACCTCGCACACCAAACAGCAACTACAAGCTCTCATGGACCGCTTCTCTAAGGCATGCAAGGACTTTGGGCTTACCATCAGCCTAAAGAAAACGAATGTCCTTGCCCAGAACACAGTGGAGACACCAGTCACTACCATTGACAATTACGATCTAGAAGTGGTCCTCAAGTTCACATACTTGGGGTCGGCCATTAGCGACACACTCTCCCTCGATGCTGAAATCAATAGGCGTTTCAGCAAAGCAGCATCAATCCTTGCTCAACTCTCCTCGCAGGTCTGGGAGAATCCGAAACTCGCTACAAAGACTAAGACTGCTGTGTATAATGCAGGCATTATCAGCATCCTCCTGTATGGTAGCGAGACTTGGACCATCTACTCCAAGCAGGAGAAGAAAACTCAATAGTTTTCACCTGTGCAGCCTTCGCCACATCCTCGGCATCACCTGGAGAGACAAAGTCCCAAACTCAGAGGTCCTCTCTTGCGTTGGACTTCCCACAATGTTCACGCTTTTAAGACCAGGCAGACTGCGCTGGCTGGGCCACATCCATCGCATGACGGATGGCAGACTGCCAAAGGCCATCCTCTACGAAGAACTAGCAACAGGCAAGAGGAACTTTGGTAGACCCCAGCTTCGCTTCAAGGACCTCTGCAAGCGCAACATGAAAGCCTTAAAAATCAACACAGAGTGCTGGGAGGATACAGCAGATGACCTCAACAAATGGCGAGGCACTCTTCAGCAACACCTAGAGCAAGGCGAAAGAGTGATCCTGAGTCAGTTTGAGGAGCGGAGAGCTAAATGGAGAGCACAGCGGACAACAATTCCATGATGCCCTACACATGCAGCAACTGTGGCAAAGCCTGCCATTCCAGGATCGGCCTCAATAGGCACAGTCGACGCTGCTTGACAAACCAGTGACTACCAGAGGCACGGTACCCATGGTCGACCACGACGGATGGATGGACGGACACACAGACACAGACACACACACACACGATTGCATCTACTGTAGACATATTGTAGCAAAAGCCAAATTGCAGTGTGTCCAGGTCCTTGCTTGGGCAGGAGATAATCCTAGCCATGATTAACGTCTCAAAGCACGTCATCACTGTAGATATGAGTGAACTGAGTGATAGTCATTGAGGAAATTCACACTGCTCTTCTTGGGCAATGGTACGACTGTCGTCCCTTTGAAGCAAATAGGAACCTCCAACTGCAGCAGTGAGACTGAAGATGTGCTTGAACACTCCCACCAGTTGGTTGGCACAGATTTTCAGAGCCCTACCAGAGACACCATCAGGGCCTGATACACTATGAGGGTTCAGCGACTCGAAGAATGTTCTGACGTTGTCATCCAAGATCGTTTTCACAGGGTCACCAGATGCTGCAGGGATTGACACAAGTATAGTTCTTTTCTCCCTTTCAAAGTGTGATTAGGTGGTGATGAGCTCATCTGGGAGTAAAGCATCACAGCGATTAGGTTTCACTTTGTAGGACGTAATAGTCTGAAAACCCTGCCACAGCTGACGTGCATCTGATTCCATCTCTAACCTCAATGGGAATTGATTTTTTTTACCGTTAAAGTGGACTTCACATATAGTTCTGGATCACCAGTCTTGAATGCCACAGATCTAGCTCTCAGCAGACTATGAATCTCCTGTTTAGTCAATGCTTTTGGTTTGGTTATGTCCAGTATGTTCTTGAAGGCACACACTCATCCACACGGGTCTTGGTGAGGTCTGTGACAAATGTGACATATTCATTCAGATTCGAAGATGAATCCGTGAATATTGTCAAAGCAGCCCTGTAAGCCCTCTTCCACCTCCAACCACAGAGAGGAGGAGGAATTCTTCAGCCAAAGGTCGGTGAGTCTGTGGAATTCATTGCCACAGACGGCTGTAGAGGCCAAGTCATTCAGTATATTTAAAGCAGAGGTTGCTAGCTTGTTGATTAGTAAGAGTGTCAGGTTACAGGGAGAAGGCAGAAGAATGGGGTTACGGAGGGTCAATAAATCAGCCACGATGGAAATGCGAAGTAGACTCGATGGGCCAAGGGTCTTAATTCTGCTCTTATATCTTATGGTTTTATGGAGTTAGCAAAAACTTGAAACCAAAATGTAAACCAAGGATGATGAGCTCTGGATTAAGATGATACTCACATTAATAGAACAGCCAAGTAGTGACCCATTTCTTAATGCCTTTTGTATGATCTTAAAGAGATTGCTTGGTGCTTTATTTAGTTCATACCACTCTGAAATTCCTCCTGTAAAATCCTCAAACCCCTCAGTTGTGGATCCTCCGGACAGTGCTTCGTAGGACCCATTTAACCTGGAAAATGAATATAACAATTAATCCTTCGTGAGAACACAAGACAACAAGAAAATTGGTGCAGGAATAGGTTCCTCAGCCCACAATCCTGTCCCACCGTTTGACATGATCATAACTGATCTGGTCCATCTCTTCTTCTCTGCCAATTGAATAATTAAGACAGTATTTCACTTGCAAGACTCAATCCAGCAATAGAAACAAATTCGTTATTAAGGAAATGAAATCCGGTGAGAAATGGTAGAAAAAAAAAATTCAGACTTGGCACTGGTGGTGGTGGCTAGGGATGGGAGCTGTGGATCAGTCTGCAAACAGGCATTTCTGGAGCCTGAAGACACACGTTCAAAATTTTAGCAACATCTTCTACTCTCCACCATTATATTTCTGAACACCATCTTGAACACCACCTCACTATTTTTACACTACTTATTGAATTTAAACATATATTTCTTATTGTAATTTATAGTATTGTACTGTAATGCTGCTGCAAAACAACAAATTTGATGACATATGTCAGTGATGCTAAACCCAATTCTGATTTCCAGCTCTCAGAGTGGATGGCAAAAATTCAACAGTATGAAGTCCACATTCCTTCATTGGACCCCGAGGAGCACTTGTGGCTCTTTGTTGCTGAAGGAAAGATTAAAAGTTGATAACAATGACTCTTTTGGGCCTCATCGTGTCTCCCACAGGTTTCAGCTTCATGGGAAGCTGCTGGGGTTTCCAGCTCAGGCCCCTGAGGTAAAATAGGAATTTGGACCAGATATCTAAATTTGAAACAGAAGACCTTCTGGCTTTGTGACTGCTCAATTCAACTTTTTTAAATCCAATATGGTCAGCTCGCAACACTTCCAATATGGGAAAGTCACTTTAACTCTATTTAGCTTTGTGGGAGAAGCCAGAGTCTGGTCATAGAGGATTGCCTCTCTGATTGGAGGCCTGTGTCTTCTGGTGTGCTGCACGGATCAGTGCCAGGTTCTTTGTTGTTTGTCATCTATTCCAATGATCTGGATGATAGTGTTGTTAACTGGATCAGCAAATTTGCAGATGACTCCATGATTGGGAGTATAGTGGACAGCAAGGAAAGCTATCGTGGCCTACAGAGGGGTCTGCATCAGTTGTAAAATTGGGTTAAAAATGGCAGATGGAATTTAATGCAGACAAGTGCGAGGTTTTGCACTTCGGCAGGACCAACCAGGGTAGGTCTTAAACAGTGAATGGTAGGGCACTGAGGAGTGTGATAGGACAAAGATCTGGGAATACAGGTACATAATTTGTTGAAAGTGGTGTCACAGGTAGATAGGGTTGTAAAGAAAGCTTTTGGTACATTGGCTTTCATAAATCAATACACTGAGTACAGGAGATAGATGTTATGTTGAAGTTGAATAAAACGCTGGTAAGGCCTAATTCTGTACATTGTGTGCAGTTTTGACCATTTACCTACAGAAAAGGTGTAAACAAGGTTGAAACAGGACAGAGAAAATTTACGAGGATGTTGCCAAGTCTGGAGGACTTGAGTTATAAGGAAAAATTGAATAGGATAGGACTGTATTCTTTAGAACGTAGAAGACTGAGAGGAGATTGAATAAAGGTATACAAATTAATGAGGAGTATAGATAGGGTAAATGCAAGCAGGTTCCCCCCCCCACTGAAGTTGGGTGGGATTACAACTGGAGGTCCTGGCTTAAGGTTGAAAGGTTAGAAGTTTAAGGGGAACACGAACGGAAACTTCTTTAATCAGTACGGAACGTGCTGCCAGAACAAGTGGTCCATGCGAGTTTGATTTGATAGTTTAAGGGAAGTTTAGACAAGTGTATGATAGTAGGGATATGGAGGGCTATGTTCCAATGCAGGTATGCAGGTCATTGGGAGTAGGCAGTTCAAATGGCTTTCAGCACTGACTAGATGGGCCGATTGGCCTGTTTCTGTGCAGTACTTCTCTATCACTCTATGCCTCTGCCTGATGAGAGAACAAAAACAGTAAAATGTAAAGAATATTGTAGGAAAGGCAAGTGAGCTTAGGACATGGATCAGCATGTGGAATTATGATGCTGTAGTCACTAGTGATCTCCAAGAGGACCACAATCTTGCTGTGATTTAGAGGCTTGCATGCCACAATGACCCAGAGAGATATGATGGCTGGAGTCAGGGTTTATGCTTTGGCTCTTGGTAGGGCCACCTATGCCAAACAGGTCAAAGGGGAGAGGCCAGACTAAGAGTGGTCCACTGGTCTTTCAGGCTGAGGGGTTCAGCTCAGGGCTAAAAACCCTGACTGGTCAAACAAAACAGTTATAGAAACTGCAACGAAGCATCCTTCTATATCTGTGTTTGATGGTATTCCTGAGTTTCCACCGGTGACTTGCACGGCTGACGGTTGTAAAAACCAAGAGGAAGCTACTGGTACAATGATGGAAGCCCTGACTACTGCCAAGGCCAAGACCAAACGGCCAAGGACAGACCGTGATGGAGGACCTTCACTGCTGCCCTAAACACCAGCGGCATAACAGGCAGTAAGTCATTAGTGAGACTTGGTTGCAGGACAGGCAGCTCAATGTTCAAAGGTTTCATTGCTTTAGACATGATAGAGCAGGAGGGGTTAAGGGAGAGGATAGTGTCATTATTCAGGGAAAATATCATAGCAGTACTCAGGTAGGACAGACTGGAAAACCTGTCTACTGAGGCTATATGAGTGGAACTAATGAGTAAGAAAGGGATGACCATGTTAATACAATTAACAACCGAGTTGTTCAAATAGTAGAAGCAAAGCAAAAAAAGTTATGGGTAAAAATGCAATTTTCTCTTACTGCTATTTTTGTAGTACTTACTTTGAATAAGCTTTCTCCAGCAGAGCACTCCAGAACTCATTCCCGGAAGCTGAGTGCACAAACATCAGCTCATCGTTCTTCGTGGGCAGCCTGTCATCGATCACCACATCCACCCATTCTCCGTACTGCCAGAACTGCACCGGAACATCAACAGATTACTTGCAGCTGGCCTCAATTCCATTAACCCCAAATTTCAACAAATGCAGATTTTAAAAAAACATCAGGCCTCTGATTATACACAAAAAGCTGGAGGAACACAGCAGGCTAGGCAGCATCTTTGGAAAAGAGTAACCAGTCGATGTTTTGGGCAGAGACCCTTCATCAGGACTGGGCTTCCAGCATCCGCAGAGTTTCTCTTGCTTGTGAGGCCTCTAATTATAACCTACTTTAGCAAAACTCTACTCTGAGAGTAGCAAAACTCTGAGATAGCTTTGCTTTAAGAATTTCAGTGTCTAAAACAATCACAGGATGAACAGAACAGATACAAACTGTTATGCTTAGTAACTCCAGAATATAAAACTACTAATTGAAGAGAAATATGGAGTCAGGAATGCCTGTCAATTATGATATGGTGACATAATAACATATGCCATTCATATAATTTAACATATAACCCATGAAGAATTTCAGCAAAGAATGCTTAATCAAACAATATATTTACAATATTACTCAAATATTACTGAAATAGTAAATACACAACACAGGTATACTATTTCAAGTATTCAAGTAAACAGGTAAAGGAAAGGGGCAGATGACAGAATAATATCACATGGAGGACAAAGTCACCTGACCATCTTGGACTGAATCAATGTTCTAACATCTTTACATTAAAAATCCCTTCGGTTGTTGGATGCGGCCAATCGCCAGTCTCCGTTCTCAACCCAAACCCAACATATTTTATCTGCCTTTCTTCTTCCCCTCTCACCCATTTCCTTACGATTCCCAGCACTTTTACCCATTATGTACACCCAAATTTTGACATGCACTTTGAATAGACAGAGCTTCACATAACTCTTTACTCCTTGTAAAGAAGGATTCTTAAATTCATCCTGCTCCATTACAATAAAATTTTGAAGTACGGTAGAAGTCATTTGACTTACCCGGAAATGGAAAATTCCTGCATAATCAGAGTCAAAGTTTTGTCCTTCAGGTATCACTCTGCGTAGAACCTCATTGTTCAGGGTCAGTGAAGCAATAGCAGCCAAAAGCCAGCAGTCACCTATATAGTAAACAAGAGACAATTTTATATTCCATAATCTATGCAAATGCACACTTTCAGATATCAGCTTTATTTATCGCAAAGTTTCAGAGGCATCCCCGTGTAAAACAACAGAGTTTCAGCATTGAAACTCTGAGGTGGGAGAACCTCTGGGTGAGGTGAAGTTTAGAAATGAGGATGGATGGAAGCATTTGCAAGGCAGAAAAAGGCAATTAAGGACTTTGTGGACATTCTCCTGTTAAGAACATGAGAAAACAACATTCATAAGAACATAAGCAACAGAATAAATAGGTTATTCTATCATTTGTACCAGCTTCACCATTCAATAAAACCATGGGTAATCAGTTGGCTGAGTATCACCCTCCTACATTGATCCCACTTGGTCCAAAATATCAATATCAAAAAATCTTTCTCTGTTTTAAATAGATCAATCTTTGTCTTTAGACAGTGATCCATCCTTATCCAGTTAAGTTGAATGTGATCAACTTTCACATTTGTGTTTCTATCATGCTCATCCTAATGCAGGAGATTTTACTATTACGTGGGTAAACAGCACGGTGGAAAGTATATTCTGTTCACACCTTGTCCATAGTTGTGCTTATATTCTTAAACTTTCTTGTATCATCCATAGAGAGCAATCAGTACATGGACAATTCTTCCTTTCAGATACTTACATAGCAAAGGGGAACGAGGGGAGGGAATGTCGACTCAGACCATGAGAGGCCTGCATCGGGCATTTTCATGCCTTACAAGGCGCCGATTGGAAGTCTGAGTGGGGCGCCACTCCTCGCACAGACACTAGAGCAATGTGTGATTAAGTGCCTTGCTCAAGGACACAAACACGCTGCCACAGCTGGGGCTCGAACTAGCGACCTTGAGGTAACTAGACAAACGCCTTAACCACTTGGCCACGTGCCCACACAAAAGCAATGATTAACTTCAATTAATTGTGAAACCTAATCCATGATTCTGTTCTTGCAAAGCGTGATTTTTGACACAATTCTATTTCTGATTTCTCTTTCTGTGCTTTCAGTGGCAACAACTGTTCTTACGCTTTCCAGGCAAAAGACCACAGGCTAATTAGATGGCCAGGTTTCTGAAACAAGAACAAAGGATGGACTTCTATCTGCTCTGTAGCTCACGGTTTTATTAAATGAACTCTGAGCTGCCACCAGAAAAGCAGAGCTTTTATTCTTATCTCAGGGTGTGGACATTAGCAATGCCAGCGTTTAACTGTTTCCTGTGTGGACAGACAAGAATTAACTATACTGGTGTATCAGGTGCCACATTTGGGCCACACCAGGTATGTATGGCAGATATTCTACCCTGCAGAGCATTACCAACTATATGAGCTTCTACAAAATGCAGCAGCTTTATGGTCACCATTATCACCAGGCTTGCCTTTATTTAGACTCCAGCAATTTCTGTACACAAGCACATATGGGGGACAGGGACCAGTGCCATTCTTTAATGTACCAGGCCTTATGAAGTGTCAATGTTGTAAAGAAGAAAATGGATATTAAAAACAGAGATATTGAAGAGAGAAAAGTCTAGATGAACAGAATTACTTTGAGGATATATGGGTGTACGGGAGGACAGAATTTAAAAGGGTCAGTCTGGGGGATCTGAAGACTATGTAACTAGTGAAGGAGAGGAGGTTTGGTGAAATTCAGGATGAAAAATAGCTGCTTTTATAAAATAAAGCAGTGTAGTGTTCAGCATATGTGGCATCATCCAATATAAGCCAACTCCTCAAATTTTACTACTGTTCAAAGAAAGTTTACTGAACTGCCTCCTTATTCCACACCAGAAATCATTCCAGAAGGAAACAGAATGATAGATTGTCCATTGATACAAAATATTTAATGTTTTCAGTGATTCTGTAAAGCTAATATTGATCTAACCAACCATTAAAAAAATTCTAAACTGGTAGCAAGACATCATCTTGAATTAGAGGCATGAGTAGCAACACAGATTAATTAAACAATAATCCTTCAAATGCCCTGTATTTAATGTACCTAGAGCCATAAAACACTACAGCACAGAAACATTCCCTTTGGTCTATCTAGCCTGTGCTGAAGCATTAATCTGCGCCTGGACCATACCCCTCTCATCCATAGAAACAGAAAAACTACAGCACAATATAGGCCCTTCAGACCACAATGCTGTGCTGAACATGTACTTACTTTAGAAATTACCTAGGGTTACCCATAGCCCTCTATTTTTCTTAGCTCCATGTACCTATCCAGGAGTCTCTTAAAAGGCCCTATCGTATCCGCCTCCACCATCACCGGCAGCCTATTCCATGCACTCACCACTCTCCGTGTAAAAAGTTACCCCTGACATCTCCTCTGTACCTTCTTCCACGCACCTTAAAGCTGTGCCCTCTCGTGATAGCCATTTCAGCCCTGGGAAAAAGCCTCTGACTATGCACCCAATCAATGCCTCTCATCATCTTATACCTCTATCAGGTCACCTCTCATCCCCCGTTGCTCCAAGGAGAAAAGGCCAAGTTCAGTCAACCTATTCTCGTAAGGCATGTTCCCCAATCCAGGCAACTTCCTCATAAATCTCCTCTGCACCCTTTCTATGGTTTCTAGATCCTTCCTGTAGTGAGGCAACCAGAACTGAGCACAGTACTCCAAGTGGGGTCCGATCCCCACGGCACGCCACTAGTCACAGGCACAGTCAAGACAGGCAACAGTCTACTACCACTTCTCCCGCAAAGCCAATGTCTAATCCAATTTACTACCACATCTTGAATGCCAAGCGACTGAATCTCCTTAAACAATTTCCCATGCGGGATCCTGTCAAAGGCCTTGCTAAGGTCCATGTAGGTACCATCCACAGCTTTGCCTTCATCAACTTTAGATCATAAGACCATAAGATATAGGAGCAGAATTAGGCCATTTGGCCATCGAGTCTGCTCCACCATTTCATCATGGCTGATCCATTTTCCCTTTCAGCCCCAATCTCCTGCCTTCTCCCCGTACCCCTTTACGCTCTGACCAATCAAGAATCTATCACGCTCTGCCTTAAATATACCCAACAACTTGGCCTCCACAGCAGCCTGTGGCAATGAATTCTGCAGATTCACCACTCTGGCTAAAAAAATGCCCCTTCAACTCCATTCTAAAAGGCCGCCCCTCTATTCTGAGGCTGTGTTCTCTGGTCTTAGACTCTCCCACCATAGGAAACATCCTCTCCATATCCAGTCCATCGAGATCTTTCAACATTCAATAGTTTTCAATGAAGTCACCCCTGATGGTTGAGTCTGGAGCCAAACAGGGAGCAGATACAGTCTGGCTGGTAGATTTCAATGAAACGGGTGGTTTTTATGACACTCTGATAGCTTCCTCACAATGTTTAATGGTACTGGATTAATTTATTTAACTGGTAATTTCCTCAAAAAATTCAACAACATTGGTTAGACATGACCTACCATGCACAAAGCCATTGATAACTATCCCTAATCAGCCCGTCTATCCAAATACTTAGTTGCCCCATCGCTTAGAATTCTTTCCAATTACTTGCCCGTGACTGATGTCAGGGTCACAGGCCTATAATTTCCAGGCTTATTATTAGAGCCTTTCTTAAACAACAGAACAACATTAGTTATCCTCCAATCCTCCGGCACCTCATTCATGGATAATGTAATTTTAAATATCTCTGCTTGGGCCTCTACAATTTCTGCACCAGCTTCCCACAGGGTCTGAGGATTTATCCACCCTAATTTCCCTCAAGTCAGCAAACAATTTCTTCTCTGTAATCTATATACAGTCCACAACCTCACTGTTGCATTTCCTCACATCTATAGACTCGGTGCCCATCTCTCGAGTAAATACAGGCGCAAAAAATCCATTTAAGATCTAACCCATCTCTTTCAGCTCCACACATAGATTACCACTCTGATCTTCCGGAGGACCAATTTACTCCCTTGCTATTCTTTTGATCTTAATATATATATATATATAAAAGCACCCAAGGATTTTCCTTCAACTTGTCTGCAGAAGCAACCTCATGCCTTCTTATAGCCCCCCACCCGGCTTCTTAAGTATTCTCTTGCATTTCCTATACTCCAAGTTCCTCATTTGTTCTTTTCTGTTTTTATCTGATGTACACCACATCCTTTTTCTTAAGCAGGGCCTCAATATCTCTTGGAAACCAAGGTTCCTTAAAACTGTTATCCTTGCCTTTTATTCTGACAGAAACGTACAAGCCCTGTAATCTCAAAATTGCACTTTTGAGGGCCTCCAACTTCCCAAGTACACCTTTGCCAGAAACAACCTGTTCCAATCCACACTTGCCAGGTCCTTTCTGATACCATTAAAATTAGCCTTTCCCCAATTTAGAATCTCAACTGAGGATCAGACCTATCCTTTTCCATAAATACCTTGAAACTAGTGGCATTATGATCACTAGATCCAAAGTGTTCCCCAGGCTGGGGAACTGGGGATGGGAAATGTGCTGGCTTAGCTGGCGACACCCACATCCCATAAATGAATAAATTTTAAAAAACACAAACTATAGTCACTTGCCCTGTCTCATCCCCTAATAGGAGATCTAATATCACTCTCTCTCCAGTTTGGACCTATGTAGATTAAGGAAACTTTCCTGAGCACATTTGACCAACTCTTTCCTATCCAGCCTTTTTACAGTATGGGAGTCCCAGTCAATATGTGGAAGTTTAAAATTGCTTATTATGACAACCTGTGTTTCTTGCAACTATCTGGAATCTCTCTGCAAATTTGCTCCTGTAAATCCCACAGACTGTTGGGTGGTAAATAATATAGTCCCATTAACATGGTCATACCTTTCTTATTCCTCAGTTCTACCCCTAAAGCCTCACTAGATGAGCTCGCCAGTCTGTCACGCCTGAGCCCTGCCGTGATATTTTAGCTGACTAGTAATGCCCTGCCCCTTTAATCCCTCTCACTCTATCACATCGAAGACAATGGAAGCCCAGAACACTGAGCTGCCCATTCTGCCCTTCTGGCAACTGGGTCTCAGTAATGGGTACAATGTCATAATTCCATGTGCTGATCCATGCTTAAAGCTCATCTGCCTTTCCTACAATACCCCTCGCATTTAATTCCAGACTTTGCATGTAGGCGTAACAACTTTCTCCACGACCATTCCACCATCAGTTCAGACATTCTGGTTCTCAACCCCTACAACTCTAGTTTAACACCCTACCCCAACCGTGCAGAAGTAGCAAACTTACCCGGCTAGGATATTAGTCCTCCTCCAGTTCAGGTGCAAACAGCCCTTTCTGTACAGGTCCCACCTTCTCAGGGAAGAGTGCCCAATGATCTGAAGTTCTCCCTCCTGTACCATCTCCTTAGCAACGTGTTAAAGTTTCTGATCTTTTTATTTCTTGCTTCACTGACACGTGGCATGGGTAGCAAGCCCGAGACCAAACCTTGGATATCCTGTCCTTTAACTTAACACCAAACTCCTTGAAATCACTTTGCAAGACCTCATCATCCCTCTTACCCATATCACTGGTACCAATGTGGATCATAACACCTTTCCACTTAAGAATACTGTGGACTCCATCTGAGGCATCTCAGACCCTAGCGTCTGGGAGGCAACTTACCATCCAGCAATCTCATTTTCAGCCACAGAACTTCCTGTCTGTTTCGTAACCAACAAATCCCTACCACTACAGCTCACCTCCTCCCTCCACCCTACCACCCACCTCCCTTCTGAGCCACAGAGCCAGACACAGTGCCAATGACCAGACCGCCGGGGCTTTCCTCTGCTGGGACACTCCCTGCCACCACCCCACCCCACCCCACCAAATAGGATCCAAAGCTGCACCCTACTTGTTGTTGAGAGGAATGACCACAGGAGTATTCTGCACAGGCACAGGCCCTTTGCTCCTCCTAACAGTCACTCAGTTAACTGTCTCCTGTGCCTTAGCTGTAACTACCTCCTGTTTGTCCTGCCTATCAACCACTCAAGCCTCCCACATGACCCAGAGGTCCTCAAGCTCCAGCTCCTTAACACAGTCCATTAGAAGCTGCAGCAGATGCACATCTTGCAGGTGTAGTCATTAAGGACACAGGTGGTCTCTGTGCCTTCTCACATCCCGCAAAGACAGCATTCCACCACTCTGCCTGGCATCCCCACTGCTCTGTACAGTAAGAAAAAAAGTATATATATATATATATTTTTTTTTTACATGGCCTACCCTCGCCAAAGCCTCAATAAGCCAACGCCTCAACTCCCCACTCAAACACTGGCCCACTCACATAATGGCTGCTCTACTTAAACCTAACTTTTTTTTTAATTGGATCTTGTCAAGTGCCTAATTATGCACAATTCAATGGCGTCTTGGGAGCTGTGCATGCAAAATTTGCAGTTGCCCACATTCGCTTCTTTTAAACTCACTCTCCCTCTACACAGTCCAATGTCGTCTTAGGAACTGTGGCGCACAAAATGTGCAAAATATTTGAATACAAGAGCTAATATAATAATATAAAGAAGTAAAAAACCTGAAAAGGAAGAAAGAAATAAAATCTAATTTCCATAACATTTATTTCCCAGCCAGTAACATTGAGGATCTGGTTTTGGGACTACTACATTCAGGTTTGCTTATTTCTCTTAATTTCACAATGGGTGAGGGTGGGGTAGATGAAGAAACAAGTTTAACATTAAACCTTCCGCCTCTTCAAATGTCAAGAGAGAACAATCTGGCAAAGTCCCCAAGCACACCATCCTGCTACAGTGGGAGCAGAGCCCTTTACTGTAAGGAGGCTCAGTCTTCACGTGTTCTGCATCTAATATATTTGAAAACAAAGTCAATACAAGCTCTTCTACAGAGCTACATGCTTCAGGGTTTTTCTTTGCTAGGACTCATTTCCACTCTCTCGTTCTCCCCCATCGCAATCACATTGTGTCATTCAACAATCGAAATGGCAGCATGCGGCAGGTGAAATACCTTTGTATGAACTGTTTACTCATTCTCCAAAGAACAGTGTAGGCTTTGCATTTACCATTATGGGCTCAGGCTGAGTGGTGCCACAACAAAAACCTCTTACTCAATGCTGTCAAGACCATGGAGCTGATTATTGACTTCAGGAGGAGGAAACTGGAGGTCCATGAGCCAGTCCTCGTTGGCAGGGTGGGGGGGGGGGAGGTCACAGGTGGAGAGGGTCAGCAACATTAAATTCCTAGGTGTTATCATTTCAGATGACCTATCCTGGGCAATAATGAAGGAAGTACGGCAGCACCTCTGCTTTCTTGGGCGTTTGCTAAGATTTGGCATGACATCTAAAATTCTGACAAGCTTCCACTGATGCGTGGTGGAGAATATATTGACTGGCTGCATCACAGCCTGGTATGGAAGCACCAATGCCCGTGAACAGAAAATCCTACAAAAAGCAGTGGATACTGCCCAGTCCATCGGAGATGAAGCCCTCCCAATCACTGAGCACATCTACATGAAGCGTTAATCGCAGGAAAGCAGCATCCATCATCAGGGACCCTTAACATCCAGGTCATGCTCTCTTCTCACTGTTGCCATTAGGAAGGTGGTACAGAAGTCTTAGGACTCTCATCACCAGGTTCAGGAACAGTTATTACCCTTCAGCCATCAGGCTCTTGAACCAGAGGGGATAACTTCACTCACCCATCACTGAACTGTTCCTACAAACCTGTGAACTCACTTTCAAGGACTCATGTTCTCAATATTTATTCTTATTTATTATTATTACTTTTTTTTTGTTTCTTTTGTATTTGTCCAGTTTGTTGTCTTCTGCACTCAGTTGTCCATGCTGTTGGGTGTGGTCTTTCATTGATTCTATTGTGGCTATTTGGATTTATTGAGTATGCCCACAGGAAAATGAATCTCAGGGTTGTATGTGATGACATACATGTACTTTAATAATAAATATACCTTGAACTTTGAAGTAGAGTTCCCCAGAATTAAGGCCAATGGACTAGAAGCCTCTCAATTGCTTTTGAAATATAAATAATTCATGCCCTCTGGGTAGATTGAGGCTTACACCGAGTTACTATAAAATACATGTTGCAGATACTGTTCCTGAAGAAGCAGGTTATGTTCTGAGCATGGCACATGGCTAGATAAAGACTGAATTTAGTCTCTGAATTACAAAAAAATATTCATCCAACAGCTTTGGTGAAGCAGTCAGAACCTACAAATTTTCTTAGGTATTTTGTTCAGAATTCTTTGCATTAACTTTCAGTATTTTCAGGTGTGAAACTCCTTTTCTCCCCCCATATCCTTCTGTCGAGAATCGTTAACCTGAGTTTATGATGACCTATATTCTTTTAAGAGG
The DNA here is from genome assembly GCF_030028105.1 of Mobula birostris. Taxonomy (NCBI): domain Eukaryota; kingdom Metazoa; phylum Chordata; class Chondrichthyes; order Myliobatiformes; family Myliobatidae; genus Mobula; species Mobula birostris. Next base: position 29,936,113 of record NC_092377.1, read on the forward strand.
CAGACCCAACACAATATGCATGTCAGAAATCTGCTCAAAGAGAGAATGGCCCACTATGAAGGGTCTGAGGGATCTTGGTTGAAAGTTAGTTATTACAAACTAACTTTATTGCACACGTGTTAACATGATTTTTAAACCACAAGAGCCAGCCTCATCACTGATCTTAGCCTACATGTGGGATTACCAGACTTGCTTGAACCTTGCAAATATTTAAATCTTTTCATTGTCAAAAGCAGATTTGCTTTCCAAAGTTCATTCCCTTCCTATTCCCATTCATTACTATTTACCTCCAGTTTGGCTAACTTATGTATCAACATTGATAATGGGGTATTCATGGGCCCCACCAGACAACCATATCCAAATCGATATCAAGAGGCTCTGCAAGGAGTGGCACCTAATAAGAGTTTAATAGAGACAATTAGATATTAGAGGTCCTGTGGTATTTATGTTGAACTGGACTGCAAACTACATAGAGGTTTGCTTGACTCAAAACTGTCACTTTTAAATTCCTTATCGTGCTCTGTACCAAGATCGTTTTCACTTCCAACACATTCCATCTCCATTCTACTGCACAATTCCTGGAACGCTTACTGTCCACAAAGGATCAAGTTTCCATCATCCTCGCTGCATCTTCCAGAAATCAACTGAACTCTTCAGCACAAACGCATCTGGATTCATAGATGAACAACGTGCCAATTCTCTGAATTCCCCAAAATTGTTCTCAGTTTTCTTTGGACCATCTAGCCTGTGGTGTACTTCACTGAGCATTTCAATTTTTAATAATGCAGAATTTCAGGCAAATGAACTTCTGTTGTATTTCAATAGACAATAGGTGCAGGAGTAGGCTATTCAGTCCCTCGAGCCAGCACCGCCATTCACTGTGATCATGGCTGATCATCCACAATCAGTATCCTGTTCCTGCCTTCTCCCCATATCCCTGACTCCACTATCATTAAGAGCTCTATCTCTTTCTTGAAAGCATCCAGAGAATTGGCCTCCACTGCCTTCTGAGGCAGAGCATTCCACAGATCCACAACTCTCTAGGTGAAAAAGTTTTTCCTCAACTCCGTTCTAAATGGCCTACCCCTTATTCTCAAACTGTGGCCTCTGGTTCTGGACTCCCCCAACTTTGGGAACATGCTTCCTGCCTCTAGTGTGTCTCTTAATAATCTTATATGTTTCAATCAGATCCCTTCTCATCCTTCTAAATTCCAGTGTATACAAGCCCAGTCGCTCCAATCTTTCAACATATGACAGTCCCGCCATCCCGGGAATTAACCTCGTGAATCTACGCTGCACTCCCTCAATAGCAAGAATGTCCTTCCTCAAATTTGGAGACCAAAACTGTACACAATACTCCAGGTGTGGTCTCACCAGGGTCCTGTACAACTGCAGAAGGACCTCTTTGCTTCTATACTCATCTCCCCTTGTTATGAAGGCCAACATGCCATTAGCTTTCTTCACTGCCTGCTGTACCTGCATGCTTACTTTCAGTGACTGATGAACAAGGACACCTAGATCTCGTTGTACTTCCCCTTTTCCTAACTTGACACCATTCAAATAGTAATCTGCCTTCCTGTTCTTGCCACCAAAGTGGATAACCTCACATTTATCCACATGAAACTGCATCTGCCATGCATCTGCCCACTCACCCAACCTGTCCAAGTCATCCTGCATTATCACAACATCCTCCGCACATTTCACACTGCCACCCAGCTTTGTGTCATCTGCAAATTTGCTAATGTTACTTTTAATCCCTTCATCTAAATCATTAATGTATATTGTAAATAGCTGCGGTCCCAGCACCGAGCCTTGCTGTACCCCACTAGTCACCACCTGCCATTCTGAAAGAAACCCGTTAATCCCTACTCTTTGTTTCCTGTCTGCCAACCAATTTTCTATCCATGTCAGTACCCTACCCCCAATACCATGTGCTCTAATTTTGCCTACTAATTTCCTATGTGGGACCTTATTAAAGGCTTTCTGAAAGTCCAGGTACACTACATCCACTGGCTTGCCCTTGTCCATTTTCATAGTTACATCCTCAAAAAATTCCAGAGGTTAGTCAAGCATGATTTCCCCTTCATAAATCCTTGCTGACTCGAACCGATCCTGTTACTGCTATCCAAATGTGCTGCTATTTCATCCTTTATAATTGACTCCAGCATCTTCCCCACCACTGATGTCAGGCTAACTGGTCTATAATTCCCTGTTTTCTCTCTCCCTCCTTTCTTAAAAAGTGGGATAACATTAGCTACCCTCCAATTCTCAGGAACTGATCCTGAATCTATAGAACATTGGAAAATGATTACCAATGTGTCCACAATTTCTAGAGCCACCTCCTTAAGTACCCTAGGGTGCAGACCATCAGGCCCTGGGGATTTATCAACCTTCAGTCCCATCAGCCTATCCAACACCATTTTCTGCCTAATGTGAATCTCCTTCAGTTCCTCCGTTACACTAGGTCCTCCAGCCACTATTACATCTGGGAGATTGTTTGTGTCTTCCCTAGTAAAGACAGATCCAAGGTACCTGTTTAACTCGTCTGCCATTTCCTTGTTCCCCATAATAAATTCACCCATTTCTGTCTTCAAGGGTCCAACTTTGGTCTTAACTAATTTTTTTCTCTTCACATACCTAAAGAAGCTTTTACTATCCTCCTTTATATTCTTGGCTAGCTTGCCTTCGTATCTCATCTTTTCTCCCCATATTGCCTTTTTAGTTATCCTCTGTTGCTCTTTAAAAGTTTCCCAATCCTCTGGCTTCCCGCTCATCTTTGCTATGTTATACTTCTTCTCTTTTATTTTCATACTGTCCTTGAGTTCCCTTGTCAGCCATGGTCACCCCTTACTCCCCTTAGAATCTTTCTTCCTCTTTGGAATGAACTGAGTTGCAAATTAGTTTCATAACACTTGAATAGAAAGCAACTTGATCTGCAGACATGAATCTCCAGAACTTTAAAAGGAAGAGAACTGAAGTCTCCAAATTATGAAATTTCCTCATCTTCTAATTTCCTGCTCTTTTTGGTAAAATTGTAGACCTTTTCCCTTATTCTGATACTGTATTTAATTTTTTTGTCTTAGAAACACTTTACCTATTCTGTTTTCTTATTTTTTATATATATATATATATATAAAATTAAGAAACTATAATGTGATAATCATGAAACCGTAACGTGATATATAATGTAAACTGCACTGATTGTTTAAAGTTAGCCCCTCCTTGCTTACTGCAAGTCCCAATTAAGCCTAGCCACATCATGTCTGATACTTTAATAGACTGCTTTTAAATTTAAAACCCTGGTTTCAGATTGAACCAAATCATTTCCAATCACTGTATCAAAATTCTCAAAATGTTATGAACATTCTTCTGTTGATGGGGCATGGGGAGAATAAACTAGAATTCATGTAAATGGGTGGTTGTTGGTCGGCGCAGACTCGGGCGTGTTGAGAGTCCTGTTTCTATGCTGCGAGACTATTTATTAAGAGATACCATGTGAAATAGGCCCTTCCAGCCTAATGAGCTGCACTGCCCAGCAAACCACCTACGTAACTCTAGTCTAATCATACGACGTGTTACAATGACCAATTAAACTACTAACCAGTACATCTTTGGATTGTGGGAGGAAACCAGAGCACTCAGTGGAAACCCATGCAGTCACAAGGAGAACGTGCAAACTTCCTACAGGCGGCACCAGAAATGAACTCTGAACTCCAGAACAGTCCAAGCTGTAATAGTGCTGTGCTATCAACTACACTACCATGGTGTAAAAGGGCAAAATTTGCATCAGTGCTAATTCTTGATATTAAAATGATCTAACAAAGTTATATGCCTGCAAACAAATAGGCTGGGCACATCCTTTGTTGTTACCAGGTAAAACCTGTTCGGCAGATGCATCAACTGCCTTGATCAAACTATATTTGCATACCGGCAGGTGAGGTGATGCAAGTAATTCACACAAAAACATGTAAAATAAAAAGCAGAAAATGTTGGGAGGTACAATGGGATCAGTGCATAATAGGGGGAAGGCAGACCAGAAGACAATAACAGGTATCAAACTTTATCTTTTCCCAGACCATATTAATCACTGTGAAATTTCCTGTCAGCAACAGAACATTTTACAAGAATAATTGAGGAAAGTAGAGTACACGTGCAATGATGAAGGATGCGGGCAAGATTCTCAATAACTATTTTGTGACTGTCTTCAGAAAGGAAATGATGCCAGTGCATGGTTAGAGGTGAGAATGTGTGAAGTGCTGGATCAGACAAACATAATCGAGTAATAAGTACTAAGGGGAGTAGTCTCTTTGAAAATAGATAAATAATGACTGAAATGATTGAGGTCTTTGAAGGGGTCACAAGGAAGTCTGATAAGGGCATCTAATGTACTCTACATCAATTTTAATAACAGTTTTGACAAGGTCCTACATGAAAGACTATTCAGGAGTTGAAGTACAAGGTATTATGGAAAATTAGATTGGAAATTGGCCCGATGCCAGAGTTAAAAGCTGAGGGACTTTTGTGTTTGGCAATGAAAAGCATTTACATCAGTTCTTCTGAAGAACAGAAACATTAACTTTCTTTCTCCTTCCAGAGCTGCTATCCAACTTGATGGGTACCGATCCAGATTTTGCTCTTCTACCGTGCAAACAGCAGCGAAACAGGCCCTTTGGAACACTGAGTGCATCCACCAGCGGGCACCCCTTTACAGTAATTCCTGTTTATTCTCCCCAATGTCCCATAAATTGCCAGAGCGTTTCAGGGAACAGTTTTATAATATTTTCAGTTTCTGCAGTTTTCTTTTAATTTTCTGTTTAAATATTTCTTCATTCGCTAATGCATCTGCAGAGATGGTTCTCTTGCTCAGTGCATTCAAATGCACAGGAAATATTGGCTGCAAATGCATTCCTCTGCCACCCTAAAAGGCATACATCAACTCATTATTGATGATTGCTCCACAGGCAGCTGGAAAGAGTGCACCATTTAGTACTCTGAAACACATCCATATAAAAGCACTCAACTGACCAAGTATCCAGCTGTCTCCATTAATCAGCTCGTTTACTCAATTCCAGTAGGCACACCTCAAGCAACAGGATGCTGTTCAGACACGTTCATAAAATTCTTTCCACATTTTGTATACAAGAAAATTGATCAGAAACTACACCCACATTTACAGTGATTTTTGAGGTATGAGAGAGAGAAACATTACTCCTACTGATTAAGGTTGAGTAAGAAACAGCAAGAAACTCTTCTCACTGGTTGGAGAAGCGTGGGTGGTTTAAAACTTCCACATATAGATCACTATGCTAGGTTAATGGACTGGTTTTAAAGCATGACTCAGGTACACATTTGCTCATCCTAAAATGATCAAGGAAGGGCCGTGTTAAAAAATGGATTTATGAGTGTACTATTCAATTATAACTTAAAGAAAAAATAACAGGGTCCAGGGCTTAATCAATTGAAAATAAGATATATATATTTAAAAAACCCCTCCCAGGTTACAGTATGATTCCATTCCTGAGAACTATCAGTAACACTGTAAAATCGTTTGTAAGTTGGAAATATGATGAGAGAGGGAGCAGAGCAGCTGGTAGTCAGCCTCACTGACTCAGTGATCCCAGCTCTGCTCAGCTCAATTCAGCCCCCAAGTTATTTGATTTGCAGATGGTGAGGGAGAGAAGGTGCATGGAAATGGTCTGTTCCCACCCAGCAGAAGATAATCGTAGCCCTGAAGAAGCCAGCACATCGATTCCCATCCATCCTCCTGGCCTCCCAAAAGCTTGTTCATCTGTATTGGCCGTCCACAAGGCTTGGAGGGGACCTCTCAAAATAGGATGACCACGTGAAATATTTTAGCGTAACCTGGTCTCTGTCTTGAGGTTGTTCAAATTTAACTTGCCTCATCACTTTAGGAATGCTCCTAAAGTATTGTGTAAATTTTATTACTGCTTCCTTAATTCGGAAAGTGATCAAGTACGGTGGCAGTGTCCAGAGAGGGAGGTTCAGTCCTGACACCCAGTGCTGGCTATGTGGAGTTTACACGTTGTTACTGTGACTGCACAGATATCCATCCACATCCCAAAGACGTGTGGATTACTAGGTTAAATCGCCAATGTATATTGTTCCTAGGGTGTAGATGAGGAGTAGAATCTGGGAAGCATTTGACAGCAATGTAGAAAAATAAAGTGACTTAGCAAAGAATTGGTGTAAATATGGGTCATTAATGATCAGCCTGGACACAATGGGCTGAAGGGCCTGTTTTCTTTCTCTCTCTCCCCCTCCCTCCCTCTATGAACAAAACTCAATTGTCCATAGAATTACAAAATACTTTAGACTCATTATATCCAAACAGATAGCCCACAGGACTTCATAAAGGAGAATGGTAACAATTACATAAATTATCTACTTAAAAATTGAAGAAACAGTGATAATATTTACTTAATACTTTGGGAGCATTGGAAACCTAGTGCAGAAAGGACTGAAGGAGGATGTATAAAGGATAACAGAATGGAAGGGCATATACAGTATGACAGCCTAATAGCAAGAACAATTTATTTTGAAAGGAACGGTGGCTAAAAAAAAGTCCTGCCTTAAAATGATTAAAATTTATACACTAGCCACAAGGAACTAACTAGCTCTGTAATGGATTTTTCAAACAGATTAAGAGAACAGACAAAATGCAGATTACTGCAAATTCCCAAGATGATCCCTCAATATCTGCAAATAGACATTACTTGCACCAGAGGAAGTGCCAGCAAGACTGGTTCTCTTTCCAACTGCATTTAAAAATACATTAACACTGAAGTAAAACTTGTTTACCAACTGTTTTTGGAATGCAAAGAAGCACTCTCTTCCCTATTAAAGCATCTTTGTAAATGAGTGAACAGCCAATGTGCGACAACAGAAAAGCAGCAGGAACATGGCACGATCAAAAGAGAAGTTGTGTCAAGCATATAAGTCACAATTTTTTGGATTAAAAAGTAAGGAAGGTTCTTGGTAACCTTCAGCAATTTACAGAAAACTTCAGCCAGCATTTCCGTTTGAAAAAAAATCTAACTACGTGCAGTTGCAAATATAACTGATTCATTGTACCTTTCATAGGGCAATTTCTTATTTTTGTTTTGGTGTTGTAGCCTGCCCCATTATCACTTGCAATAAAGTAACTTGTAATAAATGGAATGTATTGATCTGAAGGCATAATGAATAGATTGAATTTCCTGATGATATTTTTATATAATTCAATTAAAAAAAATGTTTGCATGCGACAGCAGCCACACCCCAGTGCACCGCTTCAACAGACGGGCTAAACCAGGTGAGGGTAGCGAGCGCCCTCTTTCCCTGGTGAGTTTGGGACGTGCCTGTCCCAGAATATGAAGATAGCTCTGGTGGGCTGGGTGGATGTGACCTATAGTGAGATCCGATGGCCAGAAAGGCAGCACTGTAATGCTCCATGGAGAGCGAAGGACATGACAATGCACAGAAGACGTCACGGTCATCCACAGCAACTAGGGAGGACCCCAGTTAGTGACACTTGTTTGTACCATTGGACTTGGACTTCTGAGGTCAAGAGAATGAAACTGCCCCAGCGCAACAGCTTTTTCCACTTCAAAAATTCTTCCACACGTTTCCCATCTTTGTGGAACACACTGGACAACCACCAATATTTAACCTTAAAAGGGAGTTTAAAAAATAATTGCCAATAGGAGTCACCACCAACAACAATGGAAGGTGGCTCCTTTGAGTTTCTTTTATGTCTTGCTTATATCTCACTCCTCACCCTGGCTTCAATTTGAAAACTAGAGACCTGCCGTTCTTTACACCATTGTTTTGAGGAGGGATCACTTGGGATACCAATTGACTGGCCGAGTTCGTCCAGCATTTCTCAGATTAGACCATCTGCAACTTTTGTTTGCTTTCTTTAGAGTAATGGAGGGAATTAAGTTCAGGAAAGAAAGGTGCAGAAAATAAGCACGTGTAAGTGAAGGTGATAGGTAAGTGCTAAAGTTGCATACAGCATAAAGATGTCATGTTGATGTACAGACGTTGAACTAGTATTATAGATATCTTCAGCAATTTCATATAAATCTTGTGTTATTTCTATGCTTGCCTTTACTTTGTCGTGTTTGCCACAATAGGCAGTACTTTTGTGCTGAGCCTCAACTATTTCATTAGAATAAATTCAGGCCAACCCCAGAGGGCAGGTGAAAGAGACAGCTTCCTACAGAAAGATCATGAAAGAAAATGCACTTAAATAAGATCTTTAATTGTGTAGACAGAGGGAGCTTATTGTACAGATATCAATGTCCGTGGTGTTGAAAATTTAAGGTAACACTCTGAAAAAGTCAAAGGGACAAACTCTTGAATATGAAGGTTTATAGTACAGTATTTTAAAGTATCATGCCAAACAGAAACTGACGTTGTTGGTTTCAACAAGGCGTTTCCTGTTGATCAATTGCCAATTTCTCATGCAGCTCAGCCAGTGAGGTACTCGCAGCCAATGCTCAAAGGAACACGTCACAAAATAAGCAGCAATCTTCCATTTGCAAGGAATATTGCTACTGAATGAATGGATGTGTGGACAAGTATGCTCTCAGAGGCTTGAAGGGGTTCTGACTCTCTGGTGAAGAATAGTAACACAAACATCACTTGAAGGTAAAGGACCAGAGATCCTCCAGGGTTAACAAGCTGGACTTGGTTCCTTAAGGCTGTCATAGCCAAGGAAGATGGTGAGGATAAACTCCCCCTACCTATTAAATGCTCCGAATAGCGTACATCTCAAATAGCCTTCTCAAATAGATAACCAAGTCCAGCTGCTGGTCTTTATTCGACGGAACCGTTTCTATTGACAGGAGAAGGGGCAAAGGCAGGTGACTGGTGCCTTAAATCTAGTTGCTTCAGGGAGATGAGGCTCATCAGCTGTGGTTGACAGCTCATCAGAAGGGAAACTCTGATCTCAAACCTCTGCTGCCTTGTGGCTGTATCTACTCATGGGGAAGGCTTTGGGAGTAAACTCAGAGGAAAACTCCAGCGCTGGAGTCCCTGAGGCAGACCTACATTGAGTTCGACACTGACCAGCAACTGCTGTGATGCACCAGTGCCAAACTGTATCAGTCTCTGCCTTTCCTTTGTGCATTCACCAGCTGCGTGGAGAGGAGGAGCCTGCTGCATGGGCAACAGCTTGCTCTCCATATCGCACTGGCCTGGCTTGCACATCAGGTAGACAGCTATGACGCAATATCCATCGTCAACCCCGCCCAATGGAGGGCCTCAACAGGCTACATGCAGCAACTGGCTGCAAGGACAAGGACCAGAACCAAAGGCTTCCATTGGTCAGGACCAACCATGGCTACCGAGTCCTAGCTGTCTAGATACTCAAGCCTGGCCAGTACAATGTGGAGGGCAAGCTGTTGCCCATGCAGCAGGCTCCTCCATCCATGCATCTGATGAACCTAGAGGAATGGCAGAGACCGACAAAGTTTGGCACCAGCAGTGTTGCAGTTAGTCCTGACGAAGGGTCTCGGCCCGAAACGTCGACTGTACCTCTTCCTAGAGATGCTGCCTGGCCTGCTGCGTTCACCAGCAATTTTTTGTATGTGTTGTTTGAAATTCCAGCATCTGCAGATTTCCTTGTGTTAGCATTGCAGGAGTTGCCAGTTGGACAGAAAGACATTCACAGAGCCTCAGGGCCTCCAGCTCTGGAATTTTCCCTCGGGGTTTACTCTTGAAGCCTTCCCCATGAGTGGGTACAGCCACTAGGCAGCAGAGGTTTAAGATCAGGTTTTCCTTCTCCTAGATGAGCTTCCAACCACAGCTGACGAGCCCCATTTGCCCGAAGTGACTGGTTTTAAGGCATCAGTAATGTGCCTTTGCCCCTTCTGTCAGTAGAAATGATTCCACCGGGCTTAGTAGCTAAGCCGCACATGAAGGCCAGGAGCTGGACTTGGGTGTCAGAGGCTATTCGAGGCACACGCCATTGGGAGCTTTTAATACCGAGTGGGAGCTTGTCCCCATTACCACCCCTGGCAGGTAAGGAACCGAGGACAAGGGCACGGTCGCTGAATGCCTGAACCCTGGGAAAACCTGCATAGCAAGCAAGTGCTTGAACTTGCTCCCATGAGCCAAAGGAAGCTGACAAACTCACCACTCCTCGGAGCTCCCTACAGCAGCAGTGAACCACAAATGGTGAAATGAGCCACATACGAGTAGCTGCAGCCCAGAATGATCCCCAGGTGAGGCAGCCAAAGGTGACCAACATGGGCAATGCTACCAAGGCATATACGTGTAAAGTTGCATTTGAGAATGAAGGCACCAATGGGGCAGTGAATGCAGTGTGACAAATGGCTCATTATACAGCCACTTATATCTCCCTGATGAGTCAAACACATTTTATGCATGTCTTGAAGAGTAAAACTATAGACGTGCAAATCCCTGCAGCATCCAGTAACCCAGTGATATTGGTCTCAGAGGCCAACGTCAAAACACCTTCAAGAGGGCAAACCCTCACAGGGCACCTAGACCCAAAGGTGTACCTGGTAGGGTACTGAAAACCTGCGCCAACCAACTGGGGGGAATGTTCAAGGACAAATTTGTTCTGTACTCATGCATGTATCAAACCTTACAGATTGCTGTCGAGCTTCCCTGTGTGTTACATACCGAACATAATGTGAGAGGGCAGTTTGTGTAAATGACTTACAAGCAAAATAAGTTTGTTCCTCACCTCTCCATCTCTCGTGTGTGTTATTCACGGCCACCCGGCTTTCCAGCACCACATACGTAGCAAATGGCAACAAGGTAACAAGTCCTCACGTGGTATTTATTGTTTTGTTCCATTCAGCAGAAAAAAAGTCCATGTGCAATGCTGGCAGTATACCGCTGTGTAATGTGGCCGAGCAAAAAGAAAATGGCTCCAGGAAACCCAGTGTGTGTGAAGATTCCGAGGGGAGAGACAGGGGACAGAATGATTAAATAAAACAATGAGAAGGAGAGAGAGACAGATTAGACTTTTCCGGAACACGATTGTGCTTGAAAATGGCAACAATGTTTAGTAGTATGGGGCCATCTGATGAAACAACAGAGCAATGGAGTTCATATACTGAAGGATTCGAATATTTTGCAATGGCAAATCAAATTTCAGGTGATATTCATATTCCAACTTTTCTCACTGTGATGGGTGCAAAAACGTTTAATTTATTACACAGTCTAGTACAACCTGCTAAGCCTGGCGATAAGCCTTCTGAGGATATTGTTAAAGTCATCAAGGACCACTATTCACATAAACCTTTCATTGTTGCCGAGAGGTTTAGATTTCATAAAAATAGAGAGGAAAGTGAGTCTACTTCACATTTTGTGGTGGTGCTGAAGCAATTGTTTGAACACTGATTTTGGGCAGTTGCTGAATGATACATTACACAACAGATTCATATGTGGTCTGCGTAGTGAGGCAATTCAGAAACATTCACTTACAGAGGGCAGACTAACATTACAGAAGGCAATTGAGATTGGTACACCTATGGAGATGGCAGCTAAGGAAGCACAACTATTAAGCGCATCTTCCCAAGTTCATAAAGTTTCTACTGACAATCAATGTTACCGTTGTGGCAAAACTGAGCATTCAGCCAAAGAATACAGGTGTAAGGATTTAGATTGCCAAAACTGTGGCAAAAAGGGACATATTGAATGTCCCGGTAAAAGTAAAAGACACTTTTTCTAAAAGTCAGTTTTCTTTATTACATTGTTTTGGTTGCCAAAGGGAAACATGAACTAGATGTAGCATACTGAGGATGGACTGAGCGACTATCACTCCATGGTTGAAAAAACTTTGCATGTTTTATCTGTTGCAGGACAAGGGCGGTTACTGGATGGGGCCACAGTGAAGATGCAGATGGACGTGGTGAGGCAGTATTGCTGGTGTCAGAGACAGCTGACAAGGAGAAATTGCAGCTTTTCAGCCAAGAAGGGTGAAGGTCGACTTTAAAGACCTGCACTGGTGAAGTTGTTCCAGTGAGGGGAGATTAATGAACAGAGAAAGGAACTCCACTGTACTTTTTTAATCGTAGTTATCCAGTGCTTTTGGGCTGCTCGTAGTTGGAGCAGCTCAAACTCAAACAGGCACAAAGTGCACTAGATTGGTGGCACCACTGGTCTACAAGAGGTATTAAAGGAACATGCAGAAGTAGTCAATGGAGAGCTCAGCAGTATGAAAGGAATCAATGTCAAGATGGCTATCAAGCCTGACACAAAACCCAAATGCCCAAAGGCAAGACTGGTGCCAAATGCCCTCAAACCAAAAGTAGAGACTGAATTGGAAAGACTAGTAAGATATTGGAATGAATGTGTGTAGGTAAATGGGCATCTCCAGTGGTTCCTGTCCTAAAAAGAGATAGGTCTTTAAGGCTTTGTGGAGACTTCAAGGTAACCATTAATCTAGTTCTTATGGCTGAACAATACCCTGTTCCCCGCACTGATGACCTTTTTTGCAGGATTGGCCAGAGGACAAACATTTAGCAAGACAGTTTTGTGTCAAGAGTAACTGCAAATGCATGTGGAGCCAGAGACACAGGGAACTGTTAACCATAGTGACTCACAAAAGAATGTTCAGGTACCGAAGGCTTCCGTTTGGCTTCGCCTCCGCTCACACACTTTTTCAGTGAGCAATGAATCTGATACTGGGTGGGGTGCAATGTTATTTGGATAACTTACTCATTACTGGGAAAAATGAGGGGGAGCACCTACAAAACTTGGATGCTGCACTACAAAGATTCGAGGAATATGCGCCCAGGGTCCAGGAGGGCAGATGTTAGTTCTTTCAACCTTCAGTTGAATATTTGGGTCATGTGATCGACAACTCAGGCGGTCACAAAGCACGAAAGGTGAAGACAGGGCACGCCCACATTGTCAGTGAGTGAGAAATGTTCCTCAAATTGCATCCATAGGAATGGCCTGAAGAACAATGGCAGAGGATTCACATAGATTTTACAGGACCCATAGAAGGCCACATGTTTTTAGTCATAGTTAATGCACACTACAAATGGCCCGATGGTGCCATCATGAAAAACAGTATCTGAAAAAATGCACTAAGGAGCTACATTCCATCTTTAGCTGTTTTGGGCTTCCTCAACAACTTGTAAGTGGCAATGGCCCACAACTACTTTCTGAAGAGTTCAAGGAATTTATTTAATGAAGCAAACTGTATTCAGCACATCAAATCAGCTCCATATCATCCTGTCACTAATTACTGTGCTGAACGACTCGTACAAACTATGAACAAGCCCTCAAGACTTCAGTGAGTTCTCACACATGACAATGCAGTACCCAAGCCAAAATCTACACAAACACCGCCGGGAGACAAAATGTCCCTGGTACCTTCACAGGAACAGACGGCCTCCAGACAGATTAAATCTCTAGTTTAGTGACCAACTCTCAGCACTCAGGGGCAGAATAATCCCCAGGGTTATATCTGGGAATAGAGGCATCTACCCTCTTTCCCTAGTTTAGAAAAAAGAACTTTTTTGTTGTTGGTTGAATCTGATGATTACTCCATTCAATGTTAACAGTTCAGCAGCTGGTCTGGGTATGGGAAGTGGGAGAAACCTTTAAAATAAGGGGCGAGGGATACGTTACGTATTCGTGCACATTTTGACCCTTGCGGGTTGCTATCAAGTTTCCCTGTGTGTTACGTAGTGGACGTAATGTGAGAGGGTGTTCTAGGGAGGTGACTTACAAGTAAAATAAACAGCAGCACATTTGTTCTGCACCTGTCTCGCATGTGTTATTCATGGCCACCTGGCTCCCCAGTACCAGAAACACAACAGCATTCAATCTCTAACAACAGGAATTCTGCAGATGCTGGAAATTCAAGCAACACATATCAAAGTTGCTGGTGAACGCAGCAGGCCAGGCAGCATCTCTAGGAAGAGGTACAGTCGACGTTTCAGGCCGAGACCCTTCGTCAGGACTAACTGAAGGCAGAGTTAGTAAGAGATTTGGAAGTGAGAGGGGGAGGGGGAGATCGAAAACGATAGGAGAAGACAGGAGGGGGAGAGATGGAGCCAAGAGCTGGACAGGTGATTGGCAAAGGGGTTATGAGAGGATCATGGGACAGGAGGTCCGGGGAGAAAGACAAGGGGGGGGGAACCCAGAGGATGGGCAAGGGGTATAGTCAGAGGGACAGAGGGAGAAAAAGGAGAGTGAGAGAAAGAATGTGTGTATAAAAATAAATAACGAATGGGGTACAAGGGGGAGGTGGGGCCTAGCGGAAGTTAGAGAAGTCAATGTTCATGCCATCAGGTTGGAGGCTACCCAGACGGAATATAAGGTGTTGTTCCTCCAACCTGAGTGTGGCTTCAATCTCTCACTGCTACAGTTGGAGGTTCCCAACTGCTTCAAAAGGGCATTGATCATACCAGTGCTCATGAAGAGTGGATGAGCTGCTTCAATGACCATTGTCTAGTAGCACTCACATCTACTGTGGTACATGCTTTGAAAGGTTGGCCATGGCTAGAATTAACTCCTGCCTAAGCAAGGAGCTAGACCCAGTGCAATTGCCTACCGCCACAATAGGTCTACACCGGATACAATCTCACTGGCTCTCCAATCGCCCTTGGGCCACTTCAACAACAGCAATATGTACGTCAGGCTGCTGTTTATTGATTACAGCTCAGTTTTCAATACCATAATACCCTCGATACTAATTAACAAACTACAAAACATGGGCTTCTGTACTTTCCTCTGCAAATGGACTGATTTCCTCATCGGTGAATCAAAGTCGGTGCTGATTGGAAATAACATCTCCTCCTCGCTGACAATCAACACAGGCATATCTCAAGAATATGTGCTTAGCCCACTCTCTATACCCATGAGGTGTGGCTAGGCATAACTTAAACAGCATCTATAAATTTGCTGATCGCACAATTGGCAAGAATTAACATGGTACGACTCAAGCCATAAATGGTAGGGCTCTGATGGGTGCAGTAGAACAAAAGGACCAGGGAATATAGATCTATAATCACAGGTAGATCAGGTCATAAAGACAGCTTTTGGCATACAGTATTGCCCCTCATAATGAATAGGTACATGAATGGATGAATGGGAGGGTGTGGAGGGCTGTGGTCCAGGTGCAGGTAGATGGACTCGGTAGAAGACAAAGTGAGAATGGAATGGACAGCTGAAGGGCCTATTTCTTTGCTGCACTATTCCACTATTATAATATGAATGCATTGTATATCTGTAAATCTGTGGTAAATGTGTATTTTGATCCATTTCCATAAACGCTGTGTAAAACACCGCAAATCATGTCATTAAACGATAAAGTTGCTAAGATAGCTTTGAAGACATTTTTACCAGCAACAGGCAATAAAAGTGTCACATTATCCAAAGATACATACCTACCAAAAAGTGCTGAAATGTTATACGTTTGTGTTAAGAATGTGATACAAATTAGAATGTGGATTAAAACAGAAGAAATACAGATATCTATAGCATCAATTTTTCAGGATGTCTCAAAGCACTTAACACTCAAAGGAACTTAATGTAGTTAAGGAAATTGAGCATAGTTGATATTGTGATGAACGAACATAGCTGCCAGTTTGCATATACCATTCTCCCACAAACAATATGCTTCTAGTTAGATAATGTATTTAAACGAAAAGTAATTTGGAAGATTAACATTGACCACAGCTTTGACCAAGGGAAAACAATTGACGACAATGCTTGACAGGAATTTAACGACATGCCCAAGGACAGGCAAGGGATATACCATGTGCAAGCAGATATGATTTGTCTGAATTGGCATCATGTTTGGCACAGATACACTGTGCAACAAATGGCCTGTTCCTGTGATGCATGTTCAGTGACACATCTGAGAAAGTAAATGATATCTCATTCTAGTTTCTCATCTGAAAAGTGGCATTCTCAGTGGCAGCCTTTACCTATTTTTAGGTTGAGCCTCTGAGTCAAAGATAACTTGCTTCTCTCCAGTTCGGTGGACTGTTGGATAAGGCCAATATAGGTGGGTAGACTGAAAGATAGTGCACTCCTCCTACGATTGAGCTTCTTGCACTCCCAATCAATGACCAAAGAACTCACCCAGCTCGATTTTGAATGAAAACGTGCCTGTGATTCCCATTAATCAGTGTTGAACATAGAACATAGAATAGTACAGCACAGTACAGGCCCTTTGGCCCACAATGTTGTGCCGACCCTTAAACCCTGCCTCCCATATAACCCCTCACCTTAAATTCCTCCATATACCTGTCTAGTAGTCGCTTACATTTCACTAGTGATCTGTCTCCACCACTGACTCAGGCAGTGCATTCCACGCACCAACCACTCTCTGAGTAAAAAACCTTCCTCTAATATCCCCCTTGAACTTCCCACTCCTTACCTTAAAGCCATGTCCTCTTGTATTGAGCAGTGGTGCCCTGGGGAAGAGGTGCTGGCTGTCCACTCTATCTATTCCTCTTGATACTTAATGTTTCCCAAGGAGGCTTCAGGAAGATACTCAACTCAACTTTTGATGTACTGGGCAATCTGTTGATTTGATAGAACCTGAAGCAATCCATCTGTTCTGTGAATATGACACTAGCATTGCAAACAATAGCCTGTTTACAGCAGTTGATGGAATACAATTAGGGCTTTGGAGCAGAGGATATTGGCCTGAAAGAACACTGGCGTTGGCTCATTTATCCTATTAGTGTATTTGGGTAAACTTGTAATGGGATTATCAATAACACCTTCCTATTGTTGAAGAGAATGCTGTAGGTAGTTGATGTCTCAGAGAAAAAAAAACTGGCAGGGATCATTGCTGCCTACAGACAATGAGCTTTGTGCCAACTTTGAGATCCCAAACTTCAAACACACTTTTTCCTAAGCTAGGCTTTGGCAAATTGGTAGTCTGAATTCTGCCTTCATTGAGTGGGAATGGCCCACATTTTCTAGAGTCTCATTGTAGACATTTTGTTGAAGACAGTAGTGTACAGTTTGGGGGGGGGGGTTGTGATTGGTAGAGAACCTGTTTTCCTCTTTGTTAATGCAAGACACTCTTCCCACATTTTTCAGTAAATTAATTGACAATCACTTGGAGGAGTTCAGCATCTGACCATGTGCACATGCTACTGATGACCAAGGTTGGGTTGAACTTGGTTGTAAAGTGCTGTAGGTTGAACAGTTTCCAATTTGTGTCACAGGGTAAGCTTCACTCCAAGGACAAGCTTGTGGGAAGTAAGGTGCAGAACTACGGAAAAATAAATACTGAGCAGAGCAAAGTGTTATGCAGATCTGCCCAATCTCCAGCTGAACTGAGGTTGGGTATATTTTGATCCTTTGATCCAAGAGCATGACTTTCAGGTAGAAGACGCAAGATCAAAGCAAATTTCTGTAGACAGGTGAATTTTAAAAGGATACACAATGGTCTGTCGTAAGGGAAAAACTTCATGAAGTTCATAATAAAATTAGATATATGGTGGTGGCTGTCCTCTGTAGCTCTGAGAGTACACAGTGAAGATCCCATCTCTGTTGTCCCTCTAAATCAAATGTCCACACTGCAATTTGGGGAGCAGTTCCTCAGACACTGGGAGATGATATTTAGGAGGACCTTTGACTTGAATGAACATCTACATCACCTTCCAACCCATTAGAAATTACCATCAGAACAGTTACCACAATTTTGGAAAATCTACAGATGGGGAAAGACTTCTACTCCAACCTGGTGGGAGAAAAACCCTACCCACCTCCCCCTAGAGAGAAACTGTTCAACTTGGGAAACTTTAATTAGTCAGGCTAAGAAAAAAAAAAGAGATATTTGGCTCAGAGAATATAGGGAAAACACCAAGAGAGTCCTTATGACAAAGAGCTTGAATCATGGCTTTGTCATAGCCAACACCCAATTTCAGAGTGACTAGCACATCAGGTCTTGGCCCTGCTCAATTACATCAACTGAGCAAAGTTGTTAACATCAGCAGTGCCTTGTTTGTTAGAATAACCACTGTCTAATTTTCCATTACAGCCATTAGCCTTGCTACTAAACAGTAATAATTGTACAAAAACTGTTGACTAGCACAGTGGGCAGTAGGTAGAACTTGGGTGGTGTCTGTGTGCGTTACATGTTTTCCTTGGATTCTGTAAGGTTTCCTCCCACATTCCAGTAGAGTGTGGGTTGATGGCTGAATTACATGCTGTAACATGCCTTTGCTCTGTAAACCAGGATAGACAATCAGCTGATTGGTCTGCCACGTTGTAATGAAATACCAAAGATGGCACTAAGAAAATGTCTCGTCCCCATTCACAAAAGATACAAACTCTCCATAGTAATTGGGCTTCCAAGGTTCATCATAATTAGCATCTCTGCAGACTTTTGGCTTTTCTCCCAGGATGGCCAAGAGTGGTTGTAACCATGAATACAAGCCATTCTTGGTCTGGGGTCCTGATCATGCCTCAAGGAGAAAGAAATAGATCTACAGATTCCTGTAGATTATGACAAAAAGAAAAATTACCAAAAAAAAAAGGATGATGGCACAGACCTAGTAAATCAGTGATTGACACAAATATACCAAGGGCAGTGAGGCAGCCAGCATCTGCTGGGGAAAAAAAATACTTCTAAAGAATTCCATCCCACTACAGAATATCCAGTCCATTCCATTAGCAAGTGAGTGAATAAGCCTTACATTAATTGTCAAACATCACAATCTTGGAAGTAGATGGTATCTGTGCTGACATTCTAAAAACACAGCAGATGGGAGCTTCAGTCACAAGTTCACAGCCTCATTTCCCTTGTTTTGGAGGAGGACATACAGTAATTACAACTTCCTTCTTGAAAGGAAACAACAATGGCAGTCATTAGAGAGATAGCCCTGCTATCTGCCACAAGAAAATTCATCTGACTGTGGATATTGGTCCAAACCACACCAACTTATTGTTCGTGCACTGGAGGAGAATGACTAGTGATCTGCTCTCCACAGCTCAGCATGTTCATAACATTAATACCTGTGCACTGCAATGAAAGTCAGAGGCCAGAGAACTTGCCACAGATTCTAGGTTCAGTTCCCAACTGACCCAAGCCAAGGGACTGGATACTTTCTGCACTTGGCCTTCCTAACAATTCTTTGCCCAGCATGACAGGCAATTTGGCACAGCCCCAATCACTAAAATCAGCTCACTGATCTTTATTTAAAAAAAAAATGAGGGCAGGTATATCTTGCATTCATGTTTAGAGTTTAATAGATTTTAATATTTTCAATATTAAATCTGTTTTAAGTAATTTATGATTCAAAGTTGATTACAAGCACAAAAGGTACATCCACAGCCCTCGGCTCCCAGTCTGCCAAGGACTGCAGTTGCCAAGGTACTGTCACCACTCCTTGACTACTTGGCAGTGAAGCCCATGATCTTTGGGAGCTGTAAAGCTGCAGAAAGTTAAGTGTGTTCTTGGAATAGTGTTTGGGTGGAGGGGAGTGCACATACACATATCACAGGCTACCTTAAGCACAATATGGGTTAATGTTCTCCATAACATGCAACTCCAGGTTCTCCGTAATGTGCAACTTCAGGGTGTGACCCCATGGACAACCCGGTTCCTTGCCAACTGAAGTGTTGTGGGTGACTGGAACACTGGGATTGCAGATGTCAGAGGAAAGCGTCTCTTTCTTCTCCTCAAGCCTGATGGTCCTCAGTTAGGGGGAGTCAAAGAAGTGACATGGCAAATGATATCATTGAAATAGTGAGCTGCTGGTCTCCCGCTCTTGTTTGCTGCAGGAGTGACCTCCCTCTCTCTTTAGTTAGACAGAGCCTGTCTGAGATAACGAAGTGTTGGGTTTATGGACTCCAGATCAGGGTCTCTTTCAGGGCTTTGCTATTGCTTGCATGGGGGAGGTGCGAAGGTATAAGGGTCTGTGCTTTGCTATTGCTTGCATGGGGGGGTGAGGGTATAGGGGTCTGTGCTTTTGCCAGAGCAAGGGGGTGAGGGGGAGGGGAGATGCTTTTGCTGCTGGTTGTGCATGGGAGGCAGTGGGGGCATTTGGGGCTCTGACGGTTCTGTCATTCACTCTTTGATTTTCTGCCAGAAGTAAGAACTTCAGCTTGTATACATTCTCTGATATTAAATCAGACCATTGAATTGGGCCATTAAACCACAATGTTCTAACTCAGCCAACGCAAATACTGGTATGTGTAAACCAAACAGTAAATCAGACAAAATGTAAAAGCGAATTACTGAACTTTAGCTCCACATTCAAAAGAAACCCTACTATTCTAAAAGGATTTTACAAAATAACATTGAAAATATGGTTCAAAATCCGGAACTCAGGTAGCAGTCCACATCCTATTTTCAGATTCTCCCACCCTAATTTCCATCTAGGCCTTTGTATGGAGATTAGCTCCCTCAGGCATGTGAAAGCTCCACAGTCATCAACACCAGAGTATTTGAGCAGCTGTCTTGACACAAAGGATGGGCAGGAATGAAACTTAACAAACCTGATTTTGTCAGGCATTTCTATACAGCTTTGTTCCTTCATCTTCAACTTCTTTGAGTGCAAGAAAGGCGAGACTGCGCAGGCACATGACGTCAGCAGGACCACGCGGAGAGTTTAAAAAGGCGACCACCCTATACAGCGGGCAGCTGTCAGAGCGGGCAGCAGAGTGAGCGGTAGCAGAGTGTAGGGCTTTGGCTTCAACGGGCTTCGGCGGTAAACAGGAAGTGGCGAGAGCGAAGCGCCAACTCTTTTTTTCTCTCCCCCCCCCACCCCTTTCGCGAATCGGTCCGGACAGACAGGAACAGCAGGGCTCTCACAGCTAACGGTTTAAAAAGTGTGTCTGTTTGGCGAGGTAAGTGGGTGAGTATACTTATTTTTCCTGTTTCATTCGTGTAGAATTAGATAGCATGCCTGCAGGGTTAGTGCCTTGTTCAGGGTGTCAGATGCGGGAATCCTGGGGGACTTCCAGCCTCCCTGATGGCCACAACTGCACCAGGTGCACCGAGTTGCAGCTCCTCAGAGACTGTGTTAGGGATCTGGAGCTGCAGCTTGATGACCTAGTGCTTATCAGGGAAAATGAAGAGGTGATAGACAGGAGCTACAGGGAGGTAGTCATCCCTAGGCTACAGGAGTCAGTAGTCATCCCTAGGCTACAGGAGTCAGAACACTGGGTCACTGTCAAGAGAGGGAAGGGAAATGCCCAGATAGTGGAGAGCACCCCTGTGGCTGTCCCCCTCAGCAACAAATATCTTGTTCTGGATGCTGTTGAGGGGGATGACCTGACGGGGGACGCCAACAGTGACCGGGTCTCTGGCACTGAGCCTGGCGCTGTTGTGCAGGAGAGAAGGAGGGCGAAGAGAAATGCGGTAGTCGTGGGGGATTCCATAGTCAGGGGAACAGACAGGAGATTCTGTGAGCCTGACAGAGATACCCGCATGGTGTGTTGCCTCCCAGGTGCCAGGGTACGGGACGTCTCGGATCGGGTCCTGAATATTCTAAAGGGGGAGGGTGAGCAGCCAGTTGTCTTCGTATATGTTGGTACCAATGACATAGATAGGACAAAGGAGGAGGTCCTGAAGAGAGATTTCCAGGAGTTAGGAAGGAAGCTGAGAAGCAGGACCTCCAGGGTAGTAATCTTGGGATTGCTACCTGTGCCACGTGCTAGCGAGGGCAAGAGTAGTCGGATCAGGCAGATGAATGCCTGGCTGAGAGACTGGTGTAGGGGGCAGGGCTTCAGATTCTTGGATAATTGGAATCTCTTCTGGGGGAAGTATGACCTGTTCAAAAAGGACAGGTTACACCTGAACCCGAAGGGGACCAATATCCTGGCAGGAAAGTTTAATAGAGCTGTTAGGGAGGGTTTAAACTAATTTGGCAGGGGGATGGGAACCAGAATGATAGAGCGGAGGAAGGGGAAAACAGAAATAAATCTAAGATAGTGAGCAGTAAAGATGTCAGGAAAGACAGGCAGGTGATGGGGCAAATGTGTAGCCATTGGGATGAGTTGCAGTGCAATAAAGTTGCAGTGAAATCAAAGCAAAAAGTATCAAATACTGGTCTTAAGGTGTTGTACTTAAATGCACGCAGCATAAGAAATAAGGTGGATGATCTTGTTGTACAGCTACAGATTGGTAGGTATGATATTGTGGCCATCACTGAGACCTGGCTAAAGGATGCATGTCTCTGGGAGCTGAACGTCCAAGGATACACGGTGTATCGGAAGGATAGGAAAGTAGGCAGAGGGGGAGGCGTGGCTTTATTGGTAAGAAATGATATTAAATCATTAGAAAGAGGTGATATAGGATCGGAAGGTGCAGAATCTTTATGGGTTGAGCTAAGGAATAGCAGGGGTAAAAGGACCCTGATGGCAGTTATTTATAGGCCTCCAAACAGCTGCAGGGATGTGGACTACAAATTACAACTGGAAATAGAAAAGGCTTGTCAGAAGGGCAGTGTTATGATAATTGTGGGGGATTTTAACATGCGAGTAGATTGGAAAAATCAGGTCGGCACTGGATCTCAAGAGAGAGAATTTGTAGAATGTCTGCGAGATGGCTTTTTAGAACAGCTTGTTGTTGAGCCCACTAGGGGATCAGCTGTACTGGATTGGGTATTGTGTAATGAACCGGAGGTGATTGGAGAGATTGAGGTGAAGGAACCCTTAGGAGGCAGTGATAATAACATGATTGAGTTCACTGTGAAATTAGAAAAAGAGAAGCGGAAATCTGGTGTGTCGGTGTTTCAGTGGAGTAAAGGAAACTACAGTGGCATGAGAGGGGAACTGGCCAAAGTTGACTGGAAAGAGACACTGGCGGGAAAGACGGCAGAGCAGCAGTGGCTGGAGTTTATGCGAGAAATGAGGAATGTGCAAGACAGGTATATTCCAAAAAAGAAGAAATTTTCGAGTGGAAAAAGGATGCAACCGTGGTTGACAAGAGAAGTCAAAGCCAAAGTTAAAGCTAAGGAGAGGGCATACAAGGAAGCAAAAATTAGTGGGAAGACAGAGGATTGGGAAGTCTTTAAAACCTTACAAAAGGAAACCAAGAAGGTCATTAAGAGAGAGAAGATTAACTATGAAAGGAAACTAGCAAATAATATCAAAGAGGATACTAAAAGCTTTTTCAAGTATATAAAGAGTAAAAGACAGGTGAGAGTAGATATAGGACCGATAGAAAATGATACTGGAGAAATTGTAATCGGAGATGAGGAGATGGCAGAGGAACTGAACAAGTATTTTGCATCAGTCTTCACTGAGGAAGACAGCAGGATACCGGACACTCAAGGGTGGCAGGGAAGAGAAGTGCGTGCAGTCACAATTACGACAGAGAAAGTACTCAGGAAGCTAAATAGGCTAAAGGTCGATAAATCTCCTGGACCAGATGGAATGCACCCTCGTGTTCTGAAGGAAGTAGCTGTGGAGATTGCGGAAGCATTAACACTGATCTTTCAAAAGTCGATAGATTCTGGCATGGTTCCAGAAGACTGGAAGATTGCAAATGTCACTCCGCTATTTAAGAAGGGGGCAAGGAAGCAAAAAGGAAATTAAAGACCTGTTAGCTTGACGTCGGTGGTTGGGAAGTTGTTGGAGTCAATTGTCAAGGATGAGGTTACAGAGTACCTGGAGGCATATGACAAGATAGGCAGAACGCAGCATGGATTCCTCAAAGGAAAATCCTGCCTGACAAACGTATTACAATTTTTTGAGGAAATTACCAGTAGGCTAGACAAGGGAGATGCAGTAGATGTTGTATATTTGGATTTTCAGAAGGCCTTTGACAAGGTGCCACACATGAGGCTGCTTAACAAGATAAGAGCCCATGGAATTACAGGAAAGTTACATACGTGGATAGAGCGTTGGCTGATTGGCAGGAAACAGAGAGTGGGAATAAAGGGATCCTATTCTGGTTGGCTGCCGGTTACCAGTGGTGTTCCACAGGGGTCCGTGTTGGGGCCGCTTCTTTTTACATTGTACATCAACGATTTGGATTATGGAATAGATGGCTTTGTGGTTAAGTTTCCTGACGATACGAAGATAGGTGGAGGGGCCGGTAGTGCTGAGGAAACGGAGAGTCTGCAGAGAGACTTGGATAGATTGGAAGAATGGGCAGAGAAGTGGCAAATGAAGTACAATGTTGGAAAGTGTATGGTTATGCACTTTGGCAGAAAAAATAAATGGGCAGACTATTATTTAAGTGGGGAAAGAATTCAAAGTTCTGAGATGCAACGGGACTTGGGAGTCCTCGTACAGGATTCCCTTAAAGTTAACCTCCAGGTTGAGTCAGTAGTGAAGAAGGCGAATGCAATGTTGGCATTCATTTCTAGAGGAATAGAGTATAGGAGCAGGGATGTGATGTAGAGGCTCTATAAGGTGCTGGTGAGACCTCACTTGGAGTACTGTGGGCAGTTTTGGTCTCCTTATTTAAGAAAGGATGTGCTGACGTTGGAGAGGGTACAGAGAAGATTCACTAGAATGATTCCAGGAATGAGAGGGTTAACATATCAGGAACGTTTGTCCGCTCTTGGACTGTATTCCTTGGAGTTTAGAAGAATGAGGGGAGACCTCATAGAAACATTTCGAATGTTAAAAGGCATGGACAGAGTGGATGTGGCAAAGTTGTTTCCCATGGTGGGGGAGTCTAGTACGAGAGGGCATGACTTCAGGATCGAAGGGCGCCCTTTCAGAACAGAAATGCGAAAAAAATTTTTTAGTCAGAGGGTGGTGAATCTATGGAATTTGTTGCCATGGGCAGCAGTGGAGGCCAAGTCGTTGGGTGTATTTAAGGCAGAGATTGATAGGTATCTGAGTAGCCAGGGCATCAAAGGTTATGGTGAGAAGGCGGGGCAGTGGGACTAAATAGGATAAAATGGATCAGCTCATGATAAAATGGCGGAGCAGACTCGATGGGCCGAATGGCCTACTTCTGCTCCTTTGTCTTATGGTCTTAATGGAATTCCTCCACAATTCGAACATAAAGCATCTTAAAAAGGTGGCAACTCTTTACTAAGTTTTGACAAAGTTATTTCATCTTAAGCCATCTTATAAATAAACTTGCACGATGTTAAAGACCCTCAATTCATATTTAAAAGATCAAAGGCAAACACTGCTTCAACATAAAGAAGTCAATTGAGAGTTCTCGTTAACTTAAAGATTTGATGGTTATGTACTAGTAATGCAGTCTTGGGTTTATAAACCAAAGTAAGTTCTTACCCAACAAGAGCAGAGTTTAAATTCTATTACCCAATTGACAGATGACACAACAGCCACTGCTCTGCATACCTTCCTTACACATCTAGAGAAGGATGCTTATGTGAGAATGCTGTTCTTGGACTACAGTTCAGCATTCAACACCATAATCCCATCCACGCTCGACAGGAAGCTCAGAGACTTCGGCTTTGACCCTGCCTTGTGCAGATGGATCCTGGACTTTCTGTCAGATTGCTGGCAGGTGGTAAGAGCGGGCTCCCTCACCTCCGTCCCTCTGACTCTCAACACAGGAGCCCCTCAGGGCTGTGTACTATGTCCCCTCCTTTACTCCCTGTATATACCCATGACTGTGTCACCACCCACAGCTCTAATCTGCTAATTAAATTTGCCAATGATACTACATTGATTGGCATAATCTCAAACAATAATGAGGTAGCCTACAGGCCTACAGTGGTGTCAAGAAAACAACCTCTCCCTCAATGTTGCAAAAACAAAGGAGCTGGTTGTGGATTACAGGAGGAATGGAGACAGTCTAACCCCTATTGACATCAATGGATCTGGGGTAAACATCTTTAAGTTCCTCGGCACCCACATCACTGAGGACCTCACGTGATCTGTACACACCAGCTGTGTGGTGAAAAAGGCACAACAGCATCTCTTTCACCTAAGAAAGTTGAGGAGGTTTGGTATGGGCCCCCAAATCCCAAGAACTTTCTACAGGGGCACAATTGAGAGCATCCTGACTGGCTGCATCACTGCCTGGTATGGGAACTGTACCTCCTTTAATCGCAGGATTCTGTAGAGAGTGGTGCGGATAGCCCAGTGCATCTGTAGTTGTGAACTTCCCATGATTCAGGACATTCACAAAGTCAGGTGTGAGAAAAGGGCCCGAAGGATCATTGGCGACCCGAGTCACCCCAACCACAATCTATTCCAGCTGCTACCATCTGGGAAGCGGTACCACAGCATAAAAGCCAGAACCAACAGGCTTCAGGACAGCTTCTGCCACCAGTCCATTAGACTGATAAACTTACACTGATTTGAGTGTATTTCTCTGTTATATTGACTGTTCTATTTATTATAAATTACTATGATTGTACATTTAGACAGAGATATAACAAAGATCTTTACTCCTCGTGTACGTGAAGGATATAAGAAATAAAGTCAAGTCAATTCAATTAACAAAATATCAGCATCTATAACAATGATTGATAGATGGCATTGGTTCAATATCCTTTAAGGAAAGGAATTTCTTTTTAAATGCAGAAATTAGCAGTGTAATGGGAGAAATTGTTAGAAAATCAAAATGTCAAGAAGAGGACATAGTCCATTTAGCACTCGAGAAATGAGGGATACAGGCTAAAGCTTTCACCTTGACACTTCCCACCCCGCCAACTCTCAAAAAAAGGCAAAGGATGGAATGCTTACAGCAGAAAAAGAGGCATTTCCAATAATATTTATAAACTGAATACATATTTGAAAACAATTTAAAAAGACTCTACAGAGGTTAATCAGATTCCGTTCCTTGCAAGTTCCAAAACACTCTTCCAGTGATACTAATGGAATAAAGGTTAAAAAATTCAGACACTGTGGACCAACAGCAGAATGGACAGCTGGAGTACACAGTAAACATTTGCACTGAGTAGGATGTCCCATGAAGAAATCCGATGAGATCAATATTCTTGCGGGCAGGTTTACCAGAGATGTTGGGAGTGGCTTAAATTAATATGGCAGGGGGATGGGAACCAGTATGATAGAGCTGAAGATGAGCCAGCAGGTTCACAAGTAGATGATGGATGTAACATGAATGCAAGGAAGGACAAGCCAGTGACTGGGTACAAATGCAGACAGAGCAAAGAGTTAAATTGTACCACAGAAGCAAAATCCAAAAGGGCAAAGAACGCAGGACAAAAGGTGCTGTATTTAAATGTACGTAGCATTCAGAATAAGGTGGACTAACTCGTGGCGCAATTAAGAGATTGGTCGGTATGACGTTGTGGACATCACTGAGTCATGGCTGAAAGAAGGCCATAGCTGGGGGCTTAACATCAAAGGATATACTTTGTATTGAAAGGACAGGCAGGAAAGCATAGTTGATGGTGTGGCTCTGTTGGTAAGAGATGGAAGTACATCTTTAGAAAGAGGTGACATACAGTCAGAGAATGTCGAATCTTTGTGGGTTGAGTTAAGAAACTGCAAGGGTAAAGAAAAACATTTTGGGAATCATATATAGGTCTCCAAATAGTAGCCAAGATGTAGGGCTGTGATTGCAAAGCGAGCTGAAAAACGCATGTAATAAGGGTAATGGCACAATTGTAATGGGGGACTTCAATATGCAAGGGGATTGGGAATATCAGGTTGGTTTCAGATCGCAAAAGAGGGAATTTGTTGAATGCCTACCAGATGGCTTTTCAGAGCAGCTTGTGCTTCAGCCTGTGGGAAAAGGCTATCCTAGACTGGGTATTGGTCATAACCCAGATCATATTAGGAAGCTTAATGTAAAGGGATCCTGAGGAGGCAGGGATCATAATATGATTGAATTCACAACTGCAATTTGAGAGGGAGAAGCACAAGTCACATGTATCAGTATTGCAATGGAATAAAGGGAACTACAGAGGGATAGTTCACAAGGCACATGATAGATATGTCCCACAGAAGAAGCAGGTGGAGGCAACCGTGGCTGACAAGCGAAGTTAAGGAAGAAAGGGCATAAGGTAGTAAAAGTGAGTGGGAAGTTGGATGATGAGGAAGCTTTTAAAATCCAACTAAAAAGCTATAAGAAGGGAAAAGATTAAATCGGAGGGAAAACTAGCCAATAATATAAAGCAGGATACTAAAGTTCTTTTCAGTTATATAACGAGTAAAAGGGAGATGAGAGTTGATATTGGAGCACTGGAAAATGATGCTGGTGAGGTAGTAATGGGGGAGAAAGAAATGGCAGATGAATTTAATGGGTACTTTGCATCTGTCTTCACTGTGGAAGACACTAGCGGTGTGCCAGAGGTCTGCGAGTGTCAAGGAGCAGGAGTGAGTGCCATTGCTATTACAAAGGAAAATGTGCTAGGCAAACTCAAAGGTCTTAACGTGGATACGTCACCTGGGCCAGATGGACTACATCCCAAAGTCCAGAGAGAGGTTGCTAAAGAGATAACGGATGCATTGGTCATGATCTTAAAAGAATCAATTGATTCCGGCATGGGCCCAGAGGACTGGAAGATTGCAAATGTCACTCCACTCTTTAAGGAGAAAGGCAAAACAAAAGGAAATTACAGGCCTGTTAGCCTAACCTCAGTGGTTGGGGAAGTGTTGGGAGTCTACTATTAAAGATGAGGTTTTGGAGTACATGGAGACCAATGATAAAATAAGTCAAAGTCAACCTGGTTTCTGTAAAGGGAAATATCATCTATTGGATTTTCAGAAGGCATTTGATAAGGTGCAACACAAGGCTGCTTGACAGGATAAAATCCTATGGTGTTACAGGAAACATACTGGTATGGATAGAGCAATGGCTGACAGGCAGGAGGCAGAGAGTGGGAATAAAAGGGGCCTTTTCTAGTGGTGTTCCTCAGGGGTCAGTATTGGGACCACTACTTTTCACATTGTTAGTCAATGATTTGGATAATGGAATTGATGGCTTTGTGGCAAAGTTTCCAGATGGAGGAGTAGGTAGTGCTGAGGAAGCAATGCGATTGCAGCAGGACTTAGACAAATTGGAAGAATGGGCAGAAAAATAGCAGATGGAATACAGTGTTGGGAAATGTATGATAATGCACTTTGGTAAAAGGAATAATAGTGCGGACTATTACCTGAATGGGAGAAGCGTCAAACATCAGAGGTGCAGAGGGACTTAGTCCTCGTGCAAGACTCCCAGAAGGTTAATTTACAGGTTGAGTCTGTAGTAAAGCAGGCAAATGCACAGCTGGCATTTAATTCAAGGGGAGTAGAATATAAAAGCAAGGAGATAATGCTGAGGCTTTATAAGATACTAGTTAGGCCACACTTGGAGTATTGTCAAAAGTTTTGGGCCAGATATCTCACAGAGGATGTGTTGTCATTGGAGAGAGTCCAGAGGAGGTTCACAAGGATGATTCTGGGAATGAAGGGCTTAAAATATGAGGAGCATTGGGCAGCTTTGGGCCTGTACTCACTGGAGTTTATAAGAATGTGTGGGGATCTCATTGAAAGCTACTGAAAGTTGAAAGGATGTGGAGAGCTGTTTCCCATGGTGAGAGTATCCTGAACTAGAGGGCACAGCCTCAAAATTGAGGGGTGACCTTTTAGAACAGAGATAAGGTGGATTTTTCTTTTAGCCAGAGAGTAGTGAATCTGTGGAATGCTCTGCCACAGACTGCAGTAGAGGCCAAATCTGTGGGTATATTCAAGGCATAAATTGATTGGTCAGGGCATCAAAGGATATGGGGAGAGAGCATGTGTATGGAGTTGAGTGGGACCCAGGATCAGCCATGATAGAATGGTGGAGCAGACTTGATGGGCTGAATGGCCTAACTCTGCTCCTATGCCTTCTGGTCCTGCTGGAAGCGCTGCTGTTCATGAGTTACATTCAACAATCGAAACAAAACATTACAGAAAATTTTTGTAGGGTAGGATGGGGGGGGTCGGGTGGGGTGGGTGAGAGGAAAATAGTCAATTAGTCAACGTAGAGGAGGATTTATAGGAGAATATTAATTGAAAAATTAGGGTCAACACAACTAAATGCCAAATAATATTTTGGTAGAAAAAAACAGAAAAACGATGTCACCTGCAAAATGCAAGTCAGTAGTTTAGAGGAACAAAACAGGTTACTATTTACAAATATACCAATTATTAAAAAGTTGCTCCATGACTTGAGTCGGCCACAAAAATCAGCAAACCAAACGCATGGTTTATTTCAAGAGATAGTTAATGTTAAACTAATTTTGTGTTGAATGTTGACTAACTTTGTTGGTTTTAATTAAACATAATCAGACACAGCCCACATTGCAGATTATGTTACGAGCCCCTCCCCTTGTCTAACCAGTTTCTAAATCTGTTCTAATGAATTGGGACATCCGTAGAAGTATCCAATGTGCATTTTCTTTCAGCTAATGTTATGAGAATAGTTTGGAAGATACCCAGAGAATGGGGTATACAGGTTGCTGTAAAGGTTCACTTTTCTTTTCAGCATATTCCTTGTCCACCTGTGTTGTCACAGTAAATCTTTAAGGCTTACACACCAGTCTCTGATGCTACACTTGGAGGCTTACATTTCAAACTGAAACATCTGCCAGTTAACAATCGATCTGCAGTTAGAACCCAAGCATGAAAACTGCTTTGTGTACACATGCGAATTCCATGGTTACACTTGCAAAACCTGAATGGGGAGCATTAGTGACTGGGTATATCTTGTGTGTGTTAAGCAAAGACCCACCCTTTTGCACAATCTCAATATATTATCAGAGGCCAATTATTACTATTCTCTTTGTTGACACATAGGTTTGGAAGCAAGGAGCTGTATCACATCCACCCAGCCCCACCCTCTCCCTTCAACTATTTATGCAGCCAACTGCCTTCAAATAATTACAACACACACAAAATGCTGGAGGAACTCAGCAGGCCAGGCAGCATCTATGGAAAAAGAGTACAGTCAACGTTTTGGGCCAAAACCGGGTGTTGCTCGGACTTCCAGCATCTGCAGAACTTCTCTCGCCTTCAAATAACTGATGACTGGCAGTTGCATTTAAGGCCTGTAACTTAACATTAGTGGACTAATTATTGAACTATTGTTCAATTACAGGCCATAATACACCTGCCAGGCATCAATTTTTATATATATTCTGTTCTTAAGCATTGCTGGCTACACAATTAATATTTATGACCACTGGAAAATTCAAGAGTGTAATGAAATTCAATATTATTTCCCCATCACTACTGCTGTTCAGGGCAAAAGTCAAAGGTTGCCACTGTTTTTAATACAGGTTTCCCCAAACTGAAGAGTCAACTAAAAAAAAATCACAAACCGTTGGAAAGAATCCACAGCCACATCGACAGTCAAAAAGTGCATTCAGATGACAACTGCACATCGCAATACATTAAGGCACAATAGTACAAGTGTTAGAGCTGCTGCCTTGCAGCACCAGCAACCAGAGCTCAGCTGCAACCTCAGAGACTGTGTGGAGTTTGGGAGCTGGGTTTCCTCCAGTTTCCTTCCACAGCCCGAAACCAAGCGAGCTGTAAACTGGCTGCTTTCAGTTGTCCCATGTGTAAGTAGCTGGTAGATTCTGGTGTGAGAAACCGATGAGAATGTAGTGAGACTAAAAAGTGGGTTATTACAGGATTACTACAGATGGGTGATTTATGGCTGATACAAATTTCAGCACGAGGGGGGTCTTAAGTAATATGCAAGCAGTATTTTCCATTGAAACAAGGTGGAAGCCAAAGAGGAGTTCGTTGGTTGAATTGGACATCAATGCTGCCATTCATCCTAAAATTGCTGCCAAAAGCAGCAGCTGAGTCCTCGATTAGGTTGCATTATTACAGGGTGTTCCCAGCGTTCATTTGTAAGAAAGAGCAGTTCATCAAGGTCTGCAAGTTGAAGATTGTCCAGTCTTTTCCCAAGACCTCAATGCCTTGTAAATTGTCATCTTCCAAGAACCCTTTGTCAAATTTAACCTGGCTAAATTCACATATCATTTAGCCACTAAGTATCAATTCATCTTTTCCCTAAAAGAGATGTTGAAATCCACAAAAGCTGAAATGTAATAGTTATGGAGGACAGGGTGTGTGATTGTGTAAACACTGTCACAGTTTATCCCCTGTTGCTGCATAACAGAGGCACTCCAATCTACAGGCTGTTCCCAGGGAGACAGACACCAACTTAGTGAAAGATAACCCATGGTCTGAATGAAACTTGGTCTCTCAGAACAGCAAACTGTAAGGGAATACAATTGATAGGCATAGATAAGCAATGCACAGAAGCTCAGTGCAGCCAATGCCAAGTCCCTGTGGGGATTGATCATAATAGGGACTCCTTAAGCAACTGCACATGGAATGAGTGGAGAGGACTCTCAACAATGAAAAGGGTGTATCACTCCAGGGGCTACATGAGTGGAATGATGCCATGCTAGTTTTTGCTTTTTAAAAAAGCTTACACTACTGAAAATAACATCCATGAATGTAAAAGTTTCTTGCACTGTTTCTTTATTTGTATATATTTTCTCTCATGAATAAAGTTTGTTTTTGAAACTAAATATGTTCTACTGAACATTCAAGGCTAATTAAATTGCGCACTATGAAATGCCTCTTGTCTATAAGCAAGGGGTAAAATAAGGAAAATAAAAGTGGAATGAACATAAATGGCTGATTAATGTTCAGAATGATTGCACTCAGCAGGTGCTCCTTTTTGTTGCAATCTCAGAGGAAATCTTAAGAGGTGCTGTAACTATCCACTTTTAGCCACGACTTCTGTCAAAAGCTCTGCACAACCACCATTTTGCCAAAAAGACCCAAAGCCAAAATACTAGATCTTAACTGTGGGGATTCCAACATTTGCTTCTTTCTTTTAGCCGTTCTAGCAATGATGGGCATTTCACAGTTACCAATAAAGCATTTACTAGGATAAAAATGTTGTCCACAAACTAAAAATGCAGGGTTAATTTGCAGCCTTAACTTGAAGGGATGAAGCCACAGAAAATATTACAAAGAAAACTGCAAGAGATTTATAGCTTATACCCCAGGCTTGGGTTACTCACTAGAAAATCTGGATTCTGTAAATATGCAACTTTCATGTTAATTTAGAAGAAAAAACATAATGAATGGTATAACTTTAGGTATACAAAAATTGAATAAAGATTACAATTAAGGAATGAGCAACTAAACCTGCTACTCCATTGGATTGTGTTTTTGTAATGAATGTGGAGTTTTGTAATTACAGAAATTGGAGACCTTCAGTTAGAGAACAAAATGGCAAAATTAATGCCACATTCACTACAGATTTATAGTTGTGTTCTAGTTAATATTTGACATTTTAAAATTAAACATTTGTGGAAATGACACAGGATTGGTAAAGCACTACTTTAATGTAATGGGGTGGGTCAAAAAAAGGTGACGTGAGTTCTTGTCGTCTTACTTTGATGCAACATTAGATGGACAGTTTTGAAAGGCTAAAGAAAATAAACATTGACATTTGGAAACAGGAATAAATCCACGATCTCTACAAGTGAAAGTACATCGGCCCTATAGTTTGTTCTCTTACACCCAAGGCTTAGATCAACAGAAGTGAAGAGAATGGCATTGAGCAGGTTTGGACAGTGGATTTATCATTATGGGTCTTCAGAGAAAACTTTTCCCCAACTGTATAATCCCACTCTTGAAACAACTGAATACACAATTCCCAACTTTGCAAATGACAATATAACTGGCAAACTAAACATACAATGGTATTTTCTGTTTCTTTGTTTTGCAGTGGCAAATGTAAACTCCAATTTGGCAATTCTCATGTTCTAGGCAAGCTAGTCCAGAGAGAACCAAGATGCAGTTTCCAAATTTCCTTACATCTACCATTTCTATCAGTGTAAATATTTAAAATTCACTCTTCAGTTTGTAATTATGAATTAAAATGGCTCACAGCTGTACCAATGATTCAAATTTGACATACAGGTTTCCCCCGCCATCCGAAGGTAGAGCGTTCCTATGAAACGGTTCGTAAGCCGAAATGTCGTAAAGCGAAAAAGCAATTACCATTTATTTATATGGGAAAATTTTGTGAGCGTTCGCAGACCCAAAAATAACCTACCAAATCATGCCAAATAACGCATAAAACCTAAAATAACAGTAACATATAGTAAAAGCAGGAATGATATGATAAATACACAGCCTATATAAAGTAGAAATGCTTCTCTACAACGATTGCCTGCACAGATCTCCGTAACGAAAATCTCACGCAAGCGCTGTTGGCATAAACGTGCTCTCCAGTAACCTTTAAATTATGAAGCTGCCAAATCATACCAAATAACATGTAAAAATACACAGCCTATATAAAGTAGAAATAATGTATGTACAGTGTAGTATCACTTACCAGAACCGGGAAGACAGCTTGCCGAGCACACTGATGATGGTGTGTTAGGCTGAGTCATCGCAGGTTGGGTGGTGCAGTGGCTCCCACCCTCCGGGCCGCTGACCGATACATTGCCACGAAGCATGCAGGGGTAGCCGGGAGGTACACTGCACATCTTTAAGAAAAAAGCCGAAATAAACATGCTAATTAATTAGGTACTGCCCGGCACGTAAATGTCGGCGCAGATCAGAGGCAATTGCTGATGGCATCGGCACTGATCTGGGCCGACAATTACCTGCTAGGCTGCACCTAATTAATTAGCATGTTTATTTCGGCTTTTTTCTTAAAGATGTGCAGTGTGCCTCCCGGCTACCACTGCATCCTCCGCGAATTGGTACAGTATCTGTCCAGGGCCTGGGGGTGTCATCTCATCGTCGATCAGGGCAGGCAGCTCATCTTCTCCTATGACTGCCTGCCTCGATGTCGAAGGTCGAGGTTCATCGTCTGCTGTGGCTGATGTGGAAGGCTTGCTTGACTACTGAGCCTCGAGCATTTTTATATCACACATTTCTTTGTAAGGACTCAAACCATCCTGCAAATATCCCCTAAACCTACATACCCTTTCAAAATTAAAGTTGTACTTTATCATTGCAGCGAAAATCTCACGCAGTTGCTTCACATTCATTTCGCTACAGCATTCGGTTTCGATTGTTATCCTTTCCTCTTCCAATTGCATCAGCTCTTCATCTATCAGTTCTTGGTCATGCGATGCCAAAACCTCTTCAACATCATTTTCGTCAACTTCCACAAGCCAAACTCACTTTGTCCTTGCTTCGTTCACCACAATCAAAATGCTTAATTATGTCTAGTTTTACGCTAAGTGTAACACCCTTACAAGCTCTTTCAGGTTTTTCCGACACCTTAGAACTCATCTTGCTAACGGCTGCTCAATGCAACGTGTTTAAGCAATGCCGTTCCGAATCCGGGGGAGAGCGGCTGCTTGGGGTGCGCGCTGCCTTTTATTGCGCACTGATTTTTTATCGCGCACTGCCTTTCTTTGTAACAGTGAAAACACCTTCTGAAAGCGAAAACAGGGTAATAATGTAGGTCTTTCGCAACAGTGAGGTTTCGTAAAGTGAATGTTCGAAAAGCAGGGGACACCTGTATTGATTTTATTTGCAACTGAGTTGTTAAAGAGAACAGTTCCTGCCCAGATTGTCCAAATGCAATTCTTCCTTACCCATGTTTTCCCTCATTTCTATTGCAACAAGACAACAAAACAATGCAAGTCTGCTTTAAATCACAGATAAATGGCATCAAGGTACTGCATAAAAGATGGGTATTTTCTGTAACTGTTCTATTTACCATTCATTCCTGCACAACTATCCAATTTTGGTCAATCAAAAATTAGAGTATGGATGATGAAAACCAACTGAAAATAAGCCTACTGTGCAAAAAAGGAGAAAGGACTCTCTTGTTTATTGATGCATAGTTAACTCACACAAAAAAAAACTTGGAAGGTAGTCTCAGTCTGATATGTCAACTCTTCAAATCCTTTCCATAGATGCTGGCTGATCTGCTGAGTTCCTCCAGCATTTGGTGTGCATTGCTTTAGTTTTCATATCTGCTTTTCATATCTAATATCTATCTACAATATTTTTAATTGGAATGATTTTCTTCAAGTTATTGCCAGTAGGCTGGTTAAAAAAAATTAAATTTGAAGCTAAAGTCCAAAGAGGAACATCTCACCTTTTCTCCACAATCAGTATTTAATACTTTCAGTATTGGTTAGCAACCCAAAGATGTAGTACTCTCTGAAACTCAGTCCAATCATATACCCGTTGAGAAAGAAGACAGCAATCTTGAAATCGCTCATATTTTACCAACATTTTTTCAGGGAACATAGAACCATGACATCTAGAATCTATAGGGAATTCTGGAGAAATTTTGGGAACAGTGAGAATGTGGAATTTGCCCCAAAGCTTAACTGGAGTAGATAAGTCCAGAGGAAATGGCTGAACAGGATGAGAGTTTGAAAATGGGCAGAAGAACTTCAAGTAATTCCATGGTTTCCAGAGAATATTAAAAAAAATGGAGGCTACTCAAGTGTGTATTAGAATTGCAAAATTGTGAAAAGGACCAAAGACAAAAACTCCAGTCATCCCAACATTACCAAATGGACTGTTTTCAGATTTTGTCATAGAGGGAAAAGTTCAGATGAGAAATGGGAGAGGGGCAAGAAATATGCCCCAGCAGGTCAAGTAGCATTAGTAGACGCAAAGGGAAAGCTAAATTTTGGGCCAAGACCCATCAAGAAAAGAGAAATGAGTTATTGATGGTGATTCCCTGGCTATGAATGCAAACAAGAATGGAACAGGCAAGCCCAGTCCCACCCATCATCTTGGCAAAAGGTAATAGGGGAAGATGCCGCATTCAATCATTCCAAAGCCTGCAAGCTGAACAAGGAGGGATAGATTACCTTCATCACATTCACAGAATGGCCTTGATCAACACTATTCATGTACTATGACAGGCTGTCACACGGTAATTAAATAACTTAAACAGAATTAATGATAAAATTAAGTCATTGAGGGTAGATGAAGGGAGGGCTAGAGTGCAAGCAATGACACACAAAGTGGACCAAATGACTCAGTTCTGAACTTTACATTTCATATTACCGTATCAAATGTGCATTGAAAATAGTCACTTGTAAAAGTATCTTACCGAGCGCCCCTTGGCAGATATCCGTACGTGATGCTCCTCCAATTATAAATTCAGGGTTTGCACACAGATCCTAAAAATAATAAAAAGGAGATGTAGAAAAGACCACATTTCTTGAGCAAAGCAAACTGACAGCACAAAATAGCAGATTACTGATTACATAGTCAGTGAAACTGCACGGAAACAGACCTTTCAACCCACCACATTCATACTGATCTTGTTGCCAATTTGCCCACAACAGATTCATATCTATCCAACCTTTGCCTATTTAAGTACTTGTATAAATGTTTCCTATGCAACATGATTGTATCTGACTTCATCACCTCCTCTGACAGCAAGTTCCAGATTTCGACCACTGTATTTAAAAAAAAGCTTTCCTCTCAAATCCCATTTAAAATTCCTTCCACACGTTAAACTCATGCCCTTTTGTTCTGATATGCCTGCTGTGGGAAAAGGATTCTAGACCAACTCAACCTCTATGCCTCTTATCAATTTTATAAACCTCTGTCAAGTTCTCCTCAGCCTCCTTCACAACATAACTAGAGAACACCAATCCTAGTGAACCTCTGCACTCTCTCCAGCTAATCAATTCCGTTCCCCTAGTGTGGCAACCAGACCTGTACAGAATACTCTAAATACAATCTAGCTGGTGTTTTGTAATGTTACAGCATTGCCTCCCAGCTCTCATATTCTATGCCTCATCTATGAAGGAGGCATGCTATATGGGTTCTGCACCAGAGTTGACAGTCTCAGGGAACAATCAACCCAAATAGAGGGACCTTGAAGTTCTTTAGCATTTTGTAGATACACTTTACCATTTTCGTCTCTTCTCATTTGATTGCTTCACCTCACATTCATCACAATTAAATTCTATTTACTAATCTTGCACACAGCTTTCCAGCTGATCCACATTCAGCTATAGCCTTAAACTATTTTGCAATTCCACATAATTAATACACAAAATTACAAAACAGGGATCCAACATTAATCCCTGCAGTACACCATTGGTCTCTGACTTCCAATGAAAAGCATCCTTCCACCAAGCCAATTTTGGATTTAATCAGTCAGCTCAATTTGGATCCCAGGTGCTTTAACCTTCTGGGGAAGCCTTCATGTGGGACCTCACTGAAGTCCATGAAGATAACGTTACCAACTTGCCTTCAATCAGTCTTCTTAGTTACCTCCTTAAAATCACTCAGATTAATGAGGCTGAATATTACCTACACAGAACCATGCTGATAATCCATGCTTGGTCCTTGCATATGCACATGTATAAAACTTTAATCAATTAGAATTTTTCCAATAATTTCAGTACATCAAAATAATTGAGCATTGCTATCTAACACACAATGCGTAAGCATTCTACATTAATAATGAAAAGCAACCTACTTTTAATGTTAGTGACCCTTAGTAACCATGCTGTCAATTCTACAATTGACATTTTTGAAGCAAGTTAGAACCATTGGGAATGCTACTGTGACAGCCCAATATTTTTTTTAAATGGGAATTGTTGCACCATCAAATTTGGATTCTGGGTTATAATATCACATCAGAAATACCATATGAATACTTTGCTTTTAAGTACAAAATTGACTTCAAACATGAGGTACATTCAACATTCTCTTATCCAATATTGGGTTAAACTGTATTGGTTGGCCTAGCAGTTTCCAAGGAAAGAGCTGGCCTTCCATCTATTCCCATATACATATCTGGGGCACAGCTTGACTTCCATAGTTCTAGACAGAATACATTTGCATCTGTCATTCCACATCATCACTGGATTCCCCATGAAGTCCAATGACAGAGTCCCAATAGGTTCTCTGACTAGTTTCCTTACTAAATCTAGACATATAAAAAGTCTCATGTCTCATTCATTTCAATCAGCTTAATGAATAGGCAAGGCCATTTTTTTTTGTTTAAAATAGTTAGTTTAGCTTTGATGTAAATCTTTTAGAATATTGTTAATTATATCACTTTTTAAAATGTTTCAGAACACTGGGAATGTCTAATAGTTGTAAAAAGCTTCAGTGGTTTTAATGAGGAGATAAGGCAAACTTCTCAATCAAAATCCCTCAGACATTCCAGGAACTGGTCCTCAGACAAACACCTCAAATATTTGAGCATGGCAGGTCAGTCCAATCAACTTTTATCATATCCACAAAAAAAATCCTATCATTTGCCCAATGCACAACTCATTTCACTCAGTTAATGCTCAGAGTGGATAAAACCACCAGTACATCAACCTGTGCAAGTTCAGATCTTAGTTAACATATTTGATATAAAAACTCC
The DNA here is from genome assembly GCF_030028105.1 of Mobula birostris. NCBI lineage: Eukaryota > Metazoa > Chordata > Chondrichthyes > Myliobatiformes > Myliobatidae > Mobula > Mobula birostris. The sequence continues at coordinate 29,975,321 of NC_092377.1, forward strand.
TGATTTTTTTGAAAAATATGAAGACTTATTTTTTCTGACTATGAATCAAGGAAATTTAAATTTTTTTTAGAAAGACTGCAGCTTCCAATTTAAACAAAAAAAAACCCTGGAAAACAGGCATAATGTTGCAAGCTACAAAGGTCTGATTTGTGAAAATTATTAAGAGAGCATCATCCAACCAACTCACACCTCTTAGTGTATTTATATCACCAGTCTTCACTTAAAAAGTGGTCAGCACTATTTTACGGAGATGAAACTGCATATTGAAATACACCTGCCGCACCTGTCCAAAAAAAGGCTACAAGACTAACAGTTTTTTTGAAATATATATTTTAGATGACTTGTCTGATATTTCCACCATCCTGACTCAGCAATAGTTGGGTGTAGAATGGGATGACACGAGGATGATAACAGGGCCCTGTGGAGGATTTTGTCTAATGGTGTAAGCTGAATCGTCTGCAGCTCAACATCAGTAAGACAAAGGAAATGGTGATGGACTTTAGGAAGACTAATCCTGCAATGATCCCTATTAGCATTGATGCTGAGCATATGGATGTGGTGAAGACCGAAAAGTACCTGGGGTGCACCTGGATGACAGACTTGAGTGGAGCACCAGCACTGAATCTGTGTACAAGAAGGGCCAGAGTCGCCTCTACTTCCTGAGGAGACAAAGGTCCTTTGGAGTATGCAGGCCTCTCCTTCACATGTTCTACCAGTCTGTTGTTGCCAGTTCAATCTCCTATATGGTGGTGTGCTGGGGCAATGGCACCAACATGGGTGATAGCAACAGGCTCAATAAACTGATTAGAAAGGCTGGTTCTGTTATTGGAGTCAAAATGGACACACTGGAAGCTGTGGTAGAACAAAGGACGCTACGAAAATCCTGGCAATTCTTGACAACATTTCTCACCCTCTGCATGGCACTTGGCTGAACAGAGGAGCACTTTTAATAATAAGACTAAGACAACTGCACTGCTCCAAAGAGCACTATATGAGGCCATTCTTACCCTCGACCTTTAGGTTCGATACTGAGTCAAGCTGTAGCTCTCCAGTCAGACTGTTTAAGGTAACTTATTTTTTATTCTTTCTTACTTCTCTTCCAATATTGTATATCTATGCACATGTAATGCTACTGTGACACAGTAATTTCCTTTGGGATCAATAAAGTATCGATCTCTTGGTATTCTCTATGCTAAGAGAATGCGGTATCACAGTTCCAGTGCCTGGGTTCTATCAGTTACTCCAACTCTGTCTTCACTCTCCTTTTTTTTATATAGGAGTTTAAGGAGATTTGGTATGTCGCCAAAGACTCTTTCACATTTCTACAGAAGTATGGTGGAGAGCTTTCTGACAGGTTGCATCACAGGCTGGTGCAGAGCCTGGATGCACAGAATGACAAGAGGTTGCATTGGGCTGTCAAATCAGCCTGATCCATCTTGGCCACAATACTCCCCCACCACTCAGCACATCCTGGAGAGACAGCAATGTCACTGGGGACCTTCATCATTCAGTGTATTGTCTCCTTTCTTACCAGGGAGAGGGTGGCACACAAGCTTGAAGACGCACACTCAAATGATTCAGAAACTGTTTCTTACTCTACACCATCAGTTTCCTGAATAATCCAAGAATACTACCTCAATATTCATTTATGTACTATTTTTGGTAACTGTATGTTTTTGTGCTGTTCTGCTGCAGCAAAACAAATTTCTCGACACATAAATCAATAATCAGAGTGGAATTTACATGTTCTTCCTATTACCAAGTGGGCCTCCTTTCCCCCACCCTCCATTTCGCAAAATCGAGCAGGTTAATTAACTATAGTGTGCAGGAAGTGATATATTTGGGGAGAATAAAGTGCCGTTAGTTAATAAGTGCTTGGTGGTCAGGGTTGACCCGGGTCGAAGAGCTCGTTTCCGAGCGACATGACGGAATTGTCCAACATCAGACCAAGGCCCCAGTTCTCCGCATCTCCGAAAAGAGCTATAACTGGCAGGAGGAGAAGGTTACTGCAGTAGTCTGGTACAAACTTGGGGCGTCACTCAAGAATTCTTCGCGCGTTAGTTACAAGGAATAAGAACCGAATGTATAGAGTAAAATGATCTTTTATCGTGCTTTCAAGATCTCTAATGCGAAACAAAATTGGTTGACATCAATGAGACATTGGAGTGCAGTGGGGAGTGTACAGGCACAGAAAACTTGACACAAAGTGAAATTCTAATTATTGCAGTTTACCGATAAATTTCATGTTGCTTCACTGCATAATATACTATTGTACTTTGGATCAAGCTCCCCTTAAATTCACCCTTTCCGTAAAGTAGTTATCGTCCGTCATGAAAGCATTTAGAGCAGCGAGCGGCTCCGCTCTTGTTGGATATGGAGCTATCAAGATTACTTTAAGGACAAGAATTGAGTTTCCAGGAACACAGTCGCGCGGAGGAGTCATAAATGTACGTTCAGTTGTTTATAACCATGTTCAGATTAGTTTGTTACATACACCGAAGTAAAATTAAAATCCTTGTTCCCGTGGGTTCACAAGGTATACTTTGACTTTAGGGCTTTACATTAACATCTTTTACTCTGGCATTTTGTAAGGGATTGAGTTTTTTTAAACAAACACATCGAAAAGTTTACAGGTATAGCAGTCGCGCAGTACTTGGCGCAATAGGGACTTTGCCTACACATATCCTGGAAACAAACTCCGTGGGTGCGCCACTTACGCGTAATTTTCTACTTAATAGGACAAACAAGTTGAAGTTATAAGTAACCCTCTTGTATTACATTGCAAACAGCAGAAGAAATAACTAAAACAAATTAAGACATTTAATAGCAGTAAAATATTTTAAAGGAAAATTCATACTCCCGGGCGTTTCCACTCCACGTCTCTAATTTTGTATGAGCCAGGTCCGAGTTCATTGTAGCCCAAGGATGAAGGATAAGCGGGGAAAGACTCATCACAGAACAGGCTTCCCGTCTCCAAGCACTGCTGTCGGAGCGCTTCATAATCCTGCTTGAGAAATTTCACAGGTTGCTCCCAGGAGCCGATTCCGGCCGCACGCTCCCTGCACTTCTTGATACGAGACGCCATTCCTGACATTATGAGAGCCAATCCCCGGGGGGCACACTACTCAATTGGGAAACGCGTACAAATCTGCCTTCAGTGGAAGGAAAGTGCCTCGCAGCTTTTAAAGAGACCGCTGATGCACGATTTGGCTGTATCAGTGGCTATAACTGCGGCAGTACCTGCATAAAAGAGGTACCCCACCCATCTCCTGATTTTCATAAACCATCTTACCGCCCATTGCCAAATATAATCTCAACCCAGTCAGAATGTGGAGAGAGAGATGGAATTAAAGCCTGACCAGCTGGATGAATTCAATTGACAGGATGAATCTTATTTCCATTCATTTCACGCACTGCATTGTCTTGCCTTGCAGAAGAGATTAAAGTCTAATATCAGAGAATAAAACAATTGGGGAAATCACAACAAGAGCATTTTTTCAGGGTATCAGACAAGCTCCCCTTGGGGCAAGGATGTCATGACCACTGGAGACACAAGGGGCTGCAGATATTCTTCTCTTCTCAGCCACCAAGGTTGAGGAACTTGATGTCCCTGTCTTAACTTGGATCATTCCCATCTATTTCCCCCAATATCTTTCTATTTTGATCAAATCATCTACCTCCAAGAACCAGCCTTCAGTATAATTACTGTTAGACTTTAAACTTCTTTTTACACTTTACACTTTAAACACGGCTTTCTCTCTCTGTCTCCTGCATTCGTTTTCATCTGTGGGTCTACTTCCATCAGGTGTGGTCAGATGTGATGCAGCAGGCTGGTGTTCATCAGATTCTCTACAATTACACTTTTAATGGGTGGAGTTGATCCCTTGTTCTGTCTGTGAAATTGACAAATAGGTGATTCATACAGTTTAACCTGAGTCCAGTGTTTGCACCGGCTACCCCTCCAGGTCTGTACACAAACACAGGAGTCATTTGTCAGAGGTACCACCTACACAGTCCTACCCATTTGGAAGTGAACCTTGCCTTTTCAGGCAGCTCCCTTAATATGACTTTGCGTCCTGGCTGTGGGAGGATTACCTTCTCTCCATCTGGCTCTCTCTGATCAGCAATGTGTTGCTGTTGTTTTGCTCAGTCCTTCAACACTTTACATACGGTCATTTTATCCCTACAAGTTCCAGGTTCTCCACATTATGGATCATATAAAAAAAGAAATTGAAGCAATGATGATAAGCGTGGACGCTGAAAAGGCATTTGATTCGGTTAATTGGAATTTTCTTTACAGAGTTTTACATAGATCTGGTCTACATGACACAATTATTAAAACTATACAGGCACTATACGACAATCCTACTGCCAGGATTAAAATCAATGGCTATTTATCTAATAGTTTTACCCTAGAAAGGGGCACGAGAGAGGGTTGTGCATGGTCACCGCTACTCTTCGCATTATATCTGGAACCATTAGCTCAATACACCAGACAAAATGAAGATATCAGGGGAATTACTATTATGCTTGGTGTTGGAGGGCTGGTCGGAGGCTCGAAGTTTTCGGACGGACTGAGAGTCGGACTGTGGTTGGGTGCTTCCAGGATGCTGCATCGGCAAGTTTGCGGCGCTGGAAGCTCATGGCAGCGAGAATTTTCTTCCTTCTACCATCTGCGTGAGATGTTGGGACTTTCAAGAGACTTTGAGACTTTTCTTTTACCGTGCCCATGGTCTGTTCCATCGAATTACAGTTTTGCTTGCACTGTTGTAACTATATGTTATAAATATGTGATTTTTGTCAATTTTTCAGTCTTGGTTTGTCCTGTGCTTCTGTGATATCACACCGGAGGAACATTGTATCATTTCTTAATGGATGCATTACTAAATGACAATAAGAGGACTGCGGGTCCTCATAATCTAATCTAATCTAATGGGACAGAGCATAAATTGGCCTGTTACGCGGATGACATTTTGATCTATCTAGGGCAACCAACATACTCTTTACCTAAATTGATGCAATCCTTTGAACAATATGGCCAATTATCAGGATACAAGATTCAACATAGATAAAACCCAATTACTTTCATATAACTATAGCCCACCAAGAGAAATTGAAAGTAGATATCCCTGGACATGGCAAACAGAGTCCATCAAATATTTGGGATCATCATGCCAAAAAATTTGGCAAAATTATCAGAATGCAATTATCAGCCTACATATAAAAAATTAAGGAAGATATAACAAGATGGAACCTAATTCCTTTTCTTGGTCTCAGTTCAAGGGTTGAATCTATTAAAATGAATATGCTGCCCAGACTACTATATCTCTTTCAGACCCTACCAATAGAGATTAACCAAAACCAATTCAATGAATGGAACAAAATGCTATCAAGATATACATGGCAAGGTAAAAGGCCTAGGGTTTGTCTCAAAACTTTTCAATTAGCCAAGGAAAAGGGGGAATGGGGCCTACCTTCTATTAGAGATTATTATTTTGCAGCACAGTTGAGAACTGTGATATGCTGGCGCAACCCATCATATCACGCTCAATCGAAAAACATTGAGAAGAGGATACTTTCCAATCCGATACAAGCAATTTTGGCTGATAACAACCTACAAAGTTACATAAATAATATTGACAACCCATGGGTGAAATGGACTCTTAAAATATGGAAAACTATTATAAAATATAAACTCGAGAAAGACATGCCAATTCTTAAATGGTGTTCATATGACTTGGATTTTACGCTAAAGGAATAACAGCTATTTGCAATATAATGAAAGAAGGAACACTGTTCAGTTTTGAAATGCTCAAAGAGAAACACTTATTAGAAAAACAAGACTTTTACCGGTATTTACAGATGCGACAGTATGTTAATAGGATGGTTAAAAATGTAACCAAGGCAAGTACATGTCTGATAGAGCTATTTAGAAAAGCATATAATTCAGACAACGGTAGTACGATCATTTCAAGTGTGTATAAGGGTTTATCAAATTTTAAAACACATTCGACTTCATACATTAAAACAAAATGGGAGAAGGAAGGAGGAATAATAATATCCGAGGAAGACTGGACAATAATATGGAGGTATCAATGGAAGTGTACCAGTTCACAGAAATGGAGGGAGTTCGGGTGGAAAAACTTGATAAGATATTTTATTACACCCTCTCAGAAATCCCATTATGATAGTAACCCCCGTTTGCTGGAGAAATTGCGGAAATCAAAATGCAAACCATTATCATATTTTCTGGGAATGCCCCGTTATCAAAGACTGTTAGAGTGGGGTACATAATGCTCTACAAGACATCTTTAAATGTGAAATACCCTTAGAGAGTAAGACCATATATTTTGGGTATATACCTCAAGAATGGTTGAAAAGAGATAAATATTTAATGAATGTACTGCTGGTGGCTGGTAAAAAGACCTTACCAGGAAATGGTTATCACAGGAGAGCCCAACTTTAAATGTATGGATGGAAATTACACAATGGGTATTTACAAAATGGAGAAGATAACAGCATCTGTTAATCATAAGTTGGAACAATTTGATTCATACTGGGAAAAATGGTTTAACTACATAACACCTCATAGGCCTGATTTTATTCTCACGTCAATGAATATGTTGTAAAAAAAAAAGATCACTCCCTACTCTGTACATAATTTTCTTCTTTCGATTGTTCTTTCTTACCTCTCCTTTCCATAAGTGTATACCTCAGATAAATATTATGTGGAGATTTGTGACAAATATGATTATATGATATATATGTACATTATCTGAAATACATCTTATGGAAATGTTTGTTTGATGATGAAATTCAATAGAAAATAAATTACAAAAAAAAAAATGCTTCTGGTCTTTTTGTTTTCCCCATTGTCCGGAGATACCTGTACGCAGTAGTACCTTCCGTCATTGCTGCAGTAAAGGTGAAAGGGGCAAGTCACATCTGGTCATCCTAAAGCAGCTGAAGAAACTAGAGTTTTCTTAATATCCCTGAAGGCCTTCTCTTTTACTGCCCCCTCCCCCCCACTTTACTTCCTCCAGAGGGGGCTTCTCTCCTCTAACTGAAGCCTGTACTGGGGCTACCAGTGCAGCAAATCCCAGTATGGTTTTGGTTATAATTGAACAGTTCCTCATTCACCTCGCATTAACTGGACGGGGCAAGGATCCAATTGCAGGCCTTCAGTCATCGGATATATAGGTGAGATAACGTGCCCCAGGTACTGACCTGTTTGCTTTCCTCCTTGGGCTCTATGTGGGCTGATTTAAATCCCAGGTGCTGTAATACTTCAGAAACACTATTGCTCCGCAGTGCCCTACTTCATCCTTTGAGGCAATTAACAAATCACCTACACGATGTAGAATTGTACTACTCTGTAGTGTCAAAGTGAACCTTGCCTACGGTCTGTGTTGCGACTTAATGGAAAACTGCAAGCTACTGTGGAAACACTGATGCATCCTGTTGTCTTTCTAAGGTGAAGGAAAATTGGTCCTGAGACTCAGGAGAAAATGGCAACCCCTAGGATCGATTAGCAATATCTAGGTTGATGAATATTTTATATGCTGAGGAGTGGCAATGAGGATTGTGGTTGGGCTGTCTGCAATGGAATGCCATTGTGGTGTAATCTTACTGAGTGCAGTGTAATCTATTGTCAACCAGTAGATCCACCCAGCTTCTTTACTGGCCACGTTGGTGAGCTGATCAAAACTAATCAATAAGCTCCTAGGCCTTAGCCTCAATACCTCCTAGTGCAATCGGATCTTTGAACTTTTCTACTTGCAGACAGACCCCAATCAGTTTGGACTGGCAACAACATCTCCATAATCTCCATCAGCAGGTGTACAGGGTTGCTTAGTCCCCTGCTCTACTCACTTTACACTTGTGACTGTATGGCTAAGCATAGCTCCAATGCCATATTCAGGTTTGCTGCTGATACCACTGTTGTAGGCCGAATCAAAGGTGGTGATGAATCAGCACACAGGAGGGAGATTAAAAATCTGGCTGACTAGTGTCATAACAATGTCAGCAAGACCAAGGAGCTAATCATTGACTTCACGAGGAGGAAACCAGAGGTTCACGTGCCAGTCCTCACTGAAGGATCAGAGGTGAAGATAGTCAGTAACTTTAAGTTCCTTGGTGTTATTATTTCAGAGACCTGTCTGGGCCCAACACAGTGCAATTACAAAAAAAACACAGCAGTGCCTCTACTTCCTTGGGAGATTACAAAGATTCGGCATGACATCTTAAACTTTGAGTAGCTTCTATAAATGTGTATTAACTGACTGCGTCACAGCCTTGCATGAAAACACCATGCTCCTGAACAGAAAATCCGATAAAAAGTAGTGGATGTGGCAAAGTCCATCATGGGTATGTCCATTGAGCATATCTACATGAAATGCTGTTGCAGGAAAGAAGCATATATCATCAGGGACCCCCACCACCCAGGACATTTTCTCTTCTTCCTGCTGCCATCAGAAAGCAGGTCCAAGAGCCTCAGGACTCACACCACCAGATTCAAGAACAGTTATTACCTCTCAATCAGGCTCGTGAACCAAAGGAGGTAACTTTGCTCAACTTCACTTGACCCATCATTGAAATGTTTCCACAAACTGTGAACTCACTTTCAAGAACTCTTCCTCTCATGTTTTCAATATTTATCTATATACTACTAAAACTCTCATGCTCCGTCTGTCTGTCTGTGACCTCCAATTAGCGCAAATGGTGCATTGATTACAGCGGCACTTTTTATGGCTAAATCGAATTAAAATGCGCTAACTTACAGAATGCAGGCAAAGTTCAGGGTTATATATTCGTATAAAGTGGCTCATTCACCAAATATCAACAGGCTTGCTTTCACCCGAGACCCCATCGGCCATCATGGAAATCGGGACGCGACAGCCCCACGTATGCGCACGGCCAGCCTCAGCAGCGACACCTACTGGAGCAAAAGGGCAGGGCAGCTCTATTTCCAGGGGTCAGGTCACATTCTGCTAATCACCATCAGCATGTGCAGGATTGGGACAGATCTAACTGCCACTCATCAATAAGAGATAATTAAATCTTATTGTAATGACGTACTCCGAGACACCCATAAAACCCTTTGCTGCAGTCAAAGGACAGTGGTGACTATATCACGTCCATTTAGGAGAGTGCCAACAACATCATCGAGAATAATCAGCATCCTTTGGTGTTAGTGCTTCGTATCTTCTATCCAGCATTAGAGTAAAAAAAATGGTCAGCCTAATTATGCCGCGTGGAAAGGAAAGGGGGACATTATGGTCAAGAGATGACGCCAAACGTCGTTGGGAAGCGGCAAGGAGAGGAAGAGAACAAGAATCAGATGAGGCCAGGGCCGCAAGACTCCAGAATCAAAGAGTCCGAACAAAAAAAGATGAGAGAAGAAGAGACAGAGGAGGAGGGGCATGCACGTCTCCAGGATCAGAGACTAACAACAAACGGCAGAAGAGATGAAGAGACGGGGAATGATAGGGCTGCATGTCTCCAGAATGACAACGAGAGGGACAAAGGTGGCAGAGCAACACTCACAACACGCTGGAGGAACTCAGCAGGTCGGGCAGCATCTGTGGAAATGATCAGTCAACGTTTCAGGCCGGAACCCTTCGTCAGGGCTGAAGAGGGAGGAGGCAGAGGCCCTATAAAGGAGGTGGGGGGAGGGTGGGAAGGAGAGGGCTGGTAGGTGCCAGGTGAAAAACCAGTAAGGGGAAAGATCAAGGGGTGGGGGAGGGGAAGCAGGGAGGGGATAGGCAGGAAAGGTGAAGAAGGAATAGGGGAAAGCACAATGGGTAGTAGAAGGAGGTGGAACCATGAGGGAGGTGATAGGCAGCTGGGGGAGGGGGCAGAGTGAAATAGGGATAGGGGAAGGGAGGGGGAGGGAATTACCAGAAGTTGGAGAATTCAATGTTCATGCCCAGGGGCTGGAGACTACCCAGACGGTATACGAGGTGTTGCTCCTCCAACCTGAGTTTAGCCTCATCATGGCAGTAGATGAGGCCATGTATGGACATATCTGAATGTGAAGCAGAATTGAAGTGGGTGGCAACCAGGAGGTCCTGTTTGTTGTGGCGGACAGAGCGGAGGTGCTCGACGAAGCGGTCCCCCAATCTGCGTCGGGTTTCACCGATGTACAGGAGGCCGCACTGGGAGCACTGGATGCAATAGATGACCCCAACAGACTCACAAGTGAAGTGTTGCCTCACCTGGAAGGACTGTTTGGGGCCCTGAATGGTGGCAAGAGAGGAGGTGTAGGGACAGGTGTAGTAGTTACGCTCACAGGGATAAGTGCCGGGTGGGAGATCTGTGGGGATGGTCGTGTGGACCAGGGAATCGCGGAGGGACCGATCCCTGCGGAAATCGGAGAGGGGTGGAGAGGGAAAGGTGTGCTTAGTGGTGGGGTCATGTTGAAGGTGGCAGAAGTTGTGGAGGATAATGTGCTGGATCTGGAGGCTGGTGGGGTGGCAGGTGAGGACAAGGGGAACTCTGTCCCTGTTGTGGTGACAGGAAGATGGGCTGAGGGCTGAAGTGCGGGAAATGGAGGATATGTGGGTGAGGGCATCATTGATGACAGCAGAAGGGAAACCACGATCCTTAAAGAAAGAGGACATTTGAGATGTCCTGGATGGCTGATAAGCCAGAAATGATGCCATTAAGAGTGTCCTTTGTTAAACGAGGAGGAGCTATATTTGCTTTGCTACGCATCGCTCTTCTTTAATAAACTGAGGCTTACTACTTCAGGTTCCAAAGCAAAGCGATACCAATAGCATCCAGGAAAATTTAATATTCATTCTGGTCACATCAGACTGCACTACCCTTCTCTCAAAGGGTGTCCCTGTTGTCTAGTTGTTACTTAATTAGTATTATTATTTATTTATTTTTCTTTTTGCAGTTTATCGTCTTTTGCTCACTAGCTGAACGCCCAAGATGGTGCAGTCTTAAGTTGAGTCACATAGTTATTATTCTATGTTTTTATTGAGTATGCCTGCAAGAAAATGAATCTGAAGGTCGTATATGGTGATAGATATGTACTTAGAACATAAATTTACTTTGAACTTTGGTTATCGAAGAAGTCTCCTTTAGTATACCCTGATGTTTCAATTCTGTTACTATACTTCGAATAGCTACCAGTGCATCAGCTTTTATGGGGTAGAGTCATTGAAAAGTACAGCACAGAAACAGGCCCTTTGGCCCATCTAGTCCTTGCTGAACTATTTAAACTGCCTACACCCATCAACTTGCACCAGGGCCATAGTCCTCCATATCCCAACCATCTGTGTACCTATCCAAACTTTTCTTAAACATTGGAATCAAGCTTGCATGCATCACTTGAGCTAGCAAATCACTCCACACTCTCACAGCCCTCTGAGTGAAGAAGTTTCCCCTCATGTTCCCCTTAAACTTCTCAGCTTTCATTCTTAACCCATGATCTCTATTTGTAGTCCCACCCAACCTCAGTGGAAAAAGCCTGCTTGCATTTAGACCATAAGATATAGGGGCAGAATTAGTCCATTTGGCCCATCAAGTCTGCTCGGTCATTTCATCATGGTTGATCCATTTTTCCTCTCAGCCCCAATCTCCTGCCTTCTCCCCATAACCCTTCATGTCCTGACAAATCAAGAGTCTAACAACCTCTGCCTTAAGTATACATAAAGGCTTGCCCTCCACACTCACTTGTGGCAAAGAATTCCACAGATTCACCACCCTCTGGTTAAAGCAATTCCTCCTCATCTCTGTTCTAGATGGGCGTCCCTTTATTCTGAGGCTGTGCCCTCTACTCTTAGACTCTCCCACCATAGGAAACATCCTCCCCTCTGTACATCCACTCTATCAAGGTCTTTCACTATTCAATAGGTTTCAATGAGGTCTCACCTCATTCTGCTAAATGCCAGTGAGTACAGACCCAGAGTCATCAAACGCTCTTCATATGAAAAGCTGTTTAATCTTGGAATCATTTTCATGAACTTCCTTTGAACCCTCTCCCTTAGCCTTTCTAAGATAAAGGGCCCAAAATTGCACACAATACTCCAAGTGAGACCTTGCCAGTGCTTTATAAAGTCTCAATATTACATCCTTGTTTTTATATTCCAGTCCCTCTTGAAATGAATGCTAAGTTGCATTTGCCTTCCTCACCACAGACTCCACCTGCAAATTAACCTTGAGAGAATCCTGCACGAGGACTCCCAAGTCCCTCTGTGCCTCAGTTTTTTTGTATTTTCTCCCCACTTGGAAAATAATCACACTTTCACTTCTTCTGGTGCATGACCGTACGTTTCCCAACACTGTATTCCATCTGCCATTCCCTTGCCCATTCTCCTCATCTGTCGAAGTCTTTCTGTAGCCCCTCTACTTCCTCAAAACTACCCGTCACTCCCCCTATCTTCATATCGTCTGAAAACTTTGCAACAAAACTATCAATTCCATCATCCAAATCATTGACATATAACGTAAAAAGAATCAGTCCCAACACAGAACCCGGTGGAACACCACTAATTACTGGCAGCCAAACAGAAAAGACTAACTAGCCTACAATTTGCTTTCTTCTGCCTCTCTCACTTCTTGAAGAGTGGAGTGACATTTGCAATTTTCCAGCCTTCCGGAACCATTCCAGAATCTAGTGATTCTTGAAAGATCATTAATAATTCCTCCACAATCTCTTCAGCCACCTCTTTCAGAACCCTGGGGTGTACACCATCTTTTCCAGGTAACTTACTTACCTTCAGACTTTTCAGTTTCCCAAGAACTTTCTCCTAATAATGGTAACTTCACACACTTCATAACCCCTAACACCTGGAACTTCCACTATACTGCTAGAGTCTTCCACTGATGCAAAATACTTATTCAGTTCATCCGCCATTTCCTCGTCCCCCATTACTACCTCTCCAACAGTCTGATATCCGCTCTTCCTTCTCTTTTACACTTTATATATCTGAAGAAACTTTTGGTATCCTCTTTAATATTATTGGCTATCTTATTTTTGTATTCCATTTGTACTTTCTTAATGACTTTTTTCAGTTGCCTTCCCTTCCTTTTTAAAAGCTTCCCAATCCTCTAGCTTCTTTGCTTTTCTAATCTTTGCTGTATTATATGCCCTCTCATTGGCTTTTATGTTGGCTTTGACTTTCCTTTGTAGCCATAGTGTGTCATCTTGCCTTTAGAATACTTCTTGCTTTTTGGGTTGTACATATCCTTTGCCTTCTGAATTCCTTCTGGCAATTCCAGATATTGCTGCTCTTCTGTCATCCCTGCCAGTGTTATTTTCCGATCAATTCTGGCCAACTCCTCTGTCACGCCTCTGTAATTTCCTTTACTCCACTGCAATGCTGATACATTGGACTTTAGTTTCTTCTTCCCAAATTTCAGGATGTATTTGACCATATTATGATCAATTCCCCCCAAGATTCCTTTTATCCTAAGCTCTCTTGATCAATTCCAATTCATTGCACAATACCCAATCCAGAATAACTGATCGCCCAGTGGGTTCAACCACGAGCTGCTCTAAAGTGCCATCTCATAGGCATCCTAGAAATTCCCCATCTTGGAATCCCGCACCAACCCGATTTTCCAATCTACCTCCGTATTGAAATCCCCAATGACTATTATAACATTGCTCTTTCTTGATACTTACTACTGTTTGTAAATAATTCCCATCAAGGTCTTTTTACCCTAGCAATTTCTCAGCTCTATGCACAACAGATAGACACCTTCTGATCCTATGTCATCCCTTTCTAATGATTTGATTTCATATTTTACCAACAGAGCCATCCCACCCCTCTGCCTACCTGACTTTCCTTTCAATACTTGGATCTTAAGCTCCCAGCCATGATTTAGTGATGCCCACAACATCATACACCACTTACTATTTTGTATACCTCTATCAAATTTTCCCTCAGTCTTATACATCCCAAAGAATGAATTCAAGTAGTTACAGAGATGTCAGGGGTAAGTTTTTTTATGCAGTGAGTGGTGAATGCGTGGAATGGGCTGCCGATGACGGTGTGGAAGCGGATACGATAGGGTCTTTTAAGAAACTCCTGGATAGGTATATGGAGCTCAGAAAAATAGAGGGCTATGCGTAACCCTATGTAATTTCTCAGGCAAGGATATGTTCGGCACATCTTTGTGGGCCAAAGGGCCTGTATTGTGCTGTAGGTTTTCTATGTTTCTTTCTCTGTTTCTAACTCCTAACCTATTCAATCTTTCCTGATAACTCAGTCCTTCCAGACCCGGCAACATCCTTGTAAATTTTCTCTGTAATCTTTCAACCTTCTTTACATCTTTCCTATAGGTAGGTAAACAAAACTACACACAATACTCCTAATTAGGCCTCATAAACATCTTATACAACTTCAACATAGTATCCCATCTCCTGTACTTAGTACTTTGATTTATGAAGGCCAATGTGCCAAAATCTTTCTTCATGACTCCATCTACCTGTGATGCCACTTCAAATGAATCCTGGACCTGTGTTCTCAGATCCCTTTGTTCTACAGCACTCCTCAGTGCCCTACCACTCATCATGTAAGACCTACCCTGTTTGGTCCTACTGGAGTGCAACCCTTACACTTATCTGCAATAAATTCTATTTTTATTTTTAAGCCCATGTTTGCAGCTGGTTCAGATTCTGCTGCAAACTCTGATAGTCTTCCTCCCTGTCCACTACACCCCCTATCTTGGTGTCATCTGCAAATTTGTTGATCTAGTTAACTTAATTATTAGATTAGATTAGATTAGATTAGATTCAACTTTATTGTCATTGTGCCGAGTACAGATATAAAGCCAATAAAATGCAGTTAGCATCTGACCAGAAATGCAAAGAATAGTGTTACAGTATTTGCAAAACAACTGCGAATAAAAAGTAAGTGCTACAGCACACAAATATAAAAGTACTGAGACTGTACAATATGGGTGCAATACTGCTTAGCACTGTGATGTGAGGTTCAGCAGAGTCACAACCTCAGGGAAGAAGCTCTTCCTGTGCCTGCTGGTGTGGGAGTGGAGGCTCCTGTAGCGCCTAACGGATGGGAGGAGAGTAAAAAGTCCATGGTTAGGGTGAGATGCATCCTTGATAATGCTTTTCTCCCTGCCCAGGCAGCGTTTATGGTAGATGTTCTCAATGGTGGGCAATTGGGTCCAATAATCTGCTGGGCAGTTTTCACTACACGCTGGAGTGCTTTGCTGTCCGATACGGGACAATTGCCATACCACACCAAGATGCAGTTGGTGAGTATGTTCTCAATGGTACAGTGGTAAAAGTCTGTCAGTATCCTGGGACAGATGTGAGCTTTCTTGATTCTCCGCAGGAAATAAAGGTGCTTTTGCACCTTTTTGATCAGGATGGAGGAGTTCAGGGACCAGGTGAGATCATCGGAAGCATGGACACCAAGGAATGTGAAGCTTGAGACACGCTCCACTGATGTAGATGGGGACGTGAGTGTGGCTCCTAGCATGCCTGAAGTCCACAATGATCTCCTTGGTCTTCTGGGTGTTAAGGGCCAGGTTGTTGTTGGCACACCACGCGGCCAGGTGCTGGACCTCATCCCTGTAGGCTGTCTCGTCATCCCCTCTGATCAGGCCAACCACTGTGGTGTCGTCTGCGAACTTGATTATGGAGTTAGAGCCATGTACAGTAACGCAGTCACAGGTGAAAAGGGAGTACAGAAGAGGGCTCAGCACACAGCCTTGAGGCACGCCAGTGTTCAGGGTGAGAGTGGAGGAGGAGAGGTTGTGTAACCTAACTGCTTGGGGTCTGTTAGTCGGAAAGTCCGAGGTCCAATTGCAGAGGGATGAGCTGATACCAAGCTGGCGAAGTTTAGAGATCAGCTTGGAGGGGATCACAGTATTCAATGCCGAACTAACGTCAATGAACAGCATTCCAGATCATCCAGATCATTGATATAGATGACAAGCAATGGACCCAGCACTAATCCCTGTGCACTCCACTAGTCATAAACCTCCAGTCAGAGAGCAACCATCTACTACCGCTCTCCGGCTTCTCCCACAAAGACAATATCTAATCCAATTACTACTTCATCTTGACGGCTGAGCGAGTGAACCTTCTTGACCAACCTCCCACGTGGGACCTTGTCAAACACCTTGCTAAAGTCCATGTAGACAACATCCACCGCCTTGCCTTCATCGACTTTCCTGGTAACTTCCTTGAAAATCTCTGTAAGATTGATTAGATATGACCTACCATGCACAAAGCCATGCTGACTATCCCTAAGCAGTCCATCTCTATTCAAATACTCACATATCTGGTCCCTAAGACTGCCTTCCAGTAACTTTCCTACTACTGGTGTCAGGCTCACTGGCCTAGAATTTCCTGGTTCCTGAAGCCGATGCTGCTTTGTTTCACTCCTACAGACGCTGTGTCTGTCTCCTGAGTAAATACAGATGTAAAAAATCTGTTTAGGATCTCTTTATTCTCCTTTGGCTCTATGCATGGATTACCATTCTGATCTTCCAGACGAGGAATCCCTTTGCTCTTAACATACAGTATCTGTAGAATCATTTAGGATTCTCCTTCACCCTGTCTGCCAGAGCAACTTCATGTTTTCTTTTTGCTCTTCTGATTCTCCTGCATTGCTTGTACTCCATAAGTACCTTATTTGTTCCTACCAGCCTATAGCTGCCATGCACCTCGTATTTATTTTCTTAATCAGGGCCTCAATATCTCTTGAAAACCAAGGTTCCTGGGGGAGACTTACATTGACAATTACAACCAAAGTTAGACTCTTCCAACAGAAAAACCTATGAAACAAAGTCTTTACGTAAGAAAGTTAACACTCTTTTTGAGGATGTTGGTCTAATTGATAATAGAGGGACCTTTTCCCCGACAGAAGGGATTACAGTCATTATTCTGCCCCCCATTCCGTATACACAAGAATAGACTATTTCATAACATTTGGAAAAGATAGAGACAAAATAATCACCTGTGGAATTGGGACAATAGATGAAAGTGACTATGCACCTATATATTTATCTGTTGATCCTGACCTACAACCAAAGAATACTATCTGGAAACTAAATTCAAGTCTACTCAATAATCCCTATTTTAAGGAACAAATTAAAAAAGAAATTGGTCTTTATTTAGAATTCAATGATAATGGAGAGGTTTCACCTCCCATTCTATGAGATACTCTGAAGGCTGTCTTAAGAGGGAAAATTATAGCGATATCTTCATATAAGAAAAAATAAGGAATAAAACATTAGTGGAATTACAAAATAAGCTGAAGGAACTAGAAAAAAACACAAATTGAGTTTGGCACTGGATACACTAGAGGAAATTTAAAAAATTAGGAATGAAATTAATAGTTTGGCTACACAAGAAATTAGAAAAAATTTAATGTTTTTGAAAGAGAGACACTATGAAAGTGGATCTAAATCTATGAAAATACTAGCGTGGAAACTGAAAAAGAAAGATAACAAAAAATACAATTCATAGAATTAGGGATCCAAGAACAAAAATGATAAAAAAAAATAAGCTAAGTGAAATTCAAGAAGCTTTTGAAATGTTTTACAAAACTCTATATTCCAAAATTCCGGGGGAGGCATAACCCACATTGACACCTTCCTGAATTCTTTAGAGTTACCCACTTTAAGCAAAGAACCAAATAGAACGATGACTGCTGACATAACTGAAGCTGAACTAAAAGCTGCAATTAGTAGGCTTAAATTAAGCAAGTCACCAGGATCAGATGGATATACGGCAGAGTGGTATAAAGAGTTTAGATGTGAGTTAATTCCTATTTTACTCCCCCACTGAACTGGGCCCTAGGAAAGGCGCAAATGCCACCCAGCCGGAAGGAGGCGATAATCTCAGCTATACCGAAAGAAGGCAAGGATAAAATAGAATGCAGGTCATTTAGACCAATATCTGTTCTTAATGTGGATTATAGAATATTTACCTCCATCATGGCCAAACGATTAGAAGATTTTCTACTCACACTGATACATAATGATCAGACAGGTTTTATACAACAATGCCAAACACAAGACAATATCTAAAGGACACTTCACATTATGGATCATATAAGAAAAAGAAATTGAAGCAATAGTGATAAGCGTGGACGCTGAAAAGGCATTTGATTCGGTTAATTGGAATTTACAGAGTTTTACATAGATTTGGTCTACATGACACAATTATTAAAACTATACAGGCATTATATGACAATCCTACTGCCAGGATTAAAATCAATGGATATTTATCTAATAGTTTTACCCTAGAAAGTGGCACGAGACAGGGTTGTGCATGGTCACCGCTACTCTTCGCATTATATCTGGAACCATTAGCTCAATACATCAGACAAAATGAAGATATCAGGGGAATTACTATTAAAGGGACAGAGCATAAATTGGCCTGTTACAGGGATGACATTTTGATCTATCTAGGGCAACCAATATACTCTTTACCTAAATTGATGCAATCCTTTGAACAATATAGCCACTTATCAAGATACAAAGTCAACATAGATAAAACCCAATCACTTTCACATAACTATAGCCCACCAAGAGAAATTGAAAGTAGATATCCTTGGGCATGGCAAACAGAGTCCGTCAAATATTTGGGCATCACTATGCCAAAAGATTTGGCAAAACTATCAGAATGCAATTATCAGCCTATATATAAAAAATTAAGGAAGATATAACAAGATGGAATCTAATTCCTTTTCTTGGTCTCAGTGCAAGGATTGAATCTATTAAAATGAATACACTGCCCAGACTACTATATCTCTTTCAGACCCTACCAATAGAGATTAACCAAAATCAATTCAATGAATGGAACAAGATGCTATCAAGATATATATAGCAAGGTAAAAGGCCTGGGGTTCATCTCAAAACTTTTCAATTAGCCAAGGAAAAGGGGGGATGGGGCCTACCTTCTCTTAGAGATTATTATTTCGCAGCACAGTTGAGAGCCGTGATATGCTGGTGCAACCCATCATATGGCGCTCAATGGAAAAACATTGAGGAGAGGATACTTTCCATCCCCATACAAGCAATTTTGGCTGATAATAACCTACAAAGTTACATAAATAATATTGACAACCCGTGGGTGAAATGGATTCTTAAAATATGGAAAACTATTATAAAAGAATATAAACTAGAGAGAGACATATAAACTGTCGAGACTCCAAGTGGACATCGCAACGCTCCAAGAGACATGTCTCGCAGAGTCAGGAACCCTACGTGAGAGACTGTACCTTCTTCTGGCAGGGAAAGGGCTCAGATGAGACCAGAGAGCATGGTGTCGGCTTTGCCGTGAAGAACTCGCTGCTGAAGACAGTAGAGCCTAGCGAGAAGGGGACAGAGCGGATTTTCTCACTTCGACTCCACACATCCGACGGGCCTGTCAACCTATCAGCATCTATGCCCCAGCCCTCTACTCTACACAAGACGCAAAGGACGAGTTCTACGACCAGCTCTCAATGATGATACAGGAAATCCCAAGTCAGGAACAATTGCTGCTACTTGGCGACTTCAACCCCAGAGTGGGCGCAGACCACGACTCCTGGCCAAGCTGCCTGGGGCGGTATGGGACTGGCAGCATGAATGACAACGGGCATTGACTGCTCGAGCTTTGCATGCTCCACGGATTGTATGTCACCAACACCTACTTCCAGACCAAAACTTAGCACAAAATGTCTTGGCAGCATCCCCTGCTCCAAACACTGGCACCAGCTAGACCTGATAATCACAAGGCGCAGTCACCTGAGAAACGTGCTCATGACTCGCTCCTTTCAGAGTGCGGACTGCAACACGGATCACTCTCTGGTTTGCTGCAAGATCAGACTTCGGCCAAAGAAGATGCACTACGCCAAGCCTCCAGGCAAGCAGCACATTGATGCCAGTAATACACAACACCCAGACAAAGCTGCGGAGTTCATCAAGTCACTGGAGGATGCTCTCCTTGCAGACCCACCAGAAGGAGATGCTCAGCAGAGATGGGACTCTCTCAAGGACAATATCCACAGCACTGCACTCAAGGCCTTCGGGAAGAAACGGGGCAAGACACAGAACTGGTTTGAAGTGAGCTCAGGTAAGCTCACCCCTGTCATCAAGGTGAAGCGTGTTGCACTACTAGAGCACAAATGCCACCCCACCCAGGCAACACTGCAAGCACTTAGGACAGCAAGAAGCAAGGCCCAGGAAACAGCCAGGCACTGTGCAAATGACTACTGGCTACAACTATGCAAAAGCATTCAGTCATCATTTGATGCAGGCATCATCCGTGAGGTGTACAAGGGGATCAAGAAAACCGTCGGGCCAACCCAGAGCACAACAGCAACACTGAAAACCATAACAGGCGAGACCATCAATGACAAAGGCAAGCAGATAGAGAAACGGGTGGAGCATTACTCTGAACTCCTCGACAGAGAAAACAACATCTCAGACAGCGCGCTGGATGCCGTGGAATGCCTGCTTGTCATGGAGGAACTTGATGCATTGCCGACTGCTGAAGAGCTGAGTAAAGCCACCGACAGCCTGCCCACTGGGAAGGCACCAGGACTGGATGGCATTCCACCAGAGGCCATCAAATGCGCAAAGGGTGTCCTGCTAAACCACCTGCACGAACTACTGTGTCAGTGCTGCACAGAGGGAGCAGTGCCGCAAGACATGAGAGACTGTAACGTTGTCACCATATATAAGAACAAAGGGGACAGAAGCGACTGTAACAGCTACAGGGGAGTCTCCTTGATGAGCATCGTTGGGAAGGTCTTCGCCCGCGTGGTCCTGAACAGACTGCAGAAAATAGCCGAAAGGGTATATCCCGAGTCTCAGTGCGGTTTCAGGTCAGAACGCTCCACAATCGACATGATCTTCTCCCTTTGACAGCTACAAGAGAAATGCAGAGAGCAAAGACAACCACTCTATGTTGCTTTCATTGACCTTACGAAGGCCTTTGAACTTGTGAGCAGAGATGGCCTGTTCAAAATCCTCGCCAGGATCGGTTGTCCTCCAAGGTTCCTCAGGATAGCTCAGTCATTCCACACAGACATGAAGGGCGTTGTTCAGTTTGACGGCTCTTCTTCGGAGGCCTTCAACATCCGCAGTGGTGTGAAGCAGGGCTGTGTGCTTGCCCCCACCCTGTTTGGCATCTTCTTCGCAGTCATGCTCAAGCATGCCTTTGGAACATCAACTGATGGTGCCTACCTCCACACCAGATCGGATGGGAGGCTGTTCAGTCTGTCCCAGCTGAGGGTAAAAACCAAGGTTCGTGAAGTACTCATCAGGGACATGTTGTTTGCAGACGATGTGGTACTGGCAACACACTCTGAAGAGCTTGCCAGGACTTCAGCTTGACCATCAGTCTGAAGAAGACCAACGTGTTGGGCCAAGGCGTTGAGCACCCCCCTGCCATTACCATCGACAACTACAAGCTGGAGGTAGTTCATGAGTTTACATACCTTGGCTCCACCATCACGGACAGCCTCTCCCTAGACCCCGAGATCAATAGGCAGATCAGACAAACAGCCTCAACATTCGCCAGGCTGACAAAGAGAGTCTGGGAGAACAGAAAGCTAATGACGCACACCAAAGTTGCAGTCTACGGGGCCTGCATCCTCAGCACACTGCTTTACGGCAGCGAGACCTGGAACCTCTACTACAGACAAGAGCGGCGTCTCAAAGCCTTCCACCTTCGCAGCCTGAGACGCATCCTGGACATCACGTGGACTGACCGAGTCACCAACAATGAGGTCCTGGCCCGCGCCCAGATACCCAGCCTCTTCACTCTGCTCCAACAACGCCATCTCCACTGGCTGGGCCACGTACACCGCATGTCAGACGAGAGGATCCCGAAAGACCTGCTGTACGGGGAACTGGACTCCGGCAAGAGAGCACAAGGGTGGCCCCATCTTCGTTTCAAAGATGTTTGCAAGAGAGACATGAAGTCACTGAAAATGAACGTCGAGAAGTGGAGGACATCGCAAGCGATCGCTCTCACTGGAGGCTGGAACTATGCAGAGGTCTAAAAAGAGGAGAAGAGAAGCTGAATTGCTGCTGAAGACAAGCGTACTTGTCGAAAAACAGCACCAAGGTAACACTAGAGGACAGTGCCTTCAAGTGCAGTCGCTGTAGCCGAGACTGTCACTCCCGTGTGGACCTCTACAGCCACAACAGACGCTGCTCTACCAGCATAGACTGAGGCAAGGCCTTCCATGCGCAGATCCATGGTCTCGCGAGACTAACAGATGCCACCACCATTATAAAAGAATATAAACTGGAGAGAGACATTGCAATTCTTAAGTGGTGTGCATGTGACTTGGATTTTACGCCAAATTAACTGGATGCTAGATTTAAGGATTGGACAGCTAAAGGAATAACAGCTATTTGCAATATAATGAAAGAAGGAACACTGTTCAGTTTTGAAATGCTCAAAGAGAAACACTTATTAGAAAAACAAGACTTTTACCGGTATTTACAGATGCGACAGTATGTTAATAGGACTGTTAAAAATGTAACCAAGGCAAGTACTGTACATGTCTGATAGAGCTATTTAGAAAAGCATGTAATTCAGACAACGGTAGTAGAATAATTTCAAGTGTGTATAAGGGTTTGTCAAATCTTAAAACACATTCGACTTCATACACTAAAATAACATGGGCGAAGGAAGGAGGGATAATAATATCCGAGGAAGACTGGACAATAATATGGAGGTATCAATGGAAGTGTACCAGTTCACAGAAATGGAGGGAGTTCAGGTAGAAAAATTTGATAAGATATTTTATTACAACCTCTCAGAAATCCCTTTATGATAGTAACCCCCGTTTGCTGGAGAAATTGCGGAAATCAAAATGCAAACCATTATCATATTTTCTGGGAATGCACCGTTATCAAATACTGTTAGAGTGGGGTACATAATGCTCTACAAGACATCTTTAAATGTGAAATACCCTTAGAGAGTAAGACCATATATTTTGGGTATATACCTCAAGAATGGTTGAAAAGAGATAAATATTTAATAAGTGTACTGCTGGTGGCTGGTAAAAAGACCCTTACCAGGAAATGGTTATCACAGGAGAGCCCAACTTTAAATGTATGGATGGAAATTACAATGGACATTTACAAAATGGAGAAGATAACAGCATCTGTTAATCATAAGTTGGAACAATTTGATTCATACTGGAAAAAATGGCTTAACTACATAACACCTCATAGGCCTGATTTTATTCTCACAAGTCAATGAATATGTTGTGGGAAAAAAAAGACCACTCCCTACTCTGTACATAGTTTTCTTCTTTCGATTGTTCTTTCTTTCCTCTCCTTTCTGTAAGTGTATACCTCAGATAAATATTATGTGGAGATTTGTGACAAATATGATTATATGATATATATGTACAGTATCTGAAATACATCTTGTGGAAATGTTTGTTTGATGATGAAATTCAATAAAAAATAAATTACAAAAAAAAACAAAGTTCCCAACACTTGTTATCTTTGCCTTTTATTCTGACAGGTGCATATAACCATAGTGCTCTCTAAATTTCACTTTTGAAGGCCTCCCATTTACGAAGTACACCTTTACCTGTCCTGATTCACACTTGCCAGATCATGTCTGATACCATCGAAATTGGCCTTTTCCAGTTTAGAATCGCAACCAATGGACCAGACCTGTCTTTTTCCATATTTACTTTGAAATTAAAGGCGTTATGATCATTATATACAAAGTGTCCCCTACACAAACTTCTGTCACCTGCACTGTCTCATTCTGTAATAGGAAAACAAGTATCGTACACTCTCTCATTGAGACTCCTATGTACTGATTAAGAAAACTTTCTTTAACATACGTACTTGACAAACTCTATCCCATCTTGTCCTTTTACAGTATGGGATTCCCAGGCAGTATGTGGAAGTTAAAATCACCTACTATAACAACCTTATGTTTCTCGCTGCAGTCTGCAACCTCTCTGGAAATGTGTTTCTCTAAATCCCTCAGACTGTTCAGTAGTCTACAATATAGCCCCATTAATGTGGTCGTACCTTTCTTATTTCTTAGTTCCACCCATAATGCTTCACTATTCTGTTCTTACTGAGCACTGCCATGACATTTTCACTGACTAGTAATGCCACTCTTCTCCTTTAATCCCTCCCATTCTGCCACGTCTAAACAATGGAACCCTGGAATACTGAGCTACCTGTCCTGCCCCTCCCGCAACCAAGTCTCACTAATAACTACAAAATAATAAATCCATGTGTTGATCCATGCCTGAGTTCACCTGCCTTTCCTCCAATACTTCCTGCTTTGAAATATATGCAGCTCAGGACATTAGTTGCACCGTGCTCAACCTTTTGATTCCTGATTTTGAAATCTTAATATCTTTCTCCACAACCTCTGTCACTAACTGCTCTGGCACTCTGGTTCCCATCTTCCTTCAGCTCTTGTTTAACCCCCCCACCCCCCAACTCTGTGAAGCACTAGCAAACCTTCCTGTAAGGATGTTAGTCCCTCTCCAGTTCAGGTGCAAACCGTCTCTTCTGTACAGGTCCCTCCTTCCATGCAAGAAGGACCAAATGACCCAAAAGCACCCTCGCTCTTACACCAGCTCCTGAGCCACGTATTAAACTGTATAATCATCCCATTTCTGTCTTTACTAGCACGTGGCACGGGTAGCAAGCCTGAACTCACAACCTTGGATGTCCTGCCTTTAACTTAGCACTGAACTCCCTGAACTCCCTTTGCAGACCCTCGTCAGTCTTTCTACCTATGTCATTGGCACCTACGTGGACCACGACCTCTAGCTGTTCACCCTCCCATTTTGAATTTCCAAATGGCCGCTGCTCAAAACGCCAAACTTCTGCAAGCCGATACCTTAAGTAGTCAACCGGCAGACCTGAGTGAGCTGCATCTTCTCACACTTCCGATCTCCGATTGCTTGTGGGGTTTGTTCAATTCCCCTTCTATTTTAATTGGGTCTTTTCCCATCTGCCCAAAGTCTTGTTTGTGTTTGGCCCAGATCCTTGGGAACTGCTGATGGAATAGCCCATACATACCTTCCTTGCTCCAATCCGTTTGTTGGGGCTGCTGCGGACCACATTGTGTACTCTGGAGATTGTAGGTGTCCGCTTACCCTGACTTGTCCATATAATTCCTCCCTTCCTGACTCTATGATGGCACCTGTCTTCCTTAATATATCGATTTCCAGTATGGTACCCTCATTGTTTGGGCAGACCCAGAAATGAGGTGAGATGCTCTCCCCGTTTTCAAGCACCTGAAGCTCACACTTTTCTTCTCTTATTGATTATCCCCCAGACATCAGTAATGTAACAGCCTTCCTGGTTGTTGGTAAGAGTAGGCCAGTTATTGATACTGATGCTCCCGTGACCATTAACATATTGCATTGCTGGCACCCGGACAATACTGTTGCATACTTCCGTGGGTCATCAGTGCAGATGATGGGGGCCGCCAGCTATTTGTCGAACCTTCGAGCTCGTATTCTTTCTCCTCTCCTCACCTTCTTGATCAGGCTGCTTCCTCCTTCCTTTCAAGTTCTGATGAAGGGTCAACTGTTTATTCAGTTCCATAGATGTTGCCTGACCTGCTGAGTCCCTCCAGCATTTTGTGTGTATCATTCTGGTGAATCCTTCCAACACTAGCATATACTTCTGAGATGCAGAACCCACAACTTACTGTCTTCCTTATGCAGATTAACCTTGTAGTATAACCTGCAAGCCCTCTGAAATCTAACCTCTTTAAGATCAAGGGCTCAGATTGCATTCACTGTTTATTTTATATCTGAGTCCAATATTATTTCTTTATTATCATTTATTCAAATATCTAATTCTCCCTTCCTTTCTGTTAATTGTCTCTAGCTTTAGGATGCTAGTTTGATCATTTACATTTGCAAATACTATTTTTCCAAGATGAAACAGCCCAAATCTAAGATGGACAGCTATAAGGTTTTTGATGTGTATTGTTAACGTTCAACACATCTTATAGGCCATACCTGCAATATCTAAAAATAATTCACAGCTGTAACCTTCATTAATATGATAATCATTGCTATTTGCAGAGTCTGTACTTTTACTTTGAGTAAGTTGTACTCAATGACCAGATTTAATTATTACATTTTTATTTCCCACAAAGAGCAAACTCAAACTGAGTCTTTTAATTTGGATGATTTTATTATACTTGGGGTTGCTTAATATTTCTGTATTGAAAACTAAGAACATGAATTTTTAGTTTCATGTTATGAAATTTATCTCAAAAATATATCTATTTTAAGGAAATTTCAGAGTTTTGATTAGTGGATTTTTTCTAAGATGTTACTAACCATTATCCAGTACCAAAAGCTAATAGTACACTGCCAAGTAAATCTAAGAATTGATTGAGTTGCATTTAAAATTATTTGAAGTTGAAATTAATGCTTGACTTTATTTTTACATTTTAACTATTGATTCCAGCATTTCATCATCAAAATTTGAAGTAGAAAGGCCAGTTTGTATTTGTGTATTTCAATGAGTACAGATTTATTGAAACTAAGTTTTGTACTCTTTAATACACGAGGAAATCTGCAGATGCTGGAAATTCAAGTAACACACACAAAATGGTGGTGGAATGTAGCAGGCCAGACAGCATCCATAGGAAGAAGCACAGTCGACGTTTCCGGCCGAGACCCTTCGTCAAGACTAACTGAAAGAAGAATGAGTAAGAGATTTGAAAGTGGGAGGGGGAGGGGGAGATCCGAAATGATAGGAGAAGACAGGAGGGGGAGGGATGGAGGCAAGAGCTGGAAAGTTGATAGGCAAAAGGGATACAAGGCTGGAGAAGGGAGAGGATCATGGGACGGGAGGCCTAGGGAGAAAGAAAGGGGGAGGGGAGCACCAGAGGAGGATGGAGAGCGGGCAAGGAGTTATTCTGAGAGGGACAGAGAGGGAAAAAAGAGAGAGAGAGAAAAAAAGGAAAATATAATAAATAAATAAGGGATGGGGTACGAGGGGGAGGTGGGCATTAACAGAAGTTAGAGAAGTCAATGTTCATGACATCAGGTTGGAGGCTACCCAGACGGAATATAAGGTGTTGTTCCTCCAACCTGAGTGTGGCTTCATCTTGACAGTAGAGGAGGCTGTGGACAGACATATCAGAATGAGAATGGGACGTGGAATTAAAATGTGTGGCCACTGGGAGATCCTGCTTTCTCTGGCGGACAGAGTATAGGTGTTCAGTGAAGCGGTCTCCCAG
This sequence comes from Mobula birostris, assembly GCF_030028105.1. NCBI lineage: Eukaryota > Metazoa > Chordata > Chondrichthyes > Myliobatiformes > Myliobatidae > Mobula > Mobula birostris. The sequence continues at coordinate 30,002,517 of NC_092377.1, forward strand.
TCTGCGTCGGGTCTCACCAATATATAGGAGGCCGCACCAGGAGCACCGGACACAGTATATCACACCAGCAGACTCACAGGTGAAGTGTTGCCTCACCTGGAAGGACTGTCTGGGGCCCTGAATGGTGGTGAGGGAGGAAGTGTAAGGGCATGTGTAGCACTTGTTCCACTTACAAGGATAAGTTCCGGGAGGGAGTTCGGTGGGAAGGGATGGGGGGATGAATGGACAAGGGAGTCACATAGGGAGGGTACTCATTTGATTTCATTTTATCACATATAAATTAAATGCATAGGAAAGAAACGTTTGCATATGCATGATTTTGAAACAGGAACGTGTATCTTAAAAGCTGAATTTCTACCTTGTGGAGAGTAAAATAATGGCTTTGTGGTATATTTTGTTGTACTATTAAACAGAACTGTGAACCCTCTGGGAAGATGGAGCAAACTGTGCCACCTTTGATATTTGTGACCTGATAGTTTCAACTGACTCGCGGTAATAATGCCTTTTAGAATTGCTGTCTTAGAATTTTCTGGATGATTTCAAAGTCCCTGCTGAATGAGCACAACCAGTTTGACATTCTTAAACTTTATCACAAAGCCAAATTTTTCAGTGATAAGAGGAGGATGCAATTGAATGCAGAGTTGAAAATAAGCTGTTAATATTATTGTAGTTTGAAAATGTGCATTATTGGATACATCACAAACTGATAGTTGTTGGAGCAGTTTTCTGGTAGGTTAAAGTATTTGAGAAATGCTGCTTTTCATTCTGTGTATTGCTCTCTGTAAATACGAGTAATCGTGTATAATTAAAATTGTTTACGCTGTTGGGTCAATAGAGAATTTACACAGAGTTTGTGACAGGTCTTTAGGACAATACATGTTATTAAAGAATATTTGTATATTCTGTAATATCAAATTCTGCAATTTTCAAACATATTTTTCCTGTTGTTAAAATGTCCCCCAGTAAAGTTTAACAAAACCATGATCAAATGCTATAGATAAATATTGTGAGTGTTGCAGGAGCTGTGATATTTATTTGGTGCATCATTGAAATTTGTGCTATAGGAATTAGGAAGGGCTAAAACACGAGTAGTGAGTGCATCTTCCGGTCAAGATGGTGCCAGTGAACAACGTTACGCTGGGCAACATCTTCCAGATGGTCCATGAAACAGTTTCTTTCACTTCTTTCATTTTGCTTTTCTTTTAAATGTGATTTTGGCTCTGTTGGAGCCTGTGATCTGCAGCTTGAAGGCGTGTTTTCATGCCAATTAAACAATCTGGCACTTTGCTGTCTCCGAGAGGCATCTGGGAGGCAAGCAGGCTCAAGGCCAAGAGGCTTAGAGATGGGCTTCTGAGCTCATGATCAACTCCATTTCTCACTGATTCAAGCATCAAGGAAGATTGACAACATCAAGGCAAGGAAGGCAAATGAGCGTTCAGCAACATCTACCTGGGTTTTACTTGCTGCTGCTACTGCTGGAGGGAGGTGTCTGTGTATGATGGTCTCTCTCTCTCTCTCTCTCTCTCTCTCTCTCTTCCTCTGCCCAAGGGATGGTCCCAGCATTCAAATGGTCTCTCTCACTCTCTCCCCCTCGATGCTATCAGAGGATGGTGCTGAAGTTCTGAGTCTGTAGTTCAACTGGACTCCTTCAACTTCCTGTATTTATATTCACTCATTCTTTCTTGTTGCTGTTTGTGAGATATTTTTTGTGTGCATGCTGGGGGGTGGTGGTTGATGTCATTGTTTCCATTTACATAATTTGTTTTTTATGCATGGAGGTGGGGTTGAAATTCTTGTCGTTTGTGTGTTTTTTTTTGCATGTGTTGGGCGGGGGTAGAGTTGATGATTTTCTTTAAACAGGGTCTATGCATTCCTTTTTTTTTTGCATCTGGCTGTGGAGAAGACAAATTGCAGGGTTGTATACTGCATATGTAAGACCATAAGATACAGGAGCAGTAGGCCATTTGGCCCATCAAGTCTGCTCCACCATTCAATCATGGGCTGATCCACTTCTTCCAGTCTTCCCCATTCCCCTGCCTTCTCCCCATACCCTTTGATGCCCTGGCTAATCAAGAACCTATCTTTCTCTGCCCTAAATGCACCCAATGACTTGATCTCCACAGCCGCTCGTGGCAACAAATTCCACAGATTTACCACCCTCTGGCTAAAGTAATTTCTCTGCATAGCGGTTCTAAATGGACGTCTTTCAATCCTGAAGTTGTGCCCGCTTGTCCTGGACTCCCCTACCATGGGAAATAACTTTGCCATATCTAATCTGTTTAGGCCTTTTAACATTCAGAATGTTTCTACGAGATCCCCCCACCCCCCATATACTTTGATAATAGATATACTTTGAAAATTTCAGGCATGTATTTAATTATTAGCCATTTACTGAATTGTACAACTTTGGTTTTCTTACATTAAAGCCTTTGAATCCTAAAACTGTATTTTTTTCTATCCAGGTAGATTGAAATTAAATGTGCAGAACAAACTAAATAAAGCAACTAAGGAAAATTGAATTCTCTGAATTTTCAGGCTGGACCTTCTCTACTTCAGCCATGTGGGAAATAAACAGATTGGACTATTCTTTACAAAGTGATATGTACTGTATGCATTATGCAAAAAACTTCATAAAAGATTAGTCTTCTTGTTATTTGTTCTTGTGCTGAAGATGTTACTTTTTGGATCCTTCTAAGTTGCTTACAAACAAACAGAGCCACAAAAGCCCAGTTTTGGCATCAATTTCAATGAATGTTATTGTGATGACCTTACAGTAGCATCTACCTCTTTAACCATAGTTTAATAGTGTCACCAGTGATATAATTCAATAGACATTAGTTACATCAGTCACAACACCTAAACATGGCACTCCACTGTCAAAATTCAGATCCATTGACCTCAAATTGTTTGTGGTATTTACTGCAGTATCACAGCATATTTAACAAACCATGATATTTAATTTTAAATAATCTATCCCTCCAAGGCTCTCTAAGTGAGGTAGGAGCATAATAACAATGCACTGGAAATGTTTAATATATTCATTGAATTCTTCAGCTCCCATTATTTTCTTAATATTTTGAAGCAATTAACAGTATAAATAAGAATTTTATAAGTAAACTTTTCACAATACTATGACAGAACTGTTTACAGTAAGGATTTTTCTGTAAAGATGCTGAGCAAATCTTACTGGCAATAAATGTGCATGACATCCAGGACCTTGGCCTTTTCCATTGAGTGCAGATGGAATAACATCATCTGGAGCTTTGCTTCCAGATGATCTCAATGCCTTGTCAGGACACTGGAGCAGGGATCCAATCGCAGACCTGGTACTCTGCACACAGTGATATTCATTGAGTAATCAAATCCTGAAGTTTAAACAAAGTCGGTGTCAAAGTTCAGGCAGAGATCAAAACATCCAGAGAAATCCAAAAACCAGCAGCAGGAAGGGTTGATATTCAGACAGACAGAGTACAGATACAAATGCTGGAAAGGCTCAGGAAAACTCACTGGCACCATCTGGCAACAAACAGGTGAAAACACAGGACTGGAATACACTCAGCAATAAACAGAGAGGCAGATGATAGGTGGAGTACAATGAGACACAGGTGGCAGCAGTACAGGTAATAATGAGAAACAGATGAGAGACGGAGTACTCAGTAATACCGGGGCTGGAGTAGAGCGGGAGTGGGGACAGGAGCACATGGTAATACCACAGACTGACAGCTAGGGGGAAACACACAAAAAGACAAAGTTCAACTGGAGGTACTGACAGTACTTCCCCACCACGGATGCCTCCTGGCATCACGGCAGGTAGAGCTGGGTGCTGGTGTTGAAAGTCCCTGATGAGAGAGAGAGGGTTCCAGGATGTTACGGGCAGGGACCCAGCACCTCTCCTCAGGACCGTAGCCCTACGAGTCCACAAGGTACTGGAGACCACGGCCCCGGCCCCGGCAACGAACGTCCAGCAGTCAACGCACCTTGAAGGCCTCTGACCCATCGATGAGCCATGGGGGTGGGGGGTAGTTTGGGGACAGGACACAGGGATGGCTCATGAAAGGCTTGATGTGGGACACATGGAAAGTGGGATGAATGTGGCAGAGAGTGGAGGGGAGCTTGAGATAGACGGCAACAGGACTGATGACTTTAGCAATGGGAAAGGGGCCGATGAAATGAGGGGCAAGTTTGCAGGAATCTACCTTGAGGGGCAGGTCTCGGGTTGAAAGCCACATACATTGCACCTGGCGGTAACGTGGGGCCTTGGAGTGATGGCGGTCAGCTTGATGTTTAATCCTGCAGAGGCACGGAGAAGGGCAGAGCGAGTGCACCTCCACATCCATGACAACGGCGGATAAATGCCTCAGCAGATGCTACGCCAACCTCCTCCTCCTGGGCAGGAAACAGTGGAGGTTGGTAGCCAAGGCAGCACTCGAAAGGGGACAGACTGGTGGATGAGGATGGATCAGAGTTTATGGCATACTCGGCCCAGGGTAGCTGCTGAGGGGTTCTGGGAGACCAGACACTGCAATACTGTCTCTAGCTGTTGGTTGGCCCGCTGGATCTGGCCTTGGTCTTGGTCTGTGGGTGGAATCCTGAAGACAGACTCACAGAGGCACCCAGAAGATTACAGAATGCCCTCCAGAAGTTGGATGTGAATTGAGAGCGCCTTTCTGGCACAACATCTACAGGTAAACCATGTAATTTAAAAACATGCAGTACTGGTAATTTGGCTGTTTCTTTGGCCGAGGGGAGTTTAGGTAAAGGAATGAAGTGACTTCATTAAAGAAATGTAATAGCTTCTTTGTAATGTTTCACTGCTAAGGCTAATGTAATGGCTTCTCTGTAATGTTAACTGCTGAGGTAATGGTTTCTCTGTAGCAGAAATGTTTGGGTTATGGCTGGAGATAATTATGTATGTTAGCCAGTCAGGATTCTGTTGCCCCGCCTGGTTGTTCTGTAAGCTGTTGGTTTCATGGGCTTTTGCCAGAGGGCGAGAGAGGGATGAAGAGAGAAGACGCGAATGGAGAGATTCGATCGGTTGCCAGACGGAGTGGACTCCAAGCGGGGGTCCGAAGGTCGGTGACGCTCGGAGGAGACCGAATGGTGGAGGGAAGACTACTGGGTGAGTGCACAGACTGTTTAATAAGATTGGCACCCTTTTTCTTTTATATTTTGTTTCTTTACTAACCACATAGTCAAAGTGAGAGTTATAAAGCTTAATCATTTTATTGCATGTTGTGTACTGTTTGTTATTTCAGGGTACTTATTTGTAACAGGAGACACATTGCGCAGCATCCACCCAAACGAGGTTTCTTAAGTTTGGCCAGGCAGGGGGGTTATCACGCCTGCCCACCCCCCCCCCCCGCCTCCCTATTGAGCTGCTTGGTGAAGCAAGTGTTACAATGTTGGGGGCTACCTCCTGGATTGATTCTGTTGGATGCTGTGTGATTGCTCTGTTTAAATCAGTGCTAGTATGGATGCTGCTGGGGTGGAACGCTGGTGTGCCTCTGTGGGTGCTGGGTATTAATGCGTCCATTTTGAGTGGGGTAGATATTCGTACCCTGGATGAATTGTTAATTCGAGTTTTGAGTATGGTAAAGGCTGTTGGCAAAGTTGAAATTGTAGCGCGAAGGTTTGATAAAATGGTGGGCTCAGACTTCATTCTAGTTCAGATAGCGCTGATGTAATGGCGGTGGGACTGCCAGCGTCTATCAGTGCCCCAGGTGAGGTGAGGCCGTGGCCTGTCCATACTGTCAGGGGGGAGGAGACACGTGCCCAGCAGGTTGTGTCACAAGTTGAGTTGCCCATGGTTGGGGGCAGAGACTTCAGAGACAGGGTTCTATCATTTCTGACGAGTGAGGGGAAAGAGTGGTCGGATTTGGAATGTCTAATTAGTCCACGTCCCCGGGTGAAGAGTGAGAATTCTGAGGTAGTATCCGTCCTTACTTCTCTGGTGAATGAATGGAAAAATCAGATTCAAAGTCCCAGCCATGGCAGGCTCCGCCCGTTCTCTGGAATATCGCCCACCCCTACAGGGAAGGAGGAGTATGAGACATGGGTGGAACGGACCTCTCAGTTGTTAGATGAGTGCCAGTGCTCAGATGATGAAAAGCGACAGAGATTGGTTGAAAGTTTGAATGGGTGGGCTGCTGACATTGTCAGAACTGTCAGGTTAGATGATCCCGCAGCAACAGCTGTCAATTATCTGCAAGCACTGGACAATGCTTTTGGTCCGACTGGAAGCCCAATGGAGCTCCTGGTGGGGGTTCAAAACATGCGTCAGGAGAAGGGGGAGAAGCTTTCTGCTTTTAATTTTCAGCTGGAGAGGCAGCTAAATTGCTTGTGATGCAGAGGGATCATTTAGGCGGCTGAGATGGATCAGTTAAGAATGGACCAGATAGCCAGGGGTACCCAGTCCCATGACCGGATTGCGTGGGGTCTCTGACAGTCGTGTAAGACGCACCCCCCCATCTTTTGTTGAGCTGATCAGAGAGGTACGGGAAGCGGAGAACGCGGCAGAGGTGTGGGAGGACTCAGTCAGCAGCGTACAGTCCTCGGTAGTAGCTGCTTGTGGTGAAGTGACCGGGGCCAGCCCAACCCAGGGAATGCTAAAGGAGATTGTGGCAGAGCTGAGAACTGCTCCGTATGATAGGACTGGTAGAGAGGGGGCCCCCCTGAGAGGACAGACTATGCAGAGGGCTGCAGGTGGCTGGGGTTCCACAAGAGGGGGGTGGCTGGTAGCGTCTACTATAACTGTGGGGAAGAGGGACACTTCCGGCGGGAATGTGAGCGGCAGGAAGCCCCTTGGAGAGCAAGCCCATGGGTATCTAAGCAGGGAGAGGTGTCGGGAAACTTAGAGGAGACCCAGTGAGGAAACGGCCTGGTGTCTCTGGGGGAACATGTCCCAGCAATGTACCAAGGAACTCCCGAAAGCGAAATACCCTACTCCTGAAGAGGGACCATGCTCCAGTGTGTCCTAATGGCTGCATGAGGGACTGGACAGGGACGAGGAGTGGGTGAGCGTTCCTGCCCCAGGGGTGAAGGCCATGTGCCAGTTTGCCATCATCGTGAAGGCAGAGGAAAAGGAGAGGCAGGGTCGAGCAGTGGATCAATTGGGGGCTTCTGATGATGCCATTCCCCAAGTTTATTGTAACCTGACTGCTCTGAAGATAAATCAGCTGCCGGAATTGAGATCTGGGGAAGTGGCAGCTGCTCAGCGAGATGGTCCGAGCATTGGCACTATTTGGTCCACGGTTGAAAAGGGAGACGTGGCTCAGGTGGAGAAGACGAAACACGCTTTGGTGCCTCCGTTACTGAAAGAATGGCCTTGGTTGCAGTTGCAGAACCAGATCTTGTACCGGGTCACATCACCCCCGGACCGACCTCAGTGTTGCCAGCTGGTCTGCCTGAGAAGTATTGGAGGATTGTGTTGAAATTACTTCGTGATGACTCTGGACATTTGAGGGTGGAAAAGACCTATGGATTGCTCAGAGACCAGTTTTACTGGCCCCGAATGAAGTCAGAGGAAGAGCAGTAGATGTATGGATATGGATTTCAGCAAGGCATTTGATAAGGTACCCCATGCAAGGCTTATTGAGAAAGTAAGGAGGCATGGGATCCAAGGGGACATTGCTTTGTGGATGCAGAACTGGCTTGCCCACAGAAGGCAAAGAGTGGTTGTAGATGGATCATATTCTGCATGGAGGCCGGTGACCAGTGATGTGCCTCAGGGATCTGTTCTGGAACCCCTACTCTTTGTGATTTTTATAAATGACCTGGATGAGGAAGTGGAGGGATGGGTTAGTAAGTTTGCTGATAACACAAAGGTTGGAGGTGTTGTAGATAGTGTGGAGGGCTGGCAGAGGTTATAGCAGGACATTGATAGGATGCAAAACTGGGCTGAGAAGTGGCAGATGGAGTTCAAACCAGATAAGTGTGAGGTGGTTCATTTTGGTAGGTCAAATATGATGGCAGAATATAGTATTAATGGTAAGACTCTAGGCAGTGTGGAAGATCAGAGGGATCTTGGGGTTCGAGTCCATAGGACGCTCAAAGCCCCTGCGCAGGTTGACTCTGTGGTTAAGAAGGCATACGGTGTATTGGCCTTCATCAATCGTGGAATTGAATTTAGGAGCCGAGAGGTAATGTTGCAGCTATATAGGACCCTGGTCAGGCCCCACTTGGAGTATTGTGCTCAGTTCTGTTTCCCTCAATATAGGAAGGATGTGGTAGCCATAGAAAGGGTGCAGAGGAGATTTACAAGGATGTTGCCTGGATTGGGGAGCATGCCTTATGAAAGCAGGTTGAGTGAACTCAGACTTTTCTCCTTGGAGCGACGGAGGATGAGAGGTGACCTGATAGAGGTATATAAGATGATGAGAGGCATTGAATATGTGGATAGTTAGAGGCTTTTTACCAGGGCTGAAATGGTTGCCACAAGAGGACACAGGTTTAAGGTGCTGGGGAGTAGGTACAGAGGAGATTTTTACTCAGAGAGTGGTGAGTATATGGAATGGGCTGCTGGCAACGGTGGTAGAGGCGGATACGATAGGGTCTTTTAAGAGACTTTTGGATAGGTACATGGAGCTTAGAAAAATAGAGGGCTATGGGTAAGCCTAGTAATTTCTAAGGTAGGGACATGTTCGGCACAACTTTGTGAGCCAAAGGGCCTGCATTGTGCTGTCTGTAGGTTTTCTATGTTCTATATTCTAATATTGCAAGTCGTGCATTCACTGCATACAGCGGAAGACACTGCCTACGTGGGCAGCTCTTTTGTCCCACTTGCAGAGTGCAGGGCCTACAGTGGGAGAGGCTGGGCCAGGCCCCGCCCATGAGAGGGATACTGATTGGTAGGATGATGGTCTGGATGTGTGGTACATGCTGCTGTTCGCTAACTCTCCATTGATTGAGGCAGAGACTCCTGGCCCTTCGCCCAGTGAGTCAGGTGAAGTGGAGGGGGGCTATCTGTGGGCAGCCTGGGTTACAGCAGGACCCTGAAGGAGAGGAAGCGGGGCCTGGACACGGGACAGGGGGCTCTGAGTTGCAGGGGACACGAGTGATAGATTGAGAGAGTATTCGCCAAGCAGACCCGAAGTATCCCCAGTAGTGTCCGAGCCTGAAGAGTTAGGTGAGGGGGTATGGCAGTCTCAACCGGATGGGTTGGCCTATGTAGCACCCGGGGAACAGGATGTGATCGCTACTGTTTTGGGGAGCTATGTCACTGCCTTTTGCACCTGGATTGGGCTTTGTGTTTTGCAGGAAGGGTTGGCAAACTATCTCAACGTCATGAGGACATGACTAAATTTGGTGGGGGGAGAATGTAATGGCTTCTTTGTAATGTTTCACTGCTAAGGCTAATGTAATGGCTTCTCTGTAATGTTAACTGCTGAGGTATGATTTCTCTGTAGCAGAAATGTTTGGGTTATGGCTGGAAATAGTTATACATGTTAGCCAGTTAGGATTCTGTTGCCCTGTCTGGTGGTTCTGGAAGCCGTTGGTTTCGTGGGTTTTTGCCAGAGGGCGAGAGAGGGATGAAGAGAGAAGACGCGAATGGAGAGATTCGATAGGTCTCCAGATGGAGTGGACTCCGAGTGGGGGTCTGAAGGTCGGCGATGCTCGGAGGAGATCGAATGGTGGAGGGAAGACTACTGAGTGAGTTCCAACGATTGTGCACAGACTGTTTAATAAGATTGGCATCCTTTTTCTTTTATATTTTGTTTCTCAACTAACCACAGTCAAAGTGAGAGTTATAAAGCTTAATTATTTAATTGCATATTGTGTACTGTTTGTTATTTCAGGGTACTGATTTGTAACAGGAGACACACCCCGCAGCATCCATCCAAACGAGATTTCTTAAGTTTGGCCGGGCAAGGGGGTTATCACCCCTGAGATCAAGCCGCTAGGCGAAGTGAGTGTTACAACTGACTTGGAGAAACAATCAGCTACTGTGAGAATGGTGGTATTACCATCTGATGAAGACTAGTGACAAAATCCAGGGCAATGTGGGACCAGGGTCTCTTGGGGATAGACAGGGGTTGTAACAGACCAGCAGGTGACCGGTTAGAGTTCTTGCCTTGAGCACAGACCGAGCAGGCTGAGACAAAGTTGCGGATGTCATCTCCCATGGAGGGCCACCAGAACCGCCAACTGATGAAGATCCCTGAGTACAGTTGGTTCTAGGGTGACAGGATAACCGGGAAGAATGACCCCACTGCGGACAGAGCTGGGAACATAAACAGTTAGTGGGGCATTGACTAGGGGCTGCCTCGCTCTGTCGAGCAGCTTGCACGATGGCTTCAATGTCCCATTGTGCTGCACCCACGAGACAGTGAACAGGTAGGATGACATCGGGTACCTCAGGAGTCTCAGAGGAAGGAAATCTTTGGGAGAGGGCATCAGGTTTTCCATTCTTGGAACCAGGTGGAAGGACAGAGTAAAATTGAATCTTGAGAAAAACAGGGACCAACGAGCTTGACGGGAGTTGAGACGCTCGGCTGTATGGATGTATTCCAGATTCTTGTGATCAGCCCAGACTAAGAATGGCACCTTGGCTCCCTCCAGCCAACGCCTCCACTCCTCCAGAGCTGGCTTCACAGCCTGCAGTTCCCAGTTTCCGACATCATAATTCCGCTCTGTGGGAGTGAGGCAGTGAGAGAAGAAAGCGCAGGGGTGTACTTTCTCATCCTTGGCCGAGCACTGAGTTAGAACAGCTCCTACACCAATGTCAGATGCATCCACCTCCACAATGAGCTGCCAGTCGGTGTCAGGTTGAATCAGGATGGGGATAGAGGTGAGACATTACTTCAGGTCAGAGAATGCTTTTTCAGTGGCAGGGGGCCAGGAGAATCTGACAGTTGATGAGGTAAGAGCAGTGAGTGGTGTAGCCAGTGTACTGTAATTTCTGATGAAGCAGTGATAGAAGTTAGCGAAGCCCAAGAAGCGTTGCAACTTCCGACGAGTCAAGGGTTTGGGCTTATTGACAACCACCTTGACCCTCTGTTGGTCTATCTGAATGGAACCGCCTGAAATTACATACCCCAGGAAGGAGACTGTATTGCGATGAAACTCACATTTCTCAGCCTTCACAAAGAGCTGGTTCTCCAGAAAGCACTGGAGAACTCTGTGGACATGACTTGTGTGTTCAGCAAAGGACTTAGAGAAAATCAAAATGTCATCGAGATACACAAAAACAAATTGGTTCAGCATGTCTCGGAGAACGCCATTTACCAGGGCTTGGAAGACAGCGGGGGCATTGGTGAGACCGAATGGCATAACCAGATACTCGTAATGGCCTGAGGTGGTATTGAAGGCTGTCTTCCACTCATCCCCTTTGCGGATGTGGACAAGATGGTAGGCGTTACGGAGATCAAGCTTGGTGAAAACTGAGGCTCCTTGTAGAAGTTCAAATGCCAAGGTCGTGAGTGGAAAAGGCTAACGGTTCTTAACAGTGACTTCATACAGTCCCCAGTAATCAATGCATGGACGCAAGGAGCCGTCCCTCTTTTCAACAAACAAAAAACTGGCACCAGCAGGGCAGGAAGATGGCCAGATGATGCCTGCAGCCAGGGACTTTTGAATATACTTATTCATGGCTTCTGTTTCAGGCCTAAACAATGGAGACTACAATGGGATGAGGGACGATTTGTTTCGTGTAGATTGGGAACACAGGCGATATGATGGGATGGTTGAGGAACAGTGGAAGACTTTCAAAGAGATTTTTCACAGTGCTCAAGTATATACCAGTTAAGAGGAAGGACAGTGAGGGTGGGGAGAGCCAGCCTTTGATAACTAAGGAAATAAAAGAAGGCATCAAACTAAAAGCTCAAGCGGACAAAGTCGCCGAGAGTAGTGGGTAATTAGAAGATTGGGAAAATTTTAAAAAGCAACAAAGAACTACTAAGTGAGAAATAAAGAAAGGGAAGATAGATTATGAAAATAAACTAGCACAAAATATAAAAATGGATAGTAAAAGTTTTCATAATTGTATAAAGCAGAAAAGGGTGGCCCAAGTGAATGCAGGTCCCTTGGAGGATGAGAAGGGGGAATTGATATTGGGTAATGAGGAAACGGCCAAGGCTTTGAATGAACTATTTTGTATCGGTCTTCACGGTAGAGGACACATCTAATATGCCAAAGAGAGATGTTATGGATGCAATGGGAGGTGAGGATCTTGATACAATAGCTAGCACTAAAGAGGTAGTGCTGAGCAAACTTGTGGGCCTGAAGATAGATCAGTCTCCTGGTTCTGATGAAATGTATCACAGGGTACTGAAAGAAATGGCAGAAATTATAGTAGAGACTTTGGCTATAATTTACCAAAATTCTTTGGACTCTGAGCAGGTCCCGGCAGATTGGAAGATAGCAAATATCATGCCACTGTTCAGAAAAGGATGTAGGCAAAGGCAAGTAATTATCGGTCAGTTAGTTTAACATCTGAAGTTGGGAAAATGATTGGGATAATGAAGAAATAGTGAGGCATCTGGAAAGAAGTGGATCCATCAGGCAGATGCAGCACAGATTCAGCAAAGGCAGGTTCTGTTTGACAGACTTATTGGGGCTCTTTGAGGAACAGATAGATGTTATTTACTTGGATTTCCAGAAGGCATTTGATAAGATGCCACATAAAAGACTTATCCATAAGATAAGGATGCATGGAGTTGGGGTGATGTATTGGCATGGATAGAGGATTGGTGAAATAACAGAAAGCAGAGAGTTGAGATACATGGGTGTTACTCTGGCTGGCAATCAGTGGTGAGCAGTGCTGCAGGGGTCAGTGTTGGGCTCGCAACAGGTCATGATATACATTAACGATCTGGAAGAGGGGGCCGAGTGTAGTGTATCTAAGTTTGCTGATGACACTAAATTGAGTGGAAAAGCAAATTGTGCAGAAGATATGGAAAGTCTGCAGAGAGTTATAGATAGGTTAAGTGAATGGGCAAGGGTCTGGCAGATGAACTACAATGTTGGTAAATGCGATGTCATCCACTTTGGAAAGAAACATGGAAGTTCAGGTTATTATTTAAATGGTAAAAAATTGCAGCATGCTGCTGTGCAGAGAGACTTGAGAATGCTTGTGCATGAATCACAAAATGTTGGTTTGCAGGTGCAGCAAGCTATGTTGGCCTTCATTGCTAGAGGGATTGAATTTGAGCAGGGAGGTTATACTGCAATTGTATAGGATACTGGTGAGGCTGCACCTGGAGTACTGCATGCATTTCTGGTCTCCATACTTGAAGGAGATACTGGCTTTGGAGGCGGTGAGAGGAGGTTCACCAGGTCGATTCTGGAGATGAGGGGGTTAGACTATGAGGAGAGATCGGGACTGGAACTGTACTCGCTGAATTCAGAAGGATGAGAGGAGATCTTCAGAAACATATAAAATTATGAAACAGATAGATAAGGTAGAGGCAGGAAAGTTGTTTCCACTGGTAGGTGAGAATAGAACTAGGGGACATAGCCTCAAGATTCAGGGGAGTAGATTTGGGATGGAGATGAGGAGGAACTGCTTCTCCCAGAGGGTGCTGAATCTGTGGAATTCTCTGCCCAGTGAAGCAGTGGAGGCTACCTCAGTAAATATATTTAAGATAGGGTTGGATAAATTTTTACGTAGTAGGGGAATTAAAGGTTATGGGGAAAAGGCAGGTAGGTGAGGATGAGTCAATGGCCAGATCAGCCATGATCTTATTGAATGGTGGAGCAGGCTCGATGGGCCAGATGACCTACTCCTGCTCCTATTTCCTATGTTTTTAAGAATGGCCAACTAGCACAAGAGCTTATGGAAGTCATACAATTGCTACCGAAAGTTGCTGTACTGAAATGTAAAGGTCACTCCAAAATGACCACAATGGAAAGCCATAGAAGTGCATTCACAGATGAAACTGCAAAAAAGGCAGCAAGGAAAGGAATAAGAAAATAGAGGAAATAGAAGAAAACTTGATCACTGGAAGTATGGAAACCAAGTTGAACTCTGCATCATGGACAAACATGAAAGATATTTGAGAAATACAAAATCAATGCTCAGATCAGGAGAAATGGTCCTGAATGGGAAATCTCAGAGATGTTGATATACACATATTGGCAGATAGTTTAATTGATTATTGTATGAAATTAATCCAAGCTGTTCAGTCTGCTTCCCACCAGGTTTTTACTGCTTCGAGTAGTCCATTGGAAGGAGGACACACTCTGATTCCTGGAGAGTGGGTCCTGGTAAAAAACCACATTAAGGAACCACCTGTTAATTAGCAATTCAGCAATGAAGGTAGAAGGTAAAAGTTAGTGGATACACACCAGCCACTGCAAGTGATCTAAAGTGATACCAGATTAAGACAAGTGCTGTGAGAAGACTTCAAGCACGAATATAATTATTGGACATTATGGTTTTTATTTTGATGTTTGTTGTGCTTTTTGATTACCTGTTTCTCCTACTCATTTAGAATCAAAGGAGGTTGGAATTGGTTGTTTTTTAAAATATACTTTTAATAAGGTATTAGTTGAATTACACACATGCTGTAACTGTGTATCCTTCAACTGGCCCTTTGTTTATCTGAGGAGTTTGCCTTCTCTCAGTATAAAAATGTCCGACCCTGTGAAAATCGGCATCTTGACTTTGTCTTTGCCTTAGGCTTCTTCTCTTTAGTTTCATATATTCTGTACCTGTGTCTTTGTTTAAACTTCAAATAAACAATTGTGATGAAACAAATTTTTACTCTTCCTTGGACTCCTAAAAGAACCTGTGGATCAGAAAATCACCAGATCCCACACACTTGACTCAAAATGTTGACTTACACCTTTTATCTCTATAGATGTTGCTTGACCAACGATGTTCTTTCAGCATTCTATTTTTCATTCTAGATTCTAGCATCTGTGATCTCTTTAATCCTCAGAGCCACTACCTCAATGCCTACTATTTTTGGTGTTAGCCTTCCTTTACAACAAGGCAGTCAGCAGCTCATCAAAAATGCTGTCTTGCTGTGAATTAACTCATGATGCAGACTGGCAGCTGGGTACTTGCAGATGTGTACGTGCAGCAGGTACCCCGTACAATTTGGCTCTTAAACTGCATCTGAAGCTTGACTTGTTATTCAAGGAAGGAGCTCAAGGAAATGGAGGTAATCTAATAGCACGGGCAGATCATTGAATAACTCAAAGGAAGCAGGCATAATAGGTTATTTTTGGGTTTATAAGCAGTAACTAGCCACTTGGTACAGGAATAGATTTCCTTTTATGATTAATAGGAGCAGTATGTACTGTGAATAAGTAGGCTGATGAGATAGAGACAAGGGTAAGTCTTTAAAAGAACATAGAGATTAAACCTGAAGGGAAAAATAATAACGGGAGGGGTGTGTTGTGATATGAAGTTCTGATTTTCTGAGACAGAATAGAAAAGCAGAATTTTGTTTAAACATTAAGACCATACAGAATGTTGTACAGTGCTATCATTCTTCAAACTAAGTTAGCATGTGGCTGCTGCAAATCATGATGAAAGTTAATGGAAAGATGCCCTTAATTACGAAAGTAGGGAAGTCATTGAGACCACATTTGGAGTACTGCATATAGATTTGGGTTTTGTTTAAAGAGGAATATGCTTATATTTAAAGCAGTTTAAATAAGGTTAATTCCTTGGATAAAAGGTTGTCTTACAGGGAAAACTTAAAGGGATTTGGGCCTATGCTCAGTTTAGAATAAAAGTTAACACTGTAGATGCACATTTCTGAGGGGCCTTGACATGTTAGATGTAGAGGAAACATGGTTTCATTGGAACTGCTCTTGGCTTGTTAATTTGATTGAAGTAATTGTAGGAGGTGTGAATGGAGGGGCAGCAGGTCGATTATGTATAAACAACAAATTGGCTCAATTCATAATCTAGATCAGCGATTTGGCTGAAGGGACCAAATGTCATACATTCAAGCTTGCTGGCATTGCTAAACTAGTTGGGATAGTGAATATAGGAGCTGTGAACAGCTTTGCCAGCGATGGACAAAATGAATGACTGAACGGAACTTGGCAGATAGAATATGTGAAAATGTGAAGATTTATCTGTTTTAGTGTTCTGTAATGTAGAATATTCATTGAATTGTGTACTCCTGATGTTCAAAGTCACCTGTATAATGCTTGTACATGAATCAATAAAAGCCAGCATGCAGGTGTAACAGGTGGTGAAACTCTAATTTTAAGCACTGTGTGCAATTTTAAGGATGTACTCACCATAGTTTGATTCCAGGTTGCTTGTGTTGTTTGAACAAGGACTGAGGAGATCGTGCTTCTAGAGTTTAGAAATTGAGATCTCCCTCTGACTAAGGAGTTTCGGGCCAAGGGTCACATTCTCACTATAAAGATTAGGGCATCTAGGACTGAGTTGAGAAGAACCCTTTTTGCTTGGAGGACAGACTGTTTCGATTCTCAGAGCCTCCACAGCTCTCTAGGATAGTCACCAGGTCTGGTCAAAAAATAAAGGTAAACGTAGTAAGACATCTGGATTTTGGTACAGGCTGGGTTGAAGCAGCCAGATGGTCTCCATGTGCTCCTGTTTATGTAGTGTGAGCAGGATTTCTATCCCGTTTCATTGAGATGTTTTACATAATATTCCTTAAAATAAACTTACCTGGAGCTGAGTGAACATACTAACAGTTTTAGTGATATTGGTGTATTATGTTGATTGACCACTATACGTGGAGAGTTTTTCGTAATTTTTACGGAAAATCAAAGTCAGAAACATAAGCAAAGGAATCAAAGTTACTCATATTCCATATTTAATTTTAAATACAATTATGCAAATCAGTTTTTAAAAATTTGAAGCATATTTTGATTTGTATTAAATGCCTGCACCAAAAGCATCCAGCAATTTAATAAAAATTAAATTAGCTTTCTGCATTTTTTTCAGTAACCAATTGGGAAAACATTTCTATTGCAGTGTAGCAGAAAACAAACAGTTTCTAAATGTAAAAGGCCAATTCTGTTTGAATATTATATTTGTTTCATAAACCAAGATTCCAAAACACGATTCTCTGATCACCATGGTTGTGATCTACTTGTGCCACATTTATAGACTTAAAGAAGGGATTTGCTAATTTTGAGTATTTGAACTTTCTTACAAAAGGTAATAATCATTAGTAAATCACTGATACAATGTGGCTGCTATAAATATAAGATGTGTAACTAATTTGAAATAGTTTTGATTCCCACATTGCTGTGTAGCAATTCACCTTAAAATAAAAGACAGGATAGCAATGCAATAATAAAATCAGAACCCTATTCCCTTCACTCTATGCCCATTCATGATATCCAATTAATGTAATTATTTTAGTTCTCATGCTATTCCTTTAAAGTTTAGAGATGTCCATTGTAGTATCTGGTGATTGATTGAAGACTGCTTTCTTGTAACATAGCAGCATCTTAGTTCAGTATCAACACAGCCACTGTGGAAAGAGAAATTAAAATAATTTGTTTGGATGTCAGCAAATCAGTGAACAGGATTAATTAGAAAGGGCGAATAAAAATAAGGCAGGTGGAAGAGGAGTGGTCATTGTGTGAATGGCCCAGTGTTAGAGAGGCTTTGACTCATGAGGCTTTGGTGAAATCAGGGTTGGGCAAGGAAAGTATCGAGTAAGTTTCTTCTTCTTCTCCTTTATTCTTCATTTCTCATTGCTTAGGGCACAGTGTAGTGAGAATGCGTCCAAGGGCTGTGTTTTGTTCTGTGTGTGAGATGTGGGAATTCTGGGAGACCTGTAGCCTCCTAGATAACCACATCTGAACCAGGTGAACAGAGTTGCAGCTCTTCAGAGAAGTGTTAAGGAACAGGAGCTCCAGCTGATACGGAGATGGAGGAACTGATAGAAGCCACGGAGGGGTAGTCACCCCTAGGTTGCAGGGGGCAGGTAACTAGGTGACTGTCAGGAGAAGAAAGGGAAATGGGCAGTCAGTACAGAGTACCCCTGTGGCCATGTGTACTGTTGAGGAGGACAACCTACCAGGGGGAGCCACAGTGACTGGGTCTCCAGCATTAAGTCTGGTGCTGAGGCTCAGAAGAGAGGCGAAGAGGACTGCAGTGGTGATAGGAGATTCCATAGTAAGAGAAATAGAGTCAAGATTCTGTGGATGCCATAGGGACACCCGGATGGTATGTTGGCTCCCAGCTACCAGAGTCAAGGATGTTTCGGATCAGGTCTGTGGCATTCTAAAGGGGGAGGGTGAGCAGCCAGAAGTCTTGGTACATATTGGCACCAATGACATGGATAGGAAAGGTGAGGAGATCCTGAAGAGAGATTTTAGGATGATAGGTAGAAAGCTAAAAGCAGGACCTCCATGGTGGTAATGCCTGGATTGCTACACTCACAACACGCTGGAGGAACTCAGCAGGTCGGGCAGCATCCGTGGAAAAGACCGGTCGACGTTTCGGGCCGGAACCCTTTGTCAGGACTGTAGGGGGAAAGGACAGAGGACCTATAAAAAAGGTGGGGGGGAGGGTGGGAAGGAGAAGGCTGGTAGGTTCCAGGTGAAAAACCAGTAAGGGGAAAGATAAAGGGGTGGGGGAGGGGAGGCAGGGAGGTGATAGGCAGGACAGGTGAAGAAAGAATGGGGGAAAACACAACGGGTAGTAGAAGGAAGCGGAACCATGAGGGAGGTCATAGGCAGCTGGGGGAGGGGGCAGAGTGACGTAGGGATAGGGGAAGGGAGGGGAGGGAATTACTGGAAGTTGGAGAATTCTATGTTCATACCAAGGGGCTGGAGACTACCTAGACGGTATATGAGGTGTTGCTCCTCCAACCTGAGTTTAGCCTCATCATGCCCGTAGAGGAGGCCATGTATGGACATATCTGAATGGGAGTGGGAAGCAGAGTTGAAGTGGGTGGCTACTGGGAGACCCTGTCTGTTTTGGTGGACGGAGCGGAGGTGCTCAACAAAGTGGTCCCCCAATCTGTGAGGAGGCCGCACTGGGAGCACTGGATGCAATAGATGACCCCAACAGACTCACAAGTGAAGTGTTGCCTCACTTGGAAGGACTGTTTGGGGCCCTGAGTGGTGGCAAGAGAGGAGGTGTAGGGACAGGTGTAGCACTTGCGTCTACGGGGATAAGTGCCAGGTGGGAGATCCGTGGGGAGGGACGTGTGGACCAGTGAGTCCCAGAGGGACCGATCCCTGCGGAAAGCAGAGAGGGGTGGAGAGGGAAAGATGTGCTTAGTGGTGGGGTCCTGTTGAAGGTGGCGGAAGTTGTGGAGGATAATGTGCTGGATCCGAAGGCTGGTGGGATGGTAGGTGAGGACAAGGGGAACTCTGTCCCTGTTGTGGTGGCAGGAAGATGGGGTGAGAGCCGAAGTGTGGGAAATGGAGGAGATGCAGGCGAGGGCATCATTGATGACAGCAGAAGGGAAACCATGATCCTTAAAGAAAGAGGACATTTGAGATGTCCTGGAATGGAAAACCTCATCCTCGGAGCAGATGCGGCAGAGACGGAGGAACTGGGAATAGGGAATGGCATTTATGCCTGTGCTACGTGCCAGTGAGGGTCAGAATGGGAGCATTTGGCAGATAAATGGGTGGCTGAGGAACTGGAGCAGGGGTGTGGTTCAGTTTTACAGATCATTGGGACTTCTGGGGAATGTATGACCTGTACAAAAGGGAGGGGTTACATCTGAATCCAAGGGGAACCAATATCCTTGCAGGCATGTTTGCTAGAACTGTTTGGGAGGGTATTAACTAATTAGGCAGGGGGTTGGGAAACGAATTGATGGGGCTGAGAATGGGGGTTGTTGGTTTACAAACAGAGGCAGTGTGCAGTGAGACTGCTAGCAAAGTCTGGCTGACGATAGGCCAAAATTGCAGTCAACAGGATGAATTGCAATGTGAAAGGGGACAAAATTGAAAAGGATGATGAATACAGGGCTGAAGGTGTCATATTTGAAAGCATACAGTATATGGAATAAGATAGATGAACTTGTAACAGTTACAGATTGGCACGTGACGTTGTGGGCATCACTGAATTGAGGCAGAAAGAAGATTATAGCTGGTAGCTTCATGTCCAAAGGTATACATTGTATCTGAAGAACAGATAGTAGGCAGAGTGAGTGGGGTGGATCTGGTGGTAAAAAATGAAATCAATTCATTAGAAAGAGGTTACATAGAATTGGAAGGTGTAGAATCATTATGGATAGAGTTCAGAAACTGCAAGGATAAAGTGACCCTGATGGGAGTTATATACCGGCCTCCAAACAATGGCAAAGATATGAACTGCAAATTACATTGGGAGATAGGAAATGTATGTTAAATGGGCAATGTTACAATAGTTATAGGGGATTTCAATATGCAGCTAGATTGGGAAAATAATGTTGTTGCTGGATTCCAAGAGGGGGAGTTTGTAGAATGCATACAATATGGCTTTTTAGAGTGACTCATGGTTGTGCCAACTAGGGGATCAGCTGTTCTGGATTGGGTATTATACAATAACCAGGAATTGATTAGAGAACTTATGGTACAAGAGCCCATAGGGAACTATGATCGTAATATGATAGAATTAACCTTTCAATCTGAGGAGTAGCTAAAATCAGATGTATTGGTATTACAGTAAAGGGAGTTATAGAGGCATGAGAAAGGAGCTGGTCTAAATTGATTGGAAGGGGACACTAGCAGGTATGATGGCAGACTATCAATGGCTGAAGTTTCTGTGAGCAACTTGGAAGTGGCAGGATAGATACATTTCAATGTAGTAGTAGTATAAAGATATGGTGACACAACTGTGGCTGACAAGGGAAGTCAATGCCAACATAAAGGCCAAAGAGAGGGCAAATAATAGAGAAAAAAAAGTGGGATGTTAGAGGATTGGGAAGCTTTTAAAAACCAACAAAAGACAACTGAAAAGTCACAAAGAAGGAAAAGATGGAATACAAAGGTAAGCTGGACAATAACATTAGAGAGGATACCAAAAGTTTCTTCAGATATTTAAAGAGTGAAAGAGAGACGGGAGTAGATATTGGACCTCTGGAAAATGATGCTGGAGAGGTAGTAATGGGGGACAAGGAAATGATGGACAAACTGAACAAGTATTTCACATCAACCTTCACGGGAGAAGCAATAGCAGTGAGCCTGAAGTTCGAGAGTGTCAGGGGCAGAAGTAGTGTAGTTGCTATTACTAGGGAGATGGTGCTTAAGAAATTAAAAGGTCTGAAGGTAGATAAATCTTCTGGACCAGATGTTCTACACTCCAGGGTTCTGAAAGAGATAGCTGAAGAGATTGCAGAGGCATCTGTAATGATCTTTCAAAAATCAATAGATTCTGTCATGGCGCCAGAGGACAGAAAAATTGCAAATGTTACTCCACTTTTCTAGTTAGTTTGACCTCAGTGGTTGGGAAGGAGACAAAGGAGAATTGGTGGATGTTGTGTACTTGGATTTTCAAAAGGCCTTTGACAAGATCCCACAAATGAGGCTGCTTAACAAGTTAAGAGCCCATGGTATTACAGGAAAGATACTAGCATGGATAGAGCATTGGCTGATTGGCAGGGGGCAAAGAGTGGGAATAAAGGGAGTCTTTTCTGGTTGGCTGCCAGTGGCTCGTGGTGTTTCACAGGGGTCTGTGTTGGGACTCCCTCCTTTTACATTATACGTTGTTACATACCTCGTGGCTATCTTGTGACTGTCTTATGACCATGATGTAATTGAGTATCTTGTGAGCATGGTGTAATGGTCTTGTGATGGTGGGTTGATGTAATTTTTTCACCAGTGTGAGGTCATGTGATGACATGTTCTCAACAGGAAACCCCTGTTGTTACACAGTTGATTCATTGTTTAATTCGTCAGTTACTCCGTTATGCTGCATATTCGTCTCATGACTCAGTTTCGTTTTAAAGTGGAGTTTCACCTTCTATTGTAAGTCCAGTATTGGAGAGTGAAGACCTTACTAAAGTACGGAAACCTGAAGGATTGAGTGAAGTTGGTGTCATTTGGCAGTTTAATACAGGATCGACCTTATTGAATCTTCATTCAGAAATAATGGCCTGCATCTGAGATAACCCCGGTAAGATCAGGAAGGTTTGTGCAGTGTTCATTCACCAGGGAAAAGGTCAGTTCCTTTAAGCCGTTTTATTTCCTTCGTCGTGAATCCTTTGGACAGAATCAGCAGTAACGTCATGTCTTCGAAGAAATCTGTTTCCTGAGAAGTCTCCTTATTGTCTGTGTAAATCACTTGGGCTTTCGAATTTACCACTTTAAGACTGTGTTCGAATTTACCACTTTAAGAACTGTTCCAGAGTTGCTGTATAACAGTTAATTTCTGTTTCAGTTTGTCATTTAAATACTTTTCGCTATTGTTGAGCAGAGTTTAATAAATGTTTATGTTTGTTTATAAAACCTGTTACGTACCCCGTAATTGGGTTGCCAAACCAGCAGGAATGGAACACTCATTGGAGTCTGGATTACTAGGAACTAATAAAGTTTTATTAAAGAAACAAATAATACAGTACTCTAATCGTAAGGATATAAATGTAACAGGTAGCAATGATAATATACACCTATACACAGGACTAGGGTAATAGGAATCAACCAAGCTCTAGCGCAGTCTAGGGGTAAAATGATCAGTCTTACAGTGACGCAGAGTTCATTTCCGCTTAGTGCAGTTTGCAGTAATCGCTGTTGTACTGTTGGGGGGGGGGGATGCAATTTGGTTCAGGCAGACCTTTGATGTCTTCGCAGTTGGTTTTGGGCAGACTCTTTTTGATGTCTTCTATCCCGCTGTGGTCACCGACTGTGACCCTCCGTTCCGGATACGATCGTTCTTCCATGGTGAACCCGGCACCCAGGCAAGGGTGGACACACACACTAGGTTCCCACTGATCGTACCTCTACACCCTGTGAGCCTCTGGTCAGTTCCTGTGAACTGGACCTCCAAACTCCCACCCCTTGTGGGGGAACACTGCTCTTTCCAGGGTCTCATTGTCTCGTGGTCTCGTGGTGTCCTGTGCATTAGTGAACCTGCTCTTTTTATCCCCCTGCTGGGGTATCACCTGTCCATCAAACTTCAAACAGTTCCGGTTCAAAGCAACCGGTCTGTCAATATTCTGAATTGTGTTTTTTTTCCGTTAATCCCTCTCTCCTCTCTTATTAGCATTTTGAATGTTTCTCCATTGTCTCTCTTATCTCTCTCATTAGCATCAATCGTCCGCTGGTTTGCTTTGGTGTCACACCCCTACCCTTCAAAGGATTTTTACCAGGGTAAAACCATGGGCATGACTGCACATTATTAGATACACACTAATATACAGGGTCATCAGCTATTCAGCTAATACAGAGAACTTTAAGTTTCAACACCTTGACCGTCAGCAATCACATTGTCTGTTCCTTTTATATGTTTTATTTTAATATCAAATTCCTGTAAGACCAGGCTCCAATTTAGTAACCTTTTGTTTTTGTCCTTCATATTGGCCAAAAACACTAATGGGTTGTGATCAGTGTAAATTATCAGTGGTTTCCATGCCGGACAAATATAAACCTCAAAATGTTGTAATGCTAGTATGATTGCCAGTAATTCCTTCTCCACAGTGGAATAATTTCTCCAATGGACATTAAATTTCTTAGAAAAATAAGCCACTGGGTGGTCAATCTACTCTTTGTCTGTCTGCAACAGCACCGCCCTGGCTGCTTCGTCGCTAGCATCTGTTGCTAGGGAGAAAGGTTTTGAAAAGTCAGGCGCATCAGCACAGGATGGTGACACAGAATCGCCTTCAGACTCTGGCAGGCCTGTTGACAAAGATCGTCCCACACAAACTTCACATTCTTTGGCAAGAGCTTAGTAAGAGGGAGGGTAATATCCGCAAAGTTTTTTCAAAACTTCCGATAGTTCCCCACCATCCCCAAGAACCTTCTCAGGGCTCTCTTGTCTGTCGGGATGGGGACTTCAGAGATAGCCTGCACCTCAGCCTGCATCGGTGCCAGCTGCCCCTGTTCTACCACAAATCCCAGATAAGTGACCTTCGCGTGGCTGAATTCACTTTTTGTGAGTTTCACTGTCAGGTTGGCTTCAGACAGCCGTTTAAATAGTTCCTCTACTGCCACAATGTGCTCCTCCCACGTATCACTCCAGACCACTAAATCGTCAATATACGCTTCTGCGTTCTTTAGCCCTTTTATCACTGAATTAATCATCCTATAGGGGTGTTGCTTACTAGGCTGACCTGATGTGACAACGACATCATGTACCGTCCCTTTGCATTGCCTTAGGACATCCGGACATACGTCTGCGTGCCGGTTAATTAGCTTTATCAGCAGTTCACTCTGTTCGGGGGTTAAGTGAGAGACCTTATCAGCAAAGTTGGCCAAAACAATAGAGTTCTCCAATCTGGTCGGCACCATATTTAACTTTTCAAGATGGGTTTTCCCCTTATCAGGTGGTACCCCAGCCTCATTAATTTTTGTGATGACACCGACTAGGTTTGCTTTCTTATTGTGGTAAGCTGTTAACATACTAATAGGCTCTAACTGTGTCGACTCACGTCTACAATACTCAATAATATCCTCCCTCATGCTTGGCCAGTAAAACTCTTTCATGATTCTATCAACTGTCTTCCTCACCCCAAAATGTCCACCAAGGGGTATCTTGTGGGCCAGGTTAAAAATCTCATCCCCATAAATTTTCAGCACTACCACCTGGTGCACCACCCCCCCCACTCCTCATCTGCGGGCACGGTACTTGTCTCCATTTCCTCATTAGTACTCCCTTCTTCACATAATAGCCCACTGGCTCCCTTTTTAATTCTGCTTCGGAGAGAGCTGTCTCCGTCAAAACCATCAGCTCCTCATCTCGTTCCTGTGCCTGTATAAATTCCTTCCTTGCTAATGATGTCTACCTCAACTCCCTCACTTCCTTCCGCTCCACTATGCTCCTTCTTCTCACTTTGTAACCCCTCTTGGTACAAGGCTGGTAAAAACGTCTTAGCTAAATATTCGCTTCGGCAGCCTTTCTGGACGTGCCCCAAGTCAATGCGCATATGGGATAAACCTGTGAGCCCATGGGTGGGGCCTCAATCCTGGCAGGCTTGCTTGTCAGCTTTACTGCTGGGTACACCTCTCCGCCTGCAAGGTCATTACCGAGTAAGACCTCCCCGTCTTCCATCGGTAGTCTGGGCCTCACCCTATTGTGACCGGTCTGGAGACCAAGTCGCTTTTTAGGTGTATCTGGTGCAAAGGTACTGCTTCAGTCCCTTTCTCAATGTCTTTTATCACACTGACCTCCCCAGTCTCGGTCTCTGAACTAAAGTCTAACACACTCCTTAAGATCAATGACTGACAAGCCCCAGAGTCTCTCCAGATCCGTACGGGAACTGGGTTTGACCCCTCCTTCACTGACACCAATCCGGCCAAAATAAACTTCTCGCGCCCTTCCTGAACTCTATCAGACCTCTTCTCCCCTAGCGGTTTGTTTGCCAGCTCAATACAGACAGTCGGAGTCATCGTTTTTCCTTTCCCCGTCTCCTTCTTTGGGGCAAAGCACCTGGACGCAAAGTGACCAGCTTTCCCACAATTATAGCATACGACCCCAGGAGACTTCCTACCAAACTGCTCCCGGTCTTCCTTATCCTTCTCACTAGTCCCCGGCTTACTTTCTGGCTTTTCCGGCGGACTCTCTCCGCCCTCTCGACTACCCTTCTAGTAGCTTTTACTCGGGGTAAACTTTGCTTTGTGTGTTAACGCGTACTCATCCGCTAACTTAGCAGTTGCGGCTAAGGTTTCTGCCTCTTTCTCATCCAGATAGGGCCTCATACCTTCAGGGACACAACCTTTAAATTGCTCAATCAGTATTAGCTGTAGCAGTCTGTCATAATCCCCATTGACCCCTTTCGAGGTGCACCAACGCTCACAATACATCTGCATCTCACGGGCAAACTCTAAGTACGTGCGGCCCCACTGCTTCCTCACATTCCGGAACCTCTGCTGGTATGCCTCCGGGACCAATTCATCAATCCTGAGTATTGCCTCTTTCACCACATCATACCTCTGGGCATCTTCTGCAGACAATGCCGAGTAAGCTTGCTGAGCTTTCCCTTTAAGTACGCTCTGAAGCAAAACAGCCCACTTATCCCTCGGCCTGTCCTGACTTGCAACAACTTTTTCAAAATGTAGAAAGTACCGATCAACATCAGCCTCCTCAAATGGGGGAACCAGCCTAACCTCCTGGGTCGCCCTGAACCCTCCACCTTGGTTCGGCATGGGGTCCTGTGCTAGCATCATCCTTAACTTCTCCAGCTCAAATTTCCTGTCCTTCTGCTTCTCTCTCTCTTCTCGTTCTAACTGCCTGTTTCTCTCTTCTCGTTCCAGCTGCTTTATTCTCTCTTCTTGTTCTAACTGCCTGTCTCTCTCTTCTTGTTCCAGCTGCTTTACCCAGAACTCGTGCTCAAGTCTCCATTTTTCTATCTGCAGCTGCACTGCTTCTCCACCAGGTTTGCTCATAGATACCAGCTCTAGCTCCCCTTGGGGAAACATACCTTTAGATACATATTGCTCAATGATAGCTCTGTGCATCTCTGCTCTCCTCATTGTTGGCTTCCCCTTAAAAAGATTCAACCGTTTGGCAACAGTCGCCAATTCTGACTTCCTGGCATCCTCTAATGCCTCCAAGGTTGGCGCCTTTAGAAATTCCTCAGTCTCCATTTCTGCTGTTTGCCCTTTCATTCTTTTGGGAATTTTAACCCAATCAATTTACCCAGTCCCAACTTTGGCATTCAAAATCCCATTCAAGATCCCCACTTATGTTACGTACCCCGTAACTGGGTTGCCAAACCAGCAGAAATGGAACACTCATTGGAGTCTGGATTACTAGGAACTAATAAAGTTTTATTTAAGAAACAAATAATACAGTACTCTAATTGTAAGGATATAAATGTAACAGGTTAGCAATGATAATACACACCTATACACAGAACTAGGGTAATAGGAATCAACCAAGCTCTAGCGCAGTCTAGGGGTAAAATGATCAGTCTTACAGTGATGCAGAGTTCATTTCCGCTTAGTGCAGTTTGCAGTAATCGCTGTTGTACTGTTGGAGAGAGTGGGGGGGGATGCAATTTGGTTCAGGCAGACCTTTGATGTCTTCGCAGTTGGTTTTGGACAGACCCTTCTTGATGTCTTCTATCCCGCTGTGGTCACCGACTGTGACCCCTCCGTTCCGGATACGATCATTCTTCCGTGGTGAACCCGACAGCCAGGCAAGGGTGGACACACACACCAGGTTCCCACTGATCGTACCTTTACACCCTGTGAGCCTCTGGTCGGTTCCCGTGAACCGGACCTCCAAACTCCCACCACTTGTGGGGGCACACTGCTCTTTCCAGGGTCTCATTGTCTCGTGGTCTCATGGTGTCCCGTGCCTTAGTGAACCTGCTCTTTTTATCCCCCTGCTGGGGTATCACCTGTCCATCAAACTTCAAACAGTTCCGGTTCAAAGCAACCGGTCTGTCAATATTCTGAATTGTGTTTCTTTTCCGTTAATCCCTCTCTCCTCTCTTATTAGCATTTTGAATGTTTCTCCATTGTCTCTCTTATCTTTCTCATTAGCATCAATCATCCGATAGCTTGGTTTGGTGTCACAAACCTGACTCAATTCTATAGTCCTTGTTGCTGGTTACATGACAAAATCAATGATTTGGATGATGGAATTGATAGCTTTGTGGCCAAGTTCGCGGACAATACGAAGATAGGTGGGGTTTGGGGGGGGTAGCGTCAGGTAATGTTGAGCAGGCAGAGAGGCTACAAATGGACTTAGACTGATTGGGACAACAGGCAAAGAAGTGGCTGATGGAATACAGTGTTGGGAAGTGTATGGTCATGCACTTCAGTAGCAGAAATAAAAGCGGAGACTATTTTCTCAATGGAGAGAAAAAAAAAATCTGAGGTGCAAGGAACCATAAAGTATAATTTGCAGGTTGAGTCTGCATTGAGGAAGGCAAATGTGATGTTAGCATTTATTTTGAGAGGACTAGAATATAAAAGCAAAAATGTAATTTTGAGGCTTTATCAGGCACTGATGTGACCTCACGGAGTATCACGAGCAGTTTTGGGTCTCGTATCTTAGGAATGATGTGCTGACATTAGAGGAGATTCAAAGGAGGTTCACAAAAATGATTCCAGGATAAAAGACATCATATGAGGAGTGTTTGATGTCTCTGGGTCTGTACTCACTGGAATTCAGAAGAAAGGGGAGATGTCATTTAAACCTATCGATTGTCGATTGATAGAGGATGTTTCCCATAGTGAGGGAGTTCATCCCTCAGATTAGAATGGAGATGAGGAGGAATTTCTTCTACCAGAAAGTGGTGAATCTGTGGAATTTGTTGCCACAGGTGGCTGTGGAGGCCAAGTCTTTGGATATATTTTAGGCAGAAGTTAATAGGTTCTTGAATAGTCAGGAGATAAAGTGTTATGGAGAGAAGGCAGGGGAATGGGGCCGAGAGGGAAGTGGTCAGAAATGATAAAACTGTTGACCAGACTTGATGGGCCAAATAGCCTAATTCTGCTCATCTTTTTATTAATTTCAGCATCATAAACATAACAGAAAATAGATACAGAGCAATTGGGATTACATTATTGATAAATAGTTTATACAAGTATAAACTAAATTGACACATAATTAATGAGCCTCCCAAAATCTCAAAAAGTACAAATATAATATAGGAAAATATAAAGTGAAAATATAAAAATATCATGAAAAAAGAAAAAAAAATTATACCCCGAAAGAAGAAAAATCAAAACCAACTAGAAGAAAGCTAAACTAAAGAAAAAAAAAGAAAAAGAATGGGCTATTATGATACCTCAGATAAGACCATTAGTGTTGTTAACTCTGCTCCTCTCCCCGTATATGGAGCAACAAAATTGAATTGGAAAGGGTCAAATTACATCATATGAAAGTATTGAATAAATAGTCTCCAAGTCTCTTCAAATTTAATAGAAGGGTCGTAAATGACACTTCTAATTTTTTCTAAATTTAAGCAAGACATAGTTTGAGAAAACCATTGAAATGTAGTAGGAGGATTAATCTCTTTCCAATTCAATAGTATGGATCTTCTAGCCATTAGAGTAACAAAAGCAATCATCCAACAAGATGAGGAGGTCAGATTATGTTGTTCCATCATTGGTAAACCAAAGATTGCAGTAATAGGATGAGGTTGTAGATCAATGTTCTAAACAGTTGAAATAATATCAAAGACATCATCCCAGTATTTCTTCAGCAAAAGGCATGACTAAAACATATGAGTTAATAAAGCTATCTCGGAATGACATCTATCACATACAGGATTTATATGAGAGTAATAATGAGCTAATTTATCCTTGGACATGTGAGCCCTGTGTACTACTTTATACTGTATCAACACATGTTTAGTGCATATAGAGGAAGAATTAACTAATTGAAAATTTTTTTGTCATTTCTCTATAGGTAAAGTAAGCTTAAGTTCCCTTTCCCAGTCATTCTTAATTGAATTCGATACATCTGGATTTATTTTCAAAATCATATTATAAATAATTGCTATTGAACCTTTCTGAAAAGGATTTAAATCTAGAATTCTTTCCATTATATCCGATGAATGTGAAATTTGGAAAGGTAATAAGAACAGTATTTTAAAAGTTTCTAATCTGTAAGTATCTAAAGAAACGGGATCTAGGTAAATAATATATATTAGATAATTGTTCAAAAGACATGAAACAAGTATCCAAATATAAATCAAAAAATGTATTATACCTTTAGTTTTCCAGACTAGATAGGCTTGATCCAAAAAAGAAGGTTGAAAAAGAAAATTGAATAGAATAGGGCTTGCTAAAATAAATTGATTCAATCCAAAAAATTTTCAAAACTGAAACCATATTCAAAGAGTATATTTAACTATTGGGTTATCCATATGTTTGTCCAATTTAGAAAAATCAAAGGGAAGCGGGGTCCCTAAAATAGAACCTAATGAAAACCCTGAAACAGATTTGCATTCAAGATTAACCCATTGTGGACTTGAAACTGTGACCCAATTACATGTCCAAAATTTTAAATAATGAATATTAATTGCCCAATAATAAAATCTAAAGTTCGGCAATGCTAAACCACCCTCCTTTTTGGTTTCTGTAAGTATCTTTTACCTAGTCTAGGATTTTTATTCTGCCATATGTATGAAGAAATTTTTGAATCAACATTGTCAAAAAAGGATTTCGGGATAAAAATAGGCAATGCTTGAAATGAATAAAGAAACTTAGGTAGAATCATCATCTTGACAGCATTGATCGAACCAATTAAAGACAACGTCATTGGTGACCATTTAGTAAACAAATATTTAATCTGATCAAATAAAGGAGAAAATTAGCCTTTAATAACTCCTTATGCTTCTTGGCGATTTTTACTCCTAAGTAAGTAAAATAATCAGTAACTAATCTAAATGGTAAGGATTTATAAATTGGGACCTGCATGTTTAACGGAAAAAGTTTACTCTTATTAAGATTCAGTTTGTAACCAGAAAATTTGCTAAGCTTAGCCAACAAAGATAAAATTGCAGGAATGGATATCTCTGGGTCAGAAATATATAGTAATAAATCATCTGCGTATAATGATAACTTATGTATCTCATTCCCACGAATAATACTTAAAATATTTGGTGAATCTCGGATAGCAAATGCTAAAAGTTTTAAAGTGATATCAAATAATAAAGGACTTAAAGAACAGCCCTGTCTAGTACCACAAAATAGTCGAAAAAAGGGAGATCTTTGATTATTAGTAAAAACTGAAGCTAGAGGAGTATGATATATCAGTTTAATCCAAGATATAAATATTGGACTAAAATTAAACTTCTCAAGTGTACTAAATAAATATGGCCATTCAACTCTGTCAAAGGCTTTCTCAGTATCTAATGAAATGACACATTCTGGAGTTCTAAGTGAAGGAGTATAAACAATATTCATTAATCTCCTAATATTAAAAGATGAATAACGATTTTTAATAATCCAGTTTGATCCTCAAAAATAATTTGAGGTAATACCGTTTCTAACCTAGATGCTAATATTTTAGAAAGAATCTTAGAATCTATGTTCAGCAAGGATATCGGTCTATATGATGCACAGTCAGTAGGATCCTTATTTTTTTAATTAGGGAAATAGAGGCTCCATAGAATGATTGTGGTAGTTTACCTATACTAATTGCATCTTTAAAAATTCTGCACAACCAAGGGGAAAGGATGGAAGAAAAAGACTTTAAAAGTTCTACTGTATAACCACCTGGACCGGGTGATTTACCAGAATTCATTGAAGAAATAACTCTCTTTATTTCTTCATCCGTAATAGGTATTTCTAATTTTAAACGTTCTTCGGATGTCAATTTCGGAAAGTTCAATTTCCTTAAAAAGTCATACATCTCATTGGGATCTTGAGGAAATTCTTACTGATGTAGAGATGTATAAAATTCTTGAAAAGATTTACTTATGTTGTCATGATTGACTGTCAAAGTATCATCAGGTTTACGAATTTTAATAATTTGACGTTTGACCGAAGCTGTTTTTAATTGATTAGCTAATAATTCACGAGATTTATCACTGTGTATATAAAACTCACTTCTTGTTTTCATTTTCTTTCAAATCTCTTACTAACTCTTCCTTCAGTTAGTCCTGACGAAGGGTCTCGGCCTGAAACGTCAACTGTACCTCTTCCTAGAGATGCTGCCTGGCCTGCTGCGTTCACCAGCAACTTTGATGTGTATTTCTTGTTTTCATTAGCTGATTTTCAATTGACAATGTTAAGAGTAAACTATGCTCCATTTGAAGTTCAACTCTCTGTTTGTAAAGCTCCTCATTGGGAGCAATAGCATATTTTTTATCAATATTTTTGATCTTATCAATCAACACAAGTATTTCATTCTTAATATGTTCTTTCAATCCAGCATGGTAAGAAATAATCTGACCTCGGATATATGCTTTAAACGTGTCCCATATAACCCCACTGGGAATTTCATCCTTAGCATTAGTTAAAAAAAAGAAATCAATCTGATCTTTAATAAATTTTACAAAATCCGAATCTTGTAGCAAATTAGAATTAAAACGCCATTGTCTAGTATAAGAAGATAAGTCCGTTAACTTGATAGAGAGATTCAAAGGTGCGTGATCAGAAATGGCAATAATGTCATAGTTACAATCAATCAAGGATGGAATTAAATGAGAATCTATAAAAAAGAGTAAGTATGATGTACATGTGAGAAAAATGAAAATTATTTATCCTT
Source organism: Mobula birostris (assembly GCF_030028105.1). Lineage (NCBI taxonomy): Eukaryota > Metazoa > Chordata > Chondrichthyes > Myliobatiformes > Myliobatidae > Mobula > Mobula birostris. The sequence goes on from NC_092377.1 coordinate 30,034,732, forward strand.
ACGATGTAGAAATCTCCATATCTCTGAGATTCCCGAATCGATCAGGAACGAGTTGGCAATAGTAGCTGAATTGTTCGGTAAAGCCTGAGTAGATATAGATTTATCCCTCGAAGGATTTAAACAACAATTAAAATCACCACCTATTATCAACATATAATCATTTAAATTAGGAAAGGAGGTAAAAAATTGCTTAAAAGTTCTAGATAATCCACATTTGGGGCATAAACATTAACCATAACAACTTTTCTATTAAAAAGTAAACCAGTAATTAACAAAAATCTACCATTCGGTTCAGAAAGAGTATTCTGATACACAAATGCAATTGAGGAATCTATAAAAATTGAAACTCCTTTCACACTAGCTTTGGAGTTTGAGTGATACTGTTAAACCTTCCAAAACTTAAAAAAAGTGCTGATTATCCTCTTTCCTCACATGAGTTTCTTGAGCAAAAATAATATGAGCATTCCTTCTTTGGAATACTTTAACAATCCTTTTCCTTTTAATTGGATGATTTAATCCATTTGTATTCCAAGAAACAAAATTAATCCTCTGAGTCATATTTACCCAGAATCGACCTTATGATATGTAAAGAGTCAACCAACGTGTAAACTCATGAAATCGGAAGAGGAACCAGCATTTGGAAAGGAAAGGAGGAGGAGGAGAAGAAGATGGCGGCCTCTCTAGTGAATGATGTCTGTAATCTGTCAAGTAGGGTACCGTGCACAACTCTGATTTGATGGAGACAGATGTGAGATTACGGAGGAACATCTGGAGAAACTTCAGAAATGCCAGCTTCGCTGCCACTGCTACCATGTGGTAACCAGAATCTCCGGAGGAGAAGGCCCCGTATCCTCGGCTTTTCTTGTTTCGGCGGCCAGGGCTAGGTCGGAGGCGCTCGGGAGGCTGTATCGGAGGGGCTGGTCGGAGGTTCAAAGTTTTTGGATGGACGGACTCGGTGTCGGCTGTGGTCGGCTGCTTCCAAGGCATCGGCAGTTGTCAGTGCCTTGGAGGTTTATGGCAGGGAGTTTCTCCCTTTTGCCGCCTGCTATCAGGGACTCGGGAGTCAATCGGGACTTGAGACTTTTTTTACCGCGCCCATGGTCTGTTCTTCATCAAATTATGGTATTGTTTTGCACTGCTGTAACTATATGTTATAATTATGTGGTTCCGTCAGTGTTAGTTTTTGGTTTGTCCTGTTTTCTGTGATATCACTCCGGAGGAACATTGTATCATTTCTTAATGCATGTATGCATTTCTAAACGACAATAAAAGAGGACTGAGTGTTGTCGTAATCTAAAAGAAAAGAAGTAAGTTACGACACTGCAGACATTTTTGTAGTTCTAAATTAGCCCAATGAGGAAAAAAAACAAACTAATAGTAGAAGTCCCCCCACCCACCACCCGGAAAAAACCCGAACTAAGCCAAGAAAAAGCCAGAAAGCTAACTAACATTAAATCCACCTCCATTTCTCAAGAAGGCAGCTCACAAAATATATGTTGGTAAGAAGAGCACCTAAAATCCAAAACAAAAGAAAAACTACGAGAAAGTCAAAAATTTAACAAATACAGTAAAATAAAATACTTTCATATTATATTTTCTGAAATAATAATAGAAAAGAGACAACAATACATATTATTAAATATTGAATATTTGTAAGGGAGAATAATTAAATAAAAAAAGGTCATCCGGAAAAGGAAAAGTATTATGGGAAGAAGAACCCAAAAAGATGGCGGAATAATGAAAAACAAAAGGTTTTGGGGGAAGAAGAAGACAAAACGCCATCATGGTTATACGATGGAAAAAAAACTTAATATTCCCCCTCATAGAATAAAAGATTTAAAATCCAACCGATAACAACTGTTTCGGAAATCATAAATTTATACATTCACAAATTAAAAGGAAAGAAGAAAAAAATGAATCCGCCGATAAAGGAAAATTTAGGTAAAATATGAAAAAAATACCAACGCTACCAATCAAAACCAGAAATCTTAAGTTTATAAAGGTCAACCTTCATAAATGAATTATAGGTTTGGAAAAGAGACGAAAAATCAAAACCAATATTGCATGAATTGTACATTAATTAGACTGTGGCATCTGATTCAAGTTCATCCAAGAAACTTCAAGCAGCACTTGTAGAATTAAAGAAGCGTCGCTGGCTGTTTGGAGGAGAAATTCTTAGTCAAGCAGGGTACAATAATGCTGGTTTGAAACCTTTTTGGTAGCATTCCAACATCAGAGGTTTGAAAGCCAGTCTCGCTCTCATCATTTCAGAACTGAAATCCTCAAACAACCGAAATTGATGATCTTGAAATTTAATCATTTCTGCTTTCAGGCGACTCAAATTAGTTGCTCTTTAACATGAACATAATGAAATTGAATAATTATTGGCGCAAACACGAGGAAATCTGCAGATGCTGGAATTTCAAGCAACAGACATAAAAGTTGCCGGTGAACACAGCAGGCCAGGCAGTATCTCTAGGAAAAGGTACAGTCGACGTTTCAGGCCGAGACCCTTCGTCAGGACTAACTGAAAGAAGACCTAGGAAAGAGATTTGAGAGGGGGAGGGGGAGATCCAAAATGATAGGAGAAGACAGGAGGAGGAGGGATGGAGCCAAGAGCTGGACAGTTGATTGGCAAAAGGGATATGAGAGGATCATGGGACAGGAGGCTTAGGGAGAAAGAAAAAGGGGAGGGGGGAATCCGAAATGATAGGAGAAGACAGGAGGGGGAGGGATTTCCGAAATGATAGGAGAAGACAAGATGAAGCCACACTCAGGTTGGAGGAACAACACCTTAAAGATGAAGCCACACTCAGGTTAGAGGAACAACATCTTATATTCCGTCTGGGTAGCCTCCAACCTGATGGCATGAACATTGACTTCTCAAACTTCCGCTAATGCCCACCTCCCACCATACCCCATCCGGTATTTATTTATTTATATACACACATTCTTTTTCTCTCTCTCCTTTTTCTCCCTCTGTTCCTCTCACTATACCCCTTGCCCATCCTCTGGGCTTCCCCCCTCCCCCTTTTCTTTCTCCCTAGGCCCTTTTGCCAAACAATTGTCCAGTTCTTCGCTCCATCCCTCCCCCTCCTGCCCTCTCCTATTATTTTGGATCTCCCACTCCCCCTCCCACTTTCAAATCTCTTTCCTAGCTCTTCTTTCAGTTAGTCCTGATGAAGGGTCTTGGCCCGAAACGTCGACTGTACCTCTTCCTAGAGATGCTACCTGGCCTGCTGCATTCACCAGCAACTTTTATGTGTGTTGCCGATAATTATTGGTCTCGGTTTAGATTGAGAGTCTGGCTTTCGGCGTGAAATACGATGAGCATGATAGAGCAATGGAGGATCATCCGGGAATTCAGAGCTGAACACAGCCTTTAGAAGTTTAGGAAAAAATACTGTAGGGTCCCCTTCCTCGACATCCTCAGGGAGACCAATTATACGTAAGTTCTGCCTTCTGGATCAATTTTCAAGATCAATAATCTTGGACTTAAGACCCTCCAGCTGTTTATCTGTTGAAGAAACTTTTAATTCCAAACTCTCAATTTTTTGATCTCTCTTCCGCACTTCCTCCTCCAAATCGGTAATCTTGTTTTTCTGCCATGTAACTTCAAGGTCAAGAAGATTAATCGAACCCGTAATTGATTTAATCTCTTCTCTAACATTTCGGCATATTTTTTCCGATTGTTCACGGAGCAGATTCAACATTGTCTCATAGGTTAATTCCGGTTGTTTGGGATCAGGTTTCTTTTTCCCGTTGCCATCGGCGACTTTTACAGATTTAGGGTCTCGAAAGTTAGGTTTTGTACCTACTTTTTTATTCATATCTTCAAAATTCAGAATCCAAACTTACAAAAAAGAGCAAAGAAAAGGGAAAAAAATCTATTATATAAATCTATTAGTGTAGATAAAAGTAAATTAAATAAAGGTGCTCATGAATATAAAATGAAACGGTAATGGAGCGAAGCCAAGAAGTAACTTCACTCTATGAACACCTCCTTGAGAATCGATTCTGCTCATATATCTTATAGCTTTATAATTTATTAACCTCTGTGGAAAATAAGTGCCAAAATTTAAAGAGATGAAGACAATTTATTTGGGAGCAACAGCATAAGGGAAATAGTTAAAAAAAAAGAAAAACATGAAGGTCAGGTGGTCATATCCATTCAACCAGGTGAAAGCAAACTTTCTACCAGATATGGCTGAGAGATTTTGCTGCATGACATTGAAAAATTCACGTTGCAATTGTTCCATTTATTGTAGAATTGGCATTTTGCCTCAGATCAGAGGCTAACTGTTGCCCTTTGCAGATACGTGTGTATAATGTGTGTCACAAAAGTAGTTGATCTTGTTTCATTACCCTTAATTCTGTTTCAATATCCTCCTGAACATAGGGGAAGCATTGAATAGTGCTAGAAATGGATAAATGTAATATTCAGAGTATTTAAAATATGCTGTTACAGAATTTCTAATGTACAGGGTCGGTGGCTACTTCATATCCACATACTGCTCCAGAAATTCTATATGGAATATTCAAAATGTGCTGTATTCGGATAGTACAGGATATTCATTGAGAGTTGGCACTGTTGTAATATGCAGTATCGGATACTATCCTGATATATATCAAACCCTGTTTCTCTTTTATCATCCAGGTCTAATTTTTTAAACATTTTTGAAAAAAACAGGAATGTAACAGTTTAAGTATTGCCTCTTATCTAATTTTTTGTTTGATAGAATGTGGATCTTAAATATTTGCCGTCCACAACAGTGTAAATAAATATACCCACTAAAGGGGATAAGATCACTATTAGGAAGTTACTTTGGAATGAAAGCTTTTACACAAATCTGTATTCATATTGCGCATGATTAATTTTAGTTTAGGAGACTCACTTGAAGTAGTTTACTTGTGATGAAGAAATGCAGCTATTGCTTGGAGGGCAGAGTTTAGGATGATGGCGCTAAATGGCAACACCTTTGCTTGCATCTTCGGAAATAATTCTATTTCTATCTTTGATATCTCTTTTTTCCCTTTCAAGGTTCTTTTGAAGTCCCTGACCTGGAGTTACACTCTGACTTTGGTTCATTGCGGGAATGGGACCCACTCTCAGGGCCTCACGACCGGCTGCTTTTCGATATCCCAGGGATGTGGCCTGGAAAGCGAGCACACCTTCAGGGGGCTGGATTTTCATGGCTTTGGAGTTTTTTCTTCAGCGGTTTGTTCGAGGGATGACTGTGCAAGCACGTGGATGTCAGCACATTAGACCAGCACAAAGAGTTTAAAAGGAGGCAGCTTTATAGAGCGGGCGCCAGAGGAGCAGGGCAGGGATTCAGATTTCTGAATCATTGGGACGTCTTTTGGGGCAGGTGTGACCTGTCGAAAAGGACAGGTTGCACTTGAATCCGAGGGGGACCAATATCCCTAGTGGGAAGAGTTTAAACTAGATTGCTGGGGGGTGGGAACTGAACTGAAGAGATGGAGGAAGGGGCAATTGGCTCACAAATAGAGAAAGCTTGGAGACAGTGAAAGAGGGAGGATAGGCAGGTGACAGCGAAGGGATGTGCTCAAACCGATGGTTTGAGACGTGCCTATTTTAATGCAAGAAGCATCATGAACAAAGCAGATGAGCTTAGAGCATGGATCAGTACTTGGAGCTATGATGTTGTGGCCATTACAGAGACTTGGATGGCTCAGGGGCAGGAATGGTTACTTCGAGTGCCAGGCTTTAGATGTTTCTGAATGAACAGGGAGGAAGGCAAAAGAGGTGGGGGCGTGGCACTGCTGATCAGAGATAGTGTCACGGCTGCAGAAAAGGAGGAAGTCATGGAGGGATTGTCTGCTGAGTCACTGTGGGTAGAAGTTAGAAACAGGAAGAGGTCAATAACTCTACTGGGTGTTTTTATAGACCACCCAATAGTAACAGAGATAGAGGAGCAGATAGGGAGACAGATTCTGGAAAGGTGTAATAATAACAGGGTTGTCATGGTGGGAGATTTTAATTTCCCAAAATATTGACTGGCATCTCCCTAGAGCAAGTGGTTTAGACGGGGTGGAGTTTGTTAGGTGTGTTCAGAAAGGTTTCCTGGCACGATATGTTGATAAGCCTACAAGAAGAGAGGCTGTACTTGATCTGGTATTGGGAAATGAACCTGGTCAGATGTCAGATCTCTCAGTGGGAGAGCATTTTGGATAGATAACAATTCTATCTCCTTTACCATAGCATTGGAGAGGGATAGGAACAGACAAGTTAGGAAAGTGATTAATTGGAGTAAGGGGAAATATGAAGCTATCAGGCAGGAACTTGGAAGCATTAATTGGGAACAGATGTTCTCAGGGAAATGTATGGCAGAAATGTGGCAAATGTTCAGGGGGTATTTGTGTGGAGTTCTGCATAGGTGCATTCCAATGAGACAGGGAAAGAATGGTAGGGTACAGGAACCATGGTGTACGAAGGCTGTTGAAAATCTAGTCAAGAAGAAAAGAAAAGCTTACAAAAGGTTCAAAAAACTAGGTAATAATAGAGATCAAGAAAATTATAAGGCTAGCAGGAAGGGATTTAAGAATGAAATTAGGACCCAGAAGGGGCCATGAGAAGGCCTTGGTGAGCAGGATTAAGGAAAACCCCAAAGCATTCTACAGGTATGTGAAGAGCAAGAGGATAAGACGTGAGAGAATAGGACCAATCAAGTGTGACAGTAGAAAAGTGTGTATGGAACCAGAGGAGATAGCAGAGGTACTTCATGAATACTTTGCTGCAGTATTCACTATGGAAAAGGATCCTGGTGATTTATAGGGATAACTTACAGAGGATTGAAAAGCTTGAGCATGTAGACATTAAGAAAGAGAATGTGCATTTGGAAAGCATCAAGTTGGATAAGTCTCCGGGACCGGATGCGATGTACCGCAGGCTACTGTGGGAGACGAGGGAGGAGATTGCTGAGTCTCTGGCAATGATCTTTACATCATCAATGGGGACGGGAGAGATTCTCTGTGTAAAGAAGTTACCTCTCGGGTCTCTCAAATCTCTCCTCTCTTATATCTGTTCCCTCTACAACTAGGAGTCAAATTCACAGAAGAAGAGATAGACGACTTAGGACTGAGATGATATAAATTGTTTCACCCAAAAGGCAGTGAATCTCCAGCCCAGGGGGCTACATAGACAGTTTATTCCAACAGAACATGCTACACTGATTGGATATTAAGGGAATTGAAAGAAATAGAAAAAGCGTGTCAGGAGGACAATGTCAAGATAATTATGGGGGATTTTAATATGAAAGTGGATTGGGAAAGTCGGGAAGGTAATGGATCTCAGGAGAGGGAGTTTGTAGAATGCCTACAGGATGGCTTTTTGGAGCAGCTTGTCCAGAAGCCCACCAGGGGACCGGCTGTCTTGGATTGGGTGCTGTGTAATGAACCTGAGACGATTAGGGAGCTGGAGGTAAAGGGACCTCTTGGAAGTAGTGATCATAATATGATTGAGTTCAGTTTCAAATTTGAAAAGGAGAAGCTGGTATCAGGTGTATCGATATTTCAGTGGAACAGGGGAAATTACAGTGGTATGAGAGAGGAACTGGCCCAAGTCAATTGGAAAAGTAAACTAAATGGAGGGACGGCAGAGCAGAATTGGATGAAATTCCTACAAGAAATAGGGAAAATGCAGGAAAAATATATTCCAAGAAAAAAGAAAATCATGAATGGAAAAATGGCACAAATGTGGCTAACGAGAGAGGTTAAGGCAAAAATAAAAGCAAAAGAAATGGTGTACAAGGAAGCAAAAATTAGTGGGAAAAATGAGGACTGGAAGACCTTTAAAAACTTACAGAAAGAAACTAAGAAAGTCATTAGGAAAGAAAAGATGAATTATGAAAGGAAGTTGGCGATTAACATAAAAAAGGATACTAAGTTTTTTTAAATATATGAAGAGTAAAAGAGTGACAAGGGTAGCTATGGGACCGATTGAAAATGATGCTGGGGTAATTATAATGGATAACAAAGAGATGGTGGAGGAACTGAATGAGTATTTTGCATCAGTCTTCACAGTGGAAGACATGAGCAATATACCTGATAGCCAGAGGTATCAGGGAATAGAATTCGGTACAGTCAAGATAACTAGAGAGAAAGTGCTTGGGAAGCTAAGTGGACTAAGAATAGATAAATCTCCCGGCCCGGATGAGGTGCACCCAAGGGTTCTGAAGGAGGTGGCTTTGGAGATTGTGGAAGCATTGGAAATGATCTTCCAGGAATCAATAGAGTCTGGCATGGTTCCGGAGGACTGGAAGGTCACAAATGTAGTTCCGCTATTTAAGAAAGGAAGGAGGCAGCAAAAAGAAAATTACAGACCTATTAATCTGACATCGGTGGTTGGAAAGATATTGGAGTCAATCCTCAAGGACGAGGTTATGAAATACCTTGAGGTGCATGACAAGATAGGCCGAAGTCAGCATGGTTTCATGAAGGGAAGATCCTGCCTTACCAACTTATTGGAATTTTTTGAGGTAATCTCGAATAAGATTGACAAGGGAGAGGCTGTGGATGTTGTGTATTTGGATTTTCAAAAGGCCTTCGATAAGGTGCCGCATATGAGGCTGCTTAATAAGATGAGAGCCCATGGAATTATAGGAAAGATATTGAAATGGGTGGAGCATTGGCTGATAGGCAGGAAACAAAGGGTGGGAATAAAGGGATCCTATTCTGATTGGTTGCGGGTTACTAGTGGTGTTCCGCAGGGGTCGGTGTTGGGGCCACTTCTTTTTATGATGTATATCGATGATTTGGATTATGGATTAAATGGTTTTGTGGTCAAGTTTGCGGATGACACCAAGATGGGTGGAGGAGCAGGAAATGTTGAAGAAACGGAAAGGTTGCAGAGAGACTTAGTTAGTTTAGGAGAGTGGGCAAAGAAATGGCAGATGAGATACAACGTTGACAAATGTACGGTTGTACATTTCGGAAGAAGGAATAATTGCGCAGATTATTATTTAGATGGGGAGAAAATTCAAAAATCGGAAGTACAAAGGGACCTGGGGGTCCTCGTGCAGGGTACCCTAAAGGTTAACCACCAAGTTGGATTGGCGGTAAGGAAAGCGAATGCTATGTTGGCATTCATTTCAAGAGGAATAGTGTATAAGAGTAAGGAGGTGTTGATGAGGCTCTATGGGGCATTGGTGAGACCTCATTTGGAATACTGTGTGCAGTTTTGGGCCCCCTATCTTAGAAAGGATATACTGATGTTGGAGAGAGTTCAGAGAAGACTTACGAGGATGATTCCTGGAATGCAGGGGCTAAGATGTGAGGAGTGTCTGTCGGCTCTTGGATTGTATTCATTAGAGTATAGAAGAATGAGAGGGGATCTCATAGAAACGTTTCGAATGTTGAAAGGGTTGGACAGTGTAGATGTGGAAAGGTTGTTTCCCTTGGTGGGTGAGTCCAGGACAAGAGGCCATAGTCTTAGAATTAGAGGGTACCCAGTTAAAACAGAGATGAGGAGAAATTTTTTTAGCCAGAGGGTCGTGGATTTGTGGAATTCGTTGCCACATATGGCTGTGGAGGCCCGATCATTGAGGGTATTTAAGGAGGAGATTGACAGGTATCTAATTAGTCAGGGTATCAAGGGATATGGGGAAAAAGCCGGAAATTGGAACTAGATGGGTGAATAGTTTAGCTCATGGGGGGAGCTGCGGAGCAGACTCGATGGGCCGAATGGCCTACTTCTGCTCCTTTGTCTTGCAAGCTTGTGTAAACAAGGGTAGTACGGGAAAATGGAGCAGGAGTGAACTTCACAAATGGCTCAAAGGGCCAGATAGCCCAAGCTACTCTAATTATTATGTAGAAATCCCAATTTTACTACCAATTTAAATGTATTTTACTGCCTTTTTCTCATATTTAAATTGTTTTCTGGTGGAATACTGGTTAACCTATTGGAAAAAAATCATTGGCAATTGAATCATCTTTCTAAGTTTGATTATGAACCACAGTGGGTTATTGTCATTATGTCCTAAATATTCTCCTGGGCCTCAAATCAGCTGTTTATGAAGTTGCAGAATCTGAAACTGCTCTGCATCTTCACGATATCTGAACACTTTGCAATTCAACAAGGGACTCAACCAAATAGTGAAAATCCCTTGTGTGTTTGTCAAACCCGTTCTGCCTCTGCCTACTTCAGATCATACTCATGGAATGTTTCTCTAATAATCAATAAGATTAAAGTCACAAAAGATAACCTTAGTGGTAAAGTGTTTTATCTTACCTTTCCCATTAAATAATCAAAGAAATTCTTGAAGTTCCTACGACTGTCGTTTTCATCAACCTTTGGAATTCAGAAAAGAAAATAATTAAGAGCACTTTTAAGTGAATATAGCAAGGAGAAAGACAGACAGACAGACAGAAATTAACAAGTATACCTTACAGTGCAGCAGATCTGGGAATTTATTACTTCCACTGCAAAAACTTAAGTAACATCATTCACAGAGTTAAATGCACAAAATGGTTGCACACTGCTGAAAGATATCTAGTTATGTCTAGTACCCCGGGACCATCCTCAATGAAACCTCCATGTGAGGGGTGAAGGCAGAAAAAGGCCTGTCACCTTTATTGGTATTTCTGGGTTCGTTTTTACAATTTTTTGGAGGATCAATTTAAAAATCATTGATTGCTCCATCTTTTTTCATCCACAATGAGGTTGAAAGATCACCTTTGTACAGTCCACAGTTCCATCAAACCATCTACCTGGTCCTTGTATTATTCATAAATTTTCACCCTCACTTCAATGGAGTTTAATCCATATTCCCTTTTAAAACAATAGCTTTATGTCCCACACCTGTAACTCAGTTTAGAAGTTACTTGGATTTCACATTAGGTTTACACATTATCATGTTTACAACATTATTAAATTGTCCGACTCCATTCCTTTCAAGACTGTAAACCTCATGTTTTTGTGTTCATCATGACCTAGAACACTCGATCATGTGGGAGCGTTTTGCTGGCTCACATTTACACTCTTATGGTTGAATGCATCAGTAGCCACGACAGGAGAGATTACCCAAGCCACAATCAGACTGGAATAAACTATTGTTTCATCAGGGACTAATACTCTTTCATGGAAGAATTCCATTCAATTCTGCCCCAACCATAACATATTTGGCAGGAATTTCACTACTTAGCTCGGTAGCAGTTAAAGAGTACCAAACATTGAAAGGATTTGAAAATCCCCCAAAAAATAGGGCACCACATGGGAGAAGCAGGTACTGAGTCGTCATGGTCATTCCAAATCTTCCTAGTGAATGCCAGAAATTGGGAATTGTGACAACAATAACCTTTGTGACATGGAAAGACAAGCAGAGTGACTAAATGGTTATAAAACTTTGCAACAAACAGAAAATCAGTCACCTACCACCTCATCCTCCAGTACTGCATCAACTTCAACATCTATTGCCCTGTAATAAGAAACATGAAGATCATTTCAATTGACCAGCCAGAAGCACTTCAGTCATAATTAATTTTTATTTTGTTTACTCCAATTTTCTCCCATTTTCATGCTTTGAAGCTGTGAACTGACAAATAAATGCTGGGAGTCCTGCTGTAGGGTCTCAGCCTGAAAGATCAACTCTTCATTCTTTTCCACAGATGCTGTCTGACCTGAGTTTCTCCAGCATTTTGTGTGTTGCTGTGGATTTCCAGCATCTGCAGATTTTCTCGTGTTAATAAATGGTGGGATAATCCAGAGGCACCTCCGTCATAATTTACTCATTATTTTTCATTTTGTTTACTCCAACTTTCTCCCATTTTCATGTTTTGAAGCTGTGCACTGACAAATAACTGGTGGGATTTGGTTCCACAGGCCCAGCAACTCTCTGATGTTCCACTCAAAAACAGCTCTCTGTCAGAAACTGCCTACACACTACTTCACAAACAAGAGAAAATCTGCAGATGCTGGAAATCCAAGCAACACACGCAAAATGCTGAGTAACTCAGCAGGCCAGGCAGCATCTATGGAAAAGAGTATAGTCGATGTTTCCTGATGAAGCTTCCTCAGCCTGAAATGTCGACTGTTTACTCTTTTGCAGCATGTCTCCAGCATTCTGTGTATGTTGCTGCAGACTACTTCACTCTGATAGCACTTCAGGCATGCCGAGTTCTACATTCAGCCGGGATGTGGGGGCAAATGAAAAAGGAATTGTATGGCAATCTTTGCCTCCCCTACAGCTGCAGAGATTGATTACTTCAGCAATTAATGGAAATTCCTGGACTGTGAAGAGCATGTATTATGTACAACTCCATTTTGAAACTGAAATGGGAGGAAGCAAGACCAAATACGTTCATGGCATGCAATTTAATTCTATCCTGCACATAGAAAAACAATTCAAAAATAATTCTTTCCTTCTGCAACTGGATCCTTGACTTCCTAACAAGCAGACCACAATCTATGAGAATTGGAAATAACATATCCACCTCAAAGACAATCAACACTGGCGCACCACAGGGATATGTGTTTAGTCCATTGCTCCACACTCTCTACACTCATGACTGTGTGGCTAGGCATAGCTCAAATGCTATCTATAAACTTACTGATGATACAACCACTGTTGGCAGAATGGAGACAAGGGGGTGTACAGGGGTAAGGTATGCCAGCTAGTTGAGTGGTGTCACAGCAACAATCTTGCACTTGATGTCAGTACTGTGGACTTCAGGAAGGGTAGGACAAGGGAACACAAACCAATCATCATAGAGGGATCAGTAGTGGAGATAGTGAGGGTAGTGGAGAGAGTGAGCAATTTCTAGTTCCTGGGTCTCAATATCTCTGAGGAGCTAACCTGGATGCAACATATTGATGCAGCTACAAAAAAGGCAAGGCAGCAGTTATATTTCATTTGGAGTTTGAAGAAATTGGGTTTGTCAACAAAAGCACTCAAAAACTTCTACAAATGTACCGTAGAGAGCATTCTGACTGGCCACATCACCGTCGGGAATAGGGGGAGGGGGTAGCTATTGCACAAGGTCAAAGTAAACTGCAGAAACCTGTAAAATTAGACAGCTCCATCATGGGTACTAGCTTCTGTAGTATCCAAGACATCTCCAAGGAGCGGTGCCTTAGGATGACAGCATCCATCATTAAAGATCCCCAACACACAGGACATGCGCTCTTCTCGTTGTAACCATCAGGAAGGAGGTTCAGAATTGTGAAGGCACACGCTCAGTGATTCAGGATCAGCTTGTTCCCCTCTGCCATCCGATTCCTAAGTGGACATTGAACCCATGAACACCACCTCACTAATTTTTACTTCTGTTTTTTTTGAAACACTGCTTGTTATCTATGGTATCTATGAATCCCAGGTATCTCAGTGATATAAATCCTGATTCTGAAGATTCTGCTCTACATATTCTTGATTACGTAACTGTTCCAGTTGTTATAACAGCTCAGAGGACATTTCCATCCATCAAAAGTGGACTGGTGGAAGGACAGATAAAGCTGTCATAATAAAAAAACAGAACAGCAGCATCACTTCGCAAACTTGCCCTTTGAAAGGTAAATTATCATCATTGGTCACACAATTTACAGCACCTGCTAATTTAAAATTCTTTGACTTGTGCTTTTATTTACCGTACTTCAGGTTGTTTCTTTGTAAATACACGGACTACAAAGTCTCCATCTTTATTTGGCTCAAAAGTGGATGGTACAACGAGGTACTGTCCGGGTGGAAGAGCACGTCGGATCATGACCTCTTGCTGGTGGGTGACGGTTTCTGATTCAGCATGGAGTGGGTGGGTTGTGAAAAATTCTTCCTTCAGCTGAATATTAGTTTGGTCTTTATTTTAATTCATATAAATGAAAGAAAAACATGATTTGGCTATGCTTTTGAAATATTATTTCAGCAAAGCATGTAAGATATCTCACATTTAAGACATGGGCTACAATCTGCAAGTCATCAGTATAATACATCAATCTACAATGAGAGCATTACCAACAGACAAGAAACAGAACAGTACAGAAGACTGGCATTATCCTTGTCCTCCTCACTGTTTAAACTTGTCTTCTGTCGCATTGGAAATTTTAATTAGAGATGGACAAGAAAATGCCAATTTTCATCCAATTTGTGTTACAAATGCATGCCCTGGACTGTCTTAGCAAGCATCTAAGGAGTTGACTTTTATTGCGGAATACTGGATTAAAAGAAAAAAAACATGGCATTTATAGTGCAAACTTTACTTAACCAGAACATCTCATGGTACTTTACAGTCTACAACATACTTTTGAACTGTATTAATTCTGTTAACACAGGGAAGAGACAAAAAAAATCACAGCAAATTCTGAATTGAATAATGTTTCAATAAATCACAGTATTGGGAATACTATTTAAAAAAATTAAAAAGACTATTAAGTGAAGTCATTAAATGTAGAATGTAATGTTGGATTGTCATGCAAAAAGCTGGTATTTCAGCTGTCAATGATACAATTTGTCTGACGCACGATTCTTTTCCTTCTTTCTTTTCAAATCTTTTTATTGTTATATTATACAGAAAAATTAACCTGAGTACATTTAAGTAACAACACTTACAATGTCTCAAAAAAGACATTATCTTAAAGATTGAAAAAAAATTCTGCGATAACAAAAAAAACCTACTAAGTAGAAAAGTGAGAAAAAAAAAGAACTCATTAGCAAGAAAAGAAAATATACTAAAAAATTTACAATTAGATCGTGGAAAAATTATATCAATTAGCTCAAATGATAATAACGAGCAAATGAGCCCCATCTTTTCTCAAAATCAAATAAAGGTTCAAAGGTTCGACTTCTAATTTTCTCCAAACTAAGACATAGTATCACTTGAGAGAACCATTGTGACAAAGTGGGAGCTGATGTATCCTTCCACTTCAACAAAATGGCCCTCCTAGCTATCAATGTAACAAATGCAATAACATGTTGGTCAGACACAGAAATACCATGAATATTTTGAGGAATTATTCCAAAACGCACAGTTAATTTATTAGGTTGTAGATTAATTTTAAGTGCTTTAGAAATTGTTGAAAAAACTGACTTCCAGAACTGTTCCAATATAGAACAAGACCAAAACATATGTGTCAGTGTAGCTATCTCAGTTTTACATCTATCACAATGACTATCAACATTAGAAAAGATTTTAGAAAGTCTCTCCTTCATCAAATGATAACAATGTACAACTTTAGATTGAATCAATGAATGGCTAGCACAAATTGAAGAAGAGTTAATCAACTTCAAAATCCGCATCCAATCCTCCGTCATAGAAGTCAAATTAAGTTCCTTTTCCCAATCCTGTCTAATCTTAGATAAAGGACGCTTATCCCATTGTAATAATAAATTATAAATTCTTCCAAGAGAACCCTTAAACAAAGGATTCATACTCACAATAGTATCTAACAGGTCAGCCTCCAATATGTAAGGAAAATTACTTAAATATTTTTATAAAAAATGTCTAACGTGAAGGTATTGCAGAAAGTGTGAATATGAAAGAGAATATTTATCAATTAATTGTTCAAAAGATATCAATCTATCTTCTTTAAATAAATCCAAAAAAGAATTAATACCTCTATTTTTCCAAAGTGAAAAAATTGGATCACTCGAAGAAGGCCTAAAAAGGTAATTTCGATAAATTAAACTACAAAGTTTAAATTTTTTAAGATTAAAAAATTGCAGAACTGGAGCCAAATTTGTAAAGAATACTTAATCACAGGATATAGGTTTAAATTAACAACTTTAACTAATTGCATACGTAAAGCAGCTTCCAATAACGAAGTTAAATAAAACTGTTTTATAACTTTCAGTTCCAGGTCTACCCAAATTGGCCGATCACTCTTATCAACCCAGTATAACCAAAAAGACATGTATCACACATTAACAGCCCAATAGTACATTCTTAAAGATTAGGCAAAGCAAGACTTCCATACTTTTTCAATTTTTGTAAGTGACATTTACTAATTCTTGGTCTTTTATTATTCCAAATAAAAGATAAAATAATAGAATCAATCCGATCAAAAAACTTCCTAGTCAAAAAAACAGGAATATTCTGAAATAAATATAAAAATTTTGGTAAAATTATCATTTTAACTATATGAATACGACCAACAAGTGAAAATGTAAATGGACTCCATCTACCAAATAAATACTTCATAGACTCTACTAAAGGAACAAAATTGGCTTTATAAAGATCCTTATATTTTTTTAGTAATTATAATACCTAAATATCTAAAAGAGTCTGTGACTTTAAAAGGAGTATTATCATATATAGAAACAGAATCATTTAAAGGAAACAATTCACTTTTACTAAAATTTATTTTATATCCTGAAAAACCTCCAAATTCATTAAATAATTTTAGCAAGGTAGGAGTAGATTCATCAGGGTTAGATATATAAACCAATAAATCATCAGCATAAAGAGAGATCTTATGCATGGTCTCATTCACAAAAATCCCATGGATATTTTTAGCCTCACGAAGAGCAATAGCAAGGGGTTCTAATATTAAATTAAACAACAAAGGACTTAATGGACAGCCTTGCCTTGTCCCCCGTGAAAGCTGAAAAAAAGGAGACCTGCAATTGTTAGTGACAACAGTAGTAATAGGGGCTTTATATATCATATTAATCCAATTATTAAAAATAGCACCAACGCCAAATTTCTCTAAAACATTGAATAAATATTTCCATTCGACTTGATCAAATGCTTTTTCAGCATCCAAAGATACAACACATTGTGGAGTTTTAAAAGAGGAGAAATATATAATGTTAAGTAGTCTCCGAACATTTGAAAAAGAATAGCAATCCTTTATAAAGCCTGCTTGATCTTTAAAAATAATTTTACCCAAAATATTCTCCAACTGATTGGCCATTATCTTTGACAGAATCTTAGCGTCGACATTCAGTAATGAAATAGGTCTATATGAAGCACAGTCAGTGGAATCTTTATATTTTTTAAGAATTAAAGAAATAGAAGCCTCATAAAAAGTGGAGGGTAAGTCACCTTTCACAAAAGAATCCTTAAACATTTCCAACATACACGGAGAAAGCAACTTTACAAATTTTTTATAAAATTCTACAGGATAGCCATCAAGTCCCAGGGACTTACCAGATTGCATTGAAAAAATAGCTTTATGAATTTCGGCTTCAGTGATTTGAGCATCAAGAGTTTTTTGATCCTCAGCCGAGATTTTAGGAAAAACAATCTTTCGTAAAAAAAGCATTCATTTCAGAGGAATCTAACAGACATTGAGATTTATAAAGATCGGCATAAAAACCTTGAAAAAGCATATTAATTTCTTCATATTCCTGAGCTAAGGTACCATCTTTCCTACGAATTTTCATGATTTGCCTTTTGGTTGCAGCCATTTTTAATTGAGATGCGAGCAGTTTATTATTTTTGTCTCCAAACATATAAAATTGGCTCTTTAACTTAAGCAAATATCCTTCAATGGGATGAGTTAATAACAGGTTATATTGTGATTGAAGTTCCACCCTTTGTTTAAATAAATCAGTATTGGGGGAAATCGCATAGATATTATCTAAATCTTTAATTTGTTTTGAAATTCTATCTAATTCTGTCCTGACAAAGGGTCTCGGCCTGAAACATCGACTGTACCTCTTCCTAGATATGCTGCCTGGCCTGCTGCGTTCACCAATAACTTTGATGTGTGTTGCTTGAATTTCCAGCATCTGCAGAATTCCTCGTGTTTACGTAATTCTGCTTTAGTTTGTTTTTTAAGTTTAGCTGAATAAGAAATAATCTGACCACGTAAAAATGCTTTAAATGTATCCCATATAACTAATTTAGACATACCCCCTATATCATTAAAAAGAAAAAAATCCTTTATCTGGGTTTCAATGAAACTGACAAAGTCAGCGTTTTGCAATAATGTCTGAGACATGCGCCAAGGTGGGCGGACAAGAATTACATCATCAAATTCAAAAGACAAACTCAGGGGCGCATGATCAGATATAGCAATAGCATCATATTTGCAAGTTTTAACACTAAGCAAGAAGCGGGGATCAATTATAATATAATCGATCGTCGAATACTTTTTATAAACATGTGAGAAGAAAGAATATTCTCTATTATCGGGATGGAGATATCTCCACAAATCAATCAACCCAAAATCAATCAAAAAGGAATTAATAAATGACGTGGATCGATTTGGAAGTCGCTGATTGATTGAGCTCTTATCAATCATAGGATTTAAGCAGCAGTTAAAATCCCCGCCCATTATCAGCATATATTCATTTAAATCAGGCAGTAAAGCAAATACCTTTTTAAAAAAAGAAGGATCATCTAAGTTAGGACCATACAAATTAACCAAAACAACTTTTCTGTTACAGATTGTTCCTTTAACAATTAAAAATCTACCATTAGAATCTGATTCAATATCCTCTTGAATAAATATATTAGGTTTAATAAAAATAGACAGGGCTTTTGTTTTACTCTGAAAAGTAGAGTGGAATTGCAAACCATTCCACTATCCAAAAAATCTATTTTGATCTCCTGCTCTGGTATGTGTCTCTTGAGCAAAACTTATATCAGGTTGGAATCGCTTAATAATTTTAAAAGTCTTTTTTCATTTAATAGGATGATTCCAACCACGTACATTCCAATTTATTATATTAATCCGTTTAAATACCATACTATAATTTTATTCTACTTTATACATGCACAGAGCACATACCAATACGGGATAATCAAAAATGGTGGCGATGAAGAATACAACCACATAAAAAACACGTATGCTCCGGAACAACCCAATGGGAAAAAACTCCTAACTCTAAACCCACCCACCCCCACCCGGAAGCCCGAAAAAGGCAAGCGATCTACAATAGAGTTCAAAGCTACTGACCGCTCTGTCTGTGTTTTCTTTCCCTCCCCCCAGTTAGTAAAAAAAGTAGAGTGACCTTGTGAAAAAAACAATAAAATCTCAGCAAAAAAAGGTATTTACATTCCATCGACTAATAAACAAGAAAGAACCAAAATAATGTTATCTCTTAGAGAGAAAAACCAGTGCCATCTTTAAGTTTAATATTAATTCCCTAAAAAAGCTTTAAATTCAATTATAAAATGTTATAATAAAACATAAATAATATATAAAAAGCCCTATTAGTAGTAAAAAACTACCAATTAGCTGATTAAAAAAAGAAACAAACCAAGTATTAAATTAAAGGAACAAATCCCCTTATCTTCTTCTCTCAGTCGAATGTTCAGATGATCATTTAGACAGACATACTTGAGCCATAAATCTTTCCAAAGGAAAACCAACAATATGCAATAATGAACAACTCTCCTTGTCTTCTTTAATTAGTCTCTCAATGAAATACACAAATGACCTTCATAAATCTTCTTTCCAAAATGCGAATAATATACAGATAGCCAAACAGCCTTTCAGATAGTTCATTCAGCAGCAGCATCAGTAACAGCGGCGGGTATAGCCTGAACAAAGTCCAGTACAGCTTTTGGATCAAAAAAAGTACGAGGAGGAGAATTAGCAGGAAAAACTTTAATTCTTGTCGGATACCTCAAAGAGGGAGAAAGTTTTTTATCATATGCTTGTTTCATTACCAGGGCAAATTTTGATCTTTGTTCCATTATCTCTCTTGGATAATCTTCGTAAAAGCGGAGCTCAGATTCCATAAATCTAAAAACTCTCTGTTTTCTTGTCTGTCGCATTATTTGATCTTTAATTTTAAAGTGATGAAAGCAAACCAGAACAGATCTTGGTTTACTAGAATCCTTCAATTTCGAGATAAACGCCCTGTGTGCCCTTTCTATAGCAGGCGGCTTTGATAGAATGGTAGGAAATAAAGTGTGGAAAAGCTTACCAAAGCAAGCAGTTAAATCTCCATCTTCAGCTCCTTCTTGCAGCCCAACAATTCGTATATTCTTTTGTCGAGACCTAGTTTCCAGGTCTATAATCTTATTTTGATATCCTTCCAAACGAGTTGTAGCTTCAGACAACTTTTGCTTAGTTATCTTCAATTTCTCCTCATGTGTAATAACTTGAGTTTCCAGATCTTGAAGTTTTCCCAGAAATGACTTCATTTCATTACTATTCTTTTTCAGTTGGTCTTTAACTGATCCATTCTGATCCTTAATTGAATTCAGTGTCCGAATGATATCTTCAGCCCACGATGGCATTTCATCAGATCTTTCCTTTTGCACCTTTCCTTTCCCATTACCTTTATCACTAAGTTCAGGTAAATTCTTCCCACTTCTCGTAGACATAGACATATTGTTCCCCCTCAAGAATCAGCAAGTAAAAATTTTAAATTCAAAGTTTAAACTAGGGGGAGAGAAAGAAAACTAAGAGCAGCACAAAAATACTGCTACTTCATTTGCAGACAGGGGCGGTCCTCCCACATGATTCCATTGAACAAAGCAGAATTCTAGTCCTCAGTGATTTCTGAACTAATTGACTTTAACTTTAGAACTAAAAGATAAAAGTAGATGCTTAACAAAAAACCTCAAAGTTATTGGTTTCTTCTCACCCAAGGATATAAATTGCAAGTTCATGGACACAATCGCCCACACCTTTACTCCATCCACACCAACATTTACAGACATAGAGACTATCAGATCCACCCTCATGAACTGTCTGGCCAGTGACACAAGGAGTGTTACTGGAAAAAGGCCACTTACCTGATGCTTCATCCAGAGTATCATATGGAAGGGATATAATAATAATTCTTCAGTAACCCTCTCAGGATCAGTTTGAATATCAATTGTGCAATATTCAATGAGTTATTATAAACTAACTGAATGGTGCCTACATGTAAAAATCTGGTTAAATGTGTTTCTTTGTAACATAATCCAACGTACCTCATCAGGGACCTGCAAAATACAAAGGAGGGTAAATGAGCATTAAGGCTTTCATAAAAAAAGGCTACAAAAAGTGCCTGAACTATACAAATTGAGCACGGCTAATAGTCCGTGAGCCAGTAGGGTTGGTCGGTACCATCTGAGGGGAATAATGCTCGTAGTGATTTTTGGCAAGGTATATATCTCTAGAGTTAGAAAATATGTGATGGTATTGCACCACTGGTAGCTTTATTACTTCAAATAAGTAATCACTTTTTGTATATATTCCATATTAACATCAGTACAGCAGAAAATGTTACCCCAACCCCCAAAAGGTAAAAAAACCTCATTTGGAGAGATTTCTGGAGTTTCATCAATGTCATGATATTTTCCATATTGTTGTATCAAATCAAAACAATCTTAAGCTTTTGTCATAGCATATAGAATTACAGTACAATAGTTCAAATGTGGGGTTCCACACGGCCATAACCTAGGCCCCATTTGGTTGTAAAATGAATATATTTAATCAAAGACTGGTTTCCATACTTTGTTTTCCATATTTTCATAACCTAGTAATAATCATAATAATCTTACAAGTCTTCCACATCTTCATCTGAGCTTTCCACACTCCTGAGGTGGATGCCTGGTTCTCACAGTCTGCCAGTCTACACATGTCAGTACTGTACACCTGAGGTCATTTGCAACACACATACATCTTGGGAGTGAACAATTTTTTGGACGGTTACAGGCCAGTAGATCCAGGACGGCGTTGGGTGCTGGCTGGCCTTCCATCCAGTGCACCACTAACTGTTCAGCTTCCTCTTCTCTCTCTATCTTCCATCCTCTGCCAACAGGGCTTGGCACTTGTGGGTCCTTCTCCAAACATCTTCTCCATATACCAGCCTGGTAGTTGGTTCGCTGTGCATGTTTTGTTAAGCAGTCCTTGCATGATGGGAGTTGATGACTTTCAATTTCACCTTTTTTGGCACAGAAAAGCTCATTGACCTTGGTGGTTGATGCTTTTAGGGCATGCAGGAGACATGTAAATGCCTCCAGTTTGTCCATCAGTTCTGAGGAGAGGTCCCATTCTTGACCCAACTCTAAGAATGTGTCCTGAGTTTCCCTGTTGCTGGTCAGAAGTTTTAGGGCACTTGTCTTCCCTTTGCCTGCAAAAGCGCTTACAGTGTCACATCCTGTATATGCGTGCAACTTGATGAGAGCCCTACAAACCTCTATGCCAACAGTGGCAGCAACCTTCCTGATGTCTACAAGCCTTGTATGGGTTCTAGTGCCACACTTCTGGAACAATGGGGCCTCAATCTTGTCACAAAATGCGAAAGACATGATAAAGACATCTGCGTCTTCTGAGCAGATCACTACAGATTGGTATCCCTCTCTTGTGGCATGGGCAGCATGGAGAAGTAGGCGGCCATCTGCTTCTTCTCGTTGAAACTGAAGAGCTGACACCTCCTCACTGTCTTGAGATGTGATTCTGTAACATTTGTCATTCACAGTTGCACACAGAATCTTTTCCTGTAGCTTTGCTCTGTACTCCGCCTTCCCCCATTCATGGACTATGAAGCTAATGAGACTATTTTTGTTACTGACTTTGGTCAGGAAGCTCCTCCACTTCCTCACCATCTGTGTGCCTGTGATAGCTTGCAACTCATGACCAGTCTCTTTACCCCATAGAGATCTTTCACTATTCTTGATAGAGTTCTCCTTGTATGTGTCGAACACAACATCTATTCTGCTACTCTGACTGCCTTCCCTCAGAGTCATACCCAGAATTGTTGTGGCAACATCTCTGAAAGTAATTTGATCACCTTTCACTCTTTGGACCAAGTTCATTCCATCAACCACTGTAGCAGAGTTTCCTGGGAGTTGCTCTTCTACTGTTACATTTTTCTGCAAGGTTGTGGCTAAAGTAGCTTTATTTGTCTTTCTCAGCAATTCTTCTGGTGTGGACAGGGCCCAGGGCAACAGTCCAAGGGGATGAGAAAGGATATCCTCCATATGTAGATTGCGCCCTTGTGCCATCACTATGATGCGTCCAAACGAAGACCTGTTTGCTTTCAAGATGATCGCCCTCCCATTTGATTTCACTTCTCTCTTCTTACACATATCACTGAATGTTTTTAGCTTGTTGGTTTTCATTGGGTCAGGGAATTTCTTTGCTGGTGGGTCTTCCTCTAGTCTCTCATCCTTGAAGATTGCATAGCATTGCTCACCAATCTCATATGCCTTCATCAAGTCAGAGGCAATGTCCTTGGGGGCTGCCTTTGTCGTAGAGATGCTAATGAGGTCCTGCTTCTCTGCAAATGGGTTGACCCATTCCTGTATGAGGCTAACCACTCCTGAAACTGTTTCCTCATCTTTCTGGATTCTTGGCCACTGTAGCTCCGTATGACAAAGGTCTGATTTGTTGCCTTGCACCATCTCCCTTAACTGTCCCAGGAATGCGCTGTGGTGCTCAGCTGTTATGTAGTAACGCTTGATAGCTCCAGCGTGATGTGCCTCCAGGAGTCTGTGTGTCTTTATTCACTGTGGCTTCAATAGCCTGGTCCACAAGAACCTGCCCAAAGGGATTGTTACTTGACAACTGCACTGAGAATTGGCCTGTCTTGAAGGCCTCACACACAGAAGGATTCTTCTCTGGGAGGTTCATCATCTGAGCAAAGTAAGGGGACAGGTACCTGGCATAATTCATCTTATCATAGGCAAAGCACCATGGGATCATGGTTCTTATAGCATGGAGGTTACCATGTGAGTTACCACCACGCAAGCTACCACTGCTGCAATGCTATCACATATTTTCTAGCTCTAGGGGTGTATACCTTGCCAAAAATCACTGTAAGAATTATTCCCCTCAGGTGGTACCAGTGGCCCAAATTTGGGGTTCTGGCTCACAATAGACAATAGGTGCAGGAGTAGGCCATTCGGCCCTTTGAGCCAGCACCACCATTCACTGTGATCATGGCTGATCATCCACAATCAGTATCCAGTTCCTGTCTTGCGTTTGGCATAAGGCCTCAGTTCCTCCCCTTCCACGACTCTTAGCCAACCTTGTTAAAGAAAGTCTTGACTTGGGACAGGACTGGGTCCCTCTCTGTCCACTGCTTGATCTGGGTCACCTTTACAGGTGTCTCTGACAGTCTCTCCAGTGAAAACACAGTCTCTGGAGGCACATATGTTGTAACAGGCGTCTCAGGTAAAGGTAGTCGATGCAGTGCATCAGCATTTGCATTATCCCTACCCGCTCTGTACACTATAGTATACTGGTAGTCTGACAATGTAAGAGCCCAATGCTGTATCCTGGCTGAGGCTAGCGGTGGGATGCATCTAGTCTCAATGAACAGGCTCATCAGTGGTTTATGGTCCGTATAAATTGTAAATACGCGTCCATAAAGGTACAGATGAAAGCGTTTGACCGCAAAAACAATGGCCAGGCCTTCTTTGTCTAGCTGTGAATATCCCTTCTCAGCAGCTGCCGGGGTACGTGAAGCAAAACCAATAGGCTTCTCTGAACGGTCCTCCATTACATGTGAGAGAACTGCCCCGACTCCATAGGGCGAGGCATCGCATGCAAGGGTGATCTCCTTGTCTGGGTCATAGTGAACAAGCAGCTTCGCTGAGTGGAGGAGTTCCTTCACTTCCTTGAAAGCTTTCTCCTGTTCTTCACCCCACTGCCACTCAGTGTCATTGTGAAGCAGCTTATACAGTGGGGTCAAAACCTTTGAGAGGTCAGGAAGAAACTTGCCATAATAATTCACGATGCCCAAAAATGATCTGAGTTCCATGACGGTCTTAGGGCTTAGGGCCTCCTTAATAGCTCTCACGTTGTCCTCCACAGGGCAAAGCCCTTCAGCTGTGATCTTGTGTCCCAGGTAAGTCACACTCGATGCCAGGAACACACATTTTCCGCGTTTCAACCGCAGCCCTGTGTCTGAGAGCCTCTTCAGCACCCATTGTAAATTAGCCAGATGCTCCATCTCCGTAGCCCCCGTGATCAAAATATCATCAAGGTACACTGCTACGTGTGGAATCCCCTGCAGCAAAGTGTCCATTGTCCTTTGGAAAATGGCAGGGCTGGACGCCACTCCAAACACCAGGCGATTGTACTTGAATAATCCCTTGTGCATATTAATTGTGACACACTCCTTTGAATCCTCGTCCAGCAGCAGCTGTTGGTAGGGGTGGCTCATGTCCAGCTTTGTGAACAGCTTACCCCCTGACAGGGTTGCAAACAGGTCATCCATCCATGGCAATGGGTACTCCTCCAGCCTAGAGACCTGATTCACGGTCAGTTTATAATCCCCACATATCCTCACTGTTTTGTCTGCCTTCAAAACTGGAACAATGGGAGCTGCCCACCTTGAAAACTGGACGGGCTCAATAATGCCCAGCCTCTGTAAACGTTCCAGCTCCTCCTCGACTTTGACAGGGCACCGACCTGGGCTTAGAAAAACGTGCTGTAGCCTCAGGGTCGACATGGAGTTTCACTGTCACACCCTTCAGTGTTCAGTGTTCCTAGCTCGTCCCTGAAAACGTCATTGTACCGCTGCAGAATGTCCTCCGTCGTGTGTGCATGTCCTCTCCCATTTTCTGTTGTTGCCGCCGACGATTCTTCTGAATCACCTCAACTACAAAACTGCACAACCCATCTTCACCTGGTTCATTCAGAATGATCTTAAATTGAGGATTTGTCCAAAATGTCGCTGTGAATGGAAACCAGGAGAGATTGATAAGATGAGATATGCAACAACTGATGAATGTGCACAAAACAGAACAATGCAGATTCGCAAACATGAGAAAATCTGCAGAAGCTGGAGATTCAAAGCGACACACACAACATGCTGGAGGAACTCAGCAGGCCAGGTAGTGTCTATGGAAAAGAGTAAACAGTCGACCTTTTGGGCTAAGACCCTTCTGCAGATTAGTTTCATTTTCCACTCTAACCTGAAAATGTCTGGGTAACGTGGGATATGAAGGCATAATTATTATGTACTGGGATAGACTGACAATCCAGAGAACTGGGCTATCAATCTGGAGCCACAAGTTCAAATTCTGCCATGGAAAAAGGGAAACATTTCTGCAGATGCTGGAAGTCCAGAGTAACACACACAGAATGCTGGAGGAACTTAGCAGGTGAGGCAGTCTCCAGGGAAAGAAATAAAGACTCGATGTTTCAGGCCAAGTCTCTTCATCAGGACTGGAAAGGAAGGAAAAATAAACTAGAATAAGAATGTGGGGGAGGGAAGAAGAACAAGGTAGGTGATAGGTGAAGACAGATTAGGGAGGAGATAGGTTAGAGAGGGAGTGGGGGATGAAGTGAAAAGCTTGGAGGTGAAACGTGGAAAAGATGAAGGGCTGAAGAAGATGGAATCTGATAGGATAGGAGAGTGAACTATGGGAGAAAGGGAAGGAGGAGGGGCACCAATGTAAGGTGAATGGTAGGTGAGGAGCAGAGAAAAGTTAGAGGGGAGCTCGTATGGGGAATGGAAGAAGTGAGGGGGGGAAGAAATTACTAGAAGTTAGAGAAATCAGTGTTAATGCCGTCAGGTTGGAGACTACCCAGATGGAATGAGTTCTTCAAAGTTGCTGGTGAACGCAGCAGGCCAGGCAGCATCCCTAGGAAGAGGTACAGTCAACGTTTCAGGCCAAGACCCTTCGTCAGGACTAACTGAAAGAAGAGCTAGTAAGAGATTTGAAAGTAGGAGGGGGAGGGGGAGATCCAAAATGATAGGAGAAGACAGGGGAGGGAAGGATCTTTCTGCGCTGTTTGATTATGTTTTAAATAATTGTTCATATTAATAGCTCAGCAAAGGGTCTTTTTCTGTATTAGGTTTAGAGAGATACGGGCCAAATGCAGGCAAATGCTGCTTGGATGGGAATCTTGGTTGGCGTTGACCAGCTGGGCCGATCAATAAACTTAACATCATATAAGACTATGGTAATAAGCCTGATTTAAAAGGGCCTATTTTAATGCTCCAAGAATCTAAGTAATGGGAGAATAGAAGTATTGTCTTACTAATGAGAAAATAGGATAAACAGGAATGTCATTTAATAAAGCCAACTAAAAAAAGCATTTATAAATGAACTGAGTCTTGAAACAGAAACCACACCAAAAAAATAGTTTTCTTGTCACTAAATTATCTTTAGCTGAAGCAAAAAGAATATATTAGCAAGTAGAAGTCTTTGCAACAGTCTGGTTCCAGGAAAGTGTTACTAAGGAATACACTGGATTCTACAGAATTACAATGATGAGGAAAATTGTAATTTTATACTTGGGTAGTATCGACATCCGCCCTGCAGAAGATCCAGTTCTCCAGGACCCATTGTGAACAACCACGCTCCATTTATGAACTTCATCGCTGGCAAGTGTGTCAGGAGTGAGACTGCAGATTTCCAATTCAGAGAAATTCCTTAGAAATTCGGAAAATGCCATCCTGGAATGTGGAGGTGTAACAAAACAAAACTGAAGCCTTCTCAGGATAAAGAATTTGCAGTGTTGTTAAAGAATTGCAGACATTTGTGAATTGACTTGTTCCTTATGCATTAAACAAGGTGGATCGACATACATAAGTTACAACATGGGAATAGTTATTCCACCCATCTGTTCTGGTGCATGTTTGCCACATGGGCAATAGATTTTACCCCGTTTCCCACTCTGTTACTTATCTATTAATCGTCTACATGATGCTTTTCAAACTCACCAATTCCCACCCTGCAATACATCTCTTAGTTTGTCTATCTCCACTGTATCTGCTCTAATGACAAGAATTTTCCCATCACTTTTTTAAGGATTCCTTTTTTTTCATGCTTAACCCTCTACCACTGTTGGCAGGGCTATCAACCTCATCTCTACTTCCTGTACTTCTTCCCTCACCCCCTCTCAGCCAGAACAAGGATCAGAATATTTTGACTTTGCCTTCACATTCAATGGATCACCCTCCATAATTTCTGTCAGCTCCAACAGTCTGCAAAGGCAGCTCCCAGGGCTGAAATGGCGAGCACAAGTGGGCACAGTTTTAAGGTGATTGGAAGTAGGTACAGAGGAGATATTAGGGGTAAGCAAAACACACAAAATGCCGGTGGAACGCAGCGGGTCATCTATAGGAAGAGGTACAGTCGACGTTTCGGGCCCAAAACATTGACTGTACCTCTTCCTATAGATGCTGCCTGACCTGCTGCGTTCCACCAGCATTTTGTGTGTGTTGCTTGAATTTCCAGCATCTGCAGATTTCCTCATGTTTGTGTCAGGGGTAAGTTTTTTTTAACGCAGAGAGTGGTGCGTGTGTGGAATGGGCTGTTGGTGACGGTGGTGGAGGCGGATACAGTAGGGTCTTTTAAGAGACTCCTGGATAGGTACATGGAGCTTAGAAAAATAGAGAGCTACGGGTAACCTGAGGTAATTTCTAAGGTAAAGACATGTTTGGCACAGCTTTATGGACTGAAGGGCCTGTATTATGCTGCAGGTTTTCCATGTTTCAATGTTTCAAAATACCAGTTTTCTCCCAGAGAACTGCCGCTTACTGGATTTTTTTTTTTTGTTTTTCACACCATTGTCTATAAACTCTAGAGAGTGCCGTGTGTGAAAATTCCAGAAGATCAGCAGTTTCTGAGAAAGACAAACCACCCTGTCTGGCACCAACAATCATTCCATGGTCAAAGTCACCAAGATTACATTTCTTCCCCATGCTGATGTTTGGCCTGAACAACACCTGAACCTCTTCACAATGTTTTTATGCATTGAGTTGTTGCCACATGATTGACTGATTAGATGTTTTCATTAATGAGCAGGTGGACAGGTGCACCTAATAAAGTGGCCACTAATGTATGTCTCATTTGGCATGGACACATTGGGCCAGAGGGCTTTTCTCCATTCTGCACAATACTACAAATCCATGACATTAACTCATCTACTCACATTAGATCACATTAGATTGTTTCATTTTATTTCTGGCCTACCTGAGTGCCTGTCTAAATTTCTATTAAGATTTGATTTCATCCGATTCCATCAGCAGCAGCAAACTCCAAATATAAACTCTCTGTACAAAAGACATCGTTATCAAACCCCATTTACAACTCCTTCTTTTCACTTTGAGCCAATGCCCTTTTATTTTTCATGCCCTAACTATAGGAAAACAGATTCCGGGATTCTACACCTCTCATAATCTGATACCCCTCAAGGAGAATCTCCTTGGATCAACAGAAAACAAGCCCACCCTATCCAACTTCTCCTCATAATTGACGTCCAGGCATCACCCTGGTGAATCTGTTCTGCACACTCTCCAGTACAAACCACATCCTTCTGATAAAGTGGCAAGCAGAACTAGAATGGCCTAACTGGTGTTTTAACCTCCCAACTTTTATATTTTATGGCCCAACCTATGAAAGCAATTGTCTTTCATCTCCACCCTATCTACCCAAGATTCCACTTTCAAGGAATTATGAACCTGAACCACAAGGTCCCTCTGTTAGTCACTATTACTCAGTGTCCTCACCATTTAGTGTATATAATCTATTTCTATTTCACTTCACATTGTACTTGTTGGGAATAAATTCCACCTGCCCACATTTCACTCAACTTTTCATCTCAGCTACTCCCTTCTGCAGCCTTAGACAAACTTTCCTGCTATTCACACCACCAAACACTTTAATTTCATCCACAGACTTAGTTATAATAATTACAAAATTTAAGTTTAGATTTCCACCCAAATTGTCATTTTTTAAAAAATGCCAAATAACAAGAGTCCCAACACTGGTCCCTGCGCTGTAAAATTGGTTGCAGGCTCTCAACAAGAAAACCATCCTTCCACAACTATCCCCTGCCCCTTTCACCAATCCAATTTTGGATCTAATTAGCCAGCTTCAGTTGCATCCAATGTGCCTTAACCTCCTGGAACAGCCTACCACATGGGGCTAGTCAGCTATAGTTAAGATTCCTTGACCCAGAGCAAGGGATACCACGTGACCTTCAGAATTCTTTCAGCATTCTGCTTTTCTTTTATTTCTCTGTCATCTGCAGCTCTTTGTTCCTGCTACTATATCAATGTGGAAGCCAAGGTTTCAATTCCAAACCCTTTCACATGCTTCTTAAAAAGGTTTCTTTGGATCAGAGCTTTATAGCACTCACATTTAATCTTAAACTATAAAAACTCACTTGCTGGATTTCATGGGTCCCAGATAATCCAGCATATTTGTAATCTAATATTGCCTCCATGATTCACCAACTGCCTTCCCTTCAGTATCAGTTACCGCAGTGTTCCTATTTGTAAAGTGCCCGAGAACCAAGGTTTTACTGTTCTTATGGCTTCTTGATTCAGAATCCTGAGTTAATAGCCTCACCAATTCCAACCACATCCACAGCCACCACCAACTACGGTCTTAAAATTATATAATTATACAACAGGGAAATAGGCTATTCAGCCAAAATTGCCCGTGCCGACCTGATTGGCTACTTGAGCTAGTTCCAATTGCCTGTATTTGGTCCATATCCCTCTAAACCAAGGGTTTCCAATCTTTTCTACTCCATGGATCAATGCCATTAAGCAATGGTTGGGAACCCCTGCTCAAAATCTTTGTAATCCACATCCCTATCTAAATGTCTTTTAAAATTTTCAATTGCTGCCTCTGCATCTTATTCTAGTGCTATATCCACTCAACACAAGGAACAGTGATTTCCAGTCTTGTGACAATCATCCCCTCCACACATTCAGTCCAGATTCAAATTTGTGCTGGGTGGCTGTGATGAACCCCTAGGTTTATCTTGCCGCGGACTGTCATTTTTAAGAGAGAGTGCCTGAGTGACGTCAGCCGCTGGCTTTCTTGGCTCCTGTTTGATTCTTACTAAGAGAGCAAGGGGCAGAGCCATGGGACTCTGCAGCTTATTTTGATTTAAGCAAGGACATTCACTCACACACAGTCAGTCGCAGTTGGAGTCAGACAATGGAAGGAAGTCAGTGACTAAGGGGTCACTGGTGGGAACTTTCGAGTGCCCACAAGGGTGGGTTGAGTATCGATCCAGCACATCGATAAGTGGCTATCAGGTTGTGTGATTGGGGCAACCTTGTGGAATCTACCTATGTGTTAACCCTTGCCTGGGTGGTAGTTTCCCTTAAAGACGGTACCCCTGTGATAAGCTACTATTGGTGATAATTCGTAAGTGGATTTGGAATGATGATGGGTAAAACCTACGGTGATTGTTATCCTGTTTACCACTGTGGAACCTGTGGAATACAACATAAAGGCCTTCTCTCGACCTACACCTTGGATTACAAATATCTCTCTCACGTCATTTAAACTGTGGATGAACTGAACTTTCATACCTTATCATCTCAAGATTTTAAGCCTGGTGCCCCACCCCCACCAAGCTCAATAGTTTGGGAGTTATATTTACTCATATGTATACTCATAACACTGTTAAATTTTGATTATTCTTGTTTAAGTTGCTATATTAAGTAGATACTAATAAAGATAGTGGTTTTAACATCAAAACCAGACTCCAGGTGTAGTCTGTTGCTGCCGGTTCATTTAAACCATTACAGGTATGTAACAGTGGCCTTCTATCTTTCACTGCTCTTAAATTTAAATCTAATTTGCTTATACTAAATCCTGCACCAATTCCCAATTATTCATCATCCCAGTTCTTGGATTGCACTCGGTTCCGAATCTCTCAAAATTTAAAACTCCATTGCATGTTTAAATGCTTTAACGATCTTATTAATCATACTTGCAAAATTTCTCAAGCTTCAAAGACCTTTCTCTTTCAAATCCACCCATTCACCCTTCCTCCTTCAGCCCTTTTGTATTCCTTCATCCTTTCCTCCAGAATACAAAGCTTGTATGTGCCTGTCAGAAGAAAACGCAAAGATAACAAGTGTAGAGAACCTTGGTTTTCAAGAGATATTCAGGCTCTGGTTCAGATAAAAAGGGAGTTATATAGCAGCTATAGACAGGTAGGAACAAATGAGCTGTTTATGAAGTACACAAAATGCAAGAGAACACAAGAAAGAAATCAGAAGGGCTGAAAGAATGCATGAAGCTGGACCAGCAGACAAGGTGAAAGATCCTAAGGGATTCTACAGATATGTTAAGAGCCAAAGGATTGCAAGGGACAAAGTGGGTCCTCTGGAAGATCAGATTGGTAATCCATGTTTGGAGTCAAAAGAGATGGGGAAGATCTCTTACTAACTCTTCCTTCAGTTAGTCCTGACAAAGGGTCTCGGCCTGAAATGTCGACTGTACCTCTTCCTAGAGATGCTGCCTGGCCTGCTGTGTTCACCAGCAACTTTGATGTGTGTTGCTTGAATTTCCAGCATCTGCAGAATTCCTGTTGTTTGGGGAAGATCTTAAACTTTTTTTTGCATCTGTATTTACTCAGGAGGTGGACACCGATGCCATAGAAGTAAGGCAAAGCAGCATGAACTTCATGGACCCTATACAGAGGAGGTCATTTTTGCTGTCAGATCAGGGTGGATAAATTCCCTGGGCCTGACAAAGTGTTCCCTCAGACTCTATGGGAGGCAAGTGCAAAAATTGCTGGGGCCCTAGCAGATATATTAGAGACAGGAAATGTAGCAGCGTATTGGAGCATGGCCAATGTTGTTCCACTGTTTAAGAAAGTCTCTAAACATAAACGAGGAAATTATAGGCTGGTGAGTTTGACATCAGCTGTGGGAAAGTTTTTGGAAGGTATTCTAAGACAGAGGTCCCCAACCTTTTTTGCACCGCAGACCAGTTTATTATTGAGAATATCCTTGCGGACCGGCCGACCGGGGGGGGAGGGGGGAGTGGAGGTAGGGTTACAAACGGACAAGAGTAGCAGTCAAATACATTGTGTTTACCCCGAGAAAAGACTACCATGACCATGAAGCCTTGCACAGGCACCAGTGCGCATGCATGACTTGTGCATGCATGTACGTGCCGATTTTTTTCTACAAATCATTTTTGGTGATTCTGTTTGGGGGGGGGGGGAGGTTGTTAATCACGGCCGGAATTTAGGTGATAAGTGGCTAATACACTCAATCTCGTTTCTAAAAGGGTTTATCTAACAAATTTAATATTAAACACACAGCACATATTTTCCTCGCATGAATATAGTGATGTCAATTATAAGTCACCTATAAGTCAATAGCATCATAACATTTTAAGTAACGTTTAGATATTAAACACACAGCACATATTTTCCCCGTATGAACATATAAAATCATTGCAACACACCAATATCGCTGAATCAGTGGGAGCCCTGGGCTTGTTTCCCTGCAACAAGACGGTCCGATCGAGGGGTGACGGGAGACAGCGATACTCGAAGGGGGTTCCTTATGTCCAGTCTATTCCGCAACTTAGTTTTCGTTGCATTCATTGCAGAGATATGTTGGAAATGGCAGAAACATTTTCAGTGTTTTCGTGGCTATCTCAGGATATTTAGCCTTGACTTTGATCCAGAATGCCAGCAGAGATGTTATGTAAACATACTTTTAAGCCCGTCGT
Organism: Mobula birostris; assembly: GCF_030028105.1. Classification (NCBI taxonomy): domain Eukaryota; kingdom Metazoa; phylum Chordata; class Chondrichthyes; order Myliobatiformes; family Myliobatidae; genus Mobula; species Mobula birostris. Next base: position 30,068,029 of record NC_092377.1, read on the forward strand.
CATTTGCAAGCTGGAAGAGTTGATCTTCTTCCCGCACTGACATGGATGGCGCGTGCGTAATGACCTTGCGTGTGTTCAAGCTCAACAGAGGGCATGACAGGGAATGAGGAAAGGTGCAGCTGACTCATATCGCCAAATCATATCGTTTCCTCGCAGCCCGGTAGCACTTGCTTTGCGGCCTGGTGGTTGGGGACCGCTGTTCTAAGAGACCGGATATATAAGTATTTGGATAGACATGGACTGATTAAGGATAGTCAGCATGGCTTTATGCATGGTAAGTCATGTTTAACCAATCTAAAAGAGTTTTTGAGGAAGGTACCAGGAAAATGGATGAAGGCAAGGCAGAGTTTGTTATCTAGATGGACTTTAGCAAGGCATTTGACAAGATCCCACATGGGAGGTGGTCAGGAAGGTTCAGTCGCTCAGCATTCAATATGAGGTAGTAAATTGGATTGGACGTTGGCTTTGTGGTAGAAGCCAGAGAGTAGTAGATGATTGCCTCTCTGACTAGAGGCTGTGACTAGTGGAGTGCTGCAGGGATCATGCAGGGTCCATTGGTGTTTGTCATCTATATCAACAATCTGGATGAGAATGTGGTTAAGTGGATCAGCAAATTTATGGATTACACGAAGATTGGGGGTATAGTGGACAGTGAGGAAGAATATCAAAGCTTGCAGGGAAGGAGCATGGTTGAACAAAGGGATTTGGCAATACAGGTCCATAATTCTTTGAAAGTGGTATCACAGGCAGACTGAGTCGTATAGAAAGCTTCGCCTTCGTGAATGAAAGTACTGAGTACAGGAGATGGGAAGTTATGTTAAAGTTTTTTTTAAGGCATTGTTGAGGCCTAATTTGGAATATTATGTGTAGTTTTGGTTACCTACCTACAGGAAAGATGGAAATAATGTTGAAAGAGTACAGAGAAAATTTACAAGGATGAGGACCCAAGTTATAAGGAACGATTAAATAGGTTAGGACTTTATTCCTTAAATTGTTGAAGATTGAGAGAAGATTTGATAGAGGTATACAAAATTATGAGGTGTATAAATAGGATTAATGCAAACAGGCCTTTTCCACTGAGGTCGGGTGGGACTACGGCCAGAGGTCATTGGTGGGGGGTGGAAGTTGAAAAGTTTAAGTGGAACATGAGGGGAAACGTCTTCGCTAAGAGGGTTGTGAGAATGTGGAACGAGATGCCAGCACAAATGGTGCATGTAAGCTCGATTTCAATGTTTAAGTGAAGTTTGGATAGATGGATGGATAGTAGAGCTATTGAAGGCTATGCTCCTGGTGCAGGTCGACAGGAGTTGGCAGCTTAAATGGTTTTGGCATGGACTAGAAGGGCGAAAGGGTCTGTTTCTGTGTTGTACTTCTCCATGATTCTATTTGCGATGCTCCCTTCAGCTACCCAGCTCCATTTTCTGAAATTCCATTCAAAGCTCTGCTACTTTACTTTTTTATTAAATCTTTAAGACCCAATTTACAATCTACTTCACACAGTACCCCCCCCCCCCATCCCCGTGTTTCCTTCTTTGACTCACCATTTACTTTTGAATTACCATTCTATCAAGCACTTTGGGATATCTTGCTACATTAAAAACATTAAAATCAATGCAAGCTATAGTACCTATAGTGTGTAACTACAATGCACTAATTCTATTTTTATATTAGTTGCATGGAGACAAACTAACACAGTGGTTTCTCTCTCTGTGGGCAGTATATTTTATATTATTGCATTGTCTTGTTATCTTCCACATTATAACCTGTTCAACAGTAACATTTTCCAATTCTAACATGAGGTACATTGATCTAAACAATTAGCCTTACTTCCATCTCCACAAGCTGTCATACTGAGTACTTATAACATTTCCAGTTTTACTTTAGGCTTCCACCTGTTCGCTTTGGTAGCCACTAAGCAAGTTATAAAATCAAGACAGGCAGAGGAAGAATTTCAATTTTATCAGAATTCTCCATTTTCCGAGTTGACATGAAGGTGCTTTCTTTCTTCATCGGGGATCTCTTTCCACTCTGGTGCACTGGAATTAGATGAAAAATGTAAAAGGGTAATTATGCTGTTGCTATTTAAAGGAATGGCACATGAACAGAAATATCATCCTTTCTCAATGGGAGCTCCATTATTTTCCAAGATCTCAAAATTATCTAATTATATGCATAACAATTTAAATACCTAGGAACAACTTAACCAATCTTGCCAAATTTTCAGTAATCTACTTAGTTCCCTTAAAAACCAAGACTCAGACTTCAGTCTGGTTGCAATGTGTAACTGGAATTTCAAAAGTGGCTTGAAAAATGATTTGAAGCTACACAAAATGCCGCAGGAACTCAGGAGGTCAGGTAGCATCCGGGGAAATGAGTAAACAGTTGACACCTTGGGCCAAGATTTTTCTTCAGGAGTGAGAAGGAAGGGGGAAGATGCCAGAATTAAAAAGGTGCGGGGAGGGGAAGGAGGCTAGGTAGAAGGTTATACCTGAAGCAAGGTGAATAGTGGAAGGGTGGGGGGGGGGGGATATTTTATTTACCGGAAGCAGAAATCAACATTCATGCTATCAGGTTGGAGGCTATCCAGATGGAATATGAGGTGTTGCTCCTCCAACCATAAAGGTGGCCTCATCTTGGCACATGAGGAGGCCATGGACTAACATGTCAGAACGTTATTGGGAATTGGAACTAAAATATTTGGCCACCAGGAAGTCCTGCTTGTGGTGGATGATGCGGAGGTGCTCGACAAAGGGGTTCCCCAGTTTACAATGGGTCTCATCATTGAAGAGGAGGCTGCATCAGGAGCACCGGACACAATAGACAACTCCAGAAGATTCACAGGTAGAAGTGCTGCCTCACCTGGAACGACTGTTAGGGGCCCTGAATGGAGGTGAAGGAGGAGGTGTGTGGGCAGGTGTGGCACTTAGGCTGCTTGTATGGATAAGTGCCAGGAGGGAGATGAAGCAGAAGGAATGAATGGAGGGAGCGGTTCCTGTGGAAAGTGGAGAGAAGTGGGGAGGTAAAGATATGTTTAGTGGTGGGATTCCTTTGGATATGGCAGAAGTTGCAGAGGATGATGTGTTGGATGCAGAGGCTGATGGGGTGGTAGGTAAGGACAAGAGGAAATCTATCATTGTTAAAGCAGCAATAAGATGGAGTAAGTGTGGGTGTTCAGGAAATGGAGGCGATACAGGTGAGGGCAGCATCAATAGTGGAGTGAGGGAAACCCCGTTCTTTGAAGGAGGACATCTCTGACTTTGCATAAAATTATATTTCCTTAATTTAGGTCTTCCATAACCCAATGAGCCCTTTTATAGAGGAAAATTATGTACTTCTGATGTCCTGGAGTGGAAAGTAGTGTCCTGGAAACAGATAAAGTGGAGACGAGAAAAGAGAATAGCATTTTAATAGCAGATAGGGTGGGAAGAGGTATAGTCAAGAAAATAACAAAAATAATTTGTTGTTTACATCATTTATCAAAAGCTTCTCAGTTTGCACCAGGGAGAAACAGGAGAAAGGATACAATTAGAGACAAAGCAAAGAAAGAATAAATTTGCAGTTGTTCACTTTGGAGTTCATTGAATGTAATCTGCATGTGTGTCGTACTTCATTATGCATGCAGTTTAAAACTACAGACAGTCCCCAGGTTATGTAAAGATCCCATTACAGAGAACCGTCTGCTAATCGAAATTTCCAAGTCAGAAATGAGGGTTGCTTAACAAGAACATTTATCATTTTCCCTGCATAATTACAATGATACAGAGGTCCTACGTCCAATTGGCAAGATTTGATGATCTTTAAGCGTGAAATATATTGCTTGATATTTTCCAAATATCAATTGAAGAGATTGTCTTGTTTGTTTCCATAGCAAATCTCTTATGCATGTGACCCAGGAGCTGCATTGTAATTACTGCAAGGAAGTTAAATGTAAGGAATTTGTTTGAAACTGATTGTCCTTTTCGATTATGGCTACTCCTATTCCATAATTCTTGAAGATGTTTGCATTTCTGTAGCTAGCTTTCCCATCTTGAAAAATGCTTTTTTTTTGGAGAATTTGCATAAAATTAGATTTCCATAAGTTAGGTCTTCCATAACCCCGTGAGCCCTTTTATAGAGAAAATAATGCACTTAGTTAATGCTAACAATTAGTCATCCACTTATTTTTGACATAAATGTGATGAATCTCTGGAATTGTTGGCCATGGACGGCTGTGAAGATTACATTGTCCAGAATTCCCACTTGAGTGTCAGCACAGTAATATTCACTCCAGGATGCCAAAGCTCCTCTTGATAACTAATCAGAGGCAGGTACATTGCCCTGCTCACTTGTGGTTGAATGCCTCATGACGTCACTGCTTTTGAGAAGAGAGGTCTTGGCTTGTTACATAAATAACTATCTATTAACATAGGTCAGCAGAATTCAAAAGAATGTATTAAGGATCATAAACATTTGATAACCATCAACGTAAAAATTACACAAAATAACCTACTTGTCAGACCAACTTCCAGTCCACTCTACTTGACCCCAAGGATTCCTGACTCGGATCAATTTCTCTTTATCACCTTGATAGCTCACCTACAAGATTAAAACTACATCCTCAATTTGTTTCTACATTATTCATCTCTAAGGCCACAGTTATTCAGTGCATCTACAGCAAAAATCTGCATTCATTAAGTATCTTTAATACAGAAAATTGTTTCAAAGTGCTTCAAGAATTTCAACGAATAAAACTTGGCATGGACAAAGCAGGTGTTACAACATTCATGCAAAACTTGTATAAAGGGGAAATTTTTATGAATCCCTTAAAGCAGGGGTTCCAAACCTGGGGTTCACGGACCCTCTGCTTAATGGTATTCATCTATGACATAAAAAAGGTTGTGAACCCCTACCTTGAAGTCAGAAAACAAAAAAACAAGAAGCAGGAAAGCATTTTGGGAATGGGGAAGGGCATGTCAGTGAAGAAATTTGGAAAAAAAGTTTAAAATATACAGCAGGTGCTATTAAACTGGGAAGCAAATCATATTTTTTAAGATGAGGTGTGACTGGTGAAAAGAACTTGCTGTGGGTCAGACAAAGGCAGAAGAGTTTTGGTTGACCTGAAGTTTATGGAGGATGGTAAATGGCAAGCTGGCCAGGAATGTATAGTTCTTTGTAGATGGGAAAATGACATGTTACTGTGGTCAAAAGCTCATGGTCAAATAGGACACCAAAGTTGGTTCACCATGTAGGTTGCTGAGGACAGGGGCTGGGGAAGTGTTTGTTGCAGGAATTAAAGACAGTAGATTCACATTGTACAGTTAGATGAAATTCTTGATCCACATACTCTATTTACTACTGAACAAACAGGCTGACAATTGAGAGTGGCAGTGAGTGATAGTGCGAAATTGAGAATGAACATTAACATGCTCCCTGTACTAGAAATAGCACATAGGAGCAGAGTAAGGCCATTCGACCCATCAAGTCTGCTCTGCCATTTCCACTTCCCTTTCAACCAAGTTCTCCTATCTTCTCCTCATAACGTTTTACGCCTAAACTTATCAAGAATCTATCAAGCTCCGTTTTAAATACACCCAATCACCCGGCTTCTAGAGCCCTCACTGGCAATGAATTCCAGAGATTCATCACCCTTTGGGTAAAGAAATTCCTCCTCATCTCCATTCTAAATGGATGTCTATCAATTCTGAGGTTGTGCCCTGTAATCCTAGACTTCCCCACTATTGGAAAATCTTCTCCATAGCCACTCTATATAGGCCTTTCAACATTCAATAGGTTTCAATGAGATTCTTCCCTCATTCTTCTAAGTTCCAGTGAGCACAGGCTCAGAGCCATCAAACGCTCTTCATATGAGGAGGGTCAGGACTGACCTTAGAGTTTTTTTTAAAATTTAAAAGTAGAGAGTAAAGGGGATTTGAGAGGCAAGTTTTTCCACCCAGAGGGTGGTGGGTATATGAAAAAAGCTGTCAAGAGGAAATAGTGGGGGTGGATATAATTATAACATTGAAAAAACATTTGCACAGGTACATGAATATTAATGTTTTATACAGCTGCAACATGACTTTCTGATTCTCTATTCAAGGCCCTGACTGATGAAGGCAAGAATGCCATATGCCATGCTTTACCTTTCACCTTTCCTACTTGTGATGTCGCTTTCAAGGAACTATATCCCAATGCACTTTACTGCTAATGAAATACATTTTGATGTGTACTCACTATTGTCTAAACTCTGATGGCAATTCACATTCCCACCAAATTTCCTCAAACTGCAATATGGCAGTGACTAGTGTTGTTGATTAAATGAAACAAATTGTCTGGGACACCCACGATAACTCCACTGCTTGCTTTCAACACAAAGTGATTTATTCTCCTTTTGGAAAGCACACAGAGCTGGAATACGTATCTGATCTTAAAGATGGCACTCTGATGGTGTAGTGTTCCTCGGTATTGCAAAGAAATATCAGTTTGGAATTTATACTTTAAGGATACACCTGATAACAGAGATGAGGCAGCTTCAATTTCATTCCAGGGTAGCCCCAGGACATGTCTAGCCAGATCGAGCAACAAGTACATTCAAGTTTGTGACAGGTGGACCCAATGATATGATGCAGCACTGTAAGGGTTTTTCTGGAGAGAGGAATTTGCAAGTCATATGTGAAGGAATATATGAGAAAAAATGCCAGATAGATGAGAGAGTTTGCAGGGAGAGCTGTGCTTGACTGTTTTGGCAACAAATAGAATGCAATAGGTTCGCTGTACTTGTGTAACGACTTAAAAGGGAGAGGAGGACAAAACAGTGATTCCACTGGGAAACTGCAGAGAAATAGTGCCTCACCCTTTCAGGTAACACTAGAATTAGGAGTACAAGTTAATAGAACACTTGGTTTCAGACTTACTGTTTCTGCTCCAGTTACAGAGTAAGTATGTGTTTTGACCAGATCCTGCGAAGTATACTTCTTTTTTGCTGAGCTCTTAGTGTAATGCATAAAACAACAGTAAACAGTCAAATAAGTCAGTATTAATTAATCAACATTCATTTAACACGCAAGTCAGTTAATTGAATTTGTTATATAATGCACAATATCTTGTGCTACTTTATTCTTCCATGAGTAGTACCATAGATTTTTGCAAATAAAATTACACGAGGCATCTTATGTTTAAGAACCACCACAACAACTCATTTATTGCACCTCAAAAACTGAACATGAAGTGCAGTAACACGAACCTCATGTAACTAGGTCATCTTGTCAGACCAGCCTCTTAAAGTGAATCCCAACTGAATGTTGGTGGTTGTGAATTCTGCATGTTTCCACTGGTTACATTACCCTACACAGGCCCATCCAGAAGGCTGTTGACAGGCTCATGGTCATGCCTTGACGGCAGGGGCATGGTAGCGGAATCCTCCAAATCTTGGTGGGCTACTTTAAGGCAACCTACCGAAACACATTCAGGTTTGCAGCTCTTATCTATGATAAAAATCTTTACTCTCTGTTCCAACACGCAGGATGAGCCATTGTAAGGGGGCCTAAGGGGATGCTGGGTTGCATCGTGGCAGATGGAAACAAATAAGGCAGAATGCAAGTCAACGAGAACCCAAGAGTTCTGTACACCATGGTGGGAGGTAGGGACAGGTGCCAAGCAATTGAATTTACTGAGGAGGGTGGAACTCCGTTGATAGGTAGTCATAGCATCAGGAATAAAATCACCTGGCACTTGTAATGGCCACCTTTCTACCAATTCATCTGCAGAAGACTACAGGTCCTCTTTTGGAGCTATTCTGAACCCCAGCAGGGCCCCTAGAAGATGATTATGCCAACAGTCATCCACCAGGGAAGCCCTCAGAACAGCCTTTAAGGAGTGGTGAAACTGTTCACATAGGCCATTGGACTGTGGGTGATACGCTGTGATGTGATATAGCCCAATGCCGAGGTTCTGGGTCATCGCAGCCCAGAGGTCTGATATGAATTGGGGACCACAATCACAGGAAATATCAGATGGGGTGCCAAACCGAGCAACCCAAGTGCTGATGAATGCCCGAGCCACTTCTGAGGCCATCATCGATGCTAGAGGGACAACCTCTGGCCACCTATGGTTCACCATGGTAAGGAGATGCATGAAAGCATATTGGGGGGGGGTGGGTGGAAGAGAAGGGGACCAACAAGCTCCACATTGATGTGGTCAAACCATTGCTCCGGGATCTCAAAAGTTGCCAATGTCATGACGGTTAAGTTTTGCCTGCTGGCACTCCACAAAGGCTGCAATCCAATCACACACATCCTCATGAAGGCTACGCCACACAAATATTAGCGCAACCAGCTTCTGTGAGGCCTTCCAGCCTGGATATGAGAGGCCATGCATGGAGTTAAAAACAGTCCGTTCCAGCTTGTGGGCACTATAGGGCGATGGTGATCGGTTGAAGCTTCGCACAGGAAAGAAACCCCAGCTTCCCCAAACTTAATGTCAGCCAGCCGCAGACCCACCATTGCTGTACAGTAAGCCTGGACCTCTGGGTCAGTAGCTTGGTTGGCTGTAATGCCGGCAAGGTCAACCCCTATGCATACAGCCTCAAAGGCTAGCCATGACAGGCAATCAGCCATGGCTTTATTTCTCCTTGATATGTTGTACATCAGTTGTGACCTCTGATATGTGGGCCAAGTGGAGATGTTGCTGTGCAGACCGAGAGTATTTTGGCCATCATGTACACAAGGGGGTTGTGGTCAACGGACGCTGTGAAATGGTAACCCTCCAGAAGAAAATGAAAATGTCAGACAGACAGGTAAGAGTCAGAGTAGCTCACAGTCAAACATACTATACTTCCTTTCGGTGGGATGGAGCTGCTCGCTGAAGAAGGCAAGTGGCTGTCACACACTTTGAACCAACTGTTCATACACAGCACCCACAGCATGGTCCGAGGCATGTTTAGAAATGGCTCGAGGCGTGTTGCGAAGCAGGTGCACCAACAGGGTTGCGTTAGAAAGAGCTCTTTTGGCATCATCATATGCCCTGGTCATGTCTGCTGACCAGTCAAGTATGTGATTAGGTGTATTGTCTTTAAGTGCACTATACAGGGAAGCACAAGTTCAGCAGCTTGAGGAATGAAGTAGTGATAGGAATTAATCATACCTAAAAACTCTTGTGGTTTTTTTGTAGAGCGGGGCAGTGCGGAGAGGAACAACAACAATCTAAGAAAGGATGTGCTGTGTACTTGGATTTTCAGAAAGTCTTTGACAAGGTGCCATACATGAGGCTGCTTAGTGAGCTAGGAGCCCATGGTTTTACAGGAAAAATACTAGCATGGATAAAGCAGTGGCTGATTGGCAGGAGGCAAAGTGTGAGAATAAAAGGAGCTTTCTTTGGTTGGCTGCCAGTGACTAGGGGTGTTCCACAGCAGTCTGTGTTGGGACTACTTCTTTTTACGTTATATGTCAATGACTTGAATGATGGATTGATGGGTTTGTTGCAAAGTTTGTAGATGATATGAAAACAAGTGGATGGGCAGGTAGTTTTGAGGAAGTAGAGAGGCTACAGAAGGACTTAAACTGATTAGGAGAGTGGGCAAAGAAGTGGCTGATAGAATACAGTGTCAGGAAGTATATGGTCATGCACTTTGGTAGAAGAAATAAAAGGTTAGACTATTTTCTAAATGGGGAGAAAATTCAAAACTCTATGGTGCAAAAGGACTTGAAGTAGTATTCTACAGGGAGGATGAGGTAACTATGGCTGACAAGGGAAGTCAAAAACAGCACAAAAGTAAAAGAGAGGGCATAGAATATAGCAAAAATTAGTGAGAAGATCGAAGATAGGGAAGAGTTTAGAAACCAAACAGAAGGCAACTAAAAAAGCAATAAGGAGAAAAATGTGAGGCAAGCTAGCCAATAATATAAAAGAGGATAACATAAGTATTTTCCATATATATAAAGAGTAAAAGAGAGGCGAGTATATATCAGACTACTGAAAAATGATGCTGCAGAGGAAGTAACGGAACAAGAAGAAATGGCAGACAAACATAATAAGTATTTTGTGTCAGTCTTCACTGTGGAAGATGTCAGCAGTATATCAAAAATTCCAGTTTCGGGACAGAAGTGAGTGTAGTTGCTATTACTCAGGAGAGGTGCTTGCAAAGGTAGACAACTCACCTGGACAAGATGGACAACACTTCAGGGTCCTGAAAGAGGTAGCTAAAGAGATTGTGGAGGAATTACTAATGATTTTTCAAGAACCACTAAATTCTGGGAAAGTTCCAGAGGACTGGAAAATTGCAAAAGTCACTCTACTTTTTAAGAAGGGAGGGAGGCAAATAAAAGGAAATTATAAGTTAGTTAGCCTGACTTCAGTGGTTGAGATGATGTTGGAGTCCATTATTAAGGATGAGGTTTCAGGGTACTTGGAGGCACATGATAAGATAGGCCAAGGTCACCATGGTTTCCTTCAGGGGAAATCTGTTGAAGACAAATGAGAATCAGGGCATGTTGTTTGCTTGGATTTTCAGAAGTCCTTTGGCAAGGTACCCCATGATGCAACTAAATGAAAATAAGAGCCCGTGGTATTACATGAAAGATACTAGATAGAGGATTGGCTGACTGGCAACAAGTGGGAATAACAGGGGCCTTTTCTGGTTGACTGCAGGTGACTAGTGGTGATCTGCAAGGGTTGATGTTGGGACCACTTCTTTGTACATTATATGTCAAATATTTGGATGGCGGAACTTTATGGACAAGTTGGCAGATGATACAAATACAGGTGGAAGGCCAGGCAGTGTTTAGGAAGTAGGGAGTCTGCAGAAGGACTTGGACAGATTAGTAGAGTGGGCAAAGATGTAGCAGATGGAATACAGTGTCGGGAAATGTATGGTCATGCACTTTGCTAGGAGGAATAAAGTCATAAACCATTTTCTAAATGGGGAGAAAATTCAGAAATCAGAGGTGCAAAGGAACTGGAAAGATCTCATGCAGGATTCTCTGAAGGTCAATTTGCAGGTTGAGTCAGTGGTAAGGAAGGCAAATGTAATGTTAACATTCATTTTGAGAGGATTAGAATATAAATGCAAAGATGTAATGCTGAGACTTTATAAGGCATTGGACAGACCACACTTGGAATATTGTGAGTAGTTTTGGACCACTTGTCTAAGAAAGGAGGTGCTGGAATTGGAGAGGGTCCAAAGGAGGTTCACAAGAATGATTCCCGGAATGAACGGGTTTAAGTATGAGGAGCATCTGATGGCTTTAGGCCTGTGCACGCTGTAGTTTCAAAGACTGAGGGGGTTCTCACTGAAACCTATTGGATCTTGAAAGGCCTAGATCAGCGGTCCCCAGGTACCGGGCCACGAGAAAACGATATGATTTGGCGATATGAGTCAGCGGCACCTTTCCTCATTCCCTGTCACGGCCACTGTTGAGCTTGAACGCACACGAGGTCATTACCCGTGCGTCAACCAAGTCAGCGCGGGAAGGAGATCAACTCCTCGAGCTTGCAAATGACGGCGGGCTGAAAAGTATGTTTGACATAACATCTCTGCTGGCATTCTGGATCAAAGTCAAGGCTGAATATCCTGAGATATCCATGAAAGCACTGAAAACGTTGCTTCCATTTCCAATATATCTCTGCAATGAATGCAACGAAAATTAAATTGTGGAATAGACTGGACATAAGGAACCACCTTCGAGTATCACTGTCTCCCGTCACCCCTCGATCGGACCACCTTGTTGCAGGGAAACAAGTATTCAGCCCAGGGCTCCCACTGATTCAGCGATATTGGTGTGTTTCAATGATTTTATACGTTCATACGGGGAAAATATGTGCTATGTGTTTAAAATCCAAACGTTACTTAAAATGTTATGATGCTATTGACTTACATAACCATATAACAATTACAGCACGGAAACAGGCCATCTCTGCCCTTCTAGTCCGTGCTGAACGCTACTCTCACCTATTCCCACCGACCTGCACTCAGCCCATAACCCTCCATTCCTTTCCTGTCCATATACCTGTCCAATTTTTCTTTTAAATGATAATATCGAACCTGCCTCTACCACTTCTACTGGAAGTTCATTCAACACTTACTTCAGGCTACCCTGTTAATTGACTCATCACTATATTCATGCGAGGAAAATATGCGCTGTGTGTTTAATATTAAATTCGTTGGATAAACCCTTTTAGAAGCGAAATTGAGTGTATTAGCCACTTAATCACCTACATTCCGGTCATGATTAACACCCCCGCCCCGGACAGAATCACCAAAAAGTTGTTTATCGGCACGTACATGCGCAGGTCACGCATGCGCACTGGGGCCCGCGCAAGGCTTCATGGTCATTGTAGTCTTTCTCAGGGTGAACAACGTATTTGACTGCTACTCTTGTCCTTTGGCAACCCTACTTCCCCCACCCCCGGGTCGGCCGGTCCGCAAGAATATTGTGAATATTAAACTGGTCCGTAATGCAAGAAAGGTTGGGGACCCCTGACCTAGATAGAGTGGATATGAAGAGTATATTTCCTATGGTGGGGGAGTCTAGGACCGCGGGTACAGCCTCAAAATAGAAGGATGACCCTTTAGGATCAGATTCAGAATCAGGTTTAATATCACTGGCTTATGTCATGAAAATTGCTGTTTTGTGGCAGTGGTACATTGCTATACATTATAATACAAACTATAAATTACAACAAAGTATATATAAAAAAGAAAATTAAAGTAAATAAGTAGTGCAAAAAGAGAGGGTAAAAATAAACTGAGAAAGTGTTCATGGGTTCATCATCCATTCAGGAATCTGATACTGGAGGGAAACAAGCTGTTCCAAAATCATTGAGTATGAGTCTTCAGGCTCCTCTACCACCTCCTCAATGGTAATAATAAGAAGAGGGCATGTCCTGGGTGATGGGGTCCAGAGTGATGGAAGCCACTTTTTTGAGGCATCACCTTGTGAAGGTGTCCTGGATGCTGGGGAGGCTCGTGCCCATGATGGAGCTGACTGAGTTTACAACTTTCTGCAGCCTTTTCCGAGCCTGTGCAGTGGCCTCTCCAAACCAGATGGTGATGCAACCAGTTAGAATGCCCGCCATGATACATCTGTAGAAATATGCGAGTGTTTTGGTGGCATACTAATTCTCCTCAAGTTCCTAATCTGTCTCTAACCTGAATTGGAATTGCATTTTCGCCCTTAAAATAGACTTCTGTAGGTTGTACCTAGACTTCTTGTATAGATCTGGATCACCGATTTTGAATGCCACAGATCTAGCTCTCAGCAGACTACACATTTCCTGGTTCATCCATGGTTTCTGGTTTGGGTAGTCGAAGGCACACACTAATTCACACAGGTCTTGGTGAAGTCAGTGACAACCGTGGCATATTCATTCAGACTCAAAGATAAAGCCCTGAATATTGCCCAGTCCTTCGACTCAAAGCAGCCCTGTAAGCAATCCTTCATCTCCCTTGACCGCAAAGATGAGGAGGAATTCCTTTAACTAGAGGTTGGTGAATCTGTGGAGTCATTGCCACAGACTGCTATAGAGGCTAAGTCAATGGGTATACTTAAAATGGAGGTTGACAGGCTCTTGAGTAGTACGTGGCCAAGTGGTTAAGGCGTTCATCTAGTGATCTGAAGGTCGCTAGTTCGAGCCTCAGCTGTGGCAGCATGTTTATGTCCTTGAGCAAGGCACTTAACCACACATTGCTCTAGTGTCTGTGGGAGGAGTGGCGCCCCACACAGACTTCCAATCTGCGCCTTGTAAATGCCCGACACAGACCTTTCATGGTCTGAGTCAACGTTCCCTCCCCTCCCTGAGTAGTAAAGACATCCGGTTACAGGGAGAAGGCAGAAGAATGGGGTTGAGAGGGACAATAAATCAGTCATGATGGAATTGCAAAGCAGAAATGATGGACCTAATAGCCTAATTCTGCTTTTGTGTCTTATGATAATATGGAGTTGGCAAAAACTTTAAACCAAAATGTAAACCTAGGATGATGAGCTCTGGATTAAGATGATACTCACTTCAATAGAACAGCCACGTAGTGACCCACTTCTTAATGCCTTTTGTATGATCTTAAAGAGATAGCTTGGTGCTTTATTTAGTTCATACCGCTCTGAAATTCCTCCTGTAAAATCTTCAAACCCCTCAGTCACGAATCCCCCTATTAGTGCTTCGTAGGACCCATTTAACACGGAAAATGAATATTACAATTAATCCTTCGTGAGAACATAAGACGACAAGAAAATTGGTGCAGGAATAGGTTCCTCAGCCCACAATCCTGTCCCACCGTTTGACATGATCATAACTGATCTGGTCCATCTCTTCTTATATGCCAATTGAATAATTAAGACAGCATTTCACTTGCAAGGCTCAATCCAGCAGGAGAAACAAATTCCTTATTGAGGAAATGAAAGCTGCTGAGAACTAGTAGAAAAAAAACATTCAGACTTGGTGCTGGTGGTGGTGGCTAGGGACGGGAGCTGTGGATCAGTCTGCAAACAGGCATTTCTGGAGCCTGAAGATAACACGTTCAAAGTTTTAGCAACAGCTTCTACTCTCCACCATTATATTTCTGAACAGACGATGAACTAACCGATGAACATTACCTCACTATTTTTTTGCTTTTTTTGCAGTACTTACTGAATTTATTTTAAATATATACTTATTGTAATTTACAGTATTGTACTGTAATGCTGCCGCAGAACAACAAATTTCATGGCATATGTCGGTGATACTAAACCTGATTCTGATTTCCAGCTCTCAGAGTGGATGGCAAAAATTCAACAGTATGAAGTCCACATTCCTTCCATTAGACCATAAGACCATAAGACAAAGGAGCAGAAGTCGGCCATTCGGCACATCGAGTCTGCTCCGCCATTTTATTATGAGCTGATCCATTCTCCCATTTAGTCCCACTCCCCCGCCTTCTCATCATAGCCTTTGATGCCCTGGCTACTCAGATACCTATCAATCTCTGCCTTAAATACACCCAATGACTTGGCCTCCACTGCTGCCTGTGGCAACAAATTCCATAGATTCACCACCCTCTGACTAAAAAAATTTCTTCGCATTTCTGTTCTGAATGGGCGCCTTCAATCCTTAAGTCATGCCCTCTCGTACTAGACTTCCTCATCATGGGACACAATTTTGCCACATCCACTCTGTCCATGTCTTTCAACATTCGAAATGTTTCTATGAGGTCTCCCCTCATTATTCTAAACTCCAAGAAATACAGTCCAAGAGTGGACAAACGTTCCTCATATGTTAACCCTCTCATTCCCGGAATCATTCTAGTGAATCTTCTCTGTACCCTCTCCAAGGTCAGCACATCCTTTCTTAAATTAGGAGACCAAAACTGCTCACAGTACTCCAAGTGAGGTCTCACCAGCGCCTTATAGAGCCTCAGCATCACATCCCTGCTCCTATTCTCTATTCCTCTAGAAATGAATGCCAACATTGCATTCACCTTCTTCACTATTGACTCAACCTGGAGGTTAACCTTAAGGGTATCCTGTATGAGGACTCCCAAGTCCCGTTGCATCTCCAAACTTTGAATTCTTTCCCCTTTTAAATAATAGTCTGCCCGTTTATTGTTTCTGCCAAAGTGCATAACCATACACTTTCCAACATTGTACTTCATTTGCCACTTCTTTGCCCATTCTTCCAATCTATCCAAGTCTCTCTGCAGACTCTCCGTTTCCTCAGCACTACCGGCCCCTCCACCTATCTTCGTATCATCAGCAAACTTAGCCACAAAGCCATCTATTCCATAATCCAAATTGTTGATGTACAATGTAAAAAGAAGCAGCCCCAACATGGACCCCTGTGGAACACCACTGGTAAACGGCAGCCAACCAGAATAGGATCCCTTTATTCCCACTCTCTGTTTCCTGCCAATCAGCCAATGCTCTATCCATGTATGTAACTTTCCTGTAATTCCATGGGCTCTTATCTTGTTAAGTAGCCTCATGTGTGGCACCTTGTCAAAGGCCTTCTGAAAATCCAAATATACAACATCCACTGCATCTCCCTTGTCTAGCCTACTGGTAATTTCCTCAAAAAATTGTAATAGGTTTGTCAGACAGGATTTTCCTTTAAGGAATCCATGCTGAGTTCTGCCTATCTTGTCATATGCCTCCAGGTACTCTGTAAACTCATCCTTGACAATCGACTCCAACAACTTCCCAACCGCCAATGTCAAGCTAACAGGTCTATAATTTCCTTTTTGCTTCCTTGCCCCCTTCTTAAATAGCGGAGTGACACTTGCAATCTTCCAGTCCTCCGGAACCATGCCAGAATCTATTGACTTTTGAAAGATCAGCGCTAATGCCTCCGCAATTTCTCCACAGCTACTTCCTTCAGAACACGTGGGTGCATTCCACCTGGTCCGGGAGATTTATCTACCTTTAGACTATTCAGCTTCCTGAGTACTTTCTCTGTCGTAATTGTGACTGCGCACACTTCTCTTCCCTGCCACCCTTGAATGTCCGGTATATTGCTGATGTCTTCCTCAGTGAAGACTGATGCAAAATACTCGTTCAGTTCCTCTGCCATCTCCTTATCTCCAATTACAATTTCTCCAGCATCATTTTCTATCGGTCCTATATCTACTCTCACCTGTCTTTTACTATTTATATACTTGAAAAAGCTTTTAGTATCCTCTTTGATATTATTTGCTAGCTTCCTTTCATAGTTAATCTTTTTCCTCTTAATGACCTTCTTGGTTTCCTTTTGTAAGGTTTTAAAAACCTCCCAATCCTCTGTCTTCCCACTAATTTTTGCTTCTTTGTATGCCCTCTCCTTTGCTTTAACTTTGGCTTTGACTTCTCTTGTCAACCACAGTTGCATCCTTTTTCCATTCGAAAATTTCTTCTTTTTTGGAATATACTTGTTTTGCATCTTCCCCACTTCTCACATAATCTCCAGCCACTGCTGCTCTGCCGTCTTTCCCGCCAGTGTACCTTTCCAGTCAACTTTGGCCAGTTCCTCTCTCATGCCACTGTAATTTCCTTTACTCTACTGAAATACCAACATATCAGAATTCGGCTTCTCTTTTTCAAATTTCACAGTGAACTCAATCATGTTATGATCACTGCCTCCTAAGGGTTGCTTCACCTCAATCTCTCTAATCACCTCTGGTTCATTGCACAATACCCAATCCAGTACAGCCGATCCCCTAGTGGGCTCAACAACAAGCTGTTCTAAAAAGCCATCTCGCAGACATTCTACAAATTCTCTCTCTTGAGATCCAGTGCCGACCTGATTTTCCCAATCCACTCGCATGTTAAAATCCCCCACAATTATCATAACACTGCCCTTCTGACAAGCCTTTTCTATTTCCTGTTGTAATTTGTAGTCCACATCCCTGCAGCTGTTTGGAGGCTTATAAATAACTGCCATCAGGGTCCTTTTACCCCTGCTATTTCTTAGCTCAACCCATAGAGATTCTGCACTTTCCGATCTTATATCACCTCTTTCTAATGATTTAATATCATTTCTTACCAATAAAGCCACGCCTCCCCCTCTGCCTACCTTCCTATCCTTCCTATACACCGTGTATCCTTGGACGTTCAGCTCCCAGACATATGCATCCTTTAGCCAGGTCTCTGTGATGGCCACAATATCATACCTGCCAATCTGTAGCTGTACGACAAGATTATCCACCTTATTCCTTATGCTGAGTGCATTTAAGTATAACACCTTAAGACCAATATTTGGTACTTTTCGCTTTGATTTCACTGCAACTTTATTGCACTGCAACTCAGCCCAATGGCTACAAATTTGCCCCATCACCTGCCTGTCTTTCCTGACATCTTTACTGCTCACTATCTTAGATTTATTTCTGTTTTCCCCTTCCTCCGCTCTGTCATTCCAGTTCCCATCCCCCTGCCAAATTAGTTTAAACCCTCCCTAACAGCTCTATTAAACTTTCCTGCCAGGATATTGGTCCCCTTCGGGTTCAGGTGTAACCTGTCCTTTTTGAACAGGTCATACTTCCCCCAGAAGAGATCCCAATTATCCAAGAATCTGAAGCCCTGCCCCCTGCACCAGTCTCTCAGCCACGCATTCATCTGCCTGATCCTACTATTCTTGCCCTTGCTAGCATGTGGCACAGGTAGCAATCCCGAGATTACTACCCTGGAGGTCCTGCTTCTCAGCTTCCTTCCTAACTCTTGGAAATCTCTATTCAGGACCTCCTCTTTTGTCCTATCTATGTCATTGGTACCAACATATACCAAGACAACTGGCTGCTCACCCTCCCCCTTCAGAATATTCAGGACCCAATCCGAGACATCCCGTACCCTGGCACCTGGGAGGCAGCACACCATGCGGGTATCTCTATTAGGCTCACAGATTCTCCTGTCCATTCCCCTGACTATGGAATCCCCTACGACAACCGCATTTCTCTTCTCCCTCCTTCTCTCCTGCACAATGGAGCCAGGCTCAGTGCCAGAGACCCGGTCACCGTGGGCATCCCCTGTCAGGTCATCCCCCTCAACAGCATCCAGAACAAGATATTTGTTGCTGAGGGGGTCAGCCACAGGTGTGCTCTCCACTATCTGGGCATTTCCCTTCCTTCTCTTGACAGTGACCCAGTTTTCTGACCCCTGTAGCCTAGGGATGACTACCTCCCTGTAGCTCCTGTCTATCACCTCTTCACTTTCCCTGATAAGCAGTAGGTCATCAAGCTGCAGCTCCAGATCCCTAACACGGTCTCTGAGGAGCTGCATCTCGGTGCACCTGGCACAGATGTGGCCATCAGGGAGTCTGGAGGTCTCCCAGGATTCCCACATCTGACACCCTGAACAAAGCACTAACCCTGCAGGCATGCCATCTAATTCTACAGGAATGAAACTGGAAAAATAAGACTTCATTGGACCCCAGGGAGCACTTGTGGCTCTTGTTGCTGAAGGAAATATTAAAAGTTGATAACAATGACACTTTTGGGCCTCATCATGTCTCCCACAGGTTTCAGCTTCATGGGAAGCTGCTGGGGCCTCCAGCTCAGGCCACCGAAATAAAATTGGAATTAGGATCAGACTAGTCCATTTATCTGTTACAAATCTAAAATGGTCAGCTCCCAACAATTCCAAAATGATGATTGAACAATAACACTACAATGCAAGAAATGTTATAGGAAAGGAAGATGAGCTTAGGGCATGGATCAGCATGTAGAGTTATGACATTGTAATCATTAGTAACCTCCAAGAGGATCACAACATTATTATGATTTGGAAACTTGTGTGGGACAATGACCAGGAGAGCTATGTTGGCTTTATGCTTTCAGTCCTGAGGGGACTACCCATGCCAAACAGATCAAAGGGTAGAGGCCAGACGAAAAGTGGTCCATTGGTTCTCCAGGCTCAGGGGTTCAGCTCAGAGTTAACAACCCTGACTGGCCAAACAAACCTTATGGAAACAGCAAAGACGAATCCTATTATATCTGTGGGTGATGGTATTCCTAAGTTTCCTCCCAAGATGTGCATGGCTAACAGCAGTGAAAACCAAGAGGAAGCTACTGGGCACACCACCAAGTCGAAGATCAAATGGCCAAGGACAGACAGAGATGGAGGACCTTCACTGCTGCCCTAAATGTCAACGGCATAATGGGCAGCAAGTAATTAAGTCATCAGTAACACTTGGTTGCAGGAGGAGCAGGACAGGCAGCTCAATGTTCCAAGGTTCCATTACTTTAGGCACAATAGAGTGGGAGGGATTAAAAGGGGAGGGTGGCACCATTAGTCAGAGAAAATGTCAACAGCAGCAGTCAGACAGCACAGACTGGAGAGCTCATCTACTGAGGCTACATGGATGGAACTGAGGAGTAAGAAAGGGATGACCACCTTAATGCAATTCTCTTTTAGGCCACCCAACACTGTGAATGATTTCGAGGAGCAAATTTATAGGGAGATCACAGACTGTTGCAAGAAACATAAGTTTGTGATCATGGGTGATTTTAACTTTCTATATATTCCATATACTGGGACACCCACATTGCAAAAGGGCAGAATGGGAAAGAATTTGTCAAACGTGTTCAGGAAAATTTCTTTAATCTGTACATAGAGGTCCAAGTGTGGATTGGGCAGGTTGCTTTCTGGCAAAGGTGTACTTGGCAAGTGGAAGGACTTGAAAAGTGAAGCTTTGAGAGTACAAAGTTTGTATGTTCTGGTCAGAATAAAAGGCAAGGATAACAGTGTTGTAGCATGGATGAAATCACCAGAGAGACAGAGTCACTGGTAGACACAAAGCAGCTTCTTTATTCGACACAAGAAGGTACAGCAGGCATCATACGGATGGAGACGCTTTCGGTTGAAAGGTCTGCTAGCTCAATGTGGGCTCGATATTTATATACTAAACACAAAGGCAATCGCTACTTAAAAAGTGATAGACAATGCATAGACAATGCTTCCTTTTGAAGCTACCTACAAACATTACACCTTCTGGCTTCATCCTTTTCTTCCAATGCCAACATGTCTGGGTTGGTATCCACAGCCTTTAGGAATGCAAGTTAAATCCACAATACATTTATTTGGCATTTTACGTGCTAACATAGAAGACACTTAATATTTATAAAGTATAGATAATACTGTCTTCGAATCTACAGCATCTGGTCAAACTATGGCACCAGAAGCATCTGGTATTCACACCTTTTTAGGAAGCGCATTGTTGTGGACTCAATCCACAGTACTTTGTCAAATAGAAGTCTGGTGGCCAAAGTCATTTAAGTGTAAATGAATCATCTACCCAAAAAAACTCACTCTAGCAAACAGGTTTAGGGAGCCTTGGTTTTCAACTGATATCCAGGCGCTGGTTAAGAAAAAGAAGGAGATGTCTCACAGGTGTGGACAGGAAGGAGCAAGTGAGGTACTTGGAGTATAAGAAATCCAAGACAATACTTAAAAAGGAAATCAGGACCGCTAAAAGACATGAGGTTGCTCTAGCAGTCAAGGTGAAGGAGAATCCCAAGGGGCTTCAACAGATATTCTATGTTGCACAAAGCAAGTACCTGGGTCACTATCAGGAGAGGGAAAGGAAATAGGCAGCCAGTGCGAAAGTACCCCTGTGGGTGTTCCCCTCAATAATAAGAATATCGTTTTGGACACTGTTCAGTGAGACACAATCTACCAGACGAAGCCGCAGTGACTGGGTCTCTGGCAACGAGTCTGGTGCTGTGGCTCTGAAGTTAAGGGTGGTGGGAGGGTGGGGGTAAGAAAAGGTCTGCAGTAGTTATAGAGGATTCACAGTTAGAGGAGTAGAGACAGGATTCTGTCCATGTGAAAGAGATGGATAGTATGTTGCCTCCCAGTTGTCTGGGTTAGTGTTGTCTTGGATTGAAATTCATGGCATTCTAAAGGGAGAGGGTGAGTAGCCTGAAATCTTGTTACATATTGGCACCAATAACATAGGTTGAAAAAGGAATGAGGAACTGAAGAGAGAATACAGGGAGTTGGTAGAAAGCTAATAAGCAGAACTGCTAGGGTTGTAATCTCTGGATTCCTGCCTGTGCCACAAGTCAGTAAGGATCAGAATAGGGAGATTTGGCAGATGAATGCACGGCTGAGGAACTGGTGCAGGGGGCAGGGCTTCATATTTCTCGATCATTGGGATCTCTTTTGGGGAAGGTATGACCTTTACAAAAGGGATAGGTCAGACCTAAACCCAAGGAAGACCATTATCCTTGTGGGCAGCCTTGCTACGGCTTTTGGGGAGGGTTTAAACTAATTTGTCAAGGGGATGGGGAAGTTGGTATACAAATAGCTGGAGTGTGCAGTGAGGCTGTCAGGAAGGACAGGCAGATGACAGGGCAAAATTGCAGTCAGCGGGATGAGTTCAAAAAGGTTGAAAGGTTCATTAAAAGTATGCATGTAAATACAACTCTGATATTTGTCTACTCCAGATAGCCATGAAATACAGAAAAACCATGGGTGCTGATGAAAGAAAATACATCAAATCCCCAACCCCACCAACCAGCACAAGAAAGAAAACAAACAGAACTCACAGATCCCCAAAACTACCCTCCATCACAGCAAAAATAGCAATAACAGTCCCCAATCCTCTCACTCGCAGAAAAATGTGACAGTAACAATCCCCAACCCCCTTGCATGCAGAAAAGAACAGCGACAGTAGCACCAAACCCCCAACTCCACCACCCCCACACACAAAACTTAACAGATCACCCAACCGCCAATCCTCCACAAGAAAGGATATACTGAAAAGCTGAAGGAAGCCAATATACAGTACAGTCCAATAGTCACATGAATTTCAGAATATAAAAAAAACAATGTAACATAGCAATAAAATAAAAAAGGTGATGAATACAGGACTGAAGGTGTTATATCTGAATGTATGCAGTATAGAGAATAAGGTAGACGATCTTGTAGTGCAGCTAGAACTTAGTAGGTAAAATTTTGTGGGCATCACTGAGTCATGGCTGAAAGAAGATTATCGTTGGGAATTTAACATCCAAGGACACACGTCGTTTTGAAAGGACAGGCAGGTAGAGAGATGGCGTATGTTGCCTCTGTTGATAAAATATGAATTTAATCCTGAGAAAGATGACATCGGATCAGAGGATGTAGAATACTTTTGGTTAGAGTTAAGAAACTGCACAGTAAAAAGACCCTGGTGGGAGTTATATACAGGCCTCCGAACAGTAGCCAGGATGTGGACTACAAATTACAATGGGAGGTAGAAAATGCATATCAAAAGAATAATGCTATAATAGTCATGGGGGATTTCAATATGCAGGTAGATTGGGAAAATGAGGTTAGTTTTAGATCCTAAGAGAGAGAATTTTAGAATGAGTACGAGATGGCTTTTTAAAGCAGCTTGTCGTTGAGCCCACGAGGTGAATGGTCATTCAGGATTTGGTGCTGTGTAATCAACCAGATTAAATTAGGGACCTGAAGGTAAAGAAACTCTTAGGGGACAGTGGTCATAATATGATAGACTTCACCCTGCAATTTGAGAGGGAGAATCTAAAGTCAGATGTTTCTGTATTATGGTGGAGTAAATAGAATTATAGAGAGAACAGCTGGCCAAAGTTGATTAGAAGGGAACATTCAACTTTAGCAATAACTGGAGTTTCTGGGAGAAATTTGGGAGGTGCAGGATAGATACATTCCAAAGAAGTAGTAGTATTCTAAAGGCAGGATGATGCAACCGAAGCTGACAAGGGACAACAAAGCCAACATAAAAGCCAAAGAAATCGCATATAATAGAGCAAAAATTAGTGGGAAGTTAAAGGATTGGGAAGCTTAAAAACCAACAGAAGACAATTAAAAAAGACAAAAAAAAAGGAAAAGATGGAGTATGAAGGTATGCCAACCAATAATATCAAAGAAGATACCAAAAGTTTTTTTTCCCAGATATAAAAAGAGTAGAAGAGAGGTGAGAGTAGCTATCAGACCACTGGATAATGATGTTGGAGAGGTAGAAATGGGGGATAAGGGTTGAGCTAAGAAATCGCAGGGGTAAAAGGACCCTGATGGCAGTTATATATGGGCCTCCAAATGGTAGTGATATGGACTACAAATTACAACAGGAAATAGAAAATGCTTGTCAGAAGGGCAGTATTATGATAATTGTGGGGGATTTTAACATGTGAGTGGATTGGGAAAATCAGGTCGGCACTGGATCTCAAGAGAGAGAATTTGTAGAATGTCTGCGAGATGGCTTTTTAGAACAGCTTGTTGTTGAGCCCACTAGGGGATCAGCTGTACTGGATTGGGTATTGTGTAATGAACCAGAGGTGATTAGAGAGATTGAGGTGCAGGAACCCTTAGGAGGCAGTGATCATAACATGATTGAGTTCATTGTGAAATTTGAAAAAGACAACCTGAAATCTGATGTGTCAGTATTTCAGTGGAGTAAAGGAAATTATAGTGGCATGAGAGAGGAACTGGCCAAAGTTGACTGGAAAGGGATACTGGCGGGAAGGATGGCAGAGCAGCAGTGGCTGGAGTTTATGCGAGAAGTGAGGAAGGTGTAAGACAGGTATATTCCAAAAAAGAAGAAATTTTCTAATGGAAAAAGGATGCAACCATGGCTGACTAGAGAAGTCAAAGCCAAAGTTAAAGCAAAGCAGAGGGCATATAAGGAAGCAAAAATTAGTGGGAAGACAGAGGATTGGGACGTTTTTAAAATCTTACAAAAGGAAACTAAGAAGGTCATTAAGAGGGAAAAGATTAACTATGAAAGGAAGCTAGCAGATAATATCAAAGAGGATACTAAAAGCTTTTTCAAGTATATAAAGAATAAAAGACAGGTGGGAGTAGATATAGGACTGATAGAAAATGATGCTGGAGAAATTGTAATGGGAGATAAGGAGATGGCGGAGGAACTAAACGAGTATTTTGCATCAGTCTTCACTGAGGAAGAAATCAGCAGTATGCCGGACACTCAAGGGTGGCAGGGAAGAGAAGTGTGTGCAGTCACAATTATGACAGAGAAAGTACTCAGGAAGCTGAATAGTCTAAAGGTAGATAAATCTCTCAGACCAGATGGAATGCACCCTCGTGTTCTGAAGAAAGTAGCTGTGGAGATTGCGGAAGCATTACCGATGATCTTTCAAAAGTCGATAGATTCTGGCATGGTTCGGAGGACTGGAAGATTGCAAATGTCACTCGGCTATTTAAGAAGGGGACCAGGAAGCAAAAAGGAAATTATAGACCTGGTAGCTTGACATCGGTGGTTGGGAGGTTGTTGGAGTCGATTGTCAAGGATGAGGTTACAGAGTACCTGGAGGCATATGACAAGATAGGTAGAACTCAGCATGGTTTCCTTAAAGGAAAATCCTGCCTGACAAACGTAT
This sequence comes from Mobula birostris, assembly GCF_030028105.1. Lineage (NCBI taxonomy): Eukaryota > Metazoa > Chordata > Chondrichthyes > Myliobatiformes > Myliobatidae > Mobula > Mobula birostris. The sequence goes on from NC_092377.1 coordinate 30,092,798, forward strand.
TACAATTTTTTGAGGAAATTACAAGTAGGCTAGACAAGGGAGATGTAGTGGATGTTGTATATTTGGATTTTCAGAAGGCCTTTGACAAGGTGCCACACATGAGACTACTTAACAAGATAAGAGCCCATGGAATTACAAGGAAGTTACATACATGGATAGAGCATTGGCTGATTGGCAGGAAACAGAGAGTGGGAATAAAGGGATCCTATTCTGGTTGGCTGCCGGTTACCAGTGGTGTTCCACAAGGGTCCGTGTTGGGGCTGCTTCTTTTTACGTTGTACATCAACGATTTGGATTATGGAATAGACGGCTTTGTGGCTAAGTTTGCTGATGATACGAAGATAGGTGGAGGGGCTGGTAGTTCTGAGGAAATAGAGAGTCTGCAGAGAGACTTGGATAGATTGGAAGAATGGGCAAAGAAGTGGCAAATGAAATACAATGTTGGAAAGTGTATGGTTATGCACTTTGGCAGAAGAAATAAACGGGCAGACCATTATTTAAATGAGGAGAGAATTCAAGGTTCTGAGATGCAACGAGACTTGGGAGTCCTCGTGCAGGATACCCTTAAGGTTAACTTCCAGGTTGAGTCAGTGGTGAAGAAGGTGAATGCAATGTTGGCATTCATTTCTAGAGGAATAGAGTTTAGGCGCAGGGATGTGATGTTGAGGCTGTATAAGGCACTGGTGAGACTTCACTTGGAGTACTGTGGGCAGCTTTGGTCTCCTTATTTAAGAAAGGATGTTCTGACGATGGAGAGAGTACAGAGAAGATTCACTAGAATGATTCCGGGAATGAGAGGGTTAACATATGAGGAACATTTGTCCACTCTTGGACTGTATTCCATGGAGTTTAGGAGAATAGGGGGAGACCTCATAGAAAAATTTCGAATGTTGAAAGGCGTGGACAGGGTGGATGTGGCAAAGTTGTTTCCCATGATGGGGGAGTCTAGTATGAGAGGGCATGACTTAGGATTTAAGGGCGCCCATTCAAAACAGATGAGAAGAAATTTTTTTAGCCAGAGGGTGATGACTCTATGGAATTTGTTGCCACGGGCGGCAGTGGAGCCCAAGTCATTGGGTGTATTTAAGGCAGAGATTGATAGGTATCTGAGTAGCCAGGGCATCAAAGGTTATGGTGAGAAGGCAGGGGAGTGGGACTAAATGGGAGAATGGATCAGCTCATGATAAAATGGCAAAGCAGATTCGATGGGCCGAATGGCTGGCTTCTGCTCCTTTGTCTTATGGATAAGGAAATGGCAGATGAATAAATAGATATTTTGCCATGGGATCAATGTCCAATTAGAAGTCGGATGGCAGAGGGGAAGAAGCTGTTGCTGAATCGATCTGTGTGTGCCTTCAGGCTTCTGTACCTTGTTCCTGATGGTAACAATGAGAAGAGGCCTAATTTGGAATATTGTGTGAAGATTTGTTCACTTACAGGAAAGATGTCAATAAAATTGAAAGCGTGCAGAGAAAATTTATAAGGAAATGAGGATCTGAGTTATAGGGAAAGATTGAATAGGCTAGGACTTAATCCTTAGCATAAAACATTGGAGAATGAGGTGAGATTTGATGATCATGGCTGATTCTGGATCCCATTCAACCCCATACGTCTGCCTTCTCACCATATCCTTTGATTTCCTGATCCATCAGGAAATGATCAACTTCTGCCTTAAATATACCCACAGATTTGGCCTCCACTGCAGTCTGTAGCAGAGCATTTCACAGATTTACTCTTCTCTGGCTAAAAGAATTCCTCCTTACCTCTTTTCTAAAAGGTTACCCCTCAATTTTGAGGCTGTGCCCTCCAGCTCTGGATACTCCCACCGTAGGGAACATCCTCTCCACATCCACCCTAACTTGTCCTTTCAACATTCAGTAGGTTTCAATGAGATTTCCCCACATTCTTCTAAATTTCAGTGAGCACAGGCCCAAAGTTGCCAAACACTCCTCATGTGTTAACCCCTTCATTCCCAGAATTACCCTTGTGAACCTCCTCTGGACTCTCTCCAATGACAACACATCTTTTCTGAGATATGGTGCCCAAAACTGTTGGCAATACTCCAAGTGTGGCCTGACAAGTGCCTTATAAAGCCTCAGCATTATCTCCTTGCTTTTATATTCTATTCTCCTTGAAATAAATACCAACATTGCGTTTTCCTTCTTTACCACAGACTCAACCTGCAAATTAGCCTTCTGGGAGTCTTGCACAAGGACTCCCAAGTCCCTCTGTACCTCTGATTTTTGAATTTTCTTCCCATTTAGATAATAGTCTGCATTATTGTTCCTTTCACATTATCATATACTGTATTCCATCTGCTACTTTTTTCCCCATTCTTTCAATTTGCCCAAGTCCTGCTGCAAATATTCAATGAAATTCGAAGGGCAGTGTAATCATAATTGGTACCCTGAGTAATGAAAAGATTTTGGGGAGTTATTAAAAGATCATTTAATACAGAATATTCAATTTGTCTTCTCTTTTTTTTACCTGTAGTACAGTTAAGGTTTTCGCAATAGCGATCTGCAGGATATTGTGGAAGTGGAATTTGGCATTGCCGTTCAATGTGAAAGAGGATTGCCACTGGATGTCAAAGTAAGATGGCCGAATTCTTTCTGACTGGATAAGGTCAATGCCAAGCACCTTGGCATGCTTGAGTATTACTTGTCATCTATCAGGCATGGCCTGGCTCTTATCCAGGTCATTGTTCATACAACTGTAACTTCTTTGGTTTACCAAAAAGCTGTGCATGGAACTGAACACTACAGGGTGATAATATCGTAGTGTATTTTGAAACAACTTTTGTGGTACAGGAGAGTAATTTGCTCTCCTATATGAAATATTGCTATTAATGGTGCTAGCAACAACAGTAGGCATTCTTGGATTTGACTTAGTAGAATAGCACACTGTGAATTTAATCCAGGGAGAAAAGACAAAGCTATTGATAAATAGCTATTAAAGCTATTTGGTCAGGGCGTGAAGGGATACAGGGAGAAGGCAGCAGACTGGGGCTGAGAGGAAAATTGGATCAACCACAATGAAATGGTGGAGCAGACTCAATAGGCCTAATGGCTTTACATCCTGTCACTTGTAAAAATGCCATTCCCTTTTCTCAGTTCCTCTCTTTCTGCTATACATTTTCTCAGGAGGCTTTCCTTTCGATCTGATCTAATGAGACATCCTCCTTCTTCAAAGAATAGGGTTTCCTTACCTCCATCATTGATGCTGCCCTCACTTGCATCTCTTCCATTTCCTGGACATCTGCCCTCATCAAATCTTCCCTCCGCTATCACAGGGATTTCCTCTTGACCATGAGCCTTTGAATCCAGTACATCATTCTCTGCAATCTCTGCCATTTTCATTGGAATCCTACCACCAAGCACACTTATACCTCCTACCCCCACTCTCTGCTTTCCATGGAGATCACTCTTTTCGCGATTCCCTTGTCCATTTGTCCCTGCCCACTGATCTCCCTCCTGGCACATCGCTACAAGTGGAACAAGTCCTACACCTGCCCATTCTCTTGTCCCTCAATGCCATTTAGGGCCCCATAGAGTGCTTCCAGGTCAGGCAATAGTTCACATGCTTGTCTGTCAGGGTCACCTATATATCTGTGCTTAGTATGGCCTCCTCCATATCGATGAGACACAACATAGATTGAGGAATCCCTTTGTTGAGCACCTTTCCCCACAACAAGGAGGAACTCCCAGTGGCCAAACACTCCCCATTCCCATTTTGACATGTCAGTCCATGGTCTCCTCTAGACCCACGATGAGACCATTCTCAGGTTGGAGGAGCCTGGGTGGTAGGATTCCAATGAAAATGGCAGAGATTGCAGAGAATGATCCAAAGGCTCATGGTCAAGAGGAAATTCCTGTTATGGTGGAGGGAAGATTTGATGAGGGCAGATGTCCAGGAAATGGAAGAGATGCAAGTGAAGTGAAATTACCTCACGTTCCTTTTGGGTATCCTCTATCCAGACATTGATCTCTCCAAAGTCTGGTAATTTCTCAACCCTTCCCCTTCTCTCCTTTTCCATTTCCCTTTTCTTCTCCTCACGAACCAATCATTCCCCCTCCGGAGCCCCTCCTCCTTTCTTTTCCCCCATGGTCGACTTTCCTCTCCTATCGGATTCCTTCTTCTTCAGCTCCTTACCTTCTTCATCAATCATCTCCATGCTTTTCACTTCATCCACACTCCCCCACCCACCTACCTTCCCTCTCACCTTCCAGCTTGTACTTCCCCCACCGCCCCCAACTTCTTATTCTTATTTCTGACCCCTTCCAGTCCTGATGAAGAGCCTTGGCCCGAAACATCAAGTCTTTATTCTGCATCATAGATGCTGCCTGACCTGCTGAGTTCCTCCAGCATTTTGTGTGTGTCACACTACATTTCCAGCATCTGCAGAATTTATTATGCTTATGATTTATTCAGTGATTTTTGTGACTCTGTAATGGCAGGCATTTTGCAAGTGTTACAATGCAGGAAATGCAGGAGCCAATTTGTGCACTTAGAGCTTCCACACATACTTGGATAACCTGTTTTAGTTCTAGGCTAAGTATTTGACTAGGCAATGTTGGTCTTAGAAATAGTTCTCTATGTTATCAGCCACTTATGAGAGCAGTTATAGACTTGTGTTAACATTTCTTTAAATACTACCTCTGATAATGCAGCACTACCCCAGTTCCACCTGGCATGTCAAATCAGTCTTGAGATCAGCTCACTGGGAACTTAATCCACAACTCCCCAATTTAGCCAGAAGAATCCCTGAACAACTGAGCTGTATAAATATTAAAAATGAACCGAATAAAGCAAAAAAGTTATGGGTTGTGATAAACCATATATATATGTTGTAACTGGGTTACCTGTCTGGACACACCCCTCTGCTGACTGCCCTTGTGGCTCCTCCCACAGAGCCCTGAATAAAGGCGATTGGGCCATGGCTCCTCCTCTCAGTCCAGGGGCGGACACTCAGCATGCTGGAGGTCACATTTTACTGCTAATAAAAGCCTTTCAGTATTTACTCTACTTCCAGTCTTTTGGAGTTATTGATGGTGCATCAATTTTATTAGCAGTAATTTTAAAGCATGGAACGTGCTATGAGACCCGACAAGTTAGACCTCGACCCACAAACACCTGAAGCTGGAAACGCTTTCGAACTCTGGCTGGCTTGCTTTGAATCATACCTAGAGGAGATTAAAGCGACCGACCCCGCAGCGAAGCGCAGAGTTCTCCTTCCCAGGGTCAGTCCACAGGTCTGCTCGATGATCAGAGACCAGCCGAACTACGACAGCGCAATGAGCACCCTCAAAGGACAATATCTGCGGCCGGTAAACACCATCTACGTGCAGCATCGCCTAGCGACCCGGCACCAGCGAGTGCTGAGTTTGTCTGGGCACTACAGACGCTCATGCAGACCTGCGGCTGCCAAGAACTGACAGCAGAACAGCATGCAGGGCTCCTAGTGAGAGAGGCTTTTGTTACGGGGGTCAGTGCATGTGCGCCAGCGGCTGCTGGAAAAAGCTGAGCTTACCTTACGTTCTGCGATTGAGCTGGCCAACACGCTGGAGGCCACTCTGCACAACTCTGAGGCTCTCCAGGCACGTGATCCCCCGATGGCCTTGTGGGTGCCGCAGACCCCGCAACCTGCCGGCGAATCGACCTCGGCTGCTGCCAGTCGTGAGTCCGCGAAGTGTTACTTCTGCGGACACGAGAAGCACCCCCGGAAACGCTGCCCAGCCCGAGAAGCTACCTGCTCCAGCTGTAGAAAGAAGGGCCGCTTCGCCAAGGCCTGTAAGTCCAAACCGCAAGCGGGATCGAGCAGCGCCACGTGCGGGCATGGGGGTCGCCATTTTGCCTGCACGCCGCTACCACGTGCGAGACATGGGGGTTGCCATCTTGCCCGCCGCCATCTTCCCTGCACGCTGCCACCACGTGCGAGACATGGGGGTGGCCATCTTGATCGGCACCACCTCCCACTGCCTACAACCAATGGGTGCTCACGGGGCACCCCTCTGTGCCGGACCAAGACAGCGACTCAACCCTGGCCTCCGTGACCCTTGACCAAAGCGCTACCCACCAGCTTGCAAGGTCAATGAGGGGCGCAGGACAAGCTGCCTGTTTGGCACGGGAAGCACAGAGAGTTTTATCCACCCGGACACGGTGCAGCATTGAGGATTCGTGATATGGCCGGTAAGTCAGAGGGTCGCCATGGCTTCCGGGTCGCATACAACAGACATCTGGTGGGGTGGGGGGGGGGTTGTGTAGCGACACTAGTGGTGCAGGGCACAGAATATTGAGACTTTACATTACTGATCATGCCTCAACTGTGTGCCCCTGTGCTATTGGGGCTCGACTTCCAGAGCCACCTGAAGAGCGTGACAATGGAGCATGATGGGCCCCTCCCACCAATCACTGTTGGAAATCCTCAGTTTTGTAGGAATACGTCATATGCCCTGCTACTGATCACCCACACACACCAACCCGCACATCTCACCCAACACCATGCCAACAGTCACACTACCAACACCACTTGTGGCCTCCCCACCCTCAAGATCCCTCCTCCACTGCTGTTTGCCAACCTGACCCCCAACTGTAAACCTGTGGCAACTAAAAGCAGGAGGTACAGCGGGAGGGACAGCTCCTTCATTAAGTCGGAGGTGCAGCGGCTGCTTAGGGAGGGGATCATTGAGGCAAGTACAAGTCCTTGGAGGGTGCAGGTGGTCGTTGTTCGGAACGGGGAGAGAAATAGGATGGTCGTGGACTATAGCCAGACCGTCAATAGGTTCATGCAGCTCGAAGCGTACCCTCTACCCCGCATCGCGGATATGGTCAATCAGATAGCACAGTACAAGGTGTACTCGACCATAGACCTAAAATCCGCTTACTATCAGCTCCCCACCCACCGGGAGGACCGCCCTTACACCGCCTTCGAGGTGGACGGCAGGCTTTATCACTTCCTGCGCGTCCCCTTCGGTGTCACGAATGGTGTATCTGTCTTTCAGAGGGAAATGGACCGGATGGTGGACCAGTGCCAACTGAAGGCCACGTTCCCATATCTGGATAACATCACCATCTGCGGTCACGACCGGCAGGATCACGACAACAACCTCCAAAAATTTCTCCAAGTTGCCAAAGCTTTCAATCTCACCTATAACAAAGATAAGTGTGTGTTCGGAACTACCCGACTTGCTATCCTTGGGTGTGTCGTGGAGAACGGAGTCATTGGCCCTGACCCCGACCATATGCGCCCCCTGTTGGAACTCCCTCTTCCCAACACCCTCAGAGCCCTCAAAAGGTGCCTGGGCTTCTTTTCATATTGCACCCAATGGGTCTCTAACTACGCAGACAAGGCCTGTCCCCTGGTCAAGTCCACCACATTTCCCCTCTCAGCCGAGGCCCCCGCGGCCTTCAGCCGCATAAAAGGGGACATTGCCAAAGCAGCAATGCATGCGATGGATGAGGCCATTCCCTTCCAAGTAGAGAGTGACGCTTCCGAGTTTTCACTGGCTGCTACCCTCAACCAGGCAGGAAGACCAGTGGCATTCTTCTCCCGTACCCTACAAGGCCCTGAAATTCGGCACTCCGCGGTGGAGAAAGAGGCCCAGGCCATAGTGGAAGCTATTAGGCACTGCAGGCACTATCTCGCTGGCAAAAAGTTCACCCTGCTGACTGACCAGCGCTCAGTCGCATTCATGTTTAGTAACCAACAGCGGGGCAAAATCAAAAATGATAAAATTCTGAGGTGGAGAATTGAACTCTCCATCTTCAACTATGAGGTCATGTATAGGCCTGGGAAGCTCAACGAGCCCTCCGATGCCTGAGCCCAGGGAACATGCACCAGTGCGCAGATCGACCGGCTATACGCCTTACATTTAGATCTTTGCCACCTGGGGGTCACCCGGCTTTTCCACTTCGTGAAAGCCTGGAACCTGCCTTACTGCCTTGAGGAGATCAGGATGATGACCAGGGACTGCCAAGTCTGCGCAGAGTGCAAACCGCACTTCTACTAACCCGAAGAGGCACCACTCATCAAGGCCACCCGCCCCTTTGAGCGACTGAGTGTTGACTTCAAGGGCCCCCTTCCCTCCACCGACCGCAATGTGTACTTTCTTAATGTTATCAACAAGTACTCGCGGTTCCCCTTCGCCATCACCTGCCCCGATACCAGTACCACATCATTTATAAAAGCCCTGCGCAAGCTCTTCAGTCTGTTAGGATACCCATGCTATATCCACAGTGACAGAGGGTCCTCGTTTATGAGTGACGAGCTGCGCCAATACCTGCTGGCTATGGGTATTGCAACTAGTAGGACCACGAGCTATAATCCCCGGGGGAATGGACAGGTGGAGAAGGGGAATGGACAGGTGGAGAAGAGAATGCCACGGTGTGGAAAGCCACACTCTTAGCCCTCAGGTCAAAGGGACTGCCGGTCTCCCGCTGGCAGGCGGTCCTTCCCGAGGCACTCCACTCCAACCGCTCCCTGTTAGGCACGTCCACCAATGCCACCCCTCATGAGCGACTCTTTTCTTTTCCCAGAAAGTCGACCACTGGGACCACCCTACCAACTTGGCTGATGTCCCTGGGGCCAGTGCTGCTCCGGAAATATGCGAGGAGCAATAAATACTCCCCGATGGTCGAGAAGGTTTACTTACTTCATGCGAACCCCCATTATGCGTATGTGGTTTTACCTGATGGGTGGGAGGACACGGTCTCCATCCACGACCTGGCGTCCGCAGGAGCACCGGGCCCCTACCCTGAACACTCCATGGTGCCTATTGACCCCATACCCACCGATGTATGTACCCACGAGACACCGTGCACTCCAAGCCCTACACAGACACCACACCACACTCCCATACCGGGCGCGACGCACACGCATGAGGGATTACCAACGCCTAACGTGCTGACACCTCAAGTCAGGCCGGAGCCAGCACAACAGCCATTGCCGGTGCAACTACCACCGCGGGACTCTTTTTAAAAAAAGGAGGGGTGAATGTGGTAAACTATATATATATGTAACTGTGTCTGGACACGCCCCTCTACTGACTGCCCCGTGGCTCCTCCCACAGACCCCTGAATAAAGGCAATTGGGCCATGGCTCCTCCTCTCAGTCTAGGGGCAGACACTCAGCATGCTGGGGGTCACATTTTACTGCTAATAAAAGCCTTTCAGTATTTACTCTACCTCCGGTCTTTTGGAGTTATTGATGGTGCATCAGGGTGAAAATGCAACTTTCTCTTGCTGCTCTTTTTACGATACTTACTTTGAATAGGCTTTCTCCAGAAGAGCACTCCAGAATACATTCCCTGTAGCTGACTTCGCAAACAACAGCTCATCGTTCTTTGTGGGAAGCCTGTCATCGATCACCACATCCACCCATTCTCCGTACTGCCAGAACTACACCGGAACATCAGAGATTACTAATGGCTTGCCACAATTTCAACAATGACAAAAAACCTCAAATTTCAAATAAATTCAGTTCTTAAAAAAATCAGGCCACTGATTATAACTTACTTTAGCAACACTCTACTTACTATGCACACATTGGAGAAAGTTTTGTTGGAAGAATCTTCAGTGTGTAAAACTATCATGTGATGAACAGAATAGACACAAGTTGTTATGTTTAGTAACTCCAAAACACAACTAATTGAAAGAAAACAGAGAGTTCGGAAAGCCTGTCTTAGTTTCAGCTTAACTCTAATTGAGGCATGCACACTTAAGCCATTGTTGGGAGTAGGCCAGTGGTGAGAGTAGGAGTGTCAGGCTTTGACTCAAAAGAGGCTTCATCTTGAAAGGGGCATTGGCTCTGGGTAAGCTTTTGTTAAGATTCCTAGTGTGATAAATGGCTGTTGTGTGTTCTTCATGCTCAATGTTGGATTCCTGTGAGACCCAGAGTCTCCCAGGGAACTGCATCTGCATAAAGTTTATCTGGCTGTAGCTAATTCAAGACTGTGTTAGGGATCTGACCTCCCAGGAAATGCCACGGAGACTGGGATACGGGCACTGAGTATAGGTCTATGGTGCAGAAGGGTAAGAGGGAGAAGAGGGCAGCAGTAGTGATCGGGGATCCAATAGTCAGGGGAACAAACAAGAGATTCTGTGGATGTGAAGAGGACATGTGGATGGTATGTTGCCTCCCAGGTGCCAGGGTCAGAGAGTGTCTCAGATCATGTCCACAGTATTTTGGAGAGGGAGGGAAGGCAGCCAGATGTCTGGTATATATTGGTACCAATGACATAGGAAGGAAAAGCAAAGAGGTATGAAAAGAGAATTTAGAGACATGGTAGAAAGCTGAGAAGCAGGATCTCCAGAGTAATAATTTCTGGATTGCTGCCTGTGCCACACGCCAGAGAGGGAAGAAACAGGATGATTTCACAGATTAATGCATGGCTGAGAAGCTGGTGCAGGGGGCAGGGCTTCATGTTCTTGGATCTTTAGGATCTCTTCTAGGGGATGTATGACCTGTTCAAAAGTGACAGATTGCTCCTGAACCCAAGGGGGACCAATATTCTCATGGTAGGTTTGTTAAGAGTTGTTGAGGAGGATTTAAGCTAATTTGGCAGGGGAGTGGGAACCAGAGTGAAGGGACTCAGGAGAGGATGGATAGTGAAAAAAACAAAGATAGCATGCAGTTAGACTGTCAGGAAGGGCAGGTGGATGTTAGGACATCATTGCAGCCAGCAGGGTGAGTATCAGTGCATTAGGGATGCAGAATCAAAAAAGGGTAACAAATGCAGCACTGAAAGTGTCATATCTCCATGCATGGTGGATGATCTTACTGCACTATTACAGATTGTCAGGAATGATGTTGTGGCCATCACTGAGTCGTGACTGAAGGATGGTTGTAGTTGGGAGCTGAATGCCCAAGGTAACATGTTGCATTGGAGGGATAGGAAGGTAGGCAGAGAGGGAAGCATGGCATTACTGGTAAAGAATGGCATCAAATCAGTAGAAAGATATGACATAAGATTGGAAGATGTTGAATCCTTGTGAGTTGAGTTAACAAACTGCAAGGGTAAAAGGACCCTGTTGGCAGTTATACACAGGCCTCCCAACAGTAGCTGAGATGTGGACCACAGGTTACAACGGGAAATAGAAAAGGTGTATGAAAAGGGCAATGTTATGAGAGTCATGGGAGATATCAACATGCAGGTCAAGTTGGTAATTGATCTCAAGAGAAAGCGTTTGTTCAATGCCTATGAGAAGGCTTTTTATAACAGTTTGTCATTGAGCTGGCTAGGGATCAACTATACTGGATTGGATGTTATGTAATGAACTGGAAGTGATTAGGTGCAAACAACTCTCAGGAGGCAGTGATCACAATATGAGTTCAACTTGATTTTAACAGAAAGAAAGTCAAGTGACATAGCAGTGTTTCAGTGGAGTAAAGGAAATTACAGTGGCACGAGAGAGGAGTTGGTCAAGGTAAATTGGAAGGAGCTGCTGACAGAGGTGACAGCAGAGCAGCAATGGCATGAGTTTCTGGGAAAATTGAGGAAGGTGCAGGACAGATGTATTCTAAAAACAATGAAATACTCAAATGGCAAAATAGTACAACCATGCCTGACAAGGGAAGTCAAAGCTAATATAAAAGCAAAGGAGAAGGCATACAACAACATACATACATAGAGTAGTACAGCACAGTACAGGCCTTTCGGCCCACAATGTTATGCCGACCCTTAAACCCTGTCTCCCATATAACCCCCCACATTAAATTCCTCCATATGCCTGTCTAGTAGTCTCTTAAATTTCACTAGTGATCTGCCTCCACCACTGACTCAGGCAGTGTATTCCATGCACCAACCACTCTCTGAGTAAAAAACCTTCCTCTAATATCCCCCTTGAACTTCCCACCCCTTAATTTAAAGCCATGTCCTCTTGTATTGAGCAGTGGTGCCCTGGGGAAGAGGTGCTGGCTATCCACTCTATCTGTTTCTCTTAATAGCTTGTACACCTCTATCATGTCTCCTCTCATCCTCCTTCTCTCCAAAGAGTAAAGCCCGAGTTTCCTTAATCTCTGATCATAATCCATACTCTCTAAACCAGGCAGCATCCTCTGTACCCTTTCCAATGCGTCCACATCCTTCCTATAGTGAGGCGACCAGAAAGGGACACAGTACTCCAAGTGTGGCCTAACCAGAGTTTTATCGAGCTGCATCATTACCTCACGACTCTTAAATTCTATCCCTTGACTTATGAAAGCTAATATCCCATAAGCTTTCTTAACTGCCCTATCTACCTGTGAAGGAAATTTCAGGGATCTGTGGACATGTACCCCCAGATCGCTCTGCCATTTACTTTGTACTCTGCCTTGGAGTTTCCAAAATGTACCACCTCACACTTCTCTGGGTTGAACTCCATCTGCCACTTCTCAGCCCACTTCTGCATTCTATCAATGTCTCTCTGCAATCTTCGACAATCCTCTACACTATCTACAACACCACCAACCTTTGTGTCATCTACAAACTTGCCAACCCACACTTCTACCCCCACATCCAGGTCGTTAATAAAAATCACGAAAAGTAGAGGTCTCAGAACCGATCCTTGTGGGACACCACTAGTCACAACCCTCCAATCTGAACGTACTCCCTCCACCACGACCCTCTGCCTTTTGCAGGCAAGCCAATTCTGAATCCACCTGGCCAAACTTCCCTGGATCCCATGCCTTCTGACTTTCTGAATAAGCCTACCATGTGGAACCTTGTCAAATGCATATAGATCACATCCACTGCACTACCCTCATCTATATGCCTGGTCACCTCCTCAAAGAACTCTATCAAGCTTGTTAGACATGATCTGCCCTTCACAAAGCCATGTTGACCGTCCCTGATCAGACCATGATTCTCTAAGTGCCCATTGATCCAATCCCTAAGGATCTTTTCCAACAGCTTTCCCACCACAGACATAAGGCTCACTGGTCTATAATTACCTGGACTATCCCTGCTACCTTTTTTGAACAAGGGGACAACATTCACCTCCCTCCAATCCTTTGGTACCATTCCCATGGACAACGAGGACATAAAGATCCTAGCCAGAGGCTCAGCAATCTCTCTCCTCGCCTCGTGGAGCAGCCTGGGGAATATTTCATCTGGCTCCGGGGACTTAACCGTCCTAATGTATTTTAACAACTCCAGCACCTCCTCTCCCAAATATTCAAAAATGTTACATATTTATCTCTTAAAATCTAAAACATTACTTAGCTTCTCAATTCTCATAGCTCCCTGGGGAATCTCTTTGAACTTCACCATGTTGCCATGTGTTTCCCTCCCAATCATCCAGGCAAAAAGAAAAAAAAGATAGATAAGATACAAAAAAAGAAAAAACAAAATACCCCCCCCCACTAATGTTGTGAATGAAAAGATACACAACACTACCCCCCTCCATTGTGCGGGTCGTGGCTATTGCCACGCTTGCACACATGAATAACGTAGTGATTGGTCAGTGTTTCTTCCAGCTCCCCCGTAACAAAAAATTATATATATATAGAAAAAAAATTAATGTTATTATTCCCAGCTAATATTCCTCAAATTTTAACCTTTCTTCCCCTCCCTCATATAATTAATAATATATTTATATATTCATCCGCCTAAAAATTCAACAGGCCTAATCCTTGATCCAGTCTTCATCTTCAATCTATCTCGCTCCCCTAAGTTTGTTCTTGTATCTGGTAAATATTCAAAGAATCTCGCACAAACTCTTCCGCTTTCCGGTAATCGTTAAAAAATCTTTTCTCCACCAGCCAAAAAAAATCTTCAAGGTTGCAGGATAACGCAATATAAATTGATAACCGTGATCCCATAGGGCCTTTTTCACTGGATTAAACTTCTTCCTTCTTTTCCAAAGTTCATAACTTATGTCAGTGTAGAAAAAAATTTTCTTCCCTTCTATCATCAGTGGCCCTTTTCTCTTCTTGGCAGCTTGGGCAGCCGCCTGTAGAGTCCTTTCTTTGTCTTGAAATCTTAAGAATTTTATTAAAATTGATCGTGGATATTGGTCATCTTGTGGTTTTGGTCTTAGAGCTCTATGTACCCGATCAATTTCAATTGATCGGTCTTCCCCTTTCATTTGCAAGGTTTTCAGGATCCATCTTTGAAAAAATTCTATTGGATTATCTCCCTCTATACCTTCTTTAAGACCAACAATTTTAATGTTATTACGCCTACTAAAATTTTCCAACATGTCCACTTTCTCCAAGTGTCGATTTCTTTCCGTGTTCCAGACAAGCACATTATTTTCTGTTTTTTCCACTCTATCGTTAATATGCTCCATTTTTCTTTCCATCTTCTGAAGTTTCTTATCCATTTTATCCTGTCTTTTCATAGCTTTATCATAGCACATCTTCACGTCTCTAAGCTCTGTTCTTAATTTTCTTAGTTCAGCTGTTAATTGCAATAAAGCCTCTCTTATGTCTCCGTCATCTCCTTTACTTCCAATCTCTTCCAGTTCTTCCTCCTCTTCTTCATCTGTATTCTCTACGATATCCAATTCTGACTCTTGAGTCACTTTCAGTTGCAGTGGTCGTCGGTTCTTGTAGCTTAAATTGTGTCGGTTTGCACATGCGTACTTCTTTGCGCATGCGCAATTCCGGCATCTTCTTCTGAGAAACCACTACCGCCGCCATTGCTCCCCGTTCTTCTACGCCAGAGATAAAATGCGTCTCCTCTGAATGAGATCCAACCTGAATCTGAGGCTCCATCGCTGCAGTAGGCCCTTTTTTCTTCCCATCTCGCGGCGACTTCACAACAACAGACTTCTTCTGTTGCGGTTTACGAGGCATATCGTAGAGTAGTCTTACGAAGTTTGTAAGTAGTTTTCGGAAAGTATTTATTAACTTTACTTTGTTTAAACGGTACTTTGCTGATTTTTTACGGGAGAGCTGGATTTACACGTCTCAATCCTACGTCATCACGTGACGCCCCTCCATCCTTTTGTTCTTCACATAATTGAAGAATGCCTTGGGGTTTTCCTTTACCCTACTCGCCAAGGACTTCGCATGCCCCCTTCTCGCTCTCTTCAGCCTCTTCTTAAGCTCCTTTCTTGCTACCCTATATTCCTCAATAGACCCATCTGATCCTTGCTTCCTAAACCACATGTACGCTGCCTTCTTCCACCTGACCAGATTTTCCACCTCACTTGTCACCCATGGTTGTCACCCTACCATTCTTTATCTTCCTCACCAGGACAAATTTATCCCTAACATCCTGCAAGAGATCTCTAAACATCGACCACATGTCCATAGTACATTTCCCTGCAAAAACATCATCCCAATTCACACCTGCAAATTCTAGCCTTATAGCCTCATAATCTGCCGTTCCCCAATTAAAAATTTTCCTGTCCTCTCTGATTTTATCCTTTTCCATGAATATGCTAAAGGCCAGGGAGTGGTGGTCACTGTCCCCCAGATGCTCACTGACTGAGAGATCTGTGACCTGACCCGGATTATTACCTAATACTAGATCT
Organism: Mobula birostris; assembly: GCF_030028105.1. Lineage (NCBI taxonomy): Eukaryota > Metazoa > Chordata > Chondrichthyes > Myliobatiformes > Myliobatidae > Mobula > Mobula birostris. Next base: position 30,108,257 of record NC_092377.1, read on the forward strand.
AGTATGGTATTCCCCCTAGTCGGCCTGTCAACATACTGTCACAGGAATCCGTCCTGGACACACTTCACAAACTCTGCCCTGTCTAAACCCTTGGAACTAATCAGGTGCCAATCAATATTAGGGAAGTTAAAGTCACCCATGATAACAACCCTGTTACTTTTGCACCTTTCCAAAATCTGCCTCCCAATCTGCTCTTCAGTATCTCTGCTGCTACCAGGGAGCCTATAGAATACTCCTAATAGAGTAACCGCTCCTCTCCTGTTCTTGACTTCCACCCATACTGACTCAAAAGAGGATTCTGCTACATTACCCACCCTTTCTGTAGCTGTAATAGTATCTCTGACCAGTAATGCCACCCCTCCTCCCCTTTCCCTCCCTCTCTATCCCTCTTAAAGCACTGAAATCCAGGAATATTGAGAATCCATTCCTGCCCTGGTGCCAGCCAAGTCTCTGTAACGGCCACTACATCATAATTCCATATATGTATCCAAGCTCTCAGTTCATCACCTTTGTTCCTGATGCTTCTTGCATTGAAGTACATGCACTTTAGCCCTTTTACCTTACTTTTTACACCCTTTATTCTGCTTCTCTTTCCTCAAAGCCTCTCTATATGTTGATCTGGCTTTACTCCATGCACTTCTTTTACTGCTCTTTCTCTCTGGGTCCCATTCCCCTCGCAAATTAGTTTAAACCCTCCCGAACCATGCTAGCAAACCTACCTGCAAGGATATTGCTCCCCCACGAGTTCAAGTGCAACCCATCCAATCTGTACAGGTCCCACCTTCCCCAGAAGAGATCCCAATGATCCAAAAATCTAAAAGCCTGCCCCCTGCACCAACTCCTCAGCCACGCATTCAACTGCCATCTCCTCCAATTCTCACCATCACTATCACGTAGCACTATCACGTAACAAGGCAAAAATAAGTGGTAAAACAGGATTGGGAAGCTTTTAAAAACCTACAGTAAGCAACTAAAAGAATCATTAGGAAGGAAATATGAAAACAAGCTAGCAAACATCAAAGTGGATAGTAAAACCTTTCTCAAGTATGTAAAAAATAAAAGAGAGATGAGAGTGGATATAGGACTGCTAGAAAATGAGGCCGGGGGAATAATAACGGGGAACAAGGAGATGGCAGATGAACTAAATGTGTATTTTGTATCAGTCTTCACTGTGGGAGACACTAGCAGTATGCCAGATGTTGAATGGTGCTAAGGAAGAGAAGTGAGTGCAGTTACTATAACGAGGGAGAAGGTGCTCAAAAAGCTGGAAGTCATCCGGACCAGATGAACTGCATCCTAGGGTTCTGAAAGAGGTAGCAGTAGAGATTGTGGAGGCATTAATAACGATCTTTCAAAAATCATTGGACTCTGGCATGGTGCCAGAGGACTGGAAAATTGCAAATGTTACTCTGCTCTTTAAGAAAGGAGGAAGGCAGCAGAAAGGAAATAATAGACCAGTTTGCCTTACCTCAGTGGTTGGGAAGATGTTGGAGTCCATTGTTAAGGCGAAGTGATGGAGTACTTGGAGACACAGGATAAGATAGGACAAAGTCAGCATGGTTTATTTAATTTCTTGCCTGACAAACCTGTTGGAATCCTCTGAGGAGATTACAAGCAGGATAGATAAAGGAGAAGCAGTGGATGTTTTATATTTAGACTTTCAGAAGGCCTTTGACAGGGTGCCACACATGAGGCTGCTTGCCAAGTTAGGAACCCATGGTATTACAGAAAAATTACTGGCACGGTTAGAGCCTTGGTTGATGGTAGGAGGCAGCAAGTGGGAATAAAAGGATCCTTTTCTGGTTGGCTGCCAGTGAGTAGAGGTGTTCTACAGAGGTCAGCGTTGGAACCACTTCTTTTTATGCTGGAATATCAATGATTTAGATGGTGGAATAGATAGCTTTGTTGCCACGTTTGCAGATGATATGGAGATTGGTAGAGGGGAAGGTAGTGTTGAGGAAACAGGTAGGCTGCAGAAGGACTTGGGCAGATTTGGAGAATGGACAAGAAAATGGAAAATAAAATACAATATTGGAAAATGCATGGCTATGCACTTTTGTAGTAATAAATGTGCAGACTATTTTCTAAATGGGAGAAAATCCAAAAAATTAAAATGCAAAGGGATTTGGGAGTACTTGTGCAGAACACCCTAAAGGTTAACTTGCATGTAGAGTCGGTGGTGAGGAAGGCAAATGCAAGGTTAACATTCATTTCAAGAGGTCTGGAATACAAGAGCAGGGACGTGATGCTAAGGCTTTATAAGGCATTGGTGGGGCCTCATCTTGAGCATTGTGATCAGTTCTGGGCTCCTCATCTAAGAAAAGATGTGCTGGCATTGGAGAGGGTTCAGAGAAGGTTCACAAGGATGATTCCAGGAATGAAAAGATTATAATACAAGGAACATTTGATAGCTCTGGGTCTGTACTCACTGGGAATTTAGAAAGATGAGAGGGATTGAGTTCAACTTTCGAGAGGTAATGTTACAGCTACATAGGACCCAGCTCAGACCCCACTTGGAGTACTGTGCTCAGTTCTGGTCACCTCACTACAGGAAGGATGTGGAAACCATGGAAAGGGTGAAGAGGAAATTTACAAAGATGTTGCCTGGATTGGGGAGCATGCCTTGTGAGAATAGGTTGAGTGAACATGGCTTTTTCTCCTCGGAGCAACAGAGAGTGAGAGGTAACCTGATAGAGGTGTTTAAGATGTTGAGAGGCATTGATCATGTGGATAGTCAGAGGCTTTTTTCCCAGGGCTGAAATGGCTAACATGAGAGGGCACAGTTTTAAGGTGTTTGGAAGTAGGTACAGGGGAGATGTCAGGGGTAAGTTTTTTTTAACGCAGAGAGTGGTGAGTGCGTAGAATGGGCTGCTGGCGACGGTGGTGGAGGCAGATAGAGACTCCTGGATAGGTACACGAAGCTTGGAAAAATAGAGGACTATGGGTAACCCTAGGTAATTTCTAAAGTAAGTACATCTTTGGTACAACATTGTAGGCTGAAGGGCTTGTATTGTGCTGTAGGTTTTCTATGTAAGGGGGCACAGCCTCAGGATAGAGGGGCATTTATTTAAAACAGAGATGGGGAGAGCCTTACCAATTTGATTGATTTTTTTGACAAGGTGACGAGAGATTGATGAAAGTAGGGTAGTGGATGTTGTCTATGTGGATTTTAGTAAGGTGTCTGACAAAGACCCTCATGGGAGGTTTATCCAAAATTTAAGATGCATGGGATCTGCAGCACATTGGCTGTTTGGATTCAGAACTGGCACGCACATAGAAGACAGAGGATAATGGTTTAAGGGACTTTCTTCAGCTGAAGGTCTGTAATTTATGGGTTTTTTTTTACAAAGGTCTGTGCCAGGACCTCAATAGTTTATGAAGTATATAAATGACCTGGGTGAAAATGTTAAGGACAAGATCCTTAATGATGTTGCTGAGCAGAGAGATCTTGGGATCCATGTTCATAGTTCCTTGAAGGTGGCTACTCAGATGAGAAGACTCACTGAATGCATGATTTTATTAGTTGAGGCATTGAGTTCAGCAGTCAGGAGGTTAGCTTGCAACTTTGTAAAACTCTGGTTGGGCCATATCTGGAGTATTGTATACAGTTCTGGTTGCCCCACTATAGGAAGGATGTTGAGGCTTTGGAGAGGGTGCAGAAGAGGTTTACCATGATACTGCCTGGTTTAGAGGGCATGTCTTATCAGGAGAGGCTGGATAAACTTGGGTTGTTTTCTCTGGAGTGCCGGAAGCTGAGGGGAGATCTGACAGAGGTTTACAAGATTACAACAGGTATAGATAAAGAGGATAGCGTGCATCTGTTTCCCAGGGTTGAAATGTCTAATACTAGAGGGCACTGAAGATGAGAGGGGGTAGGTGCAAAGGGGAGGTGAGGAGCAAGTTTTTTTTAACTCAGTTGCTTGGAATGTGCTGCCTAGTATGGGGGTAGAGGAAAATACATTGGAGGCAATTAAGAGATGTTTGGATAGGCATATGGATGTAAGGAAGATGGATGGATATGGACTAGGTATAGGTAGGAGAGATTAGTATTTGGGTGTTTTTAATGTCCCTTTTAGCTGGTTCAGCAAAACGTTGCATGCTGAATGGTCTGTTCTTGTGCTGTACTGTTCAATGTTCTATGTTCTAATATCACATGAAGAACAAAGTGACACTGACTGTTTTAGCCTGAATCTATGTTCTAACATCTTTATTAAAAAAAAATCCCTTAGATTGTTGTATGCCCCAATTGTCAACCTCCCTTCTCAACCGTAACACAAAATATTTTCTCAGCCTTTCCTGTCTCCAATGCCTTTCCTCTTTCTCTCCCATCAATTTCTTTATGACTCCTAGCACTTTTACCCGCTTATGTGTATCCAAATCCTGACATGCACTTTGACTAGACAAAGCTTCACATAACTTACGTTGCCTGGATTGGGGAGCATGCCTTATGAGAATAGGTTGAGTGAACTCAACCTTTTTTCCCTGGAGCAACAGAAGATGAGAGCTGATGTGATAGAGGTGTACAAGATAATGAGAGGCATTGATCATGTGGATAGTCAGAGGCTTTTTCCCAGGGCTGAAATGGCAAGAATGAGAGGGCACAGTTTTAAGGTGCTTGGAAGTAGGTACAGAGGAAATGTCAGGGGTAAGTTTTTTTATGCAGAGAGTGGTGACTACATGGAATGGGCTGCTGGCAACGGTGGAGGAGGCCGATACGATAGGGTCTTTTAAGAGATTCCTGGACAGATACATGGAGCTCAGTAAAATAGAGGGCTATGGGTAACTCTAGGTAATCTCTCAGGTAAGGACATGTTTGGCACAGCTTTGTGGGCCGAAGGGCCTGTATTGTGCTGTAGGTATTCTAACTCTTTGCTCATTGTAAAGAAGGATTCTTCAATTCAATCTGCTCCATTACAATAAAATTTTAAAGTAGAAGTCATTTGATTTACCCGGAAATGGAAAATTCCTTTATAATCAGAGTCAAAATCTTGTCCTTCAGGTACCACTCTGCTTAAAAGCTCTTTGTTCAGGGTCAGTGATGCAATAGCAGCCAAAAGCCAGCAGTCGCCTATGTAGTAAACAATAGACAACATCAATTCTACTTTTTCAGATATCAGTTTTATTTATCGCAAAGTTCCAGAGGCGTCCCTGTGTAAAAGAATAGGGTTTCAGGATTGACTTATACACAATTGACTGAGTTGGGAGAACCTCTGGGTGAGGTGAGGGTGAGGATTGAGGATGGATGGAAGTGCTTGCAAGGCAGAAAAAGGCAATTAAAGACTTGTGGATAATCTCCTAATAAGAACATGAGAAAATAACATTCATAAGAACATATATGATAGAACAAGTAGGTTTATCCATCACTTGTACCTGCTTCACCATTCAATAAAATAATTTTCTGAGTATCACCCTCCTACATTGATTACATTTCCTCCAAAATCCTTAATATCAAAAAATCTTTCTCTGTTTTACATAGATCAATCTTAGTCTGCCTTTAGACAGTGATCCATCCTTATCTACTTAAGTTGAATGTGATCAACTTACACATTTGTGTTTATATCATGCTCATCCTAGTGCAGGAGATTTTATTATTATGTGGGTAAACAGCACGGTGAAAAATGTGTTCTGTTCACACCTTGTCCATAGTTTTGCTTATACTGTATTCTTAAACTTTCTTATATCATCCATAGAGAGCAATCAGTATTTGGACAATTCTTCCTTTCAGATACTTACATAGCAAAAGCTATTAATTAACATCAATTAATTGTGAAATCTAATCCATGATTCTGTTCTTTCAAAGCGTGATTTTTAACACAATTCTATTTCTGATTTCTCTTTCTGTGCTTTCAGTGTCAACAACAGTTCTTACGCTTTCCAGGCAAAAGACCACAGGCTAATTAGATGGCCAGGTTTCTGAAACAAGAACAAGGGATGGATTTCTATCTGCTCTGTAGCTCATGGTTTTATTAAATGAACTCTGAGCTGCCACCAGAAGCACAGCTTTTATTCTTATTTTTGACGGAGGTTGTGGACATTAGCAATGCCAGCATTTGTTGTATGTCCACACAGGAAGCAGTTAAGAATTAACTATATTGGTATAACAGGTGCTACATTTGGGCCACATCAGGTATGTATGGCAGATATTCTACCCTGCAGGGCATTAGTCAAAGCTTTTACAAAATGCAGTAGCTTTATGGTCACCATTATCATCAGGCTTACCATTATCTCCTTTCCTTTTATTTAAATTCAAGTCATTACATAAATGTGTGTGTGCATACTAATGTCAGAGACAGAGAGATAGAGAGACATAGACTGCACCACGCCATTCTTTTCTGGATTTACAAAGTGTCAATGTTGGACATGTAACTCTCTCACCAGAGGCTCATGATGCATTAGCTATTACTGTGAATACAATTAACAGGAACATAATTCCATAATGCTTGGGAATTATGATGTAAATACCATTACCAGTAAATAAACAATGTCTATGATGGATATGATTTGAGCAAAAACAAAGCATTAAAGTTTGAATGCTTCTTCTGAGGGAAAATAAGACAATTAGATTATGAGGACACACAGTCCTCGTTTATTGTCATTTAGAAATGCATGTATTAAGAAATGATACAATGTTCCTCCAGAGTGATATCACAAAAAAAAGGACAAACCAAAGACTGACACTGACAAGACCACATAATTATAACATATAGTTACAGCAGTGCAAAGCAATACCATAATTTGATAAAGAGCAGACCATGGGCATGGTAAAAAAAAAAGTCTCAAAGTTCCGATTGACTCCCGATACTGTAGTCCCGATAGCAGGCGGCAAAAGGGGGAAACTCTCCTTGCCATAAACCTCCAGGTGCCGACAACTGCTGATGTATTGGAAGCACCCGACCACAGCCGACTCTAGGTCCGTCCGAAAACTTCGAGCCTCCGACTAGCCCTCCGACACCGAGCACCGAGCACCATCTCTGCCGAGCACTTCGACTCTGCCCCAGCCGTCGAGCAACAAGCAAAGCCAAGGACTCGGGGCATTCTCCTCCGGAGATTCTGGATCACACAGTAACAGTGGCAGTGAAAAAGGGATTTCAGAAGTTTCTCCAGATGTTCCTCCGTTCTCTCACGTCTGTCTCCATCAAATCAGGATTGTGCATGGCACCCTACTTGACAGATTACAAATATCATTACTGGAGTGGCCGCTGTGCACTGCATCGCGCTGCCATCTTCTGCATGAATACTGGTAACCCATGCAAATTTACTGTTGGGCAGGAAGCAGTAATAAAGCTCACACCAGTAGGAACTCAGATTGAAATTTTATTGAAAGATATTTTAAACTATAACAAACAAATAAAGATATTTTATACACACACACACACACACACACACACACACACACATATATATATATACTCGTTGGATCTCATTGTTGTGTAATTAATCCAGTTTGCTTCAGAATTATGTTTAATATCATTGGCATATATCATGAAAGTTGTTAACTTTGCAGCAGCAGTACAATGCAATACATGATAAATATAGAAAAAACCTGAATCACAGGAAGTATAGACAGTATATATATAAAATCTTTAAATTAAGTAGTAAATAAGCAGAACTTTATAAAAAATGTAGTGAGGTAGTGTTTAATGTCCATTTAGGAATCAGATGGTAGAAGGGAAGAAGCTGTTCCTGTATCGCTGAGTGTGCGCCTTCAGGCTACCGTACCTCCTTCTTGACAGTAACAATGTGAAGAAGGCATGTTCTAGGTGGGTGATGTGGGTCCTTGATGATGGAAGCTACTATTCTGAGGCACAGCTCCTTGACGACATCTTGGATACTACGGAGGCTACTCAGTTCTTTTACTCACAGTAGCAAAATGGACCTGTCCTGAAGAACCAGTCCAAGCACAAGAAGAAGATCCATACAACATCTAAGAAAAAATGCGTTGAACTTCCTCCGATGTTGTGTGCTTGCTGGCTAACTGCAAGTTATCTGCATATTCTCCGTGAAACCCATAGTCTGCATGAGGATTTTCGGACATCTGTATCTGTCCTTCCAAATTGGGTTCTGTGAGCGTTTCATCATCTTCTTCCTCCCTGCTTGCTGTCTGTTCTTTTCCTTTGGCTTTGTTTTTGGAAATTTCTTTGACCCTGTGCTCTCTAGAAAATGTCTATCTCTTTTCTCTGACATCTTTTTGGCCAAAATGTTAACAAGGCAAATACCATAGGTTAATTCAACAAGCCTAACTTAATCAAATGATTTTTTAATTTTAAGCAGCAAAATAAAATACCAAAGTGAAACTGTATATTATCAAGTGTAAAATGCAATGAAAAGAGCTCTTTTTTAGATTTGCATTTTGAGATAATCTGCAAGAAAAATAAGTAAAATTCCCAACAGCTGAACTGTATTAATAAAATAAAGCATGGTCTTAAACCAGGGTATTATATGCAGATGAAAATGGAGAAATTAAAGAGATGAAAGTCTAGCTCAACAGAATTACTGTATTTTGAGGATATATGGGTGTATGTGACATTTAGGGATAGAATTCCAGACAAAAGTCTGTATCACTAGTGATGGAAATGAGGTTTGGTGAAATTTAGAATGAAAACATAGCTGCTTTTATAAATTAAAACAGTGTAATGTTCAGCATATGTGGCATCATCCAATATAAGCCAACTCCTCAGATTTAACTACTGCTCAAAGAAAGTTGACTGAACTGCCCTCATATTCCTCACCAGATATTATTCCAGAACGAAACAGTATAATAGATTCTCCATTGATACAAAATATTTCAATCCTTCCAGTGATTCTGTAAAGTTAATATTCATTTAACCTACCATTAAAAAAGATTTAAGCTGGTAGTGAGACTTCATTTTGTATTAGAGGCATGAGTAGAAACATAGACTAATTAAATGATGATGCTTCAAACGTTCTGTATTAACATACTTACAGTCATAAAGTCATAGACACTACAGCTTAGAAGTACACCCTACAGCCCTCTAGTCCATGCCGAACCAATAATCTGCCTAATCCTATCGACCTGCATCCAGATCATAGCTCTCCATACCCCTCTCATCCATAAACCTATCTAAATTTCTCTTAAATGTTGAAATTGTATACAGATCCAGAATTTACACAGGCAGCTAGTTCCACCCTCTCACCACCCTTTGAGTGAAAAAGCTCCCCCTCAAGTTCCCCTTAAACATTTCACCTTTGACCTCTAGTTGTAGTCTCGCCCAACCTCAGTGGAAAAAGCCTGCTTGCATTTACCCTATATATACCCCTCATAATTTTGTATATCTCGATTAAATCTCCCCTCAATCTTCTATGTTCTACATAATAAAGTCCTAATGTATTCAACCTTTCCCTATAACTCAGATCAACTCCCAGCAACTCCCTTATAAAATTTCTCTGCACTCCTTCAATCTTATTTATATCTTTCCTGTACGTAAGTGACCAGGACTGCACACAATGCTCCAAATTAGGCCTTATCAATGTCTGCAACTTCAACATAACATCCCAACTCAATACAGTGATTTATGAAGGCCAATGTGCCAAAAGCTTTCTTTATGACCCTATCTACCTGGGACACCATTTTTAAGGAACTATGGATCTGTATTCACAGATACCTCTCTTCTACAGGCTCCTCAGTGTCTTACCATCTAAGACATACCCTGGATAGTTCTCTCCAAGTGCAACACATCACACTTGTCTACACTAAATCCCATCTGCCATTTTTCAGCCCATTTTTCTAGCTGGTCCAGATCTCACTACAAGTTTTGCCAGTCTTTCTTGCTATCCACTACACCAACAATCTTGGCATCAACCGCAAATTTGCTGATCCAGTTTACCATATTATCATCCAGATCATTTTTATATATGACAAATGACAATAGACTCACCACCCATCCCTGCAGCACACCACTAGTCACAGGCCTCCAGTCAGAGAGGCAACCATTTACTACCATTCTCCCACAAAGTCAATGTCTAATCCAATTTACTACTACATCTTGAATGGAAAGGGACTGAACCTTCTTGACTAAACTCCCATGCAGGACTGTAATGCAAAGGGTTGGTTTACTTGTTATTTGAAAGCTGCTACCACCGTGCCAATCATTAATTAGCCTGTTCAAAGGACACAGCAACTCTTTCTCATTGGTTGCTTTGTGAGCCATGGCACTGGTGTCCAATTCCTGGCGCCTCAGGCATATAAGAATAGCACTTTCTGGTTTACTGTTAAATTTTTAGGAATTTGGTTTGATAAAAGACCCACATGATCGACACATATTAAGGAAATAATAGTCAAAAGTAAGAAAGTGCTAAATGTTATGAGGTGATTAACAGGAAGGGAATGAATGGGGAGCTGACAGGGAATCCTTGAGCGCAATTTATATAAGTCAACAAAATCAATACTGGACTATGGAAGGATGATATATGGATCAGAGAGTTGATGGCATCAGAGGAGAGAGGAGGGTTGTAGTGTTCAGGGAAAGTGGGGTGGAAGGAAGACCCAAGAAATGACAGTGGAGCCTGAGAGAGTGGTGGTGGGGGGAGGGGGCACAGGGGGCCCACAGCAGAGAGGAAAATCCCGACTTGGAGGTGCTGGTGGTTGAGGTCCAGGCTGGAACCGATGCTAGAGGCCATGCAGTTTGCAGTCTGAAGGCATCCGGGGTCACAGGAACCTCCATTAATGATGGTGGAATCTGGGGTTTCGATCTGCTCGGGGTCAATAGAATCCAGGTTGGCACCAATTATATCACCAGTCCAGAGGGGTCCAGGGCCATCGGAGTTGGAAGGATCTGTGCTCTGGGGGCATCCAATTGAATCAAGGTCCAAGTGGGAGACAGCAGGAACTACGGTCTGGTGGTGTCCAAGGCCAGAGTTGGAGATAGCGGGATCCATGGTCTGGACAAAGTAGATCTTTAGATCTTTACTGGAAATGAGGAAGGTGAAGAACCAGCATTTGAAGGCATGGGTCTGGTGGAGGATGAAGCGTCCGAGAGGTCCATGACAGATGGAGAAGTGAGAGGTCTGGAACTGTCATGGAGACTGAAATAATGTCACCAGGTATTTCTGCATAGCAAAGAGGGAGGTGCATAGAACTCGGAGGGAGATGCAGTCAATCAGACATGAGTACCCAGGATTCTTGGTGGGTCCAAACCGATAGACCTGAAAATGGATCTGGAAGACGTGGAAGAAGAATTCCCAGGAAGGTAATGAGGCTGTGGTAGTAAATATAGGTGAGTACATGAGCGAAGAGATGGAGGGCGGCACTGATCACAGAGGGGGAGCAGTGAGAGAGGGTCTCACTGAACTCCTGTCAAAGAGAAGATTTAAATTTCTTCTGGGTAGGTCTCCCTCAAAGAAACTTCGCAGGAGAGCAGCAGATCACAAACACAAGAAAGTCTGCTGATGCTGGAAATCCAAACTAACACACACAAAATACTGGAAGAGCTCAGCAAGTCGGGCAGACTCTATGGAAACAAATAAACAGTCAACGTTTCAGGCCGAGAGCCTTCTTCAGGACTGAAAAGAAAGGAGGAAGACACCAGAATAAAAACGTGGGGGGAGGGGAACGAGGATAGCTAGAAGGTGACAGGTGAAACCAGCTGGGTAGGAAAGATAAACAGTTGGAGAGGAAGGATTCTGATAGGAGAGGAGAGTGGATAATAGGAGAAGGGGAAGGAGGAGAGGATCCAGGAGGATCTGATAGGCAGGAGAGAAGAGGTAAAAGGCCAGAATGGGGAATAGAAGAGGAGAGGGGGCGAGATTTTTTTTTACCAGAAGGAGAAATCGATATTCATGCCATCAGGTTGGAGGCTACCCAGAAGTAGTACAAATTGTTGCTCCTCCACCCTGAGGGTGGCCTCATTGTGGCATAAGAGGACGCCATGGATCAACATGTCAGAATGGGAATTGAAATTAAAATGTTTGGCCACCGGGAAGTTGAGATGCTCAATGATGAGGTCGCCCAATTTACGATGGGTCTCACCAATGTAGGAGGCCGCATAAGGCCGCAATTGACCACCCCAGCAGATTTCCAGGTAAAGTATTGCCTCACCTGGAAGAACCGCTTGGGGCCCTAAATGGAGGTGAATGAGGGGATGAATGGGCAGGTATAGCACTTTGGCTGCTTACAGGGATGTGCCTGGAGGGAGATTAGTTGGGAGGGCTGAATGGACAAGGGAATCATGAAGTGAGCAATCCCCGCTGAAAGCCGAAGTAAGGATATGTTTGGTAGTAGGATCCCTTTGGAGATGGATGGATTGGAGGAGGATACTGGTGGGGATGATGGCAGAACAGAGACGGCTGAGGTTTTCGGAAATAGTTCACAGGGCACAGGATAAATATGTCCCACAGAAGAAGTTGTTCTTAAATGGCAGGGATAGGCATCTGTGGCTGACAAAGGAAGCTAAGAACTGCATAAAAGCCAAGGAAAAGGGCATATACTGTAAGGTAGCAAAAGTGAGTGGGAAGTTGGATGATTTGGGAGCTTTAAAAATCCAACAAAAGGCAACTCACAATCTATAAGAAGGGAAAAGATGATATGTGAGGGCGGATGAGGCAATAATATAAAGCAGGATACCAAAAGTTGTTCAGTTATATAAAGAGTAAAAGGGAGGTGAGAGTTAATATTGAACCACTGGAAAATGATACTGGTGAGGTAGTAATGGGGGACAAAGAAGTGGCAGATGAACTTAATGGGTACTTCGCACCTGTCTTCACTGTGGAAGACATTAGCAGTGTGCCAGAGGTCTGCGAGTGTCAGGGAGCAGGAGTGAGTGTCATTGCTATTACAAAGGAAAAAGTGCTCGGCAAACTCAAAGGTCTTAAGGTGGATAAGTCACCTGGGCCAAATGGACTACATCCCAGAGTCGTGAGGGAGGTTGTTGAAGAGATAACAGATGCATTGGTCATGATCTTTCAAGAATCAATTGATTCTGGCGTGGTCCTGGAGGACTAGAAGATTGCAAATGTCACTCAAATCTTTAAGGGAGAAAGGCAAAAGAAAGGAAACTATAGGCCAGTTAGCCTAACCTCAGTGGTTGGGAAAGTGTTGGAGTCTATTATTAAGGATAATGTTTTGAGGTACTTGCAGACTAATGATAAAATAAGTCAAAGTCAGCATGGTTTCTGTAAAGGGAAATCTTGCCTGATAAATCTGTTCTTCGAGGAAATAACAAGCAGGGTGGACAAAGGAGAGGCAGTGGATGTCATTTACTTGGAGTTTCAGAAGGCGTCTGATTAGCTGCCACACATGAGGCTGCTAACAAGATAAAATCCTATGGCATTACAGGAAAGATACTGGCATGGATAGTGGAATGGCTGACAGGCAGGAGGCAGCAAGTAGGAATAAAATGGGCCTTTGCTGGTTGGCTGCCAGTGACTAGTGGTGTTCCTTAGGGGTCAGTATTGGGACTGCTGCTTTACATATTGTTTGTCAATGATGGAATAGATAGCTTTGTGGCAGAGTTTGTGGATGATATGATGATCGGTAGAGGGGTAGATAGTACTGAGGAAGCAATGCGATTGCAGCAGGACTTAGACAGATTGGAAGAATGGGCAAGAAAGTGGCAGATGGAATACAGTGTTGGGAAATGTATGATAATGCATTTTGGTAAAAGGAACAATAGTGTGGCCTATTATCTAAATGGGGAGAAGGTTCAAACATCAGAAGTGCAGTGGGACTTAGGAGTCCACGTGCAAGACTCCCAGAAGGTTAATTTACAGGTTGAGTCTGTGGTAAAGAAGGCAAATGCAATTTATTTCAAGGAGAATAGAATATAAAAGCAAGGAGATAATGCAGAGCTTTTATAAGACACTAGTCAGGCTGCACTTGGAGTATTGTCAACAGTTTTGGCCCCCATATCTCAGAAAGGATGTGTTGTCCTTGGAGAGGGTCAAGAGGAAATTCACGAGGATAATCTGGGAATGAAAGGGTTAATACATGAGGAACAATTGGCAGCTTTGGGCCTGTACTCACTGGAATTGAGAAGAATACGGGGGGGATCTCATTGAAACCTACCGAGTGTTGAATGGACTAGATAGGGTGGATGTGGAGAGGATATTTCCTATGGTGGGGGTATCCAGAACTAGACGGCACAGGCTCAAAATTGAGGAGCATCCCTTTAGAACAGAGGTAAGGAGGGATTTATTTAGCCAGAGAGTAGTAAATCTGTGGAATGCTCTGCCACAGATTCTAGTGGAGGCCAAGTCCCATGCGTATATTTAAGGCAGAAGTTGATTGTTTCCGGATCGGTTAGATCATCAAAGGATATGGCGAGAAGGCAGGTGTATGGAATTGAGTGGGATCCAAGATCGGCCATGATGGAATGGCGGAGCAGACTTGATGGGCTGAATGGCCTAATTCTTCTACTATGTCTTATGGTGGAAGCTGCTGAGAAGACGTTTTGCATGCAGAGGCTCGTGGGGTGGTAGGTAAGGACAAGACAAACTCTATCCCTGTTAAGACAGTGGAAAGATGGGGTGAGTATGGATGTTTGGGAAATGAAGGTGATGCGGGTGAGAATAGCATCTATGGTGGAGGAAGGGAAACCCCTTTCTTTGAGGGAGGAGGATATCTTTGATGTCCTGGAAAGGAAAGCCACATCCTGTGAACAGATGTGGACATAGATGGAGACCAAGAGATCGAGAAAGGGAAGGGTGTTGTCAGAAATGGACCAGGTGAACTTAAGGGCAGGGTGGAAGTTAGAGGCAAAGTTGATGAAATTGACAAGCTTAGCATGGGTGCGTGATTCAGCACCAATGCAGACATCAATGTAGCAGAAGAAGAGCTAGGGAGCATTACCAGGGAAGGCTTGGAGCATGGACAGTTGCCAGCGATGCCAACGAATAGGCAGGCATAGCTGGAGCCCATGTTGGTGTCCATGGATACCCCTCAAGTCTGGAGAAAGTGGGGGGGGGGGGTAGCCAAAGGGAAAATTGTTGAGGGTGAGGACCAGTTCTGCCAGACACAGGAGAGTGGTCGTGGTGGAGGGAAACTGGTAGGTTCTTTAATTGAGAAAGGAACAGACAGCTTTAAGGCCTTCTTGATGGGGGAATAGAAGTACATAGGGACTGAACATCCATGGTGAAAATGAGGCGGTCTGGGCCAGGGAGTTGAAAGTTACTGAGGAGATAGAGACCATGCGAACTATTGCAGATGTAGGTGGGAAGAAACTGAACTGAGTAGAATGGAATTGAGATATGAGGACATAAGTTCAGTCAGGCAGAAGCTGGCAGAAACAATAGACCTACAGTCAGTCAGATCTGACTGGAGGTAGAGGCAAGCAATGCGGGGTAAGGGAACTGTGAGTTTGGTGGGAGTGCATGCAAGTTCTCCTAAGTTGATGCAGATAGTGATGGTGTTGAAGGCAGTTTTCTGATGATCTGGAGTGGGGTCCTCTTCAAGAGGTAGGTATGAGGAGGTATCTGAGAGTGACTGTGAGTCTAATGGTAAGGTTGGGATTGCTGCGGAGAGGGAGTAAGGTTCAAGGAGAGAGGCGTGCTTAAGTTGAGGCAGTTGATGTCTTGCCAGCAATTCGAGGTGAAAAGATCCAGAGCAGGCAGAAAACCAGAGTGGTGTGTCCAAGGAGAGGAGGGTTGGAGACAGGAGACGGGGTCATCAGTGTGCCAAAGAGTTGGGCTCGGAGACAGAGCCAACGAAAGAAGAAATTGACGTTGTGGTGGGTGCGAAATTCACTGAGCTGTGGCTGGAGAGGGACAAAGGTAAGGCTGAGGACAGAATATTCTGCATCAGAGAGGGAAAGGCTGGAAAGAATGATGAAGACAGGACAAGGATTTGAGTTGGGAGCAGAGAGGGGAAAAGAGCTGGTGGTGCCAGAGGGTAGAGAAGGGATGGGGTGTTCAGTTAAGGTGGGGTTGAAGAAGATAGAGGCTCCAAGAACTCAAAAGGTGATGGTGAATCCTGAGTGACACAGTGTTAGAGAGTGGTGGTGGGGGAAGGGGAGCCTGGAGCCCCCGTGGCAGCGAGGAAAGCCTTGGCCTGCAGCTGCTGCTGGTCGGGGTCCAATCCTAAAATCCTAAAAGTTGTTATTTTTGTTATTTATGCCCAAGTGCCCAGTGACTAATCAGGAGCAAGTGAGTTTGTGTCTCCCTACATCAAAGAATGGCAAATAGTGGATGCTTACTGTGGTGATGATGACACTGAATTGTGGTGGGAGGTCCTATAGTACCTTCCTGCAGATGGTGTTTGAATATACAACTGGAACAATATGTCAGATTGCTGGATTTGTATGATAATTCCTAACCACACCGCAGAAAGGATGCCATTAATATCTATCCCTTTTGATGACAAGGAAAAAGATTATTGGGAGAAATTGTTCAACTTCTTGGGTTTTGGCTTCTGTTTTGGGGAAAGCTAGGAGGGTGTAATCTTTTTCAGCCAACCTCGCCCTAAGGAACCTCCTAAGGAACTTAAGCATTAGTGATCCCTGGTGGAGAAAGTGCCAAAAGGGCTAGTATTTCCCCAGGTATGATTTGTTTCGTTCAAAGACCTAAACTCTGAAAATGGTTCCCCAGCTGAGAGGGAAGGGAAAGAAATGTTGGTGCAGGTGATATGATAAACACATTTCCAAACAGTCAGTGGGATACAGTGAATGTGAGCAGGAGCAGTATCCTGGGACAACTGTGTCTATGCCTTGAATGTGGGCACTGCTTAGACACTGAATGGTACTTACAGGATATGCAGCTCCCAGTGGCGCCCCACGGAGAGGTACGGCTGCTGCTATCTGGCATATGCCGAACATACACCACCTCAGTGCCCTGGATGTCAGTCGAAAGCCACTTCTACCATACCACTTGTCGACTGGCCTGTTCAAAGGATGTAGCGGCTCTTTTCCATTGTTTGCCTTGTGTACCATGGCACTGGTGTCTGGTTCCCGGCACCTCAGGGGTATAAGAATAGCATGGGCGAGAGACTGGCTGGCATTTCTTTGTCTCGAGCAGCTCATCTTCATGCTCAGGTTGCAACCAGTGCTGAAGAACCATCGGGAATGCATACTGCAGATATAGGAGGGTCCACCCCACCTGCACACTTAGCCAAGTATTTGTTGAACGTTTAGTTTTGTAGTTTTGTAACTTGGGGAAACTTAATGAAGTACCAGTTGAATTTCAAGTGTTACTGAATGTTTAGTGTTGTAGTTTCTATAAGTTAGGGTGACTTAGATGTTTGGTTGAAAGTACAGTTTGTTAGAAAATACTGTTTGTCTGTAAATAAATGGTTAATGTGCTTATTTGTCTTCTGTCTCACTTGCTAAATCTATGAACCTGCTTCCACAAAACAAGGACCTTGTCAAAGGCTTTGCTAAAGTCCATGTAAACAACATATACTGTGTTACCTTCATCAACTTTCCTGGTAACTTTCTCAAAAATTTCTATAAGATCGGTTAGACAAGACCTACCATACATAAAGCCATGTTGACAATCCCTAACCACCCTCTGTCTATCCAAATACTTACATATCCAGTCCCTTAAAATACTTTCCGATAACATTCCCACTATGGATGTCAGGTTCATCGGCCTATATTTTCCTGGCTTATTCTTAGAAGCTTTTCTTAAATAACAGATCAACAGTCCTCTGGCACTTCAACCATGGCTCAGGATGTTTTAAATATTTCTTCTAGGGTCTCTGCAATTTCTGCACTTGCTACCCATAGGGTCCGAGGTAAGACCTTGTCAGGTTGTGGGGATTTACTAATCTTAATTTGTATCAAGACAGCAAACACCTCCTCCTCTATAATCTGTATAGTGCTGCTTTGCCTCACTTCTATAGACTATGTCCACCTCCCAAGTAAATACAGACGCAAAAAAATCCATTAAAGATCTCCCCCATGTCTTTCAGCTCCATGCATAGATTACCACTCTGATCTTCCAGAGGATCAATTTTGTCCTTTTCTATCATTTTGTGCTTAAAATATCTGCAGAAGACCTTGAGACTCTCCTTCACCTTTTCTGCTAGAGCAACCTCATTCCATCTTTTCGCCCCTCTCTTGCATTTCTTATACTCAAGAACCTCATTTGTTCCTACCTCCCTATACCTGCTATGCAACTCCTCCTTTTTATTAACTCTATATTCTCAAGATTTCACTTTTAAAGTCCTCCCACTTACCAAGTACCCCATTGCCAGAAAAAAAAATGTCCCAATCCACACTTGCCAGGTCCTTTCTGATACCATCAAAATTGACCTTTCTCCAATTTAGAATCTCAACCCAAGGACCAGATCTATCTTTTTCCACAATTACCTTGAAACTAATGGAATTATGATTACCAGATGCAGAGTATTCCCCGACACAAATACCCGTTACCTTCCCACCTGCCCTGTCTCATTCCCTAACAAAGAATCTAGTTTCACACTCTCTAATTGGGACTTCTAAAAGATTCCAAGTTCAAAGTAAATTTATTATCAGAGTACATATATGTCACCATATTTCACCCTGAGATTCATTTTCTTGTGGGCATACTCAATAAATCCATTATAGAATAATAACCATAACAGAATCAATGAAAAGCTGCACCAACTTGGGCATTCATCCAAATGACAACATATTGCAAATACAAAAATAAATAAATAGTAATAATAAACAAAAAGACAATAAATATCAAGGACATGAAATGAAGAGTGCTTGAAAGTGAGTCAATAGTTTGTGGGAACAGTTCAGCAGTGGGACGAGTGAAGTTATCCCCTTTCAAGAGCCTAACTGTTCCTGAACCTGCTGCTGTGAGTCCAGAGGCTCCTGTACCTTCTTCCTGATGGCAGAAGAGAGCACGTCCTGGGATTTGGGGTCCCTGATGATGGATGCTGCTTTCCTGTGACATTGTTTTGTGTAGTTGTGCTCATTGATGGACTGGAATGTGTTCACTACTTTTTGTAGGATTTTCTGTTCAAAGGCATTGGTGTTTCCATATTACGCTCTGATGCAGCCAGTCAATATACTCTCCACTACACATCTATAGAGGTTTGTCAAAGTTTTTGATGTAATGCCAAATTTTCGCAAACTCCTAAATAGAGGCACTGCTGTGCTATCTTCGTAATTCCACTTATGTGCTGGGCCCACGATAGGTCCTCCGAAATAATAACATCAAGGAATTTAAAGTTGCTGACTTTTCACCTCCGATCCCTGGGTACAAAGGTGGTGATGAATCAGAAGTACAAAGGCTGTGCCCCTGCTTAAGGAAACTTTATTGAACACATTTGACAAATTCTTTTCCCTACAGCCCTGGGAGTCCGAGTCAATATGTGGAAATTTAAAATCACCTATGATCACAATCTTATATTTCTTACAATAGTCTGCAATCTCTCTGCACAGTTGCTCCTCTAAATCCTGCGGACTGTTGGGTGGTTCATAATATAATCCCATTAACGTGATCATACATTTCTTATTTCTCATTGCTAACTATAAAACCTCACTGGATGAGCTCTCCAGTCCTGACCGAGCAGTGCTATGACATTTTCCCTCACTAGTAATGTTCCCTCTTTAATCACTCCCACTATATGACGTGTAAAGCAACAGAGCCCCGGAACATTAAGCTGCCAGTCCTGCCCCTCCTGCAATCAAGTCTCACTAACAGCTACAATGCCATAATTTCACATGCTGATCCATGCCTTAAGCTCATCCGACTTTCCTACAATAACTCCTTCATTGAAATATACACAGCTCAGAACATTAGTCTACCATGCTCAACCTTTTGATTCCTGATTTTGTATGTAGGTTTAACAGCATTTTTCTCCACAACCCCCTGCAATTCTAGTCTTAGTAACCCCCCCACACACACCTGGCAGCACTAGCAAACTTTCCTGCTTGGGTAATAGCACCCCTCCCCCCTCCCAGTTCAGGTGCAAACAGTTCCTTCTGTACAGGTCCCACCTTCCCTGGAAGAGAGCCCCATGATCCAAAACTCTGAAGCCCTCCCTCCACCATCTCCTTCGTTACCTGTTAAATTGTATGATCTTCCTATTTCTGGTTTCTCTAGCACGTGATGTGAATCTTGAGATCACAACCCTGGATGTCCTGTCCTTTAACTTAGCACCTAACTCACTGAATTCACTTTGCAGGATCTCTTCACCTTTCCTACCCATGTCATTGGTACCAATGTGGACCACAATCTCTGGCTGCTCACTCTCGCACTTAAGAATGCTCTGGATTCCATCTGAGATGTCCCGGACCCTGGCAGCAGGAAGGCAACATACCACCCGGGAATCTCATTCTCAAACACAGAACCTCCTTTCTGTTCCCCTAGCCAACATAAATCACTCTTCTTCCCTCTTCCCTTCTGAGCCACAGAGCCAGATTCAGGGCTAAAGACCCAACCTCTGTGGCTTTCCTCTTCTGGATCAACCAGCACTTTTGTTACTCACTAGAAAATCTGGATTCTGTAAACATGCAACTCCTGTGTTAATTTAGAAGAAAAACACAATGAATGGAGTAATTTTAGGTATACAAAAATTGAATAAAGGTTATAATTAGGGAATCAACAACCAAACCTGCCACCCAAATGGATTGTGTTTTTGTAATGAATGTGGAGTTTTGCAATTACAGAAATTGGAGACCTTCAGTTAGAGAACAAAATGGCAAAATTAATGCCACATTCACTACAGATTTACAGTAGTGTTCTAATTAACATTGGACATTTTAAAATGATATTTGCAGAAATAACACTGGATTGATAAAGTACCACTTTAATGTAATGGGGTGGGCCAAAAGAAAGTGACCAGTGAGTTATAGTGGTACTACTTTGATGCAACACACAGAAAGTGCTGGAGGAACTCAGCAGGTCAGGAAGCATCCATCGAAAAGAGTACCGTTGACTTTTTGAGCCAAGGGTGTTTAGCAGGACTGGAGAAAAAGAGATGAGGAGTCAGAGTTAAAAGGTGGGGAGAGGGGAGGGAGAAATACAAGGTGATAGGTGAAAACAGTTGGGGGAGGGAATGGGGTGAATTAAAAAGCTGGGAAGTTGATTGGTGAAAGAGATACAGGGCTGGAGAAGCCCTCCCTCTCCTTTCTCAACCTCTCTGTCTCTACCTCTGGAGACAGTTTATCTACTGATGTCTATTATAAACCCACAGACTCTCACAGCTACCTGGATATACCTCTTCCCACCCTGTTACTTGTAAAAACACCATCCCCTTCTCTCAATTCTTCTGTATCTGCCATATCTACTCTCAGGATAAAGCTTTTCATTCCAGAATGAAGGAGATTCCTCCTTCTTCAAAGAAAGGAGCTTCCCTTCATCCACCATCAACTGCATTTCTTCCATTTCACACATGTCTGCTCTCACCCCATCCTCCTGCTACCCTACCAGGGAAAAGGTTCTTCTTGTCCTCAGCAGCCTCTGCGTCCAGCACGCAATTCTCTGTAATTTCTGCCATCTCCAATGGGATCCCACCAAGCACATCTCCCCCCCACCCCCCGCTTTCTGCTTTCTGCAAGAATTGCTCCCTACACAAATCCCTTCTCTATTCTTCCCACCCCACTGATCTCCCTCCTGACACTTAATTTTGCAAGCCGAACAAGTGCTACCCCTGCCCTACACATTCTCCTTCACTACCATTCAGGGCCCCGACTAGTCCTTCCAGTTGAGGTGGCACTTTATCCTGTGAGTCTGTTGGGGTTATCTACTGTATCTGGTGCTCTGGTGTGGCCTCCTGTATATCAGTGAGTCCAGAGTAAATGGCTGAACAGGATGAAAGTTTGAAGATGGGCAGAAGAACTTTGGGTAATTACACGGTTTCTGGAGAATAATAAAAAAAATGGAGGCAACTAAAGAGTGTACAGGTGTCGCTTGCTTTTCGAACGTTTGCTTTACGAAACCTCACTGTTATGAAAGACCTACATTAGTACCCTGTTTTCGCTTTCAGAAGGTGTTTTCACTGCTACAAAGAAAGGCAGTGCGCGATAAAAAAAAATCAGTGCGCAATAAAAGGCAGCGTGCGCCCCGAGCAGCCGCTTTCCCCCGGATTCGGAACGGCATTGCTTTAACACGTTGCATTGAGCAGCCGTTAGCAAGATGAGTTCTAAGACGTCGGAAAAGCCTGAAAGAGTAAGGGTGTTACACTTAGCGTAAAACTAGACGTAATTAAGCGTTTCGATCGTGGTGAACGAAGCAAGGGCAAAGTGAGTTTGGCTTGTGGAAGTTGACGAAGATGATGTTGAAGAGGTTTTGGCATCCCATGACCAAGAACTGATAGATGAAGAGCAGATACAATTGGAAGAGGAAAGGACAACAATCGAAACCGAATGCAACCGAATGCAGAAAGTGAAGCAACTGCGTGAGATTTTCGCTGCAATGATAAAGTACGACTTTAATTCTGAAAGGGTACGTAGGTTTAGGGGATATTTGCAGGATGGTTTGAGTGCTTACAAACAACTGTATGATAGAAAAATGCGCGAGGCTCAGCAGTCAAGCAAGCCTTCCACATCAGCCACAGCAGATGACAAACCTCGACCTTCGACATCGAGGCGGGCAGTCATAGCAGAAGATGAGCTGCCTGCCCCGATCGACGATGAGATGACACCCACGTGTCCCACTACTCTAACACCTGGGCCCCAGACAGATTCTGTACCGATTGGTGAAGAATGCAGCGGTAGCTGGGAGGCACACAGCACATCTTTAAGAAAAAAGCCGAAATAAACATGCTAATTAATTAGGTGCCGCCTAGCATGTAATTGTCGGCCCAGATCAGAGGCGATTAATTAGCATGTTTATTTCGGCTTTTTTCTTAAAGATGTGCTGGGTGCCTCCCGCCTACCGCTGCGTTCTTCGTGGCAATGTATCGGGTCGGCGGCCCGGAGGGTTGGGGCCACTGCACCACCCAGCCTGCGACGACTCAGTCTAACACACCATCATCAGTGTGCTCGGCGCTGTCCCGATTCCGGTAAGTGATACTACACTGTACATACATTATTTCTACTTTATATAGGCTGTGTATTTTTAAGTGTTATTTGGTAGATTTGATGGCTTCATAGTTTAAAGGTTACTGGAGAGCGCGTTTATGCCAACAGCGCTTGTGTGAGATTTTCTGCCGAGAGCGCTTGCGTGAGATTTTCGCTACAGAGATCTGTGCAGGCAATTATTGTAGAGAAGTATTTCTACTTTACATAGGCTGTGTATTTATCATATCATTCCTCCTTTTACTATATGTTACTGTTATTTTAGGTCTTATGTGTTATTTGGCATGATTTGGTAGGTTATTTTTGGGTCTGCGAACACTCACAAAATTTTCTCATATAAATAAATGGTAATTGCTTCTTTGCTTTACCACATTTCGGCTTACGAACCGTTTCATAGGAACGCTCTACCTTCGGATGGCGGGGGAAACCTGTATTTGAATTGTGAAGTTTAAAGGCAAGAAGTGAAAAGGACCAAAAATAAAAACTCCAGTCATCGCAACATTACAGAATGGACTGTTTCCATATTTTGTCATAGAGGGAAAAGTCCAAAGGAGAAATGTGAGAGGGGCAAGAAATACACTTGGAAGAACTCAGCAGGACAAACAACATTAGGAGAGGCAAAGGAAGGCTGAAATTTGGGCCAAGACACAAGACCCATCAGGTAAAGAGAGATGAGTTATTGATGGTGATTCACTGGCTATGAATGCATACAAGAATGGAACAGGCAAGTACGAGGAATTCTGCAGATGCTGAAAATTCAAGCAACACACGTCAACACGTCAAAATTGCTGGTGAACGCAGCAGGCCAGGCAGCATCTCTAGGAAGAGGTACAGTCGACGTTTCAGGCCGAGACCCTTCGTCAGGACTAACTGAAGGAAGAGCTTGTAAGAGATTTGAAAGTGAGGGGGGGAGGGGGAGATCCAAAATGATAGGAGAAGACAGGAGGGGGAGGGATGGAGCCAAGAGCTGGACAGGTGATTGGCAAAAGGGATATGAGAGGATCATGGGACAGGAGGCCCAGGGAGAAGGAAAAGGGGGAGGGGGGAAAACCCAGAGGATGGGCAAGGGGTATAGTCAGAGGGACAGAGGGAGAAAAAAGAAAGAGTGAGAAAGAATGTGTGTATATAAATAAATAACGGATGGGGTACGAGGGGGAGGTGGGGCAGTAGATCAGGTTGGAAGAACAACACCTTATATTCCATCTGGGTAGCCTCCAACCTGATGTCATGAACATTGACTTCTCAAACTTCCGCTACTGCCCCACCTCCCCCTCATACCCCATCCATTATTTATTTATATACACACATTCTTTCTCTCTCTCCTTTTTCTCCCTCTGTCCCTCTGACTATACCCCTTGCCCATCCTCTGGGTTCCCCCCTCCCCCTTTTCCTGCTCCCTGGGCCTCCTGTCCCATGATCCTCTCATATCCCTTTTGCCAATCACCTGTCCAGCTCTTGGCTCCATCCCTCCCCCTCCTGTCTTCTCCTATAATTTTGGATCTCCCCCTCCCCCTCCCACTTTCAAATCTCTTACTAGCTCTTCTTTCAGTTAGTCCTGATGAAGGGTCTCGGCCCGAAACGTCGACTGTACCTCTTCCTAGAGATGCTGCCTGGCCTGCTGCGTTCACCAGCAACTTTGATGTGTGTTGAAGGAACAGGCAAGACCAGTCCCACCCATCACCTTGACACAAAGGTAATTGATGCATCAACACCTGCAAGCTGAACAAGGAGGGATCGATTACCTTCATCACATTCACAGAATGGCTTTGATCAGCACCATTCATGTACTATTGTCGGTTTTCACAAATAAAATGGCAGAGGCGTTTTATGTTTCAGAAAAGCCATAGCAACTCATTTATTGAACACCAAAAAACTGAACTCAAAAGCACATCAAAAATCTTGTGCCAGACCAACCTTGCGAATTACGTACATTTTGCCCAATTACATAACCCTACACTATGACAGGCTACCACATGGTAATTACGTAGTCTAAATATGATTAATGCAGAGCAAGAGAAAAATAAAAAAGATACTTAAGTCATTGAGGGTCGATGAAGGGTGGGCTTGGGTGCAAGCAATGACACACAAAGTTGTCCAAATGGCTCAGTTCTGAACTTTACATTGTATATTACTGTATCAAATATGCATCCTAAATAATCATTTGTAAATGTAACTTACCAAGCTTCCCCTGGCAGATATCTGTACGTGATGCTCTTTTATTTATAAATTTAGGGTTTGCACATAGATCCTAAAAATAATAAAAACGAGATGTAGAAAAGTGGAGAAAAGACCACATTTCTTGAGCAAAGCAAACTGACAGCACAAAATAGCAGATTACTGATTACATAGTCAATGAAACTGCACAGAGACAGACATTTCAACCCACCACATTCATACTGATCTTGTTGCCAATTTGCCCACAACAGATTCATATCTATCCAACCCTTGCCTATTTAAGTACTTGTATAAATGTCTCCTATGCAACATGATTGTATCTGACTTCATCACCTCCTCTGACAGCAAGTTCCAGATTTCGACCATTGTATTTAAAAAAAAGCTTTCCTCTCAAATCCCATTTAAAATTCCTTCCACACGTTAAACTCATGCCCTTTTGTTCTGATATGCCTGTTGTGGGAAAACGATTCTAGACCAACTCAACCTCTATGCCTCTTATCAATTTTATAAACCTCTGTCAAGTCCTCCTCAGCCTCCTTCACAACATAACTAGAGAACACCAATCCTAGTGAACCTCTGCACTCTCTCCAGCTAATCAATTCCGTTCCTCTAGTGTGGCAACCAGACCTGCACAGAATACTCCAAATACAATCTAGCTGGTGTTTTGTACTGTTACAGCATTGCCTCCCAGCTCTCATATTCTATGCCTCATCTATGAAGGAGGCATGCTATATGGGTTCTGCACCAGAGTTGACAGTCTCAGGGAACAATCAACCCAAATAGAGGGACCTTGAAGTTCATTAGCATTTTGTAGATAGACCTTACCATTTCCATCTCTTCTCATTTGATTGCTTCACCTCACATTCATCACAATTAAATTCTACTTACTAATCTTGCACACAGCTTTCCAGCTGATCCACATTCAGCTATAGCCTTAAATAATTTTGCAGTTCCACATAATACACAAAATTACAAAACAGGGATCCATCATTAATCCCTGCAGTACACCATTGGTCTCTGACTTCCAATGAAAAGCATCCTTCCACCAAGCCAATTTTGGATTTAATCAGTCAGCTCAATTTGGATCCCAGGTGCTTTAACCTTCTGGGGAAGCCTTCATGTGGGACCTCACTGAAGTCCATGAAGATAACGTTACCATCTTGCCTTCAATCAATCTTCTTAGTTACCTCCTTAAAATCACTCAGATTAATGAGGTTGAATATTACCTACACTGAGCCATGCTGATAATCCATGCTTGGTCCTTGCATATGCACATGTATAAAACTTTATCAATTAGAATTTTTCCAATAATTTCAGTACTGTATATCAAATTTATTGAGCATTGCTATCTAATATACACAATGCCAACACTTGAGCATTCCACATTAACAATAAAAAGCAACCTACTTTTGACATTAGTGACTCTGTGTAACCATGCTGTCAATTCTACAATTGACATTTTTGAAGTAAGTTAGTATTACTTAGGAATGCGACTGTGACAGCCTAATTTTAAATGGGAATCTTCTGGCTATCAAATTTTGATTCTGGGTTATTATATCACATCAGAAATATCATATGAAAAGGATCCAAACCTTACTTTTAAATACAAAATTAACTTATAACATGAATGTTCAACATTCTCTTATCCAACATTGGGTTAACCTGTACTGGTTGGCCCAGAAGTTTCCAAGGGAAGAGCTGGCCTTCCATCTATTCCCACATACCTGGGATACAGCTTGACCTCTATAGTTCTAGACACAATACTTTTGCATCTGTCACTCCACATCATCACTGGATTCCCCATGAAGTCCAATGACAGAGTCCATCTGAACAGGTTCTTTGACTGGGGTATCAGCCTTACCAATTCTAGATACATATTAGACCCACGTCTGATTCATTTCAATCACATTATCTGCCTAAGGAATAGGCAAGGCCATTTTTGTTTAAAGTATTTTGTTTAGCTTTGATGTAAATCTTCTAGAATATTGTTAATTATATCAAGATTTTTAAAATGTTTCAGAACACTGCCAATGTCTAAAAGTTGTAAGAAAGCCTCAGTGGCTTTAGTGAGGAGATAAGGCCCATTACTCAATCAAAATCCCTCAGGGCATCCCAGGAACTGGTCCTCAGACAAGCACCATGCGAGCCCTCAGATTTTTCAGCATGGCAGCGAGTCAGCTTAATCAACCTTTAACGCATCCACAAAAATCAATTCTGGATGGGGTAATTTCAATGTAATCAAGGTAGTTAATGTGCTCTTGAACACAACAATTTTCAGAAACTTATACAACTCAGCAAGCTCATCAAGAATGCTGTCCTTGCTGGCACACCTGCAAAATGGAAAAAGAAAAAGAAATCCCATCATTTTCCCAGTACACCACCAAAATGCAAAACTAATTTCACTCATACACATGGGTAAAAGTCTAAAAGCTGGGCAAGTGAAATCCCGTATAATCCAATTAATGCTCAGAGTGGATAATACTGTGTGCTTACAAGTTCAGTTCTTAGTTAAAATATTTTGAAATAAAAACTCCTGATGTTATTGAAAACTATGAAGCTATACTTTTACTGACCATGAATCAGGGATATCTTAATCATTATTTTTTATTATGACTGCAATTTCAAAATTAAACAAAGAACTCCAGAAACAGACAGTGTGTTGCATGGTACAAAAGTCTGATTTGTGCAAATAGCTTATTAAGTGAACATCATCTAATTAATTCACACCCCCTTGGTGTTATTAATGTCACCAGTCTTCATTAAAAAACTTGTTGTTGTTGTTCCTTTTTGCTCCTTGTGGCACATTGGGCGACATTTTTGCCGCTTCCTTAATATTAGATTTTTTTAAAGGAGGTTGAGTGACCCAATCGAACACTTAACCCAGCATGAATGGGAAGTGTGCAGGGTCTGGCCAGATTTAAACCTGGGACCATTCAACCTCACAGTCCAGTGCTGATGCCACTACACCAACGGCTGACTTCATTAAAAAAGTAGTCAGCACTTTTTATGAAGGTGAAATTGCATATGGAAATTCCCCTGCTGCATCTGCTCAAAACAAAAAGGCTACAAGACTGCCAGTTCTTTTTTTAATATATATTTTAGATGCCTTGTCTGATATTTCCACCATCATGCGTTGGAAGTAGGTACAGAGGAGATGTCAGGGGTAAGTTTTTTTACGCAGAGAGTGGTGAGTGCGTGGAATGGGCTGCCAGCGGCGGTGGTGGAGGTGGAAATGATAGGGTCTTTTCAGAGACTCCTGGATGGCTACATAGAGTTTAGAAAAATAGGGGGCTATGGGTAAAGCCTAGGTAGTTCTGTCACGTACACCATGACGGGTTAAAGAACCAGCAGAAATGGAAAACACCTTGGAGTCTGGTATTGCTATTAACTAATACTCGTTTATTAGTAACTACGCAATACAGTAATAAAATGCAGATAAATCAAACAAGTTAGCAATGATTACATATATAAGTGTGGAAATGTAAAAACCAAACTTCTTCAAGCCTAGGGGTAAATGATACAGTCTTACGGTGATGAGTAAAGTTCAGTTCAGTTCGTGGTATTGAGTTGAATAGTGAAGGAGAGAGAGAGAGGTGTTGTGGTTGTTCAAGTAAGCTGATGCCGTCGATTCTTCCCGTGGTCCTCCTAAATCCTTTAGAAGTCACCGAATGTGACCACAACAAGGGGACCATTTTATGTGGTGGAGTTATCAACCCAGGTGAGGGTTGGACACACTAATAACTTCCTACCGGTCACACCTGTTCCACACTGCGAGAGCCACTGATCGATTCTCCAGATCGATCCTCCAAAAGCTCACCTTTCTGTGGGCACAATAAAGCTCATCCAGTGTCCAAAATCATGAGTCTGTCTGTCTACTAGCTGACTTTGTATTTATCTCGCCATGCTGAACACCAGCTGTCCTCCCTTCTCTCTCTGAAGGAACTCAGAAGCCGGCAGTGTCCTTGCAGAAATTCCAAACAAACTGTGAGCAGTTTTCACCTCTTTCTCTCTTAATAAAAAGGTGTATGTGCTGTACAACTCTCTCCCTCTCTTTTAAAAAGCACAGTTCATAAGGGATAATTCACGATCCCATCACAGTTCTGAGGTAGGGACATGTTTGGCACAGCTTTGTGGGCTGAAGTATTGTGCTGTAGGTTTTCTATGTTCCTGTGCTAAGAGGATACAGTGGCACATCTGCATCACAGTTTTAGTGCCTGGGTTCTATCAGTTACTCCAACTCTGTCTTCATTCTCCTTTTTTAGGAGTTTAAGGAGATTTGGTATGTCGCCAAAGACTCTTTCACATTTCTACAGAAGTATGGTGGAGAGCTTTCTGACAGGTTGCATCACAGGCTGGTGCAGAGCCTGGATGCACAGAATGACAAGAGGTTGCATTGGGCTGTCAAATCAGCCTGATCCATCTTGGCCACAATACTCCCCCACCACTCAGCACATCCTGGAGAGACAGCAATGTCACTGGGGACCTTCATCATTCAGTGTATTGTCTCCTTTCTTACCAGGGAGAGGGTGGCACACAAGCTTGAAGAGCCACACTCAAATGAATTCAGAAACTGTTTCTTACTCTACACCATCAGTTTCCTGAATAATCCAAGAATATCAATCTCAATATTCATTTTGAATAAAAGGATCCAAGAATCTCAAAATTCATTTTTGTACTATTTTTTGTAATTGTATGGTTTTGTGCTGTACTGCTGCAGCAAAACAAATTTCTCGGCACATAAATCAATGATACGAAGTCTGATTCTGATCAGAGTGGAGTTTACATGTTCTTCTTATTACCAAGTGGGCCTCCTTTCCCCCACCCTGCATTTCGCAAAATCGAGCAGGTTAATTAACTATAGTGTGCAGGAAGTGATATATTTGGGGAGAATAAAGTGCCGTTAGTTAATAAGTGCTTGGTGGTCAGGGTTGACCCGATGGGTCGAAGAGCTCGTTTCCGTGCGACATGACGGAATTGTCCAACATCAGGACCAAGACTCGAGCTCTCCGCATCCCCAAAACGTCTGTTGGCTATAACTGGCGAGAGGAAAGGTTACTGCAGTAGTCTGGGTCCAAAATTGAGGCGTCACTCAAGAATTCCCCGCGCGTAAGTCATCCCAAGAAAAAAGTACCGAACGTATACGGTACAGTAATAATCTTTTATCGCGCTTTTATAATCGCCGACGAGGTACAAAGTTAACTATATCATATAAAAGTAAAATTGGAATGGAATGGGGAGTGTACAGGCGCAGAAAACTCGAAATAGAAAGTGAAATTCTATTTTTTGCAGTTTTACCGATGAACTGCGAATTGTTTTATTGCAATATAAATCACTGCTGCACCTTGCATCAACCTCCGCTAAGTTCAGCCTTTCCCTGAAGTGCTTCAAGATTCAAGTACGTTCATTGTCAAAGAATAAATTATACAACCTTGAGATTTGCTTGCTCACGGGTAGTCACAAGAGGACCGATTTTAAAGAAAAAGAAAAAAATAGAAACTAAAGACTAACACTCGATGCGCAAGAGAAAGGGAAAATAAAATACAAGTTATGCAAACAATTGAAGCGACCAACGGCATTCTGAACCGAAAATGAAGCAGCAGCCGGGGCAGTCTTCGTGGCCTCAGTGCCATGGAGAAGACCATCGCGGAGAAGGAGGGAAATCAGCTCTGATACCGACCGACACTTTGTCTTTTCCGTCTAGCTGGGCCGGCGTCTAACATGACCCACGACGGAATAGCGAAAGCAGAGAATTTTGTAGTTATCATCAACCCCCCCCCCCCCCTTAAGAATTTAGAGCAGGGAACTCCGTTCGTTTGATATCGGGATTGCAGTAAGGATAAAAGTTGAGTTTCCAGGAACACGGCCCTGCGAAGAAGTCACCTGTACATAAATATACATTCAATTGTTCATGTTATAAATACGTTCAGATTAGTTTATCACATACACCGAGGTGAAATTAAAACTCTTGCTCGCACGAGTTCACAAAGTATACTTTGACATATACCTTGAGATTTTATATCAAAGCCTTTTACTGGCATTTATAAGACATCAAGTTTTTAAACAAACATAAAAAAGTAATTTGGTTAGGGGATGAGAATCGGAGCGATAGAGCTGAGGATAGGGCAGCTGGTTCACAAACTGTAGTGAGGCTGCTAACAAGGGTTGGGCAAAATTGCAGTAGACTGGATGAGTTGCAATGTAAAATGGGGACAAAATCAAAAAGGGTTATGAACGTAGGGCTGCAGGTGTTATATTTGAATGCACTTAGTATATGGAATATGGTAGACGAACTTATAGCACAGTTGGAGATTGGTATATATGATGTTTTGGGCATCACTGAATTGTGGTTGGAAGAATATTATGGCTGGGAGCTTAACATCCAAGGATACACGTTGTTTAGTTTTACATTCAAGGAAAACACAGGCAGGGAGGCAGAGGGGCTGGGGAGTATGTGTTGGCCAAAAGAAAATGAAATAAAATCCTCAGAAAGAGGTGATATTGAATCGGAAGGTGTAGAATCCTTGTGGGTAGAGTTAAGAAACTGAAAGTGTCAAACAACCTGATGGGAGTTATAAGCAGACTGCAGACCAGTAGCAGAGGTGTAGACTACAAATTACAACTGGCGATAGAAAATGCATGTCAAAAGGATATACATTGCGATATTTATGGGGGAATTTCAATATGCAGGTAGATTGGGAAAATCAGGTTGTTGCTAGATCCCAAGAGGAGAATTTGTAGAATGCCTACAAGCCAGCTTTCTAGAGCAGCTCGTGGCTGTGCCCAACTAGAGTTTTGTAAAGCTGCAACATAACTTCCTAACTTTTGAACTCTGTGCCTCGATTAAAAAGGGCAAGTATGTGACATGCCCTCTTAATCACTCTATCAAATTGTATTGTCACTTTCAGGGAGCTATGAACATCCCTGTACTTTTCAACACTGTTAAGGATCTTGCCCTTAACAGTGCAAATCTCTTTACATTTGACCTACTAAGGTGCAAGACTCCACATTTGATTTATTTCTTTATTTATAGATTCAGTACGGAACAGGCCCAGAGGCCCTTTGTGCCATGACTCCCAGCAACCAACCTATTGCAAATAGATTGGAAAAATCAGGTTGGTGCTGGATCACAAGAGGGGAAATTTCTAGAATGCCTGCGATGGCTTCTTAGAACAGCTCATGGTTGAGCTCACTAGGGGATCAACTGCTCTGGATTGGGTGTGGTGCAATGAACTAGAATTGATTAGAGAGCTTAAGGTAAAGGAACCCTTAGAGACCAGTTATCATAATATACAATTTCAAAGGGTGAAGCTAAAGTCAGATGGACCAGTATTCCAGTGGAGTAAAGGGAATTACAGGGGCATGAGGGAGGAGCTAATTGGAAGGGGACACTAGCAGGGATGACGGCAGAGCAGCAATGATTGGAGTTTCTGGGAGTAATTTGGAAGGTGCAGGATAGATACTTCCCAAAGAAGAGGAAGTACTCTAAAGACAAAATGATGCAAACATGGCTGACAAGGCAGAATCAAAGCCAATGTAAAGGCCAAAGGGAGGGCCTATAATAGAGCAAAGATTAGTGGGAAATTAGAGGATTGGGAAGCTTTTAAAAACCAACAGAAGGCAACTGAAAAAGTCGTAAGGATGGAATATGAAGATAAGCTAGGCAATAATATTAAAGGGGATACCCAAAGATTGTTCGGATATTTAAAGAGTAAAAGAAAGGTGAGAATCAATATTGGACCAATGGAAAATTATGCTGAAGAGATAGTAATAAGGGACAAGGAGATGGCGAATGAACTGAATAAATATTTTGCATCAGTTTTCACTGTGGAAGACACCAGTAATAGGACGGAAGTTCAAGAGCATTAGGAGCAGAAGTGAGTGAAGTTGCCATTATTAGGGAGAAGGTGTTTGGGAAACTGAAAGGTCTGAAGATAAATAACTCACCTAGACCAGATGGCTTACAACCTAGGGTTCCTAAAGACGGCACTGATGAGTTTGTGTAGGCATTAGAAATGATCTCTGCAGAATCAATAGATTCTGCCATGGTTCCAGAGGAATGGAAATTTGCACGTCACTCCAATCTTCAAGAAGGCAGGCAGGCAGAAGAAAGGAAATTATAGCCAGTTAGCCTGACCTCAGGGGTTGGGAAGATGTGAGAGTTGATTGTTAAGGATGTGGTTTTGGGTTACCTGGAAGCACATGATAAAAAAAAGCTGAAGTCAGCTTGGTTTCCGTAAAGAAAATTCTTCTCTGACAGATCTGTTGGAATTCTTTGAAAAAACAAAAATCAGGATGGACAAAGGAAAATCAGTGAACCTTGTGTACTTGAATTTTCAGAAGGCCTTTGACAAGATGTCACACACCAGGCTGCTCAACAAGATAAGAGCCCATGGTATTACAGTAAAGATACCAGCGTGGATAGAACTTGGGCTGATTGGCAGGAAGCAACAGGAATAAGTGGAAGCTTTTCAGATTAGCTGCCGCTGACTAGTGGCGTTCGACAGAGGACTGTGTCGGGACAATTCATTTTTCACATTATATGTCAATGATTTGAATGATGAAATTGATGGCTCTGTGGCCAAGTTTGCAGATGATATCAAGATAGGTGGAGGGGCAGTGGTGCTGAAGAAGCAGAGAGGCTGCAAAAGGACTTAGATTCGGAGAACGGGCAAAGAAAAGGCACATGGAATATACTGTTGGGAAGTGTATGGTCATGTACTTCGCTAGAATAAATAAATGGAGAGAAAATTTAAAAAAAAACATAAGTTGCAATGAGACTTGGAGGTCCTTGCGCAGGATTTGCTAAAGGTTAATTTACGGGTTGAGTCGGTGGTGAGGAAGGTAAATGCAATGTTAGCATATATTTCGGGACGACCAGAATATAAAAGTAATGATGTAATGCTGAGGCTTTATAAGGCATTGGTGAGGCCTCACTTGGAGTGAGCAGTTATAGCCTCTTTATCCAAGAAAGGATGTGCTGCCATTGGAGAGGTTTCAAAGGAGGTTCACAAAAATGATTCCGGGATTGCAAGGCTTAACATTTGAGGAGCGTTTGCTGCCTCTGCGCCTGTATTCACTGGAATTCAGAAGAATGGAGTGGGGGGGGGGATCTTATTGAAACCTACTGAATGTTGGAAGGTTTCAAAAGAAAAGATGGGGAGAGAATGCTTTTCCAGTGGTGGGGGAGTCTAAGACCAGAGGATGGAGCCTCAGATTTGAGGGATGCTTATTAAAGACAGATTTGAAAAGGAATTTCTTCAGCAAGAGAGTGGTGAATCTGTTGAATTCATTGCCACAGGTGGCTGTGGAGGCACAAGTGGTTGGGTATATTAAGGCAGAGGTGATAGATTCTTGATTATTCAGGGCATGAAGGGTTACGGGGAGAAAGCAGGAGATAGGCGCTGAGAGGGAAAATGGTTCAGCCACCGTACAAAGCAGACTTGAGGGACCAAATAGCCCAATTCTGCTCCTATATCTTATGGTCTAAAAAGTTTTGCGGGTACAGCATTGTCGCAGTACTTAGTGGAACGGGGAATTCTCCGATTCTCCGACATATCCAAGAAGCAAACTCCATGGGTGCACCAGTTACGCATAATTTCTACTTAATGAGACAAACAAGTTGAAGTACTGTAGTCCTCTCGTATTAGATTGCAAACAGCAAAAAAGATAACTGAAACAAATTAAGACATTTAAGAGCAATAATGTATTTTAAAGGAAAATTCATACTCCCGGGCGTTTCCATTCCACGTCTTTCGTTTTGTCAGGTCCGAGTTTATTGTAGCCCAAGGATGAAGGACTAGCGGGGAAAGACTCATCACAGAACAGGCTTCCCATCTCCAAGCACTGCTGACGGAGCGCTTCATAATCCTGTTTGAGAAATTTCACAGGTTGCTCCCAGGAGCCGATTTCGGCAGCTCGCTTCCTACACTTCTTGACGCGAGACGCCATTCCTGACTTTAGGAGAGCCAGTCCCCAGGGGCACACTACTCAGTTGGGAAATGCGTAGAAATCTGCCTTCATTGGAAGGAAAGTGAAACTTTTAAAGACGATTTTGCAATATCTGCGGCAGTACCTGCAGTAATAACAGAGGTTCTTGCACTTTCGATTTTCATAAACCAACCTACTGCCCGTTGCCGAATATTATCTCAGCCCAATCAGAATGTGGAAAGAGAGACGGAATTAAAGCTTGGCCAGCAGGATGAATTCAATTGACAGGATGAATCTTCTTACCATTCATTTCACCCACCACATTGTCTTGCAAAAGAGATTAAAGTCTAATGCCAGAGACTAAAATAATTGTGGAAACCACAACAAGGATATTGCTGCCTGTGACACATGCCATTGAGGGCAAGAATAGGATGATTTGACAGAGGCTGAGGAACTGGTGCAGGGAGCAGGGTTTCAGATTTATGGGCCATTCTGATCTCTTCTGGGGAAGATATGACCGATACAAAAGGGCCGGTTTGCAGTGTAAAACGGGAACAAAATTGAAAAAGGTGACAAATATAGGATTGGAGGTTTTGTATCTGAAAGCATGCCGTATACAAAATAAGGCAGATGATGTTGTAGTGCAATTAGAGATTGGCGGGTACGATGTCGTGGGTATCACGCAATCATGGCTGAAAGACGATTGTGGTTGGGAGCTTCATGTCATGGTCCGGTCCGTGAAGTCTGCATTCCGGTTCACGGTCCGGTCCATGGATTCAGGACTCCGGGTCTTCCAGCTGTCCTTGTTTGACTAAATCAAAGGCACCTGATCCCCATCTTTGGGCTTGCAATATAAGAAGCCTTGGGATTGAGTATGGGCTGCTGGCATTTGGTTCAATATAAGAAAGCACAGGTAGTGGTGAGAAGAACTAGACGTCAAGCTAAAAGGGCAAGTTGGAGGAGTTTTTGTGACAAGGTAGGAAGAATAACACCTGTGGGAGAGATATGGGGAATGAATAAGAGGATGGGAGGAGATAGAAGGGAATGGGAATATCCAGTAATGATATCTGAGGAGGAAACTGCAGTCTCCAGTAGGGATAAGGCTGAAGTCATGGCCAAGTCATTTGTACTGATACACAGTTCAGAAAATTTGTCTGAAGAAGGGAGGAGAAGAAGAAGGGAAAGAATAATGAGCCAACACCCAGGTGTGTTAAGCAGGAGGGAAGGAACAGATGATATAAATGATGATCCATTTACATTAGCAGAAATGGTGAGAGCAATAAAGAGATTGAGACCAACCTCCCCAGGGAAAGATCTGATATGCTCTGTGATGCTAAAAAATCTAGGAGAAGGAGTGCTCTTGAAGTTGCTGCATTTTTATAACAGAGTGTGGGAGGAGGGAAGATTACCAAGTGCATGGAAAGAAGCAGTAGTAATTCCAATAAGGAAGCCTGGGAAGGATCTGTCAAGACCCACTAGCTACAGACCAATTGCATTAACATCAAGTATATGTAAGATAATGGAAAGGATGATAACAGAAAGGTTATCATATGAGCTTGAGAAAAGGGGAATGCTGGCAAGTTATCAGTGGTTTTAGAAAGGGAAGGAATTCCATGGACTCAGTGATAATGTTAGAGACTAAAATAAGGAAGGCCCAGGCAAATAGAGAGTCAGTAGTGGCAGTGTTCTTTGACATTGAAAAAGCCTATGATATGATGTGGAAGGAAGGATTATTAATTAAACTGTACAAGATGGGGGTTGGTGGGAGAGTTTTCAATTGGATTAAAGATTTTTTGTTTGGTAGAAAAATTCAAGTTCGGATTGGATCAGAATTATCAAAACAGTACATAGTGGAAAATGGCACACCTCAAGGTAGTGTGATTAGCCTGTTACTTTTCATCATTATGATCAATGATGTCTTCACAAAGGTACCAGTGGATATAGGTAGGTCACTGTTTGCGGATGATGGGGCCTTGTGGAAAAGAGGCAGGAACATGGACCATATAATCAGGAAACTACAAGAAGCAATTGATGAAGTGGTGGAGTGGGGTTATGATTGGGGATGTAGATTTTCAGTAGATAAAACTCAAACTGAATTTTTTACCAGGAAAAGGGTTGAGGTAGGGAAGAGGTTAAGGATGTATGGGGTTGAATTAGAAAGGGTTGCATCATTTAAATTTCCGGGAGTTATATTTGATTCATGATTAACATGGGCAGACCATATCAGGAAAGTTGAGGAGAAATGTAAAAATAATAAATGTGATGAGATGTTTGACTGGCAGGGAATGGGGAGCAAGTTGTTCAGCTTTGAAGAGAATGTATGTGGCTTTAGTGAGATCTGTATTGGATTATGGAAATATAGTATATGGATCAGCAGCTAGGTCTCTTATAAGGAAACTGGATGTGATTCAGGCTCAGGCCTCGAGAGTGTGCAGTGGGGCTTTTAAAATGTCACCAGTGTCAGCCCTACAGGTAGAAATGGGAATAATGCCTTTGGAACTAAGAAGGATGTAACTGATGGCAAACTACTGGGCTAACTTGCAGGGGCACAATGATTCTCACCCTACTAAAGGAGTGTTGCAGGAGTGCTGGGAAAATGGGAGGTTTCAGAGGGATACCTTTAGTCGGGTAGGGAATGATATCGCGAAAGAATGTGGAGTGTTTGATCTGAGGATAAGTCCTTCAGTAGTTTATCTGGTTGTAGCTCCATGGAAGCTTGTATGGCCTGACATAGACTGGCATTAGTTAGAGGTAAAAAGGAAAGAAAGATATAAAACAGATTTGGTAAATGCATTTAACTGTCATGTGATGGAAAAGTATAGTGATTATACTCACATTTATACGGATGGTGCGAAGGAACCTGAAACAGGGGTGACAGGGTTTGGGTTGGTAATACCAGCAAAAGAAATTTGAATCAGCAGAAGAACATATAATAAGTTAGGGGTGTTTACAGTGGAGATGCTGGCAGTGTTGGTTGCGTTGCAATGGGTGCAGAAAGCCAGACAAGCCAAAGCATTGATATGTTCAGATTCATCCTCAGTTCTAGCAAGTTTAAGGTCTTTTCACATAAACAATGGGCAAGATGTACTTTATGAAGTCCTTCAGTTAGTTACAAGAATTGCAAATCAGGGAAGTCAGGTAAAATTTATATGGGTTCCAGCATATGTAGGGGTGAAGGGGAATGAGAGGGTGGATGAGTTGGTAAAAAGGGTGTTAAAGAAAGAAAATGTGGAAATGCACGTTAGTATCAGTAAAGCAGAGGTTAAGTGTGTAATCTGGGAAAAAGTCAACTGAATGTGGCAAGAAAGATGGGACAGGGAGGGGAAAGGGAGGCATTTATATCAAATACAAAAGAGTGTTGCAGTTACTAGGGTAGATAATGGAAACGAGAGGAAATTGTGTGGACTAGGTTAAGGCTGGGGCATTGTGCATTAAACAAAACATTGAAAATGATAGGGAAACACCAGACAGGATTGTGTGAGGAATGTCAGGAAGAGGAGTCAGTAGAACATGTAGTTTTGTGTTGCAGGAAGTATGGGATACAGAGAGATGATGAGAAATAAATTAAGGGAGTTGGGGATGCAGGAATTCACATTAAAAGGGTTGCTGGGCATGGGTGAGAGAGCACAAGTCCGGGTATTTTTAGCGTTTTTAAGGGGTATAGGGTTTTTTTTATAGGATATGACGAATAAATAGGAATAGGGTTCCGGAGCAGAGGGTGGCAGTAATGCACCATTTAAGCTGGATGCCAACCGCCGTAAAACAAGATACAGACAGATAGTGTGGGCTGCTGGTTTGTCTTGTCAGTCCCTCTTGAAGCAATCTGCAGATGAAACCATTTGTGATCTCTAGGCCTGTTTGGAGGACCACTGCTTCATGGAGCCTTGTTGCCACTTGTAGGAGTGGTCTTTGTGGTATGGATTTGGCTGTTTCCTGGGCCAGCTGAGTGGCTGCCAGTCACTCTGAGGTAGGTAGGGATCTGGCTGTTTCTGTAGCCAGCTGTGGTTGCTGGTTGAACTGAGACTTGGAGCTACCCTGGAGCAGAGAAGGAACTGTCTGTTGTTCTTTGGTGTTTGTCTCTTCTTGTCCTTTCCTCTGTGGGGTAAGTCAGGCCAGCTTGCTGTTGCCCTGTGGGGGGGGGGGGGTGGTGTGTCATGTCTTGTCTTTGCCTCTGTTGGGTAAGTCTGGCCGTCCTGGCGTTACCCAAGAGATGGACCTGTCCCACCTTGGTGTGGAGAAGTTGAGTCCTGGCTCGTCTGAGGATAAGTCCTGGCTGTATGTTGATGTTTAGTTCAAGGTCTGTCTCCAAGCTCCAAGGACCCGAGGATCCCGCGGCCAAGCTCCAAGGCATGTCATGTCCTTGCCTGGTTCTGGGGTCCGAGCCCGAGGCAAGACCCAGGTTCTGGGTCCTTGTCCAGTCTTGGGCTTGGAGTCCAAGCCTTGTCTCCTAGTCCGGGTCCCGCTTTCCCTAGCCCAACTGCGTTCTTGTCCCTGCTCCTTGCCTGATGTCTGTCATGTCTCTACTCTACACCCACAACATGCTGGAGGAACTCAGCGGGTCGGGCAGCATCCGTGGAAAAGATCGGTCGATATTTTGGGCCGGAACCCTTCCGATGAAGGGTTCCGGCCTGAAACGTCAACCGATCTTTTCCACGAATGCTGCCTGACCCGCTGAGTTCCTCCAGTGTGTTGTGAGTGTTGTTTTGGCCCCAGCATCTGCAGATTATTTTGTGTTTACGTCCCTACTCTAGTCAAGTCCTGTTCCTTGTACTTCAGTGTCAGTGTCTTGCATTTGGGTCTGTTTCCAGCACCCCACTGTGACACTTAATATCCAAGGATACACAACCTATCGCAAGGCCAGGCAGGTAGGCAGAGGAGGAGGAGTGGTTCTGCTGGCTTAAAAAAAAAGAAATCAAATCTTTTGAAAGAGGTGACATAGGATTGGAAGGTGTTGAATCCTTGTGGTTGGAGATCAGAAACTGCGAAGGTAAGAAGACCTTGGCGGGAGTTATTTACAGGCCGGTATGTACCCAGTATGTGGTCTACAAATTACAGCAGGGGATAGGAAAAAACATGTCAGTAATGTTATGTTAGTCATGGGGATTTCAATATGCAGATAGATTGGGGAAAATAAAGTTAGTGCTGGATCCCAAGAGAGAGAATTTGTGGAAGCAACACTCACAACACTCTGGAGGAGCTCAGCAGGTCGGGCAGCATCAGTGGAAAAGATCGGCCGACGTTTCAGGCTGGAACCCTTCGTCAGGACAGTCCTGACGAAGGGTTCCGGCTCGAAACGTCGACTGATCTTTTCCACTGATGCTGCCCGACCTGCTGAGTTACTCCAGAGTGTTGAGTGTTGCTTTGACCCCAGCATCTGCAGATTATTTTGTGTTTAAGAATTTGTGGAATATCTCGGAGATGACTTTTTGCAGCAGCTTGTGGTTAAGCCCACTAGGGGCTCAGCCATTCTGGGTTGGGTGTTGTGGAATGAAGTGGAATTGATTAGAGAGCTTAAGGTAAAGGAGTCCTTAGACTCGTGATTATAATATGATGATCTTCACCCTGCATTTTCAGAGTGAATCTGAAGTCAAATTTATCAGTATCATGAATGTATCAGAGTGAAGGAAATTACAGAGGCATGAGAAAGGAGCTGGCTAAAGTTGATTGGACAGGGACACTAGCAGGGATGATGACAATGATTGGAGTTTCTGGGAGCAATTCAGAAGGTGCAGGATATGTACCGCCTTTAAGAAGAGGCAGTAATTTAAGGCAGGATGATGCAACCATGCTGACAAGGGAAGTCAAAACCAACATAAGCAAAAGAAAGGGTGTATAATGTAACAAAAATTAGTGGGAAGTTCGTGGATTAGTAAATTTTTAAAGTAACAGAAGGCAACTAAAAAACCAAAGGGGGGGGGGTGTGATGAAATGTGAAGGGAAGCTAGCCAATATTATCAAAAATTATGCCAATAGTTTTTTTTGTCAGATAGAGGCAAGAGTAGATATTGGACACCCTGGAAAATGACACTAAAGGGATAGTAATTGGGGACAAGGAAATGGCAGACAGACTGAATAAGTATTTTGCATCAGTCTTCACTGGGGAAGACACTGGACACTATGATGGAAATCTGTGTTGGGGGTAGAAGTGAATGTAGTTGTAATTACTAGGGAAATGGTGCTTGGGAAACTGAAAAGTCTGAAGGTAGATAAGTCACCTGGACCAGATGGTCTACACCCAAGGGTTCTGAACAAGGTGGCTGAAGAGATTGTGTAGGCATTAGTAATGATATTTCAAGAATCTATAAATTCTGGCCTGGTTCTGGAGGACTGGATCATTGCACATGTCACTCCACTCTTCAAGAAAGGAGGGAAGCCAATTAGTCTGACTTCAGTGGTTGGGAAGATGTTGGAGTTGATTGTTAAGGATGTGGGATACTTGCAGGCACATAATAAAACAGGCCAAAGTCAGGATGGTTTCCTTGAGGGAAAATCTTTCCTGACAAATCAGTTGGAATTCTTTGAAGAAATAACAAGCAGGATAGACAAAGAAGAATCAGTGGATGTTGTGTACTTGGATTTTCAGAGGGGCTTTAACAAGGTGCTGCACATGAGGCTGCTTAGCAAGATAAAAGCCCAGGATATTACAGGGAAGATATTAGCATGGATAGAGCATTGGCTGATTGGCTGGAGGCAAGAATGGAAATAAAGGGATCCTTTTTGGATTGGCTGCCAGTGTTCCACTGGTGTCTGTGTAGGAACCACTTCTTATTACATTGTATGTCAACAACTTCAATGATGGAATTGATGGTTTTATGGCCAAGTTTGTGGATAATACAGTGGTAGGTGGAAGAGCAGGGAGCAGGAGAAAGATGAAGGCTACAAGACTGACTTAGACAGATTTGGAGAATGGCCTAAGAGGTGGCAGATGAAAAACAGTCAAGACGTACGTGGTCATGCACTTTGGTAGAAGAAATAAAAGCACAGTATTTTCTAAATAGGGAGAAAATCCAAAAGAGTTGCAAAGGGATTTGGGAGTGCTCATGCAGGATTCCATAAATGTTAATTTGCAGGTTGAATTGGTGGTGACTAAGGCAAGAGCAATGTTAGCTTTCATTTCAAAAGGACTAGAATATAAAAGCAAGCATGTAATGCTGAGGCTGTATAAGGCACTGGTGAGGCCTCACTTAGAGTAGCAGTTTTGGTCTCCTTATTTAGGAAAGAATGTACTGACATTGGGGAGGGTTCAGAAGAGGATCAGAAGATTGATTCTGGGAATGAAAGGGCTATCATATGAGCAGCCATTGAAGGATCTGGGCCTGTAAGTTAAGATGGTGCCTAACAGCAACTCCTTTGCATCTTTGGAAACAGCTCTATTTTCATCTTTAATTTCTTTATTTTTCCCTTTTAGGGTTCTTTTGAAGACCCTGACCTGGAGTTACAGACTTTGGTTCTTTGCGGGAATGGGACCCATTCTTGGGGTTTCAAGACTGGCCGTTGTTCAGCATGCCAAGGATTTGGCCTGAGAGTCTGGATCAAATTCAGAAACCTAAGATCTCAGGGTTCTGGAGATGGGCAGATTGAGGGTTGTTGTCATGGCAGGAAACCTGAGTGTTAAGGGAGTCGGGATATCTGCTGTGGGCACAAAGACATGGGATTTTTGCGATCTTCAGGAACAGAGCTCGAAAAAAGTGACGTAACAGACTTTTAACATCGTAAACCAGTGAGTTGTTTGTCTCCCTGCTTGCTGGGAAAATGAAGACACCTTTTTCTCCCTTATTAGGGAGAGAGAATCTGCAGTATGCTGAATGCCAGGTGTAATGTGAAGTCTTGGGGGTAACTGAAAGTATGTGTCTTTGCTATGCTTTGCTCCTGCTTGAGTGCTCGGTGGTGGTACAGATGTTTTTTTTTGATGGTGGGGGAGGGACTCTGGTGGGGCTCGCTGCCACTTATGCATGAGGGGGGAGCTGGGGAGGGACTTTGGGGTTCTTGCACTCACCTGTCATTCATTCTTTGGGGCACTTCTCTGTTTTTGTGAATGTTTGCAAAGAAAAAGCATTTCAGGGTGTATATCGTATACAGTTCTCTGACATTAAATTGGACCTTTGCACCTTTACTCACTGGAATTTAGAAGAATGAGGGGTGATCCCATTGAAACCCATCAAATGTTGAGAGGCCTGGATAGAGTGGATGTGAAACTAATGTTTCCTTTGGTGGGGGAGTCCATGACCAGAGGGCACAACCTCAAAATAGAGGCATGTCCATTTAGAAAAATGAAGAGGAATTTCTTTAGTCAGAAGGTGGTGAGTCTATAGAATTCATTTCCATAGATGGCTGTGGAAAGCCAAGTCACTGGGTGCATTTATGGCAGAGATTGATATGTTCTTGATTAGTCAATGGCCTAATTCTGCTCCTGTGTCTTGTAGTTTTTAACATTTCTTCCAGGTGCATTGTGTCATTTTAATAACATGTATGTGTTTATTATAGAGATACAGCGCAGTATTCAGATTCTATGTCCATACTTGGACTTTGTCAGGAGCTGAGTGACTTTGCCCGAAGATAAGCTGAGCTATTGTCAGCTAAGCAATACTAACACCAACTTGGTAACACCAAGTCAGTAAATTGGTTTATTATTGTCATTTGTACTGAGGTACAGTGAGAAACTGTTTTATCTGCAGTCTGTACAGGTCATTTCATAACAAAACTGTGTTGAGGTAGCAATTACCCATTCCTTCACTTTGTCCATATTTTCAAGTAGACTGTTGGGGTGGTAACTAGTTAAGTTGGATTTGTCCTATTTCTTGTGAACAGAATGTGCCTGGGCAATTTGCCATGCTGCTGGGCATATGCTAGTGATGGACCTTGTTGTTCCCTCATAGTCACTATGGTCTAAATATTGTAACCGATTGCCTCTGTAAGCACCTACACCTCCTGAATTGGAGCAGTGGAAGAACCTGGTGCAGGACAGGGCTTCAAGCATATGGATCACCAGGCTTTCTTCCAGGCCAGGTGGGACCTGTACAGAAAAGAAGGCTTGAAGGGATATCTATATTCTTCTAGAGATGTTTGTTAGTTCCATTTGGGAGTGTTTAAACTTGAGTGGTAGGAGAATAGAACCAGATCAGCAGGTCAGAAGGTGGAAGAATTGATGGGAAGATAGGATAAGCAGGGGCAGGTTAAGGAAAACCATGTGGCTGATGGGCTTAAGTATGTTTATTAGTGCAAGGAGTATTAGAGGTATGGTAAAGCCAGAATCAGCATGGAACAATGATGCTGTGGCCAGTAGAGAGGGACAGGACTTGCAGCTCAACACTCCAGGATTTTGATGTGGTTATTGTGACAGAGAAGTAAGAGGCAGAGGTGTTGCATTACTGATTAGGGAGAATGTCACTACTTCATTTAGAGGGGCATATTGGTGATCTCATCTTCTGAGGCAATGTGCTTAGAGCACAAATACAGGAACGGTGCAATCCCTCTGATGGGATTATACTCCAGGCCTCCCAATAGCCAGGTGGAGATAGAAGAACAGGTACGTATGGAAAGATCGAAAAGCTCCAGGGTAATTTTAACTTAACCAACATTGGCCAGGTCTCCCTTAATGCAAGAGGCTTAAGCAGGGCAGAATTTGTGAGTGAGTCTGAGAGGGTTTCTTGAAATTGAAGCACCTAGAAGAGGGGTAATATTGGACCTTGCATCAGGAAGTGAGCCTGGCCAAGTGACTTGTGTTTCAGTAGGAGAGGTTATTGGAAAAAGTGATCACAACTTCTTTAGCTTTAAGATACCTATGAATAAAGATAAATCTAGAGCAAGAGGAAAGTATTAATTTGGGGCAGGACAGTTGCAGCATTATTAGACAGGAGCTTGGGAGAGTAAATCGGGAGCAGCTGTAA
Organism: Mobula birostris; assembly: GCF_030028105.1. Classification (NCBI taxonomy): domain Eukaryota; kingdom Metazoa; phylum Chordata; class Chondrichthyes; order Myliobatiformes; family Myliobatidae; genus Mobula; species Mobula birostris. The sequence continues at coordinate 30,153,150 of NC_092377.1, forward strand.
TTTGTATCACCTGACATGAGTCATTTAAAGACCAACTGGTCAGAGTTCAGGGCAGTAAGGGAAAAGGGCAAAGATGGTAAGGTAAGGGAACCTTGGATGACAAGAGGTTAAAAATTTAGTCAAAAAGAAAGTAGCACATGTAAGAAGCTGAAATCAGACAGATTCTTTGTAGAATATAAAGAAAACCAGAAAGAATTTAAGCAAGGAATTACGAAGGCCAAAAGAGGACATGAGACATCTGTGGCAAGTAGGATTAAAGAGAATCCAAAAGCATTTTTGCATGCACTAAAAACAAGCGAGTAACTGGGGAGAGGGTAGGATCACTGAAAGATCAAGGACATACTTTATGCTTGGAGTCAGAAGATATTGGCAAGGGAATAAATGAGTATTTTGTGTCAGTATTCACTGGGGAGGACATAGAGCATGATGAGATTAATGTGGGGAATTCTAATATGCTAGAGCAAGGGTGGCAAATATTTTGTTGGCACATGGCTTGCAGTGCTGTCCCTCAATTCTTTAAATCCCACCCATAGTAAAAAGATACATACTGAATGAAGCAGAGAATACTTTTTTTACAACTTGAGCGCAGACCTGATGCACAGCAATATTTGTTTAGTAAACAGTTATGATAACAATATTATTTAGAAATGATATTTTTCAATTGCCTTTTTAAAAGACTAATATTAACACATTTTGAAAAGGCTTTCTAAAATGCTTCATTCACCTCAATCTCCCTATTACATTTTAAAACAACAAATATACATAAATGAGCAAAAGGACTTAAGTTTTTTCCTAAAATAGGCCATATTTGTTTATAATTAATTGATGATAATCTTTGCCCATATTTACCTTTGAGAGTTTTTTTAGAAGATTATAACCAATTTGGGTACATGCTCTCAAAGGTTCACCACCCCTGTGCTAGGGCATTTTGAGACCTAGGAGATGATTTTGGGTCTCTTGAAACACATTAAGGTGGATAAATTCTGAGGATCTGATAGAATCTGTACAGGTTATTGAGAAAGATGAGAGAGGTGATTGCTAGGCCTTTGACAAAGATCTTTGCATCCTCTCTAGCCACGTGTGAAGTGCTGAAAGTAATGAGTAGCCAATGTTATTCCTTTGTGGAAAAAGAAAAGTAGGGATAATTCATGAAAATTATAGGCTGCTGAACCTCCCATCAGTGATTGGAAAACTATTGGAGAGGGTTCTTGAACAAAGACGAAAGTCTCACTTTAAGTAAGAACTGAAATACTATTTTAAACAAGGTGGGACAGTGGAAATCTGAGGACTAACCGATCAGGAAGGATGGACAATGGGAGTTCAACATATACCACCATATTAGACAGGCCTAGGCATCGTTCTGATGAAGGTTGCAGAGTCTGCATTGAAACATCAGTTAAAATCAATACCTTGAAGAGAAGAGTTCATGCATCATATACACCAGGAAAGCACTAGGTCCCTTGTCAAGACAGTAATTATCCAGTGACTCATGTAAGGTAGAATGTTTCCTTAAATGTCTAATAAACAATAGATAAAAGTTATCTCAATGATGAACAAATAGACTATAGTTAAATTTAGTTTCAGTATGTGATTTACAAGGCTCCCAATTGGTCTTTTACAATCTTCACACTAAGACAAGCATTTAACCTTCTAAATGGGCTAATATGTGGAATATTACAAATATTCTTCAGGAATTACTCAATTGAAGATTAAGACTTCAATATTTAGAGTTTGGAAGAAAAAGAGGTGATCTTCCTGAGGAACAAGTATTGAGGTTTCCAAAGAATGGATGCTAATTGATGGAGTAGGGGACATAGTTTCAGGCTAAGGAGTCTTTCATTCAAGATTGAGATAAGGAGAAATTTCTTCTGTCAGTCATTAATATTTGGAGTTCTTTGTAGCTCCTTATTGTAAAGGCTGTCATACAGCATGGAAACAGGCGATTGAGCCCAACTGGTCTTTGCCAGCCAAGGTTCCCAGTTTGGCTTATCTCATTTGACTGTGATTGGATCATATCCCTCAATCTTATCTCTTTATCTTTGTACCTTTTAGATATTAATTCACCTGTATTATCACGTACCCTGTGACGGGTTAACGAACCAGCAGAAATGGAAAACACTTTGGAGTCCAGTATTGCTATTAACTAATAATATTTATTAGTAACTATGCAATACAATAATATAAATGCAGATATATCAAACAGGTTAGCAATGATTATATGTAAGTGTGGAATATATATGAAAACCAAGCTTTTTCAAGTCTAGGGGTAAATATAGTCTTATGATGAGTAAAGTTCAGTTCGTGGTATTGAGTTGAGTAGTAATGGGGAGAGAGATTTGAGTCTTCAGATGAGCTGACACTGTCAATCTTCCCGTTGTCCTCCGAAATCCATTAAAAGTCACCAACTGTGACTTCAACAAAGGGGACCGTTCTGTGGTGGAGCTATCAACCCAGGCGAGGGTTGGTCACACAAATAACTCCCCACTGGTCACACCCTGACCACACTGCGAGAGCCACTGATCGATCCACCTCATCGATCCTCCAAAAACCCAGTTTTCCTGTGGGCCCAACAAAGCTCATTCAGTGCCCAAAATCATGCGTTGCAGGTCTATCCTCTGACCTTCTATTTATCTCACCGTACTGAGTATCAACTGTCTCTCAAATAACTCCTCCTTTCTTTGTCTGTGTAAGAATGTACAAGCAGGGAATGTCCTTGGAGAAAGTATAAACAACCTGCCAAAAAATCATAGCACCATCTCCAAGCAGTCTCCATCTCTCTCTCTTTTATAAAAAAAAAGTTATTAAATAACTTTCTCTTTTTAACAAAGTGTCTGTTGTTGAGCACCTCTCTTTTCAAAAGCACAGATCATAGGGGTAATCGAGCACAGTTTATAGGGGGAATTCAGGACTCAGTCACACTCATTTCCTTCAAAAAAAAATTTTGAAGGTGAAATTTTTGGTTTAACTGGAAATTTCAGAGTTTGAAACAATACCTGTAGAATCATCAGATGACAGAGCAAAACGTGCACAATTTCCAACTTAACATCTGGATAAACAGTCAGCTATAATATTGTCAGTACCTTTAACCTGTTTGATTTTTAAGTCATTTTCTTGCAATATCAGACTCCATTTTAACAACCTTCTATTCTTATCCTTCATGTTAGTTAGAAACACCAACAGATTATGATCCATGTAAACCACAAGGGGTCTCTGGGCAGGACAAATGTAGACCTCAATGTTGTAAGGCCAGAACAAGTGCTAGTAATTCCTTTTCAACAGTTGAATAATTTTCCTGGTGCACATTAAATTTCTTTGAGAAATAAGCTACTGGGTGTTCAATGTCATCCACACCCTTCTGTAACAGTACTGCCCCAGCAGCTTTGTCACTAGTGTCTGTTGCTATAGAAAATGGTTTGGGAAAAATCAGGTGCTCTGAGCACAGGATGATAACACAGGATGGTTTTCAGATGTTCAAATGCCTCCTGGCAAAGGTCATTCCATACAAGTTTTTCACTCTTCCCTAGGAATTTTGTTAGGGGGAGAGCAATGTCAGCGAAGTTCTTACAAAACTTGTGATAATACCCAACCATTCCTAAAAACCACCACAAAGCTTTCTTGCCTGTCGGACCAGGAACCTCAGCTTGAACCTTGGCCTCTACAGGAGCCAGTTGGCCCTGGCCTACCACATAGCCCAGATATGTAACTGGCCCGGCCAAACTCACTTTTAATGAGGTTCACAGTAAGATTGGCCTTGGAAAGTCTGTCAAACAGTTTTTCTATCGCTGTAATATGCTCTTCCCACATGTCATTCCAGACCACTAAATCATCTATATAAGCCCCTGTGTTTTCTAAATCTCTAATCACAGAATTAATCATTCTTTGAAATGTCCCTGGAGCATTTTTCATCCTGAAGGTTAAAACATTATATTCATACAACCCCAAAGGTGTGACAAACGCTGAGATTTCTCTTGCCCTGTCGGTCAAAGGAACACACAAATATCCTTTTAACAGATCAATTTTTGTGAGGTACTTAGCCTTTCCCACTTTATCAATACAGTCATCCACTCTTGGGATAGGATAAGCATCTGTCTTGGTTATTGCATTAATTTTCCTGTAGTCAGTGCAGAATCTCATGCTACTGTCTGGCTTTGGGACAAGGATGCAGGGTGACACCCAGTCTGAGGTAGATTGCCTAACGATACTAGTTGCTAGCATGTAGCCAGTTTCTGTTTCAATCTGTTTGCTTTTATCAAAGTTCATTCTCTAAGGATTTTGTTTTATGGGCTGGGTTGAATTTATAATGACAACATGCACTGCACCTGTGCAATGTCTTGGAATGTCAGGAAACAAATCTTTATGCTTGCTAATTAGTTCCTGTAATTGCTCTCTCTCTGCAGGCTCCAGATGACAAACCTTAGCAGTGAGGTCTTTAAAAATAGTAGAATTCTCAAGTCTTGTTGACACAATATTCAGTTTGGTAAAATGATTTTCTCCCTCATTATCAAATTCCTCAGCCCCACCTATTTTCATAACTGTACTTATTGGTACTGTCTCAGAATCGTGATAAGGCTTCAGCATGTACTAATTGGGTTGCCTTCCTTCTGATGGGAATTTTGATAACATAAGTCAAAGAATCAATTTTCTTAATTATGTGGTATGGTCCATGGAATTGTGCTTGGAGGGGGTTGGTTACAAGAGGGAACAGCACCAACACTTTATTTCCAACCTCAAACACCTGCTCCCTCACTCTCTTATCAAACCAATGTTTCATTTTAATTTGGGAGTTCTGCAGATTCTTGGCAAGGTCACAAGTCTTGTTAAGTCTTGCATGGAATTTTAAAACATAATCTAACATGCTGACACACTTTTGGGTTAGACCATTGCTTCCTGAGCAAGGTCAGAGGTCCTTTGGGCCTATGGCTGAAAATGAGCTCAAACAGGCTGAACCCCAGGGACTCTTGAAGGGTGTCTCTCATGGCAAAAAGTAATAAGTGTATTCCTTCATCCCAGTCCCTGTCATTCTCATAGCAGTAGGTTTTAGTCATGGTCTTTAACGTGGAATGAAACCGCTCCAAAGCTCCTTGAGCCTCCGGGTGGTAGGCAGATGACATAATTTGTCTAGTCCCAGCTCAAACTATTTGCTGGAATGTTCTTGAAGTAAAGTTACTACCCTGGTCAGATTGAATTTCTTTAGGTAAACCTACCAGTGTGAAAAAATCGCTGAGTGCCTTTACCACAGTCTTGGCCTGGATGTTTCTGAGAGGCATGGCTTCAGGGAACCTAGATGCAGCACACATAACTGTTAACAAGTACTGATGGCCAGCTGCTGTCTTTGACAATGGGCCTACACAATCCACCGTGACCCAAGAAAAAGGTTCACCAAAAGCAGGTGTTGGCTGAAGTGGTGCCTTTGGGATGGCCTGGTTAGGTTTTCCCACCACCTGGCACATATGACACCCTCTGCAGTAATTGACAATATCTTTCCTCACATTAGGCCAATAAAATTCCCTCATAATCCTCATAATCCTGTGCACAGTCTTCTTTACACCAAAGTGTCCCCCTAAAGGCACCTTGTGGGCCAGGTTTAAAATTTCAGCCCTGTAAACCTTTGGAACCACCACCTGATGCACAATAGCCCAATCCTCACTTGCAGGCACAGTAGCTGGTCTCCACTTCCTCATCAACACCCCATCTTTAAGGTAATATCCCACTGTTACTTTCTGAATTTCATCCTCAGAGCTATCTCTTTTAAAGCCACAATTTCAGGATCTTTATTCTGTTCCTCTATAAATTCCTTCCTTGATGAGGATAAGTCTTTCCCTTCCTCCTTAATCTCCTCAGCCTTACTACCCTCTAACTCCTGTTGGTATAGGGACAGTAGGAAAGTCTCAGATGAATCAACATTAGCATCAGCAGCCTTTCTGGACATGCTTTGGGTCACTGCGCATGCGGGATACACATCAGCATCTATGGGCAGGTCAGCAGCAGCAGGCTTGCTTGTGAGCTGAACAGCTGGGAAAACATCTCCACCTGCAAAGTTGTTACCGAGTAAGACATCAACATTGTCTATCGGTAGTTCAGATCGTACCCCTATTGTGACTGGTCTGGATACCAAGTCTCATTTCAAAATTATCTTGTGCAAAGGCACGGCCTCAGTTCCCAGTCCAATGCCCTTGATAATATTTACTTCCCCAGTCTCTGTCTCAGCACCAAATTCCAAAACACACCTTAATTTCAGTGACTGAAAAGCTCCAGTATCTCTCCAGATTCTCATGGGATCTGAGGTTGACCTCTCCTTCACAGACACAAACCCATTTGAAATAAATCTCTCGAGTCCTCCTTGAACTGAGTCAAACCCCTCCTTCAGCGGTGTTTTAACCGTCTAGACGCAGGTATTTGGGGTTTTCTCTTTCTCTTTTCCTTTTTCCCTTTTCATAGCAAAACAATTGGATGCCACATAAGCAGGTTTTCCACAAAAGGACATTTTCCCCCCAACTGCTTTCCTTCCTCCTTACTTTTGTCACTAGTCCCCAGCTTACTTTCTAGTTTAGCAGGTGGATTATCTCTATTACCCTTTTGAGAGCTCCTATTCGGAGCAAACCTGACCTTATGAGCCAAGGCATAATCATCTGCTAATCTAGCAGACTCCGACAGTGTCACTGCCTCTCTCTCATCCAAGTACATCCTTATACTGTCAGGGACACAACCTGTAAACTGTTCAATCAATATCAACTCCTTCCACTTGTCAATATCTTCACTGGCCCCTTTCGAGGTACACCAGTGATCAAATTACATCTGCATCTCATGGGCAAACTCTAAATATGTCCCAAGTGCAGTCCCAAGGCTTCCTCAAATTTCGGAACCTCTGCCTGTATGCCTCCAGAACCAACTCGTAAACTTTAAGTCAGCACCTTTCACTACATCATAATCATTTGTGTCTGCAACAGACAACGCCGAATACGCTCGTTGAACTTTCCTCTTAACCACACTCTGTAACAGGACAGCCCAGCGATCTCTTGGCCACTTCTGATTTATGGCCACTTTTTCAAAATGTAGGAAATACCTATTGACTTCTGTTTCCTCAAATGGAGGTACCAACTTAATTTCTTGGCTAACATCAAACGGTACAACCGGCTCCCTACTACTACTTGGCACTGGAGCCCCTGTCTGCACCAACTCTAACTCAAAATGTCTGTCTTTCTGCCTCTTCTCTGTCTGCCTCTCTAGCCTCATGGATCCTCTGCCTTTCTGCTTCATCAGCCTCGAGCTGTTTTAATTTCAATTTCAATTGCAACTGAACCTCAGCCTTAGTAAGTACCTTACCTTCAGTGAATAAATCTAACACCTCCTCACCAAACTTTCCCTTATCTATATAATGCTGGGCTATTACTGTCTGCATCTGAGCTTTCCTCATTTTAGTGGTCACCTTTACTCTTAACTTTTGAGCGATTGCCAACAGCACATTCCTCGTAGCATCATCCGACGCTTCCAGGGTTGGATCCAACAGAAACTTCTCAACACTAATGTCCATTTCTGCTGTATTTCCACACAAGCAAATTAAAAGGGAATTTCCCCAATCAATTCAAACAGGCCCTCTCCCAAACCAATTTTGTTCATATCCCGGATGAGCCCCCAATTTTGTCACATACCACGTGTTGGGTTAACGAACCAGCAGAAATGGAAAACACTTTGGAGTCCAGTATTGCTATTAACTAATAATATTTATTAGTATCTATGCAATGCAATAATATAAATGCAGATATATCGAACAGGTTAGCAATGATTATATATAAGTAAGTGTGGAATATATATGAAAACCAAGTTTTTTTTTTCCAAGTCTAGGGGTAAATAGATAGTCTTATGATAATGAGTAAAGTTCATTTCAGTTCGTGATATTGAGTTGAGTAGTGATGGAGAGAGAGATTTGAGTCTTCAGATGAGCTGACACTGTCAATCTTCCCGTTGTCCTCCGAAATCCTTTAAAAGTCACCAACTGTGACTTCAACAAAGGGGACTGTTCTGTGGTGGAGCTATCAACCCAGGCGAGGGTTGGTCACACAAATAACTCCCACTGGTCACACCCTGTCCACACTGAGAGCCACTGATCGATCCACCTCATCGATCCTCCAAAAACCCAGTTTTCCTGTGGGCCCAACAAAGCTCATTCAGTGTCCAAAATCATGTGTTGCAGGTCTATCCTCTGACCTCTATTTATCTCACCGTACTGAGTACCAACTGTCTCTCAAATAACTCCTCCTTTCTTTGTCTGTGTAAGAATGTACAAGCAGGGAATGTCCTTGGAGAAAGTATAAACAACCTGCTAAAAAATCATAGCACCATCTCCAAGCAGTCTTCATCTCTCTCTTAAAAACAAGGTATCATTAAATAACTCTCTCTTTCTCTTTTTAACAAAGTGTCTGTTGTTGAGCATCTCTCTCTCTCTTTTCAAAAGCACAGTTCATAGGGGTAATTCAGGACCCCATCACAGTATCAACCACTTCCTTTGGTGATTCATACTTTATACTTTTGTCTCCAAACAATTAATACTAGAATGTACAATCATCACAGCGATATTTGATTCTGCACTTCCCACTCCCTGGATTACAAATGGATAGTAAATATTAAAAATTTAAAATATAAATCATAAACAGAAAATAGAAAAGGGAAAGTAAGGTAGTGCAAAAAAAACGAGAGTCAGATCCGGATATTTGGAGGGTACGGCCCAGATCTGGGCCAGGATCCGTTCAGCAGTCTTATCACAATTGGAAAGAAGCTGTTCCCAAATCTGGCCATACGAGTCTTCAAGCTCCTGAGCCTTCTCCCGGAGGGAAGAGGGACGAAAAGTGTGTTGGCTGGATGGGTCGTGTCCTTGATTATCTTGGCAGCACTGCTCCAACAGCATGCGGTGTAAAGTGAGTCCAAGGACAGAAGATTGGCTTGTGTGATGGGCTGTGCCGTGTTCACAATCTTCTGCAGTTTCTTCTGGTCTTGGACAGGACAACTTCCATACCAGGTTGTGATGCACCCTAGAAGAATGCTTTCTACGGTGCATCTATACAAATTAGTGAGTGTTTTAGGGGACAGGCCAAATTTCTTTAGATTTCTCAGGAAGTAAAGGTGCTGGTGGGCCGCCTTGGCAGTGGACTCTGCTTGGTTGGACCAAGTCAGTGTGATATTGACCCGAGGAACTTAAAGCTTTTGACCTGTTCCACTTGTGCACGATGTAAATTGGGTCGTGTGGTCCGCTACTCCTTCTGAAGTCAACAACCAATTCCTTCATCTTTCTGACATTGAGGGATAGGTTATTGTCTTCGCACCATGCTACCAGGTTCTTAATTTCCTCTCTGTACTCAAACTCATCATTACCTGAGATACGGCCTACAATTGTTGTGTCATCAGCAAACTTATATATTGAGTTTGATGGAAACTTGGCTACACAATCATGGGTGTACAGTGAGTACAGCAGGGGGCTGAGTACATAGCCTTGTGGGGCACCGGTGCGCAGAGTGATTGTAGAGGAGAGCTTGTCCCCTACTTTTACAGCCTGGGTCCTGTCTGTGAGGATGTTGCAGATCCAGCTGCAGATCTGGGTGCTAAGGCCCAGGTTCCGGAGCTTAGGAATCAGTTTATTTGGAATGATGGTATTAAAGGCAGAGCTGTAGTCAATGAAGAGGAGCCTTACGTATGCGTCTTTATTCTTCAGGTGTTCTAAGGAGGAATGTAGGGCCAGAGAGATGGCATCTGCCATTGACCTGTTGCTCCAGTAGGCAAATTGCAAAGCGTCGAGGTTGACCGGTAGGCTGTGGTTGCTGTGTGCCATAACCAATCGCTCGAAGCACCTTATAGCAATTGATGTCAGAGCCACAGGTCGTTAGTCATTCAGGCATGCCACCTTGCTCTTCTTCGGCACTGGGATTATCATTGCCTTCTGAGAACATGAGGGGATCTTAGACTGAAGCAAGGAGCAGTTGAAGATGTCAGCAAACACTCCAGCTAGCTCGCTTGCACAGGCCCGGAGAACCCGTCCAGGGACACCATCTGGGCCCGTTGCCTTCCTTGGATTTATCTTCAGGAAGGCCCTTCTAACGTCCTCCTCGGTGACAATGAATCTCGATGCCACCAGGTTCGGTTCATCCGGAGGGAGCGGGACGCTCCTCTTCCGTTCGAATCTTGCGTAGAATATGTTAAGTTCGGCAGGAAGAGAAGTGCCACAGTTATTGATATTCCCAGCCTTTTCTTTGCGCCCAGTGATCTCATTTAGACCCTGCCATAATCTACTGGCATCCCTCTGGTTAGCCTGGGCTTCCAACTTGGCTCGGTATTGCCTCTTTGTGCCCTTAATGACTTTCTAGAGTTCACGCCTGGATTCCATGCAGCGACTGGTAACCCCGGACCTAAAAGCCGCAGCTCTAGCCTTTAAAAGGGACTTGACCTCATAATTCATCTAAGGTTTCCGGTTAGGGAATACCCGGATCGTCTTGCGAGACACACAGTCCTCCGTGCATTTCCAAATAAAGTCCGTGACAGCTGAGGCATACTCATCGAGGTTAGCTGCTGAGTCCTTGAATACTAACCAGTCCACCGATTCAAAACAGTTACGGAGGACCTCATCCGTTTCCTCCATGCCACATACTGTCCACTCTCTTGGTGAAAATGTTGTCCCTCTCACCTTAAACCTCTGCCCTCTAGTTATTGATTCCCCAACCCTGGAAAAAGACTCTGCACTTTCTCCCTATCTATGCCCCCCCTAATTTTATACATCTGAACAAAATCACCTCTTACTCCTCTAATCTCCAATGAGAAAAGTCCCAGATTGCTCAATCTCTCTCTATACCTCAGTCCTTGGAGTCCTGATAACATCCTCCTAAATCTCCGTACTCTTTCCAGCTTATTGACGTCTTTCCTACAGCACAGCAACCTACAGTTAGAGTTACTATGTTGTAGGAATATCATGTTGCTGCCAAAAGAGTGGTGACACTTATAGGCTGCCCAGCACTATCCTTGCTGATTTGATTTGACACAAACTCCACTGTTAGACTATAAGACCATAAGATGTAGGAGCAGAAGTAAGCCATTCGGCCCATCAAGTCTGCTCCGCCATTCAATCATGGGCTGATCCAATTCTTTCAGTCATCCCCACTCCCCTGCCTTCACCCCATACCCTTTGATGCCCTGGCTAATCAAGAACCTATCAATCTCTGCCTTAAATGCACTCAATAACTTGGCCTCTACAGCTGCTCGTGGCAACAAATTCCACAGATTTACCACCCTCTGACTAAAATAATTTCTCCGCGTCTCTGTTCCTCAATCCTGAAGACATGCTGTCTTGTCCTAGACTCCCCTACCATAGGAAATAACTTTGCCATATCTAATCTGTTCAGAATGTTTCTATGAGATCCCCCCTCATTCTCCCGAATTCCAGGGTATACAGCCCAAGAGCTGCCAGGCATTTCCCATGCAGTAACCCTTTCATTCCTGGAATCATTCTTGTGAACCTTCCCCGAACCCTCTCCAGTATCAATATATCTTTTTTAAAATAAGGAGCTCAAAACTGGACACAATACTCCAAGTGTGGTCTTATGAGTGCATTATAGAATCATCAGAGGCGGAGCTAAGGAGGCTTCAGAACAGCTCTATTTTCATCTTTAATATCTCTATTTTCCCCTTTCAGGGTTCTTTTGAAGACCCTGACCTGGAGTTACACACTGACCACGGTTCTCTGCCGGAATGGGACCTGTTCTCAGGATTCCACAACCGGCCGTTGTTGTTCGGCACACCAAAGGCTCGGCCTAAGAGTCCGGCTGTGAATTGAAAGCCGAGGATCTCGGGGCTCTGGAGACAGGTGGATCGAGGGTTGATGTCACAACAGGAGACCTGTGTGTCATTGGGGGAATTGGGATATCTGTGTCTGTGTGCCTGGACACCCAGAATCTTTGCGATCTTCAGGCACAGAGCTCGAAAAAAGCGACATGGCGGACATCATAAACCAGCGAGTTTGTTATGTCTCCCTGCTCACTGGGAAAATGGAGACACCTCTTTCTCCCTTATTAGGGAGAGAGAGAGAACTTGTGGTATGTCGTATGCTGGATAAAACGTGAAGTCTTTGGGGTAACTGCAAGTCTGTGTCTTTGCTGTTGTTTTGCTCATGGTTGAGTGCTTGGTGGCGTTGCTGATGCTTTTTTTTTTGCCAGTGGGGGAAGGGGGGATTGTTGCTCACTGCTGCTTACATGCATGAGGGGGGAGCTGGGGGGGAACTTTGGGGTTCTAACATATAACTGTCATTCATTCTTTGGGGCACTCCTCTATTTTTGTGGATGGTTGCAAAGAAAAAGCATTTCAGGATGTACAATGTATACATTTCTCATACCTTAAATTGTACCTTTGAACCTTTACTCACTGGAATTTAGAAGAATTTTTACAAAGTTCTATTCAAAAGGTTCAAAGGAACATCTAAACAAGCCTGATGCATTTTGGAAACAAGTCCTGTGGACTGATGAATTTAAAATAGAGCATTTTGGCCGCAATGAGCAAAGGTATGTTTCGAGGGAAAAGGGTGCAGAATTTCATGAAAAGAACCCTTCTCCAACTGTTAACCATGGGGGGGGGGGGGGTGCGGTGGATCGATCATGCTTTGGGCTTGTGTTGCAGCCAGTAGCACGGGAAGCATTTACTGGTAGAGGGAAGAATGCATTCAATCAAATACCAGCAAATCCTGGAAGCAAACATCACACCGTCTGTAAAAAAACTGAAGATGAAAAGAGGATGGCATGTGCAACAGGATAATGAACCTAAACACACCTCAAAATCCACAATGGACTACCTCAAGAGGCACAAGCTGAAGGTTTTGCCATGGCCCTCACTGCCCCCTGACCTAAACATCATTGAAAATCTGTGGATAAACCTCAAAAGAGCAGTGCATGCAAGACGGTCCAAGAATCTCACAGAACTAGAAGCCTTTTGCAAGGAAGAATGGGTGAAAATCCCCCAAACAAGAATTGAAAGACTCTTAGCTGGCTACAAAAAGCGTTTACAAGCTGTGATACTTGCCAAAGGGGGTGTTACTAAGTACTGCCATGCAGGGTGCCCAAACTTTTGCTTTGGGCTCTTTTCCTTTTTTGTTATTTTGAAACTATAAAAGATGGAAATTAAAAAGTTTTCTTGCTTGAAATATTAAAGAAATGTGTCATCTTTAACTTTATGCCTTTTGGAGATCAGTTCATCTTTTACTCACTTAGCTATTCACAGTAACAGAAATTTTGACTGGGGTGCCCAAACTTTTGCATGCCACTGTAAATTACGTTTACCACTCTGCCCTCATCGAACTACTTAGTTATTTCTTCAAAAACTCCATTAAATTTCTGAGGCATGGTCTCCCACACACAAAGCTGTGCTGACTATCCCTAATCAACCTGTCTTTCTAATTGCTTGTATAACTTATCCCTCAAAATGCCTGCTAGTAACTTACAAATGTTAAAGCATACTGGTCTATAGTTCCCACATTTCTCGTAGTCATAGAGATAAGAACACATGTCCAATGGGTCCTGTTACGTACCCCGTAACTGGGTTGCCAAACCAGCAGAAATGGACCACTTAGTTGGAGTCTGGATTACTGGAACTAAGAAAGTTTTATTAAAGAAATAAGCAACACAGTAATCATAAGGATATAAATGCAACAGGTTAGCAATGATAAAACACACATGTACACAGAACTAGGATAATAGGATCAATCAAGCTCTATCACAGTCTAGGGGTAAAATGATCAGTCTCAAGTGCCACAGAGTTTAGTTCAATTTAGTTCAGTTTGCAGTAATCGCTGTTATGCCGTTGGGGAGGGAGAGAGAGCGAATGAATATGTAAATCGGATTCCAAACAGACCTTCGATATTCCTCGCAGTTAGCTTTCGGGTGAGCCCTTTGTAATGTCTTCTGAGGTCACTGACTGTGACCCCTCCGTTCCAGATACAATCGTTCTTCTGTGGTGAACCCGGCACCCAGGCAAGGGCGGACACACACACCAGGTTCCCGCCGACTGTATCTTTCCACCCTGTGTGTCTATGGTTGGTCCCGTGACCAGACCTCCAAAACTCTCACCAACTTGTCGGGGCACACCGCTTCCAGGGTCTCGTTACCTCGTGGTGTCGTGGTGTGTGTTGCCTTAGCAAACCTGTCCCTTTTATCCCCCTGCTGGGCTATCGCCTGTCCATCAAACTTCAAACAGTTTAGGTTCAAAGCAACCGGTCTTGACAATACTCGGAACTGTGTCTCCTTTTCGTTAATCTTTCTCGTCCCCCATTAACATTTCTGAATGTTCCCCCATTGTCCTCTTATCGGCATCAATCTTCTGATAATTTGGTCTGTTGTCACAGTCCAAGCTGAACACGTGGTTCAGTCAGCTGGTCCAAATTTCCTCTTTCTGGCAAATATCTCTTTAAGCCCTCCCTCCATACTTTCTTCCAAGTGCCTCTTCCTGGTTCTATTGTACCTGCCTCAATCATTTCCCCGGCAGATCATTCCATATGCTCATTGCGTCTACATGAAAAATTGCCCCTCAGGGCCCTCTTAAATCTTTCCCCTCTTGCCCTAAAACGATGCCTCCTTGTTTTGGACTCCTCTTTCCTGGGGAAAAGACTCATTGTCCAACTTGTCTTTGCTTCCCATTACTTTAAACTTCTGCATAAGGTTAACTCTAATAGCTCTTTACAGCCCTGCTTTAATAAAGTCACAAGATTGGCCACCCAGATGTCCAGTCATTGAGTATATTCTGAGATTGTATGATTTTCTGACTATTGAGGAGTCAAGGTAGATGGGAACAGGGAGGGAAAAAGAATTTTCTAATTTCTGATTTGTTATGCTCCTACCAAACAGCTGAACAGGCTCTTGGATCAGTTTGGTGTACCCCACTATTATTTCCTTGTTCTTATTGTGTATCAAACCATTTGACTGTAGAATGAGGAACATATTAGAAAGCTCTAAGTGGTAAGACAAATATTTATAACTGTAATGCCCTGGTTAGGATTTCTACTTTAACAGTTTTCTGCAAAAGCAGTGTGTCCTGTTAGTAAGTTTGGCTTCGGCTAAAGGAGACATTTTGTCCAACTTAGGAATGTTGTAACATTCTGCCCAGTGAGATGCTATGGAAGGGAAGATTCGAGAGAGCTGGATGGGATCAGATTTCTGAAGAATAGTAGTCTGGTTTGGGATCTGTTAGCAGAGGCTACAGAGCAGAGTACAAGGGAATATGCCTGCAAATATTGCAAGGACAAGGCTGAGGACAAACCCAGGTGCAGGACACAGGTGCGGAGACAGAGTCGTGAGGCATTCGCACCGCCGCGAATGGGGAACTGGTATCCAGGAGAGTCTTCACATGGAGTCAAGGTTTACGAAGAGTATCCAGGAAATGATGCGGAGCTTAGAACTGACAGTCCCAAGGAATCAGCGAACAAGGTTTACTCAAACTAGAGTCAACCAATGAACTGGCAAAGCATGGCTGTGCCGCCCGAGTTTTATCCTATGTTCACTAATGGGAACCAGTAGTGCAGTAATTGGTGGAACTGGGAATGATTGGAAATCAGATGAGGGGATTAAGGCCCAATTAGGTTAGATTAGATTTGATTAGATTCAACTTTGTCATTGTGCTGAGTACAGATACAAAGCCAATGAAATGCAGTTAGCATTTGACCAGAAATGCAAAGAATAGTGTAATTTACAAAATAACTGCGAATAAAAAGTACATGCTACAGCACACAAATATAAAAGTACTGAGACAGTACAATATGGGTGCAATACTGCTTAGCGCTGTGATGTGAGGTTCAGCAGGGTCACAGCCTCAGGGAAGAAGCTCTTCCTGTGCCTGCTGGTGTGCGAGCGGAGGCTCCTGTAGTGCCTACTGGATGGGAGGAGAGTAAAACGTCCATGGTTAGGGTTAGATGCATCCTTGATAATGCTTTTCACGCTGCCCAGGCAGCGTTTATGGTAGATGTTCTCAATGGTGGGCAATTGGGTGCCGATAATCTCCTGAGCAGTTTTCACCACATGCTAGAGTGCTTTGCGGTCCGATACAGGACAATTGCCATACCACACTGAGATGCAGTTGGTGAGTATGCTCTCAATGGTACAGCAGTAAAAGTCTGTCAGTATCCTGGGACAGAGGTGAGCTTTCTTGATGCTCTGCAGGAAATAAAAGCGCTGTTGCACCTTTTTGATCAGGATGGAGAGTTCAGGGACCATGTGAGGTCCTCGGAAATGTGGACACCAAGGAATTTGAAGCTTGATACACGCTTCACTAGAGCTCTGTTGATGTAGATGGGGATGCGAGTGTGGCTCCTAGCATGCCTGAAGTTCACAATGATCTCCTTGGTCTTCTGGGTGTTAAGGGCCAGGTTGTTGTTGGCACACCACATGGCCAGGTGCTGGACCTCGACCCTGTAGGCCGTCTCGTCATCCCCTCTGATCAGGCCAACCACCATGGCGTCGTCTGCGAACTTGATTATGGAGTTTGAACCATGTACAGGAACGCAGTCATAGTTGAAAAGGGAGTACAGAAGAGGGCTCAGCACACAGCCTTGAGGCAAGCCGGTGTTCAGGGTGAGAGTGGAGGAGGAGATGTTATCTAACTTAACTGATTGGGGTCTGTTAGTCAGAAAGTCCAAGGTCCAATTGCAGAGGAATGAGCTGATACTAAGCTGGCGAAGTTTGGCGGTTAGATTGGAGGGGATCACAGTATTGAATGCCAAACTAAAGTCAACGAACAGCATTCTGACGCAAGAGTTGGGGCTGTCCAGGTAGGTCAGGGCAGAGTGAAGTGCCGTGGAGATGTCATCTTCCGTTGACCTGTTGGTGCGATAGGCAAATTGATGGGGGTCCAGGTTAGTGGGCAGACAGGATTCAGATGTGATAGAACCAGTCTCTTAAAGCATTTTGCAATGATGGGGGTGAGTGCAACTGGACGGAAGTCACTCAGGCCCGTGGCAGTGGAATGCTTTGGCACTGGCAGGATGGTGGCAATCTTGAAGCTTGTGGGGACAACTGCCTGGGCCAGGGACAGATTAAAAATGTCCGTGAAGACCCCGGCCAACTGCCCTGCACAGACTCTGAGCACACGGCCAGGTATTCCATCTGGACCAGCTGCCTTCTGCACATTCATCCTGCTTAGGGTGGCACAAACATTGGGAGCTGGAAAGTGAGAGAGAGAGTTCACCAGGTGGGAAATCTGCTTTGAGGGTGACCTCCTTGTTCTCTCAGTCAAAGTGAGTGTAGAAGTAATTGAGTTCATCAGGGAGGGAAGAAGAGCTGGAAGGGGGCACAGTACTAGGAGGTTTGAAGTCTGTAATGACCTGTATGCCATGCCACATACACTGGGGGTCCATGGAGTTGAAATGCTCCTCGGTTCTTAGTTTGTATATGTGCTTAGCCTGAGAGATTCCCCTCCTCAGGTTGGCCCTGGCTGAGCTGTAAACCTCCCAGTCTCCAGACCTGAAGGCTGAATCTCTGGCTTTGAGCAGGAGGCGAACTTCTCTGTTCATCAACACACATCAAAGTTGCTGGTGAACGCAGCAGGCCAGGCAGCATCTCTAGGAAGAGGTGCAGTCGATGTTTCAGGCCGAGACCCTCCATCAGGGCATGGGGCCTGCTGCGTTCACCAGCAACTTTGATGTGTGTTGCTTGAATTTCCAGCATCTGCAGAATTCCTGTTGTTTGCGTTCTCTGATCATCCATGGTTTCTGATTGGGGAAAACTTTCATTTGCTTTTGTGATGTCACTATCTACACACTTGTTGATGTGCTCAAGGACAGACCTGGTATATAAATCAATGTTAATCTGAGAGGTAATAGCAAGATGGGGAATTGCTGGACAGGACCATGACAGTATCCCCCGCTCAGCGGGATCCTGCAGGCTTGTCCGGATGGTCCCGATGGAAGTCTTGGATGAGGGAGGGGTCCAGTATGAAGGAGCAGGGAACCCAGGAACGCTCCTCTGGGCTGCACCCTTCCCAGTCAACCAGGTAGTGGAGGCCCCTGCCCTGACAGCACACATCTAGTAGCCACCGGACGGTGTGGTTGTCGATCATCCGGGCGGGTGGAGGGGTTTCGGTCGGAGGACACAAGGGGCTGACGGAAAGTGGTTTTAATTTGGAAACATGAAAAGTAGGGTGGATGTGCATAGATCTTGGTAGTTTAAGTCGGACTGCTGTGGGGTTGATGATACTTTCGACCTTGAAGAGTCCCAGGAAGCGAGTTTCTTAGGCTCATTTTTAAGAGGGATGTCTTTGGATGAAAGCCACACCATCTGCCCAGGTCGATACTCAGGCGCAGGAGTCTGATGGCGAGTGGCAATCCTCCAGTTGTGATCAGCTGATCTGAGCAGGGCCGTTCGTGTGTCCTCCCAAACCTTGCAGCACCGATTGATATGGGCCCGAACAGACGACACCGCAATCTCCTCTTCTTGCGCGGGGAGCATCAGGGGTTGGTACCCAAGGGAGCACTCGAAGGGAGACCTTCCAATGACAGAGTTGTGGGCGTACTCAACCCAAGTGAGGTCGTCACTCGAGGTAGATGGGTTGTTGGTTGGGATTCCGTGGGGGTGTAAGACGTGGTGGATGAGAAGCTCTGCGGTTTCCTGAGCAGAAGGGAGTTTAGGGAGGGCTACAAAGTGCACCTTCTTGGAGAACTGGTCTACCACCATGAGTACGGTGGTGTTTCTCTGCGAAGGGGGTAGACCAGTGACGAAATCTAGGGCAACGTGCGACCAAGGACGACCAGGGACAGGTAGGGAATGAAATAATCCCGCAGGTGGCCGAGGGGAGGCTTTTCCACGGGTACATACAGAACATGTAGAGCAGGGGTCCCCAACCTTTATCGCACTGCGGCCGGCCGACCGGGGGGGGGGTGGGGTGGTGGAGGTAGGGTTGCCAAAGGACAAGAGTAGCAGTCAAATATGCTGGGTTTACCACGAGAAAGAGTATAATGACCATGAAGCCTTGTGCGGGCACCAGCACGCATGCGTAACTTGTGCATGCGTGTACGTTTTTTTCTACAAATCGTTTTTGGCGATTCTGTTCGGTGGGGGGGGGGGGTGTTAATCACGACCGGAATATAGGTGATAATTAGCTAATGCACTCAATTTTGTTTCTAAAAGGGTTTATATAACGAATTTAATATTAAACACACAGCGCATATTTTCCTCACATGAATATAGTGATAAGTCAATTATCGGGGAGGACAGGGGAGCTTGAAGTAAGTGTTGAACAAACTTCCAGTAGAAGTGGTAGAGGCAGGTTCGATATTATCATTTAAAGAAAAATTGGATAGGTATATGGACAGGAAAGGAATGGAGGGTTATGGGTTGAGTGCAGGTCAGTGGGACTAGGTGAGAGTAGCATTCGGCACGGACTAGAAGGGCCGAGATGGCCTGTTTCCGTGCTGTAATTGTTATATGGTTATATAAGTAAGTCAATAGAATCATAACATTCTAAGTAACATTTGGATATTAAACACGCAGCGCATATTTTCCCCGTATGAACATATAAGATCATTGCAACACACCAATATCGCTGAATCAGTGGGAGCCCTGGGTTTGTTTTCCTGCAACAAGACAGTCCTATCGAAAGGTGACGGGAGACAGCGATACTCGAAGGGGGTTCCTTATGTCCAGTCTATTCTGCAATTTAGTTTTCGTTGCATTCATTGCAGAGATATGTTGGAAATGGAAGCAACGTTTTCAGTGCTTTCGTGGCTATCTCAGGATTTTTAGCCTTGACTTTGATCCAGAATGCCGGCAGAGATGTTATGTCAAACATACTTTTCAGCTCGCCATCATTTGCAAGTTCAAGGAGTTGATCTCCTTCCCGTGCTGAAAAGCATGACACGTGCGTATTGGCTCAACAGTGGGTGTGACAGGGAACGAGGAAGGGTGCAGCTGACTCCTATCGCCAAATCATATCGTTTTCTCGCTAGGTAGTTGGGGACCGCTGTCCTAACCTGTCTAAGTCCTTCTGTAGCCTTTCTGCTTCATCAAAACTACCTGCCCCTCCACCTATCTTCGAATTGTCTGCAAACTTGGCACAAAGCCATCAATTCTATCATTCAGATCATTGGCAGATAATGTGAAAAGGAATGGTTCAAACAGACCCTTGTGGAACACAAGTCACTGGTAGCCAATCAAAAAATGATCCCTTTATTCCCATACTTTGCTTCCTGCCAATCAACCAATGCTTTATCCATGCTTGCATGTTTCCTGCAATGCTTCGGGCTGTTAACCTGTTAAGCTGCCTCATGAGTGGCACCTTGTCAAAAGCCTTCTGAAAATCTAAGTACACAACATCCACCTACTCTCCTTTGTGTTTCCTACATGTTATTTCTTCAAAATATTCCAACAAGATTTGCCAGGCCAGATTTTCCCTTAAGGCAACCATGCTGACTTCGGCCTATTTTATCATGTGCCTCCAAATATCCCAAAACCATATCCTTATCAATCGACTCCAACATCTTCCCAATCACTGTGGTCAGACTAACTGGCCTATAATTTCCTTTCTTTGCCTCTCACCCTTCTTGAAGAGTGGAGTGACATTTGCAATATTCCTGTCCTCCAGAACCATGTCAGAATCCATTGATTCTTGAGATACCACGACTAATCCCTCCACAGTTTCTTTAGCCATCTCTTTCAGAACCCTGCAGTGTCAACCATCTGGTCCAGGTTGCTTATCTACCTTCAGTTTCTCAAGCACGTTCTCCCTGGTAAGCACTCACTTCTGCCCCTCTGACAGTCTCAACCTTCTGGCATACAGCTAGTGTCCTGCAAAGTGATGACTGACACAAAATACTTATTCAGTTTCTCGGTCATTTCCTTGTCCCCCATTACTCCTTCTCCAGCTTCATTTCCCAGTGGTCAATATCTACTCTCACCTCTCTTTTACACTTTATATATCTGAAAAAAATTCTGGTATCCTCTTTAGTATTATCGGCTGGCTTACCTTCATATTCCATATTTTCATTCTCTATGCCTTTTTTGTTTGACTTCTGTTGATTCTTAAAAGCTTCTTAATCCTCTGATTTATTGCTCTATTACATGCCCTCTCTTTGGTCCTGTGTTATCCCCTCTACTCCACCGTAATACTGATAGATCTGATTTTCGCTACTCTTATCTCACATAATTATCACTGGCCCAAAAGTTTGTTATCCTTGTAGTTCTTTTGCTCTACCTACAATGATTCTACACTTGCTTATCATATGTCAACTTTTTCAAAAGATTTGATTTAATTTTTACCAACAGAGCCACCCCACTCCATCTGCCTACCTGCCTGTCCTTTTGAATCAATATGCACCCTAGCTATAATCTTCTTTCAGCCACGATTCAGTGATGCCCTCAACATACATGCCAATCAGTAAATGTGCTACAGGTTCAACTACCTTATACAGTGTACTGCACACGTTCAAATATAACACCTTCAGTCCTGTATTCATCACCCTTTTTGATTTTGTCCCCCTTTTACATTGTGACATTCTGTTGAGTGCAATTTTGCCCTATTATCAGCCTCTCCTTGCTAGCAACCTGACAACACACAGCCTTCGTAAACGAATTAGTCCATTATCAGCCCTCTGTAACAAAACACATTGATGAAGGTAGAACAGTGGATGTAGTGTATATGGATTTCATTAAGGCATTTGATAAGGTTTCCCATGCCAGGCTCTTTCAGAAAGTAAGGAGACATGGGATCCAGGGAGACCTTGCTTTGTGGATCTAGAATTGGCTTGCCCACAGAAGGCAAAGGGTGGTTGTAGATGGTTTGTATTCTGCATGGAGGTCAGTGACCAGTGGTGTTCCCCAGGGATCTGTTCTGGGACCCCTCCTCTGTGATTTTTATAAATGACTTGGATAAAGAAGTAGAAGGGTGGGTTAGTAAGTTTGTTGATGACACAAATGTTGGGGGTGTTGTGGATAGTCTGGAAGGTTGTCAGAGGTTACAGCGGGACATTGATAGGATGCAAAACTGGGCTGAGAAGTGGCAGATGGAATTCAACCCAGATAAGTGTGTGAAGTGGTTCATTTTGGTAGATCAAAGTTGAAAACAGAATATAATAATTCTTAATAAGTAAGACTTTTGGCTGTGTGGAGGATCTGAGAAATCTTGGGGTCCATGTCCAAAGGACACTCAAAGCTGCTGCGCAGGGTGACAGTGTTGTTAAGAAGGCATCTGGTTTACTACAAAAAGATAACCTCTCACTAAACATTAAACAAGACTGGGAGAGAGAACTTAATATGACTTTTGTTAACGAAGATTGGTTGCAAGTTCTGAAAATGGTTAATTCTTCTTTGGTATGTGCCAATCATTGTTTAATTCAATTTAAAATTGTTCACCTTGATTATTTAACAAAGGAGAGGCTATCCAAAATATTTCCTAATATAGACAGTTATTGTGATAGGTGTAAAAATGAAGTAGCTACTCTATCACATATGTTCTGGACATGTCCCTCATTGAAATCTTTTTGGAAATCTTTATTTTCTACAGTTTCTAAAGTTTTGAAAATTAATTTACAACCTAATATATTCACTGTTCTATTTGGAATAGTTCCACATCATATTCAGGGTATTTCATTTTCAAACCAACATGTAATTGCATTCGCTACTTTGTTGGCAAGAAGGGCTATTTTATTGAAGTGGAAAGATACCTCTGCTCCTACACTAATTCAGTGGTTTTCCCAAGTAATCTTATATCTTAGTTTGGAAAAATTAGTAGAACTTTTGATCCCTGAATCGATTTTGAGAGAAGGTGGGGCTCTTTTGCCAAATATTATCATTTAATATGAATTAATTTATATGGTTTCCTTCCAATTTTATGTTATATAAATGTGATTTGGCGGTTGTTGTTGTTTTTTTAAATCTTTTATATATATATATAGATGATTGTAAGACGTATTGCTCTGGGTGTTGGTTCCTAATGGTTTTTTTTTGTAGTTAGTGGGGTTTTTTTTAGTTAGTTGGGGTTCTCTTTTTTCCTTCTTTTTCTTATATAAATTTTTTTTCATTAGCATTTACAAGTTTTTTTCTTCAGCTTTATTAACTATATATATACTAATTTGTTGAACTTCTGTATTTTACAGCTGTAGAAGATTATATATCAATAAAAAGATTTTTAAAATGAAAATGAAAGAAGGCGTATTGTGTGTTGGCATTCATCAACTGTAGGATTGAGCTCAAGTTCCGTGAGGTAATGTTGCAGCTATATAAGACCTTGTTCAGACCCCACCTGGAGTACTGTGTTTAGTTCTGGTCACATCACTACAGGAAGGATGTGGAAACTATACAGACAGTGCACAGGAGATTTACAAGGATATTGCCTGGATTGGAGAACTTATGAGAATAAGTTGAGGGAACTTGGCCTTTTCTCCTTGGAGTGATGGAGGATGAAAGGTGACCTGATAGAGGTGTATAAGATGATGAGGTGCATTGATCGTGGGGATAGCCAGAGGCTTTTTCCCAGGGATGAAATGGCTAACATGAGGGGGCATAGTTTTAAGGTGCTTGGAAATAGGTAGAGAGAGGATGTCAGGGGTTGAGTTTTTCACACGAAGAGTGGTGGGTGTGTGGCATGCACTGCCGCTGGCAGTGGTGGAAGCGGATACAATAGGGTCTTTTAAGACCCTCCTAGATAGGTACATGGAGCTTAGAAAAATGGAGGGCCATGCGCTAGAGAAATTCTAGGCAGTTTCATGGTCGGCACAACATTGTGGGCTGAAGGGCCTGTAATACGCTGTAGATGTCTATGCTCTATGTTCTATCACTCCGGTTCCCACCCTTGCTTGGAACTCTGTGGTTACTCATGAAATAATCCCAAGGTGTAAAACCACAGTTTAAATTTGTGGAAATTAGCAGATTAAAAATTTATTTGTGATGAATCCTTGTAAAATCTTTGAAAATGTGAGGAATGGATAGTGGAACTTCTAACGAGTATACTATTTCAATTTTACAATATTCAACTGTTTCTTAAAGAATTCCAAACCTTCATTCTTCAAAGCCTTCATCAGAAGTCTGTTTCAAACCAGATCTCATGGATGTGCTTCAGATTTGTAAAATGTGATTTGTGGTTTGATTCTAGCTTCCTGCCCATGGAGAACTCCTGCTATGGTTTCATTCTAAATTTAAACCAAAGTTTATGTATGCTTTAGGGTTAATAATTCATTCTTGGAATATAATTTTGTGATCATTCTATGTTAATATTTAACTACAATTTATGAGAATCAACAATATGCCCATTATTATAAAAAATGTGTTGAAGTTAAAACTAAATATGATCTTCTGTTAACATATCCAATTCAAACTCAACTTCTTAAAGATAACATTCAATTTTACATTCACAGAGATAAATCAAGCCTAGTATTGGCCAACCAATTATTTCCAGAAATTTTGGTATCTTTATACTTTATTGTCGCCAAATAATTGATACTAGAATGTATGATCATCACAGCGATATTTGACTCTGCGCTTCCCACTCCCTGAATTACAAATCGATAGTAAATATTAAAAATTTAAATTATAAATCATAAATAGAAAATAGAAAAACGGAAAGTAAGGTAGTGCAAAAAAACTGAGATGCAAGTCCGAATATTTGGAAGGTGTGGTCCAGATCTGGGTCAGGATCTGTTCAGCAGTCTTATCACAGTTAGAAAGAAGCTGTTCCCAAATCTGGCCATACGAGTCTTCAAGCTCCTGAGCCTTCTCCCGGAGGGAAGAGGGACGAAAAGTGTGTTAGCTGGGTGGGTCGTGTCCTTGATTATCCTGGCAGCATTGCTCCGACAGCGTGCGGTGTAAAGTGAGTCCAAGGACGGAAGATTGGTTTGTGTGATGTGCTGCGCCATTTTCACGATCTTCTGGTCTTGGACAGGACAACTTCCATACCAGGTTGTGATGCACCCTAGAAGAATGCTTTCTACGGTGCATCTATAAAACCCTCACTAATTTTTAGGGGACAGGCCAAATTTCTTTAGTTTTCTCGGGAAGTAAAGGTGCTGGTGGGCCTTCTTGGCAGTGGACTCTGCTTGGTTGAACCAAGTCAGGTCACTTGTGATATTGACCTCGAGGAACTTAAAGCTTTTGACCTGTTCCACTTGCACACCACTGATGTAAGTTGGGTCGTGCGGTCCGCTACTCCTTCTGAATTGGTCAACAACCAATTCCTTCGTCTTGCTGACGTTGAGGGATAGGTTATTGTCTTCGCACCATGCCACCAGGTTCTTAATTTCCTCTCTGTACTCAAACTCATCATTACCCGAGATACGGCCTACAATTGTTGTGTCATCAGCAAACTTATATATTGAGTTCGATGGAAACTTGGCTACACAAACTTTGCTTATGATTGATCGAGTTCACAGGTCTCCCGTGTTTAGACCTCCTAAAGGAGATAGACCAAAATCAGTAATAATCTGTTTTCATGAATTTAAAACAAAGGAACGGTTAATTCGCGAATCTTGTCGAAGAGGCATGATTGACTATAATGGTCGTAAGATTAGAATTGTCAAAGATTACTCACCAGAGGTTATGCAGGAACATGCTAAGTTCAAAGAAATTATGTCCGAGTTTTTTAACAAGGGTGTCAAGCCTTCCCTTCGCTACCCAGCTCGACTCAGAATCACACTTAAAAATGGATCTTTTGAATGGTTTTGTTCGACTGTTGAAGCACAAAGGTTTTTTAAAATCCGAAGGCTAGCCATTTAGTTTGTCCTTACATGAAGACACAAGATTAAATGAGAAACTTTTAATTCGCGAATTCCGTCGAAGGGGCATGATTGGTTATAGGGTGGAATATTAAGATTCTCGAAGATTACTCGCTTGAGGTTACGCAGGAGCGTGCAAAGTTTAATCTAGCTTTGTTGGAATTTTTTTTTAACAAGGGTTTCATCCCATCCCTTGGCAACCCAGTTTGACTGAGAATCTCATTAATCTCATTAATAAAGATTAAGATACAGAAATATAGTTCAATATAATTTTTGATAATGCAGCTGAACGCATACAAACATGGGCCAGTGAAGCAAACATTTTGATGCTTAAGTGAAGAGGTTTAAAATATGCACCAACTAGACTTGCAACAACGTCCATCTTCAAAGTCACTTTAATCTCATTTCTTGCCCATTCTGATGTTTGGTTGACAGGACTTGAATATAAAAGCAATGTTGTGATGTTTAGGCTCTTTTAGGCACTGGTGAGGCCTCAGTTGAAGTATTGTAAGCAGGTTTGGGCCCCTGATCTAAGATAGATGTGCTGACACTGGAAAGGGTTCAAAGGGGTATAATTCTGGGATTGAAAGGCTTTTCATATGAGGAGCTCTGGATCTGAGCTCAATGGAATTCAGAAAAATGGGCAGGGGGTGTAGTGGGGAATCTCACTGAAACTATTGAAAAGAGAAAGGCCTCAATAGAGTAGACGTGGAGAGAATGTTTCCTATGGTGGGTGAGTCTAGGACCAGAGGATACAGCCTCAGAATAGAGGGATGTCCATTTAGAATGGAGGTGAGGAGGCAGCCAACCTCAAAAGACTGCCTTTATTCCAACTCTTTGCCTCCTGTTCATCAGCTACTGCTTTATCTATGCTGGTGTCTTTCCTATCCCTGACTTCTCCAGCATCATTTTCCAGCAGTCTGATATCTACTCTCACCTCTCTTTTACAATTTATGTATCTGATGAAACTTCTGGTATCCTCTTCAATATTATTGGCCAGCTTACTCGTGTATTCTATCTTTTCCTTCCTGATGTCTTTTTTAGTTACCTTCTGTTGGTTTTTAAAAAGCTTCCCAATCCTCTAACCTCTGAGTAATTTTTGCTCTATTATATGCCCTCTCTTTGTCTTTTATATTGACGTTAACTTCCCTTGTTAGCCATGGTTCTGTCACCTTGCCTTCAGAATACTTCTTCCTCTTTGGGATGTATATATCCTGTGTCTTCTGAATCGCTTCCAGAAATTCCAGCCATTGCTGTGTTGTCGTCATCCCTGCCAGTGTTCTTATCCAATCTATTTAGGCTAATTTCTCTCTCATGCCTCTGTAATTCTGTTTATTTCATTGTAAAACTGATATATCTGATTTTAGCCTCTCCTCAAATTTCAAGGTGAATTCGATCATATTATGATCATTTACACCTAAGGGTGTTTTTTACTGTAAGCTCTCTAATCAAATCCGGTTCATTGATTGCATAACACCCTATTCAGAATAGTTGTCCCCTAGTGGATTCAAACATGAACTGCTCTAAAAAGCCATCTCGTAGCCATTCTGGAAATTTCCTGTCTTGGGACAGCACCAACCTGATTTTCCCAAACTACCAGCATATTGAAACCCCCATGACTATTGTAACATTGCCCAATAGGCATGCATTTTCTAACTCTCATTGTAAATTGCAGACCACATCCTTATTACACATTGGGGGTCCGTATATAACTCACGTCAGCGTCTTTTTACCCTTGCAGTTCCTTAACGCCACCCACAATGATACAACACCTTCCAACCCAGGTCACTTTTTTCTAATGATTTGATTTCATTTTTTACCATCAGTGCCACGCTGCTTCCTCTGCCCTCCTTCCTATCCTTTCTATACTTTCTATACACTGTGTATCCTTGGACATTAAGCGCCCTGCTGTAATCTTCCAGCCATGCTTCAGTGATGCCCATGGCGTCATACATGCCAATCTGTAACTGTGCTACAAGTTAATCTACTTTATTCAGTGTACGGCGCACATTCAAATACAAAACCTTCAGTCCTGTATTCACCCTTTACAATTTTGTCTGCTTTTTACATTGCAACCTATCCTGTTGACTGTAATTTTGCCCTATCATCAAAGTCAAAGTCGAAGTAAAATTTATTATCTGAGTACATAACTGTCACCATGTATAGCCCTGAGGTTCTTTTTCTGCAGGGATACTTAGCAAATCCATAGAACAGGAACTGTAAACAGGATCTGTAAACTATAAACAAACTGTACAAATGCAGTTAATAAATAAATAGTAATAAATAATAAACATGAAATAACAAGATAAAAGAGTCCTTAAATGAGTGTAATTATCTTTTTTTGTTCAAGAGCCTGATGGTTGAGGGGTAGTAACTGTACTTGAACCTGCTTGTGCAGTGCTGAGGCACCTGTACCTTCTACCTGACAGCAGAAGTGAGAAAAGAGGATGGCCTGGGTGGTGAGGATCTTTGATGATGGATGCTACTTTTCTATGGCAACATTTCACGTAGATGCACTAAATGGTTGGAAGGGTTTTACCCATGATGTGCTGGGCCGAATCCACTACCTTTTGTAGGATCTTCTGCTTTCAAGGCATTGGTGTTCCCAAACCAGGCTGTAATGCAGCCTGTCAGCACACATTCCACCACATATCTATGGAAGTTTGCAAAGGTTTTTGATAACATGCCAAATCTCTGCAGACTCCTGAGGAAGTAGAGGCACTGTTCTGTTTTCTTTGCAATTATATTTCTATGATGTATCCAGGACAGGTCATCTGAGATAGTGACACCCAGAATTTAAAGTTACTGACCCTCTCCACCTCTGATCCTCCAACAATTGCTGGCTCTTGGACCTCTGGGTTCCCTCTTCTGAAGTTTACAATCAGTTCCTTGGTCTTACTGATATTAAGTGAGAGGTTCTTGTTATTACACCACCCAGACAAATTTTCAGTCTCCCTCCTGTATGCTGATTCATCACCACCTTTAATACAGCCCACAACAGTGGTGTCATCAGCAAACTTGTATATTGAGTTGGAGCTGTATTTAGTCGCACAGACATAGGTGTAAAGCAAGTAGAGCAGGGAGCTAAGCACACCTCCCTGTAGTACTCCCGTACTGATGGAGATCGTGGAGATGTTTTTGCCAATCAGAACTGACTGGGTTCTACAAATGAGGAAATCCAGGATCTAAGTGCACAAGAGAGTATTGAGGCCGAGGTCTGGAGTTTGCTGATTAGTTTAGAGTGGATGATGGTGTTAAATGCTGAGCTGTAACTGATAAAGAGCATCCTGATGTATGCGTCTTGGTATCTAGATATTCCAGGGTTGTGTGAAGAGCCAATCAGATAGCAACTGCTGTAGACTTGTTGCTTTGGTAGGTGAATTGGAGCAGATCCAAGTTGCCACTCAGGCAGGAGCTGACATGCTTCACTCAAGCGAAGCGGCCTGTGGAAAGCAGCCAGTGAGTGAGTGGGCCAGCGAAGGAGTGGAACTTTGACTGAGAGATTCTGGCAGTTTTGGTAGTCGGCCTGTGCAATCAAGTCAATCAAGATTTGAATAGATCAGCAGAAAGCCGTTGATTAGACAATCAAGATTTGAATAGCTCAGACTCAGCAGAAAGCAGCTGATTGGGCAATCGAGGTCAGGTGACCAAGCATTTTGAAAAGCTCAAACAGATAAATAGAGAGATAGCTCAAGCGAAGCGGCCTGTGGAAAGTGGCCAGTGAGTGAGTGGGCCAGTGAAGGAGTGGAGCTTTGAGGCTTTGACTCGAGAGGCTTTGACGAGAAGAGGCGGAGGACAAGCTTGCTCGCAGTTAGTTTTTACAATGTCTCCTGAGATGGTGATGTGCCTCTCATGTGAGATGTGGCAGTCTTGGGGGAACTCCCCTCTCCCGCAGAGTCACATCTGCCACAAGTGCATACGGCTGGGTGATCTGGAAGACCGTGTAAGGAATCTGGAGCAGGAGCTGGATGACCTTCGACTCATAAGGGAGAATGTGGCAGTCATAGATGAGAGCTACAGGGAGGCAGTCACACCTAGGCTGTCGAAAGCAGGTCGTTGGGTGACAGTCAGGGGGAAAGGCGAAGGTGAGCAGACAGGTAATGCAGAGCACCCCTGTAGCCATTCTCCTGAATAATAAGTTTACCGTCCTGGATACTGTTGGCGGGGATGACCGACCAGGTGTGAGCCACTTTGGCAGGGCCTCCGGCACTGAGTCTGACCCAGTGGTGCAGAAGGGTGGGACGGAGAAGAGCAGAGCTGTCGTCATTGGAGACTATATAGTCAGGGGAGCAGATAGGAGATTTTGTGGACATGAGGAGGACACGGGTGCCAGGGTCCGGGATGTCTCTGACTGGGTGCACAACATCCTGGTATGAGAGGGAAAGGAACCAGAAGTCGTGATACATGTAGGGACCAACGACATAGGCAGGAAGGGGGATGAGGTCCTGAAGTGTGAGTTTCGGGAACTAGGCAGAAGGCTGAAGAACAGGACCTCAAGGGTGGCGTTTTCAGATTGCTGCAAGTGCTACGTGACAGTGATTGTAAGAATTGGAGGAGATGGCAGTTGAATGTGTGGCTGAGGAGTTGGTGCAGGGGGGCAGGGTTTTGGATTTTTGGATCATTGGGATCTCTTCTGGGGAAGGTGGGACCTGTACAGATTGGATGGGTTGCACCTGAACTCGTGGGGGAGCGATATCCTTGCAGGTAGGTTTGCTAGCATGGTTCAGGAGGGTTTAAGCTAATTTGCAAGGGGGATGGGACCCAGAGCGATAGAGCAGTGAAAGAAGTGCATGGAGTAAAGCCAGATCTAACATATAGAGAGGCTTTGAGGAAAGAGAAGCAGAATAAGTAGTGTAAAGACAGTAAGGTAGAAGGGCTGAAGTGTGTGTACCTCAATGCAAGAAGCATCAGAAACAAAGGTGATGAACTGAGAGCTTGGATACATACATGGAATTATGATGTAGTGGCCATTACAGAGACTTGGCTGGCACCAGGGCAGGAATGGATTCTCAATATTCCTGGATGTCAGTGCTTTAAAAGGGATAGAGAGGGCGGAAAAAGGGGAGGAAGGGTGGCATTATTGGTCAGGGATACTATTACAGCTACAGAAAGGGTGGGTAATGTAGCAGGATCCTCTTTTGAGTCAGTATGGGTGGAAGTCAGGAACAGGAAGGGAGCAGTTACTCTACTGGGGGTATTCTATAGGCCCCCTGGTAGCAGCGGAGATACAGAGGAGCAGATTGGGAGGCAGAATTTGGAAAGGTGCAAAAATAACAGGGTTGTTATCATGGGTGACTTTAACTTCCCTAATATTGATTGGCACCTGATTAGTTCCAAGGATTTAGATGGGGCAGAGTTTGTTAACTGTGTCCAGGACGAATTCCTGTCACAGTATGTGGACAGGCCGACTAGGGGGAATGCCATACTAGATCTAGTTCTAGGTAATGAACCACGTCAGGTCACAGATCTCTCAGTGGGTGAGCATCTGGGGGACAGTGACTACCGCTCCCTGACCTTTAGCATTATCATGGAAAAGGATAGAATCAGAGAGGACAGGAAAATTTTTAATTGGGGAAGGGCAAATTATGAGGCTATAAGGCTAGAACTTGCGGGTGTGAATTGGGATGATGTTTTTGCAGGGAAATGTACTATGGACATGTGGTTGATGTTTAGAGATCTCTTGCAGGATGTTAGGGATAAATTTGTCCCGGTGAGGAAGAAAAAAAATGGTAGGGTAAAGGAACCATGGGTGACAAGTGAGGTGGAAAATCTAGTCAGGTGGAAGAAGGCAGTATACATGAGGTTTAGGAAGCAAGGATCAGATGGGTCTATTGAGGAATATAGGGAAGCAAGAAAGGAGCTTAAGAAGGGGCTGAGAAGAGCAAGAAGGGGGTATGAGAAGGCCTTGGTGAGTAGGGTAAAGGAAATCCCCAAGGCATTCTTCAATTATGTGAAGAAAAAAAGGATGATAGGAGTGAAGGCAGGACCGATTAGAGATAAAGGTGGGAAGGTGTGCCTGGAGGCTGTGGAAGTGAGTGAGGTCCTCAATGAATACTTCTCTTCGGTATTCACCAATGAGAGGGAACTTGATGATGGTGAGGACAATATGAGTGAGGTTGATGTTCTGGAGCACGTTGATATTAAGGGAGAGGAGGTGTTGGAGTTGTTAAAATACATTAGGACAGATAAGTCCCCGGGGCCTGACGGAATATTCCCCAGGCTGCTCCACGAGGCGAGGGAAGAGATTGCTGTGCCTCTGGCTAGGATCTTTATGTCCTCGTTGTCCACAGGAATGGTACCGGAAGATTGGAGGGAGGCAAATGTTGTCTCCTTGTTCAAAAAAGGTAGTAGGGATAGTCGGGGTAATTATAGACCAGTGAGCCTTACGTCTGTGCTTGGAAAGCTGTTGGAAAAGATTCTTAGAGAAAGGATCTGTGGGCATTTAGAGAATCATGGTCTGATCGGGGACAGTCAGCATGGCTTTGTGAAGGGCAGATCATGTCTAACAAGCCTGATATAGTTCTTTGAGGAGGTGACCAGGCATATAGATGAGGGTAGTGTAGTGGATGTGATCTATATGGATTTTAGTAAGGCATTTGACAAAGTTCCACATGGTAGGCTTATTCAGAAAGTCAGAAGGCATGGGATCCAGGGAAGTTTGCCCAGGTAGATTCAGAATTGGCTTGCCTGCAGAAGGCAGAGGATCATGGTGGAGGGAGTACATTCGGATTGGAGGGTTGTGACTAGTGGTGTCCCACAAGGATCTGTTCTGGGACCTCTACTTTTCGTGATTTTTATTTACGACCTGGATGTGGGGGTTGAAGGGTGGGTTGGCAAGTTTGCAGACGACACAAAGGTTGGTGGTGTTGTAGATAGTGTAGAGGATTGTCAAAGATTGCAGAGAGACATTGATAGGATGCAGAAGTGGGCTGAGAAGTGGCAGATAGAGTTCAACCCGGAGAAGCGTGAGGTGGTACACTTTGGAAGGACAAACTCCAAGGCAGAGTACAAAGTAAATGGCAGGATACTTGGTAGTGTGGAGGAGCAGAGGGATCTGGGGGACAATGTCCACAGATCCCTGAAAGTTGCCTCACAGGTGGATAGGGTAGTTAAGAAAGCTTATGGGGTGTTAGCTTTCATAAGTCAAGGGATAGAGTTTAAGAGTCACGAGGTAATTATGCAGTTCTATAAAACTCTGGTTAGGCCACACTTGGAGTACTGTGTCCAGTTCTGGTCACCTCACTGTAGAAAGGATGTGGAAGCATTAGAAAGGGTACAGAGGAGATTTACCAGGATGCTGCCTGGTTTAGAGAGTATGAATTATGATCAGAGATGAAGGGAGCTAGGGCTTTACTCTTTGGAGAGAAGGAGGATGAGAGGAGACATGATAGAGGTGTACAAGATAATAAGAGGAATACATAGAGTGGATAGCCAGCACCTCTTCCCCAGGGCACCACTGCTCATTACAAGAGGACATGGCTTTAAGGTAAGGGGTGGGAAGTTCAAGGGGGATATTAGAGGAAGGTTTTTTACTCAGAGAGTGGTTGGTGCGTGGAATGCACTGCCTGAGTCAGTGGTGGAGGGAGATACACTAATGAAGTTTAAGAGACTACTAGACAGGTATATGGAGGAATTTAAGGTGGGGGCTTATATGGGAGGCAGGGTTTGAGGGTCGGCACAACATTGTGGGCCGAAGGGCCTGTACTGTGCTGTATTATTCTATGTTCTATGTTCTATGCTTCAACACCAGCCTCTCAAATGCTTCATTACTGTGGATGCAAGTGCCACTGGGCAATAGTCATTGAGTGAGATTACCATGCTCTTTTTGGGCAATGGTATGATTGAAGCCTTCTTGTAGCAGGTGGGTACCACACACTGCCAGAGCTAGAAGTTGAAGATATCTGTAAATACACAAACCAGTTGGTTGGCACAGGTCCTTAGTACCCAGCTAGGTACTCCATCTGGATCAGATGCTTTCCTTGGATGCACTTTCTTGAAGGCAGCCCACACGTCATCTTCAGATTCTGAAACCAAATGATCATCAGGAGACATGGGGGTGCGTGATGGTTCCACCCTGTTCTGGTGAACAAAGTGAGCATAAAAGACATTGAGCACATCTGGAATCCAAGCTCTGCTGTCCCCTATGTTGCAAGATTTAGCTTTATAGGAGGTTATTGTATTCAAACCCTACCACAGCTGTTGAGCATCCCTCATTGATTCAGTCTAGTCTGGAATCTTCACTTTGCCCAAGAGATGGCTTTCTGAAGATCATACCTGCACCTCTTGTAGCGTTCTTGATATCTAGACTTGAATGTGCCCGATCTGGCTCTCAAAACATCCTGGACTTCATTGTTCATCCAGGGCTTCTGACTGGGGAAAACCCTAAGTTATCTTGTGGGGAACACACCCATCAATAGCTGTTATAATAAAGTCTGTAATGAACCTGGTGTAGTCATTCAGGTTCTTGAACATGATTCAAAGCAATCCTGTAACTGTTCTTCCGCCACCCACAATCACCTCTTAGTTGTCTTGATCTCTAGAGCCTTGCTCCTTAGGCTCTGTCTGTATTCAGGTAGTAGGAGTGCAGCCAAATGAACTGACTTGCCAAAATGCAGTCTTGGGAAGGATTGATAGGCATTACTTATCATGGATTCATCATCCTCTCCTTGTTAGGAGTCTCATGACACACTGCCTTTGCTTGTAAACCAACTACCTCATCCTCAGCACTATCACTGTGGTTCCCATCCCCTGCCAAATTAGTTAAAAACCCCTCAAACAACTCCAGCAAGCTCTCCCTCGAGCATATTGGTTCCCCTTGGGTTCAGATGTAACCCGTCCCTTTGCACAGGTTGTACCTTCCCCAGAAGAGATCCCAAAGAGCCAGCAATCTGAACCTCTGCTCCCCTGCATCAGTTCCTCAGCCACACATTCACCCGCCAAATCATCCTATTCTTACCCTCACTGACACATGGCATGGGCAGCAATCTAGAGATTACCACCTCAGAGGTCCTGTTTTTCAGCTTTCTACCTAGCTTCCTAAAATCTCTCTTCAGAACCTCCTCACCTCTCTGACCTATGTCATTGGTGCCAATATGTACGAAGACTTCTGGCTGCTCACCCACCCCTTTGAGTGTGCCATTGGCCCAATCGAAGACATCTCTGACCCGGTACCCAAGTGGCAACATACTACCCAGGTGTCTCTAACACGCCCACAGAATCTCGTCTCCTATCACTACTGTAGTCCTCTTCACCTCCTTGCTCTTCTGAGCCATGGGACCAGACTCAGTGCTAGAGACCTGGTAGGTCATCCCAGTCAACAGTATCTAAAGTTATATATTATTGAGGGGAAAGGCCACATCTGTACTTTGCACTGGCTGTGCATTTACCTTCCTTCTGAAAGTCACATAGTTGCCTGTCTCCTGCAGCCTAGAGGTGACTACCTCCCTGTAGCCCCTATCTATCACCTCCTCATTCTCCCATTTGAGCCGAAAATCATTGAGCTGCAGCTCCATTTTCTTAACACATTTTCTGAGGAGCTGCAGCTCAATGCACCTGGTGCAGATGTGGTTTTCCAGGAGGGTGGAGGTTTCCCAGCATTCCCAAATCTCACACACAGTATAAAAACAGTTCCTGCCATTCTCACTGCACTATAATGCCTAACGGATGAGGAATGAGCAAATGAGAACAAAAAATACAACTTACGAGACACTTTACCTTGCCCAAGCCTCCTTTCACCTAAACTTGATGAGCCAAAGCCACTCTAAACACTGGGACATTCACACAATGGCCGCTCCATTTGTATTTGCATTATTTTTATTCTCCCTTTCTATTGAATCTTACTCATTGATTGGTGCAGTGCCACTGCAAGAAGACTCTAAGACATAGGAGCAGAATCAGGCCATTTAACCCATTGAGTCCACTCCATACGTTTTTTCACAGAGAAACTGCTGTGAAGCTATGACTTTTAAATCTTGATTGTGGATCTGATTGAAAAGGTAGCTCTCTTTACATACTCCTGCTTGGTGATTGGTTGCAGTGCAAACTTATGCTAACATTGCATTAACTACCTCACCACAGAGTCAAGCTTCAAATTAACCTTCAGGGAATCCTTCACGAGGACTTTTAAGTCCATTTGCACTTCAGATTTTTGGATTTTCTCTCCATTTAGAAAATAGTCTATGCTTTTATTTCTTCTACCAAAGTGCATGACCATACACTTCCCAACACTATATTCCATGTGACATTTCTTTACCCATTCGCCTAATCTGTCTAAGTCTTTCTGTAGCCTCTTTACTTCTTCAATGCTACATGTCCCTCCACCGATCTTTGTATTATCTGAAACTTGGCCATAAAGCCATCAACTTCATCATCAAAATCATTGACATTTAACATAAAAAGAAGCATCCCAACATAGACCCATGTGGAACACCAGTAGTCACTGGCAGCCAATCCAAAAAGGATCTCTTTATTCCTGCACTTTGCCTCCTGTCAATCAGCCAGTGCTCTATTCATGCTAGTATCTTTTCTAAATTACCATGGGCTCTTAACTTATTAAACAGCTTTCAAACTCTTTTGTTCATGAACCTATCCCAATGCATAAAGCTCAGTTAAAAAATTGAACTTGCATTTGCACAAGCATTGTGGAATTTAACAGATTAAACATTTGTTTGTAATGAACTCTTTTAGAATCTTTGACAATGTAAAGAAAGGAGAGTGGAACTTTTGATGAAAGTTCATCATAAATCAATCTATTCTTTTAATACACAAGTATACTATTTCAATTTTACAATATTCAACTGTTTCTTAAAGGTCTCCAAAATTTTCTTTTTATCCTCCAAACTCTATCAGAACCCTTGTTTCAAACCAGGTCTCACGTATGTGCTTCAGATCTGTAAAAGGTGAATGCGTGGCTTGATTCTAGCTTTACCTCCATGGAGAACTTCTGCTATGGTTCCACTCTAAATTTAAACCAAATTGTAAGCATGCTTACATATGAACCTTGCACACAGTACAAGGCTGTGTACTCAGCCCCCTGCTGTACTCACCGTACACCCATGATTGTGTAGCCAAGTTTCCATCGAACTCAATATATAAGTTTGCTGATGACACAACAATTGTAGGCTGTATCTCGGGTAATGATGAGTTTGAGTACAGAGAGGAAATTAAGAGCCTGGTGGCATGGTGCGAAGACAATAACCTATCCCTCAACATCAGCAAGACGAAGGAATTGGTTGTTGACTTCAGAAGGAGTAGCGGACCGCACGACCCAATTTACATCAGTGGTGCGCAAGTGGAACAGGTCAAAAGCTTTAAGTTCCTTGGGGTCAATATCACAAATGATCTGACTTGGACCAACCAAGCAGAGTCCACTGCCAAGAAGGCCCTCTAGCGCCTTTACTTCCTGAGAAAACTAAAGAAATTTGGCCTGTCTCCTAAAACCCTCACTAATTTTTATAAATGCACTGTAGAAAGCATTCTTCTGGGGTGCATCACAACCTGGTATGGAAGTTGTCCTGTCCAAGACCAGAAGAAGCTGCAGAAGATCATGAACATGGCACAGCACATCACACAAACCAATCTTCCGTCCTTGGATTCACTTTATACCGCACGCTGTCGGAGCAGTGCTGCCAGGATAATCATGGACATGAACCACCCAGCCAACACACTTTTCATCCCTCTTCCCTCCGGGAGATGGCTCAGGAGCTTGAAGACTCGTACGACCAGGTTTGGGAAGAGCTTCTTTCCAACTGTGATAAGACTGCTGAACGGATCCTGACCCGGATCTGGGCTGTACCCTCCAACTATCCGGACCTGACTCTCGGTTTTTTTGCACTACCTTACTTTTCATTTTCTATTTCCTATTTAGGTAGATTATGAAGACACTCAGTCCTCTTTTATTGTCATTTAGTAATGCATGCATTAAGAAATGATACAATATTTCCTCCGGTGTGATACCACAAAACACAGGACAGACCAAGACTGAAAAAACTAACAAAACCACATAATTATAACATATAGTTATATCATTGCAACAATACTATAACTTGATGAAGAAGTCCATGAGCACAGTAAAAAGTTCAAAGTCTCTCAAATGTCCCACATCTCACACAGACAGGAGAAGGAAGAAAAACTCTCCCTGTCATGCCTGACCACAGTCCGACTCTGAGTCATCTGAAAACTTCGAGCCTCCGATCAGCTCTCCGACACCGAGTACTGAGCGCCATCTCTGTCCGAACGATTTGACGTCAATCTCGGTCGCCAACAGCAGGCAAAGCCGGGGATCTTGAGGCCTTCCCTCCAGAAGATTCTCAAACGCGCAGTAACAACAGCAACGAACTGGCGTTTCAGAAATTTCTCCAGATGTTCCTCTGTGCTTTCACGTCTATCATCAAATCAGATTTGTCCACGGCTCCTATTTAACGGATACAATATCATTTTTCACCGGAGGGCTGTGCACGCGCAGCACACTGCTCTCTCTCCTCCCGCCGATTTATAATTTAAATTTTTAATATTTACTATGGATTTGTACTCCAGGGAGCGGGAAGCACAGAATCAAATATCGCTGTGATGATTGTACGTTCTAGTATCAATTGTTTGGCGACAATAAAATATAAAGTATATGATTTTGTAATCATTCTATGTTAATATGTAACTAAGCTTTATGGGAATAAACAATACACCCATTATTAAAGATTAAGATACAGAAATATAGTTCAATGTAATTTTTGATAATGCAGCTGAACGCATACAAACATGGGCTAGTGAAGCAAACATTTTGATGCTTAGATCAACTGAGAGGTTTAAAATATACACCAACTAGAACATCCAAAGTGATTGCTCTATGCTGAATATTACAAAATTCAAACATTTTCCCACTATAATGTCTGTTGAAAAAGCACATTACACACCAAATGGAGTGGTTTCAATTTAGAAATATAGTATTTTATGTTATATGCACAGGCTTTGGTTCACTTGGAACCACCACATTTCTTATCATGGAGTCTTATATACAGCACAGAAACAGACTCTTCAGTCAACCAGAATACAATGTATTATTGCTGAGTTATATGACAGGAGATATGTTGTCTTAAGCAGCATACAGTGCAAAGACAAAAAAATTACAATGAATTACAGTTCCATTCAGATCCCATTTAGAACCACACATGTTCTTTCATGCTGTTGGGATCCAAGCAGACTTGACAATATATTTCGAATGTGTTCCTTGGTCTGGATTCTCTCTCCACCAGTTTTGTTCCATTTGTCATCACTGATGAGGCAAGGAGAGCAGGACCAGATTGTTGTCCAAACCTGATGCTTCACCTAAACTCACCCTTGAGGTAAGACCTGATGAATTGGTTGTTTACCTTGTGAGTTTTTTTTAAATCAAGGTGAATTCTGGTCTTAGCCAGCCTTGTGCTGAGATGGGCCAGATATAGATTGCACCAGTTCTGGAGCCAGTTAGTGATTACAAAGTTCTCTAAACTTTTTGCTTTGAAGCAAAAAATGATGTTACTTCAGCATTGTTTAATTAACTACTTCTTAACCCCCAAAATGGTTCAATGCTTTAAAATTTCACTTTATTTTGGGCCTATGCATTTGGAAAATAAATCGCCTAATATGTTTTCAGTACTTTATTCTGATTCATTAGTTTACATTTTACGTGTACGTTGTGGCTGTCTCACAATCATAATGACAATCCGCCTCTTGGCCGCATTATAGCTTGCTACCAAAACCTTAAAAAACAGCAGTGTCTGGATGTGCAAAGCTGATAGAAACCGATCCACACAGACTCAAGGCTGTAATTGCTGCCAAAGGTACATCTACTAAATACTGACTTGAAGGGGGTGAATACTTATGCAATAATTATTTTGTGTTTTATATTTGTAATTAATTTAAATCACTTTGTAGAGATTTGTTTTCACTTGGACATGAAAGAGTATTTTTCTGTTGATCAGTGTCAATGAAAGCCAAATTAAATCCACTGTGATTCAATGTTGTAAAACAATAAAACATGAAAACTTCCAAAGATGGTAAATACTGTTTATAGGCACTGTAGGTTGTAGAATCAGTTCAGAGTTGTGGTGAGTGAAGTCATCCATGCTGGTTCAGGAGCTTGATGATTGTTGGGTAATAACTGGTCCTAATCCTGGTGGTGTGGGATCTAAGGTTACTGTACCTCCTTGCCGATGCCAAGAAGTGAACATGGCCTGGATGGTGAAGGTCCTTGATGAAGGATGCTGCACACTTGAGACAGTGGTCCATGTAAGTGTGCTCAATGGTGAAGAGAGCTTTTACTGTGACAGATTGGGCTGTATCCAAACTTTCTGAAAACTTTTCCAATCTTACGCATTGGTGTTTCCCTACCAGGCTGTGATGCAACCAGTTAGGATACTCTCCACTATGCATCTACAGAAGTTTGTCAAGGTTTTTGGTAACATGCCAAGTTTACAGAAACTTCTAAGAAAGAAGAGGCACTATTTTACTTTCTTAGTAATGTCACCTACCTGCTAGTCTCAGGGTAGTTCCTCTGATAAAGCCAAGGACTTTAAAGCTGCTGACTCCCACCCTTCTGATCCCCTGATGATGGCTGGTTCATGGACATCTGGCTTCTTCTTCCTGTAGTCAATAATCAGCTCTTTGGTATTGCTAACGTTCAGTGAGAGTTTATTGCTGTGGCACTATTCAACCAAATTTTCAATCTTCCTCTTATTTGCCGGCTTGCCACCATCTTTAATTTGGCCAACAACAGTGGTGTCATCAGCAAACTTAAATACTGCATTCGAACTGTATTCAGCCACAGTAAGTATAAGGTTAGTAGAGCAAGGATCTAAGCACACCAAAGGCCATAAGACAATGAGACATAGGAGCAGAATTAGGCCATTTGGCCCATTGAGTCTGCTCTGCCATTCAATCATGTCTAATCCTTTTCTCGTGGTGCATCTGTGCTGATGGTGAGTTGGGAGGAGATGTTATGATTAAAGGATCTGCAAGAGAGGAAATTGAGGATCATGTTGCACAGGGAGATATCATGGCCCTGGGCTTGGAGATTTAGTGACATGTTTCAGGACTGTCAGCGGTGGCCAGATACTGAACTTGTGATAATCAGTGGGTTGTTTGAATTCATTGTGTTGCCTACACCAGATTGAACAAGTGCAGCAGGTTAATTGTTCATACTGACCCATAACTGGTGCTATTGAATTTAACATTAAGCTCCCACCAACTTTCTGACTCAGAAAAGAGGGAACCTCCACTGAGTATGTAATGATGAAAATTAAACATGAAAATGGACTTGAAAGCCTGCAACTGTTTTTATTTGGGCAATTTTACAAAAAGTATCAAGCAGTGTTTGGAATAGATAGAGGTACACAGTTAGAGTATGGGTACGTGGTTAAATGCATGAGATTTTAGACAGAGAGGAGAATATTCTATATCTATTGCCAGATTTTGAAGCAAAGATTAGGTTCCATGAGTAGTTGAGGTTGAAAAAGGACTAATGAAGGCACCGAGCATGCAGGGTAGGTCAACTGATTGTTTGTAAGAAGAAAATGAAAGGTTAGTTGACAAATGACCTGTGTCCTTATAACTGTGTCTTTCTGCAAGATACTCTCAAGATGTTGGCTATTGTGATGGAAGTGCTTGTGGGTGGCCACTGCATGCAATTTTCACTGAAAGGGAGGTTTATTTGAGTGCAAAATTGAGTGGTATTATTAGATGATCTCTATATTAGAAAACCTACAGCACAATACAGGCCCTTCAGCCCACAATGCTGTACCAAACATGTACTTACTTTAGAAATTATCTGGGGTAATCCACTGACCTTCATGAAAAGAATACACTATATTTAAATAAAAGATCCAGATGGTGTCTGGCCACTGAAATATTGTATTGCAGCTGATGTTATGTAAAATTGTGATGTATTTGTGGTTTAGCATTCCATTGTGTCTACACTGCATTACTCAACAAAAAAATAACTTCAATTACTACAAAATAATGGATTTAATTATCAGGGCAAAACTTTTGTCCAGTGTCAACCTCCTGCTTTTATCTTATTTTGTCAAAAATTCTTGCAACAAATTAAGTATATTATTGATGTCAACACACTGTTCTCATATAGGGAAATATCGTAGTTAGAGGCAAGTGTCCTGCCAATAAAGTCATCAGAACATGTATGGACATGTATCAGGAACACAGGGAGACCTTGTTTAAGGAGTGGAAGGATTACATCTTTGAATGATATTACAGAATGTCAACATCTAGTTTAAATTTCAAAAGTTCAAAGTAAGTTCATTATCAAAGTACATGTACATCACCATATATAACCCTGAGATTCATTTCCTTATGGGTGTACTCAATAAATCCAGAATAGAATAATAAACGCAATAGAATCATTGAAAGACTGGGCCAATTTAGGCATTCAACCAATGTACAAAAGACAACTACAAATACAAAAAGAAAGAAATAGTAATAATAAATAAATAAGCAATAAATATTTAGCTGTCCACTCCCAGGGCAAATAGAATCACATAAACCACTCTCTGCCAGAACTGCTGAGGATATGGAAATGAAATTCAGTGATATATGCTCATACCTTTTCTGTTCTATAAAGCTTTCCTAAATATTCTCTCAGCCAATTCCATTGCCTTTACCTCTAATAACAAGAGTGGGGAGCTCACAGATATCTTTGTTACTGCCCTTGTGGGCATCTAGCCCTTTCCATTAGTGTCTCTCCCCCCTCACCCCCCGCCACTCCCTTGGTCTACCAACAAACTTCTAATGATTCTCATGGCCTTAGCATGAACTGACTTTCTTTTTAATGCCCGAGATGCTCTTTTCAAGGTCATCTTGTGAAAGACATGTACTGCTGTTTCCTTATCTAATTTTTTTCCTTCAGCAGTTCCAAAGAATCTCGGTTAACTAACTTTCATTCCAGTTTTATGGAATCTGTGGTGGCTGATGAGGTTGACGTGGGATCCGCAGACGGGGCAGGTGGCAGCCAGTAGGGCAGGCAGGGATTAGGTTTGAGAGATGTAATCCTTCCACTCCTTAAGCAAGGTCTCTCTGTGTTCCTGATACATGTCCATGAGGTACTTAACGTTATCTCACACGTTACTTCTTAATTTGGGCAGTAATGGCCAAATCCCAGGATTCAATGGTGGCTATATTTTAAATAAATCGCTGACATCCACATTTCACTTGCTAGTGCCCACGTTACCTAATGCTATTAGTGATCTCTTAAAGAACCTTGCTCAAAACAGCCATCAAGCTCTTCTCCTAAAAAACCTACACTGCAATAATCAAAATTTCTGCCTCATCACCCAGCTCCTCCTCTTCTCTTTGAATTTTCTACTGCATCCCAAATTGAGAAACATCTTTACTGAAATTCTTTGTTTAGATTCCCTCCCAATTAGGTTTCCACTGTACTGTAACAGCTCCAAAGTAAAACCAAGAGTTGCTAGAAATTCTGTGGGGTGAGAGAAACAAAATCAATATTTTGGATAAATAAGGTTTCATAAGAACACTTATTGGTAAGAATCACTAATGCATTCAATAGTGTCAGAAGGAAGGGAAATGGGCAGAGAATGCAGAGAACCCCTGCACCCACTCCCCTCAATTATGAGTATACCACTTTGGATACTAATGAGGGTGACGACCTACAAGGAGAGGAGCTACAGTGACCCAGTCTCTAGTACTGAGTCTGGCACTGCGGCTCCGAAGAGAAGAGAGGTGAAGAGGACTGCAGTGGTGATGGGAGATACCATAGTCAGAGGAACAGAGACAAGGTTCTGTGGAAGTAATAGAGACACCCGGATGGTGTGTTGCCTCCTATGTGCCAGGGTCAGGGATGTTTTGGATTGTGTCCATGACATTCTAAAGGGGGAGGGTAAGCAGCCAGAAGTCTTGGTACATATTGACACCAATGACATAGGTAGGAAAAGTTCTGAAGAGAAATTTTAGGGAGCTAAGTTAGAAAGCTGAAAAAGAGGACCTCCAGGTAGTAATCTCTGGATTGCTGCCTGTGGAACATTCCAGTAAGGGTAAGAATTGGATGATTTAGCAAATGAATGCATGGCTGAAGAACTGGTGCAGGGGCAGGCGTTCAGATTTATGAATCTTTGGGATCTCTTCTAGGGAAGGTACGGTCTGTACAAAAAGGACGGGTTACAGCTGAACCCGAGGCAGACCAATATCCTTGTGGGCAGGTTGGCTAGAGTTGTTCGGGGGGGGGGGCGGGGGTTTAAACTAATTTTGCAGGGGGATGGGAACTGGAGT
Organism: Mobula birostris; assembly: GCF_030028105.1. NCBI lineage: Eukaryota > Metazoa > Chordata > Chondrichthyes > Myliobatiformes > Myliobatidae > Mobula > Mobula birostris. The sequence continues at coordinate 30,197,125 of NC_092377.1, forward strand.
GATAGTGTTGAGGATGAGGTAGTCATTTTACAAACAGAGGCAATGAGTAATGTTACATATCCTGTAAGCGTGATGTAATTATCTTGTGAGCTTGATGTAATTATCTTGTGATGGCCATGATGTAATTGTCTCATGACTGTGGGGTGATGTTATGTCACGTGATGGCATGTTCCAAACAGTATTTAAACGAAGCTCGCCAATGTGACGCAGTTCTCATTTTTATTTTTGTGCAACTTTGTTGTTGCTGGTCGGATGTTTGGGCATACCACCGGTTTTTGTTCATTGCAAGTTTATTTTTCCCTTACAGTCCAGTATCGGAGAGTGAAGACGTTACCAGAGTTATCCAAGCAAAGAACTGGGTAAAATTAATGTCGTTCAGCGTCTTGGGAATGATCGACCTTTTTGAATTCATTTGGGAATTGTGGCTTGCACATTTGAGTTAAACCCCTGCAAGGTTGGGAAGGTTTGTGCAGCAACCACCCTCCAATCAAAAGGTCAGTTCCTGTATTCCTTCATGGTTCCTTTGGACAAGGCATTTCTCAGCTGTGATCGGCAGATTCGTCATTACTTCAAAGGAATCGTTGTTTCGGGGAAGTCTCTCCTTAATGACTGTATAAAACACATGGACTTTTGAATTTACCATTTTAAGTCTGTGCCTATATGAGAACTCATTAAGCACAGTTTATAAGTTTGACTGTTCGATATAGTCGCCTAACTGTTAACTTACGGTTAGTTAGTCATTCGTTTACTTTTCGATGTTTTGAGCAGAGATTAATAAATGTTGTCGTTTATTTTTTGAAAACTCAACTCAAATGTATCTCCATTGCTGCTAATTCATAACAGTAGTGAGACTGCTAGCAAGGAGAGGATAATGCCAGGGCAAAATTGCAGTCAACAGGATGAATTGCAATGTAAAAGGGGAAAAAAATAGAAAAGGGTTAATACAGCACTGAAGGTGTTCTATTTAAATGCATGAAGTAAACGGAATAAGGTAGATGAACTTGTAAGTACAGATTGGAATGTATGATGTTGAGGGCATCACTGAATCGTGGCTGAAAGATGACCATAGCTGAAAGCTTAATGTCCAAAGATACACATTATATCGAAAGGACAGGCAGAGAGGGTGGGTGGCTCTGTTGGTAAAAAAATTAAAGCAAATCATTAGAAAGAGGTGACATAGAATTGGAAGTTATTGAATCGTTGTAGGTAGAGCTAAGGAACTACAAGGATAAAAGGACCCTGATGGAAGTTATATACAGACCCCCAAACAGTAGTAAAAATGTAGTCTACAAATTACAACAGGAGATGGAAAATGCATGTCACAAGGCGATGTTACAATAGTCATGGGGATTTCAATATACAGGTAGTTTGGGAAAATTAGGTTGGCCTGAGTCCCAAGTGGGAGAATTTCCAGAAAGCCTACAAAATGGCTTTACAGAACAGTTCACGGTTGAGCCACCTAGGGAATCAGCTATTCTGAATTCGGTGCTGTGCAATGAACTGGAATTGATTGGAGAGCTTAAGGAAAAGGAACCCTGACGGGACAAGTGATTATAATATGATCTAATTCACCCTCCAATTTGAGAAGGAGAAGTTAAGGTCAAATGTGTAAGTATAAAAATGGAGTAAAGGGAATTACAGAGGCAGAAGAGAGAAGCTAGTCAAAATTGACTGGAAAACAACACAGGCAGGGATGATGGCAGAGCAGCAATGGTTAGAATTTCTGGGAGCAATTCAGAAGACACAGGATATATACATCCCAAAGTAGAAAAAGTATTCTAAAGGTATGATGACATGATAATGGATGAATCATGGCTACAAGTCAAAGCCAACATAAAATCAAAGACAGGACATATAATAGAGCAAACATTAGTGGAAAGTTAGAGAATTGGGAAGCTTTTAAAAAACAACAGAAAGCAATAAAGAAAATTATAAAGAAGGAAAAGGTGGAATACGAAGGCAAGCTGGCCAATAATATTAAAAAGGACACCAAAGTTTCTTCAGATACATACAGTATAAAAGAGATGTGAGAGTGGATGTCAGACCGCTGGAAAATGATGCTGGAGAAGTATAACTGGGGACAAGGAAATGACAGATGAACTGAGTAAGTATTTTGCATTAGTCTTCACTATGGAAGACACTAGCAGTATGGTGGAAGTTCCAGGTGTCAGAGGTCATTACTAGAGAGAAGGTTCTTGGGAAACTGAAAGGTCTGAAGGTAGATAAATCACATGGACCAGATGCTATATACCCAAGGGTTCTGAAAGAGGTAGCTGAAGAGATTGTGGAAGCATTAGTAATGATCCTTCCAGAATCAATTGATTCTGGCATGGCTTCAGAGGAATGAAAAATTGCAACTGTCACTCCACTTTTCAAGAAGCAAGAGAGCAAATTATAGGCAGTTAGTCTGACCTCAGTAGTTGGGAAGACGTTGGAGTCAACTGTTAAGGATGTGGTTTCAGGGTACTTGGAGGCACATGATAAAATAGGCGAAGTCAGCATAGTTTCCTCAAGGGAAAATCTTTCCTGACAAATGACAAATCTGCTGGAGTTTTTTTGAAGGAAAATGAGCAGGATAGACAAAGGAGAATTGGATTTTCAGAAGGCCCTTGACAAGTTGCCACACATGAGGCTGCTTAACAAGTTAAGAAACTATGGTATTACAGGAAAGATACTAGCATGGATGGAGCATTGGCTGATAGGCAAGAAGCAAAGAGTGGGATGAAGCACCTTCAATAACTCCAAAAGACTGAAGTTGGGTAAAATACTGAAAGGCTTTTATTCACTGTACCATACGACCTCCATGGTGAGTGTCTGCCCTCAGGCGAAATCACCTTTATTCAGGAATCTGTGGGAACAGCCACAGGGGCAGTCAGCAGAGGGGTGTGTCCAGACAGTTAACCCAGTTACAACATATATATATGGTTTACCATATGGTAATAAAAAGGGCCTTTTCTGTTTGGCTGCCAGTGACTAGTAGTGTTCGACAGGGGCCTGTGATGGGACCACTTCTTTTCACGTTATATGTCAATGATTTGAATGATAGATTTGATGGCTTTGAGGCCAGGTTTGCAGACAATACAAAAATACGTGGAGGGGCAGGTAGTTTTAAGGAAGCAGAGAGGCTGTAGAAGGATTTAGTCAGATTAGGAAGATCAGCAAAGAAATGGCAGATGGAATACAGTGAAGGGAATTGTATGGTCATCTGCTTTGGTAGAAGAAATAAAAGTGTAGACTATTTCCTAAATGGAGAGAAAATCTCAGGTGCAAAAGGACTCAGGAGTCCTCATGTAGCATCCCCTAAAATTCATTTGCAGGTTGAGTCAGTGGTGATGAAAGCAAATGTGATGTTAGCATTCATTACCAGAATATAAATGCAAAGCTGAATGTTGAGGCTTTATAAAGCACTGGTGAGGCCTCATCTGGAGTATTGTGAGGAGTTTTGGTCCCCTTATCTAAGAAAGGATGTGCTAACATTGGATAGGGCCGAAATGAGGTTCACAAGAATTATTCCAGGATTGAAAGGCTTGTCATATAAGGACCATTTGATGGTTCTGGGCCTCCACTCACTGGAATTCAGAAGAGGGGTGATTTCTTTGAAACCCATCAAATGTTGAAAGACCTCAATAGGGAGGATGTGGAGAGGATTTTTCCCGCATGGGGGGGGGGGGTAGAGGACACAGCGTCAGAAGAGGGGTGTTCTTTTAGAATGGAGATGAGGAAGACTTTCTTTTGTCAGAGAGTGGCGAATCTGTGGAATGCATTGCTACAGGTGGCTGTGGAGGCCAAGTCATTGGGTACATTTCAGACAAAGATTAATAGATTTTTGATTAGTCAGGGCATGAAGGGATACAGGGAAAAAGCAGAACATTGGGACTGAAGATAGAAAATGGATAAGCCATGATGAAATAGTGGAGCTGACTTGATGGGCCAAATGGCTTAATTCTGCTCCTATATCTTATGATCTTCTGGTCTTATGGTGTACTAAGTAGCCTTTAACAATGTTAACTACATCTTTCATCAGTAAAGCTCCACCACCAAGCAGCACAGCGGGATTTCATTCAATCAATTTCATTCTGTCATCCAACTGAGGATTCTATGCAATAATTTCTCTTTATGTGTCTGCTGTACTAACTCTGATGTTCTTCAAAGATCTATCCTTAGCTCTCTCCAATTTATCTACTACATGCTACTCATACAAAAAAGTAGGATTTTCCATGTGCAGGAATGGCTTTCTGCCAACTTTCTTGACATTTACACCATCTCATTATCAGATTGCTTGTCTAGCAGATGGCACTGATATATAGAACTGACCAAATTGAAGTCAGCCCTTGTTGAAAATTCCATTCCCTATCGCCCTTTGAGTTAACTATCTAAAACGGAAACACACACCTTCCAATCACATTTGATTCCAAAATGAACTTCAGAAAGCTCGAGGGTACAGTTAACTAGAAAGAGTTAGTACTTCAGGTCAAAGCCCTTTCACCAGGACTCTCAACAGATGCAATCTGACTTGAAGAATATCACCAACATTTTCTATTATTATTTCTTACTCAACACAAATGAGCAGCAATGAGATGTTGAAAATGTTAACTTTTTCAAATGACAATGTCACCGCATCAATCAAGTCCCCTCCAATGCCAACACACTAAGGAATGTTTGACCTGAACCCATCACTGAAGCAGGACAATTTACCAAAAGGAAACAAAATTAACAAATTTATCCTAAAAAAAAATCACTTTACAATGCAAATAACATAAGCATTTAGTATTATCATTTACCACTTAAACTAAATTCAATCTCAAAATCCAAATCTTACAATCCAGCACTTATAGCCAAGCATTCTGTTTTCCATTTAAAATTTGTTAGATTAATAAACAGCTGTAGAAGTCATAAATAAATGAATGACTAAGATATTATAATTGTAATTTTAGAGTTGTGCCTTGTTCTTATTTCAAAAAGGCCTTTGAAATGCATTTATTTGAAGGTCAGATGTTTATATAAACAACATGATCCCTGGCAGCCATGGGCAGTAGAGCAAAAAAAAAGTAATTTCTCTATCAACTTTGTTTGTTTGACATTTTTCAGAAGAATCAGTCTCATCTCCTTACAGGACAAGTGAATAATTCTCCAGCTGTAAGAAGTTAATACAGTACTTCATTGGAACATAGAAATTTAAATATAAGATCAGAGATAAAGAAGGAAAGACATAAAAGAAACACAGTACATAGTACAGCACAGTATCGGCCCTTCGGTCCACAATGGTGTGCAGACCTATGCAAATAAACATACTCCTCAATCAATCAGACCCTTCTCTCCTACACAGCCCATAACTCTCCATTTTTCTTACATCCATGTGCCTATCTAAGTGTTTTAAATGTTCCTATTGTATTAGCCTCCACCACAATTCCCAGCCGTGCATACAAGGCACCCACCACACTGTAAAAAAATTTATTTCTTAACATAATGCCCAAAGGCCCCTCCACACATGGACGACCTCCAGTAAAGGCGTCCTCTCAATCAATGCCTCTTATAACCTTATCCTCCCCTATCAACGTCTCTCATAATTGCTCCAAAGAGAAATGCCCAAGTGCGCTCAAACTATCCTCATAAGATATGCTCTCTAACCCAGATGTCATCCTTGTAAATCTCCTTTGCACCCTGTCTAAAGTTTCCACATCCTTCCTATAATGAGGTGACCTGACCTGTAGTCTAATCAGTTTTATAAAGCTGCAACATTACCTTGTAGCCCTTGAACTCAATGCCCGAATTAATTAAAGCCAATACACCATCCACCTTCAAGACTACCCTATCAACTTTGAAGAATCTAATGACTTGAGCCCCAAGATCCCTCTGTTCCTCCACACTGCTGAGAATCTTGCCATTAACCTTGGACTCTGCCTTAAAATTTGATCTTCCAAAGTGTATCCTTCACACTTTCCAGATTGAACTCCATCTGCCACTTTTCATCCCAGCTCTGCGTCCTATTAATATCCAGCCGTAACCTATGCCAACCTTCTGCACTATCAACCCCACCACCAACATTCATGTCAAATGCAAACTGACTAACCCACATTTTCTCTTCCTCTCTAAGTCATTTATAAAAATCACAAAGAGCCAAGGTCTCAGAAAAGATCCTTGTGGAACACCACTAGTCAAAGACCTCCAAGCACAATCTGCTCTATTACCACCCTCTGCATCTGTACACATGCCAGTTCTGAATCTATGCAGCCAAGTTACCCTGGATCCCATTCCTCCAGACTTTCTGAATGAGCCTAGCATGAGGAACCTTGTCAAACACTTTATTAAAATCCATATACACCACATGCACCAATTTGTTTTATCATTTTCTCAAAGAATTCAATTAGGCTTGTGAGACATAACCTGCCATGCTGACTATCCTTAATCAGAATATGCCTCACTAAATGTTCGTAAATCCTGTCTTTAAGAATCCTCTCCAATAGTTTGCCCACCAATGATGTAAGGCTCATAAGTCTATGATAGTGGATAGTGTAGAAGGTTGTCATAGATTATAATGGGATGTAGATTGGACATAGAGGAATTTTGGGGTTCACATCTACAAATCCTTCAAAGTTGCCATGCATATTAACAGGGTGCTTAAGAAGGCATATGGTATGTTGACCTTCATTAGTCAGGGGATTGCGTTCAAAAGCCATGAGGTAAAGTTGCAGCTCTATAAAACTCTGTTTAGACCACACTGTGAGTATTGTCTTTCATATCTAAGAAAGGATATGCTGGAACTGGAGAGGGTCCTGAGGAGATTCACGAAATTGATCCCAGAAATGTGAAGTTTAATGTACGAGAACAACCTGATGACTCTAGGCCTGTACTCACTGGAGTGTAGAAGAATGAGGGGGAGGGGTGGATTTAATTGAAACCTATTAAATATTATAAGGCCTAGACAGAGTGGATGTGGTGAGGATGTTTCCTACATTTTCCATTTTATTTTCATTTTAGCGATACAGTGTGAATTAGGCCTTCCCAACCCTTCAAGCCATGTCTTTGAACGTGGAGGAAACTGGAGGACCCGCATTCCGCAGGGAGGACGTACAGAACCCCTTACAGTATGATACAGAATGGGGCTCTGAACTTCGGAGCGCCCCAAGCTGTAATGGCATTGTGCTAGCCACTATGTTGCCATGTTACCCACATGTAGCCTAAACATAGTGGGGGGGTGTAGGACCGGAGGGCACAGCCTCAGAATATCAGAATATCCCTTTAGAACAGAGATGAGAGGAATTTCTTTAGCCAGAGTGTGGTGAATCTGGGGAATTTATTCCCAAAGACGGCTCTGGTGGCCAAGTCAATAGGGTATATTTAAAGAGGAGGTTAATAGGTTCTTGATAAATAAGGGCATCAAAGGCTACAGGGAAAAAGCAGGAGAATGGGGTTGACAGGGATAATAAATCAGCCATGATGAGAAGGCACAGACTCAGTGGACTGAATGGCCTAACTCTGCTCCTACTTTTTAATGATCTTATGCTCAGTTCTGGTCTCCCCAGTGTAGAAGGATTTAGAAGCTTTGAAAAGGGTGCAGAGGAGATTTACCAGGATGAGAGAGCATATCTTATGTGGAAAGGTTGAGCAAGTTAGGGTTTTTCTCTTTAGAACAAAGAAGGATGAGAGTTGACTTGATAGACATGTATAAGATGATAAGAGGCACCGGTAGCGTGGACATCCAGTGCCTTTTCCCCAGAGATATCTAAAATGAGAGGGTACAATTTTAATGTGATTGGAAGTAAAGGATAGGAGGATGTCAGGGGTAAGTTTCTTTACACAGAGAAATGCATTTCCAGGGGTAGTGGTAAAGATACATTAGGGAATTTTAAATATCCCTAATATATCTAATGGATGAAAGAAAAATGGCAGGTTATGGGGGAGGGAAGAGTTAGATTGATCTTGGAGTAAGTTAAAAGGTTGGCATAACATCATAGGTCAAAGGGTCTGTACTGTTCCATGCTCCATGTTCTATCCGCAGTATCACCAACCTTTGAGGCATCTGCAAATTCCCTAACCCACCCTTTTATTTCCTCATGCAATCATTTATAAAAATCACAAAGAGCAGGGATCCCAGGAGAGATCGCTACTAGTCACCAACCTCCAAGCAGTATATACTCCATCCACTATGACCCTTTGCCTTATATGGGGAAGCTAATTTTGAATCCACACAGTCTGTGTCCTTCACAAAGCCATGTTGACTATCCCTAATAAGACTATGCTTGCCAAATGCTTATATCACTAAGAATCCTCTTCAATAGTTTGGTCACCACAAAATGTCTCATCATGCCTCATCCAGGTCAATTATCAGTTTAGGAGTTGACAGAGTAAGAATTATCTTCAGAAGTAAAAGTCCTCATTGCAACAAACTCCATCTGCAGAGCAATTCAAACAAAACTAATACTTCAGATCCTTGACCTTGGATTTGAACTCTATTCATTGGCAACTTCTTTAGGGCACATGACCTCAGCTGGTTGTCCTTACTCAGAACAATGAGAATAATGTGCTGACAAAAAAACACCTTCAGGAAATCAAAATAAATAAGGGAAGAGTTACCGAGGGTGTTTCATATGTGTTAGATTTGTGTAAAATTGAATCAGAAAATTACCAGAGTCTACCAGAAGAGGTCATAAGAGTTGGATAGAAAAGTCAAGTGAAAGGAAAATCAGGCAGGATGTGCAACTGAACTTCTATCAGTTTACTTGTCTGTCAAAGTTACATCTTATCCTTTACCATTTAATAATGTTGTGATTAAAAATGCTCTCTTCAGAGATGAAATTGGTTCTGCATTCTTAATTATTCACCAGGTTAATTTACTTCACATAATTCAACAGACCACTTCCAATGTTCGACATTCAAAACAAATTTATTATCAAAGTGTATATGTCACCATATGTTACTCAGAGATTCATTTTCTTGTAGGCATTCACAGGAACAAAAAATGCAATAGAATCATGAAAAACTACACACGAAGATTGAAAAACAACCAATGTTCAAAAGAAGACAAACTGTGCAAATACAAAAATAAATAAATAAACAAATAGCTATTTAGATAAATAAATATTTGTGAGAACATGAGTCCTTGAAAGAGGGTCCACAGGTTATAGAGTGAGTTCAGTGGTGCAGTATGTTAAGTTACCAATGCCGGTTCAGGAGCCTGATGGCTGAAGGTTAATAACTGTTCCTGAAACTGAGGGTGTATGATTTAAGACTCCTATACCTACTTCCCAATGGCAGAAGCGAGAAGAGAGCATAGCCTGGATGGTGCGGGTCCTTGGTCATGGAAGTTGCTTTCTTATGGCAGCGATCCTTGTAGATATATCAATTGTGATTAATGACAAATCACATTGTCTATTAGGCATTCCACAGCTGATGCTCAGAGAGCCTCCCTGAAAGTAATTGCCCAACTGAGCTGGTTCCTACAAATAAAATCTTTCTGTTTCTCATTATGTAGCTGGTTTTTCATCCAGTTTACAACTTCCTCTGTGCTTTCTTCCAGCATTTCATGCCATGTAAAATGGTAAACTGACCTTGAATTGTTAATGTAATATTTGTGCCTCACTAGGAAATAATGACCAATAGAGAAACACTATGGATATGGGTTCAGATTTTGTGGAAAAAGATTCAGCAGTGGTTAACAGAATTAACCATACTTCCCACGTAAGTGCCATCAAGTTCAGGATTCCTGTATATGCACTTCTGCCCACTTTTTTGCCAGCCTTTTCCTAACTCTGCTCCAAGGCTAGCCGTTTCACGGAACCCTACAGTGCACACCTGCAGCAGTGCCACAGCACTTAAGGTATCAATAGAAGTACTAAGTAATGCACATATTTTGTAAATACGTAATTGCATTTTAATTGTATTAAGCGCCTTTCGGTACTGTACTTAGCTTTAGTTTATTTTTAAGGCTTAATTTATATATATGGTTTTTCAACTATAGACTGCCAGAACCATCCAGACTTATCTTGACATGTCTGGTAGTGGCCAAACTGGGGAAATGTACTTAACTGGCTTTCGGCACTATTTCTGGGATTTTATGGGCAAAGCTTGTTGTTTCTATATCTTGCAAAGACTTTTACAAATAGGGGCTTTTAACTGATTAGTCATCTGGAACTTGTAGGAAGTTGACACTGACAAGTCTGGAAAATTTTGGTCTGCATTCAGTCTGTATGTCAGCAAAAACTTTTCATTGATCGCCATTGGCAGAGAATTCTGACCCCCATTTCTTCACTCTCACTTTCTTTGCTAAGAAGGTATCTTTGAGGAATTCCTCCAAGCAGTTCCTGCTTCAGCACAGTTCCTTGGCTGAGAGTGCATCAGAAACTCCAGTGAGGTGATACTGGTGAAGAAATGCATCTGAAAATGATGAAGACTTGCTGCTAAGTCTTTGTAATAAACAACCATAACATTTGTTTTGAATTGTTTTCCTTACAATTGCCACTAATTCCATATTCACCCAAACTCTCTGTCAGGAGGAAGCAGATGTTTACATCTGGTTCTGTATCTTCTGTCACAAAGTACAGTCAATTCCAGATTCCCTTTATCACAGTGTCCACTTAGACCTTTTTTTAATGGTTCCATGTCAAAACCATTTAAACTGCCTCCTCCTATAAATCTATACCACGATCATAGCCCTCCATATCCCTACCATCTGTGTACCTATCCAAACCTCTCTTGAACATTGAAATTGAGTCACAAGCACCAAATGCACTCTGGCAGCTCGTTCCACAATCTCACAACCCTCTTGAGTGAACATGTTTCCCCTCATGTTCCCCTTAATCTTCTCAACTTTCACCCTTAACCCATGACTTTTGATTGTAGTCCCACACAAAACTTCTCAACTTTCACCCTTAACCCATGACTTTTGGTTATAGTCCCACATAACCTCAGTGGAAAAAGCTGGCTTGCATTTACCCTATCTATACCTCTCATAATCTTGTATACCTCTATCAAATCTCCTCTCAATTTTTTATGTTCTAAAGAATAAAGTCCTAACCCTATTCATCTCTTAGATTTTTACCTCTACTGCTTGGAATGTACACAGTCATGGAAGAATGTTTGTGGCATTGAGAGGCTAGGTCGAAAATGGCTCACCATGTCTATCTTCCCCAGTCCTTCAGCTCTCTATTAGTACTGAATTGACATCTTTTTCTACTGGTATGTTGAAGATTGGTGCTGCCTGTAAGTTATGAATTGTCTACTTAAACTTCAGCAGCTTGTTAGACACAGAAGATGAACTTCTCAGATGATCAGATTGCTTAGTGAGAAATGGCTGGCTACATTGACTTATCTACATCCATCAGGACATTAAACTCTTGCATTGCACTGCAAGTTGTTGGGAATTTTGCGGAATTGCTCTAGAAATCTAATATTAAAAGTGGGTAGAGTAAGAGGTGCCACCACTTATCTGAACAAAGTACAACTCAGGCTTTCTTTGTAACTTTCTCCTTTCTGATCTATACATTTCCCTCATTTATGCAGCAAAACAAAAAAAAAACAACAGAGCAGGCAGTATTAGTAGAGGAAGTTGAACAATGGATATTTTGGGCCAAGGACCTGATGAAAAGGTCCTGAAACATGAGCTTTGGCCTGAAACATTAGCTGTTCATTTCTCTCTATGGATCCTGCCTGACCTGCTAAGTTCCTCCATCATTTTGTGTGTTCCAGATTTCCAATATCTGCAGTCTCTCTTGTACCCTTACTTTTGCATATTATTTTCCAGGTACATTTGCCAGATGCCTCATTGTGAAAGTCATTTTTATGATTTACACTGTTATTGTCTTTTGCTGCAGTGCCCAACCCTTCAGTGAAAGGTGATGTTGGTAATGAAGAACTGGATAAGCAGTCCAAATCTTTGACTGTACTATCATTTGGATGTTCTGATTGTCAAAAACATTCAAGGTTTAGGGGTTTTATCGCCAGTTAACCCAAACTAGGAAAATAGCTTAGCTGACATCATTTTTTTTTTCAGTCTTTTTGTAGGCAGAGCTTATTGCCCTATATCACCTGTCAACCCCCCAGAAAGAGATTCACACATTCAAAGATATTGTTGCTAGACAGGAGCTTGCCAATAACCTGTCCCTGAAGAGCATTTTGAACTACAACAGGACCACAGTTCCAGATCTCAGCACAACCTTGGTCCAAATACGGATGTTGATATGACTGAATTCCAGAGCTGAACTTGAGAGTAGACCCAAGAAAACATCTGACCAAATATGCTATCAAATAGCCTTTGTAAATCTTAAGCCCATGGACAACAAGGAGGAAACTGGATACTGATTGTGGATGATCAGCCATGATCACAGTGAATGGCGGTGCTGGCTCGAAGGACCGAATGGCCTGCTCCTGCACCTATTGTCTATTGAAACACTCCAAAGGTTGGAGCCATACCCTGCATAGAGGAAGATCCAGATCAAACATCTTGGCCTCAGAACATTAATGTAGAGGTCCCTCAGAGTGTCCTAACATCATTCATACTTCATCAATGACAATTTTTCCTTCATAAGATTAGAAATTGCAATATTAACTGGTGTTATCATGGACTTGCTAGACAGATGGATGAATTCAATTGAACTTATCCATCTGTCCGGCAAGTTGATGATAACTCTCTGACATGGGCAGAGAAACAACTAGTAGCAATCATGCCACAAAAAACTGACAATGAACAGCTTCATTGACAGAGAGAGTCCCAAAAGAGTTTCATTGCATCACCAGGAGTTCAAAATGAGAATGCTATGATCAACGTCCTGGAATTACTATTCAGTTAACAGGCTACATTGTTGCTATGGTTACCAGAGCAGGTGCAAGGTATGGTATCCAGTAATGGACAACATTCCAGCCCCTAAAGCCTCTCCTCCATCGAAAACGTATGTCAGGAATGAATTGGAATAACCTCCATATGATTAGATTAGATTAGATTATGAGGACACGCAGTCCTCTTTCATTGTCATTTAGTAATGCATGCATTAAGAAATGATACAATATTCCTCCGGTGTGATATCACAGAAACACAGAACAAACCAAGACTGAAAAACTAACAAAAAACACATAATTATAACATATAGTTACAACAGTGCAACAATACCATAACTTGATGAAGAACAGGCCATGGCACAGTAAAAAAGTTCAAAGTCTCTCGAAAGTCCCACATCTCACACAGGCGAGAGAAGGAAGAAAATTCGCCCTGCCATGCCCGACCACAGTCCGAATCTGAGTCGTCCGAAAACTTTGAGCTCTGATCAGCCCTCCGACACCATATACCAAGCACCATCTCTGCCAAACGCTTCGATCTCAGCCTCGGTCGCCAGTAGCAGGCAAAGCCGGGGATTTTGGGGCCTTCCCTCCGGAGATTCTCGATTGCACAGTAGCAGCGGCAGCAAACCAGGCATTTCAGAAATTTCTCCAGATGTTCCTCTGCTTCTCACGTCTGTCTCCATCAAATCAGAATTGTGCACGGCATCCTATTTACAAATACAATATCATTTCACTGGAGAGCTGTGCGCGCTGTGTCGCACCGCCATCTTCTCCTCCCGCCAGGACATTGAATGTCGTTGAAGCTGAACTCAGCCAGTTCAATATAACACCTTTAGGGATAAAGCAACCTGTTTGACTGGTAGCCTCGTCCACCCTGCTTAACATTCATTCCCTTGACCACCATTGCACACTTGCACACTGGATGCAATTTTTACTATGAAATAGTCTAAGCTACTCCATCAGAACCTTCCAAACCCATGAATTTTACCTCCAAGAAGTACGTGGGCAGCAGGTGCTTACCGTCATTTGCAGGCCTCCCTTCATCGTCACTTGTTCTAAATCCTGGAACATTTTGACAGGAGCACTGCAGTGGTTCAAGGTGGCTCCCGACCACCTTCTCAAGAACATTTAGGGATAGACAGTAATCGATATCTTTACCAATAATGGCAATATCATAAAAATGAATATATAAAAATATTTAAAAAGGAATGAGAAATACTTGAGAAGAAAGAAGAGTTTAAATGAGAATAATTGGACAGCCCCCTTAGCGAGCACAACGGACCAAAGGACTTCCTACTGTTCAGCTTGGTTTTACAATACTATTATTCTATGTCCTTGAAAATGGCATTTGCAGCACCAACTCTGACGAAGTTCTCCATCCAGCTTTGCGGTCTCCTTAAGTTATGTGTGATTTTTAACATTTTGAAATGTCTCTGAATGGAATGCACATCCTGGTTTGCAGAGCAACTGTTTGGCCACTAGAAGGAGGATATTAGTGATTATTTTCCCTGTGGCATACAACAGGGAGAATCCAGAATCCTGAGTACCAGAATTGGACCTGACCAGTTTTGAACTTGTTCATGATTAAGGAATGTCTGAGGTCCCCTGTATATCTTCCTCTTCCCAAATGAGATTATGGAACTAGAACTGAAATTCTTTGCTAGTGAATTTTAGGACATCAGCTGGGATGCTATCTGCTCCCAAGGACTTTTATTTTGGAGAAGTAACAGCAAAGGTGCTCCAAATAGACTGCTGCAGCATCATGTTCACACATCAATGACTAAGTGGTGGCTGAAAAGGTTTCTGAAATGTTCCTTCCCCAAGTGGTGTCTGCCACTCGTTCACTGATAGCTGTTACTCTGTTCACCCTTGTTCTTGGCTCTCAGTGGGCTGTCTGCAATGTTGTTAGATTGTATTTCAGTAAGTTGCTGTAGTATTGCAGATGATGTAGTTCTGCATGATCTGAGACCTGAGTTTCAAGACATTAATGAGTCATTCACTGAAGCTTAAGAAAGGAAGATATTTAGACTCAACACCTGCAAAACCAGTGTCAGCTACCAAACTGCACCCACTTCACTACACTGCCCACTAACAATGAATGTTCACAAGGAGAATATACACCACTTACTGTGTCTGGGAAGCCACGTCTCAGTGAAGGCAGGCATCAATGATTCGGTCAGGACAGGTTCATCCCACACTGTGTATTAACCTTCTTTTAAAGGTCTAGCTGCATACCAAGGAATGTCCTCTAGGTGGCAGTCCACTTACTTCCAACTTTCTTCTGACATTAAATTTAATGTTTTATTTTGAGAGGATTTGTCTTTTTTCATTTACAGTACTTTGATATTGGTTTTGTCTTGATGATGCCTGGTATTTCATTATTTTTATATAGATAGTATTTCCCTGCAATATTTTTCAGTACAATATAAACACTGAGAGAGAAATTTGAAATAGATAGGCCACAAATTACTAAAGAAGACAAATAAAATTTGACCTTAAAATTCTTCTGTGCAAGACATATTTACTTTCAATATATTTGGATAAAGTTGTTCCCTTTAAATTTTTACTGATCCAGAGATGCGTCTTTGAGTTCTTCCATAGCAGTTGGAGAAGATAAATTCCAACAACTAAATATATTTGCACTAAAACTATGACAATGGATCCAAAGGATTATCATAAAAAAAATTATCTTACTAATAGTCTTGCAGAAAATTACCTGGTCTGGCCTATTTGTAACTCTAGACAGCTCAACTGCTTTCTGAAATTGCCCAGATCCAGTAAGTTCAAAGGTAATTCCCAATGGACAAGAAATGTTGCCTTCTTGAACAGTGAACAGAATATAACTGGAAGACAATGCTGAGCTGGAGCCTTTGAATCAGAACTTGATTTGTAAGAGGATAGAAGGAACGTCCCAATATATTTTATGTAGAAACTGTCTCCCTGTATGGCACATTCTTGCAGCAGAACCTTCAACCCTCAGCATCAATGGAAGCAGTGTTGCCCATGTGCTCCTCTGATGCCCTTTCAAATAATAAGCCACTCTGTCATCACTGATGAAAACAAATAAAAATGTTGATGTTGGAATCTGAAACTAAAACAGTAATGCTGAAAGAACCCAGCCAGTAAAGAGGCATTTGAGGAAAGGGAAATCAGTCAATATTTTGTGTCAGCAACATTCATCAGAACCAGGAAAAGGGTGAACTTTGACTCCCCTAACTTCAGGTACCTTCTTGAATGAGCAGTGAATTCTTCAATTTCAGGTGGACTGCTGTTTCATCATTTCCTATTATCGATTTTGTATCCCTTTCTCATCCTGTTTGTTTTAAATTCCTTGCTAATGATCAGAACTGCATTCAAGCAGAAGATACAAAAGCCTGAAAACACCTATCACCAGGGACAAGGACAGTTTTTATACCACTGTTATTAGATTCATGAATGGCCCTCTCGTACAATAGGATTTCTTGTCGTAGCTTACAATAGAGGTGAACTAAGAAGTGGCAGATGGAATTCAATCCAGACACTTTGGAAGGTTGAATTTTCAGGCAGAATACAGGGTTAGTCTGGGGGAACAGAGAGATCTTGAGGTCTACATCAATAGATCTCTCAATGTTGCCATGCAAGTTGATAACGCAGTTAAGAAAGTGTAAAGTGTTTTAGTATTCATTAGTAAGGGGGTTGAGCTCAACAGCTGTGAGGTAATTTTGCAACTCTACAAAACTTGTGTCGGACCACACTCAGGGTATTGTGCTCAGTTCTGGTTGCCTCATTATAGGAAGGATGTGGGTGCTCTGGAGACTTAACCAGAATTAGAAAGCATGTCTTATGAGGATAGGTTGAACGAGCTAGGGCTACTCTGTTTGGAGTGAGGAGAATGAGACGTAACTTGATAGAGGTGCAAAGATGATAAGAGGCATAGATTGAGTGGATATCCAGAGAATTTTTGCGGGGTGGAAATGGCTAATATGAGGGGACATAATTTTAAGCTTATTGGAGGAAAGTACAGAGAAAATTGTCAGAGGTAGGCTTTCACCCAGAGAGTGCTGGGTGCAAGGATCACGCTGCCACAAGTGGTGATAGAGGCAGACATGATATATATTAGGGATATACAAGAGATTCTTAAATGAAAGAAAAATGGATAGCTATGTGGGAAGGTTTAGAATGATCTTAGAGTATGTCACAAAGTTGGCACAGCATTGTCAATCGAAGGACCCATACTGTGATGTACAGTTCCATGTACTGTGTTCTTTAAGATAGACTCTTTACCTCACATCTTACCTCATTATGATCTTGCACTTTATTGTTTGCCTGCATTGCATTTTCTTAGTAGCTTTTACACTTAATTTGGCATTGTCACTGCTCTACCTCAATACTCTTTGTAAAGACTTGATCTGTATGAACAGTATGCCAGACAAGCTTCGTACTGTATCGTGATACATGTCAATAATAAACTAATACTAATAGATTCAATCACTAGAAAAGTGTTTCAGAGTGTTTCCTTCCTTCTGAGGTTAAGATTTTTACTGAACACTCTAATGAAATTCTACAAATGTACTGTTGGTGGTATCCTGACTGATTGCATCATGGTCTGGTATGACAACTTCAATGTGGAGGAATGTAAAGAGCAGCAGAGAGCAGCGGACTCTGCCCAATAAACCAGATATATCCCTTCCCACCACTGACATTATCTGCAGCAAGCACTGCCTCAAGAAAGCAATCAAACATCTCCACCAGCTGAGTCACAGCTATCATTGGGCAGGAGGTACAGAAGCCAGATGTCCAATGTCGTAGGTTCAATAACAGCTATTTCCTTTCAACCATTCAGTGCTGGAATTAACCGGTACAACTCTAATCATTACAATTCAGCAACAATACAACCACTTTGATCAAGTTATACTAAATTTGACGTTTTTGTGTTCTGTGTTCATTCTTGTAAAGATTGTGCATAATTAATGTTTTTCTTGTGAATGTTGCTTATGTGATGCTATTGTATGTAATTGTGACGCCATTGTAAGCAAATTTTTCTTTGCACCTGTGCATACATGTACTTATGCATATGATAATTAACACGACTTTGAAAAATACCATTTTGCAATTATTCTATATTTTCTACTAGTTTTCTATCCATCCTGCAAAACCTACTTTTATTCTATAAACTCAGAGTTTCATATCCACAGATGAATCTCAGAGTTGTTATCTGCATACATATTTTGATAATAAATGTACAATGAACTTCAAACCTTTTTCACTATTAATGATAAGTCTGCTTTGTTTCACCTTATTAAACTTCTGTTGCAGGTCCATACGTAGCACTTCAACTGCAATTTCTTCACTGACCTTTGTTATCTCATAAAAAAACTAAATCAAGTTAGAAATCTCTCTTTTATAGCTTTCCATGGTAGAGAACCTGCAGGTTCATCTTCCCCTGAGTGAAAATTATGCACTGCATCTCAGCCTTAAATACCTTACATTGCATGCTATGACTATGACTCCTTGGCTCTAGACCCTAAAGACAGGAGGAAATTTTTCCCTGCATCCAGCAGGTTAAATCTATCAGAATTTTGTCCATTTAATGAGATCTTCTTTCATTCTTTCAAACCCAAGTAAATATAGACCAATCTCTCCTTAAACAACAGACCCAACAGCCCCCACGAACCAGTCTGGTGCACTGTAGATAATTGATTCCTCTGTGTCGATCCCTACGCTTTTATTTGAATAAGGACAAAACTTTCCTAGTCCTCTAGTACTGTTGCCAAATCTGTAGATATTCAGAAAATTATTGCCAAGACATCTACTATTTACTCCTTCCCCTCAACAAAGTATGGTGCATTCCATCGGAACCAGGTAATTGATTCTAAGCACAGACAGTCACTCTGTCACCCTTGCTATCAATTTTTACCCCTTCCAGAGTCTCAACTACACTATCCTCTGCTGAGTTTGTATATGGATCTTGAAGAGGCTGCTTGTAATCATTTAGGGCCTCTTCCATTTCCATTGGTGAACAAGTATTTGCCATTTGATTTGTCCCACCTCTTAAAATACATCCAGTTTACTACCCTAGAGAATATTCTTGGAACACTTTAGTGTTGTAAATAATATGCCACTATATTCTTCTCTATATTTTGGCTATCCAGAAAGCTCGAGTTTTAATTTTCATTCCCTTTTACTTGATGGGAATGTATCTAGACTCTAAATATACTACACTGCTTCATTACTGTCATGTCTGCAAAAACTGAATCCATTTGATCCAGGCCAAACTTTTCTCATTCTATTGAAACTGGCCCTTCTCCAACTCTTACATAGAATATAGAACATAGAACAGTATAGCACTGTATAAGCCTTCAGCCCATGATATTTTAACCTACTTCAAGATCAATCTAACATTTTCCTCCTACATAGTCCTCCATATTTATTTCATTGTACTGCCTATCTAAAAGTCTCTTGAATTACCCTAATGTACCTGCCTGGTATCACTCTGTACAAAATCTACCACTAACATTCCCTCCCTATAACTTCCTCCAACCACTTTAAAATTATGCCCTCTTGTATTAGCCATTTCCAGCCTAGGAAAAAAGTCTCTGGCTGTCCTCTCTGTCTGTGCCTCTTATCACCTTATATATCTCCAACAATTCACCACTCATCTTCCTTCACTACAAAGAGAAAAGCCCTTCCTTACTCAGCCTCTCCTCATAAGATATGCTCTCTCATCCAGGCACCATCCTGGTAAATCTCCTCTGCATCCTCTCTAAAGCTTCCCCATATGTTCTATAATGTGGCAACCAGACCTGAGCACAATGCTTCCAGTGTATTCTAAGCAGATTTGTACAGAGATGCAGCAATACCTCACAATGCTTGAGTTCAATCTGAGATGATATAAGGCTTTATAAGGTATTAGTCAGGCTGCACTTGCAGTATTGAGAACAGTTTTGGGCTCCTTATCTAAAGTATAATTTGGAGAGGGTCCAGAGGAGGTTCACAAGAATGATCTCAGGAATGAAGGGATTAACATATAAGGAGTATTTAATGGTTCTGGGCCCGTACTTGCCAAAGTTCAAAAGAATAAAGGCTGATTTCATTGAAACCTATTGAATATTGAAAGGGCGAGATAGAGTGGACGAGGAGAGGATGTTTCTACTGGGGGGAAATCTAAGACCAGAGGATACAGTCTCAGAAAAGGAGGATGTCCCTTTAGAACAGAGATGAGAAGTAATTTCTTTAGCTAGAAGTGGTGAATCTGTAGAATCCATTGCCACAGACAGCTGTGGAGGCCAAGTCATTGGGTATATTTAAAATGGAGGGTGATAGTTCTTAATTAATCTTTGGATCAAAGGTTATCGGGAGAATGCAGGAGAATGGGGTTGAGGGGAATAATAAATCAGCCATGATCGAATGGCAGAAAAGTCTCAATGGGCCAAATAGATTAATTTAGCTCCTTTGTCTTGTGGCCTCATGGTCTAATGAAGTTCAACACACCATATGCCCTTTAAAGGCAGGAAGAGGGATGAGGTCCTGAAGTGTGAGTTTCAGGAACTAGGCAGAAGGCTGAAGAACAGGACCTCAAGGGTGGCGTTCTCAGGATTGCTGCCAGTGCTACGTGACAGTGATGGTAAGAATTGGAGGAGATGGCAGTTAAATGCGTGGCTGAGGAGTTGGTGCAGGGAGCAGGGTTTTGGGTTTTTGGATCATTGTGATCTCTTCTGGGGAAGGTGGGACCTGTACAGATTGGATGGGTTGCACCTGAACTCGAGGGGGAGCAATATCCTTGCAGGTAGGTTTGCTGGCATGGTTTGGGAGGGTTTAAGCTAATTTGCAAGGGGGATGGGACCCAGAGCGATAGAGCAGTGAAAGAAGTGCATGGAGTAAAGCCAGATCTAACATATAAAGAGGCTTTGAGGAAAGGGAAGCAGAATAAATGGTGTAAAGACAGTAAGGTAGAAGGGCTGAAATGTGTGTACCTCAAAATGCAAGAAGCATCAGGAACAAAGGTGATGAACTGAGAGCTTGGATACATACATGGAATTATGATGTAGTGGCCATTACAGAGACTTGGCTGGCACCAGGGCAGGAATGGATTCTCAATATTCCTGGATTTCAGTGCTTTAAAAGGGTTAGAGAGGGTGGAAAAAGGGGAGGAGGGGTGGCATTACTGGTCAGGGATACTATTACTGCTACAGAAAGGGTGGGTAATGTAGCAGGATCCTCTTTTGAGTCAGTATGGGTGGAAGTCAGGAACAGGAAGGGAGCAGTTACTCTACTGGGGGTATTCTATAGGCCCCCTGGTAGCAGCAGAGATACAGAGGAGCAGATTGGGCGGCAGATTTTGGAAAGGTGCAAAAATAACAGGGTTGTTATCAAGGGTGACTTTAACTTCCCGAATATTGATTGGCACCTGGTTTGTTCTAAGGGTTTAGATGGGGCAGAGTTTGTTAAGTGTGTCCAGGACGGATTCCTGTCACAGTATGTGGACAGGCCAACTAGGGGGAATGCCATATTAGATCTAGTACTAGGTAATGAATTGGTCAGGTCACAGATCTCTCAGTAGGTGAGCATCTGGGGGACAGTGACCACCGCTCCCTAGCCTTTAGCATTATCATGGAAAAGGATAGAATCAGAGAGGACAGGAAAATTTTTAATTGGGGAAGGGCAAATTATAAGGCTATAAGGCTAGAACTTGCGGGTGTGAACTGGGATGATGTTTTTGCAGGGAAATGTACTATTGACATGTGGTCAATGTTCAGAGATCTCTTGCAGGATGTCAGGGATAAATTTGTCCCGGTGAGGAAGATAAAGAATGGAAGGGTGAAGGAACCATGGATGACAAGTGAGGTGGAAAATCTAGTCAGGTGGAAGAAGGCAGCATACATGAGGTTTAGGAAGCAGGGTGAAGCACCTTCAATAACTCCAAAAGACTGAGGTTTGGTAAAATACTGAAAGGCTTTTATTTGCTGTACAATACGACCTCCACAGTGAGTGTCTGCCCCCGGACTGAGGGGGAGGGGCAAGGCGAAACACCTTTCTACAGGATCTGTGGGAGGAGCCACAGGGGCAGTCAGCAGAGGGGCGTGTCCAGACAGTTAACCCAATTACAACATATATATATATATATGGTTTACCACACAGGGATCAGATGGGTCTATTGAGGAATATAGGAAAGCAAGAAAGGAACTTAAGAATGGGCTGAGAAGAGCAAGAAGGGGGCATGAGAAGGCCTTGGCGAGTAAGGTAAAGGAAAACCCCAAGGCATTCTTCAATTATGTGAAGAAAAAAAGGATGACAGGAGTGAAGGTAGGACTGATTACAGATAAAGGTGGGAAGATGTGCCTGGAGGCTGTGGAAGTGAGCGAGGTCCTCAATGAATACTTCTCTTCGGAATTCACCAATGAGAGGAAACTTGATGATGGTGAGGACAATATGAGTGAGGTTGATGTTCTGGAGCATGTTGATATTAAGGGAGAGGAGGTGTTGGAGTTGTTAAAATACATTAGGACGGATAAGTCCCCGGGGCCTGACGGAATATTCCCCAGGCTGCCCCACGAGGCAAGGGAAGAGATTGCTGAGCCTCTAGCTAGGATCTTTATGTCCTCATTGTCCACGAGAATGATACCGGAGGATCGGAGGGAGGTGAATGTCGTCCCCTTGTTCAAAAAAGGTAGTAGGGATAGTCCAGGTAATTATAGACCAGTGAGCCTTACGTCTGTGGTGGGAAAGCTGTTGGAAAAGATTCTTAGAGATAGGATCTCTGGGCATTTAGAGAATCATGGTCTGATCAGGGACAGCATGGCTTTGTGAAGGGCAGATTGTGTCTAACAAGCCTGATAGAGTTCTTTGAGGAGGTGACCAGGCATATAGATGAGGGTAGTGCAGTGGATGTGATCTATATGGATTTTAGTAAGGCATTTGACGAGGTTCCACATGGTAGGCTTATTCAGAAAGTCAGAATGCATGGGATCCAGGAAAGTTTGACCAGGTGGATTCAGAATTGGCTTGCCTGCAGAAGGCAGAGGGTCATGGTGGAGGGAGTACATTCAGATCGGAGGATTGTGACTAGTGGTGTCCCACAAGGATCAGTTCTGGGACCTCTACTTTTCATGATTTTTATTAACGACCTGGAGGTGGGGGTAGAAGGGTGGGTTGGCAAGTTTGCAGATGACACAAAGGTTGGTGGTATTGTAGATAGTGTAGAGGATTGTCAAAGATTGCAGAGAGACATTGATAGGGTGCAGAAGTGGGCTGAGAAGTGGCAGATGGAGTTCAACCCGGAGAAGTGTGAGGTGGTACACTTTGGAAGGATAAACTCCAAGACAGAGTACAAAGTAAATGGCAGGATAATTGGTAGTGTGGAGGAGCAGAGGGGTCTGGGGGTACATGTCCACAGATCCCTGAAAGTTGCCTCACAGGTGGATAGGGTAGTTAAGAAAGCTTATGGGGTGTTAGCTTTCATTAGTCGAGGGATAGAGTTTAAGAGGCGCGATATAATGATGCAGCTCTATAAAACTCTGGTTAGGCCACATTTGGAGTACTGTGTCCAGTTCTGGTCGCCTCAATATAGGAAGGATGTGGAAGCATTGGAAAGCGTACAGAGGAGATATACCAGGATGCTGCCTGGTTTAGAGAGTATGCATTATGATCAGAGATTAAGGGAGCTAGGGCTTTACTCTTTGGAGAGAAGGAGGATGAGAGGAGATATGATAGAGATGTACAAGATAATAAGAGGAATAGATGAGTGAATAGCCAGTGCCTCTTCCCCAGGGCACCACTGCTCAATACAAGAGGACATGGCTTTAAGGTAAGGGGTGGGAAGTATGGAATGCACTACCTGAGTCAGTGGGGGAGGCAGATACACTAGTGAAGTTTAAGAGACTACTAGACAGGTATGTGGAGGAATTTAAGGTGGGGGCTTATTTGGGAGGCAGGGTTTGAGGGTCGGCACAACATTGTGGGCCAAAGGGCCTGTACTGTGCTGTACTATTCTATGTTTTATGTTCTATTTAAACCACCATATCAACTTGTGAACAACTTTGAAGGATCTGTGGATATAGACCCCAAGACCCTTCTGTTCCTCCAGACTGCTAAGAATCCTGATATTAAGCTCTGCCTTCAAGTTCAATCTTCCAAAGTGAATGACTTCACAATTTTCCAGATTGAACACCATCTGGCCCTTCTCAGCCCAGCTTTGCATCCTATCAATGACCTATTGTTATCTACAACAATCTTCTACGCTATCTACTCAAAATCACCCATTGTGTCATCTGCAAACTTATGAGCCCACTTTTCCATTTCCTCATCCAAGTCATTTATAAAAGTCACAAAGAGAAGGGATATTAGACCAGACACCACTGGTCATGGATATCCAGGCAAAATGTGCTCCATCTACTACTGCTCTAACTTCTATGGGCTATGAACTTCTATGAATCCACACAGCCAAGTTTCCCTTGGCCCCATGCCTCCTGGCTTTCTGAATGAGTCTATCATGAGGAACTTCGTCAAACACTAACTAAAATCCAGATACACCACATCCATTGCTCTACCTTCATCAATTTGTTTTGTCACTTCTGCAAAAAATTCATTCAGGCTTGTGAGGCACTAAACCAAGCTGACTACCCCTATTCATAAGACCATAAGATATAGGAGCAGAAGTAGGCTATTCAGCCCATCGAATCTCCTCTGCCATTCAATCATGCGCTGATCCAATTCTTCTAGTCATCCCCACTCCCCTGCCTTCTCCTCATACCCTTTGATGCCCTGGCTAATCAAGAACTCATCTACCTCTGCCTTAAGTGCATCCAATGGCTTGGCCTCCACAGCCTCTTGTGGCAACAAATTCCACAGATTTACCACCATCTGACTGAAGTAATTTGTCTGCATCTCTATTCTAAATGGACGTTCCTCAATCCTGAAGTTGCGCACTCTTGTCCTAGACTCCCCTACCATGGGAAATAACTTTGCCATATCTAATCTGTTCAGGCCTTTTAACATTCGGAATGTTTCTAGAAGATCACCCCTCATTCTCCTGAACTCCAGGGAATACAGCCCAAGAGCTGCTAGATGTTCCTCACACGGTAACTCTTTCATTTCTGGAATTATTCTTGGAGAAATCAGATTATATTTCTCCAATAATCCTGTCTCTTAGAATCCTTTCCAATAGTTTGCCCACCACTGACATAAAACTCACTGTTCTATAACACCTGGGATTATCTCTATTACCTTTCTTCAACAAAGGAGTAACATTTGCCACCTTGCAATCTTCTGGTACTATTCTTGTGGACACCAAGGATGCAAGCGTCATCGCCAAAGGCACAGGAGCCTCTGCCCTCATTTCCCATCGTAACCTGGGGTTTATCCATCCTAATTTTCTTCAAATGTTTCTGGACATCCTCTTTCATAACGTCAACATGATCACATATCTGCCTGCTTTATGTCCCTCTCACTGCTGAATACTGAACCAACGTATTGATTAAGGACCTCCCCTACCTCCTCCGACTCCAAAAACATGTTTCTTCTTTTACCTCTGATCAGTCCTATCCTGAATCTAGTCGGCCCCTTCACGTCATAGTCATAGTCATACTTTATTGATCCCAGGGGAAATTGGTTTTCGTTACAGTTGCACCATAAATAATTAAATAGTAATAAAACCATAAATAGTTAAATAGTAATATGTAAATGATGCCAGTAAATTATGAATTAAGTCCAGGACCAGCCTATTGGCTCAGGGTGTCTAACCCTCCAAGGGAGGAGTTGCAAAGTTTGATGGCCACAGGCAGGAATGACTTCCTATGACACTCTGTGTTGCATCTCGGTGGAATGAGTCTCTGGCTGAATGTACTCCTGTGCCCAACCAGTACATTATGTAGTGGATGGGAGACATTGTCCAAGATGGCATGCAACTTGGACAGCATCCTCTTTTCAGACACCACCGTCAGAGAGTCCAATTCTATCCCCACATTACGAATGAGTTTGTTGATTCTGTTGGTGTCTGCTACCCTCAGCCTGCTGCCCCAGCACACAACAGCAAACATGCTCGCACTGGCCACCACAGACTCATAGAACATCCTCAGCATCGTCCGGCAGATGTTAAAGGACCTCAGTCTCCTCAAGAAATAGAGACGGCTCTGACCCTTCTTGTAGACAGCCTCAGTGTTCTTTGACCAGTCCAGTTTATTGTCAATTCATATCCTCAGGTATTTGTAATCCTCCACCATGTCCACGCTGACCCCCTGGATGGAAACAGGGGTCGCCGGTACCTTCGCTCTCCTCAGGTCTACCACCAACACCTTAGTCTTTTTCACATTAAGCTGCAGATAATTCTGCTCACACCATGTGACAAAGTTTCCTACCGTAGCCCTGTACTCAGCCTCATTTCCCTTGCTGATGCATCCATCTATGGCAGAGTCGTCAGTACATGTAAAACTTCTTGGAGTTTTCCTTAATCCTACTTGCCTCTCATGTTTCATTCTAACTCTCATAAGCTCCTTCTTGGCTCCCTATAACTTGCTAGAGCATTTGAGATTTGCTCCTATCTCTTTCAATAGTTAGTTGAAACATTATGGCATTACGATCACTAAATGTTCCCCCACTGATACTCATTCTACTTGGCCTGGCTCACTTCCCAGAAACAAGTTGAGCAAAACTGCCTCTCTCACTGAGTCAGAAATATCCTCATCAAGAACCCTCTCTTGAATTCTCTTCTGAAATATCTTGCTCTTTTTGCTACTGATGATATTGATATCTCATTAGTATTGGATTACTGATGCTGACCATTATCACTGTTCTATAGCTTTTGTACTTCTCTGCAATCTTGTCTTCAATATACCTCCCTCAGAACAGTCCCAGTAACTTGTAGTCACTTCTCAATTGTTTCTTGAAATTTGTTACCATATACAATTATGTGCTAACTTGTTAATCTTTCTTGACAAACTGAACTACAAGGCAGCAGCCTATTAAAATTGGATGCAGTATAGTTCACTTATTAAGTTAGTATTAGTTTCTTTTAACTCTTGAATTACCAAGATTATTTATAGAGTAAGTGTCATACATAAATACCACTGCATCCTTCCATGTTGCCAGAGTAAGTACACTACAAACATATTTAATTACAGCTTTGTTTTGGGGTTGTTTCTCATTCAAGTAGAACTGTCTTTAGTTACAACAAATAAGGCAAAAGTTCTTTGAGAACTTCTTTTAAAATGTTTTCTTATCTCAATCCGCAGCCTCTCTGTTACACAAAAATGTATCAAAATGACAATGAATTGATAGCATTTTCATTGTATATTAAATTACGGTTCAAGTGAATTTATGGAGAGATTACTTATGCTCAGCATTATTTAATTTCCTTAACAGGCAGTACGCATCCCTTCCATGAGCTTTGGATTTCTATTTCAATGCAATAGCTTTTGTTTACCTATCTTGCACAAAGGCACACTGCAACAGTTAATGTCAACATGACCCTATAGATGATCCCGGTCTTATCAGGTGCTGAAGGATGCTGATAATTTATTTTTCAAGAGTTGAATTTTTGCATACAAACTTACCATTGAGCTTTCACTGTACTACTCCATTTTCTTGGCTTCAATATGGTGACCCAGAAGCACTGGCTAGTTGGAGTCACAGAGTTGTATGGCACACAACAGGCCATCTATCTTCATGCCAACCCTTTACCCATGTAAACTAAACCCATTTATTTATTTAATTATAGGTACAGCATTTAAAGATGGCAGCGTGGTTACAGCCCTTCTGGTCCAACAAGCCGCGCCGCCCAATTACACTCATGTGACCACTTAACCTATAAACACGTATACAGTATCCTTTGAGTACGGGAGGAAACTGGAGCACCCAGAGGAACTCCATGTGGTCATGGGGAGACCGTACAAACAGCGGTGGGATTGAACCCATGACACTCTTGCTTTAGTTATGCCATGCTCACTACTATACCTCTGTGCCAACCTAATTCACCCACATTTGGACTATACATTGGTTATTTAATAGTATCCAAATAAATGCTTCTGAAGTGTAGCTATTGTATCTGGTTCCACCACCTCCTTGGGCAGCGTGTTCCAGATTTTGATCTGTCAGGTGTCAGGACTACCCAGCTTCCTGTCACTCAGTGCCCATAGCTTATAAATTAAGTAATCATTAGAGCTGACAATCTCTGCAATATTTTTACAGGTTAATGCAAAATTAAAACCTTAGATCTCTTTGCCCCTTCTGCTCTTCATCCATCATTTCCTGTGGCATACAATTCCTGGGAACAGCAAAATATTGATTGTGGCAGAATTATCACAGTTTGAAGGGTCATCAAAGAATGCAGAGAATCAGAGAAGATGACAACTCCATGCCATACTCCACAGCTTTCTTTGGCCATAAAGGTTTCAATATCCTTGTGTTCTTTCCAGCTTGACAGAGGGTTATAGTCAGTTAAAATGAAACAATGCTTAAAACATGGCCAAGCAGTTTAATAGTTTCTATCCTGCAGAAAAAAAGAGCAGTGAGAAAGATTTTTTTTTTCAGATCCTGGATTTAATTGATAGCCAAGTTCAAAGTTCAAAGTAAAGTTTATTATCAGAGTACATACATGTCACCACATACAACCCTGATGTTCTTTTTCTGTGGGCATACTTAGCAAATCTATGGAACAGTCAATGTAAACTGTAAACAAACTGCAAATGCTGATATAAATAAAATGCAATAAGTAACGAGCATGAAATAACAATATAACAGAGTCCTTAAATGAGTGTAGCTATCTCCTTTTCTTCAAGAGCCTGATGGTTGAGGAGTAATAACTGTTCTTGAACCTGGTAATGTGAGTCCTGAGGATCTTGTACCTTCTACCTGATGACAGCCAAGAGAAAAGAGCATTGCCTGGGTGGTGAGGATGTTTCATGATGGATACTGTTTTTCTGTGGCAATATTTCATGTCCCACTATTCAGGATATTTACAAAGACAGGTGTGTAAAAAGGGCCTGAAGGATCACTGGGGACCCAAGTCACCCCAACCACAAACTATTTCAGCTGCTACCATCCAGGAAACAGTACTGCAGCATAAAAGCCTGGACCAACAGGCCTCTTCCACCAGGTCATCAGACTGATTAACTCACATAGTCATAGTCATACTTTATTGATCCTGGGGGAAATTGGTTTTTGTTACAGTCGCACCATAAATAATAAATAGTAATAGAAATAGTAATAGTAATACTACTATTAGTAAATAGTAAATGGTAATAGTCATGGAAATAATTAGTAATAGAAAAATAGTAATAAATAGTTAAATAGTAATATGTAAATTATGCCAGTAAATTATGAAATAAGTCCAGGACCAGCCTATCGGCTCAGGGTGTCTGACCCTCCAAGGGAGGAGTTGTAAAGTTTGATGGCCACAGGCAGGAATGACTTCCTATGATGCTTTGTGCTGCATCTCGGTGGAATGAGTCTCTGGCTGAATGTACCCCTGTGCCCAACCAGTACATTATGTAGTGGATGGGAGACATTGACCAAGATGGCATGCGACTTAGACAGCATCCTCTTTTCAGACACCACCGTCAGAGAGTCCAGTTCCATCCCCACAACATCACTGGCCTTACGAATGAGATTGTTGATTCTGTTGGTGTCTGCTACCCTCAGCCTGCTGCCCCAGAACACAACAGCAAACATGATAGCACTGGCCGCCACAGACTCATAGAACATCCTCAGCATCGTCCGGCAGATGTTAAAGGATCTCAGTCTCCTCAGGAAATAGAGACGGCTCTGACCCTTCTTGTAGACAGCCTCAGTGTTCTTAGACCAGTCCAGCTTATTGTCAATTCATATCCCCAGGTATTTGTAATCCTCCACCATGTCCACACTGACCCCCTGGATGGAAACAGGGGTCACCGGTACCTTAGCTCTCCTCAGGTCTACCACCAGCTCCTTAGTCTTTTTCACATTAAGCTGCAGATAATTCTGCTCACACCATGTGACAAAGTTTCCTACCGTAGCCCTGTACTCAACCTCATCTCCCTTGCTGATGCATCCAACTATGGCAGTCATCCGAAAACTTCTGAAGATGACAAGACTCTGTGCAGTAGTTGAAGTCCAAGGTGTAAATGGGGAAGAGAAAGGGAGAGAAGACAGTCCCCTGTGGAGCCCCAGTGCTGCTGATTACTCTGTCGGACACACGGTGTTGCAGGCACATGTACTGTGGTCTGCCAGTCAGGTAATCAAGAATCCATGATACCAGGGAAGCATCCACCTGCATCGCTGTCAGCTTCTCCCCCAGCACAGCAGGGCTGACGCAACTGTATTTCTACGTTATATTGACTAGCCTGTTGTACATAATATTTATTATAAATTCCTATAATTGCACATTGCACATTTAGACAGAGACGTAATGTAAAGATTTTTACTCATGTATATGAAGGATGTAAATAATAAAGTCAATTCAATTCAATTCAGATGTGCTCAATGGTTGGGAGGGTTTTACCTGTGATGTACTGGGCTGAATCCACTACCTTTTGTAGGATTTTCCGCTCAAAGGCATTGGTGTTCCCATGCCAGGCTGTAATGCAGCCAGTCAGCACATTTTTCACCACACTTCTATAGAAGTTTATAGGTGAAAACCTATATGGTTGTTGGTAGTCTTGACACCAGATTTTTTGGCAGCGCAGGTGGTATCTAGTACCTACTATTCAATGGAAAATCAGAAGTTCAGTCCTTGAAAATGAAGCCAAGGTTTTTCTTGCCGACCACAGGCAACAACTGAGAAGAGGCATTAAGAGGTTCAACAAATTTACAACAATTCATATGATCTTAAGGGTCAGAGGATGTTCTAAAAAATTACCTGTATCTTAATGGTGTGGACTTGTTACATTACTTTGCAATTTAAATGTCTTTTCACAGAGAAAACCTGGACCAAGGACCCATTGCTGATCAAACTGTTAAACTTTGCCATACTTCAGCATGAATGATTGGGTGGAGAATCATAAAGGATAATTTCAATATGCTTGCATTGCTTTCATTTGCAAATTTAGTGGGGCTGATGGTATGCTTTAATAAAACCAGGAAGTGATGGAAATATTGAATAAGGCATGTTACATCAGTAGATGAAGAAATGGAGTTGATATTTCAGATCAGTGGAAATTTATTTATTTAATTAGCAATACAGCTAGAGTAAGCCCTTCCGGCTTTTCAAGCCACACTGCCCTAGCAACCCCCAACAACCCTGAATTAACCCTAATCTAATCATCTCACAATTTACAATGACTAATTAACCTACCCAGTACACCTTTGGACTGTAAGAGAACATAAGAACAAAAGAAATAGGAGCAGGAGTAGACCATCTGGCCCATCAAACCTGCTCCAGCATTCAATAAGGTCATGGCTGATCTGGTCATGGAGTCATCTCCGCCTACCTGCCTTTTCCCCATAACCCTTAATTCCCCTACTATGCAATAATCTGTCCAACCTTGTCTTAAACATATTTACTGAAGTAGCCTCCACTGCTTCATTAGGCAGCGAATTCCACAGATTTACCACTTTCTGGGAAAAGCAGTTCCTCCTCATCTCCGTCCTAAATCTACTCCCTGGAATCTTGAGGCTATGTCCCCTGGTTCTAGTCTCACCTACCAATGGAAACAATTTTCCTGCCTCTATCTTATCTATCCCTTTCATAATTTTATATGTTTTTATAAGATCTCTTCTCATTCTTCTGAATTCCAGTGAATATATTCCCAGGTGACTCAGTCTCTCCTCATAGTCTAACCCCCTCATCTCTGGAATCAACCTGGTGAACCTCTTCTGTACCACCTCCAAAACCAGTATATCCTTCCTCAAGTAAGGAGACCAGAACTGCACACAGTCCTCCAGGTGCAGCCTCACCAGTACCCTGTACAGTTGCAGCATAACCTCCCTGCTTTTAAATTCAATCCCTCTAGCAATGAAGGCCAACATTCCATTTGCCTTCTTGATAGCCTGCTGCACCTGCAAACCAACCTTTTGTGATTCATGCACAAGCATTCCCATGCCATTTTGCACAGCAGCATGCTGCAGTTTTTTTTTTACCATTTAAATAATAATCTGCTCTTCCATTTTTGCTTCCAAAGTGGATGACCTCACATTACCAACATTGTACTCCATCTGCCAGATCCCTGTCCACTCACTTAACCTATCTACGTCTCCCTGCAGACTCTCAGTATCTTCTGCACAATTTGCTTTTCCACTCAATTTAATATTTTCAGCAAACTTAGATACACTACACTTGGTCCCTTCTTCCAGACCGTTAATGTACATCGTGAACAGTTGTGAGCTCAGCACTGCCCCCTGTGGCACACCACTCACCACTGATTGCGAACTAGAGTAATGCCCATGTATCCCAAATCTCTGCTTTCTATTAGTTAACCAATCCTCTATCCATGCTAATACATCTCCCCCAATTCTATGCATCCTTATCTTATGGATAAGCCTTTTACGTGGCCCTCATCGAACGCCTTCTGGAAATCCAAGTAAACATCCATCTGTTCCCCTCTATCCACTGTACTCATTCTATCCTCAAAGAACTCCAGTAAATAAGAGGAAACCTGAGCACCTAGGGAACCCAATGCATTCCATAGGGAAAAAGTGCAGAGACTCAGTACAACAGAAGCTGGGACTGAACCCCAAATTCTGACATCCTGAGTTGTATTGGCATCATGCTAACTGCTACGATACCATGGAGCCCGTCTATCAGAATTGGAAGTTAGAAATCAAGTATGCTTAAGATGCAGAGTC
The DNA here is from genome assembly GCF_030028105.1 of Mobula birostris. Taxonomy (NCBI): domain Eukaryota; kingdom Metazoa; phylum Chordata; class Chondrichthyes; order Myliobatiformes; family Myliobatidae; genus Mobula; species Mobula birostris. Next base: position 30,229,627 of record NC_092377.1, read on the forward strand.
GTGGAAAGGAAAGGATAAACATATGATGTGTTGGAAACAAAGAGATTCTGAATGAGATGGTGTTAGTGCCAGTTGAGAGAGGGTGGTGAAAAACCATTGGAGTCACAGAATGATACAGCAAGGAAACAGGCACTTCTACCCACTGAATTGGTGCTAGCTGTCATGCATCCATTTTACAGTAATTCTACAATAACCCCTTTTCATTAAATTACAAAAATCCAAATGGCATCCTGACCATTTTATTCAGCTCTGTAATGGGGCATGTTTGTGGAAAGCTAAAGCCACTGAGGAACTCTAACGAGAATGCAGATGGCCTGTGTAATTCTGAAAATATTTTTTACACTCCCAGAATGGTTTATTTCAGGGAGTATGAGGTAGTACAAGACTCTTATGATACATCAGCCAGAATGGTCAGTGGAGGTCAGATGGTCATGATGCCATCTCTAAAGGCCTTAACTCACACTACAAACCAGAAATTTTCATGGTGACTTTATTTGCAGTCAAATACCAGCTTTGCCAAACCAGAGCACATTATGTTCTAGAAGTCCAATTACTTTGGCACTGTTTGAAGTGGAACAAACAGTTGTAAATGCATTGATATGTGTTTAAGTATTGTTGAAACATGCACATGTAAGAGCTTCATGTGCTAATTTGGAACCAAATAGGAGAAAAACTACATGCCAAGTACAGTACATACATCTTAAAATCATAAGAAGAGCAAGGCTGTGAGCCAGTTGTATAGCAGCCAGCTGTAATAGACCTTGGCAAAAGCTTTCATCTACAGGTGTAAACTTGGATGCATTGACCATGAAAAGATTAACAAAACTTTAAGTAACCTAGATAAGTTACAAACATAATGTCAGGGTTGAAATGATTAGAATCTAAAGTAATTACTGCAAATAATTCAACATTTTGCATTTGTTTCCTCCATTAAACTTGTATGATAATTGCCTTGGACATTTTGAGTGTGATTGCAAGACCCTGTTGGACATCGGTACTGTGGGATCCAAGAAGCCTGGTTCATTGGTTCATTAGGGAGAATAAAGATGAGGGAGTTGTGCGGCCTCTTTTTGATACCAAAATTGACGGCTTAGTCGATAGTGAAGGAAGTCACGTAAGATTGCAACAAAATTCAGATCAACTGTGTGCCAATGAATGGCAAATAGATTTTTAACTTAGACAAGTACAAAGAGTTGCATTTTGGTAAATTAAACTTAGACACTAAATGCAAAGATTCAGGAGTTCATTGTAGAACAGAGAGACCTAGGGAGTACATGTACATAGTTCCCTAACAGACTCCATCCTGTCCCAGGTAGGCAGGTTGATGAAGAAGGCTTTTGACATAATTGCCTTCATTAGTCAGGAGGATTGGATTATCATGTCTCAAGTGCAAAAGGTGTTGATGAAACCGAAACCAAACTTGGAGTATTGTATGCAGTTATGGTTCCTAGTTATGAGAAGAATGGTATTAAACTGAAAATGGTACAGAAAATATTCACAAGAATGTTACTGGGCTTGAATTATAAGAAAAGATTGAAAATGCTGACTTTTTTTTTCTGTGGAGCGTAGATGACTGAGTGGTGATTTTATAGAAGTAAATAAAATCATAAACATAGAGAAGATGAATGATCATGGTCTTGTTCCCGGGGTAGGGGAGTCTAAAACTAGTGGGCATAAGTATATTTAAGGTGGGAAAGATTTAAAGGAGATCTAATGAGCAAGCTTTACATTCAGAGGGTGTAATAGACTGCCAGAAAAAGTGGCCGTAGTGGGTACAATTATGCATCAGTAAATCAATGGGAATTGTTTAAAGGGATATAGGCCAAACACAATAAAATGGGACTAGCTCACTTCGGTAACTTGGCTGGCATGGACAAGCTGAGCTGAAGGGACTGTTTTCCATGCTGTGTAACTCCATAAGTTTATAAATAGGCAGACACACAGTAAAATCTTGTTTTAAAGCTATACCTAAACTGATAGAAGCATCCACAAATCAGGATGACCACCAAAAATATATATACAGCTGGCAGCAGTTAGAGCAAATTGAGAGAAAAACCTTCTGGAAGATCTGTCTAACAAGTACTATCTTTCCTGCACAGGCACCCAAATCAGCGTGGCAAAGGAAAAATTGCACCTCAGTCACTTAATGCAGGTTGGTACAAACCCCAGAAACATTCACTTCTTCAAGCCCACAAAGGAAAATTAGATCGCCTTTGAACTCTTTAAAGTGCCAGAAGAACTAAGTGTTTTAATGAAGATGCGATTCAAGCTATTTGATTATTGTTTAGTATTCCCAACAAAGATGAGAGGTGCACACTAAAGCCAATTATATGGCTCTATATAGTATTAAAGCTCTGTTTCCAGCAAAACAATGACATTTGTTTCAGACAGCGATCTACAAGAAGACTTGGAAACTATTGATATCACTTTTCATATTTGAGATTTGAGAATGAACTCATGAAAGTCATTAATGTATATGCATATTATGAATTCATGAAAGTCGTTAATGCATTTACCCCCACTCCAGAAGTTGAAGTTGGGGCCAATAAGGACTTCTACTCTAAATTTGGAAGAATTCTGGTCTACATTCTAGGGCAGGGGTGGCCAACCTTTTATATTCCATGCGTCAATTTTTTCACACACGAGTTCAGATGCGCCATACAACTCTTGTACCCCCATTCAATTCTTGTAAAAATATGTTAATATAGACATATTTATCATTTTTACATGATATACAGGTCGACCTTCACTAATCCGGCATCATTGGGACCTGAGGAGTGCCGGACTAGTGAAAATGCCGAATTACAGAAGGATCACATTAAGCATAATCAGTGCCGGATTATCGAAGGAACCAGATTACAGGTAGTTGGATTAGTGAAGGTCGACTGCATTGATTTAATATAAAAACAAGATAAACATTATTTACCTTAATGAGACTTTTAACAAATATATTTTGTCCTCTTTTGATTTCTTCCTTTTACTTACTCACATATTCCTTCCGTATCTCAGACCCAAGCACTAGCTATAGTTTTCATTCTATTTCAGTCTGATGTTGTGTTTTATAGCGTCTATTAAGATCATGTCTTCTATTATATGAGAAAGTGTTTTAACAAAGCAGTGCAGAACGGTTTTCCTGACGAACCCGCTATAAATAAGAACTCATTTTCCCACTGTTCATTGAATTCACGCTTACTATCACTTCCTGCTTTTCTTTCGCTCATTTTCTCCATCACTACTCAAGTCAATACCACGAACTGAACTGATTTCATTTACCCATCACCGTAAGACTGTATCCATTTACCCCCTAGGCTTGAAGAAGCTTGGTTTTTATATTTCCACATTTATATATATAATCATTGCTAACCTGTTTGATATATCTGATTTTATATTACTGTATTGCATAGTTACTAATAAACAAGCATTAGTTAACAGCAATACCAGACTCCAAGGTGTTTTCCATTTCTGCTGGTTCTTTAACCCGTTACGGGGTACGTAACAGGCTTAATTTTTGAAAAAGTACAAAACTGCAAATGTTCACAAAGGACGAACAAAGCACAACTCCGTAGCGTACGAGTGTCAATTGTAAACTGACTGGCGAAAACCTGCGACGCACCGCTGGTGCAGACGCCTGGCACCTCAGGATCAAACAAGTATCAAACGTGTATTGAACAGTTATGGAACAGCTGCAGAACAAAAGTCCTTCTTTCCTAGTTTGACTCATTGAACATATTTTTAATTGAAAACAGATTAATGTGAAAGAAGATAACATTTACCAAAAGATGTGCACAAAATAATAAAATTGCTAAAAATAATTGCTAAGTTTTAGATTTATTCTCAGTAAAACCCGTTTCTAGCTCTAAGCTACCTGAATTACGGATTTTTTTTCTACAAGTCGGTTTTTGGTTAATATTTTTTGCATGAGTAGGCTTACTTTTTTTATTATTATCACTGGGGTGCAATGGGCCACTTCTAATCATCCAACGCACCACTTTTGCTGCATGCGCCATAGGTTGGCCATCCCTGTTCTAGGGTGAGGGAAGCTGATCTTCTCAGGTGACTTTAATGTCAGGGGAAGAAGTGCAACTCTCTGGCAAGGTGTGGAAAACATGGAAGGAGTGGACAAAGCTAACTCAATAGTGTCCCACTCCTAATAAATGTTTGGAGCATGATCCTATCATAATGAACCTAATGGGAGTAACCTCAAGCCCCATAACAGCACCTCCTAATCCAAATATTGATTATATTATCATCTGAGTGAGGGACCACAAATGTGTCTGAATCGCTTATGCTATGACAGATACAAGTGACTGCTGTCCAGGCCGCCATCTAATTTGGACTCAATATATCCTTCAAAGAAAATGCATCTCAGGGTTGTATATGGTAACATATATAGTATGTACCTTGATTATAAATTTACTTTGAACTTCCATACAAGATCAAATGCCCTCTCATTTCTGTTAGATTTGACAACAACAATATATTTCTTTGTGTCTCAAAACCTAGGTGGTTATAACAAGCTTCAGATGTCCAGATTGCAACTGAACATGGAAGTTTTGATGCTCATAGCCTTCAACAATGTTTGACTATAGAGCTAAGAATTCCAGTGCCACAGTAAAAGCTTATAAGTTATGGGCATACAATTGATTCTAGGCTTTGTTAATTATATGTCAAGGATACTTCACAAATAATTCAATACTTGCATGTGTAAGTTGAATCAGACAATATTTGGCTTAACACACACAGCTAAGATATCACCGTACTTTGCCATTACTGAATGATTAATGCATTCTCAAGATGTTTAGGGAGGTACCTCTCAAGGATCATTCCAGTCCCAATTATGATCAGCATAGTGATCTTCATTCTGGTTTTGAAATTATAACTTTCCTCCTATTAGCACATACCTTATCTGCTGGACATTATGGCATTAACATAGTTTCAGTTACTAGTATTTACTGTATTTAACTTCCAATGTCTAGCTGTCTTATTGCCCCTGAAGGATAATCCTGTGATGATTGCAATGGAGAGTTAAACATTCCTTTGGTACAGAGTGTTGCAAAGAACAAGGCGAACCTAATCGCAGGACACTGGCGCAGAGATTGAGTTAGGATGCAGACGAAGGCATGAGCGTGGCTGGAGCTGAGTGGCAAACAGGAGGGTGAATAAGAAAGCTGGCGGCAGGTGGAACTTGTCTAGACACGGCGTCGCTGGTGCTAAACGGCAAACAGGAGACAGGCAGCAGGCAAAACTTATCTTGACACGGAGCGTAGAAAGGCAAGCGGCAGACAATACTTTTCTTAACACGGGGAGATGGAGTTACACAGGTAAACCTCGGTACTGAAGTAAAACTTAGAATACTTATCTTAGACCATATGACCATAAGACAAAGGAGCAGAAGTCGGCCATTCAGCCCATTGAGTCTGCTCCACCATTTTATCATTAGCTGATCCATTCTCCCATTTAGTCTCACTCCTCCGCCTTCTCACCGTAACCTTTGATGCCCTGGCTATTCAGATACCTCTCAATCTCTGCCTTAAATACACCCAATGACTTGGCCTCGACTGCTGCCTGTGGCAACAAATTCCATAGATTCACCACCCTATGACTAAAAAAATTTCTTTGCATTTCTGTTCTGAATAGGCGCCCTTCAATCCTGAAGTCATGCCCTCTCGTACTAGACTCCCCCATCATGGGAAACAACTTTGCCACATCCACTCTGTCCATGCCTTTCAACATTCGAAATGTTTCTATGAGGTCTCCCCTCATTCTTCTAAACTCCAGGGAATACAGTCCAAGAGCGGACAAACGTTCCTCATATGTTAACACTCTCATTCCTGGAATCATTCTAGTGAATCTTCTCTGTACCCTCTCCAACGTCAGCACATCCTTTCTTAAATAAGGAGACCAAAACTACCCACAGTACTCCAAGTGAGGTCTCACCAGCGCCTTATAAAGCCTCAACATCACATCCCTGCTCCTATACTCTATTCCTCTAGAAATGAATGCCAACATTGCATTCACCTTCTTCACCGACTCAACCTGGAGGTTAACCTTAAGGGTATCCTGTACGAGGACTCCCAAGTCCTGTTGCATCTCAGAACTTTGAATTCTTTCCCCATTTAAATAATTGTCTGCCTGTTTATTTCTTCTGCCAAAGTGCATAACCATACACTTTCCAACATTGTATTTCATTTGCCACTTCTTTGCCCATTCTTCCAATCTATCCAAGTCTCTCTGCAGACTCTCGGTTTCCTCAGCACTACCGGCCCCTCCCCCTATCTTCGTATCATCAGCAAACTTAGCCACAAAGCCATCTATTCCATAATCCAAATCGTTGATGTACAATGTAAAAAGAAGCGGCCCCAACACAGACCTCTGTGGAACACCACTGGTAACCGGCAGCCAACCAGAATAGGATCCTTTATTCCCACTCTCTGTTTCCTGCCCATCAGCCAATGCTCTATCCACGTATGTAACTTTCCCGTAATTCCATGGGCTCTTATCTTAAGTAGCCTCATGTGTGGCACCTTGTCAAAGGCCTTCTGAAAATCCAAATATACAACATCCACTGCATCTCCCTTATCTAGCCTACTTGTAATTTCCTCAAAAAATTGTAATAGGTTTGTCAGGCAGGATTCTCCTTTAAGGAATCCATGCTGAGTTCTGCCTATCTTGTCATATGCCTCCAGGTACTCTGTAACCTCATCCTTGACAATTGACTCCAACAACTTCCCAACCACCGAGGTCTATAATTTCCCATTTGCTTCCTTGTCCCCTTCTTAAATAGCGGAGTGACATTTGCAATCTTCCAGTCCTCCGGAACCATGCCAGAATCTATCGACTTTTGAAAGATCGTCGCTAATGCCTCCACAATCTCCACAGCTACTTCCTTCAGAACACGAGGGTGCATTCCATCTGGTCCGGGAGATTTATCTACCTTTAGACTATTCAGCTTCCTGAGTACTTTCTCTGTGGTAATTGTGACTGCGCACACTTCTCTTCCCTGCCACCCTTGAGTGTCCGGCATACTGCTGATATCTTCCTCAGTGAAGACTGATGCAAAATACTCGTTCAGTTCCTCCGCCATCTCCTTATCTCCCATTACAATTTCTCCAGCATCATTTTCTATTGGTCCTATATCTACTCTCACCTGTCTTTTACTCTTTATATACTTGAAAAAGCTTTTAGTATCCTCTTTGATATTATCTGCTAGCTTCCTTTCATAGTTAATCTTTTCCCTCTTAATGACCTTCTTAGTTTCCTTTTGTTTACTTTTAAAAACTTCCCAATCCTCTGCCTTCCCACTAAATTTTGCTTCCTTGTATGCCCTCTCCTTTGCTTTAACTTTGGCTTTGACTTCTCTAGTCAACCACGGTTGCATCCTTTTTCCATTTGAAAATTTCTTCTTTTTTGGAATATACCTGTCTCGCATCTTCCTCACTTCTCGCATAAACTCCAGCCACTGCTGCTCTGCCATCCTTCCTGCCAGTGTCCCTTTCCAGTCAACTTTGGCCAGTTCCTCTCTCACGCCACTGTAATTTCCTTTACTTCACTGAAATACTGACACATCAGATTTCGGCTTCTCTTTTTCAAATTTCACAGTGAGCTCAATCATGTTATGATCACTGCCTCCTAAGAGTTCCTTCACCTCAATCTCTCTAATCACCTCTGGTTCATTACACAATACCCAATCCAGTACAGCCGATCCCCTAGTGGGCTCAATAACAAGCTGTTCTAAAAAGCCATCTCACAGACATTCTACAAATTCTCTCTCTTGAGATCCAGTGCCGACCTGATTTTCCCACTCCAGTCGCACCTTGACACAGAGAGACAGAGTTTCACAGGTAAACCTCGGAACTGAAGTAAAACACAATCCTAAGCAGCCGGGAATGTTAATTACCACACTGGCTAAAACAACAATCTGGCAATGAGTGGGTGCAAAGCTGGGGTTTTTATGCTGCAGGTCTTGATGAGAACCAGATGTGTCACCATCAAAGGGAATAAGGAGAAAATGGGGGACCGTGACACAATCAAAGAGAATTAGGAGAAAATGGGGAATTAACAGTTGGGACTGTGACAAAGAGGTTCCCAACCTAGTATTGGTCCATGCATAAAGAAAGTTGGGAACCCCAGCTTTAATACATTATAGCCATTTACAGGTGAATCCTAAACTTTGAGCTCATTGAACACTGAACTATCTTCAGGACTCATACATTCTACTCGCCTGTTCTGATTTTTAAAATTTTGACCCATTCTTGCTTGTAGCATAAACCCACCAAGGTTATGCTGGCTCACAGAGTTATCCCATTACTCCACTAATTTTACCTGTAACTATTTCCATCGACTCCCTCTAGACTCTATCACCTACATACAGACCAGGGACCATATGGCACTGGCCCATTAACCTACCCACCTGCACATATTTGGAACACCTGAAAGAAACACATATAACCACAGAGATAATGTGCAAACTCTACATTAATAGAACAGGAGGTCAGATGTGAACCCAGGTTCACTGGAGTTATGAGGCAGCAGATCCAGAAACTACAGTATATCACTGTGCCACCTGCATTTTCCTTTAATCAGACCCTTCAGCCCACCAAGTTCATATGTACCATTTAAAGTCAATTCTATACTAATCACATTTTGTTCTTCCCACATTCTAAGACTCTACCATCTGCCTACACAATCAAAACAACTTGTGTCTGGACTGATAGTCTATTTAGCCATCTACCAGGTGTAAAGGAAGAATTCTTTCTAATGATCATCAAGCCTTGCTAGCTTCCTCAGTACAGGTTACTGGGCTCCCCTGCTAGATCTCTTTCACTCGCTCCATAAGTTAATAACAAGTCATTGACATGACATTGACATGTAAAGGGTGGCAGAATATGCCTAGAGAAAGCCAGATGTCATTGAAGAATTCAACTGAGAATGCAGAAATCTTTAAAAGTGAGTAACTTCGAAAATAATTCTTCTACTTCCTATCTGATCAGTGGTTGTTAGACTGTTTCAGAAGGCTTATGAGTGAACAGGATAACACAAGATTAGTCAATGGAAGCAGGTTGCTGTTTCTGAAGACCACTTATGAGCCAACTGCATTTTCACTACAATCTAGTAATTTTCACAGTGATTTTATTTACCATTAGTAACCCACATTGCTAAACAAGAGCACTTCTTGTTCTGCAAGTTCAACTGTTTTTGCACTGTTTGTCACAGAATAAACAGCACTACATTCATCCACATCTATTTAATCTCAGCTGAAAAATACTCATTTTAAGAGCTTCATGTGCTGCTTTAAGTCACAAGAGAACGGCTGCAAGTCATTTGTCTGGTAACCAGCTCATACAAGCACCTACAGAACCATTGATTTCACCCTTGTTTCCACTACTTCTCTCTCCTCCTTGCAGCCCCCACTTCATTTCTATCTAGAATTTGTGAGAATTTCCACCAACAGCATGTGGTGTTGAAATTAATTCCATTACCAGCTCTGACATGAAAAGGAAAGAGGGTAAATTGTAGTCGAACATTTGGGCAGGCACCAAAACATGACTCTAAGCATGAAACATTGATATACAGTACCAATGAGGAAAAAATGGCTCTAGTTTGAACCATTGGACAACTCCACTCATTATTAGGCTACAGTTTGAGGCTCCCACCACCACCAGCCATCATGTAATTATATCCCTTCTGCCTTGCAACATATTGCCCTTGCTCCAACTTCCAGTTGTGATAATGTGCCATCAATCTAAAAGTTTCACTCTACATCTCAGTCCACATTTCAGATTTCTAGAATTCACAGCAGTTTATTTCTTTTTCAATATGATTTTTTGTTTGTTAAATAAACCGTATGATTGGGTCAATGGAGTCACACTCATAACCTAATTGAACAGATAATTCCTATTTCATACACACATTTCAGAGCAAATTTCAGCCTTGAAGTATTGCAACAAGGCAAGTCTATTACAGGTCCACAATCCCTTATCTGAAATCCTTGGGGCCAGTTGCATTTCGGATTTCAGACCACACCCGCCCCCCCGCCCCCACCGATACCAAAAAACACGCATGCTCGAGTCCCTTATTTAACCTGTCTCAGTGCGCTGCACCAACCCTACGCACATCCTCCCGTATACTTTAAATCATCTCTAGATTATTTATAATACCTAATACAATGTAAATACTATGTAAATATTTGTTATACTGTATTGTTTAGTGACAAGAAAAAAAATTATTTCCAACAAAAACATTCAATAAAACATAAAAATATACCGCTTCAAACGAACCGAATCAAACAGATGGTAAATGATTTATTGGAACAAATGCAGAATGCCACTGTCACTGTCACTATAAAACTTCAATAACTTGTCTTTCTGTTTATTTAAATCATATACAGTGGTAGATCCGACACTATTTTTTTCAGTAAGACGCCACCCAGACACACCACGATCAAGCTTCTGCAATAACTCCACTTTCTGCGTTATTGTTAATGATAGATGCTTCCTTCTCTTTTTCTCATTGTTACCCATAGGGGTATCTGCAGCTCTTTTTGACATTTTCACAGTGAAATTAAACACAAAGTCAACAGTGAGCACAAAATATCAGCGAACAGCAAATGCAAGTGTAACCAGTACCAGCGCTGAGCCACAACTGACGGCTGGTGGCCTCTGCTAGTGCTGCCACATCACACCTGAGTGATGTCAGTTGTTGGCGAGAAAAACTTTGGTTTTCGGAGCTTTTTGGATTTCAGAATTTCGGATAAAGGAATGTACCCCTGTACTTTCAATCTCCCTGCTGTTAATTTACGCAGCAATTTTGTATGATAAGTCAATTAGGGAAAGAAGAGAAAGAGTTGCAGGGTCACTGGTGAAATGAATAGAGAGAAGATAGTGTTCTTCCCATACTGGTCTTCTGATCTTTCTCAGAATTTACACTTTACTCTCAGCAGCCATACCCCTAAGTTCTGAACGTCCCAAACTCCCTACTTCAATCTTAAAGATGCATCTTAATACCTTGCATTTTCCATAAAACCTCCTCATGACTGTGTCAAAGTTTGTATGATAGCTCGTCATATGATTGTACTGGGTCATTTTGCTATGTTAAGGTGCTAGCTAACTACAAGTCATGATTGCTTGAAACAAAAGGACAAAGTAGTTGTGTGTTATGTGATGAGGATTGAGTGAAAGTCCTGAGATGGTCAGCTTGAGCCAATGTTGTTCAGGAACAGAATATGATACATCTCTCCCTCAATAAGAAAGACCTCAGTGAAATCTGGCATCTGGTACATTTCGAGGCATGCCATTGATGTTGATGGTTACAAGAGTACTTATGCAACTGGCTTTTAACTTCTTGATTATTCTGGAGAAACATGACTTCTGTAAGTTCTCCTCCTGCTTTCTCTTTCAGGAACTCTTCAGGTTCTACATTCCATCTGTTCATTTTGCTACCTCTGTTGCATTCCATTGAGAACATTACATATATTTTTGTTGCTCTCCATGTTTGTTTCAGATTGCAGAAATCTGCAGGAACTAGTGTCGGGTCTGCAGGGTAGGTCTTTTTACTGACTTAAGGGCTTATCCTTAACTACTTACTCCAACTGGAGATTTCTGGCATTTGAAACAAGCATGGAAAGCAGCAAATTATTATTGAATCTTATCAATAGTCAAAATTTGACTATTTCTTTAAATAGCATGGATGGGGATGCTTCCTTTTTGGTGTAATTTCAGCCATGCTGGCAGCTCAAATGTACTCTAGAGCCATGCCAGACATATCGAGACACATCTTAGGAGAACTGGGATATTATCAGCATTGCATGCTGAAGGATGTTTTGATCTGACTATTTGGTGTAATATTGAGGGATGTTAGGTGCACAGGAGTAAAAACTTCATCGAAGTAGTGCGTGTTGTAATTCACAACACAATATTGCTCATACTGGACGTAATTTGATGTCCAAACAGTAACCACACCACCTAAATTCACTCAACTTTCCTAAACTTCTTGTTTGCGAAATATTTTGGAGATGAATCTTAAATCACTTTGGGATTTGATACATTTTTGGTCTTTCACTACAAATGCCTTTGTATAACTGAACAAGGATTAAAATGAAGGAGTTAAGAATGAAGATAATTTCTGGCAGTAATTAACAGGATATATAACATTTTGGTTTGAGGGCTTTACGAAATGGGGAAAAAATGAAATCAGAGCAAACTACAAATGTGAAACATTTTATTTATCCATTACTCAGGATCCACATGTGTTATTGGCATGGCAAACATTTATTACCCATTGGTTTACTTTTAGAGTTAACCCATGGGGTCAGTTTTTACTGACACATTGGAGACTGGCAAATTCTCCCATCTCCCACCCCCAAAGGATATGAGTGATCCAGCTGAGTTTTTACAGCAATCTGGTCCATTTTATTGCCATCATTACTAAAACCAGCTGTTGTTCTCAATCATTAACTTAAGTTGCCATACGGAGAAGTGAACTAAAGACTAAAGTCCTTGGATTAGTAGCATTGTAACTTATCCACAAGGTCATTGCTGTACCTGTATCTGACCATAATCATTGCCCTTTAGACAAAAGTTTGAGTTCAGAGCCCATAAACTAGAAAAAAATATGATCAGAAGCTCAGGCAAGCTCTGAAAATAAAATATGCAACTGGAATAGATAAGAATTCCCAGGGGTCACTTTGGACTCCAGTAACTTTCCAAGTCTGAATGATCTCATATAAAATCTGAAACATTTCTGTGTTTCTGAGATTCTCTACCTTTCTTGTCACTCCTTTCCATAAACATTGAGTAGGGTTACGATTAGAAAACCATTTTTTTTCTATCTTACTGTGCTTTCCCCACACATTGATTGGAAAACTAACCCTCCATGTTTCATCTTCATACTGTTGTGATTTCTGTTGTGACTATAATATGTCCAGTCTGTCAATGTCAGAAGAATGCTGGTTGACAAGGTCACTGGGGAATGGGAACTACTAAACTTCATGCTCTAATGAACAATGGTATTCTTAAGTGGACTCCTCTTGCCAGACAAAGACAACCTGAGACAGGGCTGATTTCAGAAGAGACCCAAACAGGCAACTTTTGGCGCTGTTGTGCCTTCTTTGTGATGGCACTTACATGCTGGTCCCAGGACAGATCCTCTGAAATGATAACACCAAGGAATTTAAAGTTACTGAATCTCTCCACGTCTGAATCCCTAATGAGAACTGGCTCATAGATCTCTGGCTTCTTCCTCCTGCAATCGATAATCAACTCCTCGGTTTTGCTACGGTTGAGTAAGGGGTTGTTCTCATGGCACCATTCAACCAGATTTTCAATCTCCCTCCAAATGCCAATTCATTATCTTCTTTGACTTGGCCAACAACAGTGGTGTCATCAGCAAACTAAAATATGGCATTGAAGTTGCACTTGGCCACACAAACATAAGTATATGATGAGTCGAGCACAGGGCTAAGCACACAGCCTGGTGACTCACCTGTGCCAATGGTGATTGTGGATGAGATGTTGTTGCCAATCCATACTGATGAGTTTGCAAGTGAGGAAATTGAGGATCCAGTTATGCGGGGAGATATCAAAGCCTCGGATTTGAAGTGATTAGTTTTGAGGGGATAATAGTGTTGAATGCTGAGCTGTAGTCAATAAAGAGAATCCTGATGCATGTATCTTCATTGTCCAGGTGTTCCAGAGATGAGTGAAGGGCTAATGAAATGGTATGCTGTTGATCTGTTGTGATGGTAAGCAAACTGAAACAGATCCAGGTCATTCCTTCGGCAAGAGTTGATATGCTTCATGACCAGCCTCTCAAAGCACTTCATCATAGTGGATGTAAGTGTTATTGGACAATAGTCATTAAGTTATCAAAGTCCCTGGAACACACACAACTTCTCACTGCCTTGATGTGTAGAAGTGATGGGGTTTAAATGAGGCTCGAAGAAAAATATCACTAGATTTTATTTTTGTGCAATGGTTGAGCTTCCAATTTTTCCTACTACTTATCTGCTCATTATCCATCTGGGATTAAAATCAGGGCTACACCTTCCTTATCTGATTCCATCATCTTCAGCTATTTATTACCACTTCCCATTCCCTCCTAGGCTTGGTCACCATTTCCACTCCTTTCTCTTCCACCTGCTTATCATTTCTCCTCAACTGGATTCATCTATTGCTTGCTCTCTCTTGCTCCATCCCTTCCCTTCATCTCTTGAAACTGGCTATTATCTCCCTTCCAGTCTTTCAATGCAGATGAAGGGTCTTGACCCAAAATGTTGATTTCTATTTTGTCCCACAGAAACTGCCTGACCTGCTGAGTTCCTCCAGCATTTGCTTTTGGTCAAGATTCCAGCATCTGCAGTCACTTGTGTTTTAAATGATATGTGTCTCTATGACAATAAATATGAGTGGCAGTCACTGCATGATTGTTTAGAAATTAGTAATGTATCTCAAAATATTGATGAAATTGTTAATATCACTACTTTACACCAAAAAAGTCAAATAACATCAAATGGGCTTTGATGTGAGTGGTGGTAATCCGCAAAGCCAAGCTGAAGCAAAGCTTACCAGGTCATTATTTAATATTAAGGAATAGCAACACGACAATTAACTAAGGATGCCACAGTAGCACACTACAGCATAATGCTTTATAGAGCATCTACAAGGACAATTTCCATTTCTTCTGCAGTCTCTAAAGCATTTGTATGTTCTCCTCATGATCACATTGGCTTCCTCTGGGTACTCCGGTTTCCTTCCAGAGACATACAATTTAACATTAGTAAGTGTGAAGATTTAATAGTTCATTTTCATCCAAAGAAATCATGCAACTAATTCCTCCATAAAGAAGCCAATTAAGTGACATAGATTCTTATTAAACTTTCTTTGATATTTTCTTCCCAGATCATTAAAATTCTTCACTATCTGGAATTAGAATATTTTGTCACATGTACCGAGATACAGGAAAAAGCTTGCTTTGCATACTGTTCATACAGACCAAAGCATTACACAGTGCATTAACTTGAACAGGGTAAAAAGAAAATGTAGTGCGAAGTGTCACAGCTACAGAGAAAGTACACTACGGTGAACAATGAGATGCAAAAATATAACACGGTAGATTGTGTGAGTTCAAGAGTCAGTCTTACCAGATGACCAAGGAACATATAATGGAGAAATCTACCTAGTCTCCCCACAGAAATAAAGGGTTCTCCATTTTGTCTTTACCCCAAAGTATTTCAAATATTTATAGCATACATCTAAAGACCTCATCTTTTGTATTTTGGAATAAATTTGAGATTACCAAGTTTAAATTTGACACTATCACTTTTACACTCACAGGTGTTCATTCAGTCTCTGTTATCAAGTTCCATGCAAAGGGTCAGCAAGTTATGAATACAAAAAGAAGAAAGCTTCCTTTGAAGATTGGAAGATTAAACCTGCTTAAAAATAATATTTTTTGTATATGATTAATGATCCTGTTTTCACCATTTACTGAGCATACTGACCTTAGTGCTTGGTAAGAACAAGCTACAATATAGTGCTAAGCAAAGAATTGCAGTACAGTATTACAAATTGATCAAAACCCTATGTTGACATTATATAATCAACTTTTTCTGTTTTATCTGATATTTTATTATATATACTACCTGAAATGTTACGTTTAACTAGTTAATTACTTCTTGCGCTGAGTTCCCTAACATAACATGAGTGACCTGTCATTGTTATCTCAATGCTTCCAGGAACAAAGTGTTGCCAGTTGTGTTACTATAGAGATGTCCATTAAGTGAGCACCTCAACAGCTTCATGGTGGAGTAAGTACACCCAGTTATGTTAGCCACACTCTGTGCACCTTGAAGGAGTTTGAGCAGGTTATAGTTTAAAAGCTGCACTGTCAAGATTCCCAATTATGTCATGGTGTCTCATTAAATAGCTAACAAAAACAGCTAAGTAATAGAATGTGTTTCTGGTTCCTATGATCATGGACTGCATCTTCATGCTCCAATTTATCAGAGTATAGGCAGGCAGAATGAAGTAGTCTGGTGTACAAATGTGAATAGTGTTTACAAGTGCCTGGCCTAATTTCCCAACTGGTGTAATGTGTCCTGGTATGATCTCCAGTGCAATCTATTCTTGAAGTTGTTCAAAAACAATTTATTTTATGATTAAATTTATTAGCTTGTAAGAAAAAATAAAAACTCAATTGTCAAATTCTGCTAAAGTTGTTGGAACTAAAACCACATATACAAAAGAATTAACGCATGCTGACAAATGTAGTCAAGATCAGATGACAGTAAACCGCTCAAACCACCACACCTGAACAGAGAAATAACATTAATTCTTATCACATAGTCTCTATAAATGCCATTTAAAAAATATTATTTCTCAATGATCCACTCTTGAAAACTATTTTAATTTTGTACTAATTATGTATTGAAAAGGATGTTAGTTGATTAGTTCTATTTTAACTACCAAATTCACTATTCTCAACCAAACAAAAATATTTTAGAGAAACCAATATGAAAGATTATTTTAAACTATCAATTCATGTAATAAGTTAACTGGCTAAATTTCATAAAGTACTAAACCCATTCTTTTGCAATTAGTTAAGTCTGGCTGGATTACTATCTTGTAACTATAATCACACTCCTACAGTAAACAATGACATACTCTGTGATGTGAAAGAATTTGTAGGAATGTTATATAAATTACATAGAGTGGCATAGCACTGGACAAGCCACAACGCTGTGCCGATCTTGATACCAATTTATTACTTAATGTCCTCTTCGTAAATTTTCTCTGATCTCGGTCCTATCTCTATACATCTTCACTTTCAGTTTCCCCTAAAACTCAGGGTTCCCTTCCCAAAGTATTTCTTAAAAATCTCTCAAATATTCAACAGAACCAGTATCCTGGTTGATAGACACATACTGAAAAATTGACTTCCCAAGCCTCCTTAATTAATTATTCCAATTTCCTGAGACTAAAACTGAGCACTAAATTTCTTATCTGTCACATAAAAACAAGAGATTCTACAGCTGCTGGAAATTTAGAGTAAAACACATAAAATACTGAAGGAACTCAGCAAGTCAAGCAGTACCTACAGATGGAAATAAACAGTTGACAATCCAGACCAAGACCTTTCTTTCATTAAGACTCATCAGTAGTGTCCTGATGAAGGGCTTAGCCCAAAACATTGACCGTGACAATATGCCCTGGCAATGTCAGAACCCAAGTGCGGAGGAAAGTCAGAGTCCAATGCAAAGATGGCAAGCAGAGTTAATTCATAAGAATTCCAACAGAGCATTGGTGGCTCAGTCGAGCCACATTGCGAGATGTAACATTCTCAAAACTAAGTCCCTGTGATTAGCGCTAATTTTACATCTGCTTTAATAATGCAAGTAACACGGAATTCCCGAGCCTATCAAACTAAACCTAACATGCTTAAACAGAAAGTACCAGGAGACCGTATTACAAAGAGTGAGTTGCTCGAGAAAAAGTACAAGGGACTCTAAACGATTAACAACTCCTATTAAACAACAATTAACCAATTCAGGTGTTCTAAAAATCTCACAGCCCAATGTTCTATGCTTCCCCAGACAAGCCCAAAGAGTTTATTGCGATACTCCCCTCCCTATGGCTGACACCTGATGGTCCAGGAAAACCTGGGGAACCTTGAAAGCTTGGCAACCTTGAGAACCTTGCCAAGCTTTGAGAACTTTGGTGACCTTGAGAACCTTGCCAAACCTTGAGAACCTTGCCAAACCTTGAGAACCATGCCAAACTTTGAGAGCCATGCCAAACTTTAGAGAATCTTGGTGAACCTAGAGAACTTTAGCAACCTTTAGAACCTTGGTGAACCCAAAGACCATGGATGCCTTGACCCAGAAAAAGCCTTGGATGTTGATTAGAGAAACTCAGAATGTTGACTTGAGAAACTCGGAATGTCTACTTGAGAAACTCGAAACGTACGCTAGAGACACTCAGAAAGTATAAGTGATATTCAGAACACAGTCTCGGAATGGAATGTGGACTTAAAAACGTCAGAACATAGATGAGAGACACTCAGAATGTAAGTCTGAAAAACTCAGAAGATGGACTTGAGAAGAGATGATATTCTCACTTAAAGCTGACTGATGGCAAAATGGTGCTGATCATCTTCTGATGGGTCCATTACTTGGCAGGGTCCTTCTGACATGATGTGCTGGCAATATTGGAAACCAAGTGTGGAAGAAAGACAGAGTCCAACGTAGAGATGGCAGCCAGAGTTTATGTTGAGGAATTCTAAAGAACGTTAGTGGTTTGGCTGAGCAACACAATGAGATGTAACATTCTCAAAACTAGGACTCTGCAATTAGTGCTAATCGGGCATTTGCCTAAATAATACAAGTAACACGGAATCCCCAAGCCTATCAAAATAAATTTAACAAGTTTAAACAGAAAGCACTGGGAGACCACATTACAAAGAGCAAATTGCTTGAGAAAAAATAGATCACAAGGAACTCTAAATGATTAATAACTCTTGTAAACAACAATGAACCAATTCAGGTGATTTAGAAGCCTCGGAGCCCAACTCTCTCCGCCTCCTGGCACAAACCCAAACGGCTCATTACATCAACTGTGTTATTACCTATCTCAGATGCTTTCTGAATTGTCTCATCATTTTATGAAGCAAAGTTTAATCCTCATACTCCTAAGACAAGTTGCATTGAATATTGGCCTGGATTCAAAGACTGGTCATTGCACTCATGAATTCCAACCTCCAGTGCAACCTTGACTCAATGTAATACACCTTCCAAGAAAAGCAAGTTAACAGTGGATGCTACCTCCCTGGCTCTACACTCATCTCTGGAGAACCTGGATAACAAGAAACCTATAGTATATCAGACTAACATTTATTGACTACAGATGAGCCCTTAATCTCATAATATCAAGCAAACTCATCCCCAG
This sequence comes from Mobula birostris, assembly GCF_030028105.1. Classification (NCBI taxonomy): domain Eukaryota; kingdom Metazoa; phylum Chordata; class Chondrichthyes; order Myliobatiformes; family Myliobatidae; genus Mobula; species Mobula birostris. The sequence continues at coordinate 30,248,565 of NC_092377.1, forward strand.
CTCCTGGACCTAGGACTCAAAATCTCCCTTTACAACTGGATCCTTAACTTCCTGACCAAGAGACTGTAATCAGTAAGGATAGACAGCAACATCTCCACTATGATTATCCTCAACACTGGTGCCATGCAAGTCTTTGTCATGGGCTGAGTTTCAAACAATAGCAAGTTCAGGATAGAAAGGAGATACAGAACCTAGTGGCATGGTGTTAGGACATCAACATTCCTCTCAATGTCCGCAAAACTTAGTCATTCAGGAAGCCAGGCAGTACATATGCTCCTGTTTACATAAATAGTGCTGAGGTGGAGATGGGCAAGAGATTCATGATCATATGTTGGTGTAAACATTACCAACAGCTTGTCCTGGTCCAACCACATAGACATCACAGCGAAAAAATGCACCAGCACCTCTGCTTCCTCAGGAGGCTAATGAAATTTGGAATGTCCTTATTGACCTTAATACCAATTTTTAAAGATACACCTTAGAAAGGATACAATCCAGATGAATCATAGCTTTGTATACCACTGTTCTGCACTTAACTGCAAGAAATTGCAGTATTGTGGACACAGCTTAGTTGTGGACACCCCCCCCCCCATGGACTTTGTCTACACATCTCGCTACCTCAAAAAGGCAGCCAATGTAACCAAAGACCCCACTCATTCAAATTCAAGTTCAAGTTTAACTGTCATTCAACCATTCAAGAATGCCCATGAACCCATGAATACAGCCAAACAATACAGTGTTTCTCCATGGCCAAGGTGAAAAACACAGTACCAACAGTCATCACAACACAAGGCACACATGGCACATATAAGACCACAGCAAGCAAACAGTCACACAAGAAAGTAACATAGCCCAAGTCCCTGAATTCATGGATGGTGTCGGCAAGAACAAGCTCACAGCAATCTGCAGATGAATGCATTCCAGGTCATCTTCCACTGAGTGAACACTGGAGGGAAGCACCGTCTCCAGCATGGATGCCATGCCACACTGCCCGGCATCACCTCTCCTGGGCGGTTACAACAGATGACACTGCAGCATGAGGCCTAGTCCATGCTACAACAGAGGCCACACAGCTCCCCTGCCATCAGTCCTTCCGATAAACCAGTGAACTGGACTTGTAGCATTCAACATTACCAATGTCCAACAGGGTCTTGCGGTCATAAGACATTCTCTCCTTTACCCCTTCTCATCGAGCAGAAGGTACAAAACTCTGAATGCACGTGCCAACAAGCTCAACGACAGCTTATATCCCACTGTTAAGACTATTCACTCGACCTCTTATATGGTAAGGTGGACTCTTGACCTCACAACCTATTTCATCATAGCCTTACACTTTACTGTCTGTCTGCACTGTTCTTTCTCTGTAAGTGAATATATTCTGCATTACTATTGACTTTCTCTTGGACTGCCTCAATGCACTGATACTGTGAAATAAGCTGAATGGATTTCATGCAAAACCAAATCTTTCCACTGTACCGCAGTACATATGACAATAATAAATTAACTGCCAACACATTCGAGCAAGAAAACTGGTAGCTGGGCTGCTTGAGAGCACGTGGGAAATGCAGTGTACAAGAATGCATTTGTCTTTGATTTTTCTCTTTTAAACCCAGCCAGAAAATGACAAGGTCAGATATAGGATTCTTGCATTTTCAGCAACAGCCGAATGTGATGGCACTCTGCATGATGCCAGTGCACGCGTCTGAGTGGACCTCATTCTGAAGACTGTTACCTCGGACTATCCCAAATATCAGAACAGAGATCTGAGTATCTTGCCTTCATCTCTGCTGAGAGCATAGAATTGCATTTACTAGAAATGTAAGGGAAGGTAAAGGAAGAGCAAGGCCACCAGATGCCCCCAACCGTGCCAGGTTCTGGGATTTAGACACGCAAACTTCCCGGAGGATGAACATCTGACGTGGCCCCTTTAAGGGTTCAGGATAGTCCCGCTAATTGGTAATCATGCTTTCAGTGTCAAGAATTGAGTACTTAAGGAACACCCAAACTGTGGTTCGGTGCTCAACTGTAAGCCTACTTGTGATATTGTCTAGTGTTTGTTTGGAGCTCAGACCCAGTGTAATACCATGTCTCGAACCTTGCTTTGGATACCCCTGCATTTGTGTCCAATTCATCCTCGTCAAGGACTCTCATCTCAGTATGATTACATCAACATGGATCCAGTGGGATTTCAGAATCTATCGTCCACTGTGGCCAGCCACAGTGAAACAATTTGCAGACAAGTCCTAGAGGTTCACAACCTCCAGTTCATCAACTTTCGCAAGGAGGAAGCCAGGGTTGCTCAGGAGAGCCAGTCTGTCATTCTGTGGGGTCAGTATATCTTCCAACCCAACAGAGACTTGGCGGTGATCTGGGTTGTTGCTGCAGCTTCCTCACCCAATGCTCATTAGTGTTCGAATTCCAGCTGCCCGGTTCCCTTCAGAGCACGGAAAAGTGATCTTCATTATCTCTCTCCCGACTGGAAGAGCCCTGGCCTTTGTTGGCATTAGGAGGAATTCATGGCCGCTGTAAGGAAGGTGTTTTATCACCCCACCTGAGCCAGTCAAGCCTCAATCCACCTGATAAAAATTCGACTAGAGCTACGGTCAGCAGCCGAACACGTGAATGAACTTCTGACCTTGGCCCAGGAGAGTGGTTGGAATGGTTCTGATATTTGGGATGGTCCTTGTCTATGCTGTACTGTCACAGACTCCAAGATGAACTGAAGGCTGCCTTTGCCTTGCAAGAGCCCGCAGAGAATTTAGAGATTTCAATCGACCAGTCCATTCATCTCAATAATCATCTGGCAGAGTGAAAGTGGGACCACTTCAGGAGTTCGAAGAGAGCCAGTCCAAGCCTGATAGCTGCATCGCAGTTTCACTCCCCAAACTCGGACCATAACCAGCCTGTCGCCTGAACCCATGCTGGTCGGTTACACCAGACTCTCTGCCGATGAGAGGTCCCAGAGCTGGAGTGAAGGTCACTGCTTTTACTGCAGGGAAGCAGGTCACCTGCGGGCTGAATGTCCCAGGCTGCAACAATCAGGAAACTGCTCAGACCATCCAGTATTGGGAGGACTGTAATGGTGGCAGTCGTTATTCCCAATCCCACAGATTCTGGTTTCATGCTAAAGGCACAGCTCTCCTGGGGTAAGAACTTGAGGCAGGTGACGACTTTTGTGGACTCAGAGGCTGTGGGTAATTTTCCGGAGTTAGAAACCGCCCGTCAGCTCGACATACTGCTGTGGGGGTTGAGCCAGCCCATGCCCACAACAGTCCTGGATGGCAACCCACTAGGGTCCAGGCAGGTTGAGTAACACACTGTGGAATTGCAGATGAGGATAGGAGATCATGTGGAAGACATTAGTTTCTACAATACTGACTCTCCACTCATACCCCTGATCCTCAGGCACCCTTGGCTGTCCCAGCATAACCCATCTGTGGACTGGAGGAAGGAGAGAATCATCGCTTGGTCCAGTCATTGTATGATGGTTTGTTTGGATGTTGTGTTCTGACACCCAGACCCTCCCAGGACCAAAAAGGGGGCAGCCATCAGTGCAAGAGAAAAGACCTTCTGGAGACCTAGTCCTGTCCTTAAGAACAGATTAGCCAGTTCCAGCCAACAGGACTGTACAAGTCCTGACATTGTCCTGTTTCCAACAGGAACCAGAGAGGGGGTATCTCTAATTCAGGAAAGGTCAGGAGAGACCCAAGCAGTCTGGGAACCTCACCACTAAGCTTAAGGCTTCCAGCCGACAGGAAGGGAGAGATTCCCGTATGCCGACCCTTGCAGCCTATTCCCGGGGGGCAAGAACTCTCAAAAATGCTTCGCTGCTGTTGACTGTGAATAAAGACAGGAATTTGGATTCTGATTTGACCACTGTTTCTACAAATGAACTTTGTGAGCCAAGGGAAGAGGACTCTGAGGTCTGTCAAATCACCCCTGTCATCTAAGAAGCTTCAGGAGTCATCGTCGAAGGAAGGTCCGGAGGAGAATGCAACATCCAAACCAGTCAAAATCTCTTCTATCTACAAGGAATTGGAACAGGTCTTCAGCAAGGGAAAGGCCTCAATTCTTCCACTGCACTGACCCTATGACTGTGCCATAAACCTGCTGCTCGGTACTTGTCCCCCATGGGGCTGAATGTGCACACTATCAGGCCCAGAGAGAAGCACAATGGAATAGTATATAAAGTAGGCTCTTGCCATGGGCTTCATTCGGCCTGCTACCTCATCCCCCAGTGCAGGCTTCTTCTTCATACAAAACAAAGATGGGAGCCCACAGCTGTGCATTGATTATAGGGGATTAAACCGCATAACAGTCAAAAATCACTATAGTCGACCTTCACTAACACTGGACAACAAATTTTTTCAAAAGTGTTGCTTCCTCAGAATTTTTTTTTGTTTATGATAGACTGCTTGAAGATGAACACAAATATAATCTCAGACTACTTGTATCACGTAGGAATTTGGAGAAACAACAAATTAACTTTTATTGAATATAACGTGTTTAATTGCATAATGGTGCTGATGCTTTGCAATAGTTCAACTAAGTTAAAAATATTTTGTTAATGATTTTCATTTGTACTCAGTGTCTGAGGCTTCTCACTTAAGTGTCCAACAATAATTCGCCAGCATTGATGGATTCCAGTTGCCCTGGTATCTTTTCTCCATGACCGTAATGTCCTGGTGAATCCTTTTACCATGTTTGTCACTAACAGCACCAAGACTTGCAGGGAAGAAGTCTAAATGGGAGTGCAGAAAATGAATCTTTAGTGACATGTTGCATTTCATGGTTTTACATGCTTGAAGCATGTTTTCAACCAGCTGCATGTAGTTTGGTGCTCTGTAGATGCCGAGAAAAATTTCAACAACTTCCTTGAATGCCTTCCATGTGATTTTCTCCGGTCCCACTAGAAATTCTTCAAATTGCCTGTCATTGATGTCCTGTTTGATTTGTGGACCAACAAAAATGCTTTCCTTAATTTTGGCATCAGATATTCTGGGAAGCATCTGTCTCAAATATCAAAATCCTTCATAGAAATTTTTGTGCCTGGTGATAGCAAATTCCATCCTTACAGTCCTGAACCCAATAATTATTACTAAAACCTGTCCTGCCATGCAGCAGCCGTGCCACCTAAGTATGCCTGGACAAGATAGGAAATTTACCAGGTTACATTGTAGGCAACATTTTAATTGACTTGAATTACGAATTGAAATAATAAACATAAGTTTATTAAAAATGGTGCGTGATAGGGAAATTTCATGGTAATTTTCATGATCAGTAGCCCAGAATTCATAAGATACACCTAAAGGTATTCAGGAAGCAAACGCTTTGCTGTCCAGCGTAATCCAACTCCCTTCAATCCCGTTCCTTCGATAATCCGGCACTGATTATGCCTAATGTGATCCTTCTGTAATTCGGCATTTTCACTAATCTGGCACTCCTCAGGTCCCAATGGTGCTGGATTAGTGAAGGTCGACCTGTACCCCTTCCATGCATGAATATGGTTTTTTAGATGCTCCAAGGAGAGAGGGCATTCATAAAACTAGACCTACGGAATGCATACAATCTGGTCTGCATAAAGGAGGGCGATGAGTGGAAGACTGCATTCAATACACCGACAGTACCTGGTTATGCCCTTCAGCTATGTGAACGCTCCAGTCATTTTCCAAGCTTTTATAAACAATGTGCTCCAAGATACTCTCCAAAAGTATGCCTTTGTCTACTTGGATGATATCTTAATCTTCTCGAAGTCCATGGAGGAGCACGTGGTTCATGTCAGGGACATTTTAAAGAGGCTTTATGTCAAGTTGGAGAAGTCAGAGTTTCACGTGACAACTGTTCATTACCAATCTCAAGATGGATCCTACCAAGACCAAGCAGTCAGAGACTGGCTACCACCACACCATCCAGTATCAAACAAGTCCAGTGATTCCTGGGGTTTCCTGAGTTCATCAGCTTGGTGGCAGCTCTGCTGATGGTGCTAACTAAGAAATCTATGGGCCATTTCATCTGGACAATTGAAGCGGAGGCTGCTTTTGCAGAGTTTAAGTGGCAGTTCCAGACAGCTCCCATCCCAGCTTGTCCTTCTCTTCATCATGGAAGCGAATGCCTCAGACATAGGAGTTGGTGCCATCTTGTCCCAATGACCGCTTATGGATGGTAAACTGGACCCTAAGCATTCTTCTATCCCTGGCAGAGAGGAACTATGACATCAGGAATCAGGAGCTTCTTGCAGTTGAGTTAGATTTGGAGTAATTGCATCACTGGTTTGAAAGGGCCAGGAACCCTTTTATCATATGGACACACCACAAGAACCTGGATTATATTCAGGAGGCCAAAAAACTGAATTCCAGGCAGGCCAGGTGGGCTTTGTTCCTTAACCGCTTTGAATTCATCCTGACCTACCGACCAGGGTCAAAAAACCAGAAGCCAGATGCCCTGTCCCGTGAGTTTGACGAACCGGAACAAAATGAGCAGCCTACCACCACTTTGCCCCAGGCCAGGGTGGTAGCACCAATTTGTTGACAAGGTCCAAGTGCTAGGGGAGTTTCCTTGGAATGGTCCTCCGGGTAGACAACTCATCCCAAGTTCCGTCAGGTCCCAGGGACTCCAAAGGGGGCATTTGTCGAGAATGACCATATACCCAGGGATTGCTATAGCCCGCATGTTTATCAAGAGGAGGTATTGGTGGCCCAGAATGACAAAAGAGGTTCAGCAGTATGTGCAGGCATGCGAGGTGCACACTAGGAACAGGAACCCTGTACCTGACCTCAAGGGCTCCTCCACTCCCTACCTGCCCGACCACGAGAACCTGGCTTATATTCAGCAGGCCAAGGGGCTGAATTCCAGTCAGGCCAGGTGGCCTTTGTTCTTTAATCGCTTTGAATTAATCCTGACCTACTGACCAGGGTCAAAAAACCAGAAGCCAGTTGCTTCCAGCATTTTAGTTGTTTTTTGATTTCCAACTTTGTCGTTGGTTTCCCGCCATCCAAGCGGAAGTTGGATCGTGGTTCATAATTCGCATCACATTTCTGGACAGCATTCTGTAAACCGATAGGGGCAACAGAAAGTCTTTCCTCTGGGTTTCACCCACAGTTCAACAGCCTGTGGAGCAGACCGACCAGGACTTAGAATGTACACTAGCATGCCTGACCTCGGAAAGACTGAACGAGTGGTGTGACTATCTGATGTGGGCAGAGGTCACCCACAACACCTTACAGCATTCGGCACACAAGATGTTACCTTTCAAGTGCCAGTTTGGTTATCCTCCGCCTTGCTTTCTGGAACAAAAGGCCAAGGTTGGGGTCCCTGAAGCCAAAGATCTCATCCAACGCTGCAAGCAAAGATGGATTAGGGCAAGAGAGATTTTGCCGGATTCTACCCGGAAAGCAGAGACCAAGGTGGGCCGAAAGAGAAGTCAGGGACCTGCTTTGCAGCCTTGGCAACAGGTCTGGCTGTCCACTCATGATTTGCCTCTCCAAGTGGAATCAAGTAAATCGTTGCTCAAGTTCATTGGACCCTTCGAAGTCCTGAGGAGAGTAACCCAGTGGCTTACACCTTGAAGCTCCCCAAGACCCAAAAGATCAATCTGACCTTCCACATCTCTAAATTAAACCCTGTCTGCACCAGCCCCTTAGCCGCACTACCATCAGCCCCACTACCACCCAGGTTTATCGAGGGGAAACAGATCTTCACAGTGAAAAGGCTTTTGGACTTGTGTACTGTTCGAGGGATCAGCAATACTTCATGAATTGGGAAGGCTTTGACCCCAAGAAGAGCTGCTGGGTGTCCGAAAGAGATATCCTGGATCCAGCTCTCAACCACAATTACCATCATCGCTTCTCCCAGCAGCCAGAGCCATCAGGAGACGGCTATAGGGGAGGGGGTCCTGTTACAAGACGCCTCCAATCACACCAGCGCCCGGGATTTAGACACTCAAACTCCCCAGAGAACGGATAGCTCACACGGCCCCTTTAAGGGTTAAGGATGGTCCGACTAATTGTTTTGAGTGCCAAGAGTATTTAAGGGACACCTGAACTGTGGTTCCGTGCTCAATCGTAATGCTACTCGTGATATCATCTAGTGTTTGTTTTGAGGTCAGATCCAGTGCAAAACTGTGTCTCGAACCTGCCTACGGATATCCCTGAATCTGGGTCCAATTCATCCTCATCAAGGACTCCTGTCACAAGTAAAGATTACAGTGTTTAATGACCTTTCATCTGTCCTGTAAGAGAAATGGAACAACTGAATAGTAAATAGAGCAAAAATCTACAGATTCGAAAATGCAGAAAAAAAAGCTGTAAACATTATTATCATTAAAGCCACATTAAAGTAATTGCTTTACACCACACTTATGGCTTGACTCACCAGCTATTTAATGGCCTTTTCTGGCATGTGATGATCAACTGGACAGCATGAATTGACCCCAAAAATAAGCGAGTTCAAAAAAGAATCTTAAAGCAGGATTGCTTTGTTATGTAAATATTGAAAAGGGATTGGAGGGAGGAAATTGGCCTTTGCATGTGTTTGCTAAATGAGTACATTTGTTTAGTTAATAATGAGGGCATTCTAGTCAGTAGTAAACCCTACATTCGACACAACATTTAACTGCTTCATCTTCCCTTCTCAAATTCTCCTGGGATGCGCTGTGCTACAAGTCCAAACATAGAACAGTACAGCTCATCACTAGCAACACACACAAAATGCTAGAGGAGCTCAGCAGAGTAAGCTGCATCTATGGAAAAGAGTAAACTGTCAATGCTTCTGGCCGAGACCTTTCTTCAGGATGGGAAAAGAAGGGGAGAAGTTAGAATAAGAAAGTGGGAGGGTGGAGGAAGAAGTACAAGGTGGCAAGTGATAGGTGAAACCAGGAAATGGTGAGGGGTGAAGTAAAGAACTGGGAAGTTCTTTGGTGAAAGAGATGAAGGACCAGAGAAGGGGAATCTGATAGGACAGGACAGAAGACCATGGAAGAAAGGGAAGATAGATAGGAGCTACAGGGAAGCAGTCTCCCCAAGATTGTAGGAAGCAGGTAACAAGGTGACTGTCAGGAGAAGGAAGGGAAATGGCAGCTGGTGCAGGGTACACCGGTGGCCGTTCCCCTCAATAATAAGTATATTAACTTTTATGGGGAGATGGCAGGAGATTGGGGTTGAAAGGGAAATGGATCAGCCATGATGAAATGATGGAGTAGATTCCCACACAGTGTTATCATTCACTTGTGTAAACCAGTAATTTGATCTGAAACATCGGCATTTCCTCTCCCCACCACAGATGCTGCTTGACCCACTGAATTCCTCCAGAAGATTGTTGTTGCTCCAGATGCCAGCAGCTGCAGTCTCTTCTGTCCCCTAGTAAATAATTAATGTTCTCGATCATCCAAGAGCCTTTGTGGTAGGTATTTCCAGTACAGCTGGCTCCTTCTATATTGGTAAATCTGAAGACTAACAATTTATTAGTACAACTCCAAAAAAGACGTACTAAAACCTGACATATCCTCATGTTATACTCCATCTGCCGAATATTTTGGCTGCAGATTAAAATACAACCCTTATGTTTTGGAGGGTGTTGAGATAGGATCCCTCCTGAGAAATTGAGGAGACAGATCAGGAAGAAAGACTGGAATGAGAAGGAGAGGATGGGAATAATGATGAAGATCATAGAGTACTTTTGAAACTGACACCCCACAGTACCACCTCAGAGACCAGCAATTCAAAGATTGAGCAAAAATATGCTGCACCATTTGCAGCAACATAATAAATCTGTTGTAGGGTCTTATCAGAGGGACTCTGTGCATTTTTCCTGCCCTTATGGACCAATATGAAGAGCATGACTGAGGTGCTTTCATAACTAAGCTGTTGTGGGTGCACAATGAGATGGCTTGCATGCTAATATTAAAAAAGTAACTTGACATTAAAATATTCAATTTGCTGTAAAGTATTTTGAGCTGTCTTTGGGTGAAGGAATGTGTTAGAATAATGCAACTCCTGTCTCATGTCTTGCAGAAACCAACAATAAAGAGAGTATAAGAACATACATAAGAAATAGGAGCAGGAGTAGGCCACCTGGCCCGGTGAGCCTGCTCCGCATTCAGTAAGATTATTGCTGATCTGCGCCACGGGCTCATCCCCACCCATCTACCTTTTCCCCATAATCCTCAATTCTCCTACTATACAAAAATCTATCCAACTTTGTCTTAAATGTATTTGCTGAGGTAGCCTCCACTTATTCATTGGGCAGAGAATTCCACTGGGAAAAGCAGTTTCTCCTCATCTCCGTCCTAAGTCTACTCCCCCAAATCTTGAGGCTATGTCCCCTAGTTCTAGTTTCACCTACCAGTGGAAACAACTTCCCTGCCTCTATCTATCACTTTCATAATTTGATAAATGTTTCTGTAAGATCTAGAGAGTGGTTAAAAAAAGGCATGTGATGTGACCAGCACCATTCCACAGCTACGTAACTGTATCAGAATTGTTTGATTACACAAAGTAAAATTAATTTGGGGCTACCTTAGCCCTTGTCATCATGGCTTGGCTTCGTGAATGAAGATTTAGGAAGGGGGCTTCCCACATCTGCTGCAGGCTCGCTGGTGGCTGACGAGGCCAATACGGGACAGGCAGGTCCGGCCACAGCGGTTGCAAGGGAAATTCTGTTCTGGGTTTGGTGCTGCTGTGTCACGGTTCTTCCTCCTTCTCCTTTTGTCCTCAATGCCAGCCCTGCGTGCGTTCTCGAAGGAGAAGATAGACTGGTGAATAGTGTGTCGCCAGGCCTCGCGATCGGAGGCTAGGTTCGACCACTAGCGATGGTCAATATGACAGGCACTAAGGGATTTCTTCAGCGAGTCCTTGTATTTCTTTTTCGGTGCCCCTCTGTCACGGTGGCCAGTGGAGAGTTCGCCATATAGCACAGTCTTGGGCAGGCAATGATCCTCCATCCTGGAGACGTGCCCTGCCCAGAGCAGCTGTGTCTTCAACAGCATGGCCTCGATGCTGGTGACCTCCGCCTGTTCGAGGACTTCGATGCTGGTGACGAAGTCACCCCAGTGGATGTTGAGGATGGTGCGGAGGCAGCGCTGGTGGAAACGCTCAAGGAGTCGTAGATGGTGACGGTATATGACATATCTGCAATTATTTAAGCTGGGCAGCTAGGTATCACCATGGAAATGTCATGAGTCAATACATATGCACTTGTAATTACTGTGGGTAAGTGGCAAATTACAGCCCAAGGTTATATTCTAGCTTCTTGAAAGGCAACTTTAAATTCCAGCTGTTTCCTAAAGAGCATGTATAGAAATAGTATAGTATGTGAAACTACTGCTGATAAAATGTTGCCTCTGATTCACTCTGTTGTGTGCAGTGTTCCAAAGAAAAGGATATAGTCCCTCCCTAGGTTACAAGCATCTGATGTACATACAGTCTGTACATACAAATGGACATTTGGGAAGCCAGTTGGATGGATTTGCCGGCTGTTGCCTGACACCTGGGAACTCCGTCTGCAGCTGCATTTCTAACTTGAGAACAGTCTGGGTTATGAGCAATTACAAAATTGGATCCCTGGTGTAACTGAGGAGGGCCTGTCAAGAGCTTATCACTGCAGTTTTAAATAGAAGTACATGCATTAAACAACTAGATTTCAAAGACTTTACGTTCCATGTAGCCTTTTTAAATACTCACTGTGCCAAAAATTTCACTTCAATTTCCAACTGCAAGTTGTGCCCAGCTTCAGAATGGGCATACACGTCACCCATTCCACAGTATGGATGTGAGTAATTGATGGTGCACAAGATCCTGGAAAATATGGATTACTTCTCATATCTGAAGGGGCACTCTCAGAGAAGGCAGACAGTGAAGGAGATATTTATCATCACCTTTAATGAACCAGCACAGACCCTGGCTGATTGAAGAGCCAGGTGTTAGAAAATCAGGAACTGACACAAAAGTTCACGCGTTGTGACCCTTGTTCTCATATATGCTCTTCAGACTGAACTGCTCACAGCAGATACCATAGGGCATGAGCGAGATGCCACAGAGGTTCTCTCTGCAAAGTCCCCCAAATACAATGGAAGAATAAATGAACCAGTGTCAGCACCCTCTTCCAGGCCAGCATCCCTGGCAATGAAGCCCTAGTTATGCTCAATCAGTTCTATTAAGCAAGTTACAACTTTAACACTCTCAACACCAGACTCCCAAAAAACTCTGTACTGGCCTCTGCCATGGGATAATCAGATTATTAAGGTTACCAAGATTTGAAGATACACTCAAACACCCCTCGAAGAAATTAAACATTACTAAAGGTTTCAATACCTTCCCAAAATGTTGTTCTTCATTTTGAGCAGACATTGGCCAGGGATAATCTGTGGCTAATGCCTACTGAAAATGAAGAGCAGCATTTGGGAAGGTATTGAAAAGCTTGAGTTCATGCAAGCAGTAGAGGAAGCACTCACCTCACAAATACCTACCCACTGGCCCCATCACTTGATCACATCATATAGACCTCAGAACCCACAAAACCAGTGTGGAAGCAATTCATTCTCAAGGATGTCCTGATGCAGTGTCCTAACCTGAAACATTGACAATAACTTTCCATAACACAACCCCTCCTCACCTCCTGACCTTGCTCAATCCACTGAGTTTCTCAAGCAGATCATTTGTTCCTGCATAATCCCCACATCCATAATCTTTTGTGTCTCCAGAAGGTAGGTTTTTCCTTGGTTGATCTTGTTAGATCTTCTTGCTTCACTTTTGTGGAACAAATTTCAGGGCTCATACCCTTTGATGGCTGAAATGTTTGCCAATGGTGAAGTGCTTAAATTAAAGGATGATCAAAAAAGGAAGAACACCAATAACATGGAGCGATGCAGAGTGTGAATGGATTACAGAAATAGAAATGTATGAAAACCCACATGAATTTGGAAACAAAGATGAGAATTTTAAAACTGAGACATTGCTTATTGGGGATGAGTGAACATGGATATGGGCATCAGAATTTGAATGATCACAAATTGAGAGCATAGAATGAGAGAGGCTGGCCAGAAATGAATAAGAATACATATGTGACAAATAGGTAAAGGAATATTTTAGCAGCAACTAGACCAAGGCAGCAGCTGAAGAGGGCATGTTAATTTGCTTCCAAATAGAAACTTAGATTAAATGTATTTGAGAAAAAGTTAACCATGATGTTGTTAATGCCACAACAGAGAAACAGAAACACCGAAATTCAATTTGATTTATTGTGTGTTACCTGTTAAATTGTAGCACTAAATTGCACACTGTGAAATAACTTCGTTGTACTTTTGCTTCTATTTTAGCACATTCTGACAGATTTGCATAATTCCACTCAAGATAATTCACCAGAATAGGGTTTGAGTGTCATGTAATTCATAAACAAAGATACAAAATGTATTCAATCACAAATGCAAAAAAGTCTGCAGATGCTAGAAATCCAAAGCAACACAGACAAAATGCTGGAGGGTCTCAGAAGGTCAAGGAGCATCTATGGAAAGAGTACACAGTCAGCGCTTTGGGCTGAAATCCTTCTTCAAGACTGAGAAGAAAGGGGGAAGATACCAGACTAGCCTGCCACCTTCTTTAAAAGAAGTAAAAGAAAAAACAGCACTAAGCCTGGGTTTGAAACTGTCAAAAAAAAGGAAAAGCAGAGTTTCAGAATCCTGATGGACTGTGGTATGTAGCTAACTCCACCAGACACCAATAAGAGCAGCCAAAAAGCAGATTGTCTCATTACCTGGTCACATTACTTTGAAAGAAGTTGGACTGAACGTCCATCTTGGGGGTGGGGGGTGTACTTCTATTACACCCATCATCTCCCTATGCCTGATTAAATTGGGAGGCACATTGGAGAAGCGTTTCTTTCCACCTAATGATATAACCAAAGAGGAGAAATATTCTTGCAAGATTCAGGGAAATAATGTGGGGACCTAGTGCCACAGGCTTGTCTTCCTGTGATCTTTCTTACCAAAACTTGGTTTGATGTAACAAACAGAAACACTGAGGCTACCTCCAAACTTGACCAGATAAATCTGTAACTGAAGTTTTTTCTCTTCGTTTTGACCCTCTGTCCACACTGAAACAGCGTTTACCTCCCCCGAAAATGGAGCTTTTCTAAAACGCCCTCCAGAGTGTGTAAATTTGAAAATGCCGATTGTGCAGAGCAGTATGGACAGGGTAACCAGAGATTTCTAAAAACACTGTCATGACATGCCGGAACAGATGGTGGTGGTAGCACAGCATTTCATTGTTTCCCGGAACGCAACTCCCCACACAACCTAACAATTTCAGAACAGATGACAACAAGACTGAAGCCAGAAGAGTTAGAAATGTACTCACCAAATACTTTGACCTATAACTTACTGAATAAATAAGTATACTCACTTTGCCCTGTTTTCTGTCCTTGCTTGTATGAAGGTGGTTTACCTATTTATGCAAGTACTTCTCTGACAATAGATGTGTAACAGCCTAATGTAACATTGTATGGAAATACAAGATACGACTGATGCAGACATGTTTTATACATTTAACAAGGTTCTTTATTAATGCAACAGAGTTAGTCAGTTTTTCAATGTTCGTCATCAGTCAGGTCATACTGTCTGTGAACTCCCTGTCGGTTGCCTCCATATGCTCCAGTATTTTTTTTTAAGTTTTAAGTCCTCTTGCGTGAGAGCCAAGAGCTGTCCCTCATTTGGCAATTTCCTTTTAAGTTTTTCTAGTCTGTAACTGCACAAACGCGCACTTTCACAGTGAGATTCGACACCATCATGTCGCTTGTTTTCCATAGATGTGTCCTGGGTATGCCCAGTAGGAGGAGATTCGCCCAAATACCCGTTTTAATGTGAACGGAGGTATTTACAAAAACACTTGGTGTGGACACCTATCGTTTTTACGCGAAACCGGCGTTTTCAAAATTATTTGGTCTAGTGTGGACGTAGCCTAACTCTCATTTGCTTTACTTATAGAGTACTAATTTGTTCAATTACAGTAGCAACTTATGAAAATACTTTGCAGGCAGGTGCTCAGCCAGGACTGGATGAGATGTACCCTGGTTTACTGTGGGAGGCGAGGGTGGAGATTACTGAGCCTCTGGCAATGGGGACGGGAGAGGTTCCAGAGGATTAGAGGGTTGCAGATGTTGTTCCATTATTCAAGAAGGGGAGTGGAGATGGCTCAGGAAATTATAGACCAGTGAGTCTTACTTCAGTGGTTGTTGGTAAGTTGATGGAGAAGATCCTGACAGGCAGGATTTATGAACATTTGGAGAGGCATAATATGATTAGGAATAGTCAGCATGGCTTTGTGCTTTACGAGCCTGATTGAATTTTTTGAGAATGTGACTAAACACATTGAAGAAAGTAGAGCAGTACATGTAGTGTATATGCATTTCAGTAAGGCACTTGACAAGGTACCTCATGCAAGGCTTATTGAGAAAGTAAGGAGGCATGGGATCCAAGGGGACATTGCTTTGTGGATCCAGAACTGGTTGGCCCACAGAAGGCAAAGAGTGATTGTAGATGGGTCATTTTCTGCATGGAGGTCGGTGACCAGTGGAGTGCCTCAGGGATCTGTTCTGGGACCCTTACTCTTCGTGATTTTTATAAATGACCTGTATGAAGAAATGGAAGGATGAGTTAGTAAATTTGCTGGTGACACAAAGGTTGGGTGTGTTGTGGCTAGTATGGAGGGCTGTCAGAGGTTACAAAACTGAGCTGAGAAGTGGCAAATGGAGTTCAATCCAGATAAGTGTGAGGTGGTTCATTTTGGTAGGTCAAATATGATGTCAGAATATAGTATTAATGGTAAGATTCTAGGCAGTGTGGAGGATCAGAGGGATCTTGGGGTCCAAGTCCATAGGACACTCAAGGCTGCTGTGCAGGACTCAAGGCTCTGTGGTTAAGTAAGTATACAGTGCATTGGCCTTCACCAATCATTGGATTGAATTTTGGAGCCAAGAGGTAATGTTACAGCTATCTATGACCCTGGTCAGCCACCACTTGGAGTACTGTGCTCAGTTCTGGTCACCTCACTACAAGAAGGATGTGGAAACTATAGAAAGGGTGCAGAGGAGATTTACAAGGATGTTGCCTGGATTGGGGAGCATGCCTTATAAGAATAATTTGAGTGAACTCGGCCTGTTTTCCTTGGAACGATGGAGGATGACAGGTGACCTGATAGAGGTATAAGGCGATGAGAGGCATTGATTGTGTAGATAGTCAGAGGCTTTTTCCTAGGGCTGAAATGGCTAGCACGAGAGGGCACATTTTTTACGTGCTTGGACGTAGGTACAGAGGAGATTTCGGGGTAAGTTTTTTTTTTACGTAGTGAGTGGTGAGTGCGTGGAATGGGCTGCCAGTGACGGTGGTGGAGGCGGAATTGATAGGGTCTTTTAAGAGACTCCTGGACAGATACACGGAGCTCAGAAAAATAGAGGGCTATGGTTAACCCTAGGTAATTTCTAAGGTAAGGACATTTTCAGCATAGTTTTGTAGGCCGAAGGGCCTGTTTTGTGCTGTAGGTTTTCTATGTTTCTATGTTCCAATATTGTACTGGCTGGTGTGCCATAATGTCATAGTCATAGCCGTCATAGTCATACTTTATTGATCCCGGGGAAATTGGTTTTCGTTACAGTTGCACCATAAATAATAAATAGTAATAAAACCATAAATAGTTAAATAGTAATATGTAAATTATGCAATAAGTCCAGGATCAGCCTATTAGCTCAGGGTGTCTGACCCTCCAAGGGAGGAGTTGTAAAGTTTGATGGCCACAGGCAGGAATGACTTCCTATGACGCTCTGTGCTGCATCTCGGTGGAATGAGTCTCTGGCTGAGTGTACTCCTGTGCCCACCCAGTACATTATGTAGTGGATGGGAGACATTGTCCAAGATGGCATGCAACTTAGACAGCATCCTCTTTTCAGACACCACTGTGAAAGAGTCCAGTTCCATCCCCACAACATCACTGGCCTTACGAATGAGTTTGTTGATTCTGTTGGTGTCTGCTACCCTCAGCCTGCTGCCCCGGCACACAACAGCGAACATGATAGCACTGGCCACCACAGATGGTGTTGGTATTTAAGGTACACAGACAATCGCAGCATTATAATAATTTCTAACCCTCAAAATAAGGCAGGTTTCCCACATAAGGATCTAGTGGCTCATCAGTAGTCTACAATTAAAAACTTGGCAGATGTAAGGAATTACAGGAAGAGAGCAAAAACGCAGCTTCTCTCAGAAGGATTTCTTGCTGGCTGAACTTGCCATATTATGGCCAGCATTCAAAAACGTCTAAAACGTTAATTTCATGAATCCTTCTCCTTCATTGAGGGGTTTGGCTACATATTTGAAGCAATAGTGTTCTCCCAAAGAGATAATGGTATGTCTTCTGGTCAACCTCTAATAGACTTTGTGTACAAACATAGAACAAAGAACAGTACAGCACAAGAACAGGCTCTTAGGTACATATTGTTGTGCTGAACCAATTACATTTGTAAACAAATGATTAACTAAGCTAATTTCTTCAGCCTACACAATGTCCATAGTGTTCCATTTTCCTCACATTCATCTAAACATCTATCTAAACAGCTCTTAAAAGTCTCTAATGTTCCTGCCTCTAGCACCACCCCAGGCAGCACTTTCCAGGCACCCACCACTCTCTGTGTAAAAAACTTGCCCCGCACAGCGCATTTGAAATGACTCTCTCTCACCTTAAATGGTTATTGTCTGTCTACTCTATCTCTTCCTCTCGTATGTTTTAAACCTCTATCCGATCTCCCCTCAGCGTCCACCACTCCAGAGAAATCAACCCAAGTTTGTCCAACCTCTCATTATAGCACATGCCCTCTATCCCAGGCAACATCCTGATAAATCTCTTTTGCACCCTCTCCAAAGCCTCGACATCCTTCCTATAATGGCGTGACCAGCATGGTAAGCAATACTCCAGATACAGCCCAACTAGGGTTTTATAAAGCTGCAACATAACTTTCTGACTTTTGAACTCAGTGCCTTGACTAAAATAGGCAAACACGCCAAATGCCTTTTTAACCACTCTATCAACCTGTGCAGCCACTTTCAGGGAGCAATGAACTTGGACGAGAAGATCCCTCTTCTCATCAACACTGTTGAACGCCAGAGATTTGGGCTAAAATGGAAAAACTGATCAGCCACATTGAATTGGCAGAGTAGACTCAATAGATCAAAGGGCTTAATTCTACTCCTATATCTTATGGTCTTAACACTAGCTTTATCACGGAACAATTTACCATAAAACCCTATGGCGTTACAGGAAAGATACTGGCATGGGTAGAGGAATGGCTGACAGACAGGAGGTTGCAAGTAGGAATAAAGGGGGCCTTTTCTGATCAGCTGCCAGTGACTAGTGATATTCCTCAGAGGTCAGTATTGGGACCACCACTTGTCACATTGTTTGTCAATAATTTGGATAATGGAATTGATGGCTTTGTGGCAAAGTCTGTGGATGATATGAAGATAGGTCCAGGGGTAGGTAGTGCTGAGGAAGCAATGTGATTGCAGTAAGACTTAGACAAATTGGAAGAATGGACAAGAAAGGGGCAGATGGAACACAGACCGCGGTGGAGGCTAAATCCGTGCGTATACTTAAGGTGGAAGCTGATAGTTTCCTGATCAGTCAGTGTATCAAAGGATTTGGCAAGAAGGCAGGTGTATGGGGTTGAGTGGGATTGCAATCAGCCATGACCGAATGGCGAAGCAGACCTAATGGGCTGAATGGCCTAATTCTGCTCCTATGTTTTATGACCAATTAACCTACTAACCAGTACATCTTTAGACTGTGGGAGGAAACCGGAGCACCTGCAGGAAATCCATGCGGTCACAGTACAAATTCCTTACAGATGGCACTGAAATTAAACTCCAAACTCTGATGCCCAAGCTATAATAGCATCATGCCAACTGCTAACCTACTATGGCACCCCATGGTATAAAAATATCCAGGGGAAACCAGGGTGCATGAAAATAAATAGCTTTGGCTGGGTTAAACTCTATCTGCCATTTCTCCACCCGTATCTGCAATGGATCTATATCCCTTTATATTCTTTGCCTGTCTTCCCTGTTATCCAGAATACCACCAATCTTCGTATCATCTGCAAACTCTCTAACCCACCCATCTACATTTTCATCTAGGTCACTTTTATACAGTACATCACAAACAGCAGAGGTCCCAGTATAGATCCCTGCAGAACACCACTAATCACAGACCTCCAGCCAGAATAAGTCTCTTAGACCACTACCCTCTGGTTTTCACTGCCAAGCCAGTTCTAAATCCAAACAACTAATTCCCCATGAATTCAATGCACCTTAATCTTCAAAAGGGTAACTTGTAATTAGTTGCTTTGCCATAAAAATCCCAAAGCAGCTAAATAAGTGTTTCTGAAGCACAACTTTTGTAATAATACAGTATAATGGCAACCCACTTGTTCACAACAAAGTTCCCCGAAAAGGAGTGCGAATATGACCAGATAAACTATTCTGGTGACGTTAATTTAATAGTAAGTATTAGCCAGGATATTGGCTATTTTCAAAGTATTGTCATGAGGTATTTTACATCCTCCTAAGGAGGTCAATGGAGCCTTGGCTTAATACTGCATTCAAAAGATAAAACCTCTGAAAGTGTAGCACCTCAGCAGTATGCAAACAATGTCATCCAAGGTTTTATTGTTGGGTATTACACCAAAATACCAGCTCAGACTCTGTGCTTAAATCGTTAAGGTAGGTTTTAATGCATGACCATGTGGCACAGATGTGAAATGCAGCAACCGAACTAAAGCTAATACTTTGTGACTATTCAAGACTTGGAAGCAGTTGGGCACCAGACTACCAGAATTACTTATCTCAAGAGATAACATCTTCAATTTTTTTTACAGGAGCACAGCATACAGAAAAATAGAGTAGCATGTACTGAACGTAAGCAACCCTATATTAACACAACCACTCAATAATTTTAAATTATTGTTGGTACACATGACTACACATTAAAATGGTCCTACAGCAGAAAAAAAAGCAGTAATTACAAAGCTAGAATGGATCAGTTCTAAAACTGTTCAAGAACACAGTATTGAGTTTTAATCATGTAATCAGGATATTGCTAATATTTAAGTTTATCAGCTGAAAGGTGATGGTGGACAAACATTGATTGTTTTCTCTGGAACACCTGAGGCTGAGGGGTGACATAATAGAAGTACGTAAAATTATCAGAGGCATTGTTAGAGTAGATAGTCTTTTTCCCAAAATGGAAATAACAAATATCAGAGGACATAGGTTTAAAGTGAGAGAAAATACATGCAGGGCAATTTTTGTTTTTCACTCAAATGGTAAATATCTGGAACATGCTTCCAGTGGTAGAAAATACATGATAGAAATGTTTAGAGGGCATTTGAACAGACAGATAAACAGGCAGTGAATAGAGGGATTTGGAGCAAGTGCAGGCAGATAGGATTAATTAAATTGGCATTATGAACAGTACAGATATAGTGGGATTAACCATATTAACCATGATGGTGTGCTGTACTGATCATTTTTCTAGGTAGGCTATTTGGCCCTTTGAGATCTACTATAACTAATTTTTCACTTAATTCCCCTGTGCTTACCTCATGACCCTTGATTCCTTTAATATCTCACAATCTGACCCACCACAGGGAGGACATTACAAGGATTCCCGGCTATATGGCTCAAGAAGCTCCTCAGTCCTGTGTGACCAACTTCTTATTTTAAGACTATGGATACCACAGCTAACGGAAACAGCATCCTTGCATTGACCTGCCAAGTTCTGTGATAAAATTAAATCACCTCTTCATTCTAGACAGCATAGCTCCAGTCTGTTTAATGTTTCCATGTATAGTTTAATATCTTTTATCTTGTGCTCAAAAAATCTCTTGTACTGAAGGCCAACATACTGTCTCCCTTCCTAATTGCTGACTGTATTTGTACTTCAACTTCCATTGGTTGTGAACAAGTACTGTACATCCAAGTGCCTCAGACCACCAACACGTATTAATCTATTACCATTGAAAAAAGCTCCACTTTTCTTCTATTCTCCATAAAAGACTGTTTCAAGATGCAGTAAAATTATTCCTTTTGTACCTTTAATCTCTCAGACACTCCTGATGTTCCTCCTCCAAAGTGCCTCGAAAGAACAGATTATTATTAATACATTGTTCATGTAAAGCTTTCTCTTCAATAAATTGCTAAAGTTAACTCCTACTTTACATGGTACTTAAATTTTGCTCCTCTACTGCATCATGGTCAGAATCAATAATGAAAAATAATGGACTCTTCTAACTGAAGAAAATTGCATAATCTTTCTGGTTTATGAAATAAACTAACAACATAGGAACAGATTATTTTCTAATTGATCTGTACTAACAGTTCCTGGATCTATACAAAAGTTAATAGCAAATCAAAATTATTCGACATGTTGCTTTCTTATAATTGAGAGTCATAAATTGTTAAATTGGGTCCAAACTAACTTGGGTTCCTCCAAGTCACCTGAAGGTGAATCAGCAGAAAATCAGAAAAGTAATGGTTGCTTCTAAAATATTTTGATCTCTTTCCGGGGGTACTTCATGAAAACTTCCAGAACGTTGTCTGTACATGTTCCTACCCTCAAGACAGTATTTTTTAAAGGTACTTTAAATCAACCTTGCAACATTAACTTCAGGGAGAAATCTATAAAGTCGGAACTAAAGATCTTTGCTCAGTTCTGCCAATCTAAATGCACAATACGTCAGTATACATGACTTCAACACCCACCCTGCTTATGCACTGTTTGCCCTACTCCCATCAAGGAAGAGGTTACAACAGGATTACCAGACTCAAAAACAGGTCCTTCCTTCAAGCCATCAGGCTGATCAACACCTCCACCCTATTAACCTACCCACCATCACTACTTTATCATTTCCTGCCAGTCACCTTATGTACAGATACTCCTGTACCTAGTGTCACTTTATGTACAATCTTACATATTTATATTTAGTGTGTTCTTATTGTATTCTTTGTGCGTATTGTGGACTAAAAACAATTTCATTCTCCTTTATACCTGTGTATTGACAAGTGGCAGTAAACAATCTTGGATCTTGAATAGTCTAATGCAGATTCCATCAGAGTGTGCAAGGTTAGGTTAGGGTAACGCCTGTCAGCTCGCTGTTTCTCCCATGATGAATGCACTCAGGGTACTGATTCCTAGCGGCCTGGGGTCTGGGGGAGAATGAAGGAGTGAGCAAATGGAAGAAAACAGTTGGCATTAAAAATGATATTTATAATGTTGTCAACCTGAACTCTCAAGCTCGTCTGTTTGTCAATAGCAAAGCCCTCGTCAAATATTCTCTAACCACCCCCCACCCCCGTGCAATACTTGAGAACAGGTAAGGAATGGAAAATATTTAACTACATTCAGAACAAGCTAAATTAACTTAATATTTCTGGCCCTCATCATGGCAGACAGGAAGGCTCTGTGACAGGTAGTCAAGGACCTGCCATCAAGGACTGGCACAGAAAGGTGCCGGAAAAAGGCCAGTAATGTCATGAAGGATCCCACCCACCCTGCTCATGGACTGTTTGCTGCTCCCATCAGGGAGGAGGCCATGTAGCATCTATTACAGGACCATCAGACTCAAAAACAGTTACTGTCCCTAAGCTGTAGGGCTGATCAACACCTCCACCCGACAGCCCACCACCACTACTTAAACATTTCTTGTCAGAGTCACCATATATACAGACACTCTCGTGCCTAGCATCAACTCAAAGGTTCATTTTATTGTCAAAGTATGCATGTATACTACAACTCTGATATTTGTCTCCTCCAGATAGCCGTGAAATACAAAAAGACCACGGGTCTGATGATAAAAAAAGACATTAACTCCCCCAAACTGCATGAAAAAACGAAACAAAATTCATAGATCACAAAACAATTTTTTGTCACAACAAAAAAAGCCATAAAAAATCCTGTTAATAATCCCCAACCCCCTCACTTGCAGAAAAGGGCAGTGACAGTAGCACCAAGTCCCCAACCATCCCCAACACACAAAAAATTAAGTTTAATCAATTTATGGGCATACAATCAACTCTTACAAGCTATCTTATCTATTTAGATTTATTGTGCTTTTTATTATTGCATTCTTTATCTTATTATGCTTTTTTTGTCTTGCATTGAATCTGGTGTAACAATTATTTTGTTCTCTTCTACACTTGAGTACTGGAAATGACAGTAAACAATCTTGAATTTACTTTCCTCCTTCACAGCCATTCCCTTCCCTTCAAATGGACTTACCAGGCTGATTTCCTAGCTGTCTCATTTCAGCAAATTTACCCTCTGCCGGTGGGAACGATAAAATAAAAGCCTGGCAAAGGGAGGTTAGTGCATTCCTGTGGGACTCCTGAAGTTGGTGGTAATTCACCATATAATCCAACCCAATGTAGTGAAGTTGACCTACATCTTCAAGTCCATTAACAATCTCCACTCCAAAGATCCATTCCACTCATTTTTATATATAATTTAAACTGAAGCCTTTGAATTCTTATTTTCATGGCACTCTTACTAAAATGGGCTTCCTGGATTCAGTCCCAATAGCATTCTCCCGCCAAAGGAAGCAAGTTTTCTATCTCTACACACAATGGGACTCCGCGTTCTCCTCTAAGCAAAACACCAAGTTTAAAAGTATCTCTTTTCTTACTTCTTGGTTACTGGTTTTAAACCTTCGAACTTCACAATCAAAAGCTGTGTGGATTCACTTTGACTTCAGAGCCTCTAAAAGGCGATGCAGTTGAAGAAACCAGAGCATCTTGGAAATGATTTTAAGAAGGTTTAAAAATCAAATTTTCATTCACACACGCAATCTTCTAAACTCAGTGGAACTTGTTTGAATCCCTTCGTGTTTGCTCCAAATTAATTAAAAAATATCAATAGTTAACTGCCTTGAACGACAAATATTCATTTGTCTCTGGAAAAGGTGCCGACTTAAAAAAAGCAACGTACCCAAAAATGTTTTGAGGAACTAAGCAGGACAGGCAGCATCTATGGAAAAGGAGTCGACGTTTCGGGCCGAGACACTTATTCAGGACTCCTGAAGACTTGTTTATTTAAGAAAAACAAGTTTCGATTGTGCAAGAGTGAAGACGAGTGCAACCCCTTTCCGTTGACACCCCGAGCAGAAGAGAGCAGGCCGACACTGCTGTTCAGTGGAACGGGAGCGGGCGTTGCGCGCGTGAGAGAGACGGCCAGGGCGCGAGCAGCAGCGCCAGGTAACCGACGCGGCGCCTGGACGACCGCTCCGAGCGCGTTCGCAGTAAGCGGGGACCTCGAGTAACCATCGGCACTGCGGGGCATTCCCGAGTCAGGAAGGCACACAGCCGCGCGCCAGGTCGAAGTGCAAACAAATCAACACAATTAATTCAAGTCCCAGATGGCTCCTTCAGTCATCCGACTGGCCTTCTTGATAAGTTGGAACATTGTCTATCATTCATGTTCGCAAACTTATCACTGCCCCAAGATCTGTCGCTGTTCCGCTCGGTTTGTAAAATGCACCAAAGAAACAGCAGCCGGTGTTCCAGCTGCGATTGTACGCAGCTGTTCTAGTCTGTAAGTACACTAGTTGCTTTCTTACTTCTAGTTTTCTTTAAACGGAATTGTTTATAAGGGCTAATTTTTCGTGTGTTTAATTGGTAATTATGAATGAGAAGTACACTATCCAAAATTTAGATTTACTGAATGCATAATTTCCTATTGCATAAGTGTAATACTAAATAAAGTAAGTTCACAACTGTTTATTTTTACTTTCGAACGATTGTTTAAGAGGACAAAACTTCTTTCGTAAACTACAATCGTGGAATCATAACCACACAAAGTGTATTCTGAACAATGGTGCTTTATTGCTTGCTTACAATATTGGTCCAGGCTGGGGCTTTTTGGAAAGAGTCTTTCCCTTGTTAAATTCCGAATCAGTGCAGAGATGTGTTATTTGTAAATCTCGCAGCAGTCCTCGGTGTTGTCAGTCACTTAATCAAGAACGTCGAAACCTCCTGCTTTAAAAATATCTTAGGCTTCTCATCCTCCTTTCTTTTCAAAAGCATCACCACATATTTGTCAGTCATGTAATACATGAGCACTAAAAACTTTTGCATTGTTTTAGAGCTATTAATCCGCCCGAATAACTTTATAGTAACCTTAATTTCGTGCATCCTTTATTATTTTTTTCTTAATCTTCGAGTTAGACTGATTACAAATTTCTAACCTTGTGTCAGCAGATCAAGCTTCAATGTAGCCAACAAGGACACCACAATATTTTAATTATTATTTTGTGCTGCTTTAACGTAACAAATTTTGTACTTTCTGCCTTCCAGAAAAAGCACAGCTGCAATTTTCTTTTGCACATCTCAAGATTTGTGTATCTGACCCCAGATTAATCAGTTTCCTATCATATACTGTGTATCTTTCTTCTGAAACCCTTCCTGATTTTTGGTTGATTGGTGGAGATTCATAGAGGTATACAGCACGGAAACAGCCCTTCAGCCCAATTCATCTATGGCAACTAGTTGCTTACCTTAGCGAGTTCCCTTTGTCTACATTTGGCTCATATCCATCCTAAACCTTTATTTTTCTACAGTGCAGCAACAGGCCCTGTGATTCATCTAGTTTGTGCTGAACTCAAGAAACTAGGTACTGCTAGAGCTCTGGAAAATTACAAGGGAACCAGGAAGGAGCTCAAGAATGAAATTAGGAGAGCCAAAGGGGGCCATGAGAAGGACTTGGCGAGCAGGGTTAAGGAAAACCCCAAGGCATTCTACAAGTATGTGAAGAGCAGGAGGATGAGCCCTGTGAGAATGGGACCAATCAGGAGTGAAAGTGGAAACGTGTGCATGGAGCCGGAGGAGGTAGCGGAGGTACTTAATGAATACTTTGCTTCAGTATTCACCAGTGAAAAGGACCTTGGCAATTGTGGGGGTGACTTACAGTGGACTGAAATGCTTGAGTGTATAGACATTAAAAAAGAGAATGTGTTGGAGCTTTTGAAAGGTGTTAAGTTAGATAAGTCACTGGGACTGGATGAGATATACCCCAGGCTACTGTGGGAAGCGAGGGAGGAGATTGCTGAGCCACTGGCGATGATCTTTGCATCATCAATAGGGACGGGAGAAGTACCAGAGGATTAGAAGGTTTCAAACGTTGTTCCCTTGTTCAAGAAAGGGAGTAGAGATAACCCAGGAAATTATAGACCAGTGTGTCTTACATCAGTGGTGGGCAAGTTGTTGGGGAAGATCCTGAGAGGCGGGACTTATGAACATTTGGAGAGACATAGTCTGATTAGGAATAGTCAACATGGCTTTGTCAAGGGCAAGTCATGCCTTAAGAACTGATTGAATTCTTTTGAGGATGTAACAAAACACATTGATGAAGGCTGAGCAGTGTTTATGGATTTCAGTAAGCACAGTACAAGGCTTATTCAGAAAGTATTGAGAAATAGGATCCAAGGAGATCTTGCTTTGTGAATCCAGAAGTGGCTTGCCCACAGAAAGCAAAGGGTGGTTGTAGATGGTTTGTATTCTGCATGGAGGTCGGTGACCAGTGGTGTTCCTCAGGGATCTGTTCTGGGACCCCTCCTCTTTGCGATTTTTATAAATGACCTGGATGAGGAAGTAGAAGAGTAGATTCGTAAGTTTGCTGATGATACAAAAGTTGGGGGTGTTGAGCTTAGTCTGGAGGGTTGTCAGCGGTTACAGCGCGACATCAATAGGATGCAGAACTGGGCTGAGAAGTGTCAGGTGGAGTTCAGCCCAGATAAGTGAAGTGGTTCATTTTGGTAGGTCAAATATGAAGACAGAATATAATAATATCAATTGCAGTGGGGAGGATCTGCGAGATCTTGGGGTCCATGCCCAAAGGACACTCAAAGCTGCTGCGCAGGATGATAGTGTTGATAGCGATGCAGGTGGATGCTTCCCTGGTGTCATGGATTCTTGATTACCTGACTGGCAGACCACAGTACGTGTGCTTGCAACACTGTGTGTCCGACAGAGTGATCAGCAGCACTGGGGCTCCACAGGGGACTGTCTTGTCTCCCTTTCTATTCACCATTTACAACTCGGACTTCAACTACTGCACAGAGTCTTGTCATCTTCAGAAGTTTTTGGATGACTGCCATAGTTGGATGCATCAGCAAGGGAGATGAGGTTGAGTACAGGGCTACGGTAGGAAACTTTGTCACATGGTGTGAGCAGAATTATCTGCAGCTTAATGTGAAAAAGACTAAGGAGCTGGTGGTAGACCTGAGGAGAGCTAAGGTACCAGTGACCCCTGTTTCCATCCAAGGGGTCAGTGTGGACATGGTGGAGGATTACAAATACCTGGGGATACGAATTGACAATAAACTGGACTGGTCAAAGAACACTGAGGCTGTCTACAAGAAGGGTCAGAGCCGTCTCTATTTCCTGAGGAGACTGAGGTCCTTTAACATCTGCCAGACGATGCTGAAGATGTTCTACGAGTCTGTGGTGGCCAGTGTGAGCATGTTTGCTTTTGTGTGCTGGGGCAGCAGGCTGAGGGTGGCAGACACCAACAGAATCAACAAACTTATTCGTAAGGCCAGTGATGTTGTGGGGATGGAACTGGACTCTCTCACGGTGGTGTCTGAAAAGAGGATGCTGTCCAAGTTGCATGCCATCTTGGACAATGTCTCCCATCCACTACATAATGTACTGGGTGGGCACAGGGGTACATTCAGCCAGAGACTCATTCCACCGAGATGCAACACAGAGTGTCATAGGAAGTCATTCCTGCCTGTGGCCATCAAACTTTACAACTCCTCCCTTGGAGGGTCAGACACCCTGAGCCAATAGGCTGGTCCTGTACTTATTTCCTGGCATAATTTACATATTACTATTTAATTATTTATGGTTTTATTACTATTTATTACTTATGGTGCAACGGTAACGAAAACCAATTACCCCCGGGATCAATAAAGTATGACTATGATTATGACTATGACTATGAAGAAAGCTTAATAGTGAAGCAAATATCATTACTTCTGCCTTGATCTGATGCTGCTCTCTTGCCCATATAGTGGAAGGTGAAGCTCTTGGCTGGAGTGCTGTGTTCTGAACGCTGGGGGGTGAGCCATGTCTCTATGATCCTTGTGGTGAAGGTAGAGTAGTGGATGGAGTGTATACGGATTTCAGTAAGGCATTTGATAAGGTTCCCCATGCGTGGCTCAGAAAGAAAGTATTGAGGCATGGGATCCAAGGAGACCTTCCTCTGTGGATCCAGAATTGGTCTGCCCACTGAAGGCAAAGGGTAGTTGTGAATGGTTTGCATTCTGCATGGAGGTTGGTGACCAGTGGTGTTCTGCAGGGATCTGTTCTGGGACCCCTCCTCTTTGTGATTTTTATAAATGATCCGGATGAGGAAGTAGAAGGGTGGGTTAGTAAGTTTGCTGATGACACAAAAGTTGGAAGTGTTGTGAATAGTCTGGAGGGTTGTCGGAGGTTACAGCAGGACATTGATAGGTTGCAAAACTGGGTTGAGAAGTGGCAGATGGAGTTCAACCCAGATAAGTATGAAATGGTTCATTTCAGGAGGTCAGATTTGAAGACAAAATATAATATTAATGGTAAAACCCTTGGCAGTGGGAAGGATCAGTGAAATTTTGGGGTCCGTGTCCATAGGACACTCAAAGCTGCTGCGCAGGTTGACAATGTTGCTAAGAAGGCATATGGTGTGGTGGCCTTCATCAACCGTAGGATTGAGTTCCAGAGCCATGAGATAATGTTACAGCTATATAAGATCTTAGTTAGATCACGCTTGGAGTACTGTGTTCAGCTCTGGTCACCTCATTACAGGAAGGATGTGTATACTATAGATAGAGTGCAGAGGAGAATTACAAGGATGTTGAATAGATTGGAGAGCATGCCTTATGAGAATATGTTGAGTGAACTTGGCCTTTTCTCCTTGGAGCGACGGAGGATGAGAGGTGACCTGATAGAGGTATATAAGGTGATGAGAGGCATTGAATGTGTGGATAGCCAGAGGCTTTTTCCCAGGGCTGAAATGACTAACACAAGGGTGCATAGTTTTAAGGTGCTTGGAAGTAGGTACAAGGGGAATGTCAGAGGTAAGTTTTCCACACAGAGAGTGGTGGATGCGTGGAATACACTGCCAGTGAAGATGATAGAGGCAGATACAATATGGTCTTTTAAGAGACTCTTTGATAGGTACTGTACGTGGAACTTAGAAAAATAGAGGGCTATGCGGTAGGGAAATTACAGGCAGTTTCTGGAGTAGGTTACATGGTCGACATAACATTGTGGGCCGAAGGGCCTGTAATGTGCTGTAGATTTCTATGTTTCTAACTATTATTCTGCCTTGTCCCGTCAACCTGCACCTGGGCCATAGTCCTCTCCACTCCTGCCACCAATGTACTTATCCAAACTTCTCTTAAATGTTGAAATTCTGCTGGCAGTTCATTCCACATGCTTGCTATTGTTGCCGTCCATTTTTATTCTCATCGTACCTGTCAAAATATTTTTTTAAACCACCACCTCTGGCAGTTCATTCCATATACCCACTGTCATTGTGTGAAAAACCTGTCCCTCACATATCCTTTAAATCTTTCCCTTCTCACATTAAACTTATGCCCTCTCACTTCAGATTCCTTTATCACGGCAAAAATGTCTGTGACTGTCTATGTTTCTCAGACTTTTATAAGCCACTATATAAGTCACTCCTCAGTAAACAGGCCCAGCCTATTCATCCTCTCCTTATAACTCAAGCCTTCCATTCTAGGCAATACACTTTTCCCTAGCCTATGTAACAAATAATTCCATTGGCTGTCTACATTCAATACACAAATACACCATTCACAGTTTTCTATAACTATAATATAAGGTTCCAATTCTTGAACTTAATGCCACTACCTTGTCTACCCAACTTTTGGGGAATAGTGTACTTGTACCTCAAGATCTTTCTGTTCAATTACATTTTCCTATTCACTGTACATCTTGGCCTGGATTTAATTTCCCAAAATGCATTGCTTTGTAATTGTCAGAGTTAAATTCCATCTTTTATTCCTTTCCTGATGATCTAGCTCCTGTTGCAACCTTAGATAACCATCTTCCCTGTCCACTTTACATTGCACCTCAACCAATTATAGCTTGCTCTTCTGCTATTGTTTAGCCACCTAAGCTGGGAAATAAAGATTAATCTGATAGTGTGCTGCTGGGAACAGACAAGTGATTAAAAATAACAGGTTGCCTATCACACTCGATCCTGAAGCCAAACAGCCGTACGTTACCCATTCCAACCCCTTCAGCATTCCAAATCACCTTTTCCTAACACAATCTTCTATTTTCTCCTGCTACCATTCCATGCAATAGCAGGTGATGTAAATAACACACATAAAATGCTGGAAGAACTCAGCAAGCCAGGCAGCATCTATGGAAAAGAGTACAGTCAACGTTTCAGGCTGAGGCCCTTCAGCAGGACTGGTGAAGAAAAAGATGAAGCATAGTGTTTAAAAGGGGGTGGGGGAACACAAGGTGATTGATGAAACAGGGAGGGAAGGGGTGAAGTAAAGAGCTGGGAGGTTGATTGGTGAGAGAAATACAGAACTGGAGAAGGGAGAGTCAGATAGGAGAGGAGTGAAGACCATGGAAGAAAGAAAAGGGGAGGAGCACTAGAGGGAGGCACTGGGCAGGCAAGGAGATAAGGTGAGAGAGAGAGAAGGGGTGGGGAATGCTAAAGGGTGGTGGCATTCCCAAAAGTTCGAGAAATCGATGTTCATGCCATCAGGTTGGAGGCTACCCAGAAAACATATAAGGTGTTGTTCCTCCAACCTGAGTGTGGCCTCATCATGACAGTGGAGGAGGCCATGGATAGATGTATTGGAATGGGAATGGGAAGTGGAATTAAAATGGGTGACCACTGGGAGATCCTGCTTTTTCTGGAGGATGGAGTGTAGGTGCTCGGCGAAGCAGTCTCCCAATTTATGTCAGGTCTCATCAATATATAGAGGCCATGCTGGGAGCACTGGTCACAGTATATGATCCCAACAGACTCACAGGTGATGTAAATATTCCTTCCATTGTTCCCAGAGAAGCAGCAATTTGTATTTATTCCTGTTTATTATGTTTCTGTGTGGTGGAGAAGGCAAATGGTGACCATTCTGAGAACATCTGTTTGAAGTCAGGATGATCCTGAGCTTTTAGTTGTCTGTCAGTTTAGTTATACAAGCCATTCTCACGTTGACTTCTCTCTTTCTCCTCCACACCGCTCAAAGACTAAGCAAAGAATTGCAAGACTGAGAACTTTTAACCTGGCACGTAACAGTCTTAAGGGCTAAATATGATTTTTTTCCAACTGTTTCAGAAATTCCAGTCTCACATCCAGCCTTCAATTTGTTTGCTTTCTTCCTGCTATCTCAAGATTTTATTTATCTCCTTCTATTTACATTTCCTCCAGACAAACCTTTTCAGCTCCTTGTCAACAATGCTACTACTCCGTTCACTGTGTCTTTCTGATACTTTTTGTTTTCTATGTCCTTCCCCCTTCTCTGTTAGTTTATTTCATTTTGTATTTCTGTCTGTTTTGATAGAAAGTCTTTGACCTCAAATGTTAACTCTGTTTCTCCCCCCACAGGTGCAGCTTGGTGTGCTGGATATTCCTAGCAGTTTCCCTTTTGTTACCCTGATCTTGAGTTTTGTCTGATTATCCCAATTAAAACATATATAACAGATCTATATATTTTTTATGTTTGTTCAATGTTATACATGGCCTGAGCAAGTAATGGACTTGATAAGACAGGTTCATTTTCACTTGGGCCATGAATGGCCATTCAATATATTGTACCTACTTAAGATTGATGAGTGTCAGACATGTGTATCATACCTTTTGCTCTTTCTCTAACTTTACATTGTCAGCATTATTCACAATATCTCATGTCTATCTCTCGCAGCAGTCAAGCCTTTAATTAGAAGGAATAAAGTGAGTCCCATTTTTATGATGCATCACCAATATACTGTAGTTCAATATATGCTTAATATATGTCCACATTTCCATCCTGTGCTTCCAGTGGGTGAGCCTTTGGACCTGGTCTGTGCTTGCTTGAAATTACTCTTTGAGGTTATTGCTTTTAACCTAAGTCTGATTTTTAAAAACATGGAAATGAACAGAATTATAAACTAAGTTTATAAGTTTCATGTGGAATTTTTTTCCATTTGTCTACTGTTGTGATTTCTCTGATAGTGTGAAGAACTGTTTATGAATTTAGGGAATGGTAACTGTTCCAGAAACTAGGATATCCTGGTTTTCTAACAGAATGGCAAAGACTTTGTAATTTCTGATACAGGGCCAGCGTAATGACTTTTGTTGTGTGGTAGTTTGTGATTGATGAATGCAGATCACATTTGCAATTATTTCAGTTCCTCCTAAAATGACTAACATCGGAGGGAGAGCAGGAAGAATATGTTATATAAATGACAAACTTGTCCACAGAGTGGAAGTGGTCGGTTTAGATCTGATTACAAGTATATATTGTTGAGATTAGTAAACCAGTACCAAATATAATTTTGTTTGTTTTCCTTAGTAAGTTTTATGCTAATCAGAGAGAATTACATCTGGAAAATAAAGATTCTTCATTTTGGTTACTTCCAAACCCTGTATAGTCAGGGCTGTACATGGGGAGAAGTGATTTTGTTTTTGGAGATTATGTTCCTCTAGCATTTCAGTGACTCTTTCATCTAGATTAATATCTGTGGGGGAGAAAAAACTACATCTATATTTCCATACTTCTAAATGGATTGAGGCCACTTGGCCCATTATGTCCATGTCAACTCACAGAGCAATCATATCTGTCTCATTCTCCCATTTATTTTTTTTACAGTCTATTTTTGCCACATACCTGTCAACTCTCTTCCCTCCAACCCCTCCCTTTGTGTAACCATATGTCTACTTACCAGGGACAATTTACAATGGTAAGTTACTAACAACATGGATGATTATGGGATATATGAGGAAACCAGCACATTCAGGACAGACACAAACATTTCCAGGAAGAGTGTGCAAACCCCATACAGCCAGCACTAGAAGTCAGGAATGAATCCAAATCAGTGGAGCCTTTAGGTTTGTCGTCACATGGTGTGAGCAGAATTATCTGCAGCTTAATGTGAAAAAGACTAAGGAGCTGGTGGTAGACCTGTGGAGAGCGAAGGTACCGGCGACCCCTGTTTCCATCCAGGCGGTCAGTGTGGACATGGTGGAGGATTACAAATACCTGGGGATACGAATTGACAATAAACTGGACTGGTCTAAGAACACTGAGGCTGTCTACAAGAAGGGTCAGAGCCGCCTCTATTTCCTGAGGAGACTGAGGTCCTTTAACATCTGCCGCACGATGCCGAGGATGTTCTACGAGTCTGTGGTGGGCAGTGCTATCATGTTTGCTGTTGTGTGCTGGGGCAGCAGGCTGAGGGTAGCGGACACCAATAGAATCAACAAACTCATTCGTAAGGCCAGTGATGTTGTGGGGATGGAACTGGACGCTGTCACGGTGGTGTCTGAAAAGAGGATGCTGTCTAAGTTGCATGCCATCTTGGTCAATGTCTTCCATCCACTACATAATGTACTGGGTGGGCACAGGAGTACATTGAGCCAGAGACTCATTCCTCCGAGGTGCAGCACATAGGAAGTCATTCCTGCCTGTGGCCATCAAACTTTACAACTCCTCCCTTGGAGGGTCAGACACTCTGAGCCGATAGGCTGGTCCTGGACTTATTTCATAATTTACTGGCGTAATTTACATATTACTATTTATTATTTATGGTGCAACTGTAATGAAAACCAATTTCCCCCGGATCAATAAAGTATGACTATGACTATTTAACCCTATGGCACCATGTCAGATAAAAATTAAAGCTTGCCAAATAAGATCAAAGGAGCCTGAAAGTTGGAAATTTGATGTAAAATTTGAAATTTTACAGAATTGTTCTGTTGTTCTGACCTTGTATTCACAACATCATTCCACAACCACCTCCATGGTATTAGACTGCCATTAGTCATAAGTGAGTTACAATCCCCCGCAATATAATTTCACTTCGCCACTATTAATTTTAATTCCTAAGTGGTCTGACCAGGCAAAAAACTGGTATAACTTTCTCACATTTTTAATTTTAACTCCTCATTCCGTGCTTTCTAGAAAACTATCCCCCATTCTATCTTTGTATCCTCTTCTATTCTCATTTCCCTGCAGGGTAACGTAATTGGTAGAAACGTACATAATTGATAACCAGCGATGTTGGGTCGGGGTTCACTTTTAGAGGTTGGTCTGACATGATGATGTAATTACATGGAGCCTGGTTACTGCGTGTTGTGTTCGGGGTTTGAGTACAATAAATGGGCTGTTACGGGTTTTCTTAAACATAAAATGGCTCTTGCCATTTTATTTGCGAAAAACTGCATTGGTGATCCAGATGCTCTAGGACAGGGGTCCCCAACCTTTTTTGCACCGCGGACTAGTTTAATATTGACAATATTCTTGAGGACCGGCCGACTGGGGTTGGGGGGGTGGGGTGGTTAATCACGACCGGAATATAGGTGATAAGTCACTTGTAAGTGGCAAATACACTCAATTTTGTTCCTAAAGGGGTTTATCTAATAAATTTAATATTAAACACACAGCACATATTTTCCTTGCATTAATATAGTGATAAGTCAATTATAACAGTGGTCCCAAACCTCCAGGCCGTGGACTGATACATTGCCGCGAAGAATACAGCGGTGGCCAGAACGCACCCAGCACACCTTTAAGAAAAAAGCTGAAATAAACAAGCTAATTTATTAGGTGCCGCTAATTGATCAGAGGCTGATCTGGGCCGACATTTACGTGCCGAGTGGCACCTAATCAATTAGCTTGTTTATTTTGGCTTTTTTCTTAAAGATATCCTGTCACCGCTGCATTCTTCGTGGCCCCGTATCGGTCTGGGGCCCGGAGGTTGGGGACCACTTAATTATAAGTCACTTATAAGTCAATAGCATCATAATATTTTAAGTAATGTTTGGATATTAAACACACAGCGCATATTTTCCTTGTATGAACATATAAAATCATTGCAACACACCAATACCGCTGAATCAGTGGGAGCCCTGGGCTGGTTTTCCTGCAACAAGACGGTCCCATCGAGGGGTGATGGGAGACAGCGATACTCGAACGGGGTTCCTTATGTCCAGTCTATTCCGCAATTTAGTTTGCATTGCATTCATTGCGGAAAACTCCGCTTCGCGGCGATATGATGTTGGAAATGGAAGCAACGTTTTCAGCGCTTTCGTGGCTATTTCAGGATATTCAGACTTGGCTTTGATCCAGAATGCCGGCAGAGATGTTATGTCAAACATACTTTTCAGCCCGCTGTCATTTGCAAGCTCGAGGAGTTGATCTTTTTCCTGCGCTGACACTGATGATTTACCGGGGACATTCACAAATGGGTCACAGACCCATTCCTTTGCACGTCTTGGGTCACTGATGACCTCGCGTGCGTTAAAGTTCAACAGTGGGCGTGACAGGGAATGAGGAAAAGTGCAGCTGACTCGTATCGTTTCATATCACCAAATCATATCGTTTTCTCGCAGCCTGGTGGTTGAGGACCACTGCTCTAGGATGATTCCAGGGTTATTGGACATGTCTGCCAACACAGACGCTTGGTAGCAAAATGCCGTCACTTTGTTTGTACAAGCCAGGGCCCAATTCGCGCTACAAGAAATCTTTGCTGTCGACACCAAATTTTACAATGTGGTAGCATCACTCAGCAACTCCGTGCTGCAAGAGTGCAGAGTCTACTAGAAGGTCTGACTGAACACGATAAATACCTATCACTGAAAACTTGCCTTTTACAGACTTTTGAACTAGCGGAGTCTGAGCGCCCCATCAGTTGCTCTCCTGGCCTGGCCTCGAGGATGTTAGGTCATCGGAGCTAATGGACCACATACTGTCTCTCCTGGGAAATCACCATCCTTGTTTTATTTTTAAAGAACTCTTCATGCAGCAAAGGCCTGATCAATTTCACATTGACCACGCTAATACACCCATGAAGGATGAAAAGGAGCTTGCTAAAATGGGTGAGAGTCTACACTCAGCTAGGCAACTTTGCAGCATTCCTTCTCCTTTTCTTGCTTCAATAAGCCTAGTCAGCAAGGCCTCCAACATAGGCACATCTGTGGCGGCAAAACAGACAATTCCAAATCTGTGCTTTTACTACGCTCATTTTGGTATGAACACTAGGAAATGCTGACTGCCTTACAGCTTTAACAGTGCCAATGCATCAGGACATCAGAGGTCTGTGAACACTGTGGGTTCCAGCTGCCAGGGATACCTACTGTTCATTATGGACACCGTTTCAAGGCGATGCTTCCTGTATGACATGGATGCTCAAGTGAGTATGCTGTCAGCATCGCCTATTGATGAAAAGACAACGAGCAATGAAACCTCGCAGGAGGCTGCGAACGATAGCAAAATCCAGACTTGCAGAACATGATGGGTCATTCTCTGCTTCAGTGGGTGATGTTACACATGGTGCTTCATCCTGGCTAATATGGCTAGACCTCAGCTTGGTGCAGATCTCCGGTGTACCCAAGGACTATTAGTCAATCTTAGGAACTGCCGGCTTGTGGATGTTAAGGACTGTGTGTCGATACCCTGCTCCCCCAGTTGGTTCTCCGTGACTCTGTCAAGCGCATGCACCACCACATGTGAGTTTACTTGACTGCTGGGCGACTTTCAAAACCTCACCAAACCCAAATTTTCCACTACAGTTATGAAGCATAGGGTTGGGCACCACATTTCTACAACTGGCCCACCAGTCCATGCCCGCGCACATAGACTGGACCCAGAAAAGCTGGCAACTGTGAGGGATGAGTTTGCAAACATGGAAAGACTTGCCATTGTATGCCTGTTTAATTGCCGCTGGTCTTCAGCCCTCCATATGGTCCCTAAGTCTGATGGTGGTTGCTGCCCACCTGGCGATTACCAACACCTTAACGAGGTCATCATTCTCGATTATTATTACCCAGTCCCACACATCCAAGACTTATTGACATGTTCAGCTGGAAAGTTAATTTTTTCTAAAGTTGACTTAGTTTGACACTACCATGAGATGCCTGTAGGAAACTTTGTCACATGGTGTGAGCAGAATTATCTGCAGCTTAATGTGAAAAAGACTAAGGAGCCGGTGGTAGACGTGAGGAGAGCTAAGGTACCGGCGACCCCTGTTTCCATCCGGGGGTCAGTGTGGACATGGTGGAGGATTACAAATACCTGGGGATACGAATTGACAATAAACTGGACTGGTCTAAGAACACTGAGGCTGTCTACAAGAAGGGTCAGAGCCATCTCTATTTCCTGAGGAGACTGAGGTCCTTTAACATCTACCAGACGTTGCTGAGGATGTTCTACGAGTCTGTGGTGGGCAGTGCTATCATGTTTGCTGTTGTGTGCTGGGGCAGCAGGCTGAGGGTAGCAGACACCAACAGAACGAACAAACTCATTCGTAAGGCCAGTGATGTTGTGGGGATGGAACTGGACTCTCTCACGGTGGTGTCTGAAAAGAGGATGCTGTCTAAGTTGCATGCCATCTTGGTCAATGTCTCCCATCCACTACATAATATACTGGGTGGGCACAGGAGTACATTCAGCCAGAGACTCATTCCACTGAGATGCAGCACAGAGCGTCATAGGAAGTCATTCCTGCCTGTGGCCATCAAACTCCTCCCTTGGAGGGTCAGACACCCTGTGCCGATAGGCTGGTCCTGGACTTATTTCATAATTTACTGGCATAATTTACATATTACTATTTAACTATTTATGGTTCTATTACTATTTATTATTTATGGTGCAACTGTAATGAAAACCAATTTCCCCCTGGGATCATAAAGTATGACTATGACTATATGTGTTCGGAGGACATTCCCAAACAGTTCTGATATTCCATTTGGCCTCTGAGTTGTTGCACATGCCATTGGGGCTGAAAAATGCAGCACAGTCTTTCCGACATCTGACGGACTCTGTATTAAAAGACTTCAACTTTCTTTTTGTTTACCTGGATGACATACTTGTCACTAGTGCAGCCAAATCTGAACACTTATCTCATCTCCGCACACTTTCAAGCACTTGACCCAACATGGGTGGATTATTAATCATGCTAAATGCCTGTTTGTGTTGTCAATCTTTCACTTTCTTGGCCATTGCATCCCCACAGAAGGTGGGAAGCCCCTTGCATCAAAGGTGGCTGCTATTATGGGCTTTTCACCACCCTACACTACTAAAAACAACTGCAAGAATTTTTAGGTATGGTGAATTTCTATCGTCGCTTCATTTGGCAAGCTGGTGAACTTAAGCTCCCTGTGTATGGTGCGCTTAAAGGCAATACCCCTAATCACATGCTTGACTGGTCAGCAGATATGAGCAGGGCATTTGTTGACACCAAACGAGCTCCTTCCAATGCGACTATTCTGGTGTACCTGCTTCCAACACACCTATAGCCATTACTACTGATGCTTCAGACTATGCTGTTCAGACGAACAGTTGGTTGGAGACATGTAGCAGTCTCTTGCCTTCTTCAGCCAGCAGCTCCAACCCTCCAAGGAAGTACAGCATGTTTGACTGTGATTTTCTCGGTCTCCATCTGGCTGTCCGCCATTTTGATTTTCTTCTGGAGGGTCACCATTTCACAGTGTGCAATCCACAACCCCCTCATGCAACCAAATGCCAAAATATCAGACCCTTGGTCTACATGGCAGCATCGCCTACTGGCCTGCATATCCGTGTTCTCACTGATATACAACATATCAAGGGAAAAATAATGCCGTGGCTGACTGTCTCCTGTGGCCAGCCGTTGAGGCCATACACATAGGGATTGACTATGCCGGGATGGCAGCCGGCCAAGCTATGACCCAGAGGTCCAGGTTTACTGAACAGCGGCTATGGGCCTGCGGGTGGCTGACATTAAGTTCAGGGAAGCTAGGGTTTCTCTCCTGTGTGATGTCTCAACTGGCTGCCCTCACCTCATAGTGCCCGTAAACAGGAGGCGGACTGTTTTTGACTCTATGCATGGTCTCTCGCATCTAGGCTGGAAGGCCTCACAGAAACAGTTTGCAGTGAAGTTTGTGTGGTCTGGCCTTAGAAAGTACATGATTGGACTGCAGTCTGTATGGAGTGCCAGCAGACAAAAACTGACCATCATGTTCAGGGGCCACTGGCACCTTTTGAGGTCCCTGGGTGACGATTTAACCATGTCAATGTGGACCTTTTTGGTCCTCTTCCCCCCTTCCACGCTTTCACATACCTTCTTACCATGGTGGACCATACCACTGAGTGGCCAGAGGTCATCCCTCTAGCCTCAACGATGGCTGCTGATGTGGCTCGGGTGTTCATCAATACTTGGGTTGTTCAGTTTGGCACCCCACCTGATATCTCCTCTGGCCACGGTCCCCAGATCATATCAGACCTCTGAGGTACAATGGCCTGGATCCTTGCTGTTAGGCTGCATTACACCACAGCGTATCACCCACAGTCCAATGGCCTGTGCGAGTGGTTTCACCGCTCCTTAAGGGCTGTTCTGAGGGTTTCCCTGACAGATGAGTGTTGGCATGATCAACTCCTATGGGTCCTGCTGGGGCTCAGAACAGCTCCAAAAGAGGACCTGAATTTACTGGGGCGGGGGGGTGGGGGTAGAACACTATTGAGAAGCCGACCGGGCAGTCATGGTATCAGGAATAAAATCACCCGGCACTTTTAACAGCTGCCCGTATACCAACTCAGCCCCAGAAAGAGGAAGAGGTTCTGTAAGTACTGCATCATTGAAATGAGCATGTGCAGATGTAATGACCACTGTGATGTTTTGGCTACATCATTTTTCCTTCGTTTCAGACAGATCTGTGTTTTGTTTATGATGTTGGTGTTCCCTTGGAGTCCTGCCTGTTGCAGGAATTGTAATTTTTCAGTATCATTTGAATCAGTATTGCTCGCATCTTCTTTATTACATTGAGGATAATTCTCTCTCTTCTCTGTCACAATCACAAACGACATAGGATTGCTCCATGCTGGATTCTGTACTCTGTACTCTGTACTCCCGTGTGTAAAAGACCAGGCTGTCTGCAAAAACTTCTCTTGTACAGGTAACCTATTGAAATTAGACCAACATTCACTATAAAGTTGAAACTATATAATACCTTCAGCACCAAACTGTATATTATTGTTTGAACTTTAAATCTAATATATTTTGGACATCAGTGCTGTTGGAAAAGTTGGTATTAAGTTTCTATCCTAAGACTTATTCAAATTTAGCACTGTATAAATTAATGGTTTCGCATTAGACTGATTTTTCTTTCTAAAATGTTTTAGTGAGCTACATGTTTAAATCTGACAGCTGGAAATTTAATTTTAAGCTCTGAAACAATTTACTTGTAAACTGTATCCTTTGGATTTTTATATGAACCTTTGGATAATAAATCTAGTATCATAACCATTATAGTAAACTACCTCTGAAGATCTACTCTGCAGTCTCCTCTGTTGCCATAATTCTTGCCTCTTTCTTGAAAACTTGATGAAAAGTGACTCAATATATGGTGCTAAATGTATGATTCTCTTTAACAAAATCACATATTGATAGTACCCTGGCTCTGTATTCCTCACTCTAACCACTCACTGAATTAAAAGAAAACATATCACTTCTGGTGCCTTGCCAGTCATCTCCATCCTACAACCCCTCTCTCTTAACCCCTTTTGCTAATGGGAACAGTTTCTCTGTAGATCTTCCATGATTTTCATAATTAGATAGATAGATAGATAGATATACTTTATTAATCCCGAGGGAAATTTGGTTTCGTTACAGCCGCACCAACCAAGAATAGGGCGTAAATATAGCAATACAAAAACTCCCAACAATCAAACAACAAAATGCAAACTATGTCAGATGGAAAATAAGTCCAGGACCAGTCTATTGGCTCAGGGTGTCTGACACTCCATGGGAGGAGCTGCACGTTCGATGGCCACAGGCAGGAATGACCTCCCGTGCCGCCAAGTATTGTATCACGGTGGAATGTGGCCAAAGTCCAACAGTAAAAAGTTCAATATCCAGTCTCTAAACACGTTCCTCAATCGTAATATGCCCCGGATTGCACCATCCGTTGTTAACCAGATCAGTAAGCACCCCACTCCTTTACGCTTACCGCTCTCAGTGCACTTCCGGTCAGCCGGAACGGTATTACCCACTGAACTCCTCTTCTCCAAAAGTCTCTGTTGTCTCGACCCGGTCCCCTTTCCTCGGCTTTGTGATCCCCCTCTGCACCCTCTGTGTGTTTTCCTCCGGATTTCAGCAGGGGTGTCCACTGCTCTGCTCGCTAAACCGGCCGGTATTTGCTGGTCCGTGGAATACACAATGCGACCTTGCTTCTGTCCCGCGTCTATCAGATTACATCTATCAGATCATCTTATCAACTAACCCCTTTCTATGAGAATAATCTCAGTTTATTGGTCTACATGTATGATCAAAGTCCTTCAACTCCAGAGTCATTCCAGTAAATCTCTTCTGCATACTCTGAAAAGTTTTCATACCCTTCTTAAAATTTGGTACCCAGAATTGTTCATTCATCCCGTTGTGGATGGACCTCTATTTTATAACGGTTTTTCATGACATCCATGCTGTCGTATTTGTAAAACCCTATATCTCAAATATGCAATTGACCACTATCCCATATCATCCTGATACTTTCAATGGATTATGCCCCAGATTTTGTTGTTCTTTTACTGCTTTTAGAATTGTGCCTTATAGTTTATACTAGACAACGGGG
The DNA here is from genome assembly GCF_030028105.1 of Mobula birostris. Taxonomy (NCBI): domain Eukaryota; kingdom Metazoa; phylum Chordata; class Chondrichthyes; order Myliobatiformes; family Myliobatidae; genus Mobula; species Mobula birostris. The sequence continues at coordinate 30,290,426 of NC_092377.1, forward strand.
TGACCCATTGGGGCACCCTTTGAGAGAAGGGTAGTGCATTCTGATGTGGCCAGAATGAACATTAAGTGTTCCTGAATGCTATTGGTATCGCTTTGCTTTGGAAACTGAAGTAGTAAACCTCAGTTTATTAAAGAAGAACGTTGCGTAGCAAAGCAAATATAGCTCCTCTTTGTTTAACGAAGCACACTTTTGATGGCATCATTTCTGGCTTACCTGCCATCCAGGACATTTCAAATGTCCTCTTTCTTTAAGAATCATGGTTTCCCTTCTACCGTCATCAATAATGCCCTCACCCACATCTCCTCCATTTCCCACACTTCGGCCCTCACCCCATTCTCCTGTCACCACAAGAGGGACAGAGTTCCCCTTGTCCTCACCTACCACCCCACCAGCCTCTGGATCCAGCACATTATCCTCCACAACTTCTGCCACCCTCAACAGGACCCCACCACTAAGCACATCTTTCCCTCTCCACCCCTCTCCACTTTCCGCAGGGATCGTTCCCTCCATGACTCCCTGATCCACATGTCCTCCACGGATCTCCCACCCGGCACTTATCCCTGTAAGCATAAGTGGTACACCTGTCCCTACACCTCCTCTCTTGCCACCATTCAGGGCCCCAGACAGTCCTTCCAGGTGAGGCAACACTTCACTTGTGAGTCTCTTGGATCGTCTATTGCATCCGGTGCTCCCGGTGTGGCCTCCTCTACATCGGTGAAACCTGACGCAGATGGGGGGACTGCTTTGTCGAGCACCTCCGTTCTGTCCGCCACAACAGACAGGATCTCCCGGTTGCCACCCACTTCAACCCTGCTTCACACTCCCATTCGAGTATGTCCATACATGGCCTCCTCTACTGCCATGATGAGGCTGAACTCAGGTTGGAGGAGCAACACCTCAAATACCGTCTGGGTAGTCTCCAGCCCCTTGGCATGAACATAGAATTCTCCAACTTCTGGTAATTCCCTCCCCCTCCCTTCCCCCATCCCTGTTTCACTCTGCCCCCTCCCCCAGCTGCCTATCACCTCCCTCATGGTTCCGCCTCCTTCTACTACCCATTGTGCTTTCCCCTGTTCCTTCTTCACCTTTCCTGCCTATCCCCTCCCTGCTTCCCCTCCCCCAGCCCTTTACCTTTCCCCTTACTGGTTTTTCACCTGGAACCTACCAGCCTTCTCCTTCCCACCGTCCCCCCACCTCCTTTATGGGGTCTCTGCCTCCTCCCTGATGAAGGGTTCCAGCCCAAAACGTTGACTGATCGTTTCCACGGTTGCTGCCCGACCTGCTGAGTTCCTCCAGCATGTTGTGAGTGTTGCTCTGCCACCCTTGTCCCTCTCGTTGTCATGCTGGAGACATGCAGCCCTATCATTCCCCGTCTCTTCATCTCTTCTGCTGTTTGTTGTTTGTCTCTGATCCTGGAGACGTGCATGCCTCTCCTCCTCTGTCTCTTCTTCTCTCATCTTTTTTTGTCCAGATTCTTTGATCCTGGAGTCTTGTGGCCCTGGCCTCATCTGATTCTTGTTCACTCCCTCTCCTTGCCACTTCCTGACGATGTTTGGCGTCATCTCTTGACCATAATGTCCCCCTTCCCTTTCCACACGGCATAATTAGGCTGACAATTTTTTCTTATTCTAATGCTGGATAGAAGATACGAAGCAGTAACACCAAAGGATGCTGATTATTCTTGTTGATGTGGTTGGCGCTCTCCTAAATGGATGTGATATAGTCACTGCTGTCCTTTGACTGCAGCAAAGGGTTTTATGGGTGTCTCGGAGTACGTCATTACAATAAGATTTAATTATCTCTTATTGATGGCTGGCAGTTAGATCTGTCCCGATCCTGCACATGCTGATGGTGATTAGCAGAATGTAACCTGACCCCTGGAAATAGAGCTGCCCTGCCCTTTTGCTCCAGTAGGTGTCGCTGCTGAGGCTGGCCATGCGCATGTGTCGGGCTGTCATGTCCGGATTTCCATGATGGCGGATCGGCTCTCCGGTTAAAAGGAAGCCTGTTGATTTTTGGCGAATGAGCAATTTTATACGAAAATATAACCCTGAACTTTGCCTGCATTCTGTAAGTTAGCGCATTTTAATTGGACTTAGCCAAAAAAAGTGCCACTCTAATGCACTGTTTGTGCTAATTGGAGGTCACAAACAGACAGACAGAGCATAAGAGTTTTAGTAGGATATAGATTGCTTCTCCAATCTATTATTTCATTCACATTTTTCTGCTTCAACTTGCATCTACCATCTCTATTAGTCATTCTATCTGTCTTTAATGCCCGTTGCTATTTGCCCGTTAGTTTGCTACATCTCAAGTTCATGTCAGGTGCAAATCTGCAAATTGTTCCAAGTCTAAGTTTAAGCATTAGTATTCTGATCTCTGTGCACACCTCTGGGAAACAAGATTTCACTAGTACTTTTGTTTCATGTTACTTAGCTAATTTTCATTCCATGCTACCAACTAGTAGAGAAACAAATATGGATCCCTCAGGAACACAATTAGATTCAGGCTTTAGATGACCACCGTGACACCTCATCAGACGCTTGTTCAAAGCACATCAACAACTTTTGTACATTAGCCCTCTCTGTTAGATCATCAGGAATTCATTTCAAATTCATTAGAAGCAATTTGCTTTTACCAAATTCATGCCAGATTTTTCTAATCAAACCAACTTGTCTAAAGTGACTATTTATAATTAATGTTTCTAGAAATACCTCACTGCCTACATTAGACAATTTGTTCTGAAATTACAGGGTTTATTCAATTAACAAGGGTGTAATATTTGCATTTTTTTCTGTTTCCAGGCTCTACCTCTGAATCTAAAGATGTTTGGGAGGTCAAGGTTAGGGACCCTGTAATTTCCTCTCTAACTTCCCTCCACCATTTTAATGCAATCTGACTGAGACAGGAAATTGGAGTGTTATGTTTTATAACTCCGAAACACAAAACTAACTGAAAGCAAAAACACAGAGCCGGGAATGCGTGCCTTAGTTTAGTTTTTACTTTAGTGAGACGTGCACATATGACTTGGTGGTGTGATGTATGCCATTCACATACTTTTACATACAACCTGTAATGAATGATTTAAAGAGCAAAGAATGATTAATCAAACAATACAGTATATTTACAGTATGACTCAAATGGTACTGAAATATTAAATACACAACAGTCAGCATGGACATCATGAGCCATGGGAACATTATGTTCATATTCGAAGTGCAAGAGGCACTTTTAGTACCTCTTTCTTGGCTGGCCCAGTACCTCAATTTGCACTTTTTACTGAGATTTCAGCAACAATTTCTTGTTTGGTGAAGACGAATTAAGAACATTCATTTAATGCCTTAGCCATTCCCTCTGCTATCTGAGTAAATTTTCTGATTGACCCCGCAATTCTTGTGCCAGTAGAACTTTTTGGCTTCACTTTTACATTCGTCACCTGCTTTGTCTCCCGCTCCTCCTCCGCACAGGGGAAATGTCTCCTACATTAGTACTCTGAACGAAATACTCTGTGAATGTAGAGTGAGATGGCTTTAGGGGTCTCCTGAACTGCACATCATTCTCCATAACTACAGTTGGATCCTACCACTAAACCTATCTTTCCCCCCACACCACTCTCCACAGGGACTGCTGTCTTTGTGATTCTCTTGTCCACTTGTCTCTCCCCACTAACCTCCCTCCTGGCACTTATCGCTGCAGTACTACGTCTGCCGCTGTCCTGAAGAAGGGTCTTGGCCCAAGATGTCAACTGCTTACTCTTTTCTATGGATGCTGCCTGGCCTGCTGAGTTCCTCCAGTGTTTTGTGTGTTTAGTTTTGGATTTCCAGAACCTGCAGACTTCCTTGTGTTTGCGATTGCCCCTACACCTTCTCCCTAACCACCAGGGTTCCAACAGTCCTTCCAAGTGAGGTGACACTTCATTTATGAATCTTTGGGCATCGTGTACTATATCCTGATACAGATCCAGGTCTAGACAAGTGCACTTGTTGATAAATTTAAGTCTTGATTTTTGCCCCAGCACTTTAGAAAAGAGATCATTATAGAGTTGTGATACCTATGATTTTAGTCTACTTGCCTACTGCCATCTTTTTTAAAAAAAGTAATAATGATTTCAAGATCCCATAATTTCTCTACTGTAGGTCATGATGTGTGAAACACTCAGCTGAAATGTGTTGAGCTGTGGGCACCACGTCAGTGTATCAGTTAGTGCAACGTTATTACAGTTTGGGGCATCAGAGTTCAATTCTGTGTGAGAAATGTTCTTTTGGGAGCTTCTGTTTCCTCCCACAGTCCAAAGACATACCAGTTCATAGGTTAATTGGTCATAGTAAATTGTCTTGTGATCAAGCTAGGATTAAATTGCTGGATTGCTGGGTGGTGTGGCTCAGTGAACCAGAAGGACCTGTTCCGAGCTGTATTTCTAAATAAAAATAACATTTAAAAGACTGTGACCACTTTTGGCTTTGCCTTTATCATTTTAAGAACCTTTAATGTGGCACTTTTTCCATTCATATGCTCCTATTGTACTTAATGCCTCTCTGGATCTGACCTTTTAGTGATTTATACTTTCCGACTGTGATTGACATGCAATGTTATTATTTTCCTTTTCACGCAGTCTTCAGTTGTCTGAGAGTGAGTGATAAATTAAATAATTCAGTGTTGAAATTGTAATTTATGATACATTTACAAACTCACATAGAAGTAGAATTCTGCAGCCATTCGTGTGTAGTCCAATTCCAACTATACTTCATGATTCAAGGTTAGGTTTTCCCTTGGAGGAGAAATAAAATGTAAGTTATTTCAGACTGATATTGAATGATTTGGAAAAATAACTTATTCTTCTTACAGGTAATGTATCTTACCTGTTTAAAAAAATGTTGTGACTATCCAGTTTCTCATTCTGTACCCATTGTAGAATCTTAAACAAAGCTTACGATCTGGATTTAAGCCTTCAGTCCTTCTTAAGCAACATTTTTCTTACAGTGAATATCACAATGTCAATGAATGAATGTTTTGTGGAGTACAAATTTTCTGATGTGTCCTGACTGGATAGTTTCATTAATTCACAGCTTTTGTGCTCAAAAACTGTTTGATATCTTTACACTTGCTGCAACAGCTTTGGCAAGGCCTCTCTATAAGAGCGTTTTTAAAAATATTTCCTGATGTTTGTTGTATGTATTTTATGCAGGCTCTGAAGGTTTCCAATGTTTACCGAGAGGTAATTTTGCTTATTTAGTTTTGCATATCAGGTATTTGGGGGGGGGGGGGAACTGTAGAGTAATCAGGAGAGCTGTAGTTAAAGAGCTTGGCCAGCTTGTTAGGCACACCTGTACAGCTCATTAATGGAAATGTCTAATCAGTCAATCATGTAGCAGCAACTCAATCCATAAAAGCATGTAGACATGGTCAGTAGGTTCAGTTGTCATTCAGTCCAAACGTCAGAATGAGGAAGAAATTAAATTTCAGTGGCTTTGACCATGGAACGATTGTTGCTGCCAGATGGGGTCATTCAAATGTCTCAGAAACTGCTGATCTCCTGGGATTTTCATGCATAACATTCTCCAGAGTTTACAGAGAATGGTGTGAAAAATGAAAGAACATTGGTGATCAGCAGTTCTGTTGGTAAGAATGCTTTGCTAATGAGAGACATTAGAGGAGAATGGTTTAAACTCACAGGAAGGCAACAGGTGGTGTGCAGGAGAGCATTTCTAGATGCACAACATGTCAAACCTTGAAGAGGTTGGGGTACAGCAACAGTGGAATACAAATATACATCAATGACCACTTTGTTAGGTACAAGAATTACCTAATAAAGTGGCCACTGATTGTATATAAGCATGTTTTCTACAAAAAAATTGGTATTTTAAATCTCAGATTTAGTCCCCATCTCCACATGATTTTAAATGGCTAAAAATTACTTTTAAACATACCCAGAGCTATTCAACTAGACGGTAGTATAGTAGAGTAGTCAGTTTCATAGTACCTTATAAACATTCAAAACCTTTGGCGGCTTACTCATTGGTGCTCTGCTTTTGGAAAACTCTAGCTTAGTTTTCAGTACTCTCAAAAAGCAGAATTAGCTGAAATTCCCAATGATTCATGCCGCGGTTTTGGTAATTTAGTCAACATAGCCTGCTTTGAACACAGAGAATTTAAGATCAATGCTAAAGGTTAGGTAACACAATTTGTACTGACGTTATTTCAGTTTAAAATCCTGCTGTCTTCTTCATGGACGCAACAGTATTGAGCAAATTGCATTATCAACCAGACACTCTCAAGTAAATGACTGACTCACCCCATCATTCTGAATTGAACCTGAAGAAAAGCTGAGGGTTTAAATCGGTACCATGAGCACGAAATGTACAACGAGATTCTGAATCACTTGGAACAAAGTTAATGAAGTTCAACAGAACAAAAAGGGAGAAATCTTTTGACAGACATGAGTTACACAGCTAAAGTCAATATAATAGGACATAAATTTAAAGAAAAGTGGCAGTCCACCTAAGACCTTTTGGCCTGGGTCTATTAATGAAGGTGTCATGGTGAAACCATTCCATACTAAAATGAGTGTCTCATTTAAGCTGGAACTAGTACAGGTGATGCATAAGACACTCAATGATCTTGTCACTTTTTGAGATTTCCTGACCATGTACCAGAGAATTAATTTGCTCATGGTGACTTTTAACACAGCAATAAGCAGTGTATTTCAATTAGTGATTTTTAAGGGAGTATTTGAAGAAGCAACTAAAAATATTAGCCATGTTGGTAACTTTATTATAGACAGTCCCATGGGATTAACGTTAACTTTATTATAGACAGTTTCTTGGGATTAATGTTAACTTGCTACCATTCCAGTTTTTGAAGTGATTGTTGAGGCCAGTGTGGGACTTGTGGAGTTTGCCACAGAGGGGCAGGAACTGCCCGATAGGACAGGCATCTGGGTAGTTTCTGAGGTGGCGTACTCATTCTGCCTCTTGTGTAGGACTATTGATTTGTGGGCTGATGGTTCTCAATCCCATCTCAAATATTAATGATATTTGGGCACATGGTGGTGCAGTGGTTAGCATAATGCTATGCCAGTGCCAGTGCGCCGGGTTCAATTCCGCCACTGTCTGTAAGGAGTCTCTACGTTCTCCCCATGACTGCATGGGCTTTGTCCAGGTACTGCAGTTTCCTCTCATGTCCTAAGGACTTGTGTGTTAGTAGGTGTGGTAGACTATATATATATGTTGTAACTGGGTTAACTGTCTGGACACGCCCCTCTGCTGACTGCCCCTGTGGCTCCTCCCACAGAATCCTGTATAAAGGTGATTTGGCCTTGCCCCTCCCCCTCAGTCCGGGGGCAGACACTCACCGTGGAGGTCGTATTGTACAGCGGGTAAAAGCCTTTCAGTATTTACTCTACTTTAGTCTTTTGGACTTATTGAAGGTGCTTCAGTAGGCTAATTGGTCATATGGATGTAATTGGGCAATGCAGGCTCATTGGGTTGGATGGACCTGTTACATTGCTATATCTCTAAGTAAAAATCAATAAATTGGCAAACACTTAACTGTACATGTCATTAGTTTGGAGGGTGTCACTTTTGTCACTTCTCCCATCCAGAAAAGCTACAAAGAGATTCTTTGTTATGCAAGATCCTTTATGATTGTAGACATTATCGATTACACTAGTGTGACTATTCAAGCCACCAAATGTAATACACTGGCCTTGATAACTAGTTGAGTTTTGATTAAGACTAGGTGCAGCATCAATAACCAGCATGTAGGACCACACAGAATCATGCTGATCAATATTTTTAGTCTAACATTATCAGGGGACAGGAACATCCCTGCAATGGCTTAACTTTTTAAGTTGGCATACTTAGTTGATAAAGACTTAGTTTGAGGTGCATACTGGACAAGGGCACTGGAAAAATGTAGAAGCAGATTCACTTTAATGGTTGTCATATCTCCAATGGTAACAACACTTTTTTTGATGCTTACTACTGTTTATTCTACAGTACCTGTGAGCTCAGGGGTTCTGCTGAGGGATGACATGAATTAAGTCTTCAATCAGCCCCTTCCTGCTGTTCTTCTGACAGCAAGAACATTCTCCTGTTTGTACAGACACTCTGAATCACCTCCATTGTAGACTGTCTCATTTCTGGGGAATCTTGACCTTCTGCTGAATCTTGCTGTGGTTTAACTGCTGGGTCAGTGACAATTTGGAACAGATCAGTCTACGTCCAGGCAAGGAAGAAAGGAAGAGTGATATTAAACTGTTGTAAATCTGCTTGCATTAGCAATGTTCTCAGTATCTAGATCAGATTCATTATCATTGAGACATGTCATGAAATTTGTTGTTGTGCATCAGGAGTACAGTGTCAGACATAAAAATTACAAGTTGCAAAAATAAATAAATTGTGCAAAAGAGAAACACCAGGTAAAGTTCATGGGTTTGTGCTCAATTTAGAAGTCTGATGGCAGAAGGGAAGAAGCTGTTCCTAAAACACTGAGTGTGAGTCTTCTAACATGACCCAGCTAGTGATGGATTTTAATGATGGATGCTGCCTTCGTGAGAATGCTCTCAGTGGCAAGGAGCATTGTGACCATGATGAAACTGGCAGAGTATAATTGAATTGAATTGAAATGACTTTATTACTTGCATCCTTCAAATACACAAGGAGTAAAAATATGTGCATTATGTCTCCATTCAAATGTGCAATTATAGTAATTTATAGTAAATATTATGTACAACAGGATAGTCAGTATAACATAGAAATACAGTAGCGTCAGCATGAATTAGGCAGTCTGATGACCTGGTGGAAGAAGCTGTACTGGAGCCTGTTGGTCATGATTTTTATGCTGTGGTATTGTTTCCCGGATGGTAGCAGCTGGAACAGTTCGTGGTTGGGGTGACTCGGGTCTCCAATGATCCTTCGGATCCTTTCTACGCACCTGTCTTTTTAAATATCCTGAGTAGTGGGAAGTTCACATCTACAGATGCGCTACGCTGTCCACACCACTCTCTGCAGAGCCCTGTGATTGAGGGACATACAGTTCCCATACCAGGCAGTGATGTAGCCAGTCAGGATGCTCTCAATCATGCCACTGTAGAAAGTTCTTAGAATTTGGGGGGCCACACCAAACTTCTTCAACCTTCTGAGATGAAAGAGGCCCTGTTGTGCCTTTTTCACCACATAGCCGATATGTACAGACTACGTGAGATCCTCTGTGATGTTTATGCCGAGGAACTTAAAGCTGTTCACCCTCTCAACCCCAAATCCATTGATGTCAATAGGGGTTAGCCTGTCTCCATTCCTCCCGTAGTCCACAACCAGCTCCATTGTTTCTGTGACATTGAGGGAGAGGTTGTTTTCATGACACCACTGTGTCAGGGTGATGACTTCCTCTCTGTAAGCTGCCTCGTTATTATTTGAGATTAGGCCAATCAGTGTAGTATCGTCAGCAAATTTAATTAGCAGATTGGTGCTGTGGGTGGCGACACAGTCATGGGTATATAGAGAGTAAAGGAGAAGGCTTTACTGAGAGGTACACAGCCCTGAGGGTTGGGGGGGCAGAGATGAGGGAGCCCACTCTTACTACCTGCCGGTGATCTGACAGGAAGTCCAGGATCCAGCTACACAGGAAGGGTCAAGGCCAAGGTCTCTGAGCTTCTTGTTGAGCCTGGAGGGAATTATGGTGTTGAATACTGAACTGTAGTTCAAGAACAGCATTCTCACAAAAGCATCCTTCTTCTCCAGATGTGTAAGGATGGCGTGTAGAGCTGGACAACCCTCTGCAGCCTCTTGTGAATTGGAGAATCAATACCAGGTTGAAATGTAACCAGTCAGGATGCTCTCCAGCATTTAGAAATTTATGGCTGCTGACCCTTCAATGAGTACTGGTTTGTTTTCTCCTAATTTTCCTCTCCTGAAGTCCACAATCAATTCATTGGTCTTGCTAATGCTGCATGTGAGTGTTGTTGTAACACCATTCAATCAGCTGATCTATCTCCACCTGAGATTCTGCCAACAACGGCGGTGAAATGGGTGAATCATAGACAGCCTTTGAGCTGTGCATAGCAAAACAACACTGAGTGTAGAGAGAATCAAGCCCATTTTGATTATCATTGAGGAGGAGATGTTATCAACAATTCATTCTGACTGTACTCTTCTAATAAGGAGGTCAAGGATCCAGTTGCAGTGGGAAGTACGGAAGCACAGGTTTTCAAGCTTGTTGGTTAGCATTGAGGGATGATAGTGTTGAATGCTAAACTATAATTGATAAACAGCAGCTTGATCTATGATTTGCTGTTATCTGAGTGTTTCAAAGCTGAGTGGAAAGTCAGTGACATTGCAAACACAAGAAAATCTGCCAATGCTGGAAATCCAAAGCAACACACACAGACAATGCTGGAGGAACTTGGCAGGCCAGGCAGCATCAATGGAAAAGACTAAACAGTTGACATTTCAGGCAGAGACCTTTAATTAGGACACTCTTTTCCATATATGTTGCCTGGCCTGCTGAGTTTCTCCAGCATTTTGTGTGTGTTATTTAGTGAGATTGTGCCTACTATAGACCTATTGTGGCGGTAAGCAAATTTCAGAGGGTCCAGGTTCTTGCTCAGGTAGGAATTAATTCTAGCCATGATCAACCTCTCAAAGCACTTCATCACAGTAGAGATAAGTGCTGCTAAACGATAGTCCTTGAAGCAGCTCACCCTCTTCTTCTTGGATATGATTGATGCCCCTTTGAAGCGGGGCTGGGGGGAGAGCTTCCAATGGTAACAGTGAAAGCTGATGATGTCCTTGAACACTCCAACCAGTTGGTCAGTACAGATTTTCAGTCCCCTACAAGCTACACCATTGGGGCCTGACGCCTTGCGAGGGTTCGTTGTCTTGAAGGATGTTTAATACGGGGTTGCACACACCATGGGGATTTGCACAAGCATTATGTTAATCTCCTTTTCAAAGTGTGAATGAAAGGTGTTGAGCTCATTGGGAAATGAAGCATCAATTTCATTTTGCTGTTAGGTTTCACCTTATAGGAAGTAATGGCATGCAAACCTTGCCACAGTTGTTGTACATCCAATTGTACCACTAACTTCACATGGAATTGTTCATTTGCTCTTTACTGGCCATCCACAAGTCATATTTGGGATTCTTGTAATAGCCCACATTCCCCAGCTCCTCCAGTGCCAGCATGACATAGGCCTGGGGTGGAATGTACACCACTATCAGGATGATGGCAAAAATCTCCCTTGGCAAGTAGAACAGATGACACTTGACCACCAGATGTTCCAGGGCAGGGAAACAGGACTGGGACAGAACTGCCTTATCTTTGCATCATGATGGAATTAATAGTGAAGCAAATATCATTAATTCTGCCTTGATCTGATGCTGCTGTTTTGCCCATAGGGTGGAAGGTGAAGCTCTTGGCTGGAGTGCTGTGTTTTGAGCGCTCGGGGATGAGCCGTGTCTCTCTGGTCCCTGTGGTGGAAGGTGAAGCCCTTAGGTAGAGTGTAGGGGATGAGCCACGTCCCTGTGAAGCAACATACACAACAGTTGTTGATATCCTTCTGGTACTGCAGTCTTGCTCTGAGATGTTCTCCTAAGGCTGCACAATGGCCAGGAAGATATACTTCTTCCACTAGAATTCCATTGTAATGAGCATTCTGATAGCCCTTCCCAAAATCTAAATAGGGATAGTCAGCATGGCTTTGTCAGGGGCAGGTAATGCATTACGAACCTGATCGAATTCTTTGAGGATGTAACAAAACACATTGAAGGTAGAGCAGTGGATGTAGTGTATATGGTTTTCAGTAAGACATTTGATAAGGTTTCCCATGCGTAGCTTAGAAAGAAAGTATTGAGGCATGGGATCCAATGAGACCTTGCCCTGTGGATCCAGAATTAGCTTGACCACAGAATGCAAGGGGTGGTTGTAGATGGTTCATATTCTGCATGGAGGATGGTAGTCAGTGGTGTTCTGCAGGGATCTGTTCTGGGATCCCTCCTCTTTGTGATATTTATAAATGACCTGGATGAGGATGTAGAAGGGTGGGTTAAGTTTGCTGATAGCACAAAGGTTGGGTGTGTTGTGGATAGTGTGGAGGGTTGTATGAGGTTACAGCAGGACATTGATAGATTGCAGAACTGGGCTGAGAAGTGGCAGATGGAGTTCAACCCAGACAAGTGTGAAGTGGTTCATTTCAGGAGGTCAAATTTGAAGACAGAATATAATATTCGTAAGGCCAGTGATGTTGTGGGGATGGAACTGGACTCTCTCACGGTGGTGTCTGAAAAGAGGATGCTGTCTAAGTTGCATGCCATCTTGGCCAATATCTCCCATCCACTACATAATGTACTGGGTGGGCACAGGAGTACATTCAGTCAGAGACTCATTCCTCCAAGATGCAGCACAGAGCGTCATAGGATGTCATTCCTGCCTGTGGCCACCAAACTTTATAACTCCTCCCTTGGAGGGTCAGACACCCTGTGCCGATAGGCTGGTCCTGGACTTATTTCATAATTTACTGGCATAATTTACATATTACTATTTAACTATTTATGGTTCTATGACTATTTATTACTTATGGTGCAACCGTAATGAAAACCAATTTCCCCCGGGATCGATAAAGTATGACTATGACTAATATTAATGGTAAGACCCTTGGCAGTGGGGGGGAATCAGTGAGATCTTGGGGCCCGTGTCCATAGGACACTCAAAGCTGCTGCACAGGTTGACAGTGTTGTTAAGAAGGCATATGGTGTGTTGGCCTTCATTAACTGTGGGATTATATTCAAGACCAATGAGGTAATGTTACAGCTAATTAAGACCTTAGTGAGATCCCACTTGGAGTACTGTGTTCAGTTCTGGTCACCTCACTATGAAAGGATATGGATAGATAGAGTGCAGAGGAGAATTACAAGGATTGCCTGGATTGGAGAGCATGCCTTATGAGAATACGTTGAGTAAATTTGGATTTTTTTTCTCCTTGGAGTGACGGAGGATATGAGGACCTGATAGAGGTGTATAAGATGATGAGAGGCATTGTTTGTATGGATAGCCAGAGGCTTTTTCCCAGGGCTGAATTGGCTAACACGAGGGGCATAGTTTTAAGGTTTTCGGAAGTACGTATAAGGGGGATGACAGAGCTAAGTTTTTCCACACAGAGAGTGGTGGATGCATGGAATGCACTGCCAGTGAAGGTGGTAGAGGCAGATACAATAGGGTCTTTTAAGAGACTCTTATATAGGTACATGGAGCTTAGAAGGGTCTATAATGTGCTGTAGGTTTCTGTATTTCGATGTTTTACCTAATTTATGATGGAGTGGGTACATGTGAAAGAGATGGTGAGTAGAGACAAATAGCCAGAAAGAATGATAATAGTTTTTTGTTTTGCAGAGACAGCTGGCTTCACTCTATATTCTCTTGCACCTAGAGATCTATTGTGGTCTATTCCAAGAAGATCATTTCTAAATTTTAACTTGCCTTGCTGCTCGTTATGCCACTGGCATTTAGAGCAGTAATGAAGGTCCCCCATCTCTACCTGCTCTTGGCCATCAAAAACAATTTTGGTCTCGGTCTTGGCAGTGTTCAGGGCTTTCTTCATTGTGCCAGTAGCTTCCTCTGTGTTTTCACTACCGTCAGTAATGCTAGTCCCGGGTGGAGACTCAGGAATACCGTCACACACAGATGTAGAAGGATTTTTCATTGCTGTTTCCGAAACAATTTTGTTTGACTAGTCAGGGTTGTTAGCCCTGAGCTGAACCCCTGAATCTAGAGGACTGGTGGACCACTCTTGGTTGGCCTCTACCCTTTGACATTTTTGGCATGGATGACCCTACCAGGAGTCAAAGCACAAGGCCCTGACTCCAGCCAACATAGCTCTCCAGGCCATTGAGACACACAAGCCTCCAAACTCAACAACAAGGTTGTGGTCCTCTTGGAGGTCTAAATTATAAGACAGTATCTTATTCTGCAAGCAGAGATATTGCTGTAGGTGGAGCAATATGCCTTTGACTTAAGAACACTAAACTTATGGAAAACTCTACATATGAGTGGGCTCTAATAATGTTATTATATTCAAAAATCTGACATTTGTTACTATAAACACCAGAACTAGTTTCCATGCTATTTCCACACTTGTTCTTTCTTATCAGTCTTATGTGTTTTGTTTGTCATTTGTTACAATAAGGTACAGTTACCAAACTGAGTTTTGTGTATTTTCAAATTTGCGTGGGAAGTTGAATTACAGACACCTGAAAAAAGAGGAAAACTGGGAATGGCTTGTAATTAGGCCTGAATAATTTCCATCATTTGTAATTAATTTGGAGTGTTCTTCCCCTTTGCCATCAGATTTCTGAATGGGCATTGAACCCATGAACACTACTTCACTCCATTTTTTTCCTCTTTTGTACTGCGGTAGTTATTTAATTTAACTTTTAAAATATATATATACTTTAATTTATGGTTTTTATTAATACGTGTTGCAATGTACTACTGCTGCATAACAGCAAATTTCCTGACATGATGTTAAATCTGATTCTGTAGGCAATAATATTGTGGTGTAGACCTGCATTGTGAGCAATCTGCCTCAATAGTTAGTGATTTCATATTAACTTTTGAGCGAGAATGTGTATGTCCTGCTGCATTCATGTAAAAGTATTTCAGAGGGAATTAGCAATGTCCAAGGGCAGTTGAACTTACCAGTTATAGTGTTGAGAAATGATTAGGAGTGTGTGTACTTTCACAGTGAGCTCCTGGAGGCAGGTTTCAATCAACGCGATAAAACAACATTCATATTTAAATTTGCTGATCCAAGGGAACTGCAAAGTTAAACATCTGGGACTTGAACCAGTTCAAAGTTTGCTTAGATCAGATCCTATAGATTTAGTTCAATGATTAAAACATCGACCCCTAATGTGAAATTAATGCAATAAAGTGCTGATAATGGGAAATAGATTTGTGGTGTTAATGCAATAGTTGATATTGGGGAAATAGATTGTTTTGAATTCTACATGACAATTTCAGTGTGGTTCTGGAGCACAAAATATACTAATTCAGTGCAACCTCGCAGTCCAACTCGTCACAGGATAGCTTTGTGGGTGAATGGGGAAGAAGTGATAGAATGATGTATGAAAACTGCCCGTCTAACTTTGGGATTGAAGCATGCTGCTGAGCAGGGGGTTTCTTCACTTTTTATCCACCCGCGTTAGTGTTTCATGTTGGTCGCGGGACCTCGAATAGGGAAAGATCACATTGCAGCACCAACACCCCACAACTTTATTCAACAGGCCTGAAGGTATTTTTGTACCACTATGGAAAAAATGTTTTATTCCATGTATGGAGCAATGGACATATGTCAGAACATTAAGTTTACCTTTTCCACTTAACAGCTCCCAGCTTCTACTTCATTCCTCCTCTCCCATCCACCTACCTTCCCCTTCATCTGGCTTCACCTATCACTTTCCCTCCTCCCACATTCTTATTCTGGCATCTTTCCCTTCCTTTCCAATCCTGATGAAGATCTTGGCCCGAAATGTCGACTGTTTATTCCTTTCCATAGATACTGCCTGACCTGCTGAGTTACTCCAACATTTTGTTCAAAGTTCAAACTGTTGCTGTTCGTCCATCGTTAACGTCGATGAGGACCTCGACACCATTATGATGGTGTCGAGACTAGCGCGTGATCTGGATTTAAGTGAGGGAGAGTTGTGCAGCGTCAGCCTCACTCTCTCTTCCCAATTCCCATCTGGATCCAGTGGCAAGACAGAGTCTAGACGGCTGGAGATGGGACTAAGCGCAGTGGATGACCGGGACGTCTTCTGTGTCTTGTCCTGCTCTACACGTTCCACGACGCTTGCAGAGACCACCTTCTTGACCGTTGGACCTTCCATTGGTCTCGTCCGCTCAATCCGCTGGAGTCTGTCTTCACATGCTGGGATAGACAACTCCGTATCTCACCGAGGGTTTGAGACCCGTCAGCTACCCTCACCTGGTTTAGCCGGCTTGTCGAAGCCGTTGCCCGGGGTGTGGCCGCTGTCGCATGCAAACAGCTACGGGGAGCCACAGGTGAGAGCTGAGTGCCAGGTGGGGACCAAAGGTGGACTAACTGCCCTGAAAAGGACGCGTCATGTTCCCCCACCAGAGGTGCTACCCCTCCCTGACACCTCATATACCCATATAAACTACATTTATTATCAAAGTATGTATACTACATACAACCTTGAGATTTGTCTCCTTACAGGCAGCTACGAAACAAAGAAACCCAACTGAACTCATTTAAAATAAAGAAGACTTCATACATACAATGTGCAGAAAAAAAATCAAATTGTGCAAACAATAAAAGCAAGCAAATAGCATTCAGGACGGAAGTTCACAGAAGTGAGTCCACAGCCATGAAACCAGTCTAGGAGCCCATTAGTTGCAGGCTGCAGCCTCAGTTCAGCGCAGAGAGAAGTAGACCTCATTGAGCAGCAAGCGGAACATTGGCCTGACCCTCGCCTCTGGCCCTGACACACTGATGTTTTCAAACTTGCCCAGCATTTAAATTAACCAAATATCGGGTCATTCCTCGATCTCGGACCCAAGCCCTGACGAATTGATACGCACTTGGGCCCAGAACCCACTGATTCGATTCGGCCTATCCCCAAACTTTCCAGTCTAGCCCAGTGCTTAAATCAGTCAAACATCAGCTTATTCCTCTCTCTCGGGCCCATCTCGATCTTGCCTCACCGCAGTTCTACGGCTTTGAATCGCTTCCAAGTCTGCACCAGCAGCCAGAACATTGGCTCACTCCCCGCTGTCAGCCCCGGCCCTGCCACCTCAATTCAGTCTGTACACGCCATGCTGCAACTGTCTTGCATCTTCTAGACTTCAATTCACACTGCAAAAATGCCAGGTTGTACAGGCAGTTGAAAAGCTCAACTCCGAAAGGGAAGTTGCAGGCTATTGATTATAGTGATCCTTTTTGAGGAAAAGTATGATGAATAATGTCATCAGTAGTTTTGTTCGCTGACAGCAAGTCATCACTGTGCTTCACGAGTGCCATCTTAAACCAAAAAGACTTGGAGGAGGAGGAGGAGAAGTTGGCGGTGTGACACAGCACGCAGCCGCCACTCCAGTGAATAATATCTGTAATCTGTCAAGTAGGGTGCCGTGCACAATCCTGATTTGATGGAGACAGACGTGAGAGAACGGAGGAACATCTGGAGAAACTTCTGAAATGCCTTTTTTGCTGCCACTGTTACTGTGTGATCCAGAATCTCCGGAGGGGAAGGCCCCGAATCCTCAGCTTTGCTTGTTGCTTGGCGGCCGGGACGGAATCGAAGTGCTCAGTAGAGATGGTGCTCGGTGTCGAAGGGCTGGTTGGAGGCTTGAAGTTTTCGGACGGACTCAGAGTCAGCTGTGGTCGGGTGCTTCCAATGCATCGACAGTTGTTGGTCCCTGGAGGTTTATGGCAGAGAGAGTTTCTCCCTTCTGCCGCCTGCTATCGGGGACTATCGGGAGTCAATCGGAACTTTGAGACTTTTTTACCGTTCCCATGGTCTGCTCTTTATCAAATTATGGTATTGCTTTGCACTGCTGTAACTATATGTTATAATTATGTGGTCCTGTCAGTGTTAGTCTTTGGTTTGTCTTTTTTTTTTTTGTGATATCACTCTGGAGGAACATTGTATCATTTCTTAATGCATGCATGCATTTCTAAATGACATAGAAACATTGAAAATAGGTGCAGGAGTAGGCCATTCGGCACTTCGAGCCTGCACCACCATTTATTATGATCATGGCTGATCATCCAACTCAGAACCCTGCACCAGCCTTCTCTCCATACCCCCTGATCCCCGTAGCCACAAGGGCCATATCTAACTCCCTCTTAAATATAGCCAATGAACTGGCCTCAACTGTTTCCTGTGGCAGAGAATTCCACAGATTCACCACTCTCTGTGTGAAGAAGTTTTTCCTAATCTTGGTCCTAAAATGCTTCCCCTTTATCCTCAAACTGTGACCCCTCGTTCTGAACTTCCCCAACATTGGGAACAATCTTCCTGCATCTAGCCTGTCCAATCCCTTGGCAGGATTTTATACGTTTCAATCAGATCCCCCCTCAATCTTCTAAATTCCAACGAGTACAAGCTCAGTTCATCCAGTCTTTCTTCATATGAAAGTCCTGCCATCCCAGGAATCAATCTGGTGAACCTTCTTTGTACTCCCTCTATGGCAGGGATGTCTTTCCTCAGATTAGGGGACCAAAACTGCATACAGTTCTCCAGGTGTGGTCTCACCAAGGCCTTGTACAACTGCAGTAGTACCTCCCTGCTCCTGTACTCGAATCCTCTCGCTATAAATGCCAGCATACCATTCGCCTTTTTCACTGCCTGCTGTACCTGCATGCCCACTTTCAATGACTGGTGTATAATGACACCCAGGTCTCGTTGCACCTCCCCTTTTCCTAATCGGCCACCATTCAGATAATAATCTGTTTTCCTATTTTTGCCACCAAAGTGGATAACTTCACATTTATCCACATTAAATTGAATAAACGAGACAATAAACGAGGACTGAGTGTCCTCATAATCTAATCTAATAATCTAAGTGTCACTCTGGATTTTCAGCATCTGCAGGATCTCTTGATTTTGTGGATGATTGAACCCTCATGGGTTGTCCAGTCTTTTGGAAAGTACCATGCATGATACAAAGTAATTTGTTCCCATTCCTCCACAGAATTACCTTAAGTTGAAAATAATAGTCGTTAGAAGTTTTGTTTTGTAATTCAGCATAAAAATCCAGCAATTGGCAGTGGGATGGGATTCTGAGCAGGAGCAGATCATGGGATAAAACAGTCGACAGCAAGAGCAAATTTAGTAATCAGAATAGCCAGGAGCACAGTAAAGGAAGGGAAAGATAAACTGCATTTATTTCAATGCATGAGGTTTGACAGGCAAAGACAGACAAACTCACAGAGTGTGGGTTGGTTCTGCAAACTGGGATGTTATAGGCATAACAGAAACATGGCTGAGAACAGAGCAGGATTGGTAGCTCATTATCCAGGACACAGATGCTACAGGCATGACAGAAGTTCAGGTAAGCCAGGAGGGGGTGCTTGTTGCCTTCTTGATAAGGGAGGACATTACAGCAGTACTTAGAGATGACATTCTTGAGGGATCATCCAGTGAGGTGATATGAGTAGAAGTCGGGTGGGTCAGTCCAGTGGAGCTGCATTATGACATGGGATCCTTGTTATTCATTATTTGTATTAAATGATTGGGATATGAATGCATAAGGCTCGATCAGTAATTTTGTGGATGATATGAAACAAGGAGGTCCTGTTGATTGTAAAGAAAGTATCATTGATTTCAAGAGGATCTTGATCAGTTAGGGAAGTGGGCTGAGATTTGACAAATGGATTTCAGTACAGATAAGTGTGAGGTAATGCAGTTTGGAAAGTGGAACCAGAGTAGGACTTGTATTGTGAATGGTTGGGCATTGGTGACTGTAATAGAACAAAGGGATATAGGAGTTCAGGTGTATAGTGCATCAAAAGCAGCATCACAGGTAGACAGGGTGGTGAACAATGCACTTAGCAAGCTGGCTGTCATTGGCCAGGGCACTGAGTACAGTCATTGGGACATTCTGTTGCAGTTGTACGAGTTGCTGGTGAGGCTACATTGGAGTACTGTGTACAGTTTAGGTCATCCTGTTATAGGAAATACGTGGTTAAACTAGAAAGAGTGGAGTGCAGAAAAGATTTTTGAGTATGTTGCTAGGACAGGAGGGCCCGAGTTAGAGGGAGAGGTTGGCCAAACTAGTTCTTTATTCCCTGAAGCATAGGAGAATGAGGGGTAATCTTATGTTAATAAAATGATGAGTGTCATACTTCGGGTGGATAATAACATTCTGTACCTTAGTGTAGAGGAGTCCAAAACGAGGCGGCATAGATTTAGGGTGAAACAGAGGATTTAAAGGGTTCTGAGCAGCAACGTTTTCATGCAGGAGGTGGTGAATACGTGGAATGATATCATTTAAAAAGCATTTAGACAGGTACTTGGAGGGGCAAGGCTTAGAGGGATACGGGCCGAACAGAGGAAGTTGGGACTGGATGAGTAGGCACCATGATAGGCATAGACTCATTGGGCTGAATGGCCTGTGTCTGTTCTGTTGCTCTATGGCTCTATGATTTCTCTCGTTTGTTTGTTGTAATGGCATCAATTCTGGTAACTGAGAGACATTGCAGAATAAAATCTTGGTGCTCCGCTCCATACATCTAAAGTCTATCATTTACCAAACCATTTTTTAAAAAAATCCATTATTTTTCTATGTTAATTATATTAACATTATATATTCTATATTAGTAACATAGAAATAGACTTTTAAAAAATCTTTTTTTTTAACAAGCACATTTCCAACCACCAAAATTCTTGACCATGACTTCAAGTCCTGGTTGTTTCTTTCACACTTTGTGGCAATTATATTTTTCTGTTGAAACATAATGTTACAGAGGTATATGCTATTTTTTTTGTGAGATGAAGATGGATGGTTGTTAAGGGTGGTACATCCTGTTCCCTTCTCCTGAGCAATGACTTAAAAAGATGTTTAAGTTGTGAATCAATTGAAATATGTTGCACCAGATTTTGTTTGTGGAAGGCATGGTGCGTGGCCAAGTGGTTAGGAAGTTGGGCTCACCATCTGAAGGTCGTGGGTTCGAGTCTTGGCCAGGGTAGCGTGATGTGTCTTTGAGTAAGGCACTTAATCACACACTACTCCAGTCTACCCTGCTGAAAATGGGTACCGGCAAATGCTGGGGGTTAACCTCGCGATAGACTGGCATCCTATCCGGGGGGGGGGGGGGGGGGGGGGGAGTCTCGTACTGTCAGTCGCTTCACGCCACAGAAACTGGCATAAGGGCCACAAGGCTCGGGACAGACTTTGACTATTCTGGAAGGCAGTGTTCAGTGAGTTCATTCAAAACCAGTACTGATAGAACTCTAGATATTAAGGGAATCACCGAATTTGGGGATAGTGAGGATTGGAAAATAATTTTAAGGTGATAACTACGATCCGGATGAATGGTCCGAGCATGTTCTCATCATGAGAAAAACTGAATGGAAATAGTCTAAGAGAATGGCATTGAGACTTCTTTGAAAGGCAGCCATGTGTTTGGAAAAGAAATGGAGAGCATGGACTATTTTAACAACTGCTGAAGCTGTCATTTATGTTACAACATTTTGTATTGTCTAAATATACCACACGGTATACAAACACGGTATACAGACAGACGGAAGAAGACACAACTGCGGGACTAGATTTTGATCAGCATCTCTTTATCTGAGGCTATGTCCACACTAGACTGGATAAATCTGTAACCAAGGTTTTTTCTCTTTGTTTTGACCCTCCGTCCACACTGCAATAGCGTTTTTCTCCCCCGAACACAGAGATTTTCAAAAACGCTCTCCAGAGTGAATAAATCTGAAAATGCCTAATGGCCGGTGTAGTGTGTACAGGGTAACCGGCTCTTTTTAAAACCGCTGTCATGACGTGCTGGAACAGATGGTGGTGGCAGCGCGGCATTTCAGTGTTTTTTTGAATGCAACCTCCAATGCCACAATAACAATGGCGGACGGCTTCATGTGTGTGTTGTTTACTTTATTGTCTACGTTAATTTCACCCCCCCCCCCCTTACAACCTAACAATTTCAGAACAGATGGCAATGAGACTGAAGCCAGAAGGGTTAGAAATGTACTCACCAAATACTTTGACCCATAACTTACTGAATACTGAATAAATAAGTATACTCACTTTGCCCTGTTTTCTGTCCTTGCTTGAATGGAGGTGGTTTACCTATTTATGCAAGTACTTCTCTGACAATAGATGTGTAACAGCCTAATGTAACATTGTATGGAAATACAAGATAACACTGATGCAGACATGTTTTATACATTTAACAAGATGCTTTATTAATGTATTGCTTGTGCAAACATTCAGTAGATGCCATTGTCACTACTTCCAAAATGTAATTTTTAAGTAGTAGCTTATGTTTGGCATAGCAACACTCACAACACGCTGGAGGAACTCAGCAGGTCGGGCAGCATCCATGGAAACCATCAGTCAATGTTTCAGGTCGGAACCCTTCGTCAGGACTGTAGAGGGAAGGGGCAGAGGCCCTATAAAGAAGGTGGGGGGAGGGTGGGAAGGAGAAGGCTGGTAGGTTCCAGGTGAAAAACCAGTAATTTGAAAGATAAAGGGGTGGGGGAGGGGAAGCAGGGAGGTGATAGGCAAGAAAGGTGAAGAAGGAATAGGAGAAAATACAATGGGTAGTAGAAGGAGGCGGAACCATGAGGGAGGAGATAGGCAGCTGGGTGAGGGGGCAGAGTGAAATGGGATAGGGGAAGGGAGGGGGAGGGAATTAGGGGAAGGGAGGGGGAGGGAATTACTGGAAGTTGGAGAATTCTATGTTCATACCAAGGGGCTGGAGACTACCTAGACGGTATATGAGGTGCTGCTCCTCCAACCTGAGTTTAGCCTCTTCATGGCAGTAGAGGAGGCCATGTATGGACATATCTGAATGGGAATGGGAAGCAGAGTTGAAGCGGGTGGCAACCAGGAGATCCTGGTCTGTTGTGGCGGATGGAGCAGAGGTGCTCAACGAAGCGGTCCCTCAATCTGCGTCGGGTTTCACTGATGTAGAGGAGGCTGCACCAGGAGCACCGGAGTATCTATGTTTGGCATAGATGTGAAAATGTTAAGGCCAAAAAAGGAAAATTGTAAGTTTCACTTTTACTCAGGTAAAAATAAAATCACTTTTGCGCAGTAGCTCATTTTATTGCACATGTTAAATACAGCAAAATAATACCGAAAGACATGGCAAAAGTAAAGGCAAACAAATGAGGTAACAGCAAATTTCACTTTTGCCTAGTAACAAGCCTTATTGCATTTAGTTGTAGCTGTCATCCCTTTCATCGGTGAAGAGACTATGGCTGTAGGAAATGTTTCCAGGGTGACCCCTCTGTGGGAGTGGGGAAGATGTTGATGGAGCCACCCGGGTGTCCGTGTGTCCGTATGTGTAGCTATTGTAGTGGCTGTGAGGCTGGTATTGTGGCAGTGAAAAGTACTGGCGGGGTGGGGGGGAGCCATCATATTCCTCATCATTGCAAATCCCTCTGCAACAGAGTTAGTCAGTTTTTCAATGTTCGTCGTCAGCTGGGTCATACTGTCCGTGAACTCCCTGTCGGTTGCCTCCATACGCTCCAGTATTTGTTTTTTTAGTTTTAAGTCCTCCTGCACAAGAGCCAACAGCTGTCCATCGTTTGGCAATTTCCTTTTAAGTTTTTCTAGTCTGTAACTGGACAAATGTGCATTAGGGTTGCTTGGTCCAAATTGTTGGAATCGGGCGTACTCGTCGAAGCGGGTGAATTCTGTAGATGTGTCCTGCACATGCCCAGTAGGAGGAGATTCGCCCAAATACCCGTTTTAATGTGGACGGAGGTACTTTCAAAAATGCCTAGTGTGGACGTCTATCATTTTTACGCGAAACCGGCATTTTCATAGATATCCGGTCTAGTGTGGACGTCTATCATTTTTACGCGAAACCGGCATTTTCATAGTTATCCGGTCTAGTGTGGACGTAGCCTGAGTTCTTTTTCAGAAGTTAAGTTGAGAAATTGTAGCTCAATAACTCAACTTTGAAGTGGATATGAGCTCACAAAACAAATTCTGTCCCTGGCTTGTTACAGATTGAGAATCTGCCTCAGGCACCTGAGACACAAGATGGGGATTGAACAGACTGTACAGATGTAATGATCCTCAAAATTGTTGTTATACCAGCAGCCAAACCTAAAAGTTGTTTGCTGAGTTCAGATTTCCTGTATGGTTTCTGTAAATACGCGAGGCAGCATTAAGACTACATCCATTTCTGTATGAAGTCTGTTCACTTTATTATGAATGTCACGGATTCACTGCTTTTAGGGAAAATATCCAGCACTTGTGATCAGTTGTAAAAATCAAGCGTTATGGCTGAACCTGCTTCCTTCTGCTTGAGATCCTAGAAACAATTGGTTATTAATTTTTAATCTTATCAGAAACAAGCAAATCTGCAGATGCTGGAAATCCAAGCAACACACACAAAATGCTGAGGGAGCTCAGCAGGCCAGGCAGCATCTATGGAAAAGAGTGAACTATTGATGTATCGGGCCGAGACCTTTCTACAGGACTGGAGGAAAAGGATGAGAAGTCAGAGTAAGAGGGTGGGGGAGTGGAGGAAGATATACAAGGTAGTAGATGATAGGTGAAACTGGGAGAGAGGGAAGGGTGAAGTAAAGAGCTGAGAAGTCGATTAGTGAAGGAAATAGAGTTGGAGAAGGGGGATTCTGATTGGAGAGGACAGAAGGCCATGAAAGAAAGGGAAAGGGTGGAGCACCAGAGGGAGGTGATGAGCAGGTAAGGAGATAAGGTGAGAGAGGGAAATGGGAATGGTGAAGAAAAGTGGGGGTGGGCCATTACAGAAAACCAGTGTTCATGCCATCAGGTTGGAGGCTACCCAGATAGAATATGTGTTGCTCCTCCAACCTGAGTGTTGCCTCATTGTGGTAGTAGAGAAGGCCATGGACTGACATGTGGGAATGGGAATGAAAAGTAGAATTAAAATGGGGGGCCGCTGGGAGATCCTGCATTTTCTAGCGGATGGAGTGTAGGTGCTCAGCTAAATGGTCTCCCAATTTACATCAGGTTTGACCAATATACAGGAGGCCACACCAGGCACACTGGATACAGTAGATGACCCCAGCAAACTTGCAGGTGAAGTGTCACCTCTCTTGGAAGGACTGTTTGCAGCTCAGAATGGTAGTGAGGGAGGAGGTGTAGGGGTAGGTGTAGCACTTGTTCCACGTGTAAGGATAAGTGCCAGG
Source organism: Mobula birostris (assembly GCF_030028105.1). NCBI lineage: Eukaryota > Metazoa > Chordata > Chondrichthyes > Myliobatiformes > Myliobatidae > Mobula > Mobula birostris. The sequence goes on from NC_092377.1 coordinate 30,315,310, forward strand.
AGGGACATCAGTGGGGAGGGACAGATGGACAAGGAAGTCGCATAGGGAGCAATCCCTGGGGAAAGCATAAAGTAGGGGGGAGGGGAAAGATGTGCTTGGTGGTGGGATCCCTTGGAGATAGCGGAAGTTACGAAGAATTATGTGCTGGGTGTGGAGGCTGGTGGGGTGGTAGGTGAGTACAAGAGGAATCCTATCCCTGGGGGGTGGCAGGAGGAGCTGGTGAAGGCAGATGTGTGAGAAATGGAAGAGATGCGTGATGGCAGCATTGATGGTGGAGGAAGGGAAGACCCTTCCTTTGAAGGAGGAGGACACCTCCTCAGTTCAGGAATGAAAAGCCTCATCCTAAGAGCATATGCAGTGGGGATGAAGAAATTAAGAGAAGGGGATAGCCGTTTTACAAGTAACGGTAGGAAGAGGTATAGTCCAGGTAGCAGTGAGAATCAGTGGGTTTATAAAAGATATCAGTAGATAAAGCTGTTACAAAAGATATCAAGAGATAAGCTGTTATTGATAAGTGGTTAGATATATATCTTTAGTCCTAGGGAATATCTTGTTCGGACCCAGAGACTTATCCACTTTTATATTCCTTAAAAGTGCCAGTACTTCCTCTTCTTTAATTGTCATACTTTCCATAACTACCCTACTTGTTTCCCTTATCTTACACAATTCAATATCCTTTTCTTTAGTGAATACCGAAGAAAAGAAATTGTTCAAAATCTCCCCCATCTCTTTTGGCTCCGCACATAGCCGGCCACTCTGATTCTCCAAGGGACCAATTTTATCCCTCACTCTCCTTTTGCCACTAACATATACATTACATTATATAAGTCTTACCATATATGATAAGTGGTTAGACTTTTTCCATTGAGAGTGGGGAAGATTCAAACAAGAGGACATGGGTTGAGAATTAGAGGACAAAAGTTTAGGAGTAAGATGAGGGGGAACTTTACTCGGAGAGTGGTAGCTGTGTGGAATGAGCTTCCAGCAGAAGTGGTTGAGGCAGGTTCTATGTTGTCGTTTAAAGTCAAATTGGATAGCTATATGGACAGGAAAGGAATGGAGGGTTATGGGCTGAGTGCAGGTCGGTGGGACTAGGATAGGGTAAGAGTTCGGCACGGACTAGAAGGGCTGAGATGGCCTGTTTCCGTGCTGTAATTGTTATATGGTTATATGTTATAAAAGATATCAGCAGATATGCTGTATATTAATTTTATTCCTGCTTACAGTGTTAATTGCAGTTAGAGTGTTGTCATTTATGAAACCCAACCAACTTTGCACTTCCTGATGTTAGTTGTGAGTGGTCATCAAGTCCCTCAATTCCCCGAGGTTCTTGTGTCTCCCTAGAATATGGAATAGCATCAGCATCTGCCTAGTTATCCATAAAATAGCAGTCAACATCTCTGATGCTTTTATTCAGGAAAAACCCTGTACCTTTTTATCTTTATCAGATGTTTTCCACCAAATTTCATCAAGCTACAAACATACTTGCTTCCCTGAGGGACACGAGCAATTGATAATGACTAAGGATCGGAAACAATGCACAAAAAGCAAAAAGAGCTGGCGCTCCCATCACTGCAGAACTTTACTCGGTAATAATCTGAGTAAAACATTTACATAAGGAGTGTTTGATGGCTCTGGGCCTTGCTGGAGTTTAGAAGAAAGGGGGAGGGGAGTTCTCACTGAAGACTATCGAATATTAAAAGATCGAGATAGAGTGGTTGTGCAGAAGATGTTTCCTATGGTGGGGATGACTAGGACCAGAGGGCACAGCTCAAAATTAGAGGGACGTCCATTTAGAAAAGAGAACAGGAGAAATTTCTTAAGCCAGAGGGTGGTGAATGTGGTTGATGCAACTAGACAAAATAATAGTTTGGCATGGACTAGATGAGCCATAGGACTTGTTTCTGTGCTGTAGCGTTCTACGACTCTATTTCGAGCAGTGAATTTTGGACAAGATACGACAAAGTCATCATGGTTTCCTTAAGGGAAACCCTTGTCTGATGAACCTGTTGGAATTCTCTGAGGAGATTACAAGTAGGATAGATAAAAGGGATGCAGTGGATGTTGTATATTTCGATTTTCAGAAGGCCTTTGACAAGGTGCCACACATGAGGCTGCTTACCAAGTTAAGAGCCCATGGTATTACAGGAAAGTTACTGGCATGGTTGGAGCATTAGCTGATTGGTAGGAGACGGCGAGTGGGAATAAAAGGATCCATGACCAGTGGTGTTCCACAGGGGTCTGTGTTGGGACTGTTCTTTTTATGCTGCACATAAATGACTTAGATGATGGAACAGATAACTTTGTTGCCAAGTTTGTAGATGATATGAAGATTGGTGGAGGGACCGTAGTGTTGAGGAAACAGGAAGGCTGCAGAAGGACTTAGGCAGATTAGGAGAATGGGCAAGAAAGTGGCAAATGAAATACAATTTTGGAAAATGCAGGGTCATGCACTTTGGTAGAAGAAATAAATGTGCAGACTATTTTCTAAACAGGAAGGAAATCCAAAACTCTGAGATGCAAAGGGACTTGGAAGTCCTTGTGCAGAACACCCTGAAGGTTAACTTGCAGGTTGAGTCAGTAATGAGGAAGGCAAATGCAATGTTAGCATTAATTTCAAGGGGTCTAGAATATAAGAGCAGGGATGTGATGCTGAGGCTTTATAAGGCGCTGGTAAGGCCTCACCTTGAGTATTGTGAAAAGTTTTCGGCTCCTTATCTAAGAAAAGATGTGCTGGCATTTGAGAGGATTCAGAGGAGGTTCACAAAGATGGTTCTAAGAATGAAAGACTTGTCATATGAGGAATGTTTGATGGTTCTGGGTCTGTACTCACTGGAATTTAGAATGATGGGGAGATATTATTGAATCCTTTCAAATGTTGAAAGGCCTAGACAGAGTAGATGTGGAAAGGATGTTTTCCATGGTCGGGGGTCTAGGACAAGAGGGCACAGCCTCAGGATAGAGGAGCATCCATTTAAAACAGAGATGTGGAGAAATTTCTTTAGCCAGGGGGTGGTGAGTTTGTGGAATTTGCAACCACAGGCAACTGTGGAGACCAGGTTGTTGGGTGTACTTAAGGCAGAGATTAATAGGTTGTTGGGTGTACTTAAGGCAGAGATTAATAGGTTGTTGATTGGCCACGACATCAAGGTTATGGGGAGAGGGCCGGAGACTGGGGTTGAGGAGGGTAAAAAAGGATCAGCCATGATTGGCGGAGCCTAATTCTGCTACTATGTCTTATGGTGTATGGTCTTAATAGAACAGGGAGATTTTAAGAAGAATCAATAAAGCTGCAGATGCTGGAAATCTGAAACTAAAATAGAAAATGCTTGAAACACTGACTGGATCAGATAGCATTTTACATTTCCAATATTCAGTTTGTATACTTCCTCTCCTCTTTTCAACTATTTGACATTGCAGATATTTTCTCCTATGTGCACCTCCTGTAAACGCACTCTGATCATTGACTCAGTAGGTAGCACCACCTTGCAGGTTATTCAGACTCCTCATCCCCGCCAGGTTGCAGATATTCTGTTTTATTCCCGCTGCCCCTTCCCTATCTTTCTGCAAATTAAAACATTTCATTTCAAATCCTTCCCCAGTTTTTTCCAGTTCACAAAGTCATCCACTGGGAATGTTTCTTTCATGACTCCCTCCAGTGGTCTTGTCTGACCTGCTGAGTAGTTCCTGCAATTCCATCTTTCACATTTCCAGTATCTGTAGTACTTTGCTTTGAAGTGAATTGGAATTGCCATTATTGAAATAACAGTCACAGTTGACAGGTCACCACAGCTGGAACCAAGACATAGATAGACACGTCTGGTTGTATGTCATTTCATCTTCCCTTTCCATTCCTACATCAACCTACCTGACCTTGGCCTTCTCTATTGCCACGGTGAAACAAAACAAAAACTTGAAGAACAGGACCTGATATTCCATCTACAGCCCAATGGCATGAACTTTTACTTTTCCAGATTCAGGTAACCCACTTCCCCATGTTTCTATCCCACTCCTACCAGTTCAGCCTGGTTCTCTCTCTCTTTGTTCACCTTTTCTATCCCTTCCTTCCCCCTCTCATTACCAAAACTCTTCACCCTCTCCCACCTCATTCCATCTGCCTTTCACCCACTTGCCTATCTTCCTGGATTTCTTCTGTCTTGGTTCGCCCTTCCTATCCCTCTCCCACCTTATTCCATCTGCTTTCTTCCAGCAGTTTATCGTTTGCTTCATGTTCAATCTGTGTTTTCAATTGATGCCATCAACCATGGTATGTCCATTAAAAATAGTGGTGGGGGGAAGGGATGTACACAAAGAGTTGGCTTTAAAGGTAATGGTACAGGAAAGGGAAAAGATGTCATTGCAGGCGATCCTCTGGGATAACAGGATGAAGGGAAATGAATCCAGAGAGTTGTCCCAGTTAGATGGGTGATGCAGGAAAGGAACTGGAGGAACATGGCATGCTAGACAAGTGTTGAAAGATAGGAATTTAAGGCATCCATTAGTCTTGCGAGACCATGGATCTGCGCCTAGAAAGTCTTCACTCTCTGGGGCGCGGGCCTGGGCAAGGTTGTATGGAAGACTGGCAGTTGCCCATGCTGCAAGTCTCCCCTCTCCACGACACCAATGTTGTCCAAGGGAAGGGCAAGGGCCGATACAGCTTGGCACCAGTGTCGTCGCAGAGCACTGTGTGGTTCAGTGCCTTGCTCAAGGACACAACACGCTACCTTGGCTGGGGCTCAAATTCACGACCTTCAGATCTGTAGTCCAATGCCTTAACCACTTGGCCATGTGAATGATGTGAATAGGCAGGGCATAAACCGTGACGGGGCATAAACGTGAATGAACAGGTTCAATTATAGATCCAGAGAAATTATTGCTGCAGATTTGGGAATTAAATATCGTGCCCAGATTTTTGAAAAAGAAGTACTGGCAGCTGTTTAGTCTTGGACTAGAGACATGGCAACCGGTCTGTCAGCCCATCAGATCAGCAGCAACTATCAAGCACCCAGCTACACTGATCTCACTTCTTCCTCTTGCATTGCCCTTTCTCCCAGAATGCAGATACTCATCTGTGTTTGGAGCAACTTGTGCAGCTGAATTGACATACCAACCGATACATCTTTAGAATTGGAGGTTTACCAGATTGCCTAGGGGAAACACAGATAGTCACGGGAAGAACATGCAAGCTTCACACGATTATTACTCAAGGTCTGGATTAAGCCTAATTTGCCAGCTCTTTGAGATGGTGGTTCTGTGGCCTGCAGTTGGCTAGTGATGCGACACTGAATTGAGTTGAACTAAACTGATCTCCAAGAGGACCACAACCTTGTTGTGGGGTTTGAAGGCTTGCATGCCTCGAATGACCCGGAGAGCTATGTTAGCTGAAGTCAAGACCTTGTGCTTTGGCTCTTGGTAGGGTCACCCATGACAAACAGGTCAAAGGGTAGAGGCCATGCTAAGAGTGGTCCACCAGTCCTCCAGATTTGAGGGTTCAACTCAGGGATAACAACCCTGACTGGTCAAAGAACAATTGTTTCAGAAACAGCAATGAAGAAGCCTTCTATATGGACCTTCATTGCTGCCCTAAATGCCAGTGGCGTAATGGGCAGTAAGTAACAACTAAACGGAATGCCCCTGGACTCCTGGTTTGATATTCTATATGTTATTCACCCACTTTTCATCGTTTGCGCAATTCTTTCTTTCATGCATTGTGTGTTTGATATTTTCTTTGAACGGCTCCATGATGTTTCTTTGTTTCATGGCTACCTGCAGGAGGATGGATCTCAGAGATGTTTTCTATGGACAGACTTTAATAATAAACAAACTCTGAATCTTTTGAACTTTGGTTGTGGTAAAACTGTGCCATCAATAGCGTTAACATTTCAAATAATTTGGTAAAATTTTGTAACAACCAAGAAGGCAGCTAAAATACATTAATTAGATGGGGATTTTAATCTCTTGTTTATCTGATGCATTCTTTCTCTTCCTATAGAATTTGTTTTCAAATATTAAAAATAAAATGCTTATTGCAATATAATTGAATTATTTTGTGCCATTGAAACTTCAGTTCAACAAAAGAAGAAGATAGCATTCTTTTATTTAACTTGAATCACTTGATTCTAAGTTTGTTCTATTTCTAAAGTCAAATCAACCTTTCACTTAGGAAAACTGTTCGGATTTTACTGGGACTAATATTGTCAAGTTATACTGTATAAATACAATATTTTTACTATTGCAATCAGTTGAGTTGTTTACAGACCCTAGCTAGTCAGTTTTTCTAGGTTGCTTCCTTCATATCTCTTTTTCTCCGTGTTCAGCTTATGCATAAATTTGTGCAACTGCAAGTAACTACTGCAAATTATGATATTTATGATTGCTTCAGAATGATCCTGACATCACAAGTTTATTTTGGCATAACCGATGACCTGATATATCGTAATTCACCTTGTATTGGTTGCTTTTATCATATGCTAAAATAGTTTGAAAATCAGCTTTATGAGAAATTATTTTTATGCCTCACAGATAACCCCTCTGTTATATTGGTGTAATAGGGAATATAAGGCTAGATGGAAGGAAATAGAATTTGGATTAGTTGACAGTTTTCCTCTTCAGGCCTCAATAGCTGACAAAGGATTGATGGCCCTGTTGGAAAAATTTAAAAACGCTTGGATAAATCTTACATTAAAAGTATAGCAGAAGGTGGTTAATTCATGTGGAATTAATAACATGTTAAAACTCTTTAGATGGTGTGCATATGATACCGAATTCCTTCCCAACAGAGGAGATAAAAGATTTGAGCTATGGATGAAGAAAGGTCTTACAACCTACCTCTCATTTATAGATAAAAGAGTATTACAAAGTTTCCAAATCCTGCAGGACAAACATGGCCTAGAACATAATGACTTTTTTAGGTACCTTCAAGTACGAAACTATGTTAACCAGAGTTGTAGATATACAGACCTATCAACAGTAGAATTAGAATTTTTCAAGATTCTGAATTCGGCTTGCAGTTCAATACCTAGTAAATCAGTTTCTCGATTATATAATGCACTCTCCCATGCTAAAAATGTAAATACACTGTATATTAAAGAGAAGTGGGAGAAAGAAGCGGGGTTGGTACTTTCAGAGGAGGCTTGGGAGAAAATCTGCAGCTTTCAATGGTCCTTGACTAATTCTTTGACTTGGAGAGAACATTGTTGGAAAATCATTATAAGATACTTCAAGACCCCATATCAGGAAAAATATAAAGATACAAATGTGATGTGTTGGAGAAGGTGCGGCTCCAAGGAGGCAAGTCATTTTCATATTTTTTGGGATTGCCCTAAATTAAGTCTATTTTGGGTAGGTATTCATAGAACATTAGTTAAGGTACTTAGGTTCCAGATACCTCTGAACTTTGAGACGCTCTATTTGGGGCATGTATTGTTTCTTGAACAGAAGGAAGATATAAAGTTGCTGCAGGCCCTCTTAGCAGCAAGTAAGAAATCAATCACTAGAAAATGGCTAAATCCAATACCACCTACATTAGAAGATTGGTACAAAATTATCTTGGAAATATTTAAAATGGAAAAGTTGACTTACTCCCTGAGAACTCAAAAAGAAAAATTTTATCAAATCTGGAATAAATGGATTGAATATATAACCCCAATGCGAGCAGACTTTAGATGACTCTCCTAATGATTTATACTGCTCTTCTCATCAACATCCCTAGTCTAAATGTTTGTTTTTTTTTGTTTTCTTTTGGAAAATAGAGAATTAACACAAGTAAAGGGAAAGATTTGGGAAAGGGATAAAAAAATGAAAAAATTAAGTAAATAAGTACATAGGGATTGGATAATTATGTCTGCGGGCAGGAGCAAGCATGAACAAATTAGGATATAAGCACCTACAATGGTTGATACATAGGCTTATATACAACATTTTGGACCAGTGGAAATGGTCCAGAAGGGTTGTATGGAAACTATTATTACCATTTTTCTTAACAACTAATTCCATTACGTAGCCTAATAGGTTAGATTTACCACAGTACATAATTATCTACTTAAATGTTTATTTTCCTTTTATATCACCTCAATGTGTACTTAAGAATGTATAAATAATTGTAGTTTTATACATATAAAAAAATGGAAAAGGTTATATGTGTGAAAAAAGTACATGATATTTGTGAATTCCTTATCCAAATAAAAATAAAATTAAAAAAAAAAGTAAATCAGCTTTATTTATCACATCTATAGACAATGAAATGTATCGTTTTGTGTTGAGGGCAGCCGCAAGTGTTTGGCATCAACGTGGCATGCCTGCCTAACCCTGACCATACGTACTTGGAGTGTGGGAGCACCCGGAGAAACCCACACAGTCATGGGGAGAACGGACAAACTTCTTTCTAATAGTGGCAGCAATCGAACCCCGATCGATGATCTGTAAAGCAATTGCACTAACTGCTGTGCCTCCTTATGCTTGGGTTAACTAATGGGGTGAATAATTACAGTAAATTGTGCATGACACAAAGTTACCACCTATGGCTTTCCAGGCTACCTTAAGTGATGTTGGAGACTTGCAAAGACTGAGGGCATTATGCCAGGTGCCAGATATCTTCACACATTTGTTTTCCTCAGTCTGCTCAGTTACATAACTAACATTGCTGTTTTCTTTTTTTTTCCCAGGAGGTTTACTCACCTGCCCCTGAAAAAGATCCAAAGACATTCTTTTGAAGGACTTAGAGATATCATAAGAATGTAAGTTTAATAAAAGTTGAATTCTGAGTCTGAAATTGTGATAAGTTATTGATGCAAACAGTGAAGGGGCGAATGAAAGTGAGGTGAGTTCAGGGGATGAGCCGAGATAGTATGTTGTGGTATCCCAGGCAGAGAAATTACAATGCCTATTGAACTGTCCTGGGAGCGAAGTTGGGTCACTCTGGGCGCTGAAAGAATTTGGGGCCTGAGCAGAGAAATTATAATGCATTTTGAACTGACCTGGGTGCAAGGCTAGATCGCTTTTGGGCGCCGAGCTGATTTGAAGAGCTTGAGGGTGGCTTTGAGCTAGGTGGTAAAATCTGGGCCTGGAGTGCACCGCTGGACAGCGTGGTTTAGGCCCAGAGCTTTTCATAGTAGCAGTGCCTGGGTCCTGGTGCAAGGTACAATGCGCTGTTTAGACAATTTAAATGCTGGCCCAGAATTCAGAGGCAAGAGCTGATTTCACTCAGTCGCCACAATCTTCGCTCCTCTCTCCAAGGTGTGGAGCCTTTTGCTGTTCCATTGTTGGGACAATTTAAGTGCTGGCCTAGACAGACTGAAGAGAGAGGGTGTCAGGATCAGAGGTGAGAGCAGAGTTTGCTCATTCTCCATGATGGTTATCTCCATAGCCCTGAGGGTATGAAGACTGATATGGCTGCTGTGCCCTGTCCCCGCTAATATGATGAACTGATCAGAGAGGCTTTGGGCCTACTCCAGGGTGCTCTGGGATTTAGATCTGAGAACTCAATTTTGGTTCGGAATGCTGTTGTTCACTTTAATTGTTTGTATGATTGTTATTTTTTTTCTCTTGTGCTTCAAGGGTTGGTCTTTTATTTTTATTTTTGTTCTTTTTTTTTCTTTAGCTGGGTTCTTTTCTGTTTTTTAATTTGTGGCTGCCTGTGAGTAAGCAAATCTCAAGGTTGTATAATTTACACATTCTTTGATAATAAATAAATGAATCCTGAATCATTTTGGGTTTAAATATCAAATGTACATGCATTTCAAGAAATACCTAAACTTTGTTTGGGGTTTCATGAATTAAATTCTCTTGATTGCATTTTTACATCTCTAGTGACTTCTTTTACCACACTGTCCTTCTACTCCTGTAATCCAGTCATTCTCTGTATTCTTCATTTATGCTCTGCATGTCAGTTATTTTAGTTACCTACCTAAAAGCCTCCTAAATATTGCATTTGTTCCTGCTTCCACCATTTGCTTTGGCACCTCATTCCGGGTACTCACTACTCTCTGCATAAAGAAGTTACCTCTCAGGTCTCTTTAATCTCTCCCCTCTTACCTTGTATCCGTGTTCTCTAGTTTTGGACTCTCCAACCTTGGTGAAAAGACTAAGGTCATTTACCTTATCCGTACTCCTCATGATTGATAAATTTCTATGAGGATGCCCCTCATTCTCCTGCACTTCATTGGGAAAAAAAAGATTCAGTGTGGCCAATCTCTCCCTTTAACTCAGGCACTTTAGTCCAGGCAACATCCTCATAAATCTCTTCTGCACCCTCTTCAGCCTGCCAATGTCTTTTCTATAACAGGGTGACCAAAATTGTACACAATACTCCAAGTGTAGCCTCACCAATGACATATAGAAGTGCAACATAATGTTCTTAGTCCTGACTGATGAAAATCAGCATGCAAAAAGCCACCTTCACCACTCTGTCTATTTGTACAGCCATTTTCAGTGAACTGTGCACTTGTACTCCTGGGTTCCTATGCTTCACAACAGTTGTCACTGGCCCTACCCCTGGTTTGACTATCCAAGATACATCACCTCACACTTATCTAAGTTGAAATCTATTTGCCATTCCTCAGCCCCTCTCCCTAACTGATCAAGTTCTCTTTGTAAGCTCTCATTGTAACCTGCTTCATGATTGACACACTCATTTAGTATAATCAGCAAACTTGCTAATCTTACCATGTGCATTCTTATCCAAATTATTTAGATAAATATTGAATGACAGAGCCCCTAACACTGACCCCTGGGGCACCCTACTAGTCACAGGCCTCCAGTCAGAGAATTGACTTAGTGACTCTACAGACTAATCACGTCTCTTAATTGGCATTTGTCAATTTTGATTTGTCAAAAATCGAATTCCAACTGGTTTGTACTTGGCTACAGATGAGCACTGGGAGGACTAAAGTCATTGATTTTAATGACACATATTGTTTCCTCTGATTATGCTGTCCCCTCTGTCACTGTGTATCTGATCATTCATTAATTACTGTATACATCAATATCCTGCCTCCTCTCAGAGCTGAGCTTCTAACTCCATATTCTCTCTGTCACTAAAACACTACGTTTAGTTTCTTAACATTTTCATCTTTATTTGATACAGTTCTTTGTCAAATTTTTGGAATGCTTTCCACATTGAAGCTTTTAATTGTGCCATTATTCAGGCATTAAAATAAAATGGGTTTAATAATTTAGATGGTTGTTATTCTATGCATAGATGACCTTGCTGATCTTCAAGAGGACAAATTTTGTCCATGAGCCAGTCCTCATCAGGGGATCAGAGGTGGAGAGAGTCAGCAACTTTAAATTCCTGAGTGTTATCATTTCAGAGCTTCTAATTCTATATTTTGGGATGTTTTCTGCATTGGAGCTATTAAATGTGCCCTTATTAAGGCATTAAAATAAACTCGCTTAATAATCTAGGTTCATTTAGGTGGTTGTTATTCTCTGAATCAGTAATTGGTATATGTATTGAATGTATAATTATCACTTGATGCTTTTTCATGGATGGTTCATAAATATCATTTACTCAGAGAATTCAACTTTAAGAGAAAATATCCGTGTGTGTGTGTGTGTGTGTGTGTGTGTAGATATATATAATAACCATTTGTGTGTGTGTGTGTGTGTATATATATATATATATATATATATATATATATATATATATATATATATATATATATATAGTTCTGTGATTAGGCTAGTGTTAAATAGGTGGGTTGTTGGGCAGCGTTGGGTTGGTAGTTCCATGATGTATCTGCCAGTAAACTTAAAAAATATAAATATGCAGACATCTCAGCAAAGTGAAAAAATTTTTCCCTCTCCATTACAGACAGTTCACATTAGTATTGTTTTCATTCTGTCAAAATTCCAAATTATCTTAAACATAGAGCAATTGTCAATATTAAAAGTAACTTTGGACATAGGAATAGTAAAAAAAAAATATGAGGTAGGCTGTTTAAGATGAGAGTTTTTCCTCTCTGAGGATCATGATTCTTCCTAAAAGGGCAATGGAAGCAGAATTGTGAAGTGTTTTAAAGGCGATGTAGCCACATTTTCAATATGCCGGGAATGGAATTTTACCATGGAGACTGGGAAGTGGAATTGAGCTTAAGTTCAAATCATCTATGATATGGTAGAACAGGCTTGAAGGGCTGAGAGGCCACTCCTGTGTGATCGGTTTGTTCATTCGCCCATAACTGGCAACTTTCAATCAGGGCACTACCCATTTGTACTGGGCTGGTGGACTCTTTATAGAGCCCTTTGAACTCACCCACTGGCCAATTGAAATGTGCAGGTGAAATCAGTTGCCAAGAAGGGATAAGAAAAGCTTTTGACTATATTTAATTAAATTGATTGAAATGTTTTTCAAAGTAAAAAAGTCACAAGAATTGGTCAGTGTTCATATATTCTGAATGCATTCATCTGATAGACAGATTTACTTCAATTAAACTTCATTAATATTTCAATAGGAGTGGTGTTGGTCACATAGTGGATGGCGTACCACTAATACAGCGCCAGCACCCCAGGGTCAAGTCCTGCCACTGTGTGTGAGGAGTTTGTATGTTCTCCCTGTGACTGCATGGGATACCTCCCATATCCCAACGACGTACACGTCAGCAGGTTCATCGGTCACATGGGTATAATTCCGTGCACAGGCTCATTGGGCCAGAAGGGCCTGTTACTGTGCTGTATCTCTAAAAGAAAAAATTGGTCATTATCTGCACCATTCTACTGAATTGAAATAAAATTACAAACACTTAACTAGTAGGAAACACCTGTGAGGGAGAAAGAGCTAACACTGAGCCAACCTGGCACTCAGCGCCAGTAAGATGAAAGAGCTGATTGTGGACTTCAGGAAGGAACACATACCAATCCTCATAGAGGGGTCAGAAGTGGAGAGAGTGAGCAGCTTCAAGTTCCTGGGTGTCATGATCTCTGAGGATCTAACCTGGTCCCAACATATCAATGTAGTTATAAAGAAGGCAAGACAGCAGCTATACTTTATTAGCAGTTTGAAGAGATTTGGCATGTCAACAAATACACTCAAAAACTTATATAATTGTACCGTGGAGAGCATCCTGACAGGCTGCATCACTGTCTGGTATGGAGGAGCTACTGCACAGGACTGAAAGAAGCTTGCAGAAGGTTGTAAATTTAGTCAGCTCCATCTTGAGTACTAGCCTACAAAGTACCCAGGACATCTTGAGGGAACGGTGTCTCAGAAAGGCTGCATCCATTATTAAGGACCTCCAGCACCCAGGGCAGGCCCTTTTCTCACTGTTACCATCAGGTAGGAGATACAGAAGCCTGAAGGCACACACTCAGCGATTCAGGAACAGCTTCTTCCCCTCTGCCATCCGATTCTTAAATGGACATTGAAGCTTTGGACACTACCTCACTTTTTTTAATATACAGTATTTCTGTTTTTACACTTTTTTTAATCTATTCAATATACATAACTGATTTACTTGTTTAATGATTATTATTATGTTTTATTTTATTTATTATTATTTTTTCTCTGTGCTAGATTATGTATTGCATTGAACTGCTGCTGCCAAGTTCAAAATTTTCACGTCACGTGGCAGTGATAATAAACCTGATTCTGATTCTGATTTTCGTTTGATGGAAAATGTTTTTAATTGTTTTTGACAATTCAAATGTACTTTTAGTTTTTAAAAAATGATATTTTTACTTTTTTGACATTTTTATTTTTAATGGGGCTTGTGACTTTTTTTTAGATTAGATTATGAGGACACTCAGTCCTCGTTTATTGTCATTTAGTAATGCATGCATTAAGAAATGATACAATGTTCCTCCAGAGTGCTATCACAAAAAAAAACAGGACAAACCAAAGACTAACACTGACAAGACCATATAATTATAACATATAGTTACAACAGTGCAAAGCAATACCATAATTTGATAAAGAGCAGACCATGGGCACGGCAAAATAAAGTCTCAAAGTTCCCATCGACTCCTGATAGTACCGATAGCAGGCGGCAAAAGGGAGAAACTCTCCCTGCCATAAACCTCCAGGCACTGACAACTGCCGATGCATTGGAAGCACCTGACCACAGCCGACTCTGAGTCCGTCCGAAAACCTCGAGCCTCCAACACCGAGCACTGAGCACCATCTCTGCCGAGCGCTTCGACCCCACCCCAGCCGCCGAGCAACAAGCAAAGCCGAGGACTCGGGGCCTCCTCCTCCGGAGATTCTGGATCACACAGTAGCAGCGGCAGCTACTTCCAAGTGACTTGGAGCATTTGTGAATATTAAAGACACTCATTTTAATTCTCAGCTTTGGAAATCGTTAAGCTGGGCCTCATCGATTTTCGAAGTTATTCAGATGCCGCAGCCATCCAGTTGCAATGGGAGAAGCCCTAAACAATGTGCAGGGCAGTGTCTTCGGCTTCCCTGATGAGCTGGCAGTCGGCCTTCTAAAGGAGAACTGCTCTCCGACGATTACAGTGGAGTGAAAGGTATGATCCAGTATAGAAACAATTAGGAAACCTTAAGTGCTTTTTTCATAATTGCACTCACATGCTGAGACAAGGATAGGTCCTCCAACATAAAGACACATAGGAATTTAAAGTTTCTAACACTCTCTCTCCACCTCTGATACTCCGATGAAGTCTGTCTCATGGACCTATGGTTTCCTTCTCCTGAGGTCAATAATCAGCTCCTTGGTCCTGCTAACATTGAGTGAGAGGTTGTTGTTGTGGCACCACTCAGCCATATCTTCAATTTCCTTCCTATATGCTGATTGATCACCACCTTTTGATTGATATGAAAAACTGGGATATTATTGGTATATTGAAGGAAGAATAACAAGGTTCATAGTACATTTTAATTCAGTATACTGAAATAGAATGAAAAATATAATCAATTGGAATTTTATGTTCAGGGCTTGAATAAGAATTAGTTCTGTCTATTAGAACTCTATACTTTCAGAAGGATTAGAGTGTACTTAGAATTCTATGCTTGGGATTACTGAATATTCAAAGTTCAAAGTAAATTTATTATCAAAGGATGAATTTGATACCGTATGTTACCTTGAGATTAATTTTCTTGCAGGCATTTGCAGGATAAAAAAAGAAATGCAATAGAATTTCATGAAAAAACTACACATAGAGGGACAAAGACTGACAACCAATGCACAAAAGAAAACGCACTGTGGAAATAAAAATAATACTGAGAACATGAGTTGTAAAGGTTGTAGAATCGGTAGGTTCAGAGTGGTGGAGAATAATGTTATCTACACTGGTCAGGAGTCTGATCGTTATAGTGTAATAGATGTTCCTAAACCTGATGGTGTGGGACCTGATGCTTCTGTACCTCCTTCCCGATGGTAGAAGCAGGAAGAGGACTTGGCCTAGATGGCAAGGGTCTTTGATGCTCTCTTGTGGCAGTGCTCCACGTAAATAGTGGAGAGGGCTTTGCCTGTGATGGACTGGGTTGTATCCACCACTTTCTGCAGCTTTCTCCATTCCCAGGCATTGGTGGTTCTATACCAGACTGTAATACAACCAGTATCCTAACTCCATGGTGGAGGATTGCGCTGGTGAAGCGCAGTGCTGACTTACTGGCAGCAAACAAACTAGAAATTACTGTATTAAACACACTTTTTCTCAGATATGATCACTACGATCAATAGCCAGTAATTTTCCCAATGGAGCTGAGCTTTAGAACCACCTATATGATATTTTTACAGTGTGAACTGAAATCTCAAAGGTGCAGGATGGTTGTAGCATGGCGAGTACAAGCCAAATCAAGGCAGCGAGGCCCAGGCCTGAGAACACTCAATGAGCCAGTGCTTGGCCATTGCTGGAGCGGACTCGGAGGCAATCCGATGTGGCAGAGTCAAGGCGGCAGGGCCCAGGCTCAAGAACCAGGAATGAGCCAGTGTTTGGACATTGCCGCGGCAGATTTGGAGGCGATTTGACGCAGCAGAAACAAGGTGAGGCACTGGGGCCTGAGCGTGAGGCTCAACCTGCTGTTTGGATGATTTAAGTGCCAGGCCAGATTGGAAAGGTTGTGTTTAGGCCAAAACAAGGTGGCAGTACCCAGGCCTGAGAGCATATCAAAAACAGCGGGGCCCGAGTCCAAGAGTGAGGGGAACAACCTGAGGTTGGGCCAAAAGGTCAGGATGTCAGGGCCAGAGGAGAGGGGCGGTCCGGTGTTCCGAGAGGTTTACTCATCTCTGCACTGTGACCTGCAGCTCTCGGGCTCCTGGATCGGATACAGTGATGACTGGTTTTGGGGCTGCCGGCTCACTTTCATGGACTTCAGTTCTGAATGTTATTTCCTTACTTTTATTGTTTGTACGATTTTGTTTCTTTCCTGCACATTCGGTGTTTGACAGTCTTTTTTTTTAAATGGGTCTATTTGGTTTCTTTGGTTTGTAAGGAGATGATTCTCAAAGTATGTGTACTTTGATAATAAATGTACTTTCAACTTTGACACTCTGCACCTGTACATCTTTTGGTGACATACTGAATCTAAGCAAACTTCTGAGAAAGGAGAATTGGTGGTGTGCTGCCTTTGTGATGACACTTGTGTGCTGGTCCCAGGACTGATCTTCTGATTTGTTAATGCCAAGGAATTTTAAACTCCTGACCCTTTCCATTCCTATTTCACTGTGTGGTTTTGAGTGACTGGAATTCAATGGTTAGATCTGAACTCTTCAAACCAGCTGGTGTCCATGACCAGAGAAGCCTTAATATAGCAAAAGATTTATCTTACTTTCATGTAGATTATTATATTCAAATAGATATGTCACCACTCGCTTTGAACACCATGTACTGCTGCATGAGATCAGAACAAATTGAGTCAGATAAGCAAGCATGATACTGTCTATCAAAATATAAAATTAAATGTTTTGGAGCAGCCTGAAAAAGCAGGAAGGATTGAAATTGCAATGTAGTGTTAAATTCAGCATAGAAGGTCAGTTGATTTTCATGTAAGTAATGACTTAAGCAAGTATACCAAAGTTTAATTGATCTTTTGTGCGAGTTGTTTATTAGTGGAACTTCTGGTGAGATCGTTACCTCTCATTAACATGACAAGGTGCTCCAAAGGAAGAGCTTACAAATTTCCTCAAGTTTACCACATTTAAAAAGCTATAAATTTTCTCCTAAAATTTCAGGTGGACATACTATGTCTAATGGCCATTTGAAAACGTAAGCACGAGATTCTGCAGATGCTTGAAATCCAGAGTAAAACACACAAAATGCTGGAGGAACTCAGCAGGCCAGGCAGCATCTGTAGATTGGAGCTTTTTATTTATTACTGCTCCTCCTTCTCACCAGTACTAAAACTTTATATTGAAATACTTTCTGTGGCAGCAGTTTCAGTGAATTCAAATACTGAAAATTTTGCTTAAACGTATAGTGCCTATTTACCTCAGATGTATTTGATGTTAATTTCACATTTTTGTTCCAGATTTTTGTTCCTTCAGTGTTAAAGTATATCTTTTCAGTGTTTTACATAAATAAAATAATTATTATAATAAAACATTTATTTCAGGCATTTTTATTCAATATTCATCTGTATATAATGTTCAATGCCTTCCAAAGAATAGTGACCAAGGCAAATAATTCACAAAACTTAATAAAGCTTATTTTACTCAACAGAATGCCTCAAGGTGCTTCAAGGAAAATTATCAAACAAAAGTTAACATCTAACCACGAAAAGACGTAATTTGGGATGTTTATGCTTGACTAAGCCTATGCCTAGTATTTGCCTTTTGGAAGGTCCAAGCCAAACTAATCTTCAGTGGCCACACAGCTCCTGCATGGGCCTCTACCCTCTGCGGTGGTCACTACCAGAAGAGTAGGTAATAGATGCTCAAGCTTGTGACAGTCTTAAGGCAGTTTGTGCTAAGAAAAGCCTTTTAGAATGCTTCCAAGTCTCTCAGAGGTGCATAGAAACAATCAAAGAACACATAGTTTAATGTTTTAAATGACTAAAAACTGTATTCTACTTAATATTACGTATTAAGTTAAATAAATAACTTCACATGCAGTATAATTAAGGTCATTTTCTCCGTGCAGATGTGTTGACACTGCAGTAGATGCATAAGTCTTGTCCAGGTTTCCAACTAAGAGCAGAGGCACAAGGTAAAAAATGCTGCCATTTGTCTCCAGCACATTTTGTACTTCTGTGCAATAGTAGATAGACATGAGCATCTAGAATATTCTGATACATGCACTACAGCTGATGGTCTGAGAGGCCACGCATAATAGATCAAATGAACTAAAGATTGGTCCAACGGAGGTGTTTATTATTAAAGAAGAGACAAAAGGTGCAGAGGTTTAAGGAGGAATGAGGAGGCATACAAAAGTGAGATAGGTCAGCTGATTCAGTGCTGTCACAACAACAACTTCACACTCAATGTCAGCAAGACCAAGGAACTTGTGGACTTCACACCAGTCCTCATTGAAGGGTCACTGGTGGAAAGGGTGACCAGTTTCAAGTTCCTGGACATCAACATCTCAGAGGTTCTGTCCTAGGGCAAACATATTGATGCAACCATGAAGAACACACACAAGTGCCTCAGCTTCGCTAGGGAATGCTGTATTAGGCAAGGCAAGGAAGAATACAATCCTAATGAGATCAAAGGAGATTAGTGTAGTTTGATTTTTTTTAAAAAAAAGGTCACCATGCATATGGTTGGCTGGAAAGCCCATAAAAAGGATTTAAAATTGCCTGAGTTGCTTGAATTAAGATCATAGAAACATAGAAAACCTACAGCACAATACAGGCCCTTTGGCCCAGAAAGCTGTGCCGAACATGTCCTTACCTGTATTACCTAGGGCTACCCATAGCCCTCTATTTTTCTGAGCTCCATGTACCTGTCCAGGAATCTCTTAAAAGACCCTTTCGTATCTGCCTCCACCACTGTCACCGGCAGCCCATTCCACACACTCGCCACTCACTGCATTTTTTAAAAAAAAAAGCAACTTACCCCTGACATCTCCTCTGTACCTACTTCCAAGCATCGTAAAACTGTGCCCTCTTGTGTTAGCCATTCAGCCCTGGGAAAAAGCCTCTGGCTCTCCACACGATCAATGCCTCTAATCATCTTATACACCTCTATCAGATCATTGTCACTTCCAGATGATTGTGTGTCCACATGATGAAAGTCCACAAGATACAACTGTGAGAAGAACCTGAAAACATTTGTAAGTGTTATTTTTAGGCTACCAAATTGGGGTTGTGATATTGACTACCTACAGGCTGAATTTTGATTTAAAGGCATCATCCTGCAAATTGTAGCTTCTCACCACCGGCTTCTCAGTTGATTGGAGGCGTATATAATTGGGTAGGCAAAAAAGCAAGTTTACTTGTATAGCACTTTTCAAATATGAGGCAGTTCAACATAGAACAAGATATAAAAATCAAACATCTAATTTCAGACAATGTATAAAAGAAAAAAATCACACAAATAGATATGATAAATACAGTGCAGGAGATTCTAATTAAAAGCTACAGTGCAAAGAAAAGCTTTAAAAGAGCTTAAATTTGGGACTGACTTCAGATCCTGTGGAAGCTTATTCCAGATACGTGGAGCATCGTAACTAAAAGCTGTTTCACCATGTTTAGTTTTGACGCTGGGGACGGTAAGCAGACCTCACCCCGATGACCTGAGAGCTCAGGAAGATTCATAATGCAGCAAGAGATCGGAGATGTATTTTGGCTGTAGACCATTCAGTGCCTTATAAACCAGCAGTAATATTTTAAAGTCAGTTCTCTGGTGAACAGGAAGCCAGTTTAGTGATCTGAGAACTGGAGTGATATGTTCTACTTTCTTGGTCTTAGTGATGACTCTAGCAGCAGTGGTCTGAATCAGCTGCAGCTGTCTGAGAGATCTTTTACAGAGACCTGTGAAAACGCCTTTACAGTAGTCACTACTACTACGTCGACTCAGGCCTAGGGGGCTGGCGTCAGGCACAATGACGGACTCTCCACTTACAGTAGTCAAGACTACTAAAAAATGCATGAATGTGTTTTTCTAGATCTTGCTGAGACATAAGCTCTTTAACTCTCACTATACTTTTAAGGTGTTTAGTAGGCTGACTTTGTAATTGTCTTAATGTGGCAGTGAAAATTTACATTGGAGTCCATCACAACACCAAGGTTTTTGGCTTGGTTTATGGTCTGTAATGACATGGATTCTAAGTGAGCACTGACTTTTAATCATTCTTTTTTGGCACCAAAACCAATTATTTCAATTTTCTCATTGTTTAACTGGAGGAAATTTTGGCTCACCCAATCACCAATCTTTCAGTACCTTTTGTTTTAGTGATTCTATAGTCACTTGATGACACTGTTACATAAATCTGAGTGTCATCCGCATTATTAAGGTAAAGTATTTTGTTGCTTCCCGTGATTTGAGCTGGAGGGAGTATGTATGTGTTGAAGAGAGGAGGCCCTAGTATCGCCCCTTGAGGCATTCTGCATGTCATTTTTGTTCGGTCAGATATGCAGCTACCAACCGATACAAACTAGTGCATCCTGTAAATATGATTTAATTTACTTTAGGACTGTACCGATAGTCATGGGGAACTTTACATATGTCCAATTAGCAGAGAGAAGCTAGAAGTCAAATTCATGGAATGTATATAAGCTGATTCTCCAGACTGAAAGAGAAAAGAAGTTCTCTTATTATGTTACGGTGGTGAAGAATTCCAGGGTATTTATGGAGCAATATCACCTACTTCTGATGACTGTGGCAAACTCTGCACAGACTGCACATTTCACTCCGCAGCAGAATATGTGCATGTGACTGATGCATTCTGTGCTTTAAGGAAGAAACAATTGATAAGAGAAAAAATATTTTAGATCTCTTTCTGAGCAACAAAATAGGAATAAATTGATGTTCATGGTGTAAATGGGTCTTCAGCATGAAGTGACCCCAACATTATTTTACAGCGACTGAGAAAATACGTTGAAAGGCAAAGAAATGACTAGCAGTTACGGAAATAATGCATAATTCACAAAGAAATTATATTCCTTTAAGGAAAACGGTGCATAACTGGCTGACAGCAGAAATGATAGATAGTAGTATATGCAATGAAGAGGCTTAAAAGTTGACAATAGGCCTGAGGGTCATGAACGTTTTAGGGTTTAGAGGACCAAGGAATTGAAAAAGAAAAGGAAGACAGAATGTAACAGTAAGCTAGGATGATACATAAAACAGACTGCAAAAGCTTTAATAGATATGTAAAAAGAAAACAAGGTTCTTCATAGGGAATTAGGTGCTATGTAAAACGGCAAGACCCCAGGGTTGTGATCTCAGGTTTGCTACCCATGCCATGTGCTACTGAGGCCAGAACTAGGAAATTATACAGTTTTACACGTGGCTAAGGAGTTGTTGTAGAAGGGAGGGTATAAGATTTTTAGGTCATTGGGCTCTCTTAGAGGGAAGGTGGGACCTATATAGAAGGGACGGTTTGCACCTGAACTGGAGGGGACTAATATCCCGGTGGGAAGGTTTGTTAATGCTGCACGGTGGGGTTTAAACTAGAGCTGCAGGGAGTTGGGAACCAGAGTGCCAGAACAGTTCACGGGGAAGTTTTGGAGACTGATGTTCATAAGACCTCAGACAAAGTCAGGAGTCAAGAGGTTGAGCATGGTACGACTAATGTCCTGGAATACATATATGTCGATGCAAGAAATATCATAGGAAAGGCAGCTGAGCTCAGGGCATGGATCAACACCTGGAATTATGATATTATAACCATTAGTGAGACTTGGCTGCAGGAGTGATAGAACTAGGAGCTCAGTATTCTGGGGTTCCGTTGTTTTAGACATGACAGACTGGGAGGGATTAAATGAGAAGGGGTGGCCTTGCTAGTCAGGGAAAATGTCATGGCAGTGCTCCATCAAGATTGACTGGAAAATCGTCCAGTGAGGCGTTATGGGTGGAACTCAGAAATAAGAAAGGTATGACCATGTTAATGGGGCTTTATTACAGACTACTCAACAGTCCTAGTGATTTAGAGGAACAAATCTGTAAAGAGATCACATACTTTTGCAAGAAACATAAGGTTGTTACAGTAGGTGATTTTAGCTTTCCGTATATCGACTGGTAATCCCATACTGTAAAGGGACTAGATGGGATAGAGTTTGTCAGATGTGGTCAGGAAAGTTTCCTTCATCAGTGTGTAGAAGTCCCAATGTGAGGGTGTGTGATACTGGATCTGCTGTGAGGGAATGAGAGAGGGCTGCTGACAGAAGTTTGTGTAGGGGAACACTTTGCACCTAGTGACCACAATGCCATTATTTTCAAAGTAAATATGCAAAATGGTAGGTCTGGTCTGCAGGTTGAGATTCTAAATTGGAGTAAGGACAATTCTGATGGTATCAGAAATGACCTGCTAAGTGTGGATTGGGACAGGCTGTTTACTGGCAAAGGTGTACTTGGTTAGTGGGAGGCCTTCGAAAGTGAAATTTTGAGAGTACAAAGCTTGAATGTGCTTGTGAGAGTCAAAGGTGAAGATGACAAGTGCAGGGAACCTTGGTTTTCAAGAGGTATTAAGGCCCTGGTTGAGAGAAAAAAAAAGATGCATAGCAGGTATAGGCAGGTAGGAAGAAATGAAGTGCTTATGGAGTATAAGAAATGCAAGAGATCACTTAAGAAAGAAATTAAGAGGGTTAAAAGAAGGCATGAAGTTGCTCTAGCAGATGTTGAAGAGAATCCTAAGGGATGCTACAGATATTTTGAGAACCAAAGGATTGCAAGGGACAAAATTGGTCCTCTGGAAGATCAGAATGTTAATCCATGAGTGCAGCAAAACCAGATGGGGGAGATCTTAAATAATTTTTTTGCATCTGTATGTACTCTGGAGATAGACACAGAGTCTATAGAAGTGAGACAAAGCAGCATTAACTTCATGGACTCTGTATAGATTATTCATGGACTCTGTATAGATTACAGAGGAGGAGGTGTTTGCTATCCTGAGGCAAATCAGGGCGGATGACTCCCCCGGGCCTGACAAGGTTTTCGCTTGGACCCTACGGGAGGTAAATGAAGAAATTGCCAGGGGCCTAGCAGGCATATTTAAATCACCTTTACCAATAGGACAGGTACCATAGGATTGGAGAATAGCTGAAGTTCTTCCACTGTTTAAAAAAAGCCCTAAATATAAACCGGGAAATTATAGGCCGGTGAATCTGATGTCAGATGTGGGAAAGTTGTTAGAAGGTATTCTAAGGGACCAGATATGAGTATTTGAATAGACATGGACTGATTAAAGATGGTCAGTATGGCTTCGTGTGGGATAGGCCATGCCTAACCAATCTTATAGTTTTTTGAGGAAGTTACCAGGGAAGTGGATGAAGGCAAGGCAGTGAATGTTGTCTACATGGACTTTAGCAAGGCATTTGACAAGGTCCTACATAGGAGATTGGTCAGAAAGGTTCAGTCATTCAACATTCAAGATGAGTTAGTAAATTGGATTAGATATTGGCTTTGTAGGAAAAGCCCGAGAGTGGTAGTAGATGGTTGCCTCTCTAACTGGAGGCTTGTGGCTTGTGACTTGTGGTGTGTTGCAGGAATCAGTGCCAGATCCATTGTTGTTTGTCATCTGCAGTATATCAATGATCAGGATGATAATATGGTTAACTGGATCAGCAAATTTCTGGACGATAGCAAGTTTGGGGGTGTGGTGGACATCTAGGAAAGCTATCATAGCTTGCAAAGTGATCTGCATCAGCCAGAAAAAAATGGGCTGGGAAATGGCAGATGGAATTTAATGCCGACAAATGCAAGATTTTGAACTTCAGTAGGACCAACCAGGGTAGGTCTTACACAGTAAACAGTAGGGAAATGAGGATTGTGGTGGAACAAAGGTATCTGGGAATACAGGTCCATGATTCATTGAAAGTGGTGTCGCAAATAGATAGGGTCATAAAGAAAGGTTTTGGCACATTGGCTTTTATAAATCAAAGTATTGAGTACAGGAGATGGGATGTTGGTGAGGCCTAATTTGGAGTATTGTGTGCAGTTTTGCTCACCTACCCACAGAAAAGATGAAAACAAGGTTGAAGGGGTGTATAGAAAGTTTATAAGGATGTTGCCAGGTTTGGAGGACTTGAGATTAAGGGAAGATTGAACAGGATGGGACTTTATTCTTTAGAACTTAAGAAGATTGAAAGGAGATTTATAGAGGCATACAAAATTATGAGGGCTATAGGTGAGGTTAATGCAAGCAGGATTTTTCCACTGAAGTTGGGTGGGTCTACAACCAGAGGTCATGGGTTAAGGGTGAAAGGTGAAAAGTTTAACTGTAGCATGAGGGGAAAGCTCTTCACTCAGAGGGTTGTGGGAGTGTTGAATGAGCTGCCAGCACAGATGGTGCATGTGAGCTCATTTCAATGTTTAAGAAGTTTGAAAAGGTACATGGACGGTAGGGTTATGGAGGGCTATGGTCCCAGTACATATTGATGGAAGTAGGCAGTTTAAATGCTTTCGGTATGGATTACATAGGTCAAAGGGCCTGTTTCTGTGCTGTAGTTCTCTATGACTCTTAAAAAAAAATACAAGCAAGCGTAGAAGTGGATCCTTTATGGTCAGAGACAAAAATTTATACTGTGGTATAAGGAAATTGTCGAGGAATTAGCAACTTCTTTGTGCCTGTCATCAAAGAATGTACAATAAACCTGCCTGAAATACCTGCGATCTGGAGGTATACAAATGAAGGAAATAAGTATTGTTTAGAAAAAAGTACCAGATAATAGGTGAGATCAAAAACTGATCAGTCCTAAGGGATGTAGGGTGGCTTCTGAGATGATGGATTTGCTGCTTATCATCTTCCAAAATTTCACAGGTTCTGGAATTGTCCCTGTACTTTGGAAGTTAGCAAATATGACCCCTCTTTTTAAGGATGGATGGATCTATGAAATGAAGATTATATTTGACAAATAAACTGGGGTTCTTTGATGATGTCATAAGTAGGAAGAGCCAGTGGAGGTGGGACATTTGGTTTTCAGAAGATTTTCAATGCAGTTGCACACAGATTGATCAACAAGGTTAGAGTTTGTAGAGATGGAGAGTAATATGCTGATATGGATTAAGAAATCAAGGAATAGGAATAATTTAAATGTGATTCGAAGCATGTTTACATCATTTCAAGTTGAAATGAAATTAGTCTCATACTGAACAGAGACAAGTGAATTTTCAATGACTATAGTGTCAAATTCTTCAGTTATTTGTCATATCTGCAAAGGTTGTATGTGTTCTCAGTCAAACAGCAAATTTAGCCAATGGCAAACTTGAAAAATCTTCCAATATCAGTAAAGTTCACTTACTGCATGGATACATCACTGATTTAGTTATATTAAACACACTGCGAATGTTCAGCTAGAACCACTGAGTGAATGATCTTTCTCAGCTTCTTCTTGCATAAACTAGAATATTGACGGGGCTTTGAACTAACTGGAATGGAGAAGATTCTAGTTGAATAAATCAAAAAGGATGAGAGAGGAATGGCACTAAACAGTGAGGGGGTGCATGAAGAGCAAAACAGAAAGGGGCCAAAACTATCAGCAAATGTGTGTAGCAGAAAGTAAATCCAATGTACAGAGTTTAATGATTTGACAAGGTGGCACATAAAAGTCTAGTGCCCAAGAGTCCATGGTATTGGAAGAAATATGTAGCATGGAATGAAGAGTGGGCATTCAGTGGGGAGCAATAAATATGTACCTCCTGAAAATGCAAAGAACACTCGCAGATCTGCAGACCATTTGATCCA
Source organism: Mobula birostris (assembly GCF_030028105.1). NCBI lineage: Eukaryota > Metazoa > Chordata > Chondrichthyes > Myliobatiformes > Myliobatidae > Mobula > Mobula birostris. The sequence goes on from NC_092377.1 coordinate 30,341,050, forward strand.
ACTGAGTTTAACTGTAAGATATACTGTGACTTACTAAACACAAAAAGCTACTCAACCAATGTAAACACAAACACAGAGTTGGTCTTGCTTCTTTTCTGGCTGAATAAAAATATACAAATACTGATTAGCCAGCCTTTTTCTTACGCCCAAGAAGTACCAACGGCTAGATCAAGAAATACACTGTAATGTGGCCATCTTACACTTTCATCTGTACCTCAGTATTTTTTTCTTTTATTGAGATGCGGCGCTGTATAGGCCCTTTCTGACCTTTGAACCACGCCACCCAACAATCCCCTGATTTAATCCAAGCCTAATCATGGGACAGTTTACAGTGATTAACAGTGATTACACCACCAACTGGTGCCTCTTTGGACTTTGGGAGGAAATTGGAACACCCGGAGGAAACCTACACGGTCATGGGGAGAATGTACAAACTCCTTATTGGCAGTGAGAATTGTACCAGGACACCAGTATTGTAAAGCGTTATGCTAACCACTATGCTTCCATGGTAACATTAAAAAAACAAGGTTTTAAATTTTTAACAAGTCGCAATTAATCTGCTCGGTCACATCATGTAATTATTACTTAGACCCCCCAAGAGCATGATTTCAATTTAGGAAGTTTTATCCTTTTTTGCCATCCCTTGCCTACAGATGAACCTATCTGTCATGAAGAAGTGGTTGTGAAATTGTACGTACATTGTGTAAGCCTGAAATGGTGCTCAAAACTATGACATTGAGCAAAATCAAAGCTGCAGTAAAGTGAGATATGGCTCTTTCACTGTGCATGTCAGTTCAGTTACAAAGATGGGAATAACATTTTCTCATGACATTGAACATAATTTGTTGGACTTGCACAAATCCTGTAATTGCATCCTTAGGTTTTGTGTTATACGGGAATGATTGATATTGCTCAAGAAGGGGCCATCATGAAATCTTAAAAATTAATCATCACAGCAAAAGGACATGTTCCAGGAATAGATTGTTTAATTGTATGTAAGAGTCAATAATACCTATCTTTTCAAACAATTATGACATTAAACCTGTAATGACCAATACAAATTATTACTCCACAACCATCTAGCTCCTTAAATAGTGTGGATAACTTTGCTCACCACTACTCTGAACTGATTTTACAACCTACAGACTCACTATCAAGGACTCTTTACAGCTCATGTTCTCTGTATTTTTTTTATTTGTACTATTTGTCTTTTGCTCCTTGGTTGTTTTTCTATGGCAGCATCTATAGGAAGAGGTACAGTCAACATTTTGGGCTGGGACCCTGAGTCCTGACGAAGGGTCCCGGCCCGAATCGTTGACTGTACCTCTTCCTATAGATGCTGCCTGGCCTGCTGCATTCACCAGCATTTTTTGTGTGTGTTGCTTGAATTTCCAGCATCTGCAGATTTCCTCGTGTCTGGTTGTTTTTCTATCTTTATTTATGTATTTTTTTCATAAATTCTATAGTATTTCTTTATTTACCAGTGAATGCCTGTAAGAAAATAAAATTCAAGGTAGTATATGGTAACATATGCATATTTTGGTAATAGATTTTACTTTGACTTTGAAATATCCGAATTACCAAAAGGGTATGGTTCAATATTAGCTTTGAGTTTGCAACTCTATGGCCTGTAATTAATGACAATTATAGTAGTTCCTCCAAAGTAAAAATAGTCAATTTTCTGTCCATGAGAGTTCTAAAACTTGATCTTAACTTTCCACTGCTTGCTGTTACATGGAGGGATGATAAGCAAACAAAAATTTAAAACTGCAGATTATGGAAATCTAAAATAACACTTAATATTACAGCAGGTCAGGCAGTATCAGTCGAAAGAGAAACCTTTGTGATATAGGGCCTTTGACTAGAAACACTTACTCCATTTCACTTCCTACAAATGCAGCATGATCAACTGAGGTTCAAAGAAGAGACCAGCTTTCAATAGTGATGGTTTCACAATCGCTATTGTGAATCGACTAAAGTTTCGTGTATTACAAAATCGCATGTTGCCTGCCATGTGGTTGTGGTGAAGTGGATAAACCTGAATAAATGATAAATGAAAGCATTAAACTGTCTAGTTTACAGGTGAGAATTTTTAAATTGGTTTGCTAATTAATCAGACACCAATTTAGGTTTGAAGTCACTAAAGTGGTTAAAGGTGAATGTAACTTCATCAAAAGTCAGGATTTTGGCAGCAGAATTTTGAGTAGCGTCAAGGTTACAGAGGGTAGAGTGAGAGAAGATAGGCTTCAAGGTTGGAGATAACAAAGGCATGAGCAGCAGATTGTGCAAACCAGGAATAGGATTAGGCATTGTTATGGAGGTTATTTGGCAGATTTACGAATGGCAATTTTGTAAGATTACTTTGGGGATAATGTTAAACCCAGCAATGCAATCTTAAACTGGATCAGGTTTAGATATTGTTGACATGGATGTGACAGGTGGCTGTGGTGCAGAATTTGTGATGATTGCAAAGACAGTTTTGGTCTTCCCTATAAAGGAAATTCCTACGCAGTTCTGGATGTGATAGATGTACTGGAAGGTAGCGATAAGGAAGTAGAAAGGAAAGAATGAGACTGAAGTGTGACCTCAATGTTGATGTCAATGTTAACCTCATATAAAAGGGTACTGGTACAAATCTCAATTCGTAGACCTAGTTTCACTCTGCTGGAAGTAGAACAAGAAAATTATTGTTTATTGTCACAGTTTTACAACTACCCAATCCATGGAATGGTTGATTTCACTTATTATTTTCTTGTATTTCAGTGATATTTCGCAGAGTGATTCCTTGGAGAGAATTGAAACTCAAGCTTTTGTCGATCTTCAGGACTTAGTAGAACTGTAAGTGATGTAAATATCACTTTACAAATGCCAATCTAATAGAACCTTGAAACTAATGTGATTAAAGGAGTCAAGATGTAAGAATTAAATTTTAACTCCTTGGGCATGTGAGTTTAAAAACATTGGAAGTGAAGGGGTGCAGTTCTACAATTTGCCAGCTTCCACATCTAACTTGTGTGCAAGGACACCTCTCCCTCTGGAGAGAAGGGCTTCTAATTTCAATATGGTAATTGAATTGAATTGACTTTATTACTTACATTCTTCAATTACAAGAGGAGTAGAAATCTTTGTTATGTCTCCATTCAAATGTGCAATTATAGTAATTTGTAATAAATATTATGTACAAAAGGATAGTCAATATAACACAGAAATACAGTTGTGTCAGCATGAAGTAAGCAGTCTGATGGCCTGGTGGAAGAAGCTGTCCCGGAGCCTGTTGGTCCTGGCTTTTATGCTGCAGTACTGTTTCCCAGATGGTAACAACTGAAACAGTTTGTGGTTGGGGTGATTTGGGCCTCCAATGATCCTTTGGGCCCGTTTTATACACCTGTCTTTGTAAATGTCCTGAATAGTGGGAAGTTCACATCCACAGATGCACTGGGCTGTCCGCACCACTTTCTGCAGAGACCTGCGATTGAGGGAAGTACAGTTTCTATATTAGGCAGTGATACAGCCGATCAGGATGCTCTCAATTGTGCCCCTGCAGAAAGTCCTTAGGATTTGGGGATTCATGACGAGCTTCTTCGACCATCTGAGGTGAAAGAGGTGCTGTTATGCCTTTTTTAATCACACAGCCAGTATGTACAGACCACCTGAGATCCTCGGTGATGTTTATGCCGAGGAACTTAAAGCTGTTCACCCTCTCAGCCCCAGATCCATTGATGTCAATAGCGGTTAGCCTGTCTCCATTCCTCCTGTGGTTCACAACCAGCTCCTTTGTTTTTGCGACGTTGAGGGAGAGGTTGTTTTCTTGACACCACTGTGTCAGGGTGATGACTTCCTCTCCATAGGCTGCCTCATTATTATTTGAGATTAGGCCAATCAGTGTAGTGTCTTCAGCAAATTTAACTGGAGCTGTGGGTGGCGATGTAGTCATGGGTATACAGACAGTAAAGGAGGGGGCTTAGTACACAGCCCTGAGGGGCACCTGTACTACAAATAAGAGAAAATCTACAGATGCTGAAAATCAAAAACAACACACACAAAATCCTGGAGAAACTCAGCAGGTCAGGCAACATCTATGGAAAAGAGTAAGGGTCTTGGTCTGAAATGTCAACTGTTTACCGTTTTCCATAGATGCTGCCTGACATGCTGAGTTCCTCCTCAATATTTTACCAGTTTGTTTCCTGAGCTTAGCAGTGAAAGCAAAGTGGTGATGGACAGGGCTGAAGATGTGACAAGCAAATCCATTAATGTTTACTGCAACTTCGCAGCTGCTTTCTCACATAAATCTTTGTTCAAAAAAATTTACAGAGAAGATCTAACTTTTTAAGCATTGGTGCTAGGTTTGTGAACTTTGCAGCTCAATTTCTAAATTTTGTGGCCTGGTCTTTCACCTCATCAGCGCAGGTGTTGCTAATGCTAAGAGAACCATAGTACCATAGAGTTTTAGAGCAGGGAAACAGGTCCTTCAGCCCAACTGGCCCATGCCATCCAAGATGCCCCGTCCAAGTTAGTAAGATTATTCACTTTGTTAGTATTTGGCCCATAACCTTCTATACTTTCTATCTGTTTTCTAACTGTCTTTTGAAAATTGTTACTGTCCCTCCCTCAACCACTTCCTCTGGTAGCTGATTCCACAGAGGTGCTACCCTTTGTGTAAAACAAATTGCTCATCATGTTCCTCTTAACTCTTTCCCCTCTTATTTTAAACCTGTGCCCTCTAGTTCTTGACTTCTTAATTCAGGGAAATAGAATAAGTTCATTCATCTTATCTGTGGTTAATAGTTTAAACTACAGTAATATAGCGGGGGATGGGAAGCAGGATGATAGAGCTGAGGGTGAGCCAGCAGGTTTACAAGCAGATGATGGATGTAACATGAATGTAAGGAAGGACAAGCCAATGATTAAGTACAAATGCAGAAAGCACAAAGTTAAATTGTACCACAGAGGCAAAATTCAACAGGGTGAGGATGCAGGACTGAAGATGCTGTATTTAAATGTTTAGCATACAGCATCAACGTTCCTGCCACCCACTGTGCAAGCAACAGCAAGGTCCCCAAAGACAGACTGTGGTCCACAGTACATCAAAAACTAGGTATTCATTCCAACATCTTCGACATCCCACAGGCACTCTCTCTCACATACAAGGGGAGCCATTCCTTCAGACAGTTTGAAGACAGGGGAGACAATAGTTGCTATTTCAATGTTGCAGTCTGAAACACTGCTTTTTATTTTGAGTTCCCAACTCGAGAATCAGCAGCAAACTCTCCCTCATCATCGAGAGAGCGATCGATCGATCGATTACCAAGTGCAGAGCCCTCTGACAGCCACTCTTGCTGTCTACGATCTACCGGGTCCCACTACACTTCAGTCTGCAACACCAGCAAGAATTCATGTCCACAAGGCCACCCAGGCCTCAAAGTCACCTGACCAGGCCGAACCTGGACATATCGAAACAAGGCCGATTGGCGAGCTCCTGGAATGAGCTGGGGGGAGTCGTCTACGGGCACCATCTTTAGTACCATCCACCTCATGTGAAGGTCTACATTCATGTTGTATGACCTCTGAGGGACACTTCAATTCCTTTTTCAAAATAGTCATAGGTAGCCACCTTCTCAACCTATTATTTCAGCCATGAGGATGCAGTGAAGCTTGCAGACCTTTTTGCATGGAGACCTACGAGACCACATTTAATTGCTCTGCTGGCATAACTGTATCCTTCTGTTAGAAATTTATGGCCCTTGTGAACTAACCACATAAGATAGTTTTGAATTCCAGGTTATTTACACAGTGATAAAAATATAATTTCAATGGGTATTGAGCATTTTCCATGAAAGGCAAATTGGGACTATATATACCATGGCAGTGATCGAGGTGAATGGTGGAATATATTAATCTAGGGCAAATGGTGGGATTAGATTAGATTAGCATTATTTGTCACATGCACATCAAAATATACAGTGAAATCTGCCATTTATGTCAGATCAAATCAGGACTAGGCTTCTGGTACCAACATATCATGCCCACAGCTCATTAACCCAAACTGTACATCTATGGAATGTGAGAAGGAACTGGGGTGCCCAGAAGAAACCACACAGTCACGGGAGGACGTATGAGCTCCTTACAGGCAGCAGCAGGAATTGAACTCCAATTGGTGATTGTCGGCACCATACTGGCGTTACGTTAACTGCTACGCTACTGTGCCACACTTATACAGACAAGGATATATCGTTCGATAATTAAACAACTATCTCCACTGGACTGAACTGAATTGAAGGAGCATTTTTCATTAGCATGCTGTTGGTGTCTAAATTCTTGGCCGTTCCATATTATATTGCATGTTCTACCAAATCTTGCAGCGTGCAGGGGAAATTTTGCTTCCAGAACTCTGTAATGAGGAACAGAAAAAGGGCTAGAAGGCAAAGTAAAAGCAATTTTGTCTTTCAGAAAAATTAGCCCAATTTCCAGCGTTGATCCCCTGGGCTGATCTCAAATGTTTACCTGGTGCCTGCCTGAGGTGATTAGCCAATTAGTAGCATTAGTGGCAATGCATTTCTCCAGCAAGAAGAGAGTAGACAAACTAGTTTGCATCCTTAAGCCCGCTGCAAAAGTTTGTAACTTCTACCATCTGCTCACCAAATGAATTAGAGCTCCTGAGTTTGAATTTTGTGTTTAAATAAAATAATGTTTTTGAGGATTCAGATAATTGCCCATGAGGTTTACTCTGTGTACTAGGTTTCCCACCACTGTTGATAGACGTGGCTCCAACTTAACCAGTAGAGTAGGAACTCTGGGCATGAATGCCCATCCCCGCTAATTTTCTCTTTGGCAAAAGGCAAAGAGAGGAAATAATGGGAGCCTTTTCTGGTTGGCTACCAGTGACTAGTGGTGTTCCACAGGGGCCAGTATGGGAACTGGTTCTCTTTATGTTATATGCCAATGATCTGGGTGATGGAATTGATGGCTTTGCGGCCAAGTTTGCAGATGATGCGAAGATAGGGGCAGGGGCAGGCAGCGCTGAGAAAGCAGAGAGTCTGCAGAAGGGCTTGGACAAATTAGGAGAATGGGCAGAGAAGTGGCAGATGGAATGCAGTGTATGGTCATGCACTTTAGTAGAAGGAATAAAGGCATTGGCTATTTTCTAAACACGGAGCAAATTCAAAAATCAGAGGTGCTATGAGACTTGGGAGTCCTCGTGCACGATCCCTAAAGGTTAACTCGTAGATTGAGTAGGTAGTAAGAATGCAATGTTAGCATTCATTTCAGGAGGACTAGAATATGAGGCTTTATAAGGTATTAGTCACACCACATTTTTAGTATTATGGGCAGTTTTAGGCCCGTTATTAATGAAAGATGTGCTAGCATTGGAGAGGGTCCAGACGAGTTAACTTGAATGATCTTAGGAATGAAAGGATTAATGTATGGGGAGTGTTCGACAGCTCTGAGTCTATACTCTGGAGATTAGAAGAATGAGGGGGAAATCTCATTGAAACCTGTCAAATATTGAAAGACCTAGATAGATTTGATGTGGTGAGAACGTTTCCCGTAGTGGTAGAGTCTAGGACCAGAGTGCACAGCCTCAGAATAGAAGGATGTCCATTTTGTACAGAAGTCAGGAGGAGTTTCTTTAGCCAGAAGGTAGTGAATCTGTGTAATTCATTGCCACAGAGACTGTGGAGGCCAAGTCATTGGGAATATTTAAAGTGGAGGTTGATAACTTCTTCATTAGTCAGGGTGTTAAAGGTTACAGAGAAAAGGCAGGAGAATGGGGTTGTGAGGGATAATAAATCAGCCATGACTGAATGGTGGAGCAGACTCGATGGGCCGTATGGCCTAATTCTGCTCCTATGTCTCATGGTCATTTGGTATTATTTACCTAAAAGAAAATTGGTATAGCGGTGTTTTACAGAGATGAACTTCAGAAATGGCTGAAATCTATCTCAACTGGGTCTCTGCCATTTTCTGGTTCATTTTGATGATCTCTCAAAGGAATACTGCAGAAGATCAACAAAACCCTTAATCTTTCAAGTTTTGTATAAATTAGATTTGCTTGCTTGAATCATTGCAACATCCTTTGGAATCAACAGAAGATATCTGGCACACACACAAGGCTTAACAAACAAATACCCTGAAGGCTTTGAAGTTTGAAGTGATCAAGAAGAAAGTAATGGCCTTGAGACAAGTAAATCACAATTAAAACAGTGTCCTCATGTGGTCCACGTTTGATTCCAAACCTGCGGTGAATCATTGGACCAACTTGTAGGGATTCTATAATCGACTCAGTTCCTTAATTAAACAAGGTTAAAAAATTATATCAGCCCATATTTCCACTCTTGACAGCAACTCAGCAATTTGAGATGAAAAGTATACATGTGTGGAATTTGTTGTGGTGGAATGAAGCTTGACTTGTGCCTAGGGCTCAGCCTCATATCTAAAGCATGGACAGTTAGACGTGTCTGCAGATCATCAAACAAAATGTCAATACTTGTAGCTGATGATAGGGGTACAGTTGGTCAATGTGAAAAGTGGGAGAAGTATTCAGTAAGTTCTTATTTTGTCCAAATCGACTGTATTTTCAAACCAAAGATCACTTACAAATAATTAAGCTATTAATTAATCAGATTCTTGTCTGCTTCTTTGAATAACATCTATTCTCTCACTTATTTCTCCATTAATTCAAATTTATTCCATCTTTCTCTTTCCAGTTCGATTCAGAATACAAAGCACCTGGTGAAAATTGACCAAGAAGCTTTCAGGAATCTACCACAGCTGAGATACTTGTGAGAGGACCTTAATTTGCAATAGAGTTTGAAAAGAAGGATTCATACAGCCCTGTTTATATTTAATTTTTTGAGCGTGGTTTTTGTAGCATTATCTTTTATTCAATCTTTATTACAATTTATGTATTGGTTCCTAAAGATTGTAAAAGTAAATGCAGATAAGAAAAGTAATCTAATCCAGCTGTTTCATTTTTTCATAGAAATAGAGCCCCTGTACTCCAGCAGATGGTTATAGGGCCTCCTTTCATTCATAAATTAGGAGTATGTTCAGAATTCCCAGGGAAATGTCTTTTTTTAAAAAATTTTGCCTAAGTGTTCTCCCATTGTTCCACTGCAGGACCTATGCAGATATTTCACAATTCTTCCTCTAATAATATACCTGGAAGATTAATCCATGTAATACAATTTTCTTCAAAAACATTTTTCTGAAAATCATTGCCAAATTTAATGAAAGATGTTCTTTTTCTATTCTTTTTATGGGTACCAAATCTTGTATCCTGAGGCCGTAGCCCTCTGGTCCTAGACTCTCCCACTACTGTAAACATTCTTTCCACGTCCACTCTATCTAGGCTTTTTAAATGGGTTCCAATCTACCTTTGCACGCTAGAGGCAGGAAACATGTTCCCGATGTTGGGGGAGTCTAGAACCAGAGGCCACAGTTTAAGAATAAGGGGTAGACAATTTAGAATGGAGTTGAGGAAAAACTTTTTCACACAGAGGGTTGTGGATCTGTGGAATGCTGTGCCTCAGAAGGCAGTGGAGGCCAATTCTCTGGATTCTTTCAGAAAAGAGTTAGATAAAGCTCTTAAAGATAGCGGAGTGAAGGGATATGGGGAGAAGGCAGAAAAAGGGTACTGATCGTGGATGATTAGCCATCATCACAGTGAATGGTGGTGCTGGCTCAAAGGGCCAAATGGCCTACTCCTGCACCTATTGTCTATAGTCTATTGCAGTTAGATGGTATAAGCTGTAAGATTTGGGACTAACTATTTTATGCTGCTTGATCTTCCACAAAAAGAAAGTTGGGTCTTCACTTTGATTTCTTACCAACAGAAATAACTAGTGTCAAAAGTATCTAATTCATGGCCTAAAAATCTGCTTTTTGTTTCTGCCTTTAAGATACAAAAAGTTAAAATTCTGCATCAGAGAGTGCAGTTATTTTACCAAGTGTTCCTTCACACCCTCTCAAAGAATTATCAGTTCAGCAGTTTTCATAAACTAACATATTTAACCACAAATGAAAATTGTACATTCTTCTTGCACAAATTTTTCTAGCAAAGCTCTCCACATCCAAGATGCTCTATACAACAATTTAAATATGACCTCTTAACCTCTTTCTCTTATGTGATGTCCTTGGTTTCCAGTATCCCAATTGCGCCATGCAATTAACCCATTCTCTATATTTGCACATCTGTATACTCTTAGATTTTAAATTGCTTTTAAGGTTCTTATTCTTGTTTCAGATCTGACATGACCTAGTCCCTATCTTTGTAACTTTCTATAATTTACAGTCACATTTAAAATTTCCCTGCAATCTTCCAATTATGCTCTCTTCTGCATTATTGAATTTAATTCTTTGCAATAAGCAATTTTGCCATCAGTTACTTAATCACAAATTCTGAATTCTTATTTGCAGTCTTTTAGAAATTTACGGACACATAGGAGTCATATTAAAAAATGTATCCAATTGATGCCTTTCATGATCTCACTCTATCCAATTTTCTTTGAGTATCTGAATTACTACTCTTTTTAAAGTTGCACCATTTAGATATTTCATCAGATCTTGCCATTATAACTCCTATACCCAAGTCTGATTCATGTGTGATTGTTATGGGAAAACAACCAGTCTAGAAAGAAGTACATTCAGTTTTCTTCCTATAACTAATTTGCTCCAAGCTCTTGGTAATTTTAGGCATGTTAATATTAGCAGCAAGCTTTCAATATACCATGTAATAAATTGCTTTTTGAAAATAATGTACCTACACACAGAATCTACTGCATATATTTAGTCATTTTGTTAAAATCATCTCCATCCTTACCTTACCTATTAGTAGGTAGATAGGGTTGTAAAGAAAGCTTTTGTTATTGAGTGAGGGAGTTGGGTATTGTTATTGTCGCTGTTTTTTTTCTGCAGGTGATGGGGTCGGGGATTGTTGCTGGTTTTTTTTTCTGTGAGTGAGGGAGTTGGGGATTGTATTGTTGCTGTTTTGTTTGAGCTTGGGGGGGACTTTGGGGCCTGTGAGTTTTGTTTCTTTGCTTTTTGTACCTGGGGAGAGGAGTTGATCTCCTTTCTTTCATCAACTCCCACGGTCTTTCTGTATTTCATGGCTATCTGGAGAAGACAAGTATCAGAGTTGTACTAACAAAATGAACCTTTGAACCTTCTGGCACATTGGCTTTCATAAATCAAAGTGTTGAGTGCAGGATACGGGATATTATGTTGAAGTTGTTTAAGAGATTGGTGAAGCCTAATTTGGTAAATTATGTGCAATTTTGGTTATCTACTGTACCTACAGGAAAGATGTAAATAAGGTTGAAAGAGTGCAGAGAAAATTGACAAGGATGTTGCTTAGTATGGAGGACCTGAGTTGTAAAGCAATGATTGAATAGGTTAGGACTTTATGCCTTGGAATGTGGAAGATTGAGAGGAAATTTGACAGAGGGTTAAAAAATTATACTTCTATGGATAGGCTAAATATAATCAGGCTTTTTCCACTAGCTTGTGTGGGACTATAACCAGCGATCATGGGCTAAGGGTAAAAGGTGAAAAGTTTAAGGGGAACATGAGGGGAAACTTCTTCGTTCAGAGGGTCGTGAGAGTGTGGAAGGAGTTGAACAGCACAAGTGATGCATGGGAGCTCGATTTTAATGTTTAAGTGAAGTTTGGATTGATACATGGATGGTAGGTGTATGGAGGGCTATGGCCTGGTGCGGGTTGATGGGACTAGGCAGTTTAATAGTTCAGCACAGACTAGTTGGGCCAAAGAGTCTGTTTCTGTGTTATACTTCTCTATGAGTCTATACATTTCTAGGCTGATATATTTTTCCCTGTACGTATTCCAGGACAAAGTTGTATGTACTCAAAACAAATGAGAATCATGAATGTAAACCTCAATAATGTAAAAGCTTACAAAATTATAGAGGGACAGATTGCACACAGGTATTTTTATATTAAAAGCATAAAGTGTTAGTAAACCTTGTGTATGTAGCACTCTATCTGCTCTTCCTCTGCAACGCAGTAAGTAACTTCATGGAAAATAAGTATCCATGCCTCGTACTCTTTACTAGCTGCATTATCATGCAGGTATTTTCTACTCTAGGCATCTCTTATGAAACTTTCCTTTGGAGTTTCTATACATAGAATCAGTTGAATAATGCTAATTCCCTCAGATTATGAACGTTATCAAAGAAAGGGAAAATGCCATTGAATGTGCGAATGACTTCTGATTAAACAATATTTTATATTCCCCTGACTTAGGATTTGGTTTAAAAATACTTCCTACTAAATGTACCTGTTTGATGCTATAGTAGACTCATAAATTTGTTAAACTTCAACATAGTCACCTGCAAGTTAAAAAGAAATAACTGTCCTACTTGCTTGCTTAATGATCAATTCATTATTTTTTTTAAACCAGGAGCATTTGCAATACTGGGGTAGGATTCTTTCCTGATCTGACCCACATCCACTCTATTGCATCCAGTTTTATTCTGTAAGTATCCTTACAACCTTATCAGTATAATTGAAATAAATTTGATGGGAGAGGGGAGGGAAAAAGTGTTTGTTTTTATTATCCAGGTGAGAATGTAAAAACGCTGGAGGAACTCAGCAAGCCAGGCAAAGAGTATATGGAAAAGAGTATATTTGATGTTTCGGGCCAAGACCCTTCATCAGGACTGTGAAAAAAAGATGAGGAGTCAAACTAAAAAAGTTGGGGGGGGGAGGGGAGGGAGAAACACGAGGTGATAGGTGAAACCAGGAGGAGGGAAGGGGTGAAGTAAAAGAGCTGGGAAGTTGATTCGTGAAAGAGATACAGGGTTAGTGAACGGGGAATCTGATAGGAGAGGACAGAAGGCCATGGAAGAAAGGAAGGGGGGGGGGGAGTGCCAGAGGGAGGTGATCCAAGCTACGTACCATATTGAAAATTGTTCCCCATGTCTGTGCAATTTCTGCACCATCTTTTTTTCTGGCTGCCTTCAGCGAAATTGTCAAATTAAAAGCAAGTTTTGTGTTGAAAATACAAGACTACTGAAATTAAGCAGATTCATTTCACTTGAGTTTATCTCATAGTCAGAGAAAGTGGGCAGTATTAAGATCAAGATCCTAGTATCAAAAGAAGTATTGGAAAATAAATTAGTTGCAGTGGTTAGAAATCCTTCCATTAGTTCAGAGATCTCATGCGTTAAGTTGCTGACGGGAGAGACAGTCTGCTGTTTCTTTAAGTTACTTAAAATTCTGTCCTTGTATTCAAAAGGAATTGAGGATGATTGGGGAATCGTTAGTCTAAAATAAATCTAACGTACAAAAAGAAAACATATCACCATGTGTGAATCGTGAATGGAAGGATGATTTGAAATTGGCAGTTATAAACAATCACCATAGCTAAACTAGACCACGAAGTTTATCATTACCCAAGAAAAATGATGAAAGAAGCTCCAAAAATATCAGGAAACAACGGTAAGGTGAATTAAGCATCGAGTCAACACACTGTGAAGGCAAGGTAATGAAAGGAGGGAGAATTATTTGTGGAGAAAACCAAGGTGGAAATGAGAATGTTTAAGAATTTGTCGCCAATCTTTAATACCCTTAAACTGAATGTCAAGTCCATTTCAAAGCCAGGTAAGATTGATGCAGTTCTGGTGTTAAATGTAGGCCAGACTAAGCAAACTATACTGCTGAATCAAACTGGCATACTTAAGAAAGATCCCAAGCATTCAAGAAACTTGGAGCAACATTTCAGATGCTTTAATAAATTAGATGTATTTTGCATCATAGTTTAACTAGTCTCCAAGGTTGGTCTCAGCCTGAAATATTGACTGTTTATTCATTTTTATAAATGCTACTTGACCTGCTGAGGTCCTCCAGCATTGTGTGTGTATCTGTGTGTGTGTGTTACTCCAAGGTTATTGTTCACTTTGCTTTTCAAAGAAACTTGAACTGGTTTGAAGAATTAAAAGGAACCTCCCAGTCAAGGACTCAGAGAATCCAAGCAGTAAAGAATATTGCATCAGATCTGGATGTAAGAAAATTAATTATTTAGGAGACTGATCTTCCCTTTTAATATCACTATACCATATGCACTCATTTACTTTCACCACATTGTTTTTGCTATCAATTGTCATTAATACCCATATTTTGCTAAACAGCAGAATCAGAATCATGTTTAATATCACTGGCATCACAGATTGCAGTGGAGGCCAAGTCCGTGCATATATTTAAGGCAGAAGTTGACTGTATCCTGATTGGTCAGGGCATCAGAGGATATAGTGAGAAGGCAGATATTTGGGGTTGAGTAGGATCCAGGATCAGCCATGATGGAGCAGACTCGATGGGCTGAATGGCCTAATTCTGACCCTATGTCTTACGGTATAGGTCGTGAAATTTGTTAACTTTGTGGCTGCAGTACAATGCAATACATGATAATATAGGGGGAAAACTGAATTACACACATATATCAAATGGTTAAATGAAATAAGTAGTGCAAGAACATAAATGAGTACATCTTCAGGGTTCCAGCATTTCGTCGCTCTGGGGACGTGCTAATTCTAGGCCGGTGCTCCTGACTGAAGCGACGCGGGAGAACACAGAACATCAGGAGCAGCAGGTTAGCTGCCGGGGGTTGTGTGCCCAGAGAGCTGCACTTATTTAGTGCAACCCTCCGGGTGAAGAGCAAGTCTGTGTCTTTATTGATGCTCTGCTGCATGCTTAAGTGCTCGGTGGAGGGTGCTGATGCTTTTGTGGGGGTGGGGTCATTGCTGCTGCTTTGCGTGAGAGGCCAAGTTGGGGTTGGGAGCCTTTGGGGATCTAATGTTCTAACTGTTATTCATTCGTTGGGGCACGCCTCTGTTTTTGTGGATGTCTGCGAAGAAAACGAATTTCAGGATGTATATTGTATACATTTCTCTGACATTAAATGCACTTATTGAAACCTTGTGAAACCTAAATAAAAACAAAAATAGTGAGGTAGTGTTCATGGTCCATTCAGAGTCAGATGGCAGAGGGAAAGAAGCTATTCCTAAGTCGCTGAGGGTGTCCTTTCAGGTTTCTGTGCCTCCTTCCTGATCAAGGGGGCAGGTCCGAGATGGTGGGGTTCTTAATGATGGGTGCCACCTCTCCTTAAAGATGTCTTGAATACAACATGTCCAGTACCCATAATGGAGCTGACTAATTTTACCATTCTCTCCAGCTTACTTTGATCCTGTAGTTCTCTTCCCCCGCCCCACCCCCATACCAGACAACGCAGCCAGTCAGAATGCTCTCCATGGTATATCCATAGATACTTGAGTGTTTGAGGTGATATTCCTAATCTTCTCAAACACCTAATGAAATACGGTCGTCCTTCGGTATCAGCGGGGGATTGGTTCCAAGATCTCCACGATGTTCAAGTCCCTTATATAAAATGGCATAGTTTTTTCATATATCCTACTCCCATCCTCCCGTATACTTTAAATCATCTCCAGATTACTTATAATACCTAATACAATGTAAATGCTATGTAAAATAGTTGTTATACTGTATTGTTTAGGAAATAATGACAAGAAAAAAAAAGTCTGTACATGTTCAGTACAGACGCAACCATCGCAGCTCTTCTGGGAACACTGATGCTGCCTCAGCTGCCAATGCCAATTCTCCCGTGATCATTAAGTTCTTGAGGCTTTACATAGCTAGCAGCCGTCCCTTACTAGCCTTAAACTCCTTCCTCTCGCTCACAACACAAGTAGCGAACGAATGAGACGCAAGGCGAACAATGCTCAAACAACGAGTGCTGGAGAGAGACTGAGGATCTGTGAAATGGTGGGAGGCTACAGCAGGGTATGCCTACACATCACTTCGTTCGCGTGAATTCAGCGTAGTGCTCGGCACACGGAAAATTCAAGTTTTGCTTTTTGGAACTTTCTGGAACTTTTTTTCAAATATTTTCGATCCACGGATGCGGAACCCGCGGGTACAGAGGGCCGACTGTATATCTTGCCTTCTAAAGAACTGCATCAATATACTGGGACCAGATTAGGTCCTCAGAGATATTAGCACCCAGGAACTTGAAATTGCTCACTCTCTCCACTTCTGCTCCCTCTATAATGTCTGAGCAAAGTAAAATCAAGAAGAGTTTTATAGAATGTCGCAACGTCTTGGAAGACAGATGATATGACCTTAATGTGCTCTGTAATCTTTGGAAAGGCACAACCTTAATGAAGTCCTGTTGTAATGTTCTGTCAATCCCATCTCCTAGCTTCTCGAATTTAGGTAGGGTGACCTTTAGAAAATTAGATCTCAAGTTTTTTTTTCACAGCGGTTTGAACATTCACAAGTAGTACTGCAACCGGAACATTTGCTACTGGGTGTTCTATTACTGATAGAGGCTGCTGCATAGTCCTTGATGCCCTACAAAGGCAATAAACTTCCTTAGAACTTTCTTAACTGGTGCACAGTTATGGCTACAGGATTCTTCCATTCTTGTAAGCGAATTATCCAGGTTTCTTTTTCTGGGAAATAATTCAGTGCAAAGAATTACTTTATTTTCGTCAAAGCAGCTGCGCAGATTGACTCTGTGGTTAAGAAGGCATACGATGTATTGGCCTTCATCAATCGTGGAATTGAATTTAGGAGCCGAGAGGTAATGTTGCAGCTATATAGGACCCTGGTCAGACCCCACTTGGAGTACTGTGCTCAGTTCTGGTCGCCTCACTACAGGAAGGATGTGGAAGCCATAGAAAGGGTGCAGAGGAGATTTACAAGGATGTTGCCTGGATTGGGGGGCATGCCTTCGAAGGCAGGTTGAGTGAACTCGGCCTTTTCTCCTTGGAGCGAAGGAGGATGAGAGGTGACCTGATAGAAGTGTATAAGATGATGAGAGGCATTGATCGTGTAGATAGTCAGAGGCTTTATCCCAGGGCTGAAGTGGCTGCCACAAGAGGGCACAGGTTTAAGGTGCTTAGGAGTAGGTACAGAGGAGATGTCAGGGGTAAGTTTTTTACGTAGAGAGTGGTGAGTGCGTAGAATGGGCTGCCAGCAACGGTGGTGGAGGTGGATATGGTAGGGTCTTTTAAGAGGCTCCTGGATAGGTACATGGAGCTTAGAAAAATAGAGGGGTATGGGTAACCCTAGTAATTTCTAAGGTAGGGACATGTTTGGCACAGCTTTGTGGGCTGATGGGCCTGTATTGTGCTGTAGGTTTTCTATGTTTCTATGTTATATATACCATATGTCTTGTGAAGTCTTTAAAACCATGGAAGTGAACAAGATCTTTGGACAGAAGCCTCTCAATGGGCCTCTAAATTTATTCCTTCCTCAATTCCTAAATCTTTCCTTTGAGGCAGAACTACCTGCTTTGGTGCTGGGAATAGATGGAGTTAAAAGGCAGAGGGTTGTGTGAGCATCTGCTTTCAGGAGTTGCATTAAAGAGCGAAAGGAGAACTAAGTGTTGGGATGTTGCTTGGAAGACCCGAGAGCACTGTATTCATGCCAATATATTGGACAAAATGGTGCAATTACAAATAGCAATTGAAGTGACATATGGTAAGGTTAATGAATTTCATCAAGTCATTGAATTAAATTTGTTAAGTATCATGAAGGTCAAAGAGTTCCTGCAGGTCTGTACCACAGGAGACAAATTGATCTCACACACCTTGGTATAAGCACCAGTCTACAAGCCATCAAGGACTTGCGTGTAGAAATGTGCCGGGAAAAGGTCAGCAATATCATGAAGGATCCTACTCAGCCTGCTCATGGACTGTGTGTCCTACTCCCATTCGGAAGGAGGATATGTCACATCCATGCCAGGACCACCAGATTCAAAAGCAGTTACTACTCCCAAGCCATCAGGATGATCAACACATCTGCCCATCAACCTGCCCCACCACCACTACATTCATATCACTGTATGACATACGATCAGTCTTTGTATACAAGTTATTTGTACATTGTTTTATAGGATCTCTGTTACATTTATATTTACTGTATTTATTTTTCCCTTTTGTACTAAAGGATGATGAACAATTTGAAATCCTGAAAAACAGAAGGACAAAACTATATATTAAATGGCATGCATGTTAAACATCATGTATGGCAACTAATATACAATTTTAATTCAAATATTTTGCAAATTTCATCAGTCAACTGATGACAAAGGGACTCAACGGTTGTGAAAGCTGCTGGGGAAGGAAGTTGAACCAGAGTTCCCATTACAAAATGCTTAGAGAATGAATCATATAGTCAAAAAATCAGTTTGCTAATAAAAACATCAATATGTGGATTTTAAAATAAAACTTCCATTAACAAAGTAAAGGCACTCAGCCAGCATATTTGACTTCAGAAATGTCAAATTCGAGGAAACATGTCTGCATCCACTATTGGGTTGATAGAAAATAATTGAAATATTTGAGGAAAGGAAATAAGGCAACAGAATGTACTATTGTTAGCAGTTAAATCAGAAGGCTGCTAAGAAGCTATGAAATACTTGCCTATATTGTCTGAGGCACAGAATGCAAAAATAGGGAGGCTGTGCTATGACTAAGTGAAATATTTGTGTGACGTTGAGTCACTATCTCACATAAAAAATGTGATAGCATTAGAGAGGTTGCAGACGAGACTTAAAGATGTTGCCAGGGCTGGCAAATTTTAGGGAAGCAAAGGCTGAAAGGGATTTAATTGAGTTGTTCAGGAAGAATTTATTTACTTTGGCAGCGAGGGGTCATATCTCCAAGAATACACATTTTTTGCTTGATGTTCAGATTTCCTTGTAAAATTAGCACAGGAACATCCATTCCTACCATTGTGACATTGGTGAAAATCTGCTCCAACTAGATTCAGACAGGAGTGGAAAATGAAAAAAAAATCATACCAGCAGATATTAGAGGTTGCATTCTTTTAAGTGATAATTTATACATTCATCTATAAATATTAATCCTGACATTCACAAATTAATAAGACATTGTAGATTGGTGTCCTTCACTCTCCTTTTCATTTATTTTCAGGGAAATATGTGACAACTTACATCTTTTATCAATCCCAGAAAATGCATTTCAAGGAATGAACAATGAATCCTTGACACTGTAAGTATAACTTTTCCACCTTGCATGTGGACATTGACAATATCATTGACAATAAGTTGAAATTTAAATTGCATGATGCAATGTTATGTTTATGTGTCTTGTTAGAGGGTTGAGGTTGGGAATTTGACCTTGTGATATTTCATTTACAAAGGGGTAGGCTAATTAAATAATGAAGAAATGGAAATGTTAATATTTTCCAGTGTTGAAGTAAAGTACAATTACAATCTGCCTCTTCAATATCATACTACTCATAGAAACTGAATTCAATAAGTTCTGAAACAGATCAGTAGATTCATTAAGAAAAATTATGCTCTTATTTTCAAAATTCTGAAACAATTCCCTTTAGATTGGGACAACAAAGATTGTGGATTCAAACATGACTATTCCAAGAAATGCTACCATCATTTTTCAAAGACTTGCCTCTATAACTTTGACCTTTTGCAGTTGTTTCCTCGTCAACACTGATCTGATTCCACAACCTATGGGCTCACTTTCAAGGACTCTATATGTTCTCAGTGGTACTTACTCAATTAATCATTATTATTTGTATTTGCGTAGTTTGTCATCTTTTAGGGATTGGTTGTTTGTCAGTCTTTGTGTGGAGCTGTTCTTTGTTCTGCGAATACCCACAAGAAAATGAATCTAAGGGTAATATTTTCTTTGATAATAAATTTACTGTGAACTTTAGAACCGGAATCAAATGAGCTTCTTTGGAGTATTCCTTCCAGTCAGGTCCTCACCTTAATATTTGCCACTTTTGAAATGTGAACTTAAATTACATTAATATTTTTCTTTTTCAGCATGAAATTATCCTGCCCTTCAATAATATCATTTGTAGTCATTGAATTCAGTACCTTTTGAGATTGAAGTCCATTTATCAACATTATGAATTTGTTTACAAAATTCCCTAACAATTGCCTTGGGCACAGATTGATATACTGGAGCAAACGTTTTTCACTGTCTTTGCCTTTAGATTTTCCTGAGTTTAATACTTGTTTAATTCAATTGTCTAACAACCTGATGTGTCTGCCATGCACTGACCCTCTTGCTTCTCAATCAGATTTTGGGTTCAAATCCCAAGACTGGAATGCAAAGTCTAGACTGAACACTGCAACATTGAGGAAGAATTATGCTGTTCATTCTGCCTGCACAATTTCCTCTCTAGCCTCCCACTAAGTCTGAAGATGCACTTTGCCCAACTCTGGATTTATCTACCTTAATATTCTGCAAGGCCGCAAATACCCCCTCCTCTTTGGTGTTGTGATTGGTCCTCCAAAACATCCCAATTTGTTTCCCTTATCTCTTGGGCAACCATGATTTTCTCCTCCACAAAAACCAAAGATAAATATTTATTAAAACCTTCACCCATCCCCTGCAGCTCAAGACATGGGCAGCCCTACAGATCTCCAAGGGGACCAATTCTCCATTGCCACCTTTGTTTTGCACTCTTAATATTATTGTGGAACCTATATCCACACACAAAATACTGGAGGGACTTAGTGAGTCAGGCAGCATCTAATGAGGAAAATCAGTAGTTGATGTTTCTGGCTGAAACCCTTCATGGGACTGCCATGCATACCTGCTGAAGTTCCCACTGACTACGTGGGGGTGGTCTATAATCGAGCCACATGAGAGTAACCATCTTTGTTTCTATGTGCCACCCACATGGCCCCACTGGAAAAATCCCCCAAGAATGTCATCTCCAAGTTGTGGTGTTACACCTTCACATCAAAAAGGCAATGCCCCTCATCAAGTACACAACAAAGTCAGCACATGCTGGAAACCCAAAGCAACACACACAAAATACTGGAGGAACTCAGGGGTCAGCAGCATCCATGAAAATGAACAAACAGTCGACATTTCGGAGACCCTTCTTCAGGGCTAAATATGAAGGAGGAAGATGCCAGAGTAAGAATGTGGAAGGAGGGGAAGGAGTACAAGCTAAGTGATAGCTGAAACCGAATGGGTTGGAAAGATAAAGGACTGGAGAAGAAGGAATCTGATAGGGGAGGAGAGTGGGCCATATGAGAAAGAGAAATAGGCTTGGCATTGGGGGAGGTGATAGGTAGGTAAGAAGAAACGAGAGGCCTGAATGGGGAATAGAAGAGGAGGGGAGGGGAGGGGAGGGAAGGGAAGGGATGTTTTCTTAAACCGGAAGGAGAAATCGATAGTCATGGCATCAGATTGGAGACCTCCCAGATAGACCTCCCAGGGGGCCTCATTTTGGCACAGGAGGAGGCCTTGGACCGACATGTTGGAATGGGAATAAGAATTTAAGTGTTTGGCCATTAGGAAGCTCCATTTTTAGTGGATGGAGTAGAGTGCTCAGTGAAGCGGTTCTTCCCTCCAATTTTCAACAGGCCTCACCGACGTAGAGGAGGCTGCATCGGGAGCACTGGGCACAATAGACAAAACAAACAGGCTCGCAGGTGAAGTGTTGCCTCACCTGGGAGGACTGTTTGGGCTCTGAGTGGGGGTGTATAGCACTTAGGCCACTTGCAGGGGATAAGGTCCAGGAAGGCGAACAGCAGG
This sequence comes from Mobula birostris, assembly GCF_030028105.1. Classification (NCBI taxonomy): domain Eukaryota; kingdom Metazoa; phylum Chordata; class Chondrichthyes; order Myliobatiformes; family Myliobatidae; genus Mobula; species Mobula birostris. The sequence continues at coordinate 30,362,631 of NC_092377.1, forward strand.
GAGGGATGAACGGACAAGGGAATCATTGAGGGAGTGATCCCTGCATTGGGGGGGGGGGGAGAGGGAAGAGCCAAAGATGTATTTAGTAGTAGGATCCCTTTGGCAATGGCAGAAGGTGGAGGATAATATGTTGAATGTTCATGGGGTGGTAGGTAAGGACTGGCTCTGTTAAGGCAGTAGGAAGGTGAATGAGCACAGATGTTCATGAAATGGAGGAGATGACAACTCATCCTTTTTGAGATATGGCGCCCAAAACTGTTGACGATACTCCAAGTGCGGCCTGACTAGTATCTTATAAAGGCTCAGCATTATCTCCTTGCTTTTATATTCTATTCCCCTTGAAATAAATGCCAACATTGCATTTGCCTTCTTTACCACAGACTTATCCCATAAGTGAACCTTTTGGGAGTTTTGCACAAGGATTCCCAAGTCCCTTTGCACCTCTGATGTTTGAACCTTCTCCCCATTTAGATAATAGTCTGCACTATTGTTCCTTTCACCGAAATGCATTATCATACATTTCCCAACACTATTCCATTTGATCAGGGAGGCTTTGAGGTAGACTGTGAGGTTCCCTGACTTCCCATATTCTACAGGAGTACTCCACTGTCTTAACTACCATCCTGCCTATACTGAATCAAGTACTAACTATAAACAGCAAAAATAAAACTTTACTTCTTCTTACCTTTGCCCCCTCACTGAAGTCTCAACTCCTCACATCTCACAAATTCTACTCCAAAAGGCCACTACTTAATCTTACCTTTTTTTAATTGCATAAGCTATCTTGCAATTAAAGTTCCTGCTCTCATTCTAAGCAAACCACCTAGGCCTCCTACTCCCCATCATCACATTGGAACTTCTTGAAGCCTTCTGTACTACACTTGCTCACTGTTGCAATAGCTGCTCTGCTTGAAGCATCCTTCTTTCTATTGGCTGCTGTGAATTAGTTAATTAGCCAATGACCTATTAGGTAACATTTAGGTGACTTACCTTTTTTGAAGACCTGTAAAGTGAACTCACCTGTAGGCACTGAGACTCGATCTCTTTTGAGCTCATCTGCTCTCTCTAAGTCCCAAATGCTGTAAAGTAAATCTCACCTTCAAGCACCAAGACTCACACCCTTAAACTCTTGCTCCAGGTCCTGAGTAATTTATGCATTTATTTTATTGCAAACTATTTCTCAATCTCTGGTCTCACTGGGTATTTGAAAATTGTTTAAAAACAAATACCTAAAAAACACTAGCTGTAAATAATGAAACAGTGCAGCTTTTGCCATGAGGCAGAGCAAAGCAGAATGGACAGAATGACTAAAAAGATTCAGGGAGAAGGTATGATATTAAGCAGGGTGAATGACTCAGGTTGCCCCTTACAAGTGAGATATTGTTAGCATTTTAAGAATGTAAATGAAACATGGTCCACCTTCACATCGATCCATCCTCATACATTTGATTAATTAGTGTTTACTAACTTAGTTGTGGCTTATTGGTTTAAGGATACAGAATTTGAATTTAATCAGTATCACATTACTTCTTGGTAAGCAATCTAGTACCTAAAGGGTGACTCAGGATGTGGTTCTTCAAGGTTGTCATAACTGGTGGTTGTAGTGGGGATTAGATCTCACTACCAATTAAATGCTCCCAGTGGCGTGCACCTCAAATAGCCTCTGACAACTAAGTCCACTTCCTGGCCTTCATGTGTGGCTTAGATGCTAAGCCCGGCAGAACTGTTTCTACTGACAAGAGAAGGAGCAAAGGCAGGTTACTGGTGCCGTAAAACTAGTCACTTCAGGCATATGGGGCTCATCAGCTATGGTTGGCAGCTCAATTAGGAGAATTAAAACTCTGATCTCAAACCTCCGCTGCTTTGTGGCTACACCCATTCATGGGGGAGTCTTCGAGAGGAAACCTCAAGGAAAAGTACAGAGCTGGAGCCCCAAGGCAGTCCTACGTTGCTGACTGGCAACTCCTGCAATGCCACTGGATGCGCTTAAGAGCAGAGTTGATAGTGGAGGAAGGGAAGCCCCTTTCTTTAAAAAAGGAAGACATCTCCCTCGTCCTAGAATGAAAAGCCTCATCCTGAGAGCAGATGCGGCGGAGACGGAGGAATTGCGAGAAGGGGATGGCGTTTTTGCAAGAGACAGGGTGAGAAGAGGAATAGTCCAGATAGCTGTGAGAGTCAGTAGGCTTATAGTAGACATCAGTGGATAAGCTGTCTCCAGAGACAGAGACAGAAAGATCTAGAAAGGGGAGGGAGGTGTCGGAAATGGACCAGGTAAACTTGAGGGCAGGGTGAAAGTTGGAGGCAAAGTTAATAAAGTCAACGAGTTCTGCATGCGTGCAGGAAGCAGCGCCAATGCATCTCCCCCATTTCACGTACATCTGCTCTCACTCCATCTTCCCGCCACCCCACTAGGAATAGGGTTCCCCTGGTCCTCACCTACCACCCCACCAGCCTCCGGGTCCAACATATTATTCTCCGTAACTTCCGCCACCTCCAACGGGATCCCACCACTAAGCACATCTTTCCCTCTCTGCCTCTCTCTGCATTCTGCAGGGATCGCTCCCTACACAACTCCCTTGTCCATTCGTCCCCCCCATCCCTCTCCACTGATCTCCCTCCTGGCACTTATCCGTGTAAGTGGAACAAGTGCTACACATGCCCTTACACTTCCTCCCTTACCACCATTCAGGGCCCCAAACAGTCCTTCCAGGTGAGGCAACACTTCACCTGTGAGTCGACTGGGGTGATATACTGTGTCCGGTGCTCCCGATATGGCCTTTTATATATTGGCGAGACCCGACGCAGACTGGGAGACCGCTTTGCTGAACACCTATGCTCTGTCCGCCAGAGAAAGCAGGATCTCCCAGTGGCCACACATTTTAATTCCACATCCCATTCCCATTCTGACATGTCCATCCACGGCCTCCTCTACTGTAAGGATGAAGCCACACTCAGGTTGGAGGAACAACACCTTACATTCCGTCTGGGTAGCCTCCAACCTGATGGCATGAACATCAACTTCTCTAACTTCCGCTAAGGCCCCACCTCCCCCTCATACCCCATCTGTTACTCATTTTTATGCACACATTCTTTCTCTCACTCTCCTTTTTCTCCCTCTGTCCCTCTGAATATACCTCTTGCCCATCTTCTGGGTCCCCCCGTCTTTCTTCCCGGACCTCCTGTCCCATGATCCTCTCGTATCCCTTTTGCCTATCACCTGTCCAGCCTTTGGCTCTATCCCTCCCCCTCCTGTCTTCTCCTATCATTTTGGATCTCCCCCTCCCCCTCCAACTTTCAAATCCCTTACTCACTCTTCCTTCAGTTAGTCCTGACGAAGGGTCTCGGCCTGAAACGTCAACTGCACCTCTTCCTACAGATGCTGCTTGGCCTGCTGCGTTCACCAGCAACTTTTATGTGTGTTGCCTGATTTATTTCCGTCATTTTCCCCATGTGATAAGTAGCTATTTGTGAAGTCAGTCAGATGCAAGTGAAGCATGTGCAAGGTGTGGCATTCTCAACTGTGATGGGGATGCCAAACACAAGGCTGAACTATTGTGATGATGTCACTGATGGCAGCACCATCAAGGACATTCTGTATTAGATTAGATTAGATTATGAGGACACTCAGTCCTCATTTATTGTCATTTAGAAATGCATGCATTAAGAAATGATACAATGTTCCTCCAGTATGATATCACAGAAACACAAGACAGACCAAGACTAAAACTGACAAAAACTACATAATTATAACATATAGTTACAACAGTGCAAAGCAATACCTTAATTTGATAAAGAGCAGACCATGGGCACGTTAAAAAAAGTCTCAAAGCCCTGATAGCCCCATCATCTCACACAGATGGTAGAAGGGAGAAACTCTCCCTGCCATGAATCTCCAGCGCTGCCAACTTGCCGATGAAGCACCCGACCACCCGACCACAGCCGACTCTGAGTCCGTCCAAAAACTTCGAGCCTCCGATACCAAGCACCATCTCTGCCGAGTGCTTCGACCCCACCCCAGCCGCCGAGCAACAAGCAAAGCCGAGGACTTGGGGCCTTCCCCTCCGGAGATTCTGGATCACACAGTAGCAGCGGCAGCGAAACAGGCATTTCAGGAGTTTCACCAGATGTTCCTCAGTGCTTCTCACGTCTGCCTCCATCAAATCAGGATTGTGCACAGCATCCTACTTGACAAATAACAGATATTCATCACCAGAGTGGCCGCTGCGTGCTGCGTCGCGCCACCATTTTCTATATACAGAAAGGTGCTGGAAAAGGGCCAGTAACATCATGAAGTATCCCATCCACCCTGCTCATGGGTTGTTTATCCCACTCCCATCAGGGAGGAGGCTACATAGCATCCATACCAGGACTACTAGATACAAAAACAGTTACATTCCCTGAACAGTAGGGCTGATCAACACCTCCACCCACTAACCCAGCCCTCCACATTCCCAACTACCACTACTTTATTATTTCCTTCAGGCACCTTATGTATAGCCACTCCTGTGCCCAACATCACTTTATGGATGTGCAATCAATCTATGTCAATAAGTTGTCTTATGTATTTATTTATTACTTTTTAATTATTGTGTTATTTGTATTATTGTGTTTTTTATGCTGCTTCAGATCTGGACTAATAATTATTTCATTCTCCTTTATACCGTTTGTACTTGTGTACTGGAAATGACATTAAACAATCTTGAATCTTAAATAAAACAAATTTTAACAAAACTTGAAAGCTCAGTGCAATGTTGATGTTTGTTAAGAGGAACTAGATTAAAAGTTAACCTTCAGAGAATGTTTCAAGCTATGGGAAAGCTGTTATGTGTGCGCAGTACGGTGATTGGTGCATTGATGTAAGTGGAATGAATTTCAAAGGCAGGATGACCATGCCACCGTGACCCCTGGCCATTCACACCTGCCTCACAGCACAAACGGAAGGTGCTTGTGCCCCTCTTGTGGAAGTACATAACTGGATCCACAACCTATGTCGGTGTGCTTAGAAGATTCTGTGAGAAATTAGAAGGTTTGAACATGGAGGAGCCATCATGAACTCCCACATTACCTGATGATCCTATGATTTCAATCTCTGAAGCTGATGTGCAGGCTGCCTTCAGGAGCATGAATCCACAGAAAGCATCTGCACTGGCAGGGTACCTGGCTACCTACTAAAGACCTGTGCTGACCAAGTGGCTGGTGTGTTCACTGAGATCTTTAATCTCTCACTTTGGCAGCGTGAGGTACCCACCTGCTTCAAGCAGGGTTTAATTATACCGGTGCATAAAGAAGAGTGTGGTGACCTGCCTCAATGACTATCACCCAGTTGCATTTACATCCACAGTGATGAAGTGTTTTGAGAGGTTGTTGATGAAACGTATATGCTCCTGCCTGAGAGGTGAAATGGATTCGCTCCAATTTGCCAACCGGAGCAACAAATTCACAGCAGTTGCCTTGTCTTCACTCAAACCTGGAATATCTGGACAGCAAAGATGCCTACATCAGGATGCTCTTTATTGATGACATCTCAGCATTTGATACCATCTTCCCCTCAATATCTCCTTTTGCAATTGGACCCTGAATTTCCTCACTTGCAGACCCCAGACAGTTCAAATTAGCAACAACATTTCCTCCACAATTTCCATCAGCACAGGTGCACTACAAGGCTGTGTGCTTAGTCCCCTGTTCTACTGACTTTACACTTATGACTGTGTGGCTAAGCACAACCCCACTGCCAAATTCAAGTTTGCTGATGGCACCATGGTGACTGGCCGAATCAAAAGACAGTGATGAATCACCATATAGGAGGGAGATTGAAAATCTGGCAGAGTGGTGTCATAACAACAACCTCTCACTCAATATCAACAAGACCGAGGAACTGATTATAGATATCAGGAGAGGGAACCCAGAGGTCCTTGAGCCAGTCCTCACTGGAGGATCAGAGATGAAAAGGGTTAGCAACTTTAAATTCCTGATTTCAGAGGACCTGTCCTGGACCCAGCACAAAAGTACAATCATGAAGAGAGCACTGTAGCACCTCTACTTTCTTAGCAGTTTGTGAAATTCAGGATGGCATCTAAAACACTGACAAACTTCTGTAAATGTGGAATGAACAGTATATTGACTGGCTGCATCACAGCCTGGTATGGAAACACCAATATCTTTGAACAGAAAATCATGCAAAAGTAGTGGATTCCGCCCAGTACATCATGAGTAAAGCCCTCCTAACCATTGAGCACACCTACACGAAACTCTTTTGTAGGAAAGCAGCATCCATCATCATGATCTCCAACCCCCCCCCCACCCAGGTCACGCTCTCTTCTCACTGCTGCCATCAGGTAGAAGGTAGAAGATCCTCAAGGCTCACAGGACCAGGTTCAAGAACAGTTACTACCCCTCAACGGTCAGGCTCTTGAATAAAAGGGGATAATAACACTAATCTTCATTTGCTCCATCATTAAAATGTTCTCACAACCAATTATCTTACTTTCAAGGACTCTTTAACACATTGTCTCATGTTATTTATATAGTTTGTTATACAGTTTGTTGTCTTTTGCACATTGGTTAGTTGTCCATCTTGCTGTGTGCAGTTCTTCATTGATTCTATTGTGTTTCTTTGTATTTACTATTGCTCGCAAGATAATAAATCTTAGGGTATTATATATTGACATATGTATAATCTGATAATAAATTTCACTTGAACTTTGAAAGCAGCTATCCAATCTGGGTACTCTCTTTTCTCCCCTCTCCCATCAAGTAAAAGATATAATAGCCTGAAAGCATGTACCACCAAGATAAAGGACAGCTTCTACCCCACTTTTATAAGATTATTGAATGCTTCCATAGTATAATAAAATGGGAACTTGACCTTAAAATCTACCTCATTATGATCTTGCACCTTATTGTCTACCTATAGCCATTGCATTTTATTCTGCATTCTGTTATTGTTTTACCTTGCCCACCTCAAAGCACTGTGTAATGATTTGATCTGTACAAACAGTATGCAACATAAACTTTTCACTGTATTTTGGTGCATGTGAGAATAATAAACCAATTCCAATTGACTAGAGGAGGCCATTTGGTTCATTAGGCCCATGCCAACTCACAAATGATTAATTCTATTGGTCCAGTTTCCCCACTCCTTTCTCCCGCTGCATTCCTGCATGTTATTTTCTTTCACATAGGTTTATCAGTTCCTCTTTGATTTTTCTTTTTGCCATTAACCTACTCTGAATCCCACAATGGCTGGTTAACCTATCAGCACATCTTTGGTTCATGTGAGGAAACTGCAGCATCTAGTAGAAACCCGTGCATTCACAAAGAGAACATGCATGGATAGATTGAACCTGGGCTTATACAGCTATGAGACATCAACACCAGGTGCTGTGTCACCATTCAGAAATGCATGCCTTCACATAGAGACCGGCAAACTTTGCATGGACAGTTTGATAGTGGGCCCCTGCAGTGTGATGAAGTCCTGATAAAGGGTCTCAGCCCGAAACATCAACTATTTACTCTTTTCCATCGATGCTGCCTGGCCTGCTGAGTTCCTCCGGCATTTTGTGTGTGATGCTGAGCAGCATTAAATACTGTGCCAGCATACTGACATACTCAGGGGGAGGTCTCCTTTCTTTGAACAGGGAGTATTGGTGAGTGCCTTTCAGCTGTGAGGTGAAGCATGGTCTGGCTCAGGTACTGCCGCCATCTCAAATAATTTGGAGGCTGGGAAGCAGCGAGTAACAGCAAGGCAGGTTCAAGTGTGAACCTCAAGCAAGGTCACTCTTGTTAGTGAGCACGGGGTTCAGAATCAGCTGTTGGCTTCAAGGCCTTTAGCAGCAGACTGCTGTACCTGAGTAAAACGTGATCTTTTAAATCACATTGCTGCATAGCCAACAAATGGTTATCTCGTGAATGACTAATGATTGGTGTGGTTTGGAGCCTATTGACCTAATTTCCCCCTGCAACCGTCCAAATGAATATTGTACAAATAAATATGCCTTAAGTGAGCACTTGTCCCCTATTTCTGCATGTCATTTTAGAATAGGAATTGGTTGGATGAAAATCCAGAGCGACATGATTCCTCATGAAAAATAATTTTACTGTGTTCCACTGCAAAATCACCAATTTTCCAGTCTATAATATCAAAAATATTAATGCTTTGGAGTTTTTTAGAGAATACTTATTTAGTGTCACCTGTGTCCGATGCATGAAAAATGAATAATGCAAAGAAATGAGTTAAATTACCAAGTTTCATTAAGCTGGAGCCTGGCTTGTGTATATATCCTTCCATTAATCACAGAAGGGCTGGGGTAAAGGAATGATTAATTTGACAGAACTCCATAGGGTTTGCATTATGGTAAGGAAGAGTTGCTAACAGTTTCAAGGGATGGAAGATTTCACACAACTGCCTTGGGATTTTCCAGCTCATAGGGCTTGGGACACAGGCTAATGAAACTCACATCCCAAAAGATGCAGGCTGGCACATGGACTGGCTACTGTAACTAGGTTATTTTTCTGCTACTTAAAGGAGAAGAGGGTATAATAAGCCTTCAAAGTATTCCAAAACCTATTAGCCAGGTACCAGAAAACAGCTAATTTATATCATTATCGATACTGCATCATTTCAGATATTGATAAGTGACACACCTGTTAATTGTTAGTGTGGCAGCTTGTTGCTGTTCCTTTGAACAGTAGACAATTTGAAAGCAAGAGGGACCCACAATCAAGAGGCAAGATTACTGTTTTCCTAAGTATTTGGCAAGATTACAAATGAAGACTGACTTTTCATGTGTTTTGTGCTCTCTTCATTTTTCTCCCAGATGTTAATGGCAAGAAAAAAATATGGAAAAAGCTTTTAAATCAACAATAAAAAATCTCTGACAATTCTTAACTATTTTCCACTGAACTTTGTTGTGTTTATATTTTCTGCCTTGTGTTCAGAATTCTTCAGTGACATTTCAGGTGCAATAAGGGAAGTTACTCATATAGGTAAACAACTCTGAGGCTTCAAGAAAAAATCTGTGTCTTTGGAAATTGAGTGCAAGCTGTTAGTCAAGTGCTTCCGTAGATTAGTTTACATGTCCACATTAGTATTAGTCCATTAACAATGGCTGGTTTGTTTCTTGGTTTGTCAGACTCATCTATACAGTACTGTTTTCCAATAACTAGTACTACTAATATCATAGTTTCTCATGACATAGATTGAGGCTGCTTAAAGCTTCAAATCTAGATTGACTGTTAGAATATCCCCATTAATCCGATTCTCCTCATTTCCTTGTAGTCTATTCTATCGTATGCATCCATTCTTCTGCCAATCACCTATATTGGACATTACTTACAGTAGCCTGTTAATCTACCCACAACTCTTTTAGGATGTAAGACGAAATCAGAGAATGTGTGGGAAAGCCTTGCAACCACACGGAGAAATGTGCAAACTCCAGGCGGACAGCACACCAGGTCAGAATTAAACATAAGACCATAAGACATAGGAGCAGAATTAGGCCATCTGGCCCATCGAGTCTGCTCCGCCATTCAATCATGGCTGATCCTTTATCCTTTTCCTCCTCAGCTCCAGTTCCCAGCCTTCTCCCCGTAACCTTTGATGTCATATCCAATCAAGAACCTATCAATCTCTGCCTTAAATACACCCAATCATCTGGCCTCCACAGCTGCATGCAGCAACAAATTCCATAAATTCACTACCCTTTGGCTAAAGAAATTTCACCGCATCTCTGTATTGAAAGGGCACCCCTCTATCTTGAAGCTGTGCCCTCGTGTCCTTTTATTCCCACTCGCTGCCTCCTACCAATCAGCCAATTCTCTCACCATCTTAATAATTTTCCTATAATACCATGGGCTCTTAACTTGGTAAGCAACTTCATGTGTGGCACTTTGTCAAAGGCCTTCTGAAAGTACAAATATACAACATCTACTGCATCCCCTTTATCTATCCCACTTGTAATCTCCTCATAGAATTCCAAAAGGTTCATCAGGCAGGATTTCCCCTGAAGGAAACTATGCTGTGACATGAGTGACAGGAGTTGTGGAAAAGCAGAACAAAATATTATGTTGCTGTACCACTTTACATGGAATATTACAATTTCAGTGTGATGCTGTTGACATTCTTGAAACTCTCTCGGACTCATGATCGATAAAACTGTTGTCCACCTAAGAACCTTTAGTAAAATGTCTTCATTGCCAAAAGTTCCTCTGGAAAACAATTGAACAATCTATGCAGCATGGCAGAAAATTTAGAAACGAATGAAAAGTTGATTTAAAATGAGCATAGAAAACAAAATATTAACTAGCTTATAATAGTTTCAACTTGTTGATGAAATTTTACAATTATCTTACAATTCTCATTGTATCCATTCACTGGCTTTCAAAATAACATGAACCAGTCGATAAGACAACTGTTATGTGATGTTGTTATACTGTCAATGTTGCCTTGTATAATCTAAACAAACACACCCTGACTTTATAGGTTTTCACTTCATTTTGAATTTAATTAATAAAGTAACTTATTCTAATAATGTTGCCTTTTCAGGAAGCTGTATAAAAATGGATTTGAAGATGTGCGGAGTCATGCATTCAATGCAACAAAACTGGATAAGTTGTACGATTATTTACTACATCATTATACAATGTTGATCTGATCTATGCCATGTATGGAATAGTTTAAAATACTTGTTTAAATAAGTAAAGTCAAAAACAGTAATACTTTTAGTTTGTTGCACACATTTAGCATTTCATTTTGGCGTCTTTGAAGGACAATACAGAAAAACAGAGCCTTAATCCATGGAACTTGTAAACCACAAGATAACTCCAAGGTTCTTAATCATAGATAACTAAAATGAAAAAAGCAAGTGTTATACATTAAATTCCATTACAAAATTACTCATTTTCTGAATTCTAACTGTAACCATTCTTATTTTGAATTTAAGAAAAACATTGATGCCATGATCAGAGAAAGTACAAATTTATCATTTGAAAAGGTGCAGGGGAAAAAAAACTAGTGTCTTGCTATCAATAAGTTTTTGCAAAAGGTTATGATAGCTTGTGAAAAATAAGTATCACATCTTATGAACTTTCCAAAATAGAACTAGCCTCGGCTAATATTATTATCTGGTGAATGTTACAGAATTAGAGACTACACCAGGTGAAGATTTTGTTCGTGCAAAATCTTTGAAGATCTTATTTATAAAAGGGTTTTCAATTTTGTCACATTTATCAAACAGGAAATCTCACTGTACTATTAAAAATGCATTTTCTATTTTTGCTTGTACAAAAAAAATCTCCAGTAATGGAGGCCAGTACTTGAGAAAAGGTGATCTTAATCAAATGTAAACATTGAGGAAATCTGCAGATGCTGGAACTTCAAGCAACACACACAAAATGCTGGTGGAACGCAGCAGGCCAGGCAGCATCAATGAACGAAGGGTTGGAAAGATGATAAAGAAAGTACTGTCCAGTCTATTCACCAGTGTTAGGAGATTTGTGCAGTCGAACTCAACACCTATTTTTTTTAGCAAAATCAACTGGTATTCGATCTGGTTCAGCAACATGAATATTGAAACACATAACCTCATGGATCTTTTAGGTTATTTTATAAGTGAATGCAGTCATTTCAACATTCAAGGTTAAAGGAAGTTCCCTCTCCTTGGAGTCTCAAAAGACCTTCCTGTAAGCAATCATCATCCTTTCCTGAAAAGCAACATCAAAGGCACTCTGAATTAATTAGTTCAGGTCCTTTCTTTTTGATAACCATCCAGTAGAAAATCCAGTTAAATTTTTTCTTCAAATGACTTATTAACCAGGTATCTAAAATCAACTAACACAGTTTGGAAAATAAATCCCAGTCTTAACTGTCAATGCTGTTTTACATTGTCAAGTGATAATGCTCTAGAAGGGATTTAATCTAAAAATCAAGTGTTAAATGTGATTGTGAACATTGCATACAAGGTGCTGTTGCAGGGATTGCAGTAGTACTGTGCCTATGATGTACTGATGCCTGGAGGCTGCAGGCATGAACACTGGGGAGTAGAGTGCTGAATTCTTGCCTTTGAGACCCAGGTTCAACTCCTGGAGTGATTCCAATGTTCTCCTGACATCAGAGGAAGGGGAAAAATGGAATTTATTATGAAGGAAGTGGTATCAGGGCACTTGGAAAGACTGGACAGAGTTGATATGGACTATTAACATTTTTCAGTTTGTAGCTAATGGAATGGATAAAGTGAATCATTGGTGGATGCAATTAAACTTGCAGATATACTTTTAAAATCCCAAGAGATTTAAAAATTAATGCATATGATATTGGAGGTTAAAATACTCAAATAAGCAGGTCACTCTCGGGGTGGGAGATTGTGGCTGGTGGACTCCCATGGAGATCAGTACCGAACTCCCAGCAGTTCAGAAAAAAGAATAACTTTGATGAGGGGATCGGGTATCACATGTCTTAAGTTTCCTGATACAGTAATATAAAGCTAGGTGACAGTTTGGAAGTGAGAATGATACAGCGAGGTTTTAAGGGGCCCCAGGAGGGCTACGTAACTAGGCAAGGAAATGGCAGATGGAAAACAATCTAGGAAAAAGTGTTAGGAAAAGTAGAGTATTTTTAAAAGGTGGGAAATTGGAAGTTGCTGATGTTCAGAGTGATGTGTGTGAATTCACACATGTATCACCGAAATATAATAGACAGATTCAGAAAGCAGTTAAGAAAGCAAGCACCATGTTAACATATATTTCAATATGGTTTGAGTACACAAGTAAAGATACTTTTCTCCAATAATACAGAGTATCGATGAGACCTGAATCTGGAATATTGTATACAACTCTAACCTCTCTACTGGAGAAAGATTTTCAGTACAGGAATGCAACAGGATTGATGCTGGGGTGGAGAGTTCATCATATATCCCATCAACTCTCCCTGAACTCCAGTCTTCATTGGTTGAAGACCATGAAACTAAACCCACCTTCATATGTAACTTTTGCCTGTTTATGCACACATTCAGCATCATCAGCTGAAACCCAAAAGGGTGTGTTTTTTTTTTAAATCACAAACAAGAGAAATCTACAGATGCTGGAAATCTGAGCAACACACACAAAATGCTGGATGAATTCAGCAGGCCAGGCAGCATCTATGGAAAAACATACAGTCGACGTTTCGGGCCGAAACCCTTCGGCAGGACCTTGGCTGGAAACGTCGACTGTACTTTTTTCCATAGCTGCTGCCTGGCCTGCTGAGTTCCTCCAGCATTTTGGGTGCATTTTTATGCTTTGTGTGTTACTGTATCTACCCCCAGAAGCCTTACAACAAACTGGTCAAGGAGCCCATGCAATATTATTCAACATGTTAAAACTTCTTGAAGTATTTTTATGCCAACTTATTTTGCTACCAATAAACTTGGAGTGTGGATTCTTGAATTACACAGTAGGCAGGTTTTATTCTAATAATCGACACATGGCATCATGACCTATCTTTAAACAGGCATTGGCCCAAAAACATTCACAAGGGAAAATTAAAAATAGCAAAACTATAATTAATATTGAAATAAGGGATTTAATTTGTATTCAAAGACAAAATCTGTTCTTGTGAAATGTGATATTACTTTAGACTTAAAATCAGTGCAAGGTCTGGTTCACTCAGGTCCTTTCTGGAAGGAAATCTGATGCTCTCACTTGGCCTGGCCTGTTAGTGACTCTGGACACACAGAAACATGGTTGATTCTTGGGTGTCATCTGAAATGACTTACCAAGCCATTGTTCATGGGTAAATTATGGATTTGTCAATAATATTTGTTATTCAACTTGGGGAAGGCATTGTTGAATGTATATGAAAGTTGTGAACATTAGGTTTAGTCTCAGTGATAATCAGGGAGAGAGATGGTGCTGTGCCTATGAAACAAAGTTTATGTCACCAAGTGAAGAAAATAGCTTCCGTCTCCCAGTATCTGGCTGAGAAAGCCTGTGCACAATCACCGAAAAAATGCTGGGTGAGCCTGCTGAAAATTTAGAGTCCATATCCGGTAGATATGGTTTACAGGCATGGTTGGCCTGAAAACATTACCTGAAGATAATGAAGATGTTCTTCTAAAGTGAGGTCAGGAACACTGTTGAAGGAGGATGCAAAGTCCAGACATAATTGTATTTAGCTGACTCAGGAATGCTTGATTATTAAGAACAGGAAGTGCTCTGTTCCCATAAATAATTGTTGTCAAATAAAGATAAAGTATGTTGGAAATGATCAGCAAGGGCCATTCCTTTCCCTGCCTGCAGAATGTATCCAAATTTTACTCCTTTTATATCCAGTATATTTGATTTCCCGAGGATTATGTATGAGTTATATATTTTGCTTAGGACCTAATGTCAGAATAAGAAAAATACTTTATAAAACATATTTCTACATTTCATAACAAATGTATTTATTTACTTTCTTGAACATTTATTATTGTCTTAATCATGTTGATTTTTTTTATTGATAGCCAAATGATTCCATCAGTTTGATCCTGTGAATATAAAGAGATTGCTGTCTCAGATTACGCTCCTGTGCTCCTATCTTTAAATCTCCCTGGTCTTCTTCAAACAAATAGGTTTTGGTGATTTAATTTAACTTTAAATTTTTTAAATTTTATGGAGAGACAAATTACTCTTTTTTTTGGAAGAGAATATATTAGAGGAGACTTCTAGTCTTATCAGATGGGATGCCTTTAAGGCATATATTAGAGGACAAATTACTTCTTATACTACAACTATTAAGAAAAAAGCTAATAAAGAGTGAAGTGATTTAGCTAATCAGTTGAAACAATTAGACCAAGAGTATGCCTTGGGTCCAGAACCTGCCTTATATAAAAGACGTGTTGAAACTAAAACTAAAAATGATCTCCTTTTAACCTATCCAATTGAAACCCAACTCCTAAAAGATAAACGCAAACACGAGGAATTCTGCAGATGCTGGAAATTCAAGCAACACACATCAAAGTTGCTGCCTGGCCTGCTGCGTTCACCAGCAACTTTGATGTGTGTTGTTTCCTAAAAGATAAAAGTCAATTTTATATTCATGGAGATAAAACAGGTAAATTATTGGCTGATCAAATTATATAGCTAAATAGCAGATTAAAGAAATATGCAAAGCTAATGGTGATAGGACAACTGATTATTTGGAAATAAATGATACTTTTAGAGAATTTTATTCTAAATTCTATAGTTTTGAATCTTCTAAGAATAACACTGCAATGAACAATTTCTTAGACCAAATAAACATTCTTACAATTTCTGCCGACAACAGAAAGTTGTTGGAACAACCTATTTCTTTTGAGAAAATTGTTGAGGCAGTGTGCTCATTACATTTGAGGAAAGCTCCGGGTCCAGATGGATTTTCTGGAGAGTTTTATAAGATCTTTTCCTCACTGCTTATACCTCATTTATGTTCAGTTTTTCGGATTCATTCAAGTTGGGCAGACTCCCTCAATCTTTTTATGAGGCTTCCATTTTGCTTATCCTTAAAAAGAATAAGGATCCAACTGAATGCTCTTCTTATAGACCCATTTCTTTACTTAATGTTGATACTAAGATCCTATCTAAAGTTTTGGCCCATGGGATTGAAAATATTTTACCATCTGTCATTTCCGATAACCAAACTGGATTTATCAAAAATCGATACCTTACTTTAATATTCGCCGGTTATTAAATGTTATTTATTCTCCTTCTAACATGATATCAGAATATGTGGTATCCCTAGATGCTGAGATATCTTTCAACAGAGTTGAATAGAATTTATTTAAAACTTTAGAAAAATTTAGTTTTGGACCCGTTCTCATCCAATGGATTAAATTACTTCATTTAGCTCCTTCCACTAGGGTTATCACTAATTCTCATAATTCCAAACCATTTAACCTTCAACGTGGCACTAGACATGGCTGTCCGTTGAGCCCTTTGCTTTTCGATCTGGCCTTAGAACCTTTAGCCATTGCCTTTCGAGAATCTAATGATATCACCGGTATTTTAAGGAGAGACACTATTCACAAAGTCTTGCTGTATGCTGATGATCTGCTGCTATTTATTTTTAATGCTGAGATTTCGTTACCCCATGTGCTTTCTTTACTCTCCTGTTTTATCCAGTTCTCAGGTTATAAATTAAACCTACATAAAAATGAACTTTTCCCTTTGAATAATTTGATACTAACAAATTCTAACCTTCCTTTTAAAATTGTAAGAAACCAATTTACCTACATAGGTGTAACAATTACTAAAAACGATAAGCGTCTATTTAAAGAAAATTCTCTTACCTTTATTGAATCATGTAAAAAGGATACTATCAAATTGGTCGCCTCTTTCGTTATCGCTGATTGGCTGAATTAACTCTATTAAAATGAATATATTACCTAAATTTTTATATCTTTTTCAGGCATTGCCTGTTTTTATTCCTAAATCTTTCTTTGATACTCTTGACTGTATTATACCTGCTTATATATGGAAGAATAAGCGTACTAGATTAAATAAAATTCATCTTCAGAAAGATAAAAAGAATGGAGGATTAGCCTTACCAAACTTTAGATCTTATTATTGGGCAGTTAATATAAGAAATCTTACATTTCGGTTATATTACATTAATCGTGAGCATTGCCCGATGTGGATTTTTTTAGAAGCTAACTCTGTCATTAAATTTTCTATTATTTCTCTTCATGGATCCTCACTTCCTTTATCTCTGAGTAAGCTAACTGATAATCTGGTAGTTAAACATACTATGAGAATTTGGATACAAGTCCAAAAATACTTTGGCTTATTGAGATTTTCTCTTTCAAGTCCCATTTTTTCTAATTTTTTTAAACCCTCTATGATTGATATGGCTTTTAAAGAATGGGATAGATTAGGTATCAAATGCTTTCAGGACTTGTTTGTAGAGGGAAGTCTCTTTTCATTTGAACAACTGTCAACTAAATATAGTTTACCCAAAACTCATTTTTTTGATACCTACAAATAAGAGATTTTTTACGGTCTCAAATAAGTACATTTCCTAAAAGTCCTGACAAGAATTTACAAACCCCATTTCCAGAAAAGTTGGGATATTTTCCAAAATGCAATAAAAACAAAAATCTGTGATATGTTAATTCACATGAACCTTTATTTAACTGACAAAAGTACAAAGAAAAGATTTTCAATAGTTTTATTGACCAACTTAATTGTATTTTGTAAATATACACAAACTTGGAATTTGATGGCTGCAACACACTCAACAAAGGTTGGGACAGAGTTAAAATGAGAATGAAAAGTGCACAGAAAAGTCATGCTACTGTGACAATTATAGCCACCTGGGCTCGGGAGTACTTCGGAAAACCATTGTCACTCAACACAGTCTGTCGCTGCATCCAGAAATACATCTTGAAACTGTATTACGCAAGGAGGAAGCCATACATCAACTCTATGCAGAAATACCGGCGAATTTTCTGGGCCCGAGCTCATCTCAGATGGACCGAAAGACTGTGGAACCGTGTGCTGTGGTCAGATGAGTCCACATTTCAGCTAGTTTTCGGAAAAAATGGGCGTCGAGTTCTCTGTGCCAAAGATGAAAACGACCATCCAGGTTGCTATCAATGAATGGTGCAAAAGCCAGCATCTGTGATGGTATGGGGGTGCATCAGTGCCCACAGCATGGGTGAGTTGCATGTATGTGAAGGTACCATTGACTCTGAGGTGTATTTTAGAGAGACACATGTTGCCATCAAGGCGACGTCTCTTCCCGGGACGTCCATGCGTATTTCAGCAGGACAATGCCAGACCACATTCTGCACAGGCTACAACAGCGTGGCTTTGTAGACACAGAGTGCGTGTGCTTGACTGGCCTGCTGCCAGTCCAGATCTATCTCCTATTGAAAATGTATGGCACATCAAGAAGAGGAGAATCAGACAACGGAGACCACGGACTGTTGAGCAGCTGAAGTCTTATATCAAGCAAGAATAGACAAAATTTCCAATTGCAAATCTACTACAATTAGTATCCTCAGTTCCAAAACGATTAAAAAGTGTTATTAAAAGGAAAGGTGATGTAACACAATGGTAAACATGCCACTGTCCCAACTTTTGTTGAGTGTGTTGCAGCCATCAAATTCTAAATTTGTGTATGTTTACAAAATACAATTAAGTTGGTCAGTAAAACTATTGAAAATCTTTTCTTTGTACTTTTGTTAGTTAAATAAAGGTTCACGTGAATTAACATATCGAAGATTTTTGTTTTTATTGCATTTTGGAAAATATCCCAACTTTTCTAGAAATGAGGTTTGTATTAGATGTAATTTTTAATTTGAAACCTTTTTATAATGGATCTATATCTAATATTTATAATATGCTGTTGGGAATGAGAAGTGTTCCTTTAGATAAAATTAAAAATCTTTGGGAACAAGATTTACAGACTTCATTTTCTGAGGAAACTTGGAATCAAATTTTTAAATTGGTTAACACTTCATCGTTATGTGCTCACCACGCTCTCCTACAATTTAAAGTGGTCCAGAGGGCCCATATGATCAAGGATAAGTTGTCTCATTTTTATTTAGATATATCTCCGTATTGTGATAAATGTAATAATGGAGAAGCTTCACTCATTCATATGTTTTGGACATGCCTGAGTCTTGGAAAATATTGGAAAGAAGTATTTCAAACTTTCTCAATACTTTTCAAAGTAAACTTTAAGCCTAATCCTTTGACTGCTTTATTTGGTATTGTTGGAGGAAAGGATATTATTTTGGAGCCATCTGACTTGCACATTTTGGCTTTTATTTCTGTTATGGCCAGAAGGACAGTCTTGCTTAAATGGAAAGATGCGGCCCCTCCTATTCATGCTCAATGGTTACGTGATGTGATGTCATGTTTAAATTTAGAGAAGATTCGATGTTCAGTCTCTGAATCTAGCCAAGACTTTAAAACATTGTGGGGACCTTTTTTGAATTATTTTCAAAACCTTTGATTTGCTATTAAAGCACAGATGATGACTAATAATTTTTTTTCCTTTTTTTCTTTACTAATTAGCTTCGGTCTTGGTAATGGGTTAGTTTTTTTATATAATAAAATTACTAAATTTCAATGTTATGAATTCATTAATCTGTATGAATATAGGGTAAGGAGTCTTTATATGCGATTTAGTATAATGCATTGATATATATATATTTTTATTGCACTCTGTATTCTTATATGTAAATTAATAATAAAAGTATTGGAAAATTAAAAAAATAAAAATCATGTTATTTTTTCCCCAGAGAACTTAACGATAATAAAAATCTAAGAATAATACACAATGATGCTTTCAAGGGAGCTATTGGACCAGATGTATTGTAAGTTATAGCAAGTTTTCATTACATATGGAATACACATATTAAACAACAGATTTAACTATATTAATCATATTTTTAATTATTGTTTGCAAAGTAAATTACATTAAAATTGCTAATTAACATTTTTTGAACAGCAGAAATCCCTAATTTTAACACTGTACGTCTTTATTTTATTTTCTATTGTCTCTTTTGCCCCTGCTTCATTTTCCTAATCTTGATTGAGATTCAGCATCCAGGGATTAAACTTGGATGTATGTGCATTTTGCCAGCAAAGTCCTTTGCATAGATAATTTTTATCTCCAAGTTCAACATGTGTGCATTGCAACAGAGAGCTCAGAAATTTGCTGAAGGCCAGATGTAGACATAACTGAACTTTTGCTCTATGACTGGACTCATCAATGGCAGAATTTCACGTCTTAGCCCTTCAGTTTAAGTCAGGGATGTCTGGCATGTTCAGCATGACTTAATTCAATTGTATGGTGTTGCCAGATTTGATTGAAAGGAGGATATGTTTTGTTTATTTTCCCTTATTTTACTTTATAGTAACATAGAAACATAGAAAACCTACAGCACAATACAGGCCCTTCGGCCCGCAAAGCTGTGCCGAATGTGTCCTGAGCTGAGAAATTACCTAGGGTTACCCATAGCCCTCTATTTTTCTGAGCTCCATATACCTGTCCAGGAGTCTTTTAAAAGACCCAATTGTATCGGCCTCCACCACTGTCGCTGGCAGCCCACTCCACGCACTCATCTCTCTCTGCGTAAAAAACTTACCCCTGATTTCTCCTCTGTACCTACTTCCAAGCACCTTAAAACTGTGCCCTCTCATGCTAGCCATTTCAGCCCTGGGAAAAAGCCTCTGACTATCCACACGATCAATGCCTCTCATCATCTTATACACCTCTATCAGGTCACCTCTCATCCTCCGTTGCTCCGAGGAAAAGAGGCCGAGTTCACTCAAGCTATACTCATAAGGCATGCTCCCCAATCCAGGCAACATCCTTGTAAATCTCCTCTGCACCCTTTCTATGGTTTACACATCCTTTCTATAGTGAGGCGACCAGAACTGAGCACAGTACTCCAAGTGGATTTATACTGTTAATTATTTTCTCAGGGTTTAAGTTATATATTCCTGGTTATTTTGATTATATAATTCTATTTGTCACAGAAATTTAAAAATATTTTAAAGGCTTTTGACACAACCTGCAGGTAGCCTTCATTCACATAATGGCCACACAATCTAGGCATGCAGCTCTATCAGGACTGCAAGAACCAGGTGTGAGTGGCAGACCTGAGTAAGTATGTTCTGACCCAATGAGATTCCACATTTAATTATATACTTAAAAATATTTCATATAACATTTAAATAAACCTAATAAAAACTATCTGCGTCCATCAATGTAATATAGTGGGAAATAGTTAACATCATCCCCAATTTAATGAAGGTGGTATGGTTTCCTGCTTAATTAATTAATTCTAATGCCTTAAAATAGTAAACTTGTTATGATGGTAATTCAGTCAATGAGGCATCGGTGTTACCTCACAATTATCTGACGCCCGCCAAAGGAGTTAGCCTCCACCATCACATTCAATGGCTATATAAACTTACTATCAGATGGATATCAGCTCTGGTTTCCGCACAGTCATGATTTGATATACTTACTGTGGCTACTGTCTTGTAACTATCTGTACTGTTTGTGCAATGCTGTTTTTTAATCCCAAGTGTGAGTGTAATTAAGTTGTTTTGTGCTAGAGGTGTCATTGTTCACAATAATTTGTATTATATTCATTGGTCTGTTTATTACCTGGAGATTGTTTGGAACAGAAATTAGAACAGGGAAGAGAACACAGAGCATGGAATGTGACCTGGAAATTAGAATATTCTAAATACAAATATATCCAGAAAGTAATCTTCCAACAAAATCACTGTAAACTGAAACTCTCTCCTGAGTCATTAAATTGAAAGTTTTAACATGGAGCTGAGGGATGCTGTTAAGGTATGAGTTTCAGGGATCAAATCCAAAAATCCTGAATTGAGTCCTAACCCACTTTAAGCAAATAAAAAAATCTATTACTATTACCTATCTAATGTAATAATAACTAAGAGACATGAAGGGCAGAAGGACTCTTACACTTAATGCTAGTGGTTCCAAGTACAGTTACATTAATCAGGAAAGGCATGCAGAATAATTTTTGACTCAGCTAGTAGAATTTGGATCCTTCCAGAAATCTTCCTATCAAAGCATCATACTATATAGATAAAACCAAGAAACAGGCCTTTGCTTCCTTGCAGCTTCAGCTTAGTTGACTAGTAGCTGTTGTGTACAAGATTATGCTCACGTTGGGGGAGAAGTTTGTCTTTGTCTGACAGGACTAAACAAATATTGAAGTATCAGCTGCTAGTTATACTCACATAGAGTATGTTCGCTTCCCTTTTGTAACCAAGTGTTTAGGACTAAAAATAGAGAATGATTGACATTCTTTTGCTTTTGCTAAGCATCTTGGGCTGGTTTACTATGCAGTTAAAATAGAATTACATTGTTCTCAATTTGCTATGTTGCAAATTTTAGTATTTGAAATCTCTCGGGTATATAAAGTCATAGCACACACCATTGTTCTCATCTATGAAATAACTCATTGGAGCTTTTCTGGACATGTGCATTTAGAAATCCGGGTAAATAGACATACTCGATTTCTGAAAGGAAAAGAAAAGCAAAAGATAAAAAGTAAATATTGGCAAGGTTACACCAAATTAGTTTTTAAAGCCTTTCATTATTAACTGGAATGAAATGAACATTGAAACTCTTCTGGGAAAATAATCTGGAGTACCACACTAATGAATTTTAATAATTTGCAGATGTAGAGAAGAATAATGAGTTCTATTTTCTGGATATGTTTGTACTTAGAATATTCTAATTTAAGGTCACATCCCATGCTCTGTGTTCCCTTTCCTGTTCTAAATGCTATTCCAAACAATCTCTTGGCAGTAAACAAGCCAATGACTCTAATAAAAATTATGGTGAATAATGACATGTATGGCACACAACATTGCAATTATACTGCACATTGGAGATAAAAATGAAGGGAGTATTGCACAAGTAGAAAGTCACAAGGAAGTTCTAGGGTAAGTATACCCAAGCATTTAGCTCCTGGCTGTTTAGGAACCATAGCTGTCGTAGAGGAGAAATAAGGGGTAAACTTACAAAAGTCCCATGTTATTAAATGAGAACAAAAATGTTGCAAGGAAATGCAGGAGACCAAGACAGCAAATATTAGATTTTTTTTCGTGATCGGGCCCAGATAAATGAAAGTGAAGCATCTGAACTATTTTTGTTGCTACAGAGATGTTTCTTCAACTGCACTTGAGTACCTTCCATCTAATGGGTTGGAGTTTATTCAAAAACTTACTGCGCGCTTTACGTACTCACTGAAAAGATTCCCAGCTCTGGAAAAGTTTGTCAATTTGATGGAAGCAAATTTGACGTATCCCAGCCATTGCTGTGCATTCAAAAACTGGGAGAAATCAAACGGGTAAGTTTTTGTGTCTATCTATCACCTACCCCTCATCAATCCCTCACCAATGTGTCTCTTATGATAATAAAAAAACTAACCATCTTTCAGAGAAAGCGCTTATCAAATAAAACGTATCATATCAGGAGTGCCATGGGTGACATCATAGGTCTATTCCATACTTAGTTTTTACAAACTCAGGTATTCATCCAGTTTAAATAATTTTTCTTTGCCCTTCAAACCTTTCTCTTTTTAGTTGTTTTTTTCTTCATAAGTGACTAATTGTATAGTGCCATACATTGTAGAATTATTTAAGATAGGAGTACTGTAAATCCAACTGAGTCTTTAGAAAGTACCTGTTCCATCAGCCATGCATCTTATTCTCCATCCTTAAAATTAAAATTACCTTTGTTCAAGAAATTCTTGCAAAATAACTTAAAGGGCTTTGGAAAGTCCAAGTACACCAAATACAGTGCCTTTCTTCTATCCAGCATATCTGTTTTCTCTTCAAAGGAATATACTCTGACATGTCATGTGGTGTTGTTTTGAATTATGTGCTGGTTGCTTTTCAAAGTAATTAAATATATAGTAACTTTAACTACAATTAATAAAATGCAAGCCTTTGGTAGTGTAAACAACTAACTTGGATCTAATTACCTAGGTATATTAACTAGAGTTTTCTGGCATTCAAGGGAGAGGCATTTAAATTATTTGTATCCTCCTAAATGATATAATCAAGGAAATACAAGTTGTCCTGTGGGTGTGGTTTGTAGTTAACTTAGAATCCTGTGATTTTACTGGATCAAATTGGAGAGAAGAGTTTTGGAGATTTTTCTTTTAATCTGTTGCGAGTTCCCACCTACAATCTTAAAATATGAGTACCTGCATTGAGTAGTCCAGAGTAGTAAAGAGTAATTAAACAAAGATGATATTTGTTTTAGCTCTTCCTATTTTATTGTGTTGCATAAAGAAGTTCTGTTGTGAAGCCTAAACAAATAATCCTTGATAAACCTCCAGGTACTTGGAGATTTTAGGTGCTAAACAACTGACTCATATGTTCTGATGAAATCAAATTCAATCCGAATTGATAGCCTCAGCCAGTGAAGAAGCAGAATTAATCTCTAAGAAGAAAGGCTGACTAAAATTTATGTTGTAAGTCATTCTCCAGAAAGAGTCCATGTGTGAAGATGGGAGGAACTTGGATAAATTTGGCTGTGCCATCACTGCATGCCATCACTAAAGTTTCTTGCAGGTGGATTGATTCAATAATGTGGTCAGGAACAGAAACATAATCTGTTAAAAACCTGATATCTACTAGTAAGGAAGTGATAGGGGGAAAGAAGATCATTCTGAACATAGTTGATTGTTACTTTCCCTTCAGACAGAATTCCATACCCATATTTTTATACAACTTTTCGAAGTCATGTGAAGTTCCAACAAGAAAAGTAACTACAGATTATGACTTCATTACCAGCCAAGAACAAAATAAAATATAGTAAGTATTGTTCTAAACATATTTAATTGGATCATTCTGACCTCCAGTGATATTCTTTGTAGGCACACAAACATAATACAAGCATGACATCCTTTCTTATTTTTGTTAATTTTCCATTTTTTTGCTTCATACTGCAGCTGCATGCCCTCTGTCTAGCAGTATGCTTCAGAAATGGTGCCACTGCTATCCATGCATTTTTTTCTTTCACAGTGCATTTCAGGCAGAATTTACATTCGCCTTCCAGTCATCTTCAACTTCATAAACTTCTTTTTGCATGTTAATCAAAAGGTTGCCTAGATTAATATCAAGAATGCCAGATGACACTCTTTTTAAATATGCAAATTGTATAATCTGCTTTCAGAAGTGAAGAACTCCATGAGTAGCAGACTAATTTAGAGGATGGCAAAAGGTGGTAGGATAAATAAGATGTGAGTGCCCATTACCAAGGCACCAACTATGGAAAGCACACTTGCCAGTTTCAAGTGTGTGGACAACAAAATGGATACCAGTATGACTCTTTGTAGACCCAAAAACATAATACTTTGCATGAAATCCTTTCTTAGTTTTGTTAATTTTCTCTCTACTTGCTTTATACTGAAGCTGCACAGTAGTTAGCACAATGTTTTACAATACCAGAGACCCAAGTTCAGTTCCCATTGCTGCCTGTAAGGAGTTTGTACATTCTCCCTGTGGCTGCATAAGTTTCCTCTGGATGCTCTGATCTCGCCCACCATCAAAAGATACACTGATTGGTAGGTTCTGTTGTGTCAGTCCATGGCCGCCTCTTGTGCCAAGATGAGGACACCCTCAGGTGGAAGAGCAAAACCTTATTTTCTATCTGGGTACCCTCCAACCTGACAGCATGAATATCGGCTTCTCCTTCTGGTGAACAAATCCTGCCCCCCCCCCTTCCTCTATTCCCCACTCTGACCTTTTAGTTCTTCTCACCTGCCTATTATTTCCACCTGGGTCCCCTCCTCCTTCTTCCCTTTCTCCTATGGTCCACTCTCCTCTCCTATCAGATTCTTTCTTCTCCAGCCCTTGACTTTCCCACCCACCTATCACCTTCCAGCTAGCCTCTTTCTCCTCCCCCAACCTTTTGATTCGGGCATCTTCCCCTTCCTTCTCAGTCCAGAAGAAGGGACTCAGCCCAAAATATCGACCACCTATTCCTCTGCATAGATTCTGCCTGACCTGCTGAGCTCCTCCAACATTTTGTGTGTGTTGGCCTGGTTGCTGGGTTAATTGGTCTTTGTAAATTGTCCCATGATTAGGCTAGGATTAAATCAGGGAACTGCGAGGTGGTGTGGCTTGAAGGGCCAAAAGGGCCTATTCCACACTGCATTTCAGTAAATCAATAGATTAAAAAAAACAATAACATCTGCCCCAAATCTAGGTGCAACAATAGAACCTCAGGTTCTGTCTTTCACCCTTAGTTTACTGCCATTATATCTGATTAACATACACAATGTATGTTTCTGGGTGCCACACTAGTCCCATAATCATCCACCTACAGCTTACAGAGTTGGCTGAGGCCCCCTGGAAAAGCAATGGCCACCCTTACTTTGAAGGTACTCTTTATATTTGGACCCTTTATGTCCATAGCTCCAATATGGCATCCGTGGGTGTAAAGCATTTTGGGGTGACACCTGGTTTGAATTTTTTTTTTTTTTGCTATCTTTTACTTTCGCATGTGGACACTGATGTTAAATGACAGATGGAAAGGGAAGATAATGAACCTTTGGCAAATTGGGATTTAGGTAACTGCTTGTACACTTAGATGCCTTCCAATGCAATCCAAACAGAAAGGAGCTGCTTGAGTTGTCTTCCTCTCCTTCTTCCTCTTTCACCACCTCAGACTCTGCTTTTATTCACAGTATAGCTATTGCCAGGTATGATCTGACATCAGTGAGTAACTGCAGTATGCATCAGACTACCATGATTTTGGGCATCCAGTCTGCAAAATACTGCAGGATGTCTATGGAGTGCCCCAAATATTGGAAGCATCTTTTCAGTATAATCAGATTCTATCACGCTTCACATTGATGAGGGCTTCAGCCACATGCGAGCTGAGGCAGGAATCAAGTTAGGTGAGTTCTATAAGTCAAAGAAAATTGTTATCTTGCTAACAATGTGGATATCTGATCCTGCAGTGAAATATGGCTTGAAAGTCTGAATTATCCATTCACGAGCCAGTCATCAGATGGTTATTCTGACAGCATTTAAATTGATGACTAAGGAACTGAATTTATGACACAGTTCACAGATGAGATGTCCATGCTTCACAGTATTTGGCTGAAGAAATGGAATAGTGTAAAGTTCATGCTGGGTGTCTTAGTTAAAACACTCATTTGTGAGAAGCTTGTGTCCCTGTAATGTGAAATTATTTGCATAGTCAGTTCATTTGTATTCATTTTTTATTGTTCATTCAAAGGATGAGCACTCGAGGTTGAGCTACCATTTAATCACCCCTGAGAAGGTGTTAGCTACTGCAATCCCTGAGGTGTATGTACATATACCCACAATGCTGCTCGGAGGCAGTTCCAGGTTTTGACCCAGCTATAGTGAAGTGCTACATTTCTAAATCAGGATGCATTTGGCTCAGAGGGTGGCTTACTGGTGGTGATGTTCCTATGCAATTGTCCTTATAATACGTAGAGTTTGTGGGTTTGGAAGGTGTTGTCCAATGAGCACAAATTGCTGCTACAATATAATCAGTGGTGGAGTGAGTGAATGGCTGTAGTTAGGGTGTCTATCAAGCAGGCTGCCATGTCCTGTATGATTTTGTATTTATTGACTGTTGTTGAAACTGCACTCATCCAGGCAAGCAGAGAGTATTTCATCAGCCTTGTAGATGATGGACAGGAGTTTCGATGTGAGTTATTCTCCACTGGACTCCTAGCCTCTGACTTGCTCTTTAAGCCACGTAGTGTACGTGGCTACTCCATTCAGTTTCCGGTCAATAGTAACCCCCCCAGGATATTAATAATGGACAATTCAGCAATGGTATTACCATTGACTCTCAGGGTGATAGCTGGATTTTCTCTTGTTGGATATTATCATTGCCTGGCACTTGTGTGATATGAATGTTACTTGCCACCTGTCAGCCTGGGTCCTGCTACATTTGAATGGACTGTTTTGTTACCTGAGGGGTCGTGAAAGGTGCTGAACATTGTACAATCATGAGTAACCATCGCTACTTCTGACCTTTGAATTGAAGCTGAAGATGGTTGGGACTAGGACTCTCTCCCGCGGAACTCCTACAGAGATGTCCTGTGGTTGTGATGATTGACCTCCAACCACTACCACCATCTTCCTTTGTATGAGGTGATTCCAATCAGTTGAGTGTTTTCCCTGATTCCCATTGACTCCCGTTTAGCCAGTGCTCCTTTATGTCAAACACTGCCTTGATGTCATGAGCTGTTACGCTCACTTCAAGTTCAGCTCTTTTGTCCACGTTTTGTTCCAAGGCCGTAAGAAGGTCTGAAGTCAAGTGGGATCCAAATTGAGTTCCTCTCGGCAAGTTATTGCTAAGCAAGTACCTAGAATGGCCAAGACTTCAGTACTAAATTCACACTTGAACTAACACCTCCCATAACAAAAACATGAGGGCTATAGATAAGGTGAATGTGCACAAGCTTCTTCTCAAGGTAAGGAAATCAAGAACTTGAGGGCATAGGTTTAAAGTGAGAGGGGAGAGATTTAATAGGCACTTGATGGACAATGTTTTTAACCCAGGATGTAGACAGTTAATGGAATGAGCTGCCAGAGGAAATTATACTAACATTTAAAAACCACTCGGACAGGTACATGGATGAGAACAGTTCAGCGGGCCAAATGTTGGTAAATGGGACTAGCTTAGATGGAAACCTTAGTTGGCAAGGACATGTGGGGCTGAAGGGCCTGCTTCTGTGCTTTGTGACCCTATGGCACAATGGAGAACAGCAATGTCAGAATTTTGCAAAGGGACTATTTCTCTCTGTGGTTAGTCCAGCTTTAATGTCTCCCATCCACTACATAATGTACTGGTTGGGCACAGGAGTACATTCAGCCAGAGACTCATTCCACCGAGATGCAACACAGAACGTCATAGGAAGTCATTCCTGTCTGTGGCCATCAAACTTTACAACTCCTCCCTTGGAGGGTCAGACACCTTGAGCCAATAGGCTGGTACTGGACCCATTTCCTGACACAACTTACATATTACTATTTAACTATTTATGGTTTTATTACTATTTATTTATGGTGCAACTGTAACAAAAACCAATTTCCCTCAGGATCAATAAAGTGTGACGACTACTACTACTACTACTACTACTAAAGAAAAGAAGCATTAAAAAGGTCATTGCTTGAGCCTGGTATTTATAGTTTTACTGCTTTTAACGTTACTCTAATTTTTCCTAGATCTATTTAAAAAAAAGGTTGAGAAGTGCAAAGAAACTTAAATATTAACTTTATGCAGCTGAATATCAAAACAGCTTTAGATTTCCAACATTACAGACACAGTAACAATGGCAGTATGTGATTAGATCATCTGTCATATTAGAATAATAATTACCTTTTAAAATGATAAGTTGAATAAAGCAAATATGGAATTAGAGAGAGGAAGACTTGAAGAAATAAACAAGCAGCCAAAGAGGCAAAAGCATTTGCTCCGGTTTGTTATATTGAGGCCATCTTCACAAGAACATATAATTTATGGCCTTTTTTGTCCGTTCATTGCATGGTGAGCAAAATGTTGAGTCTTTCAATTAGAATACTGTGGATGGAGAAAGGTATGAAATTATTTGTTGTTCTGTAATTTAGTGACATGTTGATATGGAACTGCAAGATGTATTTGTTTTACTGTGTCTTTCCATTCTTCAAATAACATTTACTTAGTAATAAACTATCTCTTCTTATCTGCTTCTAGTTTTGGGGATGACTATTCTCATTCTAATCCACCATCACAGAAAATGGAACAATGGAACATACAGAATTTTTCTGCTGGCATGAAGAAATACTCTTCCTCACAGAACTATTCATATTTCCCCAACAATCTTGACAATGAATATGAACAGTTAGAAGAAATTTATGAAAATGGAGTATCATTTGATTATGGATTTTGCCATGCCAAGGTAGAGCTTGTCTGCACTCCAGAACCGGATGCCTTCAATCCCTGTGAAGATATAATGGGATACAATTTTCTAAGAGTTCTGATATGGTTCATTAACATTCTCGCCATTGTGGGTAACTTTGTTGTTTTTATTGTTTTGGTGGTTAGTCAGAATAAGCTTACAGTTCCGCGATTCCTTATGTGTAATCTTGCTTTTGCAGACCTCTGTATGGGTCTCTATTTGCTACTCATTGCATCTGTTGACCTGAGCACTAAGAGTCAGTATTACAACTACGCAATAGACTGGCAGACTGGTGCGGGGTGTGCCAGTGCTGGTTTCTTCACTGTCTTTGCAAGTGAGCTCTCTGTGTATACACTAATGGTGATCACTTTTGAAAGATGGCATACAATTACCCACGCTATGCAATTGGACAGAAAAATACGTTTGAGGCATGCTGTTATGCTTATGTTCGGAGGCTGGGTGTTCTCTCTAGTTGTAGCAATATTGCCACTTGTTGGTATCAGCAATTACATGAAAGTTAGCATCTGCTTGCCAATGGATATAGAAACTCCAGTTTCCCAGGGCTATGTTATATTCCTATTAGTACTGAATGTTATAGCCTTTATTATCATTTGTATATGCTATATCAAAATATATATAGCTGTGCAAAATCCTGATTTCGTTTCTAAAAGTAGTGACACAAAGATTGCCAAACGCATGGCAATACTAATCTTTACAGACTTTGTCTGTATGGCTCCTATATCATTTTTTGCTATTTCAGCAGCTTTTAAGTCTCCACTTATTACAGTTACCAATGCTAAAATTCTACTGGTATTGTTTTACCCATTGAACTCATGTGCTAATCCATTTCTCTATGCCATCTTTACAAAAGCATTCAGAAGGGATTTCTTCATTTTGCTGAGCAAGTTTGGCTATTGTGAAATAAAAGCTCAAGTTTATAAAACTGACAACTCAAATTCAAGGAGCGGCACTAAAGAAAGTTCAGGTGCAGTAATCAAGCTAGCAAAATTTAATGAACGAGATTTGCCAGCCAACACACCTGCTAAATATTGTTGCAAAGAATGTTAGTAACATTTAATATTTTACAGTCTCTGTCTTTCACCGCTGAAGGTGCTATCTCATGTGGGCTACATCCACAGATATCAGCAACAATCTGGTCCCTCTCCTTGGTGTCCATTTTATCAATGTGAGCCTTAGAAGTAAATATTGGTACAGTAGTTAAGGGTTCCAGAACTGAAAATTGATGTAGCAAAGAGAGAAAGGAATCCTGGTTGATTTTTCAGTTCCTAACCCAGGAGAGCAATTTGCCAGATGGCAGAGTGAGTGAAGATTATCAACCAAATATAAAACATTCAAGTCTGAAATCACTACTAAATCCATTCCCAATTTGACATCAACATAATTTACAAAAATACATGCACATTTTAACTGAAAACTTAGAATAAAAATAAGGAAATATTTTTTCATTAATATTATTTTAATGCATTTTACACTCAAGGGAGAAATGTTCACCCTTCGCTGGTAAAGCAGTTTAGCAAGTAGACTGCCCTGTCCTGCAGGGTAAGGTGGAATGCCTAACTGAACCTCATTATCATCTCCTGATAGAATTATGTCTGTCACAGGAGTTGGGCAGTTACGTCCATGGTAAGTTACTGAGTGGGGTCTGTGGAGGGGTCAGTTATCAGTGCTGCAAGGCTCTGGATATCAGTACAAATTTAAGTTGACACTTCCTTTCTGGGCACATGAGAAGCACTCTTGCTCTTTCTAATCCCTTGAACAAAAGATTTTACCTGCTCTTATAATATCCTCATGATTACACGTGATTCTGACTGTCCTGGCAATGACATATAACAAATGGGACATATTAAAAGGTACTGAAAGAAACAAAGGAGTGGGGAAAATGAAAGGTACTAAATTTCCTGCAGTGTAAAACAGCTTTGCATTTCTATTGATGTGGTAGCTACTTTATAAAGATTTAATTAAATTTGTTTTTAGGAACACTAAAACTGCAAGAAGAGGTTTTTAATTGGCACAATTAAATGTTTTCAATGTTTTTCCAATACCAGAAGTAATAAAATAATTTTCTCCAGTAGATATATTAGTAAGGGAGTAAATGAGCCTTGTGGGGTAAGAGGTTGCAAATTCCTTGTTCAGCACGAGTTAAATGTAATTAATATAAATGGCAATACAATTGCTATGGTTACTTTCCTATCTATTTCTGTGAACACTAAAAAGGAAATTGGTATTAGCCTTAGATTGGTGGAAAGAAAGCAGGAAGAGGGTAATGAATTTGGATGAAACAATGTGTTCACAATGAAAGACAGTAGAGAATACTACTGTAGAATGTCTATATTCATTCCAACTTGAAATGTGCCAGAATGGATGAGAAATCCAAACCACACAGCATCTTAATTTTTGTACAACTTGCTTCAGTGTGGTTTGAAAAAAACATCCTGGTAGTGCTTAGCTGATCAGACAGCGTCAATGAGAAAACAGTTAATATTTTAGGTTAGTGTCCCTTTATTAGAATAGGTTTTTCTCCATCCTCTGATATATTTTGCGTAACTTCGACTAGTGTACATAGATTTAATTGGATACCATAATTGGATCTTTTAATTACAAACGTAAGTGCATCATTGACATTGTCACAATTTTAAAGTCATAGTTCTGTGAATATTAACCAAAAAACCTCAGAACTACAGTCATTATAACCACAGTAAAAGTTTTTGAAGGAACATTATTTTCCACCTTTGGATTGAGAAAGCTTCCAGTTTTAATGGATGTTGTATATTAAGAAGTTAGAAGACCTGATCATATTAGATTTAATATAGTTTTACTCTTAACTACACTCTTAAACATAATATGGGATTTGGTGGTCTAAAGGGAGGTCCATGGAATCCTTTTGGTTAAACATATACGCACCACCAAATTCTGGAATTTTAAAGAGGTATAATTTACTTGCAGTGGGAATGAAGAGGCAGGAATTTGAATTGGATTCAATGACTGATTAATTAACCAAAATAATATTTATATATTAATTCTGACTTTGCTGTTGAAGATAGGTGAACTTGCTATTCCAAGAACAGCTAAAAATCACAAGGTCAGATTCAGAATCAGGTTTAATATAACCAGCATATCATCAAATTTGTTAACTTAGCAGCAGCAGTAAATGCAATATGTGATAATATATAAAAAAAATAACAGTATGTCTAATAAATAGTTAAATTGGGAATAGTAGTGCAAAAACAGAAATTTAAAAAGTGAGTTAGTGTTCATGGGTTCCAATGTCCGTTTAGAAATAAGCTATCAGAGGGGAAGAAGCTGTTCCTGAATCACTGAGTGTGTGCCTTCAGGCTTCTGTACCTCCTTCCTGATGGTAACTATAAGAAGAGGGCACGGGGGTCCTTAATAATAGGCACCGCCTTTCTGAGGCACCGCTCACAAGATAATCATGGAAGCTGTCTTTTTCCAATAGTTTAGTTATTTCATTCAGATGAACCCAATTTGACATAATTACTGATTGCTTTTAATTTTTATTATTCCAACAAATCTACTCTGCATATTGACATTCTGTGTGTGGAATTTCCTGACATAAGTACTAATACTCTTACTTGCTTTACAGGGTGTCTCCTGGTTCTAGTCTAGGTGTTTCAACTAACATAAAAACAGAAAATGCTGACCTGAACATCAACTCTATTTCTCTTTCCATGGATGCTGCCTGACCTGCTGTGTTTCCAATAAATTCCTATTTTTATTTCCGAATTCCAGATTCTGCAGTGTTTTTAAGATAATCTCTAGAAATTGATTTACTGCAGTTAATTGACTAATAGAACATGATACAGTTGAACCAAAATACAACAGATTTTGATTAACTAGCGACACTTTAAAATTCATTTTTTGGAAGTCCTGATGAATGAACATTCCATTTTAATCCAGATCCAATTAAGGAATACACAGGCTTCAATCTGTCAAAAGCTGGCAGTAGCATGGCTCAGGTCACGGAGATAAGGTGTTGTTTGTTTTTACAAGTTTGGAATGATTCCTTACAGGCCAGAAGACACACAAGTTTTCTTCCTGAGCCAGCAAGGATACCATGAAACATACCAACTCCCTCTGAGCTGATCAATTACTACACCCCAATCAAGAACCTCCTGGTAAGCAGCCCACTCCTCCAGAGTGCACAACCATGACACCAACAAGAAAACTTGCCGATAAGTCCACCAGGTGATGTTCATGAACAGTGTAGTCCTTCATTACTGTAAGAGTAACAAATGGGAATGTTGGATTACATGTATTGCTTGGTCCACAGAGCAGAATCATGAGGAATATCATAAATGTCATGGAATACTGGCATAACTACATAAATGACACTTCTCCCAGGTTTTGGGTGGAACTCATAGAACAGTACAGCACAGTAACACACCATTCAGCCCACAATGTTGTGCTGAACTAGCTAATAAGCAAATCAAAAACACCCAAACACTATCCGACCTACTTACAGAATGTACATGTCCCTCCACCTGCCTCTCATCCATGTGCCTATCCAAACATCTCTTAAAAGCCTCTAATCCATTTCCCTCCACTACCATACCAGGCAGTGCATTCCAGGCATGTACCACTGGGTAAAATCCTTTACCTTCACATCCCCCTTGAACCTACCCCCTCTCACCTTCAATGCATGCCCTCTGGTATTAGACATTTCAAAGCTGGGAAACAGATATTCCCTGTCTACTCTATCTATGCCCCTCATAATCTTAAAACTTTATAAGATCTCACCTCATCCTCTACCACTCCAGTAAAAGAAAGTTTATCCAGCCTCTCACGACAGCACATGCCCTCTAAACCAGGCAGCATCCTGGTAAACTCCTTCTGCACGTTCTCCAAAGCCTCAACATCCTTCCTATTGTGGAGCAACCAGAACTGTAAACAATACTCCCAGTACTTTTTTTTAAAAAAAGGATTATATGGGTTGGCACAACATCAAGGGCCAAAGGACCTGTACTGCACTGTAGTATTTTAGTGTCTAATGTGGCCTAACCATAGTTCTATGAAGTTGGAACATAACCTTTGACTTTTGAACTCAATGTCTCAACTAATAAAAGCAAGCATTCCATGAGCCTTCTTAACCACCTTAGTGACCTGTGTAGCCACTTCCAAGGAGCTATGAACTCGGACCCTAAGATGTCTCTGCTGAGCAGCGCTGTTAAGGATCGTGTACTGTCTCCTTGCATTTTCCCTACATCATATTTACCTGGGTTAAATTCCATTTGCCATTTCTCTACTCATACCTGCAATTGATCTATATCGCGCTGTATCCTTTGCCAGTCTTCTACACTATCCACAATTCCACCAATCTTGGTATCATCCACAAACTTAAGACCCACACACCCACATTTTCATCCAGGTCATTTATATACATCAGAAACAGCAGAGGTCCCAGCACAGATCATTCAATGGCAAACAGGCAGCTGGAAGTCCTGCCCCAAAGCCAGATTGACTATTTGAGATTTCCAACATTGACAACTATAATGTTGCTGGTAGAATTTACTATAATCAATAACTTTCAGATTAAATACAAATAGGCAACTTCTTTAGATTTAAATACATTTAGAAACAATTCTTCAGCAGTTTACAGTACACTATAATGATACTCACAGGGGGAATGGATTCTGCACTTAAGAAATGATTGAAAAGGTTTTGTATAAAGTAACTAGTCTTGAAGTGTGTTGACAGGTTAGTAGACAAATGTACCAATCATTCTGCATGTTTAGACAAAAGAAATAATAGTTTCAAGATCTTCAACACAAAATCAGAATTAGAAAAAAGTTCAAGAAGCTTGAAAGAGTTTATGCAAATAACAAAATACCATTATTTTGTTAAGCAGTTTAGATTAGGTGCATGAAGAATTATAGGCTGGAAAAAGTGAGGTGATGCAAAAGCAAAATAATATGGATCTGGAAATCTGAAATAAAAACGATCTGTGAAAGAAGAAATTAACAGTAGTTTGGATCAATGACAGTTCATCATGCTGAGGGTAAAATTAAGATAAGGATTTTAACAACAGAAATGGGGCATAAGAACAAAACAAATGGATTGGTTGCATTTGAGATTAAGTGAGAAATTGCAGAACTAGAAGAGGAAAAGAAAGATCAATCTAAATTAGAACAACCAGAATAATCATTGAAATTCCAAACAAAAAACGTACATGATGTAAATCTGAAACGTAAAGAGAAATGCTGGAAGTGTTGAGTCTGGAAGGCGGATGATAGGGAGTGGGCTTGTCCCATGGAGAATACAGGCAGTGGTTTTGGAATGCTGAAACTTGAAGACAGCATGACATCTCAAACAGAATATGAAAGTAGTTTTGCTTAGAATAGACAAAGAAACAAAAGGCACCATGCAATTGAATGCCGACTTATATAAGAATCAAGTTTATTTTCATCTTATATGACTAA
This sequence comes from Mobula birostris, assembly GCF_030028105.1. NCBI lineage: Eukaryota > Metazoa > Chordata > Chondrichthyes > Myliobatiformes > Myliobatidae > Mobula > Mobula birostris. The sequence continues at coordinate 30,398,524 of NC_092377.1, forward strand.
ATTTGTTAGCAGCTGCAGTATAGTCCAAAGATGTAAAATAAGTAAAACTTAAAAATAAATAAATAAATAGGGCTAAAATGGAATAATGAGGCATTGTTCATGGATCATTCAGAATTCTGAAGGCAGAGAGAAAGAAGCTGCTCCTGAATCTTTTGAGTGTGGGTCTTCAGGCTCCTGTACCCAGTTCCTGATAGTAATTAGGGAGGCATGTCCCAGATAGTGAGGGTCCGTAATGGTGAAAAGTCACATCTTTGAGCCATATCCATTGTTTGTTCGAAATTCAAAGTAAACTTTATTACCAGAGTGCATACATATCACCACATTCAATCCTGAGATTCTTTTTTCATGTGGACATACTTAGCAAATCTATAGAACAGTAACTGTAAACAGGATCATTGAATAAGTGTGCAAATGTGAATATAAATAAATAATAAATAACGAGTATGAAATAACAAGATAGAGTCCTTAAAGTGAGACCATCAGTTGTGAGAATACCAGAAATAAACTGAGTGAAGTTATCCCCCTATTTTTGTTCAAGAGCCTAATGGTTGAGGGGTGGTAACAGTTTTTGAACCTGGTGGTACAAGATCTGAAGCACTTACACCTTCTACCTGATGGCAGCAGCAAAAAAAAAAAAAAAAAAAGCAAGCATGGCCCGGCTGGCTGGTGAGGATCTTTGATGGTAGATGCTGTTTTTCCTATGGCAATGTTTCACGTGGATGTGCTCAATGATTGGAAGGGCTTTACCTGTGATGTACTAGGCCAAATCCACTACCTTTTGTAGGAGACACCCAGAATTTACTGACCCTCTCCACCTCTGATCCTCCAATAATTGCTGGCTCATGGTCCTCTGGGTTCCCTCTCCTGAAGTTTACAATCAGTTCCTTGGTCTTATTGATATTGAATGAGAAGTTATCACACTACTCAAATTTTCAGTCTCCATCCTGTATGCTGATTCATCACCACCTTTGAAACAGCCCACAACAGTGGTGTCATCAGCAAACTTGTATATGGTGTTGGAGCTGTACTTACCCACACAGTTATAGTTGTAAAGCGAGTAGAGCAGAGGGCTAAGCACATATCCCTGTGGTGCCCCTGTGCTGATGGAGACTAGAGGAGACGTTTTTGCCAATCCAAACTGACTGGGGTTTACAAGTGAGAAAATCCAGGATCTGGTTGTACAAGGGTTAGAGTCCCAGGTCTTGGAGTTTACTGAATGGTTTTGAGGGGACGATGGTATTAGATGCTGAGCTGTAATCGATAAAGAGCATCCTGATGTATGCATCTTGGTATCTAGATATTCCAGGGTTGTGGGAAAAGCCAATGAGATGGCATCTGCTGTAGGCCTGTTGCTTCGGTAGGCAAATTGGAGCAGATCCAAGTCACCACTCAGACAGGAGCTGATATGCTACAACACCAGCCTCTCCAAAGACTTCATCACTGTGGATGTAAGTGCCACCACGTGATAGTCATTGAGGAAGGTTACCACGCTCTTCTTGAGCACCGATATAATTGAAGCCTGCTTAATGTTGGTTTAAGGAGGAATGTTATCCAGGATGCATGGAGAGTTCTGTGCTACCCTTGAGTCAAATTCTTTGACAGTCACTTGAACTAGCTGGAATGGCCAAACAGGATACTATGTTAACATCTTATCTGAGGCTAACAACTGTAACAAGGCAACACTCCTTAGGAATTGTTCAAGATTTTCATATTATATGTTTGTTTTAGGCTTTTTGATCCACTGGCAAGATATTAACAACAATAGAAAAATAGAAAACCTACAGCACAATACAAGTCCTTCGGCTCACAAAGTTGTGCCGAACATGTCTCTACCTTAGAAATTACTAGGGTTACTAAGCTAAATATGGAAAGGGGCTCAAGAGAAAAATCTTGGTGACAGTCTCTCATGTAAAGATTTTCCAATTACTAAAGTGACTATTACGCTTTCTACCTACTCACTAGAAAGTATTTACTAACTTTGTAAAACAGAAATACTACTATTACAAATTTAGTAGATGCTTTCTTGGGTGGACAAACCCAAAGATTCCCTAACTTATGGTTCAAGTAGGAATACAAAAATTGCTTGAAAAATGTGATCTCTATTTTCAAAATAGACATTGAACAGCAAGCATAGGAACAGGCCCTATTGCCCACTGTGCCTGCATCCCTCTATTTCGTGTGTCTGTCTCATGCCTTTTAAATCCTAAGTCAGTCATTCTGAAATTATTTCAGATTTCTTTGTAAAAAATTCTTGCAATGCATAATTCTATTTCCCCAAAGTTTGAATATTATGATGCCTGTCAGTTTGTTTATTTCAGGGTTCTAATAGTTCACTAGTGAAACTTAATCATTGTGTTAATACAAAGCCAGGTAGCAGTGTATGTTCTGAGGAGTATGCAAAGAGACACAGATGGGTTAAAGAATTTAGATGAAAACATCATAGCTGATGAAAATATGAACAATATCATCTCCTTGGATGGAAAAAGTATACTTAAAAAGAGTTAAATTTAAAGGTGTTGGTATTCATAGGGACCTGCTCATCATTATCCATGAAGAAATGAAAACTAACATGCACAATAATCAATTAGGCAAGTGATATGTTAACCTTTATTTTGAGAGGATTTGAATACAAGAGTAAAATTTTATAGCAGAGTTACTTACAGCTCTGGTAGACCACATGTACAGGCTTGGGCATCTTATCTAAGGAAAGACAAGCTTGTAATTAAAGGTTCTTCAGACTGATAACCTATTAATAGGGAGGTTATTCTATGAGAGAGTAAGCAGACTGGATCTACCATCTCTGAAGTTTGGGAGAAATGTACAAAATTCTTATGGCGCTTGACAGTGTATGTATGGGAATGATTATTCCTCTTCACTGGGTTATCTACAACCAAGGGTCACAGTTTCAAAATAAGGGGTCAGTTATTCAATAATGAGATGTAACAGTTTTTCATGATCCATAGGGTAGGGAATCTTTGGGTTTGTCTACCCAAGAGGACAGTGGAGGCCTAGTTACTGAGTACATTCCAGTCAGCTGTCAATAGATCTTTGAATATTAGTGGAATAAATGGAGTTAAGTAAACGGAACACACAAAATACTGGAGGAAGTTCAGTCATGAAGAAGGGTCTCGGCCTGAAACATTGACTGTTTATTAATTTCTATAAATGCTTGCTGAGTTCCTCCAGCATTTTGTGTGTTTGCAATATCTGCAGATTTTCTCGTGTTAAGTAAATGGAGTTGGGGGAAGATCAGCCATGACTCTGCTGAATGGTAAATCAACCAGAAGGTGCAAATGGCTTATAGTTACATCTATATTTACATTCATAATAGTCTAGGTTTCTGCATATATATAGCTCCTTAACCTGTAGTGTAATTTGAATTTGAGATTGCCTAATGTTGCATGTCTCTTTATGTTCAAGCATTATAATTAGCAGGCACAGATTTAAATTTTAAGAGTCACAGCAGACAGCTTAATTTTGGCAGTAATCCCTCCTTGTGTTGGAATTATCATAAGATTTCTAACTCCTAGATGATCAATGCTTATCAAATGCTGAGCTGGTGCAGCTGGTATCCAAAGAATAATTTCACAAAGCTCACAGTCATTAAAGTAAAATGCCAGATGAGGACCAAGGTGAAGTTCAGTTTTTCTGAGCCATCAGCTCCACCTAATTAGATATGACTGTGTACATGTATTCCGGATATCAGGAGCAGCGATGATGCCAATATAAGGGCAGCTTTTAGAGTCTCACTCTTAGAATCAGTCAGTGACAGTATTGCGTACCCCCCATTGACTTTCATTTGAGATCATGAAGAATGCCTTTAAAATACGTGTAGAAATGGTATCAAAGGTTAATAAATTAGTCATAGTTTCCCAATTCCTAACTATACACATACTAAAAATTAAGCATTAATCAAAGAATGTCAATAACAAAATAGAATAAATATCATGGAAGTGACATAATCCATTCCATATTACGTAGTATTACTATTTAGTAATGCAGCTTGGCATGACAAGCTGGAACATTCCAACTTGATTGAGTGATCAGTATAAAACAGCTGTTACAGCTATACCCATGCCTCTCATTCATTTCATGCAATGTTAATAATTTTTTTCCCCACCAAGAACAAATTTGCAAAACAGAAATCCCCAAAATAATATCAGGGTAATAAAATACTGAGCTGGTTATGTTAACAGATTATAACTAATGAACTTTGCAATTTCCTTTGGAGCAACACTAATTTTGATTTGCAGGATGTGAAATTTATTGGATTACAAATCAACATTTTTGATATGAAACCTGTATATATTGTATTTTATCATTACCGTTGACTACAGAGTGTGAGTGTGTAATACCTAACAAATGAACTAGATAAAATTTGTTGAAATTTGTTGCTTTTTTCTTGTGAAGATTTTTTAAAAAGCTTGCATGTTTTTTTAAAAAGCAAAATAATTTTGCAAAGGTGATCAAGTGGCAGACTTGTACATTAAAGTGTGAATTTGTTAATTAAACAATTGTCATTTTTAAAATCCAAACAATTTATACAATATCATAATTAGTCACTTTACATATCAGTATGAGGTAATGATGGTTTGTCCCATTGCTGAAATAATAATGGACTTTATGAGCATAGTAATATCAGCGTACAATCAATTTCACAGGTTGGGCCTCACCCAATCAAACTACCAGCATTAATAGCATTGTTTACTGGCAGCCTACTGTTTGTTTAGTAGGGGAGACATTTCAGCCAAGTAGCTGTTATTCATAAGTTTATCAATATCCTTCTCAAAGTGGAAGACAAACTTTTAAACTACAACAATGTGGTATACTTCAAAAATCAAGGAAGGCTTTAAGGGTCAGCAGACATGGAGGTGAAAGAAATGAAACAATACTGTCTTTAACTAGTAACAGAAGTGAAACTATTCTCTGGTAACTGACCCGTCACGAATTATTTTATGATCTGGTTAAAGAATCCATGGGCACAAAAAACATGTTCACAATTTGATTACGCCTTCAATGGATGCAATCTAACACATTTAGCACTTTTACTTTAAAAAGTATATACTTTTTAAATTTTACACTTTGTGTATTAAGTTAAAAAATTTTCATATACTCAGCAAAAAATAAAGTCCACTATTAAATCCTGCCAGGGGAACAAAGCAGCTAATTGGCAATATCCACTGTCTATAAAAAATGTAATTGATATTTTCATGAGAAATGCTGCCTTTCCGAGGCACTCATTTATAGCACATCTTGTTGCTTAGATAAAAACATATGTTACTAACTATTGCAATTTCAATTGACATGAAATAAAGTGATCGTAAAGATTTACAAGACTATATCCTAACATGTATTGCTGCTTTTGGGGGAAATAAAAAGGGGAAAAAATGCATAAGACGAGAAGGAAGAATTTGTCTAGAGTCACACAGGATGCTAATGAGTACTCTTCTATATCAACACGTTTTGGTGCAGGTTTAAAACACACTTTCTGCTTTAACTTGTGCCTGATATTAAAAAAATGACTCATAGTATCATCTATTTGGCCTTGGAATACAAGAAATAGGAATAAGTCAATCAGCACCTCAAACATACTCCATCGTTCATTAAAATTATGACCTATCCAGTCTTAGCCTTAACACCATTTGCCACACTTCTTCATATACCCATCAACCATCTTATAGTTCAAATATCTGTCAATTTTTTTTCCTTGATTATATTCAATAATTGAGCTTCACCAGCTCTCTGGAATGTAGAATTCCAAAGAGTCATAATACTCAGGCAATTATTTATTCTAAAATCATGTACCCCATTTCCAGATACAGACACGAGATAAATACCCTCTCAACATCCACATAAATAACCCTAAGAATCTTAGGTTTCAATTAACTTTAATTTTTCTAAGCTCTACCCCTTAACCTGTTTATATGAAAATCTCTTTATCCCAGCATTAACCAAGTGAACCTTCACTGTGCTACTTTTGGAGACAACCTGTACATTAGTGGTCTCAGCTTTGCCCTGCAAGGGTGTATCAGGATTTAGCTTTTTTTAAAAATATATATTCCATGCAGCTTGTAATGGAGTATAATAGAGTCATAGCAAACATCATATGATTCTTCCCAATTATTTTTCATACTTGGAAGGTTACTCTGTATTTCACTAGACTTGCAGACCACTGTATACTGCAATTTTTAATCATATGACTTTCATTTAGATAACAATTTGTTTTTTCATTCTTCCTTCCAACATGAATAACATGACATGTTCTCACATTTAATTTCCAAACTGCTTATCCACTCACTTATATCCTTTTGTAGGATGTGCTCCTCTGGCTAAAACCACCTTTATGTATCATCATCAAATCTGGTGACAATCAGTATCTTCACTCAAATTATAAATAAATAGCCGAGGTCCTACCAGCAACTGATTGAGAATCCAAAAATTGCCTATTTATTCTGTGACAGAAAAATGTACACACATATACACACGTCATTCTGATGTCATTGCACTAAGTATGAACACTTCAATGTCTTCCCCAGTATATCCTAATCCTAAAGGCTTTATGGTGCCTTTCCCACCATACACTTCAAATATTCCATTTCCTTAGTAATGGGGATGTTGTAGCAATGTGCTACACACAGAGCTAGAAATAACGACACGTTGTCTGTAAGTCGCACTCGAGACTGGTTTATTCAAACTTCACGGCACTGGCTTTTAAGCAATTCCCTTCCAGCCCTCTCCGGGCGGAAATGACGTCAGAGGTGCAGTACAAAAGTCTCTACCCCCGCGTGGGCTATTTTATGAGCCGGTTTGCTTGTGTAGAAAGTGGGTCGCCACAACCCGCCCCCAGATCCAGCGATACACTCCCTCCCCCCAATGTCCAGTCTGGATCAGTCTCTGTTTGGGCGGTCTGCCTCTGCGCCGCAGTGCCTGAACCTCGACCGGCTGCGCCAAGTCCACATGGGCCAGTTTGAGTCGGTCCACCATGAAAACCTCCTCTTTCCCCCCAATGTCCAGAACGTACATGGATCTGTTGTTACTGATCACCTTGACTGGCCCCTTGTACAGCCGCTGTAGCGGTGCCCGGTGTGCGCCCCTTCGTACGAATACAAACTTACAGTTCTGCAGGTCCTTGGGTATGCAGGTCGGGATCTGTCCGTGCTGTGAAGTCGGTACGGGGGGCAGGTTGCCGAGCCTTTTGCGTAGTCTGTCCAGGACTGCTGCGGGCTCTTCCTCTTGCCCCCTTGGGGCTCGTATGAACTCTCCTGGGACGACCAGGGATGTGCCGTACACCAGCTCAGCCGACAAGGTGTGCAGATCCTCTTTGGGCGCTGTGCAGATTCCAAGCAGGACCCAGGGAAGCTCATCCACCCAGTTAGGCCCTTTCAGGCAGGCCATGAGAGCTGACTTCAAGTGACAGTGGAAGCGTTCCACTAGTCTGTTCGGCTGTGGGTGGTAGGCAGTTGTGTGGTGTAGCTGTGTTTCCAACAGGCTGGCCACAGCCGACCACAGGCTGGAGATGAACTGGGCACCTCTGTCAGAGGTAGTGTGGGCCGGTATCCCGAAGCATGCTACCCAGGTTGCAATCAGCATTCGGGCGCAGGATTTGGAGGTGGTGTCAGTGAGCGGGACCACCTCTGGCCATCTCGTGCACCGTCTCGCACAATGGCAGGGGCCCCCCCCCGATAACCACATGAATGTGGTCGAACCTCCGGCGGGTGGGTTTGAACCGCTGCGGTGGGGCTTTGGAATGCCGCTGCACCTTGGCTGTTTGGCACTGAGTGCATGTTTTGGCCCATTCGCTGACCCGTTTGTGAAGTCCGTGCCACACAAACTTGCTGGAGACCATCCGGACGGTTGTCCTGACAGATGGGTGTGCCAAGCCATGTATGGAGTCAAAAATTCGCCGCTGTCAGACTGCCGGGACGATGGGGCGAGGTTGGCCGGTAGCCACATCACACAGGAGGGTCCTCTCACCTGAGCCTACAAGGAAGTCTTGCAGCTGCAAACCAGAGACTGTGGTTCTGTAGTTGGGCATCTCGTCGTCTGCCTGCTGCGCCTCCGCCAGTGCTGCATAGTCCACCCCCTGGGACAGCGCCGGGATAGCTGGTCTGGAGAGTGCGCCCGCCACGATGTTGTCCTTTCCCGAGACATGCTGGATGTCCGTCGTGTACTCGGAGATGTCGCTGCTGGCGGGCCGACCAGGGATCGGACACCTTCGTGAACGCGAAGGTCAACGGTTTGTGGTCCGTGAATGCGGTGAACGGCCTGCCTTCTAAGTAGCACCTAAAATGCCGGATTGCCAGATATAGTGCCAACAGCTCCCGGTCGAAAGCACTGTACTTGAGTTCGGGTGGCTGTAGGTGCCTGCTGAAGAACGCCAGGGGTTGTCAGCGCCCCTCGATGAGTTGCTCCAGCACCGCACCGACTGCTATGTTGGATGCGTCCACTGTGAGGACAGTTGGAACGTCCGTTCTGGGGTGCACCAGCATCGTGGCTTCTGCCAAGGATTCCTTGGCTTTAACAAAAGTGGCCGCGGCCTCTTCATCCCAAGTAATGTCCTTGCCTTTACCGGACATCAGGGTGAACAAAGGGTGCATGATACGGGCTGCTGAGGGGAGGAAGTGGTGGTAGAAGTTCACCATACCAACGAACTCCTGCAGGCCTTTGACTGTGTTGGGCCGGGTGATGTGGCGGATCACGCCCAACTTGGCGGGCAGATGTGTTGCCCTGTCTTTGGTAATCCTGTGGTCCAGGGAGTCGAAGGTGTCGAGTCCAAACTGACACTTGACCGGGTTGATCTTGAGGCCGAAATCATTCAGGTGGGAGTAGAGCAGGCGGAGGTGGGATAGATGCTCCTGACGGCTACTGCTGGCTATGAGGACGTCGTCCAAATAGATGAATGCAAAGTCCAGGTCGTGGCCCACCGCATCCATTAGTCGCTGGAACATCTGTGCAGCATTCTTCAGGCCAAACGGCATTCGGAGGAATTTGAACAAGCCGAATGGGGTGAAGAGTGCTGTTTTGGGGATGTCTTCAGGGTGTACCGGAATTTGATGGTACCCCTGGACGAGGTCTACTTTGGAAAAGATGCTTGCCCTGTGCAGGTTTGCTGCAAAGTCCTGTATGTGCGGCACAGGGTAGCAGTCTGGAGTTGTAGCCTTGTTCAGTCTGCGGTAGTCGCCGCATGGTCTCCAGCCCCCGGCTGCTTTGGGCACCATGTGCAGGGGGGAGGCCCATACAATCCCCAATTCCTCCATCCTCTTGAACTCCTCCTTCGCCAGGCGGACTTGTCCGGGGGGGGGCCTTCATGCGTGGGCATGGAGGGGTGGTCCCTGGGTTGGAATGTGGTGCCGTACTCCGTGTCTGGGCATGGCTGCCGTGAACTGCAGTGCCAGAACTGATGGAAAGTCCACCAGGATTCTGGTGAATTCATTGTCAGACAGCGTGATGGAGTCCAGGTGTGGGGCCGGCCACTTGGCTTCACCCAGGGAGAACATCTGGAAAATCTTGTCATGGACCAGTCTTTTCCCTTGCAAGTCAACCAGCAGGCTGTGAGCTCGCAAGAAGTCCACCCCCAGGAGTGGTTGGGCCACGGCAGCCAGTGTGAAGTTCCACGTGAACTGGCTGGCGCTGAACTGTAGCTGCACTGTGTGGGTGCCGTAGGTCCGAATAGTGCTGCCATTTGTGGCCCTCGGTGGGTCCCAGCTCCCTGTTGCGGGTGTCATACCCCGTCGGGGGTAAGACACTGATCTCTGCTCTGGTGTCGACCAAGAAGCAGCGTCTCGACTGTTTGTCCCAGACGTACAGGAGGCTGTCCTGATGGCCAGCTGCCGTAACCACTAGCGGCAGCTGGCCCTAGCATTTCCCGGGAACTTGCAGGGCGGGCAACATCGGCGGACTTCTGTGCCCCACCGCTGGTGATAGAAACACCACTGTTCATTGCCCTCCTCTCTCCTGCCTCTGGGGGTTGTGTGCACTCCTTTGCCGGGCCTGGTCTGGGCTGCTGTTGGGCGCGTGGCTTGGTAATCTGTCCAACGGCCGCCCCGCTCTCCCTCTTGGTTTTCCACAGCACATCTGCCCGGGCCACCACCTTCCGGGGGTCACTGAAATCTGCATCGGCCAGCAGTAGATGTATGTCCTCGGGTAGTTGTTCTAGGAACACCTGCTCAAACATGAGGCAGGGCTGGTGTCCTTCAGCCAGGGCCAGCATCTCATTCATTAATGCTGACAGCGGCCTGTCTCCCAAACTGTCCAGGTGCAGCAAGCGGGCACCTCGCTCACGTCGTAAGAGGCCAAAGGTCACTATCAGCAGTGCTTCGAATGCTGCATATTTGCCTTCTTCGGGGGGAGACTGTATGAAATCCCCAACCCGTGCGGCTGTCTCCTGGTCAAGGGAGCTCACCACGTAATAATAACGCGTGGCATCAGAAGATATCTGCCAAATCTGGAGCTGGGTTTCTGCTTGGTCAAACCACACGCGTGGTCAAAGCATCCAGAAAGTTGGCAGTTTTAGGAAAACTGCGCGAACAGATGAAGAGTTGATCATCTTTTGTCCAAATCCCATTTGGACCGTCGGGGTCACCAGTGTAGCGATGTGCTACACACAGAGCTGGAAATAATGATAGCAGTCTGTAAATCACACTCAAGACTCGTTTATTCAAACTTCACGGCCCTGGCTTATAAGCAGTTCCCTTCCAGCCCTCTCCAGGTGGAAATGACGTCAGAGGTGCATTACAAAAGTCTCACCCTGCACGCGGGCTACTTTGTGAGCCAGTTCGCTTGTGTAGAAAGTGGGTTGCCACAATGTGTAAACATGCATATATTGTTTACATAGTATTTTATAATATGATTGTAACTACATTGTGGGGTACAGTATATCATATTCTAATACATGTGTAGTTTCAAGTTAACTTTGTGGGTAATTAAAAATGATACTTTTCTGTAAAAATGTTTTCTGGTAGATACCTTCTTGTAAGTATTGGTAGTTTTCATTTTGCTATTGTCCTAATTTTTGTAAGTTTCATTTTTTGATGCACCAAATAAATAGCCTTGCACAAAAGTACTAAGCGACTCCTGCATTTTCTTTCTTTGATAATAACCCATGCATCATAATATATTCCAACTGTTTTTTCAGTTAGCTAAATCTCTATCCAGATGACTACATTGCCCCCAAATGCTATACAGTCTTATCCTGTGTTCGATCCACCTTTCTTGCCCAGCTCCTTTTGTAATATCATCGTTGAAGTACAAATATATTATGTCTAACATTTATATCTTGTTTTTATTTCATCCACAAGGAACTGCAAATTTGTCAAGCACAATAAAACCATGTTGATCCTACTCGAATCATCACTTTTGAAATGTCCTGTTATTAAATTTAATCCTGTTGTTAGATTAAATACCCCTTGATTTCTGGCTTCCCGCTACACTCTTCTTGAATGACCGTATTACATCTGAGGTCTTCAAGTCCTGTGGTACCGTTCCACAGTCTTGTTATTGAAGTGGAGAACATTCAAAGAAATCTGAACTAAACAAATATACTAGTCTAAAAAATTTAAGCTTCAGTATAACTCTTATAACATATTATTGCCATTTTGTAAACGTTAATAAATACTGAATTGAATTGACTTTGTTACTTACATCTTTCATATACAAGAGTTAAAATCTTTACGTTACATCTCTGCCTAAATGTGCAATGTATAGTAATTTATAATAAATAGTATGTACAACAGGACAGTCAATACAACATAAAAATACAATTGTATCAGCACGAACTAAGTCGTCTGATGGCCTGATGGAATAAGCTATCCTGGAGCCTGTTGGTCCTGGCTTTTATGCTGCGGTACCATTTCCCAGATGGTAGCAGCTGGAACAGTTTGTAGTCGGGGTGACTCAAGTCCTCAATGATCATGCATCAAACATGATATACATTTTGAAATGGACACAGCAGAATTCCCAAACCACAGAAATATTGAAGATAACATAATTCATGCGTTCATGTAGGGTTATCTCAAAACTGATCTCCCCACAGCAGCCAACCCTATCCACATCCAAATAGTATCAAAGGATCAAGGGCAGAGAAGATTAAACAATGGAAAAAAAAATCAAATTGGAAAATGCAATACATCAGCCTTCAGGTGTATAAGAATCAGTTTTCAATAGGATTTAATCAAACTAACTTTGAAAATTCAGTAAGGGTATTAATAAGGGATAGTCCATTTGACATTAAAATAAAATAGCCCAAATGAAAGATAGATTATAAAATTAATAACCTCAGCCACATCCAAGGATGAAATAAATATCATGCTCAGTGGAGTAGATACAAGGATAAATTTTAAATATAGATTTGTATTATTTAAAATTCTGATTAATAAAAGATTTCAAACAAATTTGCAGATGGCTCCAATTTTATGAGGATTTTGGATGAAGTTATGGGTTGCACTAAAGCAGTTCATTTAAATACACTACATCATATTGGTAAGATTCAAACATTTTCTTCTTGAAAGCTCCATGCCTTGCAAGTGGATCTTGTTATGAAAGTAGAAGATCAACTTAAATAAGCAAAGCAGCCATTTCTCAGTTTGTAATTGTGCTCCAAATACATGTTCTGTCATGATCTGGATTTGCACCCAAATCCCAGCTGCAAAACCAAGAGTGAATCTACTTTGCTACCTGTTATTATTTGATTTTTCACAGAATTAAGCACAATATCAAGTGAAGAAATTTGCATTTTTATTTTGCTACTGAGTACTTTATTCACTAAAATAAAACACAAATATAACTTTATTTTAAATATTTCCTAAGGTCAATGATTTACAAATGATCCTCAAGAAATGAATCAAAACCAAAATGATCCTAACATTAATAGTATTTATGTTGGGGGGGGGGAAAAAAACAGCGAATTATGGAGGGATGGCAAACAATCAACACGCATCACAACTCTAATGACATTTTCAATGCAAGATCCCAGCACTACTGCTTCTAAATGGACAAAAAGAAAATCGCAAATATGTTCATCATTTTATGTCAAGAGCAATCAAAAACAAATCTGTAAGATAAGCAAAATATCAATGTATGCCACACCTTCATAGGAAATTAATTCCTGGCACTATAACAAAAAAAGTACTGGGACTCCTGAACTATTAGATTCCTGCTTTTTTTGATCTAGCACAGATGATGGGCAATATGCCCTCTTGGCAGCATGGCACACTAAAATCAGAGGATAAGCTAGGGGAAGACAAAAAGGAAAAAAAAATGTTTGAAAGAAAGATTACATCCTCTGACAAAGATCAACGTTACAGAATTTCTTAAGGACTCAACTTTGAAGCATGTTCAGCATAGCATTACACAAATTATTCAATAAATATTCAGCATACTTACTTCAAAAACTGATTATCAGCTATGGAACACCTAATGTAGTAGTATGGATGGAATAGTACAGATGGAAAAAAAATTGATCAATCTGGACTTAACAGCAAGAAGAACTCCTTCATAGTCCATCCATAAAACATGAGTGATCCTAAAAAGAGCTCCCCAATAAGAAAACTATCATATACTTTATGGGCATTAAACAAACCTTCCAAACATATGAAGACCAAATCCCTGCCGGTGGTCCTTTGAAGAAAGTACTCTAATATTAAAGAATGCTTGTGAAATCGATAGATTACATATAATTAAAAAGTACATGGTAATTTTAACAGGTGAAAATTGGTTAGAAAGTACCTACTCAAGAAATTATCTCTCAATTTGCACCCTATTCTTACTCAGTAGCTAGTAATTCTTCAAAAGACTGTGTACTGGCATCCTATACATTTTTTTAAATTTTATTTACCCACAAGATATAAAATTTTGCGTAACACTCATTTCCTTCTGCTTATAGAAATCTTCTTTCAACTCAATGTATGCGGCACAATATAATCCGTCTGTTTTCTTACACCCAAATACATGTTTATGTTTTTTTAAATAAAAGGTTCCATTATAATTCACCAGTTAAGTGACTTCTATTTTGAAAGAACATGCATTATAGCAGGTGTAATCAATTTGTAAAATATTCATTAAGTCAAAAGAACAACATTAAGAAACACCTTTCAAACTAAACAATGGGAATGGGAAGTAGAAAGCCACCACCTATTCAAATCATTTGTAAATGTCTCTCACAATGAATGTCATGCTGTTTCATTGAAACTTTCTTACTTCTACCATTCTGCATCCCCAAAGGCTTTAGAGAACACATAATCTCTCCCATTGTAGGTCATTATTCCATCCTTAAGATAGAATTTCCATTTGTTCTTACTCCTATGAATCTTGATATAAAAGAAAACAATGTTATCTGTCAGTCAGAAATAATCTATCATTATCATTCTGAAAAAACTGCCTTCGAGTAATAAAAACACGGCAAATTCATACCAAAAACATTGGTGCAGCAGAGATTATTTTCAAATTTTGTCTTGAATAATGCAATGGGTAGTAAATTCTGCAAAATCTGAAAATACACATTTGCTACTTCATATCGTAAACACAAAATGCTCTGCAGATGCTGGGGTCAAAGCAACATTCACAACATGCTGGAAGAACTCAGTAGGTCGGGCAGCATCCGTGGAAATGATCAGTCAACGTTTCGGGCTGGGACCCTTCGTCAGGACTGAAGAGGGAGGGGGCAGAGGCCCTATAAAGTAGGTGGGGGGAGGCCCCATCCCCCAGCTGCCTATCACCTCCCTCATGGATCCACCTCCTCCTACTACCCATTGTGCCTTCCCCTAATCCTTCTTCACCTTTGCTTATCCCCTAATTCCCCTCCCCCACCCCTTTACCTTTCCCCTTACCGGTTTTTCACCTGGCTCCTAGCAGCCTTCTCTTTCCCACCCTCCCCCCCACCACTTCTTTATAGGGCCTCTGCCCCTCCCTCTTCAGTCCTGACGAAGGGTCCCGGCCCGAAACGTTGACTGCTCATTTCCACGGACGCTGCCCGACCTGCTGAGTTCCTTTAGCATGTTGTGAGTGTTGCTACTTCATATCTTTTGGCAGAATTGGGTGTTCAATCAAAAGACAACATCAAAAAACCTGTAATAGAAGTATAAGCAAGCGCACAAATTTACATATTATTTTTCATATCCTCAGAATGTCCCCAAGTGTATAAAAGGTAACTAATTTTATTTGAAGTGGTAGCTGTGGTTTGGTTAGTAAATGTGATATCCAATTTGTGCAAATCAACCTCTCAGAAGCTGTAAACTTAAATGGACAATTCATATGCTGGTGGGATCAATGTTGGCATGAACTTCAAATAAGCTCCAACGATGGCAGATATTCTCAGTTCAATTATGGCGAGGTGCCAAACTATCAACATTGTTACTTACAATAAAATCCAAAACTGAAGCCTAAACTCAGTTTATCTGACATTGAGAAAACTACCATATTACTTGTGAATGGATTCATTCTAAGGTAGTACTTCTACTTAAACAAAACTAATGATAGGCTGTTCACTAATTTCATTTTCAGTGGTTAGGGCTGGAATTCCCCTTTTCAGCTCACATGGTGACCGTTGTAAATCTGCATTAAAGGATATCAGAGGCAGGCATTGGGATGTGAACAGAGTGAAGAAGTGAAGAGGGAGAGCAAGAGAGAAAGGAGTTGGAGAACAGACATGGGTGAATAGACCATAAGATATAGGAGCAGAATTAGGCCATTTGGCCCATCAAGTCTGCACTGCCACTTCATCACAGCTGATCAAATTTTCCTCTCAGCCCTAATCTCCTCCCTTCATGCCTCTGCCTTAAATATACATAAAGACTTGGTCTCCACAGATGCCTGTGGCAAAGAATTCCACACATTCACCAACCTCCAGCTGAAGGGATTCCTCATCTCTGTTCTAAAAGGACACCCCTCTATACAGAGACTGTCCCCTCTATACAGAGACTGTCCCACCATAGGAAACATCCACTCCAAATCCACTCTGTTGAGGTCTTTCACCATTTCATAGGTTTCAAGGAGATCTCTCCTCATTCTTCTAAAGTCTACTGAATACAGGCCCAGAGCCAGATGCTCTTCATGACAAACAATTCAATCCTGGAATTATTTTTATGAGCCTCCTTTGAACCCTCTTCAGTTTCAGCACAGGTACAGGTTTCCCCCGCCATCCGAAGGTCGAGCGTTCCTATGAAATGGTTCGTAAACCGGAATGTTGTAAACCGAAGCAATTACCATTTATATGGGAAAAATTTGTGAGTGTTCGCAGACCCCAAAAAAACCTACCAAATCATGCCAAATAACATATAAAACCTAAAATAATAGTAACATCTAGTAAAAGCAGGAATGATATGATAAATACACAGTCTATATAAAGTAGAAATACTTCTCTACAATCATTGTTGCACTGTTCTCCGTAGCGAAAATCTCACGCAAGCGCTCTCAGCAGAAACACTCTCCAGTAACCTTAAAGCTATGAAGCTGCCAAATCATACCAAATAACACATAAAAATATACAGCCTATATAAAGTAGAAATAATGTATGTACAGTGTAGTATCACTTACCGGAATTGGGAAGACGGCATCGAACACACTGATGATGGTATGTTAGGCTGAGTCGGAGGTTGGGGTGGTGCAGTGGCCCCACCCTCCCGGCCGCTGACTGATACATTGCCGCGAAGCATGCAAGGGTACAGCGGTAGTCGGGACACACCCAACATGCCTTTAAGAAAAAAGCCGAAACAAGCAAACTAATTAATTAGGTGCCATCCAGCACGTAATTAATTAGCTTGTTTATTTCGGCTTTTTTCTTAAAGAGATGCTAGGTGCATCCTGGCTAACGTTGCATTCTCCGGGGCAATGTATCGGTCTGCAGCCCGGGGGTTGGGGTGGTGGGACACTGGGGTGCCATCTCATCGTCATCTCTTTCCATTAGGGCAGGCAGGTCATCTTCTTCTATGTCTGCCTGCCTCGAGGTCGAAGATCGAGGTTCATCATCTGCTGTGGCTGATGTGGAAGACTTGCTTGACTGCTTAGCCTCGCGCATTTTTCTATCATACAGTTCTTTGTAAGCACTCAAACCATCTTGCAAATATGCCCTAAACCTACGTACCCTTTCAAAATTGAAGTCGTACTTTTCTGCAATCATTGTTGTCGATTGCAGCGAAAATCACACGCAGTTGCTTCACGTTCAGTTCCTGGATGACTTCACTTTCAGTCTGTTTGCTACTCCATTCAGTTTTGATTGTTATCCTTTCCTCTTCCAATTGCATCAGCTCTTCATCTATCAGTTCTTGGTCATGGGATGCCAAAACCGCTTCAACATCACCTTCGTCAACTTCCACAAGCCAAACTCACTTTGTCCTTGCTTCGTTCACCACGATCAAAACGCTTAATTATGTCTAGTTTTACACTAAGTGTAACACCCTTACGAGCTCTTTTAGGCTTTTCCAATACCTTAGAACTCATCTTGCTAACGGCTGCTCACAGGCATGTGTTTAAGCAATGCCAGTGAGAATGCAGTTCCAAATCCGGGGGAGGAGCGGCTGCTCAGGGCGCGCGCTGCCTTTTATCGTAACAGTGAAAACACCTTCTGTTAGCGAAACCAGGTAACTAATGTAGGTCTTTCGTAACAGTGAGGTTTCATAAAGCAAACGTTCGAAAAGCAGGGGACACCTGTCAGGGGTCCAAACCTGCTCACAACACTCCAAGCAAGGCCTCACCAGTGGTTTATAAAGTTTCAACATTACATCCTTAGTTTTATATTATAGTCCTCTTGAGATGAAATATTGCATTTGCCTTCCTCACCACAGACTCAACCAGCGAATTAAACCTTTTGGGAATCCTGAATAATGACTTCAAAGTCCCTTTGCACCTCACTTTTTTTTTGCATTTTCTCTCCATTTAGAAGTCAATTCTTTCATTTCTTCTACCAAAGTGCAATACCATACACTTCCTGACACTGTATTCCATTTGCCATTTCTTTGTCCATTCCCCTATTCTGCCCAAGTCCTTCTGTAGCCCCTCTACTTCTTCTAAACTATCTGCCCCTCCACCCATCTTCATATCATCTGCAAACTTTGCAACAAAACCATAAATTTTATTATCCAAATCATTGACATATAATGTAAAAAGAATCAGTCCCAACACAGAACCCTGTGGAACACCACTAGTCACTGGCAGCCAATCAGAAAAGGTTCCCTTTATTCCCACTCTTTGCTTCCTGCCAATCAGCCATTGCTTTATCCACGCTAGAATCTTTCCTGTAAAGCCATCGGCTCGTAGCTTGTTAAAGAGTGTCATGTGTGTCACTTTGTCAGAGGCCTTCTGAAAATCCAAATACACAACATCAACAGATTCTCTTTTGTCTATCCTGCTTGTTATTTCTTCAAAGAATTCCAACGTCAGGCAAGATGTTGCCTTGAGGAAACAATGCTGACTATGGCCTATTTTATCATATGCCTCCAAGTACCCCAGGACCTCGTCCTTAATAATTGACTCCAACATCTTCTCAACCACTGAAGTTAGATTAACTGGCCTATAGTTTCCTTTCTTCTGCCTCGCTCCCTTCTTGAAAAGTGGAGTGACATTTGCAATTTCCCTGTCTTCTCAAATTTCAGGGTGAATTCAATCATATTATGATCACTTTCATGGGTTGACTTCCATTTTCAAGGGTTCTTTTACATTAAGCTGTCTAATCAATTCTAGTTCATTGCACAACACTCAGTCCACAATAGGTGATCCTCTAGTGGGCTCAACCATGAGCTGCTTTAAAATGCCATCTCATAGGCACTCTAGTAATCCAGCACCAACCAGATTTTCCCAATCTACTTGTATATTGAAGTCTTCCATGATTATTGTAACATTGCCCTTTTGGCATGAATTCTATCTCCTACTGTAATTTGTAGGCATACCCTTACCACTGTTTGGGGGTCTGTATACAACTCCAATTAAGGTCTTTTTACCCTTTCATTTTCTTAACTCTATCCACAATGATTCAATACCTTCTAACCTAATGTCGCCTCTTTCTAATGATTTGATTTCAATTTTTACCGACGGAGCAATGCTGCCCCCTCTGCCTTCTTGATTATCTTTTTGATGCAATGCCTGTCCTTGGACATTAAACTCCCAGCTATAATCTTTCAGCCATGATTCCGTGATGCTTACAATATCACACCTGACAATCTGCAACTGTACTGCAAGTTCACCTATCTTATTCAGTTGAATGTGAGCATTCATATAGAACATTTTCAGTCCTGTATTCACCCTTTATGACTTTGTCGCACCATGCTCAACCTTTTGATACTTAACTTTGTCTGAGGTCTTACCAACGTCTGCCTCCACAACCTCTTTAGTAACTACTCTGGCACTCTGACTCCCATCCCCCTACAACTCTAGTTTAAACCCCATCATGCAACAATAACAAACCTTCCCACTAGGATATTAGTCTCACTCCAGTTCAGGTGCCAACCATCCCTTCTGTACAGGTCTCTTCTTCCCTGGAAGAGAGCACAATGATCCAAAAATCTTGTGCCCTCCCCTTTACACCAACTCCTTAGCCACATACCAAACTGTATAATCTTCCTACTTCTGGCCTCACTAGCATTTGGCGCAAGTAACAATCCTGAGATCGCAACCCTGGAGGTCCTGCCTTAACTTAACACCTAACTCCCTGAACTCCCGATGCAGAACTTCATCACTCATCCTATCCATGTCTTTGGTACCGACATGGACCATGACTTCTGGCTGTTCACCCCCCCCACCATTTAAGAATGAGGACTCAATCTGAGATATCCCAAACCCTAGCACCCAGGAGGCAACATACCATTTGGGAATCTCATTCTCACTCAGAACCTCCTGTCTGTTCCCCTGGCTAACAAAGCCCCCATCACCACAGTGAGCCTCTTCTCCCCCCATCCCCCTTACTGTGAGTCACAGAGGCAGACTCAGACCCTACCACTGCGACTTTCCTGTGTTTGGTCATCTCCCTCTACAGCACCCCACCGCACCCCACCCGACAATATCCAAAGTGAAATATCTGTTGTTGAGGAGGATGGCCACTGGCTCCTTAACCCCTTTCCCCTTCCTACTGTCACCTAGTTTCCCCGTTTCCTACATCTGGGGTGAAACTAGCTCTCTATATGTCGTATCTATCACCCCTTCTGCCTCCGGAATGATTTGGAGTTCATCCAGTTCCAGCTCCAACTTCCTAATGCGGTTTGTTAGAAGCTGCAGCTGGATGCACTTCTCGCAGTTGTAGTGGTCAGGGATACTGGGGGTCTCCCTGTCTTCCCACACCCCACAAGAGCATTGCAATATCCTGCCTGTCACCTCTACCTAGCTGAGCAGATATAGAGAAGGAAAAAAACTTCAGCTTTTCTTTCCTTGATGGTAAGTAGAGAGGATTGAAGACAAAGAAAGGCAGTAGAGAATAGGAATGGTAGGAAAGGAATGACGTTGCAAGATGGATATAGTAGAGGAAGCATGTAGAAAAGTGCTGAAGAAAATATGGGCAAATGAATGTGTACATGTACCAAACTGACTGCACGTGACGACACTACTTCTAGGAGCTAGAACACCTATAGATTGGCACAATGCCTGATTTTTTCTATAACATACATTTCCCATTTAATATAGTTCAAGGCTTCACCAATATTGTTCCTCACAATACTCAATGTCAACAGGTTTTTTCCCCCAGGGTCCTCAGACAGAAATTTGGTTGACTATGATAAAGCCCTGAATAGCAACAAATTCCGTAGATCCACGAATCCCTTGAAGAAATTTCTCATCTCAGTTTTAAATGAGTGATCAAGAGCCATCACACACTCATTTTTGTGGTCCTGTCTGGATCCTCTACAGGGCAAGTGCATCTTTCCAGAGCCCAAAATTGCTCACAATACTGCAAATATTATAAAGCCTTAGTAGTATATCCTTGTTTTTATATTCTAATTCTCTCAAAATTAATCTTAAAATTGCATTCTTTACTACCAACTTGAACTGCAAGTTAATCTTAAGATGATCCTGAATTAGGGATCCCTGATCCTTTTGCACCTCTTATTTCTGAATTCTCTTCCCCATTTCGAAAATAGTCAACACCTTTATTCTTCCTGCCAAAATGCATTAACTGTATACTTCCCTATGCTATATTCCATCTGGCACTTCTTTGCCATTCCTGTCTAAGTCTTTCTGCAGACTCTGTCTCCACAGAAAGTCCTTCCACCCATCTTTGTATTGTCTGCAAACTTGGCCCTAATGCTCTCAGTTCCTTCTTCCAGATCATTTATATATAAAGTTAAAAGTTGTGCACCCATCACCGACTCCTGCAGAGCTCCACTAATCAATGGCAACAATCCTGAAAAGGACTCCTTTATACCTTTACCGAATACTGAAAGGCCAGAATAAAGTGGGCATGGAGAGGATGCTTTCATTAATAGAGGAGCCCAGGATTGAGAACACAGCCTCAGAAGGGATTGAGAAAAATAAAATCAGCCTTGATTAAACAATGGAGAAGACCCAATGGGCTAATTAGCCTAATTCTGTTCCTATATCTTATGGTCTAATGTTTTTAACTGGAATCCCAAACACAACAGTTAAGATCCTGAAAACAGTGAGATATCTGATAGCAACACACACAAAATGCTGAAGGAACTCAGCAGCCCATGCAACATCTATGGAAAAGAACACAGTTGATGTTTCAGGAGGAGACCCTTCATCAGGACTAGAGAAAAAAGGTGAGGATTCAGAGTTAGAAGGGGGAGGAAAACGGGATGAAGAAACACAAGGTGATGGGTGAAATTGTGGGGGTAGGGGGTAGTAAAGAGCTGGAATGTTGATTGGTGAAAGAGATACAGGGCTGGAGAATAGGAAATTTGATAGAAAAGATCAAAGCAAAGTTGGAGGAGCATCAGAGGGAGGTGATGGACAGGTAAGGAGACAAGATGAGAGAAGGGAGGAGGAATGGGGAATGGTGGGGGCCCAAAACCAGAGGTTCATGCCGTCAGGTTGGAGGCTACCCAGACAGAATACAAGGTGTTGCTCCTCCAACTGAGTGTGGCCTTATCGCAACAGTAGAGGAGGCCATGGACCGACATGTCGAAATGGGAAAGGGAAGTGGAATTAAAATAGGTGGCCACTGGGAGAACCCACTTTTTTTTGGCGGACGGAGTATAAGTGCTCAGTGAAATTTCTCAAGTTTATATCAGGTCTCATTGGTATAGAGGCCACACTGGGAGAACCAGATACAGTAGATGATCCCAACAGACTCATTGGGTGAAGTGCTGCCTCACCTGGAAGGACTACTTGGGACCCAGAATGGTAGTGAGGAAGCAGATGAAGGGGCAGGTGTAGCAATTGCTCCAGTTGCAAGAATAAGCAGCAAGAGTGAGATCAATGGGGAGGGACAAATGGACAAGGGAAGAGCTATCCCTACGGAAGGCAGAAAGTTGGGGGGGGGGGAGAAGAGGGAAAGATGTGGTGGTATCCCATTGGAGATGGCATAAGTTAAAAAGAATTACATGCTGAATGTGGAGGCTGGTGGGGTGGTAGGTAAGAACAAGAGGAACTCTATCCCTGGTGGATGGGGTGAGGGCAGACGTGTGCGAAATGGAAGAGATGCAGTCGAGGGCAGCATTGATGGTGGAAGAAGGAGGGCATTTCCTGCGTCCTGGATTGAAAAGCCTCATCCTGAGAGCAGATGAGGTGGAGAAAGGGATGGTACTTTTACAAGTAACAGGATGGGAAGAGGTATAGGACTGGTAGTTGTGTCAGTGGGTTCGTAAGAACATCAGTAGACAAGCTATCTCCAAAGATAGAGACAGAGAAAGCAAGAAAGGGGAGGGAGGTATCAGAAATGGACTAAGTAAATTTGAGGGCAGGGTGGAAGTTGAAGGCAAAGTCAATGAAGTCAACAACCTCCACATGGATGCAGGAAGCAGCACCAATGCAGTTGTCAATGTAGCATAGGAAAAGTTGGAGAGTGACACCAGTGCAAGCTTGGAACATAGACTGGTTTGTATGGCTGACAAAAAGGCAGGCATAGCTGGGACTCATGCAAATACACCTTTTGTTTGAAGGAAGTGGGATGAGCCAAAAGAGAAATTATTGAGAGCGAGGACGTAAGAGAATGGTGGCGGAGGGGAACTGGTTGGGTCTGGTATCCAGAAAGAAACAGAGCTTTGAGGCCTTCCTGGTGGAGAATAGAGGTGTATAGGGATTGGACATCCATGGTGAAAATAAGATGACTGAGGCCAGGGAATTTAAAATCATTGAAAAGATCAAGAATGTGTTAAGTGTCACGGTTGCAGGTAGGAAGGGACTGAATGGGGGATGGGGGAATAAAACTGATTCAAGGTATGAAAATAGGAGTTCAGTGGGGCAGGAACAAGCAGAAACAAAGGGTCTACCTGGACAGGCAGGTTTATGGATCTTGGGTAGGAGGTAGAAACAGGAGGTGCAGGTTGAGGGAACTATGAGATTGGTGGTGGTGGATGGGAGATCCCTAGAGACAGCAAGGTTGGTGGCGGTGTGGGAGACAATGGCCTGGTGCTCTTCAGTGGAGTCCTGTTCGAGGGACAAGTAAGAGGAGGTATCTGACAGTTGTCGCTAGGCCATCAGACTACTACAGCACCCCCTTATCTGCAGGTTTGATGGTGAGGTTAGGATCTGTGCAGCGAGAGTGGAGAGCCGAGCATTCAGAAGGAGTGAGGTTAGAACTGGAGAGTGAGTGGTGAAGTTGAGATAGTTAATGTCCCTTCGGCAATGAAGAGGTCCAGAGCAGACAGAAGACCAGAGCAGGATGTCCAGGAATAGGAGGAGGGTTGAAGGAGGAGTCATCAGTGCAGGGTGGAGAGTCCTTGCCAAAGTAGGCACAGAGATGGAGGTGGTGGAAAAAGAGCTCAGTGTCATGGAACTCACTGAAGTGTGGACGCAGGGGTGAGATACATTTTTCTGCCTTAACTGTATATTGAGTGCTGATTTACTGACATATTGAAAGAATCTTTATCTGTTGTATATCATCAATTGTCAAACTATCATTGTCAAAAATGTGATTGGTCCTGAGGAAGCAGTCAGCCATTATTTTTAATCCCAACATATAAAATTTTAAGAATGCATATTTAAATGGGATGCAAAAACATATATAGCCAAATAGGGGCACATTCAAATTTTCAAAGTATATTCATTTCTTTTCTCACTTTCTAACCATTCCATCAGTTTGCTTCCCTTCAGCAAACTTCTATGACCCTTACCACATTTCTCCCACCATCCCAAAATACCTCCCACTCCACCTAAATTCAAGTGTCCTTTCCAGCCCTTTCAGGAATGGACAACCCCATCAGAAACGTGGAGAGAGCTCATACCGCTCCACATAAAATTGTTACCATTTGGAAATAATATTTGGAATAAAATTGAAGGGGAAATGAAAAGAGTAGCAGCACTGAGCAAGGAGAACATCAAATGGAAAAAAAAGGTTTCAAAGAAAGGATGCAACTATGGATTCCACATGTTCAAGTTAAAAAAGTAAAACAAGATACTTACAAGTTGTTTGGGATAGCATCCCCAAGGAACAAACCCAAATTAATATTAAAAAGTGGTGTTGAAGGGAAACCAAATGGGATATAGGAAATCAAAATGTTCCAAGAAGTTTGGTAAATTAGTTACATATATGGATAGAAATAGAATAGAAAACAGAGGATGAAGTTACAATGGAGATTAGATTAGTAAAACAGTAGCATACAACATCTCTAGAGGTAAAAGCAAGCAATATAAAGACAGTGTACAACGAGGCCGTGGAAGAAGATTTGAGGCTGAGAGCATGGCTTGATGTTTAGAGGACAAAGAAAGAACACGAGAGAGGAGAGAGAATACACATGAGGGGATTGCTAGAAACTAGCTAATATACTACAAGCTCAGGTCTTAAAGAATGGGCTTAAAAGTAATGTCACAAATTAGAAAAGAATGTTGACTGGATATTTCTTCCATCTGTTGCAGATCAAACCTACCATTTCCTCATGCTTCTTCTTAGTATCTACCATGACTTTCCATGTCAACCAAATGTTGGAAAGTCAACATGACCCCAACATTCTGAATCACTAATCTGCAAGGAAGCCGACTAGAAAATTTATACAGCCCCTCTATTTAATTATACTATTTATATATCTATTAGAAATATTAATGTGTGATTCCAACAATGTTATTTTATGTTGTGTTGATATAGTCAGTGATTTACATTATTGAGCAAGTAACCTTCCCTGTCAAAAGGTGTTCCACAAAACCATAATC
Source organism: Mobula birostris (assembly GCF_030028105.1). Lineage (NCBI taxonomy): Eukaryota > Metazoa > Chordata > Chondrichthyes > Myliobatiformes > Myliobatidae > Mobula > Mobula birostris. Next base: position 30,423,763 of record NC_092377.1, read on the forward strand.
AAATTATGTTTGTTGACAGATTAATAAGCAAATATTGGGGAAGATAATCAGAAAGCTGTATATTAAGGTGCCTCAAAGAAATAGTGTGGCAGAGGCTCTGAAAGGACGTATCAGAGCTTAGAGCCTTGACATCTAAAACACAGCTAGGAAACCAAGGAAACTTGACAGGTCAGAAGTAGAAGTTGTTGATATCTGAAAGTTGTACAGATAAAGAAGATTGCACAAAATGGATTTAAAAAGGAGAAATTTAAAATTCATGTACTATATAAACAGAAACCAATGTATCCTAAATTGTGGTTTGATAAAAAAAAATTCAGTTCACCTCAAATCTTCAATGGTAAAGCAAAGGAGGTTGACCATGAGTATGCTGGATAATTCAAACATTGAGGCAAAAACATTCAACGATGCTGGTCAAGAAAGTGAGACTGAAAAAGGGCAGTAGTAAAGTACAGGTGGCTCATGTTATTTGGGGGAGGCGGTGGCTGCATTGTGAATTCTGTAGTCCAAGAGACTATACTGCAGTAGTTACATGTATTTCCTTTATTTAAAAGGGAGAGGTACTATGATGGCCAATTTGAAAGACAAATGTAAGCCTTTAAGCGATTTGAGGATATCTTTATTTTGAAACAGATAGCTTCAAATCTTTGCACAAAAACAACTGGCACTAAAAAAAAAACAGAATTAACATACTAAGAATCTGAACTGCCAGTGTTTTCTGCTATCTTCCAAATGAACTGGATAATTTATATGGGTGCTACAAGAACTGAAAATATTTCACTGGCGCAGTTATACTGTCATAAATACCCTAATTATTCTATCTCCCCCCCCCCCCAGTGTTACTTTTTCCTTCCTGACTCAATAAATAGTTTGGAGATTAAATAGAGAACCAGACATGCATTCTGATTTCATCCGCCCATACAAGTTGAAGGGCAGCCAGTTCTGCAGAATCTCTTGTGTTTAGATTTCCTTTTAAATGCTTCTTCCTTCTTTCCGAATGAATAAATGACTGGTTTATTTTTCCACCTTGACTAGCAAAAGTAATAAAATTGGGAATTTGTTAACAAACATTGGATCATAAAGTAACACCTTTCTTTTTAAACACTCAGCCACTGACCATTATTTTTAACTGAAAATGCAAACTTTGAAGCAAATATGAAAACTGAAATAAAATGTAGTATTTAAATAAAGCAGAAGTACTTACCTTGTCATACTGGCAAACCATCACATTTTCTGTATCAAATAGATCAGGCACTTCCTGTTCACTCACATCATCTCCTGAATTTAAAGGATCCTTTGCGGGGGGGGGGGGGAAAAGTACAAAAATCAATTCATCCTGCATTGACTATCAAAGATTAATCACAAATGAAATTTCCGAGAGCTATTTTTAAGAAATGGAATACAGTATGTCTAGATCAAGGTCTCCAGCTTACAATCAAGATTGAAGAGTAAAAAGTAAAAGGACTGCATTGTTTGGAGCCTGTGGTGAACTTAATCCTTCCCAAAATTTTATACAATACTTTAAGTATAATCACTGTGCAATATAAAGGGAAAAACAAGTTATTTAGCTGTCTTACACATGAATATTGCTTAGCAGCCAACAATCTTTAATGACTGATTATTTCATATTTTTCATATGAAAAGCAGAAAGTCCTTACAAATTAAGACAGCAAATCATAAACTCAGGCACAAACCCAAAAGAAACAGCAAAGAAAATGCATGAGTATTCACGAATTATTGTTAATTGATATCTCAATTAGGAAGACCTTCCTCCCATCATAAATAAGATCACATTGTTACACAAAAAAATCTCCAAAGTCAGCAATATGAAAAATTGTTGCTTCATCAATCTCTAGGGTAGGCAGGGGATGATACAAGATTCATATGTTAATGTGATTAATTAACTGAAGAAATTCAATTCTATGGCAGGGCATTTACAAAGATTTCAGTGGAGGGGCAAGACAAATGAAGACACATGGGCCCCCACCCCTTTACGAATAAAGTAATTATTGACAACTTCAGGATTTCATATTAAACTAAACATATGCATCTCTGGAAGCTGCAGTCAGAAAACTTGCAATTTTACCACTCTTACAGTCCTCAAGTTCAGGCCCATCCTTGTGGAAGTAGAACTAACAGTTATTTGCATCACATTAAACTGATGGTTCCATGTACAGTTGCTACCTATTGCTAAGGCACATTCCAGTGGAGTGGGGGAAAATGAAAACATTTTAAGTTCTGGCTGAGACTGACAAGAGGTCAGTTTTTTTTTAAAACTGTAATACAAGTCTCAAGAAGCATAAAAACATTACATTTCATGAAGATAACATGTACTAGCCTTTTCTGGGGGCGGGGGAGGAAAGCAGGAGAAGAGCAGCAATGTACTGAGAAAATCGGTTTGTATAACAACAGCAGAATTGTCAGTGTTGACAATTAAATAGTGTGATAATGATCAGAGGCAATTTTGCTAACCAAAAGCATTAGGTTTTTTCAGAGTTTAAATTAATTCCCTGAAGTAGATTCAAATTTTTCTTTTAATTCATGCAGATAGCAATTTCAAATTATTACATTCAACTAAAACTTTAGCGGAGTTAAAACTATTTCTGCACTCTGGTGTATGTGTGATGTATTCTAGAAGAAAATTGTAAAGAACCAACATAACACATTCTGAACCATAGTAACAAAATAATTGTAGATCACCATGTCCAACAATCTGCAAAATGAACCCTTTTGTAGGTCTCCACCTGAGGCCACTATTCAACACTGAAGCTCCAGGTCATTTTCATTTCTCAACTCAGTCACCTATGTGACCAACATAGTATATCATACTATCTGAAAACACAATGGAATGCCTTAGCAGACTGCATCACAGTCTAAAAACAGAGGAGGAAGGAAAAGTATAAAACATTTTTTTAAATCAACTAAAAGATCTTGTATAGATAGCGAAATAGTTGCACACACATTAAAACCTTTCATCGCCGAAGAACATGCACTGAAGTCAAGATGGCCTGGATGATTACCAGAAATCAGTAAAATGCCTATGTGAAATATTACATTTCAGCAAAGAATGTTTTTCTTTAAAAAAAAAACTCCCCGCCTAAACAACAAATTCTTCCAAACTTTCTTTATTGATACATTATTAAAAGCTAACAACCCATATGACTGCATACTAAAGGAGTGGATTCATAAATCAAGCAACACACATAAAAGTTGCTGGTGAACGCAGCAGGCCAGGCAGCATCTCTAGGAAGAGGTACAGTCTATGTTTCGGGTTGAGACCCTTTGTCAGGACTAACTGAAAGAAGAGCTAGTAAGAGATTTGAAAGTGGGAGGGGGAGGGGGAGATCCAAAGTGATAGGAGAAGACAGGAGGGGGAGGGATGGAGCCAAGAGCTGGACAGGTGATAGGCAAAAGGGATATGAGAGGATCATGGGACTGGATGCCCAGGGAGAAGGAAAACGGGGAGGAGGGGGAGCCCAGAGTATGGGCAGGGGGAGGAGACAGAGAGAGCAAGAGAGAGAAAAAGAATGTGTGTATATAAATAAATAATGGATGGTGTACAAGGGGGAGGTGGGGCATTAGCGGAAGTTAGAGAAGTCAATGTTCATGCTATCAGGTTGGAGGCTAGCCAGATGGAATATAAGGTGTTGTTCCTCCAATCTGAGTGTGGCTTCATCTTGACAGTAGAGGAGGCCGTGGATAGACATATCAGAATGGGAATGGGACATGGAATTAAAATATGTGGCCATTGGAAGATCCTGCTTTCTCTGGCGGACAGAGTGTAGGTGTTCAGCGAAGCGGTCTCCCAGTCTGCGTCGGGTCTCGCCAATATATAAAAGGCCACATCGGGAGCACCAGACGCAGTATATCACCCCAGCCGACTCATAGGTGAAGTGTCGCCTCACCTGGAAAGACCGTCTGGGGCCCTGAATGGTGGTGAGGGAGGAAGTGTAAGGGCATGTGTAGCACTTGTTCCGCTTACAAGGATAAGTGCCAGGAGGGGGATCAGTGGAGAGGGATGGGGGGGGGGGGGGGGGGGGGACAAATGGACAAGGGAGTTGTGTAGGGAGCGATCCCTGCAGAAAGCAGCTGGGGGGGGGGGGGGGAAACGATGTGCTTAGTGGTGGGATCCCGTTGGAGGTGGCGGAAGTTATGGAAAATTATATGTTGGACCCGGAGGCTGGTGGGGTGGTAGGGGAGGACCAGGGGAACCCTATTCCTAGTGGGGTGGTGGGAGGATGGAGCGAGAACAGATGTGTGTGAAATGGGAGAGACGCAGAGCAGAGTTGATGGTGGAGGAAGGGAAGCCCCTTTCTTTAAAAAAGGACATCTCCTTCGTCCTGGAATGAAAAGCCTCATCCTGAGAAGGCGCGACTCCCTTGTCCATTCGTGTCCCCCCCATCCCTCTCCACCGATCTCCCTCCTGGCACTTATCCTTGTAAGCGGAACAAGTGCTACACATGCCCTTACACTTCCTCCCTCAACACCATTCAGGGCCCCAGACAGTCTTTCCAAGTGAGGCAACACTTCACCTGTGAGTCCGCTGGGGTGATATACTGTGCCCGGCGCTCCTGGTGTAGCCTCCTATATATTGGCGAGACCCGACGCAGACTGGGAGACCGCTTCGCTGAACACTCTGTCCACCAGAGAAAGCAGGATCTCCCAATGGCCACACATTTTAATTCCACGTCCCATTCCCATTCTGATATGTCTATCCACAGCCTCCTCTACTGTCAAGATGAAGCCACACTCAGGTTGGAGGAATAACACCTTATATTCCATCTGGGTAGCCTCCAACCTGATAGCATGAACGTTGACTTCTCTAACTTCCGCTAATGCCCCACCTCCTCCCCTCGTACCTCATCTGTTATTTATTTATACACATCCTTCTTCTCCCTCTGTCCCGCTCACTATACCCCTTGCCCATCCTCTGGGCTCCCCCCACCTTTTCTTTCTCCCTAGGCCTCCTGTCCCATGATCCTCTCATATCCCTTTTGCCAATCAACTGTTCAGCTCTTGGCTCCATCCCTCCCCCTCCTGTCATCTTGGATCTCCCCCTCCCTCTTTCAAATCTCTTACTAGCTCTTCCTTCAGTTAGTCCTGTCGAAGGGTCTTGGCCCGAAACGTCGACTGTACCTCTTCCTAGAGATGCTGCCTGGCCTGCTGCGTTCACCAGCAACTTTGATGTGTGTTGCTTGAATTTCCAGCATCTGCAGATTTCCTCGTGTTTGTGTCATTAGTGTGATGGGCTATTTATATTGCTACCTGATATTCGGCCACCCAAAAAAAAAATCAAACCATAACAGTTGCAGTATGTTGAAGTATTATGAAATAAAACAGCTAAGCATTTAGAATTAATAAATCAAGAGTCTTGTCAAAGATCGGTATTATTGTTGTTATCAACACACAGAAACGTAGGTTGGAGTAAGTCAATTCTTACATTGTCAGGGGATTCAGGGAAGATATTGAAAGTCAACCTGAATATGTAGCAGTTATTCATAAATCTTGATAAAGCCAGACATTTATTTAAATTAGAGCTACAGATCAGGAATATAACTAATTTACCAGCAAGTAAAAACAGAATATTTGACATATTTACTTCTTCTCTAGTTTCTCCATTTGGTTGTTCATCACTGTCATCACTGGAAGACTCATCACTTGAACTATTATCTTCAGCATAACCTTCAAGGGCTTTCAGGTCTTCCGCATCAATAATCCCAAAAATATCATTTTCTTCCACTTCTTGTAGATTACCAATTTCTTCATCAGAGGAAGTGTCATTGGTCCCGTCCAACTGTGGGGTGGATAATGTTTCACCCATGACATGTTGCTCCTCTGAGGCTGCTTTAGCCATTAACATTGCCTCATTTACCTTAATAAAAAAATCAACATGTCATTAACTAAAACATAAACAAAATTAATAATGTGACAGTAATGTTAAATCTCCTACTAGATTAACATGTTAAAGATTAGTGCTTAAAGACAATTATACTGTAGAAAATTAAGTTGCTGATTCAATAATTTGTATTCTCTGTGGTAAACAGAAACTTTGAGCATCTTTAGTAATTTTGGTTGAAGTTATATATTTGAGGAACTTTTAAGAAAAAACAAAATCACTGAGAAAACTCAGGCAAACTAGCAAATAGGAATGTGCAGCAACTGTAGGATACAACCATTCAGCATTAAAGCTGCTAACAAGTATGGCTTTGTCATTTAACAAAGTAGTCTATAATTTCAAAGTTTCAAAGTAGATTTATTATCAAAGAATGTATAAATTATATAACCTTGAGGTTTGTTTGCTATAGGCAGCCATAATACAAGAAACCCGAAAGAACCCAATTTAAAAAAAAAAGACCAACACTGTGGTAAACCATGTATATATGTTGTAACTCAGTTGCCTGTCTGGACACACCACTCTGCTGACTGCCCCTGTGGCTCCTCCCACAGAGTCCTGTATAAAGGTGTTCGCCTTGTCCCTCCCCCTCAGTCCGGGGGCAGACACTCACTGTGGAGGTCGTATTGTACAGCGAATAAAAGCCTTTCAGTATTTTACCAAACCTCAATCTTTTGGAGTAATTGAAGGTGCTTCAATTTTATTCGCTGTACATTTTAAAACATGGAACAGGCCCTGAGACCAGACAAATTAGACCTCGGTCCGCAAATGCCTGATGCTGGAAACGCTTTCGAACTCTGGCTGGCTTGCTTCGAAGCGTATCTAGAGGAGATTAAAGCGACCGACCCCGTAGCGAAGCGCAGAGTTCTACTCTCCAGGGTCAGTCCACGGGTTTATTCGCTGATCAGAGATCAGCCGAACTACGACGGCGCGATGAACACACTCAAAAGACAATACCTGCGGCCGATAAACAGCATCTATGCTCGGCATCGCTTAGCGACACGGCAACAACGGTCCGAGGAATCAAGTGCTGAGTTTGTCCGGGCCCTACAGACACTCGTGCGGGCCTGCAATTGCCAGGAGCTGACGGCGGTGCAGCATGCAGAATTTCTAGTGAGAGACGCCTTCGTTACAGGGACCAGGTCAGTGTACGTGCGCCAGCAGCTGCTGGAAAAAGCTGATCTTACCCTAAGCTGGCTGATACTTTGGAGGCCGCTCTGCATAACTCTGAGGCTCTCCAGGCACGTGATCCTCCGATGGCCTCGTGGGCGCCGCAGACCCCGCAACCCGCCGGTGAGTCGACCTCAGCTGCAGCCAGTCGTGAGTCCGCAAAGTGCTACTTCTGCGGACTGGAGAAGCACCCCCGGAAACGCTGCGCGGCCCAACAAGCTACCTGTTCCAGCTGCGGAAAGAAGGGCCACTTTGCCAAGGTCTGTAAGTCAAAGCCGCGAGCAGGATCGAGCAGCGCCGCGTGCAAGACATGGGGGCCGTCATATTCCCTGCACGCCGCCACCACGTGCGAGACATGGGGGCGGCCATCTTGGTCGGCACCAGCTCCCACTGCCTACGACCAACAGGTGCTCACGGGCCACCCCACCGCGCTGGACCAAGACAGCGACCCCACCCTGGCTTCCGTGACCCTCGACCAAAGCCCTCCCCACCAGCTCGCAAGGTCAATGATGGACATCCTGGTGGAGGGGCACAGGGCAAGCTGCCTGTTTGACAGAGGCAGCACGGAGAGTTTTATCCACCCGGCCACGGTGCAGCATTGTGGACTCATGATGCGGCCGGTAAGTCAGAGGGTCACCATGGCCTCCGGGTCGCATACAACAGACATCCGGGGGGGTTGTACAGTGACGCTAGTGGTGCAGGGCACAGAATATCGGGACTTTAAGTTACTGGTCTTACCTCAACTGTGTGCCTCTGTGCTGTTGGGGTTGGACTTCCAGAGCCACTTGAAAAGCGTGACAATGAAGTATGATGGGCCCCTCCCACCAATTACTGTCATAAATCCCCTGTTTTGTAGAGATATGTCACGTACCCCACTACTGACCACACACACACACACCGACCCACGCATCCCACCCAACTTCATGCCAACTGCCACACTACCGACACCACTTGCGGCCTCTCCACCCTCAGGATCCCTCCCCCACCGCTGTTCGCCAACCTGACCCCCGACTGTAAACCCATGGCAACTAAAAGCAGGAGGTACAGCGCGGGGGACAGAGCTTCCATTAAGTCGGAGGTGCAGTGGCTGCTCAGGGAAGGGGTTATTGAGGCAAGCACAAGTCCTTGGAGGGCACAGGTGGTCATTGTTCGGAATGGAGAGAAAAATAGGATGGTCGTGGACTATAGCCAGACCATCAATAGGTTCACGCAGCTCGATGCGTACCCTCTACCCTGCATCGCGGATATGGTCAATCAGATAGCACAGTACAAGGTGTACTCGACCATAGACCTAAAATCCGCTTACCATCAGCTCCCCATCCGCCGGGAGGACCGCCCTTACAATGGGTCTCTAACTATGTAGACAAGGTCCGCCCCCTGGTCAAGTCCACCACATTCCCCCTCTCTGTCGAGGCCCACACGGCCCTCAACCGCATAAAAGGGGACATTGCCAAAGCAGCAATGCATGCGGTGGATGATGCCATTCCCTTCCAAGTAGAGAGTGACGCCTCCGACTTTGCGCTGGCTGCTACCCTCAACCAGGCAGGAAGACCAGTGGCGTTCTTCTCCCGTACCCTTCAAGGTCCTGAAATTCGGCACTCTGCGGTAGAGAAAGAGGCCCAGGCCATAGTGGAAGCTATAAGGCACTGGAGGCACTATCTTGCCGGCAAAAGGTTCACCCTGCTAACTGACCAGCGCTCAGTCACGTTCATGTTTAATAATCAGCAGCGGAGCAAAATCAAAAATGATAAAATTCTGAGGTGGAGAATCGAACTCTCCAACTACAACTATGACATCATGTACAGGCCTGGGAAGCTCAACGAGCCCTCTGATGCCCTATCCCGGGGAACATGTGCCAGCGCGCAGATCGACCGGCTATACGCCCTACATGTAGACCTTTGCCACCCGGGAGTCACCCAGCTTTTCCACTTAGTGAAAGCCCGGAACCTGCCTTACTCCCTTAAGGAGATCAGGATGATGACCAGGGACTGCCAAGTCTGCGCAGAGTGCAAACTGCACTTCTACCGACCCAAAAAGGCACCACTCATCAAGGCCACCCGCCCCTTTGAGCGACTGAGTGATGACTTTGAGGGCCCCCTTCCCTCCACCGACCGCAATGTGTACTTTCTTAACGTAATTGACGAGTACTCACGGTTCCCCTTCGCCATCGCCTGCCCCGACACCACTACCACGTCAGTTATAAAAGCCCTGCGCAAGCTCTTCACTCTGTTCAGATACCCATGCTGTATCCACAGTGACAGAGGGTCCTCGTTTATGAGTGACGAGCTGCGCCAATATCTACTGGCTAGGGGAATTGCAACCAGTAGGACCACGAGCTATAATCCCCGGGGGAATGGACAGGTGGGGAAGGAGAATGGCACGGTGTGGAAAGCCACACTCTTAGCCCTCAGGTCAAAGGGACTGCCGGTCTCCCGCTGGCAGGAGGTCCTTCCCGAGGCACTCCACTCCATCCACTCCCTGTTATGCACAGCCACCAATGCCACCCCTCATGAGCGGCTCTTTTCTTTTCCCAGAAAATCGACCACTGGAACCACCCTACCAACTTGGCTGACGTCCCCGGGGCCAGTGCTGCTCCGGAAACATGCGAGGAGCCATAAATACTCCCCGATAGTCGAGAGGGTTCACTTACTTCATGCGAACCCCCAGTATGCCTACGTGGTTTTACCTGATGGGTGGGAGGACACGGTCTCCATCCGGAACCTGGCGCCCGCAGGAGCTCCGGGCCCCTACCCTGAACACTGTGGTGACTATTGATCCCATACCCACCAATGTATGTACCTACGAGACACCGTGCACCCCAAACCCTATACAGACACCACACGACACTCCCATACCGGGCGCGACGCACATGCACGAGGGATTACCGACGCCTAACGTGCTGGCATCTGAAGTCAGGCCAGGGCCAGCACAACCGCCATCGCCGGTGCTACTTAGATCACAGCGACGGACTCGACCGCCTGATAGACTTAACCTGTAAATATACTTCTTGTAAATATTGTCAGTCACTTCACCCCGCAGGACTCTTTTTAAAAAAAGGAGGGGTGAATATGGTAAACCATGTATATATGTTGTAACTCGGTTGCCTGTCTGGACACACCCCTCTGCTGACTGCCCCTGTGGCTCCTCCCACAGAGTCCTGTATAAAGGTGTTCACCTTGCCCCTCCCCCTCAGTCCAGGGGCAGACACTCACTGTGGAGGTCGTATTGTACAGCGAATAAAAGCCTTTCAGTATTTTACCAAACCTCAGTCTTTTGGAGTAATTGAAGGTGCTTCAAACACCCAATGCACAGAGAATGGAAAAAAAACACAAATCATGCAAACAACAAAAGTGAACAACAACTTTCAGGATCAAAGTGAGTCCTTAGATTTGAACCCCAGAGTAGCCTGGAGTAGGCCCAAAGCCTTGGTATCAGTTCATATTAGCAGGTATGGAACACAGCAGTCAGGGCAGTGTTCATAGCCTCAGCACCATAGAGAGAGAGGATTGAACATCACAGGAGAGAAAGCAAAATTGGCTCTCGCCTCTGATCCCATGCCAACTTCAAACTTATCTGGGCTGGCATTTAAATTGTCCGAACAACAGACCGTACCTCACACTAGGACCTGGGCACTACTGCAGCAAAAGTCTCCAGGCCTAGACCATGCTGCCCAACAACTTGCTTCAGGCCCAGGTTTTGCTGCTCAGCCTGAAGCCACTCTTGATTTCTCCAAATCGGCTCAGCACCCCGAGCGATCCAACCTTGCATCCAGGCCAATTCTACTGGCATCAGAACTCCTCTGTCTTGACTTCTCCTCTCCAAATGGCTCACTCCATCTGCGTCAATTCAAGGCAACACACTAACTGTCACCTTGTACCTTCTCCAGAACAATACACTAAGCCACCATTTCACTGTGCACCATTTTCTCCTCTGGGGGAGATTTTCTCCCATCAATAGCTCAATCTCATCTTTTACTCCAACTATATGCACAGTTTTTTCACCTGGGATATCCTGTCTTTGAACACTGCAATCTTGAAGAAAATAATTCTTGAATAGGGAATGCAGTTTAGTCATCATTCAATACAACTATTTCCTGTGTTGCAGAATAGTACACAATAATTTCTTTCCCTTAATCCAAAAAGGTCAATGTTTGCCTTTTGGTTAGAAACGTGGGAAAAAAATCTTTATTTCAGTTCTTCGTAAGGATTTATCATCACCTCTCCTCCCTGAGCATTGAAATGCAGTGCAATGATACACAATGGCATTTCTGGTGTCTCCACACCTTCTGGTAATTTGAAAGAAGTGTACAACATTACATATTAATTTTTAAATTTTACTATACAATTGTCTTAGCACTCGTACCTGGGGTGCAAACTGCTGAACTGCATACCGATCAGAAGCACACTGTGATATATTCTCCCCTTCATTTTGCACAGACGAATGATTTTGAAATAAGAGTGTACGTGCTATAGGAATTCTCTCTGAATGTTGAATCTGGCTTGAGGCTGCTTGTTCTTCCAAAGACTGCTGTAGCTTTGCTGGTTGTGTGGATACAAATTTATGTTGAGTTATTGATCCTGTATTTGCAATGGGTTGCCTCTGAATAATTAAGTGAGGCCCCGTTTGTACTGCCATCCCAGACTGTTGTAAAATAACTTGCTTCAATGCAACTTGTTGTTGAACATATACATTTCGTGACATGCCAGGTTGGTGCAGAATGGACTGGCCAGCAACCTCAAAAGGCTGGTTTGCCAACAAATGCTGATGTGAGGAAACTTGACCTGAATTAGATTGCTGTGTCACAGATGTTTGATCTTGGGAAGACTGTTGAATGACATGTGTTTGTCCAGAGTTTTGCTGGATGAGCGTCGTCTGTCCTGTAACTGTGTTAACTTGGCGAATGATGTGGTGAACAGGCTGCTGAAAATACTTCTGACCAGCAGGACCTTGGGTTACCATAACTGGTACATTGACCTTATACATATGACCTGAAAAATAGAAAGTTTAAAACAAATTAAAAATATCTGAGGAAATATTAAGAATAATAGAGAGGAAGATAGGACTAAAATGGGCAGTCAAAAACACCTTAGCAGACTAAATGGCGCCATTCTACATAACATTTACCATGACTAAGGACAAAAGGGATTTCTAAAATACACATAAAATAGAAGAACGACTGGCTGGGATTTCAGACACGAGGCACAGCAGATGCTGGAAATATGGAGCAACACATAATGTGCCAGAGGAGTTCAGCTGGTCAGGCAGCTTCTAAGGATGGGGATAAACAGGACTGAGGCCCTTCATCAGGGCTGGAAAGGAAGGGGGAAAAAAGTCAGAATAAGGTGTGGAGGGGGTGAAGTAAACAGCTGGGAAGTTGATTGGTGGACAAAATAAAGGACTGGAAAAGGGGTAATCTGATAGGAAAGGACAGAAGACCATGGAAGAAAAGGAAGGGGAAAGGCAGCTAAGAGAAGGTGTGAGGGAAACAAGAATGGAGAGGGAATATTTTGCCTCCATGCAATTTAATGTACTGATCAGTGAGCACCATGCTGCTCATTGTGGCAGGTTTCTGAAATAGCAACAAAAATATTATTCATAATTAAATGAATAAAGTACAAACATTGCAGTTATAAAACCAGTGAAAAAAGCAATATTACCTCTAATTATTGCAATCAAAAATGGGATTTAAAAGTTTAATGTATTCCATAAAATAGATGAATTTTAAAAAAATGGCCAGTAACTAAAACTATAGTCTGAAGTACTGTATACTAGCTGTCAATGGATGTAAAACAATTCTAACAGTTATTTCAGATAGTCAGTGAAACTTAAAATAAGTAGATTCCAAATATAATTAAAACATTAAACAGCAATTCGAAATACTAAAATAAAAATTAAAACACTTAATCACTCAATTCACTACCCCCTGATGAGCAGCACTGCAGATAACAAAGCTGTCTCTTAGCTTCAGTGAACTAGGCTCTGTGGGGTTTGTGCGGGTTCCCCCTCCCCCCGTTTATACTCAGGTTTCCTTCCCCATCCCAAAGACCAGCTGTTTAATTGGCTAATATAAATTATCCTTAGCATAGGTGACTGGTTGGGAGGATTGGGTGTTGTTCAAGATCATGTGAGAGGGAATACGTTACAAGGGAAAAAAGTTGGGACATTGGATTACTCTTAATAGCCAGTATTGCCTTGATGGGCTGAATAGCCTTGCGTCATAATGAAGTATTATAATATAAAAACAAATTAATTCAATAGTATTATCCTTCCTCTGCCAATCCTCATTAATGTAATCCTCAGAAAGTCACTGTTCTGCCAGTGGGCCTCAAAGACTAGTTAACAGCAGATCAGACAGTGAGATACACTGAGCTTCAGGACGCCTCAGATTTTAATACTTGGTCACATGCACCAGGATTAAGCTTCCAGAAGCATAAATGTTTGATGAATAAGATATTAGCATTAAGCATTGATTGTACTCTTGCTTTTTGAAAACTAAATGAAGATTTATTGTTATAACAATGCAGGTTCCTTATATTTAAATTTGTTCCATTTAAAGCACCCCAAACCTTTGACAACTCTGTGGCTACGCAAGTTTGCCATTGCTGATTCTTTTCCTCAGCCAGCTTGTTTTCTTCACAACCCTCTCTTATTTTCTTGTCCTTTCTTGGTAGTTTTTGTTGTGTTGAATACTTAAGTATTCAGTGTAACGCTCAGGTCTATTGGCTCGAGTTTATCTAGGGGAAACACCCATCCGCCCGGCCAACTGTGTCTCACAGTTTGCGCAGTTGCTGTGTAATGCCACCTGGTACAAACTCACATCAAATATCAGACAGCACACAATGTACAATTTACAGATTACACTTTATAAATCTTACTGGAACTATGTAATTAATAGAAATACAATAAAGGAAAGTAAAAGGCACCAAACTTATCAGAGTTCAACCACTTCATGCACAAACATTGGAGCTCAATTAACGGGGTCCTCTTTCCACCAGGCTAATCTCCTCCGACCCCCTTGACTCGCCGCTCGTGACCAACCATGGTGGTCAACCAGAGCATGTCCAGCACGTCCTCCTTCTCCGGGCCTCCTCCCGAAAAACGCACCAAACCACATGGTCCCCAGCCGTATGAGACAGGATATCACACGGGGAGACGGGGAGACGGGGAGACGGGGAGACGGGGAGACGGGGAGACGGGGAGACGGGGAGACGGGGAGACGGGGAGACGGGGAGACGGGGAGACGGGGAGACGGGGAGACGGGGAGACGGGGAGACGGCCAGTTGCTCGGCATCTGGCTCTCTACCACATAGGGGGTGGCCACCCAGCGATCCACCAACTTGTACTTACCACGTAGTTCTAAATTCCGTATGAGGACCCGGTCTCCCAGCATAAGTTGGGCAAACTTCACTTTCTGATCATACCTCCTCTTAGTGCCTTGAATCTGCTTGGTGGCCGCCGCCTCAGCCAACTCGCACGCCCTTTTCAACTCTCTCCTCATATCGGACACATACTTCAGATAGGGCTTCGAAGGTAATTCACCTACTTCAGTCCCAAAACAAAGGTCAACGGGCAACCTCACTTCCCACCCAAACATCACATAATAAGGCAAGTACCCCGTAGCGTCATTGCAGGTACAATTGTAACAGTGAACCAAATGCCCGATGTGCTGACTCCACTTACTCTTCTGACTGATCTCCAGAGTCCCGAGCATGTCCAACAGGGTCTGGTTAAACCTCTCAGGCTGAGGATCACCCTGCGGGTCATAGGCATGGTCCTAGATTTCTCGACCCCAAGCATATCCAGTAATTCATGGATAAGCCTGCTCTCGAAGTCCCGTCCCTGATCACTATGTATCCATTTGGGGAGACCATAATGAACAAAATACCTCTCCCATAACACCTTCGCCACTGAAGTCACTTTCTAGTCTTTAGTGGGGAAACGCCTGAGCATACCTAGTGTAGTGATCCGTGACGACTAAGACATTCGCGGTGTTGCTGGTGTCTGGCTCAATAGACAGGAAATCCATACACACCAGGTCCATAGATCCCACATTCTACAAGTGGGACAAAGGAGGCACCGGTGCAGGCAGGGTCTTCCTCCAGATGCAGCGACTACACGTCTTACAGTATTCTTCATCCTCCCCCCTCATTCGGGGCCAGTAAAACTGGTCCCTGAGTAATCCATAGGTCTTTTCTACCCCGAAATGCCCAGAATCATCATGTAGTGACTTGAGCAGTCTTCCGATACTTCTCAGGCATGACCAGCTGCCAACGCCAGGGGCAACGTGACCCGGTACAAGATTTGGTTCTTCAGCTTCAACCAAAGCCACTCCTTCAGTTGTAAGGGCACTGAGGCGTGTTTCGCCTTCTCCACCTGAGCCACATCCCCCTTTTTAGCTGCGTACCAGAGAGTGCCAATGCCCGGGTCATCTTACTGAGCCGCCTCCACTTCCTCGGGGCTCAACTCCGGCAACTGCTTGTTCTTCAGAGCAGTCAAATTACAGTAAACAGTGGGTAGCGCATCATCATCAACCTCCAATTGATCCACTGCCCAATCCGGCTCCATCAGGTCTCCTACTTTAGTGTCACTTGCAAATTGACACATACATGGCCTTCACTCCCGGGGCACAGATGCTCCCCTACTCCTTGTCCGTGCCCGATCCCTCATGCACCCGACGAGATAGAGCACCTGCATCGATGTTCCAGCTCCCTGGCCGGTACTTCAGGCTGAACTCATAGGCAGACAAGGCCGCCAACCACCGATGGCCTGCAGCGTCCAGTTTCACCGAGGTCAGAATATAAGTCAGAGGATTACTGTCTGTCCTCACCTCAAACTTGGCCCCATATAGATTGTCACTCAACTTGACCACCACCGTCCATTTCAGCGCCAGAAACTCCAACTTGTGAGTGGGATAGCTTCTCGCAGAAGGCGACAAACTTTGGCTAACAAACGCCACCGGCCTCAATCCATTGCCCTGGTCCTGGTACAGGACAGCCCCCAGCCTCTCTCGGCTGGCATCAGTGTGTAGCACATACAGCTTCCAGGGGTCGGCAAAAGCCAACACCGGGGCCTGTGTCAGCGCCCTTTTCAGCGATTGGAACGCCTCCTCGCATTGAGCATCCCACCTCGGTGCAAAGGGCTCTAACAGGTTCAGATACCCTCCTGCCCTCAGTCTCCCTTCCTTTTCTTCCCCACCGGGGGAGTGGGGGGAATAGCCGCACAAAAGCTGGTTCAATGGGTGACTCATTTTAGCGTATCCTTTCACGAATTGCCAATAATACCCACAGAACCCTAAAAACGAGCGCAGGGCGCTCAGTCTGGGGTCTCGGCCAGGTGGTCACTGCGTCCATCTTAGCCGCATCAATAGCCACTCCATCTCGCGAGATTATGTGTCCAACATAGCTGACAGATGTCTTGCAGATTCTGGCATTTGTCCAGGGAAAGTTTCAACCCTTCCTCCTTCAGCCGGTTTAACACCTTCAGCAGTCGCTGAAGTAGATCCAAACACTATCAAGTCATCCAGATACACCAACACCTTGAACAAGTTCATATCCCCCACTGTCCTCTCCATGACCCTCTGGAAGGTGGTTGGACCCCCCAATATGCCTTGGGTTATTTATTCAAACTGAAAGAATCCCAGGGGACAGATAAAGGCCATCTTCTCTTTATCGGAATCACTCATCGGAATCTGGTAATATCCACTCCGCAAATCCAATACACTAAACACTGGGCACCACTCAAACAGGCCAACACGTCTTCAACCTTCGGGGCAGTGCGCCGGTTCAGGGTCCTGTAGTCCACGCACATGTGTACCTTCCCATTTTCCTTCCTAGCCACTACTATGGGGGACGCATAGGGGCTCCGGGACTCTGCGATAATCCCCACATCCTTCAACTGGCGCAAGTGCTGCCGCACATCTTCCACGTCAGCCACCACGACCTTTTCTCTAAACGGGGTGTCATTTGTCACCCGGATAATGTGACAAGTGCTCTTGGAACAACCCACATCAAACTCACTCTGAGAAAAGACATCCCCGAGCTTCAACATCTTCTCCACCAGCCTTCTCTTACACTCCAGCAGCACAGAGGAGTCTTCAAAATTAAAGGCCTCCTCGGTCAGCCACCCCGTTCTCCAATAGTTTTCCTCCAGTGGGCCTCACGGGGTCACTAGACATCACGGTCACTGGGAACATGTGCGCGAGGGGCATCCGCGCTTAAAGGTGATCTCCCTCTCCGTTGTGTTCCTTACAATCACCCCCATCCTGCGTGCATGTAGAACTGAGGGCCTCTGCAATTTGGTCTCACCAGCACCCCAGCCAGGAACCAGGACACCCCTTCAAGGTCTTCTGGGGTGTCTACTAACAGGGCCTCACCCGCCGGTACTCCGGGGAATCTGGGGGTCCCCAATAATAGCGTCACCTCCCCTGGCCGTATCACTTTAGGCCTCGCCTGAGTACACGACACCATCCCTCGTTTGTACTCAGGATCCAGCCCCCCATGGCCACCCGCTTCCTCGAACGCCGCTCGAAACACTGGATGTACCAAGAGGGTCTCCAGAAAGTTCTCCCCCACCTTCTCCTTACAGGCTCCCAGGAGCCATTGCACAAAAGGGGAGTTAGCCCCCACCAGAAGGGTAGTGCCACCTGTTTCCACCGGATCCAGACAAACCAACACCAACGTGTCAAGGGCATCCAACACTCCCACATCACCCTCCAAGAATTCCAATCTCACTGACAGGTACCCATCGTGCCAGTAATCACCATCACTTATACCCCAAATCTCCAGGGCATTAAACAGGGTTACTGGCAAATGCTTTAGATATTTGTTGTAGAACAAACGGTACAATAAGGTGACCTGTGACCCGGTGTCAAGGATGGCCCTTGCAAAGATTCCCTCTATCCGTAGGGACACGCTGGAGCGGGGTCCCACTAATCTGTACAGCGAGAGCTCAGGGAAACCTGCATCAAATTCCCTGTATGTGTCCACATACTTGGCAATAATAAAGGATTCTGATTCTGAATAAAGGCTTGGGCTTGCGGGGGTCCCATGGCGGATTTTGGGGAACGTGTTCCTCCAGAGATTCCAGTCCATTCCCTCACTGAGTCGCTCCTAAGTTTCCTGACACCTTAGTCGCCTGGGGGCTTGCCCTCCGCAGGGCGTCGTCTCTCACAATCCCTCCAGAAGTGTCTCTCTTCCCCACAGCTGTAGCACACCTCCTGCTGCTCACATTCCCGCCGGAAACACCCCTCTTTCTCACAGTTATAGCACACGCTACCCACCGCCCTTCCTCCAGGGACGCCCACCACTCCCAGCCCACTGTGCGGCACGCCCTCTGAAGGTGATGCTCTCCCTGTCAATCCAGTCATGTTAGGGGTCCCCACCCACCTGGGACCCCTTGGGTCGCTCGGCTCTCAATCCTGCCACCACCTCCTGTACCGCTGAGGATTGTCCCCGGTGTCCAGAATCCTCTTTCCGACCCAACACGCTCTGATCCTCCCGCACCTCTCTAATCAGCTGACCGAATGATGGAGGGGGGGCTCCTTTTATAGGACTGCCAGAGACTCCAAGCCACCTTGGCTTCCCCCAGGAAACCCCTAGATATCTGATTCATCCTCAATTTCGCCACCTTGTCCGCCTTCACTACCCCTTGGCACCGCAACCCATTAAGCATCATCTCCAGCTGAAAAATATACTCAAAGCTTTTCCCTGCCACGTTTTGAAACTCCGCTAAAAGCTCCCAAGAACCTCCTGTCAATCCAAATGCACCCTCCAAAGCTTCCAGATACTCCGCCAGGGAAGCCGAGGGCTGTTCAGCTTTCAGCCCCCGGACGACACCAGCCGCCACTCCCCTCAAGCTTTCCACCAATCGCTGTCTCTTTTCCTCATCCGAGCCTGGCCACTCCCCTAACAACTGGGACGCGTTTTTGAACTCACACCAGCTTACAATCTTATCTCGATCCATCTCCGCACTACTTAATGTAGCGATTTATACAGCTTACACAGAATTCAACCCCGGACACTGCCCCCACATCAGGATGAGGTCTTAGGGTACTTGGACACAGAAGATAAAATAGGCCATATGCAGCATGGTTTCCTCCAGGGAAAATCTTGCCTGCCAAATCTGTTGGAATTCTTTGAAGAAATAACAAGCAGGATCGGCAAAGGAGAATCAGTTGATGCTGTGTACTTAGACTTTCACAAGGCCACTGACAAGGTGCCACACACGAGACCACATGAGCCCACGGTACTACAGGAAAAATTCTAGCATGGATAAAGCAGTGGATGATTGGCAGGAGGCAGAGTGGGAATAAAAGAGAGGTTTTTCTGACTGGCTGCCAATGACTAGTGGTGTTCCACAGGGGTCTGTGTTGGGACTGATTCTTTTTACGTTATATGTCAATGATTTGGATGATGAAATTGATGGCTTTGTTGCAAAGTTTGCAGATGATATGAAAACGGGTGGAGGTGCAGGAGGTTTTGAGGAAGAAGAGAGGCTAGAGAAGGACTTAGATTAGGAGAATGGGCAAAGAAGTGACAGACAGAATACAGTCAAGGGAAAATCTGCAGGTGTTGGAAATCCGAGCAACGCACACAAAATGCTGGAGGAACTCAGCAGGCCAGGCAGCACCTATGGAAAGAAAGCAGAGTCAACTTTTCAGACCGAAGCCCTATGGCACGACTGGAGAAAAAAAGCGGAGGAGTAGACTTAGAAGGTGGGGGCGAGGGAAGAGAGAACCACCAGGTAATAGGTGAAACCTGGAAGGAGAGAGATAAAGTAAAGAGCTAGGAAGTTGATTGGTGAGATGAGGTGAGGTGAGGGAGGGAAAAGGCAGAACACAGTGTCGGGAAGTACAACGCCATGCACTTTGGGAGAAGTGAAAGGGTTGACTATTTTCTAAATGGAAAGAAAATACAAAAAACTGAGGTGCAAGAGAACTTGGGAGTCCTTATTCAGGATTCCCTAAATGTTACTTTGTAGGTTGAGTCTGTGGTGAGGAAAGCAAATGTACAAAGGTAATATTAGTATTCATTTCAACAGGACTAGAATATAAAAGTTAAGGATGTAATGTTGAAACTTTATAAAGCATTGATGAGGCCTCACGATGAGCAGGTTTGGACCATTTATCTTACACAGTATGTGCTGAAACTGGAGGGGGTTCAAATGAGGTTAACAAAAATAAGTTCAGGATTGAATAGCCTGTTTTCTGAAGAGCGTTTGATGGCTCTGGGCCTGCATTTGTCAGTGATTTTTAGGTTTAGGACATATACATTTAACAACTGAGTTTGGCTATTAGACTTCATGTCTGAAAATGTACTGTGCATTTAATTTGGAGTGCAGCTCTGAACAATGGGTTCCTAAAAACTATGAATCCCAGTCCAGAAATACTGATTAAAATTCATTTCGATGTCTGTGTAGATGTGAATCAAGTGTGAAGGTTGTACGTAATTTCAAAGAAAGCATTGTCCATACGTTGTAAATATGGAGTTGTCCTTTGATATTTGGCACATAAAATATCGAGCCCCACGTTGGGCCAGCGAGACCTTTCCACCAAAAGGGTCTCCATATTATGCCTGCTTTTCCTTGTTTTGTCAAATAAAGAACCTGCTTTGTATCTACCAGTAATTTTCTCTGGTGATTTCATTCAAGCAACAACATTTGGTGTCAGGAGTGGGATACCTTCGTGACCCATCATGTGGCCAGAGATCTTAACAGTCTAAGTGGGTGAGTATTTTAAAAATTAGCACTCACGCTTTGATCTGTTCGGATCGGTGGTACACGGGAACACAAGGTATCATGAATGCGGAGAACTGAACTGGTAGATATAAAAGTAGCGTGTGCCCGTGCATGTGTGTTTATGTAAGACCCCAGAGTTGGGGCATGTATACTTCTTCGACGAGCTGCATTTTAGTGTACACGTTTTGCAAGTGATGCGAAGGAATACAGCAGGCATCACGAGTCCAGGTGGTCAAAAGTGGTAGATTGTGGAGTACACATTCTGCTCTTTTAAGTATGTGCTGTTTAACTGGTACTCGTCTTTTATATTTTGCCTAGTGTGGGAATTAGTGCGGAGATATTTCAGGGAAGAGGTTTTACCCAGATATATCTGTCAGGATGGCACCTATTGAAGTCAGGCAACATCAGGTACTGATTTGTGCCACAAGTTCACTGACCTTTTTTGAATATAACAGGCATTCAAATAAAGTGCCCTTACACTCATTGTGTTTTTAAAATATTGTAATCATTTACTTGTTTGCATTTCACTTTTCTTCACTCCGCTCTTACTTTACTCTTTTTTATCCTTTGCTTTTTCTTTATCCACACCTTATTACTTTATCCATACTCTCTAATCTGTTGAACCCCCCCCCCCCCCCACTATTTAATTTAGAGCCCTATCCACAGCTCTGGTTATGCAGTTCCCTAGGATTCAGGTCCCATCACGGTTCAGGTGGAGCCTGTTCCATTGGTATAGCTCCCTCCTTCCCCAATGAATTGCAAATAGATTGGTATGCCCCTAATGCGCCAAGCCTCACAAAACGCTCATTTTTTAAAACTCTGCTCTCCAACCTGTGCAAAGCTATCTCCCTCTTCAAATTGATTGGTCCACCGCTAATGCTGAAGTTAATTCATTTTAAATGCTCTTCAGTTGAACTGTTTGGTTGAGGACAACTTTATATCTAACTGTGGTTACAAGAAATGTCAATCTTTCTAATTTCAGTCACCTAAATTTAAATAGAACTCAAAGTTTACTTCTCAGTCTATATTATTGCACATACTGCAGGTATGAATGAATCACTAATTAAAACTCTTTTCTAATCTGAGATGTTCCTTCTCTTTCACACAGAGTGGAAATCAAAGAGCAATTCTGAATCATAAAACCAAGAGTGAAAACATACAGAAAATCTATATAAATGCATTTTCTAGGACAATAAGTACTTGCCTGAAGCAGTCTGCAAGGTAATGCCAGCAGGGACCTGGATTGGAAGACTAATGGCTGAGGATAATGCGAGAGTAGTTGATATTCCTGAAGAGTTCTGAGCAAACAGAGTGCAGATACTTACAACAAAAGGTTGTTATATTCCACTAATATGTAAAAAAAATTACTTGGGTCTTGATGAACAGTCTTCAGATCAGACTGAAGCTGTGATTTTATATTAATGATAATCACTTCAGACAAATAATATACACTTTTATAAACTAAGTCAGTACAATAGCTCCAAATCTAAACAGGGTTAGGGTGACGAATATCATGAAAAAGATTGAACCTAGACCATGGAAGTGAACATTCCAGAAAGCCCGTTCTACTTCTAAGGGATACATGGGGTGCCACGGTAGTGTAGTGGTTAGCACAATGCTTTACAGTTGCAGCAACCTGGGTTCAATTCCAGCAGCTGCCTGCAAGGAGTTTCCTCCGGGTGCCCCAGCTTCCTCCAACAGACCAAAGACATACAGGTTGGTAGGTTAATTGGTTATTCTAAATTGCCTCAGTTAGGCTAAGATTAAATTGGCAGTTACTGGGCAGCATGGCTCAAAGGGCTATAATATAGAAAATAGGTGCAGGAGTAGGCCATTCGGCCCTTCGAGCCTGCACCGCCATTTATTATGATCATGGCTGATCATCCAACTCAGAACCCCGCCCCAGCCTTCCCTCCATACCCCCTGATCCCCGTAGCCACAAGGGCCATATCTAACTCCCTCTTAAATATAGCCAATGTACTGGCCTCAACTGCTTCCTGTGGCAGAGAATTCCACAGATTCACCACTCTCTGAGTGAAGAAGTTTTTCCTAATCTCGGTCCTAAAAGGCTTCCCCTTTATCCTCAAACTGTGACCCCTTGTTCTGGACTTCCCCAACATCGGGAACAATCTTCCTGCATCTAGCCTGTCCAATCCCTTTAGGATTTTATACGTTTCAATCAGATCCCCCCTCAATCTTCTAAATTCCAACGAGTACAAGCCCAGTTCATCCAGTCTTTCTTCATATGAAAGTCCTGCCATCCCAGGAATCAATCTGGTGAACCTTCTTTGTACTCCCTCTATGGCAAGGATGTCTTTCCTCAGATTAGGGGACCAAAACTGCACACAATACTCCAGGTGTGGTCTCACCAAGGCCTTGTACAACTGCAGTAGTACCTCCCTGCTCCTGTACTCGAATCCTCTCGCTATAAATGCTAGCATACCATTCGCCTTTTTCACCGCCTGCTGTACCTGCATGCCCACTTTCAATGACTGGTGTATAATGACACCCAGTTCTCGTTGCACCTCCCCTTTTCCTAATCGGCCACCATTCAGATAATAATCTGTTTTCCTATTTTTGCCACCAAAGTGGATAACTTCACATTTATCCACATTAAATTGCATCTGCCATGAATCTGCCCACTCACCCAACCTATCCAAGTCACTCTGCATCCTCTTAGCATCCTCCTCACAGCTAACACTGCCACCCAGCTTCGTGTCATCCGCAAACTTGGAGATGCTGCATTTAATTCCCTCATCCAAGTCATTAATATATATTGTAAACAACTGGGGTCCCAGCACTGAGCCTTGCGGTACCCCACTAGTCACTGCCTGCCATTCTGAAAAGGTCCCGTTTATTCCCACTCTTTGCTTCCTGTCTGCTAACCAATTCTCCATCCACATCAATACCTTACCCCCAATACCATGTGCTTTAAGTTTGCACACTAATCTCCTGTGTGGGACCTTGTCAAAAGCCTTTTGAAAATCCAAATATACCACATCCACTGGTTCCCCCCTATCCACTCTACTAGTTACATCCTCAAAAAATTCAATGAGATCCGTCAGACATGATTTTCCCTTCACAAATCCATGTTGACTTTGTCCGATGATTTCACCGCTTTCCAAATGTTCTGTTATCACATCTTTGATAACTGACTTCAGCAGTTTCCCCACCACCGACGTTAGGTTAACCGGTCTATAATTCCCCGGTTTCTCTCTCCCTCCTTTTTTAAAAAGTGGGGTTACATTAGCCACCCTCCAATCCTCAGGAACTAGTCCAGAATCTAACGAGTTTTGAAAAATTATCACTAATGCATCCACTATTTCTTGGGCTACTTCCTTAAGCACTCTAGGATGCAGACCATCTGGCCCTGGGGATTTATCTGCCTTCAATCCCTTCAATTTACCTAACACCACTTCCCTATTAACAAGTATTTCGCTCAGTTCCTCCATCTCACTGGACCCTCTGTCCCCTACTATTTCTGGAAGATTATTTATGTCCTCCTTAGTGAAGACAGAACCAAATTAATTATTCAATTGGTCTGCCATGTCCTTGCTCCCCATAATCAATTCACCTGTTTCTGTCTGTAGGGGACCTACATTTGTCTTTACCAGTCTTTTCCTTTTTACATACCTATAAAAGCTTTTACAGTCAGTTTTTATGTTCCCTGCCAGTTTTCTCTCATAATCTTTTTTCCCCTTCCTAATTAAGCCCTTTGTCCTCCTCTGCTGAACTCTGAATTTCTCCCAGTCCTCAGGTGAGCCACTTTCTCTGGCTAATTTGTATGCTGCTTCTTTGGAATTGATACTATCCCTAATTTCTCTTGTCAGCCACGGGTGCACTACCTTCCTTGATTTCTTTTGCCAAACTGGGATGAACAATTGTTGTAGTTCATCCATGCAACCTTTAAATGCTTGCCATTGCATATCCACCGTCAATCCTTTAAGTGTCATTTGCCAGTCTATCTTAGCTAATTCACGTCTTATACCTTCAAAGTTACCCCTCTTTAAGTTCAGAACCTTTGTTTCTGAATTAACTATGTCACTCTCCATCTTAATGAAGAATTCCACCATATTATGGTCACTCTTACCCAAAGGGCCTCTCACGACAAGATTGCTAATTAACCCTTCCTCATTGCTCAAAACTCAGTCCAGAATAGCCTGCTCTCTAGTTGGTTCCTCGACATGTTGGTTCAAAAAACCATCCCGCATACATTCCAAGAAATCCTCTTCCTCAGCACCCTTACCAATTTGGTTCACCCAATCTACATGTAGATTGAAGTCACCCATTATAACTGCTGTTCCTTTATTGCACACATTTCTAATTTCCTGTTTAATACCATCTCCGACCTCACTGCTACTGTTAGGTGGCCTGTACACAACTCCCACCAGTGTCTTCTGCCCCTTAGTGTTACGCAGCTCTACCCATATCGATTCCACATCTTCCCGGCTTATGTCCTTCCTTTCTATTGCGTTAGTCTCTTTAACCAGCAACGCCACCCCACCTCCTCTCCCTTCATGTCTATCCCTCCTGAATATTGAATATCCCTGAACGTTGAGCTCCCATCCTTGGTCACCCTGGAGCCATGTCTCTGTGATCCCAACTATATCATAATCATTAATAACAATCTGCACTTTCAATTCATCCACCTTATTACGAATGCTCCTTGCACTGGCACAAAGCCTTCAGGCGCTCTTTTACAACTCTCTTAGCCCTTATACAATTATGTTGAAAAGTGGCCCTTTTTAATGCTTGCCCTGGATTTGTCGGCCTGCCACTTTTACTCTTCTCCTTAGTACTTTTTGCTTCTACCCTCACTTTACACCCCCCGTCTCTCTGCACTGGTTCCCATCCCCCTGTTGTGAACTAACCTCCTCACGCCTAGCCTCTTTAATTTGATTCCCACCCCCCAACCATTTTAGTTTAAAGTCACCTCAGTAGCCCTCGCTAATCTCCCTGCCAAGATATTGGTCCCCCTAGGATTCAAGGGTAACCCGTCCTTTTTGTACAGGTTATGCCTGCGCCAAAAGAGGTCCCAATGATCCAAAAACTTGAATCCCTGCCCCCTGCTCCAATCCCTCAGCCATGCATTTATCTTCCACCTCATCGCATTCCTACTCTCACTGTCGCGTGGCACAGGCAGTAATCCCGAGATTACTACCTTTGCGGTCCTTTTTCTCAACTCCCTTCCTAGCTCCCTATATTCTCCTTTCAGGAACTCATCCCTTTTCCCACTCACATAACATTGTTGGCCCAGTTCAACTATCCTAAGTTCTATCAGTGCACTCCACACCCCAATTAATTCACAGCTATCTTCTCTCCTCCATTTTCTACAAATTCCACCTCCATCCTCTTGATCCACATACTACCACCTTCACTTCCACCCTGTCCTCCCCTTGGATTTGACAAAATTAACATGTTGCAGCACATGAAGGTCATTCTTTAATTTTATAAAACCAATCATTTTGCCTCAACTGTTTAATATGCATTTGTAACTGCCAACCAAATACTAGGCTTTTATTATAATACTTTCAGACTGAGGAGTACAAATAGAAATTACATGGAAAATTTGTGCCCTGGGGTCTCAGTTTGATAACATGGCACACATGGACAAAATTACTGTAGATAACTTCATTCCCAATCCTCCACAAATACACGGTATGTTACTAGCATGGGTGGAGCATTGGCTGGTCGGCAGAAAACAGAGTGGGAATAAAGGGATCCTATTTTGGTTGGCTGCAGGTTACCAGTGGAGTTACACAGGGGTTGGTGTTGGGACCACTGTTTTTTTTTTAAGACAATGTATGTCAATGATTTGGACTACAGTATTAATGGATTTGTATCATCGGCAAATTTTGCCACAAAGATAGGTGGAGGAGCGGGTAGTGTTCAGGAAACAGAAAGCCTGCAGAGAGACTTTGATAGTTGAGGGAAATGGGCAAAGAAGTGGCAAATGAAATACAATGTTGGAAAGTGTATGGTCATGCACTTTGGTGGAAGAAATAAACAAGCAGACTATTACTTAGGTGGGGAGAGAATTCAAAATGCAGAGATGCAAAGGGACTTAAGGTATCTTGCACAAGGACTCCCAAAGGTTAACCTCCAAGTTGAGTGAGTTGTGAAGAAGGTGATTACAATGTTGGCATTCATTTCTAGAGGTATAGAATATAAGAGCAGGGATGTGATGTTGAGGCTCTATAAGGCACTCGTGAGACCACACTTGCAGGACTGTGTGCAGTTTTGGGCTCCTTATTTTAGAAGGGATATACTGACATCGGAGAAGGTTCAGAGAAGATTCACAAGAATGATTCCAGGAATTAAAGGGTTACCGCATGACAAATGTCTGGCAGCTCTTGGGCTATATTCCCTGGAGTTCAGGAAAATGAGGGGGGTGGATCTCATAGAAATATTCTGAATGTTAAAAGGCCTGAACAGATTAGATATGGCAAAGTTATTCCCCATGGTAGGAGAGTCTAGGACAAGAGGGCATGACTTCAGGACTGAAGGATGTCCATTTAGAACTGAGATGCAGAGAAATTACTTTAGTCAGAGTGGTAAATCTGAGGAATGTGTTGTCACCAGTGGCTGTGGAGGCCAAGTCATTGGGTGTATTTAAGACAGAGATAGATAGGTTCTTGATTAGCCAGGGCATCAAAGGGTATGGGGTGAAGGCAGGGGAGTGGGGATGACTGGAAGAATTGGATCAGCGCATGATTGAATGGCGGAGCAGACTCAATGGGCCAAGTGGCCTACTCCTATATCTCATGGTCTCTCATTTAAAAGAGCAATGGAAATAATCAATATAGCACTTACAGGTTCTACAGATGTAAAATTCTGAACACTTCCACCAGCAGGAATCACAGCAGAAGCTTCAAAAAGAAACACAAGATTTTACTACATGATTTTGCAACCTATACAGCTTAATCCACAAATTGTAATTGACATTGACAAATAAATTTAAATAGGAGTACAAGTTAAATGTGTTGCAAGGAATATGTTACTGAAGGTTATATCCTGGAGATGTTCTTAGTCAGCCTCTTTTGTACAATTAATAACCTGGAATGAAAAAGATTAGCTTTGGAAGATTAATGCCTAGAAATTGGATTGGACACTCCACCGATAAAGTAAAATAGCATTGCCTTTGGTTCTAACGGCAAACTTATTTCCCTCTAATTGAAACAGTGGTAGCTACTAAAAAGAACAAACAGATTTGGGATGTTTCACACCAAGTGTGATGCCCTACAATAGGGCCACACTTCCAACACAGCTGCCTGCACTTTATAAGGCAACAATCATAAAAGGAAGGAAGTCCTGTTTGATAACCTAATGCCAACCAGATAGCAGACACATGCAATATGGCTGCTGCAGAAGAAAGGATGAATTGCAGGGGGCGGGGTGAAAGAGAGATGTCCAAGATTCATTCCAAGTGACATAGAATCCTCAGAAAAATAGACGTGGCTGACAAGATGTCCTATATGACAAGTTGGCTATAGACAGGCCAATGACACAATAATGACAAAAATCATAGAAAATTTTATGCAGCAAGAGAGCTGGTCATTGACTTGACATAGGAGGTACAGTGCACATGCTTCGGTCTTCATCAACGGTGCTGAGGTTTAGAATTAAAATTTCCTAAGAACGAACATCACCGATAGCCTGATCTGGTCCTACCATGTAGATGCCATGGACAAGAAAGTTCACCTCTTCTTCCTCAGGAGGCTAAAGAAAAAAAAAAATGGCTTTCCTTATCGACACTTACCTTTTTTTCAATCAATGTGCCAGAGAAAGCACCTATATGTATGCATCACAGTTTGGTATGGTAACTGCTCTGCCTGTGACCACAAGAAACTACAGAAAGCTGTGGCTCTTTTCTCCATGGACTCTTGTCTATACTTCTCACTGCCTCAGTAAAGCAGCCAACATAATGAAGGATCCCACCCACCCCAGAAAGTCTTTCTCCCCATTCCCATTAGACGGAAGATATGAAAGCCTGAAAGCACATACCATTAGGCTCAAGGACAGCTTCTATTTCACTGTTATAAGATTATTAAATGGTTTTGTAGTACAACAAGGTGGACTCAACTAAACAAATCAACATGATATTGCACTTTGCCATCTATCTGTCAGCAATTATTCATAGAACATAGAATGGTACAGCACATTACAGGCTCTTCGGCCCACAAAGTTGTGCTGACCCTCAAACCCTGCCTCCCATATAACCCCCCACCTTAAATTCCTCCATATACCTGTCTAGTAGTCTCTTAAACTTCACTAGTGTATCTGCCTCCACCACGGACACAGGCAGTGCACTCCACGCACCAACCACTCTCCGAGTCAAAAACCTTCCTCTAATATTCCCCTTGAACTTCCCACCCCTTACCTTAAAGCCATGTCCTCTTGCATTGAGCAGTGGTGCCCTGGGGAAGAGGTGCTGGCTATCCACTCTACCTATTCCTATTATCTTGTACACCTCTATCATGTCTCCTCTCATCCTCCTTCTGTCCAAACAGTAAAGCCCTAGCTCCCTTAATCTCTGATCATAATGCATACTCTCTAAACCAGGCAGCATCCTGGTAAATCTCCTCTGTACCCTTTCCAATGCTTCCACATCCTTCCTATAGTTAGGCGACCAGAACTGGACACAGTACTCCAAGTGTGGCCTAACCAGAGTTTCAAAGAGCTGCATCATTACATCGCGACTCTTAAACTCTATCCCTCGACTTATGAAAGCTAACACCCCATAAGCTTTCTTAACTACCCTGTCCACCTGTGAGGCAACTTTCAGGGATTTGTGGACATATACCCCCAGATCCCTCTGCTCCTCCACTACCAAGTGTGCTGCCATTTACTTTGTACTCTGCCTTGGAGTTTGTCCTTCCAAAGTGTATCACCTCACACTTCTCTGGGTTGAACTCCATCTGCCACTTCTCAGCCCACTTCTGCATCCTATCAATGTCTCTCTGCAATCTTCGTGAATCCTCTACACTATCGACAACACCACCAACCTTTGTGTCGTCTGCAAACTTGCTAACCCACCCTTCTATCCCCACACCCAGGTCGTTAATAAAAATCACGAAAAGTAGAGGTCCCAGAACAGATCCTTGTGGGACACCACTAGTCACAATCCCCCAATCGGAATGTACTCCCCCCACCGTGACCCTCTGCCTTCTGCAGGTAAGCCAATTCTGAATCCACCTGGCCAAACTTTCTTGGATCCCATGCCTTCTGACTTTCTGAATAAGCCTACCATGTGGAACTTTGTCAAATGCCTTACTAAAATCCATGTAGATCACATCCACTGCACTACTCTCATCTATATGCCTGGTCACCTCCTCAAAGAACTCTGTCAGGCTTGTTAGACAAGATCTGCCTTCACAAAGCCATGCTGACTGTCCCTGATCAGACCCTGATTCCCTAAATGCCCATAGATCCTATCTCTAAGAATCTTTTCCAACAGCTTTCCCACCACAGACGTAAGGCTCACTGGTCTATAATTACCCGGACTATCCCTACTACCTTTTTTGAACGAGGAGACAACATTCCCCTCCCTCCAATCCTCCGGTACCAGTCCCATGGACAACGAGGACATAAAGATCCTAGCCAGAGGCTCAGCAATCTCTTCCTTCGCCTCATGGAGCAATAGCACTTTATTCTGCATTCTACTATTGTTTTACCTTGTACTGTGTAATGATTTGATCTGTTTAAGCAGCATGCAAGACAAAATTTTCCACTATACCTCAGTACATGTGACAAAAATAAATCAATTCCAATTAGTAATTTCGAAGTCCAGTTCAGGTCTTCACGAGATACGTTAGCACAAATCGCAGACACTGAAAATGCTGCTCTGTCATATACAGATATTAATGGATTGCCATAACGGGACCAATTACATGGCTGTCCCAATTAGTTGAAGTTTTGTGGAAATAGTTAAAAAGGTATTAAAAAAAAAAGACAAACTACCATTTAACTGAGTTACAAATTATGTACTTAAATGAAATAGTACTACAGTACTATAAAACTGTGTATTAGTTCATAATAGTTACTACTGGAGGAATCTGTATTAGTTCATAATTACTACTATTGGAAGAATCCAGTGTATGCTACTATGTCCTTTTGATTGACTGGAAACAATCATTAAGACAGCTCATACTACTCTTCTTAGGCACTAGTATAATTAATGCCTTTTTGAAGCAGGAAGGGACTTCCAACTGTAGCAGTGAGGTGTTGAAAATGTTTGAATAGTCCCACCAGTTGGTTGGCACAAGTTTTCAGAGCCTAATCAGGTACTCCATTGGGGCCTGCTGCTTACAAGGGTTCACCCTCCTGAAAGACAGCCTGATATCGGCCTCCGAGACAAAGATCACAGGGTCACTGGGTGCAGCAGGCATCTTCACAACTGTAGTTGTGTTCTCCCTTTCAAAGTGGGCATAGAAGGCATTGAGTTCATCTGGTAGTGAAGCATCGCTGACATTCATGCTATTGGGTTTCATTTTGAAGGAAGTAATGTACTGCAAACCCTGCTGGAGTTGATGTGCATCCAATGTCATCTCCAACCTCACTCAGAATTGTTTCTTCACTCTTGAACTAGCCCTCCACAAGTCACACTTGGTTCTCTTGTACAGACCTGGGTCACCAGACATCACTGCCACAGATCTAGCCCTTACCTTCAGTAAACAACGAACCTCCTGGTTTGGGGTTGGAAATGTACAGCAAGTTTTCATAAGCACACACTCATCTACACAGGTTTTAATGAAGTCAGTAACAGAGGCATATCCAAGCAGAGTCAAAGATGAATCCCTGAATACAGTCCAGTCCACCAATTCAAAGCAGTCCTGTAAGCGCTCCTGTGTTTCCCTTGAACATACCTTCTTGGTCCTCACTACTAGTGCTGTGGTCTTCAGTCTCTGCCTATACTTAGGGAGTAGAAGTACAGCTAGGTGATCAGACTTTCCGAAATGTGGGCGTGGAATAGCACAGTAGGCATTCTCGATGGTGGTGTAACAGTGG
Source organism: Mobula birostris (assembly GCF_030028105.1). Taxonomy (NCBI): domain Eukaryota; kingdom Metazoa; phylum Chordata; class Chondrichthyes; order Myliobatiformes; family Myliobatidae; genus Mobula; species Mobula birostris. Next base: position 30,455,564 of record NC_092377.1, read on the forward strand.
TGGTCCAGTGTGTTGTTTCCTCTGGTAGTACAAGTGATTTGTTGATGGTATTATTTAGTGACTTTTTCAAGCTGGCGTGGTTAAAATCCCCAAAATAGTGACGGCATCAGGATATGCTGCATCATGCACGTTGATCCCATTGTTCAGATCATCCAGAGCCTGTTCGACATTGGCCTGAGGTAGAATGTACAATGCTACTTAAATGAATGCAGAAATCTCCCACAGCAGGTAAAATGGACACCACTTAATTGTGAGATATTCCAGGTCTGGTGAGCAGAATTGGGACAACACAGACATTTGTGCCCCAAGCAGAGTTGATCATGAGGCATACACCTCCACCTCTGCTTTTGAGAGACTCGACAGTCCTATCCTGAGAGTGTATAGTGAACTTGTCAATCTAAATAGCTGCATCCTGTATGGAAGGGGTTAGCCAGGACTTTGTGAAACAAAGGACGCAAACGGTCCTAATGTCCTTCTGATATAGCACCCTCGCTCTGAGATCTTCAATTTTATTTACTAGAGACTACATTTGACAGCAAGATAGTAGGTATTGGGAGTGGAAAACCCCATTTTCTTAAACGCACCTGTATCCCTGACTGGCAGCCACATTTCCTTTGAGGAGTCCAGTGAGAAGTACGGCCACAATTGGCACTGTTTCCATTAGTTTTAAGCAGCGAAAGATTATTCAATTGCATTAAGACATCTTTATTAATTGTACAGACCTTGGAAGCAGTTCTAATTTCAGCAATATTAGACTGAAACAGGAATATTTAATTGCATCCATCGTGCTGTGCTGCACGAGATCACTGTCTTCAAGGTGCCCCAGAAGTCTTGCATGCTGGGCCTTGGGCAGATCCCTCTGAAATGATAACACTGAGCAATTTAAAGTTGTGACTCTCTCCACCTCTGATCCTCCCAGTGAGGACTGGTTTATAAACCCCCGGTTTTCCCAAGTCAATAATCAGCTCCTTAGCCTTACCAATATTGAGTGAGAGGTTGTCGTTGTAGCACCACTCAGCCAGATTTTCAATCTCATTCCTATATGCTGATTTGTCACCACCCTTGATTCAGCCAATGATAGTGGGGTTGCCAGTAGACTTAAATATGGTGTTAGAGTTGTTATAAGAACATAAGAAATAGGAGCAGGAGTAGGCCATCTGCCTGTCAAGCCTGCTCCACCATTCAATAAGGTCTTGGCTGATCTGGCCATGGGCTCATCTCCACCTACCTGCCTTTTCCCCAAAACCCTTAAATTTCCCTACTATGCAAAAATCTATCCAACCTTGTTCTTAACCATACAGTCATAAGTATAAAGCAAGTAGAGCAGAGGGCTAGACACACAGCCTTGTGGTCCACCTGTGCTGATGGAAATTGTGGAGGAGATGTTGCTGCTAGAGACTAGAGTCTACAAGTAAGGAAATTCAGGATCCATTTGCACAAGGAGGTATTGAGGCCAAGATCTTGAAGCTTATTCATTAGCTTTGAGGGGATGATGATACTAAATGCCGAGCTATAGTCGATAAAGAGCATTCTGAAGTATGCATGTTTGCTGTCCAGGTGTTCCAGTGTAGGGTGTTAGTACAGCCTGAGAGAAGAAACAATGAAATGGTACCTGCTGCTAGCCATTGAGACAGTTGGCACGTTCTTCTCAGGCTCCAGTATAATTGAAACTTGCTTAAAGCCTATGGGTACCTCAGACTGCCAAAGCAAGATATTAAAAATATTGGTGAACACTCCAATCAGTTAATCAGCACATGTCTTTAGTGCTTGGCCAGCTATCCCATCTGAGCTGGATGCTTTCTGTGGGTTCATCTTCTTATAAGGATGCTCATGTGATTTCACAGCATTATCGGTGGCTGTGGGACTTAGTGAAGTTCTTCATGTTTTGACAGTCCGAGTGAACAAAGGAGGCATTGAGCTCATGTGGGAGCAAAGCCTTGTTGTCAGCCATGTTGGTTGGTTTCACCTTCTACAAGGTAATGGTATTCAAGTTCTGCCACAGCTGTTGAGCAACCTTCAGTGATTAAGTTTCGTCCAGAATTACCACTTCATCTGTGACGTGATCTTTCCAGAGATCATACCCCGACCTCTTGTACCTTGCTTGGTCACCAGACTTGAATGCCACTGACCTGTCCCTCAGAAGACTAAGGATCTCGTTTTTCATCTAGGGCTTCTGTTTGGGGAAGACTCAATGATTTTGAGGGATCACACTCATACTTTATAAAGTCTGTGACAACTGTCGCGCATTCATTCAGATTCTCTGATGAGTCCTTGAACACGGCCCAATCCACCGACTTGAAACAATCCGTAGCCACTCCTCTGCCACCCATGATCCCCTCTTTGTTCTCATTACTTTTGGAGCCTTGCTCTTTAGCCTCTGCCTATATGCAGGTAGAAGGACAGCCAAGTGATCAGATTTCCTGTAATGCAGTCTGGGCATGGAATAGCCGAGACCACATCCATGGAGCAGGACAAGGACAGGATCAGACACCCTTCATAGCCCAAGGGTGAGGGTGAGACCTTCAATTATCACACACAAACAGATTATGGAACATGGCAGCAGGCACAGAACTGTGTCTACCACTGGAATCAGATCTGTTAGGTCTTGACCTCAAATGTTTATTCCCCTTCATAGACACTACTTGACCTGCCCATTTCCCCCAACATGCGTTGCTCTGGATTTCTAGCATCTGCAGAATCTCGAGTTTATTGTATGAAATTTTGTCTTTAGTGGCAGTGAACAAAGATCTATAAACTACAAAAAAAAGAGGAAGTGTCCATTTAGAAATCTGATTGCAGAGGGGAATAAGCTGTTCCTAAATATTTCAGCACTAATGGAAACCAAAAGGAAAAGTTCCATAATGACAGCAAATCAACTACCTTTCCCATTAGGAACAATTTTTAGCGAAAAGCTTGCACTTGCACGAATCACGCAGACTGAATTACCATTGTTTGTGCTTGCTGCCATCTACAGATAGAAATAATCCTTTTCCCGCAGTTCCTCTATATTTCCTCTTTTCCAAACAGCACTGCTGAAATTGAATATTTAATCAACATTACCCCTAATCAGTCATAATTTTTATTCTATTACAATTGTGGATCAAGTCATAATTGTATTTATGTAAAAAAATGCAATCTTATAATTCAAGTTGAAAGCAATTAATCTGTTAGATTCATCTATTCACAGTGAGTACATTGATGGCAAAAATTAAATGGTGGTTTTCATTAGAGAAATCAATATACGAGAACAAGATCATTCAGGATTGGAAATAAATTGACCTTCAGAAAGGATTGGGAGTAGTGAATGGATTGGTATTTGCCCCTTTTTAAAAAAAAATTATGTTCCTCAAGGACTAACTAGTCAATGAGTATACAAGGTAATATTTCTTACTGATACCCCTAATGAAGTCTGTGTTTAATTTACTGAAACACCACAGGATCCAAGTACAAAACTTAAAATATTTTTTAAATCAGGAAAACATTATTTCCAAAAGAGTATAATGTGATAATGTGTTGCAGGCAGCATGCTAATAGCAAAAATAAAAGCAGCCGCCCCTCATAAATGGGGAGAACATTAAACATTAAGAAACTATATTTACCTCTTTTGGCTAAACAATTGATACCTTGAGTTCAAGTAACTGTTTAATAATCAAATATTCAATATAAAATCACAGAAACTAAGCTTCTATTTATTGTTATAACCTAGATGCCCCTGGCAGCATAAAACTACAGATTTGGTTAGCCATCCAATTACTGAGATTCTGCAGATGCCAGATCCAAATCCAGAGGAACAATCACAAAGTGCTGGAGGAACTCAAAAGGTCAGGCAGCATTTATGTAGAAGAATGAACAGTCAACATTTTGTCATCAGGACTAGAAAGGAAAGCGGAAAGAAGTCAGAATAAGGTGGGGGAAGATTAAAAAACTCTCTTGCATATGGCAGTTGAGACAGCTCACTACTGCAACCCATACTCACACCTGTTCTACAATCCCAATTTGTCTCCCGATATTAGGCCTTCTGCTCTAGAACAGCAGATTAATGCAGTGGCAGAGTCACTTTTCAGTTTCAGCAACCCAGATTCAATCCTGAACTTGGTACTGTCTGCACATAGTTTGCATATTCTAAGACATGCATTTACATTGGCATACTAGTTTATTGCTATATTCCAAAGATGAATAGGTTAGTAGATTAATTGGCAACTGAAAAGGTGCTCTAATGACTATGTGAGAGGCAGAATTTGCTGATTATATTGGGGTGACGTGGGTAGAGGAGATCTAATAGGAATGTGGAAAATATAAATTGAGATTAATAAAGGATTTTTGTAACTGAGTGCTTGAGGGCCAGCACAGACTTGGCAAGTCAGAGGAATAGTTTTCATGATATATGACTTGATTACCTCTCCACTGGCACATATATTAAAGACTCATTCAAACCCAGGAGCAAATATATTGTTTATTTCTTTTTTTAAGAGCCTGCTTTCATGATAATATTGGGAACACGGTCTCAGTTCAAATGAGCCATTCTTTTTGGTTCAGGTTTTCCTCCAATATGATCAACTTGAACAGAGATAGATTGAGGTAATCAAATGTACCTAATGAAGTTCACAACCCGGAAGAGAAGCTTCAGTCCTCATACACCAAAATGTGCTCTTAAATTCAGCAAATACATTAATATAATTTCACCATGGACATATAATATTGATCCCTGTATTTTGTTTACTGCAGGCCCCTTTGTGAAGTCCTTTTGGACCATGTAACCTATTTTAGATGAGATAGTAAACCAAATCCACATTTTTCACCTTAAAGCAGAACAGACAAGTTACACACTAGTCTGACTAATATTTATCATTCAAATCAAGAATAATTCAAACTCACCTGGGGGCGGGTGTAAAGCTTGAGTTTTCTGATGAAGTTCTAGCATGATTGGCTGGTGATTATTCTCTCTGAACAAGCCTTCCATAGCTCTGGATTGGAGAAGCTTGTTCTCCCAAAGCTCCATTACATGAAAGACAAAGTATTAAAATTGATTAAAACAGGATAAAAATTCATTCGATTTAAAATAATTCACAAAATTGAAGAACATTTGCTAAGCTACTGAATATACGTTACTACATAGCTACTGAATAATCTATGATTGTCTCACCTTAATCATGAATTACTAAAAGAAATAATTACTCAGTAATATGCCAAGCTGTAATATTGTTAAGTTGCAGAATTATCTAGAAACAGTGAACCAAGTTGCACATACATAGATTCTGAAACCGTAATATCTGATTTTAAAAAAACAGAATGACTGATAGAAAGGTAGAAAGCATTTTGAAAAACTAACTTTCAAAATCTTCTACAAACAGCAGTCGATCATTATTAACATTAGATTGCTAGATATTGTTAACTGAATATACAAGGATAGATGATGAAGCCAATACAAGTTGGTTTGCAAATAACCTTAGATTTACTGAACAATGGAAAAAAGCTAAACGACATATTTATGAACATTTCTCTGCCCAAGTACATTAAGTTAATTCATTAATCGAAGTACATATGTGTCACCATATACAACCCTGAGATTCATTTTCTTGTAGGCACACTCAATAAATCCAATAACCATAACAGAATCAATAAAAGACTGCACCAACAGGGTGGACAACCAGTGTGCAAAATACAAACTGCAAATACAAAAGGAAAGAAATGAGCAAGAAAGATCAAGAACATAGGATGAAGAGACTAGAAAGTGAGTCCATAGGTTGTAGGAACAGTTCAGTGATGGGGCACATGAAACTGAGTGAAGTTATCCCCTCTGGCTAAAGAGCCCCATGGCTGAGGGTTAATAATTGCTCCTGAACCTGGTGGTGAGTCCTGAGGCTCCTGCACCTTCTTTCTGATGGCAGCAACTAGAAGTGAGCATGTCCTGGGTAGTAGAGGTCCCTGATGATGGATACTGCTTTCCTACAACAGCATTCTATGTAGATATGTTCTATAGTGGGGAGGGCTTTACCCATGATGGATTGGGCAGTGTCCCCTACTTTTTTGTGGGATTTTCTACTCAATAGCATTGATGTTTCCATAACAAGCTGTGACGCAGCCAGTCAATAGACAGTATTCTCCACCACACGTCCACAGAAGTTTGTCAAAGTTTTAGATGCCAGGCCGAATCTTTCAAGGAAGTAGAGGCACTGCCGTGCTTTCTTCGTAACCATATGTTAGCAATCAGCTATAGCTGGTGGCATTCTCATTTACCTTCTGCCCTTGTTCATTTTGCTAATATTGCTTTAACTAGAGAGATACTTTGCATTGTATGTATAATGTACACTGCATTGGCAGTGCATTAGTGATGGAAGGAAAGAACGCTTAGAGTAGTGAATGGGTGTCAATCAAGCCAGCTGTTTTGTCCTGGATGGTGTCCACTTAGTTTTAAAAACTTGTGCACATTCATCTAGGTAAGTGCAGAGTCCACCATCATGTTACAGACTTGCACCCAGTAGAGTGGAATGGCTTTAGGCATCTGGAAGCTAATTGCTGACTCCAAGATACCCAGCCCCTGACCCACTCTTTCAGCCACAGCAATTATTAGGTGGTCCAGTTAGGTTTCTATCATCCCTGGAACAGTGAAGTTGGGTGACTCATTGAGATAATGATACTGAAGGTTGAGAGTAGGTGGTTAGATTCTCTCATTAGCTCTTTGTAAAAATAACAGCCATTAAAATATGTCTAGAACTTGCTGCCTGCAAACATGGATTGCTTCATTTTCTGGAAAGATTCAAATGGGAATGAACATTGTCCAATTAACAACCTCATAATAGAAGGTGACAGGTAAAGATACTCAGGCAGAAGAAATTGCCCTGAAGTTGTTCTCTGGTGATGTCCAAGGCTGGAATGATATGTCGCCAACTACAAATGTCTTCTTTTATGATGGATATGATCCCAATCACTGGAATGACTTCTTCTTAACAACCATTGATTTCAATTTTCCAGCACTCCTTTATGCTGGATTCGTTTATATACTACCTCTATGTTAAGGTCACTAATTCTCACTCCTATCTGGAATTCAAAGTCTTGTACCATGTTTGGCAGTGACGGTTCTATAGCCCGGTGCCTTGGCAAACCCAAAATGGGGATCAGCAAGCAAAATACAGGTGTATACATCTTGTTTGAAAACACTGTTGACAACAGCTATGCTGATAACTGAAGAGATGTGCTGTGGTTGAGATCGATGGCCTCCAACCACTAGAACAAACTTACTGTGATACTTATACAAATTCTTTGTGACTATTATGATACATCTCAACAATGCACATACAAAGCCATTATCTTTATTCTGTTGTTTGTATCAACCAATTTTCTAAGCCATGTTAATCATTTGGCAGATTTCATAAACTTTAACAGTCTCTTGAGAGGGGCTTTTTCCAAATATTTCTGGGAATTCATATGAAATCCAATTCTCCTAACCACTACTTAAATTGCCCTTTTCAAAAATTTCTATCCGGTTCCTCAAGCATGATCTACACTTTAATAACTCAAGCTGAAATTAGCTGATCAGTTGAATTCTTTAAGGTGCTCAGTCACTTCCTCCTTAACTTTACAACAATATTTTGGTCATAGATCTACAAATCACTAACTCTAATATTTTTAAATAGTAACTTCAGGCACTGTTCTTTACTTTGTAAGTTGTGACATACACAACTTTCCAATCTAACAAGCAGTCAATTAATCATTGACCATTGTGGAATCTGGTGATTTTGTGATCCAAACGGGTTCCTTGGAAGTCGAGAATGAGGCATAAAACTTATTGTTTAATAATGTTATAAGAATGAAAAGTTGTAATTGTCCCATACTAAAAACTAACTCACTAAAATAAAATTATTCCAGTGATAAGAATAGGCTATGAAATAACCAGAATGAGTCATGTGACTCTTGCAGAAGAGAAACTTCTAGAAAAATACAGAATCAGCTATACTACAATAACTGAAAAATTGACGAAACAATTTTATGTGCTTAATAAAGAAAATAGGAAATGATAAACTACAAGAAAAATTGCAACTTTGCACTCGATTTCAACAACATCTACAATGTTTTCACATTTCCTTAAAAACATTGGAAGGGAAACTATCCAATCATGGGGACATGACACATTACAAAGTTCAAAGTAAATTTTATTATCAGCATACACAGATGTCACCACATACAACCCTGAGATTCATTTCATTTTCCTGTGGGCATACTCAGCAAATCTATAGTATAGTAACTATAACATGGAAAGCAGTATCATAGGAAAGGCAGATGAGCTCAGGGCATGAATCAACACCTGGAATTTTGACATTGCAACCATTAGTGAGACTTGGTTGCAGGAGGGGTGGGACAAGCAGTTCTACATTCTGGGGTTCCGTTGTTTTAAACGTGACAAAGCAGAAGGGATTAAAGGAGGAGGGGTGGCGTTATTAGTCAAGGAAAATGTCACAGCAGTGCTCAGTCAGAACAGACAGGAGAACTCATCTAGCGAGGTGTTATGAATGGAATTGAGAAGTCAGAAAGGTATGACTATGTTAATGGGGCTATATTACAGACAATCCAACAGTCCTAGAGATTTAGACTAACAAATTTGTAAAGAGATCACGATAAGGTTGTTATTGTAACTGTTGTCATCAGTTCTGATGAAGGGTCTCAGCCCAAAATGTCAACTGTACTTTTTTTTGCATAGATGCTGCTTGGCATGCTGAGTTCCTCCAATATTTTGTATGTGTTACTTGGATTTCCAACATCTGCAGATTTTCTCCTGTGTGTGGTTATTATAGTATGTGACTAACTTCCCACATACTGATTGGGATTTCCATACTGTAAAAGGACTAGATGGGATAGAATTTGTCAAATGTGTTCAGGAAGGATTCCTTCATCAGTGTGGAGAAGTCCCAATGAGACAGCATGCAATTCTGGATCTGCTATTAGGGAATGAGACAGGGCAGGTGACAGAAGTTTGTGTAGGGGAACATTTTACATCCAGTGACCACAATGCCATTAGTTTTAAAGTAAATATGCAAAAAGATAGGCCTGATCAGCAGGCTGACATTCTAAATTGGTAAGTGTGGACTGGGTCAGGCTTTTTTCCTAGCAAAGGTGTACTTGGTAAGTGGGAGGTCTTCAAAAGCAAAATTTTGAGAGTATAAACCTTATATGTCCCTGTCAGAACAAAAGGTAAAGATAACATGTATAAGGAACCTTGGTTTTCAAGAGATATTGAGACTCTGAATAAGAGAAAAAAAAAGGGTGCATAGCAGGTATAGGCAGGTAAGAACAAATAAGGAACTTATTAAGTATAAGAAATGCAAGAGAACACTAAAGAAAGAAATCAGAGGGTTAATAGAAGGAATGAAGTTGCTCTAGCAGACAAGGTGAAGGAGAATCCTAAGGGATTCTACAGATATGTTGAAAGCAAAAGGATTGCAAGGGACAAAATTGGTCCTCTGGAAGATCAGAATGTTAATTCATGTGTGGAGGCAAAACAGATGGAGGAGATTTTGTAGGATTTTCATTTTTTTTTGCTTCCATTAATTTCAATGAAACAAAATCCCGAGTTTGTTGTTAGTTAAGTTTTCTTGATGTATAACATACGGTCTTCCTCAACTTTAACTTTAAAAAGTAATTGACTATTGTAAATTATGATTTTCAGTTATTAATCAAGAAACCAGTATTTCATAATAGAATTGGAAAACAATTATCTGCTTTATATAAAAAAACTGAAAACAGCATACTTAAAAATTAGTTTTCTCTATCACTAATTTTTACTCTATTAAACATGTAAGTGAAATCTACGAGCCACTGAAGTTATTAAAGATTTTACTCTCCATCCACTCAAATAAAATTACATTTATTGAGAGATTCACTGCTGCTTTATGCTCATCAATTGATACAACTGTTACTTTGAAGTTATTCTTGCATTCACAGAGGTGATCCATGAAACTGAAATTAAACACTTCACTGGCGATATTAGCTTACAATTTTAGATTCTAACCAAAGTTTCTTTCATTCATTAGAATTTACACACAACAACTTTATTACAAGATGCAAGTCATTTAAAAATATAAAAGTTAGACATTAAAAAAAAGATATGTTTTGGTAAGTAAAACAAAACACTTACCTGTTTTAAATCCTTGAGAATATGATCATCAATGCCTTCTTCAAGAAAAAAGTCATGCACATTGTTGATGACATCCTCAATAACAGATTTATAAAGTTTTGGCTAAAAGGAAAAAAAATAAGACAATTTCATTTGCACTCAGACTTTTACATTGGTATTCATTCCTTCCTCTCCCAGAAGATTGCATAATAATATAAGGCAGCACAACATAATTACAACAGGGTAAAATATCTTCAGTTCTGATGAAGGGCTTCAATCCAAAGCGATAACAATTCCTCTCCCCCCTCAAATGCTGGTTGACCACGGAGTTCCTCCAGCACACTGTTGCTCTGGGCATATTACTACTGTCTAACCATATCAATCTGCCTGTCAATTTTTGCAACTGAGGCCTCATATACATGAACAGTGTATAATACTCCAAAGCAAGTTTTTTTTTTCCTGAACATTTAGGTGGAGGTGCAATAGCCCATATTGGAGGAAGTACAAATGCAAATAACAAACTCTTAGACAGTCCTCATAAAATCATTAGCAAGTGCAGAAATTATCCAGACATACAGTAATGTTTAACTAGTCTCTATTTTATCCAACATTACAGATGGATTATGCAGATATTATCACTTTGCTGTTGTGGAACCTTACATCAGACTTATTAAAATTCCTTCAATAGAGCAAAATTGCTCATTTATTTCATTGCTCCACATAAATTCTTCTATTTTGTCTTTAATATTGGGCACCCGACAATATGACAAATGCAAACACAGCCCAAGACACCAACCCTTTAATTGTGTAGCTGCCTCTGTACATTTCTTCCTCTCGAAAAAATAGTAAAAATCACAGAAGTTCGTCAAAATCTTGACTCGTACTCGCTCAACGGCGCAGATTTGAAAGTCTTATGGCACGCTTTAAAGAGCTCAATTTAAAGTTTAATACATTTGCCTTATGTTGCCGTACTTTCAGTAACGCAGTCAATCTCTAAACTTATAAAGAGAACTTCACAGTCGAGGGCAGTTTTGACTTTGGTTGCTCGACACGACTTCTGCAATATAAATCTCGTGTTGCTGAACAGTGGCAGTACAAGGATTGTAACCCAAAATTGACCTGGCCTTTTTAACGCCTATCGGATGAGAAGCAGAGTTATAGTCTAATTATTAGGCTTTGAGAACACAAAATAAGTACATAACAATTCTGCATTACCTCAAAGCCAACGACACACGATGTGAAATTTCCCAAATTTTGTCCCATGTTCCTATATTATTTTTAAACCACAGCCCTGTTTTAATAGAAGAACGTTTAAACTCCAGCCTGCAAATACAGCAAGTTGAAAGAAAAATCGGCATCCCGTAAATACTATAAAAACTGGGTACTTACCACCAGATTTACATTCGCCGAATAGGCCATGTCCTTACCATTCGGCCACCTCGCCTGAACTACCGGTAACTACGCTCGTGAGGTCATATCACTTGAAGCCATGACGTCGACTGCAGGCCCGAAGGATGGGCGGGAACCGTGGGTCGACGCCATGAGGAAATAGGGTTCAGCTGCCGCCCGCAAGAACAAGGTACGGTTACTGATTAAAAAGAGTGACCCAAGAGGGGCAAAGGACGATCAAGGATTGTGCAAGATGATGGATGGGGATGATAGTGAAGAAGATTATATTGCCAACCTCATAATAATAGTTGCAGCCAATCCACAGGATGAAGGAGTAAAAGCGCTTTCTTTATTTGGAGGATGCTGATGACTGTTAAAATTCTATTCCCATTGTAGGTTGTTTGAATAGATTAGAAATCTGTGTCCTAGTTCAAGATCCATCCAATGCCATCTGCATTGACAGAAATAGGCAATTTTGGCAACATGAAGATATTTTCACATTTTAATTATACAGTACTTGAAATGTGGTTTTTCACCACTGCAAAATGTATGGGGAAAATACTTAAATAATGCACTTATTAAGGGACTTCAAGGATTCTGACCCAATGATTATGAAGGAACTCAAATAGAGTTTGAGGGCTACTTGGGCGTGAGGGGTGGGACGGGGAACATTCAGGTGAACATTAAACAGTGAAAGTTTGCTGCCCTTGTCATCTTGAGACAAGGTGTGCGACAGAGGTTTCAGAGATGCTGCAAGAAGCCTTAAGGGATTGATATGTTTTGTAGGTCATGCATAGTGAAAACATGCTGTTACATTGGGAGAGGAAGAGTCTATTAAGAATTGACTGTAAAGTCTAAGATCAGAATTAGACCTTTTGGCCAATTGAGTCTCTTCCACCATTTCATCATGGCCGGTCCATTTCCCATGCCAACCCCATTCTCTGGCCTTTTCCCCATATCCTTTCACTAATCAAGAACCTATAAGTCTCTGCCTTAAACACACCCAAAGACCTGGCCTCCACAGCCACCTGTGGCAATGAATTCCACAGATTCACCATCTGATACCTAAAGAAATTCCTTCTCATCTCTGTTCTAAATGGACATCCTTCTATTCTAGGAACAGAGGGTCAGCCTCAGACTCCTCAACTATAGAAAACATCCTCTCCACATCCACATCTAGGTCTTTCAACGTTCGATAGCCTTCAATGAGACCACCCACCTTCAAAATTCAAGTGAATACAGGCCCAGAGCCATCAAACATTCCTCATATGATAACTCATTCATTCCCAGATTCATTCTCCTGAACCTCCTCTGAACCCTCTCCAATGTCAACACATCCTTTCTTAGATAAGGGGCCCAAAACTGCTCACAAGACTCCAAGGGGTGGGCGGGGGGGGGGGCTCACCAGTTCCTTAGAAAGCTGAAGTATTACATCCTTGCTTTTTTATCCTAGTCCTCTCAAAATGAATGCTAGCATTGCTTTTGCCTTCCTTACCATCGACTTAACCTGTAAGTTAACCTTTAGGGAATCCTGTACGAGTACAGTACTCCCAAATCCCTTTGCACCTTGGATTTTTGAATTTTGTGCTCATAGAAACTAGTCTATGCCTTTATTACTCCTACCAAACTGTATGGACATACACTTCCTGGCACTGTATTTCATCTGCTACTTCTTTGTCCAATTTCCTAATCTGTCTTAAGTCCTACTGCAACCTCCCTGCTTCCTCAACACAATGTGCCCCTCCAACTATTTTCATATTGTCCACAAAGCCATCAGTTTTGTCATGGAAATCGTTGACTTATTGCATAAAAAGAATTGGTCCTGACACTGACCCCTGTGGAACACAACTAATCACCGGCAGCCAACCACAAAAATACCCTTATTCCCGCTCTTTGCCTCCTGCAAATCAGCCAATCCTTTATCCATGCTAGTATCTCTCCTGTAATACCATGGGTTCTTGTTAAGCAGCCTCATGTGTGGCATATTGTCGTTTACCTTCTGAAAATCCAAGTACACAACATCCACCGATTCTTCTTTGTTTATCCTGCTTGTTAGTTCTTCAAAAAATTCCAACAGATTTGTCAGTCAAGATTTTCCCTTTAGGAATCCATGCTGAATTTGGCCAATTTTATCCTGTGCCTCCAAGTATCCTGGGATCTCATCCTTAACAATCGACTCCAAAATCTTCCCAACCACTGAGGTCAGGCTAACTGGCCTATAATTTCCTTGCTTCTGCCTCCCTCCCTTCTTGAAGAGTGGAGTGGCATTTGCAGTTGTCCAGTCCTCCAGAACCATGCCAGAATCTAGTGATCCTTGAAAGATCATTACCAATGCTTCCACAATCTCCCCAACCACCTCTTTCAGAACCCTGAAGCGTAGTCCATCTGGTGCAGGTGACTTGTACACCTTCAGACCTTTCAGCTTCCCAAGTAATAGCAATTGCATTTACTTCTGCCCCCTGACACTCTTGAACTTCTGTCATACTGCCAGTGTCTTCCACAGTGAAGATGGATACAAAATGCTTATTAGTTTGTCGGCATTTTCTTGTCCTCCATTACTACCTCTCCAATGTCATTTTCCAGTGGTCCATTATCCACTCTCACCTCTTCTTTTTACTCTATATATCTGAAAAATCTTTTGGTATCCTGTTTGATATTATTGGCTTGCTTACCCTAATATTTCATCTTTTCTCTCCTTATGACTTTTTAGTTGCCTTTTGTTGGCTTTTAAAAGCTTCCCAAACCTCTAACTTCCCACTAGTTGTTTCTCTGTTAAATGCCCTCTCTTTGCTTTTCCGTTGGTTTTTGACTTCCCTTGTCAGTCATGGTTGTGTCATTCTGCCTATAGATTATTTTTTCTTTTTTGGGATAGTGGATGAGGTATCAGTCATGAACATTACTTTGTACAAGATGGTGCCAGGGGCCTAGAGTATTGTTGATTGTGAATAAACTTTCAACAAGAGCTAATTTAAACTTTTGAAAGAAGAGAAATCAGAACAATTGAATTTGGATTTGCCTGTTTCTTTTGGGAAGAATATCAACAAAGAACTAATAAAAATGCTTTTTTTAATAAAAGACAATTGGTAAAATTAGTATTTTTACAATATAGCAAAGAATCAGTTTAGATGCAAATTGCTGCAGAGTTTCATGAATTTATTTCTATACTGCATTTCTTTAATAATCCTCTGCATATTTTGTGTAATTTTTAAAATCTTAAAACCTTGTCCTTCCATCTGCCTGAGTCCCAATGCAATCTATCAGTTTCTACCCAACCATTTTATAGCTTTTGCTAATGCTGAACATCACAATTTGAATGCATGTACAGTAGCTCTGCCCATAAGGCTAGTGTTGCATTCCTGGTTATGTGTGAATGTCTCGTTTGATATTCATATCTGCAGGAGCCATGTATCTATTTTCTTTCTGCATTGTGCTGTGTTTTTTTATATTGGTAACTTGTCACATTGGCTGGGGCGTCATAGATGTGAAGAGTGTAGTCACGTTTTCAGGCTTTGGCTTTCGTTCAGTTTTAGTCCAGATTAGAGCAGGGAGTAGGCCAGGGAAATGATCTTTTTTTTGTTGACCAGTTAATGCTAATGTTTAAATACACTAAGATCACTGGCACTTAAGTATGTTTGAGTACACTTAGGTTGCTTATCTTATTATATTGTTAGTTTTAGTTTCATTAGTTTGAATTGACTTTTATTTCTTATATCCTTCAAATACATGAGGAGTAAAGATCTTTATGTTACATCTCGATCTAAATGTGCAATGTGCAATCATAGTAATTTATAATAAATAGAGCAGTCAATATAACATAGAAATACACTCAAATCAGTGTGAGTTAATCAGTCTGATGGCCTGGTGGAGGAAGCTGTCCCAGTTGGTCCTGGCTTTTATGCTGCGGTACCGTTTCCCGGATGGTAGCAGATTGTGGTTGGGGTCCCCAATGATACTTAGAGCCCTTTTTACACACCTATCTTTGTAAATGTTCTGAATCATGGGAAGTTCACAACTGCAGATGCATTGGGCTGTCCACAATACTCTCTGCCGAGTCCTGTGATTAAGGGAGGTACAGTTCCCATACCAGGCAGTGATGCAGCCAGTCAGGATGCTCTCAATTGTGCCCCTGTAGAAAGTTCTTAGGATATGGGGGCTCATACCAAACTTCCTCAACCGTTTAAGGTGAAAGAGGTGCTGTTTTGCCTTTTTCACCACACAGCTGATCTGTACAGAACACGTAAGGTCCTCAGTGACATGAATGCTGAGGATCTTAAAGCTGTTTACCCTTCTCAACCCCAGGTACATTGATGTTCATAGGGGTTAGCCCATTTCCATTCCTCTTGTAATCCACAAGCAACTCCTTTATTTTCTATCATTACAAGATTGTTCATCTTTACAACTTTCTTAATAAAGTATTGAATATACTTCCTTTACTTAGAAATTCGTTATTTGTGGAGTGCATCATACGGTGTCCTGTGTTTAGTCTCGAAGTTGTTTTGGTTTGTTTTTAAGTAACTGCTACATTTTGTCAACAAAAAAAAGTTAGCTATACGGAACAAATATCAATATGCAGCTAGGGATTGCCTCGGACCTTTGGCGAAATTGGAATCACAACACTGAAAAGCCAGATCAGCTTGCAGCAAGTAATGACCTTTTGTTGATTCATGCTGTGTGTTTGTGGTTTGAACACAGTTTGGAATGGTCAGTGCTGCCCATCTATTGGGAATTGTTTGCTCGATAGTGTGGTGTTTCCCTGAGGGTTTGTTGATTTGTTCTACCGAAGTGCTGAAATATTTTGTTGGCTAACATTTGAATTGAATACTGTTTGGTCTGGTGTGAGTGCTGTGAATGCTGGATAATCTGTTGATTGCGTTTATTGAATTGGAATATCGCTGCTGCTCCAGGTGAAGAAAGAGTTAACTACAAGTGGCGAAGCTAGGGAAAGTAACACGAGTGAATCAAAGTTTGGAACTGGCAGCAGTTACCTTACAGTCAGGACTCAGAGAAATTAAGTTTACTGTGAAAGCTTCAGTGAATAGAATCAAAGTTTTCAAAATGAATATAAGAAAAATGTTTGAAAATTAAAGGTTTAACAACATTAATTAGCGATCTTATGGAGATAGGGAAAATGCCTTACAAGTATAATCTTATCTTAAGGACTTGCCCAGTCTTCGTGAAGCTGTAGCTAAGCAACATCATATGCTGTTGTCTTTAATTTCAGAGCTAGAACAAGTTAAACAAAATTAAAGTTTAGTATATATTGAATCCTTTAGTAGTGCAGTCATAGAGGATGCTGTACAATGGCTGAACTAAACATGTGATGTTGAGGGTCATGTTGTCAAAACAAGTGAAAATGTTTCTCAAATTCCAAGACATGTTTTGACTATGCATAAAGCGGAGGACCCACAGAGTGATCTAAACCTGAACGACAGTGTGTCAAATGTCCATGCTGCAAGTTCTGCAAGCAGAGCATCTTCCATATCTAATACCAACCCTGCATGCATTAAAATGGAGGCTAATGTGATAGTCATGGTAAGAATTGGAGGAGATGGCAGTTGAATGCGTGACTGAAGAGTTGGTGCAGGGGGCAGGGTTTTAGATTCTTGGATCATTGGGATCTCTTCTGGGGAAGGTGGGACCTGTACAAATTGGATGGGTTACACCTGAACTCGAGGGAGAGCAATATCCTTGCAGGTAGGTTTGCTAGCATGGTTTAGGAGGGT
Organism: Mobula birostris; assembly: GCF_030028105.1. Lineage (NCBI taxonomy): Eukaryota > Metazoa > Chordata > Chondrichthyes > Myliobatiformes > Myliobatidae > Mobula > Mobula birostris. The sequence goes on from NC_092377.1 coordinate 30,472,784, forward strand.
TTAAACTAATATGCAAGGGGGATGGGACCTGGAGCGATAGAGCAGTGAAAGAAGTGCATGGAGTAAAGCCAGATCTAACATATAGAGAGGCTTTGAGGAAAGAGAAGCAGAATAAAGGGTGTAAAGGGAGGAAGGTAGAAGGGCTAAAGTGTGTGTACTTCAATGCAAGAAGCATCAGGAACAAATGTGATGAACTGAGAGCTTGAATACATACATGGAATTATGATATAGTGGCCATTACAGAGACTTGGCTGGCACCAGGGCAGGAATGGATTCTCAATATTCCTGGATTTCAGTGCTTTAAAAGGGATAGAGAGGGGGGAAAGGGGGAGGAGGGGTGGCATTACTGGTCAGGGATACTATTACAGCTACAGAAAGGGTGGGTGATGTAGCAGGATCCTCCTTTGAGTCAGTATGGGTGGAAGTCAGGAACAGGAAGGGAGCAGTTACTCTATTGGGAGTATTCTATAGGCCCTCTGGTAGCAGCAGAGATACTGAGGAGCAGATTGGGAGGCAGATTTTGGAAAGGTGCAAAAATAACAGGGTTGTTATCATGGGTGACTTTAACTTCCCTAATATTGATTGGCACCTGATTAGTTCCAAGGGTTTGGACGGGGTAGAGTTTGTTAAGTGTGTCCAGGATGGATTCCTGTCGCAGTATGTTGACAGGTCGACTAGGGGGAATGCCATACTACATCTAGTATTAGGTAATGAACCCGGTCAGGTCACAGATCTCTCAGTGGGTGAACATCTGGGGGACAGTGACCACCACTCCCTGGCCTTTAGCATTATCATGGAAAAGGATAGAATCAGAGAGGACAGGAAAATTTTTAATTGGGGAAGGGCAAATTATGAGGCTATAAGGCCAGAACTTGCAAGTGTGAATTGGGATGATGTTTTTGCAGGGAAATGTACTATGGATATGTGGTTGATGTTTAGTGATCTCTTGCAGGATGTTAGGGATAAATTTGTCCCGGTGAGAAAGATAAAGAATGGTAGGGTGAAGGAACCATGGGTGACATGTGAGGTGGAAAATCTAGTCAGGTGGAAGAAGGCAGCATACATGAAGTTTTGGAAGCAAGAATCAGATGGGTCTATTGAGGAATATAAGGTAGCAAGAAAGGAGCTTAAGGAGGGGCTGAGAAGAGCAAGAAGGGGGTATGAGAAGGCCTTGGCGAGTAGGGTAAAGAAAAACCCCAAAGCATTCTTCAATTATGTGAAGAACAAGAGGATGACAGGAGTGAAGGTAGGACCGATTAGAGATAAAGGTGGGAAGATGTGCCTGGAGGGTGTGGAAGTGAGCGAAGTCCTCAATGAATACTTCTCTTCGGTATGCACCAATGAGAGGGAACTTGATGATGGTGAGGACAATATGAATGAGGTTGATGTTCTAGAGCATGTTGATATTAAGGGAGAGGAGGTGTTGGAGTTGTTAAAATACATTAGGATGGATAAGTCCCCAGGGCCTGACGGAATATTCCCCAGGCTGCTCTGTGAGGCGAGGGAAGAGATTGCTGAGCCTCTGGCTAGGATCTTTATGTCCTCGTTGTCCATGGGCATGGTACCGGAGGATTGGATGGAGGCGAATGTTGTCCCCTTGTTCAAAAAAGGTAGTAGGGATAGTCTGGGTAATTATAGACCAGTGAGCCTTACGTCTGTGGTGGGAAAACTATTGGAACATAACATGAAGTTTCCCCTTTTCTGGTATATTCCACTTCATGGTGTTAACTACCCCAGAAAAGGGGAAACTTCATGTTATGTTTGATTGTGGAGTGACTTCTCAGGGAATATCACTTAATTCTCACTGTTACAGGGACCAGATCTTAGTAGTTCACTGAGCTGAAGGAGAAGGAGAATCCTAAGGGATTCTACAGATATGTTAAGAACTAAAGGATTGCAAGGGACAAATTGATCTTCTGCAAGATCAGAATGGTAATCCATGTATGGAGCCAAAAGAGATGGGGCAGATCTTAAATGTTGTTTTGCATCTGTATTTATTCAGGAGACGGACACAGAGTCTATAGAAGTGAGGCAAAGCGGCATCAACTCCATGGACCCTGTGGAGATTACAGAGAAGGAGACATTTGCTCTCCTGAGGCAAATCAAAGTGGACGAATCCCCAGGGCCAGACAAGGTGTTCTCTTGGACCCTACAGGAGGCAAATGCAGAAATTGCTGGGGCCTTAGCAGAGATATTTAAAACATCCTTGGTGACAAGAGGGGTACCAGAGGATTGGAGGATAGCCAATGTTGTTCCTCTGCTTAAAAAAGGTTCTAAACATAAATCAGGAAGATATAGGCCGGTGAGTCTGACATCAGTTATGGGAAATTTATTGGAAGATATTCTAAAAAACCAGATATATAAATATTTGGATAGACATTGACTGATTAAGGATAGTTAGCATGGTTTGTGCATGGTAGCTTATGTGTAACCTTTAACATTGTGTGTTACCAAGCCTCTCCACAACGAGATCGAAGACAGCAGCGGTGTGGCAGTGGTTTAGATGGCAACCTCTTTGAGGCTCCATGCAACCACCAAACTCCGTAGAGAGCGGGTCCTGGAGCTGTAGTATGCAGACGACTGTGCTCTTGTGGCCCATACTCCAGAGGATCTTCAGACTGTCCTTGCTGTGGTGGTGAGAGTGTACAGCAGGATAGGGCTGACTGTCAATACCACCAAGACAGAAGTGGTTTGCCAGTGGAGTACCAGTGTCCCACCCACTCTACCTGCCTTCACTGTTGGTGATGAAAAGGTGTCAGTAGTGCCGTCTTTCAAATATCTGGGGAGCATTCTCTCTGAGGATAGTGGCATGGACAATGACATCCAGAGCTGCATTTTACAGGTATCAACTGCCTTTAGGAAACTTTAGCGAAGAGTCTTTCAGAACAGGAGCCTTTGTCCCTCCACAAAGGTCGCCACATACCAAGTGGTCTGTGTCACCACCCTCCTTTATAGCTGTGAAGCTTGGGTAACCTACAGCCGTCACATCAAGTCCTTGGAGCGCTTCCACATAAGCTGCCTCCAGCGCAACCTGGGAATTATCTGGTGGAGCGGGTGCCTCACACTGAAATACTTGTAAAGACCAACTGCAGAAGTATTGAGGCCATGATCACCCAGCGTTAGCTGCAGTGGCTGGGGCACGTGATAAGGATGCCCCCATGTCGGCTACCCCACAGAGTGTTATACGACCAGCTACATCATGGTCGACGCTCAACTGGAGGGCTGAAGAAGCGTTATAAGGATCAGATGAAGAATGCTTTAAGGAAGTGCAAGATCAGATCCGAGGACCTGGAGGATGTTGCTGCTGACCGTACCACTTGGTGACAGCTGTGTAGGGACGGGGTTCGTATTCTGGAGATGGAAAGAACAACCAGAAGACAGCAGAAGAGAGCCAGGAGAAATGCAGCCATGGTTGCCACCACTACCACATATACATGTCTCACCTGCAATAGAACTTGTGGGTCCAGGATAGGACTGTATAGTCATCAAAGATCTCACCGTTAAAGGAGTGGATGTCGTCATCGGATTTCGATGGACAACCGAAGAGAAGAGAAGATGTGTAACTAAACAGAGTTTTTTGTGGAAGTTACAAGGAAAGTTGGTGAAGGCAAGACAGTGGATGTTGTCTACATGGACTTTAGCAAGGCATTTGACAAGGTCCTGCATGGGAAGTTGGTCAAGAAAGTTCAGTCGCTCAGCTCTCAATATGAGGCACTAATTAACTAGAGTCAAGAGGAGTATTATGCTCCCTTTATGGAGTTAATACGTCAAGCAGAAAAAATACATAAACTCCCAGAATCTTTTTCAACAGCGATTGTAATAGTATTGCCAAAAAGAGACAGAGATCCTTTAAAACCAGCATCATACAGGCCTATTTCTTTGTTGAACACGGATTATAAAATAATAGCAAACATTTTATCGAATAGATTATCTAAATATTTACCAAAATTAATACATATACATCAAACGAGATTTATTAAAAATAGTCAATTAGCAGATAATGTAACTCGGCTACTCAGTATAACTCATTTGGCATAAAAAAGGGAGGAGATTATAGTAGTAGCCTTGGATGCAGAAAAAGCATTTGATAGATTGGAATGGGATTTTTTATTTAAAGTATTAGAAAAATATGGGTTAGGAACATCTTTTATAAACTGGATTAAAACTTTAAATACTAACCCTAATACTAAAGTAGTGACAAATACTCAAATTTCAACACCATTCCAGTTAAAAAGGTCAACTAGACAAGGTTATCCATTATCACCTGCTTTATTTGTACTGGCGATAGAGCCATTAGCAGAACTAATTAGAATTGATCCAGATATTATGGGTTTTAGAGTTAATCAGGAGGAATATAAAATTAATCTTTTTGCTGATGATGTTTTGATTTACTTAACAAACCCACAGCATCCATTACATAAATTATCTTCTGGATTGGATGAATATGGGAAAGTATCAGGGTATAAAATAAATTGGGATAAGAATGAAATTTTGCCTCTTACTAAAGGAGACTATAGCCAATGTCGACTAGCAACCCAATTTAGATGGCTGGTAAATGGTATAAAGTATTTAGGTATAAGACTTGATAATGATGTAAAGAATTTATATAAATTTAATTATTTACCACTATTGAAAAAAATTCAAGAAGATCTTGACAAATGGATGATACTACCAATAACATTAGTGGGTAGAGTCAATGTTGTAAAAATGAATATATTTCCTAGATTACAGTATTTGTTTCAAACATTACCAATACAATTGCCACAGAAATTTTTTCAAGAGTTAAATAAATGTGTGAGAAAATTTCTTTGGAAAGGTAAGATGTCAAGAATATCATTGGAAAAATTGACATGTAAATTTGAGTTAGGAGGGTTACAACTTCCAAATTTTAAGAATTATTATAAAGCAAATCAAGTTAGATTTATTGCATCTTTCTTTAATGATCGAAAGCCGGCATGGATTAGAATAGAATTAGATAAGATAGGAGAAAATATACCTGAAGATTTTATATATAAATGGGAATCTAATTGGATACGGGAAAAGAAAGAATCTCCTATATTAAAACATTTGATTGACCTATGGAATAAGATAAATGTTGATAATGAAATAAAGAAATCTTTATTAGCAAGGAGACCTTTGTTCCAAAACAGACTTATTCCTTTTACAATGGATAATCAACTTTTATATAATTGGTACCAAAAAGGGATTAGATCTACAGGAGACTGTTATGAACGAGGTATATTGATGTCATTTGAACAACTAAAGAATAAATATAAAATATCAAATAACACTTTCTTTTGTTATCTTCATTTAAGGGCTTACTTAAAAGGCAAACTGGGTCAAACAATGATTTTGCCAAAACCCAATGAAATTGAAACTTTAATTCAAAAAGGAAAAATTAAAAAAAATATTTCTTGTATGTATAATTTGATTCAAAAATAGACAATTAAACAAGGAATCCACAAGCCAAAACAAAAATGGGAAACAGATCTGAATATTAATATTGATGAAACAAATTGGTCAAGACTGTGCCTTGACAGTATGACAAGTACAATAAACCTTCGACTTAGATTAGTACAATATAATTTTTTTATACCAATTATATATTACATTACAAAAAATAAATAGATTAGATTCAAATTTATCTGATCAATGCTTTCGGTGTAATCAAGAAATTGGTACTTTCTTACATTCTACTTGGTCTTGTTCTAAAATTCAACCTTTTTGGATAAATTTAAGAGTCTTATTGGAACAAATTACTGGAACTCAACTTCCACATAACCCTGTATTATTTCTATTAGGTGATATTGAAGGGATAAAACTGAAACTTAAATTGAATAGATATCAGAAAAAATTCATAAAAATTGCATTGGCAGTAGCTAAGAAGGCTGTAGCAGTTACTTGGAAATCCGATTCATATTTAAGTATGAATCGTTGGAACAATGAAATGGCTAGTTCTATTCCACTCGAAAAAATTACTTATAATTTAAGAGATAAATATGAAACGTTTTGGATATTTGGCACCCTTATTTACAAAAGATAGGATGGCATATTTAGTTGCTCCGATGATAAAGACCTTGGTCCCTTGGGGAAAGTAATAAATAAATATACTAAATTTATTTTGAATCCCATGGAGCATGTGGAAACCTTCCAATATCCAGGCAGTTTTCCCTTTTTTTTTCTTCTTTCTTTCTTTCTTTCTTTTTAGGTCGGAGTATATATCGGGGGGAAGGGTTAAGGGGAGGGGGGGAGGGTAGACATTATCTTTTCATGTATTCACTTTGAAAACTCAATAAAAATTATATTTTAAAAAAAGAGGAGTATTATGAGTATCATGCAGATAGAAGAGGAGGTGTTCACGGTAATACATATAACCCACACTTATTGTCTTGGACCTGTTTGAGGAAGACAGTGGCCTGGATTCTTAGATTTAAGAACCTGTTCTTGTTTCTTAGAAGAGTAAACACTTGAATATTCTTGCTCAGTCAGACTTGGATGAAGAACGATAAGGGTATTCTTTGGGGAGAGAGATTGGGAAGGCCAAAGGTCAGATTTGCCAAGATTGTTTCTCAGTGGGAGCTCAGAAAGACTGAAATAGAGATTGTTGCTATTTGCCAAGGAAATATTTACAGATGAATTCTCAAGTTTGCAAAGGGTAGAAAGTATGAAAAGGAAGAGTCTCATCTTTTCAAGCTGAATTCAGTACTTGAAAATGGTGTTTTGAGAGTTGGTGGATAGTTCAGAGTCCAAATCAGGTTTCATATCATCGGCACATGTTGTGAAATTTGTTTTTATGCAGCAGCGGTACATTGCAATACATAATAATAAAAACTGTGAACTACAGTAAGAAGTGCGAAAAAGTAATGAGGTAGCATTCATGGGTTCACTGTCCATTCAGAAATCTGATGGCAGTGGGGAAGGGTTCCTGAATCATTGAGTGTGTCTTCAGGCTCCTGTGCCTCGACCCTGATGGTAGCAATGAGAAGAGGGCATGACCTGGGTGATGGAGGTCCTTAATGATGGATGTCACCTTTCTGAAGATGTGCTGGATGCTAGGGAAGCTAGTGTCCATGATGGAGCTGACAGAGTTTACAACTTTCTACAACTTATTTTGATCCTTTGCAGCAGTCTCCCCCAAACCTGTTGGTCATGCAGCCAGTTAAAATGCTCTCCATTGTACATCTGTAGAAATTTGTGAGTTTCTTCGGTGACGTACCAAATCTCCTCAAATTCTTAATGAAATGTAGCTGCTGTTGTGCCGCCTTTGTAACTGTATTGATCTGTTGGCCTCAGGATAGATAATTAGAAATGTTGACACACAGGAACTTGAAATTACTCACCCTTTCCACCTCTGATCCCACTAAGGATTGGTGTGTTGTCCCTCGACTTGCCCTTTCTGAAGTCCACAATCAATCCTTTGGTCTTCGTCACAACTCACTATCAAGTGTGCTCGGTGAGGGTCACCATTTGGGAGGTAAAAAAAACAGATGGTAAGATGGAACAGCACATTAGTGTAAGAGGTTTTATTTAGTGCTGGGTGGAAAAAAGGCTGCCCAAAGTTGTGAAGAAAAATAGTATTTACAAAGCGAGAAATGAAAACAAACATATAGGAACAAAAAATTACAGATGTACAGAGGCTTTCTCCATGGCACACTTTGTCGTTAATTTTCCAATGTAACTATTCACCAAACGTTAAATTCAACCTCCTCACCCTCTAGCAAAGCCAGACAGAGGGTTTAAATCTGCCTGTGTGGGGTGTAGTGCGCCTGTTCCCACTAACCCAGGCATTATTTTAAGACGCTCCAAACTGTCCTTTGGGTCTTGGGATGTAATGATGTGAGTGAAAATTAAGTGAAACTGTTTGGAATGCCTGTGCCTAGGATCCTTATGTTTGAATTATAAACCAGTAGAGCATTTTAACTGAAGGGATTGTTTGAATAGCCAAGCTAGTGATTGTTTTACAGTTGGGGTGTGTAAATGGTGAACTCCCAAGAACTGCAGAATGAGAGGGCAAAGTGTGTGAACTACTGGGGAAACTAGACCAGGGACAGAACGAGGAGGAGTGACTAACCGGGCAAAGGGGCAAGGTTAGCGGGAGAATGAGCATTGCCAACCTGTTCTGTCAAAGTCTTACTGACTTTGAGTGCAAGGTTGTTGCTGTGACAACATTCAACTAGCTGTTGCTCCTCTACGCCTTCTCATCACCATCTGAAATTCTACCAACAATAGTTGTGATGTTAGCAAATTTATAGATGGTATTTGATCTATGCCTAGTGTAACACGCTATAAGGATTCACTGCTAATGTAATGGCTTCTCTGTAATGTTCACTGCTGAGGTAACAGTTTCTCTATAACAGCAGTGTTTGGGTTATGGCTGGAGATAACAAGACTGTGGTGTACATGTTAGCCAATAAGAGATTGTTGCTGTGTCTTGTGAATCTGGAAGGAGATTTTTCGCAGTCTTTGGTCGAGGAGAGATGAAGAGGGAAGACACGTGTGGAGAGAGCTGGTAGACCACCGGATGGAGTGGACTGGGATCTGAGGGCCCGAAGGTCGGCGACGCTCAGAGGAGATCGATGGTGGAAGAATGGCAAATGAGTGAGCTCCAACGTGTACTTTTGACTTTTCCTTGAAATGAGCCCTTTTTTATTTTCAATACGAACCCCATATTCAGATTAAGATTCATAAAGTTCAATCTTTTAATTGCATATGGTGTACTGTCTGATATTTTGCGTTGTTGGTTTGTAACTGGGCAGTACATTACACAGCATCCACACAAACGTGATTTTGTAGTTTGGCGGGGCTGGAGGCTGTTTTCCCCTAGACTATTTCGAGCTGGCCGAGCCTCAGGGTTACACTAGCTACACAGATGTGGGTGTAGAGAGAGTAGAGCAGTAAGCTGAGCACACATCCTTCAGGTGCATCAGTGTTGATTATCAGTGAGGTGGAGATATTATTTCCAATCTGCAAAATCTGTGGTCTTCTAGTAAGGAAGTTGAGGGTCTAGTTGCAGAGGGAGTTATAGAGATCCTGGTTTTGGAGCTTTTTGTACAGACCTTTAAGAATGATTGTGTCAACCACTATGCTGTAGTCAAAAACAGCAACCTGACATAAATATTAGTATTGTCCAGGTGAACCAAAGCCACATGAAGAGCCAGTGAGATCGCATCCACTGTAGATCTATTGTGGCGATAGGAAAATTGCAGTGAGTCAAGGTCCTTGCTGATACAGGAGCAGATTCTAGCCATAACCAACCTTTCAAAGCACTTCATCACTGTAGATGTGAGTGCTACTCTCAACCCGTGGGGGGCTGTCTCTTTACAAGGGTTCACCCTCTTGAAAAATGATCTGACATCGGCCTCCGATACATATACTTATCACTGGGTCACCAGGCTACAGATATCTTTATAACTGTAGTTTTGTTCTCCTTTTCCAAGCGAGCATAAAAGGTGTTGAGCTCATCTGGGAGTGAATTATCACTGCCATTCATGATGTTAGGTTTCGCTTTGGAGGACACAGTGGCTTGCAAACCCTGCCAGAGTTGATATGCACCTGATTCCACCTTAAACCTCAATTGGAATTGCTCTTTTGCTCTTGAGATAATCCTCTGCAAGTTGTACCTGGCTGCCTTTTATAATTCTGAATCACTGCACTTGAATGCCACAAATCTGGCCCTCAGTAGACTATGAATCACCTTGTTCATCTGTGGCTTTTGATTTGGGTATGTACAGTATGTTCTCATTGGTACACACTTATCCACACAACTTTGCCTCATAAGTCTAAACATCCTGGTATACAGGACCTTCACATCTCAGACCTAACTTTGAGGTGTGTGCATCAAGAGATGGGACGTGATGGCCATAACCAAGTTATCCTAGTTGCACCAAAGATACTGGATTCCTGGTGCTAGTACAGCCATAAGAAGGATCCTGTTGTTTGTCGACGGTTTTAAACTGTTCCCGGAAGCCAGCACATGGTGGATTTACCTCTGGACAGGGTCCCTCCAGATGAACCTCAGTTTACGTGTGCAGAAATGGGCTACTTTGGACCTTTTGAGGTGAAAAGCAGAAGGGGAACATTGAAGAGGTATGGGATCATATTTACCTGTCTAGCTATACAAGCTGTTCACATTAAAGTGCTATCTTCTTCAGACACAGATTCCTTTGTTAATACATTTCAACGCTTTATAGCCAGATGACAACAGGTTTGTGGAATGCACTGATAATGCAACAAACTTCATTGGAGGTGAACATGGGCTGAGAGGAGCCATTGAGAAGTGGAATCATTTATGTATCAGTGATGTCCTTCAGAAAGAAATTACCTGGATTTTTACTCCCTGACTGGCTCACATCTTCAAGGAACATGGAAGAGATTAATCAGGTCTGTGTGAAGGGCCCTCAATTCCACCATGAAGGTACAGAATCTTGACGAAGAGGATGTCCACATAGTGCTTTGTGAAGTAGAGGCTGTTATCAATGGTCATCCAATTACTAAAGCATCATCCGATCCCTATGATTTGGAAGCATGAACACCCAACCAGCCATTGCTTCTGAAGACCTCACCATGCTTACCACCAGGAGAGTTCAAAGGAAGACATTTATGCCCGTCGTAGATGGAAGCAAGTCCAATACATGTCAAACTTGTTTAGGAAACACAGCTACAGCAACGTCAGAAATAGTCAGGTCTAAAGCGCAATTTCCTCCAGGAGATATTGTGCTTATAGTTGACGACATAGCGCTTCAAAGCTCATGGATCATGGGAGGGTCATTTATGTCTTTCCAGCGAGAAGAGGATTTGTGTGGCAGGTGCGCATCAAGACTTAAGACCAGCTGTCTGAATTAGCCTATAACCAAGATCTGTCTTCTGTAGGAAGCAGAGGTTTGAGGAGCTACAGCTCTAGAAACTTCATGACTTTGACTTGACTTATTGTCTCGACAGAGAGTGGTGGTAAAGATCACTCTGTACTTTGCAAAGCTGACGGAGACCTATACACACAGACTCAAGGCTGTTACTGCTGCCAAAGGTGCATCTACTAAATACTGACTTGAAAGTGTTGAGTAATTATGTAATCAATTAATTTGTGTTAATATTTATAATAAATTTAGACAAATTTGTGGAAATTTATTTTCACTTGACACTAAAGAGTCTTTTCTCTTGATCAGAGTCAAAAAAGCCAAATTAAATCCACTGTGATTTTATGTTGTAAAACAATAAAACATGAAAACTTCCAAGAGGGGGTGAATACATTTTATAGGCACTGTATCTATCGTCTGTCTGTCTGTATTGTATTTTGTATTGAGCATTTATGATGGGTAATTTGTCGGGCATGGTAGAACTGAAGAGTATAATTACGTATTCATGCTTTGTTTTCAGTTCAGTTTTAGTCTGGTTAGTGCAGGGGGTGGGCTGGGGGGAATGATTTGTGTTTTTTTTTGTTGATCATTTAATGTTAACATTTAAATATGCTAAGATTGCCAATACTTAAGTACGTTTAAATATGCTTAGCCTGCTTATTTTGTTATATTGTTAGTTTTAGTTTCGTTAGTTTTTAATTGTTACAAGATTGTTCCTCTCTGTTGGTTGCTTAAATAATTGGATGTACTTTCTTTGACTTTGTTATTTGTGGAGCATGTCATACAGTGGCAACGCCCCATTTTTAGTCTATGAGCAGTTTTGGTTTGTTGTAAAGTAACTGTTACAATATCTGTAGGTCGCTAACAAATTGTTGAATGTGAAAACATATGTGCAGAACAGATATTACCCAGCATTAAATTTCTTTTAGTCATTGCACTTTTGAATACGTTACTTTATCAATAGTGACAATTTTGGCTGGGAATTATTTCAGAGTTGTCTCCACATGTCACAGTGACTTCATGAAAAATGAGACAGACTTTCCATTTGTTTGTATATAAGCTTCATTTGTGGATTCAGTATGTCATGGAGAACTATGGGGACAGATCAGAAAAAAATAAGAAAATATATGGTCTATGATATGTGATCAGTTCAGTTCTTCAGTAAAATCACCTGAGTAATATTGCCAGATTATTGCAGCAGTAGCAATAGCAAATTAATGCTTAGACCCGATGCAGACTGGGATATCGTTTCACTGAACACCTACGCTCTATCCGCCAGAGGAAGCTGGATCTCCCAGTGGCCACACATTTTAATTCCACGTCCCATTACCATTCTGATATGTCTATCCACGGCCTCCTCTACTGTAAAGATGAAGCCACACTTAGGTTGGAGGAGCAACACCTTATATTCTGTCTGGGTAGCCTCCAACCTGATGGCATGAACATTGACTTCTCTAACTTCTGTTAATGCCCCTCCTCCCCTCCTGTGTTGGGCACATGGCCAAGTGGTTAAGGCGTTCGTCTAGTGATCTGAAGGGTCGCTAGTTCAAGCCTCCGCTGTGGCAGCGTGTTTGTGTCCTTGAGCAAGGCACTTAACCACACATTGCTCTAATGTCTGTGTGAGGAGTGGCGCCCCACACAGACTTCCAATCTGCGCCTTGTAAGGCATGAAAATGCCTGATGCAGGCCTCTCATGGTCTGAGTTGATGTTCCCTACCATCCCCTTCTTACCCCATTCCTTATTTATTTATTTTCCCTCTCTTTCCCTCTCAACATAACTCCTTGTCTGTTTTCCATCTTCCTCTGGTGCTCCCCCCCCCCCCCTTTCTTCCAAGGCCTTCCGTCCCATGATACTCCCCCCTTCTCCAGCCTTGTATCCCTTTTGCCAATCAACTTTCCAGCTCTTGGCTTCATCCCTCCCCCTCCTGTCTTCTCCTATCATTTTGGGTCTCCCCCCTCCCCCCCCACTTTCAAGTCTCTTACTATCTCTTTTTTCCGTTAGTTTGTTTGTTTGTTTATTTATTTAGTTAGTTAGTTAGTTAGAGATATGGTAAAGAATAGGCCCTTTTGGCCCTTGGAACCACACCACCCAGTAACCCCTGCCGACCCCAATTTAACCCTCACCTAATCATGGGACAATTTACAATGACCAGTTAACCTACCCAGTACATCTTTGGACTGTGCGAGGAAACCAGAGGACCCAGATGCCCGGATTGAACATAAGTATGATACCCCGAGCTATAATAGTGTCACACTAGCTGCTGTGCTACTGTTGCGCCCATAAAGTGGGCCTCTTTGCCTTAAACGTTACTGAGCTGGAATCTCGCTCTTCTATGTAAATGGAGGATATTCCAATATACTTCTGCCTTGTTGATGTCTTTGGGGTGTCAGGAAATGAGTCAATTATCACGGGATAATCAGCATGTGCCCTTTTTTTGTGGACAGATTATTTATCTAACTGGGCCAATTGAGGTATTTGGTCAATGGTAACATCCAGGATATTGCTTTTGTGTACTTAGTAATGATGCCATTGAATATCAAGAAGAATTTGATTAGATTCTTCCTTGTTGGTGAAGATATGCTGTTGTGGTACAACTTGCCACCTATTAACCTGGGCCTGAATGTTGTCTATGTCTTGTTACATTTGGGCATGGACTGCTTTATTTACAAATGGAATTAAGCATTATGCAATCATCAATTAACTTCTCCACTTCTGACCTTGTGATGGAGCAAAGTCATTGTTGAATTTTATGAGGCTCTTTGGACCAAAGGTACAACCCTGCTGAATTCTTACAACAATATTACTGAGGCTGGGATGACTAACCTCTAACAAACTCAACCATCTTCCTTTATGGAGGTATAGGTTCAACTGTTGGGATGTTTTTTCTCTTTTGATTTGCATTGACTTCATTTTCACCAGGGCACCTTGATACCACACTTGAATCCTGCCTTAATGCCAGGGGAATCACTCTTACATCACTTAGAATTCAGCTCTTTAGCCCCTGTCTAGTCTAAGGCTGTTAAGTTATAGAGGTAAATGATCCTATCAAGATCCAAAATGAACATTGATGAGCAGGTGCTGTCTTATAGCACAATCAATACTTCCATCACCTTGCTGCTGTGAGAGTAGCTTAACAGAACAGTGACTAGCTGAATTGGATTTGTCCTGCATTACACTCAGTGTGAAGTGCAGTATCATTAGAATGATCATAAGGATTCCGATGATACAGCATTAGAATGACTTTATTTAAATTGTTTTCTTCAAATGAAATGCTAGCAAGCCCTTCTCTGCCCTTCTGCAATTGTTCTGTAAAGATCATGATGGATCTACTTCTTGAACCTTGGCATTCTGCAGAGCAATGGTCTCCCACATGTATTCTCGCACCCCAACAATGCAGTATAGAATTTCCCTTCCTCCACCATTAATGCTGCCCTCAGAATCAGAATCAAGGTTGATATCACGGGCATATGTCATGAAATTTGTAGTTTTACAACAACAGTACATTGCAATGTATATTGATAAGAATTATAAGTTACAATAGTGATGGCTAGTTCTTTGCTTGCGAAGATCAGGAGGCAAGTAGAGTCCTCAGGAGTGATGGCACGATCGTTGGTGACTATAGAGGCGCCCCTTCTCCATTGCAGTAGGACTTTTTTCTTCCTGCCTATGCTGAATAAAGGTCGGTGCGTGTGGTCCGATTCAACTCTTTAAGCTGTGGGGACATTCCACAAAGGGACAGCAAGCTGCGATAGCTGCAGCGATCACAAGGCTGTAGGTTGAGTATTGGAGCTTTCCTCCTGCTAGACAAATTGCCTGGTAAGGCTGATGAGTCCCATCTACCCAGGTTTGGAATTGGAGTTGTCTTTCTCTTAGGCTGGCTGCCAACCAAGGCTGATGAGCACTGCCTGCCTGCCCATTTATACTGCTGAACACTCGGCTGCACCATAACATAGCAAACTCAGTAAGGACAGGAATGCTGTGTGAAGGTGTTGCTATGGGCACAGTAGTGTAGGAGAGGCCATATGCGAGTGACCTGCATAGCAAGCCAAACCGTGATCCTGCGGTGATTACTATACCTGAAAAGACGCTTCACCTTCCTTAAGTGAGCAGGACATCCAGCCCAGGACTCACCTGGATAAGGTGTATATATATAAAATTAGTGCAAAAAGACAAGGAAAAAATACTGAGGAAGTTTTTGCGGGTTCATTGCCCATTTAGAAATCTGATGGCTGAGGGGAAGGAACTGTTCTTGAAACACTGAGTGTGTGTCTTCAGATTCCTGTACAGTACTCCCTCCTGGATGGTAGCAATGGGAAGTCCTGGGTGATACGGGTCCTTAATGATGGATGCCGCCTTTTGAGGCATCGCGTTTTGAGGTTGTTGTGGATGCTGGGGAAGCTAGTGCCCATGATGGAGCTGGCTGAGTTTATGCAGCTTTTTCTGATCTGTGCAGTGGCCCCTCCATACCAGACAGTGATGCAGCCTGTTAGAATGCTTGCCATCTGTAGAAATTTGTGAGTGTCTATGGTGACATGCCAATTCTCCTGAAACTCCTAATAAGATGCAGCTGCTGTCATGCTTTCTTTGTATTGTATGAATATAGAAATTCCTCCTCGTTTCTGTTCCAAATGCATGTCCCTCTATTCCGACGCTGTGCCCTGTGGTCCTGGACTCACCCACTATGGGAAACATCCTCTCCACATCCACTCTATCTAGTCCTTTCAATATTCAATAGATTTCAATGAGAACCCCCCCCCCCCCACCCAACCCATTCTTTTAAACTCCAGCAACTACAAACCCAGAGCCATCAAACACCTCTTATATGTTAGCCCTTTCATTCCTGGGATCATTCTCATGAATTTCTCTGGACTTTCTCCAATACCAGCACATCTTTTCCCAGATAAGGGGCCCAAAACTACTCACAATATTCGAAGTGCAGTCTGACCAATGCCTTATAAAGCCTCTGCATTATATACTTGCTTCTGTATTCTAGTCCTCTCGAAATGAATGCTAACATTGCATTTGCCTTCCATACCACCAACCCAGCCTGCAAGTTAGCCTGTAGAGAATCCTGCATGAAGACTCCTAGGTCTCTTTGCACCTCCAGGTTTTGAATTTTCTCCTCATTTAGAAAATAGTCTATGCCTTTATTCCTTCTGCTAAAGTGCATGATTATGCACTTCTTTACACTATATTCCATCTGCCATCTCTTTTCCCATTCTACCAATCTGTCTTAAGTTCTTCTACAGACACCCTGTTTCCTCAGCACTACTTGTCTTTCCACCTATCTTTTTATCATCTACAAATTTGATCACAAAGCCATCAATTCCATCATCCATATCATTGATATAAAAGGTGAAAAGAAGCTTTTGCAACACCAACACACCACTGGCCACCAGCAGCCAACTAGAAAACACCCCCTTTATTCCCACTCTTTGCCTCCCACTGGTCACCTTAAACTCCCTAATCAAATCTGGGTCATTAAGTTACACCCAGTCCAGAATTGCCATTCCCCTAGTGGGCTCAAACACAAGATGTTCTAAAAGGCCTTCTCATAGGCATTCCCCCCTTGGAATCCACCAACCTGATTTTTGCAATTTAACTGCATAATTATCTGCAGTCTAACTGCAATCTAACGGCAGTGTGGACAGGGCCAACGAACTTAACCTGTTCTTTGAGAGATTTGACATTGTGGCCCCTGCCCATCTCCCACATGAGTCATCTGTTGTCGGCCCCCAACCAACGCATATTCCACTCTCCCCTCCTACCCCTCCTCACAGTCCTCCACCCTGCTCTCATGACTATACCCCTTCCCCACAGGAAACCACCACGGTGGGCTTCACAGCTGAACAGGTGAGAAGGCAGCTGAAACGTCTCAACCCAAGCAAGGCTGCTGGACCGGATGGTGTCAGTACCAGGGTGCTCAAAGCCTGTGCCCCTCAGCTATGTGGAGTACTTCGCCATGTCTTCAACCTGAGCCTGAGGCTCCAGAGGGTTCCTGTGCTGTGGAAGACGTTCTGCCTTGTCCCTGTGCCGAAGACGCCGTGCCCCAGCAGCCTCAATGACTACAGACCGGTGACATTGACCTACCACATCATGAAGACCCTGGAGAGACTTGTTCTGGAGCTGCTCCGGCCTATGCTCAGGCCACACTTAGATCCCCTCCAGTTCACCTACCAGCCCCGACTAGGAGTTGAGGATGCCATCGTCTACCTGCTGAACTGTGTCCACGCCCACCTGGACAAGCGAGCGAGCACTGTGAGGGTCATGCTTTTTGACTTCAGTGCGGTCAACACCATCCGGCCTGCTCTGCTGGGGGAGAAGCTGACAGCAATGCAGGTGGATGCTTCTCTGGTGTCATGGATTCTTGATTACCTGACTGGCAGACCACAGCTGGTGGTAGACCTGTGGAGAGCTAAGGTACCGGTGACCCCTGTTTTCATCCAGGGGGTCAGTGTGGACATGGTGGAGGTTTACAAATACCTGGGGATACGAATTGACAATAAACTGGACTGGTCTAAGAACACTGAGGCTATCTACAAGAAGGGTCAGAGCCGTCTCTATTTCCTCAGGAGACTGAGGTCCTTTAACATCTGCCAGACGATGCTGAGGATGTTCTACGAGTCTGTGGTGGCCAGTGCGATCATGTTTGCTGTTGTGTGCTGGGGCAGCAGGCTGAGGGTAGCAGACACCAACAGAATCAACAAACTCATTCGTAAGGCCAGTGGTGTTGTGGGGATGGGACTGGACTCTCTGACGGTGGTGTCTGAAAAGAGGATGCTGTCCAAGTTGCATGCCATCTTGGACAATGTCTCCCATCCACTACATAATGTACTGGGTGGGCACAGGAGTACATTCAGCCAGAGACTCATTCCACCGAGATGCAACACAGAGCGTCATAGGAAGTCATTCCTGCCTGTGGCCATCAAACTTTACAACTCCTCCCTTGGAGGGTCAGACACCCTGACCCAATAGACTGGTCCTGGACTTATTTCCTGGCATAATTTACGTATTACTATTTAACTATTTATGATTTCATTACTATTTAATTATTTATGGTGCAACTGTAACGAAAACCAATTTCCCCCGGGATCAATAAAGTATGACTATGACTATGACGATGACTATTGAAATCCCCCATGATTATCCCAATCTGCTATTGTAATTTGTAGTCCACATCCTGCTACTGTTCAGGGGCCTAGATATAAATTCCATCAGTGTTTTTTTTCACTCTTGCAGTTTCTTAAATCTACACACAAGGATTCTACATCTTCCTGTAAGTCACCTCTTTCTAAGGATAGGATTTCATATTTTACCAACATAGCCACGCCAGCCCCTCTGCATACCTGCCTGTCCTTTTGATACAATGTGTATCCTTAGACTTTAAGCTCCTAACTTTGATCTTTTAGCCATGAGTCAGAGGTCCACAACATCATACCTGCCAATCTGTGACTGCACTACAAAATCATCTACCTTATTCCATATACTGTGTGGATTCAAATATAACACCTCCAGTCTTTTTGATTTTGGCCCACTGTTACACTTTAACACATCCCACTGACTGCAATTTTACCCTATCATCTGCTTGTCCTTCCTCATAGTCTCACTACACACTGCATCTTGTTGTGTTCTAATTTTCCCATCTTCACCCATATCACTCCGGTTCCCATTCCCCTACCAAATTAATTTAAGTCCTCCCCAATAGCTCTAGCAAACCTGCCTACAAGGATATTGGTCCTCATCAGGTTCAGATGTAACACATCCTTCTTGTACAAATCATACCTTCCCCAGAAGAGATCCCAATGATCTACAAATCTGAAACTCTGCCCTGTGCACCAATTCATCTGCCAAGTCACTCTATTCTTACCCTCACTGGCGCGTGTCAGAGGAAGCATGCCAGAGATTACTACCCTGGAGGTCCTGCTTTTCAACTTTCTGCCTAACCCTCTATATTCTCTCTTCAGGACCCCCTCCCTTTTCCTATCTATGTTGTTACCAATAGGCACCACAAATTCCAGCTGATCCCCCTTCCCATTTAGAATGCCATGGACCCATTCAGAGACATCCCTGACCATGGAACATGGGGGGCAACATACTATCCAGGTGTCTCTTTTACATCCACACAATCTGCTTTCTGTTCCTTTTATTATGAAATCCCCTATCACTACTGCACTCCTCTTCTCCCCACTTTCCTTCTGAGCCATAGAGCCAGGCTCAGTGCCATGAACACAGTCGCTGCAACTCCCCTCCCCCCCCCCAGTAGTTCATCCCCCCTGCAACAGTATCCAAAGTGGTATACAGTATTTATTATTGAGTGGATGGCCAGAGGGGAACTCTGCACTGTTTGCCTATTCACTTTCCTTCTCCTGACAGTCACCACTGTACTGTCTTCTGCAACTTCGAGGTGACAACCTCACTGTAGCTCCTGTCTATCACCTCGTCATTTTCCCATATGAGCTGAAAGTGGCCCAGCCGCAGCTCTAGTTCCTTAACACGGTCTCTAAGGAGCTGCAGTTCAGTGCACTTCATGCAGATATAGTTATCAGAGAGACCAGAGGTCTAGAGTTCCCACATTTCATACAAAGAACATACCATTACTTCAGACCCATTCTTAGTGCACTAGCTATGTACTAACAGAAAAAAAACTCTTACTAGAAACTTTATTATTTACTTAATTAGAACCTCTACCAATGCCTGCTTAAGCCTGTTCTCGCCTAAGCTTGTTGAGCAAAAGCATGACCACTCTAATATTGGTCCATTCACACAAGAGCCACTCTGCTTAAACACCTCTTTTTTTTTTATTAGCCCCACTCTGATTTCAGCCCACTAAAAAGAGACGAAAGCACTGGAGCTCTTTTTAAACCTTACACTGCATCACCAACAAACGACCTTCTGTGCTAATTTCATCCCTCCAAAACGAGCTGTAAGCATCGTAGCTCTTTTTAAACCTCCCACTGCATCACCAACAAGTAACCTCCCGTGTTGATTTCAGCCTGCCGAGTCAGTCTATGGCCTCCTCCACTGCCATTTTGAGGCTGCTCTCAGGTTGGAGGAGCAATTCACATTCCATCTGAGTAGCCTCCAACCTGATGGTATAAACATTGATTTCTCTAACTTCCAGTAATTCCCCTACCTCCTTCCCTCTTCCATTCCCCACCCTTGCTCCCCTCTTCCCTCTTCTCCTCATCTGCTTGTCACTTCCCACTTCTAGAGATGCCCCTTCTCCTCCTTTTTCTCCCGTGGTTCTCTCTCCTCCTATCAGATTCCTTCTTATTCAGCATTTTATTGTTTCTATCTATCACCTCCTGGCTTCTCACTTCCTGCACCCCACCAGCCTTCATTTATCACCTTCCAGCTTCCTATCCCCCTTTCAACCACTCCATTTTTCTGGTTTTCTCCCCCATCCATTACAATCCTGATGAAGGGTTTCGGCCCATGCTCCTGCCTTTCTGAATTCTTCCACTATTTTGAATGTGTTATTCTGGATTTCTAGTATCTGCAGAATCCCTTGTGTTGATGAAGTACACTGAATCACAGGAAGTCAGCAGCGCAGTGTTTGCGGATACAAACCAAACTCAACAAAAAAAATTATGACTTTTCTATACAAAATAATACGTTGGTGAATCTTATTTATTCACAAATATTAAGCCACTCTGAGTGTTTTCATGTTTTATTTGTTTAAGATTTTAAAATAATTTGTGTTCTGTATTATCTTTCACTTTTCCTTTATTTCACTTTCAACACTTGATTTGACATTGAATTTATTATTCTAACTCTATTTCTTCAGTCTTTAACAGTTCGTTAATTTGATGAGTTTAGGAGAATTACCTTCACAATACACAATGTTCTTCGAAGAGAACCTAAGAAATAGGGGAGGAATGGGCTATGTAGTCTTTAGTGCCTGTTCCAGCAATCATGAGGATCATGGTTAATCTTGTACCCCGTCTTCAGTGTTAAGGGTGCAACACTGAACACTGAAGACGTTCAGTATTGATTTGCATGCACACACAGGGTACCTGTAACACGTAGCAAATATCTTTGTACAAGGGGCTAACATGCTGTTAAAGATTTCTTTTCTAATATTGACAGGATCCTCTCCAGCACCCACCCACTACAGAAGAAGCCCTTGAGAAATGCTGTAAATCTTTTCTGTTCTTTAAGTTTGGTTTACATTAAAATGCCTCAGATTATGGATGAAGCCTGCCTTGTTTTGATTGTGAGCATGCACCGCATCCCAGAAGTCATCTATGGGACATTAGATGAAACACTTTTGAGCCAAAGCATTCATGAGAAACTATATGAAAAATCTAATTGGTATATCAGATGTAAGACAACATAAATATTGTAAACAACAGGAATTCTGCAGATGCTGAAAATTCAAGCAACACACATAAAATTTGCTGGTGAACGCAGCGGGCCAGGCAGCATCTCTAGGAAGAGGTGCAGTCGACGTTTCAGGCCGAGACCCTTCGTCAGGACTAACTGAAGGAAGAGTGAGTAAGGGATTTGAAAGTTGGAGGGGGAGGGGGAGATCCAAAATGATAGGAGAAGACAGGAGGGGGAGGGATGGAGCCAAGAGCTGGACAGGTGATAGGCAAAAGGGATACGAGAGGATCATGGGACAGGAGGTCCGGGAAGAAAGACAAGGCGGGGGGGACCCAGAGGATGGGCAAGGGGTATATTCAGAGGGACAGAGGGAGAAAAAGGAGAGTGAGAGAAAGAATGTGTGTATAAAAATAAGTAACAGATGGGGTACGAGGGGGAGGTGGGGCATTAGCGGAAGTTAGAGAAGTCGATGTTCATGCCATCAGGTTTGAGGCTACCCAGACAGAATATAAGGTGTTGTTCCTCCAACCTGAGTGTGGCTTCATCTTTACAGTAGAGGAGGCCGTGGATAGACATGTCAGAATGGGAATTAGAATTAAAATGTGTGGCCACTGGGAGATCCTGCTTTCTCTGGCGGACAGATAAATATTGTACTTAGCTTTAAAATTCAATTCCAAAAAAAATGAAGTTTTCAATTCAGTTCACTAAAGTCAGCCAATTGCATAACACCTTTATTTCACATTGGCAGATAAGAGGAGAGGAGCACAGCATAATAGTGTTTTTCTACGTTTTAAGCATTTATAAAAGCAAGCCATTAATGATCCAGTCACACTACTTTATGAACACAAAGTCATGTATAATGAATAGAAAATGCTATTCTAAGGTTGTATATCATGCCATTGTCATTTCTTTAATACCATTATACTAAGCTTAATTATAGACAACTAGGAATTTTCAATATAAGAACACATTTTTTCATTTCTTTGCATACAACTGGCATTTCAAGGATAGCATATTTTTACATTTGGTTGACTATTGTCCTCATCCTACAGAAAATTTCATTTTGGAATGGCAATAATGAAGAGCATGAAAGAAGCAGCATGCTGTTGGTTATTGTTCTGAGCTTGAAGCTACTTCTTGGTGATACATCAGAGGTTTGTGATTTTAAGGTGCAAATGTTGAAAAGTGGATCTAAAAATATGTAGAAAGAGTTCTTCTCTGAAGGAAACATGAGCAATATCTCATTAATAAGCAAATTTCGTTAAATCCAAATTTCATGTTGACATGTATCAATTTAGGTATTTGAAGCACAAAAATACTGCAAATGCTTTGGAATATAAAATTAATACAGAGAATTCTGAAAATGCTCAAGTCAGGCACCATTTTTGGAGAGTGACGCAGTTCATATTTCAGGCTGATGAGCTTTCATTAGAATTAGGAAAGGTTAGAAATAAAAAGATTAAAGTTGCAGAAGTGAGTTAGAGGTGGAAAGAATAAAGGGCATATCCACTAAATGTTCAAGAGAAGTTGAAGAAAAGGTACCTGGTGTCAGCTGAGAGGGTGCTGAAAGATTTGTTAACGACGTTCAGCTGCTTGGAGGAGGTGTAAATGAAAGGAGGTAAATAAAAACATTGGACAAAAATGCTGAAACTGTGTAGTTGTTAGAAATCTTCAATAAAACAAAGAATGCTGTGAGTATTCAGGAGGTCAGACAGTATCATATTGCTGAGTATTTCCAATACTTCCTCAGCTGTGATTAACAACCCTTCACTGCTGGCGCTGTTATAAATTGTGTCAATCAATCACTCCTGGTTCCATCCAACCAGTCATTCCCTTCATTCTCTTTACCTGAACTGCTCCTCTGAAAATGTTGTATGTTTTGGTTTTTCTTTAAAAGCACACGTTTTCCTAATAAATCACATATGAATGGATCACTCACTTCTTGTCTTATATTTCTTTACTTGTACCTCTTTTCACTCCTCGTACGTAAAAGGCAATTATCTTTTTAACAAAGAATCCTTTAAAAACATTTTTTTTCCACAGCCTGCTAAATCCACATCACCCTAGTTTCAGAAAATATATACAGTACTGTGCAAAAGTCTTAGGCACATGTTGCTTAAGATGTTTGCACAGTATTGTAGTAATTTTATGTATTGCACTATGCTGCTGCTGTATAAAAAAATCATGACAAGTGAGTGATGATAAACCTGATTCTGATAAGGGTCTCTATTATGGACTGAGAGTGGGAAGGGGGCAGGGAGAGAGGAATCATGATTGGAAAAAGGGGAAGGGAGAGGGGAGGAAGCAGGAAGCACCAGAGAGTCATTCTATAATGATCAGTAAACTACTTGTTTGTAATCAAATGACCTTGCCTGATGTTTCAGGGCTAGGTGTGTCCGCACCTGCACTGTCCCCCACCCTGGCATTCCTTCTCTGCCACCTGCCCCACCCCCTCCTGCAGTGCTCCACCCTTGCTATTCCCAACATCCTTTGCTCCCACCAGATTTGCAAACGCGTTCTCAGCTCCATGTTAACAAATACAGTACTATACTTGTTAGCTACAGCACCCTAACTATATATTTGTACCTAAGACTTTAGCACAGTATTATAAATTTTATATTTGTGAGTTATATTTGTGTTTTATGCATTGTTTATAATTAATATCTTAAATCTACCTAAATTACTCAGTTGTATTTCTATTGGTTCTTTTTTCAAATATGATATTTTTTGTATGTCATTGAAGTAATGGGGATGATACATATAGTATAGTAGTGCTGGAGAACTAGAGTTATCAGCAGACACTGCCCACGTTCATTGCAGCAGACAGATTAAGGGCTCCATAGCAATATTAATATTTACAGGTATTGCTAACTAACAACACGATAATCTATTGCTGAGTTAGGACTTGTACAGAGCAAAATATATCATTTGTTATTTGTGCCGTTGCATACAAATATTGCACTGTTCTTGGTATAGTGATAATTTTGAGTACTTACTGAAACTAATATTGCTTTACTTTCGTAAAATTCTGCAATTAATATTTCACATTTAGTTAAGAAAAGATCAATTTTGATTACAGATTAGACCACTGTCTTATGTAGGAAAGAATTAATGACTTAATAACTTGTCTACAAACTAATACAGTACATTCAATAGTTTGTTGATTTTAAATGTTGCCAACAAAAGAACAGAGAAAAGCATTTTTAAAAACAGCATCATCTAAGAATTACTGAAATCATTAGGTTAATGCTACCAATATTAAAAATGAACATAGTTAGTGTTAAGCTTCTGATAAATAATGCATGCTATAGAATTAACCCATAACCTTTGGTGTAAGAAAAGGAGATAACTGCATACCAGCTAATGTCACCAAGTAATCCAAGCTTATAACGTTTAATGCTTAAAATTGTTGACCAGTCAGTCGAAAAGTGGATATTTGGACATCTCACGGGATGTATTGCTTTAGGTTCCTCAAGCTTGCCCTGATATTTAATATCATAGCTCATTTTAACTTTTGCTTTAGTTCCCCATATTCTCAATTCCTTTATGATTCAAAATATCTCATCACACAAGCAGAAGTACCAAGGAAAATGATTCATCCCAGGCTGACCCTTCAATATAGAGCTAAACAGAAGTCACTAGTGACACTAAATAAATATGCATTTATTCCTGTAATAAAATAGCTCAGCATACTCTTTTCCCAAAAGTTAAAATTATGAAGCAATTTGGTAAGTAACACATTTAATATTTTATAATTCATGTTCTCTTATTTATTACAGTGAGATTTTCTTCTAATACTTAATTATTTTAATTTTCTATGTTTTTACGATTGTATTACATGGAAACGTCGCCTTAGCCCCATTTTCAAATATTACACACATCCAAGTAAATATTTGTAGGTCCTTTACAATGTTAATGAACTAAGAGTGGACTGCAAAACACTAATTTCTTCGATCATTTTATTGCAATTTCCCCCAAATTTTAATAATCATTGTGTCCCTTTTCTACTACAATATAGGAGGCCATTTCATCTATCAGGTCCCTGCTGGCTCTCAGAGTAATACAATCATCTGCTTCCCCCTATTATTTTTCTTTAACCTTGCTAATCTATTCTCTCATGCCCATCAATTCCATTGATTCTTTTTCAATTTACCTACAGTATTGGTAATTTACAGTACCCAATTCACTTACTAGCACATTTTGGATCTAAGAGGAAACCAGAGTACCCAGAAGAAACCCATGAGTTCATGAAGAGAACATGCAAACTGCACACAAACAGTTGGAAGGTCAGAATTGTACCGGTGTCATTGATGCTATGAGGTTATATCATGAACTGTTAGGACTGATAGTTGTTTCAACAAAGATTAAGAAAGGGATGATTATTTCAACAAATTGTAATTAAAGTCTAAAGGGGAAATGCCACATGTGAAGAAACATTGTTGAGTGATGGACATTGGCCAGTGTCACCACATAAAGAGACAAGGCTTATGTGGCACATGTCAAAATAGTGGGATTTATCACTCCTGGACTATTTAACTGAGCTCAGGAGAGACAATTTAACACACCTTTTAGATACATTCACTGCAGGACAACATTGAGGACCTAAGGGCAAGATTCCTGTGTTAGAGGGGGATGAGGGATTGCTGTGTTTTGTGTTTCATGGAGACATGGCTAACTCAAGGCACCCCATATTCGACAGATCAGACCTGAGGACTTCTTGATACACAGGATGGATCAGACAGCTGGTTCGGAGAAGGCAAAAAGTGGGAAGTCTGTGTTTCGTGATTAAAAACTTTTTGGTACTCAGATGCAGCAGTCTTGTTCCACTCTTGTTCCCTCAGCCTGGAACATTTAATGTTCTACTTAACAAGAGAGTTCACCTCTGATGTCCTGACTGCAGTTTACATGCCGCCAAAGGTTGATGTTAAGCAGGCACTTGAGCTACGAAGTGCTGTCATCTGCGTACCCCAAGGCTTCAATCAGGCTTGTTTGAATAATCTGCTCAATTATCATCAATGTATCACCTGCAGTCCCAACACACTCAACCACTGCCATACTACCATAAGGAATGCCTACTGTTCGACACCAAGAATGCATTTTGGGTATTTGGATATTTCTGATCACTTGTCTGGCCTCCTCCTACCTGCATACAGGTAAAGGCTAAAGAGCAAGGCTCCAGAAGTAAGGACAATGAAGAAGTGGTCATGGGAGGCAGAGGAGTGGCTATGGGATTGCTTTGAGTTGGTGGACTGGCTGTATTCAAGGACTCCTCAGAGGATCTGAACAAATACACAGTGTTTGTCATGTACTTTATAAAAGCAAGATGAGGGTGTCCTCGCACAATCATTCGGTCTTCCCCAACCAGAAGCCCTGGATGAAATATGAGATCCACAATCAGCTGAGGGCCAGATCAGTGGAGATCAGAGTCCTGCTGAAGGGTTTTGGCCTGAAATATCGACTGTACTTCTTTCCATAGATGCTGCCTGGCCTGCTGAGTTCCTCCAGTGTTTTGTGTGTGTTGCGAGGGCCAGATCAGGTCTGGCAATCAAGTAAAATACAGGAGGTCCAGATACGATCTCTGGAAAGCCATCTCATATGTGAAGTGGCAACTCCAGACCAAACTTGAATCACTGAACGACACTCAACAGCTGTCACGGGGCTCCCTTAGAACTCATACAGCCCCTGACGACCCTGTGATTTCAGTGTCTTTGAGACCAATGTAAGAGCTTATTATTGACTTTAGGAGGAGGAAACTGGGGTTCCATGAGCCAGTCCTCTTCACGGGATCAGAAGTGGAGAGAGCCATCAAGTTTAAGTTCCTCGGGGTTATCGTTTCCGAGGATCAGTGAGTCCAGTGCATAAGTGGCATTACTTTATTACTTGACTTTACTTTATTACTTTATTGTCGCCAAACAATTGATACTAGAGCGTACAATCGTCACAGCAATATTTGATTCTGCACTTCGCGCTCCCTGGAGTACAAAATGATAGTAAATATAATAATAATTTAAATTATAAATCATAAATAGAAAATAGAAAAGGGAAAGTAAGGTAGTGCAAAAAAACTGAGAGGCAGGTCCGGATATTTGGAGGGTATGGCCCAGATCTGGGTCAGGATCCGTTCAGCAGTCTTATCACAGTTGGAAAGAAGCTGTTCCCAAATCTGGCCGTACGAGTCTTCAAGCACCTGAGCCTTCTCCCGGAGGAAAGAGGGACGAAAAGTCTGTTGGCTGGGTGGGCCGTGTCCTTGATTATCCTGGCGCCACTGCTCCGACAGCGTGTGGTGTAAAGTGAGTCCAGGGACGGAAGATTGGTTTGTGTGATCTGCTGGGCTGTG
Source organism: Mobula birostris (assembly GCF_030028105.1). NCBI lineage: Eukaryota > Metazoa > Chordata > Chondrichthyes > Myliobatiformes > Myliobatidae > Mobula > Mobula birostris. The sequence goes on from NC_092377.1 coordinate 30,500,301, forward strand.
TTCATGAACTTCTGCAGCTTCTTCCAGTCTTGGACAGGACAACTTCCATACCAGGTTGTGATGCACCCTAGAAGAAAGCTTTCTACGGTGCATCTATAAAAATTAGTGAGGGTTTTAGGGACAGGCTAGGTTTCTTTAGCTTTCTCAGGAAGTACAAAGAAAGCACAACAGTGCCTCTACTTTCTTAGAAGTTTGATTTTGACAAACCTCTATGGGTGTGCAGTGGAGAGTATATTAACTGGTTGCATCACGACCTGGTAAAGAAACACCAACACCAAAAGCCTACAAAAAGAAAGTGGATACAGTCCAGTCCATCACAGGTAAAGCCCTTCCCACTATTGAGCACTTCTACATGGAGCACTGTGGCAGGAAAACAGCAACCATCATCCAGGACCTTTACCATCCAGGCCATGCTCTCTTCTCACTTCAGTCATCAGGAAGGTACAGGAGCCTCAGGACTCACACCACCAGGAAAGGAACAGTTATTGCTCCTCTACCATCAGGCTCCTCAACTAGAGGGAATAATTTCACTCAACTTTACTCACTCAATCACTGAACTGATCCCACAACCTATGGTCTCACTTTCAAGGACTCTTCATGTCATTTTCTCAATATTTATTGCTTAATTTTTAATTATTATTATTTCTTTTTGTATTTGTACAGTTGGTTGTCTTTTGCACATTGGTTGTCTGTCCATCCTATTGGGTGTAGTCTTTCATTGATTCTATTCTGCTTCTTGTATTTACTGTGAAAGCCCACTGAAAATGAATCTCAGGGTTTTTTATGGTGACGTATATGTACTTAGATACTAAATTTACTTTGAATTTTGAATGTTGTACTTGCTTTGGTCTAAAATAAGTTATTGCTGTCTTTGATGTACTGCAAAGGCCTTTGCCTGTCACATTAAGCTGTAAGGTAATGATTTTGCAGCTCAATTTAATAGTATTGAATACTGCTGCACAGAATTTTCCTTTTGCAAGTTACTGTTATATCTATTGCAGTCAGTGTTCAATATCATTCTCTCCCTTCCCTCAAGTTCAAATTCAAGTCCATTCAAACTCAAGACTGTAAACGTATACAACCAAACAAAACAATCTTCCTCTGGAGCACAATGCACCCACAAAACATATATTACACACAGCACATAAAACAAAATATTAACATAAATAGATAAAAATATAATTCAGAATGCATGGAGTTTTCAGCACAGGTAAACAGTACAGTAAACAGCTCACTATCCGAGTGATGAGAACTCATTGGTGACAGAGTGGTCATTAGTCTCACAGCCTGAGGGAAGGTCGCAGCAACAATTTTCACTCAGTAAAACCAGGAATTAATAGTGGTCTTCAGGAAAAGGAAGTTGAAGGAACACGTATCAGTCCTCATCGAGGAATCAGAAGCAGAAAGGGTGAGTAGTTTCAAGTTCAAATCAACATCTCTGAGGATCTATCCTGGGCCCAACACATTGATGCAATTACAAAGAAGGCACAACAGAGGTTATATTTCTTTAGGAGTTTGAGGAGAATTGGCATGTTGCCAAAGATACTCACAAATTTCTATAGATGTATCATGGAGAGCATTCTAGCTGGTTGCAACACCAGCTGGTATGGAGGGGCCATTGAACAGGATTGGAAGAAGCTGCAGAAAGTTGTAAACTCAGCCATCTCAGTCTCCTCAGAAAATGTACATGTTGCTGTACCTTCTTGATTAGTGAGGAGGTGTTGTGGATCCAGGTTAGACCATCCTTAATATGCACACCAAATCACTTTGTGCTCTTCATTGTCTCCATGGCAGAGACATGGATGTGCAATGGAGAGTGGCTGACCTGCACCTTCCTGAAGTCCATCCAGAGTCATCTCTTTTGTCTTGTCCATGTTGAGACTCGGGTTGTTTATTTGTTCTTGCACCATTTGACAAGCCTCTTTTCCTGCTCTCCGCATGTCAGGTTATTGTTACTGATGAGGCCAACCACTGTTGTATAATCAGCGAACTTGGTGGATCAGACAGTGCAGTCGTGAGTCACCAGTGTGAACAGCAGCAGGCTGAGCACACAGCCCTGGAGGGCATCAGTGCTCAATGCGATGGAGCTTGAGATGTTGCTGCCAACTTGGACTGACTGGAATCTTTCCATCAGGAATTCCAAGAAGCACTTTCAGGGAGGGGTGTTGAGTTGCAACAAGGACAGTTTTTCCCACCAGCCTCTGAGGGATGATCATGTTAAACACCAAGTTGAAGTTCATGAACAATATCCTGCCTTGTGAGGCATCATTTTCTAGGTGGGACAGAATGAAATGGATGGCCAAGTGTAGGACATCACTAGTGGACTGGTTTGAGCAGCAGGTGAAGTGGAAAGGGCCCAATGTAGCTAGAAGGTGGGATTTTATATGATTCAGTACCAGCCACCGATTGTTGAAGTCGGTGGCACTGGGCAGTAAGCATTTAGGCTCTTGAGCACCAGAATAATTGTGGCTTTCTTGAAGCCTGCAGAGACATTGGATATTTAAGATGTCTGTTAAGACCTCTATTATCTGGGCCACACAGTCCCTCAGCACTTGACCAGGTATGTTGCCTGGCCCTGCAGCTTTGCATTGGTTTGCCCTGGCTGGGATCCTCCTCACCTCAGCTGCACCCATTAGTGTGCCTGTTCCACGGAGGGAGAGGGGAGCTTTCTTCAATGTCACATCATTCAGCATGTCAAATCGTGCATTGAGGGCATTCAGCCTATCAGGAAGGGAGGAATCGCTGTTCTTGATGCCCAAGGTGGATTTGTAATCGGTTATGGCTTGGATACCTTGCCACAAGTGTCACTTATCCCTGGTGCCACAAAGGTGTTTATAAGCTTTCAGTGGGCACTCACACTTTGCCTTCCTGATGGTACAGGAGAGCGTACCCTTGCTGACCTTAGAGCCATCCTGTCCCCCAATCTGAACTTCAGTATGTGGATGATACGCCATCACATCAACTCTGAAGAGGATTTCCGATGTATCCTGAATACCTTTGTCAAGGCAGATCGTGCTCTGGGTCTTGTGTAGATTTTTTAAAAAACGACGTAAGTCCTATTTCAGCCACTGCCCAACCAACTATTTATCCGGCCTTGCCCTGCCTTGGCAGCATTCTCTTCTCAAAAGCAGATATCGACTCAGAGATAAACCACCGCCTGAGTAATGCTAGTGGAGCCTGTGCAAGATTAAGGAACAGAGGCTTTGAAGACCACTACCTACAGCTCTAAACAAAACTTTTGATCTATAGAGCTTATTACATTACTGTTGGAGCTGAATCATAGACCACCTACAGCAGGCATCTGAAATCCCTGGAACGATACCACCAAAGATACTAACGAAGGAGTTTTGAGGATGAGCTGGAAGAACAGACACACTAACAACAATTTAGGCTACCATGAACAGTGTCTCCACCGTGATAAAACAATGCCAATTCCAATGCATAGGACACGTCGTCCGGCTGCTTAACTCACGTCTCCCCAAACAAATCCTTTACTCCCATTTGAAGGAAGGTCAGTGAGCCCCTGGTGGGCAAATGAAACGTTTCAAAGATAACATCAAAGTCAGCCTGAAGAAATTCAACATAACATCTAAAAACTGGGAAGAGATTGCACTCAACAGATACACCTGGAGGATATCTGTTCAAGAGGGAGCTGTGGTACATGAAAACAACCTCCACTGTGCTGCAGAGAACAAGAGGTAGCTGTGAAAGGAGGCAATGAACAACCAAAATTCCCAACCATTAACCACAACCACCACTTACTCTTGCCCACACTGCACCAGAATATATGGATCCTAACTGGCCTCTACAACTACCTGAGGTTCACCAATAGACACCTTCAGTCTCTCTGTTGTAAATCCTTTAAAGTGTCATTTATTTATCTCAACTCTTTTACTCAATAAAATGAGAGATAAATAACCTGAATGATACGTTAAAAGAGCAGCTGGTTTGCTATATTTACGGGAACCTTGATTCAATCCTGACCTCCAATACTATCTTTGTGGAGCTTGCATATTCTCTTGTCGAGCTGCATGGATTTCAGCTAGGTACTCTGCTTTCCACCCACCTTCCAAAGAAATTCAGGTCGATGAACTAATTGACCTTTGTAAATTGCCCATAGTGTACAGGAAGATGAAGGGAACACATGTATAATAAAATATGATTAGTTTAAATGGGATGGGGTGGATTTGGTAGGCCGAATAGCCTGTTTCCCTGCTGTGTGATTCTATGACTATCTCTCTTTGAGAAACTATCATATTTTTCCTGTTTAAATCATCACATGTGTGTCAATTTCAAACTGCTTACCATTTATTACAATTTTAAATTTCACGATCATGAACTGGAATTTATTAAGTATAAAAAAAAAGTAAATTATGAAGTAAAATTATTCCCTCAAGGGTTACTACCGTAGCTAGTTGTAATTACCCTCCTCAATTATTGATGGAAAAAAGCTTGCATGGAACTGTGGGCTGTGGTGAGATCCTAATCACTGCATATTCATGGACCCTGACACCAGGTAGAATGAGAAATACAGTAAAGTAGGAAATATCAAAAAGAGAATCTCCACCAGTTCACTATTCTCAGTTCTGTCCTTCCAGATGCAGAGGATTTATATCTGGGGCAGCTACCCATTGAGGAGTTGGAGTAGAGACAGGTACTATTACTGTGCAGGAAGGGCCAGATGTTCCTACAGAATAGTGTGGTCAGTTTTACTAATTCCGTTTCACTTCTCGAACATTCAGGTAACCAAGATACTACCATAATTTTAAGACTATAAACTAATTTTGTAACAACATTGTGCTGGAGGTTGTGCCATCTATAATGTTCATTGGGTCACACAGTCTCCAGGTTTCTCTGGATCTTCTCCCTCGATTCTAATCCACTTCTTTTCAATTTCAACCTGTAGTGAAATACATTCCAGAATAAATAAGGAGGAATTACAATAACTCATAGAACAAAAGAAAGAGAAAGCTAGCCTGCATCTGCTTCATTTGTTAAATCTTTTCATGGGTTTGGGGTGGATTAGGACAGGTTGGAAGGTAAATTAGTGACCAAACCAGTATGGTTTAATTTCAGATAGAAGCACCTTTGTTTCATCACATATAAAGAATCAACAATAGAACTATAAGTAAACCATCCATTTCAAGTTTGGTTAAATCACGCCCATGTGGGTATTGCTAAGACCTGTACTCAGTCTTTTTTCTAATACTATCAATAGTTGAGATGTTCAATGATGTAATATTAAAAACAAATTAAAATCTGTTGATTGTGAGACATCATAGTGAAATTTTTGCTAATATACAACGTAAAAATCTAGCTGAAAAATAAAAATGTGCATGCTTGAATGAAGTCAACTGAAGGTAGTTCGCGATGGTCTAGATTTGGATCAAATGCACAAATTGCATAATTGGAAATATTGGGTAGCTTTGCTGGAGATGGTAGGCCATTATGAGCACCAATTCAATAATTTTACTAATTTCAATTGTTTTTTTAAAGTTCCATCAAAGACCATGGTTAGCATTATTTTGGTAGATTTGTGTGATAGTAATTCATTGAGCTAGATATATCTATTTCATTTGCAGTCTGGTTCAAATGAAAATAAACAAATAGTCATAAGCAAATAATAACTAAATTTGTTGCTCTGATGTTTTATGAAACTGCTTAAAATCATGGTCTTAGAGAAACTAATTCAAATAATGGACACGTGATACCATACCACTCATTTTCTTCGGGCTATTAACATGAAAAATAATATTTAATATACTAATTCATTATCTGAAATGTTTACACAGCTAAAGTATGGACATTTACATTTTATGCTTTGTTTTAAATATTACACAACATTTCAACTTTGTCAACTTCATAAACAGTTAAAACAATATGGAAGTGCAGTGGGAAATAGCCAAGTAATATAGTTTTTTTAAAATTTCTTTTTAATTCTTATTTTTCCTTCTATTAGTCAGAATTTACCTCATACAAGTGAAGTTATCAAAACAATTTAACTACCCTTAATGACATAGACTCTGAATTTTATCTGAAAAGTAACCAAGTAACAAAGTAAAATCTGGCAAAATCAGGAAATTTCTGAGAAAATGGGCACAGTGGTATTGTTGGAGCAAAATACCGTGGATTTTGGATACCAAAACAAAAACAGAAAATGCTGAAAATGCTCAGCAGCATCAATGGTAAGAGAAAGAAAGCTAACATTCTGGGTCAACGGCCCATCAGAACTAGAAGACTGAAAACAAACAGAAGTTGCAGCCAGGAGACAAGTGGAGAGAACAAAAGGAAGGACTCTGATTGGGTGTAGATTTCTCTTGCAACCACAGGCAATGCAACACTTGTCCTTTCACTTCTTCCCAACACACAGAACCCAGGTGAAGGTGAAGCAGCAATTCACTTGCTCTTCTTTCAGTCTACTATACTGCATTCAGTGTTCACAGTGTGATCTCCCCTACACTGGTGAAACTAGATGTGGATTTGCTGATTGCTTCATGGAGCATTTGCACTCAGTTTGCCTGGCCGACCCTGAGCTTCCCATTGCCTGATATCTTAATTCTCCATGGCATTCCCACTCAGACCTATCAATTTATGGCCTCCTGCACTATGACCCAACAAAGACTCGAGGAATTGCACCTTATCTTCAGTATTGGCATGTTGCAGCTTTCTGTACTTAATGTTGCAACTTGATTTCCGTCTGTATCAGTTGTTCATCTATGATACTGACTCAACTTGGTTGTTGCTTTTCTCTCTTGTGGAGTGAAGCAAGTGCTCAGTCTGACCTACTGGGCATATCTTCTTGCTCTACATCTCACAACTCTTATTCGCTTGTCTATGTTGTCACTCTCTTAACTGCTCTCATTGACTAAATAACCTTGTTTATTCTTACCCATCTTGGTTTTACCCTATCAAAGACATTGTTGCTCTTCAACTCTTGCATACTACCAAATTAAGACCATACGGCATAGGAGCAGAATTAGGCCTTTTGGCCCACCAAGTCCATTCCATCATTTCCCTCTAAACCCCATTCTCCTCCCTTCTCCCCATAATCTTTTATGCCCTGACTTATCATGAACCTTAAATGTACCCAGTGACCTGGCCTCCTCAGCTGCCTGTGGCAATAAATTCCACGGATTCACCACTCTCTGGCTAAAGAAATTACTCCTTATCTCTCTTTTAAATGGACATTTTGACTGACAGTCTCCGATCCTAGACTCCCCCAACAAAAGAAACATTCTCTTCACATTCACTCTATCTAGGCTTTTCAGCATTTGATAGGATGTAAAAAAAATAGTCTATGCTTTTATTCCTTCTGCCGAAGTGCATGACCATACACTACCTGACACCGTATTCCATCTCCCACCTCATTGCCCATTCTCCTAATGTGCTTAAGTCCTCCTGCACCCTCTGCATCCTCAACACCACCTGAACCTCCACCTATCTTCATATCATCCGTAAACTTGGCCAAATCATCCAAATCATTGCCATACAATGTAAAAAGAAACAGTCCTCACACAGATCCCTGTGGAATACCATTAATCACCAGAAGCCAATCCAAAAAAGATCTCTTTATTCCCACTCTTTGCCTCCTGTCAATCAGCCAGTGCTCTATCTATGCCACTATCTTTCCTGTAATAACCTGGACTCTCATCTTGTTTGGCAGCCTCATGTACACCACCTTGTCAAAGGTCTTCTGAAAATCCAAGTACACAACACCCACCAATTCTCCTTTGTTTATCCTGTTTGTTATTTCTTCAAAAAATTCCAACAGATTTGTCAGGCAAAATTTTCCCTTAAGGAAACCATACTGACTTTGGTCAATTTTGTCATGTGCCTCAAGTACCCCAAAAACACATCCCTAACAATCAACTCCAACATTGTCGGCTCAACCACAAACTGCTTCAACAAGCCATCTTGGAGACATTTCACAAATTCTCTCTGCTGGGATCCTGCATCAACTTGATTTTCCCAATTTATCTGCATATTGAAATCCCCCATGACTATGGTAACATTGCCTTTTTAATGTGCTTTTTCTATCTCCTGCTTTAGTTTGTAGACCGTATGTTGGCTACTGTTCGAAGGCCTATAAATAACTCCCATCAGGGTCTTCTTCCAATCCTATGTCTTCTTTCTAAAGATTTGATTTCACTTTTTACCAGCAGAGCCACTTCTCCTCTGCTTACCTACTTGTCCTTTCAATAGATTGTGTATCCTTGAATATTAACCTCCCAACTACCATCGTCTTATAGCCATGATTGTCTGATACCCACAACGTCATACCTGTGCTACAAGATCATCTACCTTATTTTGTTTACTGTGTGCGTTCAAATAAAACACCTACAGCTATCATTAATATGCAAATAAATTTGAATAATTCAGACTGATGGAATGTATGCACTTTCTTCAATCTTGGTGTTCATGACCTTGTTCTTAATATAAAACCCATACAAGAAATTTATCATAAATAGGCAGGACTTATCTTTCACAATGCAGGAGCTAAAGGACTGGCTAAATTCACAAATGCTATAGAAATAAACTGAAGCAAAGATGAGCTACTGGAAGAATTCAGGGGGTCAAGCAGCATTTATGAAGGAAACAGACAGTCAATGCTTCATGTCAAAACCCTTCAGTCTAGATGAAGGGTTTTGGCCCAGAATCCTGACTGTTTCCCTCCCAGATGCTGCCTAATCCCCTGAGTTCCTCTAGCAGCTTGTTTTTTGCTCTAGACTCCACCATCTGCCTCGTGTGTGTCTCCTCTCCAGGAAATAAACTGTATGGTTTAGGGATTTAATTTGATTTGGCTCAATAAGAGTATTTATCTAGAACTTGGATTAAGAACTTTAAATAGAAATAAGAAATTGCTGGAACTACTCCACATCCATGAAGAAACACTGAATTAACATTAAAAGTCAAGGAACTTTCACCAGAATGCTGGCCTATATAATGAGTTATTTTTAATGAGAAAAACAAATAAGAGGAGAAGGAAAACCTTGATATCAAACCTCCACTGCCTTGCAGCTATACCCACCCATGGGGAGGGCTTTGGGAGTAAACCTCAAGGTAAAAATCCGGAGCTGGAGTCCCTAAGGCAGTTCTGTGTTGAGTTCAACACTGACTGGCAACTACTGCAACACAGTTGGTGCCAAACTGTATCAGTCTCGGCTGTTCCTTTATCAGCTGCGTGAAGATGGGGAGCCTGTTGCATGGGTTGTGTATTATCTAACAGCTAGGATGCAACATCCATGGCTGATACTGACTAACAGATAACCTCCTTTTAATGAGACTAAACCCACTTACAAGATAAAAGTAAAGGTAGAAAACTAACCTTAATTTTGCATCTTTTATGATCATTATGCCAACTCAGACCACATGATTTACAGGTATCAGCAGGAAAAACTTTCGCAAGGAAGTTTGCTGACGATACGAAGATAGGTGGAGGGGCCGGTAGTGCTGAGGAAATGGAGAGTCTGCAGAGAGACTTGGATAGATTGGAAGAATGGGCAGAGAAGTGGCAAATGAAGTACAATGTTGGAAAATGTATGGTTATGCACTTCGGCAGAAAAAGTAAACGGGCAGACTATTACTTAAATGGGGAAAGAATTCAAAGTTCGGAGATGCAACGGGACTTGGGAGTCCTCGTACAGGATACTCTTAAGGTTAACCAGGTTGAGTCAGTAGTGAAGAAGGCGAATGCAATGTTGGCATTCATTTCTAGAGGAATAGAGTATAGGAGCAGGGATGTGATGTTGAGGCTCTATAATGGGCTGGTGAGACCTCACTTGGAGTACTGTGGCCAGTTTTGGTCTCCTTATTTAAGAAAGGATGTGCTGACGTTGGAGAGGGTACAGAGAAGACTCCTAGAATGATTCCGGGAATTATAGGGTTAACATATGAGGAACGTTTGTCCGCTCTTGGACTGTATTCCTTGGAGTTTAGAAGAATGAGGGGAGACCTCATAGAAACATTTCGAATGTTGAAAGGCATGAACAGAGTGGATGTGGCAAAGTTGTTTCCCATGATGGGGGAGTCTAGTACGATAGGGCATGACTTAGGGATTGAAGGGCGCCCATTCAGAACAGAAATGCGAAGAAATGTTTTAATCAGAGGGTGGTGGATCTATGGAATTTGTTGCCACGGGCAGCAGTGGAGGCCAAGTCATTGGGTGTATTTAAGGCAGAGATTGATAGGTATCTGAGTAGCCAGGGCATCAAAGGTTATGGTGAGAAGGTGGGGGAGTGGGACTAAATGGGAGAATGGATCAGCTCATGATAAAATGGCGGAGCAGACTCGATGGGCCGAATGGCCGACTTCTGCTCCTTTGTCTTATGGTCTTATGGAATATTGGTCTTCCAGTGATGGATTTCTACATTCCAGATGTGATCAATAATTTTCATTTACATAAATAATTTAAATTTCATGGCTCACATCCTCTCAGTCTAAAATATGTTAAGAGTTTAACCATGGACATGGTAATGAAAATAAACTGGAAATAATAAATACTATGTTATCCTTTAAAGTAGAAGTTTAGCTTTTCCCTGTAAGGGTATTCCTCTGCAGGAAGGATATGCACAAGGTGCAAAGGAGATTCACCACAATGTTGCTTGGGATGGAACAGCTCAGTATGAAGTGAGAATGGAGGGATTGGATCTTTTTTCCCTGGAACAGAAGAGGTTAACTGGGGACAAGATTGAGGTATATAAAATTGAGGTGTATAGATAGGTTAGACTACAGGAAATGTTTCCCCAATCAAAGAGAGGTACAACTAGAGGACATAGGTTTAGAGTAAGGAGTAAGAGATGTGGAGGGGGTCTTAGGGGATAATTTTCAAACAATTAACTTTTCAGGCTGAAGACCTTTCATCAGTATCATTATGACTTCAATATACAAAATAACCAAAAAGGGGCTATTGCAACAATTCTCTGCAAAATTGTACCTGGCAATTAAATTACTATTTGAAGCAGAGCCTACAAAAAACTTCTAAAAAGGGAAGGCCTCACTCTATATCGCAAAATTCTTTGATGCTGTAAGTTTGGAGCAACAAGAATACAAGGTCAATACTGAAAGATAATAATGAAAAATCAGGAGATGCTCATGTGGAAGCTAGAGGCACTGTGCCATCACAATCAGTTAGCTGTGATGAAAACTAAGGTGCAAATCTGACATTTAGAGCACAAGAACACCTGAGCCAATGTAGTATGTAAGGGAATCATAAACCTTTATTGTTCTTCAGAAAATAGATCAAAGCAGAATAAAGATATCATGGAAAAGAGCAATAAAATAAAAGATAACTTTTCAATAATAAATTATCTCTGAAAATGATGAAGTAGAGAGTTCCATCATTTCGTCAACACTTCAGAATTACTCATTTCACTTTAGGGAGTGCTATAACTAGCAAGTCAACAGTTTTAAATAAGAAAAGAAGGGTGGGGAAGCAGTGGGGTTTCCAGAGACAGAATTGTAAACCTTAGGTCCTTGGAAACAGTGAGTACAGCCACTAACAGTGGAACAATTTGACTTATAAATGATCAATCTTGTTTTGTAAAAATATATTGGCAATTTACCAAACAAACGAATTTCAAAGAAGATGGTAATACAACTGACCTGGTAGTGGTATCGAGCTTTAAGGTGAATGTGTTTCTCTGGCTGAATATCACTCTCTGTGCCAAATGACTTCACTTTCGCTTTAGAAGCTGATGAGTCAGGCACCTCAAATTCTACAGCGACAAATGGCTCCCATTCTGAAGGTATTTCCTGGTCTGAACCCAGCTCAAGTTTGCAAGAAAAACAATGTGGATAGTCAGATGCTGTAGAGTAAGATGAGAGAATTCATTATTACACCATCGATCTTGTTTTGTAAAAATGAGGTGAGAAGGACTGAATTGACCTTAATGTTGTTTGTACAGAAAATGTCCATATGTGTTACCATTGTCAGCTAATAAGATTATATATTGTAATTACATAAACATGCAAACAAAATACCATCTATTAAAATAATAAAGTAAAAATCCAATTTTACTCATTATTTTATTCTAATACTTCCTTTTTGAAAGTGTACAGTAGATTCTGGTTAATTGGGCCATCAGTTAATCGAAGCAACTACTAGTTTGGGAGATGTTTTAAAGAACAAAATATATAATCAAATAGATAGTTGGGATTCCCTTTGTTTATTTGGGATAAGATGCCACTTAATTGGGGCAAGAGACTGTTACTGAACAACTTCTAACTAGTGTCAGTCATGTGTACTTACATGGCTGTTAGATACTACATTGTGCTTTGATTGAACAGTTTTTAAATAGCATCAGCCATTTGTGTTTCTGTTCAAAGCAGTGATTTTTGTCACTGATGATTGGTGTAAGACAGTAAGCAGTAAGACAGTTCAGGCAAGGTTTTGCTCACAGTGTTTTCAAATATTCAGACATACAGAAGTGAGAAAATGAAACAATTCTACTACAATGAGTTAGGAACTACAAAGAATTTGATGATATCAACAATCACCTTGAATGTTGCCATGAAAATGAGGATTAGGAGGATGCAATCATTGAAAGGATTGTATGAAGGCAGTCCATGTTCTGTACTACTAGGTATGTGCATTGATTTTGTTCAAAAGATCACGGCAGTGTACACTGAATTCCTTCATTGATAACTATTAGGAACTAATCCACCGTTTTATAGCATTGTAAAGTATGGACAGTGTTCTATTTTTAATGTATTTCTTTTAAATACATAATTTGTTACTCAGTTAAAATTAGTTTGTGTTTTTATACCCCTTTAACTATTTCCATGAAATCTTGGCTAATTTCGGGAGCCGCTTAATTGGGCCAAAATGAGCTGGTCTCAGTGTGTCCCAACTAACCGGAATTCACTGTACATTGATTGACCAATATTTTATTAATTGCCACATCTACGGTGCATTCTGTTTTCCATGGTACAAGTAGTGAGTTACCTCAACTTCACTTTTTAATTGTTCCTCCAATTCTGATCTCTTGATCGTTTCCAAATCTAAATGCTCCCCCTGTGATACCTATGAATTTAGCTATCCAGTCCACAAACTTTGCAAATCCCTCCTTCCCAAATATTACCATCTCTTTACTGTTGTTTCCTTCTTTAAAATTTTCTTGAAAGATATCTTTAGTTACTGTGCCCTTTGTGCCTCAGTATCAATCTGATTTGATAACCCTCTGGGAAACCTTTGTTTTGTTACAATAAAGACATAATTTAAATACAGTATACTATTAAATTAAAAGCAGCAAAGAGGAATTTCATCTTTTAAATTCTTTGTCTATGTCCATGAGTTCCACAATGAAATGGTAAAATTTAGGCCTCCCATTGCTGTGGTTTCAGGTTCTCTTCCATCTGTGTCTGAGCGTCCAATCAATCCCTATTGTTCAAACTTGCAGAGTCTGCACTATGTAGTTAGAGCATGATCAGACTCATGTTTTCACTTCAAGACAAGTATGAAAAGTACTTTTTAAATACAGAAATATACTTTCAGCTAGAAAGATGGAATTTAGAAAAAAGAGCACTAGGCAGGACAAAACCTCAATTATTCCTTTGCATTGGAAGATTATAATCATAAAGTAAGTTATATTCACTAAATTATTAAAAGAAATGCTTTAGTAATTATAGTCTTTCTTTGCAAAATAAGGATATTAGTCCCTCTTGTCCAATATAATCAATACTTTCACTTTTGCAGACACAATTTAAAATCTTATAATAAGTGTTCAGTTTGAGTGTTCACCATTTTACTCTGTCAATTTGATAGCATGTGGCTTGTGTAAAATGTTATATTATGATTGGAAATCAGCATCTATGTGTACGCTACCAGGTTAATACATATTCACCAGTAGTTGTAATTTCTACACACTAACTTTGCACAATTGTACTATGCAAAAATACCTGCATTCTTGTCGGGTAGACCATCAATCCTCCAGACAATTGCCCTGAAAGCATGTTCATACTTAGCAGTTCCAATTGTGACTTGCATAACTGGTTCACCACCTGATGTGCTAACAGAGCCAAGTCGAGCATTCCGATTCATTTTAGCCTTCAAGGACTTCTGTCCAAAGAGATGCACAGTGCGAAATATTTTGGACCAAGCCAAAGGAACAGGAAAGCGAATCATCACATTTTCACAGTACTTGGAAGGCAGCATGTTTTGTAGACTGGAATAAGCAGAGGACATGACTAGAAATGCCTGCAATTCTGTGTAGGCACCATGAACTGTGACTACACCCTTTAGCACAAAGGGAAGCTCAGGATTATCAAAGACTGTTTTAAAGCGCATCAGTTCCACTCTACAGGCATCAGGAGGAGTAAATCTAAGGATTCTGGATTTCTCAAACTCATTTTCTTTCACACACTTATGAACACGGTAATCACAGATCTGAATCCATGTGCTATCCATATCATTTTTAAAGTAACTGTGGTCTTTAATTTGAAGCTGCAAGTCATTCAGAGTTAAGAAACATTCAACGTTGCCATTAATGAAGCACAAACAATGAATATGAGTCATTACTGAATTCTCAAAGAGTTTTCCTTCCTTTGTAAATGTACCCCAGAAATGATCTGTTATCTCAAGTGTCATTTCTTGCTCTTCGTAAATCTTCCTTCGCTGTGTTGGGAGTGGTAGCTTCATTAGTTCCTCCTCAACTGCGGCAATGAAGTCTGTGATGTCCCTGTAGTCAGTTGTTCCAAACTTCAATACCTGCTCAATCTCTGCCTCATGCAGAACTTCGGGTTTCGGATGATACTTGCGTTTTTCTGTGAACGACACGTGCTCAATCTTCACCGTGTGGATTTTACCTGACTCTTTGTAGTTCTCCAGCTTGGGTTCTGAAAGCCTGCAGTAAGCTTGCAACTGTAATTCTTTGAAGGGTTTCTCAAGGCCCTGCTCATAATATAACTGTAAAATACCACCATCCAGGAGCTTGAGATAGATTGGACCCCATTGACGAGAAGACATCATATTTTTCTTTTCAGGAATCCTCATCATTAAAGGCCACCCATCCTTGCATTCACGTTTAAAGAGATCTCTACCAATAGATGATGGCATTGGTGTAATTAACAGCTTGCTTCCTGATGCTGAACCCTGAGACAAATGGCAGTCCTCTGCTTGTATTTTTTCAAGCTTTTGGCAAAGGGCCATCAGAGAGGAATTGTTCTGAACTTGATGGTGTCCTCTTATTTTGGGTGGATGGTTTTCATGATGAAATATGTTTGCTGCATTAATGCCTGACATTTTATTAAGGTGGTTACCCTCCTGTTCATACTGAACAGCATCAGTCTGTAAAACACATCTCTGATTCCAAAAAGGGTTGGTGTATCCATTCTCATTATTGTATGACTTGAAGTGATTGGTTTGTGATTGTTCCTCTATCTTAAATAAGTGGTTATCCTTGGGTGAAGACGGTGTAATTGGAGACTGAGGCCCATAGGTTGGGGTGCAAGGAAAGCTTGTGCAATGTGGAGAAAGAGGTGTGCTACTTTCGGAGGCAGATCTCCAGGCTGTTTCATGTTGAGAGGAAAGGTTTAACACCAAACCATTGGATCTGAATCCTTTGAGCCCACTATCTGATTTGAAGGACCCTTTTGGTGATTGGAAAGCACAATCATCATCAAAAGTAACCCAATTTGGATAACTGGCAGAACACATGGTTAATCTGATGTGCTTAATTCATAAGAATCTCCTCTTTTCACAGTTCTAGAAGATGGATTGCAACTTGCCTCGCTGAAAAAACAACCAAAAAAGGATTTTAACTTTCAGTTGGTAATCCAATAGTTCTAAATGATAACAAATACTAGATTACACATAAACAGAAAAATAATGATCCTTTTTTGAACTTTAGCGGCCTTAAATGTCTAATAGCAGGATATCATAAGATGCTTTTCCTAGTATATTGCTGCTGTGGTTATTCAATATTCAACTAACCATTAGATGGCTCTCAGGCCTAAATAAACACTTTTCATGACTTTTAAAAATAGATACACTACAACTGAAAAACATTCTTCAGGAACAGCATTAAAAATGCAATTGTCTCTGTAAACAGTCTCTAAAATCATCTAAAATTGTTTAGTATATCTATTTTTATCTTTAAAAATTGAATCAGTTTAGCAACTGAGATCCATGATGATACTTCAAACACTGCCGCTCAGGAAACGTTACCAAAAATATACTGCTGGATAAACGGATGGAAAATACCACTATACACACAGTGGAATTCCTCAAAATAACATACCATACTTTCTGTGGAATAGCTCCAATAATTTTTCATTCTATGTGAAATTATGTCAAACACATATTGTCCTTCGAGTAATGATGTTTTCTGGTGACTGTGTTATTTCTGTTTGGAAGTTTGTTCATGAGTTACGTATACTTATGACACAATGATATAATCGCATCTGTGATGTAAGCGTATGTGGCAGTTGTTAATCTTTACTAAAAGTGAGAGCACATATTCTCGAGCTTCTGATGTTTCCTCGTGATTATTTAAGATGATGCTTCCCAGCTCTACAATAATATCCCTCCTCTGAATATACTACTCTTTTTAATGAGGAGAGCCAAAAGCTAACAACATTCATTGGGGCAAGAAAAAGAATGAAGTATTTGTCGATGATTGCTGAGTAACGGAGCAGACCAGAGAACTGAAACATCCAAGCCATCCCACGTCAGGGACAAAAAGGAGTGGGGGGGGAGAGAGAACAAACAATCGTGACATTGAAGATTTGAAAATCACTGGTGTACAGTAGAGCCATGACCACTGGTCAAGCAGCAGCCATTAAAAAGGCAACTTCAGCAGCAAACACTGGCAATGACAGGAGTAACCACAAGGGATTTAAACATAGTGAGAAGTGCCTTGTAACATTGTCACTATTCGGGAAAAAAAAAGACAAAATGTGGCTCAAGTCCAGACAGGATACAAGCATAGAAAGCCGAGGACCTTACGTTCTGTCACTTGAGTTCATTGGATATAAGCAGGCGTAGAATATTTCCTTAAGAGAATAGGGGAAGGTTGGTTTATTTACATAGATTGACTCCAAGAGCTATCGCTAGTTTACTAATCTAGCAGCTCCACAGAGACAGAATTCATGCACAACAGCTAAATGCACATTTGAGGAAAAGAGATAACGTTTTGTCACATGTGATATTCTTGAGAAAATTGGTATCAAATGTACATATTTGTTTGGGTTTCTATACAAAGCAATGGTATCAAAGATATATTTTTCTCTCACATTACTCAGCTTCAAATAATGCAGCTTCAAGGTCAGTATCCATTATCAAGGAACATGTGAAAAGAAAAGCATCTTACAGTTATTTGGCACTGATTATAAGCTATCTTTGTTCATTTCCAACTCTAGCACCGTACAATGCCACAGGATAACAGCATGGTGGAGCTGTTGATATATCACAGACTCTGAGTGCAGATGGGTTGACTGCAACCCAGCTTAGAGAAAAGTGGCGGCATAATAGTTTGAACAGAAAAAGCAAAATTATGATTCACATACTAACAACTCATTGGGAAGAGGCCAAGAGAAGCTGCAGAAACAACATATGAAAGTGAATGTACAAAAACGAATGAATACGTATGAAGTGCCGAAGTGGGAAGTAGTGATAATACTGCAGTACAAAATTATATCTTGTTCAAATGAAGGAAAAAAACTAGTCAGGATGTCATACATTCTTTAGATCAAGAAATCACTGCAGGACCAGAGTCTCAAAGACAGTCAAAAAGGTCCAAGCATCTGATTAAAAAAAAGATGTAATTCCTATATACATATGAAATAGCCTTTCAAGGGGGAAAAGCAGTAAATATCTATAATCAGCTGGCTGGTGGTGTAGTGGCATCTGCACCGGCTTTCAAAGCAAGTGGTCCCGGGCTCGAATCCAGCTGCTCCTTGTACACTTTCCATCCATGTTGGGTTGAGCATCGAGCTGAAAGGCGCGGAAACGACAACAAACGATATCTATAATCTTTCACCTGTCATATTATCCTCTCCTACTCTTAAGTTCATATTTCAGTATTGCATGTTACAAATTCTTTAATTGTAGACACATTTTCTATATAGAAAATAAACAAGAAGATTAGAAAAGAGTAATTTCTTTGAGGAGATGAGAGCAATTGAGCTAAATTGTCACATTTGCAGTAGGCATTTGTGTAATGCCACATGTGTAATGTTCATATTGAAAGGCCAATGATTCAGGTTTGGCCATAGTTTGTTATAGGAATTTAATATTGTGTTACTAGAAATCAATAGTCTGCACTTGGATATTTTCATTTTTGTGAAAACTACGAATACTTAGTCTTTAGCACAGTTCAAGTATTCACACATGACTATTAGTACAGGGCTGATATAAAGTCATTTGCTCATTTCTGCCATTTCAAGACAAGGGTCAAAGTCAAAGTAAAGTTTATTGTCATGTGCACAAGTATGTTTACACGAGTGCAATGAAAAACTTGCTTGCAGCAGCATCACTGGTACATAGCATCAGAAAAGCAGCATTCACAAGAAAAATATAAGTTAAACATAAATTATAAACTATTTGTCAGAAGCCTCAAGAAAACTGATTAAGATGGTGTGATAGGGTGATTGTCCAGAAGATTCACCTCTGGAACCAACTTCAGATAATGTTTATATTGTTCAAGAGAAAGAGAAAATCCCGGAAAATAATATATTCTACCTAAGCACTAAGGAATTTTGCAATCTCTCCTATGTGAGCCATTATCAGCTCCAGAATTATGCCTTTCTAAAAGCAAATTTGACCAGATATCTTAGACTATACTTACTTCTCTAGAAACAAAAAGGATAGTTCATCTTCTATTAAAATTGTTCTGATTTTAGTGCACAATCTGAAGTTCTTGTTTTAGGTATCAAATGAAGTATTGAGTTGTTTTAATATAGTTAATTGATTATTTCACATTTAAACCTTATTGCAATGCAGCAAGACCACTTCAGGGGCTAGAATGGGCCTCTTCCAGTGTTGTCTGCTACCAATTAGCAGTTAATGCTTGAGTGAGTTCCATAAGTAATTCCTCTCAAAACTTTCCCCATTTCCAGGTCTGACCATCAACAGTGATTACCCCATCATCAGGGACATCTTCAAAAATTAGTGCTTCAAGAACATCCCATCCATCATTAAGGAGCCTCACTATCTGAGACATGTCCTCTTCGGACCACTACATGCATGGGAGCCTAAAGACCCATACTCAATGTACAGTATTAGGAACAGCTTCTTCCCCTCTGCCATCAGATTTCTGAACAGCCCATGAACCCATGAACCCTGCATCACTATTCCTCTTATGCACTGTTTGTTTATTTTTATTGTAACTTATAATGACTTTATGTTTTGCACTGTAACGTTGCCACAAAACAACAAATTTCATAATGTGTCAATGATAATAAACAAGGTGGTCCCTTGGACCCTGTGGGAGGTAAGTGCAGAAATTGATGAGGCCCTAGCAAAGATATTTAAATCATCCTTAGTGACAGGTGGGGTACCAGAGGATTGGAGGATAGCCAATATGGGCATTCTCCAGGCACAGCTTGGAAGATGGAGCCTCTGGGGTGTGGTCCTATAGATGACCAATTCCAGATCAGTGCTGCCAACTGAGGCCTCATGGGAGAAGGAACATCAGGATTTTGCTGCGGAGGATGTATGGATAGAGGTCTCTGTAGTCGAGCGATTGCTTTCTTTCTCTCTCTCTCTTTCTCCCTCTCCCTCTCTCTTTCTCTCCCTCCCTCTCCCTCTCTCCCTCCCTCTCCCTCTCCCCTCCCCCTCTACTTCTTTGATGGTGCAGAAAGTTTGCTGCTATTTCTCAAGTCGGAGAATCTCAGAATAAAAAGCCACACGGCAGAATGACACCATAACAGTGACTCTTAATTTCCCCTTTCGCTGCGAAATATGTGACATCTCTTATTAGTGAGAGAGAGAGCCTGTGGCCTGTCGAACTGTCGGGTAAACAATAGTGTGTTGCTCTTGTTTGGTGGGTGGTTAGTGCTGACCCTTTTTTGCTGAAATGGATGGGGGAGGGGTTACTTTGATGTATTGATGCTTGCACGGGGAGGGGGAGAGGGGGCTTTGGAGTTCTAATATTTATCTGTCATTCATTCTTTTGGGGTTCTTCTGTTTTTGTGGATGTCTGCGAAGACTAAATATTTCAGGCTGTATACTGTATACATTCTATCATAATAAACAGAACCATTTGAACCATTTGTTGGTCCACTGTTCAAGAAAGGCTCTAAAAATAAACCAGGAAATTATAGGCTGGTGAGGCTGACATCAGTAGTGGGAAAGTTATTGGAAAATGTTCTGAGGGACTGGATATATAAGTATTTAGATAGACATGGAATGATTAAGGATAATCAGCATGGCTTTGTGCGTGGTAGGTTATGTCTAACTAATCTTATAGAGATTTTCAAAAGTTGATGAAGGCAAGGCAGTGGATGTTACCTACATGGACTTTAAGGCATTTGACAAAGTCATGCATGGGAGGTTGGTCAAGAAGTTTCAATGCTCAGCATTCAAGATGAGGTGGTAAATTGGCTTTGTAAGAGTAGCCAGAGAGTGGTAGTAGATGGCTGCCTCTCTGACTGGAGGCCTGTGACTAGTGGAGTGCCGCAGGGATTGGTGCTGCGTCTGTTGTTGTTTGTCATCTAAATCAACGATCTGGATGATAATGTGAACTGGATCAGAAAATTTGCAGATGACATCAAGATTGGTGGTGTGGTGGACAGCAAAGAAGGCTATCATGGCTTGCAGCAGGGTCTAGATCAACTGGAAAAATGGGCTATAAAATGGCAGGTGGAATTTAATGCGAGATATTGCACTTCAGTAGGATCAACCAGGGTAGGTCTTACACAACGAACGGTAGGATATTGAGGACTGCAGTAGAACACAGGGATCTGGGAATGCAGGTCCATTATTTATTGAAAGTGGTGTCACAGGTTGATAGGGTTGTAAAGAAAGCTTTTGGCACATTGGCCTTCAAAAATCCAAGTATTGAGTACAGGAGTTAGGATGTCATGTTGAAGTTGTGTAAGAGATTGTTGAGGCCTAATTTGGAGTATTGTGTGCAGTTTTGTTCATCTACCTACAGGAGCGAGGGAAATACAGTTGAAAGACTACAGAGATGTTCCCAACGTGTGAGAAATGCAAGTCCTTGTGGCAAATTTGTTACATAGTTATGCTTTGTGTCCCAGGATACAAGAGTATTGGAAGCAAATATTTGAGGTTCTATTGAAGGTACTAAAGGTTCAGATAATACCAGACCCCATTTTAATAATTTTTGGAACTTCTGTGAGGTCAAATAAACTCCAGGCTACTCAGCAACAACTCCTGACCTATGGCATACTTAATGGAAAGTAACTCATACTGATGTTCTGAAAAAAAGAGGAAACTCCATCACTCAGACAATGGCTGGCTGCATTAATGGATACTCTGCACCTAGAGAGGATAAGATACATTATCACAGACAGACTCAAGGAATTTGAAAAAATCTGGCAAGCGTTACTGTTGTATTTAGAAGAGACCAACAGCTGAACTAAGTATGGGGGGCGGTAGACCTAAACAGCACGTACGGGAGGGGTGAGGGGAGGGTAGGGCTAGGAAGGGGAAAGGAGACGGGGTGATAGGGTTTCCTTTGCTTTTTGCTTGTTTACTATATATACATTCATTTGACTTTCATTATGTTTTAAGAAAGAAAAGAAAAAAGAAGCATTGTACTTTAGGACATTGTCGGTTGTGGTTAAGCTGATGTTGCTTCACAATAAAAACATTTGAAAAAAAAAGACTACTGAGAAAATTTACAAGGATGTTGCCACGTCTGGGGGACCTGTGTTATATGGAAAGGTTGACTAAGTTAGGACTTTATCCCTTAGAACAGAAAATTGAGAGGAGATTTAATAGAGGTATACAAAATTAAGAACGGGTATAGATAGGGTAAATGCAAATCAGATCTTCACATAACTCCTCAAACTGGATAAAGCGAACCCAATTAAATGAACAACATTAAACAATATACTTGTTCGTTTAGTTATTGAGAAAAATGATCCATTATTACATATATTTGTTGGAAAAAGTATGTGAACCTCTGGGGTAATGCCTTCTACAAAAGCTACTTGGAGTTGGGTGTTCCAATCAATGAGATGAGATTGAAGGGTGGATTGTAGAGGTGTCCTGTCACATAAAAAAGACATACAAAGTCAGGTTACTGACAGCCTGCTCTTCTCCAGAAAGATCTTTTTATGTACACCTTGCCACAACCAAAAGAACTTTCAGAGGGCCTTAGAAGATGAATTGTAGAAATGCATGAAGATGGAAAAGGTTACAAAAGATTTCTAAAGACCTGATTGCTCCTCAGTCCACAGTTTGAGAAATTGTCTATAAATGGAGGAAACTCAGTACTGTTGATACTCTCCCTCGGAGTGGGCATCCTGCAAAGATCACACCAAGAGCACAAGATGCAATGCTGAAGGAGGTGAAAAAGAACCCAAGGATAACAGTAGAAGACCTGCAGAAATCTCTAGAACTTGCTAAAGTCTCTTTTCATGTGTCCACTATAAGAAAAACACTGAACAAGAATGGTGTTCATTGAAGGACACCATGGAGGAAACCACTTCTCTCTAAAACAAAACATTGCTGTATATCTCAAGTTTACAAAAGACCACCAGGATGCTGTACAATGCTTCTGGGAGATTGTTCTAAGGATAGATGAGCCAAAAGTTGAACTTTTTGGCAGAAATGCACATTGCTATGTTTTGGAGGAAATAGGACACTGCACACCAACAACAAAACTTCATCCCAACTGTGAAGCATGGTGGAAGAAACATCTTTGCTGCCTCAGGGTCTGGATAGCTTGCAATCGTTGAGGGAACACTGAATTCAAAATTGTATCAAGACACTTTACAGGAGAGCATCAGGGTAGCAGTCCTTCACCTGATGCTCAATAGAAGTTGGATAATGAAACAAGAAATGATCCGAAAGACAAGAGTAAATTAATAACAGAATGGTTTAAAAAGAAGAAAATCTGTGTTTTGGAATGGCCGAGTCAAAGACCTGACCTTAATCCTATAGAAATATTGTGGAGGGGCCTGACTCAAGCAGTTCATGCAAGGAAGCCCACCAGTATCCCATGGTTCAAGCAGTTTTGAATGGAGAAATGGTCTAAAATTCCTCCAAGCCCATGTGCAGAACTGATCAACAGTTACTAGAAACGTCTGGTTGAATTTATTGCTATACAAAGGGGGTCACACCAGCTACTGAGAGCAAAAGCTCACATACTTTTTCTAACAAATACATATAATATTGGATCATTTTTCTCCATAAATAAATGAACAATATTTTTTGTGTTACTTAGTTAATTTGGTTCTCTTTATCTAGTTTTAGGACTTGTGTGAAGATCTTATCACATTTCAGCTCACATTTATACAGAAATAGAGAAAATTCTATAAGGTTCACAAACTTTCTAGCACCACTGCAGTTGGATGTTGGAAGAATGTAGAATCATGGACACATACAGTATAGAAACAGACCCATAAGCCCACTGAGACTATGTTGACCATTAAGCATGTGTTTACGTTACCCTACATTAATCTTATTTTTTAAAATTTTCCCCACATTTATCTTTGTTAAGTTCTGCTGCTCCCCTGCAAATCAGGGGCAATCTACGGTGGCAAATTAACCTACAAACCTGCATGAATTTTGAATGTAGGAGGAAACCAGAGCACACGGGGGAAGCCCGCATGATGACAGAGAAAACATGCAAACTCCACGTGAGCAGTCCCAGAGATCAGATCTGAGCCTGAGTTTCCTGCACTGTGCAGCAGCCATTCCACAAGATGTTCCACTGTACCAGTATACCTTGTTACTTATTATCTCTTTAACATCATCAGTTATTCTAAATTATTTTTGTAAGTACATGAATTTCAAAATATTTATCATGTAAACTTTTTTAGGATTTGGAAGCTTTAAAGATGGTGCAGGGGATATTTACCAGGATGCTGTCTGAAATAGAGAGCATGTCTTACAAGTAGAGCTGGATACATTAGGGACATATAAAAATCACTTCGACAGGCACACGGATAATAGAAAAATGGACTACACCGAAGGAAAAGGTTGGATTAAACCCGAGAATAGGTTAAACGGTCGGCACAACATCATGGCCAAAGGGTCTGTACTGTGCTGTAATATTCTATAGTTTATGATAATGCTGCCTTTAACAGATTCCAAGTGTTTAAAGTTTGCAGGTGTCTTGACATTCACTCATGTTCAATGGCTCGGAGAGCGGTGACAAGCTTGACAGCTGGAGAGCCAGGTGCTTGGGTCTGACTGGCAATCAAAGCTTTTTTGTGAGTTCATCCAGCTGCCTGAACTGACACAATGCCTGTGCTGCTCTAAGTCCTGCCAAAGTGCTGGGTGTGAGGTGGAAGCAATATGGTCAGGCGAGGAGTCTCTGATAATGGACCAAAGAAAATCAGTCCAAATATTACAGATGTAAAGCCACATTACATCATGCTGCAACAGGCTGGACCCTTTCCTGCAGATTAATGAAAGCTTTGCTCTTCCATGTTTGCAGGTAATTAAATAGCAACCACTTGCTTTTATGTCAAATTTCAATTTACAATAGCTGCACAGAAATACCAAGGAGAGGAAATGAATAATAATCTTAATGTTCTCAGTGAAAAAAAAATTCTCCATTTAGAGCTCTAATGAAGGTCCTCAACTTTCTTTGACCAGCTCTGTTTCTGTTTATATTTTGGGTTTCTGAATCTATTTTGTTTCACGATTAGCTTGGAGCAGGTTTGATTTTTGCTCCTGCTGTTAAAGCTCTTTTCCTGGTTTTGGAATAATAATAAGCCAAATGCTTTTCTGTTTTTCTCTCTCTGGCTACAAGCTGAAGCAGTGCAGAACATGCAAGTCTCCAAGGATTACAAGTTCTCCAGCAATGAGACATATTGAAAACATGCCTGCAAAACTAAAAGGATGATTAGTCCTGTGAACTAATACCATACTCCAACATCTTTGGGATCTAAGTTGATGAGTGGGGTAAGTGCTTTCTCTCCAGATAAATGAATTTGGATAATCTCATCCAACTATCTAATGATCCTCGTGGTGAGATCATAGCAGAGACTAGGAAAAGAAAACGGTAAAATTGCAGAAGTGGCTATTCCACTTAGGCTGTATTTAAGACAAACTGTTTAAGGAGAGGTTCAGGAATTTTTATGGACATTTATAAAAATGTGCATGACTGACAGGAAGCCTCTACCACCAGCCAAGTATTTTGGGAATTCGCAGCAGGCCTACCCACAATTTTCCATCTAGTGAAACAACAACAAATGGACAGGAAAAATTGTTGGGTTTACATTAAACTCAGTGAAGCTACCAACCAATACACACATTCAGAAATTCTGCCCCTTTGCTCTGCATTGAGCTAATGCAATGTTTGGTCTGTGAACAGTTTATGTTGATACGGTTGACATGATTCAATTCAATAAGCACTGTAGAAGAGATTAAGATACCAGTTATCCAGGAAACAGCCCTTGCACCTAACTTTACCTAATGCTGTAAACATATTTTAAAGATAGCTTTAATTTTTCTGCTTGAATAAAATCAATAAAATGCTGGATCTTGCCTTTATGAAAGAAAATAATGTACTGATGAACAGGGCAGCTAACCAATTTATTACCTCATCATTCAGACTTGCAATGTTGACAGATTGAGTATATTCATTTCCAAGCCCCTAATCTCACTGTTACTGCAAAAATACAAAGAAGACTTCTCTGAAACTACTTTTTTGGGATTGGGTTCAGAAAAATGGATCTATTATTTCTGTTTTCATTGCAGGTTTTCAGGATCTGCAGTTCTTGCTTTTCCATTATGTGATTGGGAAATCATGGGAAGGATTTTAAACTTTGAGAAGTTACGAAGATGGGGTAAGCACCCAGAATTTCTCAAAGCAAACAACTTTATTAAAAATATTAACAATGAACCATCACTGTTTAGAACATGGAGACGCAATGTCCTAATGCAGGATCTTGACTTAAAATATTGACTATCCCCCTGCCTCCACAATGCTGCTTGACCCACTGAGTTCAAAATTCAAAATTGACTTCAGGAGAACTTATACCACACTCTATATGGGTGGCGTGGCAGTGGAAACTGCAAGCAGCTTCAGACTCCAGGGAGTGTGTACAACCTCTCATGGCTAAGAAAGCTCATCGCCATCTCTACTTTCTGAGGAGGCTGAAGGGAATTGGACTTTGCACATCCATACACACGTCCTTCTAGAGAGCATCACTGCATGGTATGGAAACTGCACTGTGGTGGACAGAAAAGCTCCACAACACCTAGTCAAAATTGCCCAATGCATCACCGGCACCAGCCTGCCCGCCATCAAGCACATATATATAGTAAGTTGCTGGAAAAGGACCAGTAGTATCATGAAGGATCCCACCCACTCTGCTCATGGTCTGTTTATACCACTCCCATCAGGGAGGAGGCATAGCATCCATACCAGGAACACCAGACTGATAGACTTAAAAATTGTTACTTTTTCCAAGCAGTAAGACTGATCAACACCTCTAATTTCACTACTATATTATTTCCTGTCAGTCACCTTATGCTTCACTCTCTCTTTCATATATATATACACACATACATACACTATATATGTTTTTATATTTATTGTGTTTTATTATAATTGTGCCTCCTCAGATCAGGATTAACAAGTATTTCATTGTTTTTGTGTACAAGAAATTACATTAAACAATCGTGAGCCTTGAAAAGACTTTTTTCTGACTGTTTAGAAGGTTGACTTGAGACAATGTCCATTCAAAGATGGGAAATATGTTTAAAGGTAAAGCACCTGCTGAAGTAGGCCTTAAAAATCTAAGAAACTATAAATATCATTATAGCAGTAACTGCTGCAAGCAAATTGCTAGTTACCCAAGTAAAATAATGAGAAGAGAAAGACAGGCACAAAGAAAGAAGGACTAGAATTAGAGCAATTAGGCCAACAAAGGGAAAAACAAGATAAGTATTAGGTTGGAGACACAAGAGGCTACAGATGCTAAAATGTGGAGCAAAAATCGATCTGCTGTAGGAACTCAAGCAACACCCACAAAATGCTTGAGGAACTCAGCAGGCCAGGAAGTATCTATGGAAAAGGGAAAACAGTCGACGTGTAGGGCTGAGACCCTTCATCACAACCATTTGTCCTGATCATGTCCTGATGAAAAGTCTTGGCCCAAAATGTTGACAGTGCTCTTTTCCATAGATGCTTCTTGGCCTGCTGAGTTCCTCCTGCATTTTGTGTGTGTTACTTGGATTTCTAGTATCTGCAGATTTTCTTTTGTTTGCTGTAGGAACTGAATGGGTCAGACAGCATCGGTGAAAGGAAATGAAACTGAGCATTTCCGGTCTTGACTCTTCATCTGAAATGGTAGTATCAAGAACCATGAATTATCTAGTTGTTCATTTGAACACTTATGCCCACGTGGATACCAATTACACACCCGAAGCTTTGATTTTCTCCAGTGAGAACAAATCAATCAACCATTTATGTCCAAAAGAAGGGACTCTGCACCGTGTAGATAGTTGTGCTGCAGGGATTACCCTTCACAGTCCACATCACTCAGCTATTGGTGCTGTGGATGTGGTCATAACCAAATCTGACACTGTTCTCACCACCCCCCCCCCGCCCCCCCCCCCCCCCCCCCGAGCGATGACTGTCAATAACCAGTGACTCGGTTGATTACACACTCCCTAACTCAAAGGGTACTGAATAATAATGAGAAATTCTGCAGATGCTGGAAATCCACAAAATGCTGGAGGAATTCAGCAGGCCTGGCAGTACCTATGTACTTTTTGTACAGTCGACGTTTCAGCCGAGACCCTCCAGCATTTTTTGTGGGTACTAAATTATCACGGTTTCAGCTAAAATCATCTCATTACTGACAAGAGGCAATTTTTCCAGTGTTCTGTACCTGACATTAACATTCTTTCCTGTTTTGTACTCAATTATAACTTCTGCCTCTGCTGTGACTGCCGTCTCTAAACACCATTACAGACAGAGATGTTTAAGGTAATTATAGCTTGGAACTCAGACATGGCACTGAAATTATAGAGCCATCCTTGACTTTAGCTTCCATATCACACCCACAAAAATGTTTTTATTCTTCCCTCTATCGAACAATATGCTTAGTGTTCTCAGGCTTCTGTAACTACTCGCATCAGGCACTCTTACCATGTAAAAACCTCTGTTATTTGATTAGAATCGTGTGTGTTATCAGGTTCAAGAATGGGGCAGGAAATACCATTTTTTTGTATAACTGCAACAGGCTTTCGTTCTCCAAACCCCTCCGATAACATGCAATGAGAATTGTTGCATCCAGTCGTGTCTTGGCCACACAAATGAACAGCATTTCACGGAAGTGGCATTTTTCATGTTAAATGTTATTGCAATAAAAATCATCGAAGTTATTTGAAGATCGACCCTATTATTAGTGACTTCCAGTTATGCTGTTTATTTATTTAGCCGCACTGCTGGTAAGTGGGGTTATTTAAGATTGTACATAATGGTCAACACGGGCAGGCTGGAGTGAAGGACCCTTTTCTGCGCCTTATGACTCTGACTTTCATACTATTCGTAAGTTATCCAGATCGCGCCGTAAACGTCATTTGACGAAACTAAATTCTGCTATTATACTAATAGTAAAAGCCTGACATTTATTACGCGCCACTTGACAGCAATTTATTCCTAATTTTAAAGAGAAAATGCTGCGTCTATACTCTCGACAGATCCACAGGTTAAAAATAGCGTGTAACTGAGCTCGACACATCAGATGGCCCGGAATCTGGCTCCGAGCTGAACCAGAGCTGGCTTCTACCATCCAGGACTTACTAGGTTATGGCGACTGATTTTTAGACACCTTCCCTGGAAAGCGTCCAAATACATTGCCTTACACATTCTGATTCAGGTAATTGCTGTCTGTGAATGAGACCACGAAGCTGAGGAAGTGGCTGCGTGGACCCATTGAAGCTTGGTATTCATGAAAGGAAATCGATTAAAAATTGCAAAATTATTTTGGATGTTGGATGAAGGATCCCAGCTGTAAACTTCTCAATAATTTTTTTCGGTTTTTCGACCTTTCCAATTTGTGTTTACATCTATGTTTATCCGCTGAATGACAGAAACTGTGAGCCTGTGATATGCTTGGCCTTCAAACACAGAGCAAGTTCCCTAAAATCCGCGGAGCTGTTTTCTGAATGTGAAATTAATGAAACGTACGGAACACAGCAGAGGTACTTACACAACGATGTCAGTTATCCAACTTGGAACAGCGATTAGATTTTTTAAATTTGATTTACATCACCAACTGTGCCATTACTTCTTCCAGGCTCTGCTCTTTAATGGAGAGGGGGAAAAAACTGCGAATCACAGTGGATAAAACTCCTGGAACTTCTCAAAATGGCACGGGAAAGCTCTACGCTTCTGCCTGAGCGGACACAGAGGTCATCACTCTGCTCCGGGCTACAGCGACTGAGGCAGACCGCACATTACAGACAGCGGTGGCAGGCAGACAGGCTTCCAACGAAATGTCTGAAGGAAAAGCACATCCTTTTTAAAAAAAAACATATATTTAATTGTGGGGGTATTATCTTCCCGCAGGCAAATCTGAAAACATTCAATTAACTCAGTTATGTTCTCTCTTCCTGTTTTCTCGAGTTCCAGTCTTTTAGTTGAAATACCCGGTGCTTAATCAAAACATCATAACAGTGAAAGTTTAGTTCGTCGACTTGCTCTTCACGGTGACGGTGCAGTCTTTTCCGAAGGTGACTGACAGTCCACGGGGCACACTGATTTGCAACAGTGAGAAATACGGTTGCTTAGCCAGACAGTTTAACAAAGAACTAAGTTGATGAGTTCGCTGTCGGGGGGTTTGCTACTTTCATCTGAAACCGGGGGATATCTGCTGGCTGAAAGGGACACAAACACGGTGCTGGATTGTGGGAAGCGCACAATAAAGGAAGTTAACAGCCTCCCAAAAAAAAGTTAGGCACTGTGAGGTCTCCTGAGAGTCCAGACCGTGTAGAGCAATGAGAGGTTTCATTTGGCGCTCTTGTCTAGAGCTTGTTTTATTCTGTTTTGTAGCTAAAGCATCAGCACAATCCGTCCTCCGAAGCTAGCCGGTGTGTTCACTGAAGTGGACGAGGACATTAATGAGTTTATTGATCTGTCAAAAACATGTCATACACTCCTCCACTGAAAATCTGACCTTAAATACCAACAGCGTTCTTTAAAGTAAGTTGTAAAAACGAGCGGAGTAATTTACCTCCCTGGGTCTTTATTAGTTCTGCAATGGCAGGAGGCGGTAATCTGGTCAGGTAAACAGATTTCTGGACTCCCAGTAGTTTAAGCATGAATCACACCGATGAGGAATGTAAACTTAACAGCTAAAATAAATATGGACGTTATATTTTATCTAAAAAGAGCTAGACTCAGGAATGGTGACATTGTTATAATTTTATTGATGTAGAAGCCCGCCTGATTCATATGGTGAGTTTCCTTGTGACATCTGACCCACTACTGAAGTTGACTGTCAACAGATATTTGTTAATCCTCGATTCCAGACAATTGGAAGTGGGCAATAAACGTCAGAGACTCGCAGTGAGATAAAACACAGAAACAGGTCCTTTGACCCACCAAGTCCGCTTGTCAGGGGTAATGTTAGGGGCAAGTACATTAGGTCCATTCAAAGGGCTGAAAGCCACGTGGATGAAAGAATAGAGGGCTATGTGGGAGGGAAGGATTAGAGCAGGTGAAACGGTTGGCACAAGTTCATAGGTTGTACTGCATTGTAATCTTCTATGTTCTAACATTCTTAGCGACTGGATGTACTTATATCTTGGGGGGGGGGGAATGGACCTATTGGGGATACTAAGATTAGTTTTGTTCAGGGGAGGTCCTGTCAAAGAAATTTCATTGAGCTTCTTGAGTAAGTGATTGAAGAAGATTGGGTAGTGGATGTTGTCTAGGTAGACTTTAGTAAAGCTATTGACAAGGTCCCTCAAAGTAGATTGGTCCAAAAGATTAAGCTTTTAGCTGGATGAAAAAATAGCATAGTCATTCAGGATGAAAAATTAGCATGGTCATAAAGCTATAGGCATGTTTTTTTCTGACAAACGTGATTCAGGTGAAAATGTATGCAGTCTGATTAATAAGAGTGCAGATGTCACTAATGTTGGAGGGATTGTGGATGATGATGAGGGTTGTCAAAGGATACAGCAGGATATAGATCAGGTGGAAAACTGGGAAACAAAAATTGCAGATGGATTTTAATCTGGGGAAGTTTGAGGTGATGCCAGGGTAGGGGGATTGGGAGGCATGAGTGGATCAGGTAGTCAAGTAGAGAGTGGTCACTGTAAAGCAGAAAGGGAGGAAGATGTGACTAGCAATGTGGCAAGGTAATTCTGTCACTAATCTCTTTTGGGATTGAAAGGACAGATTTGTAATGATGGCATGAACATTGACTTCTCTAACTTCCGCTAATGCCCCACCTCCCCATCGTACCCCATCCATTATTTATTTTTATAAACACATTCTTTCTCTCTCTCTCTCTCTCTCTCTCTCCTTTTTCTCCCTCTGTCCCTCTGACTATACCCTTTACCCATCCTCTGGGTTTTCCCCCTCCCCCTTTTCCTTCTCCCTGGGCCTCCTGTCCCATGATCCTCTCGTATCCCTTTTGCCAATCACCTGTCCAGCTCTTGGCTCTGTCCCTCCCCCTCCTGTCTTCTCCTATCATTTTGGATCTCCCTCTCCCCCTCCCACTTCCAATCTCTTACTAGTTCTTCCTTCAGTTAGTCCTGACGAAGGGTCTCGGCCCGAAATGTCGACTGTACCTCTTCCTAGAGATGCTGCCTGGCCTGCTGCGTTCACCAGCAACTTTGATGTGTGTTGACAGATTTGTAAACCTGCTAGGGGCAACACACAGACGGGTTGGGCTGTTTTCATGCAGTTTCACTCTATGACTCCAGTGGTTAGCATAACAGTATTACAGTGCCAGTGACCAGGTTTAACTCTGCCACTGTCTGTAAGGATTTTGTATGTTCTCCCTGTAACCACGTGGGTTTCCTCTGTGTGCCCTGATTTCCTCCCACATTCCAAGGATGTATGAGTCAATAGATTAACTGAACAAATGAACACTGGAGGGGGGTGGTAATAGGGCAGCGTGGCCTCATTGGGCTGGAAGGGCCTGCTACCATACCATATCTTTAAATAAATATGTATAAACTGATTGGCCGCTCGAGATATGATTTGCAATGTGATGTGACCATAAGACATATACATCAGCCAATCAGAAGACAGTGGAGGTATGTTATTTGATCTACAGTACGTCAAAGAGACAACACTAGCTAAGTTATTTGTATGATTGTAATTGAGATCAGGGAAGCTTTCAGACCAAACTGATTTTGTTACCTAGTGCATCAAACATAGTCATGGGCATATTTGCTCTTTCGATAATTGGAATATTTATGTATTCAGAGAACTAGTCCTCACAATAGCAATCAAGAATATCTGAGTTCTTGGTCTTCAGAAGCTTTTAGACCATTGATGTGAATTACTTCGACCCAACAGAAATGTTTGAGCATTTGGAAGTGTCGTCCTTTGTAGATATATATCTCAATGGCAGCACTGTCAGACTCAAACTATTGAAGGAAACAATGTCATTTTAGCTTTCTAAATTGTAAGGAATCACCTGCTGTTGCCTTTGTTCTTAAGAGGGTAAAATCGTGATTACTTTGAGTCTTCTGCCAAGAGAATGCCTGTTTGTCACAATGAATGAAGACCATTTATGTCAATAGCTTCAGTGTCTCCAGTGACTCAGGTCCCATTCACAACAAAGAAGTGTCAGAAATGATCCAAATGAATTTGAAGGTAGAGTGGAAGTTGGTGACATAATGTGATAAAAGTAACAAGTTCCACACAAATTTAAGAAGTAACACCAATATGGCAATCAATATAGCTAAAATAGAATTAGGGAGGGGTTACCAGATTAGATCGGTACATGGATTGTTTCACATGGTTAAACAAAAAGACAGGCATAGCTAGGTCTCAAGTGAGTGCATATGGCTATATCCTTGACTAGTCAAAACTGGAAGTAATCAAAAGAGAAACTGTTGCCAATGAGAATAAGTTCTGCCAGGTTGCTGAAAGGAAACTTTCGTTGGTCCAGATAGATAAAGAGGGACCTAAAATGTTCTTGATGGGAGGATAGAGATGTTATAAAGATTGGACATCCATGGTTAAGATGTAGCGGTGGGGGCTAGGAATTAGGAAGTGGTTAAAATGGTGTTGAGCTTAGGAGGTGTCCCAGATATTGGTGGGAAGGGATTGGATAAAGGGAGACATGACAGGGTCAAGGCATGAAGTGGATAGTCCTGTTTGTGGATCTTGGGTAAGAGATAGAAACAGGCAATGAATGGTTTGGGTACTGTCAGACTATGGAAGGGACTCCTGATGTGATGAGATCTCTAACTTTGTCGGAGACAGTGGCATGATGTTCATTGGTAGTTCATGGTCCAGGGAAGGTACAAGGTATCTTGAGAGTTGTTGCCTGGCTCTGCAAGGAGGTGGTCAGTCTACCAGAGTACAATGGCACAGTTCTTTTCTGTGGGTTTGATGATGACTTTGGGATTGATATTAAGTGACTGGACTGCCACATATTCAAAGTGGGCTAGGTTGGAGTAGGGAAGGGGATTGGAGAAGTCAACTTGGTTGATGTCACATTAGCAATTGGAAATGAAAAGTTCAAGAGAGGATATAAGGCCAGAGGAGGGTCTCCATGAGGGAGAGTGTGGAGATGCAAGAAAGGGTTGTCAATGTGGGGGAATCCTTGCTAAAGAAATAGGTTTTGAAGTGGAGGCAATGGAAAAAAGAGCTTGACATCAAGTCAGAGACAACATTTGTTGAGTTGCAGGTATAGGCATAGGGGGAGAAAGATGAGACTTCTGCAGGGGAAAGACTGCTCAGTGTCAGAGAGGGGTAGTTGGAGAGGGAGATAGGATAGGAGAAACGGTGAAGACAACGCAGGGTTTGAAGCTGGGGTAGGGAACAGATCAGAAAGGGGCAATGGGAGAGAGGGCTCAGGGAATTGTGGGGAGAAGGGAGTTCGGAGGAGAGAGGGGAGGGAGAAGGGTAGAGGATGGTGAGACTGTGAGTAGGGTATGGGATAATAGGTCTGTGCGGTGGAGTGTAGTGGGATCCCTGGCAGGGAAAGGGTGAAGGAGCATCCTGTGGAAGGGGGTCAGTGTTGTGAAAGCGTTTGTTTTTCCATGTAGCCATCTATTACTCTCTCTCTCTCTCTCTCTCTCTCTCTGTTCCAGCTCTGTGGCCTCCCCACTTACCCCAGTTCTGCCAGACCAGACCCACAATTCTTCCCATCACTAACTGGAACCTCATGTCGATGTGTTGACCCAGTCACAATTTATAGCTTGAAACATATCTCAGCTGTCAAGAGAGGCAGGGAAGGGAGCTATTCATTTCCTCATTGGTGGTTCTATTATAATAATTGTAAGCAGAATCAGTAAGTTACTGAGATAAGTAAGGGCAAGGAAATGGCAAAATATCACATGATACACCAAGTACTTGTGACAGAATGAGTTTTTTTGGGGGGAAATACTGAACAATTTCTTAATCATCTAGCTTATATTTTGCCTATATTACTCTCACAGTTTTTGGTCAGTAAATTGTTAATAGTCACATAAGGATCATTGAAAGAATACCTCACAATCTATGTCTATGTTTTCTTCCAAAGTCATCAGACAACGTAGCCTCATTCCAATCTAAAATGGCCAGCTGGGTTTGCCTCAATATAATTTCCGGTTGAATTATCTAGATCTTTTCAAACATGTGGCTTTCAGCTCGAGGTAATAATTTATAAATAATCTTCTATATTTCCTGGTACTGAGATTCAATTTTCTTGATGCTAGCATTTAAAATTAAGGATCCTGGATCCTTACCAAATCATGAGGCCAAATTTCTGGGGAAAAAAATTGAAATATTTCAGGAATTTTGTTTTCTATGGCCTGCTCATTTCCTTCCATTTCCATATGATCTGCCAATTTGCTGGCTTCAGACATTCATGTAGAAAAGTTTAGTATAGACATTAAACTAGACAGTTTTCTCTCCCATTGCCCTAAAGCCCTTTCTATTCCTTCAGAATTGTCAAGGATACTTGTTAATCTTTTGTAGCTTTCTAAAAATGCAAATCATCTGTTAGACAAGGAAGCAAGTAAATACAAATCACTTGGCCATGAGTTTTCAAGTTGGACCCAACATCATTTTCCACAAAATTCCTTTGGTATATACTTATAAGGAAGAATGGCCTTAGTTTGGGAGCTAATGAATTCTTACACCACTCTGAGATAAGTTATGTAGCTGAAGGGCAGGTTAACAGAAATAGGTTTTTTTAAAAAAAAAACCTGGGAGCTGCTGTCAAAGCCGGCATTTATTGCTGAGCCTTAATTGCACTTAGTAGTGAGCTGCCTTTTAGAAGGGCTATAGGCCTTCTCTTTCCACAGTGCCATTTGGCAGGTGGCTCTGTGCTTCAGGTCCAGCTACAATGAAGGTCTTGCAAAATATTTCAGAGTTAACATATACAACTTTAATGGAATCAGCAGGTACCATACATTTATTGCCTTTTTCCTACTTGGTGGGTAGAGGATGCAGGCTTGGGGGCAATGGTGGAGGGAATGTAGTCTATGTTAACAGTTCTGTCAGTTTAACTAATCCTGTGTTAGCAAGGAGGATTTTGCTAAGTAATGTCAAGGAGAAATTTTTCCATATCCATATTTGCACCAACATTGAGATCTCATAGTCATACTTTATTGATCCTGGGGGAAATTGTTTAATCTGATGATCTGTCCAGTTTTGCTCCTCCTTTGTTTGAACATATCACTAATGATACAACTGAGTGATTTGCCAGGCTACTTCAAAGTGCACTTAAGCCAACGACATGGGGTGGGTCTGGAGTCAAATGCAAACGAGATTGGGAAAAGAGGACAAATTTCTTCTTGCTGGATATTAGCAAATCAGATCTTTATTGAATTGAATTGACTTTATTACTTACATCCTTCATATTCATGAGTAAAAATATTTACATCTCTGTCTAAATGTGCAATGTGCAATTTATAATAAATAGTATGTACAACATATTATTGGTCTTTATGCCAATCTAACAGTTTACATGTTTTTGTTATAAAGATTAGTTGATGCTTTTTATCCTTACAAATTATTAACCACATTCAAAACCAGATTATAATTTGGTTATTATGTCACCATCATATCTATCAATAGTGAGATATTGACTATTGGTAAGTATGATGGTGGCATAATAGACAACTTTTTCACCATAACTTTATAAATGTACAGTCTGGTCACTCTGTTGTAAGAAAGAAGTAATTTAACTGGAAAAAGTGCAGAAAAGATTTACAAGGATGTTGCTGGGACCAGAGGACCTGAGTCATAGGGAGAGGTTGGCCAGGCCTGGTCTGTATCCCTTGGAACAAAGGAGCATGAGAGGTGACCTATAGAAACATGTAAAACTATGAGGGGCATAGATAAGGTGGATGGTAACAGTCTTTTCCCCAGGATAAGCAATGGAGATTTAGAATGAGAGGGGCAAGATTTAAAAGGGACCTAAGGGGTAACTGTTTCACTCAAAGGGTGGTGACCAAGCTGGCGCCAGCAAGCAATGTGACCAAAGGCGACATCCTTCAGACAGTTCACAAAACTACTTCTTTCACTTTCTTCATTTACTTCAACTTTTTCCTTCATTTCTGCTACTGTTAGAGCCTGTGATCTACATTTGGGTTGTGTGTTTTTGGGCCAAATGAGTTCAGAGACATTTTAAGTGAAGGTGGCCAAGAAGCCTGGAGATTGGGCATAAGCCCATGATTGACTCCATTTCTGGCCGATCAAAGTGTTGAGGAAGACTGAAATCGATGAGAGCGGAAAGCTGGTGGTGTTCATCACCGTCTACCTGCGTGTAAATGGTCTCTGTCTCTCCCTTTCGCTCACTGCTCCCAGAGGAAGGTGCTTACATACGAACGGTGTGTGTGTCTCTCTCTCTCGCCAGGGCCCATAGGTCTTGGGCAAGGTTTAATTGAAGCAGTTTGTGAATTGGATTCTGTAGTTCGCGTTATGATTTGTTTCTGGTCATTCTTTTTTGTTGCAGTTTTGTGTGATTTTGATTGGGGTGGACTGGCGCTCCGGCTTGCAAATAGTGAGGAACATGGTGCTGGATTGAACTGAACTGAACATGCCTGGACTCTTTTAATGTTTTCGTGATTTGGTTGTTTTGTATTCTGTGTTTTTCACTTTTTTTTAACCATTCACATAATTTGTTTTTTTTTTGCACATTAGGGGTTTTGACTTTTTACTTTAAACAGGTTCCAGTGTTTTCTTTGTTTCGTGGCTGTCAGTGGGAAGACAAATCTCAGGGTTGTATACTGCATAAGTACTTTGATAATAAATGTACTTTGAATCTTTGAATATATGGAATGAGCTGCCACAGGAGGTGGCTGAGGCAAGTACAGTAGTGACACTTAAAAACTACGTGGATAGGTGCATGGAGAGGTGGGGCTTAAGGGGAGATGAGCTGAACTTAGGGATTTGGAACTAGCTGGCTGGGTACCATGGTCAGAAGGACTCAATGGGCTGAAGGGCCTGTGTCCATCTGTATTGCTCTATGATGTGGTAACCTACTAGGCAAAAAACCCCTGAAACTCACAATTTAATATGGTATTTGAATATCTTGGTGTTTTGCAACATAATGCTGCAGCATTAAATTTAGAATGTTTTGGTTAATTGAAGAAAAATCTGAAATATTGCCAATAACTGTACAGTACTCTCATTACCACAGCTAGTGGTCATGGGAAGCAAGTCTCACATTTTCCAATTACATCGTAAATGACACAGAGGCCAATTATAACATATGTCGCATCCAGGAAAACAGCAACAGATCAGTGGTCAGGAAGTCAAATAAGGTTACATGATCTATGTGGGTTCATGTCAGATTCAATGCATGATAGTGTATCACCTTAAATAGTACTAAATTATACTGTACAAATTTATGAAAACCATAGACTGTAATGATAATGTTGCAGTTTATACATTTGATATAAAACAGATGGCAAAACTATTGCCCCAGCATGAGTGAGAAGGAATTTTGTCCATTTCAGTCATAGTATGTAGTATGCTGGGATCTTGCCAATTTTGTATTTAGCAAAGAAAAGTAAATCAAACTTATGTCTCGTATACACAGACATTTTAAAAATATTTTGGGTTGGGACAAAACAAAGATTCAAGTCAACAACTTGCATAGATATAGCACATTTTATAATAAAAAATAGATGGATAATGAACAGAAGACTTTATACAGGCGGCCAAAAGTCATAAAAGAAAGCAAGGTGGAGAGTTATAAGTATTCAGGTCCAGAACATATTGGCCAGGAGATCCAGGATTAGAGCCAAGGGCGAAGGAAGGCTAATAAAGCAACTGAGTGCAGTGGTCTCAGCTGTTGGGGGAGGTGAACTCATTCTGTGGCATAAGGCATTTGAATGCATACAGTAAACGGAATAAGGAAGAACAATTTGTAGCACCGTTATAGATTGGCCCGTATGACATTGTTGGCATCACTAAATCGTGGCTGAAAGATTATAGCTGGGAGCTTAACATCCAAATATCAAAAGGAAGGCGGGTAGGCAGAGGGTTGGGGTGGTTTTGTTGATACAACATGAGATCAAATCATTAGAAAGAGATGACATAGGATCGGAAGGTGTAAAATCCGTTGTGGGTAGAGCTAAAGAACTGCAAGGATAAAAAGACCCTGATGGGAGTTATATACAGACCTCCGAATAGTAGCAAAGATGTGGTCTGCAAATTACAATGGAAAACAAAAAACTCTAGTCAAAAGGGCAACGTTACAATAGTCATGGGGTATTTCAATCTGCAGGTAGATTGTGAATATCAGCTTGGTGCTAGATTCCAAGAGAGAGAATTTGCAGAATGCTCACAAGATGACTTTTTAGAGCATCTTGTGGTTGAGCCCACTTGGAAATCTACTATTCTGAACTGGATGCTGTGCAATTAACCAGAATTGATTAGAGAGCTTAAGGTAAAGGAACCCTTAGGAAACAGTTATCATAATATGATAGATTTCACCCTGCAATTTGAGAAGGAGAAGCTAAAGTCAGATGTACCAGTATATCTAACGAGGATGTCATGAACAGAGCAAGCACAAAGAAGAGAAATAATGTGTGAGATCATGAAAAGGAAATGTAACTTCATTGGACATTGATTAGGAAAGAGGAGTTAGAATGCACAGTAATTATGAGAAAAATTGAAGGGAAGAAAGCAAAAGGAAGGCAAACACAAATGATGATGGAGACAGCAGCCAGAGAACTGGAAATGAATACCAATGAATACCACTTGACCCGAAACAGGAGTGTGTGGGCCATGACAGTCAAAGCTCAAACTGGGCATGGCACCTGGTGATGATGATGATCAGTATTACAGTGGAGTAAAAGGAATTACAGAGGCATGAGAGAGGAGACAGCCAAAATTAATTGTTAGGGCACACTAGCAGGGATGATGGCAGTGCAGCAACGGCTGGAGTTTCTGGGAGCAATTCAGAAGGCACAAGATAGATAAATCCCAAAGTAGCAGTATTCTAAAAGCAGCATGACACAACAATGCTTAAAAGCCAAAGAGAGGACATATAATACAGCAAAGATGAATGGAAGTTAACAGATTGATCAGCTTTTAAAAAAACATAAGGCAACCAAAAAACTCAGAAAGGAGGAAAATATGGAATAGGAAGGTAAGCTAGCCAATAATGTTAATGAGGATACCAAAAGTTTCTTCAGATATACAAGATGTAAAGGAGAGGTGAGAGTAGAGATCAGATTGCTGGAGAGGTAGTAATGGGGACAAGGAAATGGTAGATGAACTAAATAAGTACTTTGTGGAAGACATTAGCAGCATGCTGAAAGTTTGAGAGTGTCAGGGGGCAGAAGTGAGTGAAGTTGCAATTACTAGGGAAAGGAGTTCCTGGGAAACTGAAAGGTCTGAAGGTAGAATGTTATTGCATGAAAGAAGTCACCGAAAAGAAGCACTGGTACACATGAAGCAGTCACTTTATTTGACAAAATAAGGTACACCAGGCATCATATTGAAACTTCTTTCAGTGGAAGAAGGTCTGCTTCACCCAAAACTAGCAGACATTTTATATGCTAAAGATCAAAGAAAAATTCAGGACAATTCAAACAAATCCATATTTACAATTCTTCCTTTGAACTTCATGTAGCAGTTTCAAATGCCTGGATTTTCCCACTATCACAGAGAAAATAAGTGTTAATTACTGCTGTGTCCAGGCAATGGGATATTGATTGGGTTCATGCATATATAGACAGTTAGTTAAGTGCCTGTTTCCTGGTCTGTCTGGTATGCATTTTACTGCATTTTAAATTTAATCTTCAATGCATAATCATATCTGAAGATTAGTGGCTGAAGTTAGTTAAATTTATTTGCTACATGTGCTAACCCCAAAAATTGCTCTAACAGTAGATCTCACCTGGACCAGATGGTCGAGATTAGATTCAACTTTATTGTCATTGTGCCAAGTACAGATACCAAGCCAATGAAATGCATTTAGCATCTGACCAGAAGTGCAAAGAATGGTGTTATTTACAAAATAACTGAATAAAAAGTGCTA
This sequence comes from Mobula birostris, assembly GCF_030028105.1. Lineage (NCBI taxonomy): Eukaryota > Metazoa > Chordata > Chondrichthyes > Myliobatiformes > Myliobatidae > Mobula > Mobula birostris. The sequence continues at coordinate 30,541,071 of NC_092377.1, forward strand.
CAGCACACAAATATAAAAGTACTGAGACAGTACAATATGGGTGCATTACTGCTTAGCACTGTGATGTGAGGTTCAGCAGGGTCACAGCCTCAAGGAAGAAGCTCTTCCTGTGCCTGCTGGTGTGGGAGTGGAGGCTCCTGTAGCGCCTACCGGATGGGAGGGTGAGATGCATCCTTGATAATGCTTTTTGCCTTTCCCAGGCAGTGTTTATGGTAGATGTTCTCAATTGTGGGCAATTGGGTGCCGATAATCCGCTGGGCAGTTTTCATCACCCGCTGGAGTGTTTTGCGGTCCGATACGGGACAATTGCCATACCACACCAAGATGCAGTTGGTGAGTATGCTCTCAATGGTACAGCAGTTAAAGTCTGTCAGTATCCTGGGACAGAGGTGAGCTTCCTTGATGCTCAGCAGGAAATAAAGGCGCTATTGCGCCTTTTTGATCAGGATGGAGAGTTCAGGGACCAGGTGAGATCCTCGTAAGTGTGGACACCAAGGAATTTGAAGCTTGATACATGCTCCACTACAGCGTTGACGTAGATGGGGACATGAGTGTGGCTCCTAGCATGCCTGAAGTCCACAATGATCTCCTTGGTCTTCTGGGTGTTAAGGGCCAGGTTGTTGGCACACCACGCGGCCAGGTGCTGGACCTCATCCCTGTAGGCCGTCTCGTCATCCCTTCGGATCAGGCCAACCACCATGGTGTTGTCTGCGAACTTGATTATGGAGTTAGAACCATGTACAGGAATACAGTCATAGGTGAAAAGGGAGTACAGAAGAGGGCTCAGCACACAGCCTTGAGGCACGCCGGTGTTCAGGGTGAGAATGGAGGAGGAGAGGTTATCTAACTTAACTGATTGGGGTCTGTTAGTCAGAAAGTCCAAGGTCCAATTGCAGAAGGATGAGCTGATACCAAGCTGGTGAAGTTTGGAGGGGATCACAGTATTGAATGCCAAACTAAAGCAATGAACAGCATTCTGACATAAGAGTTGGGGCTGTCCAGGTGGGTCAGGCCAGAGTGAAATGCCGTGGAAATGGAATCCTCTGTTGACCTGTTGGTGCGATAGGCAAATTGATGGTACAGGGTGGTGGGCAGACAGGATTTCAGATGTGATAGAACAAGTCTCTCAAAGCACTTTGCAATGATGGGGGTGAGTGCAACTGGACAGAAATCATTCAGGCCCGTGGCAGTGGAATGCTTCAGCACTGGCACAATGGTAGCGATCTTGAAGCTTGTGGGGACAACTGCCTGGGCCAGGGACAGATTAAAAATGTTCGTGGAGACCCCAGCCAACTGCCCTGCACAGACTCTACACCCCGGGGTTCTAAAATAGGTGGCTGAAGAGATTGTGAAGGCATAAGTAATGATCTTTCAAGAATCAATAATTCTGGAATGACTCCAGAAGACTGGAAAATTGCAAATGTCACTCCACTCTTCAAGAAGAGTGAGAGGCAGAAGAAAGGAAATTAAAGGCCAGTTAGTCTGACATGACTCTCCAATGGAATCCCAGATGGGGGCCCCCCCAGGGCTGTGCGCTCAGTCTACTGCTGTTCACTCTGCTGACCCACGACTGTGCTGCAACACACAGCTCGAACCACATCAAGTTTGCCGATGACACGACCGTGGTGGGTCTCGTCAGCAAGAATGAGTCAGCATACAGAGAGGAGGTGCAGCAGCTAACGGACTGGTGCAGAGCCAACAACCTGTCTCTGAATGTCAACAAAACAAAAGAGATGGTTGTTGACTTCAGGAGGATACGGAACGAACACTCTCCGCTGAACATCAACAACTCCTCCATAGAGATCGTTAAGAGTACCAAATTTCTTGGTGTTCACCTGGTGGAGAATATCACCTGGTCCCTCAACACCAGCTCCATTGCAAAGAAAGCCCAGCAGCGCCTCTACTTTCTGCGAATGCTGAGAAAAGTCCATCTCCCACCCCCCATCCTCACCACATTCTACAGAGGTTGTATTGAGAGCATCCGCATCACTGCCTGGTTTGGAAATTGCACCATCTTGAATTGCAAGACCCTACAGCGGATAGTGAGGTCAGCTGAGAAGATCACTGGGGTCTCTCCTCCTGCCATTACAGGCATTTACACCACACGCTGCATCCGTAAAGCAAACAGCATTATGAAGGACCCCACGCACCCCTCATACAAACTCTTCTCCCTCCTGCCATCTAGCAAAAGGCACCGAAGCATTCAGGGTCTCACAACTAGACTATGTAACAGTTTCTTCCCCCAAGCCATCAGACTCCTCAATACCCAGAGCCTGGACTGACACCAACCTACTGCCCTCTACTGTGCCCATTTTCTTGTTTATTGTTTATGGTAATGTCTGCACTGTTTTGTGCAGTTTATGCAGTCCTGGATAGGTCTGTAGTCTAGTGTGGTTTTGTGTTGTTTTACATAGTTCAGTTTAGTTTTTGTACTGTTCATGTAGCACCATGGTCCTGAAAAATGTCTCTTTTTTTACTGTGTACTGTACCAGCAGTTATGGTCAAAATGACAATAAGGAGTGACTTGACTTGACTCAGTGGTCAGGAAGATGTTGGAGTCAATTGTTAAGGATGGGATTTTGGGGTACTTGCAGGCATATAATAAAATAGGCCAAAGTCAGCATGATTTCCTCAAGGGAAAATCTTGCTTATCAAATCTGTTGGAATTCTTTCAAGAAATAACAAGCAGGATAGACAATTGACAATCAGTTGATGTGTATTTGGATTTTCAGAAGGCCTTTGAGAAGGTGCCACATATGAGACCACTTAACAAGAGCCAATATTATTACAGGAAAGATACTAGCATGGATAGAGCATTGGTGGAGGCAAAAGTGGGAATAAAGGAAGCCTTTTTGGATTGTTTGCTGGTGGCTCATGGTGTTCCAATGAGGATCTTTTTACATTATATGTTACTGATCTGGATGATTGTATTGATGGTTTTGTGGCCAAGTTTGCAGATGATATGAAGATAGGTGGAGGGAACAGGTAGTGTTGAGGAAGCAGAGAGGCTACAGAAAGACTTAAGACAATTTAGGAGAATGGGCAAAGAAGTGGCAGATGGAATAGAGTTGGGAAGTGCACTTTGGTAAAGGAAATAAAAGCATAGACTATTTCCTAAATGAGAGAAAACTCAAAAATCTGAGGTGCAAAAGGACTAAGAAGTCCTCATGCAGGATTCTTTAAAGGTTAATTTGAAGATTGAGTCTGTGGTGAGGAAGGCAAATTCAATATTAGCATTTGTTTCAAAAGGTCTTGAATATAAAAGCAAGGATGTAATGTGCCTTACAAGGCACTGGTGAAGTTTTACTTGGAGTACTGTAAGCACTTTTGAACCCCCTATCTAAGAAAGGATGTGCTGACGTTGGAGGAGGCACAAAGGATGTTCACAGAAATGATTCCGGGATTGAAAGGCTTATCATATAAGAAGCTTTTGATGGTTCTGGGCTTGTATCCACTCAAAATCAGAAGAATGAGGGCAATCTCATTGAAATCTATCAAATGTTGAAAGACCTTGATAGAGTGATTTGATCAATCTAAGCACCAGGCCAATTTGGAAAGAATCGTGCAGTGGGGTCCAGGCCCAGAGCATATCGTTGTGACTGGGCCTAGGTTCTAGTTCAAGGAATGACCTGATGTTTGGACGATTTAAGCGCCGGGCTAGATGGATTGAAAAGGCAAGTTTTTGGGTCAAGAAGCAAAGGTTGGGCCAGTTCTGCCTGCTGCTCTGCGACAGTTATTCAGCTCTGCACTGAACTGAGGCGGAGGATGTGGCCTGCTCTGGACTTCATGTCTATGGACTCACTTTTGATCTGAATGCTACTTCCTTACTTTTACTGTTTGCACAATTTGTTGTTTTTTCTTCTTGTTCATTGCGTGTTTGATAGTCTTTTTTTAAATGGGTTCTTTTTGGTTTCTTTCTTTGTGGCTGCCTGTAAAGAGACAAATCAAGGTTATATAACGTATACATTGATGATAAATGTACTTTGAACAGTAATTTTATATATTGCACTGTATTGCTGCTGCAAAAAAAAATTCATAACGTGAGTAATGATAAACATGATTCTGATATGGGTCTCTTAAGTGGGAAAAGTGCAGGGAGAGAGGAATCATGGTTGGGAAAAGAGGAAAGGAATGGGGAGGGAATGGGAAACACTGGAGAATCACTCTGTAATAATCAATTAACCTATTGTTTAGAATCAAGTGATCTTGCCTGGTGTTTCAGGGCTGGGTGTGTCTGCAGCTGCACCAACCTCAATCCCCCCCCCCCCCACCCTCCTCGCCCCGGCACTCCTCCTCTGCTACCTGTCCAAGTCTCACCATTCCCAACATCCTTTGCTCCCGCCAGATTTACAAACTCACTCTCCAGTCCATATTAACATATACAGTACTGTGCAAAAGTCTTAGGCATCCTTGCTATATACAGTGCTTTTAAAAAGTATTCACTCCCACCCCCAGGGTGGCTGAGATAGGAGAGACTGTGCATACAACAACTGCTGACCGTGTGGCTTCACCTGTCACAGTTTTATGGGAGAGTCACAAAGAGAAAGCCGTTGGAAAAAACTCAAATGAAATCTTGGCTAGAGCTTGCCAGAAGGCATATGGGGTACTCTGAAATCAGCTGGAAGGTGGTTCTTATGGTCTGATTAAACCAAAAATGACCTTTTTGGCCAGACTAAATGCTCTATTTGGGATAAGCAGAACACTGCACATTATCAAAAACACACCGTTCCTACTGTGAAACATGTTGGTGGCTGCATCGTGCTGTGTGAATACTTCACTACAGCAGGCCCTGGAAGGCTTGTGAAGGTAGAGGACAAAATGAATGCAGCAAAATATAGGAAAATCCTGGAGGAAACCCTGATGCCGTCTGCAAGGGAACTGCGACTTGTGAGAAGATTTGTTTTCGAGCAAGATAATGACCCCAAGCAACAAGTCAAAGCTACACAGGAATGACTTAAAGAAAAAGCACAAGTTAATGTTCTGAAGTGGTCAAATTAGAGTCCAGACCTCAACCCAATTGAGAATTCGTGGCTAGGCTTGAAAAGGCTGTCCACTCGCAATAAAACAATAAAACATGAAAACTTCTGGGGAGGGGGGGTGAATAATTTTTATAGGCACTGTAAATATGCTCAAGACTCTTGGACAGTACTGTAGTATGTGACCACACAGATCAATACATGTGATGGCAGAGTGGACCTGGAAATCAAAAGGATTGGCACTCTTTTTTTTTGCTATGAAATATTTTCCAATAACTTAGCTGAGATAATAACAGTGCAGCAACAAATCAAGTACAATTCCAGCTGTTTACAATTGCATTAATAAAGGCTTGTGGTGCAAAACTGTGCAATTTAAACTAATGAAATGTTACTCCACAAATCTTGTCAGCCCCCATTCTTTTGTCAGTTGCTGATTCACAAATGTACATTCCACCCTTTTGTTTTTAATTGGGAGTCATCATTTACAAGTTTTGATTTTCTCTCCTCATAGTACCTTGTAAATCAAGGTATGATATCTATATGGTGACATGGGGAATGAGGCCATCTAAAACTCACAAGCTGGTTATTTGACATTTAGTATTGAAAGAGTCCAATGGGTACAACAATGAATTGGTCCGAATTATTGTACTGAAGACAGCTGATAACACTTGAAACCTTTCAGCCTGGATATAACAAGTAAGATCATGATACTTTCATCTATTATTACTTTGGTGCAGATAAACTAATTAGGCGGTCTTACTGACTCTTCTGGACTTATCCTTGAGACGATACGCATATTTAAAATTGCTGTAAAAGTATTTAAAATATGGAAGATAAAATAGAAATGTTGTATACATAATGTATTGATGTACATAATTCAACAATTCTAGTGCCTCAGAAAAGAAGCCAGTGGCCCCTCCCACCCCAGATATTCTTTCTCCTCTCCCCTGTCATCAGACAGAAAATACAAAGGCTTAAAAGCACACCATAGATTCAATACCGCTTCTATCCCACTGTTATAAGACTCCTTACTGATGGTATAAAGAACTCTTGACCTCAGTCTACCTCATCATACCCTAGTACCTTATTACACTGCACTCTCTGGGAAAACTACATTCTGTTATTGAGTTTCTCTTGTACAACCTCAAAGTACCTATTTTTTAAATATCTATATGCACAGTTTGCAAAACTCAATTTTTCAGTTTATCTTGGTACATGTGACAATAATAAACCAATACCAGAACAGTCTCAAGGAGTGAATTTGGGTTACTCCTTGTAATCAAATTTCAGATCCTAAGCAGTCATTAAGGATCTGTATTGGTGCAGTTTGAAGAAAAATATTCTATGAATAACATGCAAACATAGAATTATTACACTGCCGAATCCTTAAAACGGCACTATGACATTGATTAGTTTCCACTCAGTTGAACTGTTTTCTTTTCCTTGTTGTTTCCATCTGCCCAGCATTCCTGCCTCATCTAGTTTAACTCATTGTCTGTTCTTATATTCACAATGTGCAACCATTTGTTGTCTCCATTAACCACCTGCCAGCCTCTCCATCTGCCCATCAACTCCTCTTTACCTAGACTTAGCTATTATTTGCCAGCTCCCATCTCACACCCCTTCCCCCCCTCCCTTTGACATTGGCCATCATCCCTCTTCACTTTCATCTAGTCCTGATAATGGATCTCAACCCAAAATAAAGAACCGTAGTCTTGGGTCCTTCTGCTACCAGATGCAGAAAGGGTCAGTTGGGAGGGGAACCCCCCAAATATTGAAAGGGTATACTATCTTTGGGGGCCACTTGAGCAGCAATGGTTTAAAAAAGTGTTAACACTAAATGTATTGACCAGACTTCAAAGTACGAAGTACATTTATTATCAAAATATGTATACATTATACAACCTTGAGAGTGGTCTCCTTACAGGCAGCTACAAAACAAAGAAACTGCAAAAGAACACATTTATAAAAAACTGTCAAACACAATATGTGGAGAGAAAAATATCATGCAAACAATAAAAGTAAACAACTAGCATTCAGAACTAGAGTTTTATGAAAGACACAAAGTCAGACATCACTGCAACAGCCACAGTTCATAACAAACCTGAGTAAACGTTGCAAGACCGCAAACACGAAGCCAGGCATCAATGCAGGCAGCACTGCAGTTCAGTGCAGAGCTAAGAAAGCATCTCGAGGCAGCGAACAGTACCAGCGCTCGCCTCTGGCCCCAACATCAGCACCATCTTAAACCCTGCTACACTAAGAATGTACTGTATAAAGATATTGCACTGCTATTTATTTCACTTTTAAGCTGATCTTTGAAATAAGAATACCACTTTGTCTCCACAGATCCTGTCTTTTAGCAGTTTGTGTTTTGCTCCAGATCCCAGAATCTGAAGACACTCTTTCCTTTCTACTGCTCCATACTTCACATCCGCTGACTTATTTACTACTGTAGAAAAAAACAGATAGAATGCCCATAACTTTTTGTTCAGCTTTACCGGGTGCTGCTTGGAAATTCTGTACAGCAGCCAAAAGAAATGCTTGTTCTCTTTGTGGTGGTGGGGGGGGGGGGCACAACTGGCCTCCATTGTTTTTCCCTCAACATATTAAAATAAGCACATCAGAACATAGCAGGAAAGATATCTTCTTTAAGGAAACTTCAATGCCAGCATTGAACCAGCAGATACATTACTCAGTCACTCCAGAATTTAAATCTCATTAATTCTAATAGATTTATTGTATAGAATCCTAAATATACCATAATTTTGCCAGAATATTTGTAACATTTTAGCAGTGCATGCAAGTAAAAGAAAACAGCTGAATCCTTTCCTCTCTATTGATAGAATTTTCTGGAGTTGATGGATCAATTTAAGTTAAAAATATGACTGATGACAGAGTCTGCTTATTGAAACAGGTTTATAGTAACCCCTACTTCCATTAAATTTGGGATTGAGTTTAAAGTTCATTATTGGCTGTTGGGTAAAAAAATTACATGAATTCTAAGAAAGTCATTAAATTATAAACCAAAATATAAAAATACAATATAAAATTAGGCACAAATAATAGGTATGTTACAATTCTGATCCAGCAATTTATTGAAGCAAGCTTATAAGCAACTTAATATCACCATAAGCCAGCATTAATGAACTGAATATAAATTATAGTAGTCAAATTGGTAAAATTATTCAAGTAACTTCTTAAATAACTGACAATTAGTTATTATCAAAATATCAAATGATTAACAAAGCTTTGTAACCTGCTTTTCATGAGTACAGTTGATTAAATTTCTATTTGTGTTGACATACTATTGGAAAACTAATATAACGCAGATAGTGATATACTCTTGGGGGGGTGGGGTAGAGACTTTTGGATGCTATTTCACCCAAATTTTCTGGCCGTGCTGAATCATTCTTTAATCTTAATCAGCTACATCCATTCTGGTTTCTTAACATCAGTCTACTTGCAACTCTGTCTTTCATCCAGTTACAGACAAAGGGGTTTAATTTGATTTTGATCGTTCTGCCCCAAGTGATTAGATGCTAGAGAACACAAAATCTCTATTCAATAAAATTACATTTAAAAATTGTTAAGAAACCTTCTGCTCCAACGGGCTGTAGATGGTGCAAACCCCTCTATTGTTATGAGAAAGCTTCATAGATTCACAGAGCTCTACAGCACAGAAAAAGGCCATTCAGACCATCAAGTCCATGCTGAACTAGTCTCATTGACTTGCAGATAGACCACATTCCTCCATATCTCACCCAATTTGGATATATACTTATCCAAGTTTTTCTTAAATGTTGAAATCGAACCTGCGTCCACCACTTCTACTAACAACTCATTGCACACTTGCACCACCCTCTGAAGATGTTCCCCCTGGGTTTCCCTTTAAATATTTCACCTTTCATCCTTAACCAATGACCTCTAGTTCGTGTTTCACCCACCTTCAGTGGAAAAAGCCTCCTTGCATTAATCCTAAAATCCATAATTTTGTATACTTCTATCAAATCTCCCTTCATTCTCCTGTATTCCAGGGAATAAAATCTGACCTATTGAACCTTTACTTATAACTCAGGCTCTGGCAACATCCTTGTATTTTTTTTCTATACTCATTGAATCTTATTGATGTCTTTCCTGTAGGCTGGTGACCAGAACGGCTTGCAAAATGTCAAATTTGGTCTCACCAATTTCTTATACAACTATATCATAACATCCCAACTCCTGTACTTAATATTTTGATTTATCCTTTCTTCCCTTTTCTTAATTAGCCAATTGAACTATCTCTACCCTACAGCAATCAGAAATGACAAATGGGAAATTTTAATATTTGCAATCATCTTGCATTTTATTTTTTCACCTCTCACAATGCTCTACCCAAGCAGAAATGGAAATACATTGCATTTATAAAACTTATCATACCAGCAAGGGATGTCCATAGTATGGATGAATAAAGAAAACAGAGGGATATATAGAAGGGTTAGATTGATCTTGGACTAAGTTAAAAGGTCAGCACAACATTGTGGGCCAAAGGGCCTGTACTGCACTATACTGTTTTGTTCTATGTTCTATAAAAAGAGTTCTTTCTGGATTCCTCGCACAGAGTTTTATATGAACTTAATGCTTTTAAGCTTTTTCAGTTCAGTTTCAAAGATCTTATGCTAGGTCCTGAAAGGTCTTTGCTAAGTGCAACAACATACTGAATATTCTTACTATTCAGTGCTCATTCAATATGAAATAATGAAAATACACTGATAACCAAATCACATTAATTTTTCAATTATTATCAGTGACTGAATGTCGTATTCACAACATACTGGACATTTCCAAGATAACTCAGTGAATGAGCAAATTAGCTATGTGAAGGAAGAAAGTGGAAAAGATTGAGCAGCAAGACATAAAACTGCTAGAGTAATTAATTTAGGTTTTAAAATGTATCATTAGAAACATTTAACTTAATGAAAATATATTATTAACCAATTTGAAACACAAAAAAAGCAATTTTAAAATAACTCCAGGGTAAATTATTTTACACAGCATGTGTACTTAATGAATGACTAGGGAACAATACTTCTGTTTGAATAAATTTCTGTTGTAGAAAATGAAAATCCAAACTATCAAAGGAAGCTGACAGGAAGAATAAAATGGGATTTGTGCAGGACTGGTGCATATGGATGTCCCAAAGGGTGCTTTTTCATGCTATATGACTCTATGATAATAAATATTGTCTGTGAAAGTCTGCATAAATATTAAGATAGATATTGTCTTGGTCAAATATTGTATCATTCGACAATAAAATTATCTAGTCATTATATCATTGTTGGAATGTGTTCAGATTGGTTGAGAATTCTGTAAGTAATTATATTTCAAAAAGGTATTTTGTTAAAGGTCCCAAAGTGCTTTTTAGTCAGAGGTTGTGAAAAGGTGCTGCGTGGATGCACCTTTCATCTAAATAGTGCTGAGAAATGCACAACAAGCTGGTGTTTCAGTTGTATAATAATGCAAAACTCTAAATGTGCAGTACAGTGTTCTTTTTTATTGACTACTTTCCCATTAACATTATTCCGTGAATAGATTTTTGCAGTCAGATGTTCTTGGGGGTGGGAGGAGTAATGGGGAGGAGGGAGGAAACAGGAGGAGAACAATGTGAGTCATTGGAAAAAATTGCAGGATGAGCAGTCTATAGACATTCAAGAAGAAAAGCAAGGTAAACCACAAAGGTTATAGTTGTGCTCCACATTTCAAGAAAACATCTGCCAGGCACAATATGCTGGATTTTTTCAGTTCAGAAATAGTTACATAATTACCACACAGTTTGTCACATAATTCAATGTACAAAACCATCTTTATGGATTTACACAAATAAAATGACTTAAAAGCTACCATTACAAATTACACAGTGGGTGGAAATTTCACAGGTACATTTTTGGATAGGTCTTAAGTGCCAGAATATGTTCCTAAAATTTTAGGGAATGGTATATAAAAAATCCTGTGGATAGAATATTTTGATTTCTCAGCTCTACAATTCCACTATCATTACACACCTTTACTCCCAGAATGAAATCATTACAATTCTTCATTTGGCATCAAACTTCCCTGTGGAAAACAATATTTGCATCTTTTGTGTATAAATCTTCAGTTGAATGATGCTTCAGACATTATCGATTTCTGTTTTTCTTAGCATTACCCTGAAGGACAGAACAAAAATACAAATGGTTGATCATTGAAGAGTAACACACATCAAAGTTGCTGGTGAACGCAGCAGGCCAGGCAGCATCTGTAGGAAGAGGTGCAGTCGACGTTTCAGGCCGAGACCCTTCATCAGAACTAACTGAAGGAAGAGTGAGTAAGGGATTTGAGAGGGGGAGGGGGAGATCCAAAATGATAGGAGAAGACAGGAGGGGGGGGGATAGAGCCAAGAGTTGGACAGGTGATAGGCAAAAGGGGATACGAGAGGATCATGGGACAGGAGGTCCGGGAAGAAAGGCAGGGGAGGGGGAGACCCAGAGGATGGGCAAGAGGTATATTCAGAGGGACAGAGGGAGAAAAAGGAGAGTGAGAGAAAGAATGTGTGCATAAAAATGAGTAACAGATGGGGTACGAGGGAGAGGTGGGGCCTTAGCGGAAGTTAGAGAAGTCGATGTTCATGCCATCAGGTTGGAGGCTACCCAGACGGAATATAAGGTGTTGTTCCTCCAACCTGAGTGTGGCTTCATCTTTACAGTAGAGGAGGCCGTGGATGGACATGTCAGAATGGGAATGGGATGTGGAATTAAAATGTGTGGCCACTGGGAGATCCTGCTTTCTCTGGCGGACAGAGCGTAGATGTTCAGCAAAGCGGTCTCCCAGTCTGCGTCGGGTCTCGCCAATATATAAAAGGCCACATCGGGAGCACCGGAAGCAGTATATCACCCCAGTCGACTCACAGGTGAAGTGTTGCCTCACATGGAAGGACTGTTTGGGGCCCTGAATGGTGGTAAGGGAGGAAGTGTAAGGGCATGTGTAGCACTTGTTCCACTTACACGGATAAGTGCCAGGAGGGAGATCAGTGGGGAGGGATGGGGGGGGACGAATGGACAAGGGAGTTGTGTAGGGAGCGATCCCTGCGGAATGCAGAGAGAGGGGGGGAGGGAAAGATGTGCTTAGTGGTGGGATCTCGTTGGAGGTGGCGGAAGTTACGGAGAATAATATGTTGGACCCGGAGGCTGGTGGGGTGGTAGGTGAGGACCAGGGGAACCCTATTCCTAGTGGGGTGGCGAGAGGATGGAGTGAGAGCAGATGTACGTGAAATGGGGGAGATGCGTTTAAGAGCAGAGTTGATAGTGGAGGAAGGGAGGCCCCTTTCTTTAAAAAAGGAAGACATCTCCCTCATCCTAGAATGAAAAGCCTCATCCTGAGAGCAGATGCGGCGGAGACGGAGGAATTGCGAGAAGGGGATGGCGTTTTTGCAAGAGACAGGGTGAGAAGAGGAATAGTCCAGATAGCTGTGAGAGTCAGTAGGCTTATAGTAGACATCAATGGATAAGCTGTCTCCAGAGACAGAGACAGAAAGATCTAGAAAGGGGAGGGAGGTGTCGGAAATGGACCAGGTAAACTTGAGGGCAGGGTGAAAGTTGGAGGCAAAGTTAATAAAGTCAGCGGGTTCTGCATGCGTGCAGGAAGCAGCGCCAATGCAGTCATCGATGTAGCGAAGGAAAAGTGGGGGACAGATACCAGAATAGGCACGGAACATAGATTGTTCCACAAACCCAACAAAAAGGCAGGCATAGCTAGGACCCATACGGGTGCCCATAGCTACACCTTTAGTTTGGAGGAAGTGGGAGGAGCCAAAGGAGAAATTATTAAGAGTAAGGACTAATTCCGCTAGACGGAGCAGAGTGGTGGTAGAGGGGAACTGATTAGGTCTGGAATCCAAAAAGAAGCGTAGAGCTTTAAGACCTTCCTGATGGAGGATGGAAGTATATAAGGACTGGACATCCATGGTGAAAATAAAGCGGTGGGGGCCGCTTGAATTGAAGAGTGTTAGTAATAACAAAGTAAATATTTTTTTAAAATGTCAGTTGGGATTTTTAGAACATGCAATGCTCAATGCTGAGAACAAAGCTATGCACATTAATTGTGCATTTTCTTCACGTCCTTTTTAACAGGAAAAATTCAATTCAAGTGGAAATATCAGACAGTTGCTGACTTGCTACAGAAGGTACAGTAAGTTACAGTTTACATGGTGTATATCTTATCAAAACAGTATAGGCAGATTGGGTCTAGATTCCTTGAGGGTTAATGATGGGCAACCTTACTTAAATATACACAATCCTGTAGGAGCTTGACCAGGTAGTCTTTGAAATACTTTCACTTGTGGGAGAATAACATCAGCAAATTAAGAAGCTGGTTATTTACAACTGAGCTGTGCAGAAATTTCTGTCATCCGAGGGTAATGAATTTATTCAATTCTCTGCCAAGGGTGGTGGAGGTCAAATTAAATATTTCAGAAGTTTTTTTAAAGTAGGGATAGATGAACATTAAGGATCAAGGAACTGAAGGTTATGGGAAATGGCACAGAAGATGGATTGAGGCCAGCATGGATTAGCCATGATCATACTGAATGGCACAGTAGGTTTGAGGAGCCTCTTGGCCTACACATGCTCTAGTTTCTAGCGTTCTTGTCAAGATTTCACAACCTGCAATTATCTGTCTTTAGGTTACTGGGGAACACTCCATTCAATGCAGGTTGGCACTTCTATTATATCCTGGATTATGGACTACCTGACTGACAGACCACAGTTTGTGCGGCTTCAGAGCTGTGTGTCAGACATAGCTATAAGCAGGAATGGGGCCCCACGGACTGTTTTGGCTCCCTTCCTGCTTACCATGCATTCCTCTGACTTCAGATACAACACTGAGTCAGGTCATCTGCAGAAATTCTCCCATGACCCAGCAATAGTATAAAGAGAGGATGGGAGGATGACTACAGGGCCCTGTTGGAGGATTTTGTCAAATGATGCAAGCTGGATCATCCGCAGCTCAGCATCAGTAAGACAAAGGAGATGGTGATGAACTTTAGGAAGACAAAGCCTGCACTGCTCCCTGTAACTATGGATGGTGAGGAGCTACAAGTACCTGGAGATGGACCTGGATGACAGACTTGAGTGGAGCACCAACAGAGAGGCAGTGTATAAGGGCCAGTGTTGCCTCTACTTCCTGAGGAGACTGAGGTTCCTTGGAGTATGCAGGTCTCTCCTTCACATGTTCTACCAATCTATTGTTGCCAGTACAATCTTCTATGCGGTGGTGTGCTGGGGCAATGGTATCAACACAGGTGACGCTAACAGGCTCAATAAACTGATTAGAAAGGCTGGTTGTGTTATAGGAGTCAAAGTGATTACACTGGAGACTGTGGTAGAACAAAGGACCCTACAGAAAATCCTGGCAATTCTGGACAATGTTTCTCACCCTCTGCCTACCACCTTGGCTCAACAGAGGAGCACTTTTAGTCATAGACTAAGACAACTACGCTGCTCCAAAGAGCACTATATGAGGTCATTCTTGCCCCCTACCATTAGGCTCTATAATGAGTCGACCTATAGCCGGAGAAGTGATGACCCCCTCTTGTCAGACTGTTTGAGGTGACTGATTTTTTAAAATTCTTTCTTACTTCTCTTCTAATATTTGAGTATCTGTGCACTTGTAATGCTACTGTGACACTGTAATTCCCTTTGAGATCAATAAAGTTTCTATCATCAATTTTCAGTTCGTCGTGATAGATCTTTGCTTGTTTCATGATCAGCATGCTGTTAAGCGGCACGTATTCACTCCGATGTTGACGAATTCAGTACCCAACCTGTATTATATTCATTAATATTGGGATCAAATTTGCAATTTTGTAGTGGTTTATCAGCTCATTGAGCAAGCTAACGGAAAAATAACTTTTATGATCAAAAGACACAATAAAGGAAACTAACAAGCCATTGTGCACTGGTTTACCTTGCTGCCCATTCGAAGAGAGTCAATTTCTTCCTTTTGTTTTGATAAAGTCTCATTTATGCTGCAGAGGTGATCACTCATCATACTCAATTGATCTTCATAACTTCTTTTTGTTGTAGTCAGCTCATCCTACATCAAAAGGCAGACATATTAAATAGATTGTTCTGCCTCAAAATCACCTCTCCTGAAGCTAGTCATGTGTAATAAAATGGATCCTATTAAATTCATTCTATGTTGCATAGAGATTATGTCAGAGTATTCAGAAAGTATTCCTTGAAAATATTATATTATTCAAAAACATTAATTTATTGTTTATAAACACTCAATGATACATTTCCAGAAAATTAACACAACAAAAACTTTGGCTAGGTGAACTGCATGAACTGCCGTGAGGACTGAATTTTGCACTCTGGTTTTTATGTGTACACTTCTGTCTTCCTTCATTGTGTCTTTGTTCTGGGTCTGTGCATAAATGCAGAAAGTTGCACTACTATAACAAATACTAATAGGCCTGAAACTTGTGACCCTGTTCAGTTGTAGACACCTACTTTATTAATAAGGAGGCTCAGCAGATATTTACAACTACAAATCACATAAATTTGAATCATAAAATAGAAATAGTTTGATTTTCTTCCTGGAGGAAATGCAATAATGACCATTCTCAGGCAATTTTCCAATCTAGAAATTCAACCAGGCATCCTTGTGCTTCTGTGATTTCCAACTCAGGAACACATGGGATGATGTTACTTCATATAAAAATCTCTTCTGAAGCATACAGGAGACTAGGATGTTCCTAAAGTAACTGTTGTTAGGTACTTCTGAGACACAACTGGCTATCACTGTATACCTTTGAACACAGACCCTTTATCAGATAGATCATTAATAAAACTTTTCATCCTTTGCATCCCTCCACTCACCACATTTTCAACACTGCCCAACAAGGTCCACTACTCCCCAACCCCATTTCAAATGGCATTCAGTCTTCACCCTGAAGTCATCCCCACCTTCTATCTGGACATTTTCCCAATGGGTACTCTGATCGTTTAAACTCCAACCTATGTGCAGAATTGATCAGAATGTGGATAAAATAAATTGGGAATTAAGGATGAGTACAAATCTGGCAAACTCAAGTTTATGTTGGCAGCTTTGGTGTATAAGAATGTATGCTAACATTTATGTAAAACTCTAATTTCTTGGCTATTTTGGCTTCAAAATATTTTCACAAAGGTGCCACCATTGATATTTGAAAAATACCCTGACATGTAACTAAAAACTACATTTATTCTTGTCCATAATTGGAAAAAATCTTAATAATTGCTATTAATATCATTTTTAAAATATCACATTTTTGATAGGTTGGAAGGTTCTACTTCATACTTAACTAATGCCCTATCCAAAATACTAGATGTATACCAACACTGTATACATCATAAAAGAATGAAATGATCAATATCATTCTAATTTAATGCACCAAAGCTTTAGCTTCTGTGATTTATTTCTATTTAATGACAATTTCCGTTTCATTGTTATTTATCACAAATTCTCTATTCATCTATGGATGTTTCCAATCAAGCTTTCAATAACTAAAACAGAATGCAAGTGACTTCTGCTGAAACAAAAACAGAAGATGATGGAAACACTCAGCAAGCTAGGCAGCACCCAGACAGAGAGGGAAACAGATTCAACACCCCAGACCAAAGACAAAAACATCATTAGTCTAGGGTATTTGTTCTTTTCACTCAGAAGTACTGCCTGGCCTGCTGAGTACTTCCCACACCTACACTTTTTCAATATAATCATGGACTTAAGTGTGAGATTCTTTACAAAACATTGAGAAATCCTGTCTCTTTCACCATTCCATATAAAGTTGTGTTAGCTGCACTAACACAATGAGTTACTTTTTGAATGTTGAACTCAATTAAGTTAGCATTTCAAATGGAAGCTGTCATTCTTTTTATTTTAAAAATGTGGCTGACTGTAAAAGCTGGATGGAAATTTGAATGCTTAAGTGCACATGCATCCAGACAATTTAAGTTACTGGAGATGTTTCACCTCATCTTAAAAATAATTTAGTTACATACATGCACATGGACTAGATCTAAAAATAGTATATTATATGAAATTGCAGGTTATATTAGACAAGATTTGTTTAGAACTCCATATTCTTTTTTTGACACCAAGACAAAAAGGGATGATATAAGAAATTTGACCAATGGTGAGAGGGAATGTAAGTTAGCAAGACCATTAAGCAAGTATGGACAGTGAGATCCAATCCTTAGAGCAGTGCCCCAATAGTGTTTAAATGTTTTATTCAAGATTAGATATACAGAGTTCATTTAGCAATTTTGTAAATATAAATATTGTGATAAAATAGAAGTTTGGGAACAAATAAACATGTAACTTATTCGGAATTAAGTTAAAGCAAGACTGGAAAATAACCTGATTATTGTTAATTGTGTGTCTCATATATAGTTCCAAACAGGTAAAAGATACTTTGACAGAAAGATGTCGAACAATTTGTTTCAGGATCTCAACCCAAAACGTCAACCATCCCTCTGCCTCCACAGATACAAACTGACCTGATGAGTTCCTCTGGCAGTTTGTATTTTTTAACTCCAGATGATAACATCTTATGTATTTGCTACAGTTTATATCTGCTGCAGTTTAGAACAATGAACAACAACTTGAATTGAAACAAATTCTGTGTGGCCCTGACAGGGTGAATACAATGATGTTTTCACTTGTGGGAGAATCTGGGGAAAGGGGTCATTTTAAGACAAGGATCTTCCACTTAAAGAGCTGAGATATTAGTTTCCTGTCAGAGGATACCAAAGTCAAGGGAATAATTTTCCTTAAAGGGCAGTGGAAGCAGAGCCTTTGAATATTTTAAAAGCAGAATTAGATAGATCCTTGACGGGGGATGAAGAGGTTGGGGGAGGATAGGTCCAAGACTAGACAGAAATGCAGAATGAGTTTATAATCAAATCAGTTATGCTCTCATTTATAGGGGAGCAGAGATGATGGGCAGAGTGGTTTCTTTCTAGTGCCAATTGGTATGGTCAAAATTGGGGACAGCAAGGAAATGTGGCTGTTGGATTGCACAGCAAGGATTTGGCACAGATTCAATGATGTGACAAACCACCTCCTCCACTGTAACTATGATTCTACAGTTTAGAAATAATACTCCACAGTTTAATCCACAAATACACACATCCAGGCAACAAAATGTACAAAAAGCTCACTTGCTATTGCAGTTAGCCATAAAACTTACACAGGCTTCTACTTCTTTCTTACCTGCAATCGCACAATGTTCTGATTGGCAACTTTTACTTCTTCTGAGAGGGCTTCTCTGGACTTCTCTGCAAGTGCTAAGCGTTTAGCAAGGGCTCGGCACTACAAATTTAAGATGACAATAATTCTGTATCAGTGCTTCCAATCTCACACAGTAAAATACACTGTTGTCCTGTGGATCTATTATAGGATTCTGTGTTGAGAAGTCCAAAAGGAAGTCTGCAACACCATTTTACAGCTGCAGGAGTGGTGGCAGAGGACTCTGCTCTCAACCAGGCTCCCAGTGCAACAGCATAGAAAGCAGAGATTTGTGATGTGTCCAGCACAGCAGCATCTACAGTAAAATGTCAACATGATATAAACATAACACTATATTTATCACTTCAGTTGCTGATTCTGTTGGTGCTCTCAATCCAGGGAATTAGCATCACCATGGTACCTGTGTAACCAGAAAGCATGTATACTTTGCAAACTGTCGCATTTGCTGGAGCACAATGGCATTAAGATATCTCATAACACACCTGGAAGGTATTATATAAAAATTTATATACAGGTTGAGTATCCCTTACCCAAAATGCTTGGAGCTGGAAGTGTTTCAGACTTTTTCAGATTTTGGAATATATAATGAGATAGTTTGTGATTGCCATCATTTCCAACTCAGAAATTATGTGCTACTGGTCAGCAGTCTTTGTCTTACACTTGTTCATCACGCATATGTACTTAACAGTAAGAACTATTACAACCCATTAATATAACAAAAGTATAATGTGTGCAGGGTAACAAAAGCAGCACATAAGCATCAGGAGAATACGTGAATCTGCCATTGAACAACAATAAACAACAGTAGGCTTTCAGACTCCGCCTACAATGCTGTGTTTTGATTAAAAGGTTACAGTACACTATTTGTATTTTACTTTTTTTTTTAGGTAAGGTATAAAAACAATCAGCATTGTAGACTTGTTCTGGTGTTAAAGATTTTCAACAGCGACAATCTTTAAAATTTTTTAAATCTTTAAAAATTAAATGCCGTGTCTTTTCTTAAATTTTTACAACCAGCCTGCTGAATATTCATAATCACTTTCAATTTTCAGTTCATCATGATAGATCTTTGCTTGTTTCATGATCAACATGCCATTAAGCGGTGTATGTTCATTCGGATGCTGGCGAATCCTTTCTTTCAATACACCAACAAAATCTTTATTTTTCGCTTTATGCCATGTTTTTCTATTTTTCATTAATTTATTTTCATTACATGAGGTAACTCCTCCAAAATATTTGTGACGCAGAGACCTACACATTGCCTGGAGCCTTCCCAATGCCTTGTGGAATTTTCAATTTGTAACATCGTGTCAGCACTCAAAAAAAAATTTTGGAGGCTTTGGGATTTTGGAATTTGGGATAAGCGGTACACAACCTGGAGTATCTTTCAGAGTTCTAAGGTCACTCCATTATGATGTACAATTCACAGTAATCATGTAATTATAAATTGGAACACCCAGAATAACACATTTGCTTTTTTTAAATTAGCACCTTCTTTGAAACTTACTGGAACTTAAGGTGACACTCCAATTTAACATCATGCCCAAAAAACGGAACTATTTCATTAATTTTTCAAATACTGCGTATCGCAGTCAGTAACAGTATTTATTATACACTGTTAATTACCCTCAAATTGTTGTTGTGAGTTGGACTGCTGGTAAAGGGCTATTTGGTAGAGTTCCATGATTTAGAGCATAAAATGTTGAAAAAAAAAAAGGAGATATTTCCAAGTCAGGATAGTGTGCGACTTCATGGTGGAATATACATGTTGGAAAATAAATGTGTTTAAACCCTTATCCTTCTTGGTGGTAGAAGTCATGGGTTTGACAAATCAATTAAAGTTGCCATAGTGAGTAAGGTCACTGCATCTTATAGTGGGTACACATTGTAGTTCCATTCAAGTGAGCTGTTTGGTTCTGGATGAGATTGAGCTTTACGAGAATTGTCAGAGCTAGACTTAAACAGGCAAGGAACAAGTATCTTACCACTCTGGATTTGCATTTTGCAAATGATGGAAGAGGTCTGGAGTGCTACTAGGCAAATCACAGAAATGTCTTTAAATCCACTGTATTTACGCAGCAGCCCAGTTGAGCTTCTGGTCATTGTTGAACCTAGGATTTTGAAGCTGGAAAACTGGCAATGGTAATGCCATTGAATACAAGGAGTAGATGGTTAAACCCATTGTTGTATATGGTCAAATTCTGGAATTTCTATACCACAAAAGTGTATAATGAAGCCAATGAACAAAATGCAAAGTCTTCCACAGATAGGACGGATTGTGGCAGGTAGAGCGGACAGACAGGTAGATGACAGGTTTCCCCCACCATCCGAAGGTACAGCGTTCCAATGAAACGGTTCACAAGCCGAAATGTCGTAAGGTGAAGAAGCAATTACCATTTATTAATATGGGGAAATTTTTTGAGTGTTTCCAGACCCAAAAAATAACCTACCAAATCATGCCAAATAACACATAAAACCTAAAATAACAGTAACATATAGTAAAAGCAGGAATGATATGATAAATACACAGCCTACATAAAGTAGAAATACTTTTCTGCAATCATTGAAGCACTGTCTAGTGCAGTGAAAATCTCACGCAAGCGCTGTTGGCGGAAGCACTGTTGGCGCAGGCGCTGTTGGCAGAAGCACTCTCTCCAGTAACCTTTAAGCTATGAGGCTGCCAAATCATACTAAATAACACAAAAATACACAACCTATATAAAGTAGAAATAATGTATGTACAGTGTAGTTTCACTTATGAGAATCTGGATGGTGTGTTAGGCTGAGTTGTCTGAAGTTGGGGTGGTGGGAAGTGTTTTCTTATCAATGCCTTTAAGTGCCCTCGGATTTTCTGAATTGTACACTAGTAGAGGCTTAAGGACAGCATCACCAGTGGCGTTAATGATAGGCATTAGGGTAAACCTGTCCTTCCATACCTTGTGTCCCTTCGCCTGCTTTTCTTCTTTGGAAATAAATGTCTTACTCGGCAATTTTTTCCAATAAACTGCAGTTTCGTCACAGTTAAACACTTGCTTATACGAATAACCACCTTCTGTAATTATTTTCTTTAGTTCTGCTGGGAACCTTTCGGCAGCTTCAGTATCAGCCGAAGCACTCTCTCCAGTAAACATTAAACTATGAAGCTGCCCTCGCTTCAGAAACCGATCAAACCAGCCGTGACTACCTTTAAATTCCACTTTCGCAATACTTTCATCACCATTGGCCAGTGCTTTCTGCTTCAGCTCCTTTCACTACTGTGTGCTATTGATGCAGGGCCTTACTATGAACCGAAATACTACTCCCGCACTTACAATGGTCAGGAACCAGAGTTTCTCAAGGGGTATCAGTGGAGATGTTCAAAGAGACTTTATCATGGGAAGAGATTATCAGGAAAACAGAGGAAAGGATTCAAGTATATTCTCAGCCTTGCAGGTGAGTGTCTCATGTTGGTGTGATAGTTTTCTCTGATTTGACTTAAGCCCAAGCTCTTTATTTTCAAATGGCATTGCTACCAATTAAGCCACTGCTGAGACAAAACTTGAGACTGATAAATAAGGAAATATCAAGCCATGTAATCAAAAGCTGAAAAATGGAAATAGGACAGGGGTCCCCAACCTTTTTTGTACTGTAGACCGGTTTGATATTGATAATATTCTTGAGGACCGGCTGACCCGGGGGGGGGGGTTGTTAATCACGGCCAGAATATAGGTGGTAAGTTAACTATTAGCCACTTATAAGTGACTTATAAACTCACTTTTGTTTCTAAAAGGGTTTATCTAACGAATTTAATATTAAACACACAGCACATATTTTCCTGGCATGAATATAGTGGTAAGTCAATTATAACAGTGGTTCCCAACCTCGGGGCTGCGGACCGATACATTGCTGCGAAGAATGCAGCGGTGGCCGGAATGCACCCAGCACACCTTTAAGAAAAAAGCCGAAATAAACAAACTAATTAATTAGGTGCCGCCCGGCACGTAAATGTTGGCCCAGATCAGAGGCGACGCAATCAGCTATTGCCTCTGATCTGGGCCGACATTTACGTGCTGGGCCGCACCTAATTAATTAGCTTGTTTATTTCGGCTTTTTTCTTAAAGGTGTGCTGGGTGCATTCCGGCTACCGCTGCATTCTTCGCGGCAATGTGTCGGTCTGCAGCCCGGAGGTTGGGGACCACTGAATTATAAGTCACTTATAAGTCAATAGCATCATAACATTTTAAATAACGTTTGGATATTAAACACACGGTGCATATTTTCCTCTTATGAACATATAAAATCATTGCAACACACCAAGATTGCTGAATCAGTGGGAGCCCTGGGCTTGTTTTCCTGCAACAAGACGGTCCCATCGAGGGGTGATGGGAGACAGTGATACTCGAAGCAACACTCACAACATGTTGAAGGAACTCAGCAGATCA
This sequence comes from Mobula birostris, assembly GCF_030028105.1. Lineage (NCBI taxonomy): Eukaryota > Metazoa > Chordata > Chondrichthyes > Myliobatiformes > Myliobatidae > Mobula > Mobula birostris. Next base: position 30,563,779 of record NC_092377.1, read on the forward strand.
GGCAGCATCCATGGAGACAATCAGTCATGTTTCGGGCCGGAACCCTTCGTCAGGACTGAAGAGGGAAGGGGCAGAGGCCCTATAAAGCCTCCAGCGTGTTGTGAGTATTGCTTTACCCCAGCATCTGCAGAGTATTTTGTGTTAGCCGTACTTGAAGGGGGTTCCTTATGTCCAGTCTATTCCGCAATTTAGTTTGCATTGCATTCATTGCAGAAAACTCCGCTTTGCAGCGATATGATGTTGGAAATGGAAGCAACGTTTTCAGTGCTTTCGTGGCTATCTCAGGACATTCAGCCTTGACTTTGATCCAGAATGCCGGAAGAGATGTTATGTCAAACATACTTTTCAGCCCACTGTCATTTGCAAGCTCGAGGAGTTGATCTTCTTCCCGCGCTGATACGGATGATTCACAGGGAACATTCACAAATGGGTCACGAACCCATTCCTTTGCATGCCTTGGGTCATTTGCGTCTTGGGTCACTGATGACCTCGCGTGTGTAATGACCTCGTGTGCGTTCAAGTTCAACAGTAGGTGTGATAGGGAATGAGGAAAGGTGCAGCTGACTCCTATTGTTTCATATCGCCAAACCATATCGTTTCCTTGCAGCCCGGTAGCACATGCTTTGCGGCCCGGTGGTTGGGGACCACTGAAATAGAACACTAGCACTCAGGCAACTGGCAGCTTAAAGTATGATCTCAAATGATGGAACCATTAGATTTGGAAGATCAAGATACCAAAGCTGGAAGAACAGAAAACTAATGCTGGAAGGGGTGACAGAAAGTGGTGGGGGGGGGTGGGGTAAAGCCATGGATATTATTGAAAACAAGGTAAGAATCTTTATATCAAGTGGTTGCGTAACTGGGATAGAATGTACGTCAGCAAGCACAGTTATAAAACATACATGAGACCTTGCACAAGTTGGAACACAATTTTGAATTACCCAGTCTACAGAGGGCAGAATTGGACAAGATAACTGGTAGCTTATTGGAATAGTGAGGCATGATCTAACAAAGGCAGGGAAGAGCACTTCAGATGAAGGTGAAGCTGGCCAAGGGCAGCATTAAGGAATTGAAAATGAGAGTGTGGTGGGTGTTAGTCATAGTCATAGTCATACTTTATTGATCCCAGGGGAAATTGGTTTTCATTACAGTTGCACCATAAATAATAAATAGTAATAAAACCATAAATAGTTAAATAGTAATATGTAAATTATGAAATAAGTCCAGGACCAGCGTATTGGCTCAGGGTGTCTGACCCTCCAAGGAAGAAGTTGTAAAGTTTGATGGCCACAGGCAGGAGTGACTTCCTATGACGCTCTGTGTTGCATCTCGGTGAAATGAGTCTCTGGCTGAATGTACTCCTGTGCCCACCCAGTACATTATGTAGTGGATGGGAGACACTGTCCAAGACGGCATGCAACTTGGACAGCATCCTCTTTTCAGACACCACCATCAGAGAGTCCAGTTCCATCCCCACAACATCACTGGCCTTATGAATAAGTTTGTTGATTCTGTTGGTGTCTGCTGCCCTAGCACACAACAGCAAACATGATAGCACTGGCCACCACAGACTCGTAGAACATCCTCAGCATCGTCCGGCAGATGTTAAAGGACCTCAGTCTCCTCAGGAAATAGAGACGGCTCTGACCCTTCTTGTAGATAGCCTCAGTGTTCTTTGACCAGTCCAGTTTATTGTCAATTCGTATCCCCAGGTAGTTGTAATCCTCCACCATGTCCACACTGACCCCCTGGATGGAAACAGGGGTCACCAGTATCTTAGCTCTCCTCAGGTCTACCACCAGCTCCTTAGTCTTTCTCACATTAAGCTGCAGATAATTCTGCTCACACCATGTGACAAAGTTTCCTACCGTAGCCCTGTACTCAGCTTCATCTCCCTTGCTGATGCATCCAACTATGGCAGAGTCATCAGAAAACTTCTGAAGATGACAAGACTCTGTGCAGTAGTTGAAGTCCGATGAGTATATGGTGAAGAAAAAGGGAGACAAGGCAGTCCCCTGTGGAGCCCCAGTTATTACACATCTCAGGGATGAACATGATACCAAGGCTTCAAAGTTTCTGGATCAGTTTTGAATTATTTCTAACAAGATTGAACAATAGACAATAGGTGTACGAGTAGGCCATTCGGCCCTTTGAGCCAGCACCGCCATTCACTGTGATCATGGCTGATCATCCACAATCAGTACCCCGTTCCTGCCTTCTCCCCATATCCCTTGACTCCGCTATCATTAAGAGCTCTATCTAACTCTTTCTTGAAAGCATCCAGAGAATTGGCCTCCACTGCCTTCTGAGGCACAGCATTCCACAGATCCACAACTCACTGGGTGAAAAAGTTTTTCCTCAGCTCCGTCCTAAATGGCCTACCCATTATTCTCAAATTGTGGCCTCTGGTTCTGGACTCCCCCAACATCGGGAACATGCTTCCTGCCTCTAGCGTGTCCAATCCCTTAATAATCTTATATGTTTCAATCAGATCCCCTCTCATCCTTCTAAATTCCAGTGTATACAAGCCCAGTCGCTCCAATCTTTCAACATATGATAGTCCCACCATCCCGGGAATTAACCGTGTGAACCTCCGCTGCACTCCCTCAATAGCAAGAATGTCCTTCCTCAAATTTGGAGACCAAAACTGTACACAATACTCCAGGTGTGGTCTCACCAGGGCCCTGTACAACTGCAGGAGGACCTCTTTGCTCCTATACTCAACTCCCCTTGTTATAAAGGCCAACATGCCATTAGCTTTCTTATTCCCCTTGAAGTCAGGAGTTAGGGAATAGATTGCAACAGGTAATTAAGACATCAACTTTGATCTTTTAAACTATTTGTTGTAGACAATCTCGACTCATCCAGTGCTGAATGACAGATAAGCAATTTTAATATTTCCAAAGCAATGGAACAGTTAAGGCATCGAGTGTGAGGCAAAGTGGTCGTCATTAGTGTATTTAACGATGGAGTAAACAAGTTGGATATGAGCAGGTGTGGCTGTAATTAGTGGAATGACAGAGTATTTTTGCATGATTTTGCTGAAGGGAATAGAAGGGAGATAAGAATAAATTTTTGGGGAATACAAAGATAGTGAGTATGGTTAACTAGCTAAGGAAACCAAATGAAAATAATCCCAACGAACGAAACTAGAGAAGCAATGAGACAGAATTAATTGTGTCTTTGAAGCCCATCAAATGTTGAAAGGCCTCAGAACAGTGAATGTGGAGAGGGTGTTCCCTATGGTGGGAGTGTTTCAGACCAGAGAACACTGCCTCAGAGTAGAGGGGTGTCCTTTCAGAATGGAATTGAGGAGGAATTTCTTTAGCCAGATAGTGGTGAATCTGTAGAATTCATTTCCATACGCAGCTGTGGAGGCCAAGTCATTGGGTATATTTAAGGCAGAGAATCATATATTTTTGATTATTCAGGGCATGAAAGGATACAGGGAGAAGGCAGGAAAAGAAATGATAAGAGGCAGGAAAAGTAATGATTGTTGTGGAAGCAAGGTCAGAAAACATAAGATTGTTCAGTGCATGCTTTGGTACTGGAGTGGGCATGAGAAGGAGACAGACTAGAGAAAACAACAAACAAGTGTGTAAGTTCAGGGCTTAGACTGGCAATTTCATTTTACAATTCTGGCCTGAAAGGGAAGAAAAAGATGGCCACACTGTTCTCAATCACAGTGGCTGTGCCAGGCTTATCGCCCATCTTGGATGTGATTATAAAAGATATAGAATGAGTGGCAGAACAAACTATAATAATAAGATAAAGAGTGAAAAAAATGAAGTCTTGAATTGCTTTATACAAATATAGGTTCTTTCTTCACTGTAAAAGTGCAAAATGCAGACTCATCGAATCTGAATTCTTGTGCAACATGTTCAATTTTTTTTCCATTACCTGAAATGAAATCTTTCACTTTGAACAAAATTGTTTAAGTGTTCAACACCAAGAACCTATTACATTAATATTACCTCTGCATGAAAATGCACCGACTTGCTATCTGCTATCTGAAGCTGTGATGTTAGCTCTGCCACTCTCATCATGTAGTGACTTTTGATCAAGTGTTCCCGTGAGTCCTCATCTGGAATCTAAGAGTACAAACATGGAATATTCTTTCTTACAGAAACTTCAAGACCTGTTAAGTCATTTCAACTTTAAAAATACTTCATGCATTAACATTAAACCATTAGTCCATACAATGTCAAAGCTAAAATTTCATGCACTTTTATACATAAACCTCTTGATTTGACACATTAATCTCAAATTTTACTCCCCCCCCCCACACAAATTCTTTTAAAGTTCCTTAACTTGGTCACAATCTAATATTAGTGCATTCACATAAGAAACTACAAGCATTCCTGGTACATTTAATTCAATTAACTTCGTAAGAGTTTGAATGGCGTCACTGTACCTCATTGTTACTTGTGTAAGTGGTCAACATTCCAACCTAACAACAAAAAACACATTCAATTCACGACAAAGTTCAAATTGAAGCTACAAAATACGTTAAATGGATTATTATATGGCAAATGAAATATCTAACTTGAATATGTATTTGTTTTGTAAGGGATCATCTTTAAAATAATCCTTTTTTTCCCATGAGCAATTAAATACAAACCCCATTTCCAGAAAAGTTGGGATATTTTCCAAAATGCAATAAAAACAAAAATCTGTGATGTGTTAATTCACGTGACCCTTTATTTAACTGACAAAAGTACAAAGAAGAGATTTTCAATAGTTTTACTGACCAACTTAATTGTATTTTGTAAATATACACAAATTTCTAATTTGATGGCTGCAATACATTCAACAAAAGTTGGGACAGAGTTAAAATAAGATTGAAAGGTGCACAGAATATTCAAGTAACACCGGTCTGGAAGACTCCACATTAAGCAGGCTAATTGGTAGCAGGTGAGGTATCATGCCTGGGTATAAAAGTAGCGTCCATCAAAGGCTCAGTCTTTGCAAGCAAGGATGGGTCGTGGCTCACCCCTTTGTGCCAAAATTTGTGAGAGAATTGTTAGTCAGTTCAAAAGGAACATTCCTCAACGCAAGATTGCAGGGAATTTAGGTCTTTCAACGTCTACAGTACATAATATTGTGAAAAGATTCAGAGAATTCAGAGACATCGCAGTGCGTAAAGGGCAAGGTCAGAAACCACTGTTGAATGCGTGTGATCTTCGAGCCCTCAGACAGCACTGCCTAAGAAACCGTCATGCTATTGTGACAATTATAGCCACCTAGGCTCAGGAGTACTTCAGAAAACCATCGTCACTCAACACAGTCCGTCGCTGCATCCAGAAATGCAACTTGAAACTGTATTACGCAAGGAGGAAGCCATACATCAACTCTATGCAGAAACGCCAGCGAGTTCTCTGGGCCCGAGCTCATCTCAGATGAACCGAAAGACTGTGGAACCGTGTGTTGTGGTCAGAGGAGTCCACATTTCAGCTAGTTTTCGGAAAAAACAGGCGTCGAGTTCTCCGTGCCAAAGATGAAAACGACCATCCAGATATTCATCAGCGAAAGGCACAAAAGCCAGCATATGTGATGGTATGAGGATGCATCAGTGCCCACGGCACGGGTGAGTTGCATGTATGTGAAGGTACCATTGACTCTGAGGCATATATTAGGATTTTAGAGAGACATATATTGCCATCAAGGCGATGTCTCTTCCCGGGACGTCCATGCTTATTTCAGCAGGACAATGCCAGACCACATTCTGCACGGGCTACAACAGCGTGGCTTTGTAGACACAGAGTGTGTGTGCTTGACTGGCCTGCTGCCAGTCCAGATCTATCTCCTATTGAAAATGTATGGCGCATCATGAAGAGGAGAATCAGACAACGGAGACCACAGACTGTTGAGCAGCTGAAGTCTTATATCAAGCAAGAATAGACAAAATTTCCAATTGCAAATCTACTACAATTAGTATCCTCAGTTCCAAAACGATTAAAAAGTGTTATTAAAAGGAAAGGTGATGTAACACAATGGTAAACATGCCTCTGGCCCAACTTTTGTTGAATGTGTTGCAGCCATCAAATTCTAAATTTGTGTATCTTTACAAAATACAATTAAGTTGGTCAGTAAAACTACTGAAAATCTTTTCTTTGTACTTTTGTCAGTTAAATAAAGGTCCACGTGAATTAACATATCACAGATTTTTTTTTATTGCATTTTGGAAAATATCCCAACTTTTCTGGAAATGGGGTTTGTACATCATGAAACACAATTTAGATTATAATCTCACAAATTTCTAAACTGCCAGCGTTTAAGACATTCAGATGTGATTCCTTAATAATTTGCTAATAAATTATTGCTCAATATAAAACTATGCCACAGGATTAATATGGCCTTGTAAGATTCAATACTCTCACCCAATATACACAATGAACTAGGAGTGATTTAAGCATTTGGGCAATTTGTACAGATTGCAGGGGGTTGAAGTGGAAATGATAGATGGGATGGTAAAAACCAACTAGTTCCCTCTCCATTACGAGATCAAATATAGACATTTGGTTTGATTGTTATATCACGTTAGTAAAAAAAATCACTCACTTGACTAGTACTTCGGATTGGTTCATTAGAGTCCTTTTCAACACGCTCCAAATCTTCAATTTTGGAAATAGTGCCATTTGTTTGTAGAGAATCAACTGAAGGCATCTGCCCAGAAAGTGTTAATCTGTATTGATTTTCTAAGTCATTTATACGCTGACTCTCCTTCTCCAGTTTTATTTTGGCTAACTGAGCCTCCAACATCCAATGCTCTTTCTCCTGCTCCAGTTTTGTTATCTTCTCTTGGCTTTGTAGCACCTGCAGAAATTGAAAAAAAAATACATGGTTATAAGTTTCTTCTAAAGGTAACCATGCTATCTTTCAGACCAAAGGTAATGGAACAGGGCTGAACTGTTCATGTGCATGATCTACTATCTGGGAAATAAAGAAAGCTTCTCTACTTTTATTCCTTGCCCCACTACATTTAAGAAGCACCACATGGGAGCATCTATTAAGTCACTCCCTTTAAATAAAACTTTTCTGTACATTAATTCTGACACAAAAATCACTCTGTGATATTAGCTAATTTATAATCAAAAAGCAAAAAATGAAGAAACTAAAAATACAGTCTTGATAGTTCAGTTTAACTGATGTCATATTGTCTTTAACTACACAATTTTATCAAAGATTACTTTATGATTTCAACAGGATCAATAATTTCAAGTGTCGGTTTTTATACCAACACTTGAAATTATTGATCCTGAAGCAACATTAGATGCACCTTTACCTGTTGTGAAAGTCCCTCGCGGCTCTCAGTGGAACTTAAAATGATCTTGCGATTTGCTAGAGCTTCAGCGTATGGTACTGATTCTGGACAAGACTGTAACAAAACAACTCAATTGTATTACCTCCAATAATTTAATAACTCTACACTACAAAGCAAATAGTATTCAATGAACATTCCAAACTCTTCAAAACATAAGTTCCACCAACTATACCCTTTGTCACTTCAAGCTCTTCTAATAAAAAAGTTCTGAATATTAAAGCTGACCATGGCTTCACCCACTGATGTTACCCAAAAATTATTTGATCAATTTCTACAATTCCCATTGTGTCTCCAAATTTACTCCACATCAAACACTCATTAATGAGCATAATGCAACAACCATTGTTTGCCTGTTACCCCAACAATACTAATGTCAGCATTTGTACATACAACACCCAAAATACTGCAAAAACTCAGCAGGTCAGGCAGCATTTATGGAAATTAATAAACAGTCAATGTTTTAGGCCAAGACCTTTCATCAGGAATGGAAAGGAAGGGGGTGGGGTGAAGAAGGGGTACATACAAAACAGTTCACATATTAAGTGCGTTATTCATACATTGCTTTTAAAATTCACTAAATTATATGCATCAGCCATTAGAAAATTTTAGCAATTTATTGACAGAGGTGACAGAGAAATAGAGAATAATGTTAGTCAAGGCCTTCATAATCCAGTTGATCACTACGTGGTGTTAAGTATCAGCTAATCTGTAGCTCTTAAATACAAGACATCAGATCTATACTGGCATACATAAAAGAACCTGTTACAGATTAGAAAAAAATTGCAGTTGCTGCAAATCTGAGAGAACAGAAAAAGTGCTGGAAATATTCAAGTCAGGTAGCACCTGCAGGGAAACAGTTACCTTCTCTGCACATGTTGCCCAACCTCCTGGGTATTTCTACAATTTTCTGTTTTCATTTCTATTTCAAAATATCTAACTATTAAACAGAATTCTCATTAACAAGAGCACCATAAAACACTTGTTCTATTCTGTGCTGTTTCCTTCCCCATTCCCAGCATTAAACGTATCATAAAATTACATGAATAAATTTAACATATTTATATATTTACAAACCTTCTTTAGAGACTTAATGTAAGCAGCTGCTTTCTTCTTATTCTCCAACATACACTCTGCTGAAAGAGGATCTATTACACCCATTCCTCTCTTTGAGCCATACACTGAAGGAGCCGTAAAGAAATCTAAGTTGTTGCTGAAGAATGTACAAATCTGGAGACAAAAATATGAATCAAAACTATAAATTAATGCAAAGAGATACTACTGAGATTCATCAAACACAATACTTTTCTCTAACAGTAAAACATGCTCTAATCAGTGCTGTATCGCCAGTGTCTATCGGAATGACCTGCCCAAGCTCATTAGAATGAGCACCTGTCCAAATTTAACAGTACTGACACAGAAAATCATAATGAAATAGACAGAGTCACTTACCCACCATTCTTTGAAACAGTCATCCAGATAATATATTCATTGATATATAATCTTCTTGGCCAAAATATACAGTGAACAGTTTACTCCAATGTCATAAAAGTTTATACAACCCTATTTAGTTTTTCCAATCATCTGATTTGAAAATATATTTTTCCCCTCAATTAATATTTCAACAATCAAGACAAACAATATTTTCTTGCAATATAAATGCCAATGTAAGAAGAGAAGAGATGCCTTACTTCAATTATAAAGGCCCCTGGAATATTGTGTACAGGTACAGTGGCAGGCAAATGTTTGGGCACCCCTGGTCAAAATTACTGTTACAGTGAATAGTTAAGTGAGTAGAAGATGAACTGATCTCCAAAAGGCGTAAAGTTAAAGATGAAACATTCTTTTCAACATTTTTAAGCAAGATTAGTGTATTATTTTTGTTTTGTACGATTTTAGAGTGAAAAAAAGGAAAGGAGCACCATCCAAAAGTTTGGGCACCCCAAGAGATTTGAGCTCTCAGATAACTTTTACCAAGGTCTCAGACCTTAATTAGCTTGTTAGGGCTATGGCTTGTTCACAGTCATCGTTAGGAAAGGCCAGGTGATGCAAATTTCAAAGCTTTATAAATACCCTGACTCCTCAAACCTTGTCCCAACAATTAGCAGCCATGGACTCCTCTAAGCAGCTGCCTAGCACTCTGAAAATTAAAATAAATGATGCCCCACAAAGTAGGAGAAGGCTATAAGAAGATAGCAAAGTGTTTTCAGGTAGCCGTTTCCTCAGTTCGTAATGTAATTAAGAAATGGCAGTTAACAGGAACTCTTGAGATCTGGAAGACCAAGAAAATTTTCCGAGAGAACTGCTTGTAAGATTGCTAGAAAGGTAAATCAAAACCCCTGTTTGACTGCAAAAGACGTTCAGGAAGATTTAGCAGATGCTGGAGTGGTGGTGCACTGTTCTACTGTGCAGCGACACCTGCACAAATATGACCTTCATGGAAGAGTCATCAGAAGAAAACCTTTCCTGCGTCCTCACCACAAAATTCAGCAGAAGTTTGCAAAGGAGCATCTGAACAAGCCTGATACATTTTGGAAACAAGTTCTGTGGACTGATGAAGTTAAAATAGAACTTTTTGGCCGCAATGAGCAAAGGTATGTTTGGAGAAAAAAGGGTGCAGAATTTCATGAAAAGGACACCTCTCCAACTGTTAAGCACGGGGCTGGATCGATCATGCTTTGGGCTTGTGTTGCAGCCAGTGGCACGGGGAACATTTTACTGGTAGAGGAAAGAATGAATTCAATTAAATACCAGCAAATTCTGGAAGCAAACATCACACCGTCTGTAAAAAAGCTGAAGATGAAAAGAGGATGGCTTCTACAAAAGGATAATGATCCTAAACACACCTCAAAATCCACAATTGACTACCTCAAGAGGCGCAAGCTGAAGGTTTTGTCATGGTCCTCACAGTCCCCTGACCTAAATATCATCGAAATACTGTGGATAGACCTCAAAAGAGCAGTGCATGCAAGACAGCCCAAGAATCTCACTAGAACTAGAAGCCTTTTGCAAGGAAGAATGGGCGAAAATCTCCCAAAGAATTGAAAGACTCTCAGCTAGCTACAGAAAGTGTTTACAAGCTATGATACTTGCCAAAGGGTGTGTTAATAAGTACTGACCATGCAGGGTGCCCAAACTTTTGCTTCAGGCCCTTTTCCTTTTTTGTTATTTTAAAACTGTAAAAGATGGAAATAAAAAAGCAATCTTGCTTAAACTATTAAAGAAATGTGTCATCTTTAACTTTATGCCTTTTGAAAATCAGGTCATCTTTTACTCACTAACTATTCACAGTAACAGAAATTTTGACCGGGGTGCCCAAACTTTTGCACACCACTGTATCTTCTTAACTGTGGCAGAATGTATTTTCAACTAAAGCAGCACAGCCAAAGGTTCACCTTATTGATTCCTGAGAAGCAAGACTGACTATGAACAGAGATTGTACCATACAAAGTTTTAAAATGAGTAAGGGAAGTCAACACAGAGTTGATGATTCCCATTGCAGAAAATACAAAATCAAAGAGTCCACAGGAAGTATTGAGTTTTTAAAGAAGTGCCTACTCAATGGGTCTGTGTGGACTTAGTTGCCAAATATGTTCAAATCAAAGATCAATAGATTTTTAGATACAAGAAAATAAATGAAAGAAAGCTTACTCTCAGAAAACAGTGCCAAAGTAGCTATAATTTTATTGAAGGGTAATTTGATTTTTTTTGTATGGTAAAATGCCATCAGAAATTTCTGCGTATGAGAAACTCTTCCTTTTCTAAGAAAACTTCAAAAGGTTATTATTGCTTGGGAATTTTTGGCAATATCCACAATGCAAAGTTACAGTTATAAAGCAGATTAGTTAGTGTTAGTCATTCTCAAAAGGAATTTACAAAATTGATGAATACCAGCTAAGCTGAAAGCCTATCTCTCAAGTGAACAAGAGGCCTCTGGAACAGGCTAGCTGCTTGCTTAGAAGCCAAGTTGAATTCTTTCAAAGATTTAGCCAATTTCTAACAGATCAAAATTCAGGCTCTCCCCATAACTCACATCTCTAATGTAAAGAGTCAAGCTTTGACATTCTTTTCATCAGCAGCTTCAACTTGTCAATCTGAAATGGATGTAGCACTTGGAGCATAATCTACCAGTACTGGTGCATCTTCCATTTTAGAATCTACATTTTTGACAATGAAGCTCAATATTGTTTATTGACTTTTTATTGACTGATTCTCTGCAACAGTTAGTCATTCTTAGTTTAACAGTCTGAGGTCTTACCAATTTCATCATTAATAATGCCAGTTGAGGAATACACACATTGTTTGCTTTCACTACAGAAGACTTTGACCTTGTCTGTATTATGTTTCATTTGCCTACAAATTATTGTATAATTGATCTGTGTAATTCTGTCCACAAGGGAAAGAACAGTTTCTTCAGTTTTCACAGTTCTTTATGTTTGCTATCAGCAACATGTGTTTAATTAGCACTGAATAATTAAATTCAAATCATAAATGCAAATGAACAGCAAGTCATTTAATCAATCCAATTCATCCACCCAAAGGATGCAAACACTGTACACATCATTTCTCAATGGGACTGAATTTTGCAGTGTTGACACTGCAGTATTGTGCTGAATAGTTGCTTACACTCACATTCTTCCAATTAATGCCATATACATAACTATTAATAAAAGTATGCTTGAGACAGTGGATGGAAGTGGAATAGAATGATCACATTTGTAAAATGTGGCTTGCAAGTAAACTGACTTATGATCGGTAAATTGCAAGCTCCAATTAACTGGCTGGTTTAATGACCCCATCTTCCTCTTTGCAACTGAATAGATCTGATTTTGTTTGAGAGTGACCCTTCACCCCAATACAATTTTACTTATGTCATGAATAGAATGATGCCCAAAGCAGATTTAAGTAGCTCACTGACAGCTAGTGTTATTTTATAAATGTAATTATAGTGAAAGACAGTATTCAACTGCTCATAATAAAAATGAAGATACTGCATTGAAAATTCTCTAGCTACAATTAGTTAGCCAACTAGTATGAACAGAAGACTGGCTGCCTAACAGGAAAGAAGGGATATGAATGGGTCTTTTTGGTTGGCAAGATGTATTTACCACAGGAATTGTTGTCTTGGACTTGCTTGAGTGACGTGGATGAAGGTATTGAAAGTGTGATAAAATTTGCTGATGGCACAAACTTACATAAGAAAGCAAGTTGCAAAGAAGACAAGAATGCTAAAAAAGAATATTGATAGGTTATGTGAGTAGGTAAAGATCTGGCAAATGGGGTACAATGTGGATAAATTTGAAACTGTATATTTTGGTAGGAAAAATAAAATCTAAAATGCAGAGGTGAGATATAGCTGGGTAATGCACAATTCACAAAAAGCCAGTATAAGAAGTGCAAGCAATTAGGAAAGCTAATAGAACATTATCAATTACTGCTACATAAAATTAATAGGACATTAGAGGGGAGGGGTTTAGTAAGCTTCAGGTAAATAGGGTTTAACGCGAGCAAATCTCAAGTAAAGCAGTTTCCTTAAAGAATTATGCAAATACATTAAATGCATAGTGAGCAGTTCAGATCAGTTTATTAGACTGATACCTGGAACTAGCAGTTTTGGCATATGACAGAAGGTTGAACAGAGCATGTCTGTATGCTGTGGAGAAAAGACAAGTTATAGGAAGCCTAAACAACAGGAATTCTGCAGATGCTGGAAATTCAAGCAACACACATCAAAGTTGCTGGTGGACGCAGCAGGCCAGGCAGCATCTCTAGGAAGAGGTACAGTCGACGTTTCAGGCCGAGACCCTTCGTCAGGACTAACTGAAGGAAGAGTGAGTTATAGGAAGCCTGACTGAAAGGTACAAAAGCCTGAGTGGTCTTGATTTGGTGGATGCTGAGAGGGTGTTTCCCCTTCTGGAAAACTCTAAAACAAGGAGTCACTGTTGAAAAACATGTTGTCACCTATTTAAGACAATTGTGAGGCAATTTTTTTTCCCCTCTCAGGTATTTTTGGAATTTTTCTCTTCAAAGTGTCAGTGAAAGTCCAGTTTTTCAATATTTAAGGCTGGAATAGATAGACTTGTGAGCAAATTGGGGAAGGTTTCAATAAGGAAGAAAGAATGTGGAGTCGAAATTACCAGCATCTGTCCTATGATCTTATTCAATGAGGGAACAGATTCAAAGAGAAAAGTGACCTATTCACACTCTCAATTTGCATTTTCATGATTTTCCTACATGCCTCTGTTGCAAGTGGTTAGTCAAGCATACACATAGAAAATTGTTAGGAACATTTCCACAAATAAAGTTAAGAAAAATGAAAGGTGCATTAACATTTCAAAAAGGTATTTTCAGTTTTGAGTTCTGTACTACTTTTTTTCTACTCTATTGGATGAAGGTGTACACAGACAATACAATAAACAACCACCCTCTGTTCTGAACTCCCCATAAGGCTGGGTGGCTACTTGAGCAGATTACACACTTCAACTGGCTTTAAGTTGGTCTTGCAAGTTATAATTCAAATAATAACGTGTTTGCAGAGAAAAACACCAGCCACTTAAAAAAATGTATAGCATTTGCCCAATTTTGCAGCATTTTGTGGTCATGAATAGTTACCTTTCCTGTGACATTTGACAGTGCTACAATAGAAGATAAAATGCAGTCATTGGTAGTTTTAAGCTTCTGTGTAATGGTGGGTAGTTCTTGTTCCAATGAAACCTTCTGATTGTAATGTTTGGAAATATCTAAGGATTAAGAGAAACAAATCAGCTCTACAAATACATTTGTCAAAAGACAGTAAACAATATTTTTTTGGATTTTAAAACAAAAGATTTTGTAGACTTCAATGATACACATTAAAATTTATGATATATCCATTCCTACAGAAGATGGTGAGTGTCATACTGATAGTATTACCACTTCAACAAGGAAAAAGGAAGGTCATTCTATCCAATAGGCACCCCTGTGGAAATCAGATCTTATGTCCACTAAAAATGCTCCCATCTTTTTGCAGAGTTAGAGTTGCTCTAGGTAGCCAAAGATGCATTGATCTTATCCTTGAATATACAGTAGTTCATTTCTTAAACACTCTACATGGGGAAATCTAAAAGATTCATGACTGTCCAGGTGTTAAAATCTCTTCATGATGGTTCTAGCTCCTCAAATTGAAATTATGATCCATAAATGTGAACCTTGAGAAAGATTTCTCAAGGGCATGATGAGATACTCACCACTTCTCTGGATAACTGCAGAGCCAACAACTCGGAAGCTCAGCAGCATCCAGAACAAAGACAGCTTGTCCAACACCTCATTATCTACCCAAAACATTCATTTCTTCTACATCATCTTACATCAATGTACATAATTTACAAAAAGCACTGCAGTTACATCCAAGAAACTCCAGCTGTACTTCCCAAACCTATAACCACCATCACCAAACAGGCATGGATGAAGTTAACAGACAAAGGTACCATCACCTGTGGATTCCCCACCAACTCCAACATCTTCAGGGCATCAAAATCTGTTTCTTGTCATTGGACTTAAAGTCTAGAGCTCATGAATCAACAGCACTGTGGGAAACTTTAATGAAATGACTACGAGGTAGATGCTCACCACCAGGAAGCAAATTTAAAAAATAGCAAAATATTAAGTACTTAAGCCAATTCTGAAATATTCCTGACATTGATTTCTGAGTGATTCAATATTGTTACTGCAATGGAACAAAGGCTACCAAAACAAAATGACATGTTATAATTCTGCATTAATACAGTAAAAATAGAGAGGCAAAGTATCAAATAGTAGTGTAAAGTTAGCTAAGCGGCTTAACTGAAGGGACTTTTCATGATTACAAGTCACCGGAGGTATGTGTGAGAATCACCAATTTATTAAGTTGTATTTAGTACCAAAAAAAAAAATTTGACAATTAACCAATTTGCAACAGAACAAATTTGGACTGTGGGGCAACGTTTTCTAGTTTGACAGTAAGACAGGGACAGAAAATCTACCAGGAACATGCTAATAAAGTATAGTCCAAATGGAGCCAGGGTACAGAACAAAGGAGGGATAAAATATTTAAAAGAGCCAGTCATGGAATTTATATCAGAGTCCTATTCAGTCCTCAAATAATAGCAACAAATAGTTCAGCATGCAGGGAAGTAATAGATGAAACAAAGTATATTTTTGAAAGGAGGGTTAAGATTATTTTGGGAATTGGTAGATAGCAAATAAGATCAAAGAAAAAACATAAAAAATGAGTTCTGAGAGCGTAAGTGAGAGCATGCAAATGTAAATAGAAAGAAGGGAATCTATAGTCAACAGAAGAATGCGTAAAGAGAAAAGATTTGCACCACAGTTGCTCAGAGGGAAAGCCTCTGAGAATTTGACGAATGGACAATGACTGCTACCTTTGTCAAATATTGCTTTTTTGTACTAAATACAACTTAATAAATTGGTGATTCACACACATACCTCCAATGGCTTGTAATCATGAAAAGTCCCTTCAGTTAAGCCACTTGGCTAACTTTACACTACTAATCTTTCAAGGGCAATTAGGGTTTCTACTCTTGCCTGTAGCACCCAGATCCCAAAATTAAATTTCAAAGTGACTAAGAATGCAACTTAAATCACAAGAGTGCAGTTTTGTTTTCAAAACATCTGGCTCAATTTTAAATGACTGAAATGTTCATAACAAACTGTTTATACATAGCTGCAGTTCACTGGACTCTGCTAGTGGTGGTATCACTTGCTGTTAAAATACATTGTGGAAAGGGCCCAAACAACAGCACTGTAATCTAAAACAACTTGGATAAAATTCAAGTTTTAAAAGGAACACTCTCCATTTCAAAATCAACTTTAATTAGAGATTATTGCTTAGAACACCTAGTTCTGAGAGCCACAGTCTCAAAATAAGAAATCAGCCATTTAGGCCGAAGTTGTGAAGAAAAACCTCCACACAGAAAAAAGTGAATCTTTGGAATTTGCCTGCAGAGTGGTGAGAACCATCAATTTTTGAATACAAATGATATCAAGAGACATGTGATTAGAACTGAAAACTAAAAAATTTTCCCCAAGAAAAAAGAAATCAGGCTCTAAAAGATCAGATAATATCTAAACATGCATACACATTATTTAAAACTATGGGCAAGATTACATTTTACCCAAAACTTGATTACTTCAATAACACCCTGACCACTGTCACACCATGTGAGGGTCACATGTCCTCATGAAGGTGTGGGCTTGAAAAATCAGACGGCTGGCCACAATAGCACATTCAGTGCAAAGGCACTAAATGGTATGCTAAGAGGTGAAAAACTTTTAGAAAAAGTGCAAAAATATTTATAGTGCATAAAATGGCAAAATAACAAAAATGACAAAAAGAGAAAATGCAGATACATGCCAGATCATGCAGATTCGGGCTGCAGCTCTCAACATCGGTCAGAAGTAATACACACCTCACCCCCTCTCCCCTCACTTACACCAAAATGAACCTTTAAGAAGGGATCTCCTTACTTGAGGAGAAAAAGGATATTCTATACTTTGGAATTCCGGGAATTGTTACCATGAGCCAGAACAGTTACACAAAACCAAACTCAGGAACTCACATCCTTCTTCACAATCACGTCCACATAAACATTCATCACAGTAAGATCACAATGACACTGCACAACAAAATCTATCAACAACAAAACATTTTCCAGGAGCTGCACTCTCTTCATCCCACAAAATGAACACTTTCACTGAACACAAAATACTCTGCAGATGCTGGGGTCAAAGCAACACTCACAACACGTTGGAGGAACTCAGCAGGTCGGGCAGCATCTGTGGAAACGAACAGTCAACGTTTCGGGCCGAGACCCTTTAGCAGGACTGAAGGGGGAAGGGGCAGAGGCCTTATAAAGAAGGTGGGGGGAGGGTGGGAAGGAGAAGGCTGGTAGGTTCCAGCTGAAAAACCAGTAAGGGGAAAGATAAAGGGGTAGGGGAGGGGAAGCAGGGAGGTGATAGGCAGGAAAGGTGAAGAAGGAATAGGGGAAAACACAATGGGTAGTAGAAGGAGGTGGAACCATGAGGGAGGTGATAGCCAGCTGGAGGAGGGGGCAGAGTGAAATAGGGATAGGGAAAGGGAGGGGGAGGGAATTCCCTCCCCCTCCCTTCCCCATCCCTATTTCACTCTGCCCCATCCCCCATCTGCCTTTCACTGAGTTAGCACAGAGCCTGTGCCACCACAAACAGGCACTTCAAAAAAAAAAACACCCACCCATCAATCGGGTCCCCTGTCTGAAACTGGAAGCAACAACAAACAGGACGCACAGAATGGCCCCGTCCTGGAGTGTGCAAGTACAAACAAAAGTGTCCATGCTCCAAGTTAGCCTAGTGTGTGTACCCGATAAGCATAACGTCAGCACTGCCATACAGGGATAATGAGAATTATGGGGCTTCTGGATGGTGGGGGGGGGGGGGGTGGTAAGCAGGGGGAGAAGAAATCACTTGTGGCAGATCCGCTCTGTCACACCAACCTTTTCCCAAGTAGAAGAGGAATTTGCATAGGGACACCAAAAATAGGCAATACTTCTGGTGTGGTCTCACAATGGCCCTAACTAAGATGGCCCAGCTCCTGTACGCAAATCCTCTTACTATTAGGTCCACGTGTTACTTACCTATTGCAATTTTTTGAGGAAATTACAAATAGGCTAGACAAGGGAGATGCAGTGGATGGTGTGTATTTGGATTTTCAGAAGTCCTCTGACAAGGTGCCGCACATGAGGCTGCTAAACAAGATAAGAGCTCATGGAATTACGGGAAAGTTACTTATGTGGATAGAGCGTTGGCTGATTGGCAGGAAACAGAGTGGGAATAAAGGGATCCCATTCTGGTTGGCTGCCGGTTACCAGTGGTGTTCCACAGGGGCCCGTGTTGGGGCCGCTTCTTTTTACGCTGTACATCAACAATTTGGATAATGGAATAGATGGCTTTGTGGCTAAGTTTGCTGATGATACAAAGATAGGTGGAGGGGCTGGTAGTGTTGAGGAAACAGAGTCTACAGAGAGACTTGGATAGATCGGGAGGATGGGCAAAGTAGTAGCAAATGAAATACGATGTTGGAAAGTATATGGTCATGCACTTTGGTAGAAGAAATAAATGGGCAGACTATTATTCAACCAATTTCCCCCGGGATCAATAAAGTATGACTATGACTATTTAAATGGGGAGAGAATTAAAAGTTCTGAGATGCAACGGGGCATGGGAGTCCTCGTGCAGGATGCCCTTAAGGTTAACCTCCAGGTTGAGTCGGTGGTGAAGGCGAATGTAATGTTGGCATTCATTTCTAGAGGAATAGAGTATTGGAGCAAGGATGTGATGTTGAGGCTCTATAAGGCACTGGTAAGACCTCACTTGGAGTACTGTGTGCAGTTTTGGGCTCCTTATTTAAGAAAGGATGTGCTGACGTTGGAGGGGGTTCAGAGAAGATTCACTAGAATGATTCTGGGAATGAGAGGGTTAACATATGAGGAACGTTTGACCGCTTTTGGACTGTACTCCTTGGAGTTTAGAAGAATGGCGGGGGGGGGGGGACCTCATAGAAACATTTCAAATGTTGAAAGGCATGGACAGAGTGGATGTGGCAAAGTTGTTTCCCATGGTGGGGGAGTCTAGTACGAGAGGGCATGACTTAAGGATTGAAGGGCGCCCATTCAGAACAGAGATGCAAAGAAATTTTTTTAGCCAGAGGGTGGTGAATCTATGGAATTTGTTGCCACGGGTGGCAGTGGAGGTCAAGTCATTGGGTGTATTTAAGGCAGAGATTGATAGGTATCTGAGTAGCCAGGGCATCAAAGGTTATGGTGAGAAGGCGGGGGAGTGGGACTAAATGGATCAGCTCATGATAAAATGGTGGAGCAGACTCGATGGGCTGAATGGCCGACTTCTGCTCCTTTGTCTTATGGTCTTATTTGCCTTCTTAAATGCTTTCTGTACTTGTATATCTGACAAGTATACAAGAACAACCAAGGCTCTTAATACTTCAATATCTTTCAATCTACTATTAATTGAATAATGTGCATTTCTGTATTTCCTATAAAAATGGATAACTTCACATTTATACATATTATATTGCATCTGCCAAGTTTGTGTCCATTCATTCAGTCTGCTAGGGGCCTCCTGGGTCTCTGACACTATTAAAAAGCTACCCAATTATATTTTGTTCCCTCAGGCAAAGCATTAATATGTATTTTGAATTGCTCGGGCGCCGAACATTGATCCCTGTGATACCCAACTAATTACCTCCTGCCAACTTACAAAGACCCATTTATTCCTTTTGTTTTTTGGAAAAGGATTTTTGATCCCATGCCAAAGCATTCCTTCCATATCATATAGTTAAACTTTATATACTGACCTCTTGTGGACTGCAAAAGCTTTCTGAAAATTCAAGAACAGCTCATCCATTACCTTTCCCACATCTTTTCTATACAGGTTGAGTACCCCTTCGAAATTCCAAGATCTGAAAACCTCAGAAATGCAAAACTTTTTTTGAACACTGACATAACATCAAAATGGAAAATTCCATAAGGCACTGGGAAGTTACCAGGCAATGCGCAGGTCTCTGCACACCGGACAGATCTGAGAGGTGACCTCACATACGTAATGAACAGAAGTTAATGGAAAAGTAGAAAAACACTGCATCAATCAAAGAATGAAGATCTCAATTATGTACTGAAAGAGTGGATTCGTCAGTGTTGGCGTTAACATATGTTGCTTAACAGTACGCTGATCATGAAACAAGCAAACATCTATTACTACAAACTAAAAAATTTAAGTCAATTATTTCATGCACAAAATTATTAAAAATATTCTATAAAACTACCCCTTCTCCCGTTGTAGTTGTTGTGGAACAGGCAGCTGTTTGAAAGCTAATCGCAGCTCTGGAACCCAGTAATAGATACTGTTATTCAACTCCAACAGTTTGTGGCGGACTCAATTCAATCACATCAGACTGTGTTCCGACTGTAGACTACACACTGTGAGCTTCCACCAGCTATACACAAGTTGCACAAATCATGTAAATGTATTGTGTTAGACTTGAGTCCCAGCCCCAAAGTATCTCATTATATACAATGCTTATCAAAAGTAATCATCCTCCTTGGAAGTTTTCATGTTTTATGGATTTACAACATTGAATCACAGTGGATTTAATTTGCTTTTTTTGGCACTGATCGACAGAAAAAGACTCTTTTGTATCAAAGTGAAACCTGATCTCTACAAATTGATTACATCAATTACAAATATAAAGCACAAAATAATTAATTGCCTAACTATTCACCCCCTTTAATATGACAAACCAAATCATTACTGGTGCAGCCAATTGGTTTTACAAGTCATATAATTAGTTAAATGGAGATCACTGTGCGTAGTCAAGGTGTTTCAATTGATTATAGTAAAAATACACCTGTATCTGGAAGGTTCAACTGCAGGCGAGTCAGTATCCTGGCAAAAACACCATGAAGGAGGACACTCTAAGCAACTATGCAAAAAGGTTATTGAAAAGTACAAGTCGGGAGATGGATACAAGAAAATTTCCAAGTCACTTGGAGTACAGTTAAGTCAATCATCAAGAAATGGAAAGGCACAGCCGTAAATCTGCCTAGAGCAGGTTGTCCTCAAAAACTGATTGACTGTGCAAGAAGGGAACTAGTAAGGGTAGCCACCAAGAGACCTATGACAACTCCGGAGGAGTTACAAACTTTAGTGGCTGAGATGAGAGAGACTGCCCATACAACAACTGTTGCCCGGGTACTTCACCAGTCACAGCTTTAAGGGAGATTGGCAAACAGAAAGCCACTGTTGAAAATAAACTCACATGAAATCTCGGCTGGAGCTTGCCAGAAGGCATATAGGAGACACTGAAGACAGCTGAAAAGGTTCTCTGGTCTGATGAAACCAAAACTGAGATTTTTGGCCATCAAACTAAATGCTATGTTTGGTGTAAGCAAACATCGCACATGAAAAACACACCATTCCTACTGTGAAGCATGGTGGTGGCTGCATCATGCTGTGGGGATGTTTCACTGCAGCAGGCCCTGGAAGGCTTGTGAAGGTAGAGGGTAAATTGAATGCAGCAAAATACAGGGAAATCCTAGAGGAAAACCTGATTCAGTCTGCATGAAAACTGCGACTTGGGAGGAGATTTGCTTTCCAGTAAGACAATGACCCGAAGTATAAAGCCAAAGCTATATTGGAATGGCTTAAAAACAAAATTGATGTCCTGGAGTGGCCAAGTCAGAGTCCAGACCTCAATCCAACTGAGAATTTGCGGCTGGACTTACAAAGGGCTGTTCATTCACAATCTCTGTGCAATCTGACAGAGCTTGAGCAGCTTTGTAAAGAAGAATGGGGAAAAATTAGTGTCCAGATGTGCAAAGCTGACAGAGACCTATCAACACAGACTCAAGGCTCTAGTTGCTGCGAAAGGTGCATCTATTAAATACTGACATGAAGGGGGTGAATAATTATTCAATCAATTATTTTGTTTAATAACTGAAATAAATTTAGACTAATTTGTAGAAAATTATTTTCACTCTGATACAAAACTGTCTTTTCTGTTGATCAGTGTTAAAAAAGCTAAATTAAATCCACTGATTCAATGTATTAAAACATTAAAACTTCCAAAGGGAAAGTAAATACTTTTTATAGGCACTATTGATGCAAATATTCCAAAATCTGAAATAGAAACACTTCTGGTCCCATGCATTTCGGACATGGGATGCTCAACCTGTAGTTTCACCTTCAAAAGTCTCCAGAAGGTTGTCAAACATGATTTCCCTTCCATAACTCTTAATTCTACAGATATTTTCCCAAGTGCTTGTAACACTGGAGCTCAATTCATCAGTGTGTTGTTTTCAATTTTATCATGATGAACTCAAAATACTACCACCATGTAGGGATCGTGTACTCAGAAAGCTGTCCTTCCTACAACTTCCCAAAAAACAAACTCTTCTCCCCCAACTGACCCTCATATTATAATTGGAGATGTGTCCCAACTGGCAGCTTTCCTCTTAGCAGTGATGTTGATGTAGGGGTACAGTCTATATGCAAGGAAATTCTGACTGCATTGTAGGCATGAGAAAAGGTTGTTTTAATTATTGATGTTAAAGAGATGTTACATTTTTTGAAAAAAGTAATATTGTACAACTATAAATAGAACTGATTTGCCTTGTCAGTTTCCTAAGCAAGTCCCTTGGGTGGCTTCCCACTGTGAACTGATAGCTTGCAATCATGACCTTGGTAAACACATTCGTCATTTCCCATTTTCCACCTCCCATAAGTTCCATACAAGCAAATTTTTATTCCACATCTCAAATGTTTCAATAATAATTTGTGAAATCCATAAGGACGAATTAGCCTTATCCCAACTGTAGTAATGCAGGGTACATTGTAATTGTGTTTGACTGAACAGAAATATCATAACTTCAGTACTCCAGTTTCTAATCTAGTATTATGGTCATTTAGTTCAAAATTCTATTGCCACAGCAAAACCTCTACATAAGCACAGGTAAAAGAAATTCAGCACAACCATTCTTTATAAGTTGCCGAGGTCAAACAAGGTCACCATAAAGCTTTCATTCCATTGCTTTTAGACTTGCCTTTCATAACATCATGCAAGGAATGAAGACAAGCAGCAAGCTGTGTAAAAACTACGTTGTAGTTTGTCTGAAGCAACATTTCAGGATTGGTACCTAAAAGGAAAGAAAAGATGCAGTGTTTAATACCATTATTTTTCATAATTGCCTTTTATGTTAAATGGTAACCTTCCTACAGCCAAAAGCATAAAACTTGATCAGTATTAGCTTGTCATTTACATAGCTATCATGTGGGCTATAGGGAAACAATAATCTCACTTTACCATCTACGTGGCATACACTGAATTATTTCACGCTTCCCAACTTCAGGTATGAAATCATTCAATATGGGTAGACAGATTTAGATGACAGCTGCTCTGACTCACATTACAACAAACAGGCAATTCTTTAGTGAGTCCATTCTTCTGATTTCTCTTCCTGATTTTCCATCCACTATGTGGACATAAAATTTCCCCAACCTAAGCATCTCAGGAATTAGGGCAGGGGCTAGTCAAAAACAATTCATCCAAGTGTGTGATGGAAAATCAAAAAGGTGGTAAAGTAAAGAGTAGAATGTGTGTATGCAGCTAGGCACAACGCAAACTTAAGTTTGTTCACGACATCACCGTTGTTGGCAGAATCTCAGTTGGCAATAAGGAAGTATACAGGAGTGAGATAGTTCGGCTGGTTGAGTGGTATCCCATCAATAACCACACACTCAACATCTGCAAGAGCAAGGAATTGATTCTGGATTTCAAGGAATTGAAGTGGAAGTCAGGTGGACACACACCAATCCTCATTGAGGGTTCTGCAGCTTCGAGTTCCTGGACATCAGCATCTCAGAGGATCCATCCTGAGTCCAACCCATTGATGCAATCACGAAGAAAACATGCCAGCGGCTCTACCTCATTAGCAGTTTGATAAGATTTGATATGTTAAAGACACTTGCAATTTTTGCAGATGTACTGGTTGCATCTCAGCAAACTTGGGAGGCTCCAAGCATCGGATGTGATTCAGATTTATTTATCATGTGTACATCAAAATGTTGGTCTTAACTAATACACCCAAGGATGTGCTGGACACATCCCAAGAGTGGCACCACACATTCCAGCATCAACATAGAATGCTCACCATGCTTCATCACAAAAGACTGTTGAGGATCGTAAACACAAAATAATCTGCAGATGCTGGGGTCAAAGCAACACTCACAACATGCTGGAGGAACTCAGCAGGTTGGGCAGCATCCGTGGAAAAGATCGGTCGACATTTCCACGGATGCTGCCCGACCTGCTGAGTTCCTCCAGCGTGTTGAGAATTTTGAGGATTGTAGGTTCAACCAGTTCCTTCATCTACCATCTCTACCATCAAGGACATCTTCAAGAGGCAATGCCTAAAAAAGGTGGCAATCATCATTAAAGACATATCCTCTTCATGTTACTACCATTGGGGAAAATCCTGAAAAGCCTCACTCAACATCTTAGGAACAGATTCTTCTGCTCTGCCACCAGATTACTGAATGATTCATAAACCCATGAACACCATCTAGTTATTTGTCTTTTGCAATATTTATTTGTGTAACTTATAGTAATTTGTCTTGCACTGTACTGCTGTTGCAAAACAATAAGATTCATGGCACATGTCACTGATTCTGATTAAGTCTGCTAACAAATATAAATTGGTTGGGTGGAGAAAAAGGTGGCAGATAGTATAATGTGGGAAAATTTTTTGAGTTTGAGCTTATCAACTTTGCTGAGAACAACAGAAAATTATTTAATGTTGTAAGACTATAAAACTGACATTCAGAAAAGAGCAACACACATCAAAGTTGCTGGTGAACGCAGCAGGCCAAGCAGCATCTGTAGGAAGAGGTGCAGTCGACGTTTCAGGCCGAGACCCTTCGTCAGGACTAACTGAAGGAAGAGTGAGTAAGGAATTTGAAAGTTGGAGGGGGAGGGGGAGATCCAAAATAATAGGAGAAGACAGGAGGGGGAGGGATAGAGCCAAGAGCTGGACAGGTGATTGGCAAAAGGGGATACGAGAGGATCATGGGACAGGAGGTCCGGGAAGAAAGACGGGGGGTGGGGGGACCCAGAGGATGGGCAAGAGGTATATTCAGAGGGACAGAGGGAGAAAAAAAGAGAGTGAGAGAAAGAATGTGTGCATAAAAATAAGTAACAGATGGGGTACGAGGGGGAGGTGGGGCCTTAGCGGAAGTTAGAGAAGTCGATGTTCATGCCATCAGGTTGGAGGCTACCCAGACGGAATATAAGGTGTTGTTCCTCCAACCTGAGTGTGGCTTCATCTGTACAGTAGAGGAGGCCGTGGATAGACATGTCAAAATGGGAATGGGATGTGGAATTAAAATGTGTGGCCACCGGGAGATCCTGCTTTCTCTGGCGGACAGAGCGTAGATGTTCAGCAAAGCGGTCTCCCAGTCTTTGCTTTTCTTCAATACCTCTTGAAGATATTCTCGATAGTAGGCAGGATTATGCCCATGATAAAGCTAGCTGAGTCAACAACCCTCTGCAACCTTTTTTGATCCTGTGCATTTAAGCTTCCATGCTAGGCTGTGATGCAACTGATCAGATAGATCTCCACCATACATTTATGGAAATCTGGAGGCTTTAGTAACATACCAAATCTTCTCAAACTCCCGATGAAGTATTGCTCCTGGCATGCCTTCTTCATGATTGCATAAAATGCTTGGGCCCAGCACAGCTCCTCTGAGATGTGATGCCCTTGAACTTGAAGCTGCTCACCACTTCCATCGATGACCCCTCAGTGAAGAACTGGCATATTCTCCCAACTTTCCCTTCCTGAAGTCTGCAATCAGCTCCTTGGTTCATAGTCATATAAGCATTGCATCAAGCCCTTCAGTCCACCATGCCAATTTGGCCATCAAGATCCCAGCAATACTAATCCCACTGTGCCTTAATAAATAAATATTCAAGATATTATTCAAATGCTGTAATATCTCTGACTCCACCCAACTACTCAGGCAATGCATTCCAGATATGAACCATTCTCCATGGGAGAGAGTAAAAAGGAAATTGGCCCTCAGTTTCCCTCTAGAATTCCTGCTCCTGTTCACGGCCTCTAGTTTGAGACATAGTTGCAACTGTGAAGCTTTCACGATCTGCTTCCCTCATAATTTTGTACATCTCTATCAAATTCCCCTTTAGCCACCACAGAAGAAAAACATTCGCCAATAACTAAAATGCTTGCAGGTAGCTGTTAGCCAGAGAGA
Organism: Mobula birostris; assembly: GCF_030028105.1. Classification (NCBI taxonomy): domain Eukaryota; kingdom Metazoa; phylum Chordata; class Chondrichthyes; order Myliobatiformes; family Myliobatidae; genus Mobula; species Mobula birostris. The sequence continues at coordinate 30,589,952 of NC_092377.1, forward strand.
ACTACAGTCTACAAATCAATTTGTAAAGTGAATTTGAATTAATCAAGGATAGTCAAAGGAGACAAAGCAGTTGTCTTTGTTCTTGCCAAGTGCTTGAAGGAGATGGATTTTGTGAGACCATCCTCACAGCCCCCCGTTTTGTGAACTCTGATGAACTGATTCTTGCTCTGGGATAACTTGATCAGAGCAAGTGAATGTGGACACAACAAGTTTTAGCTAATAACCTACTAAACCATTCTCAGACAAGTAGCTATGTATCATGTAAAGTGGCAGTGTGTGGGTCACCTGGTTTGAACCTGAGTTGATAAAAACAAAGGCATGATGCTGAGGACAGAGACAATCCTGTTTGTAGCTCGAGACCAGAGCCAATAAGGTGACCTGTCGGTCAGGTGACCCTGAGTCAGTGGGATGGTGATGCATCATTTGAATCGATAAGGCACACGACAAGAGTTCAGATCATCAAATGCAAAAGAGCGACAACTCTCCAGAGACCAACCATCGCAGATGTGGTATGCCCCACGGAGACTTGGACATTGGAATGGGACTATGAAGAAAACATGGCCAGCGTAAACTCCTTTCCCGGTATTCACATTTTCTGTTCTTTGACTGTTCATGGGGGTTCAGGAAAACTTCGTAGGTGTGCACACAGGTAGTTAGTTTGTGAACCCATAAGCTTTTTATTTAAGACAACAAAGGTTACTTGTTGGTAAATACAGATTCTCTCCATGCCTCTCTGATCATTATTATTATTAAGGGAATACTTCCCTATAACAGAATATAATGGTCGATGTCCATAACACACCAGCAGTTCTTTATGCCATGGACCAACACCATTATGCAAGGAGTCCATGCACCTCAAGTTGGGAACTCCTGCTCTACACCTTCTGCAATTCAATTACATCCTTCCAATAATTTGGTGATGAGAACTACACAGATTACTCTGAAAATAGGCCAACTAATGTTTATAAAGTTGTCTCAATCTCCTTATATCGGTTAACATTATGTAACTTCTTGATGATAATGCCACTTCATATCAATGGTGGGTAGATAGACTCCATCCCCAAAATGTAATTTTCTGGCACGTCAACTAAACAGGGTAGAAATGGGAAAACCTGTAGTAAAAATACAACTCAGGTCTCATTTAAAAAATGTTTATCTGACCTCAGCAGTGATGTCACTGTCAGTTCACTGTCAGTTACTCAGATAAAAAAGCTATCCCAAGGAAGTATGAGCAGAGTGAGCCTATGTTCTCTGGTGTTTAGAAATGAAAGGTTATTTATTTGAAAGGGGTTTGACTAGGTAGATACTGAAAAGATTTACCTTTTTATGAGAATCTAGAATTAGGCAGGCTCAGAGACCAGGGGACGCTGTCAAAGAAGATTGAAGGGAGGATTCCTCTTAATTTGCAAATCTTTAGAATTCCCTACCAGACAGAGCATGGGTGTTGAATCAAGCAATATATTCAAAAGCAAGAGATTTTTGGCTATTAGAGATTACAGATCCAACAGGAAGGTAAAGTCCAACCAAAGATCAGATGAGCAAAGGGTTTTATTGAATGGTGGAACAAAATCAAGAATTCTAGCATCATTAGACTATGAATAATTGTTTTGCCGCACAATATATTTCAAATCATTTTCTGTGTTTAATTTCTACACTATTATATATTCTATTTACAGCTAAATTTCCCTTCTAATGACTCAGGCCAGAGATTAGATAATTAACTCATTGCTCTTATTACTCCCCTGCATTCCACGTGTACATACTCTGTCAGTTCTCTTGGCTTGCTATACCTAAATAAATAAACAGAGGTATATCTAACCAGTCATGAAAGCAAATTGTAGGATGGATCTTTTCAGAAACGTACATGGCAAGTTTTGTATTGAGCTTAAATGACAAAACAAGGATGCTGTTCTGTGAACTTACTTGGCAAGGCAAGAAGGTTTATGTAAATTTGCAGCTTTTCAAAGATAGCAGTAATCTTTTGCATGTCACACCGCAGTTCAGTGTTCTGTTCTCGTAAATTAGTAGTGCAGAGTGAGTATTCACATTCCTCTTCCAAACTACCAGTTCAGAAAAACAAAATAATGTTTATCAGCATCCAAGTCAAATTACTTATTTCATAAAACATTTCTGAATAGACTATTTGAGATATTTCTACAAAACCAAGATTTTCTTTTTAGATAATTTCACTGACACAATGGAGGGAGTATGTGTATGCAGATGAAAAATGCATGCACAATTAAAGAGTTTTAGCAACAGAACATATGGTATTTGTAACTTGAAGTGAACAAGGTTCACAAATCCCATGGTGAAAGGTAGAATGGGGATTCTAAAAATAAGTCAGAAGGAATCCACTCAGAAAAATCTATTGCAAATTATAAATTTTAATTAGCTTGATAGTGCTGTACTTAAATAAATATTTGGTGATGGTGCAGCTTTGCACCTAAATTCTGGGTATATATCTGCATCATCCAAATTTTCAGTTGATTAATGAAGATAGGATCAGAATCAAAACATTTCAGCTTCTACAAGTGTATGAATGATTTTGATTAAAAATCTTTTTGACAAGGTTACAATCTGTTAATCAAAGTCACCCAACTATTTTAAACCTATATATAGCTCTGGTCTCCAGTGAACCTCTTTCAATAAGAAGTCACCTTTCAAGTTCAATGGGTGGGAAAAAAACTTGCCTTTTTCATTTTTCTCTGCTGTATGGTGCTACTGGACCATTCATTAAGCGACAAGTTCTAAACCCTGAGGAACTTGATTTTAAGTAACTAAGCAACTCATTAAGTTTTCGAAACCAAAACAAACTAATGTCAGAAACTGAGAAATAAAACTACAGGAGTATCATGAAAACAGCAGTATAGAACAGTACAACACTGGACAGGCCATTGGGCCCACAATATTGTGCCAGCCTTGATGCTAATTTATACTAAACATCTTTCTCTTATGTATCATGCATATCCCTCCATTTCATTCATATTCATGCATCTGCCAATCTAAAAGCCGCAACACCAATCTTCCCGTTTTGAACACTATGCCTGACACTTAACCCTGTGTAAAAAAAAATGCCTTTCACATTGTCTTTAAATTTCTCCATCTAAACTTCAAAGCACGTCCTTTAGTGTTTGATATTTCTACCCTGAGGAAAAGGTTCTGATGTCTACCTTATCCATGCCTCTCAATTTTCAAAGCCTCTTTCAGGTCTCCCCCTCAGCCTTCAATGATCTAGGGAGAACAACTCAAGTTGGTCAAACCTCTCCTTAAAGCACTTGTCTTCTAATCTAGGCAGCATTCTGGTAACCTTTCAGCATCCTCTCCTGTCTCGACATCCTTCCTATAAGGGGGCAAACAGAACTGCATGCAATACTCTATGCAACGTGGTCTGACTAAAGTTTTATATAACTTGATAGCGGCTATATTTCATAAGGAATTGGAGGAGAAATGGTGTGTCACCAAAGACACTAGCAAATTTCTACAGATGTAACATGGAGAGCATTCCAACTGGTTGTATCACCATCTGGTATGGAGGGGCCACTGCACGAGATTGGAATAAGCTGCAGAAAGTTGTAAACTCAGTTAGCTTCATCATGAGCACTAGCCTCCCCAGCATGCCTACCATTGGAGGCAAGCTTTCCTAAGCCTTCTTGAATTTAATTTGAATTGGATTGACTTTATTCCTTACATCCTTCACATACTTGAGTAAAAAACTTTACATCTCTGTCTGAATGTGCAATGTGCAAATTATAGTAATTTGTAATAAATTGTATGTACAGTAAGATATACAATAGAACAGTCAATATAGCTTAGAAATACAAGTGTATCAGCGTCAATTAAGCAGTCTGATCGCCTGGTGGAAGAAGCTGTCCCGGAGCCTGTTGGTCTTGGCTTTAATGCTGCGGTACCGTTTCCCGGATGGTAGTGGCTGGAACAGTTTGTGGTTGGGGTGTCTCGGGTCCCCAATGATCCTTCAGGCCCTTTTTATGCACCTGTGGCTGTAAATGTACTGAATATTGGGAAGTTCACATCCATGGATGCGCTGGGCTATCCGCACCACTCTTTGCAGACCCCTGCAATTGAGAGAAGTACAGTTCCCATACGAGGCAGGGATAATTGAGCCAGTCAGGATGCTCTCAATTGTGCCCCTGTAGAAAGTCCTTAGGATTTGGGGACTCATGCCGAATCTTTTCAACCGTCTGAGGTGAAAGAGGCAATGTTGTGCTTTTTTCACCACACAGCCAGTATGTACAGACCAAGTGAGGTCCTCAGTGATGTATATACTGAGGAGCTTGAAGATGTTCACCCTCTCAACACCAGATCCACTGACGTCAATAGGGGTTAGCCTGTCTCCATTCCTCCTGTAGTCCACAACTTGCTCCTTTGTTTTTGCAACATTGAGGAGGAGGTTGTTTACTTGACACCACTGTGTCAGGGTAATGACTTCATCTCTGTAGGTGGCCTCATTATTATTTGAGATAAGGCCAATCAATGTAGTTTCATGTGCAAATTAATTAGCAGATTGGAGCTGTGGGTGGCAACAAAGTCATGAGTGTACAGAGAGTAAAGGAGGCGGCTTTTGACACAGCCCTGGAACACTCCTGTGTTGAGGGTCAAAGGTGAGAGAGCCCACTCTTACCACCTGCTGGTGATCCGACAGAATGTCCAGGATCCAGCTGCACAAGGCAGGGTGAAGGCAAAGGTCTCTGAGCTTCTTGTCAAGCCTGGAGGGAATCATGGTGTTGACAAGCCTGGAGGGAATTATGGTGTTGAATGCTGAACTGTAGTCCAAGAACAACATTCTCACATAAACATCCCTCCTCTCCAGGTATGCAAGGATAGTGTGTAGAGCTGCAGTTATTGTGAAATCTGTCGATCAGTTCTGTTGGTAGACGAATTGTAGAGGTTCAGTGGGCGGCAGCATGCTGCAGGTGTAGTCCTTGACCATCCTCTCAAAGCATTTGCTTATTATTGAGGTGAGTGCGACAGGATGATAGTCGTTCAGCCATGTTACCTTGGTCTTTTAAGGTACAGGGCTAATGGTGGATATTTTGAAGCACTGGGAGAGGGAGAGATTAAAAATGTCTGTAAACACACCAGCCAGTTGTGCTGTGCACACTCTGAGTACCCGCCCTGGGATGCCATCCAGTCCCGCAGCCTTGCGGCTGTTCACTCGTTGGAAACACCCGCATACTTCAGCCTCAGAGATGACCAAGGTGCAGGTCGCATCAGCGGCTCTTCTCGGGGGCTCAGTGTTGGTGATATCGAACCAAGCGTAAAAAAAGATTTAGCTCATCTGGGAGAGGCAGCGATATTGGCAGTACCGCTGCATTTAGCTTTAGCATTTAGCAGACCGTGCCATAAGCTGCGTGTGTTGTTGGTGGAGAGTTGTGTCTGGATCTTGTCCCTATACTGTCGTTTCACTGCCTTGATGACTTTGCGTAGATCGTAGTTGCATTTCTTGAGTTCCCGGTGGTTACTGGCGGTAAAAGTTCTGTCTCGTGCGCTGACTGCAGTGTGAATGGAACTGTTGACCCAGTGTTTCTGGTTTGGATAGACCTTGACCAATTTTTGGGGGACAACGTTCTCGATGCACTTCCGGATGAAGCTCGTGACCCCTTCCATGAACCCGGAGACATCCTCATCACAAAAGACATTCTAGTTGACATCATCAAAGCAGTCCTGTAGCATAAAGACTGACTGGTCGGAGCAACAGTGGACAATTTTAACAATGGCCACCTCTTGTTTCACCTTCTGCCTGTACACAGGCAGAAGCAGGATGGAGGAGTGGTCAGACTTCCCAAACAGTGGACAGAGCAATGCTTTGTAAGCCTTGCAGAAGGGAGAGTAGCAGTAGTAGAGTACGCCATCTTCCTGGGTGCTCACTTGGATGTGAGACACTCGATTAAAATCTCCAGCAACGATGAAAGCAGCCTCTGGGTGTACAGTCTCCAGGGTGCTGATGGTCTTGCATAGTTCCTTGAGAGCCAGATCAGTTTCAGCCTGTGGCAGAATATATACAGCTGTAATGATAATAGCTGTGAAATCTCTAGATAGCCAGAGATGTTCATACAGCAGCACAAGGTACACTAGATCTGGGGAACTAAAGGATTTGAGGCCATGCACACCAAGTATTATTGACCATGAAGAATACCCCACCTCCTTTACTCCTCCCAGAGAGGTTTTTAAGACATGTTCGCCTGGAATAGGGAGAACCCTGAGGGCTTGACGGTGTGATCCAGTATCTCCTTCATCAACCAGGTCTCCACGAAGCACAAAACGTTCCTTCGTTTCCTGCTAGTGGCTCAGTTCACACAGCTTGTTGTCCAAGGACTGAACATTAGCCAGGAATATGCTAGTGAGTGGCGCGTTCTTCTTTGCCACGTTATCTACTTGTACAGCCACGTGCAGTGAACTATAGACCTGGACTCCAAGATTCAACTGCATCTCAATGCCATTAAAATGTCTACCATTAATTGCATACTTTTTCCTTTCATTTGATCTGCCAAAGTACAACACCTCAATTGCCCAGATTAAACACCAACTGCCATTTCTCTACTCATGTCTGAACTGATCTACATTCTAATGTACACTTTGATTGCTCCTTACACTGTCCACAACTCCATCATTCTTGATGTCATCTGCTAACTTGCTAATACACCTGTTTTTATCCAAATCACACCAGTCCTGTGGAACACAACTGGTTAAAGACTTCTAACCAGAATAATAACTTCCCATCCTTACTAGGTTTTCCGTGGGCAAGCCAAATCTGAATCCAAACTTACAATTCACCCTGAATCCCATGCATATTTATCTCCTGAATCAACCTGCCACGAGGGGTCTTTTAAAATATCTTAGTAATGTCCATGTAGGTAATAGCCAATGCCTTACCCTCATCAAGCTCCTTTATTACCTCCTCAAAAAGACTCGATTAAGTTCGTAACTTCTTACATTTTATCCCCAAGTGACTCCAAAGCCACTTACTTACATGATTGATACTCAACTGGCTCCAAAGTTTGAGAACAACTGAAGATGGACAACTAACAATGACATTGTCAGTCAATACCAAGTTCAATTATCTTCCCCATTCAAATAAATTGGAGACTATCAAGCTTGTGGAGAAAAAAAAGATGGAAGTTTTTACAGGAAGTTATTAACCATCCATGTGAAATGTACAAATCAAATATGAATAGATAATTTGGACATATCAATTTCAAAAGTAAATCATGAACAGCATGATTTTTTTGTTAAATTTGTTCAGAAAAGGGAAAAAAATAATAGTATCTAATTAACACACACACACACAATACTGGAGATGATCATCCACCAGAACCTCATTGGAATTCATTAGTCAAGCATGTCATTTAATAAATAAATGGAAGTAAGTATTCACATAGAACAGTCCTAAACAAAAAAAAAAAAAAATCAATTTGGCTGTCTGGTTGTCCTACAATCATGTCCATGGATAACTGAAGAAAAAGTCAGTATGACTTGCACACCAGAAAGATTTTGAAGCAAGAAGCTTGAAACAGAAACACTGTATTAGCTTGCACAGAAAGACTTTCATTCTGTTAGTTACAAACTACAAGAATCAACTGAGCTCACCTTTTTAATTGATACGGTAGAATTTTCTTTAGAAAACAAACGTAAGTAGTAAAGATGTCTGAAAATGGTTTAAGTTTCACAGCAGTTTCCTACGATAAAAAATTAGGGAAAAGGAGTATTCGCAGTGGTATATACAATTCACAGTAATGAATTTTAAGAAGGATTAATATCTATATAAAAGCCATCTTTAATAAACTTACCAGTGTAGTAACACTTTCTTCAGTAATACTTTCAAATAAGTGCAACATTCCTTCCTCTAGTGGACGAACATATGAGGCATTTTCATGCAGGTATTCAGAAAACTAAAGAAAAAATAATATTTTCTATATGATTCTTTTAAAAAAGGTACCATTTTATTTGGAATGCTGCAAAACATTCTAAGGCTTCATAGAAAAAGCAGATGTAGTTTTTATTATCAGATTACTGAAACAGAAATCCAAATACCAGGACTAACTAGTTTGCTCACTGCAGTACTAATTGAACATTAGGGTTAAATGGACTATTCTGCTCATTCTTAATTTTCTTGAAGAATTTAGGAATACAGAGATTAAGTAAATTTGGATCCTTGGTCCCTAAAAAAACAAAATTTTCCTTCATGGGGGTTTGTGTCATAGGCCTGGCTCATTAAAGAGCAGTTAGTAGAGCGTGACTGGTTTAGTTCACCAACGGCTTCACTTTTGCATTATCATGACAGCACAAGTAAAACTACCTATAGATCTCATTAATAATGGTATGCATGTCAATATAACTGCAAACAAATTCAGATTCTATTTTCACAAATTTGCTAGGGAAAGTAATAGTCACAGGATATCAAGTTAAATCTATTTATTTATACTTGAATTTTATTTGTGGAAGTAAGGTTTCAAGAGATACAAGATGTAAATTTTTATTCAGCTCACCTCTCCCTCTCCCCAATCATTACCATGTAGAAGTTCAGAACTCTTGCAAAAAACAGAAGGTAATAGAGAAGGATAGACTGTTTCTCTCCTTTTCTCTAAATTGCCAGGGTGAATTTGTTTGACTTATCTGGCAACTTACAGACTTCTTTAGGTTCTCTCCTATTTATCCTCAGGGCTGGTCCACAAACATGGGATTTATAACAGTTTCAGGGTGTATGGGGTGTCCAGGAAGGGATGGTATCTCTGGTGAAGGGGCTCGTCATGTCCAATCCAGGATAGCTGACTCAACTTTGGTCCCCAGTGGACACTCAGCTTTCACCTGTGGCTCCAAGTAGCTGTCTGTATGTGATGGCAGCCTCCTCCCAGACACCACTTTGACAGGTGGGCTAAACCAGGAGAGGCTGGCTGGTGGCTTCACACCCCAGTGAGATAGGGACATGCCTGTCCTAGCATGCAAAGTCAGCTCTAGCAGACTGGGTGGATGAGATCTACAGTGAGATCCAACGGCCAGGAACGCAGAACTGCAACACACTGGAGAGTGAAAGGCATGACAAGGCACAGAAGACATCATGGTCATCCACTGCAACCAAGGAAGACCACAGTTTGCAACACTTGTTCATAGCACTGGACCTATACTTCTGAGATCAGGGGAGTAGAACTACCCCAATGCAATGGCTTTTCCATTTCAATAACTCTCCCACACAGGTTTCCCATCATCGTCAGAAACTATAGACAACCAACACATAAGCCATCAATTTTTAAATTATTTACTTGGTTTAGAAATCATCCTATGGTCTTGCCTCTCCATTTCTATGTAACTTTACATGTGCCTGTGTTCACTTTCAGCAATCTAAGTATCTGCAGTTTTAACTGCTGCATCGTTGGTGGCTGTGTCATAAATTCTCAAGGCCTTAAGGCTCCCTCCATGCCTTTATCTTCCTCTTCTTAAAATCTCAGATGTCTCCTCCTTATTTAGATCAGAGGCAATTTCCATTTCATTTTGTTTCTATCAAGTGCCTTGGACTATTATATTACATTTTAAAAAGGCATCTGCAAATACCCTCTGTTGCCACACAAAAAGTGTACCTTTTGGTTCAAAGGCGAAATGGTATCCATTGCAGAATCTATGGGGTAGATCTGAATTCTTTGTTCTGTATAGGTATGAAAGTTCAGCAGCGCTCCCACCAAATCTTGACAAAAAGCTAGTGCTTGCCCACTCACATCACGAGCTTTTAACTGAAATACAAGTCAGTTTTACATGCCATATAATTAGTTTTATATTTCAGCAGATTTTTCTATTCTATTGCTTCCACCATTATCCAATCCAACCACAATTCACAAGTTAACTCATCACAGAACTGATATGAATACAAAGATGTATTGAAATTTAGAGTTGTCAATTCCATCTGGATGGAGACACATGATGTTTCAATATACAACATCCGGTTTGTACATAGTTAAACTCAGCACTAATAAGTAATTTGATGTGAGATACTTTGAGAAACTTGACAAAAAAAACCATTTAAAATTATTAGAACTACTACGTTAATTTGGGATCAAGTCAAAATGAAACTTCAAAATATAACATAATGATAACATCACCGAAAAACAGGAACATATGCAAATACTGTTGAATACATCTTTAATTTCTTCATATTTAGGAACCAAACAAGTTTATTTTCTCAAGTAAAAGAAAAGCTAGACAAATATGTTTCTCCCGAACATGGAGGCCTCGTCTTCAGTAATATGAGAGCTTCCTTCACATGCATCATCTACATAAAAATGTAGACAAAATATTTCTGGTTGCTATGTTACAATGTGTTGCTGTACAAGCATTAGATAGACTTCCAGTTTAAATTTTAAACTTCACAGCCATAATGACAATAGGAGTCACGAAAACCTTTACGTCTTAACAATGGTTCCAGAACGAACAAATTAAAGTATCAATCTGAAATGAGAAATATCACAGCCTTGAGATAACTAAAACACTGAATACTCAGTATAGCACTTTATACACTGTTATTTCAGATCCACAGAAATGCAATAACCAACTTGCGCAAACCACAAATATGAAAAAAGGCAAGTTCAAACATTAAGCAACGTGATATTTAACTAATTAATTTATTTACTTATTGGCATACAGCAGATTAGGTCCTTCCAGCCCCTCAAGCCACGCTGCCCACAAACCCCCAACCTAACCCTAGCTTAATCAAGGGACAATCCACACTGATCAATTACCCCACCAACCGGTATATCTTTTGGAATGCCAGAGGAAACGAGAGCTCCCAGAGGAAAACTTACAAAAAACTTAGAAACTTCTTACAGGCAGTGGCAGGAATAGTCCAGGTAATAGTTGTAATAACAGTAGCTTGGAATAAGTTACTTACTCAGATGCTCAAATTACAGGGATATTTTTTCCTATAGGTCACTTAGCAGCCACCAGATCACATAATATGGATAGTTTCGAGCACGAAAGTGGTCTTACACTTCAGTGAGGTACTGAGGGAATCCTGTAATGTCGGGGTGCATCTTTCATATCTGATACAAAAATTAAATCATCTTCTTCTCTTACAGAAATAAGAGCACTTCCAGTGTTCTTTCTGACAGGCTATTTTACTCCCTTATAATTGATTTGTGCTCAAATCTGAGAAATAAAATTTGAACTTGGTGTCTGAACTCATGCACTCAAGGATATTTCTACATCCAAACAATCAAGTTATAACAATTCGTGAATGTGTCACAATTCTGAAAGCTTGTGTTTTGTTTTTTAAATCTCTGAAAAATAATCTGAATATTATAGTTTACCTTTATAAATCTCCTTTACACATCACTTATGGAATTAATGCAGTTATTTCCAAGTACGTGCAAAACACTCATTGGTTTTATTCTGCACATCTGACTTCAATGAAGCATATTTTTTTGGCTAAGCAAAAGGAAACAGATGCTTAAAACCACATTGACTGGGATTACCAATTTAGCTCTAGCCCACTAGACTGAAATGTCAGCTTTATGTTATCAGTGCATAACATTGACAGTCATGAAATAATATGTTTATTTTAACACTAAAAAGGGAACTTACTGAACAGCAATGGTTAAATATAATTTACCAATTCAAATACTGGTCATGAAACATGCTTTGGAGTTCTATTTCATAGTTTAAAATGAAACAAAGCCAAAGGATGAATTATTATACTATTACCTTGCTTTGCGGTATACTCAGAGTGCCAATTTATTATAGCTCTGTTGATATTTTAAATGAACATCTGAAGCTATGTGCTGTTATGATGTGAATTTTGTGTTAGTTCCTTCCCTTCATACACAATTGCCTGTCTTCTGTTGATGTGCTGCCAGTAATGAGTGTCCCACAGCTCACTGATGTTACAGGCCATGGCAAATAGTGTGTCTACTTGGTACAGGCAGCTCATTGCTAGGCACTAGCACCATTTGCTCCACGTGTAAGTAGATCACCCATATAACACAGCTGATGTGAGAGAAAGAGCCATCTTCTTTTCTCAACTGAGATTATAGAGGCATCTGAGCTAGCAAACTGAGAAAGAACAGCTTCCACTGTATTGAACATATGGCGATGAAAAAGACCAATTAACACATCGAACAGGTGCGGTCAGTTCATAACAATGGCTTCACTCATCTTACTGGCCATAGTACAACACCTCAGAGGCAGCCTCGCCACAGAGCTGTGGGATGATTTACTGCTTGACTCACACCAGATTCCCAGTACATTAGCTCATAGCAAAGCAGGGGCAGGGGCTCACACAAAGTTTCCAGCTCAGCAGTGGGGCCAGCAGAAGTACACAACAGTCCTGAACAGAGATAGATTCCTATCTTATGATAACCCCTTTTAGTGCTGAATTCCTTAGCATTCTTAATCCACAAAAAGCATCCTGAGAGGTAAGCAAAGTACTTCTGTATTCTCATTTAAACTTGAGTGTGCAAACACATGAACCATACCGTTATTCAAGAATGAAAAATAACTACGTGTTCATAACATCAGCCTCCTAATTAAATTTGGAACAACCAAAAGAGCTGAACAGCATTTTCATGCACTGAACTTAAAACTAGGATAATTTCAAAACTTCGATCAAAGTTAATCAGACTGTCTCAAAAATAGATTTGAGACAGCTGTATTAAATTTATTCACAGAACTGAATGTAATTACTAGCTTTCACTGGTTAGAAGTCTATGATGAGTGCCCTTTGGCAGGATTCTATATTGGGATCTGTACCATTTGTGATATAAATGACTTGGGTGAAACGTATGGCCAGTGGGTTAGTACGTTTACAGATGACATAAAGACTGGTAGTATTGTAAATAATGTAGAAACTTGCCAAGGATATAGTGGGATGTAGATCAGATGCAGACACGGGCAGAGAAATAGCAGGTGAAGTTTAGTTCCAGGCAAGTGTGTAGCGTTGCACTTTGTGAGATCAAATGTAAAGGGAAAGTACAGTGCTACAGGCAGGATCCTTAACAGCACTGACATTGAGGGATAAAAGTCTAAAGCTCCATGAAAGTGGCTGCAAAAGAATTGAAAAGCTGATAATCAAGGAATTGAGTTCAAGACTAACATTCTGGTTGCCCCACTACAAGAAGGGTACGGAAGCTCTGAGAAGTTGCTGACGAGATTTTCAAAATCCTGCCTGGATTAAAGGGCAGATTCTAAGGCCAAACTAGGGTTGTTTTTCTGGAATAGTGGAAACTGAGGAGAGACCTCAGAGAAGTCTCTGAAATTATCAGAGGCTTAAATAGAGTAGACAGTCAGTAACTTTCTCCCAGAGTCAAAATGTCTAAAACTATTGGTATTCAAAGAGACGTGCAGGTTAATTAAAAAAGAGTAGTAGGTACCTAGAATGCACTGTCGGAGGGTAATGGTGGAGAAGGGTATGACAAAGGTGCTTAACATGCTCTTAGACAGGCACATGGATAGGATATTGTCCATGTGCAGACAAAGATTTATGTAATTAGGTATTAGTCACTTAATTAGTTCAGCACAACTTGGGCCAAAGGGCCTGTTTCTGAGCTGTACTGTTCTGTTCTAGGTTCTAACTTTGAACAGTACTGAAGAACAGTTGTAATGTCCACACCAAAAGATTTTTTCTGTATTCAAAAGGTTAAAATCTGTGAAATATTTCCCTATATCAACTCCTTGATTACATACCTGATGCCTCCTATCATGAATGGGTACATCCAATGTGTAGTACTCTGCAAGCCCTATTTAGGAATTATATTAAAATTAATACATTTCAAGCAATTAGAAATACTTTGAAAAAATGTGCATACACTACCAATTTCTGTCTTCATGCCTTGTAGTCTAAATGAGCAATATGAAGTTAGAACGGCTAACAAAACTGAATTCATCCATTATGAGAGATAATCAAGCAAAACCTATTGCCCTCATGCAAGTCTTCACAAAATGTCCAATACATCTCTGGTACACCCAGAATATAGTTTTAGTATATTCATGTGCTCTTAATAGATTATGCAAAATCACTTGCATAAAACTGGTGCTTAAAACTGGTAGAATCTTAAAAGTTAGAATGATTCCGTTTATTTCCCCCCTCCACCCCACCTTCTGGTCCCAATAAAATGACTTAGTGATATACAGAATAGATGTAATACTCAGTTATTTGTTTGTTTGTGATCCAGACCTACGAGGTGTGATTGGTAAGTTCATAGCCTAAGGTAGAAGGAGCCAATGTTAGAAAACCTATCACATTTATTTTTCAACATAGTCCCCTCCTACATTTACACACTTAGTCCAGCGGTCCTGGAGCATACGGATCTTGGACCTCCAGAAGTGGTCCACAGCAGGGGTGATTGATAAGTTCATGGCTTAAGGTAGAAGGAGATCAGTAAAACAGCTCTCGTTACATGCACGTTCAGTTCAACTCTGAGTGATAATGCAGAAAGTTTGAAGTTAATAACTCATCAGGGGTTATTGATAAGTTCGTGGCCTAAGGTAGAAGAAGATGAATTGTTAATTTCAAACTTTCTACATAATCACTCAGAGTTGAACTGCATATGCAAATGACGAGAGCTGTATAACTCACCTCCTTCCACCTTAGGCCACGAACTTATCAATCACCCCTGCTGTGGACACTTTCTGGAGGCAAGATCCATATGCTCTAAGACTGCTGGACTAAGTGTGTAAATGTAGGAGGAGACTATGTTGAAAAATAAATGTGCTAGGTTTTCTAAAATTGAGTCCTTCTACCTGAGGCCATGAACTTATCAATCACCCCTCGTAAGTGTACAGATTTTCATATGAAATTTCATTACTGAAATAATGTGCATTAAGACTGCAATCACAAGATAGAGACGTACTTGTATCATTGAAAGGTAACTTTTCTTGAATGATGTTTGTTGACTGGTCTAATCGCCTGCTTAGGTCAGCATGTACATTTTTTAGTTGTTGTTGGCTACATTTAAAAACAAAGAAATTAACATGGTTCAACTGATGTGCTATACCACAAAGATTTAAGCATTATCAAAACAAAAATAAATAATGGCTTGTCTTACCATTCTTCTGCTCGGAGTCTACAGTCTTTAGCTTCTCTTTCCAATGAGTGCGACTTGACCTGACAAATTATTCCAAGACAAATCTTTTGAATTCTATACATGCACATACCGATGGTCGTCCAAATTCCTTACTCAGTGCCGTTGCAAATTTACTTTCGTCAAGCCAACGGCTTAGTGTTTTCACAAAGTCTCATCTTGGTACAATAAATTACCACATCTTTAACCTGGCTTTGTTACCCCCATATCCTTGAAAGTGTTATCACACTGGCAAAAAAAACCATCTTTCCTAAAACTCTATTCTTGAATATCACAGGTCACATTTGCAACCTTCCCAGACTGGTGAAATGGCACAGAAGATGTATGATTTTTATCTAATTGTCTATCCTCTATGGACCATAACCATTTTTTCCAACCCATTTTGAAATCTCCACTGGTGACAATTCAAATAGACAATCCTTACCAAGTTCCAACCATAGTTAAAATTTCCAGTGACAACTTCTTTTCCTTCCCTCAAAATGTTTACCCTGGCCACCTCCTTTTCATCTATGTGCAGCTCATTTGGGGTTGGGGGTGTGGAAAAACAAAAACATCAGATTTGACCCCAATAGTACCAAAATCTCTTTCCAGCACATCGCCCAAGCCTCAACAACACTGATGCTGAAAAATTGCTGGCAAACAACCAGACTTGGATGAGTTGAAATTTCCTCCAGTCAAGCAACAGGCAGACAACAACCTCTGTATTCAACTGCACAAAACATTTTTCATCTTTTGCAACATTTTCATAACAATTACCTCCAGTTTTCCTGCATCCACACAACTTATTCAGCTCCACATTCAACAACTAACTCTACTACAAAAACCCTTCACTTTTATCTACTGCTTCCACTCCATAGTTATGTTTGTGGACTAGTAATCCTGATGATTTTTCTAATTACATACCTGGAGACAAGTTCTAGTTGTACTGCAGCTAGGTAAATTAAACTCCATTAATTAAGTAAATCTGAAATTAATAATCATCAGGAGATTATGATGACCGGAGCATGGGATTTAGTGGACAAGCAAGTCTACTTGGTAGCACTGTCAATGACATCCATTTTGCTGACAATGTGACTGCAGATGGTTGGGTGATAATTAGCTGATTTGAATGTGTCCTGTTTTTGTGAAAGAGACAATTCTCCAAGTTATTGGTAGTTTCCAGCATTGGTAACTCTCAGAGAACAAATTCATTCTTAAAAAGTACAAGCTCTTTAAAAAGGGCAGGGTAAGAATTTGACTCTTTGGGGTTCGTCAGAGAAGGATCGGGATGGTAGAACTAGAAAGTTATTCATACAAAATTCACAAACAAGGTGGTGGCTTGGTGTCAAGAAGAATTTTTAAATGTCTGCAATTATTGGACTTGTCCTTTCCTTTAGCCTTTTATAAACAAAAGTATTCATGGTCTTGCAAATATTTTAATAACTGATTTGTTTACAATTCTCAAACTTCAGATTCGTATTTAGCACATCATGGAAATTTCATGGATCATTTGCAAAAACTTTACTTAAAAAATAAAACCAAGCCAAATAATTTTGCAAGTGCTATTGAAGGTGTAATACACTGGAGTGATTCAACCTGTAATGTTAATGATTTGTCTGATATAACTTTTGGATCACATTTATATCCTCCTTTTTATAATTGCCAAGCAATACACAAAAGTGAATTATTTGCAGCAACACACACAAAATGCTGAAGGAACTTAGCACTGTGGAAATGAATTAACAGTCAACGTTTTGGGCTGAGATCCTTCATTGTTTGTCTTCTTTGCATATTAAAATAATTCTTACTATACCTCGTGGCCCACATCACCAGAACATCCTGCAAATTGTATATTTCCTTTCTCGTTTACTGCAAAGCAATGCAATACTGAGAACAGAAGCTGATTAACTGAAAAATGCAGAAGGACACCATGAAGTACAGGTCTCAAGATTCCATCTTTGCAACGACACAGGAGATTTTGTATTTCTCTCTAGAACAAAAATCCTCAGCTTGTTGGCTTTGATTTCTTTAACAAATTCCCTCCCTGTCAGCATATTGCAGAGTTTAAAATAAAGGAAAGATAATTTAGGACAAAACCTTATGTGCAAAAAAAAAAAAATGAAAGGTCTTACCTCTAAATTTGCTTTGTCATTTTGAAGTTTTGCTATGGTGTCCGTGTATTTTTGTTTTAAGCCATCAACCACATCATGATGTTGCATGGCATCTCTCTCCAACACCATTAATCGTTCCCTGAGCTCAGTTTCAATTCGTTTATGTCTTTCTTGAGCTTCTTGAACCTATATATTCAAGGAAATACAAAATGGAAAATCACTGCCATTAGATTTGTGGATTAATTTAATATAAGCAGTTTATTAATATAATAAACATAGTTGGACTCAAAATTGAGGGGAAATAAAAACAACCAAAAGCATTGTTTAAAAGTGAAGATTAATTATTAAAACACACACATTGTAGTAATAAATGAAAATACTATTACCTAGGGCTTGAACTACAGAATATATAATGATCCAGGCATGTTCTCACAAAGGCCTTGAATAATGGTAGCAAGATATCCTTCTTCTTGTTCTCAAAGCCTCTTGCATATTCCTCATACACTTTGCATTATTAAGCATTTACTTTCACTAACTAGAATAGGACCAATAGATCCCTTTAATATAAATCAACATTTTTCCAATCTGTAGCTAAATATTGGCATTTTGTTTATTTGTACCAAAATGAGTAATATTTATCCTGGTAATCCTGCATCCATCATGTTTTTGTGCACTCACTTAAATGATGTAAATCACCTTGAAAACTCTTTGCATCCTTCTCATAATAATATATAATTTTGTACAGCTTTCTGTCTTCAGCAAATTTGTAAGTATTAAGTTTGGTTCCTCATGTCAGTCATGGATAAATATTGCTAATACCTTGGGCCCCAAGCTATGATCTCTGTTTTAGTCACCAGACGTCAAGCTTTAAAAGACCCATTTATTTCAACTGTAATCTAATTTTTAGTCTATGCTAGTATATTATTCCAAATTCATGTGATATATATTTGCTAAACACCTCTTCATTTTTAAATTTAAAAGCCTTAAAACACAAATATATTACATCCGCTGATGTTCCCTCATAACTACAAATATATTACATCCACTGATGTTCCCTTATATATTCTATCAGTTAGATACAGGTTTCCCCTGCCATCCAAAGGTAGAGCGTTCCTATGAATTGGTTCGTAAGCCGGAATGTCGTAAAGTGAAGAAGCAATTACCATTTATTTATATGGGAAAAATTTGTGAGCGTTCACAGACCCAAAATATAACCTACCAAATCATGCCAAATAACAGATAAAACCTAAAATAACAGTAACATATAGAAAAAGCAGGAATGATATGATGAATACACTGCCTATATAAAGTAGAAATACTTTTCTACAACCATTGCCGCACTGGTCTCCGTAGTGAAAATCTCATGCAAGCGCTCTCAGCAGAAACATGGAGCAAGCGCTCTCGGCAGAAATACTCTCTCCAGTAACCTTTAAGCTATGAAGCTGCCAAATCATACCAAATAACACATTAAAACACACACAGCCTATATAAAGTAGAAATAATGTATGTACAATGTAGTATCACTTACAGGAATCTGGAAGTCAGCACCGAGCACACTGATGATGGTGTGTTAGGCTGAGTCGTCGGAGGTTGGGGTGGTGCAGTTGTCCCCAACCTCCAGGCAGCAAACCGATACTGATCTGTGGAGAATGCAGCAGTCCAGCAGTAGCCGGGACGCACCCAGCACATCTTTAGGAAAAAAGCCGAAATAAACAAGCTAATTAATTAGGTGCCGCCCGGCACGTAAATATCGGCCCAGATAAGAGGTGACGCAATCGGCAATTGCCTCTGATCTGGGCTGACATTTACGTGCCGGGCGGCACCTAATTAATTAGCTTGTTTATTTCGGCTTTTTTCTTAAAGATGTGTCGGGTGTGTCCCGGCTACCGCTGCATTCTCCGCGGCAATGTATCGGTCCGCGGCCTGGGGGTTGGGGTGGTGGGACACCGGGGTGTCATCTCATCGTCGTCTGTTTCCATCAGGGCAGGAAGGTCATCTTCTTTTATGTCTGCCTGCCTCGAAGGTCGAGATTCGTCGTTTGCTGTGGAAGGCTTGAAAAATGACAGTATGCTTGACTGCTTAGCCTCGTGCATTTTTCTATCATACAGTTCTTTGTAAGCACTCAAACCATCCTGCAAATATGCCCTAAAGCTACGTACCCTTTCAAAATGAAAGTCGTACTTTATCGTTGCAGCGAAAATATCACGCAGTTGCTTCACGTTCAGTTCCTGGACGACTTCACTTTCGGTCCGTTCGCTACTGCATTCAGTTTTGATTGTTATCCTTTCCTCTTCCAATTGCATCAGCTCTTCATCTATCAGTTCTCGGTGATAGGATGCCAAAACCTCTTCAACATCATCTTCGTCAGCTTCCACAAGCCAAAGTCACTTTGTCCTTACTTCGTTCACCACGATCGAAACGCTTAATTATGTCTAGTTTTACGCTAAGTGTAACACCTTTACGAGCTCTTTTAGGCTTTTCCGATACCTTAGAACTCATCTTGCTAATGCCGCTATATTGCAGTCCTGCGGGAGGAGCTTGGCTGCTCGGGGCGCGTGGGCCTTTTTTCGTAACAGTGAAAAAACCTTCTGTTAGCGAAAACAGGTAACTAATGTAGGTCTTTCGTAACAGCGAGGTTTCGAAAAGCGGAGGACACCTGTATTCAATTAAAAATGTAGTAGATTTGTCAAATATGATTCTCCTTAGTTAATACTCTTAAACTTGCCTAAACCTAATAAATAAATAAACATTTCTTTTTTAAAAAGACTTTATCACATATAGATTCTGGGATTTCTCTACTATTGATGTTGAATTAACTGGTCTCAAATTCCCAGTTGTCTCTCCACCCTCCAATCTGCATGAACTGTTGCAAGTGCAAAGAATTTTATAAAATGACAATCAATGCAACCACTTAATTCTGTATGTACTGTCCAGTTAATGAAGGAGCTTGGTTCAGAAGACTCTTCACTGTGCCAAAGTCCATATAGTGACAGTTCCAGAAAACTCAACTTTCATAGTTGCTATAGTGGGAAAATGGCATAAACTAGTCAATTGCCTCCCTGTAAGGATACAGTAAATCAAAGCAAACAGTGTTTCTATTGACAAGCTGAAACACGGCTCATTCAATCACTTTTATTGGCAGACAGAACAGCTCAGATGCTTACAGATTTTCTCCTGCCATTTTGAAGTATTTATCTAACAGACAACTCCTATTAACATAATCAAAAACTACCAAATGTTACTGGGTCATATGAAGTTGCTTGAAAGACAGGTTCCAAATCTTTCGACTATCCTTTGACAGACAATATGAAATTTGGGTTACAACCCTTCTTCTGCACAATCTGTTAGTACCAACATGGACCACAACCTTTGGCTATATACAAGCTTCCCAATTACTATGGCAGTTTATTTGAAGTTGATTATGAAAGCCTCAGAGAAGTAAGCCTGTGTGTCAATATTTTTCAGTCATGTTACACAGTCAAAAGATAAGCAACTTATGATTTCAATTTAACTGCTCAATTAAATCAACAAGTTAACAGGATAGAATAAAAAGCCAAACAATTCTAAAGGAAGGAAGATTCAATATATTAAAAAAAATGAAGAAAGGAAAAAGTCTGATCCAAAGGGAAAGAAGCATATGACTAGGAATTCCCCGGTGGGGGAAGAACTTTTATTAAAATGATGCCTTTCACAACCTGAAGTAGAGATTGTTCAAAATTCCCCACGAACCCAAATTTATTTTGTAGAAAATGAGATGACCAGTTTGGCCATTGCATATTCCAATAAACAAATACCGTATGAGCCAGGAGTTTACAACATCTGTAGACAACAGATATTAGAATACACAAGTATATAGCAAGGATGACATTGTTTTCAAATAACAGTCTCTTTTTGAAAAGTCTAAGCTACAATTAACATTAAAAGAAGTAGCATACATAGAATTTACAGCACAGAAACAGACCTCTTATCACACTCCTAAAACAGCAAAAGCGGTCAATTTAGTACTTTCTCAACAAGTAAATTAAATGTTAAATACATTTGAGGTTGATCAAAAAAAATGAAAAATAACCACCAGAACATTCATCAACTTCTCCCCTTCAACCAGGGCTGCGGAAAACATCGCAGTCAAACAAAATATCAATCTAATAGCTCTCAAGAGACCTATTTGGGAAGAATACCTAGAAAAACTTTGTTTATGGATAACCACTATATTCTGCAAACCATAAATACTTGTCAAACAGTGAATGGGGTTCGGAAATGGAAAGAATCTTGGTTTATATCCTCACCATATCACGCATAAACTACTCATGTATTACTTGTTACCTGGCTCTGGACAAATTGTATTGTGTGCCAAAACTCTAAATTTGCTCTTAACAATCATCAAAATAAAAAGCAGTTTCTGGAGTTGGTCATGGAATGCTGGCAAGCGTACATAAACAGGATGCTTATACGTAATGACTCTTGGCCCAAAAGATCTGCATCAATTTAACTGATTTAAGCCAAGATCTTTATTTTAAAAAATCAATTTCTTGATTCAGTGTGGAACTAGGGTTAAGTAATCCAAATATGGAGCCAAAAAATATGGCAACAGTGAAAAAATTTGTCCATGCACATAATGGCTGCCAAACACTATTCCACACATTTGAAGCAAATAGAAGTAAATTAGCACAGAAGCATAGGCAGTCACGATTTCTCAAAATAATCTGTTTTCTTATGTAAAATGTTTAAAAGGTGAGCAATTAAATGGGTAATGTTAACAGTCAAAGGGACATGGGTGTCCTCTTACTTGAGTCATAAAATGTCAACATGCAAGTGCTACAAGTAGTTGGTGATAAATGATACAATAACTTCTATTACAAAAGGGAACGTACAGGATAAAGTTGGCTTCCATTATTTATAAGGGTTTTGGCAAGACCACACTTCGAGTACTGTGCCAAGTCTTGGTGTTTTTACCCAAGTAGTAAATACTTGCCAGAGGGAATGCAGTGAATATTCACCACTCTGGGTCCAAGGAAGACAGGCAAGACTACATTGAGAATATAACATTTAATTTTGAGATTCAGCTTCAGGAAGGGATGTTTGCCTTTGGATGGTAGGAGAACACAATGGATTTAATATAGGTATAAATTTGACCTCTGTTCTTTCTTTCTAGATTCACTGATCTTAGATATTCCAAAGCCATACGGGTTACGGTTAGTAAGCTGTGGGCATATACTATGTTGGTGCTGGAGGCAATGCGACACTTGTGTACTGGCCTCATCACATCCTCAGATCATGTTGACGATAGATGTAAAAAACATTAACATTTTGCTGTATGTTTTGATGTAGATGTGACAAAGCTAATCTTCAAATGTTTAATAAATTTGAAATGTTAAAGTTATTTTGGGTGAATGCAAACAATTTCCTTGGATGATGGAATCTGGAAGAAAGCTTAACCTTGCAGTTAATTAGATCATGAAGAAAACAATAGGCACTTTTTCGAAACAAAAGTTTTTGGAAATCTGAAACTACCTCCCCTAAAACACTGACAAATTAATACAAAATGCAATTATCAACATAGTCTGATCAATTGTTTTCTGAAAGGCACACTCAAAGGCAAGCAACTGATAAGGTAAAAAGCAGCTATGATTGAAGTAAGGTTCTAGCTATTTTATGCTAACTTCTCAGATAACATGCTCTAATACTACAACATTTGCGCACAATGTTTTTTAAATATTCAAACTGAAAACCTACAACAGCTCAGAAAAAAACATCTGGTTTTCAATTCCTGACATCTTGCCAAATGCAAGCATCAGCAAATCGCTCAATGGTACAGCCTAAAACAAACTTTCACTGCAAACAACTTAAGTAAAGCCATGCATGAAAATCTAAGTATCAGCAAGTTTATTTTGTTACTACTAAAAATACTAAAGGTTGCATAATACAAAGTTTAATAAGAGTATGGCAGCACAAGTGTTAATAGACACAATTGCTAGTCAATTTCTAATGGCCTCCAATGGTAAAACTGGTAGCCTATGTACTTCAGAACCAAATGGCGCCTGATTACTGAGGGAGGTTACATGTAAACTGTTCCTTTTCAACCTCAACTCCCCAAAACTACAGCACCTCCCCCACCCAGTAAGACAGCATTCTCACAACACGCTGGAGGAACTCAGCAGGTCGGGCAGCATCCATGGAAACGATCAACGTTCCAGCCCAAAACGTTGATTGATCGTTTCCACGGATGCTGCCCGACCTGCTGAGTTCCTCCAGCGAGTTGTGAGTGTTGCTTTGACCCCAGCATCTGCAGAGTATTTTGTGCTTAAGACAGCATTCTTCTCTTGAAATCACCTTAAAGCTAATTCACCTGTGTAACAGTGCTCCCAAATTCATCCATTGCATTATAGCCAATTGGTCTCAAGGAACCATATGTTATAGAACATAGAACAGTACTGCACAGTACAGGTCCTTCAGCCCACAATGTTCTGCTGACCCTTAAACCCTGCCTCCCAAATAAACCCCCACCTTAAATTCCTCCATATAGCCGTATAGTAGTCTCTTAAACTTCACTAGTGTATCTGCCTCCACCATTAACTCAGGCACTGCATTCCACGCACCAACCACTCTGAGTAACAAACCTTCCTATAATATCCCCCTTGAACTTCCCACCCCTTACCCTAAAGCCATGTCCTGTGTATTGAGCAGTGGTGCCCTGGGGAAGAGGCGCTAGATGTCCACTCTAGCTATTCCTCTTATTATCTTGTATACCTCTATCATGTCTCCTCTCATTCTCCTTCTCTCCAAAGAGTAAAGCCCTAGCTCCCTTAACCTCTGATCATAATGCATACTCTCTAAACCAGGCAGCATCCTGGTAAACCTCCTCTGTACCCTTTCCAATGCTTCCACATCCTTCCTATAGTGAGGTGACCAGAACTGGACACAGTACTGCAAGTGTGGCCTAACCAGAGTTTTATAGAGTTGTATCATTACCCCACGACTCTTAAACTCTATCCCTCAACTTATGAAAGCTAAGTTTTCTTAACTACCCTATCTATCTGTGAGGCAACTTTCAGGGATCTGTGGACATGTACCCCCAGATCCCTCTGCTCCTCCACACTTCCAAGTATCCTGCCATTTACTTTGAACTCTGCCTTGGAGTTTGTCCTTCCAAAGTGTACCACCTCACACTTCTCCAGGTTGAACTCCATCTGCCACTTCTCAGCCCACTTCTGCATCCTATCATTGTCTCTCTGCAATCTTTGACAATCCTCTACACTATCCACAACACCACCAACCTTTGTGTCGTCTGCAAACTTGCCAACCCACCCTTCTACCCCCACATCCAGGTCGTTAAAAAAAAAATCACGAAAAGTAGAGGTCCTAGAACTGATCCATGTGGGACACCACTAGTCACAACCCTCCAATCGGAATGTACTCCCACCACCACGACCCTCTGCCTTCTGCAGGCAAGCCAATTCTGAAACCACCTGGCCAAACTTCCCTGGATCCCATGCCTTCTGACTTTCTGAATAGGCCTACCGTGTGGAACCTTGTCAAATGCCTTACTAAAATCAAATCCATGTAGATCACATCCACTGCACTACCCTCATCTGATTGCATCGTCTCTGATCTGGGCCGACATTTACGTGCCGTATGGCACCTAATTAATTAGCTTGTCCATTTCGGCTTTTTTTTCTTAAAGGTGTGCTGGATGCATCCTGGTTACCGCTGTACCCTGCATTCTTCGCGGATTGGTATTGGGTTGCTGCCAGAGGGTGGGGGCCACTGCACCACCCCAGTCTCCGATGACTCAGCCTAACACACCGTCATCAGTGCGCTGTCCCAATTCCGGTAAGTGATAATACACTGTACATACGTTATTTCTACTTTATATCGGCTGTGTATTTTTATGTATTATTTGGTATGATTTGGCAGCTTCATATCTTAAAGGTTACTGGAGAGCGCTTGCGCCGTGTTTTTGCTGAGAGCGCTTGCGTGAGATTTTCACTACGGAGAACAGTGCGGCAATGATTGTGGAAAAGTATTTCTACTTTATACAGGCTGTGTATTCATCGTATCATTCCTGCTTTTACTATATGTTACTGTTATTTTAGGTTTTATGTGTTATTTGGCATGATTTGGTTGGTTATTTTTGTGTCTGCGAACGTTCACAAATTTTTCCCGTATAAATTAATGGTAATTGCTTCTTCACTTTACGACATTCCGGCTTACGAACCGTTTCATAGGAACGCTCTACCTTCAGATGGCAGGGGAAACCTGTACATTAAAGCACAAAAATATCTTGTGCACCAGCATTAGAGTTTTCCAGTTAGTGCTGCTAGAGAGAAAACAAATGGGCAAGAAAGAACTCCACTGTATTCGCTCAGCTAACTGAACTGCAGTCAATTCTTCGATTTTCATTTACTATTGCTGCAAAATATTAGCCAGATCTGTTTCTGTTTTGAACCGGGAATTTCAGTAACACATTGAAAAAGACAATATCTGGTCACATAAAATAAATCAAATAATATAGATAAGAATTTATTTATTTTTTTTTTTTGCTTTCGATTGTCCCCTCCGTCCTCTTCCACCACCTCAAAAACCTTGTTATCCTCTACTAATAGGATAACAACATCATTGCATTCCTTTTTCCCTTGCTCTATTCGTCTGGCTTTGATGGACAGCCACTTATATGCCCTCAACAGAATCCCACATGAGACACTGATTAAAACAGGGAACAATCAGGATCTCCTCAGCACTTTCTTATAAAAAATTGCCACAACCCCACTGCTGTAAATCATTGGCCCGCGACCACTCAAAATGGACAGCACACAATCTCAGAAAAACTGTAGCATGCACACCTTTCAACTTACTCACCTCATTAAGCACCTGCTGCCCCACTGGTGGTAGAGACTACTGAAACAAAATTACATATTGCTGTTTTCCTCAGCCCAGCAGGATAAGAATCAATTTCTCACCTTCAAAGAGTGAACTATAACAATGACCTGGAGTTTTTCAACCGTTCAGCATGTTCTTTAAGTCATCCTGAACTAAGTTAATATCTACATCAAGGACACACAGAAGAATCATTTGACCAAACACAGCTTTTCTGTAGTAGAGTAGCAATTAGCAAAACACTATTACAGCTCGGTGTGCTCCAAAGTTCGGAATTCAATTCTAGCACCATTTTGTAAAGAGTCTCTGTACATCCTCCCCGTGAAGTGCACGGGCTTTCTCTGGGTCCTTCGGTTTCCTCCCACAGTCCAGGTAGGTTAATTGGTCATTGTAAATTGCCCTGTGATTAAGTTAGAGTTAAATTGGAGTTGTTGCGGGTTGCTGGAGCAGCATGGTTCGAAAGGCTGGAAGGGCCAACTCAACCCAGCATTGCTAAATAAATAAATAAAATCAACTGTACATGATTGTGCCAGGAACCACAGAGGAGCACTGATAGGTCAATGTCATGTTCCCAAAGGAATAATGAACTGAGACTTGCTCCCTTGGGTGTCTCTTTCCTAGCTTTTATTCTTCAAAAACCTGCTCTGCATGAACTCTTGTGCTCAGCATATCAAGACCCAATCACTTTCCAAGTTTGGAATTTACCAGCCCCACGCATACTGCTCTAATTCTTTTTCCCCCCTCGTGAAGAGTTTTCAGAACTTCAACTGAACAGCCACATGGATTTGTACATCAAAACTCCCAAGTAAAATATACCACAGGCATGGAAAGATTATTTATTAAGTGTAGATTATGTAAAGCTTAAGTAAAAAGGTAGGTTTTAAAAGAAAGTTCGAGAAAATTTGAATGTTTCGACTAATTAAATGATACAGCATGGAATTGATGTATACTTGATATACGATTGTCATCAGATGTAATTCCCTTAAATTTTACTAACAATAATCTTTTCATTCCATTGAAGAATTTATTTTCAGTGCTCAAGTTGGGATATCAATAGAATTGTACGCTATTTAAAAGGCTTGCATCGGTCATGATCTTTCAAGAATCACTTGATTCTGGCATGGTCCCGGAGGACTAGAGGATTGCAAATGCCACTCCACTCTTTAGGAAGAGAGGAAAACTAAAGAAAGGAAATTATAGGCCAGTTTGCCTAACCTCAGTGGTTGGAAAGAGGAGGTTTTGAGGTATTTGGAGATTAATGATAAAATAAGTCAAAGTCAGCAAGGTTTCTATGAAGGGAAATCTTGCCTGACAAATCTGTTAAGAGTTGTTCGAGGAAGTAACAAGCAGGGTTGGCAAAGGAGAGGCAGTGGATGTCATTTACTTGAATTTTCAGAAGGCATTTGATAAGGTGCCACACGAGGCTGCTTAACAAGATAAAATCCGATGGCACTACAGGAAAGATACTGGTATGGATAGAGGAATGGCTGACAGGCAGGAGGCAATGAGTGGAAATAAAAGGGGTCTTTTCTGGTTGGCTGCCAGTGACTAGTGGTGTTCCTCAGGGGTCAATATTTGGACCGCTACTTTTCACATTGTTTGTCAATGATTTGGATAATGGAATTGCCAGCTTTGTGGCAAAGTTTGCAGATGATGCAAAGAGAGGTGGATTGGTAGGTTGTGCTGAGGAAGCAATGTGATTGCAAATTGGAAGAATAAGCAAAAAAAAAAAAAGAGGCAGATGGAATACAGTGTTGGGAAATGTACCATAATGCATTTGGTAAAAGAAACAATAGTGCAGACTATTATCTAACTGGGGAGAAAATTCAAACATTAGAGGAATTAGAAGTCCTCATGCAACACTCCCAGAAGAATTTACAGGGTAAGTCTGTGGTAAAGAAGGCATTTATTTCAAGGGGAACAGAATATAAAAGCAAGGAGATAATGCTGAGCCTTTATAACACTAGTCAGGCTGCACTTGGAGTATTGTCAACAGTTTTGAGCCCCATGTCTCAGAAAGGATGTGTTGTAATTGGAGAGTCCAGAGGAGGTTCATGAGGATGATTCTGGGAATTAAGGGGTTAACAAGAGGAGTGTTTGACAGCTTTGGGCCTGTACTCACTGGAATTTAGAAGAATGCAGTGAAATCACATTGAAACCTACCGAATGCTGAAAGAACTAGATAGGGTGGATGTGGAGAGGATGTTTCCTATGGTGGGGTTATCCGCAGCCTGAGGGCACAACCTCAAAATTGAGGGGCAACTCTTTAGAATAGAGGCAAGGAGGAATTTTTTTTTTTAGTCAGAGAGTAGTGAATCTGTGGAATGCTCTGCCACAGACTGTGGTAGAGACTAAGTCCGTGGGTATATTTAAGTTAGAAGTTGATCGTTTCCTGATCGGTCAGGACCTCAGAGGATATGGTGAGAAGGCAGGTGTATGGGGCTGAGTGGGATCTGGGGTCAGCCTTGATGGAATGGCGGAGCAGCCTCAATGGGCTGAATGGCCTAATTCTACTCCTATGTCTTTTGGTCTAAGCTCATTATTTGTGCTCATTCCTACAGCAAAAAATTGTAAAATAACCATATAACGATTACAGCACAGAAACAGGCCATCTCGGCCCTTCTAGTCCGTGCCGAACGCTTACTCCCACCTAGTCCCACTGACCTGCACTCAGCCCATAACCCTCCATTCCTTTCCTGTCCATATAACTATCCAATTTTACATTAAATAACAATATCAAACCTGCCTCTACCACTTCTGCTGGAAGCTCGTTCCACACAGCTACCACTCTCTGAGTAAAGAAGTTCCCCCTCATGTTACCCCTAAACTTTTGCCCTTTAACTCTCAACTCATGTCCTCTTGTTTGAATCTCCCCTCTCAATGGAAAAAGCCTATCCACATCAACTCTATCTATCCCCCTCATAATTTTAAATACCTCTATCAAGTCCCCCCTCAACCTTCTACGCTCCGAAGAATAAAGACCCAACTTGTTCAACCTTTCTCTGTAACTTAGGTGCTGAAACCCAGGTAACATTCTAGTAAATCTTCTCTGTACTCTATTTTGTTGACATCTTTCCTATAATTCGGTAACTAGAACTGTACAAAATACTCCAAATTTGGCCTTATCAATGCCTTATATAATTTCAACATTACATCCCAACTCCTATACTCAATGCTCTGATTTATAAAGGCCAGCATACTAAAAGCTTCTTCACCACCCTATCCACATGAGATTCTACCTTCATTAACCTACTTCATTATCCACAACACATTCATCTGCATTCTTACTAATCCAATTTATGACCCCATCATCCAGATCATTAATGTATACCACAAACAACATTGGACCCAGTACAGATCCCTGAGGCACACCACTAGTCACTGGCCTCCAATCTGACTAACAGTTATCCACCACTACTCTCTGGTGTCTCCCATCCAGCCACTGCTGACTCCATTTTACTACTTCAATATTAATACCTAATGATTGAACCTTCCTAACTAACCGTGTGGAACCTTGTCAAAGGCCTTACTGAAGTCCATATAGACAACATCCACTGCTTTACCCTCATCAACTTTCCTTGTAACCTCTTCAAAAAATTCAATAAGATTTGTCAAACATGACCTTCCACGCACAAATCCATGTTGACTGCTCCTAGTTACACCCTGTCTATCCAGATAATTATATATACTATCTCTAAGAATACTTTCCATCAATTTACCCACCACTGATGTCAAACTCACAGGCCGATAATTGCTAGGTTTACTCGTAGAACCCTTTTTAAACAATGGAACAACATGAGCAATACGCCAATCCTCCACCACCATCCCTGTTTCTGTTAACATTTGAAATATTTCTGTCAGAGCCCCTGCTATTTCTACACTAACATCCCTCAAGGTCCTAGGGAATATCCTGTCAGGACCCGGAGACTTATCCACTTCTATATTCCTTACAAGCACCAGTACTTCCTCTTCTTTAATCGCCATAGTTTCCATAACTTCCCTCTTTCCCTTACCTTACACAATGCAATATCCTTCTCCTTAGTGAATACTGAAGAAAAGAAATTGTTCAAAATGAGAGGGGAGAGGGAGGAGGGAGGAGGGAGGAGGGAGGAGGGAGGAGGGAGGAGGGAGGAGGGAGGAGGGAGGAGGGAGGAGGGAGGAGGGAGGAGGGAGGAGGGAGGAGGGAGGAGGGAGGAGGGAGGAGGGAGGAGGGAGGAGGGAGGAGGGAGGAGGGAGGAGGGAGGAGGGAGGAGGGAGGAGGGAGGAGGGAGGAGGGGGCCACCCTTAACTCCGAGTGGAGTCATCGGGATGCCGTCATGACGGCATTTTTTTATAGCAGGTTTTCTTACTTTTATGAGGCCGAGTTGCTAGCTTGACACTGAACCCAGCAAGGCTGGATTCAAACTCGGGAGCCTCCACTCCACAGTCCGGCGCTGATGCCACTACGCCACCAGCCGGCACTGTAAAATTATATAGTGATGAAAATGTCATCCTGTTAAAATTCTATCTCCTGTACAGCAGCTTTTTCTGAACTTGATTTTTAAAAATGGATTAAAGACTAGAATGCACTTTCGACAGCAAGATTAATTAACTGTTTTCTAGGCCTTCGAGTTTACATATTCTCAACTAAATAAGCCATTCAGCCCACTGAATGAATACTTGATGTCAGCAATGATTTTCCTGTGAACTACTCCCTCAACATCTACATACCAATAAACCACATGCTCCACTTCTCTCACCAGCTACTGCCTTCTTTCTAAAAGTCAGTTAAACTACCAACCAATCTTCTTAGTGATTTGCTGCTAAGAATTCAAAATCTACTGTGCTCTTACCAAGCAGATTCACACAAATGCAGGTAGCTCAAAGCTGCCCAACAGTAGAGCAAGAAAAGGCTTGGATTTTAGTATGTGCATGATTAACAATTTTGTTTGCCTTTGTATTAGTTAAGGGACATTGGTGGCAGTACAATAACACTGCAAGCAGAGTTGCTGCCTCAATTCTAGTGGCCTAGTTTCATTCCCATCCATTAATGATACTTGTACAGGGTTTGGAAGTTCTGTGTGATCATGTGGGTTGCGCCTGCTGCCCTATCAACCCACCGCAGGAATGTGGGAGATTAACTGTAAATTGCCCTGAGCACTCTGAGTGAGTGGTAGTATCTTCAAGTTATGGGATATGGAATGGACACTTGATTGTCAGCTCAAACTCAACTGAAGAGTCCGTTTCCTGTGTGGAATGACTTATCTACACAATACAGTTAGTTTTCTCATGTCTTTTTTGTCCTCCCTTTTCTTGAAAAATTATATTATACTCACTGAATGAAAATAGATCCTTCAGCCGATGAACACAGAAACTCCCAATTTCATTTATTTTATTCTCTCTAGATTTCTGAGAACAGCTCTTGTTGTCTGTGCCACTGTGCTTACTGTTTTGTCAAATAGACTTAAACAAGAGTTCTGGGCCAAGAACTCATTCAAAAATGAGGATCTTAAGAATACTGCTTACTATTGCAGTTATCAATGTTTTCAATTTCTCATATTTATTGTTCTACTAGACAACGGGGTGACCCATTGGGGCACCCTTTGAGAGAAGGGTAGTGCAGTCTGATGTGACCAGAATGAACATTAAATTTTCCTGAATGCTATTGGTATCGCTTTGCTTTGGAAACTGAAGTAGAAAACCTCAGTTTATTAAAGAAGAAGGATGCGTAGCAAAGAAAATATCGCTGATCCTCATTTAATGGAGGACACTTTTGATGGCATCATTTCTGGTTCATCTGCCACCTTGTGCCTCTCGTTGTCATTCTGGAGACATGCAGCCCTTTCATCCCCCGTCTCTTCGTCTCTTCTGCTGTTTGTTGTTTGTCTCTGATCCTGGAGACGTGCATGCCCCTCCTCCTCTGTCTCTTCTTCTCTCATCTTTTTTTTTGTCCTGACTCTTTGACCCTGGAGTCATGTGTCCTGGTCTGATCCAATTCTTGTTCCCTCCCTCTGTTTGCCGCTTCCCGACCATGTTTAGTGTCACCTCGTGACCATAATGTCTCCTTTCCCTTTCCACGCGGCATAACTAAGCCGACCTTTTTTTTTTTTACCCTAATGCTGGATAGAAAATACAAAGCAGTAAGACTGAAGGATGCTGATTATTCTCGATGATGTGGTTGGCGCTCTCCTAAATGGACGTGATATAGTCACCTCTGTCCTTTGACAGCAGCAAAGAGTTTTATGGGTGTCTCAAAGTACGTCATTACAATAAGATTAAATGATCTCTTATTGATGGGTGGCAGTTAGATCTGTCCCAATCCTGCACATGCTGATGGTGATTAGCAGAATGTGACCCCTTGAAATAGAGCTGCCCTGCCCTTTTGCTCCGGTAGGTGTCGCTGCTGAGCCTGGCCGTGTGCATGCGTCGGGCTGCCGCGACTCGATTTCCATGACGGCGGATCGGCTCTCGGGTTAAAAGGAAGCCTGTTGATTTTGGCGAATGAGCAATCGTATATGAAAATATAACACTGAATTTTGTTTGCATTCTGTAAGTTAGCGCATTTAAATTTGATTTAGCCAAAAAAAGTACCGCTGTATTGCACCGTTTGCGCTAATTGGAGGTCACAAACAGACAGACAGAGCATGAGAGTTTTAGAAAGATAGAAACATAGGTGCAGGAGTAGGCCATTCGTAGTATATCGACTAGCTCTTCATGTAGTTGCCAATAGAAAACTCGGATACTATGGAATTAACTCACTTGCTTGTGCAATCGTTCATTTTCTTCTATCTTGTTCTGCAGATCTTCATCAAAAACACTCTGTCTTTGCTGGTTTAGCTGAGATGGAAAATCAGCACACTTCTGCTGTAAAAAAATAGTCAGATCCTATTTACAACAGAAGGCATTACATCACTACACACTTGTACATTCTATAAGACAGAAATAATATAAAAGTATCTAAAAGTGACAAGTATCTGCATACATGAACATCAAGTGCAATTATTATTATTCACCACTAGGTGATGCTGAAACCACGCAAATGCTGAACTGAACAGAATTTGCATTTACATCACTTTTAACAGTAATTATGACCAATCAAAAAAAAATTCTATCCATAATAATTCTATGGAAATATATCCAAAAAGGGATGGTAAGGAGTTGGATTTTAAGAGCAGCTAGGAAAATTCATATTAACTAAACTCTCGCCCAGTCATGCTGTTCATTCCTCACACAAAATAGTTAACACACTCCAACTTAATGCTGTCAATCTAGACAAATCATGGCCATATGTGATAGAAACATCGACCAAGTGCACCTTGACCTTACCAAAAGAACATCAACTAGCAAACTGTACCAACAAATACAAACTTTGCCCAATTAGTCTGAGAAATACTTCTTCCAAACTCAATTCAGACAAACTCCAGACCTTCCATCATATTGAATGCAATCCTACTCCCCTTGGACTCATAGCAATAATGTGTCCAACATCTGAATACAATCTAAACTTACCTACCCCAGCAAATATATGCTGATAATAAAATTTTAGTACATTAACAGTCCAAATTGCCTCTTTCTACATTGCATCATTCTACGATAATAGCCTGGTTAATTCAATAATTGATCAAAGACAAAATGAATTTGATAGAGGTGATTTTTTAAAACTGTAAACTTAAATTAGTAAAAAAAATCCAGAACTAACAATACGATACAATAGCCCACAAGACACAAAAGCACAATTAGGTCATTCAGCCCATCAATTCTGTTCCACTAGTAGGTTAGCAGATTTTGCCACATGCCTGCAGATTGGAAATTGCATTACATGTTTTAGCATTATTTGAGCACTGTGGTACAATTCCAGGACCTTGATCAAGCTCTCAACAAATTATAGGTTCAGAAACCCACATTGAATTCTGTCAATTCCTTTTATTTCCCTTTTCACTTTATCATGTCGCCACCAAGAAATAAAAGCACTCTGGCATTGAAAAAAGGATGCAGTAAGCATTGGATTTACTTGAAATGTCTTGGAATTATGATCCCCAATTCAATGCACAATATTTGAACGTTCAACCATCACTTTATGACTTCAGTTACCTTATTCAAAATCAACTGCAAGCCTACATCTGAAAATTATTTTTCTATGTTTGTTGAGTAATGTTGATTCTCACTATCCATAAAAAAGTACCAAAAGGAGTCCAATGCTCCAGGGCAGCCTTGGTAGCTGAAACTTTATATCATTTATCTCCAGCATACATTTCTGACTG
This sequence comes from Mobula birostris, assembly GCF_030028105.1. Lineage (NCBI taxonomy): Eukaryota > Metazoa > Chordata > Chondrichthyes > Myliobatiformes > Myliobatidae > Mobula > Mobula birostris. Next base: position 30,624,233 of record NC_092377.1, read on the forward strand.
ACCCAGTCCTGCCGAAGGGTCTCAGTCCCAAACGTTCACTGTACCTTTTTTTCCCCCCATAGATGCTACTTGGCCTGCTGAGTTCCTCCAGCATTTTGTGTGTGTTGCTTGGATTTCCAACATCTGCAGAGTTTCTCCTATTTGTGACCCATTTCATTTCCTTGTTTCAGTACAGAAAGCCATAAGAACAGAAACAACATTTTGAGGCACCTGAAGATTATATAGATATTATTTCCAAGCATAATTTATTGAAATAATTTAAGGAAAAATTTTTTTTTTTTTTTTTTTTAAACTGTCCTCTGGGGAATAGTTTTAGCTGCAATACAAAATGACAAGGTAGAACAGCACAAATGAGCCAATGCAATGATAACCAAGACAGATCTCAAGGTGACTGGAACCCAAAAGCCCATGCAGGAAGGTGGAGGGGGGCGGGGTTGGGGGTAGGAGAAGAATAAACGGGGAATTAATTTGGTAAGGAAAGATTAAGCAGGTTGGCCTTATATTCAACTTCAACACGTAAAAGCTGATACTTGAGCGTGATAGAGGGAACTTATTCGCAGGTGACATTTCAAAATAATTTGAGGGTCTCCACCTTAGCCAATTTTATTTGTTATGTATATATAAATAATATATTCATGTATTTAGATAAGATAGCCTCAAAATTTGCAAGTGATACCATAGTAAAAGTCAGGACTACACCTACCACTAATCCAGGCATTTATGGAGGATTTAACCATCCCATGCACCAAACGGTTGCTTGAGAAGCTCCATTCAAACATCAAATGGGCCCAAATGATGACTAAAACAAAGTAGTCTTGGAGCAATTCTATAGTCAAGGGAAGGCTGGTCAACTACAAGTTCCATGTGGATGGGAAAGTAATTCTTCGTGTGTCAGAAATACCAGTTAAAAGCTTGGAGCATTGGTACAATGTAAACCTCAGTGATACAAATGAGTGAAATTGCTATGAGAAGAAATCAAAGGGCTTAATGACATTGATAAGACCTTGCTGCCAGGAAACTTTAAGCTCTGGTGCCTTCAGTTTGAATTGCTCTTCGGGTGTTGTGGCCACTGACTCTATATGAAGTCCCTATCACTCATGTTGAAAATCTGGACAGTTAGTTCCTTTATTAAGAAGTGGATGGGCCTACCAAGATTGCTAAGTAACATCTAACTGTAAGGCAAAGGAGCTCTCGAGTTGCCTGTCACGGGGCTGACTGAAGAGTTCAAGTGTGTCAAGATGAGGCTTGAGATGACTCTCTCGGAATCTCGTGACAGTGTTATCCAGGATGCTGCACCCGGGACCTTAACAGGGAGAAAGTGGTGTCCAGCAGAGTCAGTAAAGCATGTAAAAAGAGCACTCAGGTTTTCAGATATGGTGGGCCAAGTGCAATCTGGAAGAGGGGGCCTTGGCACAGGTTCAAATAGGCCCATTTGGCAAAAGGCGACAACACTAAAGCAAAGGCGAGCTATGGGGGTGGAAAAAGTACAGCGACAGGAGGAGCAGATGAGGTATCTCAGGTAAATCACAACAGTGTCTCAGGCAAAACAGGGACAGTGAACAAGGTGGGAAAACATTGAGGAAAAAAAAATTCAGCTGGAAAGACTTATGGGAAAAGAAAGGAAGAAAGATTAGTTTGTAAGAGCTGTTAATGCTGTTCTCCCAATTCCCAAAAATCTGAACCAGTGGTTCAGTGAAGACCCAGCTTGTCCACTCTGTGGAAGAACAGCAAACCTCAGGCACATCCGCTCATCTTACAAAGTAAGCCTCACTCAAGGAAGGTGCATATGCAAGAACAACCAGGTCCTCAGACATTTGGCATCCACTGTGGAGAAGCAAAGGCTGAACAACAACTCTAAGCTCCATATGACTGGAAGAACAACCATCCCCTTTGTCCGGCAAGGACAGACAGTGCCACCCTCAGCAACACAGTTGGTGTCAGGCATACTGGAGCCTGCTCATGACTGGAACACAGCTGTCGACCTTGACAAAAGGCTAATATTTCTCTGGAGATAGCCGCTACCGCCCTGAGACCAGATTTGATTTTGTGCTCCAGCAGTCTGAAGGCTGTAGTAATCTCAGAGCTCACAGTGCCCTAAGAAGATGCAGTCTGCAAGGTGTATGAGTGGAAACATGCAAGATATGCTGAGCTGGCCACAGAGGCTAAGCTGCGTAGATGGAAGATATTCACGGTAGAGGGTGGTTACAGAGCATCTGTGGCGACTTCCATGGTAAGATTGCTGAAGGACTTGGGTGTTCGAGGCCAGGGCCAGCAGCAAGCTATAAAAGGAACTCTCGCTCTCGGAAGTAGCCGAGCAAAGCAACCACTGGTTATGGATGAAGAGGAGTGACGGCAACTGGGCCCTAAAATGTCCCACTGGTGGCCAGATGTGAAGGGGAGTGAACCTGAGAGGCCGGGTCTCACTGTTGAGCCCTCTGGAGATGTAGTGATGGAATTCATGGAACATCTAAGAGGGGTTCCCACCTGATGGCCCCTGGGAAGCATCTGCCACCCACCAAGCCCTTCCTCAAGATCTCTATACTATGACCCAAGTTAGGATCTGCTAATTAAAGGGATTGAGGCAACTAATCCAAGGAGCTTGAATTCCATCTATAGTTTCATTCACAACCCCAAAACACCCAACCACATTGTAACAAAGTAATGCAACAATTTTGTCAACAGCAAGATTACACACAGAAAACAGATAATTTGGTACAAAGAATATCAGCAAATGCTGGGTATACTCAACAGGTTAGGATACATCAGTGGAGAGAGAGAAAGAGTTTATATTTCAGGAAATGATCTTGATTCAGAAAGCCAATGACAAGAAACAGTTAACATTTCTTTCTCTATAGGCACTACTTGAACTGTTGAGCATTTCCAGTACTTTCCTATAATTTCAGATTTACAGTATGATCCTGTAAAATTTATTATAGTTTTTGTTTTAAGGATAAAATATCACACAGAACAAGACAGAACTCACAGATCATCTTAGTGTGAGGCTTGCACGTTAACATGAAATCATTTTTGACAAAAGCAGATGTATTCTACACATATTCACCAAGATAATTTCAGTTTTGGGAAACTAAGATAATGACTCTTCAGATACTGGGATTAGTTTCACGGGGCATGAGAATGCCAAGATTTAATATAGTTGAGCAATAAAGAGTTCTTGCAATACAAGTAGGCAAGAAGAGATGGGAAAAATGATTTTTATGTAGGAGGACTATGGAACATGGAATATTTCAGCAGAAAGAGTAGATGAACTTAGGGGAAGATTCTTTTAAAGGGAAGATTCAAATTATTTTAAAATCAGAGATACATGACTGTGAAGAGGTAGAGCAATACATTCAATATTACATGTTTGAGAAAATTATCTTTATTTTCAAGCTGTTAAGTTCTATGGATTCATGGTTTATCATAGTTAGTCTAATTTCCATTAATCCTCACGTCAATTCAATTCAACTGTCTACTCAATTCAACTGCTTTGACTAACCACATGTTATTCACAAGCTTGAAAAACTTCCAAAAGTATACAGCAAGATAAAAATTTCAACTGATGTATGGAAAATAAATGTGGAAACAAAAGATAACAAATGCTTATGCATTTACCTTCTGAGTTCAAAAAGTCAATCATCTTTGAAGACGGGATCTTTACATATTTCGTAGTATTTACCTTGCTCTTCTTCCCTTTGGCCTCAGTGGTCACCAGCTCCTCTTGAAGTAGCTCAACACGCTTTGCCAGCTGCTGATTTCGGAATGTCAGACTGTCCATTTCCTGCTGCAACTTCCTAACACTTTGATCCTTCATTTTTAGCTCCTCCTGTGGCAGGGAAAATCTTTGTTTTAAATTAATTTCTATAACACAAAAACATTGGAGGAAAATGTTCTCATCCAGCTACTCCTAGGCGAAACTTAGAATTATTGAAGTAAAGAATTAATTAAATAATGCCTAGCATTTTCAGCAGAAGGCTTTTCTAAGTTAGTTCAAACTAAGAAAGTCGTCCTGACAATGGTGGCGATAACTTACATTTATTGAGCAGCTTTACCACTGTAAAAACATCACTAGACACTTTATAGGAACATTAGTAAAAACTGAGGTTGAACAAGAGGAGTATTTAGGAAGTTAACCAAAAACTTGTTGAAAATTAGTTTTTTTTTAAAAAAGGACAATCTTCAAAGACAGAAAACATAAAGAGGCTTGCATTCCATATACCACTTCTGAAAACATGGTTATCAAAATGCTTTACAACCAATGATGCTTTCGCTATTGCAGAGCTAAAAAATGTGTCAGGGAATTTGCACAAAACAGTCTTCCACAAACGGTAATGCAAGTTGTAATAAAATAGATACTGATTCCAGAGCTTGGTGTATTAATACCAGTGTCATCAACAAACTTGGCTACAGTCACATGATCAGAAACCTGTTATAGTGCTTGAAGAGACTGCATAATTGATGTGGGATGAAGTTCAAAGTTCACAATTTCAAAGATATATGTCACCATATACTAGGCTGAGATTCATTTTCTTGTGGGCATTTGTGGTAATACAAAGAAACAATAGACTCAATGAAAAACTGCATACAAAGGAGGCAAACAACCAATGTGCAAAAAGCAACTGTAGAAATACAAAAAGAAAGAAAACAAATTAATAATCATTAAATATCAAGAACATGAGTCTTGAAAGTGAGTCCATAGGTTGTGAATAGTTCAGTGTTGCGATGACTGAAGTTATCCCCTCCACTTCCAACACTTCCTTAGTTTGTGAAGATTTGGCATGACATCTAAAACTTTGGCAAACTTCTGTAGATGTATGATGGAGAGTATATTACCTGATTGCATCATGGCCTGGCATGGAACACTAATTCCCTTGAATGGAAAATCCTACAAAAAGTAGTCCGGTCCATCTAGGGTAAAGCACTCCCCACCACTGAGCACATCTAAATGGAGTGCTGTCGCAGAAAAGCAGCATCCATCATCAGGGACCCCCACCATCCAGGTCATGCTCTCTGCTCACTGCTGCCATCACGAAGGTGGTACAAGGGCCTCAGGATTTAAACCACCAGGTACACTGAGTGGTGTTAACTGTTTCTGAACCTGGTTGTGTGGGTCTTGAGGCTCCTCTAACTCTTTCCTGACGGCAGCAGTGAGAAGAGAGTTTGACCTCGATGGTGGGATTCCTTGATGTTGAATTCTGCTGTTCTGTGACAGTACTCCTTGTAGATGTGCTCAATGGTAGGGAGGGCTTTATCCGTGATGGACTAGGCTGTACCTACTACTTTTTGTTGGCTTTTCTGTTCAAGGGCATTGGTGGTTCCATACCAGGCAGTGATGCAACCAATTTGTATACTCTCCAGTGCACATCTATAAAATTTTTCAAAGGTTTAGGTGACATGCTGAATCTTCACAAATGAAATAATAATGAAGAAAACAATGTGGATGAGAAAATTGAAGCAATTTTCAATCCCGTGCTAATATTAGTCAGCAAGCAGTAGGGTAATAGATAAAAAAGAATTATATGACTAAGGATAGCTTTAAAATCATACCAAATTCTGTTCCCTAACTAAAGTTTAGAAACAAGTGAACAGCCAGGAAGTTGTTAGAATACATGAGTCAAGAGGTAATATTCAATAACAAGTCGTATATTCAATATCCTGTCGTATTCAATAACAAGTAACAAATGATAGCAAGTAGCCTAATACAGCAGAAGTGAAAACAACTGCTTTAACGATTGCACAGATAAATAAAGGAAGCTGCTCTTAGGACATGAAGAGCTCTGGATTGGAAACAGTTTTAGACAGTTACTTGGGAAGGGGATGGTAGCAGGGCAGAGTTTGCATTTGGGGAAGGAAATCAATGGCTTCCTAATGTAGAGTTGAATGTCTAGTACTACATTTTGGCCAAGCTGATGAAGAATTTAGTGGAAGGGTTACAAGTGACTTAGTGTTCATGAAGAAGCTTACACTGTCTAAGAGCAGCTGAGTGATAAGCAATAAGCAGAAAACATAGGGATGGAGGAGTTGTCCTGTTACAAGTGATTCTGTAGTCACAACTGGTTAGATATGAAAGATACCATGCAAGTGCAGGCAAAAATAAGAATGCCCCATCATCTTCGCTCTATTACAATAAAAAAAAATGGAGGGTGTTTAGTGGCAGCAGGTTTTGAGGGAGTGATAATTGGATACTTGATTGAAAGGACAGAATTTCTAAAGGAGACAATATAATGCAGTTACGTTAAGGGGCTAAGAGCTGGGTGTCAATAATTGCATGAGAATAAGTGTCAAAGAGCAGGAAGTTGGGCTCTAAGACAGGTGAGCTTACACAAAAATAAGGAGAGATAAAAGGAAAACTAAAGGACAAGAGAACAAAACATTTGGCTCACTGAGTTGTGAGAAGAGAAGGAACTAAAGCAATTTAACTGCTGTATTCAATCTCAGTGACTGTGTTCAGGAAGTGAATTGTGCATCCATGGTGCTCTAAATGCAAATTCTCAATCTTAGATATATGATTAGTAGAAAATAAAGACAAAAACACGAGCAAATGAAATAAAAGATCAGATTGTGCTATCCAGAATTACAATTAGTTGTCTCTCCACATTACACTTATAAGGTCAAAATGAGAAAGCTCACTCTCCTGCCTAAATCATCCTAAACTCCAGTGACTTGGACTGAACAGTGGATATAGTTTTCTGTCAGCTTCCTGAAAGTTCTGATACTGGCGAAGTCATACCCTGGCTTTAGCAGCTATAAAGGTTATGGGTAATAATTAATAACTTTTAAATATCTCCAGAGACAGTTGAAAATATTTAAATATAAACTTCTTACAAGTAAAAATATGTAATTTAAAAATTATAAATTAAAGAAAAACAATTAAAAAAAGAATTTGCCTTCCTCATTGCCACCAAACCCTGCACTAAAATCAATAGGTCTCAGGTCACCATCTGAGCTAATGTGATAAAGGCACTGAAAAGCAAATTTTCAGAATCTAAGAGGGTTCCAAACCATCAAAGGTTTGAGACAAATACCCGACAGCACATCTGTGGAACTTACACACTTACTGTCCCATAAAAAAGTTAAAATCTAGACATTCAATTGGGAATCTGTGGCATAAGGCAGCAAGATCTAACCAACTATATTTTTATCACTCATATGCAATTTCTGGACTGTACCTTTAAAGAAGCGCCATGACCCTGTTCGTCCACAACTGCTTTCTTCAGAACTTGGTTCTGAGCTCGAAGCTGAAACATTTCCAACAGTAAAATAATTTGAATATTAGCAATAATGTCACTAAATATCAAACAGTCATAATTTTAAAACAACAAATTGTGTCGGAAACATTCAGCACACCAGGCAACAAATGTGGAAAATCAAGCTTTGAGTTCAAAACCCTTCTTGGAACTGAGGAAGAGAAACAAATTTGTAAATACTAGGGAAGTCGTGGAAGGCTTAATAAAAAAAAACAAAAACAAAGATATGAATCTTCAGAGTGGAGTTGTTTATTCAGGAACCAAATCTGTGCTAGTGGAAGAAATAGGTGAATAGGACCTGGTTGAAATCAACACAAGAGCAAAGTTTTCAGCAATCTTGAGTTTAAGAATAGTAGAATAAAGGAAAGAGTTTACTGCAATAGTCAACTGTAAGGACAATAAAGACAAGGATAAACAATTACCTTCACTAAGAATGGAGTTGCAGGAACATCTGACCTGCTATTCAATTATGCAAAAAACCTGGATTCTCTTAAGATCTTGAGCACACTGAGTGATTGAGCCTCTTTGGCTCTCTTGGGTAGAATTCCAAAGATTCAGTAATTGCTGGGGAAGTCACAAATTCTTACAGGAGATGAATAAGTAACATGCAGGTATGTGTTCTGAAGCACATGCTAAAATAAATAATATACCATTGTTCTAACTAACAAGAAACATTGAGGAAACTGAGTTTTTAGGAAGCACCAAATACCTCGGCTTTATTATTCCTAATACTTAAATTATTCAACTATCATCTAGTATTTTATTCAGGCACTTTAGAAACAAAGTCAAGAGAGATGCTGGTGACATAGAGCTGGGTATCATCAGTTTACATGTGGGAACCATTGTCGATGGGTTGTAGGTACCAACATGAGTGCAAGTGATTCTACAAATTTTATTAAAAAACAATCAAAACATTATTTTACAATAATTTCTGTACTTTGCAATAAAAGTTAGTGATCGAAAACATTTACTATTTCCCTCCACAGTTACCATCTGACTTGCTGAGTATTCGTTTTAATTTCAGATCCACAATATGTATTGCTTAAATTTCCTTCTTTCAATATATTACACCACTTTCTCAATGACATTCAAGAATTTTCTTTTTGTTTAATCTTCAACTGGTCATTTAATAACTGCATGAAACAGTCAGAGGGATGTAATACTCTCCTCCGATACTCCGCTCAAGCAACATTTAATCTTACAGATGCTTCGACAGTTGTGACTAAAATTACATTACTTATCTATACCCACACAACCTTTAACTTTTAATTAACCATGTCAAATATATTTCTAAATACCCAAATTATAAATTAGATGTATCTGAATTAACCAAATCAATACAATTAATTTTAAATTTCATTTTCAAAATCTAAACGGCAGTCAAATCAATACACACCACCTATAGATAGCAGTTAGTATCAGTGAACTTTCTTATAACATTTTAAATTAGGGGACAACTTTTAGTTTTTTTACTCTACTTGCAATTATTCTATTAACATTGTGGAACATAAAGTCTTCCATCTGCTTTACTTCATTAAGTTTGAATGCAAGGTTACCTTGCTATATATTCCCCAACCAACACCACATACTGCAAAAAAACACACTAAAACATCATGCTGACCAAAATCTTAATTCTAACAAAAATTGTTCACGAAAAGGAATTAATCATTCACTTTTAGAAATGTTACACTTCCAGCTTTTGCAATGTGCATATTTTCAAATACTTCTCAATATATCCAAAGGCTAAGTCACAACTAAAATGCAACTCAACTTCATTAAGAAAATGATTTAATTCCCAGTTATTTTTCAAAATTTTAGTGACGATTAACAAATCAATCCAACAAATATGCAAGCCCATAATTCTTTAAATGGATAATAGTGATTCATCTGCTCCAAAGTAGATCAGAACAAAAATAAATGAGCATCGTGAAAAACAACACAGGAAAACACAATGAAGCCAATCCACCAACCTTGGAATACTCCTGAGCCAGTTTCTGATACTTGGCTTGCAAATCTGCGGCCATGGTTGAAGGATAATTATAAAATGGGCGGTCACAACCTGGCTCATCACCCAAGAGTACCGGGGGGCTCTCTCCTCTCTCACTCAGATAGCGTGAATGACATCAAAGCATCTTTAGGGAGAGGACGAGATAGTGGTAGCCAACCAGCGGAGATTCAGCAAAATGATGTTTCTCAGCTTCCTCCACTTGTTCGCTACCACTGCCCCTTCGGCCCGTTCACTCTGTTCGTGGCCACTACCCCTCCGGCCCGTCCACTCCACTTTTTGATAGAACTGCGCCCTCGATTCAATCGCACTCTCAGGACAATTCTTGATTTCTTTTCACGTCGAGGCCTTTTACCCCCCAACGAATACTTCAGCTGGTTTTGTTTCCTTTGATTCGGCGTCAGGTGTAACTCAGATCCGACAGGTTTCATCAGATAGTGCTAGGGCCCACTTCAATGCTCGCACCCCAGGATTAACAATTTCCGGCTCTGCGAGCTGGTTCAAACGGCAAGGCGCAAAACACGTTGACGTAACCACGCGACTCGTCGGACGGCGTCACCACAGCAACGAGTCCGCGTGCCCGGAATTCGGTCACGTGCGTTGCAGCATTGCTCTGCACCCCACGTGACTAGGACGCTGGAGCACCAAATTGTCATGGCAACGAGCTTGTAGTCGGTAGATTGCTTCAGGATAAACACAGCGAAACTCCTGATAAAGTATTAATCACAGAACGGTTGTAAAGATCGCCAATAGTGCAAGTCTGAGAGGAGCTCGAAATAAAAATCAGGTAGGTTAAATTATAAAAAAAGAAATACTATTCAGAAATCTTGTGGTGGTGGGGGTTATAAAAGAGTTATATTTTATTGTGACCATTTGGATTGCATATATCTGTTGCTTCGTTCTATCATTTAAAAATAACTCAACACTTATTGATAGCTCGTTATAATGAATACTGATATATTAAATCACGACTTCGTTGTAGTTATGTTGTTTATTACTTTGCCTGGCGTTGCATCAGGGAGTCAGTGACATCTTAATATACAAGGCCTCGAAACATACATCCCTAATGAATTTTTTAATAATGCTGAATTCAAGTCGTTGACAAGGGCTTCCTTATAGTTTTGAAAATAATTTTTTTTTTTATATTGTCTAAGTTACTTAAGTAGTGACCTAACAAAAAAATAAAACTTGATGTGAGAGCTGGGGAGTGTGGGTGGTGGAGGGAATCAACAAAGTGCTTTGCAATTAATCTGGCAACTTCCAAAACCCATAAGCTCTACCACCAAAGTAGATAAGGGGAGCAAGTGAATGTATATACCACTATCTGTGGGATCCACTGTATATCATACAATATCCTGATTGGGAAATGTATAACCATTGTATCAACACTGGGTTAAAAATCCTGGTTCTCACCAACCAAAAGAATTGTAGGAATACTGTGACCACGATGGTGGCAGTGATTCAGGATGGTGGCTTACCACCATCACTTTAAAGGAAAATGGTTTGGGGCAAAAATTGCTAGACGTACCCACATCCCAAACCACGAATCAATAAAAAGATGAGTAGGAAAGGTGCAGAAGAATTGTATTTGTATTTATTTAATTCTTATATCCATGGAAGTAGAAAATCTTTATGTTGTGTCTCCATCACAATGTACAAGCAATAAGGAGGGAAAATGTGTAAGATTGCATACATAATCATTTTGTACACATATGTACAGTCAAGTACACAATCAGATCAATGTCTATTGATAAATCTGATGGTCTGGTGAAAGATGCTGTCCCAAAGCCTGTTGGTCCTGGCCAGTACTATTCCCCAGGTGGTAGCAGCTGAAACAGTTTGTAATTGGAGTGGCTGGAGTCCTTGATAATCTTCTGGGCTCTTTTTACACTGTAAATGTCCTGAATAGAGAAGAGTTCACATCCACAGATGCGCTGGGCTGTCCGCACCTCTCTCTGCAGTGCCCTGCAACGAGGGTAGTGCAGTTCCCATACCAGGTGATGACACAGTCAGTCAGGATGCTAAAGCATCATTCTGACTATTAACTTGGCTGAGTACTCTGCATTGTACCATTGATAACTGGAGTTTTAGACTAATGGATAGAAACCCCTAAGTATTGATGCATTATTCATTCCTTTTGTCTTCATAAATTATTAATCATCTAAATGATTTCATCTGATGTACAGTAGAATGATTATAAATTGGAGGAGATGGAGGGAAGGCTGGGTGAAAGAAAGATGTTTTGGAAAAGGATATGTTGATGTTGCATAGAAGATTAGGTGTAATGGATTTTCTGGAGAAAAATAATAGAATCAATGTTAGTACATTTTATTATATTGGAGAAATTCTATGATTGTGTAGGGGGGGTTGGATGGGAAAAGGAATAAAACAGGACCAGGAGTTTATTTGCATTATGAACAGTTTCTCGGAGTCATTTTTGGTGTACATTGAAGTATTTCAGTCCATTAATAATTTTCCTGTAACTGAGAAATAAATGGAACATGAATCTGACAAAGGGTCACGGTCTGAACTGTCGACTGTTTATTCAGTTCCATAGATGCTGCCTAATTTGCTGAGTTCCTTCAGCATTTTGTGCATGTTGCCTTGGATTTCCAGCATCTGCAGACTTTCATGTTTATGAATCTGGACTGATTTATGGGGAGATAGCCAATAGAAAAATACAGCTCCTTCATGGAAAAAAACTGGTTTAGTACAGTATTTCTAAGTGGAATATTAATTCTTATTGGGAAAAAAATAAATTGGAATCATTGTACTAGGGAAAACATTAGCTAAATATTCCTCTTAAGGAGGGATTACCATTCCTTATTGAAGATTGCTTCAGTCAAGGTTTTGCAGTGTGAGGAGCAACACCCAGAGGGAGGAATATGCTAATTAACTGGAATCGTGACTAACCTGGTGAGATGGTGATGAATCTTAGATTATTTATGTAGAAGGCAAAAGGAGTTGACATGAGCTAGTGAAAAAAATCACTGCAGGTGCTGATCATCTCAGATTAAAAACAGAAAATGTTGGAAATACTCAGCAGGTCACACTCCATCTGTGGATATATAAACAGGGTTAAAGTTTCAAGTCAAAGACTGAAACATTACTTCTCATTTTCACATTTGCTGTTTGACCTGATTGAGTGTTTCCATTATTTTTTGCTTTAATAATATTAACAGGGTTTGTATCTTGTTTTACGGGGGTTGGGTTGGCTGCTTAAATGGCCGATGCACAGGTGCATTATTGGTGTGAGTTATATGGCAATACATACTACACTTTGTTTCAAACATAGGCAGTGTTATTTTCAAGTAACATATTAATGGGGACTCCTTTACTTACCTGTACGGGTATGGTTGCAGGTTGGAAATGTAGTTAAGGGGAATTCCTTTACTTACCTGTACCAATATGGTTGCAGGCTGGAAAAGTAGTAATAGGGACTCCTTTACTTACCTGTACCAATATGGTTGCAGGCTGGAAAAGTAGTAATAAGGACTCCTTTACTTACCTGTACCAATATGGTTGCAAGTTGAAAAAGTAGCAATGTGGACTTCTTTACTTAACTGTACCAATATGGCTGCAGGTTGAAAAGTAGAGGCTCAAAATGTACTTTGCTCCATAATGACACTCAGTGGCCATAACCTGTAACTGTATTCAGACACTATCATTTTCTTATTTATTCACCATTATGGCAGACATCTTACATGGCATGTGGTATTAAAAAAACCTGGTTAGACATGATGCAGATAAATATTAGCACTTCTATAAAACATTCTACCATTGATGGAGCATTACATATGAGTTTTTAGTGCATTTTGCAATGGAACATTGCAATCCACATAGCAGCTTTATAAAGTTTAAAAACTTGAAATTAAGGCCAGTGAAGGCTATTTCACATTTCAAAAAGTACCAGTAATCTCATAGTATGTTGTTTCGGGTTTAGGTGTGCCACAATTGTCAAATGGCCATCCTAGGTTGGTCTTTGTCATCATCCTCCTGAGACACATTTGTGCTTTAAAATGATAATTTTTTTCTGTGGCATGGAACCAATATGACTAGGAAGATTGGTTCATAAATTGAGCAAACTCAAACAATACATGGTGTGGTGATAAATATACACTTAATTCCTGAGGGTGAACAGGGTAAATTGTAAGTTATACAGATGACAAATTCTTGTCTTAAGATTGGTATTGGCATATTTAGTTTAGGTAAATAATGTGCAATACATAAAATGATTTGTCATTATTTTTGGCAACTTAATATGGTTTTCAGCTTAACTGCTGAGTTAATTGCACATTAGCTTTGGTTCAATATTAGAACCCTCACTTTGGAATCAGCTAGTGGTGAATCTGAGCATCATTTCAGATCCTTGAGTGCAACTTTAAAAGTGACAGTTAACACTGTAATGACAAAGTATATAAAGTGTTATTTTACGTTTGAGACGTTAAACAGAAGTTCCATCTGACCCCAATGGTTCCTTAGCACCACTGCAAAAAGAGTAGGGGACTCCATACCAAATTCTGTCTTGAATAAATATAATTTACACAATCATTTATCTCATTGTTATTGACATCATACTGTGCATACCCATAATCTGGTAGATCATCAACTGATCTGCAAGCATACTTGAAAGAGAAAATTATTTCATTTTCTTGAATTGTCTTGATATGCTGAAAGGTGCTATTTAATTGGGGGTTCTTTCTTTCTTAATGATCTATATTATAAAAGATAAACCACTAGGTGGCATCCTAATTGCAACAGTGTACATGCATGTAGTGGAGTAGGAAGGTACAGGTTTAATCATGCATCTAATTTGAAGTCTCAGCAATAATAAAGATTAAATTGGTTGTTGTTAAAATTCACTCAGGCCCAACAGAGTGAGAAATTATGGGGGTGGATTAGTAGACAAAATTCCTTTACCATTTATTATTGTATTCTCCTTTACACTTGTGTACTGGAAATGACATTAAACAATCTTGAATCTTTACACATAGGTTTACTGAATATCTTGTAGAAATTAACCACATGTTTATTCTTTCCTTCTGTAGATTTTGCATCAGTCAGCCAGATTGACAGGCTAGCTATCTATTCCAGAGTAACATAAGAGGCCATATGTTACTGTGTTTATATGTGTTTATACTCAGAAGCAAATTACTGCACTTGCTCAAAATCTGAAATTTTCTTAAAAATTAGAAATTGCTGAAAATCAGCAGATTGACCAGAATTTTGGTTAAAGAACATTTTGAGTATCTTTCATTAGAACTAATTATGTGTTTAACTGTGTTGCCAATCTGTAAATTGGTGTGCAAAATTAAGGATTAATCAACCTAAAAGCTTAACAAAAGTCAAGAAACCAAGTCATTTTGAAGCTGGTTTACCACTTTACTAAAAACAGCCAAACATATCAATAAATATCAAATTATTAATGGATAAAGAAAAATCATCAATATTGATGGATAATAATCTGACCATATTTCCCCTCCCCTCCCAGGGTCCCAGAAGGTGTAATTTGTTTACATTTTGTCAGGAAGTTAGAGATTCATCAATTTTATTTGGGGTAATTCATAAACTAAATTGTTGCTCAGTTAGTTTCACCAGTGAAAATATCTTGAGCTCTTGACATAGAGTATATCATATGCTTCAATGATGGAAAAACATCTAAAATTTAACATAACAGAATTCATAATTTTCAGACACACTCTCTTCAGGTTAAGTGTTACTGGAGTGAGATGTAAGGGTGGCTCTCTGGCCTTTTCTCAATTCCTGAAACTGATCCAATGATAATGTGCTGTCAGAACTCTAAGTAAACACAGAACACAATTAAATGCATAACCTGACAATTGAACAATTTGCCTGCTGCTGAAAAAAAGTTCACAGCATTCGCCATTTCGCTGGCCCTACACTCATCTCTGGAACATCTGGACAGTAAAGACACCTGCATTAGACTACTGTTCATTGACTATTGTTCTACCTTCAATACTATAATTTCAAAGAAACTCATTTCCAAATTCCTTGACCTGGGATTGAACACCTCACTTTGCAACTGGATCCTTGACTTCCTGACAAAAAAAGTCAGTACGGACAGGCAACACTTCTACCATGATTATTCTCAACACTTGATGCTTCATAACGCTGCACCCTCTGCCCCTTGCTCCCTCTATACTTATGACTGCAGGACAGATTCACGTTTGCAGATGTTATCACTGCGGTGGGCTATATCACAAATAATGATGGAGTCAGAGTATAGGAAGGAGATAGACAATCTAGCAACATGGTGTCATGACAACAACCTTTCAATGTCAGCAAATCAAGAGAGTTGGATGTTGGCTTCAGAAAAGGGGTCAGTCCTCATATTCCTGTTTACATCAACAATGCTGAGGTAAGTAGGATTCAGAGCTTCAAGTTCCTTGGAGTGAACATCACCAATAGCATGACCTGATTCAACCTCGTAGGAACCATAGCCAAGAAAGCTCACTTGTGCCTCTACTTCCTCATTCCTCAGGCTGAATAAATTTGACGTGTCCCTGTTGACCCTGACCAATTTTTAATCAATGCACGTTGAAAGCATCCTATCTAGATTTATCACAGCTTGGTATGCCCATGACTGCAAGAAGCTACAGAGAGTAATGGAAACAGCTCAGCCCATGATGGAAATCAGCCTCGCCTCCATGGATTCCATCTAAACTTTTTGCTGCCTCAGGAAAACAACCACTATAATCAAGGACCCCTCCCACCTGATATTCTCTATTCTGCCCCTTACCATCAAGCAGAATACAGAAGCCTGAAAGCATGCACCATCAGGCTCAAGGACAGCTTCTAGACTAACTGCATAGTTCTCTTGTATGGTAAGATGGATTCTTGACTTCACAATCTATCTTGTTATGACCTTGTTCCTTATTGTCTACCTGCAGTGCACTTTCCCAGTAACTGTAACACTTCATTCTGTTGTTGTTTTATCTTGTACTCCCTCAATACACTGTTGTAATAAATTGATCTGTGTGAATAGTATGCAATACAAGTTTTTCCCACTGTACATCAGTACATGTGATAGCAATAAACCAATTTACTATATTTACCAAATATACAATTCATATGAATAAATTTAGGAATACATAGCCAGAAACTTGCAAACTAAAAAGGTTTATTCAGTAATTCCATATGAATGCAAGTTGTGCATCTTTGGTGAAAATAAGCATTTTTAATAACAAAGGGTAATATACATGTTTTGTGTGGTAAAATTAAATTTTTAAAACAAACTCCAACAA
Source organism: Mobula birostris (assembly GCF_030028105.1). Taxonomy (NCBI): domain Eukaryota; kingdom Metazoa; phylum Chordata; class Chondrichthyes; order Myliobatiformes; family Myliobatidae; genus Mobula; species Mobula birostris. The sequence goes on from NC_092377.1 coordinate 30,640,747, forward strand.
CTTTTGCTGGAAAGAATCAGATTGGCAAAAGGTTCTGTTGAAAAAAAATTACACTGTAGGCACGAGGCAATCAGCACATATTTTCTAACACAGGAAGTCACACATTTCTTTCCCTTCCCCCATTATGCTAAAAGCAATTATTTGCTGATTAATCAAAGAAACAAACCAGTTATGTTGGCATATTAAATTTTCAGCAGGTATTTTTGGTTAGAAAGTATAATTACAGGAAGTATTGAAAAAACATTTTAAATCCTTACAATTGCTTTGTTACCTCTCTTGAGTTTCAAGTTCTCAGTCCATTTCACTACTAGTTTAGCTTAAAAGTGTTTTATTATCCTATAGCAACCCGAGCACCATTCAGGTTTACTGCATGTAACATTCAACAAAATAGAATAAAAGATATAACTCACACAATGTCAGGTCAAGCCAATGCTAGTTTGATGAATAAAATATCAATGTTTAACAAAGCCAAATGTTTTCAGATATACAGCTCTGGCAATAAGATACCATGGTAAACATTAGCTTTGCCAATTTTGTTCATTGAAATCACAGAATGCAAAATATACTGACTTTGTCCCATTGCATTTGTTCCATTGGCAATATGTTGAGAAGGGTTTTCACGATTACAAAACATCAGAAGAGGTGTCAGAACAAATCTCAGAGCATAAAAACATGCGCATTCAAGCAATTAATTCTTTAGAGACACATCCCAGACATGGCTTCTCACTTTAATGGGTAACGAGTTTTAAATTTTGAAAACCTTGGATGGAAAATTTAAAACTCTGAATCATTTCGAAGGGGAGAAAAAGGGCTCCATATTTAATACCACACACTGCAACTCAAGCTAGAATGATTGGGCTGAAAAGAGACATCATGAAAGCTATTCATGATCCTACCCAATTAGTGACCTGTTGTGCAGTTATTGGGTTATTTCTATCAGTCTCAAACTTGATATCATCTCCTTAAAGTGAAATGGCATTTGCTGTTAATTCCCACAGAAGTATATAGCAATTTGACCCGCAACCTCGCGCAAAAGCACAAATAATGAAAAAGAGATTCACTCAAGTGAGAGAATCACCTTTGTCTTCACTGCTAATTAAAATAAACACATTTAGGATCGGGAAAGAATTTTTGGCAGTCCTCTGTTTTACATGACAGCTGCTATATTCACTGTGGCTGATTTTTGTTTTTGGCCATGGCAGGCATCTGAATAGAGATGTATTTGCTACAGCAGATTGAAGGCCAACAGTACTGGTTTGGGAACAAACTAGCTCTACCCTGCATGCAAGCATGTCTGTAAATTCCCTACCAGATTGCAATCTGAACTGCATGCTGTCCCAGTCCAGTGATGCAATGTAAACATGCTGATTATGCACTCCTACAACGTGGAAGAATCAAGTTTAAAATCTTTTGTATTGTTCTTGAAATTAGTTGTAAATGTCGCCAGTTCTTGTGAAGAGAAGACGTTCTATAGTTGTTGCTCAGATGGCTAGGATGCAGCTAGTCAATGCTAAATGAACTGATTTCAGTGGGGGGGGGGAATTGCTGAAGGGATGCTGCACTAGGCTCAGCATGACTGGTCTATTGAAGGAAATCAGCTATAATTCACTTTCCTAGTTCTAAGAAGTACTATGCTACAGCAATGTATATGTTAGGTGCTGTCAGCATCAAATACCCTTGATAATACCTGTGAAACTGTATCCAAGTAATTAACAGCTTTGGAGCGTTGCTCGGGAGAAAATTGTCAAGCCAAAATTTCTGCTCCATCTACCATTGCCTCTGAAGCTATTAATTCATTGTAACTGTCCAGAAGTTATGGCCTTAGTTTCAATTGTCAAATTATCTCTTCAGATACGAATGTATGCCTGGACAAAGTAATCAGCATGGCCAGCCAGTGTCATACAATGTAAAAAGTCTATTCTGATGAGGGAAACATGCATTTGCCCAGCACCAAAACATTCTTGCCAATAAACATGTACAGAAAGTAAACATTGAGACAACAAATCAAATAATAGTTCTTTTTAATTGATAAATAGCTTGCTTAGAAGATTTCAAATTGTTCAGCGGATAACAAAGGCACATGTAAACAAACATCATCTTTACTCCTGTTGTACTAATAGCCATTTTACCTGCTATGGCAGCCATTTTAATCAATAATTATTGATTTGATGTTTTGTTTATGAACAGTATTTATTTTGTAGCTCTGTATAACCATTGTACATTAAAGAATGCAATGGTGGGGTGCTGGGAAGGTTAGGATGATGTTAAGAAAATTCATGCAGGAGGCCACATTTTGGTGTGCAATAGTCATTATATACATAGTTGTGTATTGCCAGATAAGCTGTAAATAGGTTCCACACCTAATAAACATGTGAAAAATTGTATTCAGTTATCTGATTAAATTTCAATGTGGCCCAAATCTTGGCAACAAAATGCTTACAAGATTCTTAGTAAGAAAGTCTGCTCCATGTGCATTCTATAAGCAACCAAAAGAAAATAAAGATATTGATTTCTCAACCTTTGGCAAGGAGGCACTCACAGGACAATGGTGCATTAATAAACCAGCTGATTAAGTATGTCCTATTTGTATTGACACTAAACTACTGCCAACAGATCAGAAAAGGGGGAAGACTGTGCAGGGGAGTTGTGCTGGTACAATTCATTGTACCAGTTAGCAGTGCCACATTTACATTTTTGAAAAGTTAGAAAGGAAACCATTTCATTTATTTCATTTCTAACTTTACCGAGTTCTACTGAAAGGTCATTGTCTTGAAACTATAGCACTTGTTTTTTTTTTTTGCAGCTGCCTATCCTAGATATTCTAACGTTTTAAAATATATTTGAGAAGCATAATAGAAATGCTCACTTTCCCAGGTTGAAGTTGATAATTATTTAATTCCAATTTAAAATGGATTGAGCATATACAGGAAAAAGAGAAAAATGTGAAAATAATAGTCTTTCAAATTTAGTTTCTTATTAATAAATTGCATTTTAGGACACTGTGGAAGTGGAGCATTAATTAAATAATTTGCTAAATGTTAACATAGTAAATGATATAATGTCACATTTCCTCTGTATGCGTTACAATTTTCTTAGGAGAAAATAATTGAATAAACTATCAGGGCACTTAATCTCTGTTCTGTGGCAAAAGTTGTCAAAACAGACATCAACTTGGTTCAGGAAAAAATACGGAAATTAAAATCAAGCAAATTAAATTCCAGCACACCTTAAAGTTGCCAATAGCATTTGAAGTAGTATAATGGACATATCCTACTATATTATTTGTAGAAGGAAAGTCATTGGTCATAGTACTTAATACATGAGAAAATTAGCTGTTCCATACAAGGAACTGAATATGCAGGGGAGTGCATAACTGGAGGCCGCTATTCTTGCCCAGGCTTAGCTCTACTAACCAAGGATGAATTTTTCAAACATACAATTTGCCTCCATATAGATTTCTTTGTGAAAACTAGAGACTGGTTAAGATATGCCAGTTTACCAACAGGAATTGCCTATTGCTGAGCACCTTGAATACATGGCCATCGTCATTACAATGCAACATGAAGCTATAACCTCCTTTGCAAAGGACATGTATTTTTGCTAGTCTTACAGGATTTCAGAACCATACAGAAACTACTGAAAATCTTCCAGATTGGATACTGATAAGAGAATTTTAAAAAATAAAAATAATAGAAAGGCAACTGTTCTTCAGTATTGGCAAATAGTTCTTTGTGCTATATATTACATAAAGCTGTAAGACCAACTGCAGATTAAATTTTGTGGCAGTTGCCTTTTGCTCTTTTAAATGAAGGAACCTTTTGGATTATATTTATACTACCTCCATTGACACTTCCCCAAAAAGAATCTCTTCAAATCTCCAAAATGCACAGGATCAGAAAATGTTCCAAGAAAGGATATTTACATAAAATAGCACACATTTATTTCCAGGATTAAATGCTGCAATTTCAGAAAAGATTCATGTTTATCATTTTCAACTCAATTTCTCCTAAGAGAGCCTGATGTGATGGCCCCAAAACATTCATTGATAATAAAAAGGTATAACAATGACAGTGAACTCCTGAGTGTGGAGAGAGAAAATTCTGTGATCGTTTGAAATCTCAAACAACAAAAAAATGCTGGAAATGCTCAGCATTTCTTGTATTTGTAGAGAAACACACCGAGTTACTGTCTCTGGTTGATGATCAGAGACATTATGCTGATTGGAAAATCAATGGTTTGAATTGTTAACTCATTAAAAGAGGCACATAGTGGAATTTTAATCTGGGATAAAACAAAATTAACTATTTACTTCTGGTGACTACCCACAGATGCTATCCGATTTGCTGAATGCTTCTTATGTTCTCTTTTTAAAATATTAACTTCCATATCCACAAAGAGATTCTATAATGTGGATTTAATGTCACTTTAAAATGGATTTTTAATTTCCATTCAACTTCAAGGTAAAAGAAGTTGCAGATACACTCACTGGCTCAAATTTCAGATCGGTGTAAAATCTCTTGTGCATCACTCATCTGCTTGGTACTTCTTGGTTGCTCATCTGACATGGGCAAAAGTAGAAGTTATTTGGCAGATACAGTACAGCTTCATTCAACAACACCAGTGTGGGCAGCAAAGGTAGGTTTGTCGTTGAAGGGCAAATCAAGGAAACGGGCTCTAGCAAAGTTTCGGAATAGAATACAGGGCAACAAAATCAACATATTCCGTACAATAACTACTGCTGCTCTTTGTCACATAGACTCTGACTGATCTTGAAAGGTCTCCTGTTCCACCTGACAACTACTGATCTGAATCTCAAGGTTAAGAAGTACATTCTTTAATCATACCCACGTTTATGTAGATAAGCACAGATTTATGAGATCCTCAATGAGAAACACATCAAGTTGCAGTGCACAATAGAAATGCAAGTAAGTAGGATTCAAAGTGAACAGGATGTTGAAGCAGGCTATAATATGATTCTCCTCTTTCCCCTTTTCTTTCACCCATTTGTTCCACAAAAACCAGTAACTAAATTTAAATCCTAACCCTTGGATTTAGTACTGCCAATGACAATTAAGCGTATCAGAAAGTATGGATTTACAATATTATATTTTTCTAAAAATATAATATCGCTGCTTCAGCAGTAGCACATTAACAATGCATAACAGTGCAATTTTTTTTCAAACAAGAATGGAACACTATAAAATTATCCTAACGTACATTGCTAAGTGAGCTTCCAGAGAAAGTGTCAGCAGTTCCTAGTTACCTCCCGATAACAAACAACCACAAAAAAAGTTCTGCCACTGTAAGTAGGACTGAATATTGTGAAATATTCAGACAAGATAAACATCAGACCATATCTGAACAGGGTTGCATAACTTGAGGCATGATCAACAATCCAAATAAAGGATGTTAAAATTTGCACAAAATAGTACAGTCCTAACATAGTATAAATGCTTTGCAGCAAGTTGATCTTTCATTAGTGGTTTCTTATTGTGGTGAAGATGAAAAACAATACTCATTTCAGGTATTGGTAAAGGTTAATGTACAGCTGACCAACTCTGCATCCGTTACAGTGTGGTGCAGAACAAAAAATATTTTTAAGGAGCATCATAATTAAGAAGCAAAATTAATAAGCACAACTGAATGAATTAGAAGTCTCAATTCTGGCCAGTGGATTTAGAGGAGGTCATAAATCATTCCCATAAGCATTAGAATTTTACGATTCAGTAGCATGTACCTCAACATTTTTAGTAACTTTTTAATATAAAAAACGTGGTAGTAAGATGCTTTTGTTTTGCATGCTGATTTAAATTCTAAATTACATACCATGTTGAGAGGTATAGCTTGCTTAATATGTGAAGATAATCTACCCTCTTTGTTATGATCGATATAGTAATGTCTTTCAATAGTCACTACAGAGCTGTGCTATCATACAACTCCAATATATGCATTTTCAGTTTAATATAGCCAACTGAGATTTTTGTTTGAACAATTTAAAATATACAACCAATCTTCTCCCACCAATATTTTTTGCAAATAACCAACACAGTCCAACAGAATCATGGAAGCATGACTAGGCGACGACATATTTTAAAAATGATAAACTGCATAGCATTCTCAACTTTGTTCCATTGTAAAGTGCAGCAACATCATAATCTTCATGAGTTTATTCAAATGGCCTGGACTTCAGTTACGGGATATCATGAATTGCTGTATATGGAGGAAAATTAAACCACTTTCCAACACATATAGTGCTGCATGTTGGAAAATGTTAAGTATTTTATATATTTATAAGAACTGAATTGCTGTGATATCCCACAGTCGTATGGTTAGCTGAGTTCATCTATGCATGAAGAACTGTATTTAATGATGGCTGCTCATGTCAGTGAAGTCAGCACCTTAGAACTGTTGGTACAATTCCTCATTGAAGTCAAGGGTTATTTAATTGTGGTGTGCCACTGGCAATAAATCTGTTCACTAAGAACCAAGATAAGCATATTTGGGGGAAAAAAGGGGGAAAAAAGTGAGAGATGGTTAACTTTAAGCATCTTTACCAACATGCTAGTTTTAGAAAATACTGTTTACAATCTCCGAGATGTCTAAAATATTGCAAAGCCCCATCACCCCTTTACAACCCTATTCAATTTTTCATTAAAAAATCTTCTCAGTTTGCACCCAGTTGCAGTTTTAACCAATAAAAGTTTGACCTCTTACTGTGACATGCAGACTGATTCATCGCATGTGTTGTGGACTTGCAGCAATCAGTGGGTGCTTTAGAAGTCCACATTCAAAGAATTGATACATCTAAAGAAACCGGCTTGTTTTCAGAAAAGGTGCAAACATATGGCAGTTTTTGCAGAAGAACAAACACCTCTGTCTTTGTATGGCTTTTATCTTCCATTCAAGGATTCCATTGAAGAATATTGCCACATTGACACACAATGGGGGACAAGTAAGGAGACCAGCTATTTTGCACAACATCTTTCATGTCCATTTTTTACTGGTTTACTGACTGAAGAGTCCAGCAAGATGCAGAAGTGAACCAGCAGCTTCCTTCAGTTCTTCATCAACTTCATGCTGCATTGTTCTGCAGCTATTTCCTGCTGAATGTAACACATTAGAGGCACTGGCACCTAGCAAGTTATTTGACTCATTCTCACAATCATCTGCTTCAGACTCTTCATCACTATGGAAACCTTCACTTCCATCACTTCCCTGCCGGCTAGTTTTTGGAATAAATTCATAGACTTCATCCACCGAGGAGAAGGATGAGACACTAGACCTCGATTCACTGCGAAGAGAGACGGTTCCATTTGCACTGTAATTGTGATCTTCCTTTGGATCATTGTTGATAATTGGTAAGCCAGATAGACTTTTGCCATCTTTCTGTAACGGAGAAGTTTCCACATTCTCTCTAAAATGCACAAATATAAAATATCAATGAGGGAGATTCATCTTCAGAACAGCACAAATAACCCAAAACTCTTCCTAGAATCCATTAAGAGTAAACGTGAGGGTTATCTGCACAACAATCAATGCCATTTCAGAGGAAAAAATATTTTATTGTTTTTAAATAATTGGCGTCTTACATGAATGACTGATAATCTAGGGATCAGGTTAGATGGGGATAGAGCAGAAACCTACTGGCTGTTGATGGAGTAGCAGCGTTTTTATAGTTGTTCCTACTCTACTTAATTTACTGTTTCCAACTTGTTTTGAAAACTTACTTTTACGATGAGTCGTGCCAAAGCTACTAAAAAAGAAGAGGACCCTCCTATAACTTTGGAATCTATTATGGAGACACTTCGGGAGCATAAAAATGAACTTTTGGAGGAGTTCCAGCAGGAATTCTGGCAACTCAGCGCTGAATTTAAATGAATGGATGTAAAATTGGATTCTATTCAAAAAACTTTGTGAACACGATAAACGGATAACAGAGAATGAAGACACTTTGACGATGTTAGATGCGAAGATTGATGATCTGATAAAGATCTGTGATAAACAGTCAAAGGTTAATGAAAAATTAAGACAGAAGTTTATCGATTTAAAAAAATAGAAGCAGAAGAAATAATTTATGTATTCTGGGTTTTAAAGAGTTAATAGAAGGCAATCAGTCTTCCGAATTTTTCGCAAACCTTTTGGCTAACTTATTTCCAAATATTTTAAAATCTCCACCTGAAATAGACCGAGCTCATAGATCGCCAGTACCAAGACCTCCTCCAGGAGAATGACCCCGTTCAGTGATAATTTGTTTTCATGACTTTCAAACAAAGGAACTTTTAATTCGTGAATCTCGTCTGGAAGGTATGATTGATTATGAAGGCCAGAAGATCAGAATTGTGGAGGATTTTTCGACCAAGGTGTTGAATGAATGCTTCAAGTTTAAAAAGGTTATGTTGGAATTGTACAATAAAGGTTTTAAACCCTCTCTTTGTTACGTTGCTCATCTTAGAATCATTTTGAAAAATGACTCTCAGAAATGGTTCCGTTCAACTCAAGAGATGAAGGATTTTTTAATTTCCGAATCAGTATCAGAAGTTTAACTGCTCAATAATTCCCTACATAAATCTACGTTGCATCCGCCTGATGGATTCTTTTTTTTTTAGAATCAGCAGTCTAACTGTTCATTACTTTCTTTTATGAACAATTGTTTTTTTTTACTTTTGATAAACCGTTGTTTCTAATTTTTTTTTGTACTTTTATTTCTTTGCTTAGGAAATTAAGGACTAAACATCAGAATGTTTTCATTGAGTTAATACTTTCCAAGTTGATATGCTCTGAATTTTCATAGTTCTTTTTAATATTTTATACTATATTTTTTCATGATTTTTTCATGTTTTGTTTTAATAAGTTTAATTTTGCTCTGTTTTTTGTTGTGTCTTGTTGGAATGCAGTTAGCCTTGAAAACTTTTTGGAGCTCAGCCAGTAGATTGTTTTGGGAGGGTAATGTTGGTATGTTTAGTTGTCGACTGCCCTTTGGTCGACTTCCTCTCTTTGGGTGGGGGGGTGAGTTTCTTCTTTTCTATCAGCTGTTTGGTTCTCTTAGCTTCATTTGTGGCTTGGTTACTTTATCTTAAAGCTCATTGTTTAGATTTAATATACATTCTAGCGGTTTTTATTCTAACCTCTCTTTTAAGCAATATTTAAAATGGACCATACTATTAATTTACTTAATTTTAATGTGAAAGGATTAAACCATCCTGTGAACCGTGATAAGGTATTAAGAAATTAAATGTCTCAATTTTTGTTTTCACAAGAAACGCATGTTCGTAAATGTGATAATTTGCATCTTTTCAGCCATTGGTAGGGCTTATTGTTTCATTCCTCCTTTCAGGCTAAGGCCAGGGGAGTGTCGATTCTTACAGACAATTCAGTTTCTTTCATTCAACATAATGTAGTGTCTGAAACCAATTAGCATTTTGTTATAGTGTCAGGGAAATTGGATAATAAATTAATGGTTTTTGCTAACTTGTATGCCCCGAATATAGATGATCCAGGTTTTTTTGAATGCTTTTTTTCGCTTTTACCAGATTTAAGTCTGTATTCTCTGGTTTTAGGAGGAGACTTCAACTGTTGTTTAGACCCGGTTTTAGATCGCTCATCTTTTAAATGATTGACTTTTAGTAGATCTGCCTCCTTTATCCAATCCTTTCTAATGAAATGTGATATTGTTGATGTTCGGCACTTTTTTGTATCCAACAGATAAAGAGTACTAATTTTTTTCTCATGTTCATCATACGTATTCCAGGATTGATTTTTTTTTTGTTGATAGTCAATTGATTCCATTGGTTCAATCTTGTGAATATAAAGAAATTGCTGTTTCAGATTATGCTCCTGTGTTTTTATCTTTAAATCCTCCGGGTGTCTCCCAAATAAACAGATTCTGGCGTTTTAATCCAACTCTGTTATCAGATAAGGATATCTTGAAATTTTTGGAGCGGCAAATTACTCTTTTTTTTATATAGAGAGAATATGCTAGAAGAGACTTCTGGTCTTATTTTATGAGATGCTTTTAAGGCTTATATTAGAGGATAAATTATTTCTTTTACCGCAAGTGTTAAGAAAAAAAGCTAATAAGGAGAGAATTGAATTAGCCAATCAGTTGAAACAATTACACCAAAAATATGCTTTGGTACCAGATCCTGTTTTACATAAAAGATGTATTGAAATTAAAACTAAATACGATCTGCTTTTAACTTATCCAATTGAAACTCAACTTTTAAAAGATAAAAGTCAGTTTTATGTTCATGGAGATAAAACAGGTAAACTACTGGCTAACCAATTAAAGACCTTTATAGTTAATTGCCAAATTAAAGAAATTTGTAAAGCTAATGGTGATAAAACATCTGATCATTTAGAAATAAACAATACTTTTAGAGAATTCTATTCTAAACTTTATAGTTCTGATCCTCCTAAAGATAATACTGTAATGAATAATTTCTTAGATCGATTAAACATTCCTACAGTTTCTGATGATAATCGGAAATTGCTGGATCAACCCATTTCTTATGAGGAAATTGCCAAGGTTGTTCACTCTTTGCACGCGGGAAAGGCTCCGGGTCCTGATGGATTTTCTGGAGAGTTTTATAAGGCTTTTTCCTCTTTGCTTATACCTCACTTATATTCAGTCTTTTCGGACTCTTTTTAAATTAGGTAGGTTGCCACAATCTTTTTATGAAGCCTATTTCGCTTATTCTTAAAAAGAATAAGGATCCAACTGAATGTTCTTTCTTATAGACCCATTTCCTTAATTAATGTTGATACTAAAATTTTATCTAAATTTTTGGCTCGTAGGATTGAAAAATATTTTGCCATCTATTACTTCTGATGATCAGACTGGATTTATTAAAAATCAATACTCCCACTTTAATATTTGTCGTTTATTGAATGTTATTTATTCTCCTTCTAAAGAGATATCGGAATGTGTGATATCCTTAGGTGCTGAGAAAGCCTTTGATCGGGTTGAATGGCATTATTTATTTAAATCTTTAGGAAAATTTAACTTTGGGCCCAATTTTATTCAATGGATTAAATTACTTTATCTATCTCCCTCCGCTCAGGTTCTTACTAACTCTCAGAATTCTAAACCACTTAAATTTCAACGAGGAACTAGACAAGGTTGTCCTTTGAGTCCTTTGCTTATTGATTTGGTCTTAGAACCTTTAGCTATTGCTTTCCAGGAATCTAATGATATCACTGGTATTTTAAGGAGGGGTATTACTCACAAAGTGTCGCTTTATGCTGATGACCTTTTGCTCTACATTTCTAATGTGGAGTCTTCTTTACCTTCTGTACTTTCTTTACTCTCCTGCTTTAGTCAGTTTTCAGGATATAAACTTAACTTTCATAAGAGTGAACTTTTTCTTTTGAATAATTTGGAATTAGTTAATACTAACCTTCCTTTTAAAATTGTAAGAAATCAATTTACTTATTTGGGCATAACAATTACTAGGAATTATAAACTTTTTTAAAGAATTTTTTTTTACACTTCTGAATTATGTTAAGAAGGCACTATCAAATTGGTCACCCCTCTCTTTATCGTTGATTGGCCGAATTAATTCTATTAAAATGAATATTTTGCCTAAATTTTTATATTTATTTCAGGCCGTACCTGTTTTTCTTTTCTTCTTTTCAAATCTTTTGTTATATTATACAGAAAAAATAACATGAGTACATTGAAGTAACAACACTTACAATGTCTCAAAAAAGGCATTATCTTAAAGAATGAAAAAAACTGTTGTGATAACAAAGAAAACCTACTAAGCAGAAAAGTGAGAAAAAAGAAGAACCCATTAGGTGTACAACCCCGGAGTCATGTGTCATACAAAAAGCTTCTAAAAATAAACATCAAACCGCCAACAAGAAAATATACCAAAAAATTTACAATTAGATAGTGAAACAAGTGCAATAACATGTTGGTCAGACACAGAAATACCATGAATATTTTGAGGAATTTTTCCTAAATCCTTTTTTGATTCTCTGGATTCTATCATATTTTCTTATATATGAAAAAATAAAATTTCTCAATTAAATAAAGTTCATCTTCAAAAAGCTAGAAAGAATGGAGGTTTAGTCTTACCCAATTTTATGTTTTATTACTGGGCAGTCAATTTACGGAATCTTACGTTTTGGTTATATTATATTAATCGAGAGGACTGTCCAGTCTGGGCTTATTTAGAAGCTAATTCTGTTAATAAATTTTCTATCATTTCTCTTCTCGGATCCTCAATTCCTTTATCTTTAAGTAATTTAACTGATAATTTTGTAGTTAAACGCACTTTGAGGATTTGGGTACAATTTAGAAAATATTTTGGTTAATTGAGTTTTTCACTTTCAAGTCCTATTTTTTTTAAACTATTTTTTTAAACCTTCTATGACTGATGTAGCTTTTAAAGCGTGGAATAGATAGGGTATTAAATGTTTTCAGGATTTGTTTGCTGGAGATAGTCTCTCTTCATTTGAACAACTGTCAGCTAAGTATAGCCTACCTAAAATCCACTTTTTTCGATATTTACAAATTAGAGACTTTTTGCGTTCTCATGTACATACATTTCCTACAAGTCCAGATAAGAATTTACTTGATACAATTTTTAACTTGAAACCCTTCCAGAATGGATCCGGTAATTTTTTCTGGTAGTGGGTTTAGATTTTTTTTTGTATAATGAAATTATCTCTTTTCAATATTATGTTTAAATTTAATGTATATGGATATGGGGTAATGAGACTATATTTGTGATTCCAATATATTGTAATCGATATATATTATATACCCTACTGTACTCTGTATTCTTTTATGTAAGAAATCAATAAAAATATTGAAAAAGTAAAAAAAAGATGAGGATAGGGAAGAAGATGGTACATCAGCTGAAACATCCATGATCTGATTAAATGATAGAGAAACAACAAGGGGCCACATGGCCTACTTCTACTTTTTATTCCTCATGTTTAAGTATTGTGTTTTTTTCAAGGGTATAGATTTAAACTTTGAGAAGTTGATAGATAATATAAATCAGTTTGCTCTTATTTAAATTTCTGACATTTTTAATCTTATAGAGCCACACAGCACTACAGCACAGAAACAGACCACACTGCAACACTTCAAACTTGTCTGCATTAAATTCCATCTGCTGTTTTTCAGCCCATTTTTCCAGCTGGTTCAGATCCTACTCAAGCTTTGATAGCCTTCCTCACTGTCCACTATATCCCAAATCCTTGTGTCATCCACATATTTGCTGATCCAGTTTACCACATCATTAATATACAGCAGATGACAAACAACAATGGACCTTGCAGCATACATGGTATGTACCATTTGGTACATGCAGCTTAGAAAAATAAGAGGGCTACGCAGTAGGGAAATTCTAGGCAATTTCTAGAGGAGGTTACATGGTCGGCACAACATTGTAGGCCCAAGGGCCTGTAATGTGCTGTAGATTTCTACTTTTCTATGTTTCAAACCACTGATCACAAGCTTTCAGCCAAAGGGGCAACCATCTACTACTGTTCTCTAGCTCATCCCACGAAGCCAATGTTGAATCTAATTTACTACTTCATCCTTAATGCCAAGTGATGGAAATGATCTTCGTGACAGAGAGAGGAAGATGCATGGAAATACATAAATTATTTTGCCAGTATTTTGATGGAAACTTGTAAACTACAAAGTTAAAAAACATCTTAATAACATTCTTACCACAAATTAACTGAAATAAAACCAAAAATGCTCAATAACCTAATTTCTAAATTACTCTATGAAGCAATTCACTCTGTTAAATAGGATATAATCTGCAGTCAACCTAACTAATTGTACTCCTCCCTATAAATACCCATGTCATATGTAGTTGCATAGGGACTGGCTGAACTCATCTAAATATACCCAGCCTAACAATGAGGTCAAAGAACCTCTTGCTTGTTATGACTGATTCTCATAGATGAATTTTACTTTCATAATTTTTCCAAGCAAGGTAAAAACACAGAACATTCAAACCCAATTATTGAAATCAGCCACTGTGCAACAGTAAGTTTTGTCTTACCTTGTTTTGTGTGTGGTTTCAGTCATTTTCACTGTAATAGGGGCATGCTTTGAAAATGCACGTTTGTGACTACGTTTTCTGCTTAGCACTGGACTGTGTTGCTGAGATGAATTACCTGTCAAAATAAAGAATGAAAACTTTGATTCCTACTTAGTGAAGCTGATAAGAAGGGAACAATTTGGTTTTATACATTGAATAATTTGAATAATGCCTTTTCCTTAAAACAAATATTTTAAGAGTGATGGGGAACTGGATTTATTGACGGAAAACTAGATTACAAGTTCACACAAGAAAAATGATATTATTGTATTATCTAAAATTTTCCTTTACCATTGAAATCTTCTCAATTCACATCTAACCCGGTTGTGCTCTCCACCCTCAAAGTTTTTAATCAATTTCGCTGCCACTATAAGTTCATATCAGCTTCAGTTTTGGGCCCCATTCATAAAAACCATTTATTTCCTCCCTCCACATTCGATTCAGCTTTTAGACAATGGGGTTTGAACGGTCTTATGCGCATTAAGGATTTGTATACTGATAACATATTTGATAGTTTTGATAACCTGCGTGGTAAGTATGGCCTTCCGCATAATCATTTTTTTTTTAAAATACCTGCAGATTCGTCACTTTGTCAAGGAAAAATTTCCCTCTTTTCCTGTTCTACCGCCTGCTATGTTATGGGAAAAATTCACTCTTAGCTTTAACAATAAGGGGCTGATTTCTGAACTATACTCTCAGCTGATGTCTTTGGGAGTTCAAGATCTAAACAAAACTAAGATTAGGTGGGAGGATGACCTCGGTATGGATCTTGTGGAAGAATACTGGGCAAAAGTATTGAATAGGGTTCATTTCTCATCATCGTGTGCTAGACTGGGGCTCATACAATTCAAAGTTTTACACAGGGTACATTTAAGTAAAGCCAGACTTACAGACATATACCCTGGGACAGACGCTGGCTGTGACAGGTGTTCCTTCTCTCCGGCTGGTTTAATACATGCATTTTGGTCATGCCCTCGGCTTGATGACTATTGGGCACTGGTTTTTAAAATTATCAGTGAGGTTTTGGGGGTGACACTGAGACCTTGCCCGCTTATAGCTGTATTTGGTGTGGCAGATGATGATTTGGGTTTAAATGCAAGCCAGTCGGATATCATTGCATTTACATCGCTATTGGCCCGTAGGAGAATTTTGCTGGTTTGGAAATCTGCCACTCCCCCAACTGCTGCTGCTTGGTTAGAAGATGTAATGTTTTTTCTGAAATTAGAAAAGATTAAATTCACTTTGAGGGGGTCTGTGAAAAAGTTCTATTCGAAATGGGGACCTTTCTTATCATATTTTGGGAGTCTTAAGGAATTACCTACTAGTTGAGGGCATTTGATTGTACTTAGGAAGTTGCCTCCCATTTAACACACTTATAATTTACCTCACAGGGTGGTTGATGAATTGTAAATATGAGTGTATTTTGGATCATCTGACATGTTGCAGATGTGTATGAGCTGTCATATTGAAGTAGTGTGGGGGTACGGTTGTGAAATGTCCGTACTTGTATTTGTGAATTGTTGTGTTGTAGATATATTAGCTGCCATGATATGTTCGGGGAGGGCGGGTGGGGGTGGGGGGGGGGGGAGGTTTGTTTTTGGGGTACGATACTAAAGCAAAATGGAGGAATATGTAATCCATTATATATTCTGTATTGTGTCATTCCTTCAATAAAAATAAAAAAAAATTTAAAAATTCCAATCATTGTAGCTGCAATACCAGAAAATAAACCATTGATGCATGATTTCTTAGTTGCTTCTCAGTTTGCCAAATTTCTAAAGGTAATCTTCAATGTCGATACACTGGAATCCTCATGTATGAGGTTGGAATGGTTAATAGATTTACTCTGTGATTACCCAGGAGAAAAAAAAAGCATGTTTTGCCACAAAATTAGGATTAGGGATGTACAGAAGTACCTGGCAAATTTGAATTCCTATGCACAGTTGCGCAGATTATGCGGCAAACACTAAAAACTTTTAAATGTGATTATGGTAGGTGCAGAACCCATGCTTCTAGGCATCAACTTCTGGACACCCAACCGTCAGCTCAAAAATATTCTCAACTGCTCTCTAATCCTTCTGCCAGTTATTTAAGATTAATAAGGACAATAATCACTGTCCAGGCTTTCACCTGAACATCTCGCACTTGAGCTGCTAGTTCTTTTGAAATCACAGTTACCAAAAACATTTGTAAACCTTCACTAATAACTCACTAACTAGGATTCGACCTAAACAGATATATGAGGGCAGAAACAAGATAGTGGGTTTGTTATTTCTCAAAATACCTGAATTAATGTGCACTTGTTAGTAAAAATGAAACCAAATGTAGAATATTTTATTGCAATCTTTGTGAGCGCTTTACTTTCTTATTTACTAAATGGTGCTGTTTCTTTAACTGAATATTTACATGAAATTCACTTGCCCATGCTGTCAATGTCCGTGCAAGTTTTCTTTTGCTTGGTTCTGATATTGGCACTCTCTTGGGGTAACCAAATCTATGGCTAATCAGCAATACCTAGTGGACAAAGCTAGATATTTTAAACAATTTTGGAGTCAATAACCTGAGAGTTGGAGTTCCTGATTATTTTGGTAGAAGGAAAAAGAACATATTTTGAAATAGATGCCTAGATGCCTTCATTTATTTTGTAGTGATAGGAACTCAATTTTATACATTTTCAAATAAATGTCCTCAATCTGACTGCAGAAATAGATGCTACAGGCGATATTAACTTAATCTACCCATGAAGAAAAGAGAAATAAAAGGTGGCTTACACTGAGGAAGTCTTTGTTCTGGAGAATTCAGCAACATCATAGCAGTGGCAGCATCAATATCAGAACCTAAAAAATGTAATTGTGAACAAATAAATTGAGATAAATCATCAGTTACACAGCCAATCTATTTCGGCAGAGGCATACAAAACTAACTGAGACAGTATCTTGCCTCTTTAAGTCAAGTCACTTTTTATTGTCATTTCAACCATAACTGCTGGCACAGTACACAGTAAAAACGAGACAACGTTTTTCAGGACCATGGTGCTACATGCTACATACTTCAGAAGGAGTAGCGGACTGCACCACCCAATTTACATCGGTGGTGCGCAAGTGGAACAGGTCATAAGCTTTAAATTCCTCGGGGTCAATATCACAAATGACCTGACTTGGTCCAACCAAGCAGAGTCCACTGCCAAGAAGACCCACTAGCGCCTTTACTTCCCGAGAAAACTAAAGAAATTTGGCCTGTCCCTAAAACCCTCATTAATTTTTATAAATGCACCGTAGGAAGCATTCTTCTAGGGTGCATCACAATCTGGTATGGAAGTTGTCCTGTCCAAGACCGAAAGAAGCTGCAGAAGATCGTGAACACAGCGCAGCAGATCACACAAACCAATCTTCCATCCGTGGACTCACTTTACACCGCACGCTGTCGGAGCAGTGCTGCCAGGATAATCAAGGACACGACCCACCCAGCCAACAGACTTTTTGTCCCTCTTCCCTCCGGGAGAAGGTTCAGGAGCTTGAAGACTCGTACGGCCAGATTTGGGAACAGCTTCTTTCCAACTGTGATAAGACTGCTGAATGGATCCTGATCCAGATCTGGGCCGTACCCTCCAAATATCTGGACCTGCCTCTCGGTTTTTTTGTACTACCTTACTTCCCATTTTTCTATTTTCTATTTATGATTTATAATTTAAATTTTTAATATTTACTAATATTAACTGTGTAATATCTCTAATATTTAATATTTGTAATCCAGGGAGTGTGAAGCACAGAATCAAATATTGCTGTGATGATTGTACATTCTAGTACCAATTGTTTGGCGACAATGAAGTATAAAGTATACATGAACAATACAAAAACTACACTGAACTACGTAAAACAACACAAAACTACACTAGACTACAGACCTACCCAGGACTGCATGAAGTGCACAAAACAGTGCAGGCATTACAATAAATAATAAACAAGACAATTTGCACAGTAGAGGGCAATAGGTTGCTGTCAGTTCAGGCTCTGGGTATTGACGAGTCTGATGGCTTGGGGGAAGAAACTGTTACATAGTCTGGTCGTGAGAGCCCGAATGCTTCGGTGCCTTTTGCCAGATGGCAGGAGGGAGAAGAGTTTGTATGAGGTGTGCTTGGGGTCCTTCATAATGCTGCTTGCTTTACGGATGCAGCGTGTGGTTTAAATGTCTGTAATGGCGGGAAGAGAGACCCCAATGATCTTCTCAGCTGCAGGGTCTTGCGATCCGAGTTGGTGCAATTTCCGAACCAAGCAGTGATGCAGCTGCTCACGATGCTCTCAATACATCCTCTGTAGAATGTGGTGAGGATGGGGGGGGTGAGAGATGGACTTTTTTCAGCCTTCGCAGAAAGTAGAGACGTTGCTGGGCTTTCTTTGCTATGGAGCTGGTGTTGAGGGACCAGGTGAGATTCTCTGCCAGGTGAACACCAAGTAATTTGGTGCTCTTAACGATCTCTATGGAGGAGTCGTCGATGTTCAGTGGAGTGTGGTCATTCTGTGTCCTCCTGAAGTCAACAACCATCTCTTTTGTTTTGTTCACATTCAGAGACAGGTTGTTGGCTCTGCACCAGTCCGTTAGCCGCTGCACCTCCTCTCTGTATGCTGACTCATCGCTCTTGCTGATGAGACCCAACCCGGTCGTGTCATCGGCGAACTTGATGATGTAGTTCAAGCTGTGTGTTGCAGCATAGTCTTGGATCAGCAAAGTGAAAAGCAGTGGACTGAACACACAGCCCTGGGGGGCCCCCGTGCTCAGTGTGATGGTGTTGGAGATGCTGCTTCCAATCTGGACCGACTGACTTCAACATTAAGTCAAACACTTATGAATTCTATTCGCCTGAGAGAGCAATGATATAAATTATGAACAACCTACTATAACTGGCCAAATTTTCAGTCAGCTGCCAATAGCCAATTGTAGTGTTAGGTTTTAGTAGTCACAGTTACAAGTATAGGCATAGAAATTTCAGACACAAAAGTAGCTGCATTGCCAACAATTATTTAAAAAATCCAAATTCAAACTTCCTCATAAAGTACAGAATCTAACCTGAGACTTCAGAATAGAAACTTTCTATCTTCTGTGTGCTTTGGCGAATCTCATGATCAATTAACTGCAATGGTTTTCAGCTATGGAAATGAAAATTCATTCCTCAAACATATGGGATTATCAATTTGTTTTGCTATTAAAAGGCTTAAGTAATTTTCTTCATTGGATTAACTGGTGAAAGAAGCTTAAAACAGTTCTTCAAAGCTGAATTTCCAAAATGAAATTCCCATTCCACGAAAGCTTGCGTTGCATGTCTTTCATACAGATCAATCATTATACAGTGCATTGAAGCAGAACAAGATAAGACAATAACAGAATGCAGAATAAGGAGTAACAGAGAAAGTGTGGTGCTGGTAAGCAATAACGTACAAGATCATAATGAGGTGGATGAGAGTTCAAGAATCCATCTTACTGTTGGAGTCCCTTTTATTCTTGGACAGACTGTTTTACAAGTGATTTGGTCATGGCACTATTGTTGATGAGCCCACCAACACAACATTAAAAGTCACATGAATAATTGAAGAGCAATTGAATGCTTACAAGTGTACCCAAGCAGAACTACTAAACTAGTAACAGTAAACACTGCCTGATTGACTTAGCGAAGGAAATTCGAAATGGGCTGCTGTGAATTAGACATTTTTCTCTGCAAGACACATACAGCTGTCCAAGTTCTATTTCAATGACATTAATGTTAAATATGTGCCAGTTTGTTAGACACATATCTTGAAGATTATCATTGCCTGGCACTTTCCAGCCCATGCCTATACAATCTGGTAATCATATGGCATATTTTCTTGGATTGCTTCATTTACTAAGGATGTCCCTCTTTTGCTATTGGTGAACTTAAGTAATCTTTATTGATCACAGACTGCAATTTTTTAATTATGGACATGATTTACATCTGTTTCCCTCTGTGGAATGGAATCTTCCATCAAAAGACTGATAATAATCTGATTGATCTTCATAAATAAATTATAAAGGGAGCACAGTTAGAAAAATCATTGTCTGTGCATCATCTCTGATAACGCTGCCAAACTGTGAAGGGAACATTTTATGATTCAATGGTTGTTAAAATAATTCTTGACATGGATTAAGCTGAATGGTAAAGTTCCATTTGGGCTGAAAGACAACATATTCTAAACAGCTCACACAAAATGCTGTAGAAACTTAGCAGGCCAGGCGGCATCTACGGAAACAAGTAAACAATCGACGTTTCAGGCCAAGGCCCCTCATTAAGATTGGAAAAAAAGATGAGCAGTTAGAGCAAGAAGCTGGGGGAGGGGAGGAAGTAGTATAGTGGTGCTAGAAAGTTTGTGAACCTTGTAGAATTTTCTCTATGTATTTATTGAAAAAGTATGTGAACCTTTGCTTTCAGTAACTGGTGTGACACCCTTGTATAGCAATAACTTCAATCAAACATTTTCGGTAACTGTTGATCAGTCCTGCACGTCCGCTCGGAGGAATTTTAGGCCATTCCTCCTTCCAAAATTGCTTCAACTTTGGGATGTTGGTGGGTTTCCTTGTATGAACTGCTTCCTTCGGGTCCTTCCACAACATTTCTACAGGATTACGGTCAACTTTCATCTCATCCGTCCACAGAACATTGTCTCAGAAGAATTGTAGAACATTCAGGTGGTCTTTTGCAAACTTGAGATGTGCAGTAATTTTTTTTTGGAGAGCTGTGGTTTCCCCTTTGATGTCCTTCCACGAACATGATTCTTGTTCAGTGTTTTTCTTATAGTGGACACTTGAACAGAGACTATAGCAAATTCTAGAGATTTCTGCAGGTCTTTTAGTATTACCCTTGGGTTCTTTTTCACCTCCTTCAGCATTGCATCTTGTGCTCTTGGTTTGATCTTTGCAGGATGCCCACTCCTAGGGAGAGTATCAACATTACTGAGTTTCCTCCAATTGTAAATGCTTTCTCATACTGTGGACTGAAGAACAATCAGGTCTTTAGAAATGCTTTTGTAGTCTTTTCCAGCTTCATGCATTTCTACAATTCATCTCCTAAGGTCCTCTGAAAATTCTTTTGATTAAGGCATGGTGTACATCTTCCTTCTTGATAAGAGCAGGCTTAGTCAGTAACCTGACTTTGTGTGTCTTTTTTTACGTGGCAGAGCAACTCTACAACTCAACTTCAATCTCATCTCATTGATTGGAACACTTGACTTCAAATAGCTTGTGTAGAAGACGTTACCCCAGAGGTTCACATACTTTTCCCAACAAATACATATTCTGGTGGATCGTTTTTCTCAATTAATAAATGAACAAGTATAATGCATTTTTGACGATCTGATCACATTTTGGCTCATATTAATGCAGAAGTAGAGAAAATTCTACAGGGTTCACAAACTTTCTAGCACTACTATACAAAGTGATAGGTGAAATCGGGAGAGGAGGAGTGATGAAGTAAAGAGCTGGGAGGCTGATAAGTGAAAGAGATAAAGGGAGAAGGGGAATCTGATAGGAGAGTAGAAGAGCATGGAAGAAAGGGAAGCGAGAGGAGCAGCAGAGGAAAGTGATGGGCAAGTAAGGAGATAAGGTGAGTGAAGGAAAAGGGATGAGAATGTTAAACTCTAACCTAATCACAGGACAATTTACAATCATCAATTAACCTACGAACTGATTCGTCTTTGGACTGAGAGGAGAAACTAGAGCACCTGGAGAAAACGCACATCATCACAGGGAGAACATAAAAACTCCTTACAGATGGCGCCAGAACTGAACTCCCTACGGCAGTGCCTCAAGCTGTAACAGCATCACTCTTACCACTGCACTACTATGGCACTTATAACCTGTATAAATGTAATGAAATCTTAGTATACTCTGCAAGAGTTGATGACACAGCACAGAGTACGATAATAATAGTCTTCTCCAAGTTTAAAAAACAAAGCTTTTCCAACCTTTTAAGCATTAATAATGTGGAGTTGTTAGATTTAGAAAATCCTTGGTGTATGGCCTATCCCCAAAGAAGAACCTTGAATGCAGTGAATATAACCAATAATGTGAAGCAGAGGGTAGGGAAGATCAGAAATTACTTTAAACTTAGCTGCATTGACAGTGTTTCTTCCAAGGATGCATGAACAACATTTGACCATTACTTTCTGTTAACAAATACTTCACTTCAAATGTGTAGCCTTCATCACTCTTTCAGTCAATGCGTTTCCGCACACACCCACCCCCCCCCCCAGCCCAATCATTCTTTGGGTGAAAATATTATTTTATTTTTAATGAAAAAGACAATTCTCTGAAACAAATAACAATAATGATAACAATAATAATTAAGATGAAGAAGAACATTATTGATCCTGAGTGGGAAATTCTTTTGTCACAGAAGCATCATTTAAAAACACACTTGGCAGTGTGCAACCTTAAGTGTTCAAAAAGCAGTGACTTTTTTCACTGATAGTTGATGAAAAATAAGTAGCAAGACAATTCAGAACCGTTTTGCTCACTGTGGTTTTAAGCATTCAGGCTTGGAGAAGTGAGAAATGGCCCAGAGTGAAAATAAAATGATTTCACCATTTCAAGTTAGGAACCACAAAGGAGTAGAAGGTATCAACAATCATCTTGAATGTTACAATGAAAATGAAGATTTAGAGGACATAATCATCGACAGCATTGTTTGAACGCAGTCCATTATGCGCACTAGGTGTCTGCATTGATTTTGTTCATTTACTGCCAATCAAAAGAACATGGTAGTGCACACTGGACGAATTCTTCATCGATAACTATTAGGAACGAACACACAGTTTTAAGTATTGCAATAGTGTTCTAATTTGTTCTATATTTAATTTAAATACATAATTCTTTACTCAGTTAAACATTAGTTTGTCTTTTTCTCTACGTTTTTAAACTATTTCCATGAAACTTTTGGCTAAATGGAGAAGCCATTTATTGGGCCAAAATGTACTGGTCCTGATGTGTTCCTAATTGGAATCCACTGTATTTTCACCGAAAGAGCGATGGGGAGAAGGGGAGGGGGGGGAGGATCTGAAATACACTGAATTATAGAGTTTTAAAGCTTCCACACCCTTTAAAATAAGCACTCAAATTGCCTTAAACCATGAAGCAGTAAACTGACAGCTGGGTTTCTTACACATTGAAACAAGAAATCCTAGAATATTGAAACAATGTGAAGATAAAGGTCAGTCACTATTACATTGAGTTGTGGAGTGGGCTGCAGTGGCTCCTAGTTGTTACATTGTCATCAGAATCAATTCAGTTAACAGTACAGTATGTGTCAGAATAGGTGCAAAAGTGGAAAATAAAGTAGATTTTCATTACTGTTTTCAAAATAAAACAACAATGTTAGTCATATTTTAGTACGACTTCATTACAAATGGTCAAAATGTTATTGCCAAGAAATGAATAAATACATTAGTTCTTGAATTTATGTATTATCAGTTTATCCAAATATGCACATTTTCTAAAAGAAACACTTGAAGAGGAAAACTGAACTCACTTTTCTGTAGGCTATCTTGGAGCTGTGGTGATGTTGATGTGAGGTGGTGAGGAGGTGGTGATGCACTAAAAGAAACATAATCATACATATAAAATAATCACCAAGTGCTAAAGATGCTGGTTCGCATTGATACCCTTTCAAAAGTGATACTTTCTATGTATGAATTAAATTGTCAGGCTACTTAGAGAAAAATCTCAAGTTCAATCATTGCTTATCTGACATCCATAAATAGCCAAAGACTACCATGCTTACAAGAAACAACATACCCATGGAACTATGCATACAGGATAAATGGAGCGAGCAGTGACCAAAAAATTTAACTTGTCAAAAAGCTTGGTTGGGAAAAAAACAAAATGTAGAGAGTCATGTCACATGCGCCTTTAGATGGAATGGGAACCAGAGTGATAGAGCTGAGAATGGGGCAGTTGGTATTTAAGTCAATGCTGTGTGTAGTGAGACTGTGAGGAAGGACAAGCAGATGGTAAGGCAAAATTGCAGTCAGTGATATGAGCTCAAATATAACATGGGGGCAAACTCAAAAAGGGTGATAAATACTGGACTGAAGATGTTATATTTGCATGCACACTATACAGACTAAGGTAGATCTTGTAATGCACTTATAGGTTAGCAGTTATGATGTTATGGGCAATGTTGTGGCTGAAAGAAGATCAAAGTTGGGAGCTTAACATCCAAGGATGCACAGTAGTTCAAATGGACAGAGGAACAGGGGTTGGGGTCACTGTTGGTAACAAATGAAATCAAATACTTCGGAAGATGTGACATGGGAATGGAAGATATAGAATCCTTATTGATAGGAACTACAAGAGTAAAAAACCCTGATGGGAATTATATATAGGCCCCAAACGGTAGCCAGGATGTGGGATATAAATTCTAATGGAAATAGAAAAGGCATATAATAAGGGCATTGTTATGATAGCTATGGGGGATTTCAAAATGCAGGTAGATTGGGAAAATCAGATTGGAACTGGATCCCAAGAGACAGAATTTGTAGAATGCCTACGAGATGGCTTTTTAGAACAGCTAGTGGTTGAGCCCACTAGGGGAAAAGCAATTCTGGTGTTATGCAATAAACCAGATTTAATTAGGAAGCTTAAGGTAAAAGAGCAGTTAGGCAATGTTCACAACATGATAGAATTCACCCTGCAGTTTGAGAGGGAGAAAATAAAGTCAGATGTATCAGTATTATAGTACAGTGAATTACAGAAGCATGACAGGGTTGCTGGCCAAAGTTGATTGGAAGGGGACACGAGCCGGCATTTTGGCAGAACAGTAATAGCTGGAGAGAGTGTGGAGGCATCAGTAATGATCATTCAAGAACCAATAGATTCGTGAATGGTTCTGGAGGACCAGAGAATTGAAAACATCACTCTATTCTCTATGGAGATAGAAAAAAGGAAATTATAGGCCATTTGGCCTGTTCTACAGTAGTTGGTAAGATGTTAGTCCATCATTAAGGATGAGGTTTAAGGGTACTTTGAGGCATATGATAAAGTAGGCCAAATGTCAGCATGGTTTTCTTCAGGGGAAATCTTGTCTGACAAATCTGTTGGAATTCTTTGAGGAAATGGATGTTATGTACTTGGATTTTCAGAAGGCCTCTGACAAGGTGCCACACATGAGCCTGCTTAACAAGATAAGAGCCCAAGGTATTACAGGAACGATACTAGCATGGATAGAAGGTTGGCTGACTGGCAGGAGGCAAACATTCGAAACAAAGGGGCTCTACTCTGGTTGGCCACCAGTGACTAGTGGTGTTCTGCAGTGGTCAGTATTGGGACCACCTCTTTTCACGTTATATGTCAGCAATTGATGGCTTTGTGGCTAAGTTTGCAAATACAAAGATAGGTGGAGGGGCAAATCATGCTTAGCAAGCAGGGAGTCTGCAGGAAGACTTGGACATATTGAGGGAATGGGCAAAGAAGTGGCAGATGGAATAGAGTGTAGGGAAGTATATGGTCATGCAATTTGGTGGAAGGAATAAAGGGGTAGACCATTTTCCTAAAAGGGAGAAAATTCCAAAATCAGAGGTGCAAACGGATTTGGGGGTCCTTGTGCAGAACGTCCTAAAGGTTAACTTTCAGGTTGAGTCAGTGGCAAGGAAGGCAAGTGCAATGTTAACATGCATTTCAAGAGGGCTAGAATATAAGAGCAAGAATGTGATGCCGAGACTTTATAAGGTATTGATCAGACCACACTTGGAATACTGTAAGGAGTTTGGGGCCCCCTAAGAAAGGATGTGCCGGAATTCAAGAGGGTCCAGAGAAGGTTCACAAGAATAACTCCAGGAATGAACGGGTTAAGGTATGAGGAACATTTGATGGCTTAAGGCCTATACTCCTTGGAGTTTAGAAGAAAGGGGGTGGATGAAGGATCTCATTGAAACCTATCAAATATTGAAAGGCCGCGATAGAGTAAATGTGAAGAGGATGTATCCTATAGTGGGTGGTGAGTCTAGGACCAGAGGGCATAGTCTCAGAAGTGTGGGTCGTCCATTTAGAACAGAGATGAGAGGAATTTCTGTAGTAAGATGGGGTGAATCTGTAGAATTCATTGCCAGGGACTGCTATAGGAACCAAATCACTGAATATATTTAAAACAGAGTTTGATAGGTTCCAGGTTCATGAGGGGAGGGTCAAAGGTTACAGGGAGAAGGCAGGAGAATTGTGTAGAGGGGGAAAATAAATTAGCCATGATGAAATAGCAGACAAGACTCAATGGGCCGAGTGGCCTTATTCTGCTCCTATGTCTTATGGTCTTATTTAGTTTGGTCATATCTTTGCCTCATGTCCTTAACACAAGGTTGTTTAAACACAAGTGCGTTCCCAAAGATATATACCTGGTGATTTTAAACACTTGTATTTTTATTAATCCTAATTCTTGGTCCCCTACTTCACTGTTGTCCTAGCTAGCTTCCTCAAATCCATCATCTAGACCTTTGAGAGATATCTAGATGCTGCTCAAAAGTAGATTATGTATAAAGATGGGACTTGGAATCCAAGTCCTTAGCTCCTTGAAAGTGTCATAGAATAAAGCAGTGGAGGCTACCTCAGTAAATATATTTAAAGACAAAGTTGGATAGATTTTTGCACAGTAGGGAAATTAAGAGTTTACGGGGAAAAGGCAGGTAGGTGGAGATGAGTTCATGGCCAAATCAGCCATGTTCTCATTGAATGGCTGAGCAGTCATGACAGGCCAGATGGCCTACTCCTACTCTTATGTTCTTATGGAATTAGAGAGGTGTAATGGGATATATATTTGAGGTAAATGCGGCACTAGCAGGCTTGCCTTCACTGGTCAGGGCACTGAATGTAAGTGTAAAGAAGTCACGTTGCTGCTCTATAAAACTTTGGTTAAGCTGCATTTGGAGTAATATATGCAATTCCGGTAGCCACATGACAGGAAGGATGTGTAAGCTTTAGAAACAGTACAAAAGAGGTTTACCAGGATGTACCTGGATTACAGAGTGTTAGTTATAAAGGACAGGTTGGATAAACTTGGATTGTTTTCTCTGGAACTTCAAAGGCTGAGGGAAGACCTGATCGAAGTTTATAAAACTGAGAGGCATAGATAGTCGAACTTTTTTTTCTTCAGGGTGGAAATCTCAAATGCTAGCAAGCATAGTTTTAAGATGAGAGAAGAAAAAGTGCAAGGTGATGTGCAGGACATTTTTTTTATATATAAAAAAGAGGCAGTGGTGGAACCAGAGATGATATTGGCACATAAGCAGCTATTAAGATAGGGACAGAAAGTGCACGGAATGGAGTGAGATCGATCATATGCAGACAGAAGAGCTGAGTTTAATAATGACATCAAGTTTAGCACAGACATTGTGGATCAAAGGATTTGTTTTTGTGATGTATGGTCAATGTTCTATGCTGTACAATCAGGCCAATACTGAGATCTAATATTGCATTTCAACGTCAGTGGAAGCTGTCACTTGCCAACCCAGCACAGTCCGCAGTTCCACAGGGTTCAGCAGTGCACTGGAGCATCTAAACATATCAGAATATCATAAGATGAATAGGATGCCTCCTGAACTGAGGTATAATTGAAGTAGGGTTTTGATTACCTCTAGTTATCTACAATCCTAGATTTCATAACCAAGGTGAGAAAGTAAGAAACAAGACAGTTCATGAATTCAGTCACAGCATTTTTGAGTTAATCTGTCAATGGTGTAATGTTGTCCTTATGCGGCAACATCACCACACCTAAATACCACATTCTTAGTACTATACACATCCAGCAGCAGGCACAGAGGATTGGTAATGTTGTTAGCAAACACCATTTTAAAGGAAATGACCCAAGCTTCTTAGTAGAAAAAAAATTCTGTACAATTTCCAAATTTGTTAATTGCAATCACATAAATCTCATCTTTCAGATGAGAAATGTAAAAATGCAATTATGCTAGTTACCAAGCAGCAAAACACATTTATATTGATATACTTATTTCCTAAAATGTGTTGCCATAGTAACATTACAACTGGCTCATTTATTATCATTTCTGTGTCTTGATGAACCATGATGGATCGCTGTACTCCTTTCTCCAGGTCCTTTTCACAATGGTTAAATGATGCCAACGTACACAGTATCAGTAGTAATATAGGGTTTACTTTGAAGTTGTGCAGCAAGTCATTTCATAGCAAATTTAAATTGCATGATTGAGCCCACCTTGAAGAGTATTACATTGAAGAAATAGACAACTAAATGCCACCCTTCACATATTGCTGTTGTTATGGATATGCGTCCTCTTCCCCACCTGGCAAAATGGTTTTAAATACCCAACAATAGGCTTTTAATTAGTACTAGACTACTATACAAATAACAATCACCTGATGGTACAAATCAGCTATCAAATTCTGGAGAATCCAGAAGTTGGTCATGTCTGTATGGACTCATGGGATATATAATTCAGTTCGATCCATGGGTGTACTTAACAACAACTTCAAAGAGATATTGCAATGATTGTTTTAAAATAATTATTCTTGTTGTTGTGTAGATTATAAAACCTCCTTCAGTAGGTTGTGGGAGATTATTCCTACCTTGGAGGAGAGGCTGGTGGTGTATAGAAGATTTGCATTGTTGAATAATATGGAGTCTTCATGAGAGCCTGTATGAGGTTGGGCCTGTACTGTGGGTCAACACACCACAGCGAACCTTTTCCAACAGTCTGGTAAAGAGATCAATGACAAAGAGCAGATTACTTCATTGAGTACACATCAGTCACATGCTGGCTAGTAGTTGAGAACAAGTTGGTAAGTTAATAGAACAATTTTCAGCATTGCCTATTGGCATATTATTTCAGTCATTAAGCCAGTTTGTTTCCTTGCCAATAATACCTGTATTATCTATATTCATCTATTGAAGTTATGGACTTCTCTAAAGAAAAAAAATAGTAGAAGACAATCCAGATAAACATATGGTACTCCCATATATTCAATGAGTCCCAAACTAGCTTTAACAAGTAACAATAAACTTTTGAGTCAAGAAGTAGGATTTTTTTTTCCCCCTCAACAAACTTGGTGTTAGAGATACTTTTAAGAAGAAATATGGTCTGAGATATTAAAAAGTAATTGCCGTATATACTCATAAATCAAGTTACAAACACTCTGGACCATGCTATTTGGCTCAACTAGCATTTATACTCCAAGAGCTTCTCCCAGATCTGCTTATTTAATCATGCATCTCTTTCTCACCAGCATCATTTCATTGTCCTTAAATATGTTCATGTTATGCTACTCCATGTTCTACTTTCTCGTCATTCAGAGGTTTCAAACGAGCCATTTTCTTTATGATTTGTGAACATTCACCTTTTTTGCTACACTCCCTCTCCCATATTCCTGCAGTCCAAATACTATGTGGCCTCTTTGTTCTTCCTACCTAAATGCCCCACAAAGTCCCTTACCCATACATGCAACTACTGCGGTTTGTGTAATGGAAAACTGCCGTTATAGAATTCAGAGCTTACGACCAAAAATCTGGAATGCTAAATAAAAAATTGTTCTTAAGAAATTAATGAGGGAAAAAAGAGCAAATAAACAAAGAATTCTTCTTTTCATTTTGCATTTCTTCATAAATGCAGATAACAGGGTTTTGCATTGTGGAAAATCATGATATGGACCATTTTCTAAGAAGATAACATTCTCACCCCTTCCCCAAATGCAAGGGTCACCTGTATTATTTGTCAGTTATATTCCCATTTTCTAAGTTTTAATGTCTCAGATTTTTCAAATTCTCATTGGACTATCTGGTATCATCTGAAAATTTCTGATTTTCAAATCCAGATTATTCAATTTAAAATTTGAATAACAGTGGCTTTAGCAACCATCCCTGAGCAACATTGCTTCCCACCTTACGCCAATCTAATCGGCTGCCCTAATCGTTCATCACTTTTCTGCTTTATAGACAGTTTGCTCTCTATTGGGCTGCCCATTCCCTTGACTCCAAGTGCTCTATAGTCATATCAAAAGGTGTTTGAAAATCCAAATGTCTTACATCCATAGTTAATCCATCTACATTTATTCTGATTCATTTTACTTCGATTTAGATTTACTATTGGCTCATTATTCAGGGGTTATCTTTATTGGCCAATTGGTCCCTTTATAAAAAGAAAGGCAGATATCTTACACCCAGGTTTTATCATTTTGGATATATCTATTATCATCACTCTTCACCAGTTAAAACAAATGTTTTCCACCTTGCCTTCTTAATTCCATTCTCATCCCCATCAAATTAACTTCTTTGCCATCTGTTAGTTTAGTTCTCTTACTGGCATGTTTCCCAATTGATATTTCAAACTGTGTTATGATCTCTTAGATGTGGGAAGTAAGATCTGTTACCTCATACTTACTTCCCACACGTAGGCAACACTTCCTCTTCTTGAGATTCTCACATACTGGGTAAGAGAAGATTTATCTCAGTTTAATATTGATTCCAGTTATCAAAAATATTTTTAATGAAACTGATTCCAGAAATACTCCAATGGTAGATAGAATATACTGCCTGAAAATTTAAAAACTCTTTCGAGCCAAAGACTCTTCATTGGAACTGAATCGAAGACCTGAAACATCTAACTCTTCACAGCCTGACCTTCTGAGTGCTTCGAATATTTTCTGCTTTTATCCCAAACTATTCTCTGGAAAATATAAATCATACATTAATTACACAGATGTACTTTGTGATCTGATTATTGGCAGGCATGATCCTCAAATTAGGTGTGAAGTCAGAATTGTGACAAACTGCTCATGATGATTCAGGCAAATCCAATGATTCAGAAATAACAGAATTTAGCACAAAATGTGAAAGGCATGTGTGAAACACTTTAGGAAACAGCACAGTACTGCAGAAGGGAAATAACTGGAATTAAGTCTAAATGGAGTACTCTCCTGATAAATAGCTTTTCTCCCCGAAGATTCTTGAAATAAAAATACAGTAAGTATTTTGGTGAAGTAAAATTGTACTTGTTTCTCATTTTGATATCTGAAGCATGCAATGGCTTGATATTTTTTGGTACTTTGGGTGTCATGGTAGTGTAGTGGTTAGCTCAACACTACTACAGTGCAGAGAATTCAGAGTTCAATTCTGGCTCCATTCTATAAACAGTCTCTGTACGTCCTCCTCATGGATTATGTGCATTTTCCCCATGTGCTCTGTTTTCCTCACACAATCCATAGCTTTATTGGTCATTGTAAACTGTCTGGTGATTAGGTTAGGGTGAATCAGGGTTGAGGGGTTGCTGGGGGGGGAGGGGTGGCTTAAAGGGCCAGAAGGGCCAACTCCGTGCTGTAAATAATAAAAATAAATGTTTACACAAATGTCTATTCCTCAAGTGTAACCAAGAATGTCCATTGCTTCTACACTTGTGTATAACTTTCACTTGTGTATAAACAAGTGAAACCTCATTTTTATCTTTGCATCAGTTCATAATCCTTTTATGTCTAAATAAAGAAATAATAGTTCAAGTCGTGATCCCTAAAATAGGACTTCAAATTTAGCCAGATTCCAGTTTAGTATTAAAGACTACTGTTTCAAGAGTAGCTTTATTTGCAAAGTATTTCAGACGTGGGCAATTTCAGACACGACTTGCTCTAGCATACTCCTGAAGATGTCAGAATCACCATGATTAATAATATTGCTTCCAGATGTTAAAACTGGCCATTAAACTGTTGCAGGTTTGAAGTGCCATCTTTCAGATGAGACATTAAATTCAAGTCTTGCTTGCCCTCTCAGGTGGGTGTTGAAGATCCAATGGCATTATTTTGAAGAGGGTTTAGAGGTAGGTGGGGGGGGCAGGTGATCATCCTCAGTATCCTGGACAATGTGTCTCTTAAATAATGCCATAAAATGAAATTCGGTATCCAAAATAATTGTAGTTTTTCTGGTGAAATTATGCCCACATTGTCATTGGGTAGGGAGTTCCAGTATATCAAACCTGTGACAATGAAGTGGTGCTAACTTGGAGCAGAACTGGAAAATAATGTTATTCTCATACTTGAGCTGCCTGTCTAATACTGAAATAGTGTACATATGCTTTAAAGATACTTAATAGGTCATAGAATACTGTGGTCTACAGTACCTATAAAAAGTATTCACCCACATGTGAATACTGAATCACAGTGGCTTTTGTTGTCACTGATCAACAGAAAAAGACTCTTTTGTGTCAAAGTGAAAACTGATCTCTACAAAGTGATGTAAATTAATTACAAATATAAAAACACAAAATAATTGATCGAACAAGTATTCACCCCCTTTAATATGACACAGCAAATCATCACTGGAGCAGTCAATGGTCTTATTAGTCACATAATTAGTTAAATAGAGATCTGTTTTTGGAGACCCGAGACCTGCGTGCAGTCAAACTGTTTCAATTGATGGTAGTAAAAATACACCTGTACCTGAACAGTCCGACTGCTGGTGAGTCAGTATCCTGGCAAAAACTACACCACGAAGACAAAAGAACACTCCAAGCAACTTCACAAAAAGATTATTGAAAAGCACAAGTTAGGAGATGGATACAAGAAAATTTCCAAGTCACTGAATATCCTTTGGAGTGCAGTTAAGTAAATCATCAAGAAATGGAAAGAATATGGCACAGCTGTAAATCTGCCTAGAGCAGGCCATCCTCAAAAACTGAATGACCGTGCAAGAAGGGGACCAGCGAGGGAGGCCATCAAGAGACCTATGACAACTAGAAGAGTTACAAGCTTCAGTGGCTGAGATGGGAAAGACTGTGCAGGCAACAACTGTTGAACAGGTGCTTCGCCAGTCACAGCTATATGAGAGTGGCAAAGAGAAAGACACTGTTGAAAAAAAACTCATGAATTCTCAGCTGGAGTTTGTCTGAAGGCACGTGGGAGACACTGAAATCAGCTGGAAGAAGGTTCTCTGGGCTGATGAAACCAAAATTGGCCTTTTTGGCCATCAGACTAAATGATATGTTTGGCATTAAGCCAAACACCGCAAATCAAAAATACATCATCCCTACTGTAAAGCATGATGGTGGCTGCATCATGCTGTGGGGATGCTTCACTGCAGCAGGCCCTGGAAGGCTTGTGAAGGTAGAGGGTAAAATGAATGCAGTAAAATACAGGGAAATCCTGGAAGAAAACCTGATACAGTCTGCAAGAGAACTGCAACTAGGGAGAACACTTGTTTTCTAGAAAGACAATGACCCCAAACACAAAGCCAAAGCTACACAAGAATGGCTTAAAACAACAAAGTTAATGTCCTGGAGTGGCCAAGTCATAGTCCAAACCTCAATCCAATTGAGAATTTGTGGCTAGACTTGAAAAGGGCTGTTCACGCATGATGCCCATGCAATCTGGCAGAGCTTAAGCAGTTTTGTAAAGAAGAATGGGGGAAAAAGTGCAGTGTCCAGATGTGCAAAGCCGATAAAAGAGCTGTAATTGCTGGCAAAGGTGCACAAGACCATAAGGTGTAGGAGCGGAATTAGGCCACTCAGCCTATCAAAGTCTGCTCTACCATTCCATCATGGCTAAGCTGGATCCCAGTCAACCACATACACCTGCCTTCTCACCATATCCTTTGATGCCCTGACCGATCAGGTAACAACCAACTTCTGTCTTAAATATACCCATGGACTTGGCCTCCACAGCAGTCTGTGACAGAACATTCCACAGATTCGCTGCTCTCCAGCTAAAAAAATTCCTCCTTACGCCTGTTCTAAAACGTCATCCCTCAATCTCGAGGCTGTGTGCTCTAGTTCTGGATACGCCTACCATAGGAAATATCCTCTCCACATCCACTATCTACTCCTTTCAACATTCAGTGCTTTTCAGTGAGATTCCCCTGCGGCCCCCCCCCCCACATTCTTCTAAACTCCAGTGAGTACAGGCCCAAAGCAGCCAAACGCTCCTCATATGTTAACCCTTTCATTCCAAGAATCATACTCGTGAACCCCCTCTGGACTCTCTCTTTCAATATTTTTTATTAGTTTCTACATAGAAGGATACAGAGTACAAGAAAGTATATATAAAGGTTAAAAAAAAACTACCAATTACATTAAATCTATTCATAATAACAATCTCATTACCCTGTATTCATGTAGGTTAGTTAAAGTTCTATTGAAATATACTAATTTATTACAAAAAAAAGTCTAACTTAAGAGTTTTATTATGAGCCTTAATAAACAGCTTTGGTCTTATTGAGGAAAAAAAAAGGTAAAATATCTTCTCGTATAATAAAAATTAGTAACAGCCAACATCTAAATTTAAACAACGAATTGAGGATTTTGAAAGTTTTGAAAATAATTCAAAAAGGGTCCCCACAATGTTTGAAAGTCTTGACGAGATTCAGAAATCGAACAACGAATCTTCTCTAAATCTAAGCAAGACATAACGTTGCATAACCATTGAGCATGAGTAGGAGGAGAAACATCTTTTCATTTAAACAAAAGCGCCCTCCTAGCTATAAGGCGGCCAAAAATTCTCAGTTGGATTAAGGTTTGGACTATGACTTGGCCACTCCAGGACATTAAAGGACAAAATAAGTAATGACTTATTTTGTAATGGACTCTCTCCAATGACAACACATCCTTTCTGAGATATGGGGCTCAAAACCGTTGACAATACTCCAAGTGCAGCTTGACTAGTGTCTTATAAAGCTTCACCATTATCTCCTTGTTTCTAATATTCTATTCTCTTTGAAATAAATGCCAACATTGCATTTGCCTTCTTTACCACAGACTCAACCTGTAAATTAACCTTCTGGGAGTCCTGCACGTGGACTCCTAAGTCCCTCTGCACCTCTGATGTTTGAACCATTTAGATAATAGACCACACTATTGTTCCTTTTACCAAAATGCATTATCATACATTTCCCAGCACTGTATTCCATCTGCCACTTTTTTGTCCATTCTTCCAATTTGTCCGAGTCCTGCTGCAATGCTTCCTCAGCACTAACTACCCCTCCACCTATCTTTGTGTAATCTGCAAACTTTGCCACAAAGCCATCAATTCCATTATCCAAATCACTGCCAAATAATGTGAAAAGTAGCAGTCTCAAAACTGACTCCTGAGGAACACCACTAGTCACTGGCAGCCAAACAGAAAAGGCTCCCACTCGCTGCTTCCTGCCTGTCAGTCATTCCTCTATCCATGCCAGTATCTTTCCTCTAACACCATAGGTTTTTATCTTGTTAAGCAGCCTCATGTGTGACACCTCATCAGACACCTTCTGAAAATCCAAGTAAATGACATCCACTGCATCTCCTTTGTCCACCCTGCTTGTTACTTCTTCAAATTTGTCAGGCAAGATTTCCCTTTACAGAAACCACACTGACTTTGACTTATTTTATCATTAGTCTTCAAGTACCTCGAAACCTTATCCTTAATAATCGACTCCAACACCTTCCCAACCACTGAGGTTAGGCTAACTGGCCTATAATTTCCTTTCTTCTTTTTTTCCCCTTCTTAAAGAGTGGAGTGACATTTGCAATCTCCCAGTCCTCTGGGACCATGCCAGAATCAAGTGATTCTTGAAAGATCATGACCAATGCATCTGTTATCTCTCCAGCAATTTCTCTCAGGACTCTGGGATGTAGTCCATCTGGTCCAGGAGACTTATCCACCTTTGAGATGCCTAGCATTTTTTTCCTTTGCAATAACAATGGCACTCACTCATGCTCCTTGACTCTCACGGACCGCTGGCACACCGCTAGTGTCTTCCACAGTGAAGACAGATGCAAAGTACCCATTAAGTTAATCTGCCATTTCTTTGTCCCCCATTACTACCTGACCAGTATCATTTTCCAGTGGTCCAATATCAACTCTCACCTCCCTTTTACTCTTTATATAACTGAAAAAACTTTTGGTATCCTGCTTTATATTATTGGCTCATGTACCTACTTAATACTGACTTGAAGGGGGTGAATACTTGTGAAATCAATTATTATGTGTTTTACACACAAAATGCTGGAGGAACTCAGCAGGCCAGGCAGCATCTATGGAAAAACAATACAGATGACATTTCAGCCCGAAGTGTCGACTATACCTTTTTTCCCCATAGATGTGTAAAGTGCTATCTCTCACCGAGAAATAAGAAATATTTGATCTTTTGAAAAGTGGCATGTCGCATTCCGAAGTGGGCCGTAAGGTCAGTAAGAACGAATCGAGCATTCGCACAATAAAGCAGAAAGAAGCTGAAATTTGTGGAAGTGTTAGTGCTAGGGATGGCTGGCTAGCTGGCTATGTAAAGCACTACAGCCTCAAGAACTTAAAGATCACAGGAGAATTGGGATCGGCTGATGCCAAGGCGGCATCACCGTTCCCAGTAGAGCTACGATGGTTGCGTCTGTACTAAACATGTACAGACTTTTTTCTTGTCACTATTCCCTAAACAATACAGTATAACAACTATTTACATAGCATTTACATTGTATTAGGTATTATAAGTCAACGGAACGGAAACACTGCAGGCGGCAGGTCCTGTGCTGCCCTGGGTCCTGAAGTCCACCCGCACTGAGACAGGTTAAATAAGGGACTTGAGCACCCATGTTTTTTGGTATCCGCGAGGGGTCTCGGAACCAATCCCTCGCGGATAAGGAGGGCCAACTGTACTGTATAAGAGGATATAAAAGATACTGTAAAAATCCAAGTTTTTTAATTTCACATTTATAGTCAAGACCAAGCTCATTTCAATTCAAGGGTTATAAATATGTGCTTCCCAGTAAAGTAGAAGGTAGGAGTTGCCTCCAAGATTGGAATTCAGAAGTGGGCATTGAGCTAAATAGAAAGCACCAGCTGGAGTTAACTCATTTGGTAGGAACTAGGATAGTACCTACATTGTAAAACAGTATTTAAAAAAATGAGAACATTGTTACAAAGAAAGCAATCTATCTCAAAAGTTCACATTTTAGAAAATCCTTATTTGCTCTGAAAATAATAACCACTTTACTGACTCCTTTGTGTGTCAACATTTATTCTTTTTTAATTCCTATATTCATCAACAAATCCAGTTTCTTCTGTATTACTTCCCACTTCCTGTTGTAACCCCTTTGCTCTATTATTGCCTGCAGAGCTTCAGCTAATTGAGATTTCCTCATTCCTTCACTATCTTTCTCCCATTCATCACAAGTTATTTCACAGCCTACCCAGACTTTTTTGGTTGCCTAACAGTTTCCCATTTATTTTTCAATTTCCAGTTACATTTTGCTTCTCTTGGAATCACTTAATCTTCGTTTCTTGGTAAATTTTATAGAAGTTGTTCAAAAATAAAGAGAACACATTTCTATTCTCAGAAATGAAAACAGGAAGTACTGGAAATACTCAGCAAGTCAGGCAACTTCTGTGGGGAGTAAAACAATTTTTATGTTTCAAATCAATGATTCCATCACACAACTGGAGGAATAAAAAAATATCCAAAATTTGACTTGTGGAAACCAGTTTTCGCTCATCAATTTCTAACTTCAGCTTTTTTCACAGCTATAATGTAGCACATTTGTTCGGTGTAATTTAATATCCTTGCCCTCAGCTGTCTCATCTTGGGCATATGGCACATAAAAGCTTGTAGGGGAAAACATAACAAAGGTAAGGTACTCTTCATATCTTAGTTACTTCCTTGATTTCCAGCTACTGTTGACAGCCTGAGAACTGAAATAGTCATATCTTACTGATAAAAAAAAATCCCTGAAAGAAGTATTACCTCAGTTCTTACACATTCTAGTTTTAAACCACAACCTGTTTTTTTTTTTATTTACATGTTTGTAACAAAATTTAAATTGCCCAGCCTCCTTGGTCAGATTCAAAATCTAGCCCTCTGGAAAGCAAATAAAACTGCAGATGCTGGAATCTGGAACAAAAACAGAAAATCTGAGAACAACTCAGCCAGTCAGGCAGCATCAGATTGAAGACTTGGATCAGGGTACAGTATTGAAAAGTGTTGGTGCTAGGACTGGAATAGTTTTGCATTCTTTCCTAGTCCAGTAATCTAGTCTCTCTTAACATAGATTTTTGTAAACAGATATTTCTTTTAAAGTGTGGAAGCAGGCACTTACGCTTTGTGGAAACACCACACTTCACTGCAGCTTGCATAAACAATATGCTCCACAGTGTTCAATACAGTAAACAGGCCCAAAACAATTCACACAGCCTTTAGAGACACACACCATTTAAATCGTACAGTGTTGGGATTAATCAGGAAACAAATTCATATTGTGACACAGTGCCAAATTAAAATTGTTTGCTCTTCCTCCTTTTCCTGAGTTTTTCCAGTTCCCACACATTAACTCTGTTCTTTCTTGATGGATGAGGCCTAATGTAATAGTTTCTGTTCTTTTTAAATTGGCAAGTTAAAATGTTGCTACTGGTAATAGTTCCCACTATTTTAGACTAATCACAATCATGTTTTAGCCAGTGGATTTAACTCCATTTTAATCTCAGCTAATAAACTGGTAGGCAGAATTATAAACAAGTTGCACACAAAAACTTCGACCACTGACCTAATTATTGATTGGCATACAGCGAATGACTGTGTTACACAGCAATATCCTTAGTTTGTGCAAATTTAGCCATTGACTAGCACTTCAAAATATGTAGTCGACATGAAGTCACACTACTAAGGGCTGCATTCTACACACACACACTAAACTGAACGCCACTCCACTCTCTTTGCAATTTTTGCTCATTTCTTTCTCAATTCCTGCTAAACATTGTTTACATTTACATCATTTATTATATTGTAATTTGTCCTTTACTGTGCCTATTGTCTTGTTTATTAATTATTGTAATGTCTTGCACTGTTTTGTGCACTTTATGTAGTTCCATGTAGGCCTGAAGTCTAATGTAGTTTTGTGCTGTTTCACGTAGTCTAGTGTAGATTTGTGTTGTTTCAGGTGGTCTAGTGTAGTTTTGTGTTGTTTTATGTAGTACCACGGTCCTGGAGGATAGCTGTTTCATTTTTACTGTGTACTGTACCAGCAGTTATGGTTGAAATGACAATAAAAGCGACTTGACTTGAAAAGTACTGAAATAAATATCAGGTATATTTGTGAACCAAGAGAGAAATCTGCACAATTCAGAAATGAGGGATGAAGTTGTATAGCTTAGCTGGAGAAGAGAGAATCAAAAACTGTGTATAGCAGCATGTAGATTTGCATTACTTATCACTACATTTACATGGAACCCTTCATTAAATGGCCTGAATCAAGGAACAAATTTTGACAAACAGGAAGCACATGGTTTGAGTAAGAGCATTAATACTCTTATCCAGTTAAGCCAGATCAGTTGTGTATTATGTTACTGACAGGTCACAAACTGATAGAGCAGAAGGAAACGTTGCCATAGCAACACAAAACCAGGCCACAAAATGAAACCCACACCCTGTAAGCAACTTCCTGACTGCAAATGAATCCAATCTTAAAGGTTTTCATTTACAAATAAGATGAAGTAACATTAAGATTCTAGCAATTAAAGTCAGGAAATATTTATCAACAGAAACACAAAATTCTTACTAATTTAAACAATTCTACAATTGCCATCTGGATGCATAGTAGTACAGAGTAGCCTTCTGCTGTGTATGTACCCAATGCCTCAGATCTATCAAAGACCTGGATGGGTTGTAAATACCTACAGGAACTTTACAGTTTACCTGCCCAATAACCATCATAACTAGGTTAAGTAAGCTTAACTGTATTTGTTACTGTCAGCAAACTAAGCAGTGGAATTGGATGTACCACAAGCTTACAAACATTAAACTCCAGCAGATAATTGAGGTTTCATCATTAACTTAAATCATCCAGAATTATTGCTTCTGAACACTGAATCTTATTGCAGTGAGTTAATATTTGAGACTGGAGCATTTTCCCCTTTATTTACGCTACCTCAGATACAAAATAAAAAGATGCATGCCAGATCGAGATAATGATGTTAATCAGCTGACCATATTATCCGTACCGAATGGTACAATTGAAAGCGTGTCAATAAATAATGGTATTTAATGTTGAAAAACATCAAGGTGTTTTATAGGACATAGTTAAATAAATAGACAGCAGTAAATGATATAAAAGCAAATAAATGATAATGGACAAGTAGAGGGATCAAGGAATATTGTGTTTGGACTGACTGCCAAAGGGACATTGCAGAAAATAATATTTGAACATAATAGCAGCATGGTATGGCAGCAGAATTCGGCCATTTGGTACATCAAGTCTACTCCACCATTCAATCATTCCTCATTCTCCTGCCTTCCCTCTGTAACATTTGACACCCTGTCAAACCAAGAACACATTAACCTCCTCTATAAATATATCCAATGACTTGGCCTCCACAGCCATCTGTGGCAATAAATGTCAACAGATTTACCACCCTCTGGCTAAAGAAATTCATCCTCATCTCTGTTCTAAATGGACATCATTCTATTCTGAGGCTGCACCCTCGGGTCCTAGACTCCTCCACTACAGGAAACATTCTCTTCTCATCCACTATATCTAGGCCTTTCAATATTTAATAGGTTTCAGAGGTTACCCCTCATTTTTCTAAACTCCAGTGAGTACAGGCCCTGAGCCATAAAATGCCCCTCATACGTTAAACTTTCCATTACCAGAATAATTTCCATGAAACTCCTCTGTACCTTCTCCAATGTGCTGGCAGCACATCTTTTCATAAATAAGGGGCCCAAAACTACTCACAACATTCCAAGTGAAATCTGACCAATGCCTCATAAAGTCTCAGCATTACATCCTTGCTTTTATATTCTAGTCCACTCAAAATGCATGCTAACATTGCATTTAC
Source organism: Mobula birostris (assembly GCF_030028105.1). NCBI lineage: Eukaryota > Metazoa > Chordata > Chondrichthyes > Myliobatiformes > Myliobatidae > Mobula > Mobula birostris. The sequence continues at coordinate 30,681,612 of NC_092377.1, forward strand.
CTTCTTTACCACCAACTCAACCTGCAAGTTAACCTTTAAGTACTCCTGCACAATGACTCCCAAGTCCCTTTGCACCTTGGATTTTTGAATTTTCTCCATTTAGAAAATAGACTACGCCTTTATTCCTTCTGCCAGCATGCATGACATGCACATCCCTACACAATATTCTATCTACTACTCCTTTGCCCATTCTCCTAATCCAGGGGTCCCCAACCTTTTTTGCACTGCGGACCGGCCGACCCATGGGGGGGGGGGGGCGGGGGGTGTAGGGTTGCCGACGGACAAGAATAGCAGTCAAATAAGTTATGTTTACCCCGAGAAAGACTACAATGACCATGAAGCCTTGCGCGGGCACCACTGCGCATGCGTGTACGTGACGATTATTCTTCTACAAATAGTTGTTGGCGGTTCTGTTCGGGGGTGGGGGTGGGGGGGTGTTAATCACGACCGGAATATAGGTGTGCACTCAATTTCGTTTCCAAAAGGCTTTATCTAACGAATTTAATATTAAACATACAGCACATATTTTCCTCACATGAATATAGTGATAAGTCAATTATCAGGGGAGGGCAGGGGAGCTTGAAGTAAGTGTTGAACGAACTTCCAGTAGAAGTGGTCGAGGCAGGTTCAATATTATCATTTAAAGAAAAATTGGATAGGTATATGGACAGGAAAGGAATGAAGGGTTATGGGCTGAGTGCAGGTCAGTGGGACTAGGTGAGAGTAGCGTTTGGCACGGACTAGAAGGGTAGAGATGGCCCGTTTCCATGCTGTAATTGTTATACGGTTATGTAAGTCACTTATAAGTCAATAACATCATAACATTTTAAGTAACGTTTGGATATTAAACACACAGCACATATTTTCCCCGTATGAACATATAAAATCATTGCAACACACCAATATCGCTGAATCAGTGGGAGCCCTGGGCTTGTTTCCCTGCAACAAGACGGTGCATCAAGGGGTGATGAGAGACAGTGATACTCGATGAGGGTTCCTTATGTCCAGTCTATTTTGCAATTTAGTTTTCATTGCATTCATTGCAGAGATATGTTGGAAATGGAAGCAACGTTTTCACTGCCTTCATGGCTATCTCAGGATATTGAGCCTTGACTTTGATCCAGAATGACGGCAGAGGTGTTATGTCAAACATACTTTTCAGCGCATCATCATTTGCAAGCTCAAGGAGTTGATCTCCTTCCCATGCTGACATGGATGACACGCAGGTAATGACCGCGCATGCATTCAAGCTCAACAGTGGGCGTGACAGGGAACGAGGAAAGGTGCAGCTGACTCGTATCGCCAAATCATATCGTTTCCTCGCGGCCCAGTAGCACATGCTTTGCAGCCCAGTGGTTGGGGACGACTGTCCTAATCTATCTAATCTTTTTGCAGACTCCCTGCTTCCTTACTTGCCTCCACAATCTCTTTAGCCATCTTTCAGAAGCCCATATTCACTTCTGCCTCCTGACCCTCTCAAATTTCTGGCATACTGCCAATGTCTTCTACCGTAAAGTCTGATGCAAAATACTTAAGTTCATCTGCCATCTCTGTCTCCCCATTGCTACCTCTTTGCATCATTTTCCAGCATTATCCAGCATACAATGGAAACCTGTTTCTGTTTATCCTATAAATTTACTGAAAATTGCAATCTCAGCTTTTGGTTTTACATGAATCATCATGTATTTTTTTTCTCCTTCCTTCTAACCACCTCACCATCCTCCCCAACCATAGGGTCAGATCCTCATAACAAATCCCAGATATTTAGGTACATTTCCACAGAGCAGCTTGATTGTTTAGTCAAGACATTCTTTCCATTTGGTCTTGTGATATCATCCAATTCTCACATAGGGAGTTGAAAGCAGATATTTGTTCTTGAGTCAATGAAAATTGCTCTTGTAATACAAACCCCATTTCCAGAAAAGTTGGGATATTTTCCAAAATGCAATAAAAACAAAAATCTGTGAAGCTACACTGTTGTAGCCCATGCAGAATGTGGTCTGGCATTGTCCTGCTGAATAAGCATGGACGTCCCGGGAAGAGACGTCGCCTTGATGGCAACGTGTCTCTCTAAAATCCTAATATACACCTCAGAGTCCTTCACATACATGCAACTCACCCATGCCGTGGGCACTGATGCACCCCCATACCATCACAGATGCTGGCTTTTGCGCCATTTGCTGATAACAATCTGGATGGTCATTTTCATCTTTGGCACGGAGAACTCGACGCCCATTTTTTCCTAAAACTAGCTGAAATGTGGAGTCATCTGACCACAGCACACGGTTCCACAGTCTTTTGGTCCATCTGAGATGAGCTCTGGCCTGGAGAACTCGTCGGCGTTTCTACATAGAGTTGATGTATGGCTTCCTCCTTGTGTAATACAGTTTCAAGTTGCATTTCTGGATGCAGCGACGGACTGTGTTGAGTGACGATGGTTTTCCGAAGTACTCCTGAGCCCAGGTGGCTATAATTGTCACAGTAGCATGATGGTTTCTTAGGCAGTGCCGCCTGAGGGCTCGAAGATCACGCGCATTCAACAGTGGTTTCCGACCTTGCCCTTTACGCACTGAGATGTCTCTGAATTCTCTGAATCTTTTCACAATATTATGTACTGTAGATGTTGAAAGACCCAAATTCTCTGCAATCTTGCGTTGAGAAATGTTCCTTTTGAACTGACTAACAATTCTGTCACGAATTTTCGCACAAGGGGGTGAGCCACGACCCATCCTTGCTTGCAGACTGAGCCTTTGATGGACGCTACTTTTATACCCAGACATGATACCTCACCTGCTACCAATTAGCCTGCTTAATGTGGAGTCTTCCAAACCGGTGTTACTTGAATATTCTGTGCACTTTTCAATCTTATTTTAACTCTGTCCCAACTTTTGTTGAGTGTGTTGCAGCCATCAAATTCTAAATTTGTGTATGTTTACAAAATACAATTGGTCAGTAAAACTATTGAAAATCTTTTCTTTGTACTTTTGTCAGTTAAATAAAGGTTCACTTGAATTAACATATCATAGACACAGAGTGCGTGTGCTTGACTGGCCTGCTGCCAGTCCAGATCTATCTCCTATTGAAAATATATGGCGCATCATGAAGAGGAGAATCAGACAACGGAGACCACGGACTGTTGAGCAGCTGAAGACTTGTATCAAGCAAGAATGGACAAAATTTCCAATTGCAAATCTACTACAATTAGTATCCTCAGTTCCAAAATGATTAAAAAGTGTTATTAAAAGGAAAGGTGATGTAACACAATGGTAAACATGCCTCTGTCCCAACTTTTGTTGAGTGTGTTGCAGCCATCAAATTCTAAATTTGTGTATGTTTACAAAATACAATTAAGTTGGTCAGTAAAACTATTGAAAATCTTTTCTTTGTACTTTTGTCAGTTAAATAAAGATTCACGTGAATTAACATAGCACAGATTTTTGTTTTTATTGCATTTTGGAAAATATCCCAACTTTTCTGGAAATGGGGTTTGTACATTAACGGAATGAAAGATCGTCTCCCACGCACCCACACGCACACACTTTCTCCCACAAAATAGAATCAGTCCTGGTTTCAACTACTTTTTTTTAGATCTTACCTGTCTCCACCTATCAGTCTGTCTCTGAACTCCACCCCTCCCCCTCCCCACCTGACTCAATCTGCCAGGCATCTTTCATCCCTCCACAATCTACCTATCATCATCCTCTGGCTCCACTACCCATCTTATTGATGTATTCCATCGTCTGCATACATTTTCTCCTAAGGTGAACCAATCTTGAAGTACCATACAGCGCAGAAAGACACTTCAGCTCATCACATCCATGCCAACCCTTTTCTTTATGCATGTTAATTTCATGTGTTACGTTAGGACTGTATCCTTCTGCCATGCTTATTAATAATCTAAGTGCCTTTTAAATATAGCAATTGTATCTGATTCCACCACTTCTGGTTTCAGATTCAGTTATATGCCATTGAAATGAGCACTCCTCATTCTCACCTTAAATCTCTGCTCTCCTGCTTTTGCTCCCTCTGCTATAGAAAATAGATTTGATTATCTAACCTATTCTATGCCCCTCATAATCTTTCATATTTCTACTAGATTACCTCTCAATCTCTGCCACTCCAGTAACATTAAGTCTAGCCTATCCAATTTCCTTACACTGCTTAAGTCCTCCAGTCCAGGGCACCATCTCCTTTGCACTCTGTCCAGCACAATCACATTCTTCCTGCAGTCTGCCACATCAGAAATCTAAGTGGGGCCTAACCAGTTTTATCAATCCTGTCTTTACTACTGTAAATCTTTGCAAACACAATAAGGATGACAGGAGAAATATTTTGAAATGTGTAATTTGACTGTTGCAAACAAATCTGATACCTGTAATTCTAAAATACTGAATTAAAATATGGGGAAATGGTTAGCTTAGTTACACATATTTGATGCTTCAGAGGTCACGTTTAAAGGAACACGAGATACAATTGTAAGAGATCTCCTGACACTTCAGCTGGAATTCAGTTCTACAAATGGGAAATTCCTCCCGTATTGCCCCACTCCTTCAATTCCTCCATTCCGAAATTTTGCACTTGGGCAAGGATTCAGAAAATATACCATAAGAAAACTCTTGTCATCAACTTACATATCTGAACCAACAGCCTCAATCTCATTTTCACTAGTCTTTGTCTTTGTTTGTTGAAATGCACCTCAGTACCAGTTCAGATCAGTTAGTTTACACAGACCGGGAATAAAACCTTGATGTCTATGACTCACTTGATATACCAGCTGAGCAACTAACAGTCTGTCCTAATGGTCCAATTGAGACATTGAATAGTGTGCACTAACCTTGCCGTGACCCTTCTCCACTTTCCGGAAACATTTGTTCAAGGAAAGATTATGCCTTACAGAGTTCTTCCAGCCAGTGGGTGCATTGGTAAAATATGGAAAACGCTCCAATATCCAATTGTAGATATCCTTGACTGGCAGACATTTTCTGGCTGAATGGTCAATCGCCATAAATATAAGGCAGCTAAATGAATACGGAGGTTTGGAGTTCAATCCACGCTTGTCATTATTCAGCGAATCAGAAAGTGGCAAAGGTGAAGTGTCTTCTTCAATGACATCACGTGTAGGACTAACACTACGTAGCATCTCACTGCCAAGGCTGAAGTTTTTCAATAGGTTTTTATTCTCATGAAGCCAGTTCAGATTAGTAAGTTCCTCATCATCTGTCATTTCCTTCTCTCCAAAAATCACCCCTGGCTTCGAACCAGCTGTTACCTCTGAAAGAACTTCTATGGAACAATTTGAATTCAAGACGCAAGGCTCCCCTGTGCCTGAGATCTCTGCTTTCTTCGTTGGAGACATGCTGCTAATTGGACCCATTTAACTTTCACATCTGTAAGGCAAAGAAAAATGAATATAGTCAAAGATACTGCCTGTTGTTCTCATGTAGAAGCAGGACATAAAGAAACCTTTGACAACACCAATGTAAAAGTGGAACAACTGGGCCTGTTGTGGTAGCCATAACTTCTCCCAGGGTAAATTTTCCATATTAAACTGTTTAGATTGGACAATATATCCATCCTTGCCTTAAGGAGGAATTGTGTTTGTAGAAAACCATTACTACTATTTTCCCTAATGAACAAGGGTTAGTTGCCAAGCTTAATCTTCCAAGTCACCTGTGAGTGTCTATGCGAGGGAGGATTAGTGATCATTTGACACTCACAACTCAGGAGTGTGTTTTCACTCAAACTCAAGCCACACAAATACATAATATAAAGTAAGAAAATCTCTGAAACTGTATTTCATTGGATATCAATAGATTTGAGGAAAGAGATTGGCAAAAATTTAAATACTCAACTTTAAAACCTGTGAATGGTGTAGTGAACTGCATTCCCCTTATGTTAAACAAATCACAATTTGTATTCACTCCTTTAATTAGAGAAATGCCTCACATCACTTCACTGGATACACCATTGTGCAACCCAATGCGTGACACATATTCTATCATGCTTTAAAGAACAGTAAATATCATCTGATGTCTCCCTATGTCCTCACTAATTATTTTCTCAATCAGGTTTGCATTAGTGGTAATATCATTCAGTGTCCTCATCCAATTGGGTTTTGCAGATTGAATTTTGCAGAAAATAGTGTAAAGAGGCAACATAATGGCAAGAATAGAAGATTGGCCGGCTAATAGAAAATGAGAGGCTAAAAGCTTCTTTTTCTTGTTGGCACACAGATTGATGCTGGGGTCTAACCCTTTTACAATTTATATAAATGAAAGGATTGAATGTGTGGCTGCTGAATTTTCTAAGTGACTGTGGCTAAGCACCATCTATAAACTGTTGTTGATAGAACCTCAGGTGGCAATGAGGAATATAGGGATGAGATGGAACAGTTGGTTGAATAGTGTCATATCAACAAGCTCTCACTCAGCATCAGCAAAGCAAATTGTGGACTTCAAGAAGGGGAAGTCAGGAGAACACACATCACACATATTGCTTTCCACATAAATTAAAAACATATCTAAATTATGAGAGATTGCTGAACTCTTTAATACAGGAATCTAGTTGTCAGCGCACATTCACAAAAGCTGCTTATACACATACTGCATGCAATGAAGTTAACACAATATTATTTAGTTTGAATGGAATGGAATATTAGAGAGATTATACATCAGTTATATAGGGCACTGATAGGACCACATCTGGAGTACCATGTGGTCTTTTCTTACAGGGAATGATGTAGGATTGTGGGAAGCCAATCAGAGAAGGCTTATTAGACTGTTACCTAGAAAAGGTGGGTTGCCATTGGGAGGAACGCTTGAGTAAGTTATGCTAGAGTTTTGAAGAACAGAAAGTGACTTCAATGAACATGCAAGCTCTTGGGATGCCTTAATAGGGAGAATGCAAAAAAGAGGTTTCCTTTTGTGGGATTAAATATAGCAAAACTTTAATGGTGTCCATTTAAATCACAGTGATAGTGAATATTTTTTTCTCATGAGTAGTGAGTCTTGAGAACTCTCCTCCTTAAAAGATGTTGAAGGTAGAATCTTTGAACATTTTAATGGAAAAATGAACAGATTCTTGTTAAGTTACAGGGTGAAAGGTTACCAGGAATGGGTAGGAATACACAGATGAGCAATGAGTTTATTAGTTGGCAGAGCATGCTCAAGGGTCTACTTCTGCCTCTAATTTCTGTTCACACCTCTGCCATTTCCTTATACCCTGTACCATTTTGCCCACCAATGTCCCAATCTCCTTTTCACAACTGTATAAACACAATCCATCTGTTTTTATTTTAAGTATACACAAATTTTGCAGAAGAAATAAGAGCCAAAAAAATCTTTAAAGATGCTGAGAATCTGGAGGCAAACTGGAAACAGTTCGCAGATCAGGCAGTGTATATTAAGAGGAACGTAGTTAATATTCCAGATTAAAGTTCAAAGTACAACCCTGAGATTAATTTTCTTGCAGGCATACCCAATAAGTCCAATAACAATAGTAGAATTAATGAAATACTGTACCAACTGGTCCTACAACCAGTGTGCAAAAGACAATAAACTGTGCAAATACAAACAGAAATAACAATCAATAATAAGTATCTAGAACATGAGATGAAGAGTCCTTGAAAGTGAGCCCATAGGTTGTGGGAATATTTCAGTGATGGGGCAAGTGAAGTTACCCTCTTTGGTTCAAGAGCCTGATTGCAGCAGTGAGAAGAGAGCACGTCTGGGGTGGTAGGGTCCCGAATGATGGATGCTGCTTTCCTGTGACAACACTCTGTGTAGATGTGCTCAAAGGGGAAAGGGGGGGGGGGGGGGTCTTTACCCATGATGGAACTTGGGCTTGTATTATAAATTAAAATAATGAACAAGGCATAGTCAACCCCAGTGTCTGAATTTCAGAAGTAATTAATAGTATAAAGGTACCCTGCACATTCAGATGTCAGGCAGAGCATAGTGTAAATGTACAGTTTTCTTCTCACAACTTCACTATTGTGTTTTTGTTCGAGACACAGATTTAAAATGAGGGGTATGAAAATTACAACTGGGATTCTCCACTGCATGGTGCTGGAACCACTCATTAGTCTCCACATGTCAAAAATAATAATACCAAAGGGGCCAAATTTATGCATAATGATAAAATCAGTAGGGTCAGTGGAAACAAGAGATTTGACTCAGAAATTCTGGAGTAAATAGGACAGAATAAGTACACAAGTCCAACAGCGTCAGATAAAATTACTCCATAGGTACTTGTTAGGAAAAAAAGCTTATTCTAAGATCCAATGAGTCCATGGAGTCTTGGTGGTTCAAAGGTACAGAGCACAAAATAAGTACTAGTCGCAGGGAGTAGACCCAAACTCAAGAGAACTCAAGGAGTGAGGAAAATATAGTTACCAGTCTGATATCAATATCAATACTTTGATTTCTGAGAACAAGTATTTTTCAGCCTGAGGAAAACACGTGTCTGTGAAGTGATTTCATGGAAATGTGTGCAATAGTTAAGTGAATGAAATATTTCATTCTGGAATATTAATAATGAAAATCAGAAAAGAGAATGAACCCTTTAAGTAGATAAATTTAATGGGAACCAAAAAAAACTGCAGATGCTCGATTTCTAATATAAATACAGAATTTAGAACCGACTTAACTACACAACCTACAAGAGGACCACAAGCTTGCTGTTGGTTTTGGAGGCTTGCGTGCCTCAATGACCCAGAGAGCTCTGTTGGCTGGAGTCAGGGCTTTATGCTTTGGCTCTAGGTAGGGTCACCCATGCCAAACAGGTCAAAGAGTAGAGGCCAGACTAAGAGTGGTCCACCAGTCCTCCAGGTTCAGGGTACAACACTGGACAAACAACCCTGCTTGGTCAAAGAAAATTGTTACGAAAACAGCAATGAAGAATTCTTCTACACCGGAGTGCAGTGGTATTCCTGTGCCTCAACCGGAACTTACATGGCTGACAGTAGTGAAAACAGAAAGGAAGCTACTGACACAATGAAGGAAGCTCTGAAAACCACCACAGATGGAGGACCTTTGTTGCTGTCCTAAACACCAGTGGCATAATGGGCAGTAGTTAACAACACAAAAATAATCAGTATACAGAGCAGATAAAAACTTTAAAATGATGAAAGGTTATCTCAGAGATGGGGGAAGTTTAGAATATCACTGGAATTCGGAACCAACACCTTCCTCACCAGTATCTTGCAGTTCACATAGCAACTGAGAGAACTCCATACAATTCCTAGGAAGAGGTACAGTTGACGTTTTGGGCCAAGCCCTTTTGTCAGGACTAACTGAAAGAAGAACTAGTAAGAGATTTGAAAGTGGGAGGGGAGGGGGAGATCCGAAATGATAGGAGAAGACAGGAAGGGGAGGGATGGAGCCAAGAGCTGGACAGTTGATTGGCAAAAGGGATATGAGAGGATCATGGCACAGGAGGTCTGGGGAGAAAGAAAAGGGGGTGGGGGGAAAAGCCCAGAGGATGGGCAAGGGGTATAGTGAGAGGGACACAGGGAGAAAAAGGAGAGAGAGAAAAAGGAGAGAGAGAAAAAGAATGTGTATATGAATAAATAACAGATGGGGTACATGGGGGAGGTGGGGCATTAGCGGAAGTTTGAGAAGTCAGTGTCATGCCATTAGGGTGGAGGCTACCCAGACGGAATATAAGGTGTTGTTCCTCCAACCTGAGTGTGGCTTCCTCTTTACAGTAGAGGAGGCCGTGGATAGACATATCAGAATGGGAATGGGATGTGGAATTAAAATGTGTGGCCACTGGGAGATCCTGCTTACTCTGCTCCCCCTTTTCTTTCTCCCTGGGCCTCCTGTCCCATGATCCTCTCATATCCCTTTTGCAAATCAACTGTCCAGCTCTTGGCTCCATCCCTCCCCCTCCTGTCTTCTTCTATCATTCCGGATCTCCCCCACCCCCTCCCACTTTCAAATCTCTTACTAGCTCTTCTTTCAGTTAGTCCTGACGAAGGGTCTTGGCCCGAAACGTCGACTGTACCTCTTCCTAGAGATGCTGCCTGGCCTGCTGCATTCACCAGCAACTTTTATGTGTGTTGCTTGAAATTCCAGCATCTGCAGATTTCTTCGTGTGTTCATGGTTCCATGCAATTCCTGCTGAGTTGACAATCCTGGAGACTCGGTACGCACAGACGATTCCAGTTACTTGGGATACATCAGGACCAGTACACATTGGCCCATTTAGCCAAAGTAGTTAAAATTGAAATAGTTAAAAAAGTATAAAAAAGATGAACTACTGTTTAACTGAGTAACAAATTATGTATTTAAATGAAATACAGAACAAATTAGAAATACTACAACTAAAACTGTGTCGTTCCTATTAGTTATTGATGAAGAAATTCATTCAGCATATGCTACATTTTTCTTTTGGGTCCGGTGTTCTGTGAAATTCATTGCTACAGACAGCTGTGAAGGCCAAGTCATTGGGTATATTTAAAGTCAAGTTGCTTTTTATTGTCATTTCGACCATAAACTGCTGGTACAGTACACAGTAAAAACGAAACAACATTCCTCCAGAACCATGATGCTACATGAAACAACACAAAACTACACTAGACTACAGACCTACACAGGACTACATGAAGTGCACAAAACAGTGCAGGGCAGTACAATAATTAATAAATGAATAATAAACAAGACAATAGGTACAGTAGCAGACAATTTCAATATAATAATTAATGATGTAGATGTCAGTCTAGACTATGGGTATTGAGGAGTCTGATGGCTTGGGGGAAGAAACTGTTGCACAGTCTGGTTGTCAGAGCCCGAATGCTTTAGTACCTATTGCAAGAAGGCAGGAGGGAGAAGAGTTTGTATGAGGGGTGCGTGGGATCCTTCACAATGCTGTTAACTTTGCAGGTGCAGCGTGGTGTAAAAGCCTGTAATGGCAGGAAGAGAGACCCCGATGATCTTCTCAGCTGACCTCACTATCTGCTACAGTCTAGCGATCTGAGATGGTGCAATTCCCAAACCAGGCAGTGATGCAGCTGCTCAGGATGTTCTCAATACAACCTCTGTAGAATGTGGTGAGGATGGGGGGTGGCAGATGGACTTTCCTCAGTCTTTGCAGAAAGCAGACACTGCTGGGCTGTCTTGGCTATGGAGCTGCTATTGAGGGACTAGGTGAGATTCTCCGCCAGGTGAACACCAAGAAATTTGGTGCTCTTAACGATCTCAACGGAGGAGCCCTCAATGTTCAGTGGAGAGTGGTCATTCCGTGCTCTCCTGAAGTCAACAACCATCTCTTTTGTTTTGTTCACATTCAGAGACAGGTTGTTGGCTCTGCACCAGTCCGTTAGACAAAAGACAACAGACAATAGACAATAGGTGCAGGAGTAGGCCAGTTGGCCCTTCGAGCCAGCACCACCATTCACTGTGATCATGGCTGATCATTCACAATCAGTATCCAGTTCCTGCCTTATCCCCATAACCTTTGATTCCGCTATCTTTAAGAGCTCTATCCATCTCTTTCTTGAAAGCATCCAGAGTCTTGGCCTCCACTGTCTTCTGGGGCAAAGCATTCCACAAATAGCCACTGCACCTCCTCTCTGTATGCTGACTCATCGTTCTTGCTGATGAGACCCACCACGGTCGTGTCATCGGCGAACTTGATGATGTGGTTCAGCTGTGTATTGCTGCACAGTCGGGGTCAGCAGAGTGAACAGTAGTGGACTGAGCACACAGCCCTGGGGGGGCTCCCCCATGCTCAGTGTGATGGTGTTGGAGATGCTACTCCCGATCCGAACTGACTGAGGTCTCTCAGTCAGGAAGTCTAGGATCCAGTTGCAAAGGGAGGTGTTCAGGTCCAGCAGTTTCAGCTTTCCAATCAAGGTGGCATTTAATAGTTTCTTGATTAGTCAGAGGATCACAGGTTACAATGAAAAGGTAGGAGAATGGGGATGAGGGATAATAAATCAGCCTTGATGGTGTGGCAGAGCAGATTCAATGGGCCAAGTAGCCTAATGTGGCTCCTATGTCTTATGGTCTTAAGTGAAAAAATTAGTACAGACAATAGACTGCCTTCGTACAATGCTTTTGATGATTTCATCCTCCAAATCTTCATTTTCATTGTAACATTCAAGGTGATTGTCGATACTTTCAAATTCTTCATAGTCCCTAACATTGAAGTGGTGAAATCATATCATTTTCACTCCCAGCCATTTCTGGCATCTCCAGAATGTTTGAACTCTCAGCGAGCAAAATAGTTCTGAATTGTCTTACTGCTCATTTCTTGCCAACTATCAGTGATTTAAAAAAATACTGCTTTTTGAACACAAACACATGCAATTAATGATATTTAGAAACTATTTCCTCTAAGCACAGTGTAGGGTCTTACAGCCACATAAATGCAGGTGCCCGATGCTAGTTAGAAACTGTTCAGCAACAGTCACCTGCCCCAATTAAGTGGCATAGTGTCCCAAATAAACAAAGGGAATCCTGCCTATCTTCTCAATTAGTTTTTATTCTTTAAAAGTCATCCCATATAATTGGCTCCCTCAATAAATTGATGGCCCAATTAATCAGAATCCACTATACATGTTAAAACAAGGTGACAAAAGTAGACAGTCATTGCTCGTTCTTTTATTGTAAACTGTATCCATTGTTAACATAATCTTTAGAAATAAAAATTGAAAGATAAAAAAGAAAATTTAATTATTTAGGTATCCAGGCATCTTAGGGTCTGGGTTTTGTCAAGACTGACAAAAATATAGATATGCAAGGAAAATATAGTGCGTTGTGCCCATTTATTTTTTTCTTAATAATTAACGAGTTGAAGGTTTCAGTCTCCTTGTGAGGTTTTAATATCATTTACAGTGCTCCAGAATTCTTAAATTCATTAATCTCTTACCCATTTATCCTGTACGTATAAATGCACATTGAAATTTTCCAGAAATAGTGAATAATTCAGTGTACAGACTGGATTCAGTTTATATTTAATCTAGTCAGCTCACTATCGTGAATAAAATTAACTTAATTCAACTGTTCATTAAGCACCAGACACCAATGGCAATTTAAGCTGGGGAAAGGGAAAAAAAACAAAGAACTACCTTATTTAAATAGTAGTCTTATTTAGAGCCAAAGCTCCCATCACTTAAGTTAAATGCATACTTGACACCAATTCAAAAATATGTTCTTAAACCATAGAGTAAATAGTGTAACTTTCTTTCATTTTCTATTAAACTGATAACTGAGCAGTTGAAAAATATTCAATCTTTTATATGATGCACAACTGAACAACATATTTAATCAAGACAACACCATATGTAAAAGCGTCTTATTTACTGCTCTGTCCTTTACCCAAGAGCTTTTCCATTAAAGACATCAGCCATGCTGTTGAGTGGCTATTTAGTTAAATACCTAATTAGCAACACAATGCTCACCTGCTTCTGCAATTCAACAGCCAACCATTAAGTTATGCCCCACCTATTTCATTTCAAATAAGAACATACAAAAACAAATCCAAAACCCAAACATCCTTGTTTTTCTACACCTTCATCACTTTACATACATGGAACTTGATTTTGATGTCTATCTATTACACTGTTCTAACATTTATTCTTATTCTCCCACTGTTTTTCATTTCCTTTATTTGCGTGTGTCTCTAGTACGATTTGAGTCCCTGTAGTGCCCACTGGTTGCAAAAGGCGTGGAGCATAACATCAGCATACACAACCTCCAGGGGAAAGCCAGACACAAATGTGGAAAACGTGGAGCCATTTGAGATGGATGATAACAATTTGCATTTATAGACTGAAATATTCTAAAACACTTCTGTTACAGCCGTTTAGTACCCTGGTCAGACCCCACTTGGAGTATTGTGCTCAGTTCTGGTCACCTCACTACAGGAAGAAGGTGGAAAGTATAGAAAGGGTGCAGAGGAGATTTACAAGGAAGTTGCCTGGATTGGGGAGCATGCCTTACAAGAATAGGTTGAGTGAACTTTGCCTTTTCTCCTTGGAGCGACGGAGGATGAGAGGTGACCTGATAGAGGTGCATAATGATGAGAGACATTGATTGTGTGGAAAGTCAGAGGCTTTTTCCCCAGGGCTGAAATGGCTAACACATGAGAGGGTACAGTTTTAAGGTGCTTAGAAGGAGGTACAGAGGGGATGCCAGTGGTAAATTGTTGTTATTGTTGTTGGCTTTTTGTTTTCACGCAGAGTGGTGAGTGCGTGGAATGGGCTGCCAGCGACTGTGGCGGAGGAGGATACAATAGGGTCTTTAAGCGACTCCTGGATAGGCACATGGAGCTTAGAAAAATAGAGGGCTATGGGTAACCCTAGGTAATTCTAAAGTACATGTTTGGCACAGCATTGTGGGCCGAAGAGCCTGTATTGTGCTGTAGGTTCTCTATGTTTCTACTTCACAGAAAAGGTGGAATGCAGACAGACAATGAGGTACAAGGCCATGATGAGGTCAACTGTAAGGTCCGGAGTCCATTTGATAATCTTATGAATTACGAGCTATTTTCAGTTAAGATTCTAGATAAGATTTTTAGATGTTATAGGGATCATGGGATATGGAGGAAAGCCTAGCAGGGATCATGTACAGTAACTGATCTTCCACCTCTTCTAGATTTTCCTGCACCATCTCCATATGCCATGATTCCTATATCTAAAAATCTTATCTAGAAATGAATTGACCAAGCTTAAAAGGCCAGATGGATTACTCCTATTCAATACTCCTCCCCACTGATTTTTATATATAAAAAAATTATATCTATCTCTATACATACACACCTTTCCCTTGGTCTCCTTAATTTCAGAAAATTGAATTTCCATCTCAACACCCCTTTCATAGAACATAAAACACTCTTGCACAGTACAGGCCCTTTGATCCACTATGTGCCAACCTTTTAACCTACTCTAAGATCAATCTAACCCATCCCTCCTAGATTACCCCTACATTTTTTCTAACATCCATATCCTACCTAGTAGTTTTGTAAATGCCCCTAATGTGTCTGCCTCTACCACAACCCCTGGCCACTCTGTGTAAAGAACCTACTTCCAACATCCTCCACATACTTGCCTCTAATCACCTTAAAATTATGCCCCTTTGTATTAGCCATTTCTGCCCCGGGAAAAAGTCTCTGGCTATCCACTCTATTTATGCCTCTTATCATCTTGTACACCTCTATCATATTTCCCTTGCTCCAAAGAGAAAAGTCCTAGCTTGCCCAACCTATCTTCATAAGACATACCCTTTAGTCCAGGCAACATCCTGGTAAATCCCCATTGCACCCAGACTAAAGCTTCCACATCCTCCCTTTAACAAAGATATCAGAACTGAACACAATATTCCCTGTAGTGTAACCAGAGTTTTAGAGACATTACCTCGAAGTTCTTGACCTCAATTCCCTTCCTAAAGAAGGCCAACACAGCACATGCCTTAACAACCCTATCAACTCGCGCAGGTACTTTCAGGATCTATGGATGTGGAGCCAAGATCTCTCTTCTCCACACTGCCAAGAATCCTGCCATTAACCCTGTATTCTGCCTTCAAATTCAACCTTTCAAAATGAATTATTTCACACTTTTCTGGGTTGAATATCTGCCACTTCTCCGCACAGCTATGCATCCTGTCAATGTCCCGTTACAACCTACAACAACCCCTATCCACAACTCCAATCTTCATGTTATCTACAAACTTACTAACCCACAGATACCTGTAGAACACCACTGGTCACCAACATCCAGACAGAATAATCTCCATCAACTACCACCCTACCACCCTCTGCCTTCTATGGGTAAGCTAAATCTCTATTCAAATCTGTTTCCTCCTTGGATTTTGCTTCATTATTCATATGAACTCTTTCCATATAAACTCTCAAATTTATAACTGCAGCTATGGCATCCCATTTTCAAGATCATAGATAGAGCCATGTTGATTTTTTTTTCATTATTATACTCACTGATATTGACCCCTCCATCCAATTTCAAATCAATTTCTTTCAGCACATTTTAATACTTGCTGGTTATGCCTTCAGTTGGACCTTCATCTTACACTTAAGCATGCCTGGTCCATTATCAGTTTAACCATTCGTTGTCAAATTTGTTACTTTCCCACGACAAAAATAACCTGTTGTTCCAACACCAACCTGGAGTTTAAATGCTTCATCTGTTTGTTCCTCTCCACTTACAATTTTCCCTGTAGATCCGTCTGCCTAGCTACTTCTTGGTCACAAGTTGTATCAACATCCTTTCTATTGTTATTTCGTTGTGCCAATCCCATGAAAACAAGTGCCCTCCCTGGATCCACTGCCTGAGCACCAATTCTTGTCCCCTCTTAGTTTCCATCCCGTTCTTCTATATGGCACTTACATGCTCCCCAATTCTCCCACTTCCAAAAAAGTACTGACTACCCCACTGATGCCAAATCAGCTGACATTGTAACAGCATTCCTCTCCTTTAGTATTGCCCATCTTAATTACCAGCTCTGGTTCCAAATTCCCATTTCTGCTCCATCCATGGGCAGATTGTCACCTTCCAAATCTGCTCAAAAACTTAGTCACAAATTTCTTTTTAAATCTCGCCAATTAGGGCTTTATCTCTGTCATTGAAATAATCCAAAACAAGGCCATAATTCAAGAATTCCTTATGTCCATATGTAAATGGAAAATTAGCTGTCCTGTAGTAAAACGGTAAATGCCATACCTCATCCCATTCTTGATTTTCCCCAAAAGAGAAGGAGCCAGTGGTTGTTTCTGCAGCCACTGTGATAGAATCAGAGAAGGTTTTCCAATTTTCCCCGGAGTCTTTCAGCTTACATTTACCTCTGACCTCTCACTTAAATGGCCAAGACATTTTGGGGTAGAATGGTGTGCTGCTAAAATGGTAGTGCTGATGATCCTTCCCTAGAAATCAGCCAGAGTTGGGAGAAAGACAGCAAAATTGACTAACGAGTGTAGGAATTGACGGAAAAGAGCCTTTGGTCCTTCCATTTATCACATATTTTGTATCTTGACATGAATGAGGGAAAAAGAAAAGCTGCTAGCAATTCCATAATGCTAATAAGCTATTTTTTAAATTTTTTGGTTCTTAGCCATTTCCTTTACTTTGCTTCAGTTTTGGTTTGGGCTAGTCTGGCCCAAAAGCTGGAAATAATCTCAGGATCTGTGTTCCCTGGTTGCTCAACTAGGCCCCAGATTCCTGGATTCATTTCAAGATTTGTGATCCCAGGAGTTAGCTGGGCAGTTTGTGGGAATAATTCCTTCAATTATTGCTCACTGTGGTGCAAGATAGACTCCAAACATTCCCAGTCTTGTGGACAATATCCCTATGACTAATCAATCACATTTTGCACTAGATATCAAACTTACTAAAATCAATTCTCTCGTCTTAACATGAAGAACTGTTTAAAAAAAACTCAAAAGATCTATAATATTTAAGTCTAAAAAAGTGCCATCTGTTTTACATTACAGAATGCACAGTGGAAGATGTCCTTCTACTCTCTGATAGAACAGGCATTATTTAAGCACCATCCATAATGCTTAAATAACACGTCAAAAATGGTCATAGAAGGAAGGTACGAAAGACTTTTTGCACAGGAGATACTCAATTTAAAACAGATCACTTTTTGAATAAGGCAAATAATAGAGCAGCTGTATTCTATAATTCAATAAAAAATTATATTTGGCTTCTTAATTAGAAGATGAACTCTTGACGTCACTATCCAGCTTGTTATATGAACTTGCACTATATTGTTGGCTTGTACTATCTCTGCCTGCTACACTTTTTCTGCATTCTATTATCAATTTATCTCGAACTACCTCAGCACACTGTGTAATAATTTGAACAGTTTGCAAGATGACCTTTTTACAGTACCTCAGCACCTATGTCAACAATAAACAAATTCCAATTATTATGAACATAAAATACACTTTTTACCTGTCTGCTTAATAGTAGTTAAAAAAGTGGGGAACTTAATTGTAAACATTTTCTATTAATAGTATGAACCACAAAAACACAAAATCCACAAACCCTACAAAATTCCCATTGGACAAGTATCAATCAATTGCAACCTCAGGTGCTGTGTAGAGTTTTCACACTTTCCCTCTGACTGCGTAAGTTTCCTCTGGGTTCTCCCACTTCCATCTGCGTTCCAAACAGGTGCATACTGTAGTTCCATGCCATCAAAGAATATGATTAGATGGGCCTTGCCCTCAACATCTAAAACACAATGGTCCCAAACCAATTTGACTAAAATGGTGCTGCTAAGTGGTGACTCTTTACGTGCAGCTGCAATGGGAATCATCAAAAATTTGGAACTACTATAGCTGAAATCCAGTCACAGCCATGGGTACTTCAGTAAACAGACTACTTAAGTTTTTTTTTAATAATACACTCATTGTAATTTGTAGTACTTTAATTATTCTGCTGGGTGCAAAATAATAAATCCATGACACCCACCAGTGATATTAAACCCAATTCTGATTTTGATTCCAATAGAACCACATTGCTGTCCAACAATAAAAATTCACCATTAGATCCTGAAAAGGTGGGAAAACACCTCATATTTGCAAGTTGAAATTCACTATTGCCTTCAAAGTATTAGCACAGATATTATCCATTGAGTAAAAGATCAAAACCTCAGACCAGGCACTAAGGTTATGGTCCATTAGGTAGAAGTAATCCCTGCATTTCTGTGTTCCTTTGGGATATGAACCAACCTACAGTAAGCATCTCAAGGCACTGAAAAGATATCACCAATGTCATCTCTACCAAATCCTCCAAATTCACAGTTAGAACAAACAAATCAACCATTGTGTCCTTTCATCCGCCAACAGACAACTTGCTTTTTTTCTGTCTGTAATGGAACTGATTCAAAGGAGTAAACAAATTCTCTAAAGCATTTCACAACCTCAGCTGTTGTAAAATCACTTCATAGCCAAGAAATACTGCTAAAACAGTCATTTTGATACATGGGAAAAGCAGCAGCCATTTTGAACACAGCAAGATTAATAGTTGTTTTTTTTTTGCCTTGCTGGTTGATATCACAGTATTGGTCAGAACATTAAAACCATTCCTCTCACTGAAAAGTGTCATGGGATGTTTTACATGCACCTGTGAGGAATATTGAGAAATCTGTTTTTCCTGATGAAACAGAACTGCACTGTAATTTCACACATCTCTGAAGTGGGTCAGCAGTCCACAGCTATCCAATTTAGTGACCAACAAGCCACTGGGTATCACAAATCTCAATCTTGCTGCTACTATTCACCATGCGCACTTTGCCTTTAAGGAGAAATTGGTTAAACGTACATATTATTATAAAGAACTTTATTAGCGATATGGGGAATCTAACAATGAACTAGCATACACCACTGACCACAGAGCAGCCAGCAATGGTGACAACAGCTGCAAGGTTGGTACAGTGGCAGAGCAGCAAAACAGCTGTCGAAGACAGCATTCCTCTGAAACTCACCTAAGAAAAGTATATTCTAATTGATTCAATATAACTTAACTTGATCAATGTCAGCACAAGGTAGTCATTTCAATCCGGAACCTATAATGTAAATAAGAAAAAGAATCAGACATTCTGAGGTTTTATATATAAAGAAAAGTCTACAATGTCTTCATGTCTACAATGTAACATTGGAATAGTTATAAATGTTCTCTGTTCTAAAGTAATTACCCCTCTTGCCTGGTTGCCTTCAAGTACCTTCCACGAAAATATAGACAATGAGTAAATATTAGCCAGGAC
This sequence comes from Mobula birostris, assembly GCF_030028105.1. Lineage (NCBI taxonomy): Eukaryota > Metazoa > Chordata > Chondrichthyes > Myliobatiformes > Myliobatidae > Mobula > Mobula birostris. The sequence goes on from NC_092377.1 coordinate 30,701,339, forward strand.
TATCTGACTAAGGAACTTAACAGCTATACCTAATTACTTATCTGTTGTTTCCTGGAGCCTCTCAATAGTGATTATTATTGTGAATGTAATGTTTTTCCTCCCCGGTTAGGGGCCAATTGTGACCAAAATTGCAACTTAACCATTACTTGGTAGAGCAATAAAACCTGGAACTCTTCTGACTGTATTGCTTTTTTGACATGGTGTTTAAAAAAAACATGTAGCATGTGGGAAGTTGTTCTCAGACTATTGAATGTCTTGCATCAAGAAATTTGGTTACATCCTCTAAAAATGTGCAAGAAATGTGCCAAGATATTGTTTGGAAGAGGACTTCAATGAGAGATTGGAAATGCTGGGCAAAGGAGGCCAAGGTATGTTTTAATAGAAATAAGAAAGATCATTCAATAGATAGATAGGGTAGATAGTCAAGCTCCTTCTCCCCCAGAGTAGAGGTATCAGTTTAATGTGACAGGAAGGAGTTGAGGGTCTTTTCTTCAAAAAAAAACGCAAAAGTGGTCAATGACCATCTCGAATGCACTGCCACAGGAGATAGTGGAATTAGATACAAGTATTATGCTTAAGAAGCATTTAGACAAATCATTAAATGATAAAGCAGTTGGGGTCTAGTGCAGTTGGGGGGGGGGAAATAAATGTTTAGCATAAGCATGGTGAGCCAAATGGTGTTCTTTTTGTGTTGAATGACACTAAATTAACTTCATGCAAATTCATTATAGTATTTCTTACTCATACAAATTGTAAAGCCCAGAAAACACAGAACTACCATACCATCTCTCCCATTGAATATCAGGGATTATATGACATCTCTTGCAACAGGATTTGGGAATCAGCATATTGTCACATTTGCCCCTGTCTCAAGGCTCAGGAACATGTATCATATTTACTGACTTAGCATAGTGCTTTACGTGTGTTACAGTGTACTTATACAGACTGCTGAGGGGCATCCAACTGGACTCTCTGACCAAAGAGTCATTCCAAATGATTGGAACTACACTCATTCTATTTCTGGTGTTCCCATAACCAATGGTCTCACATTAAGGACTCTATCTTGTTATTCCACGCTCTTGTTATTTATTGCTATTTATATTTGCATAGTTTGTTGTTCATTAATCCTATTTACAATTACTGTTCTACAGATTTGCTTAGTATACCTGCAAGAAAAAGAATTTAAGGACTGAATGTGGTGACGCATTTGTACTCTGATAATAAATTTTACTTTGAAATGTCTGCAAATACTTAGATCTAGCATGGGCACTGAAGCACTTTTAGAACCAACTTTGTACTACCATTAACTACCATAAAATCTTACATTGACTAATTAGGGGCACTAGAAATAAAAACGGGAAATACTACAAACCATCAGCAGTTCAACCAGTGTCAGGGAAGAAAGAAAGTGAACAATTGACTGAAAATGCTAATTATATTTGTTTCATATGTTTTTGACTTGTTAGGCATAACATCAATTACTGTTTATATTTCAGATTCCCAGCACCTATCATAAACATTATTTGAAAGACAATGAAGGCCAGTCATTGCTCAAGAACCTAATTTATTGTAATTGGGAGTAATATTAATGTGTAGAAAAATCCTAATGATCATAACACTGTAGTATGTAAACTTTGTGTTGTCAATCCTGTGTGTATATGCAATTTTACTAATAATTTTATTAAATTGATGGCAGGGTGATAACAGTTTTAATATTCGGGACAGCACTGTGACTCCGCTAGTAAAATCGCTGCCTCACAGCGCTCAGAGACCCAGGTTCAGACCTGACCTCGGGTGTTGTCTGTGTGGAGTTTGCATGTTCTCCATGTAACTGCATGGGTTTCCTCCAGGTGCTCTCCTTTCTTCCCACATCCCAAAGACGTGCAGGTTGGTAGATAATGAAAAACAAAACAAAAAAAAAAATCTGTAGGTGCTGGAAATCTAAAATAAAAACAGAAAATCTTGTAAATATTGGAAATTGATGGGGACATATGGAGAATAAAATGGGATTAATGTAAATGAGTAATTGACAGTGAGGACATGGTGAGCTGTGCGCCTCTTTTTGTTCCGTTTCTTATTTATGATTCGGTGCATTCTGACAAGAACGTTTCACAGATTTACTAAGTACTAAAGAAAAAGTGTTCAAAACAATCTCCGCAAAGGAATTGATAACACACACGGTAGTAGTTTGGCCAAGCTGTTTGTGATTGGGCACAATACATTTTGGATGGTGAGATACACGGAAATGACGAAGATCCAGCCTAGGGTATTTTTAGGGGAGAAAAAGAGGGCCATCTCAGAGAGACCGGGCGGTGGCGCTTCCTGTCTCCTCGATCCGACCACGTGGACCTGTCAGTTTTCAGCGCTCTCTCGACAAGCTGCAACATCTCATTCAGGAAACTGACACGATCGAGAACTCAGTGGCTTATCATTCTCGGCAAGGCCTACAATTCTGGGCCCCCGTTATTGAACAAACTCAATTTTAAAAATGGTGAAATCTACTTTTTTTTCTTTCCAACTAATGAAAACGCTTGCCCTACCAAATTAAATCATAAAACAACACTTTCACTATCCTAAAATATATACACAAAATGATTTCTGATCGAAAGTTGAACCTTCAGAAACCCTAAAGTAGAAAATACTACGTGCTTCTAAACGCAACGAATTTTTGCACGCTTACGACGTTCTCATATAAACAAAAATATTAAAGTTTGTATCATTTTTCTTTTAAAAAAAAGCCCTGCTACGTTGTAAATAACTTCACACGCAAATATTTCCCAAATTTAAAAAAAACACGAAAGCAATGTAAAATGGGGACTGGTGAAAGCAGTCAAAAATCCACCCACTACACACGTTTCACATAAAAATAAGAAAGATTTTCGATGTGAATACAAAGTGCAAGCTCAGCCTGGCGACGTGAAACGTGGTGTGAACGCAAGCGCCCCGGTCGCAAAACTTACGTTCCATGATTCCCGGGAATCGAACGAAAGAAAAAGAAACCACTCGAAGCACGAGGGAACCCCGGTGACTGACACGGCTCTCATTATATTCACAGGCTAACTGCTCTTCCATTCGCTCGTGAGAGACCTAAAACCACATTCTGGGGGGAAAAAAATAAATATACTCACGATCTTCCGGCATGTAACACTGCAGCCCAGGGAACTGCTGCTTGTATTTCGAGTAATTTATTTATATTTGTTTTCCGAGTGTTCCGCTAACAGCTGCCTCTCATCCGAACCAAAAAGCGAGAGAAACTCCAAAGAACGCCACGAAATCCCCTGGCGTTGCCATGGTAACGTGCCGCCGCCTGGAACCCCTCCCCTGACAGCGGCAGATGGCCCCGCACCCGTCGCTTTGTGCGCCTGTACTGTATCCCAATAAGGCAGTTCCTCCTTCGCAGACGTGGGGCGTGCGAGATGCAGGCATGCGATTTTGCATTGACCAATAAATAATAACAATTTCAAGATCAATTATCTTTTATTTTTTATCTATGTAAAAAGGGACTGGTGGAAATAGGGTAATGTAATCTGCCGAAATGCAGTTGGCAGGATAGGCCAACCAATGATAACGTAGCCTCGGGGTTCCTCCGCGTCATTTTGGCGGTAAAGCGTTAAGGTTTTTTTGTGTGGAAATGATGATGACGAATCGGTTATTCAGAAACTGTAATGCGCTTAAGGGCTTTTAAAGAGACTTGTGTAGTTTCGGATAGGGTGGCATATTCAATTTTACATTTCACGACAGGGATCGAGTGTAATGGGAGTTCCTATCGATTAATATCACTTAAAATCTATCAGGGTGTATTTTCATGCATCTCAACGATTAAGGCACACGGGAAGATTGCACCCTGGGGATATTGCCATGTGAGTACGTGTTTATGGAGACAGCGAGTACCATATAGCGAAGTTAACTGGTCTTGCTAATATAGACATAATAAATCTCCGAGTCATTTTGGAGGGGTAGGGAACCAGCTTCTGTTAACATGCCAATGATTAATATTTGAAAGTGCGAAAGATCAGAGTTGGAGGACCTGTGAAGCAACAAAATTGATCGGAACGAACTACTATAAACGCCTCTGTGTATTTATAATTGCGTCGTATAAATTTGAATTATGAAGTGGCACAAATTGACAGTTCCCTTTCCATCGGTATTAATAAAATCACAATGTATATGTAAAAAGAATGATCCTGGTATCCCAACATTTGCTGAGTTTATTTCAGATTTCAAACATTTGCAGCTTATTTTCCAACCGAAAGGAGAAGTCTTGTACTTAAGCAGCAATTTTTAGATTTATGGATGCCCTGGAGTGTTTTGCAATTTGAACTTTGTAATACAGGAAAAATGGCAACCACTGTCTGCACATTGCTGGCAAAATGATAACGATTAAATAATGCATTCATTTTGATAACTGTTTTACCACAGCACCATTTTTGATCATTTAAGATAACAGACTGGGCCTCAACTTATCCTTGTCCTGTTATATCTGTGTTGATTAAAAGAAAAAAATAGGCTTGGATGTATAACAGGTGGCATTTATGTTGCCATCTGCTTTATACCCCCATGATTTGAACACACCTTACATTGAATTTATAATTTAGTTTATTATCTTGATTGCAAGTTATCAAACACTAAAATACTCAAATTTCAAAGTAATAGCGATTTATAAATGCAAACTTGTTTGAATTTTTTTTCTGCTTTTTGTTGTATATTTCATCTTCGTTTGAAATTAACAGAGTTATACTGATATATTGATAGCTCTCTGTTATGTCATCCAGGTGTCATTTTTCATAGCTGAATCCCAGGAGCTAACTACAGACAAGAAATGACAATGTTGTGGAGAAAGGAGGAGAATGGGACTAATTGAAAAGTGCTTTCAGGTTGCACAGATGCAGGGAAGAGCAGTTTCCATCTCTGCCATCACTTTATGATAACATTGGAGGTGAGCCTCAAACGGTCATATTGCTGAACTATGTATTCATAAGATGGCCATCAGGATTTGAGATTTGCCCCATCAGCTCTCATAATCTCATTCCGCATAAGATTTAGAATTTGCTTAAATATTTTAATAAAATTCTATTGATTTATTTTTATGTCCTATACTGTCCTGAATGAACGCACATTCTGTGGGTCAGTTATTTCAAATTCTGATCATGCCCTATTGAGCTGTTTAGTGTGCGGGATTCTGTATGTTACAAGGAGTGCAGAAGGCCTGTAGCTTTAATTGCTTAAAAATCTGCTTCATTCTCATCTCACTGACAGCCTGATACAATGAGCATTTCAAAACAGAAATAGAATGAGCTTTATTTTTCAGTGTCTGCAGTCAGGCTGAAGTGAGACACTGGTAGAAGTATATATAGCCTAGTTCATTTTAAGAGTCAGCTTGTTAATAAAATGCTGCTCCAAAAATGAAACCACTTTACTTTTTCACTCTTGTAGTTAATTTCACCTCCATTTTTCAGTTCAGACTTCAAAGTTCAATTTATTATCAGAGTGCATACGTGTCACCTCATACAGCCCTGAGACTCTTTATCTGTGGGCATACTTAGCAAATCTATATAACAGTAACTGTAAGCAGGATCAATAGACAACAATCTGTGCAAATGCAAACATAAATAAATAGCAATAAAAACGAGCACAAAATAACAAGACAAAGAGTCCTTAAAGTGAGACCACCGGTTATGGTAACACCAGGAGTAAAAAGTGTGGTTATCCCTTTTTGTTTAAGAGCCTGATGGTTGAGGTTCTTGAACCTGGTGGCATGAGTCCTGAGGCACCTGCACCTTCTACCTGATGGCAGCAGAGAGAAAACAGCATGGCCTCGGTGGTGAAGATCTTTGATAATGGATGCTGCTTTTCACGTGGACGTGCTCAATAATTAGGAAGGTTTTACCCGTTATGTACTGGACCAAATCCACTACCTTCTATAGGATTTTCTACTCAAAGGAATTGGTGTTCAAATACCTGGCCTTAATGCAGCCATTCAGCACACATTTGGCCACACATCTATAGAAGTTTGCCAAGGTTTTTGATGACATGGTGAATCTCTGCAGACTACTGAAGATGTAGCAGCACTGTTGTGCTTTCTTTGCGATTATATGATTTTAAGAGATTTGTTAAATTCCATGGTATAGCACATGAAGTTCACTCTGCCTGACGAAGCATTGTAGGAGAAAGGAGGTTCTTAAGGATCTCACTAGAATATAAATAACTTTCAAACATTTAAATTTGTATCAGCTTGGCCTATTGTAACTGGAGCACAGGAGGCTGAGGTGTATAAAATTATGAGAGGTTTAAAAAATTAATATGTGGAATTAACATCTTTGGTAGAGAGATGGAATTCGTTACCTGAAAGGATGTTATAGGTAGATAATCTCATCATCCTTAAAAAGAACTTGAGAAAATGATTTAATGGGTTATATTCCATGCCTTTGGAAAAAGGGCTCCAGTGCTGCCCAGAGTTGTGTTTTCCTTTTTTATTCTGAGTTGTAGAGTCATTTACACATTGTTCTTTGTGCTATTGAAACATAATTTCAGCAAAATATTAAATAAGTTTCTTTTGACTTTAAATGTGGAGACTTGCAGATGAACCAGGGTCTCTGAGCATTATGCCTTTTCAAGAATCTAACTAACTGGTGAAATCTTCCAATCATGCCAAAACATATTAGCATTTTTCTCCCAAGGTTCCATTGAAAAGCTGCCTGGAATCCACACTAATTTTTTAAACTCCTCATGCTGTGGTGTTCTACAGACAAGCATATAGGCAGCTTTTCAGAACAACCAAATCAGCACACAGAATAAGAGTTTAGGGGTGGCACACCTTGTAGCACTGCACCTCCACAGCTCCAGCCACCTGGGTCCAATTCAATCTTTGGTGCTACTTACACACAGTATCCTTACTGTGACTGCACAGGTTTCCCCAGAAGTTTCCATTTTCTTCCACATCCAAAAGTTGTGGGTGGTTAACTGGCCATTATAAGTGTCCCTAGTGTTTAGGTGAGTGAATGGGAATGAGGGAAAATAAAAATGGGATTAATGTAAGTAGGTGTTTGATGGTCAGGTTATGCTCTGTAGGCCAAAGAAGTACATCTCCGTGCTCTGGCTCTGTGGCTCTATAAATGTGATATTATTTCAATGGCTGGTCTTAGAGTCATGACCACTATTATTAACTCCCCCCCCACTTCCTAACAACTGTCAATTTAAAACAAATTTAATTAGTAATAGTGATATTTAATTAGTAATTTTCTTTTCAGGTATTTGCACAGTTTCTTATGGATATCCTAAGGGAAAACATCAGGGGAAATGTTAACAAAAACATCTTTTATCACTAAAGGAAAGTTATGGATTTTGAAAATCTGAAATAAAAACAGATTATACTGGAAACTCTTCAAGTCCAGCAGCATCTGTGGAAATGGAAATCACTTTCCACAAAACTGGGGAAGAGGGAGAGAAAAGTTAGTTTTAGGGAGTAGAGAAGAATGAAGAGGAGTGGTTAGAACAAGGTGAATGTTTCTGATAGGCTGAGACTAGATGACAATGTGACAGTTAAGCTGCAGTTAAAATCAGATTAAATTTCTTTGCATAATATTTTGCTTGGTGATAGGAAACAGGGCAGTCGGTGAGGATTGTCTTTCTGACTGTACCACAGGGATAGATGTTGGGACTTTTACTTGGGTGAAAGTGGAAGGTGGTTTGTAAAAGTGGTGGAGTCATGAACAGCAAAGAAGGTGATCTGAGGATACAGTACAATGTTTCAGCGATAAGGTTGGGTAGAGTGGTGGTGTATGAAAGTAAATCCATTCAAGTGTGAGGTAATGCATTTTAGGGTATCAAATTCTAGCAGGAAGTAGACAATAAATGCAGAGACCTTAGGAGTGTTGATGTACAGAGAGACCTTCGGATGCCAGTTCATTGTTCCCTGAAAGTGGCAACACAAGTGGATAGGGTAATGAAGAAGTCATTTTGATGCTTGCACTCATAGCCGAGGCACCCCGTCTGAGAATTGGGCCATCATTTTGCAGCTATATGAAATATTGGTTCCAAACCACACTTGGAGTATTATGTACAGCTCTGCTCACCACTCTGCAGGGAGTAGGAAACAATGCTAGAACGACAATCAGGAAATTTTGAAGGGAATGATCCCTCCATCATGTCTTGTGGTGGAATCTTACAGAAGTTGGTAGAAGTTGCAAAGGATGATCTATTGAATGTGGGGGCCAGTGTGATAAAGGAATGGACAGGAAGTTGTGCTTGTTACAGCAGAGACTTGGGAGTAGAGGTGTGGAAATAGATGGGATGCAATCAAGGGATCTAATCCAACATGTAAAGGGCAAGCTATAGTTCAGGAAGACTTTAATCAAATTCTCCAACTTCAGGTAACTTGCTTCTTTGTCTGCATTGGAAGTGGACATTTTTGCCATTCATCATTTTGGGTCATTTTTTTAGTGTGGCTGCTGGGCAAGTCCCACAGCCTTAACCATTTCCAACACATTACAAGGACAAGGAAGTTTAATCTGATTTTAACTGCTATTTAATACTGGGCCATCTGGTTTTACCCATCTCTACCCCATCATTTCTGCTATCTAAAGCCAACTTGTTTTCAGTCTTAAACTGTTCTGAAAAAAGGATCCTGGACCTACAACTTTAACTGTTTCTCTTTTCATCGATGCCACTTGACCCGCTTTGCATTTCTTGCTTTTATTTATCTCCACCTTTGTCAAGATCAGTGTGAGTTAGCCTGATGCAAAAGAATTCTACACATCAAAATTCAAGTATATGTATTATCAAAGTATGTATATGTTACCATAGATTAACTTGAGATTTATCTTCTAGCAGGTGTTTATGGGGAAAATAAATTAATTAAATTTTACAAGATACTATACAAGACCAACTGCAAATAAAAATAATGCCCAGAACATGTGTTGTAAAGAGTCTTTGAAAGTGAGTCTGTAGGTTGTGGAATTAGTTCACATATACTATGATTTAACTGTAATCTCCAGAAAATGGTTTTTAAATTCTTTCTGCATGATGTTGCTACAGTATCTTGCAGTGGGCACTTTTTAAATTCAAATTTGTATAACGTCACATTTTTTGATGACAGAGAAGAACATTTTTCCCATTAAGCTGAACCATTTAGCAAAGGTGGAAGGGCAGTGTGTTTACCAATTCTACAAGTAATGCTGAACCTCCTTATGTTCACAATTTACACTGTAGCTAATGATATAACTTTTAATCGAGTGGAAACATATTCTAATGCACACATTTATTTAACACAATGCTCCCTACCACAGAAATACGATTAAACCAGAACAACCTGGGGATGAGTACTTATTCAACATAATTTATGTGTTTTGATGTTTCGGAATTTAGTATTTATTGACGAGGACTGTTGTTAAACGGCTCTTTGGAGCAAGGATGAGATTTATTTTGCTTGTTACTTGTGCAAAATTATGAACTGACCTGAAAATGATACCCTTGTGCTGAAGGTCCAGTTACTACTCACCTGTTTGTTATAAATACATTGGTTAGACAATTTTAAAATCAATTACCAAAATGAAGTGCAACCTGTAATTTTAATTTTCAGTATCTTCTTTTAAAGATTATCTGACAAGTTCATGGTAAGATTAGTGAAAGCAGCTTTGTGAGACACTGTAATTGTCCAAGCGCTACAAAAACTAGTGGAATCTGCTTTTTGATGGCCTTAAACCCACAGGTTAGCCAGCCAGGCACATAAATAACAGCACAGATCTAACTGCTTTGTTATTTATCAGTAGGTTGATGAGATTTTTGACTACTTACTATTTGAATACATTTGAAAGTAGGAAATCTCGTTAGATTTTGATTTGTTTGAAGACTGGAGAATAGCAAGTGTTGTTCCTTTGTTTAGGGACAACAGGGACAAACCTAGGAAATTAAGCCTAACATCAGTGATACAGAAATTGGAGTAGTTTCTTAGGGACAGGATTTACTCACATTTGGAAAAGCGTGAATTTGTAGGTGAAAATTTGTATGGGGCAGGTTCTGTCTCACAACTGTGCTGAATTTTTTAGGAAGGTCATAAATATCATTGATGTTAGGGTTATGGATATTGTCTACGTGGACAACGTGGTGAAGCATTGGACAATAGACTGGTCCCAAAGATGAAGTCATGTGACAAGTTGGTAAATTGGATACAAAATAAGCCTGGTTATAGAAGACAGAAGGAAGGATTTTTCTCTGATTGGAGGTCTGTGACCTGTGGTATTCTGCAGGGACCAATGCGCCGACTTCTACTATTTTGTGATATCTGGTTCTGGGTGAAAATATAAATCGGCTGATTAGTAAATTTAGAATGACACAAAAATTGGTTAAGTTGAATACAGTGAAGAATGTTGTCAAAGGATACAGCAGAATGTAAATTAGTTTGAAATTTAGGTGAAGAAATGGCAGATGGAGTTTAATCCAGACAAATGTAAGGTAATGCATTTTGGAGGTTTAGTGGAAAAGGCAAGAATACATTAAATGGCAAGACCCTTGGGGAGCTTTGATGTAAAAAGAGATTTTGGATGCAAGTACATAAACCCCTGAAATTGGTAACGCAAACTGATAGGTTAGTTAAGAAGGTACATGGTCTGTTTGGCTTCATTGTTTGGGTCATTGAGTATAAAATTTGAAGTCATGTTGTAGATAACTTAAACTTTGGTTCAGCTGATTTGGTGTATTGTCTGCAATACAGGAAGGACATTGAGGCTTTGGAGAGGATGCAGAAGATGTTCACCAGGATGTTGCCTGGATTGAAGTGTATAAGAAGAGATGGAACAAACTTGGACTGGAGTGTCAGTGATTGAGTGGGGATATAATAGAAGTATGAGAAGAATAAATAGAGTAGATAAGAGTCCTTCTTCAAGAAGGGAAATGTAAAAAGTTGGAGAGCGAGAACATTCAAAAGAGATTTACAAGGGAAGTTTATTTTACCATGTTAGTGCCTGGAATGCAATAACAGATAACAGAGTGATAAAGACCATGTACAGACAAATGGGATTAGGTGGGTTGGCATTTTGGTCAGTGCAGGTGTGATGAGCCAGAGGGCCTGTTCCCATTCTGTACTGTTCTTTGTTCTAAAATAGGTGATAATGCTCAAAGCATTTGTGTGGCTTCACACCACACTAGCATCTTCAGGTGCCCAATTTAGCAGCAATTAAATTATGCAACTTTAATCAGATGTCTTTGCAGTTAAATGCGATATTAATAATCGTGCTTTTCATGCAATCATTTTCATAACTTCTAGGCAGAGGTGCTCCATCTTCTTGACCAAGTAGAGTCACCTAAAGCCTTTGATATAAACCTGCACATACAAAATGTCCATTAGACAAAAAGTTAACAATATCAAGTTGCCTAGAAGCTAGTGAAAAACACATCACCATATGATAAATCTGTCTTGTTAAAACTTTTTCCTCGCAACATATGTGGCACTTTACTTCTTTGTCATCAAAGTGATATTTGGCAAATGGGTTCACTTTTTTTCATATTTACCAGCAACAAAAATGAACACTAAAAGGGTGACTTAATTTACAAAAGCAAAAACATAACCGTGTAGACATTGCAGTAAGTTTTAATTATGTAGCAATTTGGAAGTCTTCTCTTGGCATAGTGCTTACAGTTGTTGGCGTAATTAATCGTGTCATGATGACTGGTTCTTCGCTTGTGAACATCAGGAGGGAAGAAGAGTCCTCAGAAGCGACGGCACGATCATTGGTAACGGCAGAGGCCAGTTCTGGATCTGCAGACTCTGGAGCAGTAGGGACACGGGAACAGCTGGGATGCAGGTGCTTGGATCCTTCCTTCGCCGCCTCCTCTCTCCAGCATTTGCTCTTCTGGATTCCTCAAATTTTTTAGCTGCTCCATGGATCAGCAGTCTCTGTGACAAGCCAACTGCTGCCACTTGTTGATATTTGTCCAAGAGAGCTGCTGCTTAAGTTGGTCTTTGTACCTCTTGCATAGGGCACCATGATCTCTCGTGCTCTGCAAGAGTACTCTGTAGAATACTGCTTTCGGTAACCTGAAGTTGTCCACGTGAGACACGTGGCCTGACCAGTAGAGCTGCTTGAGCAGCAAAGTGACTTGGAAGTTGAGTCTTCTATTGTAGACACCTGCCGGCTGATACCAATGTGGAGCAGAGGGAGAGCTGATGGAAACGCTCAAACAACCGGATTTGCCTGCGCTACAAGACCCAGGCTTTGGAGCGGTATGATAGTGTTGTGATGACGACAGCCTTGTACATCTGGCTTTTTGTGGACAGACGCTGCTGGTGGTTCTTCCACACACATTTCTGGAGGCACTGCTGACTCTGGCAATTCGATTGTCAAAGTCCCAAGTAAGCACCAAGTAAGTTTCCAGTAAGTTTCTTTTAATATGTTAATACATAGCTAGTATGCTGAGAATAGGTCCAGAGTTACTGGTATGTTCCTTGTGTGAGATGTGGGAGCACTGGGAGACCTCCAGTCTCCTTGATAACTACATATGCATGAACTGGAACTGCAGCTCAATGACCTTCAGCTCATACAGGAGAATGAAGAGGTGATAGATGGGAGCTTTCAGGGAGCTAGTCACCCCTAAGTTTTAGGAGGCAGATGCCTGGTTGACTGTCAGGAGAGGGAAAGGGAATAGGCAGCCAGTACGCAATACTCCTGTGGCCATTCCCCTCAATCACTTTGTATGCTTCTGGCAGGGAATGACCTACCAGGGAGCAGCTGCAGTTAGCAGGTCTCTGGCACTGAGTCTGGATCTGCAGCTTAGCAGGAAGGGGGAGAGAAAAACGAACTGTAGTGATAGGGGATTTGTTGCTTAGGAGAGCGGAAAGGAGATTCTATTGATGACAACGAGATTCCCAGATGGCTTGTTGTCTCCCAAGTGCCAGGGTGAGGGACATCTCGGATCATGTCCATGGCATTCTTAAATTGGAGATTGAGCATCCAGAGATCATGGTCCATGTCAGTACCAATGACATGGATAGGATGAGTAACGAGTTCCTGCAAAATGAATTCAGAGAATTGGATGCTAAGTTAAAGGCCAGACGTCCAGGGCTGTGATCTCAGGATTGGGACCCATGCCAGGTGCTAGTGAGGCCAGAAATAGGAAGATCATGCAATTTAACACGTGGTTAAGGAGTTGGTGCTGGAGGTGGCCGGGTGGGGGGGGGGGAGCGGCAGGGAAGATGGAACCTGTACACAAGAGATAGTTTGTACCTGAACAGGAGTGGGACAAATATGCTAGCAGGAAGGTTTGCTGTGCTGCCCTGCAGGGGTGGGGAGAGGGGTAAACTAAAGTCGCAGGGAGATGGAAACCAGAGTGTTGGAACAGATAGTGGAGTGGTTGTGGAGAAAGCTGTTCTGAAGCCTAAATACAAGGTCTGCAATCAAATGGTTGAGTATGGTGGGACTAATGTTCTAAGCTGCGTATATTTCAATGCAAGGAGTATTGTGGAAAGGTGTATGAGGTTGGGGCATGGATCAGCTCATGGAATTATGATATTGTAGTCTTTACTGAGATTTGGTTGTAGGAGAGGCAGGATTGGCAACTCAGTGTTCTGGGATTCAATTGTTTAAACGTGATAAAGCGGGTGGAGCTAAAGGAGGAGAGGTGGCATTACTAGGCAGGGAATATGTCAAGGCAGCGCTCCGTCAGGACAGACTGGAGAGCTTGTCTAATGAGGCTGTCTGGGTAGAAATGAGGAATAAGAAAGGTATGACCATGTTGGTTGGATATTATAGACCACCCAGAATTCTGCGAGATTTAGTGGAGGGAATTTGTAGCAAAATCACATGCTGTTGCAAGTAGGTGATTTTAACTTTCCACATATCGCCTGGGACTCCCATACTGTAAAAGGGTTGGATGAAAAAGGGTTTGTCAAGTGTGTTCAGGAAGCTTTCCTTAATCAGTACATAGAAGTCCCAACAAGAGAGAGTGTGATACCAGATCTCTTACTAGTGACTGAGGCAGGGCAGGTGACAGAAGTTTGTGTAGGGTAACACTTTGGATCTAGCGATCATAATGTCATTAGTTGGAAAATGGGCTGAAAAATGCAGATGGAATTTAATGCAAACTTGTACTTTGGGAGGACTGACCTGGGTAGGGTATACACAGTGATCAGTAGAGCACTGAGGAGTGTGGTAGAACAGAGGGATCTGGGAATACAGATCCATAATTCCTTGAAAGTGGCATCACAGGTAGATGGGGGTCATAAAAAAAGCATCTGGCACATTGGCCTTCATAAATCAATGTACTGAGTTTAGATTAGATTAGATTAGACTCAACTTTATTGTCATTGTGCCGAGTACAGATACAAAGCCAGTGAAATGCAGTTAGCATCTAACCATTAATGCAAAGAATAGTGTTATTTACAAAATAGCTGCAAATAAAAAGTAAGTGCTATAGCACACAAATATAAAAGTACTGAGACAGTACAACATGGGTGCAATACTGTTTAGAGCTGTGATGTGAGGTTCAGCAGGGTCACGGCCTCAGGGAAGAAGCTCTTCCTGTGCCTGCTGGTGCGGGAGCGGAGGCTCCTGTAGCGCCTACCGGATGGGAGGAGAGTAAAAAGTCCATGGTTAGGGTGAGATGCGTCCTTGATAATGCTTTTCGCCCTGCCCAGGCAACATTTATGGTAGATGTTCTCAATTGTGGGCAATTGGGTGCTGATAATCCGCTAGTGTAGGAGTTGGGATGCTATGTTAAGATTGTATAAGATGTTGGTGAGGCCTAATTTGAAGTATTGTGTGTAGTTTTGGTCACGTCCCGACAGAAAAGATGTAAATAAGATTGAACGAGCGCAGAGAAAATTTATTATGATGTTGCTGGGATTTGAGGACCTGAGTTATAGGGAGATGTTGAATAGGTTGGATCTTTATTCCCTAGAATGTAGAAGATTAAGGGGAGATTTACTAGAGGTATACAAAATTATAAGGGGTATAGGTAGGGTAAATGCATTCAGGCCTTTTCCACTGAGGTTGGGTGTGACTACAACTAGAGGTCATGGGCTAAGGATGAAAGGTGAAATGTTTAAGGGAAACATGAGAGGAAACTCCTTTGTTCTGAGGGTAGTAAGTGTGTGGAATGAGCTGCCAGTGGAAGTGGTGGATGCAGGGTAAATTTAGACATTTAAGAAAAATTTAGATAGGTACGCAGATGGTAGGTGTATGGAGGGCTATGGCACAGGTGCAGGTCAATGGGTTGAGGCAGATTAATGGTTTGGCACTGAACAGATGAGCTGAAGGGCCTGTTTCTATGCTGTAGTGTTTTATGACTAAAGGCAGTGTCCATTATTAAGGACCTCCATTACCCAGGGCATGCCCTTTTCTCACCGTTACCATCAGTAGGAGGTACAGAAGCCTGAAGGTACATACTCAGTGATTCAGGAAAGGCTTCTTCCCCTCTGCCATCCGGTTCCTAAATGGACATTGAACCCTTGAACACTACCTCAGTTTTATATATATTATTTATATTTTTGCACGATTTTTAATCTATTCAATATATGTATACTGTAATTTATTTATTATTATTTTGTTTTTTTCTTCTGTGTTATGTATCACATTGAACTGCGGCTGCTATGTTAACAAATTTCACGTCACGTGCCAGTGATAATAAACCTGATTCTGATACTTGAGTCACACAAGCTGGGAAAGTTGGGTTCTGACTTTCAATCTAAATTTTTGAGATTTAACCAGTACAAAATTAAGGTATAAAATTATTTTTTTATGTTAGGATTGGAAAAAATGTTAGTTTTTAAAATGCAAAAGTCTGTTAAGTCATATTGAAGCATATCCACTGTCAGTAGAGCAAGGTTTTCTGATTTGTTATCCTGGTCATTCCCTATTCCACTTCTTTTATGAGGCACTGATTTTGTTTCATCCACCACCTTTAAAGGCTTGGATTCCACATCAAATCACTCTCTGTTTTCAGTTAGTTCAGCACAGGTCTTGGATTAAACCAAGTACTAAACTACCTCCATTGTTCCATAGGTTATGTATTTACCCATAAACCATTGCAGTCCAATTATTTCATAATCTGTTGGAAATACTGCCCAGTTGATATACAAGCTGCAAATACAGTATATGGCCTGGATTTTATCAGTCTTGATGGCTGAGGACATGACAAGGGAACTGGTGGCGTAAAAATCTGCAGTTGTTCATGGGACGTTGTAACATTCATCAACTCACTTACTTTCTCATTATGAGCATTAAATTCTGTACATAAATTGTACAGACTTTTTAATCCCTTTTAAAATTTTGCTTCAGAAATAAGAACAGGAATAAGCCATCTGGCCCATCAAGCCTGCTCCGCCATTTGGCAAGATCATGGCTGATCTGGTCATGGACTCATCTCCACCTACCTGCCTTTTCCCCATAGCCCTTAATTCCCCTACTATGCAAAAATCTATCCAATCTTGTTCTAAATATATTTACTGAGGTAGCCTCCACTGCTTTATTGGGCAGAGAATTCCACAGATTCACCACTCTCTGGGGAAAAGCAGTTCCTCCTCACCTCCATCCTAAATCTACTCCCATGAATTTTGAGGCTATGTCTCCTAGTTCGAGTCTCACCTACCAGTGGAAACAACTTTCCTGCCTCTATCTTATCTATCCCTTTCATAATTATATTTGATTCTATAAGGTCTCCTCTCATTCTTCTGAATTCCAGCTAGTACAGTCTCAAACAACTCAATCTCTCCTTCTATGTAATGTAAATCCTTTGTAAATTGGAAGCAACTGTCTTTCTGAAGAAAACATAATTGATTCACAGTCTCAATGTACCATGCTTAGAAATGGAGAAACAAGAGTCTGCAGATGCTAGAATCTGAAGCAACAAACACGAAGCTGGAGGAACTCAGCAGGTTGGGCAACATCTGTGGAAATGATCAGTCAACGTTTCAGGCCAGAACCCTTCGTCAGGACTGAAGAGGGAAGGGGCAGAGGCCCTATAAAGAAGGTGGGGGGAGGGTGGGAAGGAGAAGGCTGGTAGGTTCCAGGTGAAAAACCAGTAAGGGGAAAGATAAAGGGGTGGGGGAGGGGAGGCAGGGAGGTGATAGGTGGGAAAGCTGAAGAAGGAATAGGGGAAAACACAATGGGTAGTAGAAGGAGGCGGAACCATGAGGCAGGTGATAGGCAGCTGGGGGAGGGGGAGGGAATTACCAGAAGTTGGAGAATTCTATGTTCATACCAAGGGGCTGAAGACTACCTAGACGGTATATGAGGTGTTGCTTCTCCAACCTGAGTTTAGCCTCATCATGGCAGTAGAGGAGACCATGTATGGACATATCTGAATGGGAGTGGGAAGCAGAGTTGAAATGGGTGGCTACTGGGAGATCCTGTCTGTTTTGGCGGACGGAGCAGAGGTGCTCGACGAAGTGGTCCCCCAATCTGCATTGGGTTTCACCGATGTAGAGGAGGCCGCACCGGGAGCACCGGATACAATAGATGACCCCAACAGACTCACACGTGAAGTGTTGCCTCACCTGGAAGGACTGTTTGGGGCCCTGAATGGTGGCAAGAGAGGAGGTGTAGGGACAGGTGTAGCACTTACACTTACAGGGATAAGTGCCGGGTGGGAGATCCGTGGGGAGGGACGTGTGGATCCGGGAGTTGCGGAGGGACAGATCCCTGCGGAAAGTGAAGTAGGTGGAGAGGGAAAGTTGTGCTTAGTGGTGGAGTCCCGTTGAAGGTGGTGGAAGTTGTGGAGGATAATGTGCTGGATCCGGAGGCTGGTGGGGTGGTAGGTGAGGACAAGGGGAACTCTGTCCCTGTTGTGGTGGCGGGAAGATGAGGATGGGAGGATGGAGGTTAGTTTCTCCAGCGTGTTGTGAGTGTTGCTTTGACCCCAGCATCTGCAGAGTATTTTGTGAATTGATGTTTCGGGTCAGACCTTTCACCTAGATTTGGGAAGTTAAACCAATGGCAGGATATACACAATAAATAGCAGGGTCCTGACGAAAGTTGTTGAGCAGAAAGATTTGATTCCCTGAAAGTGGTGGGGAAGGCATATGATGGACCTGCTTTCACTGATCAATTCATTTAGTGCAAGATTTGAACCTTATGTTGTAGTTGTTAAGGCACACTTTGGAGTGTTGTGTACAGTTCTGGTCACCGTACTATAGGAAAGATGTGATCAAGCTGGAGAGGGTGTAGCAAAGATCCACAAGGATGCTGCAGGCTTGAATTAGAAGGAGAGACTGGATAGGCTGGGACTGTTTTTGCTGAAACAAAGGAGGCTGAGAAGACAAAATAATGAGGGGCATAGATAGGATAGATAGCCAGTGTCTGTTTCCCATTATATGGATATACTGTGGATATCTGGAATGAACTGTCAGAGGAGATGGTAGAAACATCAACGGTAAGAATGGTTAAGAGCAATCTGGACAGGTCATGAATAAGCGAGGTACAAAGGAGGATGGAATTAATGTCAGCAAGTGGGTTTAGTATAGATGGGCACCATGGTCATAGAGCTTGTCAGATCCTCTCCCATCAGATTTCCCCCTCCTCCGTCTCTTTATCTTTTTGACCAAGCAACTTCCCAATTCTTTACTTCATCCCCTCCCCTTCTCCCTGTTTCACCTATCACCTACCACCTTGTACTTCTTCCTACCCTACCCCCACCTTCTTACACTGATTTCTCAACTTTCTTTCCAGTCCTGACGACGACTCTTGGCCCAAGATGTCAACTGTTTACTCTTTTCCATAAGTGTCACGTGGTCTGCTGAGTAACTCTTACTGATGTCCAACCCCTGTACACCTCCATTATTCCCCATGAAGAAGGCCTCAAAGCCCTCCGCTACTTTCTGGATAATAGACCTCACCAGTTCCCCACCACCATTACCCTCCTCCGGCTGGCGGAACTGGTTCTCACACTCAATAACTTCTCTTTTGGCTCTTCCCACTTTCTTCAGACTAAGGGTGTAGCTACAGACTTGCATGGGCCCCAGCTATGCCTGCCTCTTCGTTGGTTATGTGGAACAGTCTGTGCTTCAAACCTATTCTGGTACTGCTCCCCAACTTTTCCTTCACTACATTGACAACTACATTGGTGCTGCTTCCTGCACCCATGCTGAGCTCGTCAATTTCATCGACTTTACTTATAACTTCTACCCAGCCCTCAAATTCACTTGGTCTATCTCGGAAACTTCTCTCCCCTTTCTCGATCTCTCGGTCTCCATCTCTGGAGACAGACTGTCCACTGACATCTTCTACAAACCCACTGACTCTCATAACTACCTCAACTATACCTCTTCCCACCCCGCCACATGCAAAAATGCCATTCCCTCTTCCCAGTTCCTCCATCTCCGCCGCGTCTGCTCCGAGGATGAGGTTTTCCATTCCAGGACATCTCAAATGTCCTCTTTCTTTAAGGATCGTGGTTTCCCTTCTGCTGTCATTAATGATGCCCTCACCCACATCTCCTCCATTTCCCGCACTTCGGCTCTCACCCCATCCTCCCGCCACCACAACAGGGATAGAGTTCCCCTTGTCCTCACCTACCACCCCACCAGCCTCTGGATCCAACACATTATCCTCCGCAACTTCCGCCACCTGTGGACCCCACCACTAAGCACATCTTTCCCTCTCTACCCCTCTCCGCCTTCCGCAGGGATTGTTCCCTCCGTGACTCCCTGGTCCACATGTCCCTCCCCACGGATCCCCCACCTGGCACTTATCCCTGTAAGCGCAAGTGCTACACCTGTCCCTACATCTCCTCTCTTGCCACCATTCAGGGCCCCAAACAGTACTTCCAAGTGAGGCAACACTTCACTTGTGAGTCTGTTGGGTTCATCTATTGCATCCGGTGCTCCCGGTGCGGCCTCCTCTACATCGGTGAAACCCGTGCAGATTGGGGGACCGCTTCATCGAGCACCTCCGCTCCATCCACCAAAACAGACAGGATCTCCCAGTAGCCACCCACTTCAACTCTGCTTCCCACTCCCATTCAGATATGTCCATACATGGCCTCCTCTACTGCCATAATGAGGCTAAACTCAGGTTGGAGGAGCAACACCTCATATACCGTCTAGGTAGTCTCCAGCCCCTTGGTATGAACATAGAATTCTCCAACTTCCGGTAATTCCCTCCCCCTCCCTTCCCCTATCCCTATGTCACTCTGCCCCCTCCCCCAGCTGCCTACTTCCTCCCTCTTGGTTCCGCCTCCTTCTACTACGCATTGTGTTTTCCCCTATTCTTTTTTCACCTTTCCTGCCTATCACCTCCCTGCCTCCCTTCCCCCACCCCTTTATCTTTCCCCTTACTGGTTTTTCACCTGGAACCTACCAGCCTTCTCCTTCCCACCCTCCCCCCACCTTCTTTATAGGGCCTCTGCCCCTTCCCCCTGCAGTCCTGACGAAGGGTTCCGGCCCGAAACGTCGACCAATCTTTTCCACTGATGCTGCCCGACCTACTGAGTTCCTCCAGCGTGTTGTGAGTGTTAACTCTTACTGAGTTATGTGTGTTGCTATGGTCATAGAGCTGCACAGTAGAGAAAACATTCCTTTAACCCAACTGACCCATGCTGGCCATGACATCCTCCGGAAAGTCCCAGTTTCCCACGCTCAGCCCATAACCCTACAAAGCTTTTGACTCTTTCGTATCTATCCAAAAGCTTCTTGAATGTTTCAGTCATACCTGCCTTAACTACTTCCTCTGGCAGGCAGCTCATTCCAAATACTCACTACCCTCTGTGTAAAGATGTTACTTCTCAGGTCTCTTAATCCTCTCCCTTCTTATCTTGTATCCATGCCCTCTAGTTTTTGGACTCACCAACCTTGGGGAAAATCCATACCACTAATGATTTTATAACTTCTATGAGATCACCCCTCATTGTCCTGCGCTCCAAGGAATAAAGATCCAGCATGACCAACACCTTCCTATAACTCAGTCCCTCTTGTCCAGGCAGCACCCTCGTAAATCCTTTCTACACCCTCTTCAGCTTGACAATGTCTTTTTTATAACCGGATGATCAACACTGCACACAATACTCCCAAGCCTGGTGTCACCAATAATTTATATAACTGCAACATAATGTCCCTACTCCTAAACTCAGTGGCCTGACCAAAGAAGACCAGCATGCTAAATGCCTCCTTCACCACCCTGTCTACTTGCCCGGTCACTTACATCAAACTGTGCATTTGTACTCCCAGGTTCCTCAGTTCCATAACACTCCTTAGTGCCCTGCTTCTCCTGTTTCTGAGCTGTACAACTCTATGAATGTGTTTGTAGTGCAGTGTTCTAAGTCTTAGCTATGCAATTGGGAAGAACCCTGTGGAGAAAATGAGAAGACTTGCACTCTGCTGCTGCCAGAAGCCTTGAGATGGCCAGTATCGCAGCATGAACATCCATCTTGGACACAGGCAATATGCAGCAGAGACCAGGGGAAGTAGAAATAGAAAATAATTCAAACAAGTATGAGGGTTTCAATTCCATTTATTTTGTGGTTGGAGGTTTTGAAAGCATTGAATTTGTATCGTAGTTACTCAGTTGTCGTAAGCATACAGTTGCCACCTTAGGTGAATTTCAGTTCTGGCCACCTCATTACGGAAAGGATTTAAGAGGGTGCAGAGGATATTCACCGGGATGATGCCTGAATTAGAAAGCATGTATTGTAAGGACAGGGTGAATAAGCTAGGACTTTTCTCTTTGGAGGGAAGGAGATTGAGAGGTGACTACATAGTAGTGTACAAGATGATAAGTGGCACAGATCAAGTGGACAGCTGTACTGTTCTATGCTCTAATGATAGGTGCTTTTCTTTTCTGCAGGTACAATTTTGGATGAGAGCTGGAAATTTGTCCAGTGACTATTTTCACAGGAAATGCAAAATAAGTACTGAAAACTGTGGGTGCTGTTTATCTCGGTGTGATGTGGCAGTGAACTTTATGGATCTATATAATTCTTGCTTCTTCTGCACTAATGCAGTCACTGGCTTGTACAGAGAAAGTGAACCCCACTACTAGTCTCTGTTTAAGTGCCATTTTTCACATGCATTTGCGTAGAGCATCACAACTGTTGTCACTGATGATCTGCTGGCAGATCATCGACTCGGTGAAAGATGCTCTTTGGGTGGCCCGAAACTTGATGGTCTACCAGCACATCGAGATGTCCGTGGCAGAATGCTGCCGACTGGCACATTCTCAGCTGCAGGAGCACGTTCTAAAGGACGCACTGAAAGTTGGTGCAGCCACCGCAAGGGTGCGGTGGGGAAGGACCATGGTATAGGGTTTTTCTCCCGTAGGAGTGGGAGGGGTTGGGTGGCAGGGTGTAATACCCCTCAACAATGGTTGTACAATATGAACCAGCAGAGTGCCACATGAGTGGCTGAAATTGGTAAACTGTATAGAATGTAATGCTAATATCTGTAAAGTATTCAGAGTTATTGAATGGTTTATTGTAAGTAATTTTATTATAAATAAAGTATATTTTGTTGAAAAAAATCAGTCAAATGCTGTCACACTAAAAATATAGTCCAAGACTCTTGAGTCCATAAATATTGCAGCAGTCTGCAGTTGAACAGAATATGGCTGGGGAGCAGCATCAATTCCAGCTTGGACACCGTGCCACACTGTCCCCAGTGTTCCGGTGGAGCACACCAACTCTACAGCCTCTCTCCTGGACAGCTGTAAACGAATAACACATCTTACAAGAGCAAAGTTCACTCACTTCAAAGGTCTGCCTTGTGTGGGTTTGACTATATACTGTCGTAGTCATTCTCACTTTAACATTTGTTGTCTTTAACATTTGCCTTACTGGAGCTTTCACATAACCAATCACAATATTTTTATATCAAAATTGTGTTTATTCATAATATAATTATTTACAAGAATAAACAGTGTAATGCCTTTTCATTCTAACATTCATAATCAATGTGATAAGTAGTGTTCCATTACCTGGGCTGTTACACTGCTATAACAATTGAGGGGCTTCCTCACTCAATCCCAGTAACAGAACCACCCTGTACTGTGGTCCTCAACCAATCACAGTCCTGTTCATTGGGGTTAGGATTGAATGAAGGACTAGTTCATTTGATTTTTCTGATTTTTCCTCCTTGGCCAACATGGGTTGAGATCAATTGATTCAAGGAGAGGATGAGAGATCCACTGTTTCCCTTTCTCGTTTCCTCATTTTTTCTTACAATATAACTTGTACAGTATTGGGAAAAGCTTCTAGCTTAATCCATTGATTCAAGAACACTAAACCCTCAGTGGTCTTGCAGAGTAAAGTGTATTATAGGTTACATCTTCATATAAGGAAGAAAAAAAGTTGGAATGTTTCACAATGTCCTAGGGCTGTGTTTACATTGAGTTGTTGATGGAGCATTCAAATGCTTTTCCTTCTTCAGATCAAGATCTTTAAATGTGAATGAGTTAGAGAGTTTAATAGACCATCTGCCAGATCAGGAAACAAAGGAATAAAGAGCAAGAGAACAAACATCTACTCAGATGATTCAGTGGACCACAGCTGGAGTGCAAACAAGAGAAATCAGCAGGAGTGGTACAGGAAACAATTCAGCTGGTGATATTTTACATTCCAGACCAGGCTAATGATCTGGTTCTTGCTAAGTGCAAAATGAAAAAGAGGAGCTTTATGCAAATTAGGGAGATGTAGACACTCAAGTGAGAAACTTCACGGTTTATTTTGGCTTTGCTGTCTCAGATCTCATTCCTTTATTGCCACTTGTACTCCACCTTCATCTCCAGTTTTCTTCATTTTCAGAAGTAACTTTCTTACAGTTGAACTTCTTGGTGCATTGGTGACCGTGTTTGTGTTATCGAGCTTGGGAAACAGGTCCACCACATCCCTGCCAGCCATCAAATACTTTATTATCAGAAGTGGAAAGGGTGAGCAGTTTCAGGTTGCTGGGTGTCAACATCTCTGAGGACCTATCCTGGGCCCAACATATTGATGCAATTACAAAGAAGGCACTGTGTTGTTAGGTGCGTGCATAAGAAAGAAATTCAGTTCCCAGTGTGCAATGCGGGCAATTCAGCCAGAACTGTAACGACATTGGTGAGCTAGTCACATGAGCTCAGGTCACACTGGAGCCATCACTGTTAATAAATGTATTAGTTTTTACCCACACTGTTTGTTCTTATTAAAACAAACATAACATGGTGACAGAAGTCAGCATGAAGTCTTAAATACAGAGCATAAATGAATACTGCAAGTGACTAAGAAAGAGACACTAGTGATGGAGAAGTTGGCCAGCAAGGCGACAGACCACATTGTTCCCGAAGTAACTGATAGAGATTCAGGTAAGAACTTGAAATGGATAACCTAGGCCTTCCCACACCTATGCAGTTTACCGGCAATCAAACTGAGAGCTGGAAACGCTTCAAACAGCGATTCAGCAGTGAGTAGAGCAGGAAGGACTGATGAACATCTGAAAGAATCTCTACATATAATTGGGGAAGGTGCTTTGGGCATCTACAACAGCTTTCAAATTGATGAGACAGCCCGTACATTGGACACTGATGACAAAATTTGAAGAGTATTTTGTCCCAAGTAAAAACATCACATTTGAGAGATACAAGTTCTTTTCCTGTGACCAGAAACAAGGTGTTAGCTTTGAGCAATACTTAACTGAGCTTCACACACTGAGTAAGTGCTGTGAGTTTGGAGATTTGAGAGACTCACTAATTAGAGACAAAATAGTTTGTGGAACTTCAAATAATGGGCTCAGAGAAAGATTGCCCCTTGAAAAAAGATATAACGCTGGAAAAGTGTTATGTGTAGGACGGCAGAGACCAAGCTAAGGAGCTGCACAGGATAGAAGCACCAGTGCAAACTGTGAAAAGGGGCAGAGCGCATGGTGTTTCCCAAAGCAAAAAGTTAGGGTTAAACAGCAAATGGGGAGGTAGGCACATTCCAAAGACGTGTCCTGCTTATGGAAGGTTCTGCAATAATTGTGGGAAGAAGAATCGTTTTGTAAAGTGCTGCAAAGATGGGGAGGTACTACCAAGAGAAAGGTGCACACTGTTGCTGAAGAAGTGGAGGAAGTCTTTAAGATTCTCTATAGACTGTGTGCTGGTAAAACAGAATTAGATCATTCCAGTGAATGTGAATGAGACTGTAATTCCATTCAAGCTTGACAGTGGAGCCCAAGCGAATCTGTTTTCCATGGATGATTACAAGACCCTCCCAATAAAGAGCAAGATTTACTCAGTAAAGTTAAAAAGTGGCAAGCTGTACTGGAGTGTCCCATGAGGATACTTCGTATGTTGAAAGAATGTTCCTGTAAAAGGGGGCTATATAGTGACCTTCAAACATGCGGGGCAGCACCTAAAGTCAAAGCTACTGATTGTAGAAAATAAAGTACAGCCAATATTAGGTCTGAGTGCATGGGAAAGGTTCAAACTGGTGAAAAGAATTTTTGTAGTGGTTTCACAGTCCAAAGATGACCACACTTGACTTACAGAAGAGTATGCAGATGTCTTTGGTGGGCTTGGATGCTTACCAGGTATACATAAAATTCATATACATGAGACAGTGGCTCCTGTGGTCCATGCATGCACAAAAGTTACTGTTTGCACTTTGAGACAAACTCAAATAAGAACTAGCATGGAATGGAAAAATGTCATACAGAAAATTGAAGAACCAACAGATTGGGTGAGTTCACAGGTTATTGTGTAAAAAAATGGAGCATTGTGGATATTTCTAGACCGAGTGATCTCAATAAAGCCATCATGAGAGAGTATTTTAAATTGCCAACACGGAAGGAGATCATGTCCCAGTTTGCAGGTGATAAGTGTTTAGCAAACTCCACATGTTGTCTTGGGTTTTGGCAGGTGAATCTGAATGAGCCAAGTTCGAGACTGGGTACTTTTAACACACCAGAGGGAAGATATGGCTTTCTTTTGTTACCATATGAGATCCTGTCTGTAGCAGAAATCTATCATAAAACCATCCACGCGATCTTTGAGGGTATACCTGGTGTCAAGACCATGATGGATGACATCATCGTTTGGGGGTCCACCAAGGATGAACATGGTGCATGACTGAGTAAGCTAGATGTGACATGAAGTGTCAATTTGAAATTAAATAAAGAGAAATGTGAGTTTGGTGTTAAAACACTGCTTTCATAGGAAATGTCCTATCGGAAGAGGGAGTGAAGCCTGACCCAGGAAAGACGTCAGCCATTGAGAACACGAGGAGGTGAGATGTTTCCTGGGGATAGTGACTTACTTGGTTAAGTTCACCTCTTGACTGTCTACAGTGCTAGCACCACATAGTTCACTCCTTGAGCAGTTTTGGTCTCACGAGCAAGAAGAGTGTTTCCAGAGGCTGAAAAGAATCCTAACTGAAGTTTTATGATCCAGAAAGGTGTACTAGAATCTCAGATGATGCATCCCAGTATGGCCTTGGAGCAGTACTACTGCAGCAGCATGATGACACATGGCAACCTCTATGCAGAGATAGAGAAAGAGCTTCTTACCAGCACATATGCATGTGAAAGGTCCCATCAGTACATCTATGGACAAGTTTTTGAAGTGAAGACAGACCATAAGCCGCTGGTCTCAGTTATGTCCAAACCGCTGAATGACTGTCCCATGAGGATACTGTGTATATTGATAAGGCTGCAGAAATATGATGTGAAGATGATCTACACACCAGAAAAATTTATTTTTGCTGCTGATGCACTGTCTTCAGGAAAGAAAAGAGTGACCAAGAGAGTAATGCTGATACAGAGGCCTAGGTTGAAATGATTGTTACCATCATGCCAGTATCTCCCAATAGAACATGGAAGATTAGGGCAGCAGCAGGGACAAATGAAACGATGAAAGTATTCAAAGAGACAATACAGTGAGGATGGCCGGTAACTAAGAATGACTGTCCAATGTGTATTCGGGATTACTGGGCATGCAGAGCTGGAGGGTTAATAGTGGAAGATATGGTCTTAAAAAGGAACAGATTTGTGATTCCACTGTTGCTATACAAGGAAATGCTCCAAAAGATACATGAAGGGCATCTCGCTGAGGAAAAATGTAAATGACGAGCTCATGAAGTGATATATCAGAATCAGGTTTATTATCACCGGCATGTGACATGAAATTTGTTAACTTGGCAGCAGCGGTTCAATGCAATACATAATCGAGCAGAGTAAAAAACTAATGTTAAATTAAAAAAATTTAAAATAAACGTAAATCAATTACAGTATACATATATTGAATATACTTACAAAAACGTGCAAAAACAGAAATACTGTATATTAAAAAAAAAGCGAGGTAATGTCCAAAGATTCAATGTCCATTTGGGAATTGGATGGCAGAGGGGAAGAAGCTGTTCCTGAATCGCTGAATGTGTGCCTTCAGGCTTCTGTACCTCCTACCTGATGGTAATGGTGAGAAAAGGGCATACCTGGCTGCTGGAGGTCCTTAGTAATGGACGCTGTCTTTCGAAGACACCACTCCCTGAAGATGTCCTGGAAACTTTGTAGGCTAGTGTCCAAGATGGAGCTAGATTTACAACTTTCAGTCCTGTGTAGTAGCCCCTCCATACCAGACCGTGATGCTGCCTGTCAGGATGCTCTCCATGGTACAACTATAGAAGTTTTTGAGTGTATTCATTGACATGCCAAACCTCTTCAAACTCCTAATGAAGTATAACCGCTGTCTTGCCTTCTTTATAACTACATCGATATGTTGGGCCCCGGTTAGATCCTCAGAGGTCTTGACACACAGGGACTTGAAACTGCTCACTCTCTCCACTTCTGAACCCTCCATGATGATTGGTATGTGTGTCTTAACCTTCCTGAAGTCCACAATCAGCTCTTTCATCTTACAGACATTGAGTGCCAGGTTGTTGCTACGGCACCTCTCCACTAGTTGGCATATCTCACTCCTGTACGCCCTCTCGTCACCACCTGAGTTCCTACCAACAACGGTTGTATCATTGGCAAATTTATAGGAGGTATTTGAGCTATGCCTAGCCACACAGTCATGTGTATATAGAGAGTAGAGCAGTGGGCTAAGCACACACCCCTGAGGAGCGCCAGTGTTGATCGAGGAGGATATGTTATCATTAATCTGCACAGATTGTGGTCTTCCAGTTAGGAAGTCAAGGATCCAATTGCAAAGGAAGTTACAGAGCCCCAGGTTCTGCAACTTCTCAATCAGGATTGTGGGAATGATGGTATTAAACGCTGAGCTATAGTCGATGAACAGCATCCTGACGTAGGCCTTTGTGTCGTCCAAATGGTCTAAAGCCGTGTGGAGAGCCATTGAGATTGTGTCTGCCCTTAACCTATTGTGGCGATAGGCAAATTGCAATGGGTCCAGGTCCTTGCTGAGGCAGGAGTTCAGTTTAGTCATGACCAACCTCTCAAAGCATTTCATCACTGCCGATATGAGTGCTACTGGGCGATGGTCTTTCAGGCAGCCCACATTATTCTTCTTAGGCACTGGTATAATTGTTGCCTTTTTGAAGCAAGTGGGAACGTCCTTGAATATTCTCGCTAGTTGGTTGGCACAGGTTTGCAGAGCCCTACCCAGTACCCCATTGGGACCTTCCGCCTTGCGAGGGTTTACTCTCTTTAAAAGACAGCCTAACATCAGCCTCTGAGACAGAGATCACAGGGTCATCAGGTGCAGCAGGGATCTTCACAGCTGTAGTCATATTCTCCCTTTAAAAGTGGGTGTAGAAGGCATTGGGTTCATCTGGTAGTGAAGCATCACTGCCATTCATGCTATTGGGTTTCACTTTGTAGGAAGTAATCTCTTGTAGACCCTGCTAGAGTTGCCATGCATCCGATGTCGCCTCCAACCTCGTTCGAAATTGGCTGTACTTCAAAGTTGGAGTGGATTCTGTTTGAATGTAATGGGCAGAGTCATATTGTTTGAATGTAATTGGCAGAGTCATATTGTCATATTATAGATTACTTTTCCAATTACTTAGAGGTTGCAACACTACAATCAACATCCAACAAAGTGGTCATTACCTTCCTAAAAGCTATGTTTGCGAGGCATGGAGTTCCATGTGAAGTGGTATCAGACAATGGTCCACAATGAATAAGCTCTTATCGGGCTTCCAGCCGGGTATCGGTATCAATTTTAACTGATGTTTTGATGACAAACTCTGCCATCTTTATTAGGAATGATGCCTGGGCACATATAGTCCAGTGGTATTTATATTCCTGTCATCTGTCCCTCCTGATTGGTTAGTCCTCATCCAATCGGGAGGGACAGACGATAGGGTATGCATACCACCGGATGAGGCATCATCCCTAATGGCAGAGTTTGTCATTGAAACATCGGTGAAAATCAATATTTGTACCCGGTTGGAAGCCCAAGAAGAGTTTATTCATCATATATGCCAGGAAAGCATTAAATACTTTTTCAATGGTCCACAATTTTCAAGCAGTGAATTTGAGTCCTTTACCAATGATTGGCGGTTTCGACATATAACTTCAAGCCCACATCACCCAAAATCTAATGGCCTAGCAGAGAGTTCAGTCAAGGTAGTGAAGGGCTTCATGAAGAAGGCACAAGATGGCTGAGAGGACTTACACAACAGTCTGAAGATTTTCAGAAGTGCACCACTGTAGAGTGGCCTTTCACCAGCCCAAATGCTGGCACGTTGACACATATGCACCAATCTTCCAATGCACAAAAACCCGTTGACAGCTAAAAGAGCTAAGGATAAAGGGAAAGAAAAAAAAGAAACTATCACAACGACTGTGAAAAGCCTACCAGTCATGAAGTCTGGAGATCAAATGCGAATCCAAGATCAAGATTCTGGTACATGATACCTGCAAGGACAAGTGCAAGGGGAAGTTGCTCCACATTTCTACCAAATCCAGACATTGAGAAAGAACCGTGTGAATCTACGACAGCAAGCTCCATGGTTGTGACATGTCATCTGTCAGTACACCAGAGGGGCTCGCAGATGTGAAAAGTAAGCCTGTTCTTCACAGTTCTCAGAAAGACACTAAGACAGGAAGTGAAAGCAATACATCTGTGGAAACAAACAGCAGACCAAAAAGACTTATTGAGAGTTACAGAGTGAATAAGGGACTGTATTTGCTCATTACAATTGAAGTTAATATAAATACAGTATCTTTGTTGGAAGGCGTTATTGTTTCTTGCAGATTTATGAAGAAGCATTGTGTTTGTTTTTTACTTTAAACAAAGGTCAAGAAAGTTGAACTGCCCCAGTGGAAAGTATTTTCCACTTTAAAAACTCTCCTGCACAAGTTTCCTGCCATCATTGGATATGATGGACAACCAGCAGTGGTACTTGTAGTGTTCTCATTTGTTCTGTATTTCATTTAAATACATAATCTGTTCCTCAGGAAATGGTAGTTTGTTGTTTTTATACCTTTTTAACTCCTGTATTTCTATGAAACTTTGGCTAATTGGGGCAACCGCTTAACTGGGCCAAAATATACTGGTCTTGATGTGTCCTCGTTAACCAGAATCCACAGAACTTATCGTAATTTATAGATTTTATTATTATGTTTTGCAATGTACTGCTGCAAAACAACAAATTTCATGATACAGTATATGCCAGTGATATTAAACCTCATTCTGATTCCATTTTGTAGTACCCAACACACACAATGCACACAAAATGCTGGAAGAACTCAGCAGGCCAGGCGGCATTTATGAAGAAGAGTAAACAGTCAATGTTTTGGGCCGAGGCCCTTCAGCAAGACTGGAGAAAAAAAGATAAGGAGTAGAAATAAAAGGCAGGGGGAGGGAGGGAGAAACACAAGGTGATAGGGTGATAGGGGGAGGGATGAAGTAAAGAGTTGGGAAGTTGATTGGTGAAAGAAATACAGGGCTGGAGAAGGGTAAGTCTGATAGTAGGGAACAGAGGCCATGGAAGAAAGAAAGGGGGAGTAACACCAGAGGGAGGCAATGGGCAGGCAAGGAGGTAAGGTGAGAGAAGGAAAAGGAGATGGAGAATGGTGAGCAACCCACACAAAATGCTGGAGCAACTCAGCAGGTCAGGCATGACCTATCTTTAGGTTTCACCTATCACCTTGTGTTTTTCTCTCCCCTCTCCCCGACTTGAAATCTACTCAGCATTTTTTAATTCAGTCCTGCCGAAGGGCTTCGGCCTGAACTGTTGACTGTACTCTTTTCCTAGATGCTCTCTGGCCTGCCGAGTTTCTCCAGCATTTTGTGTGTGTTACTGGGATTTCCAGCATTTGCAGATTTTCTCTTGTTTGAGGGGAATGGTGCAGGAGGGTGGGGGGGGGGCATTACCTGAAGTTTGAGAAATCGATGTTCATGCCATCAGGTTGGAGGCTACCCAGGTGTTGTTCCTCCAACCTGAGTGTAGCTTCATTGTGACAGTAGAGGAGGCTGTGGATAGACGTATCAGAATGGGAATGGGAATGGGAAGTGGAATTAAAATGGGTGGCCACTGGGAGATTCCACTTTTTCTGGTGGACGGAGCATAGGTGCTCGGTGAAGCGGACTCCCAATCTATGTCGGGTCTCACCAGTATACAGCGGGCCACACCGAGAGCACCGGGCACAGTATATGACCCCCACAGACTCACAGGTGAAGTGACGCCTCACCTGGAAGGACTATTTTGGGCCCTGAATGGTAGTGGGGGAGGTGGTGTAGGAGCAGGTGAAGCACTTGTTCCACTTGCAAGGATAAGTGCCAGGAGGGAGATCAGTGGGGGAGGGGTGAATGGACAAGGGAGTCGCGTAGGGAACAATCCCTGTGGAAAGCAGAAAGTGGGGGGGAGGGAAAGAGGTGGGATTCCATTGGAGTCTGCAGAAGTTCCAGAGAATTACGTGCTGGACATGAAGGCTAGTGGGGGTGGTAGGTAAGGACAAGAAGAACCCTAACCCTGGTTGGGTGGTGGGAGGATGGGGTAAGAGCAGAAGTGCATGAAATTGAAGAGATGCAGTTGAGAGCAGCATTAATGGTGGAGGAAAGGAAGCCCCTTTCTTTGAAAAAGGAGGACATATCCTTCATTGTAGGATGAAAAGCCTCATCCTGAGAGTAGATGTGGTGGAGACAGAGGAATTGAGAGAAGGGGATGGCCTATTACAAGTAGTAAGGTGGGAGGAGGTATAGTCCAGGTAGCTGTGAGAGTCCCTGGGTTTGTAATAGACATCAGTCTCCAGAGATAAAGACAGTGAGAGCAAGAAAGGGGAGGGAGGTATCAGAAATGGACCATGTAAATTTGAAGGCAGGGTGGAAGTTGGAGGCAAAGTTGATGAAGTCAACGAGCTCGACATGCATGCAGGAAGCAGCACCAATGCAGTCATTGATGTAGCACAGGGAGAGTGGGGAACGGACATCAGTGTAGGCTCCCACATAGCTGACAAAAAGGCAGGCATAGTTGGGACCCATGCGAGTAGCCGTGGCTACACCTTTTGTTTGAAGGAAGTGGGAGGAGCCAAAGGAGAAATTATTAAGAGTGAGGATGAGTTCTGGTAGATGGAGGAGAGTGGTGATGGAGGGGAACTGGTTGGGTCTAGTGTCCAGCAAGAAACAGTGAGCTTTGAGGCCTTCCTGGTGGGGGATAGAGGTGTACAGGTACTGGACATCCATAATGAAAATAAGATGATGGGGGCCAGGGCACTTGAAATCATTGAAAAGATCCAGAGTGTGTGAAGTGTCACGGATGTAGGTAGGAAGGGACTGAGCTGGGGGCGGGCGCGGAATAAGACAGAGTCAAGGTATGCAGATATGACTTCAGTTGGGCAAGAACAAGCTGAAACAATGGATAAGCGGGTTTATGGATCTTGGGTAGGAGGTAGAAATGGGAGTGCAGGAACTATGAGGTTGGTGGCAGCAGATGGGAGATCCCAAGAACTAATAAGATCAGTGATGGTGTGGGAGATAATGGCCTGGTGCTCCTTAGTGGGATCCTGTTCAAGAGGTAAGTAAGAGGAGGTGTCTGAGAGTTGTTGTTGGGCCTCAGCAAGGTAGAGGTCATGAGGTTTGGATTGGTGCAGGGGATGGAGATTAGAGCATTCAGAAGAAGTGAGGTTGGAATTGAAGAGAAGAGTGCTGAAGTCAAGGTGGTTGATGTCCCGTCGGCAGTTAGCAGTGAACAGGTCTAGAGCAAGCAGAAGAGGAGGAGGGTTGAAGACTGTAGAAGGGGTCATCAGTGCAGAGTGGAAAGGCCTTGCTGAAGAAATAGGCTCGGAGATGGAGGCAGTGGAAGTACTTACTCTGGTGTCCTCATTTGCAGTGCTGTCTTAGGTGTTTCAAATGCTCTTTCAATATTGTGAGACTACCTTTCTCTACCATCTACTCAGCTGGTGCTTTACAAATTTCAATGACCCTCTGGGTGAAAAAAATTATTTCTCAAATCCCCACTAAAACTTCGACTTTAAACCCATTTCCTCTGGTGTAGACATCTCTGCTAAGTGCAAACGTTTCTCACTATAAATGCTCCCCAAAATTTTGTTTACTTCACTCAGGTTCTCATCCACCTCCCCCACCAGGTTTACCAGTCTGTCCTTATAAGTGAAACTGGGCAACATCGTGCTGAATCTCCTCTGCATCCTCTCCAATGAAACGTTTTATGCAATGTGGCAAACAGGTTTATTGTCACGCATGCTGTGAAATTATTTTTTTTGCTGCACCTGTACAGTGCAAGTTACTGTTACATTAAGAAATATAAACAATAAATAGTGCAAAAAGGGAGCAATATAGTGAAGTAGTGTTCATGTTATCATGAACTATTCAGAAATCTGATGGAGGAAGGGAAGAAGCTGTTCCTAAAACATTGACTGAGTCTTAAGGTTCCTGTACCTCCCTACTGAAGGTAGTAATGAGAAGAGATCATGTCCTGGGTGGTGAGGGCCCTTAATAATGGATACCACCTTCCTGAGGCATCGCCTTTTAAAGATGTACTCGATGGTAGGGAGGCTAGGGCCCATGATGGAGCTGGCTAAGTCTACAACTCTCTGCAGCCTCTGTTGATCCTGTGCAGTAGAACCTACATACCAGGTGGTGATGCAACCCGTTGCAACTGCAGACAACACTTGCAATGTAGCCTAACTAGTTCTTGTAACTTCCCAACCAGGTCTACCTGTGCTGCTGCCCTCAGGGGTATTTGCTCAATACTTGCTTGGGCTCTATCATTCAATATATGTATCTTAGTAGTCCTCCTAAAAGACATCACCTCGCATTTCTGATGTCCTGATGAGGTATTGTGTGTTTATTCCTCTCTATAGATGCTGCCTGACCTGAGTGCCTTCAACATTTTGTGTGTGTCACTTCACATTTTCTCAAGATTAAATTCTCTTTGCACCATTTCAGTTATTTACATTATAATTGCTTTCCTTTGACCCAGACATTAAATCTGTCCTAATTTTAACCAGGTTACCACTAATAGGACACAGGACTAAACAGGCCCTTTGATGGTGTCAGGAATTTCTTATACACTGCACTGAAATATAAATGGAGTCTTGGGGGCCGGGGGTGGGGGGGGGGTTCTTGGATCTTTGATCTATTGCATTTGAATGAAACACCCTGAATCAATTAACTACCAATCAGAATTCAAAAGGTGAGCTTTTCTTTTGGCCTATGTCAACTACGACTCAGTTGGCCTCTGAGTCAGAAAGTTGTGTATTCAAGTCCTACATTATGACAAATCCTAGGCTAATAGTCTACATATTGCAAAGTGAAGATTGTGGTTTAGAGCTACTGACATTTAATTGACCAAGCCTTTTCTCTCATTAATGTGAGAAGCACTGTAGTATCAAAAACAGTGGAATTGAACCTAGTATGTTTTTCTAGACAGATATTTCAAAACCAGACTTTTTATGATTATCATTTAGCTGATGTTGCAGTTTTCTGTGCTCAGATTGGTCTTCACATTCCTTTCATTATAACTCTGGTACTACCCTTCAAAAAGTACTTCATTGACCATATGAAATCACGAATCATCATGTAAGAGAGATGAAAAATGTCATAAAACAAACTTTATTTAATTATTCATCTTGCTTCCAAGATAATGACTGTTCTGGATAATTATAGTTGTGACTGTGAACTTGGTATTAGTTTGAAGCATTGTCCCTTCAAAGCATCAGCTCTTTCTGCTGATCTCCCGCCGAGTAGATGAAATCTTTCTAATATTTGTGGCAAAGCTGTCCTTAATAGTATGACCATGCGACCTCTTACTCAAACTAAGAGTCTTCTAGAACTACTTCTTTAACCTAGTTAAGTTAATCTTAAAGTTCCCTTTCAAGATATCTCTGTTCAAACTTGAAGAGTGTCATCAAGTCTTCCCTAAACACCGGGATCTTACATGTTGATAAGTAATTGTTACATGGCTGTGGAGGCATTTATTCTGATTTATTTTCACATAATCCTCCAAATTATTAAATATATGAGCATATTCCATCAAAAGTAATATTAAATTGTAGACTTCCACTTTCTACACTTTTATATTTATATTTCTACACTAATTTAAGCAATTATATTCATGCTAAAATCACTGTTTGTCATTCATAAAGATATTGAAACCCCTTCAACACCCAATACCAAATACTTGGCTGTAGATCTCAGCATCTGAACCAAGTGTGTTACAGTAAATGAACTCTTTCCTCTGTTATCATCATCATCATCAGGTGCCATACCCAGTTTGAGCTTTGACTACCATGGCCCACACACTCCTGTTTTGGGTCAAGTGGATCAATTCATTGGTATTCCTTTCCAGTTCTCTGGCTGCTTTCTCCATCATCATTTGTCTTTGTCTTCCTCTTGCTTTCTTCTCTTCAATCTTTCCCATAATTACTGTGCATTCTAACTCCTCTTTCCTAATCACATGTCCAATGAAGTTACATTGCCTTTTCATGATCTCATACATTATTTCTCTTTTTGTGTTTGCTCTGTTCATGATGTCCTCATTAGATATTCATTTCGTCCATGATATTCTTTGCATTCTCCTCAAAAACCACATCTCTGCTGCTTCATTTCCTCAAGTTACTAGATATTGTCCAACATTCTGAGCCAAATAACATAACTGGATAAATGTAACATTTCAGTACTCTGAGGTGGGTTGAAATGCCTAGTTTAGTTTGTCTGTCTGTCTAGGTACCATATCTGATGTGGACTTTGGTGACCATGGTTTTCCATATAGATCTATCCTTCGTTTTTTGGATGACTTCCATTTCCTTGATGTGTAGCCACCTGGCTATGCTTTTGATGTACATAAGCCGAGGTCTTCCTCTAGGTTTACTCCCCTCAATCTTTCCTGAGCGTATGAGTTTTTCTAGTTCATCCTTCCGCATGATGTGCCCTAGGAATCTGAGTTGTCTTTCTCTTATTGTTGGTATGAGTGATTGAACTGCTTGGGCCCTTCTGAGAACTTCTTCATTTGATCTGTGTGTGGTCCATAATATTTTTAACATTCTCCTGTAGAACCATAATTCAGCTGCTTCTAGTCTCTTTTCCATTGCTGGAGAAATAATCCAGCATTCACTTCCATAAGTCAGGATAGAATAAGTGTAGTACTGCAGTATTCTGTTTTTAGTGTATGTGCTCATCTTTCTGGCTGTCAATATGGTGTTCAATTTTTGGAAAGCTTCTTTTGCCATTGCTATTCTGTATTTGATATCTGTGGCACACCTGCCATTGCTTGTTATTAGGCTGACAAGATATTTGAATTTGTTGACTTGTTTGATGTTTATATTTCCGATCTTGATCACACATTGCGGGATGTTTGTCTTTCTGGAGATGATCATGCTTTCTGTCTTCTTGGAATTGATTGAGAGGCCTCTGTGATTACTTGCTGCTGCCACTATAGTGAGTAGTTCTTGAAGTTTTGTTTCTGAGTCAGCTATTAGTACGATGTTATCAGCATATCTGATGTTATTTATATTATGGCTTCCAATTGTGAATCCTTTGATGTCTTTGATACTTCTCAAGATATTTTCACTATACAGGTTGAATAAGTCTGGCGAAAAGACACACCTTGCCTGACTCCTCTCATGATATTCACATACTCACTCACTTCTCCTTCTATTCTGATGGATGCTGTCTGGTCCCAGTATAAGTTTCTTAAGAAATGTATATCTTTCCCATCTATGTCAAGATCTTGAAGCATTTCCAAAAGATCTTACTGTCTGACAATGTCAAAAGCTTTTGTATAGTCAATGAAACGTAGGTAGATGTCTTTTTGTACCTGGATGGCTCGTTCGCAGATCATCTGTAGCATGAAAATTGCATTTTTGGTTCCAGTGTTTTCCAGATTTCTGATTAGGCGGAGATCTTTCAAATCTAGATCTAGAGTTTTCTGTAATATTTCAAATATCTTATTGTGCTTCACTTTATCAAATGCTTTTGTGTAGTCGATAAAACAAACAAACAAATCTTTTTGCACTTGAATAGCTCGTTCTGATAGTATCCTGTTGCGTTTCTTGTACCTTTGTCTTTCACAAAACCACATTGTTCTTTACCTATTTCAGTTTGTATCTTACTTTTAGCTCTTGTCATCAAAATTCTAGACGTATCTTGGTGATATGACTCATTAAACTTATGGTCCTATGTGATTCACATTCTATTGCTCCAGGTTTCTTAGGAAGAGTGATAAATACTGATTTTTTCATCTCTTCTGGTATTATTTCAGTCTCATAAATGTCATTGATTAAATCAGTAAGTTTTTCAATTCCATAATCTTCAAGGGCGACAATTTGTTCTATTACTAATTCATCAGGACCTGCTGCCTTTCCTTTCATTTTATTTATTGCATTACGAACTTCAGATTTTAAAATATTTGGACCTTAAATGTTTTTCTTAATTTCTGGTTTTCACCTTGATTGTCTTCAAACAATTCCTGAATATACTCAGTCCATCTGTTCATAATCTCATCTTTTTCCATGATAATGGTACTGTCCTTTGCTTTCAAACATCCACCTGAAGAACAGAGGAGCTTTTTACCAGTGATATTCTTCATTTGTTGATGTAACCTTTTTGGATCAGTAATAGGGATTCTTCCTATTTGCTCACATTCCTGGTTTAACCATTCTTCTTTGGCTTTTTGACATAAACTTTTAACTTTTTTTATCTAAGGACTTATATTCTATAGGATTTGCTTTCTTCCTTCTCCTTTCTTCCATTAGATTTTTGATTTCATCTGTCATCCATTTATTCCTTGTGCTTTTTTCTTTTTTAGGAATCACTGACTTTACTGATTCTACCAAGGCATCCTTTAGAGAGTTAAACTTAATTTCTACATGATTGCCATCATCTTCAACAGATTCTATTTCTTGACTTTGAAATCCATTCCCCTACTTCAATTGTAAATTTTTGTCTTAAATTTTCTTCTTTAAGTAATTGCAAGTAGTCAAGGGATTGTTCAGGTTTTTGCTTCTTTAGTTTTTTAAGTTTTACTTTTACTGGGTTATGTTATAACATATCTCAAATATATAGGTGCATTGTTTCAAAATAAAACTATTGTTTGCTTATGTTACTAAGGTGGACCTGTTATTGAAATGATTCAGCTCCTTCGATGGCATTTATGAGTGATTGAGCTGTACACGCCAGGAACATTAAAGGTTTGAGGCATTTTCTGCACTGTTCATTGATCTCGGTCTGGGTGGTGGTTGGAATGCAGCAATTAGCCTTAGGAACCTATGATTACAGACTTGTAAGTGGCTAAGATTCCTGTTCCTTATTGTTATCTGCTGCAATTAATATATATCCTTGGATGTCAGCCTAATGTATGATGGTTGAACAAGTAATACCAAATGTACAATGTACAAACTTTACCTATGTGCAATTAATGACTTGCATTTACTGAGTCTTCTTTTAAAAATAGAAAAATATAACTTATGCTTTGGGAGACTTGTATTAAGAAAGTTGATAAGGAAGTTCTAACAAAAATATTATCCACAGGGCACAAAAGATTATATATTTTATTCAGGCTTTCTTTTGCAACAACATGTGATGGTTATGTCATTTCCATGAGGACATCGTTACATCCTGTAACCACTTGAATTAATTACATATAAGAAATAAATAGAACACATAATGTTCCAAAGTGAATTTCTGAAATGTAATTCAAAAAACTTCATGATTAACATAACAAATACTTGTGGAACTTCAGAGGAGCCAATAGGTTTGGAAGAAGTGGAGACAGGAAACTGATTAATAAATATTTCTTTACCACTACTTTTCACCTAACACCACCCCATCCCTCCCAGTATCCCATCATCATATTCCACAGATGCATTCCCCTTTCCTCCTAACAGCTATACTCCAACCCAGTTCACAAATCGATGGAAGAATGTCAGTTCCTGTTTCTGATCAGTATGGTGCACAGCAGAGACATTTATATGCACAATGAAAAGTGCATGACAGAATTGTTCTCCGTTGTGCCGACAGGAGTTTCCATTATGATTCCATAGAAGAAAACTTTGCTACTGCTCAAGGCTGAATGCATCAGGCAGCAGCACTCCTCTGCTGTATACTTAATACACGAAGTCTGGGATGCTGGCTGTCTCCAGGTGGGTCATGGACCCGCTGGGACACAAAGGTGGATCTGGTAGCAAATGAGTAGAGAGTTCAGTAAAGTGCACAAGTTCAGGATTGAAGCCTGGGCCATTGGAGATAGATCAGTGAGCGTTGGGTGAGGATTGGTATAACACTGGGGGTGGTCCAAAAGGAAGTAATGATTTTCCCCTATGCATTATTAAAAACAATGATGGTCACTCGTCTGATTAATGCCCATTAATTTCCACTGTAATACTCCAAAAACATGCACAGGGAATAATCTCATTCAGTGGGTCTCATGCAGGGTTGATTTGTCACCCGAAATGCTTACTTGAATTTCTGGAACACTACCATATAACCTGGAAAGGGTTGTATGCAATAAAAAGAATAACATATGATGCAAATAGCATAGGTGTGGATGTTATGTTTTGTAAACTCCAAGACACAAAACTAATTTTCAAAAAACAAAGAGAGCCCAGAATATGAGTCTAATTTCGTTTTTATGCCGGTGAATCACATAGTGGCATGATGACATGTATCACTTACGTACTTTTACATCTAACCTGCAATGCATTATTTAAACAAACAAGAACGCTTTATCAAATTATATATGTACTATAT
This sequence comes from Mobula birostris, assembly GCF_030028105.1. NCBI lineage: Eukaryota > Metazoa > Chordata > Chondrichthyes > Myliobatiformes > Myliobatidae > Mobula > Mobula birostris. The sequence continues at coordinate 30,741,379 of NC_092377.1, forward strand.
TAGTCAAATATCACTGAAGTATTAAATACACAACATTCCTCCCTGCTTAGCTTTTAACTCCATCTCAACTTTTATTTATATACAGTGCCTGTAAAAAGTATTCTTCCCATTTGAAACTTCTCCTGTTATAATGTTTTACAACATTGAATCACAGTGGATTTAATTTGAATTTTTTGACACTGATCAACAGAAAAAGACTCTTTCATGTCAAAGTGAAAACAGATCTCTACAAAGTGATCTAAATTACAAATATAAAACACAAAATAATTGATTGCATAAGTATTCTCCCCCTTCAAGTCAGTATTTAGTAGATGCACCTCTGGCTGCAATTACAGCTTTGAGTCTGTGTGGGTAGGTCTTTATCAGCTTTGCACATCTGGACACTGCAATCACAAGGAATTCTGCAGATGCTAGAAATTCAAGCAACACACATCAAAGTTCATCAGGGTCCTGACGAAGAGTCTCGGCCCGAAACGTCGACTGTACCTCTTCCTAGAGATGCTGCCTGGCCTGCTGCGTTCACCAGCAACTTTGATGTGTGTTGCTTGGACACTGCAATTTTCCCCCCATTCTTATTTACAAAACTGCTCAAGTTCTGTCAGATTGCATGGGAATTGTGAGTAAACAGCCCTTTTCAAGTCCAGTCACAAATTCTCAGTTGGATTGAGGTCTGGACTCTGTCTCGGCCACTCCAGGACATTAACTTCGTTGTTTTTACGCTATTCCTGTGTAGCTTTGGCTTTATGCTTGGGGTTATTGCCTTGCTGGAAAACAAATCTTCTCCCAAGTCGCAGTTCTCTTGCAGACTGCATCAAGTTTCCTCCAGGATTTCCCTGTATTTTGCTGCATTCATTTTACCTTCTACCTTTACAAGCCTTCCAGGGCCTGCTGCAGTGAAGCTTACACCAAACATAGCATTTAGACTGATGGCCAAAAGGCAGAATTTCGGTTTTATCACACCATAGAACCTTCTTCCAGTTGACTTCATAGTCTCCCACATGCCTTCTGGCAAACTCTAGTGGAGATTTCATTTGAGTTGTTTTTCAACAGTGGCTTTCTCTTTGCCACTGAAGCTTGTAACTCCTCCAGAGTTGCCATAGGCCTCTTGGTGGCCTCCCTCACTGGTCCCTTTCTTGCATGGTCATTCAGTTTTTGAGGATGGCCTGCTCTAGGCAGATTTACAGCTGTGCCATATTCTTTCCATTTGATGATTGACTCAACTGAACTTCAAGGGATATTCAGTGACTTGGAAATTTTCTTGTATCCATCTCCTAACTTGTGCTTTTCAATAACCTTTTCGCAGAGTTGCTGGGAATGTTCTTTTGTCTTCATGGTGTTGCTTTTGCCAGGATACTGACTCACCAGCAGTTGGATCTACTAGTTACAGGTGTATTTTTACTACAATCAATTGAAACACCTTGACTACACACAGTTATCTCTATTTAACTAATTATGTGGCTTCTAAAACCAATTGGCTGCACCAGCGATGATTTGGTGTGTCATATTAAAGGATGTGAATACTTGTGCAATCAATTATTTTGTGTTTTATATGAGTAATTAATTTAGATCACTTTATAGAAAGAACTGTTTTCATTCTGACATGAAAGAGTCTTTTTCTCTTGACCAGTGTCAAAAAAGATGAATTAAATCCACTGTGTTTCAATGTTGTAAAACAATAAAACATGAAAACTTCTGCCGGGGGGGGAGGGCTTTGCGAGGTGAATACTTCATATAGATGAAACACCCCAGTTTCTTGGACTGTGTAAGTCTAGGGAAGACGACCTCCGGCCCTGCAAAACTCGTGAGGTTGAGGCATGCTTGATCCCAGCCCAAACTTCAGTTTGTGTGGATGGTTTGTCATTTGCTACCCTGTTAGAAATTAATGCCACAGAATAACAGACAGTACACTACATACGATCAAAGGACTTATATTTATGGATCTTAACTGAGGGGTTAGTAAGGAATAACAAAAAGAAAAGGGCCCATTCTCGTTAAACAATCAAATGTCCAATAGTCGGAGCTCATCTTGAACTTCTCAGTCACTCACGCGCTGGGCCCTTGGACAACATGAAAGCACACACCACCTTCCGAGCGTCACTCACAATCCATCTCGAACAAACGGGTCTCACATCGGATCGTATGCTACGACCGGTTCTCCCCAGCGTCTTCTCTCTTCATCTCCACTCAAACAAAAGAAAACCTCAAGCCCAACCTATTGTCCCTCATCAAGAAAACCTCCCGCTAATTGGATGGCACACATTCCACATCATCTCTTATCTTCAACAATAACCCAAACAGGCTGAAAGCAGAGCAGCAGCTCTTACAGAGCTGCTAAATGAGATACCTACAGCTTAATAGTAAAGACATGAACCAGGGCATTACATATGTATGTATGTATTTTAATGGTAAATCTTAAATTCGGGCCTAAAGATTTCATAATTTAATTGCTGTGTAGGATTTCTTACTCTTGTGGGATGATATCTTTCCTGACAAAGGTGATCACTCTGCTTGACAGGTGAGACTTGTGGCTGAGAAAGGTCACAAAGCACAATGGGGTAAAACATACCCCAGTGTCATCCTCACCCTGATGACCATCTTCGTGTGTGGCTGCAACAGGTCATTTATGTGGACACCAAGTACCATTTCATGCTGAGGTTGTATCTGTCCCGAGTGTTGCCGGGGATGGTTCTGGCCCTGTTGCCACACAATGTGCCAGTCAGCTGGATGTCGCCGCATTACCTGCCTTTCGTGAAATAGTTCTTCCTGACTATCACCTTTGACCACAGGTCCATCAGGCAGTATTCAGCACAGAAAGTCCTGCAGACACTGCAGGAGAAGGATTCGATGGACACAGTGGGGAGTCTAGATTGTCTGGTAGAATGCCTCCTCAAGGGCTCGGTGGGGAGGACCACAATGTAGGTTGTTTCTCCTAATGGAAACCGAGGGGTCGGGTTGGAGGGGAAACCCATCAATTATTGTAATAGGATACCATCCCGGGGTCTACATGAGTGACAGCAGTGCTATTGATTGATTGATTGATACGTAGGAATGTAATGGAACAGAACTGAAATCATTGACTTTGAATGTAAAGAATAACACAGTTTATTCTTGTATATTTTTAATTATGAATAAAGTTTATTTGTTTTTAAAAAAAGATTGCAACTTTTTCCAGAGACCCATGGTTTTTTTGCACCCATATCCCAGGCATGCACTGATAAGCTGAATGGTTATCATAAATGAACCCTAATGACAACAGGATTGAAGGAGTGCTGCTGAGCATGTGAGAGAAGGTCACGTTGCTGGGCTACAGGGAAATAAGTAGTGGGCATGGGACTGATAGGTTTAATCTGTTGGGATGTCCTTAAAATAAATGAAAAAGATAGGATCCAGCTTTGGTCAGGCTTTCTATGGTAAAATCATTCACCCCATCTGTATTTACACAGAAGGATTAATAACTAGAATCATAGAGCACAGAAATGCAAGCCCACTGTAATGCTTACTTACACTCATCCCACCAACCTACTTAGACCCTCTAACATTTTCTATTTCAAGTACCTGTCCAAATGTCTTTTCAACATTGTAATTATATCTGTCTCAACACTAACAATGGCATCTTGTTCCAGGTAACCACCACCCTCCATGTGGAAAAACTTGCACCTCAAATCTCCTTTAAGTTCCTTCCCTATCGTTAAATCTGTGTCCTTTAGATCCAGACTCCTCTGCATAGGAAAAAGGCCCTGACCTTGACACTAACTACACCCCTCGTAATTTTTAAGCATCTACATTCTACAAGGTCTTTTCTCAGCCTCCTACATTCCAATATGAATAAACAACCTGTCCAATCTCTCCTTCTGACTACAGCCCTCATATTTTGCCTGTAGTGTAGTGTAGTGACCAGAACTATACACACTGCCAAGTGTAATCTAAGTAATGGCCATGAGATACTGACAACATTATGTTGGACTCCATTTCTTTTTCTCTCTCTGAACATCCACTAATGCTGTTATACTTCACAATGGTGTGTGATGAGAAATTTGTTAAATTTGCAGCAGCAGTGCAATGCAATACATGATAAATATAGAAAAAAACTGAATTACGGCAAGAATATATATGTGTATTAAAATAGTTAAATTAAAGTAAGTAGTGCAAAAACAGAAATAAATTTTTAAAAAGTGATGAGGTAGTGTTCGTGTGTTCAATGTCCATTTAGAAATCAAATGGCAGATGGGAAGAAGCTCTTCCTAAATCACTGAGTGTATGCCTTCAGGCTTCTGTACCTCCTTCCTGACAGTAACACTGAGAAGAGGGCATGACATGGTGGTGGGGGTACTTAATGATGAACGTCAGCTTCCTGAGGCACTGCTCTTTGAAGATGTCTTGGATACTGCAGAAGCAAGTACCCATGATAGAGCTGACTAATTTTTCAACTTTCTGCAATTTCCTTTGATCCTGTGCAGTAGCCCCCCCCCACCGCCCCCCATAGCAGACAGTGTTGCAACCACTCAGAATGCTCTCTGAGGTACATCTATAGAAGTTTTTGAGTGTTTTAGGTGACAAACCAAACTTCCTCAAACTCCTAATGAAATATAACCACAATCTTGCCTTATTATAGCTGTATCAACTATGTTGCAACCAGGTTAGGTCCTCAGAGATATTGACACCCAGGAACTTGAAATTGCTCACACTTCCCACTTCTGATCCCTCTATGAAGATTGGTTTGTGTTCCCTCATTCTACCTTTTTGGAAGTCCACAATCAGCTCTTTAGTCTTATTAATATTGAATGCAAGGTTGTTGCTACGACACTACTCAACTAGCTGGAATATATCACCTCTGTACGTCCTCTCATCACCATCTGAGATTCTGCCAACAATGGTTGTATCATCAGCAAATTTATATGTGGCATTTGAGCTATGCCTAGAAACACAGACGTGGGTATAGAGAGAGTTGAGCAGTGGGCTAAGAGCGCGTCCCTGTGGTGCGCCAGTATTGACTGTCAGCGAGGTGGAGGTGTTATTTCCAATCCGCACAGATTGTAATCTTCTGGTTAGTAGTCTGGTTGTGTTTCATCTTGTACAGTAATTTAGATAGATAGATAGAAATACTTTATTGACCCCAAGGGAAATTGGGTTTCGTTACAGCCGCACCAACCAAGAATAGAGCATAAATATAGCAATACAAAAACCACAAACAATCAAACAACAAAATGCAAACTATGCCAAATGGAAGATAAGTCCAGGACCAGTCTATTGGCTCAGGGTGTCTGACCCTCCACGGGAGGAGCTGCAAGTTCGATGGCCACAGGCAGGAACGACCTCCCGTGCCGCCCAGTGTTGTATCTCAGTTAGACCATAAGACCATAAGGTATAGGAGCAGAATTAGGCCATTTGGCCCATCGAGTCTCCTCTGCCATTTCATCATGGCTGATCCACTTTTCCTGTCAGCCTCAATCTCCAGATTTCTCCCCGTATCCCTTCATGCCCTCAGCAATCAAGAGTCTATCAACTTCTCCCTTATATGTATATAAAGGCTTGACCTCTGAAAGCTGCCTGTGGCAACGAATTCCACAGGTTCGCCATTCTCTGGCTAAAGGAATTCCTCCGCATCAGAATTTTAAAAGGATACCCCTCTGTTCTACGGCTGTGACCTCTAGTCTTAGACTTTCATTCTTCTGAATTCTAGTGAATACAAGCCCAAAGTGATCAAACACTCTTCATAAAACAAGCCATTCAAACCTGGAATCATTTTTGAGAACCTTGTTTGAATCCTCTCCAGTTTTAGCACACCCTTTCTAAGATAACGGGCCCAAACCTACTCACAATACTCCAAGTGAGGCCTCACCAGTGCTTTATAAAATCTCAAAATTACATCCTTGCTTTTATATTCTAGTCCTCTTGAAATGAATGCTAGCATTGCATTTGCCTTCCTCACCTTAGACTCAACCTGCAAATTAACCTTTAAAGAATTCTGCACAAGGACTACCAAATCCCTTTGCGTCTCAGTACTTTTATTTTCTCTCCATTTAGAAAATAATCAAACTTTTCATTTCTTCTACCAAAGTGCATGACCATATACTTCTCGACACCATATTCCATCTGCCACCATTCTCCTAAGTCTTCTGTTGCCTTTCTACTTTCCCAAAACTACCTGCCCCTCCACCTATCTTCATATCATCTGCAAACCTGGCAATAAAGCCTTCAATTCCACCATCCAAATCATTGACATATGACGTAAAAAGAATTGGTCCCAACACAGACCCCTCTGAAACACCACTAGTCACCGGCAGCCAACGAAAAAAGGCTCTGTTTATTCCCACTCTTTGCCTCCTGCCAATTAGCCACAGCTTTATCCATGCTAGAATCTTTCCTGTAATACCATGGGCTTGTAGCTTGTTAAGCAGCCTCATGTGTGGCACCTCGTCAAAGCCTTCTGAAACTCCAAGTACACACCATCAGCCGATTCTCCTTTGTCTACCCTGCTTGTTATTTCTTCAAAGAATTCCAACTGATCTGTCAGACAAGATTTTCCTTTGAGGAAACCATGCTGACTCCAGCCTATTTTAGCATGTGCCTCCAAGTACACCGAGACCTCAATTGACTCCAAGTTTAAGTTTATGTTAACGTATGTTTGTCCTGTTTATTGTACTGTGCTGTGGCAAAAAGCCAATTTTCATGGCATTTATGATATGTATACCGATGACAGTAAACTTGACTTGCCTCTACCCTCAGATGGTGTCAGAAGAAGTGGAAAGAAAAGTCTCTTTTTTAAAATGTCCCTTCTGTGCGCTGAACAGTGGATACAATAATAAACATGTTTTCAATTCTGCAGAATTGTTCAGTATTCATGCTTTACAATTTGGGTTGAAGAAAATTTTTGGTAAAGAACAGCCCTCACCTGTACCAGAAAATGTAAATGGTTGACTTGCTCCATGAGATCAGTATACATTGTTTCAAGCCAATGTCCAATAAATCACGGGAATGTAAATGAGAAAGTTGAAGGCAGAATATTGGTAAAGTATCAGTGTGAAACGTGTGGAAGGAAGAGAAGTTGCTTTAATTTCTCTAGTAGTAGCTCTCAACTGCTCCTTAAATATCCAAATTGCAGTCACATCCTCATTGTATCTTTTGTACATTTGTTTTGGCATTTGATTTTTTAAAAAATAACTGTGTACATATTAAAAATCAGGGTGATGGGTCGTGGTCAAAAGTGCAAGCCGAAGTTGGAAACAGGAGTGGCAAGCAACAACTTATCACAAGGAACTTTACACTCTGGCATAGAATGTCCTTTGCATGCCCACAGACAATGTTTGTGCACAATGTACAGATAAGGGGAATTTGGCTGCTTTGGACTTTAACACCTTTCTTTCGTAAGCAAGCACCACCAGATACAAAACTGAAAAACATGCTTTTAGTTTGGGTGCTTGTTGTCAAAACAGTGTGAGTATCATTCTAAGTGCAGTTATTGCCTTTTTAATGTAGGTCTGAAATAAAAAGAAAGAAATCTATCTCCACCTTATTGATTTGCAACAGGTAACCAGTGGAACTGTGTATATGGCATTAAAATAGGCAATTATTTGGTTAAGGACATGTGCACTTTTTGACCTTGAGTCTAAACAACTCATAACCAAGGTGATTGCTGAGCGCAGAATAACGTTTGTTTGTTCAGACTGCACACCCATAACAGGAGAGCTCTGACTGGTGGGATTCAAACTGTGGCTTCTGAAGACACTAAGTGATTTTCATTCAGTCCAGTGTTGCACAACACAGATTACACCACGCCGGGATTGAAGCCACTCGAGTTTCTTTCTAAATCCTATGTCCCTTGCTTTCCAGGGCTGGGAGGGTAGTGTGCAAGGGCAGGTTGTCTAAATAAGCTTAAAATGCTTCAGGTGCTGGAGAGGAGGGGAAAAGGTATTGGCTGATACACGCCTTCAAAAAAAAATCTGAAGGGCAGAAGCTGTGGATACACTTCCTCTAGTGACATTACCATGCCTTTACCACCTGATCTCTTTGTTCCCACCCGATCACAGCATATCCCTTGTTCTCTGCCGCTCTTTCAGTTCTCTGCAAGTTTGCTCATGTCTGGCCCCGAAAAGCCTGAGTCTGAATTCCACGACAAAAGGATATAGAGCAGACAAGATTCTTCAGAAATTGGACTGACCCCGGATTTGCTCATGTCTATTTTCAATTTTGTTCTTAGTTCTAATTAAAGACCATTGACCTGTAAAATCACCTCTGTTCAGTCTCCACAGGAGCTGCCTGAACAGGCTTGGTAACAATGTTGAGATTGGTCCTTAGTGATCAGACTGCTGTGATTTCAGTATCCCTTCCTCTTTGTTATTTTTCTTTACAGTTGCATATGCCAATAGTGGAGTATGTAGCCTTTCTAATATTTGCCTTCCCTCTCTTGTATTCATTCCATCGAACTCCTCCATTTTCCCTGCAGAGTTCAGAGAGGTCATTTTCCCTTTATCCCACTGTAATTTGTTTGTTAATCCAGTTAGTGTCCTGTTTGTTTAGCCTAAACAAATCGATTTTTGGCTGTTTGTCCTACATACTCAGTCAAGGTTCATGTGCAATATTAAAGGAAAAATTATCTTAACAACATGGAGTGGAATTCCATGATACAAAGGTATTTGTTCCGTTGATCTAACATATTTTAAGGCGCAGTTACTCAGAGGTGAAACCTGCTGACTCATCTGGAGAAGTAATTATCACATGTTTGCCTTTATGGTTTGTTCTTCTGGTTCTTTAAATCATTGCTGAGTTATAATAAACAAGGATCCTCTTAAAGTCACAGAATCATACAAGTGCTTTAGTCCACCATGTCCATATCTACCATTAACTACTTCACATTAATCCCATTTATCACCACTTGGTCTGTAGCCTTCAGTACACTGGTTATTCAAATCATTATCAAAATGCTCTGAGAGTACTTGCATCCACATTTATCCAAGGAGATTCCAACCATCCACTGAGTGAAATAGTTCTTTGTTAGATCCCTTTTAAACCTCTTGCCCTTTACCCTAAACCAATGCTTTCCAGCTTAACATACTTAATTTTATTTATTTATTTATTTATTTATTGAGATACAGCATGGAACCAGCCCTTCTGGCCTTTGGAACCGTGCTGCCCAGCAATCCCCAAATTAATCCGAGTTTAATCACGGGACAATTTACAATGACTAATTAACTTACCAACCAGTAGGTCTCTTGACTGTGGAAGGAAAGCAGAGTACCCAGAGGAAAACCATGTGGTCACAGGGAGAATGTACAAATCCTTAAGGTGGTGGGAATTGAACCTGGGTCACTGGTACGATAAAGCGTTGTGCTAACCACTATGCCACCATGCTGACCTACTTCTGCTATGGGAAAGATTTCCTATTATCTTCCCTATATGTGCTCCTCATAATTTTGTATTCCTCCATTAGGTTCCCCCTCAGCTTCACCAACTCCAAGTTCAGCCTATCCTCTCTCCCTCATTCCATCCAGGGCATGCTTTCAGCACTAGTGACCACGGTTCAATTCCTGCACTGTCTGGAGGAAGTTTGTACATTCTCCCATGACAGCGTGGTTTCATTCTAGGTGCTCCAGTTTCCTCACACATTCCAAAGACACAGTAGGTTAGTTGATTAATTGGTGTAATTGTGTTGTGGGGGCTCTTTTGGTTGGAAAGACCTGCTACTGTGCTGTATAATCTCCTCTGCATCCTCCCTAATGCAATCAATTCCACTTTATAGTCTGTTGAAAGAAAATTGTACAAAGAGAGTTGAAAAAGAATTATTTCTATTGTTTTGCACTACTTGTTTAATTTAGCTATTATATATACTAACTGTAATTCACAGGTTTTTCTTTCTATTATCATGTATTGCATTGTACTGCTGCTGCAAAATTAACAAATCTCATGACATATGCCAGTGATATTAAACCTGATTCTGATTCTGAGTACTCCAGTTGTGATCTAACCAATTTTTTGTAAAAGTTGTACTATAATGTCCCTGCAAAATGAAATTAGCAAGGCTAAGAAAGGAGGGTCATGATAAATCACTGGCAGACAAGATTAAGGTAAATTCGAAGGAACAGTATAGCAGAGGCAAAAGAATAACCAGGGAAATAAAATGGCCCATTAGCAACAACCAGGACAATACCAGAAGATGTCTATGCTCACAAGAAAATGAATGTCAGGGCTGCATATGGTGGCATATATGTAATTTGATAATAAATTTGCTTTGCACTTTGAAAATGAATCAGATTACATATTTGTCACCATATGCAGCCCTGACATTCATTTTATTGTGAGCATAGACAGTAAATCCAAGAAACATAATACAATCAATGAAAGACCGCAAAAACAAAGGAGCTGGTCGTAGACTACAGGAGGAACGGAGACATCAATGGATCTGAGGTTGAGAGGGGAAACAGCTTTAAGTTCGTCGGTATAAGACCATAAGATATAAGACATAAGACGTAGGAACAGAATTAGACCATCTGGCCCATTGAGACTGCTCCACCATTCAATCATGGCTGATCCTTTTTTACTCTCCTCATCAATCCCAGTTCCCATCCTTCTCCCTGTAACCTTTGATACCATGTCCAAAAAAAACCTATCAATCTCTGCCTTAAATACACCCAGCAACCTGGCCTCCACAGCTGCATGTGACAACAGATTCCACAAATTCACCACCCCTTGGCTAAAGAACTTTCTCTGCATCTCTGTTTCGAATGGACACCCCTCTAGCCTGAGGCTGTGACCTCTTGTCCTAGACGCTCCCACCATGGGAACCATCCTTTTCACATCTACTCTGTCTAGGCCTTTCAACATTCAAAAGGTTTCAGTGAGATCTCCTCTCATCCTTCTAAATTCCAGCAAATACAGACCCAAAGCTATCAAACGTTCCTCATATGATAACCCTTTCATTCCTTGAATCATCCTTGTGAACCTTCTCTGGAGGAGGAATTTATTTTGCCAGAGGGTAGTGAATCCATGCAATGCTTTGCGACAGACAGTTGTGAATACCAAGTCATTGGGTATATTTAAAGCAGAAGTTGTTGATTAGGCATCAAAGGTTACAGAAAGACGGCAGGAGAATGGGGTTGAGAGGGAGAATAGATCAGCCGTGTTCATATAGTGGAGCAGGCTTGAAGGGCTGAATGGCCTAATTCTGCTCTTATATCTTATGGTTTTATAAATTCCCCAGGACCAGATGGGATTCATTGCATGCTGCTTGAGTAGTAAGGGAAGAGGTTGCTCGGGTTCTGGCTGAGATTTAAAAATCTTTGGTGGACACAGGCGAAATACTAGATCAGAATCAGCTTTATTATCACCAGCATGTGACGTGAAATTTATTAACTTAGCAGCAGCAGTTCAATGCAACACATAATCTAGCAGAGAGAGAGAAAAAATAATAAATAAAATAAAAACATAATAATAAATAAACAAGTAAATCAATTACATATATTGAATAGACTTTTTAAAATGTGTAAAAAACAGAAATACTGTGTATTAAAAACAGTGAGGTAGTGTCCAAAGCTTCAATGTCCATTTAGGAATCGGATGGCAGAGGGGAAGAAGCTGTTCCTGAATCATTGAGTGTGTGCCTTCAAGCTTCTGTATCTCCTACCTGATGGTAACAGTGAGAAAACGGCATGCCCTGGGTGCTGGAGGCCCTTAGTAATGGACGCTGCCTTTCTGAGATACTGCTCCCTGAAGATGTCCTGGGTACTTTGTAGGCTAGTACCCAAGATGGAGCTGACTAGATTCACAACCTTCTGTAGCTTTTTTCAGTCCTGTGCAGTAGCCCCTCCATACCAGACAGTGATGCAGCCTGTCAGAATGCTCTCCACAGTACAACCATAGAAGTTTTTAAGTGTATTTGTTGACATGCCAAATCTCTTCAAACTCCTAACAAGGTATAGCCGCTGTCTTGCTTTCCTTATAACTACATTGATATGTTGGGACCAGGTTAGATCCTCAGAGATCTTGACACCTAAGAACTTGAAGCTGCTCACTCTCTCCACTTCTGATCCCCCTATGAGGATTGGTATGTGTTCTTTCATCTTACCCTTCCTGAAGTCCACAATCAGCTCTTTCATCTTACTGACGTTGAGTGCCAGGTTGTTGCAGTGGCACCATTCCACTAGTTGACATATCTCACCGCTGTACGCCTTCTTGTCGCCACCTGAGATTCTACCAACAATGGCTGTATCATCAGCAAATTTGTAGATGGTATTTGAGCTATGCCTAGTCACACAGTCATGTGTACACAGAGAGTAGAGCATTGGGCTAAGCATACACCCCTGAGGTGCACCAGTGTTGATTGTCAGCGAGGAGGATATGTTATCACCAATCCGCACAGACTGTGGTCTTCTGGTTAGGAAGTTGAGGACCCAATTGAAGAGGAAGGTACAGAGGCCCAGGTTCTGCAACTTCTCAATCAGGATTGTGAGAATGATGGTATTTAATGCTGAGCTATAGTCGATGAACAGCATCCTGACGTAGGTGTTTGTGATGTCTAGGTGATCTAAAGCTGTGTGGAGAACCATTGAGATTGCATCTGCCGTTGACCTATTGTGACGATAGGCAAATTGCAATGGGTCCAGGTCCTTGCTGAGGCAGGAGTTCATATATATATATATTAGCAAAATTCAAGATTCAAGGTTGTTTAATGTTATTTCCAGTATACAAGTGTAAAAGAGAACAAAATAATTGTTAGTCTGGATCTGATGCAGCACAATAAGATAAAGAACACAATAATAATTTTAAAAAAACACAATAAATATAAATACATAACATTGTTTATATACATAGACTGATTGTATGTCCTTAAAGTAACACTTGGCACAGGAGTGTCTGTACATAAAAGTGGCTGACAGAAAATTACAAAGTTGTGGTGGTTGGGGTGTGGAAGGGTGGGTTAAGCAGGTGAAGGTGTTGATCAGACTTACTACTTAGGGAAAGTACCTGTTTTTGAGTCTGGTGGTGCTGGTGTGCAGGATATGTAGCCTCCTTTCTGATGGGAGTGGGACAAACAATCTATGAGCAGGGTAGGTGGGATCCTTTATGATGTTACTGGCCCTTTTCTGGCACCTTTCTGTATATATGTCCTTGATGACGGGTAGTCTGGTGCCAGTGATGATGGCAGTTTTGACTATCTGCTGTAGAGCCTTCCTGTTCACTGCAGTCCGTTTTCTATACCATGCAATGATACAGCTTGTTAGGATGCTCTCTACTGCCCACCTACAAAATGATGTGAATGTAAATGTGCATAGTCCAGCTCTCCTCTGCCTCCTCATAAAGTAGAGCTTCCCTCATTGTATAGAACTCTGTTCTTGGACCGTGTGAGGTTGTGCGAGATGTGCACTCTCAGGAGTTTGAAACTGCTTGCAGTTTCCACTGCTGTCTTATGATGTAAAGAGGGGTGTCAGTGGTGCAAATTCTCTTGAAGTCAATAACTATCTCCTTTGTCTTGTTGATATTGCAGAAGTGTTTATTTGCCTGGCACCAGGCCTCGAGCTATTCCACCTCCTCCCTGTAGGCTGCCTCATCGTTGGTGATCAAACCGACCACTGTCGTGTCATTGGCAAACTTGACAATGCGATTATGGGTGTTTGACCTTGCAGTCATGTGTGAGCAGAGTGTACAGCAGAGGGCTCAGCACACAGCTCTGGGGGGCACCAGTGTTGAGGATGATGCAGAGGGAGGAGCAATTGTGCAGAAGAGGGAGTTGTATGACATGTATAGGAAACAGGGAGTAAATAAGGTGCTTGAGGAGAATAAGAAGTGCAAGAAAATACTTAAGAAAGAAATCAGGAGGGCTAAAAGAAGACATGAGGTTGCCTTGGCAGTCAAAGTGAAGGATAATCCAAAGAGCTTCTACAGGTATATTAAGAGCAAAAGGATTGTAAGGGATAAAATTGGTCCTCTTGAAGATCAGAGTGGTTGGCTATGTGTGGAACCAAAGGAAATGGGGGAGATCTTAAATAGGTTTTTTGCGTCTGTATTTACTAAGGAAACTGGCATGAAGTCTTTGGAATTAAGGGAAACAAGTAGTGAGGTCATGGAAACGGTACAGATTGAAAAGGAGGAGGCGCTTGCTGTCTTGAGGAAAATTAAAGTGGATAAATCCCTGGGACCTGACAGGGTGTTCCCTCGGACCTTGAGGGAGACTAGTGTTGAAATTGCAGGGGCCTTGGCAGAAATATTTTAAATGTCGCTGTCTGCAGGTGAGGTGCCGGAGGATTGGAGAGTGGCTCAAGTTGTTCCGTTGTTTAAAAAAGGATCAAAAAGTAATCTGGGAAATTATAGGCCGGTAAATTTAACATCAGTAGTAGGTAAGTTATTGGAGGGAGTACTAAGAGACAGAATCTACAAGCATTTGGATAGACAGGGACTTATTAGGGAGAGTCAACATGGCTTTGTGCGTGGTAGGTCATGTTTGACCAATCTGTTGGAGTTTTTCGAGGAGGTTACCAGGAAAGTGGATGAAGGGAAGACAGTGGATATTGTCTACATGGACTTCAGTAAGGCCTTTGACAAGGTCCCGCATGGGAGGTTAGTTAGGAAAATTCAGTCGCTAGGTATACATGGAGAGGTGGTAAATTGGATTAGACATTGGCTCAATGGAAGAAGCCAAAGAGTGGTAGTAGAGGATTGCTTCTCTGAGTGGAGGCCTGTGACTAGTGGTGTGCCACAGGGATCAGTGCTGGGTCCATTGTTATTTGTCATCTATATCAATGATCTGGATGATAATGTGGTAAATTGGATCAGCAAATTTGCTGATGATACAAAGATTGGAGGTGTAGTAGACAGTGAGGAAGATTTTCAGAGCCTGCAGAGGGACTTAGACCAGCTGGAAAAAATGGGCTGAAAAATGGCAGATGGAGTTTCATACAGACAAGTGTGAGGTATTGCACGTTGGAAGGACAAACCTAGGTAGAACATACAGGGTTAATGGTAAGGCACTGAGGAGTTCAGTAGAACAGAGGGATCTGGGAATACAGATACAAAATTCCCTAAAAGTGGCGTCACAGATATATAAGGTCGTAAAGAGAGCCTTTGGTACATTGGCCTTTATTCTTTCTTTTTAAATCTTTTTATTGAATTAGTACACAAAAGGTAAACCATATAGGCACTGATACACTGTTGCAATATAACTTTACAAGAAATATTAATACACAAAAAGAAGTTAGTACAAACAGTGCAGTTTAGATATAAAATAACAAGGTAATATAATAGTATTACTAATTTTCATACATGTCAATAAGGAAAAGAAAAAAAACCCCAAAAAAACCCCCAAAAAAACCCTACAGTGCAACTAATCTAAAAAGCAAAGCAAAGCAATGGGCTAACTAGGTATCAAGTAGAGTTAAACAACTTAAAACAATCACGTCCTCAAACCCAACCTCCATTAAAAACAGTTAAAAAGCAAGAAGGGAATATAAATATGGACAGAGAAAGAAAAAAAGTTACATTAAATGAAAATGTTGAATAAAAGATCTCCAAGTCTTTTCAAATTTAACTGAAGAATCATAAAGATTACTTCTAACTTTTTCCAAATTTAAACATAGTATTGTCTGGGAAAACCAAAAGAACGTAGTTGGAGTATTAATCTCCTTCCAATGTTGTAAAATACATCTTTTCGCCATTAAAGTAAGAAATGCAATCAATCTACGGGCTGAAGGGGAAAGATTACTGGAAATTTTAGGTAATCCAAAGATAGCAGTAATAGGATGGGGAGAAATATCTATATTCAATACCTTTGAAATAATATTAAAAATGTCTTTCCAAAAAGTTTCCAAAGTAGGACAGGCCCAAAACATATGAGTTAAGGAA
The DNA here is from genome assembly GCF_030028105.1 of Mobula birostris. Taxonomy (NCBI): domain Eukaryota; kingdom Metazoa; phylum Chordata; class Chondrichthyes; order Myliobatiformes; family Myliobatidae; genus Mobula; species Mobula birostris. The sequence continues at coordinate 30,757,207 of NC_092377.1, forward strand.
GTTATTTCCCCATGACATCTGTCACAAAGAGGGTTAATATGAGAATAAAAATGAGCCAATTTATCTTTAGACATATGTGCTCTATGGACAACTTTAAATTGAATTAGAGAGTGTTTAGAACAGATAGAGGAAGTATTGACTAGTTGTAAAATATGCACCCAGTCATCCACCGAAATAATAAAGCCCAATTCCTTTTCCCAATCTGACCTAATCTTATCGAATGGAGCTTTCCTAAGTTTCATGATAATATTATAAATAATAGCCGTTACACCTTTCTGAGATGGATTAAGGTTAATTATAGTATCTAAAATATATGTAGGAGGTAGCATCAGAAAGGAAGAGAGTATAGTACTTAGGAAATTTCTAACTTGGAGATATCTAAAAAAAATGTATTCTTGGTAAGTTATATTTGTTAGATAATTGTTCAAAAGACATAAGGGAACCATCTAAAAATAAATCCAAAAACTGTGAAATACCATTAGCCTTCCAAATTTGAAAGGCACGGTCCGTAGAAGAGGGAGGAAAGAATATGTTGCCTAAAATAGGAATCGCAAGCCCAAATTGATTAAGATCGAAAAATTTTCGGAATTGAAACCAAATACATAAGGTATATTTAACTATCGGGTTACAAACCTGTTTGTAGCGTTTCAAATCAAAAGGAAGAGAAGAACCTAAAATGAAGCCAAGTGCATAACCTTGAGCAGATTGTAATTCCAATACTACCCATTTAGGAATGGATAGTGTATCTTGATCAAGTAACCAAAATTTCATGTGTCGAATATTAATTGCCCAATAATAGAATCTAAAGTTAGGTAATGCCAAGCCTCCATCTCTCTTAGCTTTCTGTAGATGTATTTTACCCAATCTCGGGTTTTTATTTTGCCAAATAAATGAAGAAATTTATTAATCAAAGTATTGAGTATAAGAGCTGGAATGTTATGATGAGGTTGTATAAGGCATTGGTGAGGCCAAATCTGGAGTATTGTGTTCAGTTTTGGTCACCAAATTACAGGAAGGATATAAATAAGGTTGAAAGAGTGCAGAGAAGGTTTACAAGGATGTTGCCGGGACTTGAGAAACTCAGTTACAGAGTAAGGTTGAATAGGTTAGGACTTTATTCCCTGGAGTGTAGAAGAATGAGGGGAGATTTGATAGAGGTATATAAACTTATGATGGGTATAGATAGAGTGAATGCAAGCAGGCTTTTTCCACTGAGCCAAGGGGAGAAAAAAACCAGAGGACATGGGTTAAAGGTGAGGGGGGGTAAGTTTAAAGGGAACATTAGTGGGGGCTTCTTCACACAGAGAGTGGTGGGAGTATGGAATGAGCTGCCAGACGAGGTGGTAAATGCGGGTTCTTTTTTAACATTTAAGAATAAATTGGACAGATACATGAATGGGAGGTGTATGGAGGGATATGGTCTGTGTGCAGGTCAGTGGGACTAGGCAAAAAATGGTTCAGCACAGCCAAGAAGGGCCAAAAGGCCTGTTTCTGTGCTGTAGTTTTTCTATGGTTTCTATCCTGATAGCCTGTTAGTTTCACGACTATCAGGGAACTATCTACTTCTAGATCTCTCTGTTATGCAATACTCTCCATGGTCCTGTCATTTATTATGTCAGTGTGGCTTGGTTTAACTTCCCAAAATGCATCATTTTGCTCTTGTCTGAGTTAAATTCACCTGCCAATTCCTTTACTCACCTTCCCAGTTGACCACCACTACCTCTCCTTTCCTAATGTCATTATATTTCAGGACATTACTGTTTTCATCCTTGAATTCCAATCCTTAATGACGATAAATACTGACCGGAAGCGTTCATTTAAGGCCTTTCACATCTCCTGAGGTTCCACACATTGACAGCCATACTGATCTTTAAGGGGGACCTATTCTCTCCCTGGTTACCTTTATGTTCTTACAGAATTTCTTTGATACACTGTTGGTCATAAGGTTCCAATCACAAAATCAACCTTCCATCATCAGTCTTTGCCTCCTATTAATATGCCAATTTTAGTCCAATTGCCTGTTTGCATGAGTCTCATGGCCTCTGACCTTTTGTAGAAGTCTCCTACGTCAATTTTATAGAAGTCAAAATAGGCTACATCATTCACACTTCCCTTGTCAATATATTTTCTTCATGAAATCTATGCTCTTTCACTTCACCAAACAATTGTAGCAATTGTGCCCAGATATTCTGTGGTCCAATTATTTATACATATAAAAGCCTTGGTCGCTTGGGCTCATTTTCTATCCATGCAGCTTTAAAACTTTTTATTCCACTACCTTCAGTGTAAGTGATAAGTACTTGATTTGGTGCTACATCAAGAGTCAGCTGACAGAGAGAACTCTCTCTCTGTTACATGACCAGAAAACTATCAATTTTAGATAGGTATGACTTGCATTTAGTAAATCCAAGCTGGTTTTCTCTATTCAATCTACAATCCGAAAATTCTGCCCCTGATTAGAATTTCTAAAAATTTCCCCACTATTGTGGTTAAACTGCCTGGTCTGTTGTTCCTGAGATCTCCACACCTTTTGTTTGAAGAAGAGTGTAGCACATACAGTTTTCCAGGTCCTAAGCACCACCTAGAACCAATGAAGGACGAGGGTCAGGCCCTCTGAAACTTCCTTACTTCCCTCAGCATCCCAAGCGGACTTGGTGATTTCTGTTCAAATACTTATCTATTCCAGAATCTCAGTTGCATATTCCTTTGAAACACATACAAAATGCTGGAGGAACTCAGTAGGTCTCGACCAAAAACGTTGACTGCATATTCCTTTCCAGAGATGCTGCCTGAACTGCTGAGTTCCTCCAGCTTTGTGTATGTGTTACTCCGGATTTCCAGCATCTGCAGAATCTCTTGTGCATATTCCTTTGCTGAAGAGCTGGTTGCATTGTCTTCCTTAGTGAAGTCAGATGTAAATAATGCATATGGATTTTTTTTTTACTTCATCATTAAACTTCCTGTAATCAGTGTGATTTTACTGGTGTTAACAATCTGCCATTTACCACAAATTGTTTTTTCTGCATTTTTTAATTTCTAACTTCTTTTTTCCATATTGGAATATACCTAGACTGTAGCTGAAATATTTGCATTTTAAAGACCACCACAGTTCAATTACAGTTTATACCAAATCTAGACATGTTCTCATCATTTTGAAATTGGCTGAATTAACTGCTTTTATTTGGGTATTTTCTATATCCTGTTCTTGAAGATTTTATGATTGGCATTTCCTAGACATACCCCACTGATTCTTGTTCAACTTGGTCTGGCTGTTTTTTTCAAATCCAAGCCCAGCAGTATTGTTTTCTTCATTCGGCCAGAAGCATACTGATCCAAATCTTTGCAAAGGCCACCAATGAAGGAAGACTGCCAAGATCCTGGCACAGGACCAAACTTGGCAGAGATCCAAACCAGGTATCCAGGCCACCAACCTGATGTTTGAATGGACATGTTGTATGTCAATTCACAATCACATACATATTCCTCAGATGTTCAGAGTAAAATTTTTATTAGTGTACATACATGTCACCACATACAACCCTGAGATTCTTTTTCTGCGGGCATACTTAGCAAATCTGTAGAAGAGTAACTGATAACTGTAAACAAACTGCAAGTGCAGATATAAATAAATAGCAATAAATAACGAGTATAAAATAACAATATAACAGGGTCCTTAAATTATGTAGTTATCCCCTTTTATTCAAGAGCCTGATGGATGAGGGGTGGTAACCGTTCTTGAATCTGGTAGTGTGAGTCCTGAGGCACCTGTACCTTCTACGTGATGACAGTAGCAAGAAAAGAGCATGGCCTGGGTGATGAGGATCTTTGATGAGGGATGGTGCTTTTCTATGGCAGTGTTTCATGTAGAAGTGCTCAATGGTTGGGAGGGTTTTACCTGTGATATACTGGGCCGAATCCACTACCTTTTGTAGGATTTACCTGTAATGTACTGGGCCAAGTCTTTTAGAATTAGCTGCATTAGATGTGTAGATTAACTGCATTTGTGTGTCTGTAGAATAAATTACTGTGGTGGAATGTAAGTGTTTGCTGTAAATATGATATATGTTAAGGCCTTATCATAATAAATTACGCAAATTTTACCTTGTACTGAAATATGTAAAATGAACTATAATACGCCATATTGTTACACAAGAATGGTGTTCTTCAAAGTTCAAAATTCAAAGGAAATTAAAATACAAAGTACATACAGTATATGTCCCTATAAATGACCTTGTGTTTCATTTTCTTGCAGGCACTTACAGGAAAACAAAGAAATACTTTAAAGACTCCTGAGAAGAAAACCCTTGAAAGCTTTTACCTTTGACCACGGAGCTCAAAATCTTATCTTAACAAAGGGTACCGAGCATTGTTTTAAACAGTAAACCATGATAATTATATTCTCCTTTCTATCTAAGGCAAGGAGAGAAGTTTACTGCGGAGCTCAAAGGTTTAAAATAAATGTTTAAAGTTAATTCAGTTGAAAGAGAGGACACACTGAAACCTTCCTGGAGATCCATGATGTAACTGCAGGAGGAGCAAAAGTCTTGTGGACTAGTAATTAAAGAAATACAATCATGGCTGTTGAAAAACCTTTGGCTGTGAAGCTATAAATACAACTCCTTTTGAGCAACTGGTACAAATAGGAAGTGTTTTGTACCATTTATATTTCATTTTTGTTTCTCACCCCATGCGCCAGCTATTTTGTCGTCAATGCACTTTTGTTTAAAGACAGTCAGCATGTTGTATCCCACTGAAGCTGGTTGGCTCCTGCCTCATATTGTAATCAACAGAGAGATGAAACACAATATATGTTCTGTACTTTCTGGCTGCCTGAACAAGGAGAAATAAACAATAAAGCATTCACTTCATTATCAATAATTTAAGGATAAATGTTCTATGTAATGGGTGAAGAAAGGGGACTTACTTTGTTACAATTTACCTCTCACACCTCACATCTAATTAAGCAAACTAATACATTTGATAGAAGACTTCTGATTTTTTTTACATTCACTCATTCTGGAGGAGGGAGAGTTGTTGCCAAAACTGGTATTGATCATCCATCCCTGCCTGCCTGTGAACTTAGGGTTGCTAGGCCATTTAAGAGAGCAGTTAAGAATCAATGCTGCAAGAGGACTACAATCTTTGATCATTGGGTTTGGAGGCTTGAGTGCATCAATGAGCTCTGTTGGCTGAAGTCAGCACATTATGCTTTGACTCTTGGTAGAGTCCATAAGACATAGGAGCAGAATTAGGCCATTCATCCCATCAAGTCTGCTCCATCGTTCCACCATGGCTGATCCCAAATCCCACTCAACCCCATACACTTGCCTTCTCGCCATATCCTTTGATGCCCTGACCAATCAGGAAACTATTAACTTCCCCCATAAGTATACACATAGACGGCCTCCACCGCAGTCTGTGGCAGAGCCTTCCACAGATTTACTACTCTCTGGCTAAAAAAAATTCCTTCTTACCTCTGTTCTAAAGGGTGGCCCCTCAATTTTGAGGTTGCGCCCTCTAGTTCTGGATACCCCCACCATAGGAAACATTCTCTCCACATCCACCCTATCTAGTCCTTTCAACATTTGATAGCTTTCAATGAGATCCCCTGCATTCTTCTAAATTCTAGTGAGTACAGGCCAAAAGCTGCCAAACACTCCCCATATGTTAACCCCATTCATTCCTGGGATCATCCTCGTGAACCTTCTCTGGACTCTCTCCAATAACAACACATCCCTTCTGAGGTATGGGGCCCAAAACTGTTGACAATACTCCAAGTGCGGCCTGACAAGTGTCTTATAAAGGCTCAGCATTATCTCCTTGCTTTTATATTCTATTCCCCTTGAAATAAATGCCAACATTTAATTTGCCTTATATACCACAAACTCAACCTGTAAATTAACCTTCTGGGAGTCTTGCAGGAGGACTAAATCCCTCTGCACCTCTGATGTTTGAAGCTTCTCCCCATTTAGATAATAGTCCATACTATTGTTCCTTTTACCAAAATGTATTATCATACATTTCCCAACACTGTATTCCATCTGCCACTTTTCTGCCCATTCTTCCAATTTGTCCAAGTCCTGCTGCAGTCACATTGCTTCCTCAGCACTACCTACCTCTCCATCTATCTCTGTATCATCCGCAGACCTTGCCACAGAACCATCAATTCCAGTATCCAAATCATTGACAAACTATATGAAAAGTAGCAGTCCCAATACTGACCCCTGAGGAACACCACTAGTCACTGGCAGCCAACCAGAAAAGGCCCCTTTAATTCTCACTCTCTGCCTCCTACCTGTCACTCTTTGGACTCCTTCCCTCCCTAGACTCCTCATACAGGTGCAATAATTAATTAACTGAATTTTAAATTGCACGCTGGCTTCACGAAATCTAACTTCCAATCACTGGATCATTAATCCAAACATGAAACTCTGGGTTAGTATGCCAGTAACATAACCGATATGCCACCACAACCAGAGGTTATTTTCAGCCACCACGTTTCTTTCCCCCATCTAGTACATAAAATTACCTTTTGTTCTCCCTTGTAAAGCATTCGTGTTTTCACTACTACTCTCGGGAGGGAGGTACTGGGGCCTTAGGTCCTACACCACCACGTTCAGTCCCAGCCACTATCCTTCTCACTTTCAAGAACTCTACAACTCACGTTTTGAGTATTATTTATTTATTTATTATTGTTATTTGTTTCTTTTTGTATTTGCACAATTTATCTTTATTTGCACATTGGTTGTTTGTCAGTCTTTATGTGTCGTTTTTCATTCATTCCATTGTATTTCTCTATTCTACTACGAATGTCTGCAAGAAAAATGAATCTCAGGGTAGCATGTGGTGATGCGCGTACTTTGATAGTAAATTTACTTAGAACTTTGAAGTTTAAAAGATGGACATCTAGAGTTAGAGGTCACTAATGTGATTTTTGCAACATTTTTGAAAATAGCACACCACAGCACAGAATAGGCCCTTTGGCCAATGATGTTGCATTGACATTATAACCTACTCTAAGATCACACTAACCCTTCCCTCCTGCATATCACTCCATTTTTCTACCACCTATGTGACTATGTAAGAATTTCTTAAATGCTCCGAATGTATTTGTCCCTACCACCATCTCTGGCAGAGTGTTACACACCCAGCACTCACTGTGTAAAAAAAAAACTTACCTCTGATATTCCCCACCCCCCACGTACTGTCCTCCTATCATCTTAAAATTATGTCAAACAGGTCAAAGGGTAGAGAACAGGCTTAGGATGCCCGCCAGTCCTCCAGGTTGTGGGGTTCAGCCCAGGGCTACCAACCCTGACTGATAAAACAACATTGTGACAGAAACAGCAATGAGTGTGACGGTATTCCTGAGTCTCTACCCAGGACTTGCATGACTGACAGTAGTGAAAATCAAGAAGAAGCTACTGACATGACGAAGGAAGCCCTGAACACCACTGGACATGGAGGCCCTTCATTGTGTCCCTGCATGCCAGTGGAAATGGGCGGTAAGTAAGTCAAGAATCAACCACATTGGTGGGGGTCTCGTGTAACATATCGTCCAATCCCAGCGAGGATAATAGATTTAGGTATGTGAATTAAGTACACTTATTAGCATAATTATCATTACTGAAACAAGATTTTTTAAAATTTCTGATTTATTTATTTACCTAAATTTAATTTTATTAACCAATGTGTGGCTTGAATACATCTCCCAAGATCAATGATTCAAAATTTTGGATATTAGTCCATTAAATTAATCTTAAACTCCTCTCCAAGGAATTACATCTGTCAACTCGGCTTAAGAAACCTGGGTTCATTCCCAGAATTTGTGTCACCTGGAGAGTCAGCATCACAAGGGCCATAAATAGCATCAATGCACAAAGTCTTTTCCCTAAGGTTGGGAAATCAACAACTAGAAGACATAGATTTACTGTGAGAAGGAAGAGAGTTAATCGCAATCTGAGGGGCAAGTTTTTCAAACTGAGGGTGGTCGATCTATGGAATGAATTGAGGCAGGAACATTAAAAACATTTAAAAGGCAATTGGCTTGGTTAGTAGATAGGAAAGGTTTAGAGGGTTACAGACCCAATGTGGCAAATGGGACTAGCTTTGGTGGATACCTTGGCTGGCATGGATTGGTTGTGTCGAAGGATCTCCTTCTGTAGTGTATGTTTTGTAAGATTGGGAAATACAGAACCAACTGATCTATGGCAAGTTGCTAAAGAGCAATAAGATCATGAATAAACTCTTCTTGGGCTTCTAGCTGGGTACAGGTATCATTCTTAACCAAAGTTTCGATGACAAACTCTAGCATCTTCATCAGGGATGATGCTGGGCATGTCTAGTCCGGTGGTATTTATACCCCCATCGTCCATCCCGCCTGATTGGTTAATCCTCATCCAATCAGATTTTCGCTGTCCCACCTTGTTTACAATCGATTTCCAGTTCTTACTTAAATTCGATTCTAAAATTCAATTGTAAACAAGATGGGGCATGGATATATAAAAATGATGGTCTCTCAGAATGAGTTGGGCTGAATGGCCTGTTTCTATGCCTTATGATTATGAAATTCAAGGTGAAATGATGCAGCACATGATCTATATTACAATACCAATACATCGCAAGTAGTCACTCCTAATTATTAAGGACTTATGAATTTGGCCAGTGAGTTTGGCTTGACTCTACAAGACAAATCAGTGGCAGGTGGTTAATTACCCTGGACTATATAAAGTTCACTATGTGTAGACAGAAATGTAACTAAGCAAATTGCATCTGTAACCAAGCATATATTCCTGCCCTATGAAAGGCATATTAGTCTTTCAACATCAAATAATTTTGTGCATCCATAATGGATAATGGCAACAAAGAGCACTGATTTGGTAGGTCTCAGGACAAATGACACAAATCAAAACTATCAACATGAGCTGTAGCTTTACCAGTTTTGTGTACTGTGCAAGGTTTTGTGATCATTTTTAATTCTGTACACTTTTCACCTCAAGAGCACTGGACAAGTAATAAATACTTAACATGGATTGTTAGTTCAGCTGCAGTTTGAACCCAGAATATGTCTGTATTGCTGCTACATCATACAGAAAGCTCAGTTGCTGGGCACAGATTTTTAAATGAATGTTACAAAATAAGATATTAGGTAATTAATAGTAGTATCTTTATTGCTGCTTTTGGGATCACAGTTCTCTCTTCTTTCTTACACTCTAGTTTCCTCTAGTTTCTTACACTCATGAGACAAATGGTTTCATGGGTATCATCAAAGGTAAGGTAGTATGACTCCCACTCTGAAATGTAGGTAGCCAAGTTGTACAGCCATTCGGCATGTGTGAGCCTTGATGGTGACTTACAACAATCTATTTCACCAACTTCTGACAACTGCGCTTGATACAGACCTGTAAACTGGACTAAAATATTGCACCTGAGCCCAGCCCCTCAATCTTAAACTAATGGTGTGAGTGGGATGTAAACACCATCCACACCATTTGGGAATCATTCTGAAGGCTGAATGTGACCAAGATATGCAAATCAATATACTCCATGCAAGTCAAGTCAAGTTTATTGTCATTTAACTACATACATATATTTAACGTACTAATGCATATAGAAACGTGATAATGTTTCTCTGAACCCGGGTGTAAAGCAGATTAATACACATAGCACACAATAACTTATGTAGGTAGGGATAAAATCGACAGATGAGTCATGCATAAGTAACAAACTAAAGTGCATAAATTAAATCCTGTAAAGTATGGAACAGATTAACCAGTGACACTTCAAATACGATGCGGCAGGGAGTTCAGAAGCCTACTGGCCTAGGGGAAGAAACTGTTTCCCATCCAGATCATTCCTGTTTTTATGCATCAGAGTCTCCTGCCTGATGATAGAAAGTCAAAGAGGATGCTGGGTAGATGGGTGGGATCCTCATTCAGACTGAGATTGTTCTTCTCACACCAATCCACCAGCCGCTCCACTTCCTTTCTGTACTCTGCAGAAGGCTGCAGAGTACAGTGATACTATTCTAAGCCAAAAAAAAATCAGATTGACCTTCAAACTAAGAACTGACAACATAGGCTATTTCCTGAAGTCCAATATTGCTCCTTGGTAAAGGCCAAAAGGAGTTTCAGATGATAATGTATATACAGTGGTACTAAACAACTAAATTTTGGGTCGTTTATAGAAATTGATCAGAACTAACCAGTTGAGTGCAGATGTCCAATGAAATGGAAATGGGTCTTGTTACCATAAGACCATGAGATATAGGAGCAGAATTAGGCCATTTGGCCATCGAGTCTGCCCCCCATTCAATCATGACTGATCCTTTCTCCCTTCTTCAGCCCCACTCCCTGGACTTCTCCCCGTAACTTTTGATGCTGTGTGTCAATCTCTGCCTTAAATACACCCAGAGTCCTGGCCTCCACAGCACCCTGTGGTAACAATTTCCACAAATTCACCACCCTCTGGCTAAAGAAATTTCTCTGCATCTTTGTTTTAAATGGATCTCTTTCTCTCTCTGGAAGCTGTGCCCTCTTGTTCTAGACTCCCCCATCATGGGAAACATCCTTTCCACATCTACTCTATCTCAGCCTTTCAACATTTGAAAGGTTTCAATGAGATCCCCCCCCCCATCCTTTTAAATTCCAGCAAATGCAGACCCACAGCCATCAAACATTCCTTGTTTGATAACCCTTTTATTCCCAGAATCATCCTTGTGAACCTGTCATACGGGGGGAGGGGGGTGCGTTGGGAGCGGACCCAAATGCAAGACACAGACACTGAAGTACTAGGAACAGGACTCGGAGTGTCAAGAAAGCAAGGGAAGTGGGGAAGAAAGGATGCTGGACATTGACACAGGCCCTGGATGACACTAGGATGCAGGGCCTGGGCTAGGACATGGACAAGAAACATGGAACCTGGACAAGGAACTAGGAACAAGGAGCCTGGACTAGTGGCACGGAACTCCGGAACCAGAGCCTGGACAAGGACCCAGAACCTGGGTCTTAGTTGGGACTTGGAACCTGGGTCTTGACTGGGAACCGGAACCTGGGTCTAGGCTAGGACTCGGGACAAGGATCTTGGCAAGGACAGGACATGGAACTCCTGCACAGGATGAGGCACATGGACAGGACGAGAACACAAAGCCTTGACTTGGACAGGACGAGGTTCTTGGACGTGGCTTGGACAGGACGAGGGAACCCCAGCACCGGGCTGGGCGAGGCACATGGACAGGACGAGAACACGAAGCCTTGACTTGGTCGAGGAAGACAGGAACGCAGAGCCTTGGTCGAGGGAGAACAGGAATGCAGAACACAGAGTCTTGGTCTTGGGGGGACAGGAACACAGAACACAGAGCCTTGGTCTTGCGGAGGACAGGAACACAGAGCCTTGGTTGTGAGAAAACAGGAACATGGAACATAGAGCCGCGACCACTCCTTGGGAACAGGACTTGGGGCCGGGACTCAACACAGAGTCAGGACCCCTCCGAGGGAGCCAGGACTCATACACAGAACACTAAGAGACAGATCTCCACTCAAGGTAGCGGCAAGCGGCCGGACCTACCCAGCGGAGGTGTGGGCACAAAGAGACGGTTCCTAACACAAGGTAGTGGCAAATGGCCAGACCTACCTAGCGAAGGCATGGACACAGGGACAGTTCCTAACTCAAGGTAGCGGCAAACAGCTGGACCTACCTAGCGAAGGCGTGGGCACAAAGAGACAGTTCCAAACAACGAAAGACAGTTCTTTATCAAGACATAGCAAGGCTCCGGTCTTGCTCTGGTGGTAGAACTTGACAGCGATACAGGCGAGGACGTAGGCAGAGGCTTCAGAAGGAGGGGGAAGGGGGGAAGGGGGAATGGGGAAGGGGGGAAGGGGGAACGGGGGAGGGGGGAGGTCGGGTCCAACAACTGAAGCTGAACCCAGGAGCTGTTTATGTAGCCAGACCAAAATGGGAATCATGTGCCTCAATTAAGGCACACAACAGGACAAGGGAAAACTGGAAAACCTGGAAAAAGGAACATTGGACTGGACCGTGAGCCAGAATGCGGACTTCATAGACCGGACCATGACAGAACCTCCTCTGAACCCTTTCCAATACCAGCATATCTTTTCTTATATGATGAGCTCAAAACTATTCACAATACTCAGGTGAGTCCTCACCAGCGCCTTATAAAGCCTCAGCTTCACCTCCCTGCTCTTGTATTCTAGACCTCTTGAAATGAATGCTAACATTGCATTTGCCTTCCTCACTACTGACTTAATCTGCAAGTTAACCTTTAGGGTGTTCTGCACAAGGATTCCCAAGTCCCCTCGCATCTCAGACTTTTGGATTTTCTCCCTGTTTAGAAAGTAGTCCGCACATTTATTTCTACTACCAAAGTGCATGACAATGCATTTTCCAACATTGTATTTCATTTGTCACTCTCTCGCCCATTCTCCTAATCTGTCCTTCTGTGGCCTACCTGTTTCCTCAACGCTACCTGCCCTTCTACCAATCTTTGTATCGTCTGCAAATTTGGCTCCAACGCCATCTATTCCATCATCTAAATCATTGATATACAACATGAAAAGAAGTGGTCCCAACACCGACCCCTGCAGAACACCATTAGTCACTGGCAGCCAACCAGAAAAGGATCTTTTTATTCCCACTCTTTGCCCCCTACTAATCATCCAATGCTCTAACATGCTAGAATCTTCCCTTTAATACCATGGGCTTGTAGCTGGTCCAGGTGATTTATGTACCCTTAGGTCTTTCAGCTTCTTGAGCACCTTCTCCTTTGTAATAGTAACTGCACTTTTCTTCCATCACACCCTTGAATATCTGGCACACTGCTAGTGTCCTCCACAGTAACACAGACGCAAAATACTTATTTAGTTCCCTGCCATCTCCTTGTCCTGTTATTATTTCTCCTGCCTCATTTTCTTGCAATCCTATATCCACTCTCATCTCACTTTTATTTTTTACATACTTGAAAAGGGTTTTACTTTGATATTGTTTGCTAGCTTGCTTTCATATGTCATCTTATCCCTCCTAAAGATTCTTTGTAAGTTTTTAAGAGCTTCCCAATCCTCTATTTTCCCACTAGTTTTTGCTTTGTTGTATGCCCTCTGTTTTGCTTTTACATCAGCTTTGACTTCCCTCAGATGTACTATTTTGCCATTTGAGTATTTCTTTGTTTGTGGAATGCATCTATCCTGTACCTTATTCATTTTTCCCAGGAACTTACACTATTGCTGCCCCGCTGTCATCCCTGCCAGCATTTCCTTCCAATTTACTTAGGCCAACTCCTCTCTCACACCACTGTAATTTTCTTTACTCCACTGAAATACTGCTATGTCAGACTTTACTTTCTCCCTATCAAATTTCAAGTTGAACTCAATCATATTGTGATCACTGTCTCCTAAGGGTTCTTTTACCTTAAGCTCCCTGGTCGCCTCCAGTTCATTATGTAACACCCAATCCAGTATAGCTGATCCACTAGCAGGCTCAATAACAAATTACTTTAAAAAGTCATCTCGTAGTTACACATACGCAGAGCAAGAATGATGACAGGACAGTTGGATTAAACCTTTTAAATGAGTCATACTAATCTCTGCACATGCTGGGCAATTTACAGTGCAAAAGTGATGAACCAGACCATAAAGCTGAAACATGCACACTTGAAAGCCTGTGTAAAAAGGGAGGCCCAATTGATTCAAGCGGCGATCAATTGGCTGGCCACATGCACACTTGCCATACCCCTGCAATCAATTCAGATCTGTGTGCGAGTAATAAAATGATACCAGTAAATGGGAACTCATTAGTAAGATGAAGTGACAAATAGCAATGGATTCCGGTCCCTTTTCCTCTGGTTACCAGCTCAAGCTAGCTTCAGTAAACTGAAAACGAGCATTTTTTTCCCTCTGTTGACATGATTTGCGCAGCGTTCGCAAAGCCGGCATCTTTTCACTTGTGTCTGATTGTCCTTGAGAAAGCAATAGTGAGCCAATGTAGTTAGCTGCTGCAGTCCATATAATGAAAGTACTCCCATTCTATGAATGCATAGGGAGTCCAGGATTTTGACCCATTTCTAGGAGCTGATAGATTCCCACTCGTAGTGGCTGCTGGAAATGGGAACAAGAGATTCTGAAGATGCTGGAAATCTTGAGGATCTTCCAGACTGATAACGGGTTTCTGCCCGAAACAAAGACTGTTTATTCCTTTCCATAGATGCTGTCTCACCTACTGAGTTCCTTCCACATTTTTTGTGTGTTGCTGGAACTGGGCTAATTTTCCTAGAAAACATAAGACTGCGAGGTGACCTGTCAGAGGCCTTTAACATTACTGAGAGGTTTGATAGAATGGGTATAAGAAGGCTGTTCCTACTTCACTAGAGCTTTCTGTAGTTGTTAAAACTACAATCGGAACTTCTCAACAGACAAAATGCTCAAACTGAGACACTTGTTGTCACAAGGCGGAGCTGAGGTGAAGAGAACAGATGCCCTTAAGGAGAAGCTCATTAAACACATGAAGGAGAAAGAAAGGAAATGTTATTGGGGTTAGATGAAGGAAGTATGAGAAGAGGCTCATGTGCAGCACAAGCACCGGTCTGATGACCTGATTCTGTACTAAACATTAGAAATTATGTACATTTATAACTTTCCTTGCATTAATTAAACCAGTTCTTCCTGTTACCTAGCAACATGACCCTGTTTGGTTATCAATTCATTGCCAGAATTAACTTTGAATTATTTTGTCCCAGGACCTCACTGGAGACCTTCCTCCTATAGTGTCAGCACTTCCCCAGGGGAACTTTAGTTGCAGCTGGCCTTGGTTAAGGACATGTCTGTCAGTGTTAGATCTCTCAGGTTTCTTTCTGAGTATGATTCGCGTTTCCCCCTAGGCACTAATATACTGCTTTATGGATTTAAACATTTTCATTACTGAAAGACTCTGCTGTTGGCTTTTAGTACCATGGAAGAAAGAATTGAGAACAAGTGCTGAATAGTCTGTTTTCTTTCAGGAATGTTGTTGTTTTGTATGGTAGCTGTATCCTCTTCACACTTCTAATTGTTTGGCTTGATTCACGATGAAGTGTCGCCCGTGAGGGGCAGGCGCGAGTGTGTCTGTTGGCCAGATCGATCTTCGTCTGGCATCTCGTCCACAGGCGTCCCAACATGGGTGGCCCTGAGCTGGCATCGCCTGATGGAATCCTTGAAGTACGCAAGCCTCCATGCAATGTCAGTGTGTCAGTCCAGGTTGCGGAAGTTTTAGGGAATTGAAAATAGTAAAATAGAGTGCGTAAGGATAATGATAAATGATGATCAATCACACTAGTATACTCTCAGTGGCCACTTTAATAGGTACTTCGTTGTCCTAATAAAGTGGCTACTGAATTAATGTTTGTGGTCTTCTGCTGCTGTAGCCCGTCCACTTCAAAGTTCAATGTTCTGTGCATTCGCACATGCTCTTCTTCACACTTCTGTTGTAATGCATGGTTATTTAAGTTACTGTCAGCTCGAACCAGTCTGGCCATTCTCCTCTGACCTATCTCATTCACAGGGGTTTTAGCCCACAGAACTGCCACTTGCTGGATTTTTTTTGTTTTTTGCATTATTTTCTGTAAACTCTAGAGACTGTTCTGCATGAAAATCGAGGAAATTAGCAGTTTTTAAGATACTCAAACCACCCTGTGTGGTACAAATAATCACTCCATGGTCAAAGTCACTTAGATCACATTTCTTCCCCATTCTGATATTTGGTCTGAACAACAACTGAACCCCTTGACACGCCTGCATGCTTTTGTGCATTGAGTTGCTGCCACATGATTAGATATTTGCATTAACGAGCAGGTGTACGGATGTACTTAATGAAGCTGCCACTGCTTAATAGTCATAGAAAGAGGAAATAACATACATTATATAAAATACATTAAAATATGGAATAATAAACATGAGTGATTCCTACCATTATTATAATACATTGAAGTGAGGAGGTAGACAAAGATGATAGGGTATATGATTCTTGCAATGCAAACATTAATTCTATTTCTCTCTCCATAGATGTTTCCTTATCTGCTGGACAGTTCAAACCTATTTCACAAATAACTGTTCGAAATTTTAAAGAGAAAATGATCAAGAAGAAGTTCACAATTGGTATTACAATGAAAAGATCTGCTGGAGCCATCTTGCAAGGAGTTGTCATGCTCCAGTGATGTCTTGGAGGACCACTGTCAGCCCTTTAAAACAGTCAGCTATTGCAAACATTCGGCAGAGTATACAGGCCTACATTGACTGTGAGCCAGGATCTGCCTCGCCAAGAGATGAAGGTGAAGAGGACCCTTCTTGAATAAGGGCGAATAAACTGAATTCACGAGCTTGGAGATCTCACAAAGGCACTGTTTCCTCTTTATTCAGCACAGCTTTAAATTGCCTTCACAGCTACATCTCTGAGATGGAACAGATAGTTATGTTGCTGAGAGACAATATCTTGTCAGGATTTTGGATTTAAATGACAGTTTTCTATCATCTAACCCAGGCAGCAATAAAAATCTATTCATGTGTCTTTATATATTTAGAAAATAGACTCAAGGAAAAGTTGACACATGTTCTGTCCCATAATGTTTACACTGAGCCACTATAATTATCATGGAAAAGGATAGAATCAAAGAGGACAGGAAAATTTTTAATTGAGGAAAGGCAAATTATGAGGCTATAAGGCTAGAACTTGCAGGTGTGAATTGGGATGATGTTTTTGCAGGGAAATGTACTATGGACATGTGGTCAATGTTTAGAGATCTCTTGTGGGATGTAAGGGCTGAATTTGTCCCAGTGAGGAAGATAAAGAATGGTAGGGTGAAGGAACCATGGGTGACAAGTGAGGTGGAAAATCTAGTCAGGTGGAAGAAGGCAGCATACATGAGGTTTAGGAAGCAAGGATCAGATGGGTCTATTGAGGAATATAGGGAAGCAAGAAAGGAGCTTAAGAAGGGGCTGAGAAGAGCAAGAAGGGGGCATGAGAAGGCCTTGGCGAGTAGGGTAAAGGAAAACCCCAAGGCATTCTTCAATTATGTGAAGGAAAAAAGGATGACAGGAGTGAAGGTAGGACCGATTAGAGATAAAGGTGGGAAGATGTGCCTGGAGGCTGTGGAAGTGAGCGAGGTCCTCAATAAATACTTCTCTTCGGTATTCACCAATGAGAGGGAACTTGATGATGGTGAGGACAATATGAGTGAGGTTGATGTTCTGGAGCATGTTGATATTAAGGGAGAGGAGGTGTTGGAGTTGTTAAAATACATTAGGACAGATAAGTCCCGGGGCCTGACACAGTATTCCCCAGGCTGCTCCACGAGGCGAGAGAAGAGATTGCTGAGCCTCTGGCTAGGATCTTTATGTCCTCGTTGTCCACGGGAATGGTACCGGAGGATTGGAGGGAGGCGAATGTTGTTCCCTTGTTCAAAAAAGGTAGTAGGGATAGTCTGGGTAATTATAGACCAGTGAGCCTTACGTCTGTGGTGGGAAAGCTTTTGGAAAAGATTCTTAGAGATAGGATATATAGGCATTTAGAGAATCATGGTCTGATCAGGGACAGTCAGCATGGTTTTGTGAAGGGCAGATCGTGTCTAACAAGCCTGATAGAGTTCGTTGAGGAGGTGACCAGGCATATAGATGAAGGTAGTGCAGTGGATGTGATCTATATGGATTTTAGTAAGGCATTTGACAAGGTTCCACACGGTAGGCTTATTCAGAAAGTTAGAAGGCATGGGATCCAGGGAAGTTTGGCCAGGTGGATTCAGAATTGGCTTGCCTGCAGAAGGCAGAGAGTGGTGGTGGAGGGAGTACATTCATATTGGAGGATTGTGACTAGTGGTGTCCCACAAGGGTCTGTTCTGGGACTTCTACTCTTCGTGATTTTTATTAACAACCTGGATGTGGGGGTAGAAGGGTGGGTTGGCAAGTTCGCAGACGACACAAAGGTTGATGGTGTTGTAGATAGTGTAGAGGATTGTCAAAGATCGCAGAGGGACATTGATAGGATGCAGAAGTGGGCTGAGAAGTGGCAGATGGAGTTCAACCCGGAGAAGTGTGAGGTGGTACACTTTGGAAGGACAAACTCCAAGGCAGAGTACAAAGTAAATGGCAGGATACTTGGTAGTGTGGAGGAGCAGAGGGATCTGGGGGTACATGTCCACAGATCCCTGAAAGTTGCCTCACAGGTGGATAGGGTAGTTAAGAAAGCTTATGGGGTGTTAGCTTTCATAAGTTGAGGGATAGAGTTTAAGAGTCGCGATGTAATGATGCAGCTCTATAAAACTCTGGTTAGGCCACACTTGGAGTACTGTGTCCAGTTCTGGTCACCTCACAATAGGAAGGATGTGGAAGCATTGGAAAGGGTACAGAGGAGATTTACCAGGGTGCTGCCTGGTTTAGAAAGTATGCATTATGATCAGAGTTTAAGGGCATTAGGGCTTTACTCTTTGGAGAGAAGGAGGATGAGAGGAGACATGATAGAGGTGTACAAGATAATAAGAGGAATAGATAGAGTGGATAGCCAGCGCCTCTTCCCCAGGGCACCACTGCTCAATACAAGAGGGCATGGCTTTAAGGTAAGGGGTGGGAAGTTCAAGGGGGATATTAGAGGAAGGTTTTTTACTCAGAGAGTGGTTGGTGCGTGGAATGCACTGCCTGAGTCAGTGGTGGAGGCAGATACGCTAGTGAAGTTTAAGAGACTACTAGACAGGTATATGGAGGAATCTAAGGTGGGGCCTTATATGGGAGGCAGGGTTTGAGGGTTGGCACAACATTGTGGGCCGAAGGGCCTGTACTGTGCTGTACTATTCTATGTTCTATGTTCTATAAGCAGCACCTACAGAAATATGGTTGTGTTTTGCACTGTAACCAGGATCATGTCTCAATACAATTAACTTAAAAAGGAAAGTTGGTATTTTGGATGTTTTCATTGTTTAGGGCTGCTTTGAGCACCAAAGCAACTCTCTAAAACAGATCATTCTTTCTCTGGTCTCCTCCAAGAAGCTCACTCTGCTGGCAAACAGATAACGGCAGCTGCCTGAATCCAGACAGAATATAGAGGGAATCTATGCAATGTGATTAATGGAACGCATCATGGTTACTTTTATTCAACCTGTTAATTTTCCAACAGGAATTTCTGGATAGGAGCAAGACTCCTGACACATGATAATTATCTAAACCAGGAGGCTGCTGGGGGAACATCA
The DNA here is from genome assembly GCF_030028105.1 of Mobula birostris. NCBI lineage: Eukaryota > Metazoa > Chordata > Chondrichthyes > Myliobatiformes > Myliobatidae > Mobula > Mobula birostris. The sequence continues at coordinate 30,776,423 of NC_092377.1, forward strand.
TTACTGTGGCTGATAATCAGTTTCTGTTAGGGTATTCCTTTGTAATGTAATCAGTGAAGGTTTCCGTAATGAAATTAGTAATGAGTTAGAGATTAAATAAAATAAAAAGTATCCTGTTTATGCACTTTAAATTTTAGATTTTAGATTAGACTAACTTATTTGTCACATGTACATGGAAATATTGAGACATACAGTGAAATGAATCGTTTGTTGCAGCAAACAACACAGTCCAAGGATGTGCTTGGTCTGGGGGCAGATGGTAAGTGTCCCCATGCTTCCAACACCAACATAACATGCCCACTACTTATTAACAATTTTGGAATGTGAGAGGAAACTGAAGCACCCGGAGGAAACCCATGCAGGTAAAGGGAGAACATACAAGCTCCTTACAGACAGTGGGTCTGACAGGTAGTCTATCTAATCTAAAATTTTTCAAACTTCTCTGCTGTAAGGAGAACCCCAATTTCTCCAAATAAGTGATACCGGTCTCTGTGTTCCTACTCCATATCATCTCTAAGGTCTTCACATCCTTCCTAAAATGAATGCTCAAACTTGTAAATAAAATTCTAGCTCTGGTTGAAACAATACTTACATGAGGTTCCATATAACTTTCTTTTATAGTTGGATCAGTCGTGATTAGATTCAGCTCCTGAATTTCATTTGCCCATTAAAAGAGGTGCAAAATTGACAGTGGGCAGACAATGGATCAATTTGTCCCAGTGCTGCTTTGTGTCATCTTCATACACATCAGGTGAAAGGACCTGTTTGCTGAGGAGGTGCCAACTGGCATGTTTGCTTCATATCAAAGGATATTCACCACAGATCACTTCATGAGTCTCGCACACCAGCTGAAATAACATCCCCGTACTCAGAAACGGGAAATCACTGAATCTACATCCTACCACAGTTCACAGACTCAGCAGCCAACATGGATGAGAACGCTACCACCGTCATATGGATAGCAGGTGTGTACTGAGGGGTCCATTCAGGTCGTCCCACCAAAACCTAAAACATAAGAATTGTGATGTTCAAATCAGGTAAGACTGACCTATATAAGAGATTGAGATACATCATCTATTAAGCTATCAGAGATACCAAGAGGCAATATAAGGGAAAAATCAAGTTCCAGACCAATCTTCAGATGTGGCAGGGCTTGCATGCTGTAACAAAGCCTTCTTGATGTGTGTCACGCATTCAATGCGCACTTTAAACAGAAGGGGATTGGAAAGTTACCTCCCACCTCAACAGCGCAACTGAATCTACTGTTGCAGATGTAAGAACAGTCTTCCAGAGAGTGAAGCCGCGGAAAGCATCGGGCCAGGTGGAGCCTCGTCCACGTCCTTAGCTCCTGTGCTGATCAGCTGGCGGGGCTAAATGCAGACATTTTTAACCTCCTCCGCTTCAATGTGAAGTTCCAACTTGCTTTAAGGAATATCATCCTGGTCACTAAGAAAAACAAGATAATGCACTTCTATGACTACTGCTGAGTGTCCCTGACATACACCATCACGAACTGGCTCAAGGGGCTGGTTATGGCACACATCAACTCCAGCTTCCCAGCAGAAGTAGGCCATTCAGCCCAGTGAGTTTGCTCTGCCATTCAATCAAGGTCGATTTATTTTCCCACTCAACTCCATCTCCTGCCTTCTCCCCATAACCTTTGTGCCTTTATTAATCAAGAATCTATCAACCTCCGCATTAAATATACCCAATGACAACCTTGACTGGCTCTAATTCGCCTAACTATGAGAAAGGTTCATGGTGGACTCCAATTCCCTGGCCCTACACACATCTCTGGAGCATCTGGGCAGAAAAGACGCCTGTGCTAATTTATTGTTCATTAACGATAGCTTTGTATTCAATACCATAATTCTAAGAAAACTCATCTCCAAACTTGTAGACCCGGTACTCAACACCTCTCCTAGCAACCGGACCATTAACTTCATGACCAACAGCAGAGCAGCAGTTGACTATTCTCAACAAAGGCGCCTCAGATGGTAGTGTCCTCAGCCCTCTACTCTCTTTCCTGCACACTCATGACTATGTGTCCGGTTTCTGCTCTAGCTCCATCCACCAGTTTAGGTGACATCATAGTGGGCCAAATCTGAGATAACAGTGAGTCAGGGTACAGGAAGGAGACAGGGAGCCTAGTGACATGGTGTTGTGACAACAACTTTTCCCTCAGTATTGGCAAAACAAGCGAGCTGGTCATTAACATCAGGAAGGGAGGTGGTACACAGGCTCCTGTTTATATCAACAGTGCTGAGGTTGAGAGGTTTGAAAGCATTAAGTTCCTAGGAGTGAACATCACTAGTAACTTGACTGGATCTAACCACCATGATGCCATTTCCTAGAAAGAGCACCAGCACCTTTACTTGCTCAGGAGGTTAATTTGGCAGGTGCCCTTTGACCTTCACCATAGAAAGCATCCTATCCAGTGTGCGTCACAGCATGGTTTAGCAACTCCTCTGCTTGTAACTACAAGAAACTGCAGAGTTGTGACTACAGTCAGTCTCCCTCCATGAACTCGGTCTACACTTCTTGCCTCCTCGGTGAAGTAGCCAACATAACCAAAGGGAACACTCGACCTGGACATTTTCTCTTCTTCACCCTCCCATTGGGCAGTAGATATAAAAGTCTGAAAGCACCTACCACCAGGCTCAAGATTATAGAGAAACAGAGAGAACCTACAGCACAATACAGGCCCTTCGGCCCACAAAACTGAGCCGAACATGTCCTTACCTGAGAAATTACCTACGTTACCCATAGCCCTCTATTTTTCTGAGCTCCATATACATGTCCAGGAGTCTCTTAAAACAGTGGTCCCCAACCACCGGGCTATGGACTGGTACCGGGCCACGAGGAAACGATATGAGTCAGCTGCACCTTTCCTCATTCCCTGTCACGCACTGTTGAACTTGAACATAGGGATGCCAACTGTCCCTTACTTGACAGGACATCCCATATATTGGGCTAAATTGGTTTGTCCCATACAGGACCGCCCTTGTCTCGTATTTCCCCCGCTAAGGTAGAGTGTGCCTATAAAACTTTTTGTGCCGAAATGGGGTAAAGTGAGGAAGCAATTACCATTAATTTATATGGGAAAAATTTTTGAGCATTCCCAGACCCAAAAAAATAACCTACCAAATCATACCAAATAACACATAAAACCTAAAATAACTCTATCATGTAGTAAAAACAGGAATTATATATGATAAATACACAGCCTATATAAAGTAGAAATAATGTATGTACAGTGTAGTCGGGAAGACTAAGCCAAAACTGATATGTGGAAAATAAATCGGCACGTACACGCTTATGCATGTCACATATGTGCACGCAGGTGCCTGCGCAAGGCTTCATGGTCATGGTAGTCTTTCTTGGGGTAACCACAAGTGTCCCGTCAACACACACAAAAAATGCTCGTGGAACGCAACAGGCCAGGCAGCATCTATAGGAAGAGGTACAGTCGACGTTTCGGGCCAGGACCCTTCATCAGGATTTGACTGCTACTCTTGTCCCTTATTTGGGAGTGAGAAAGTTGGCAACCCTAACTGTAAGAGATATGTTGAGGTGAGTTTAACCCTAATTGAACACCACCCCCCCCACCCCCCGGGGTCGGCCAGTCCGCAAGAATATTGTCAATATTAAACCGGTCCGCAGTGCAAAAAAGGTTGGGGACCCCTGTCTTAAAAGACCCTATCGTATCCGTCTCCACCACCATCGCCGGCAGCCCATTCCACACACTCACCACTCTCTGCATAAAAAACTTACCCTTGATATCTCCGAGACTTGGATGGCTCAGGGGCAGGAATGGTTACTTTGAGTGCCAGGCTTTATGTGTTTCAGAAAGGACAGGGAGGGAGGCAAAAGAGGTGGGGGCATGGCACTGTTGATCAGAGATAGTGTCACGGCCGTAGAAAAGGAGGAAAACATGGAGGGATTGTCTATGGAGTCTCTGTGGGTGGAGGTTAGGAACAGGAAGGGGTCAATAACTCTGCTGGGTGTTTTTTATAGACCACCCAATAGTAACAGGAACATCGAGGAGCAGATAGGGAGACAGATTCTGGAAAGACGTAATAATAACAGGGTTGTCGTGGTGGGAGATTTTAATTTCCCAAATATCAATTGGCATGTCTCTAGATCGAGGGCTTTAGATGGGGTGGAGTTTGATAGGTGTGTTCAAGAAGGTTTCTTGACACAATACGTAGATAAGCCTACAAGAAGAGAGGCAAGAAGATGATAAGGCTAGCAGGAAGGAGCTCAAGAAAGAAATTAGGAGAGCCAGAAGGGGCCATGAGAAGGCCTTGGTGGACAGGATTAAGGAAACCCCAAGGCATTCTCTAAGTATGTGAACAGCAAGAGTATAAGACGTGAGAGAATAGGACCAATCAAGGGTGACAGTGGAAAAGTGTGTATGGAACCAGAGGAAGTAGCGGAGGTACTTAATGAATACTCTGCTTCAATATTCACTATGGAAAAGGATCTTGGTGATTGTAGTGATGACTTGCAGCAGACTGAAAAGCTTGAGCATGTAGATTTTAAGAAAGAGGATGTGCTGGAGCTTTTGGAAAGCATCAGGTTGGATAAGTCACTGGGACCGGACAAGATGCACCCCAGGCTACTGTGAGAGGCGAGGGATGAGATTACTGAGCCTCTGGTGATGATCTTTACATCTTCAATGGGGACAGGAGAGGTTCCGGAGGATTAGAGGTTTGCGGATGTTGTTCCATTATTCAAGAAAGGGAGTAGAGATAGCCCAGGAAATTAATCGTCTTAAGTGGTTGGTAATTTGATGGAGAAGATCCTGAGAGGCAGGATTTATGAACATTTGGAGAGGCATAATATGAATAGTCAGCATGGCTTTGTGAAAGGCAGGTCATGCCTTACGAGCCTGATGATGTTAGAGCAGTAGATGTAGTGTATATGGATTTCAGCAAGGCATTTAACAAGGTACCCTAAGCAAGGCTTATTATTATAGAATGGTACCATAAAATGGAATCTTGACGTCACAATCTAACTCACTATGTCCTTGCCTGCCTGCACTGCACCTTTTCTGCACCATTTTATTTTGCACTCTGTAATTGTTTTCCCTTGAACTGTTGTAATGAAATGATCTGGACGGGTGGCATGTAAAACTAAGTTTTACACTGCAGTTTGGTACATGTGACAATAATAAACCAATTTACCAGTCTGAAATACAATGTAGCCAAGGGAACACTCACCAGTGCATTGGCAGCACAGATGTGGGAGGTGGTTCAGGGCTCATTGTCTGCTGGCCACCTCTTGTGCAAGAACATTGGTGCCTGAGAGGAATTGGGTGTGCTCCATCCTTCTACACAGAACTGCCTACAGTGAACAAAGGCTTCTGTTAATGAACACTTTCCCTTAAGGAGATGCACCATCTGCAGTTTTTTTCTCATGTGTATTCTTCAGGTATGAAGAATACACAGTTTTAAATCAACTTTCCCCAAAGCCCTTCACAATTGGAGGAAGAGGCTCACATCAACAGCCAAATGCCTTCCTATTTGATAGCTATATCTCCATTTTTTTCCTGTCATGTCTCATGAACAGTGCAGCAAGATTCCTCTTCCATTCCTCAGTCACGAGCAATTACTTTTTCCTCAAAACAACCCTGCCACCAGATTTTAGATTTATGACTGTACAATGGCGTCATCCAGTGGCAGGGGAAACAAACTGCATTGGTTTGCAAGGCACCACTCCGACCAGATCAGCAGGTATATGTTGTGTATTTAATATCGCAGTCATATTTGTGTAATATTGTAAATATGTTGTTTGATTGAGCATTCTCTGTTTGCTTATATAATTCATTGTGGGTTGTAAGAAGTACGTAAATGGCATTCATCATTACACCACCACATCACATGCGAACACCTCACTGAAGAGAGGGAAAGTAAAACTAAGTAGACACCATCTCGGCTCAGTGTTTTACATTTGACTAGTTTATGGAGTTACAAAACTTAACAATATACAAATTATTCTTCATCTAAATTAAACTATTCTTGAGCTCAACACCTTTTATGCACGCTTTGAAATGGAGAATAAAACTACAGCAATGAGGACTCCTGCAGTACCCGGTGACCCTGTTTTCTCTGTCTCAGAGGCCGACATCAGATTGTCTTTCAAGAGGGTGAACCCTTGCAAGGCGGCAGGACCCTATGGGGTATCCACCAGGGCTCTGAAAACCTGTGCCAACCAGTTGGCAGGTGTGTTCAAACACATTTTCAATCTCTGATGGCTACAGTCAAAATTTCCCACCAGCTTCAAAAAGGCAACGACATACCAGTGTCCAAGAAGAGCAGGGCGAGCTGCCTTAATGATTATCATCCAGTGGCATTCACATCTACGGTGATGAAGTGCTTTGAGAGGTTGGTTATGGCTAGAATCAATTCCTGCCTCAGCAAGGACCTGGACCCACTGCAAATTGCCTATCACCACAATAGGTCTACAGCGGATGTGATCTCATTGGCTCTTTGTGTAGCCTTGGATCACCTGGGCAATACTAATACTTGTGTCAGGCTGCTGTTTATTGTCTGCAGCACAGCAGTTAACTCAATCGTTCCTACAGGTCTGATCAAAAAGCTCCAAAACCTGGGTCTCTGTACCTCCATCTGTAACTGGATCCTCAACTTCATCACTGGAACATCTGCGCAGGTTGGAAATAACGTCTCTGCCTCACTGATAATCAACACTGGCGCAGCAGAAGGATGTGTGCTTAGCCCACTGCTCTACTCTCTTCATACCCATGACTGTGTGGCTAGGCACAGCTCAAGTGCCATCTATAACTTTGATGACGATACAACTATTGTTGGAGTAAGCTCAGATGGTGACGAGAAGATGTGCAGGAACTAGATATATCAGCTAGTTGACTGGTCTCACACTAACAACCTTCCACTCAACGTCAGTGAGACTAAAGAGTTGGTTGTGGACTTCAGAAAGGGTAAGATGAGACAATGAAACAATGAAACAATAGCTTTCACAGAGAGATCAGAAGTGGAAATGGAGAGTTCCTGGATGTCAGCTGCTCTGAGGACCTATCCTGGGACCAACATATCAATGCAGTTATAAAGGAGGCACAACAGAGGATATACTTCATTAGGAGTTTGAGGCGATTTGATATGTCACCAAAGACAGTCGCAAATTTTCACAGATGTACCATGGAGAGCATTCTAAGGTGAGACCTCACTTTGAATATTGTAAGCAGGTTTGGGGCCCTTATCTTAGAAAGGATGTGCTGAAACTGGAGAGGGTTCAAAGAAGGTTCACAAAAAATATTCCAGGATTGAGTGGCTTGCTATACAAAGAGTCTCTGATGTCTCTGGGCCTGTATTCACTGGAATTCAGAAGAATGAGGGGTGACCTCATTGAAACCTATCAAATGGTGAAAGGCTTTGATAGAATGCATATGGAGAGGGTGTTTCTGATGGTGGGAGAGTCTAAGACCAGAGGACACAGCCTCAGAATAGATGGGTATCAGTTTAGAACAGAGATGGGAAAGAATTTCTTTAGCCAGAGAGTGGTGAATCTGTGGAGTTCTTCTGAGCTGTGGAGGCTAAGTCTTTATGTACATTTAAGACAGAGGTTGATAGATTCTAGATTGATCAGGGCATGAAGGGATACGGGGAGAAGGAAGGAAATTGGGGCTGCGAGGGAAATTGGATGAGCCATGATGAAATGGCGGAGCAGACTTGACCTAACGCATCCATCATTAAGGAGAATGTTCACCCAGAACATGCCCTCTTCTCATTGCTACCATCAGGAAGGAGGTACTGGAGCCTGAAGACACAGACTCAATGATTCTGGAACAGCTTCTTCCCTTCTGCCATCAGATTTCTGAATGGACTATGAACCCATGAACACTACCTCACGACTTTCATTCCCCTCTTTTTGCACTACTTAATTAATTCAACTTAAAAAAAATATATACACTTACTGTAATTTACAATTTTTATTATTATGCATTGCAATGTACTGCTACCGCATAACAACAAATCTCGTGACAGCGATATTAAACCTGATTCTGATTCTGACTTGCGATCTGATGTTCACAATGAAAAATAACATTAAAGCGAACAAAAGATTTGAAACATTATTATTTATCCCTCCCCCTACCACTGCTACCTAAAACAGATTTTCTCTTACCCAGTTCTGATGAAAGTTCCCTGACTTGAAACATTGATTATAGTATTTCTCGTCCTGGCCTGCAGAGTGTTTCCGGGACTTATTTGTTTTTATTTCAGATTTCTCGCAACTGCAGTTTTTTGATTTTCTGAACATTCCTTTTTCTTAGGCAGTCCCGGGGGATTGAGAACAACTTCAGCCACAGAGCAATCTATACTAATCACGTTGCTTCCACTTTATCTGGCTGGACTTTGAAGTGACTGATGAGACCAATGTGGGAACCACAGATTCTTGCACAGACAAGGCAGAAGTTATCTGTAAGGTCAGGAAAATGAGTATTTTCTGTGGTGATTTGCTCCTTAAGAAGAGCTCTCAATGCCTGGCCTTTAGATTCTCAATACCACCTGCAATATTTTGTTTAGTTCGAGATGCAGTATGGTAACAGGCTCTTTCAACCCAGTGATAGCACACCGCCAAATTACACCAAGGTGACCAACTAATCCGTACAAAATGCTGGAGGAACTCAGCAGGCCAGGCAACATCTATGGAAAATGTACAGTTGACGTTTCGGGCAGGACTGGAGAAAAAAAGCTGAGGAGTAGATTTAAAAGGTGGGGGTAGGGGAGAGAGCAACACAAGGTGACAGGTGAAACCTGAAAGGGGAGGGAGGAAGTAAAAAGCTGGGAAGCTGATTGGTGAAAGAAATACAGGGCTGGAGATCCCTCCACCAAACTCATCTTCTCCCTCCCCCCACCTCCAGTTTCTGCTTTCCACAGGGATTGCTCCCTATGCGACTCCCTTGTCCACTCATCCCTCCCACTGATCTCCCTCCAGACACTTAACTTTGCAAGCAGAGCAAGTGCTACACCTGCCCCTACACCTCCTCCCTCACTACCATTCAGGGCCCTAAACAGTCCTTCCAGGTGAGGCAACACTTCACCTGAGAGTCTGTTGGAGTCATATACTGTGTCCTACTGTATACTGGTGAGACCCGACATAGATTGGGAGTCCATTTCACCGAGCATCTACGCTCCGTCCACCAGAAAAAGTGCAATCTCCTAGTGGCCAACCATTTTAATTCCACCTCCCATTCCCATTCCAATATGTCTATCCATGGCCTCCTCCACTGTCACAATGAGGCCACACTCAGGTTGGAGGAACAACACCTTATATTCCGTCTCGGTAGCATCCAACCTGATGTCATGAACATTGATTTCTCAACCTTCTAGTAATGTTCCCCCCAACTTCACCATTCCCCATCCCCTTTTCCCTCTCTCCCCTTATCTCCTTGCCTGCCCATCGCTTCCCTCTGATGCTCCTTTCTCCTTTTCTTTCTTCCATGGCCTTCTGTCCTCTTCTATCCAACTCCCCCTTCTCTAGCCCTGTGTCTCTTTCACCAATCAACTTCCCAGCTCTTTACTTCATCCCTCCCCCTTCAGGTTTCACCCATCACTTTGTGTTTCTCTCTCCCCTCCTCCCACCTTTTAAATCTACTCCTCAGCTTTTTTTTCTCCAGTCCTGCTAAAGGGTCTCAGCTCGAAATGTCAACTGTACTGTTTTCCATAAATGCTGCCTGACCTGCTGAGTTCCTCCAGCATTTTGTGTGTGTTGCTTGGATTTCCAACATCTGCAGAACTTCTCTTGTTTGTTAACCAGTTAACCCGTACACCTTTGGAATGTGGGTGGAAACTGGAGCACCCAGAGAAAAATTATGTGGTTATGGGGAGAACGTTCAAACTTCTTACAAAGATGGAATTGAACTTGGGTCACTGGCACAGTAATAGCATTACGCTAACTATTGTGCTTCCCCTAAATTTTTTCTCCACTCTCAGTGCCACAGTCAGAGATTTCCAGTAGCGAGGGGATGGTGCATTTCTTCAAGGGTTTTGTGAGCATGTCCTCGAACCATTTCCACCTGTCTGGTAACTTATCTTGACAGAGTTTGGAATAGACAGTCCATTTTGGGAACTTGGTGTTGGGTATGCCAACAACGTGGCCTGCCCAATAGCATAACTAGAATCTCAATGTCTGGAATATTGACCTTAGACAAGAAACCTATTCTGTTTACTTGGATATGGAAGATTTTGTGCAGACAGCTTTGGTAATGTCATTCAACTGCATTGAGTTGCTGCTGTAGTCTTGTCACATACAGGAAGGTATAGTCCACTACAAGTGGGTGGTGTAGTTTTGCACCAAATTTGAGATGTTCATCTTCAACCACCCTTGTCCTCAATTGACCAAAGGCTGTGCTGGTTGAAGAAAAGACAATGGTGTATGGTGCAGTGAGGCAGTTTGCTCGAGGACCTTGGTCTTGCCCTTGATGAGTGAAAGACCAGTCCTCTCAAATGACGTAATAAATGAGTCATTGATGGTTTCAGGTGCGACCTCTGAGTGTGCTGTAACTCTTCTCCATACTACAACTGAGACAGAATCAGGTTCATTACCCCTGACATATGATGTGAAATGTGTTGTTTTGTGGTATAGTATAGATACAATGCAAAGACATAAAAATTACTACAGATTACAAAAATAAATAGATAGCCCAAGAGGTAACATTCATGGACCATTCAGAAATCTCATGGCAGAGGAGAAGATGTTCCCAAAACGTTGAGTGTTGGTCTTCATGCTCATGCACACCTCCCTGATGGTAGTAATGAGAAAGGGGCATGTCCTGGCTGATGAGGATTCACCGCCTTTTGAAGATGTCCCTCATTGTGAGGAGGCTTATGCAAGTGATGGAGCTGGCTGAGTTTAGAATCCTCTGCAGTCTTTACAATCCTTATCATTGGAGGCTCCATACCAGGCTACAACCAGTCAGAATGCTCTCCACCTCTCATCTGTAGAAATTTGGAGGTATCTTTGTTGACATACCAAATCTCCTCAAACTGTTAATGAAATATAGCTGTTAGCTTGCTTTCTTTGTGATTGCATCAGTTTGTTGGACCTAGGATAGATTGTCTGAGATGTTGAGGTCCAGGAACTTGAAGTTGCTCACCCTTTCCATTGCTGACCCCTCAATGAGGACTCGTGTATGAGTCATCCACATATTGACTCATCAACTTGACCACTGAAGTTTTGTTGAACCGGATTTGAGAGTGCAGCCACCATAGGCTGAATAATTTCTCCTTAGTTCTGAATTAGCTGTACTTCTGAAAAAAGGTTACTTGAGGTGAGCTGCAGCATGAGATGAGAAAGTAGGAATGCAGGATAAAGCAATGATGCAGCTTTGAATCAAATATGGAGACAAACGTGTGTGGGCAATTTAAATTGAGAAACGTGATGGAGATAAAGCCTTTAGTGAGATTGAAGAAGTCGATGTTATTGTGGTTCTTGCTGTCCCATGCGTTCTTCATGCAGTTGTTGCATGGTTAAAATTAATTTCCACTGTACCTCCAAGTGGCTATTATACCTTCAAGCACGTCTTCTTCCATCCTGCTGTTTGTTGGGATCTATGGTCATACAGTCCAAAGTAGCTCTATCTGTCATAATTTTCAAAATTCTCCCATCTATCTACATTCCTTTTTTGTATCTGCCCAAATGCATCATCTCACACTGCTGATGGGACATCAACCGTCTCGACTTCACCACACCTTGCTCCCATTCCAATCTCACTCCTTCCGAATGCGCTGCTCTTCACTCCCTCTGCACTAATCCTAACCTTACTATAAAACCCGCCGATAAGGGGGATGCTGTTCTAGTCTGGCATACTGACCTCTACCTTGCCGAGGCACAGTGACAACTCACGGATACTTCCTCTTATTTATCCCTCGATCATGACCCCACTAAGGAGCACCAGGCCATTGTCTCCCACACCATCACCAACTTTATCTGCTCAGGGGATCTCCCATCCACTGCTACCAACCTTATAGTTCCCACACCCTGCACTTCCCGTTTCTACCTCCTACTCAAGATCCACAAACCTGCCTATCCAGGTAGACCTATTGTCTCAGCTTGCTCCTGCCCCACCGAACTCAGTTCTGCATACCTCGACACTGTTTTATCCCCCCTTGTTCAATTCCTTCCTACCTATGTTCGTAACACGCTCTGAAATTTTTCGATGATTTTAAGTTCCCTGGCCCCCACCGCTTTATTTTCACCATGGATGTCCAGTCCCTATATACTTCCATCCCCCACCAGGAAGGTCTCAAAGCTCTCCACTTCTTTTTGGATTCCAGACCTAACCAGTTCCCCTCTACCACCACTCTGCTCCATCTAGTGGAATTAGTCCTTACTCTTAATAATTTCTCCTTTGGCTCCTCCCACTTCCTCCAAACTAAAGGTGTAGCCATGGGCACCCGTATGGGTCCTAGCTATGCCTGTCTTTTTGTTGGCTTTGTGGAACAATCTATGTTCCACACCTATTCTGGTATCTGTCCCCCACTTTTCCTTCGCTACATCGCTGACTGCATTGGCGCTGCTTCCTGTGCTCATGCTGAGTTCGTTGATTTCATTAACTTTGCCTCCAACTTTCACCCTGCCCTCAAGTTTACCTGGTCCATTTCCGACACCTCCCTCCCCTTTCTGGATCTTTCTGTCTCTGCTCTCACCCCATCCTCCCGCCACCCCACTAGGAATAGGGTTCCCCTTGTCCTCACCTACCACCCCACTAGCCTCTGGGTCCAACATATAATCCTCTGTAACTTCCGCCACCTCCAATGGGATCCCACCACTAAGCACATCTTTCCCTCCCCCCCTCTGCTTTCTGCAGGGATCACTCCCTATGCGACTCCCTTGTCCATTCGTAACCCCCATCCCTTCCCACCGATCTCCCTCCTGGCACTTATCCTCGTAAGCAGAACAAGTGCTACACATGCCCTTACATTTCCTCCCTCACCACCATTCAGGGCCCCAGACAGTCTTTCCAGGTGAGATGACACTTTACCCGTGAGTCGGTTGGGGTGATATACTGCATCTGGTGCTCCCGATGCAGCCTTCTATATATTGGCGAGACCTGACGCAGGCTGGGAAACTGTTTCACTGAACACCTATGCTCTGTCCGCCAGAGAAAGCAGGATCTCCCAGTGGCCACACATTTTAATTCCACGTCCCATTCCCTTTCTGGTATGTCTATTCACGGTCTCCTCTACTGTCAAGATGAAGCCACACTCAGGTTGGAGGAACAACACCTTATATTCTGTCTGGGTAGCCTCCAACCTGATGGCATGAACATTGACTTCTCTAACTTCTGTTAATGCCCCACCTTCCCTTCGTACCCCATCCATCCATTATTTATTTATTTATTATATATATAGATATATATATATATTTTTTTTTTCTCTCTCCTTTTTCTCCCTCCGTCCCTCTCACTATACTCCTTGCCCATCCTCTGGGCTTCCCCCCTCCCCCTTTCTTTCTCCCTAGGCCTCCTGTTCCATGATCCTCTCATATCCCTTTTGCCAATCAACTGTCCAGCTCTTGGCTCCATCCTTCCCCCTCCTGTCTTCTCCTATCATTTTGGATCTCCCCTCCCCCTCCCACTTTCAAATCTCTTACTATCTCTTCTTTCAGTTAGTCCTGATGGAGGGTTTCAGCCTGAAACGTCGACTGTACCTCTTCCTATAGATGCTGCCTGGCCTGCTGCGTTCACCAGCAACTTTTATGTGTGTTGCTTGAAATTCCAGCATCTGCAGATTTCTTCATGTTCATCTCACACTTCTCTGGATTAAATTTAGCTTGCCAATTGATTTTCAATATTCTCCCAAAGTCAGAAAAAACAAGGAAACCACAGGACCTAGTACTGAGCCTCTTGCAACCAAACCAATAGTAGTGTTTCAAGCATTAAAACAGATGTCAATCATAACTCTTTATTTCTTGCAACCAACTCAGTTTTGGATATAATTCATCACTCTTGAATCTCAAGCGTGTTTACATTTTTGACCAGCTGGCGCACTGGAAGTATGTCAAAAGCCTGGCAGAATTCCATTGAATGTTCCCCATCCTCATTGATTCTCCTTGTTATCGCTTCAAAAAAAATCAATCCTGTTTGTCAGCTCTGTCCTTCTCTTAATGAAGCCATGCTGACTTTCTCAATTAATCCATGTCACTCTAAATGAAGGTTACCTTGCCCCTCAGAATTGATTATAATAATTTTTTCACTGCTCAAATTACACTAACTGGCCTAACTTGACTTGTTTTTTTCTCGCTCTTTAAACAACAGCACCACAGACCCCAACTCCTCCAACACCACTTCCTTGGTCAGGGATAACTGAAAAAGGATGATCAGAGTCTTGCCAATTTCCTTCTTTGCTTCTCTTAACAAGCTGGTATATACTTCACCCTTGCCTGGTAATTTAACCACTTTCAATGTGGTCGACCTTTTAAAACTTACACTTCTACTATTCTTCTCCTGCACACTATCTCATACATTTCATCTGTTACTACAAGATTGGCCTTGTACCTCTCTTTGTCAAATATTCATAAAGGTCTCCCCATGTCCACAGGAAACCAGCAGAAGTGGGTCACCAGGCCCTTCAAGCTTGTACCACTCCTACCACTCATGGCTGACCCACGCTGTCCTCGATCCCTTTTCTCTACCAGTCCTCCATAGTCTTCAGTTAATCTATTTTCAAATATTTATGGGTGATTCTTAAATTAGGGTAACTTTTCTGTCCCTGGGGTAGATTTTCAAGAAAAAAGTAGGTTTTACAAAAACAAGTACTGTAATTTTATAAGTTAGGTAATATTAACTTTTTTCAGGATGCTTCATAAATAATATTTTCTTAATTTTTTTAGTGAATTAAAAACTTGAATGTGCCAGAATTTCACTATTTTGGGCTTGTCCCCCCTACCCAGTCTCTGTAACTTTGTCTTCAAAATAAACTAATAATAGGTATTAAATTAATGAAATGTTTAGTTTGTATTTTCTCACAGGAACTTTTAAAACACATGTCAAATTCATGTTTTTATAAAATTTGTACATTTTTTATGTCAAAGAACTGCTGTCCCCAACACTTTCATCATTACCAACATGCAACACGTTTTAGAGACCAATCAAGTTTTTTCAAACATCTGCTTATGCGGTCGCCATGGAATTGAGAAGTTAGCAGGGCAGCATGTGGTTGTTATGGCAGAAGACTGGCATTCTGATGCCCAGAAATGTGAGTAATTTAAAGATTTATACCTCCTGATGTAGGAGTATGTTTATTATGTATCATTACCAAATGAGTTACTATTTGAGTGTTTTAACTGAGAAATAAATAACTCAACTTTATTTCTGTATATTTAAATTAGTTTACAAGCCAGCTATCCAGTCAAGTTAGCAAGTGTGAAACTTAGCCAATTTTTTCATTAAAAACAGAAATGTCATTACCGTCACATCCTTAAAATCACACAACTGGCAGTGAAGTTGTCAAGATGGCCCCGAAAATATCAGCAGACCGATCAAAAAATACAGAAATACAATTAAAGAAGACCCAGTGAAATATCAGCAGTACTTTTAAAGAGAAAGAGATACAAAAAAAGAAGGGAGACAGGAAAAGTTAAGATCCTCTCACAATTACCAAAGCGCAAACAGATTCTGAAGAGGCGACAGTGGAGAGTTAATCAAAGAAACAAAAGGACTGCTGATGAGAAAAGTCAGGCAGTACAAAGTCTGATAGCCGAGGACACCCTGCAAGAATCTCTAGTAGACCAGCAACAAGAACAGAATGACCCCCATCCTCCTGAGGCGTCACCTATGCACTAATGGAGACTATAAGAGGGTGCTTTAAATTTCATGTGTTGTTTTTTCCAGAGTTGTTGAGGTTTCTGTGAATGTTCCAAAAGTCTTACTGATTAAAAAAACTGTGTAGAGAGTTGAATAATGTTTTGTCAATATTACTAAGTGTTCTTTCTTATGAATAGTTGAAAAATAATGATCTCTATAATCTGTTTGAAATTTGAATTGCTGCTTATTCCAGAGTTGAGGAGGGTTAGATTAGATTAGATTATGAGGACACGCAGTCCTCTTTTATTGTCATCTAGTAATGCATATATTAAGAAATGATACAATATTCCTCCAGTGTGATATCACAGAAACGCAGGACAGACCAAGAATGAAAAACTAACAAAACTACATAATTATAACATATAGTTACAACAGTGCAACAATACCATAACTTGATGAAGAACAGTCCATGGCACAGTAAAAAAGTTCAAAGTCACTTGAAAGTCCCACATCTCATGCAGACGGGAGAAGGAAGAAAAACTCTCCATGCCATGCCCGACCACAGTCCGACTCTGAGTCGTCCGAAAACTTAGAGCTCTGATCAACCTTCCGACACCGAGTACCGAGCACCATCCCTATCCGAACGCTTCAACCTCAGCCTTGGTGACCAGCAGCAGGCAAAACCAGGGATTTTGGGGCCTACCCTCCGGAGATTCTCGATTGCATAGTTAGGCAGATTGCAAGCATTATTGTTTTTTTTAACAAGACTAGACAATGTCTAGTTTAGCTGGGCTGTTTATGTTCATGTTTCACATGGAGATTTTTAACAAGATTCTCTGGCTACCTGCCTTAAAAACTGTGATCTCTTATTGAATTTTGATAAATAGTACAGACTGTAAGGATAGGTTTTTAATTGTAAGTGTAGCTTCTTCTAGTTGGACAGATGTTTTGTCAGAGTTAATGTTAAACTAAAACCATTGTTTTTCAATGTCTAAAGTATTTTGTCATTACCATCATGGGAAATAAAATTTTGTTTAGTAATATTGGTCTGAACTCATTTGCTGGAGTTAAGTGCTTCGATGCTAAAATCAGCATTCTGTCAAAAAGGGTTAAAATTCCAATAGTCTAATTAGTGAACAAATATTTTGTTGTTTAGCCAAGGAAAATATTGACACGCTTAAGAAAACATCTCTCAAAATATATTCTGAATGTACTTAAAAATGAGTTGAAACATATTTATTAAAGGGCTGTTTTTTATTTGCAGGATTGACTTTGAAATCTTTGTCATTTCATTTTCATAAACAAAACAGCATTTCAAGAAATTTCATTTTTCAGAATTTCATCTGGTCAAAAGTGTCCCTAATCGAAGAATCACCCATATCTATCTCTACCTTAATTATACCTGATGGTCTGGCTTCCACCACACTCCAGGGCTGAGAATTCACCACACTCTGAAAGAAGAAATTTCTATGTACCTTAGTTTTAAATGATTGGCCTCTTGTTTGAGATTCTCTCATTGGTGAAAACGTCTCAAAATCTATCCTGTCATTTTAGAATCTTGTATGCTTAAGTAAGGTTCATTCTTCTAAACTCCAAGGTTATTCTCTCTTAATAGGACACCCTTTCAGCCTGAGATGTCAGATTCATGGTTTAACCCTGCTGTTACTGTATAAGACTAGTAAATGGTTCCCAACAACAATAAGATGGACTCTTGACCTCACAGTGACCTTGCACCTTATTGTCTACTTGTACTGCACTTTTTCTGTAGTCGTTACACTTTATTACACATCATGTTATTGTTTTTTACCTTGCACTACCTCAATGCACTGTGTTATGATTTGATCTGCATGGACAGTATGCAAGACAAGTTCTTCACTGTATCTCAGTACATGAGGTAATAATAAACCATTTCCATTTTGTGACTTTTCTCTTGTTTCAAACGAGGGGGAACACTGCTATTATCTACAAAATCAATTGTGAACTTTCCTGTCCCTATTGTCCATACATTCAGATGTTCCCAACTCAGCAGTACCAATCAGAGATATTTCAAGTTGCAAAGGCAATAGAAGAATATAGCAGCCAGTCGGTCCCTGCAAAGGACCATTACAAAACACTAGCTCCACACTTACAAATACAAATGTGACTGAATGAAGCTGTAGCATCAGGCATGTATTAAACTTTAAGGAGGTTTGGGAAGAGTTGAATAAACTAAGTTAGAGTTTTGATTACAGCGGACCACACCGTGAGATAAAGGGTTTATTGGATAGCAAGTTTCCTTCAGTATTAATGTACAATAAAATGAAAATCCTTTCTCAGTACCTAGAAATTAAACAGTGAATTGACTGAGGTATACAACAGAATCATTCCAACATCCATGGACTGGTGTCCAAAATCAGCATAACTGGTAATCATACAAAAATGTATTAATGACCTGATCTAAATACCTTTTGACAATAGGCTTGTGAGTGCACTAACAATGAGCCAAGAGGTTATCAATTGTTGCATCAAAGGTCAGGGGAGTATCTTTCATAGATCATTAATAAAGATAAGATATCAAAACTGTACACAACACTTATTTTATAGCTGTTGCAATGAAATCTCTTGCAAAGAAATCTAAAATACCATTTGCCTTCTCAAATGCTTGTTGCACCTCTGTACAGTATTTGCTTTCATTGACTAGTGTCCTCAGGATACCCAGATCAATACTTCACTATCTGTGATCATTCTAGTAATACCTTGTCCTTCTAGTTTTCAAACTAAGATGGAAAACTAACATTTCATCTTATAAAATCACAAGATGACCATTCCTGCCTTGACAATGAATTGAATTCATTTTTGCTGTTTACAGTGTTGATGGAAAATTGAGTTACACGTAAGAGAAATAATAAAATTGCAAAACTGACCAAAATAGAATTGATTTATTATTGTCACATGCACCAAGGTACAGTGAAAATCTTTCCTTTCAAACTGCTCATAAAGATCAGATCAGTGCATTGAGGTAGAACGAGGTAAAACAGTAACATCGCAGAACAAAGCATAACAGCGACAGAGAAGGTTCAGTGCAGAGAAAAATAAAGTGCAAGATCACAATGAGGTAGATTGTGAAGACAAGAGTCCAATTTCTCATATTAGGGAACTATTTAATAGTCTTATAACAGTGGGCTAGAAGCTGTGTTTAAGCCTGGAGAATTCACTCTGAAACAAGAGGTGGATCAGTGCTGGAAAGGGTCAGCAACTTTAAATTTCTTAGTGTAATTATTTCAGAGGACCTGTCCAGAAAGTGCAGTTATGAAGAAGGCACAGCAGTGCATCTGCTTCCATGGGAGTTTGTGAACCACAAGTTTTGCATGACATCCAAAACTTTAACAAGCTTCTATAGATGTGTAGTGCATCATAACCTGGTCTGGAAACACCAATGTCCTTGAACAGAAAATCATACAAAAAGTAGTGGATACGACCCAGTCAATCATACTCCACCACTGAGCACATCTGCTTGGAAAGATGCAGTATCCATCATTAGGGATCCCCACTACCTAGGACATGCTCTCTTCTCACTGCTGCCGTCAGGAAGAAGGTACAGGAGCCTCAGGACTTAACCCACCATGTTCAGGAACAGTTACTGCCCCTCAACCAACAGGCTCTAGAACCGAAGGGGATAACTTCAACTTCAGTTGCCCCTTCATTGAAATGTTCCCACAACCAATGGACTCATTTTCAAGGACTCTTGATCTCATGTTCTTGATATTTATTGTTTATTTATTTATTATTATTATTTCTTTCTTTTTATACTTGCACAGTTTGTTGTCTTTTGCACGCTGGTTGAATGCCCAAGTTGCTGCGGTCTTTCATTGATTCTGTTAATGTTATCATTCTATGGATTTATTGACTATGCCTGCTAGAGATGAATCTTAGGGTTGTATGAGGTGATATAAATGTACTTTGATAATAAATGTACTTTGAATCTTGAACTTGAACTCTCTGGTGGCTTGCAACCAGAACCTTATCCACTTTTACACATCTCCTGATACTTTGCTGTGTGGTAATCAGTGAAGGACATACCTCGCATGGCAGCCATGCAGAAATGGCACAGACCTTGACTGCTGAAGAAAAGACAGAGAATGCAGATGAGAGGGAACATCTGTCACATTTATGCAAACGGATATGCACATCAGGGTGACAGGTTACATGCCAGGAGAAAGGTCCTGTGCTATACATTGCTGAAAGTAATTTCATAAAGTCACAAAACGTATCAAGGTGATATTCACTTAATGTTTTTACAGCCGCAGAGATCTTCACAGAAAGTGTTTTATATGCAGAAATCTGAGTGATGAGTCCCTCATCAGGAAATGCACTTCAGGTAATTGGACCTGGGATTCTTCTAATCATGCGCAATATTCACTTCAGTTGGATCTGCACACCAGGGTTTTAGTGGGGCTCATGTCTTCAGTCTGATTATCATGTGAAGGACTGTAGTGGAGAGGATTGTTCGCATTATTTCTTGTTTATATTTCCTCCTGCAAGATCATCTGTGATTGACAAGCCTTCACCACCCCTTGTCAGCTGGCATCACCGCCACCAGCTGTGTCATTCAGCCTCTCACCATCCACCTTGTCAGCAACATATATTTTGTTCTCTCAGACCTCTCCCCTCTTCTCTGAAGTTCACAACATACTTGATACTAAAGAGTCCTCCGTCCTGATAAGAGGTAATCGGTCCAAACTGTAAACTCAGTTCCTGAGCTGCTGAGTATTCCCAGCATCTTCTTTTCAAGATGATTTTTATACAATGGTGTGTTTGAACACTTAACATCTTGTTTTTTTACCACTTTACTGTAAAGATATCTTGTCTTCTTCACTCTTTAAGAGATTCTGCAGACTGAAACAAATCTGGCCAAAAAAAGCGTAGGCAACAAAGCAGTATGTAAATCTCAGCCAATTCCAAACAACTTTCATGTTTGAACTGTTAATTTATATGTAACATTAATACCAAAATGACAATAACAATAGTAATACCTCAATGATTATTGACCAATAGCATTCACATCTACCATAATGAAGTGCTTTGAGAGGTTGGCCATGGCTAGAATTAACTCCTGTCTTTGCAAAGACCTGGACTGCTGCAATTCACCTACTGCTGCAACAGGTCTACAGCAGACACAATTTCACTGGCTCTCAAAGCTAAGTGCTTTAGAGCACTAAGATAACAGCAAAACGTACATCATAATGCTGCTTATCGATTACAACTTAGCATTCAATATCATCACCCCCTCCCCCAAGCATTAAGCTTCTAAACCTGGGCCTCTGTAACTCAATTTCAATTTCAACTTCAACTCCAAGTTTATTGCCATTCAACCTCACACATGTATGCTGCCAAATGAGACAACGTTCCTCTGGACCAAGGAGCACAACGAAGTACATATACGACACGAAGTAATATTACCACTAATAAATTAACAAGTAAAAAGGTGCACGTGCAAGTTAAAAAGTAAATAGTGTAACGTTACCAGCGCTTCATGTGTGATGAGACGTGGGTGGTGGCAAGGAATTCAGTTGTCTTACGGCCTGAGGGAAGAAGCTGCTTCCCATCCTAACAGCTTTTGTCCTAATGCCTGATCTCCTGCCTGATGGTAGGGGTCAAAGAGATTGTTGGATGGAAGGGAGGGATCATTGACAATGCTAACGGCCTTGCATATGCAGTGCTCCTGAGAAATATCTGTGATGGGTGGAAGAGAGACCCTGATGACCCTCTCAGCAGTCCTCACAATCCTACGGAGGGACTTGTGGTCAGAAGCCTTGCAATTTCCATACCAGACAGTGATGCAGCTGCTCAGGACACTCTCAATGGTGCTCCTGTAAAAATGGTTAAAATGGGGTGGGGGGAGCCTCAGTTGCCTCAATCTCTGCAGGAAGTGGAGAGGCTGCTGAGCTTTTTTGACTGAAGAAGTGGTGTTGAGGGACCAGTTGAGATCGTCCGTAATGTGCACTCCCAGAAACTTGGTGCTCCTAACTCTGTCCAAGGAGGGGTCGTGTATGTGCAATGCGGAGTGGTCAGCCTGCACCTTCCTAAAGTTCACAATCACCTCGTCAGTTTCGTCCACGTTCAGACTCAAGTTGTTGAGCTCATACTATTCTATCAGCTGCTCTACCTCTTATCTGTATGCTGTCTCGTCACTCAGCTCCTTCTGCAAGTGGATACTCAACTTCCTCAATGGGAGCGCACACTCAGAATGGATCAGTGACAAAGTCTCCTTGCTGACAATCAACACAAGTGTACCTCAAGGATGTGTGCTTAGCTCAGTGCTTTACTCTCTACTCATGGCTGTGTTGCTAAGCACAGCTCAAACACCAAATTTGTAGATGTCACCACTGTTGTTGCTAAGATCTCAGATGGTGATGAAGAGGCATGCTGAAATGAGATAGATTGAATGATTAAGTGCCGTCCAACAACACTGTTACACTCAACATTAGCAAGAACGAGGAAGTGATTGTGAACTTCAGAAAGGGGAAACATGCAATGTGTTCTCACTGATGGGTCTGCAGTGGAGAGGGTGAACAGTTTTAAGTTCCTGGCTGGGCTGTCAGGATCTCAGAAGACCTGGGCCAAAGCATTGATGCAATCATGAAGAAGACACACCAATGGCTTTACTTTGTTAGGAGTTTGAGGAGATTAGGTACGTCACCAAAGACTCTTGCAGATCTTTATGGATGCATGGTGGATGTATTTGGAATCATTGCATCACAACCTGCTGTGGAGGATCCAATGCACAAGATCGCAAGAAGCTGCAGATGTTTTTATACTCAGCCAGTTCCATAACGGGCACTGAGGATATCCTCAAGAGACAGAGCCTCGAGAAAACACATCCATCGTTACGGACCTTAACCATCTGGTTACTACCATTAGGGAGGAAGTACAGGAGTCTTATTATTCCTTTTTTTAAAAAACACTATTTATTTATGTTTATAGCTTATAAATTTTAACGTCTTTGCATTGTACTGCTGCTGCAAAAACACAAATTTCCCGATTTATGTCAGTGGTAACAAATCTGATTCTGCTTCTGTAGTCAGAGGGAGAACATGCAAATTTACACAGAGAGTTCTGGAGGTCAGAAACACACTCGGATCATTGGAGCTGTGTGACAGCCGCATGGCCCAGGGAGCCACTCAGCTGCACAATGAAGCTGGTGAACCACGTACAGCCTTGTCGAAGTATCTGTCCTCGCTGATAATAAAAGAACTAAAATAACTGGGCCCAGGACACACACACTCTTATGACCCTCAAGCATTCTTTTTATTTTACTTGGAGAATGGCGTGGGCCACTGTCACCTTCATTGATCTGAAATCTGAATAGAAAATTTATATCTCATCTGTCTCCAGCATCTCCTATTCTGTAAAGGGGCGCTATGATTCAGGGAGACCTTTTTGGAAAAGTCTCACTACAGAGGCCTCCCTGGTTTGGCTTGAGTACACAGTGCTGCAGTCACCCCTGCCCACCTCATCTATAGTAAGCAAAGGAGTCCCCAGTGACCTCACTTCAAAGATCTCTTGACCACAACTGCCTCAGGATATCCTTGCCTTGCCGCAGCTTCCACACCCTCATGTTAAATCCTACAATGCAATGGAAACTTGAGAGCCAAGAGCTAATGGAGGATAAACTTGACTTTAGTCACCTGCGTGAGAACATTGGTTGTCAGCATTCTGCTGAACCAGTATTCTACCTTGTCATCTTTTAAACAAAACTTAATAATGTATTTTAGTCCAAAAACTAATACAATTAATATATTTTGAGTATTATGATATTTTAAATATAACTGTTGAAGTTAAAGTACAATTGAGTCAAAAGGCAAATATTAAACAAAATGATTTTTTCAGACTTGCCAAATACTTCGAAACAATGAGTGCAAGATTTTCTTTCCATTAGCTTCCCAGCCTTTCCAAGGGTCCTCACAAAGTGATGATAGTTTATGTACTGCCTTTAAGTTTCCTGTGAGTGAAAAAGAGATATTAAAACAGAAAAAAAGGTCAGGTAACACACACAAAATGCTAGAGGAACTCAGCAGGCCAGGCAGCATTTATGGAAAAAAAGTACAGCCAACGTTTCAGGCCAAGACCCTTTGGCAAGAGGCCGATTCAGATTTCAGGACCTGGAGTTCGTCCACAAGTAGGTGGACTTCAGATAATTTGCTTGAATTCACAGAACTTTGAGGTGAAACCATTAGATTTACAAGTCTAATCAATCTACCCTAATATTGCCTCGGTATCAAATTCAGTTTACTTGCACTCCCAGAAACGTGTGCTTGGAGCATCATAAACAGATGTCATTTTTTTGCTGAAGTTTAGGATTTTCAAGCCCAGCTGTTTAGACCATAAGACAACTAGACATAGGAGCAAAATTAGACCATTTGGCCCACCAAGTCTCCTCTGCCACTTGATAATGGCTGATCCATTTCCCTCTCAACTCTATTCTCCTGCTTTCTCCCTGTAACCATTCACACCCTGACTAATTAAGAACCTATCAATCTCTACCTTAAATACACCCAAAGACCTGGCCTCCACAGCCACCTGTGGCAATGAATTCCACAGATGTACCATCCTCTAGCTAAAGAAATTCCTCCTCATCTCCCTTCTGAATGGACGTCCCTCTATTCTGCAGTTTTGCCCTCTGGTACATGATTCCCCCACAATAGGAAACATCATCTCTGCATCCATTCTATCTAGACCTTTCAACGTTCAATAGGTTTCAATGAGATCTCCCTCTCATTCTTCTAAACTCTAGCCAGTTCAGCCCCAGAATAATCAAATGCTCCTCATTTGATAAGCCTTTCATACCCAGAACCGTTTTCATGAGCCTCCTTTGAACCCTCTCCAATGTTGGTACATCCTTTCTTATATGAAGTGCCCAAAACTGCTCATAATACTCCAAGTGAGGCCAAAGTGATAGAAAATGCATGCCAAAATGGCAACGTTACCATAGTCAAGGGGGATTTCAAAAATTTGGAAAATCAGGTTGGTGCTGGATTCCAAGAGCAGGAATTTCTAGGGTGCCTACAAGGTTGCTTTTTAGAGCAGCTCATGGCTGAGCCCACTTGGGGATCAGCTATTCTGGATTGGTTGTTGTGCAATGGACCAGAATTAATTAGAGCACTTAAGGTAAAAGGACCTTTCGGAGCAAGTGATCATAATATGATCGAGTTCACCCTGAAATTTGCAAAGGAGAAGGTAAAGTCAGATGTATCAGTATTACAATGAATTACAGAGGCATGAGAGAGGAGTTGGCCAGAATTGATTGGAAAATAACATTGGCAGGCTTTGACAGCAGAGCAGCAATGGCTGAAATTTCTGGAAGCAATTCAGAAGGTACAGAATATATACATTCTAAAAAGGAAGAAATATTTCAAAGGCAAGATGACACAACCATATCTAAGAAGGGAAGACAAAGCCAACATAAAAGCCAAAGAGAAAGCATATAATAGAGCAAAATTAGTGGGAAGTTAGAGGATTGGGAAGCTCTTAAAAACCAACAGAAAGCAACTAAAAACGTGATGAAGAAGGTAAAGATGGAATATGAAAGTAAGTTAATAGTATTAAAGAGGATACCAAAAGTTTCTTCAGATACATAAAGCGTAAAAGAGAGGCGACAATGGATATTGGACTGCTGGAAAGTGATGCTGAAGGGGTAATAAAGAGATTAAGGAAATGGCGGATGAACTGAATAAGTATTTTGTATCAGCCTTCACTGTGGAAGACACTAGCTGTATGGTGGAAGTTCCAGGTCAAAGTGTGTGACATTACCATTACTAGAGAGAAGGTTCTTGGGAAACTGAAAGATCTGAAGGAAGACAAGTCACCTGGAGCAGATGGTGTAAATCCTAGGGTTCTGGAAGAGGTGGCTGAAGAGATTCTGGAGGCATTAGTAATGATCTTTCAAGAATCATTAGATTCTGTAATGGTTCTGAAAGACTGGAAAATTGCAAATGTCACACCATTCTTCAAAAAGGTAGAGAGACGAAAAAAAGGGAACTATAGCCCAATTAGTCTGACCTCAGTGGTTGGGAAGCTGTTGAAGTCAATTATTAAGGATGAAGTCTCAGGGCATTTGGAGGCACATAATAAAATAGGACATAGTATGGCTTCCTCAAGGGAAAATCTTACCTGACAAATATATTGGAATTCTTTGAAGAAATAACAAGTAGGATAGACAAGGGAGAATTGGTTGATGTTGTGTACTTGGATTTTCATAAAATTATGACCAGATGCCACACATGAGGCTGCTTAACAAGCTACATGTCCATAGCATTACAGAAAAGATTCTAGCATGATAAAGTAGTGGCTGATTGGCAGGAGGCAAAGAGTAGGAATAAAGGGAGACTTTTCTGGTTGGCTGCCAGTGACTAACAGTGTTCCACAGTAGTCTGTGTTGGGTCCAATTCTTTTTAATGGCATT
This sequence comes from Mobula birostris, assembly GCF_030028105.1. Classification (NCBI taxonomy): domain Eukaryota; kingdom Metazoa; phylum Chordata; class Chondrichthyes; order Myliobatiformes; family Myliobatidae; genus Mobula; species Mobula birostris. The sequence continues at coordinate 30,802,651 of NC_092377.1, forward strand.
GAATGGCTCTGGGCCTGTATGCAATGGAATTCAGAAGACTGAAGGGAGACCTATCGAATGGTGAAAGGCCTTGATAGGGTGGATGTGGAGAGGATGTTTCCTATGGTGGGAGAGTCTAAGACCAGAGGACACAGCCTCAGAATAGAAGGGGCGTCTTTTTAGAATGGAGATGAGGAGGAATTTCTTTAGCAAGAGAGTGGTGAATCTGTGGAATTCTTTGCCACATGCAGCTGTGGAGGCCAAGTCTTTATATATATTTAAGGCAGAGTTTGATCGATTCTAGATTGGTCAGGGCATGAAGGGATACAGGGAGAAGGCAGGAGATTGGTGCTATGAGGAAAATTGGATCAGCCTTGATCAAATGGTGGAGCAGACTCGATAGGCTAAATAGCCCAATCCTGCTTCTCTATCTTATGGTCCAATGGTGTTAAACAGTCTCATATGAGGCACTTTGTCAAAGGCCCTCAGAAAACCCAAGTTCACAACATCCATCAATTCTCCTTTGTCTATCCTGCTTGTTATTTCCTCAAAGAATTCCAATAGATTTGTCAAGTTATTTATTTAGTTCTATGGAAAGTGTCATGTAGATCTGTTGTAGAGCACATTACCCCTTGTTCCTGGAGAATGTGGCTGTTTTAAGTAAAGTAGAAAGTAAAGGTCCTATATGTGGTTGCTTCACAAAGCTGACAGGGGCTCAGGTTCAGGCATGAGAAGTATAAAATTGCAACTACATGGGGATTCAATAGTATTAATTGGTAAATAACAAATCTCAACAAAGAAGGCAAAAGTAAGTCAAATATTCGAAGAATACACAGCTACTTACAGCCAATAAAACTTCAGTGAAATAAAGTTCCAGTACAGCAGATTAAGAGTTGCATTCTCCTGCAGACCTATCTCTGGCCTTGTTTACCACAAAACAAAGGACTTGACAGCCCAAGAATACCATTATAGAATATATGTATGGACTGATTCCAAGGTAACAACCAGGAAAAGGCCTATGCTATTACTTCAAATATCCTACACTGCCATCAAACCAGTGAGGTTTAACTGCCTTTGATAAAGTAATAAATCATCCTGAAGGGGTTGGATTAATGTCTTCGGAATTTGGTTCCCTGTCAACATTATAGGTGTTACTCCATCACCTGATCAATGGAAGGTCAAAGAAGTGTACCCACTGACCCTTTTTAAGGGCATGGGAATGGGCAATAAATATTAAAGATGCTTGTCACTTTACATCACTTGGCAATGTGGTGCCACTGGTGAAAGCAAAGTTTAGGTCAACTTGGAGGTTGTTGAAGATGACTTTCTTTAAGAAAAATTGCCTCTGCAGTAATTCAGTCCTTAAGCTAACCATGTTATCTGTATTTAACTCCGATCTGGGTTTCCTGCTGCCATTTCTTGCAAATGCTTTCTATTCTCTGTTGCTCCATCACTTCTACCTTTATATAACATCAATTTTATTTTGAACTTTACAGCTAAAAGCTAATTGAGCTATTTTTAATTAAAAGACGTGGGAGTGGAAGCTTCCTGGTAAAAGAAAAAGATCTAATGGTCTAGAGTGAATAATTTGTAAGATACTGCTGCAGCTTTAAGATCAACTTTACCCTTTTATCTTTGCAATCAGGTGAGTATTATTAACATCCACTGTGATTGTAGAAGATAATGGGAAAATACTTTATGATACCATTAAGGCAATAAATGTTGGCTATCTATAATGCCCCAGTTATCAAGAACAAAAAACAAACTGCTGGAGGAATGCAGCGTGTCAAACAGTATTTGCAGAGGGAAATGGACAAACAATGATTCTAGCGCCTGCAGTCGCTCGTCTCCCATTTATCAAGAATTAGTTATTTTAAACTAGAGAATGATATGTAGAGGAAGGATTCAAGGGCTGATTAGCAGTCAGATAGTTTTAAAACCATGATTCTCTTTGAACCGACTATGTATTGGAATAAGCTGCAGACCTACCTTAGACTCTGCACAGAATTTTTGGGTTTCATCCCCCAACAAATCAATCAAAGAAGTGAACTAGCCTAGGTGCTAAGGATATCTGGGGAATTTAATCAAATGAGAGGTTAAGCCATGGTTAAGTGCTACTAAGTTAAAAAGTTCATCTAATTCAAGGGTTCCAAAACTTTTTTATGCCATGCACCAATGCCATTAATCGAGGGGTCTATGAACACCAGGCTGGGAAATCCTGATGAACAGAGTGTGATTGATTCTTGTGTCCGACTAACACAACAAGTATTTCCAAGCTTTGTCCTAGAGAAGAATTTACATATTGATGTTGTAGAAACACCAATACCGAGGAACAGAAAAGGCTACAAAAAGTGGTGGATACAGCCCAGTCAATCACAGGCAAAGCCCTCCCACCATTGAGTACATTTTCATGGAATGCTGCCAGAAGAAAGTACTCGTAACAGTCAGGCCTTGCACTTTTCTTGCTACTATCATCGGGCAGAAGGTACAGAAGCCTTAGGTCCCACACCAACAGGTTCAGGAATAGTCATTACCCTACAACCATCAGGCTCCTGAACTGGCATGAATAACTTCATTCACCACTAGTTCAAACCAATTCTATGACTTAAAGACTCACTTTCAATGAATCTTTAAAATTCATGTTCTCAGTATTATTTTATTTGTAGTTTGGTATCTTTTCCACATTGATGTTTGTCAGTCCTTGTCCACGTGTAGCTTTTAGTAAAATTCTATTCTATTTCTTTTTCCTTTTCCCTATAAATGCAAAAAACTGAACACCCCAACACAGAACTGATTCTGCAAACTGTGGACTTACTTTCAAGGACTCTTCATCTTATGTTCTCTATATTGTTAATTACTTATTTGTCACTATTTATTTATTAATTATTATTTAGCTTTTTTAAATATATATTTGCACAATTAGTTGTCTTCTGCACATTGGTTGTTTGTCCATCTTTGTGTGTAGTTTTGTATTGAATCTATTGTGTTTCTTTGCATTTATTATGAATGCCCACAAGAAAATGAATCTCAGGGTAGTATATGGTGACATACTGTACACGTACTTTGATAATAAATTTACTTTGAATTCTGTACTCAAGGTAGTTCATGGTAGCATACACGTACTTACTTTGACTGTAGGAACTTGACTCTTCACATATTCAAAGAAATTCAGAATCAGAATCAGGTTTAATATCACTGGCACTTGTCATGAAATATATTCATGAGCAATAATCAGAAAGCTAATTCTGAAAACAGAAATGGAAAGGGGTAATAAATGTTTGCTGAAAAAAATAAGATCTTTAGCTGACTTTTAAAGCTTAATGGAAAATGACATGACAGAAAATGTTATGGAAGGATGTTCCAAAAGCCAAGATGAGTTTATTGCCATATGCAATATTTTCATACAATGAAAAACTTGCCTGCAGCTGCATCACAGGCATGTAGATTTAGGCAACAAACAGGGCATAAATTATACAACAGTGAAGATACAGAATGCAAAACATGGCATTAGTGCAAAAACACAACTGGAAACAAAACATTAGTGTAAAAAAACATTTAGATAAAATACTGGACCATAGTGTCTGAAGGCTTTGCTTCCGGTGTTGAGACAGGGGTGAGGAATAGGCTAGACCACACGTGGAGGCACTTAATGGCTGCAGGAGTCTGTTGAGGAATTGTTCAAAATAAAAACCCTTGGTAGGATCTGGAAACAAACAGAAATCTTGAAATCAACTCGCCATGATGGAGGAAACAAGTGGATTTTGACAAGGGGATGGAGAAATTAATAAACTTTTGTGTCAAAGTTTAAGACTTACATTGGCTTCTTTTGGGAACTCGTGATCCTCTGTTGTACAACACTGCCATCTGATAAAATTAGATTATACATAGCCGATGACTGGATCATGACTCTTTTGTAGGTGTCTGCCTGCTAGTGGCTGGTATCTTGTTGACGATTTGAATTGCTGCTATTAAGGCTCTAGCAGTATGAAACATGACATAATTTTAAATATCAGGCTTAAATACGCATATCTCTTTTCAGTCATTTGGGATGCAGAAGGGGCTTAATCATAATGCAGAATGTGATGTCACCCTGCCATAAATGAATTTACAGTTAAACCTAACAATTTAAATATTCTGGAATGCAATACAAGGACGCTATGCCATATTTGGTGCAGTTCATCTTTGAAATTCTTGCATACACTTCATTAACATGGTAGTACTATCTGATTGTAGAGGTTTTGTACATGCTTGCTGGGTATAATTTTAAGAATCACCAGAATCTCTGGATCCAACTGGCAGTGTTTGCAGGTCTTAAAAGTGAAGTACTCATTCCTCCCTAAACAATTGCTAGACACCAGGGTACAAATTTGATGACCTTGATAGAAGGGTGGTAGATTGAGGTGCAAGAGGGAGATCCTTAATTTATTGCTGCTCATTAGGGAGCTCTAGGATTTTTGAGAATGACTGCAGAGAATCAGATATATACATTTCCAAGACAGGATGGTAAGGGGCTTAGAGGTAATGTGCTGGTGGTCATCTTCCCATATGCTTACTGGCAAAGGTAATCATCATCATTATGTACCACGTTGTAATGACGTGGGTAATCATGGTCTTTGGCAGGTAACCCCAGCATTATCAATAATCTAAGAGATTGCCTGTCTGGTGTCAGTGATTGCATAACCACAACTCGTGATATGCACCACCTGCTCCCATGGCTTCATGTGACCCAGATCTGGTGGGGAGGGGGCAGGCTAAAGCAGGTGCTACACACTGCCCAAGGGTGAGCTGCAGGCTAATGGAGGGAGGGAGGGAAGAGTGCCTTGCACCTCCTTTGGTAGAGATGCATCTCCAGCTGGCAAAGGTAGCCTACACAAATTACTGCAGTGCATTTTGCAGATGGTACGCATTTTGATGGCTGGTGGAGTATAGTTCAAACAGCTACCATATCTAGAAAGTGTTGTAGCTGTTCTCATCCATTGTAGCTTCTGACAAGAGTTATAGAGCTGTAGGGAAGTGAATCACAGATTGCATGATACTAAGACTTTTGTATGTCTGTGTAGCCATAATATATACTGTATATGCTTGATCTAGATCAGAAACAGAATCAGGTTTATTATCACTGGCATGTGTTGTGAAATTTGTTAACTTAGCAGCAGCGCTTCAGTGCAATACACAATAAGAAGAAAAATAATGATAAATAAATAAATCAATGACAGTATAAATATATTGAACAGATTAAAGGTTGTGCAAAAAACAGAAATAATACATATTAAAAAAGTGAGGTAGTCAAGGGTTTAATGTCCATTTAGGAATCAGATGGCAGAGGGGAAGAAACTGTTCCTGAATCGCTGAGTGTGTGCCTTCATGCTTCTGTACCTCCTACCTGACGCTAGCAGTGAGAAAAGGGCATGCCCTGTGTGCTGGAAGTCCTTAATAATGGAAGCTGCCTTTCAGAGACACTACTCCTTGAAGATGTCCTGGGTACTTAGTAGGCTAGTATCCAAGACAGAGCTGACTAAATTTACAACCCTCTGCAGCTTCTTTCAGTCCTGTGCAGTAGCCTCTCCATACCAGAGAGTGATGCAGCCTGTCAGAATGCTCTCCACGTTACATCTATAAAAGTTTTTGAGTGTATTTGTTGACATACCAAATCTCTTCAAACTCCTAATGAAGTATAGTCGCAGTCTTGCCTTCTTTGTAGCTGCACCGATATGTTGGGAGCAGGTTAGATCCTCAGAGATCTTGACTCCCAGGAACTTGAAACCGCTTCCTTACAATACAATACTTAGTTAATCTAACATGTGTCATTGGCTGGAAAGTGAGGTTTTGTGGTCATCTCTTTGACCAAACAGGATGATGGTTATGAGAAGAGTAGGCTCAAAACATCCTGTAGGTGTAGGCCTCCATGGAATAGCTTTCTCTACATCTTCTTTGCAAATCCCATCTTTCTAGAGAATTATGTATTTTCCAAATCTGGCCTTGAAATCACCTAGGGTGATCAATTTGTCTCTTTCTGGGATGTGGGCCAGGGATTCAAGGTTCTCCTTGACCTCACACATAGCTTCCAAGGATGGGGTGCATACACCAATCATAGCATACTGTGAAATCTAGAACTGAGCAGTTCCATATTAAAGTGAGGCAGGGGTCATGAGGCATTCACTTATCCCACAAGGGGTGGGTTCATAGAGACACAAGATTACCTTGGTCTTGATGAAACGTTCACCCAAGAATTTTGTGTTTCTCTTCCAGTTTACCCTCCCACCTTTTTCTTTGAACTGGCCATCTCTTGTCTCACTCAGGTTGGGAATATCAATGTTAAAGCAACAAGCTGTGACAACAGAGTAATGTTCATGTCTGTCATTACCGGCCCATCTTTGAAGTCCTGGCATTTCAGGTCCTGAATCTCATACTTCTTCTATATATAACTTCTTTTAACGTGCCAAAGGAAAGCCTAAAACATCATCAGTTCCTCCACCCCCCCCCCCCACCCCACCCCACAGATGCAGCTTGAACTGCTGTATTTCTCCATAATATTGTTTGTTTCTCCAGATTCCAGCATCTGCAACTGGTGAGCACCTGCCTACAATATTCAATCAAATTTCCAGGCAGCCATTTTTAAACAAGGAACTTTGTTGCAGTTCTCCAACTCGTCAATGGTGTCACTCTCCGGCATTTCACTACAATTTATAACCAGCCAAAGATGAAGACCAACCAAAAACAGATGTGATCTAAACAAAGAGAAATAACACAATGAATGGGAAAATCAAAATAAAATTGATGTCATATATCAATATTACTGGACTATGATGCCTAATCCTACTACTTGTGTTTTCATTAATCTGAATAGCATATTGGTATGATAGAGATAAGGCTCTGTCACAGTTGTTTAGGAGTTTTCATCAACCTAATGAAGGAAGGTCAGCTAAAAAGCTCCTTAGATCATAAGACTTTTCTCCCCCACCCAATTATGTGACAAATTGCTCAAACTCAGATCACAAAATATAATTTTCTGGAAGAATTCTATTGTATTTATATTTCTAGCAATAGAGTTTTGTACTTTGAAAATCATGGTCTTCAGCACTAACTTCGGTGAGGCATACAGCAATTCTGTCCGATAAGAAGTACATAAAACCTGCAAACAATAGCTTACTACCTGCTGAAGTGAGACTTCACAGCTTTTTCATTCTTTTCAAGAGCTCCAAGATTATGTCTCATGTCAAGACCATACATCACAACATTAACAGGGCCACCACTAATATAGGTTACTGGCCTTAAATGGCTGCAGCAGAAATACTTTGCATGATCATAAATTCAAAAATGTTACAATTGTCATTAGGTTTAATGAGGCTTATGGTGACTAGGTCTTTTATCAGCTTTGGGAAGGATAATTGAGAGCTATAAATTGGAATTCACAGCATATGTCCATTAATTGATAGGTATTTAATTATTTAAAATGTGCTATGATGGAGCAATTTCCTTCTAAATCCATTGTTCAATATGTACTGTAATGATTAAGATAAATTGAACCAAACTAAACAATACCAATAGTTAACCTCGGTACAAGCTTCTTACAACTACCTTTATGTGACTATTTGCCAAGTCTTGTTTCTTTATTCTTTATCTGTTTCTCTAATTTCCTATCAAGTACATTAATGTAGATCATCTCTTTATATTGCAGTAAGCTCTGATATCAGGGTAATGATGTTTTTTTAAAAATTTGCCATTGGATTCTCTTATATTTATAGTCTAATTCTGATCTCCTCACAAGTGGAAACATTTTCCCTTCATCCACCTTGCCAACACTTGTTAAAACCACAATCAGTTCAACGGCTTTCTACAGAACTCTTTCAGTTATGTTATCATCCTTATAAATGTTTTTATAAGCTTTGCCTGTGTCTTTAAGTCCTCCTCTATAAAAGGAACAATAAACTGTTCACAATACTCAGAATCAGAATCAGGTTTAATAACCCTTGCATACGTTATGAAATTTGCTGTTTTGCAGCAGCAGTACATAATAACTATAAATTATAAGTACAGGTATATATAAAATAGAAAATTAAATTAATTAAGTAGTGTAAGAAGAAAGGGGAAAAATAGTGAGGTAGTGTTCATGGGTTCATTGCCCATTCAGAAATCTGATGGCAGAGGGGAAAAAGCTCTTCCAGAAATGTTGAGTGTGTGTCTTAAGGCCCCTGTACCTCCTCCTTGATGGGAGCAATGAGAAGATGGCATGTTCTGGGCAAAGGGTGTCATTAATGAAGGAAGCTATCTTTTTGAGGCATAACCTTTTGACGGTGTCCTGGATACTGGGGAGGTTAGTGCCCATGATGGACGTCAAAACTTTCTGTAGCTTTTACTGATCTTGTGCAGTGGTCCCTGCATACCAGACAAAGATACAACCAGTTAGAATCCTCTCCACGGTACATCTGCAGAAATTTGCGGCGAATTTGGTGACATACCAATTCTTCTCAATCTCCTAATGAAATATAGCCACTGTCATACCTTCTTTGTAATCGCATCAATATGTTGGGCCCAGGATAGATTCTCAGAGATGCTAACTGCCAGGAACTTGAATCTGCTGGCCCTTTCCACTTCTGATCCCTTGATGAGGACTGGAGTGTGTTCATTTGATTTATCCTTCCTGAAGTCCACAAGCAATTCCTTGGTCTTACTGGCATTGAGTGCAAGGTTGCTCCTGCAACACCACTCCACCAGATGATTTATTTCACTCCTATACCCCTTTAGGTATGTCTTAAAATAATTATATTCAAATTTAAGATAGGTTTGTCAATATTTTGAGATTGGGATGAGATTGCCAGGGCGATGTCCAATATCTTTGTCTCCTCTCTAACCACAGACGAGATCCCAGAGAAATGGCAAGGAGTTCGTGTTGTTTCATTATTCAAAAAGGGAAACAGAATAACCCTGGAAACTAACAGGAATTCTGCAGATGCTGGAAATTCAAGCAACACACATCAAAGTTGCTGGTGAACGCAGCAGGCCAGGCAGCGTCTGTAGGAAGAGGTGCAGTTGACGTTTCAGGCCGAGACCCTTCGTCAGGACTAACTGAAGGAAGAGTGAGTAAGGGATTTGAAAGTTGGAGGGGGAGGGGGAGATCCAAAATGATAGGAGAAGACAGGAGGGGGAGGGATAGAGCCAAGAGCTGGACAGGTGATAGGCAAAAGGGGATACGAGAGGATCATGGGACAGGAGGTCTGGGAAGAAAGACAGGGAGGGGGGACCCAGAGGATGGGCAAGAAGTATATTCAGAGGGACAGAGGGAGAAAAAGGAGAGTGAGAGAAAGAATGTGTGCATAAAAATGAGTAACAGATGGGGTACGAGGGGGAGGTGGGGCCTTAGCGGAAGTTAGAGAAGTCGATGTTCAAGCCATCAGGTTGGAGGCTACCCAGACGGAATATAAGGTGTTGTTCCTCCAACCTGAGTGTGGCTTCATCTTTACAGTAGAGGAGGCCGTGGATGGACATGTCAGAATGGGAATGGGATGTGGAATTAAAATGTGTGGCCACTGGGAGATCCTGCTTTCCTGGGTCCCCCCCCCCTTGTCTTTCTTCCCAGACCTCCTGTCCCATGATCCTCTCGTATCCCCTTTTGCCTATCACCTGTCCAGCTCTTGGCTCTATCCTTCCCCCTCCTGTCTTCTCCTATCATTTTGGATCTCCTCCTCCCCCTCCAACTTTCAAATCCCTTACTCACTCTTCCTTCAGTTAGTCCTGACGAAGGGTCTCGGCCTGAAATGTCGACTGCACCTCTTCCTACAGATGCTGCCTGGCCTGCTGCGTTCACCAGCAACTTTGATGTGTGTAACCCTGGAAACTATAGACTTGAGTCTTGCATCAGTGGTTGGGAAGTTGCTGGAGAGCATTCTTAAGGATAGGATTTCTGAGAAGCAAGGAAATCATTGTGGACCAGGAAGGTGTAGATGAACCATCTCTCTCTGTGAATACATGGCTCCTCCGTAGACAGAGTTAAGTGCACAAAATTCCTGGGAGTTCACATCACTGATGACCTCACCTAGTCCCTTAATATCATCTCCCAGAACAAGGGGCACAGCAGCACCTCCACTTCCTAAGGAGACTGAGGCAAGCCAGGCTCCTCCACCCATCTTAATTGCATTTTACAGCAGCACCATTGAAAATGTCCTGCATCTCCATCTGATATGGGAGCAGCCAAGCATTGGACTGGAAGTCCCTGCAAAGGACCGTGAGAATGGCTGTGAGGATTATACGGGTCTCCCTACCATACGTCGGGGACATTTATCAGGAGTGCTGTGTACACAGAGCCCTTAGTATTATTAAGGATCCCACCCATCCATCTAGCATCTTCTCTGACTTTCTACCATCAGGCAGGAGACTTCGATACATGAAAACAAGATCAGTCAGGATGGGAAATAATTTCTTCCCTCAGGCCATTAGGCTTCTAAACTCCCTGCCACATAACATTCAAATTGTCACTGGTTAATCTGTTCTATACCTTACAATATTTAATTTGTGCACCAGTTTATTTACGTGTAATCCATCTGTAGATTCCATCCTTACTGTCACAAGTTGCCATGTGTTATGTGTACTCCCTGGTTCAGAGAAATGTTGTCTTGGTTGACAGTATAAACGCATATAGTTAAATAGTTAAATGACAATAAAATTGACTTGACTATTGGAAAACCATGACCTAATTATGGATGGTAGATAGGGCTTTGTGTGTGGCAAGTAGTGTCTTTAATCTTGATTGAGCTTATCGAACGGGCAATGAACGTCATTGATGAAGGTCGAGCTGATGATGTTGGCCGTGTGGATTTTAGTAAGGTGTTTGCCAAGGCTCTCATGGGAGGCTAATCCAGAGGTTTAAGATGCATAGAATCCATAGTGAATTGGCCATTTGAATTCACAGTTGTCCTCGGAAGTCAGGGGATAGTGGTCGATGAGACTTATTCTGCCTGAAGGTTAATGATGAGTGCGCTCTGCAGGGATCCGTATTGGTAACTGCTGTCCGTGATATATACACATAAAACCTGGAAGAAAGCGTAGATGGCTGGGTTAGTAAGTTCCCAGATAATACAAAGACTGGTGGAGTTGTGGGTTGTGTAGAAGACTGGCAAAGGACACACCGGGGTATAGATCAGTGGCAGATATGTGTGGAGAAATGGCAGATGGAGTTTAACTCAGCCAAAAGTGAAGTGTTGCGCTTTCAGAGATCAAATGTGAAGAGACAGTACAATGTTAATGGCAAGAATTTTAACGGCAGTGATGAGCATAGGGATCTTAGGATCCAAATCCACAGCTCCCTAAAAATAGCTACACATATTATTAGGGTGGTAAAGAAAGCCTGTGGCAAGCTTGGTAAAAAAAAAAATCACCAAGCAGGATATAAAACCAGTAACTTTCTTTGTTGCACTTGATTTCCAGATCGATTAAAATTAGTTCTAAAAATAAAATTCACATCTTGTTTATTCAGAAGGAGGCTATTAATCAAGGAAATGTGTTGAAGACTGAGTTAAGTTTCAGCTTTATATGATGTTGGCCTCTTTTGGTTGAGGTCAACCACGGTCATTGCATCCTAGCTTTCGAAATCGATATGCAAGCCAGCATGGAAGTCAGGGCAGTACAATATGGAGAGCGAGCTGTTGCGCAAGTAGCAGGCTCCCCTCTCCACACAGCTGATGAATGCAAAGGAATGCCAGAGACTGATACAGGTTGACACCAGCAGCATTGCAGGAGTTGCCAATCAGCATTGAACTCAAAGTAGGACTGCCTTAGGAACTCCAGCTCTAGAATTTTCCTTGGGGTTTACTCCTGAAGCTTTCCCTATGAGTAGGTATAGCCTCCAAGGCAGCATAGGTTTGACATCAGAGTTTACCTTCTCTTAGATGAGCTACCAACCATAACTGACAAGCCCCATCTGCCCGAAGTGACTGGCTTTAAGTATCCAGCAACCTGCCTTTGCACCTTCTCCTGTCAGTAGAAATGGTTCCAGCGGGCTTAGTAGTTAAGCCACATGTGAAGGTCAGGGGCCGGGCTTGGTTGTCAGAGACTAATTGAGACGCATGCCACTGGGAGCATTTATTAGGTAGTGGGAGCTAATCCTCACTACCCCACCCCACTCCCAGCTATGACAACCTTAAGCTTTATTTCGTTCATTATGTGCCATGTCTATGATGAGGGTGATCATGGTCTTTTCATGACCATGATAGTTTTTGGCAATTTTTTCTCCAGAAGTAGTGTGCCATTGCCTTTTTCTGAGCAATGAATTTATAAGCCAGGTGACCCCAGCTATTATCAATAATCTTCAGAGGTTGCCTGCCTGGCATCAGCTTTCACATAACCAGGACTTGTGTTATGCACCAGTTACTCATAAGACCATCCATCACCTGATCCTATGGCTTCACGTGACCCTGATTCTTGGGGGGGGGGGCGGGTTGGCTAAGCAGGTGCTACACCTTTCCAAAGGTGACCTGCAGGTTAGTGGAGGAAGGATCGCCTTGCACCTCCTTTTATAGAGACGTATCTCCACCCCACCACAGCTTTATAAATGTTTATAAAATTCTAGTTAGGCTGCATCTGGAGCATTGTATTCAGTTCTGATCACCCAATTATAGGAAGGATGTGTCAGCTTTAGAGAAGGCGCAGAAGAGGTATATCAGGATGCTGTCTGGATTAGAAGGCACTTGTGATAAGGAGAAATTGGACAAACTTGGGTTGTTTTTGATGGAGCAACAGAAGTTGAGGGGAGATCTGTTGGAAGTTTATAAGATCAAGAGAGGCCTAGATAGAGTAGACAGCCAGTATGCTTTCTCCTGGGTTGCAATTCTAATACCAGAAGGCATGCACTTAAGTTGAGAAGGAGCAAGTTCAAAGGAGATGTGTGAGCCAGCTTTTTTGTTTCCATAGATCGGTGGGTGCCTGGAATGCACTGCCAGGAATGGTGCGGGAAACAAACACAATAGCACTGTTTAAGATGCTCTTAGATAGGCACATAAATGTGCATGAAATGTAAGGGTATCAACATTGTGTAGGCAGAAGGGATTAGTTGAGTGGACATTTAGTTAGTTTGGCACAACAAAATATAGGCAGAAGGACCTGTTCCTGTGCTGTACAGTTCTATGATCTAGTTTGTCTTAGAAAAAACCTGTTTTTTTAAATTATATATTGGACCTATCAAACCGCTTTCTGACTTTTTGTGATTGACAAATCTGTACCCAGTAGTTTCTCCTCTACTGCACTGCAGCAGTCCGAGGGTTAAAGCAGCTGTTACAGAACAGAATAATGAACAGTATGTAAGTGTTCTCAAACATTTGGAGATTTCTACATGCAAGAATGACTTTGAGAATGATAAGAACATAGAACATTACAGCACAGGCAATTCAGCCCGCTCTCTCTGTGCAGCCCATGATGCCAAATTGAAGTAATTACATCTGCCTGCACATTATCCATATCCCTCCATTCTCTGTACATTCATATGCCAAAATGCCTTTCAGGAAAATTCAGCAAGGAGATTGATAACAAAGGAATGCATTTCCAAGAAGGATTGATTACAAAAATGAACAAAACCTGCTTGACAATCCCCACAGGAACATTTTCTCAGCTTCACTGAGTGGTAGCCATAAATTGTGAAGTTAGCTTGCCTTAGTGAAAAAAAAAACATTATCTTAACGGTTTAGCAAACTGGAAGTAACTAATAGTCTGGTTGTGTTGAGATAACAATCAATGGAACCATTCCAATACATTTTCAAAGATATCTAGATCCTCTATGGCTGGCAGAAAACTAGTCATTACAATGGTAATAAGAGATAACCGCGGTTTAAGGTTAAAACAGGAATGGTTCTAAGCAAATAAGAGGCTTGGCCATAAGATCCACATGGATCTCTGTACGAACTGTAAAGAGCAATTAATTTTCTGTTGCTCTGCAACTGACTGGCTCAGGACCAATAACCAGGGTACTGTACAATTGGTGAGGTTAAAAATGGAGGGGATGCCCTAGAAAACAATAGTTCAGCTACTACAGAACGAAGATGGACAAAATGGATCAGACTTGGACTAGACTATTGATGAGATCTGTCTCATTGGAGGAGAAAAGTAGAAATCGAGGGGAGATGGGTTTTGGAAATAGGATTTGGCTCACCAAGTCCTAGAACAGCAAAGGAGCTGGAACTAGGGATTGCAGAGGATCCTAGGACCAACATTTGCAAGGACAGATCCTTGGAAAATGCATGATAGGGCTGAGGATTTATATAGAAGTAGACACAGTGTGTAATGAGACTGTGAGGAAGGACAGGCAGATGATAGGGCAAATTTGTAGTCAGTGGGAGGAGTTAAAGTGTCACATGGTGGCAAAATTAAAAAGGATGACGAATACAGTCTGAAGGTGTTATATTTGAATGCATGTAGTATACGGAATAAGGTAGATGGTCTTGTAGCACAGTCAGAAATTGGCAGGTATGACATTGTGGACTTCACTAAAGTCATGGCCGAAAGAAAATCATAGGAGCTTGACATCCAAGGATACACATTGTATTGAAAGGACAACGAGGTAGGCTGAGGGTGTAGGGTGGCTACCTTAGAGAAAAAAATATAAATCAAATTCTTAGAAAGAGCTGACACAGGATCAGAAGATGAGGAATTCTTGTGGGTAGAGTTAAGAAGCTGCAAAAGTAAAAAAAAAAACTGATAGGAGTTATATGCAGGCCTCTGAGCTGTAGCCAGGATATGAGATATAAATTACAAAGAGAAATAGACAAGGAAATAGGCAACTTTATGATAGTCATGGGCAATTTCAATATGCAGGTAGATTGGGGAAATCAGGGTGGTGCTGGATCCCAAGGGAGGGAATTTGTAGAATGCCTACGAGATGGCTTTTTAGAAAAGCTTGTGGATGAGCCCACTAGGAGAAAGGTAAAGGAACACTTAGGTGGTGATCATAACATGATAGAATTCATCCTGCAGTTTGAGAGGGAGAAGCTAGTCAGATGTATCAGTGTTACGGTGGAGAAAAGGGAATTACAGAGGCATGAGAGAAGAACTGGCCAAAGTTAATTGAAAGGGGGCACTAGCAGGGATGACGGCAGAACAGCAATAGCTGGAGTTTCTGGCAGCAAGTCGGAAGGCGCAGGATAGAATCATCCTGAAGATGAAGGAGTATTCTAAAGGCAGGATGAGGCAGCCATGCCTGACAAAGGAAGTCAAAGGCAACACAAAAGCAAAAGAGAAGTCATATAATATAGAGCAACACACAGAAAATGCTGGAGGACCTCAGCAGGTCAGGCAGCATCTATGGAAAAGAGTTTTTAAAAAAATTTTAAAATAAATTGGTATTTTGGGCTGAGATTCTTCTTCAGACTGGAAAGGAAGGGGGAAGATACCCTAATAAAAAGGTGGGCGGAGGGGAAAGAGGCTAGCTGGAAGATGATAGGTGAAGCCAAGTGGGTGGAAAAGGTCAAGGGCAGGAGAGGAAGAATCTGATAGGAGAGGAGGGTGCATAATATAGGGAAGGAGGAGGGGACCCGGGGGAAGTAATAAGCAAGTGAGAAGAAGTAAAAGGTCAGAATGGGGAATAGAGAAAGGGGAAGGGTGGAATTTGTTCACTGGAAGGAGAAGTTGATATTCATGCCATCAGGTTGGAGGGTACCCAGACAGAACGTAAGGTGTTTCCCCTTCACCCTGAGGCGCCTCATCTTGGCACAAGGGGCCACGGATCGATACCTCAGAATGGAATAGGAATCGGAATTAAAATGTCTGGCCACTGGAAAGTCACAGTTGTGGTGGATGGTGCAGAGGTGCTCAACAAAGCAGTCCTCCAATTTACAATGGGAATCAGCAATGTATCGGAAGCTGCATCAGGACACAAGAGACGACCCTAGCAGACTCACAAGGTGAAGTGTTGCCTCACCTGGAAGGACTGTTTGGTAGCACTAGACTGCTTGCAAGGTTAAGTGCCTGGAAGGAGATTAGTGGGGAGGGATGAATAAACAAGGGAATCAAGGGAATCACGGAGGGAGCGATCACTGTGGAAAGCTGAGGGGGGTGGTGGGGAAGAAGGTTAACTTAGGTTTAGTGGTAGGATCCCTTTGGAGATGGCAGCAGTTGTGGAAGATGATATAACGTAACAAAAATTAATAGAAAGTTGGGAGACTAAAAAAGGCAACTAAAAAAAAATAAGGAGAGAAAAGATGAAATATGAAGGTAAACTAGCTGATAATAGAAAAGAAGATACCAAAAGTTTTTTCAGATATATAAGGAGTAAAAGATATGGGAGGGTGAATATCATACTGCTGGAAAATGATGCTGGAGAGGTAGTAATGAGGGACAGAGAAATGACATATCAACTTGATAAGTTTTTGCATCAGGCTTCACTATGGAAGACAATGAATGCTATTTGCTTACCTTAATTGCACAATTTTTTTTTTCTCAGCACATAGGGTGTGTGATGGTCTTTTCTTTTTAAATGAGTTTTTTTGGGGTTTCTTTGTTTTGTGGTTGTCTGTGAGAAGATGAATCTCTAGGTTGTATACTTCGATAATAAATACACTTTAAACATTGAAATGTGAATTCATTTCTTCTCAGAACTCTAAATCTACCTCATACTTCAGGATTTATCTGGACCCAGTTTAATTAAATCAGATACAATTTCTATTAAACCTATAGCATTATTTATATTTGGTGTTTATTGTCATATTTTCACTAAACAAAATTCATTGATCTATATTGTCTAGCTTTTTAATCCTATGCACTCATTCTCTCACACACAAACACACGCAGTTTCTTCAGTAGGAGGAGAAATTAAGGCACTGAATAGCATTGAATTGATTTTATTTTCTACATCCTTCACATGTATGAAAAGTAAATATCTTTATGTTACATCTCTGTCTAAATGTGAAAAGTATAGTCATTTGTAATAAATAGTAGTAGTAAATAGTAAATACAACAGGACTGTCAATATAGCATAGAAATACAATTACACCAGTGTGAATTAATCAGTCTGATGGCCCGGTGGAAGAAGCTGTCCCGGAGCCTGTTGGTCCTGGCTTTAATGCTGTGGTACCATTTCCCAGTTGGTAGCAGCTGAAACAGTTTGTCGTTGGGGTGACTCGGGTCCTCAATGATCTTTTGGGCCCTTTTTCTGCACCTGTCTCTGAAAATGTCCTGAATAGCGGGAAGTTCACATCTGCAGATGTGCTGGGCTGTCCGCACCACTCTCTGCAGAGTCCTGTGATTGAGGGAAGTACAGTTCCCATACCAAGCAGTGATGCATCCAGTCAGGATGCCCTCATCGTGCCCCTGTAGAAAGTCTTTAGGATCTGGGGATTCATTCCAAACTTCTTCAACCATCTGAGGTGAAAGAGGCACTGTTGTGCTTTTTTCACCACACAGCTGGTATGTACAGACCACGTGAAATCCACAATTATGTATACGCTGTGGAACTTAAAGCTGTTGACCGTCTCAAACCCAGATCCATTGATGTCAATAGGCGTTAGCCTGTCTCCATTCCTCCTGTAGTCCTCAACTAGTTCCTTTGTTTTTGCGACATTGAAGGAGAGGTTGTTCTCTTGACACCAGTGTGTCAGGGTAATGACTTCCTCTCTGTAGGCAGCCTCATTATTATTTGAGATTAGGCCAATCAATGTATTATCATCAGCAAATTTAATTAGCAGATTGGTGCTGTAGGTGGCGACACAGTCATGGGTATACCCAGAAAAAAGGAGGGGGCTTAGGATACAGCCCTGAGAGGCTCCTGTGTTGAGTGTCAGAGGGGCAGAGGTGAGACAGCCTACTCTTACCACCTGCCGGCAATCTGACAGGGAGTCCAGGATCCAACTGCACAAGGCAGGGAGAAGGCCAAAATCTCTGAGCTTCTTGTCAAACCTGGAGGGAACTATGGTGTTGAATGCTGAACTGTAGTCCAAGAACAGCATTCTCACATAAGCAATCGTCTTCTCCAGATGTACAAGGACAGTGTGCAGAGCTGTGTCTATTGCATCATCTGTCGATCAGTTGTGTCGGGGGTAGCATGCTGCAGTTGTAGTCCTTGACCAGCCTCTCAAAGCATTTGCTTATTATCGAGGTGAGTACGACAGGACATGAATCATTCGGACATGTTACCTTGGTCTTTTTAGGTATAGGGACAATAGTGAATGTTTTGAAACAGGAGGGCACTCTACACTGGGAGAGGGAGAGATTAAAAATGTCTGTAAACACATCTGCCAGTTGTGCCGTGCATTGTCTTAAAGAAAAAATATCAGCAGTCAGAAATAGGAAATAAAATCAGGGAACATTAAAAATATTCAAGAGGTCAGTTGGCATCCATCAAAGAATTAAACCTCTTGATCAATGATCTTTCATCAGTGTGGTGAAATCCCCAATGAAAGGGCATTGATCTAAAATGTTAACTCGCTCTATCTCACCCAAATCTCCAAAGTTGCTGCCTGATCCACTGAGAATTTCCAGAGTTTCCTGGTTTTATTTCATTATTTGCATGCCTTTAAGAGAAGCTGACCCAGACACTGGTTCTGCAGATAAGACTCCAAGCGAAGGTACAGTGGTTAATGGTAAAATGGCTGCAATACCATTGAGAGGGAATGTCAGCTGTTGGAGATTGGGGAAGGTATGAAAGTGGATAGTCAGTGACTAACATCCCAACATCCCAAGAAATAATACATGATTTGCAGCCTAAATGTGTTTCTTTAAGACACAAAAAAACCAAAGAAAAATAGTCCAAATATGGATTATAGGAGAAATTAAAGATAATATTAAAACTAAGAAAAAGACGACTGTAGAAGTTCAAAATACAAAGTAAATTTATTATCAAAGTACATATATGTCATCATATACAACCCTGAGATTAATTATCTTGTGGGCATACTCAATAAATCCATAGATTAATAATCATAGCAGAATCAATGAAAGACAGCACAAATCAGGCGATCAACCAGTGTGCAAAAGTCAATAAACTGTGCAAATACAAAAAGAAAAAAAAGAATTATAATAAATAAATAAGCAATAAATATCAACAACATGAGATGAAGAGTCCTTGAAAGTGAGTCCATAGGTTGTGCACATTTCAATGACGGGGCAAGTGAAGTTGAGTGAAGCTATCTCCTTTGGTCCAGGAGAGCAATGGTTGAGGGGTAATAACTGGTCCTGAACCTGGTTGTGTAAGTTCTGAGACTCCTTTACCTTCTTTCTGATGACAGCAGCAAGAAGGGAGCATGCCCTAGGTGCTGGAGGGCCTTGATGATGGATACTGCTTTCCTGTGACAGCATTTCGTGTAGATTTGCTCAATGGTGGGAAGGGCTTTACCCACATTGGACTGGGCTATATCTACTTCTTTCTGTTCAAGGGCGTTGATGTTCCTATATTGGGGGTGATGCGATTCAATTCAAGTCAAGTTTAATTGCCATTCAACCGTACATGAATACTCATGAATACAGCCAAATGAGACAGGGTTACTCCAGGGTCAAGGTGCCAAATGCAATACTCACTGTCATACACAGCACAAAGCACATATAACATAGTAAGATACTGCCATGTAATAAGAGTCCGAACTTGAGCCATTCATCGCCGCAGAAATCTGTAGACAACCACAATAGCGTTTGTCTTCTGCTGAGGTAACACAGGGAGGGGGGGAGCACAGACTCCAGCCTGGATGCCATGCCACACCTCGCACTAACTCCATCACCCCTCTTCTGGTGCTGTAAACAGGTGACACCGTGGCTTGAGACACAGTGCTCGCAATGCCTGAGGATATGCAGCTCCACCTCCATCTGCCCCTGCTCTCTTTCAATAAATCAGTGAATTGAACTTGTGGTATACCACATTAATAATGCCTGCAATCACAAGAAAAGCGACCAAGATGGTCACTCACTATTAGACTGTATGCCTTCTTCGACTCAGGCAGCAGCATCTTCACCATCAAGCAACTCGCTGATGGGATAGACCTGCAGTGCTTTAAGTTCTTAGTGTATAGCAGTATCTTGGGTGATCACTAATAATATGCTTAAATAGTACAGCAGCACATTTTGTTGACCCTGTAGAGGCTGCTGTGACCGAATGCGCCGCTATCTTACCAGAAGTCAATGCACACCCCACTATGCATCTATAGAAGCTTGTAAGTGTTTTAGATGTCATGCTGAATATTTGCAAACTTCTAAGGAAGTGGAGGCTCTGCCGTGCTTTCTTCATAATTGCTCTTATGTGTTGGGCCCAGGACAGATCCTCTGAAATAATAACACCGAGGAATTTAAAGTTGCTGACCCTCTCCACCTCTGATTCTTGGATGAGGACTGACTCATGGACTTCTGGTTACCAAAAGGGCCTGAGGATTAGAGGTGTTTTAGAATTCAGAAAAGGACGACCAACAGATTGAATAAGGAAGGGAAATAAAATCTGAGAGTAAATTACCAGGAAATTAAAAAAAAAGATTGCAAAGGCTTCAAGGGGTATGTAAAAGGAAACCTCAAGCAGGGGAATTTCTGATAAGAGTAAGGCATTGGCAGAGGTTTTAAACAATATGTGATGACTGCCTTTATGAATAAGGTGCAATAAAACTCCCAGAAATACTGGGAAGCAAAGGAAGCAAGTCTTCCGAAAATCCAAACAACCACATCCACTGGTTTTCCCCTCAGCTATTTCACTGGACTTATCCACAGAATGATTTCCCTGTCATAAATCTGTGACACCTTTGCTCAGTTGCTCCCAATTCCAGCACCTACAGTCTATTGCATCTCTGATGAAATGGCTGCATGCATTCTAGAATTGCTATTTAAGTGGAAGGCAGGAAGGTTTGGATTACATCTTAGATTGCATCCTAGGATAAGCCTTAAGAGATCTTTCCAACGCCTGCACTGATTCCTTCTGATGACATTACACAACAGCTTCAGGTTGGCTTTGAGACTGCAGGAGCTTTGAATAAAGGCTTCCCACAAGATTGTAACCTAAAGGTACAAATGTTGAGGGATCATGATATTGGATTAGCAAGCAGAGGTTGAGGGTTCATATCATACAGAACAATTATGCCAGTAATCTTATTGAAAATATATGAATGAGCCACTTATCATGCACCTGAAAAAGTGTTTTGAAATTCTTTTGCCAAATTCCTATCTCATTTTCTATGCACATGGCTGTGCTTCAGAAAGCACCTGGAGTTATTCTTTTCGAAGCACACTTAGGGCTGATTTATCTTAGTCTTGTATACTAAATTGAAATACAGTACATCAGAAGAAGGGTTGGCATCAGACTAATTCACCAGTGCCAAGAGTACAAGTCACCTTGAATGAATGTGTGAATGGGGAGCTGAAAGGAATCTTCCATTAGTATTACAAATGATGCAGTTTCTCATTATTAGCCAACACATTCAGCCCAATATTTTAGTAACATGGCACAGCGAAAAGAAAAAAAAATGAACACAAGTATTCACTATTTAGCAGCTCACAAGGATGGTACATGGAGCTTAAAAAATAGAGGGCTATGGGTAACCTTAGTTCATTTCTAAAGTAGGTACATGTCCGGCACAGCATTGAGGGCTGAAGGGCCTGTACTGTACTGTAGATTTTCCATGTTTCTACGTTACTATGTTTAATAAATTATTCTTCTATGATGGAGTAAAACGCAAAGTCCAAATGATCTTTTTTATCAACCTTATATGGATTAGAGGTATCTTCCTCAACCGCATTCAAATTTAACCATTTAGAAAAAAACTGTGTGGAAGTAATCATATTTTCTTGATATATGCTACCTCAGGCAAGATGTTTATTACAAGGTGACCATCTCCTTCAGATGAGGAGACCATTTTGACTAATTTGCAATTAACACTGAGTTGAACTCTGATAGCATGCAAGGTCATCAACCTGACATGCCAACTCAACTTCCTCCTGACTTGCATAGCATCCCTAATATCCTCAACCAGAATGGGCAGCGAATTCTGAAACAAACTGGAAATGCCAGTTGTCTGAAATTGTTCAATTCAGTGCTGGGTCTCAAGAGCTTCAATGTGTTTAGATAGAAGGTGAGATGTTGTTTCTCAAGCTTACATTTGGCTTTATTGGAAGAAATCAATGACACAGAGGCCAGAATAGGAGTGGGTTGGAGAACTAAAGTGACAGGGATTTTGAAATTCTGTGTTACCCTTGCAGACTGTACACAGATACTGTATGTAATTATGTTGTATTATCCTGTAACTTATGTTTAGATTCTCCACTGTTGACACTACAACATTGTGAGCATTGAATGCAATGCACTTATCTAGAAGAAATGCAAGTGGACCTCTTTTACTGTCCGTTGAGAGCAAGGATAGGACTTCCCTTGCTTCACATTCTATCCGTTCAGCCTCTACATTCAATGGATCACATTCCTAATTCCCGCCATTTTCAATAAGATGCTGCAAACACACACATATTTCCCTCCCCTTTCAGGAACCATTCCCTCCACAACCACCTGATTCACTCTTCCACTTCATCAAAACTCACTACCCTCATGAGGAGTTGCAAAATCTGCCCTTTTATGCTTCCCCTTCCCACTATCTGCGGATCCAAACAATCATCCCAAGTTCAAAAGTTCAAAGTACATTTATTATCAGAGTATGTGTACATTATACAAGCTTGAGATTCACCTCCTAACAGGCAACCACAAAACAAAGAAACCAAAAAGAATCTGTAAACAAATAACTGTCAAACACTCCTTTGTGCAGAGGAAAGAGAGGAAAACAAATCACGCAAACAATAACCACAAACAAATAGCATCTGAACGGAAATCCACAGAGTCCGAGACTCATAGTCCAGCATGGAGCCAAGTGAACATCACAGAACAGTCAGCTGGGCAGGCCCGTCCCTCGTCTCGGGCCCCAATACTCTGACCTTTTCAATCTCAACCGGCATCCAAATCGTCGTCCAAATATCGGGTTCAGTCTGCTCAGTGCGCTCCGGGGCCTGGACCCCGCTGCCTTGTTTCAGTCTGTACCCAAACGTTCTGATTTGGCCTGGCACATAAACCAATCGAACCCTGTGTCTTTCTCGCTCTTGGCAATGGGCCTGTTGCCTCGCCTCAGTTCTGCCACATCGAATTATCTCCAAGTCCAAAGGGAAGTAACAGGCTATTGTTTGGGATGATCATTTACCAGAAAAAAGAGTGATTAACAAAGTATTTAGTTGTTTTCCTCATTTCATCTGCCGCCAGCCAGAATGCGCTGAGATTCACCAGTGTCATCTTAAACAGCAATAAACTTCTTCCAATTTGGTGGATATGTTTTCAGATGCCAATGCCCAAGGTTCTGAAAATTCCTCCCTCAACTTCTCTGCCTCTCTGCTTCTATTGTCTTCTTCAACTTACTCCTTAAAATCAATCTCTTCAATTAAGTTTCTGGTCATTTGCCCTAATATCCTTTGTGGCATGGAGTCAGATTTGGACTGATAATGCCTCTGATGTGCCACAGTGCACTCCCTAAACATATATCACCCACAGCACATAAAACAAAACAAGATTCAAAAGTGCATGCAGAGTACGCAGCACAGGTAAGCAGTAAACAGCTTGCTGTCCTAGTGATGTTAATACATTAGTTTTTTAAGTGGAAACTGCTGATGTTAATTTTGTTCTTGGAAATACAAGGAACTGCAGATATTGGAATACTGAAAAGACAAACTCCTGGTAGAACAACAACCTGGTTCACTCTTAAACTTCAACACTCACTCCACTCCTCATGAGGAGATGCAATATCTGCCCTTTTATGTTTTCTCTTCCCGTCATCCAAGGATCCAAACAATCGTTCAATGTATAGCAGCAACAAGTCGGTACTTCGTTCTCTAGATTCTCTAGATTACTACCTGAGCCACAGGCAAATTGGCATAGGGTCAAGAGAATTAGAGTTAAATGCGTGGCTCAAGGATTGGTGTGGGAGAAATGGGTTTGAATTCATGGGAAATTGGCACCAGTATGGGGGAAGGAGGGAGCTGTTCCAATGGGACAGGCTCCACCTGAACTGTGATGGGACCTGGATCCTAGCAAACCACATAACTAGGGCTGTGGATAGGGCTTTAAACTTAATAGTATGGGGTGGGTTCAACAGATTGGAGAAGTATGTATAAAATAAAAAAGGGAAGTGTGGATAAAGACAAAGTAAAAGCGAAAGATAAAAAAGAGAAAAGTGAGTGGTGTGAAGAAAAGTCAAGTGCAAAAGAGTAAAGATTACAAGATTTTAAAAGCACTATGAGTGTAAGCGCACTTTATTTGAATGCCTGTAGTATTCAAAACAAGGTCAGTGAACTTGTGGCACAAATCAGTACAAAGCGGTATGATTTAGAGACCATTACAGAGACGTGATTGCAGAGTGGACAAGGTTGGGAATTAAATATTCAAAGATATCGGGTAATATGGAAGGATAGGCAGGAAGGTAAGAGAGGTGGGGAAGCGCTCTTAATTCAAAATGAGGTCAGGGCAATAGTGAGAGATGATATAAGATCTACGGAGCAGAATGTTGAATCCATCTGGATAGAGATTAGGTACAGTAAAGGGAAAAGAAAAAATAAAATCACTGGTGGGAGTTGTCTATCGGCCACCGAATAATAGCATTACAGTAGCACAGGCAATAAACAGAAATACCTGAGGCATGTAAGACTGGAACAGCAGTTATTATGGACTTTGACTTTGGCACAGATTGGGTGAATCAAGTTGGTTGAGGCAGTCTTGAGGAGGACTTCATAGAATGCATCCGTGATGGCTTTCTTGACAAGTATGTTACTGAACCTACAAGGGAACATGCTATTTTAGATCTGGTCCTGTGCAATGAGACAGGTAAAATTAGTGATCTTGTAGTTAAAGATCCTCTTGGAAAGAGTGATTACAGTATGACTGAGTTTCTCATACAAATGGAGGTGCAATAGTTCGATCTAAAACCACAGAATTATGCCTAAAGAATTATTACTGAATTATTATTTTGAATCGGTCTTTGTGGTGGGGGACATATCTAACATGCCAAAGAGAGATGTTATGGATGTGAAGGGAGGTGAGGACCTCAATACAATAGCTATCACTTAAGAAGTAGGGCTGAGCAAACTTATGGGCCTGAAGATCAGTCCCCTGGTCCTGATGGCATGTATCCCAGGGTACTGAAAGAAATGGCAGAAGTTATAGTAGAGGCTTTGGTGATGACTTACCAAAATTCTTTGGACTCTGTTCAAGTCCTGGCGGACTGGAAGACGGTGAATGTCATGCCACTGTTCAAAAAAGGATGTAGGTAAAAGACAGGTAACTATTGGCCAGTTGGTTTAACGTCTGTTGTTTGGAAAATGCTTGAAACTATCATTAAAGAAGAAATAGTGAGGGATCTGGAAAGAAATGGATCCATCAGGCAGACAAAGCATGGATTCAGCAAACGCAGGTCTTGTTTGACAGACTTTCTGGAGTTCTCTGAGGAACAGATGGGCATTATTCACTTGGATTTCCAGAAGGCATTCGATAAGTCAAGTCAAGTCACTTTTTATTGTCGTTTCGACCATAACTGCTGATACAGTACACAGTAAAAATGAGACAACATTTTTCAGGACCATAGTGCTACATGAAACAATACAAAAACTACACTGAACTACGTAAAAACAACACAAAATCTACACTAGACTACAGGCCTACATAAAGACTGTATAAAGTGCACAAAACAGTGCAGGCGTTACAATAGATAATAAACAAGACAATAGGCACAGTAGAGGGCAGTAGGTTGGTGTCAGACCAGGCTCTGGGTATTGAGGAGTCTGATGGCTTGGGGGAAGAAACTGTTACATAGTCTGGTCATGAGAGCCCAAATGCGTCGGTGCCTTTTGCCAGATGGCAGGAGGGAGAAGAGTTTGTATGAGGGGTGCATGGGATCCTTCATAATGCTGTTTGCTTTACGGATGCAGCATGTGGTGTAAATGTCTGTAATGGCAAGAAGAGAGACCCGATGATCTTCTCAGCTGACCTCACTATCCGCTGCAGGGTCTTGCGATCCGAGATGGTGCAATTTCCGAACCAGGCAGTGATGCAGCTGCTCAGGATGCTCTCAATACAACCTCTGTAGAATGTGGTGAGGATGGGGGGATGGGAGATGGCCTTTTCTCAGCCTTCGCAGAAAGTAGAGGCACTGCTGGGCTTTCTTTGCAATGGAGCTGGTGTTGAGGGACCAGGTGATATTCTCCACCAGGTGAACACCAAGAAATTTGGTGCTGTTAACGATCTCTACGGAGGAGTCGTCGATGTTCAGTGGAGAGTGGTTGTTCCGTATCCTCCTGATGTTAACAACCATCTCTTTTGTTTTGTTCACATTCGGAGACAGTTGTTGGCTCTGCACCAGTCCGTTAGCCGCTGCACCTCCTCTCTGTATGCTGACTTATCATTCTTGCTGATGAGACCCACCACAGTTGTGTCATCGGCAAACTTGATGATGTGGTTCAAGCTGTGTGTTGCAGCACGGTCATGGATCAGCAGAGTGAACAGAAGTGGACTGAGCACACAGCCCTGGGGGGCCCCCGTGCTCAGTGTGATGGTATTGGAGATGCTGCTTCCAATCCGGACTGACTGAGGTCTCCCACTCAGGAAGTCTAGGATCCAGTTGCAAAGGGAGGTGTTCAGGCCCAGTAGGCTCAGCTTTCCAATCAGTTTCTGAGGAATGATTGTGTTGAATGCTGAACTGAAGACTATGAACAGCATTTGAACGTACGTGTCTTTTTGGGCCAGGTGGAGGGTGATGGCAATGGTGTCTGTTGAATGGTTGGGACAGTACACGAACTGCAGGGGTCCAGTGAGGGGAGCTACAGGGTCTTGATGTACCTCATGTCGAGCCTGTCGAAACACTTCATGATGATGGATGTGAGTGCAACGGGACGGTAGTCGTTGAGGCAGGACACCGAAGACTTCTCCAGCACGGGGACGATGGTGGTGGCCTTGAAGCACGTAGGAACAACGGCGCTGCTCAGGGAGATGTTCAAGATGTCAGTGCGAATCTCTGCTAGCTGGTCTGCACATCCTTTAAGCACTCTGACAGGAATATGGGGTGATGTATTAGCATTGATAGAGGACTGGTTAACTATTAGAAAGCAGAGAGTTGGGATACATGGGTGTTACTCTGGTTGGCAATCTGTTGTGAGTGGAGTGCCGCAGGGGTCGGTGCTGGGCTCACAATTGTTCACGATATACATTAACAATCTGGAAGGGGGGGGGCCGAGTGTAGCGTATCTACATTGCGCTGATGATACTAAATTGAGTGGAAAAGCAAACTGCGCAGAAGACACGGAGAAGATAGGTTAAGTGAGTGGGTAAGGGGCTGGCGGGTGGAGTACAACGTTGGTAAATGCGAGGTCATCCACTTTGGAAGGAAAAATAAAAGAGCAGATTATTATTTAAGTGGTAAAAAGATTGCAGCATGCTGCTGCGCAGAGGGACTTGGGAGGCAAATAGGATGTTGGCCTTCATTGCTAGAAGGATTGAATTGAAGAGTAGGGAGGTTATGCTGCAACTATACAACTATACCTAGATTACAGCGTGCACTTCTCGTTTCCTTACTTGAGGAAGGATATATTGGCTTGGGAGGCGATGTAGATGAGGTTCACCAAGTTGATTCCAGAGATGAGGGGGGTTAGACTATGAGGAGAGATTAAGTCACCTGGGACAGTACTCACTGGAATTCAGAAGAATGAGAGGAGATCTTATAGAAAGTGATAGATAAGATAGGAGCAGGAAAGTTGTTTCCACTGGTAGGTGAGACTAGAACTAGGGGACATAGCCTCAAGATTCAGGGGAGTAGATTTAGGATGGAGATGAGGAGGAACTGCTTTTCTTAGAGAGTGGTGAATCTGTGGAATTCTCTGCCCAATGAAGCAGTGGAGGCTAACTCAGTAAATATATTTAAGACAAGGTTGGATAGATTTTTGCATAGTAAGGGAATTAAGGGTTATTGGGAATAGGCAGTTTGGTGGAGAGGAGTCCATGGTCAGATCAGTCATGGTCTTATTGAATGGTGGAGCAGGCTCGAAAGGCCAGATGGCCTACTCCTGCTCCGATTTCTTATGTTCTTATGTGATACAGAGGCTAGTGAAGATAGGAGGAACCAGATAAGAGGGGGACAAAGGACAGATGAAGGGCATAGAAAAGGTGAAGCAAGGGAGAAGAAATGCAATTAGATAGGTGCGTGGATGTTGGACAGATGGAACTAGATGGAGGAGCGTGATGAGGTAATGAGGAGGGGAGGTAATGGAAAAGGTGAACAAAAAGCACCCACCAGTCACACCCAGGATCTCTGTCCTTTTGTTGTTGAAATTCTTTACATCTGTAAAGTTTTATATTGAACAGTAACAAGCAAAATGACGCATGTTGGTGTTTGTAGATCAAACAGACCTCTTTCTATCACTCTTTATGCAAACCTATTAGTATACCATTCAGTTCTTTTCATCCTGATCTGTTTATTCATCATCTTCTCTTCCATCGATTAAATTTGCTATTTCCATAGTCACATGTTTTACATATTGCGTGAAAATAGTTTTTTCTGAATTCCACACTGGACTTACTGGTTATGTGATATTTATTTTCCTTGATAACAGTCTCCTCCAGAAGTAGAAATATTTCCTCAATGTCTATCTCAATATACCCTCTCATTATTTAAAGACTTCATGAGGTTAACACTCAGTTTCTCTTAAGGTACAATGTTTTAGTTCTACTATAATAATTATGCATCTTTCATTTAACTTTCTCCATTGCTTTATATTACTTAAATAACAAAAGATCAGAACTACATTCATGATTCTAAGCATGCTCTAGCCAGGGTTTAACATGATATCTCTGTTTCTCAATTTTAACCCTTTACAAATGAACTTGGTTCACTTTTTAAAAGTTGCCCCCCCTAACTTGCAGAACTACAGTGGTAACCCATTATCTGCACTGTGATTGTTTTTTCAACTTCCTTGCCTCTTAATACAGTAGTCTCTTTAAATTCGTGCATATATTTTTGTTATATATTACCACATACAAGTTCGGCAAGATGGAAACTTTGTGAAATCACCATTTCTTTTAAATTTTGAAGAACAGATTATTTCTTACACTCATTGATTGTAATGGTTCACAAATAACCACCCATTACAGATGGAATTGCTTTGTCATCAGGACTGCAGTTTTGTCAATGCCTAGGCTGTTTTTGGCAAAAGTCACAAAATTTATATGACTGTGCTTATAATTGAGGCTCTGTAATGGGCAGTTATAAATTTAAAGTCCAATCATTTAATATTAGCTGCACAATCCATTATTTGTCCCTGTAACCAAGTAGCAATAGGGCTACAAAGTCATCGAGGGATCAACCATTAATTACAAAGCAGATGAAGGCTACTCGACTCGCACATTAAAACCAACTATAATCTAAACGAACTAGTTTCCATACTCAATTATAATCGAAAATAATAATCAGTTCAACTCATTTTATCTTTGATCTGATGTCGAAATGTTGCAAAACCCTTCAGAACTTCTGTTAAATTAGGCATGGTAGCTTGTATGTATTTGTCACAATTGCAGTATGTGCGATGTGTGATCCTCCATACTCTTCCAAATGATGTGCTTGAAATCAATAAAAAAACTTTATAAACTTCTGTTACCTTGTCATTAAAAACTCGTATTTTCTCTTCAAAGTAATGTGCAAATGTTGCCTCAATTTTCGAGGAGTTAGTATCTAAATGAGATTTCAACAGCAATCGTCCCATTATGACAATTTTAATATCGCCAAATAAAGACGTTATTAAAGCGATTTCCTGGGGGAAATGGTCATAAACACTCCGAAGATCACTTTCACATACCGACATCAACCCAGTAATCCAGGGCAGAATGCTTTCTGACAGAGAGAAGCTCCTCTTTCACCCAGAAGCCTGGCGCGTCCCCCTCACTACCGTCCCTATCGTCCGCCGTCTGGATGAGAGACGCCTGCCTATTGGGCGCCTGCGAGAAAAAGTTTTTTATGGAGGGTTGCGATTGGTTGTAGGGGTGATGCCGGAGCCTCGTTCCGAAGCTACTCGCCTGGTGGCTGACTCAACTCTCGAGAGGGGAGGGGGGATGGGGGGAAGCGAGAGACGGAGATGGCAGCGGGCCGACGTGAGGGCGACTGTGTGGGGCGTGTGTGAAATCTGTCGGCGGAAGGAGGCGAGGAAGGCCGCGGAGCTGGAGAAATCGAGAGCAAGCGCGCGGACAAGGCGAGGCGGGGAAGGACAGGACGGGAACGGCGCCTGAGATCATCGCAGGCAGAAGGAGAGCGACTGCTGAGTGGAGATTCTCCGCTGGCCTCCGGGCCTGAGTGGCGGCTCGGTATTGGCGCAGTGAGGGAGGCAGAGGGAAGCGGCGCCGGCGGGCGCTTCAAACAAGTGATCCAATAGATATTACTCCACGGACTGGCACCGACAGAGGGAGGAGGCAGGGAGCTGTGAAAAAATAACCGTAACCCCAGTAGCAACAACAGCAAAGGCCCGGGATCCCCGAACTGCCTTCCTCAGGATGAACTCGGTCCGGGCAGCCAGCAGGCGACCGAGGCGAATATCGAGGCCGCGCCCCGTGCAGGAGAGAAACAACGCAGCGGGTAAGAGAACGGGCGCCGGGAGAGGGGGTGTGCGAGAGGGACTAGATCCTAAGTGAGCGCTCTGGAACAACCTTCCGCCGGCTGCCCCTGCGCCTACAGGTTATAGACGGACTGGAGAGACCGAGGCTGTCCTCCCACAGTTTAGGCCGCGCTTTGTTTGTGCCTTGGCACAATCCTGTGGTGGCAGCATGTTTGAACACCCCTCATCACCTTCCCTCTGGTGTGTAAATTTCACATAAAATGGAGCCCGTTGGAGAGACACCTTTTTCAAGGAGAATGCAACGTTGGTATTTAAGATGCCATTAACTATTTAAAATATATATACTGCTAAAATCACGCATGAAATCACACTTCCCGTATATTATAGGTTTACTTTGTCTGCACTCTTTTCTGCCGTCCCCCTTTCTCTTTAAATGGTGTCTGAATGTTTGCTGCGTAGTTGCCTGAAAGTGATCGTATCCTCATGTCGAGTCCACGGGATCATTCTATCTACCCTGTGCCACTCAAAGTCTGTCTGTATTTGAAGAGGCTTTCTTTAATCTGATCTTGTTTTTTATTGCTCCAAAGCAAGTGGCTTGAAGTTTTGTTTTATATATACAAAGTTTTGCATTTTGACAGGCTTTATTTGCAGACCAAAAACAAGAATTGTGGTGTTTCGATATTAACCCTAGGGCTATTATATGCGTGTTATTTTTCATAGATGTGCTTGTGTTTAGAGAAAAATCACTTTGATGTGTTTGTTAGCATTCACAACTATCAAAAAAGGTTGTTATTTTGTTGTAGTTAATATGGTAAGGATTGTTTTGTCAGATCTAGGAATATGCTTGTGTCATACTGTGGGAGGAATGTAGGCACCTTAACTAGGTTTGTCCATTGAGTAACTGCTGTAATGGCCACTAAAGGCTGTTCATATGGTGTTACTCATCAGATCTCAAAATGGTGTCAGATTAGAAGTTGCAACATGTATGCATAATATTAATTATACCAAATGATGTCACTTCATCTATGTGCAAAATGCTAAAATATGCAAATTGGTTAAATATTTAATTAAGCAGATTCTGTTTTAATTTTTACATACAATTTGTCTGATTTAATATTTGAAAAGATCAGTATGAGCAGTATATCTGCATTTTAGTATGTGCAAATGTCATGCTTTTTTGTTAAAATATTTTTTCAAACATAAGTAACGGACTTGATTTTGTTTTCAGAATCCAACTATTATTGGAAAACTGTTATTTTGTTTACCACACAAGCGATTTAAGTTGAGCAGACATTGTTGAGGGTTTGCATTCCTCCGCTGTCGAGCAATTAATACGTGTACAGATGATATATTAATGAATTATGTAAAGGCACTGTGACAAAGAAAGCTTGTTTATATTAACAGCTAACTGTGTGAGATTTACCTGGTCTGTCGGAGGTAAAAGATGGTAATGATGCTGAATGCTGCATATGGCTCAGGAGATTTAGTCAGTGAGCTGTACTGAGATTTCAGCAGCACAAGTTGTCCTGGGCTTGCTGTGAGTTATTTGACCTCAACTGGAGCTGAAATGGGATTTGCGTAATTTTTTTTGGGAATTTTTACTGACATTTCTTCTTCACTAAATAAGGATTGCACTGCAGAACTCAGTGATAAGTTTGGACTTGGCTGTAATGCTTTCTCTGGATGAGTAGCCTACTGACTTTGAATAAAGATTCTTGTTGGATAATTAGTTAGTTGGAAGTACCAATAGTAGACAGTATCTCAGCAAGGTGGGGGAAAATTAGAAGGTGATAACCTTGGAGGGAATTTCACAAGCATCCTTAATATCATTAACACTTTCCCACACTTATTTCTGCTGGTGTAGTTAATTGACAGATTGTTCCATTAATAATATTGTAATATGGCATGTTCAAATTAAATATTTAACATACAATGGAACGCATACAGACATTTGAAGTTTATAAAGGTAGTCTTCATTAATAGCTGACAAATTTGAAGCAACATCTGACAAATTTATTAAAGTGTACATCATATTTGTTTTTGGAAGAAGCCTTGACAGAAAAGAGAATGGAACCAGCGGAGGTGTTTCCAGAAGGCCTTTGAGAAGGTGCCTACCAAAAGGTTAAGTCACAAAAGGTCATGGTGTTGGAGGTAGTATATTAGCATGAATAGGAAATTGGTGACCGGGGATTGGTCATTTTCATTGTAGCATTGTGACTGGTATGGTCCAGCTGATATCCATGGTAGGACCAACTATTAACGACATATATTCAGTGACCACTTTTAGTTACAGGAGTGGAACCTGGTGCTGTCTTCTGCTGTAGTCCGTGCACTTCAAGGTTTGGCATGTGCGTTCAGAAATGCTCTTCAGCACGCCTAGTTAATGGAGTTACTGTTGTAACACGTAGTTATTTGAATCAGTCTGGCCAATCTCCTATGGGTTCTCTCATTAATGAGGCCTACAGAACTGCCATCCATTGGATGTTTTTTTTTTCGTTTTTCACCCCATTCTCTGTAAACTATAGTGACTGTGCGTGAAAAACCCAGGAGATCAGCAGTTTCTGAGTTATGAAATCACCCTGTTTGGCACCAGCAATTGTTCCATGGTCAAAGTCACTTAGATCACATTTCTTCCCCATTCTCATGTTTGGTCTGAACAACAACTGAACTTCTTGTCTATCTCTACATTATGCATTAAGTTACTGCTGTAGGACTTGCTGATTAGATATTTACATTAATGAGCAGGTGTAGCAAAGTGGCCACTAAGTGTTTCATGACTGATTTGGAAGGAAGCAAATCAATAATAGCCAGATTAATGAATGACACAAAGGTGCAGAAGCAAGTTGTGAGGCGGATACAAGTTTGCAGAGAGATATTGGTAGCTGATGTGAGCAGGCATATACTTAGCAAAGTACATGTGAGATGGGAAAAT
Organism: Mobula birostris; assembly: GCF_030028105.1. NCBI lineage: Eukaryota > Metazoa > Chordata > Chondrichthyes > Myliobatiformes > Myliobatidae > Mobula > Mobula birostris. The sequence continues at coordinate 30,836,111 of NC_092377.1, forward strand.
GTAAGGTTCATTTTAGATGAAAGAATAGTAACATTTGAATGGAGAAAAATTGCCGAAAAGTGCAATGCCGAGATTTGGGGATCCCAACTTAAATCGCTTGTGTGGTAAATAAAATAACAGCAGGCAAGGATAATGGAATATTGGTACCTATCTCAGTCATTTTGGAGTATAAATTAGGGAAGCCTTATGGTTCTACAAGACACAAGTTAAACTACATCTAGACTGCTGTGAACAATTTTGGTGTGCTTTTATTTGAGGAAAGCTACACCATTGGAAGTGGTTCAAAGTGCCAAGTAAATTTACTGTCAATGTAGATATATGCCACCATATCCTACTTTGAGGTTAACTTTCTTGCAGGGATTTACAGGGGAAAAAAAATTCGACAGAGTTGATCAGAATTAGGTTTAATATCATTAGCGTATATCATGAAATTTGTAGTTTTGCAGCAGCAGTACACTGCAATACATAGTGAAAGCTATAAATGACAATAAGCATATAAAAAAGAAAATTATGTGGAGCTAAAATAGAGGAAAAAGTACTGAAGTGGTATTCATGGGTTCATTGTCTGTTCAGAGTTCTGATGGCGGACAGGAAGAAGTTATTCCTGAAATGTTGAGTTTGTGCTCAGGCTCCTGTACCTTGATGGTAGCAGTAAGAAGAGGGCATGTCCTGGGTGATGGGGATCCTTAATGATGGATGCCGCCTTTTGAAGGTGTCCTGGATGATGGAGAGGCTAGTGCCCATTATTTAGCTGGCATAGTTTACAGCTTTTACGTATCTTGTGCAGAGGCCCCTCCATACCAGATGGTGATGCAACCATTTAGAATGCTCTCCACGGTACATCTGTAGAAATTTGTGGATGTCTTTGGTGAGATACCAATTCTCAAATTCCTATTGAGCTGTACCCGATGTTGTGTCTTCTTTGTAATTGCATCAATATGTTAAGAAAAACTATAATTGACAAAGACTGGCAAACAACCAATCTGTTAAAGACGACAAATTATCCACACTGGTTCAGGAACCTATGTTTCAGGGAAGGTTCACTATAATGATCCTGAGTATGGAAGGGTTGTTTATGAGGAAAGATTAATTTGGATTCTTCCTTCATTGGTGTTTGGAAGAATGAAAACTTGTTGAGGCAATGCTTCCTGTCATGGAATTCGTGCTTGGTCTTAGAATAAGTTGGTAACCACTTAAGACTGAGATGCAGTAGAATTTTTTCGTTCAGAGGGTTGAGTGTTTTTGGAACATCTTGCAAATGAGTTGTAAACTCTTATCAAATCTGAGATAGAATTTTAATCAGTCAGGGAAACAAAAGGAGGAAAGTCAGATCAATCATAATCCTATTGAATAGCAGAGGATTAGAGGCTGAATGGCCTACTTCTTTCTTCTCTAATACATGCCTATTAGTGTTTGGTCTATCTGGTCTTGGATTGAAACAAAAGGAGTAAATTTTGTAATAGCTGAAAAATAAGATGGAGCCCAGGTTGCAAGATAATTTTCCTGTTTCCAGATTTGGTAACCTTTATTCTATTTGTTCTTTATTCTAAAATTTGATTTGAAAGTTTAGTGTAATGTGATTAATAATCTTTTACCTTAAGTATAACATTACTAGGCTCTGACTGCAATGTGGTGATTTTTATGCTGTTGGGATTTCTCCCACCTGTCTTTTGGCTTCTACTGGGTCCTCTGGCAGCCCCTGCTTTGACTGCACCAGGGGTCCAAGACCCACTGTCCACAAGAAAACAGCATCCAGCCTCAAAGACTCCCATTCTTCAGGCTATGCTCTCTTCTCACTACTACCATTAGGCATGAGGTACTGAAGACTTAGGTTTCACCCTACTAGGTTCAGGAACTGTTGTCAGGCTCTTGAAACTGCGTGGATAACTTCACTCACCACATCTCAGATTTTACAATATTATTTTTTATTTGCACATTTTGTTTTTTGCATGTTGGTTGTTTGTCAGTCTTTTTTATGTGTAGTTAGTATGATTGCATTTCTTTATTTTCCTGAATTTGTCTGTAAGAAAATGAATCTCAAGGTAGTAAATGGTATTGTATATGAATTTTGATAATTAATGTTACTTTGAGCTTTGAAGAATGAGTGATGGGCTGTAATATAAGGTTTTCACTTTAGTGGGAACAATAAAAATATATTTTTAAATGTGGTGTAGCCACTAAGTGTTGGTATTCATAAGAGATTTGGGTGTTCTTGTGTGTGCATTATAATGTTAGCAAGAAGATAGGATAGCAAAGGGCAACTTTGTCTTTATTGTGAAGGGATTGGAATATAGCAGGAGTCTTGTGCAGTTGTATATGGCATAGACCAAGTTCAGAACATATCTGGAGTGTTGTATAGAAAGTTAACTTTGCCTTAAAAACCTGCAGGCCTTGGAAACAGTGCAACAAAAGTTTACTAGTTTAATTCCAAGAGAGCTATCCCATTGCAAAAGCCAAGGGAGAAATTGCTGGGGCCTTGGCAGAGTTAGTTGTACCATTACTAGAAGTAATGGAAGAGTTGTGGGGAGGGGTTGGTTAATATGCCTTTAATCAAGAAGGGCTACAAACCCAAACCAGGGAATTACAGGCCAGTGAACCTAACATCTTGGTGGAAATGTTGCAGGAAGAGATTCTAAGAGATATCTCCCTGCATTTGGAACAGCAAGAACTGATTGGAGATTTTCAGCATGGCTTTGCGCAGGAGAAACCGTGTACCATGAATTCCATCTGAGTTCTTTGAAGAAGTAATAAAGGGCAGGATGATAGTTATTGTCTGTGGGCTTTAAGATTCTGCATGGTAGGCTGGTCTGGAAGATTAGATTATGTGGATTCAGAGTGAGCTAGACAGTTGGATACAAAATTAGCTTGGTGGTGGTGGAGGCTGGTTTCCCGATTGGAGACACATGGCTAGTGGTATGTTGCTGGGTCCACTGTTGTCTGTCATCTGCACTAATGATTTGGATGAGAATATGCATTCAATGTCTACTTTTAGTTACACTTGTACAGTTCATTATTGCAAATATCTAATCAGCATCTCAATGAATAAAAACATGCAGACATGCTCAAGTGGTTCAATTGTTTTTCAGACCAGACATTAGAATGGGGAAGAAATGTGATCAAAATGACTGGGACTGTGGAATGACTGATGGTGCCAGATAGGGTGGTTTGAGTATCTCAGAAACTGCTGATTTACTGGGATTTTCATGCACAACGGTCTCTTAAAGTTTACAGAGAGTGGTGCAAAAAAAGGAAAAAAAAACATCCGGTGAGTGGCAGGTCTGTTGGCGAAAATGCCTTCTTAATGAGAGAGGTCAGAGGAGAATTGATTGATTGGTTCAAGCTGACCGGAAGGTGACAGTAACTTAAATGACTACGTGTTACAATAGGAGTATGCAGAAGAGCATCTCTGAATGTACCTTGAAGTGGATGGGCTACACCAGCTGAAGACCACACTAGGTACCACTCCTGTACCCCATAAAGTGGCTACTGAGTGTAGTTAGCAATGGTTAACAAGTTTGTGGATGACATCTAAATTGATGGTTCAGTGAACAGTGAAGAGGGTATCCTAAGATTACAACAGGATTTGGATCCACTAGAAAATTGGGAAATTTAGATCCAAGGCAGCTGGAATTTAACTTGGACAAGTGTGAAGTGTTATAATTAGAACATTTAAACCAGGGCAGGCCTTGCAGGTTAAATGCCAGGGCCGTGGGGAATGTTGTACAACATGGAGACCTAGGAAGACAGGCGTACAGTGGCATGCAAGAGTTTGGGCACCCCGGTCAAAATTTCTGTTACTGTGAATAGCTAAGTGAGTAAAAGATGAACTGATTTCCAAAAGGCATAAAGTTAAAGGTAACACATTTCTTTAATACTTAAGCAAGAAAACTTTTTTTATTTCCATCTTTTACAGTTTCAAAACAACAAAAAAAGGGCCTGAAGCAAAAGTTTGGGCACCCTGCATGGCAGTACTTAGTAGCACTCCCTTTGGCAAGTATCACAGCTTGTAAACGCTTTTTGTAGCCAGCTAAGAGCTTTTCAGTTCTTGTTTGGGGGATTTTCGCTCATTCTTCCTTGCAAAAGGCTTCTAGTTCTGTGAGATTCTTGGGCTGTTTTGCAGGCACTGCTCTTTTGAGGTCTATCCACAGATTCTGGATGATGTTTAGGTCAGGGGACTGTGAAGGCCATGGCAAGACCTTCAGCTTGCGCCTCTTGAGGTAGTCCATTGTGGATTTTGAGGTGTGTTTAGGTTCATTATCCTGTTGTAGAAGCCATCCTCTTTTCATCTTCAGCTTTTTTTTTACAGACCGTGTGATGTTTGCTTCCAGAATTTGCTGGTATTTAATTGAATTCATTCTTCCTCTACCAGTAATGTTCCCTGTGCCACTGACTGCAACACAAGCCCAAAGCATGATGGATCCACCCCATGCTTAACAGTTGGAGAGGGGTTCTTTTCATGAAATTCTGCACCCTTTTTTCTCCAAACATACCTTTGCTCATTGCGGCCAAAATGTTCTATTCAAAAGGTTCAAAGAAACATTTAAACAAGCCTGATGCATTTTGGAAACAAGTCCTCTGGACTGATGAAGTTAAAATAGAACTTTTTTGTTATTTTGAAGCTGTAAAAGATGGAAATAAAAGTTTTCTTTCTTAAAATAGTAAAGAAATGTGTCATCTTTAACTTTATGCCTTTTGGAAATCAGTTCATCTTTTACTCGCTTAGCTATTCACAGTAACAGAAATTTTGACCGGGGTGCCCAAACTTTTGCATGCCACTGTATAATTCACTGAAAGTGGCAATGCAGGTAGACAGACTGGTGAAGAAGGCATTTAGCACACTTGCTAGGTTAAAGAACTGAGTACAGGAGCTGTGATGCTGTTACAATTGTACAAGACATTGGTGGGACTGTATTTGGAGTATTATGTGCAGGTTTGGTTTCCTTGCTGTGAGAGGTTATGAAGCACAAAAGGTTTCAGAAAAAATCCCTAAGGATGTAGCAGTAGTTGGAGGGCTTGAGTTATTGTAAGGAGAAACTGATAGCTTTGACTTTTTTCTTCAGAGCTTGGCAGGTTTACTGGTGACCTCATGGATGTATATAAAATCACTAGAGGCATAGAAAAGGTGAATAGCCCTTTTCCTAGGTATGGAAGTGTAAAACTGGGATACATAGATGTAGGAGAGTGGGTATATGCTGATTTATCTCATGGGCTGAGGATGAATAAATGCTAATTGTGAGGAGTACAAGGGTTAGAATGTGTTTGTGATTAACGAGAGAGATGGCATTTAGAGAGGATAGCTTTGAATGTGAATAGACCAATTCTAATGGAAGGAGATATTTAACAACAATTAAGTGAATTAAGAAGAGGAGCTGAGTTACTGGTTGAAGCCACCAGGAATGAGGATTTCCTTGGTGTTGAGATAGAGAGTAGAGTGGAGAGACTGAGTAATAAACATGGATTTGGGGTATAGTTGTAATGATTTCAAGAGGGAAGTGTTGGAGTAAAGTATGGGCATGAAAAAGACAAGTAAGAAATTAGCATCCAAATTTGTGGGATGAAGTTGATGTTCTGTATTGTTTCCTTGTTGACATCTGTGAAAGTGGAGTAAATTCAGTCGACTTTTATGGATGCAGGGAGGCAAATACAAGAATATATTAATATATTTGGAATATATTAATATACAGAGACACAAGAAGTCTGTAGATGCTGGAAATCAGAAATCATGAAGAGTCTTGGCCCAAAACGCCAATTGTCTCTTCATTTCCATAGATGCTGCCTGTCCTGCTGAGTTCCTCCAGCATTATGTGTGTGTTAATACACATGGAGGTGGCTTGAAGCTGTTTGATATCCTTGCAACGAAGTCCAGTCTACCCGAAATAAGAAAGTGTTTGTCTTGCTGGTAATGGGAAGTAGATTAAAGCATCTGATTGGATGTCCTTGATTTCAAAAGCAATGTTGTCTGAGAGCTCTCCACATTTGATAAAAGGAGAGATCTAAAGTAGATTCCAGTGGGAAAGTAATAATGTCTTTGCATAATGCTGATGTTGAAGGCAGAGTGATTGTAATAGAAGAGACTGAGGCCTGTTGGCATTTAATCTCTGCCTATCAAAGCAGGTAATTGAAAATCCAATTTCATGCGTGGTCTGGTCAAGTATATACACAAAGAGTATTGGAAGATGTGGCAAATTGGGAGAAATACCGAGAGTGATTTGAAGGTTTGGTTACCAGAAGATGCAGATTAGATGCAACTGAAAATTAACTGAAGTGGCAAGAGTATTAGATATTTACTTTAAAGAGAATTGGTAGTACAAGGAAGAGAGCAAAGTGCTAAGACTAATTGCACAGTTCCTTGAAGAGGAATACTATTGGCTGAAGGGCATGCATTACCTGTTTCAGAAGGCAAACTCCAAGCAATATAGTAGATCATGATACATTAAATACAATAATGAATAGGTTCACCATTAAATGCATCAACTATAGTAAGAATGCTGTAAGAATGTTTGAATATTGATTAAGCCTTTAAACTTTATTGAAACTCATTTGGACAGCAGTACTGATTGTGTATGGTCTACAAACTCCTACACAACTGATTTTGACCACTGTAGTGTAACAAAAATTAACTAAAAGCTAGAATAAGGAACTGGTGTAAAACAACTCTCAATTAAATGTGACTGGGTACTTTTATAAAGAATTAAGTACACTGTCACATGTTCAATGCCTTTCAACATGTTTTAACGTGTTTTGCATTATCTTCTAAATCATGAAAATAGGTGCTCCCATCTTACCCTAGAGAATCATGTTGATTGTAATACAGATGTTATTATAATGTGTGCATTGGAAAGTTGATCTCAAGAGAGGCCAGTAAATCAAGTCAAAGATAAGTTAATAACATAATAAGTGAAAAATACCCAAAACTGCAGTTTACAGATTAGATTTAAGTAAAGTATTACATTTATTTGTGCAAGTTAACAGTGGCCCTGTAGGTTGTGTAATTGGAAATGTACATAATTCACAACTACTGGCTTTGAGTTGGGGTTCACTTTAAGAGGCTGGTCTGACGTGATTATATAATTATGTGAATTACTATTACGCACTTTGCGTTCAGTGCTTGGATTACAATAAGTGTGGTGTTATGGTTTTCTTAAAAAATGCCTCACACCATTTTATTTGTGAAAACTTACTGTCCCACTAATTATCTTATTGCTTTGGACAAATGTATATTCTTCACAGTTTCTGTTGTTTGCTGTTATTTCTTCAGTCATAGTTGGTAATTTGCTTCTTTGCCCACAGTTTCTTCCAATTTTTTTGTTTTGATAATAAGATTACTTTGAACTTTACACTTTGAAATCTGCTTTAAAAGTAACCTTTGTAAGAAAATCTTACTATGAGAAGAAAGAGATGTATAGAATTTATAATCTAATGGAATTTTGAATGCTGATAGAATAGGTGGGAACAGAATGGGTGGAAATGGTGAATTGGATGAGGAAAGTAATGTTAAACTAGAGGCAATATATATAGGAAATTAATACTGATCAGGTAAAATCAATTAACTGTATAAAATGTAATTCTGTAGGATTTACATTCAATTAACAGTGATTTATTTCAGCATAATTGTAGATGAGTTGTGCTGGTTATGTAGAAACAAGCACTTTTCCTGAACATTTAGGTGTGGAATATTTATTGAGTATTAAATGATTTGTGGGATTTTTTATGGCTTAAAATGTTCATTTCTCTTTCACCTTTTCTCTTGTTTTGGCATTTAAAACCATAATGCTGAATTTGTCTTTGAACTCAGGTATAGTTATTGCAGCGTTTTTTTAACATTGTGCGTCTGTATAGCATTGTGTACGTGTGTTGAAAACTTGAAATTACATTTGCAATTGATGTTAAATCTGTTGTTAATTTTAAATCCAGTCTTGCTAAGGGTATGATGAAAAGTCACAGGTCAACTGATTAAATGACAAAACAGGCATGAAGTGTGCACTTCTATAAAAACAAAAAAGATATATATCAACAATCCATAATTTTAGCAGATTCCATTATTTTCAGGCCTTTGTCACTTCCAGCTTTTGACATTAATCTCACTCTTTTCCCCCTCTGATATCTGCACCCCTTTCACATCTGTGAGTTCTTGCTCCAACCTTTTAGACTGGCTTAGCTGCTCTCTTTCTTTCAGTCTGCATGAAGGATCTTGACTCTGAATGTTGACAGTCCATTTTCCTGCATTGATGCTGCCTGATCTGCTGAGCATCTCCAGTGTTTTGTGCATTGCTTTGGATTCTAGCATCTGCAGTCTCTTGTGTCTTCATATAAATTTGTCTGTTGTTAATCTAGGTGAATGTAATTTAAAGAAAAATCTATTTCTTGATTATTCCTCATGTCAGTGAATCGGATTCAGGTTTATTATTACTGACGTTATGAAATTTGTTGTGTGGCAGCAGTACAGTGCAAAACAAAACAAAATTGCTATAAGTTTCAATAAAAAGTAAATAGAGCAGAAGAAGAATAGTGAGGATTCATGGACTGTTCAGAAATCTGATGATAGGGGGAAAATTCTGTTCTTAAAATGTTGAGTGTGGGTCTTCAGGTTCATGGCCACCTCCTTGATGGTAGTATTGAAACTAGGACACGTTCAGGGTGGTGAGGATTGTTAATGGATGCTGCTGCCTTGAGGCACTGCCTTTTGAAGATGTCTCAATGCTGTGGAGAGATGTGCTCATCATGGAGCTGGCTGAGTTGACAACCATCCAAGCGGTGATGCATCCAGTCATAATGCTCTGTACAGTATGGCTGGAGAAAATTTCTAGTCTTTGGTGATGTACAGTCGGCCCTCCTTATCAGTAAGGGATTGGTTCCGAGACCCCTGGCAGATACCAAAAAACGTGGATGCTCAAGTCCCTTATTTAACCTGTCTCAGTGCCGGTGGACTTTAGGACCCACGGCAGCAGAGGACCCACTGCCCGCAGTGTTTCTGTTCCGTTGACTTATAATACCTAATACAATGTAAATGCTATGTAAATAGTTGTTATACTGTATTGTTTAGGGAATAATGACAAGAAAAAAAGTCTGTACGTATTCAGTACAGACGCAACCATTGTAGCTCTTTTGGGAACGCTGATGCCACCTTGGCATCAGCCGATCCCGATTCTCCTGTGATCTTTAAGTTCTTGAGGCTGTAGTGCTTTACGTAGCTAGCCAGCCAGCCATCCCTAGCACTAACACTTCCGCGAATTTCAGCTTCTTTCTGCTTTATTGTGTGAATGCTCGATTAGTTCTGACCGACCTTACAGCCCACTTCGGAATGTGACATGCCACTTTTCAAAAGATCTACTCTTAGCCTTTGAGGAATTGCTTTGACCACGTAATTGCTTTTTAGGAGCATATTTTACTTCACTTTTTAGAAACAAAGTAGCGAATGAACAAGACAGGAGACGAACAATGCTTGAACAATAAGTGCTGCAGAGAGAACTAACGGGTTTTCCCGAGTCGCGGTTGGTTGAATTCGCGCATGCAGAACTTGCGGATAAGGAGGGCTGACTGTACTAAATTTCCTCAATCTACTAATGAAGTATAGCTGCTGGCGTGCCCTCTTTGTGATTGCATTGAAGTGTTGGGTCCAGGTAAATCCTGTGTTCAAATATTTAATAAATTGTTAAATTAACAAGATTGGCTTAGCAACATGAAATTATTGAGTGACGTACTTTTTCATAAAATGCTGAGCCCAGGTGCTGTTAATATGCAAGTATGTACCATTAACTTTGAGGGGAAAATGCTTGAAGTCTAGGTTTGAGTATACATGTAAGGTGGAAATGGGCTTGAAATACTTAACGAAATCCCCCACCTAATAAAGGCCCTCAGAATTGTGCTAGTTTTCAATAAAAGAAACTGAAGGGAGTTAACCTGAAATAACTTGAAATAAAAAATCAAATAATTATTTTTACATAACATAAGATGATCAAGAGAATGGTACAACTGTAATTTAATGCAGTCTGTTCACATGATGGTGAAGGGGAAGAATGGGTTATAATAAATTAAGAAGAGAGATTGGAGGAGACTTGAACAGAACATAAGTGTAGACATGGGCTAGTTGGGTCAAACATTCTGACTTTGTGCTACTCATCTGATATAATCATATTTAGAAACTAATGTTAGAGATTCAAGATATTGCGAATGCTGGAAAATCTGATGGCTTCATTAAACGAAGGATGTGGAAGCTTGGGTGCAGGATGCTGATGGATTTAATGAGCGTTCTTTGTAAGGATAGGTTGAGTGAGCTAGGTCTTTGGAGTGAAGGTGATAAGAGGCATAGGGTGCATAACTAGAGACTTTTTTGCAAGGCTGAAATGACTTGTACAAAGGGGCGTAATTTGGATGTTAGAGCTAGGTTTTGTTTTACACGGAATGGTGTGGTGGTAGAGGCACATACACTAAGGATATTTTAAGAGGCTCTTTGATAAGCACATAGATGAAAAAAATGTGGAGGGCTAAATGGGACGTAAGGGTTAGATTAATCTTAGAGTAGGCACAACATTGTAGGCCGAAGGGCCTGCACTGTGCTTATTGACATGATCCAAACCAGCTGCTGGAGAAACTTAGCTGTTCAGGCAGCACCTGTAGAGGAAAATGGACATTCAACTTTTTGGGTGGAGATGCTAATTCTATACTGAAAGAATAGAGGGGAGACCGCCAGTATAAAGAGGGGACGAGGATGGTGAGCAGCAGCTGGCAAATAACGTGATTGAAGAGCAGGGGAGCAGTACAAAGCTCGGAAGAGGAGCATTCTCTCAGAATGCCCGAAAACAGGATGAAAACCAAACTGAGTACACTTTGAAGAAGACCCTGGAAAATTGAATATTGGTAAGCTTCTATGCTTGGTCAGAGGATGCTTCAGGTTTCGTGTATATTGCAGTACAACATTTGACAAATTAATGCTTACACATTCTGGGGAAAAAAAATCATACAATCAGAGGAAAAGGTTCAAATGTGTGATGAAAAGCTCATTTTTACTCCTGGAAATGCCTGGCCTATGATTGCTTAAAGTGGAGAAATAGCCCTCAGTGCAGCATTGAAAATCATGAGGGTGCATTTCAGAAACACAGAGACACCAAGTAGTGGCAAAAGGAGTGGACCACTATACAGATAGCCTGTAGCTTCACCCACCAACTGCAGTTTCTATGGAAGAGTTTGCAGTTTCAACCTTGGCTTACTTAGCATCTTCATTAGCCACAAAAGCAGAGTGGAAGCAAGTTATCCTCAATCCTGACAGTCCAAGAAGAAGTAAACTGTACAATATTCTAAAGAATCCATTTATACCTGTATATTAGAAATTCCTGAATATTGAAGGAACTGTAGATACATTGATATTTGATGTTCCAGGAAAATTCCAATAGATAGTTAACAAGTATAATGACACATAGAACTTGAACACATAATTTGTCACCTGAGGTTTTTGACTTGTGTTTTCTAGTTTCAGATTAAGTAAACAATATGCTTGGAAGTGTAGAGTGCATAAATGCCATGGGATGTCACTACTGCAAGCAACATTGATTTTGATATCTATTTTGGGTGTTTGTACAAGTGAGAACTTCATTAGATGTTTATTCTGTAACCTTTTTAAAAACGAAAATAGGATAGATGAAATGTGATTCTCTAAGATATTTGTGCACATTCTATTGTGTAAACTTATCAGCTGCTTTAAAATCTGATACTTTAGAAGGTTGATAATGATACCTTGTTAAATATTGTATTGCAATATACATGACATGAGCTTGTGTTAATCCATTGTTTGTTCTGGATGATCTTTCAGTAGAAATGCCATGGTTAGAATTTTGAAATAGCAGGAGATGCAATTGTATGATAGAAGTTCTGTAAAGTCCCTTGATTACTGGGTACTAGGTGGGAAAGAGATTATTAATAAGGGGGAGATTGGGAAAATTGTTAAAAATCAAAGGTTTTTAATTTACAGATTGAGAAGCAGATAGCTTGACCAATGCTGATAAATTTCTGCAGTGTATTTGAGGTGGTTTCCAGGACGGGCTTTCAGAATTGATCAAAAAGCCACATTATGCAGTAAGCCGTGTAACGAATCCAGTTAGTCAATAATTTGAAAATAGACTGTCTTGTAATTGGTGAATTGCATACTCTGATTGAATTTAGAATTGGGAAGGGAAAGGAAGTTTTGAGCCATATTTCAAGTTGAGGGCAAATTTTAAAGGGGTGAAAACTGATTTGGTCTCAATTAACTGGACTGAATTGTTATAGGAAACCTATGGTAGGAAGCTTACAATAGCATGAATTGGTACTAAACAGAGCAGGTATATAAACTTAAAAATGAAAGGCTTTACTTTTGCAATCTAGTAACAATGGTCATTTAATAAATTAAGGATTCTGAATCTGTGCCCCAATCAACTGTCTACCGTGTCCGTTTGCTTCAAGGAAACCTCCATCAAATAAAGTGTCTTTTCTCAATGACAACCAACTGGTGGTTGTAACATCAATGCTAATAAACTGCTTTGAAAGATTTTAGTGGCCTAGCAGTGGTTCCCAACCTCCGGGCCGCGGACCGATACCAATCCGCTAAGCATGCAGGGGTGCAGCGGTAGCCGGGACGCACCCAGCACACCTTCAGGAAAGAAGCTGAAATAAACAAGCTAATTAATTAGGTGCCGCCTGGCACGTAAATGTTGGCCCAGATCAGAGGCGATTGCCGATTGTGTCGCCTCTGATCTGGGCCGACATTTACGTGCTGGGTGGCACCTAATTAATTAGCTTGTTTATTTTGGCATTTTAAAAAAAGATGTGCTGGGTGCGTCCCGGCTACTGCTGCATTCTTCGCGGATCGGTATCGGTCCGTGGCCCGGAGGTTGGGGACCACTGGCCGAGCCTCATAAACAATTTAGGCCCCTTACAATTTGCAAACAGGAAAACAGGCCTGTTTTTCTTCCTTGCCCACTTGCACTACATTCAGCTGTGGATCACCTTGACAATAATAATATATTATTCATGGACTGAGGCGCAGCCTTAAATCGCATATTTCCAAATAAGCTCGTCTCTAAACTCCTGGACCTTGACCTTTAGGAGGGGAAGGAGAGGGGCATCTGCAATTGTGGTCTTGACTGGCAGATCTCAGGTGGTTAAAATTGATGAAATTTCGTGGTCTTCAACACTGGGTTGTTTGTGTTGGGTGCATTGTTCACTTCTCCACTCCCTGTATTACCATGACTCTGTGGTGAGATAGTGTACCGATTCGATCTTTTAAGTTTGCTGATGATGGCACTGTTACTGATCGGATCATTGACAATGATTAGGTGGAGTGCTGTCAGAACAAAACCTTGCCCATAATGTTAGCAAGATAAAGGAGCTGGTTGTTGACCTAAGGAAGTCGGTGGAGGGCGGTGAACACAACCGTATGCTCATCAACAGAGCTGCTGTGGAGATCGTTGGCAGTTAAGTTTTTGGCATCCATATCAACAGTAACCTCACCTGATCCCTTCTCATTGATATGGTAATCAATAGAACATATCGCTATGTTTTCCTTCTTTGCCATCTGAGAAGATTCGCCATATCCACGAGGATTATCTTAGATTTCTACATATGTGCCATAGAGGTTAACCAGGAAGGTTGTATCTCAGCCCGGTCTGGCAGCTGCTCTCTTCTGGACTGAAAGAATCTGCAAAACACAAAGGCATGGACTACTCTATTTGTTGTGAATGGAATTGAACCATGTGCAATCATTGGTGGATATCAAAATATTCGATGCTATGAAGAAGGAAAGATGAATATTGATGAAGTAGGTGATGATGGTTTGTTCAGAACATTGTACTGAGGAACTTGTGCAACATGATCATGGATTGGGATGATTGACCAACAAGAACTGTGCTATCTTATATGAGATATGAAGTATTAAAAAGTAAAAGAAAATGCAAATACTTGAAACCTGAAGTAAAATCGGGAAATTCTAAAGATACTCAGCAGTTCTGGAGAGAAAAAAAATTGTTTTGGATCTGTGAACATTCATTCAGAAATGGAAAAGGCTAGAGATTAAACATTTTACACAGCAGATTTGGAGAAAAGAAAAAAAGACTGATAACAAAGAAAAAAAACTGTAATGTTGGCCAAGGGGCAGAAGTAAGTTGTAGCCAGAGACATTTGCAAAGAGAAAAATTCAGTTTTGGTCCTGAAAGACATCAGTTAAGTTTTAGGATGATGTGGTGTCCTCATGGTAATTACACTTTTAATTCTAGACTTCAGTTTACTTGAATTTTAGTTTCTTTGTAGCTCTAAACTTGTGTCTCCAGCTCGCTATATCCTCTACGTATTGTTTCAGTTACATAACCACAGTATAATCAAACTTAAAATCTGAAAGCCAAATTAGATCTGATTGTTTATCTTAACTTACATTTTTTTGAATGATTTTTTTAAATTCTAAAAGTAGAATTGGATTAATATTATCCTTCACAGGATGGGGCATCCCAAAGTACATTAACAGGTGATTAATTCTGAAGTCAGGTCACTGACATGCTTATGGGATATACAGGAGCAAATTTGTGTTCAATAAACTCTCTCAAACTGTATTGTGATCATGGCTGAGTAATCTCTTTTTGGGCATTTGTTTCAGAATATTCATTGGTCAGGGCATTTGTGATCAGGTTTACATTTTAAGTTTACATTACAGGGCAACTGTTACTTGTTTTGTGTCTCATTTCAAACGTCAGAATTCCCAATAGTTTAATGTTCCCTCAGTACTGCACTGAAGTATCAATCTAATTTTTTGCTAAAGAGTGGGATTTGAGCTTGTAATCCTTAGACTAAGGCAAGAGTGCATCTGACTGACCTGGAGCTAACATTAATAGCTACTTGTTGCTTATAATACTGTAGGAATTCCATATAAACATTTAATTAGTCTTCATCTTAAATTGTTCAAAGTAAATTTATTATCAAAATACTTATATATCCAATGGCATAATATGATTATTGGAATTATTGAATATGCTCACAAGAAAATGAATCTCAGATTTGTATATGGTGACCTTGATAATAAGTTGCTGGCCCCTTAGGCCTGAGTCGACGTAGTAGTAGATAATAAGTTCACTTTGAGCTTCAATATGTCACCATATACTCCAGGGATTCATTTTCTTTAGGGTATTTGCTGTAACTATAAAGAAACATGATAGAATCATAGAAACATAGAAAATAGGTGCAGGAGTAGGCCATTCGGCCCTTCGAGCCTGCATCGCCATTCAGTATGATCATGGCTGATCATCCAACTCAGAACCCTGTACCTACCTTCTCTCCATACCCTCGATCCCTTTAGCCACAAGGGCAATATCTAACTCCCTCTTAAATATAGCCAATGAACTGGCCTCAACTGTTTCCTGTGGCAGAGAATTCCACAGATTCACCACTCTCTGTGTGAAGAAGTTTTTCCTCATCTCGGTCCTAAAAGGCTTCCCCTTTATCCTTAAACTGTGACCCCTCGTTCTGGACTTCCCCAACATCAGGAACAATCTTCCTGCATCTAGCCTGTCCAATTTTAGAATTTTATACTTTTCAATAAGATCCCCCCTCAATCTTCTAAATTCCAGCGAGTGTAAGCCTAGTCGATCCAGTCTTTCTTCATATGAAAGTCCTGCCATCCCAGGAATCAATCTGGTGAACCTTCTTTGTACTCCCTCTATGGCAGGAATGTCTTTCCTCAGATTAGGGGACCAAAACTGCACACAATACTCCAGGTGTGGTTTCACCAAGGCCTTGTACAACTGCAGTAGAACCTCCCTGCTCCTGTACTCGAATCCTCTTGCTATGAATGCCAGTATACCATTCGCCTTTTTCACCGCCTGCTGCATGCAATCAATGTAAAACTGCATACAACAAAGAGAAACAACCGGTGTGCAAGAGGCAACAAACTGTGCAAATACAAAAGGAAAAAGAATAATAAATAGGCAAGAAGTATTAGGAACATCAGATGAAGTGTCCTTGAAAATAAGTCCATAAGTTGTGGACAGTTCTGCATTGGGGTGAGTGAATCTAAATGAAGTTATCCCTTCAGATTCAAGAGCCTAATGATTGAGGGATAATAACTGTTTATGAACCTGGTGGTGTATTACCTGAGGCTCTTGTATCTCCTTCCTGATGGTAGCAGTGAGAAGAGAGCATGTGCTCGATGATGGGTGTCCTTAGATGCTGCTTTCCTGTGACAGTGCGTCTTGTAGATATGCTCTATGGTGGGGAGGGCTATACCTGTGATGGACCGGGATGTATCCACTACTTTTTGTAGACTTTTCCATTCAAGGGCATTGATGCAACCAGTCATTATACCCTCCACTGAGCATCTATAAAAATTTATCAGAGTTTTAGATGACATGCTGAATCTTTGCAAACTTCTAAGAAAGTAGAGGTGCTGCCATGGCTTTGTAGTGCCAGATACGTGCTGGACTGGGGCAGATCCTCTGAAATGATAACGCTGGCAAATTTAGAGTTACTGGCACCCCCCCCCCCCCACCTCTGATCCCTTAATGATGACTGGCTTTTGGACCTCTGACTTCCTACTCCTGTCGCTAATCAGCTCTTTGGTTTTGCTGATGTTGAGTGAAAGGTTGTTGTGTAACCAACCAAATTTTCAGTCTCCCCTCATATGCCAATTCATCGCCACCTTTGAATTACCAATGGCATTGGAGCAGTATTTAGCCACAAAATCATGAGTATTAAGTTAGTAGAGCAGAGGACTAAGCACACAGCCCCAATGTGCTGATGGTGATTAAAGAGATGTTGTTGCCAATCCAAACTGACTGGGATTAGAGGATCCAGTTGCACAAGGAGGGATTAAGTCCTAGGTCTTGGAGCTTATTGTTTAGTTTTGAGGGGATGATAGCGTTGAAAGAAGAGCATCCTGATGTATGCATTGTCACTGTACAGATGTCTCAGGGTTGATTGAAGAGCCAAAGAAATGTCATCAGCTGCTGACCTGCTGTGACAGGCAAATTGGAGTGGATCCAAGTCACTCCTTAGGTAGGATTGACCAACCTCTGTAAGCACTTCATCGCCGTGGATGTATGTGTTACTTGGATGATAGTCTTTGAGGTAGGTTACCACATACTTATTTGGCACCAGTACAATTGAAACCCACTTGAAGCAGATGGCCAGAGCGAGAGGTTTCACTGATACAGGCCCACAATCCCTTATCCGAAATCCTTGGGGCCAGTTGCATTTTGTATTTCAGAATCCCTCCTTATTGGTTCCAGGACCCCCTGTGGATACCAAAAAACACGTATGCTCGAGTCCCTTGTTTAACCTGTCTCAGTGTGGGTGGACTTTAGGACCCAGTGGAGCTCCAGACCCATGCACATCCTCCCGTATACTTTAAATCATCTCTAGATTGCTTATAATACCTAATACAATGTAAATGCTATATAAATAGTTGTTATATACTTATTGTTTAGGGAATAATGACAAGAAAAAACATTCAATAAAACAAAAATATACAGCTTCAAATGAACCGAATCAAACACATGGTAAATGACTTATTGGAATAAATGTAGAAAGTCACTGTCAATATAAAACTTCAGTAACTTGTCTTTCTGTTTCTTTAAATCATATACAGTGGTAGTTCCGACACCATATTCTTCAGTAAGACGCCACCCAGACACACCACGATCAAGCTTCTGCAATAACTCCACTTTCTGCGTTATTGATAATGATAGCTGCTTTCTTCTCTTTTTCTCATTGTTACCCAGAGGGGTATCTGCAGTTCTTTTTGACATTTTCACAGTGAAATTAAACACAAAGTCAACAGCGAACACAAAATATCGGCGAACAGCAAATGCAAGTGTAACCAGTACGAGCGCTGAGCCACAGCTGTCGTCTGGTGGCCTCTGCTAGTGCTGCCACGTCATATCTGAGTGACGTCAGCTGTTGGCGAAAAAAAACTTCGGTTTTCAGCGCTTTTTGGATTTCAGAATTTCGGATAAGGGATTGTGGACCTATATATATCATTAAAAAAAAATTTATGCTAGTTCATTAGCATGAGTCTTTATTATTCGGCCAGATACCCCTTCTGGGCCAGATGCTTTCTGTCGTTCATCCTCCAGGGCATGCTTGCTTGTCGGTCTCAGAGACTGAAATCTCAGGGTCGCCAGGACCTGTGGGATATTGTGAAGGTGACTCCCATGTTTTGTCCATGAAAGCATGCATAAAAGGCATTGAGCTCATTTGGGAAGGAAACCTTGTTGTCACATGTCTCATGGTTTTACTTTGTGGGAGGTGACAGCATTCAAACTCTGCCACAGTTGTTGAGCATCCTTCTGTGATTCAAGTTTGGTCTGGAATTGCTAACTCACATATGAGATGGCTTTCTAGAGGTTGTACATGAACCTCTTGTGTCTTACATGATTGTCAGACCTGGATGCCATAATCTGGTCCTGAGCAGATTGTGGATCTCTTGGTTCATCTGGAGCTTTTGATTTGGGAAGACTGAATGATGTTTTGGGGCACACTTTTCCATGACTGACTTTATAAAGTCTGTGACAAACGTGGAGTACTCATTCAGATCCTCCGAGTCCTTGAACATGGACCAGTCCACTGCCTCAAAGCAATTTTGTAGTACTCCTCTGTCTCCCGTGAGCAACTTACTTACTTCTGGAGCCTTGCTCTTTAGCCTCTGCCTGTATGCAGGTAGGAGGAGGACAGCCAGATGATCAGATTTCTGAAATAGGGTCCATCTATAGAACGGTTGGGATTCCTGATGGTAGTGTAGCAGTGGTCGAGTGTGTTGGGACCCCTGGTGCTGCAGGTGCTATGCTGATGAATATTAGGCAGAGGTTTCTTCCAAGCAAGCCTAATTGAAGTCCCTGCAATGATTTGAAAGGTGTCATGGTAGGCTGTTTCCTGTTTGCTAATTGTGGAACTCAATAACATTGGCCTTTGGTTGTATGTAAACTGTGGTCAGAATTGTGAGGAGAACGTGCTTAGGTAGTAGAATGGACTTCATGATCTTTTGAAAGATGTGCCGGACTTGATTCTCAGGAATTCAGGTACGGCATCTTTAAGCAGACAAATGTACATCGCCAAGGACAGAAGAGAGGTTAGTGGGAGGACTTCAAGTCAGAGTGAAACAGTGGGGTATAAACACTCACTCTACCTGGCATCTTGTTAGCAAATACAGTCACTGCAGAACAAATATGAGGACCTAAGGGCAAGATTGTATATATTAAGTTACAGATTGCTCATTTGATGGTAAAAAGATATTGCCATAATATTCAGAATTATAAATGGGTGAACAACTAAACAAATAAAGGGAACAGAAAAAAGTAGATCTCAAGCCTACAAAAAAAATTAAGTAAGACTGACCAATTCAGGCTTGGATTCAACATGACTTTTCAGCAAGTTCTCTGTACCTCTTGGTACTTCCTGGTAATATAAACATTATTTTGTAGTATCACTTCTTTTGATAGACTACTAATCTTTTCTACTAATCGAAAAGTATATTTTGATATTAACATGTTTTGCTCCTCTTTAATTTCATGCAGGAATATTCATGCTTCTGAAAATGTTATTAGCACATCAATGTTTTATATAATATTTGCAGTGCCTGCTTCCTGATCATCTGTCCATAGTCACCATAAACCCCCAACTCAGATATGCACATGTTTTTGGGATTCCAGTACACTTATTCTAGATAATCTGCAGTGTTTTTCCTCTCTCCTCTCCTCATCTCATCCATTCTTCTAGCCTCTGGCATTCTCATCCTCAGGTGCCAGCATAGGTATCAACGCAGCCCTCAACCGCATCTCTTCCACTTCAAGCACATCTTCTCTTACCCCATCCTTCTGTCACGCTACCAGGGATAGGGTTCCTCTTGTCCTCACCTACCACCCCACCATCCTCTGCGTCCAGCACATAATTCTCCGAAACTTTCGCCACCTGCTACTGAATCCCACCACCAAACACATTTTTCCTTCCCTCCCCTCCCCCCCCACTTTCTGCTTTCCGAAGGGATTGCTCCCTATGCGACTTCCTTGTCCATTCGTTCATCCTCACTGATCTCCCTTCTGGCGCTTATCCTTTCAAGCGGAGCAAGTGCTTCACCTGCCCCGACACCACCTGCTTCACTACCATTCAGAGCCCTGAACAGTCCTTCCAGGTGAGGCAACACTTCATCTGTGAGTCTTGTGGGGTCATATACTGTGTTGGGTGCTCCTGCTGTGGCCTCTTGTATATCGGTGAGACCCAGCGTAGATTGGGAGACCGCTTCGCCGAACATCTACGCTCTGTCCACCAGAACAAGTGGGATCTCCCAGTGGCCACCCATTTTAATTTTACTTCCCATTCCGATATGTCCATTAGTGGCCTCTTCCACTGCCAGGATAATGCCACACTTAGGTTCGAGGAACAACACCTTATATTCTGTTTGGGTAGCCTTCAACCAATGGTGGGATGAACATCGATTTTTCAAACTTCCAGTAATGTCTCTCCCTCCCCCCACTATTCCCCATCTCCTTGTCCCTTTATGTTATCACCTCCCTCTGGTGCTTCTCCCCCTCCTCCCCCCCCCCTTCTTTCTCCATGGCCTTCTGTCTCTTTCACCAATCAACTTTTTAGCTCCCTCCCCCTCCAAGTTTCACCTATTGCCTGGCGTTTCTCTCTCTTCTCCCCCCCACCTTTCAAATCTACTAGTCAACTTTTTTTTTGCCGAAGGGTCTCAGCCTGAAATGTCGACTGTACTTTTTTCCATAGATAGGGTTTGGCCTGCTTAGTTCCTCCAGCATTTTGTGTATGTAGCACAGGTATCCACTTGGACCAGGATGTATCCCTTCCACATCTTTGGTCACCTGACTCCTACAACTTCACCCATTTCAGCAAGTGGTGAGCTTGCACCTCCTGACTAGAGCCTTATCTCCAGGACATTGCAACAAATTGTTGGGAATACTGCATTCTTTGGTGTGTGTTTCCTTGGTATGTTACTTGGAACTGACTGGCACAATTTAAGTATTGATGCACAGCAGCATGGGATATTTAAAGAATAACAAATGCATCTGTCTTTGAGGCAGTAAATAGCAAATAACACACATCAAAGTTGCTGGTGAACGCAGCAGGCCAGGCAGCATCTCTAGGAAGAGGTACAGTCGACGTTTCAGGCTGAGACCCTTCGTCAGGACTGGGTCTCGGCCTGAAACGTCGACTGTACCTCTTCCTAGAGATGCTGCCTGGCCTGCTGCATTCACCAGCAACTTTGATGTGTGTTGCTTGAATTTCCAGCATCTGCAGAATTCCTCGTGTTTGCGTTTTTAAATAGCAAATATCTTTGTTTACTGACCTTTTGATCTAAAGAAGCAGCTATATGTTATTGGGTTTGTTAAATTGCCCAGTAGAGCTCAGGCTCCACAGTTCAGAAGTTGAGGTAATTGGCCTTCAATATTTATATTTTGGTTTCTTTCAAGGCACTGAACAGAGGACACATTTTGATGATTCTGAGGAATATAGGGCTTGAGGAATGGTCTATAGAACATGGAAAGGAAAGTATGTCATTTGACAGATGTGACTTTATAATTCAAAATTCCTTAGCCCTATTAATTATTGAATCACATGCCATACACAATAGCAAATAAGCCGACTAAAATCAAAATGTCAAATCCATTGGAGTAGATTCTTAGTAACTTAAAGTCTGCATCATTTTATAGTTAGATGGTGCAATGGAAGTTGTATGGTCTTTCTGAACAAAAGGGCTAAATGGTATTTTCCATCTCTAGTTACCTTCTGGCTTTACTGCGACCCACATAAGTTAAACTTGGTTTCCAATTTTCTCTATTTAAAGGACAGTTTGGCTTAGTTGCATCATTGGAATCTTGAGTTCAGTGGGCTTTGTTTTGGATTTGGTTCCATTGTATTTGCTGACAAAACATTTGGATTTGGGTTCCCTGGTATAGTGCTATATCCAGATCTAGATAATTTGCCTGGTAAAGGAGTAATGTTTGGAACCATTTGTTCAAAACGCACGCACACGCACACAGATACACACACACTCCTTGAGAAATGCAGCAGGCCAGGCAGCATCTATGGAAAAGGGTGTAGTTGATATTTCAGGCTAAGACCTTTCATCCAGACTGGAGGAAAAAAGATGAGGAATCAGAGTTAGAAGGCTGGGGGGGGGGGGGGTGGGGGGGGGGATGAAGAAACACAAGGCGAAACCAGGAGGAGGAAAGTGGTGAAGTAAAGGGCTGGGAAGTTGATTGGTGAAAGAGATACTTGGCTGGAGAAGGGGAATCTGATAAAGGACAGAAGACCATGGAAGAAAGAAAAGGGGGAGGAGCACCGGAGGGAGGTGATAGGTGGGTAAGGAGTTAAGTGAGAAAGGGGAATGGTGAAAGGTTGAGGGGAGGCATTACCGGAAATCGATGTTCATGCCACCAGGTTGGAGGCCATGCAAACTTCAAACTTCTGGTAATCACCCCCATCATTCCTTGTTCCCTTCTCTGTCTCTCTCACCTTATCTCCATACCGGCCCATCACCTCCCTCTGGGGCTGCTCCTCCTTTTTTCTTCCTCCATGGCCTTCTGTCTCTCCTTCCAGATTTGCCTTTCTCCAGCCCTGTATCTCTCACCAATCTAGTTCTCCAGCTCTTTACTTCACCCCTCCGGTCCTCCTGGTTTCACCTATCACCTTGTGTTTCTTCCTCCCCTCTCTCCAACCTTCTAACTCTGACTCCTTATTGTTTTTTTCCCTCCAGTCCTGATGAAGGGTCTTGGCCCGAAACGTTGACTATATTCTTTTCCATAGGTGCTGCCTGGCCTGCTGAGTTCCTCCAGTGTGTGTTGCTTGGATTTCCAGCATCTGTACATTTTCTCTTGTTTGTGTCAGAACGATTTATTTGGTGTTTCATCCTCAGACAGTTTTTTGAGATCATTATTTTTATCAGTTCGTCAGCACTGGGGGAAAACATGCTCGTTTTGGTTTGAGTTGACTTTCAATTGTATATGTTAGTAGATCTCAGATTCAATAGGTTTCATTAGGTACATTTAATGTTAGAGAAATGTATACAATAGACATCCTGAAATTCTTTTTCTTCACAAACATCCACGAAAACAGAGGAGTGCCCCAAAGAATGAATGACAGTTAAATGTTAGAACCCTAAAGCACCCCCCAACTCCCCCCTCCCATGCACAAGCAGTAGCAAGGCAATGGACCCCCCCCATCAGCAAAAAGCATCGGTGCCCCCCACCTTGCACTCAGGTGTGCAGCAAAGCCTCAATGAAGTCACAGACTTGCAGTACCCCAAAGACTACTCGTTCACCCAGTAATTTTGACATACCACAGGCCCCCTTCCCCCTCCCTCCCTCCCCCCCTCAAGTTTTACAAATATTGTAGTTTAGCAGTTATGATGCCATGGATATTGCATCCTAGCTGTCTTTATGATACAGATGCCATGGCAGTATGATATAGAGAGCAAGCTGGTGCCTGTGCAGTAGGCTGCTCCTCCCCACACAGCTGATGATTACAAAGGAATGTCAGAGTCTGATGCAGCTTTGCACCGGTGGCATCGCAGGAGTGGTCTGTCAACGTTGAACTCAAACGTAGGGCTGCTTTAGGGACCCGGCATCGGACTTTTCCTCAAGGTTTACTTGCGAAGCTTTCCCCATGAATGGGTATGGCTGCAAGGTAACGGAGGTTTGAAATTTTATTTTTTCTTTGCTCAGATGAGCTCCCATCTGCCCAAAGTGACCAGTTTTAAGGTGCCAGTAACCTGCCTTTGCCTCCTCTCTTATAGGTAGAAATGGTTCCTCCAGGCTCAATAGCTAAGCCAGAAACTGGACTTGGTTGTCAGAGATTATTTCAGACACACATCATTGGGAGCATTTAATAAGTAGTAGGAGCTTATCTCCACAACACCCCTCCCCAAAAACCCAGCTATAACAACCCTGATGAACCTAGCAGTTAATGTACTTTGAAATGCATACGAACGGTTATATAACTTGGTACAAATTTCTAAAACTCATTTTTAAAAAATTTCTTACATAATAGTGCCATGACATTTCTACTGTCAAATGCAATTTTATCTTAATTATTTGTTTAGATTAGTTGTACTAAGTAAATTTATGAATACTGCTCATACTCTATAAATGAACTTACAACTATTTCTCGATTTCATAGGGATGACCTCTAAGACCTGATTTGAGATTGTGACCCTGTAGTTGTCTCTACACCCAGTAGGAATAGCTTTTGTGTTTATCCTATTAATTTCGCAGAATGTATTAAAACATTTCAAACAAATCACCCAAACCTACAATCGTCGTGGCTATCCCTTGAGGTCAAGGATGATGGTCTTCGTTCTGAAGTGGCCCACAGAGTGAAGATGCCTGTGCGTGTATTTGTTTAACGTCTACTAGCACACGATACTTCACAAATCAACCAACTGATTCCAGTGGCATGGAAACCACGACAATTGGAGCTGATGGATTTGTTGCAGCCTTCATCCGCCTTCACAGCCGTTGAGTTCGAAGTAACTTCGTCCGCCTGTTCCACTGTTGAGGTCTTGGTTGGATTGTTCTTTGTCGGGACCTCACCCTCGACCTTACCGCCATGGGTGATCCTACCAGCAGCATAGATCCAGACGGCATTGCTCTCGCGATCACAGGACCACACAAGCTTCTGCACCACGACAAGGTGACAATCCACGGAGA